>NC_090927.1:494588803-497088803 GCF_040938575.1 Ambystoma mexicanum
CATTTAGAGGAAAACTCCCCATTAGGAATGTCCATACAAAAATCACATTATACAGCAGATTTAAATAACATGGTGATTGGAAATATCCCTGAAAAGTATGTAGATGCCAAGGGTGAATTGCCAGAACACCTGGACTCTCAGCCCAAAGGAATATTTAAAATTCATTCTGTGTATCCTAATGATTCAAATGAGACAGTGTGCTGCCATCATGAAAATTGCATCACATTTGATTTAAATGAAAATGAAACAGAAAATCAGCCCATTGAAGTGGAAGCTGATATGCCAAAATATTTAAAAGTGGCAGCGTTACAAAAAGACACAGCCACACAGTTAGAGGAGAAAGCGCCGAGATTCCCTTACCAGAAGATTTTCCAGAATTTTCCAAAATGGTAGAAGAGCAGATCTCCTTAGCGGATGCGTGTGACAGCGATGAGGATAGAAACAATCTGAGGGAGATATTTATGGAGTTTAAGGATGTATTTGCAAAAGATGCTTATGATTGTGGTTTAACTGATTTACATGTGGCCACACTACCAGAAGGGTATAGCAGAAGTCCAGTGTTTGTACGCCAGTATAGACTACCGCTGGCATGTTTAGAATCATTGGCAGAGATTATTAAAAATTTGGAATCACAGGGAGTCATCAGGCCCATTCATAGCACATCCAATACACCTATTTTAGGTGTGTTAAAGCCAAATGGTCAATGGCGGCTATGTGCCGACTTGAGGGAGTTAAATAAAAGAGTACCAGTGTCCAGATGGCCATTGCCATTCATTGATCAGGGCCTAGCTCAGGTACATGGTTCAAAAGTTTTTACCACATTAGATCTCACATCTGGATATCTGTGCGTGCCATTGGCAGAGGAGATACAGAATTTATTTTCCTTTACATTTGACAGGACTCCTGGCTTAGAACGCCGTTCGGGTACATCAATAGTGGGAGTGAATTTGGCATATTTTTGAGAAAGGCCATGCCTGATGCAGCGGAAAGAGGAACCATAGTTTACGTGGATGACGTCTTGATAGAAAATGGAGGCCTGAAAAGCCATTTTGATGAAATAAGACATGTGCTTGGCCAATTGCAGAAAGCAGGCGTCAAAGTATCTTTGCAAAAAGCACAATGGTGCAAGAAAAAAGTGAACTTTCTAGGCCATGAAGTGACTGAACATGGGCTAAATCCACAAAAGAAGAAGATAGAGGCCATACAAAGATTAAAAGATCCTAAGAATGTGAAAGGAGTAAAATGTTTGTTAGGAATGACAGGGTATAACAGAAAATCCATTGAAAATTATGCTGAAATCACTCAACCATTGACTAAACTGCTTAAACTGAATACTCCCTGGAAATGGGAAAAAGCGCAGTCTGAGGCAGTGGCTAACCTGAAGGAATGTCTGGTAAAGGCACCATGTTTAGCATATCCCATAAAAGGTAGGGATTTCTTTATAGAAATAGGTTTTTCTGAACATTGTATGTCAGCAGTGTTATCACAAAAACATGATTTGAATCACAAAACAATTGCCTATGCAAGTAAGGCATTTTCCCAAGTTGAAATGAAATTTAATGAATGTGAAAAAGCCCTATTAACCACTGTCTGGGCGCTACAACATTTCCGCCCCATTGTTCAGGGAGAAAAGGAGATTATTGAAACAAATCATCAACCCTTGCAGTTTTTAGAGAGTAAAAGAATTAGGTCAGGTAATCTAGCGCAGTCCAGAATCACTTCATGGACGCTGGCATTACAAGGTTTTCCTGTAGAAGTGAGATATGGACAAAATAAAAAGAGCCCAATTGCTCAAGGGTTAGCTGACTTACATGATTGCGCAGATGAACAAATATCAAATGAAATGGAAGTGGAACCTAATTGGCAGGAATTTGAACAATCACCACACAAAGCTTTTGATGAAAAAACATGCAACGATTTGCCAACTGTATATGTGGATGGTTGTGCTTTTCACATTGAAAATGACAGTAATAAACAATTAGTGTCAGGAATAGGAAATGTCTGGTTGAAATGTGAAGGAGTCCCCAGTATAGGGATGAGGATTGGAGCTAGGAGCAGTCAAGTGGTGGAATTGGCAGCCATTTATAAAGCAATTGCTACTGCATTTGATAGAAAGTTCAGTGAAATTGTCCTGGTGACTGATTCTGACTATGCACGGAATAGTTTTGTGGAGTATTTACCTGGCTGGAAAGCAAGAGGAATGATTACATACAACATAAAGCCACTTAAACAAGGAAAAATGATACAAGCCATAGACAAATTGGTGTCAGAGAATGATCTAACAATATACTGGAGAAAAATGTGTGGTCATTTAAAAACACCAGGAGAGGATAAGGAGAGAAATGATAAGGCAGACCACCTGGCTAAAATTGGGGCTGTGATGGGAGAATTGCTATCTATTGATGATTTACTGGGTGAAATACAGATTGATGCAGTAACACGTTCTAAAGCACCAAAGGAGGTAGATCAACCAGTGGTGCAATGGGGCCATGACATGCCAGACCAAGATTTGATTGAGGCACAAAAGAATGATCGAATTTTGGGAATCTATTATAATCATTTGATAGAACCTGAACAAAACCCTTTAACAGAAATTGATTGTATGGGAAAAGAAGAGTTGAGGGTGCTAGTAAAGCATAAAAAATGAATTAGATTACAGGATGGACTCATGATTAGAGAGTCCATAACAGGACAAATACAGTGGGTGGTACCCCTTTCATTCAGAGGGCTGATGCTACACCATGCACATGATGCCATAACTGCAGGCCACAGAGGTTCACAAAAACATTGGAGATACTAAAGGATTATGCTTACTGGCCACATATGTCCCAAGATGTGGAATTATATACTAGAGGATGTCTAGTATGCGCCCAATTTAAACCTGCTTCACCAACGCATAGAGCACCATTGATGAAAAGAGGCCTAACTCTCCCATGGTCAGATTTGCAAATAGACTATGTAGGCCCTTTAAAAAGGTTGAGCAGGGGAAACCGTTATATTTTAAGTGTGGTATGTTTGATGTCGAAGTGGATTGAATGCATTCCTGCACCAGATTGTAGTGCGCAAACAGCAGCCACGTTGCTGGTGAACCATGTGTTCTCAAGGTTTGGGTTGCCACAAAGAATTGAGTCAGACAGAGGAAGTCATTTCACAAGTACTCTAATGAGTAAGGTATGGCAAATACTAGGCGTGAAAAGGAAACTACATATCGCACATCGGGCAGCCTCTTCAGGTGGAGTTGAACGGAGCAATAGGTCTGTTGTGGATATTTTAAAGAAATTTGTGGCAGAAGCAGGTTGCAGCTGGGATTTACGTTTACCGTTGGTTTTGATGGCAATCAGATCAACTCCTGCCAAAGCAACAGGTGTTAGCCCCATGAGGTCTTGACAGGTAGGAAAATGGTGTTACCACAACACCTGCTATACAGAACACATGAGCAGACACTTGTGAGTGCATCCACAGTTCATGAGTACATTGATGAACTGAGGAAGCATTTGCAACATGCATTTGCTTTTGTGCAGAGAAATCTGGAAAGGGCTGCTGACAGTGCTAAGACATACTATGATAAAAGAACATCAGTGAGAGAATACGGTGTTGGGGATCAGGTGTACAAGTTTCATTTTGGAAAAAGTAAACAGAAAAATTCTAAATTTCTAGCAGCCTGGCAGGGGCCATTTCGAATTATAGATAAGGTCTCTCCTGTGGTTTATAAAATTTTGAAAAATGAAGGTGAAACGGCGATAGAGCAGTTTGTCCACGTGAATCAGATCAAGCCATGCCATCCCAGACATGAGATCAGGCAGCTTGAGCATGTAGAAACAGATGAAGTCCCTTAAACACAAAAAGACAAAATAAATGGGTACAGTCAGGAGGCAGTGACAGAGAAGTTAAAAAGTTGATTGTTATAATGGCACATAAACACTGTATATATATATATATATATATATATATATATATATATATATATATATATATATATATATATATATATATATATATATATATATATATATATAAAATATAGATAATGCAAACACATATTATATTAAAAAATAAATAAATAAATAAATAAATAAATACAAAAGGAGTTTATGGGATTAGTATGCAGAATCAAAATGGATTGAATGTTAAATGTTGTTTTATGTATGCTTGTTTTTTTTTAAACTTGTGTTTAATTTCAGAAGGGAAAAAAAAAAAAGCGAAATGTTTTTACCAAGCATGTTTTATTTTTGGCAAAAGGGTGAAGTTGGTATTGTGCTATATACTTAATCTGTTTCTTTTCTATTTTGGTTTAGAACATTAACTATTTATACCAGAGGTCACGGGAGACGATGGAATATGGAGTCCCCTGGATGAAGACCAAAAGATGCCTGCCTCCGGGTGGAGGTGAAGACAAAATAGCCGGAATGCCAGAGAAAAGATGACTTCTATAGAGAATGATCCAAGAGTACCAAGATGAAAGAGTACCCGAATGAACCAAAAGAGGCAGACAAGAGTCCTGACATATGGAGTTCCACGTATTTATTATTTTAATTAATTGTTTTAATATGTTATGTTAATTATTTGTTTTAGTTAGTTGTTTTATTTTATTATTTTCAATTGACTTCAAGTATAAATTTGAACTACTGGACAGGACACTTCCATTGGGAAGGCAAATGTAGAACATTTTATAAGAATTGATAAATTCAGATGAATTTTAATATTATATTGATTGAACAGCGACTTTCAATTTTCATCTTCACAACAAGAATGTTAATTGTATTGGATTGTTACATTTTTGAAAGAAGAAAAGGAACAAGTCGGATTAGCCAAATTAAAAAAAAGGAGGGTATATGTAGGATTGTTTAGCGTATTTTGGGAGCACAGAGTACAGCACCACTGCACAGGATCAATGTATAGCATGTTTTTTTTTTTTCGAAGTGCAGCGCCACTGCATGGGTTTGGTGCATTGATATAATGTGGTACAGCAAGACATGTGTTATTGAGCGTTTTTATGCAGCACCACTGCATGGGTTTGGTGCATTGCTATGATGCAGTTGTTTCAAGCTATGTGTTGCCAGTGTAACATGGACATATAAGTAAGGGCAGGTTATTCAGTCAAAAACGATTTTTACATATAAAATGCAAATACATTTTTCACAGTTAAAAGCACACATCTGTACCTTCAAAATGCACACCATTTCTCACCTGAAATGCCTATGTTGCAAGAGACACATTTGGTAATTAACAAACTAATCTCACTAACAAGACTTATAATTATAACTCATTAATAAAAGAAAGTGTCTTCACTGCAAAATGAGGCCTACTCTGAAAATCAGTTTTAAACACACATTTAAGTTTTTTTTTTTCTTTTGCCTTTCTGTGCTCTGTCCACAGTAACTGCAGGAAGCAAAGACTTTGAATAAGCAGGAAATCAGTTTGGTTACAGTTGCAACTGTATAAGCCAAGCCATTGTGTGCTGAGGGTGGTTAGGGCTTGATAGAATTTTATTGGTTTGGATCCTTTGGTAGGAGGGAACCAGAGTTTTTTTTGTTTAATCTCAAGGAAGGAGCTAGGGAGAGACAATTCTGGACACAGCTCGAAGAAGGACTGGGTTGATAGCTGGGGATGCCTGATTCCTAAAGCAGATTCAACTTGGTTGCAGAGACTGGCTTTTCCAGTCAACAAGTCCCAGTTTGAGTGACAGCAGATGCTTGTCCTTGCTGGGTGAATCCCTCCAGAAGGCGACCAGCCAAAGAAGTTACATACTGAATAAGCCTGGTAATTATCTCGCTGGGGTGTGGCGGCTGAGTGTGTACGAAAATATTCAGTCAGTGTAGGAAAGGAGATTCCTGTGCTTTACCCATGTGTTTAATGTTACAAATTGAATTCTTGTCTCCGCCACTCTTTTTTCAGTGTGTCGCAAATAATGCTGTTACTGTGCTATTTTATTTATTTCTGTAAAGAGTGAGATCGTGTTTAAATGCAACTTTTATAATACACAAAAATATCTGAAAGCAGACTGGTGGTGTGTTTTATATTTACCAATATAGTGCTGATGATGTGGGGAGATGTTTAGACAGTGCAATTGTCATTTTCAAGGTAGCTAAAAATAAGATTTGGCTGCAGCCATTCAGTATGAGCAAATGTCATTCAGTATGAGCAATTATAAATAACTGTGTGTGTTATAGTCTTTTTTGCTGAATGTACATGAGTCAGCAAAAATAGAGACCCGGGACATAGTTCCCTACCGTATATAAGTTAGTGAAAAATACCACATGATAGCTCGCTGCCGTAGATAAGACAGCGAGAAATTGCCCATGGTGGCACACTAAAAGTGAAAATGTGGTGTTCCTGAAATGCAAGCCTGAGGTCTCTATGGTGATTACACGAAAAATCTAAACAAAAATAAGGGGTTCTGGATATTGGGGCCACAAATAAAACAAGGGAATTATGCTCACCAAAATACCACCAACCACGCATACCAACCACTCATACCAACCACGCATGTCTATGTACTGAAATAATGCATATCCACTGTAATATTATTATACATAACCAAATCTGAATACAAGGAGTGATTGTTGCAAAATTATTTTTGGCGGTGAGAAAATACAGGCAGGCCCCAAATCTACACAAAATACCCAACAGCTCCAGCTACAAATTTGAATTTCGATTCCTTTGTGCTGAGTTAACATCAACGTCTGTGATATATAAGGCAATAGTTGTTCGATCACTGGAACAATTGCAGTTCTGTTTTCGAGATCCAGAAATCTCTTTGAACTTACCTTGAGTCACACTTACGGGTTTGACTATTAAGAGCATATGACATTGGGAGTCAGTGGTAGTATTGTATTAATTGGTTCTCCTGATGAAGACGTTGTTCCAATTGTTTTCAAACGTCGAAACCGGTAGAGAAGAACATCCGGGGATGGGATTTACCATTTTCTGTTGAATATACCCACTCCGTGGAATAGAGCACATTTCGGATAATCATTGTGCTGATACACATTTTATGTGGATGAAATGAAATGTCAAAGACTATGTGGGGCTAATTTATGAAGTACTACCACATACATATTGTACCAATACGTTTAGTCCAATTTTTACTGTGAGTGAATGAAGCTGATTGATATGAGTTGCAAATGATGGTTTGATTGTTGAAGAATGATGGTTGTGTTAGGTTTTTTATTATCTGATGTCTTATGCTCTCCTGCAATATTTATGTAATTTAATGCGTGTATTAATTGATGATTAATTCATTGTGGAAAATAATGTAACTCAATAAATACATTTTTGATACCTTTAAAAATAAAAAAAACAACCTCTGGACAATTTTTCGGTATACTCAGCTGTGGCGGAAAGACATATTTTTTTTGCCCCGATTTTGTTTGCCCTTCAATTGGTGGAATTATGAGAATTTCAGGTTGTTTCACCAATGGAAACCACCTGGGAGCTGGTCCCCCGCTCGCCCCTGCCCCCACCTTATCCTGTGCTGCCAGGATTTTCTTTCCATCTGAGGGTGTCATCCCACAAACCTCCCTTTGCTCTCCCAACCCTGTCCCTTCACCACAACAATCATTCACCTCCTCCACCCCCCTCAGACAAATAGACGTACATACATACATATACATATCTGTTCTCCGCATTGGCGCCTTCCCTCTTCCAACCCATGCCTGTCAGCCCCTGCACGCACTTGCGTGCAGCGTGGGGTGGGTGGGTCTTAGCAGACCTCGGCATTCAGTCTTTTTTTTGCATGGTATCAATAGCTTGCAGGCAAAAGACCTAATACTAAAGCCACACGATGCCTGAAGAATGGCGGCATTCATGTCTTCATCATAAAGCAGCCATTTAAACAAGCAATGGCAATATCAATCGTTTGGGCTGTTGTATAGGCAAGGGAAAGTCACTTGCCAGGGACTGTCGTAGTGGTATTAACTGGCTATTGATGGTAGCAGGTACAAAATGGTGCGAGTAACGGGGCATCTAATTGCAGTGCCTGACAAATGCCTGATACTGATACACAAGCATAACCTTTTGGCTTTGCCAATGCTTGTATTAACAGGGCTTCAGTGAAGGACACACAAAGTGCATATAAATCGAGTGGCTTAAGACAGACCTGGTTGAGACATTTCTATCACACCAGTATCGCGTTTGGAACTCCAATTAAGTCATTAACTCTCAAAATACTGCTTTTAGAAAACACTGGCAAACACTTGGAGTGCAAACTTGGATGCAAAGGCTTCATTAAAGCGAGCTCAGAGTTCTCATGAGGAGGTGTTTGGTGGGGAAGGGGAGGAGCTGGGTGGCAATGGCCAAAGGGATTAGCATGGCCATGGACAGTTAATGGGTTGGCAAATAAACAAATAACACGTACAAAGTTTGAGTCCTTCCTCATATGCCATTTCTCCCTATCCGTACTGTAATGCAAAAGCTACGACTTGTTGGTGGCGCAAAAGTGATACCACATAATAGCCCAAACAAAAAATGGATTACAAATTAGAAAAATATGGGTTATTGGACGCATTGGACTGTCTGCATAGGAATAGGTTATGGTGGAATTGAAATCTGTGGAGCATAGACCGGGGTTTCTTGAAATGTCTAATATTGTTGCACCGATGCACTTCTGCTAGAATAAGATTGAACAGGGGAGCAGCTACGACTAAAGCAATAGTAATGGGCCAGGGAATGAAACAGGATTTTGCTCTCTCCATCAATTTTGATTTGTTCATGGTCGATATCGAAATGGCATTTAAAAAGGTTCGAAAGTGTCCTCCCATGACGGCACTGTAGCTATGGTTGTTGATAGCCCATGCTAACAATTTAGTCAATTCATATAGGTCTCCAAAGATACGCTAATGCCACGTATCACTATTCTGTAACAATATTCTGGAAATGTATTTCAATACAAGTAAAGTAATGTGTTTTCCAGTATAAGAAGTTGCTTTGTCTGTTTTGTTTTGCCTTTAAGCACGCTGAAGAGTGATTAACGCTAGATGCTGTAAACAATGTAGTAATTGGGATATGTTGGGCAAGGCTGTGCTCTGTGACATATCCATCAAAATTGTGAACATGTTTTGTGATTATATAAGTGTGTTTCTTTAAGTACTAATAATACAATATGACATCCAGAGAAGATTTGAATAGGCTCCATCACTTTACATACTTATACATGTAGGCCATCCATTTGGGATCATACAAATAAAGTTCTAATCATATACGTTGTGCTTAACATGTTACTATAACAGGTTGGCCGATTGTGTGATTTGTGCACATTTAAAAATAACTGAGTGTTATTTTGGGCCTGTGTTTTGTGTGCACTTTTAACAAGTTTACCTCGTTACTGGCATGTCTGCTCCCCCAGCCCTGCCCCAATTGCAATGGCCACTTCACCCCCATATAGCCCCAGGAACTGGGATCCCAGACAAACTGCTTTCCATTTCAGAATTGCACACATCATAAGAGTTGTAGGAAGCATACAATAATGTGTTCCATTCCTCAAGCACTAACTCCTGGAAATGAGTTAACCTGTATTGTTTTATTTTTTTATTTTTTTTATAAAAAGAATAGTCTTGCATCACACGGATGATTGTCAATACTGAATCCCCGCATACATTATGATAATGACTTTCTATTTACCTATTAGTTTGATTCGCCGTTGTTGCTCATTTTATACATAATTGTTGTAGTCTCATTAAGAGTAATTAAGCATCAATGTGTGCTGATTACAGAAGTTTCAATAATGAATGTACCCAACTGCAGCTGATGTCTTTGAATATGCATGTGTCAAAGGAATGAGCACATCTCAATGTTTAAAGCTACAGAAAAAGCGAACGGTATTCAGTTTTATTTTTCTAGCTGAAATATCAATAATTGAACTGGGGACCTTATACATTTTTTGTCACGTTGAGTAATGTTTTATTGCCAGTTTGGGCATTTTGCTCTATTTCTGTTCAAAATAGTATGTGTGTCTGCTGTCTTCAGGAGTTAAATGCAATGTTTTGTGTATCAGGGTTTAGGGCAACTAGGCTTGGGTCGCCTAACAGAATAAACATTTTAAGACCTTTGAAAAGTGTGAAAACCATTAAAAGTTTCAGAAGGTGTGCTGCATGGCAAATTGCCAAGGTGACTATTGTGGCTAGCCTACATTTAACTTTAGGAACATGTGTTTTTTATGAATAAATAGAAGGCACATTTCCCTAGTGGCAAGTTACAGGATCCACCCATTGCGCACAAAATGAACCGTCATTTCCCGGGTAGTATATGCCTCAGACAGGATATTAAACAAACTGCAGAAAAGCAATTTCAACGTCATTTGAGCACCGCGATCAGAACCCAGAAGAAAGGTTATGTTCTGTCAAAACCCAGATTTACTTCTGCAGAAGTGCGACCTTGCACATTTTTTCTGTATAATTATCCGCACAAAATTAAAAGTCACTCCAATCATTTCATAAGCATGTGTTGTGTGCATGTGCAATTGTTAAGCATTATTAATAAACGTTTCTGGTAAGAACCAGTAATACTTGTGTGTAGCTGGCAAATTTCTGTCTGAACCACAATTATCTGGGCTATAGCTGGCTAATTTCTGGCAATTTTTCTTCAAGTTTCCCGTATTTGAAACAATTATTCCTGAATATTGGGTCCCATTACAAGTTGGGTGGTGCGGGTAAAATGCTGTGGTATTACTGTATTACTGCTGCATTACCAAACCACCCAACTATGGCCCTCATTAGGAGTGAACAGGTCCAGAAATAAGGTGCTGGTAACAGCGTTACTGGCACCTTTTCTGGACCGGCTCACTCCGAATCTGCCAGTACGGGCTGTGAACTATTGCCAGGCCTGACCTGCCGGTAGTACAGGCTGCTACCAGCAGGTAAATAACTGAAGCCCCGGCACCGGTGAGTCAGTGTTCCCATTCCATAGGAATGTACTGTTCCGCCGCTGCCCGTAATATCGTAGTATTGCCGGGATATCAGGCGGTGGAAACGGTAAGCAGTGGTTGCAGGCAACCTTGTTATGATTGCCAATAACTCTGTCTGAAAGTTGAAAGTTGGAGGGTTTACCTCCAGCTAGCATCCAGAGGTGAATTTGTCAGTTTTCTGTCAGATTTTTGGTGGAATTACTGTGGCAGAATTACATCTGAGGTAATTCTGCCAAAAATCCCCTAAGGAGTTCTATGTACTCCAATTAATGGAGACTAACCGTGCCTACCACAGCTTGAAATCTGGCAGTAATGCTGCCAGACCAAATGGCGATCACGATAATGCAGTTTGGTGGTATCCCAGCAGATTTACCGTTGAGATACCACCAAATTTATAATGAGGCCCATTAATAATAATTATTTGTTAATAATTTTCAGGAAACAACTAAAAACGTATCTATTTGTTTAATACAGAATTTTTGATTAGCTCACCACCCCCTTGCAACACCGCGATAAATCACCGTAGAACATCGGGCGCCTAGATGCATTCGTGCTCGGTCCCCTCAAGGGTATGCGTGGTATAAATATACAAATCAAATCAAATCATGTGTCAAGTGGGTTTGGTGGCATGAGCACTGATGCCATAAGACGAACGCTTTGGCCTTGTAATAACTAGATCTTAATTGGGTTATGGAAATTGACTTCTGGATTGAATGTTGAAAGACTAAAATCTGTTTTACCAAACATCCGCGTCTCGTTCACTGAGATCACAGTGTGGACAAGGCTTAAAGTGGCCCAGGCTGGCCGGGGCAGATCCCAAGCAGGCTCCAAAAAGTTCTAGCTGACATAAGCCCCTCACTAGCCCGAGCCTGCATTCGAGTGCACAAGGTGCTTCAAAGTGCATGAGTGATGCGTTTTAAGGCGTTGCGTGGGGAGGGCCTGAAAGAGAGATGATCTGCCTGCCTGCTGCGGGGATCGGCGCCGCTCTAATTTCAAAACAAAGGGAGATGCTTGCTGTGCGCCCGTGATCTCCCACCCACCTTGATTAACAAGGAGAAAAGGTTTCGTCCTGAATTACTGGTGGTTGTGCAAAGTCTCCAGGAATGAGGCTGAATATTAAATAAGAAAAACGTTCAGAGAAGGTTTTGTACAGGACGCTTTTGCGTTCTATGGCCCCCCAAGCTAAAGAACGCAAAAGTTCAAAATAGCAGTCTTTAACTTTTTAGCATTCAAAATGATTTAGCGGTGCGTCACTGGGAGAAGCTGGGAGCCAAACAACATATGGACAGGTTATGCATTAGCTGGCCATTGCATAAACTGCCTGCCCCTAATTCTTAAGCCATGCCCATTGTTATAGCCCCCCTTAGACTTCTCACGCCACTTAAGAGGTTGTGGAGTAACGTCTGGAGGCCTTATGGAGAATGTTGTACTTTCGAAGCTTGTTTGTTTTTGTTGCTTGTTTCAATTGCTGTTTCTGGGTTTGCGCATAGGCTGAGTAGTGTGGGCCCCCCTTTGCTCCTGTCCCCCCAACATTCCCTGGTACCTGCTACTAGGCAAAAATAGCACAGACACTTTTGTACGTGGAAAATTATTGGCCGTAGGCTTGTTTTCATTTTCTACAGAAAATAACAACCACTCACTCATCATAACAAACCAAAATGTCATAATTCGCTTTTGGGCACCTCGTGTCCAGGGTTTGTGGATGCCCAGCCTGGTCCTAGGCTGTTCTTCGCTACCCAGAAGCATCCGTTCCTGGACATGTGCCGCCTCCTACGACTTTCTTCTACCGTGTACCGAAGAAAGTACTCGGCGTTCTTGCTCCTTGTTCTTGCTTTTTTCTTTGCTTTGTTTTTGCCGGGTGGGCAGGTGGCAAAAACGTTTCCTTATCCTTCTTCGCCAGGTCTTTGGAGCCTACCCGAGTGAGGTGAGCTCCTTGGCCTGGTTGTGCTTACCTGCCTAGCGTTGGGGTCTCTTATACCCCCCTGCCTCTTTGTGGTGCCTTGGGGTGGCCGGATTTCCTGCCGCCCCCCTGCTGCTACCACCTCACACCTATCCTCCACTGACATTGTCCTTCCCTGGCTGACTCCAAGGGGGGGTGCCGTTCGGCTGCCCCTCCCCTTATTTTCATGCCGTTTGTCCCCCACCCCGCGCCTAACCCCCCAGGCCCTCCATCGTGTCGTGCTTTGCACGCCGCGGGGCCTGGGGCATTGGCTGAGTAGTGTGGGCCCCCCTTTGCTGATGTCCCCCCCACATTCCCTGGTACCTGCTACTAGGCAAAAATAGCAGAGACACTTTTGTACGTGGAAAATTATTGGCCGTAGGCTTGTTTTTATTTTCTACAGAAAATAACAACCACTCACTCATCATAACAAACCAAAATGACATAATTCGCTTTTGGGCACCTCGTGTCCAGGGTTTGTGGATGCCCAGCCTGGTCCTAGGCTGTTCTTCGTTACCCAGGGGCATCCGTTCATGGACACGTGCCGCCACACCTGAGTGGGTGTTACCTAGGCCGCTCAGGTCCCCCCAAAACGAGACCTATCTACAACCCCGGTCTGCTAGGGCCCTAAAAATGTTAGCTGTAAATACTGCCATCCCTTTGTTGGACAGGTGTATTCCGTCTTGGTGGAACCATTCTGGATTGTTTTGTGACATACTGTGTTTTATAAAATGGAGGCCGGTGCCTCTACAATACTTTTCTATTGTTTTTCCTTGACGTCTCGATGGCGTGCCTCCTATGTGCACCGTACCATACCCTGCGAGGTAAGATCTCTGACATAAAAATCTCAGTTTTCCACCAGCAGTGCGCAATGGCCTTTAAGGATTTGCACATGCTACACATCAACACCCCTCTGTTGGTCCTGACCAAGTCATTACCCCCCAAATGTATTACCAAATATTCCGGCGGGTCCCTGAACCCGATCAGTACGGATAGCCTGTCGTGGATGTCCTCCCTCCCAGTGCATTCCTGGGAGGCCCCACCATGATGTGATTGTCTTTTTGAATTGCAGCCCCTCTTTGTAGTCTTCAATCCACCTGCCTGCCCTCGTCACGAAGGAATGGCCGACTATCCACGCCGACTTGGAAGGGCCCGTATCTGTGAGGGGTGGGAGGGAGAGGAATCATATTAAGCTTTCCCTCACGTATCTTTTGAAGCATTGCGATCTCCACCCTCCAATTTTTTTCACCCGTTCTGTACCTAGGCCTCCTACCCATGCTGATGTGGCTGCCCCTATTCTGAAAGAGTGGGTGCCAAATTCTGCTGCCTCCCACCCTGCTCTTGTGATAGTTTTCTTTAGCACTGCTTGGAATTGATATCTGCTGACTGCCCTTCCGTCTTTATGAATCAATAGCTGACCCCCAACTACTGGTCTTACCTCCAGCAACTCCTGTGTTATGCATCTGGGACAATGATCCTGCTCTTTGATGCAATTTAGCTCTATTAGTCTCCCTTTCCCTTTCTGGTCCATTTTTGATTTCCTAAGCAGTACTGACATACCTTTTGACCTGATGCTTATGTCATCTTTTGCCAGCCCGTCCCCTGATACCGTGTTACTGGCTACTAGCTCCCCAATCCTGAATGCCCCATAGCAAGCTAGTGCAAATGCTGCCCTAAACAATTGTGTCTCATACCCGTTGCTGCATGTGGCCTGCAACAACTGTAACAGCCTTATCACTTTCCTGAAATTTAGTGGCCTTCTGCTGTCTGCTTTCTTTCCTTCCAATTTCCCCCAACCTTTCATAGCGTATTTTAACCGTGAGCTATCTGTTGGGTCTGGCAGCCCGGCTACCTTTGTTGTGTATGCCACTGCTGTCAAATGTGCAGCAGCCCAGCTCTTCCTTCTACCTTGTGCAAATGGTTTTTCCAAAAATTCACACCTGTTAGCAGTTGTAATATCACCAATCATTTGTACCCCCACTTCTTTTAACACATCCATGACATGTTTCTTGTATTGCTTACCAGTCTTATATGTTATGGCGTTTGCTGCCAGCCGTTCAATCACCTGGCCTTGCTTTTCCTCCTCTTTTGAGTCAACCTTGTAGTTGACCGTTTTTTCTCCAGTTTTCTTAATGGGACCCATGCATTTTTTGGCGTAGGCGTGCCTATCCTTCTTGCCTCTGGACTCAGTTTTCTGAATTTGTCCCACTGGAAACGAGACAAGGCGTCAGCATCCATGTTTGCTTCCCCGGCGATGTGTCTCGCCCTTAGACATACATTATTCTTCAGACAACCCAGCGTTATTGCCCTCATCAACTCCAGCACCAAAGGGCATGATGCGCCTCCCTTATTTATGACCTGCACTACCGCCATGTTGTCTGACCATACGTTCAACTCTTTATCTTTCAGGTCTGCCTCCCACGCGCATAGCGCTACCCATATGGGGAACAGTTCTAACAATGCTATGTTGTTTGTCCATGCTGCCTCCCGCCATCTTGTTGGCCATTTTTCTGCACACCATTCTCTACCCATGATAGCCCCGAAGCCAAAACCCCCGGCTGCATCCGTGAACAACACCCTTTTGCACCCTTCATTTAACGGTGAGCGCCCGATCACCGACCCATTGAATGACATCAGAAAATCTTCCCACACTTCCAAGTCTTTCTTGATCCCACCACCTAATCTTATTCTGTGGTGTCCTTCTCTGACCCCTCTGGTTTTTAGCTCAATGCTCCTTTGGAATATCCTGCCTTTGGGGATGACTCTACCCGCAAAGTTAAGCTTCCCCGCTAGGGACTGCAACTCTTTTACAGTAGCTTTGTTTCTTCCTTTCATGTTTTTGATTGTTTTTAAAAGATCCACCACCTTGTCCTCTGGGATCTTGCACACCCCCTCTTTCGAGTCGATTTCTATACCCAAAAATTGGATTGTTTGTGTAGGACCCGTGGTCTTTTCCTCTGCTAAGGGAAAACCCCAGTCTTCTGTTACTGCTATGAATTCGTCTAGTGTGGCCTTGCATAGGTTGGATCCCTGTGGTCCCACGAATAGGAAATCGTCCAGGTAGTGGACTACTTGTGCCTCCTCCATCTTTTTTGTGATTGCCCATTGTAAAAACGAGCTTACTTTCTCAAAGTAAGCACATGATATTGCGCACCCCAACGGGAGACATTTGTCCACAAAATATTCTCCCTCCCAATGCATGTACAACCATTTCTGTGTCTCTCTGTTAACTGGTAGCAGGCGAAATGCAGATTTTATGTCGGCCTTCGCCATCCATGCCCCCCTCCCTGCTTTCCTGACCACGTCCACTGCCACCTGAAAATCTGAATAGGTCACCGACACCACACCTTGTGGTATGCCATCGTTCACTGATGCCCCTGGTGGGTATGATAAGTGGTGAATCAATCTGAATTCACCTGCTTCTTTCTCCGGGACCAGCCCCAGTGGTGAGCACATGTATTCGCTAAATGGGGGGGTTTTGTAAGGGCCCCCAATTCTCCCCAGCTCTATTTCCTTCCTGATTTTCATGCTGACTAGCTTTTTGTTTTCTAATGCAGATTTCAGATTTTTTGGGGTGTTTTGAGATCCCTGGCCTTTGAACGGGATGGTGAAGCCTTCCTGGAAGCCTCTCCTGATAGTCTCGGCCCCTTCCTGGTCTGGAAAAAAACGCAGCCACTTCTCCATGTTACCAATCCTCACTGGTGTGGCCCCTTTCTCTTCACCTCCCTTAATTTCTTTTCTCTGGTCCTCTCGGTGTGCTTGCTCTTGCCCTGGTGCATTTTGCGGTACTATGCTCTCCCTTACAATTCTCACACCTGTGGCTGAATTTACATTTTTTCCCCCAGCTGCATGGTGTCCCGCTCTCAAAGTTGCGACATTGCCCTGCCTCTGTTTTTGTTGACCCCTGCGTACCCCTACCCCCCCCTTGGGCTGTTGGAGGTATGCTGCTCTGCCAACTTCTCTGTGATCCATATTGCTTGCTCCGAAAACTGTGCTCCCTTGTTCTATCATAGCTGTTATCATATCTCCTGTTGTTGTATTTGTAGTCCCTTCTGTAATCATTTTGCCAGTATTGCCTCCTCTGATACCCTCCCACATTCTGTTCCTTGGTGTCCCATTTCTTCTTCAAAACATTAAATATATACAGATTGTAGTTCTCCTCATCCCATCCTATATCGGGAAAGCAGTCCATCTCTTTCCTAAATTCATGATCATATTCTTTCCATGCATCCCCCCAAATGCTTTGTACACTTTCAACACCCTCTGCTGGTATGTCACTAATGCTACCCCGTCCTCTGGGAATTTCTGCAAAATGATATTGGACATTATTTGAAAAGCGGCCAACCCGTTGTCAAAGTTCCTTGCTACTGCCGGCCTCTTCAATAAGCTTTTCTCATCTTCTTTTATGTCTTCTATGGGTACATCCTGTCCTCTCTTTTGGCAATCTAGCAAAGTATATACATCAATCAATTCCTTCCTCCATATTTTCTCCTTTGCCTTTTCGCTAATATACCATGTTTGTGCCTTCATAGCCCTGCCTGCCGTGTCTTTGCTGATTGTGGGCCTGCCATACTTCATCATCTCTGTGTCTGTCCCCTGTGTTTTATTGGACTGTCCTGCCCAGCCTTAGTGCCTTGTGGTGTTCCTTGCGCTAGTGGGACCACCTTGTTTGCTGCCCCTGGCCCTCCTGCCCCCTGACCCTCTAACACTTTCTGTTTCTTCTTCTTTATTATCCCCTTCCCTTTTACCCATGCTCTCAAATGCTCCCTCTCCTCGTCCCCACTACTTCCTGACTCGGTTGTCTCCCCTTCCGCTGCCTGTTTCCTGCGCTTGTTTTTCTTTGCTCCACGGGTTCTGGGCGACTTACCCTGAGCCGTGACGCATGTTTTCAACATTTTTAAAATTTTGTTACCCATTGCATTATTGATTTTTACAGTACCTTCATCATTGCTTTTCTTTTGTTTTTTCTTTGGCTCCTCTGTTTGTTGTTGTGATCCTCCTGCCACCTCTCTCGCCCTTTTCTGGCCTGGTGGTAATCTTGCTTCCTCTTCGCTGCCGCTGGAGTCCTCAAGTAGCAGAGGCGACATTGCCCTTGCCTTGCCCTCCTTCTGCATCACCTCCTGCACCCATTCTGGTCCATATTCGCTTGCCGCTTTTTTGGCCCACCCCGCAAATTCCTCTGCCCTTTTCGCCCTTTCTTCCACCATCCTGCTTCCTTGCAAAAAGGTATTGTCTTATGCACCCACTCTCCGGGTTTTCGTTGTGGGGAATGTTCGCTTCGCGGTGCTTCTTTGGGTTTTATATTGTCTTTCCCCACCTTTCGGGTTAATAGGCGGACAAAGTGGCCAATACGGGGATTGAACTGGCGCCCTTGGCGTTATTAGCGCCCTGCTCTAACCAACTGAGCTAATCCGCCCTTCTTTTACTGGGCGGTCTGTACCTTTAACTCAGCGCGCCGCTCCTATCATTGCAGGCCACGCCCCTTCGCCGTTGCGTCTCTCCCGCTCATCCGGTCCTTTCGCTTTCGCTTTCACGGGCTTCTGCGATGCCGAACGCCCGCTTCTGTGCTCCTTGTTGTCCCCGGCTCTCGGCGGTCCTGCAGCTACTTCCCTGATGTCTTCCGACCGCCTCCACGCCTCCAGCTGTTGCTCGCCGAACTCCTGATTACTTGCCAGATGGCCGTCTCCTCGCTTCCCTGGATCGGGTTTTTCGTCCGTGGCCGCCGTCCAAAGAAGAGGTGAGTCCTTGTTCTCCTGACGAGCCGCTCCGCTGTTACTGCCTTATCTGAATACAAGAAAGCCCGGAGAGGCAAAATTGTCTCAGTAATAGGAAACAGGATAACGAAAAAGCCTGCAGAGGCAAAAACGTTTCCTTATCCTTCTTCGCCAGGTCTTTGGAGCCTACCCGAGTGAGGTGAGCTCCTTGGCCTGGTTGTGCTTACCTGCCTAGCGTTGGGGTCTCTTAAACCCCCCTGCCTCTTTGTTGTGCCTTGAGGTGGCCGGATTTCCTGCCGCCCCCCTGCTGCTACCACCTCACACCTATCCTCCGCTGACATTGTCCTTCCCTGGCTGACTCCAAGGGTGGGGGCTCCGTTCGCCTGCCCCTCCCCTTATTTTCGCGCTGTTTGTCCCCCACCCCGCGCCTAACCCCCCAGGCCCTCCATCGTGTCGTGCTTTGCACGCCGCGGGGCCTGGGGCACACATGAATGTGAATTGCGAGCGCAAAATGTAGATATTTAACTCTTGTTTTACTCGTCCAAGAAAGAACATTAAGATATGAGCACACATCCCTTTCCTTTCAATGGATAAAAACACGTTGGAAAAAATCACTCTGCTAGTAAGAACAATCAGCGCCCAAAGTGGAAGGCTTGAATCCTGGGAGCCAATCAACATCCCTGGCTTCTGGACAGCATGCGCCAGTGTAGCCATGGATCCTGATGGCTCGGGTTTATGGCAGCCGTGCGTGCAGTGCGTGCCTCTGTCCCAGCATAGCAGGGTCGGACGGGGCAATACAATTGTCTCGGGCACCAACGAAAAAGTGGCCCACAGCTGCAAATGGGAATTCATTCCTTTCATGATATTGTTTAAATTGAATATAGTACCTACGGGGGAGGTTCTTGATCAAATGTGATGCAAATTGTGCATTTTAAAGAATATTTATTCAGCAATGTCGGTCAAAACTATTAGCAGCATAGTAAAGTAACTCATCAGACTCGCCCACGTGGGCCAAAAAAAGTGGCCCATACTAGCATTTTGTGTTTTTGGTTCGGCCCTGGGCCTATTGCCCTATAGGCCAGCCCGAGCCTGTCGCTTACCCCTCACTGTCTGCAAACCACAACACTTTCATCTGTTTCTGCTCTTCCATTAAATTTCTCGACTGGCTAGTGGCATGGAAAGAAACAACAGACTTCCACCAAGTGTCTGTTGCTCAATGACCATTCCTTTCTTGCTGCTCTTTCTCCCCATTGCCACATATGACTTGCCACAGGCACTCAGCCCTGGTGATGATGACAGCATTGCTGTCCACAGCTGCTGGCAATCATGCTTGCAAATATGCCACACATGTAGCAATGCTGTCATTTCTATGAACATTTCTATTCAGGAACATTTTTGGCAACGTCCATGATGCCGAGTGATGCACAGAGAATTCTGGGGCATGTAGTCCTTTGGTGGAATCTGTAATGCGTTAACCATTTTGCATTCCGTTGCTTATGGTCTTGAGTGGGCAGCTATTCTAAAGCAGAGTGCATTCTTACACATAGGGTTCTCTTGGACGTGTGCGCTGAATTAGGCAGAACACAATGTTGACCATGTGTCATTGCGAAGGCATGTGTGCTGAATGAGGCACAGTGCACAATGAAATAGCTAGTCCTGCAGGGGCTTGAGCTTTCAGGATGGCACAGTGTGTTTGGGTAAATGTAACCCTGTTAGGCCTCTGTACCAAGCAAAGGAGCATCGTTTTGGGCGTGTGGGGATATATACTTACCACAGGATGATGTCCGTGGAAATGTATGCCTAAATCTGGCGATACACACCCTTGTGGGCGTATCTGAGAGTGCACAATGGCATATTGTGTCAGAATACGAGCATACGAAGTTGCACAGTCATATAATGACAACAATACTCCTTCATTCGTTAGGGGATCAATGGAAAACTCATATTCATTGCTAATTCAGAGGATCTCCCTCCTTAAAGAAGTGAGTATAGCCAGGACCACATAGCTGCCCCTAAGTCCATAACCACCTTCCCCCCTATGCCTTATACACTGTTTACAGGCCTCCTCTTCAAGTCAAGAGCATATTTAGTCGTGTGTGAGTATCTCAGCTGAGTGAGTCACATTTCATGTTCAGACATTGGTGGGTGAGGTAAGTTGTCACTTCTGATATGTTGCCCTGAGGGCCATTCTGCTCAGAGTGGGGAAATAAACACTGGGAAATGTAATCTTGTGTTTATTTATTATTTATTTATTTCCATGTATAAAGCGCACAACGGCCCTCAGGCATCGTGGCGCTGTTACAGAATATTCACTTAGGTGCAGGTATTACTCTTCACACATGAGGTGGTATGCATTCTGTGACACGTAGAGATCTCTGAGATTCTCTTTGCCGATGAAGGATGTGGTCTCCAAAATTGTAATTACAAAATTGTAATTTGGGTTCATTTGTAGTATGTGAGTCAGAATGCTCAAACTCTTGCTCAAGTGAAGACCTTTGTACTAAGTGTTGCTGAGTGCATTCTGTGACATGTAGTTGTGAGTGAGGCAGATTCCTACATTCGAAGCGAAGTCGTGTGTGGGCAGCAGTACTAAGTAAAGAAGGGTGCATTCTGGGACTTGTCATACTCTGAGGACTCTGCAACAGGTTGGAAAAACTGTATTGCAGAACATATATTATTTCGGGAAAATGCTTACTGCGTGCATTCTGGGCAATGTATTCCTGTAGCAACTCTGTGCTGAGTGAAGGATTGTGCTATGCTATGTTATGGTAATACAGCTATTATACTTTGCCAATCCAGACATAGTGGTTTTAACGTGCTATCTGCCCGGGGTAACCAAGCCAAAGTCTGTGGAGGAAGAAGAAAAAAGGCAAAAGTGAGGGAGGACTAGACTAGGTAGACTAGGAAAAGGGCACACAAATCTAAAAGCAGGGAAGATATCAGATATAGGATTGGGGTAGAGGTAAAATGTTTGTTTAAATGCTGCTCTTCTGCCCTGCCCTATCCCTATAGCAACCACCCAGTGTACTGTGAGTTTGTCCTGCTTTCAAAGAAGGCAGGACTGGCTTTCTTGCAAATTGCTAATCCATGCTTTCAAGATGAACAATCCCAATAGTCTGATTTCACAGGAAAAAGAAACTAAATTGAGTGATAGTGCAGATATTCCATGTTCTGCCATTTAAAAAGCTATACAAATTTCCATTAAAGCATAGTGCTATATGTTTAATGCAATTGTGTGTGCACATACACTTATATAATACATATTTAAAACATATCAGGCATATTTGGCAATGGTATTGATAGTATGTGGCAACTAGTTTACGCCATAGATTACCATGAACACCATTAACTAATGTGTTTGCCATTATATGATCATTTCAAGCATCCAATGGCCATAGGACAGTGCCTCCACTTCTCAAAATATCTCTTGTAGACAAACATATCCTTTGATATTGCAATGCCCCTTGGCATTGTTGTAAACGTTAATCTTGACATAAACAGGCAAAAAGCTGACATTCATGTGAAAAGCAAGCGACAGTCGGTCAGCAAAATGTTAACAAGACAGTATTAAGGGAACACATTTTTACTATATATTTGATATATTCTCAGAACTTCCATCTTGAAGGTGTCACTTAGTACAGGTAGGAGGGTCGTTTGGGGCTCGTATGAGTGATTTCTGGGCACACAAGGTGCTCATTCATTCCTAAGACAAACCACCCCTGTATACATCCCAAAAGGTACCTGGGGGATGCTCTTTGTGGAAACCTGGGACACTTGGGGCCCGATTCATGGAAAAGAGTGCAGAAATCCTGCAACGCTCGTGCGCCGAGAACGTCACTGCACAAGGCTACGCGCAGAAGTTCATTTGCATGCTCTCCGTATTCATGGATTTGTTCGCGCAAAGTAACTGTATACGCAAGTCATGGCCAGAACACCCTAAATCTGACACCCGATCTTACCTCTGTGCAGTGATTCCTATGGGCAAGTGTCTGCATGCCTGCCTTCGGGTGGCGGATAGTATGAGGGCTTTGCGTGGCCATTTACTTGCTGGGAGCTTGCACGGTCAGATCCCTGAATACGTATTGCTCTGGGCAATAGTGGGTGTGCAATGGACTGTCTGCAGACTGTCTGCAGACTGTCCCTCATAACACCCACTTTTTGGGTATGCTCTCCATGGTGTCTCGTGCTGGGCTGCCGAGAAATCCACACATTCGATTCCATGGATCGACAAACAGGATTACACACAGTTTAGCATGCAAGTTCCCTAGTTTCCATGCAAATAATTTCATGAATCGGGCCCTTGGTCTGAACCAGTGCTTGATCGTCACTCACATCACTGTTTACCCACCTACCCTATATCCATGTGAAGTACACCCCAGGAGACTCCAAAGCTGCAATCTAGATGATCCTTGGGTCCCAACCACAGCAAGTGACATGGGTATTTTCCCATTCATGGCACAGATTCTCATCTATAGCAATGCACTCCTGGCTCATCCTCATCTTCACCGCCCTCTATTCCAAATTGCTAGGCCATGAAGACTGCATATGGAAACTAAGGCACAATAACCATATACACTAGTGACATGACAGACATGTGGTTCAATTTCCCAAAAAGTCTGGTTTATTTCAAAGTATCTCAGTCGGCCGACTGGGTCTCAACGTCTGGCAGCGTGTGTTTCCACACCTCGTGAGACGCAAGAGAGCGAGCAACGCTCAAGCAGAAATATAAATACATAACATACAATCTTTATGAAGGCAATTCGATCCACCCATAAACGTATCATTCAGGCTAGGGTTTGGTGATGGACAGTAGTGACAAATATGACACGTTATGACAAGTCTTCATTCAGTCTAAACATAGTTATTCTAGCAATGGCAGCAGAGACAGCTTTCTTATTATGGGGAACATGGAGCTTCTGTCTCAGCAAGAATATCGTGTTCTCGGCAGGGAAAACATTCCTTATTACGTTATCTGTATGACTCGGGTCATGAGCTAAAAGGTCTGATAGTTCTGAAGCAGAAAATACCACTCTCCGCGAAGGAGTACCGCTGAAAGAATATAATTAATGTTTTACTGTCTTTTACTACAGCGTTTGCAAGACAGGCTGCACCTGGACTACTGATTAAATGCGGCTTCTGCTCGACTTCAAGGACTTAGTGGGAGAGAAGAACAATGTATCTCTGTATAGTTTGACATTCCTGTCTGTGTTAGTATTTCAGCATTCAGTCCGTGGCTTTGCACCGTGTGTAAGTTCGAAGCATAGAATACATTTGCAAAGCGTTTTGGCAGAAAGGAAAAAAGCAAATGGCCGACATTTCACAAAATGGATGCACTCTGGCTACATTGACAATTCTGCGATCGCGATGTTTGTCACATGATGCACTTGGTTTTTGGCCAACATACTATACATACTATAGGGTCGTTTCAGGTCTAACAAAATGGTCTCTCACCAAGCTCTGCTCAACCAAATAAGGTATTTTACTCATGATCATCTTTCCCTCATTCAGTCACTGCTCTGTAACACTGTTTTTGGTCACTGGTCACCCTGTAAAACTCCCTTTGGTTGCTTGTGGCAGTGTACCACACAGCCTGGTCGCTAGTTGCCCTGTACACCGCTTTTAGTCACGGGTGGCCCTTTAACACAGTTGATCACTCCTTGTAACAATGTCTTTGCTGACCTTGGGGGCCTTGTAATCATGTCTATGGCCATTAGTGGCTCTGTAATCAGTGTTATGAGTCACATGATTTGTGGTGGCTGGTGGTCTTTAAAATTGTAATTGATCAGTTGTGGCCCTGTAGCACAGTTATGGGTTGTTTGTGGCTCTTGTGACAGGGCAAGATATCTGTCCCTGTCAGGAGGGGATGGGGAACCCTCTCATCCTAGGGCATCAGGCCTACCAGATTTACATCAGAGCAAGTCCTACCCACAGGCAGTGTGTGGAAGTTGCAAGGCTTCTAGTCCCTGTCCCTTCTCTTTGCATGCTTGAAAGAAGTACCACTTTCAATCACGCCTTGCATGCAGAACACCATTCTGGCCACTTGTTCCTTCTATGTACCCCACAGAATGTTCAGCATCAGCAGCCTTAGCGGTGGGATATCTAGTGATCAACTAAGTCCACAAAAAGAGAGAGCCGAACACACAAGATCCAGAACCACAAAGCGGCCAGCCAACTAGCACAACACCAGCGCAAGTGTCAGAACATTGAATGCCACAGCCTAAGTCACACGCTCAGAGGCAGCAACCTGCTCGGCTCCTCCCCAGCGTGAGTCAGAGTTCTCCAAAATGACCCAGGCGTTCAAGGATATTGTCCTCACCCGCAAGCGGGCCACAGAACAACAACCTCACCAAGCCATATCTTGAACTAGCCAGAAAACGAGAATATGAGCAGGAATATTAAATGCTGCATGCCTCCATTGTTGGAGACCAGTGGACCGTGTATGGAAAAGGGGTGGACTGGAGATCCCTTTTGCATGTTTCCTTGCTTGTCAAACCACCCGGAGAGCAAGACAGTCAGCGGTTGGCCCTGACAACCAGCATAGTGAAAGGAGCCAATGGAGGATGAAGGGGAGCGATAATGGGGAGGACAGGAAGGTACGGGTGGTTTGGGTGAGATTCAGGGAGCAGAAGGAGGGTCAAAAGACCTGGTGGGGGAAGGTTAGACCAGATGGAGGATAATTGCTGAAGGAGTGGGGTATTGGTTGGGGGAAGACAGAGGTACTAGGGCTTGAGTGTGCCTATAAGGTGAGAGAGAATTATAGAGAGAGTAGATACTGAAAGAAAATGTGACTGGGGAAGTGAAAGGAGAATGATTGCGGGGGAAGGTTTGGGTGGACTGAGAGTAGTAATGTAGTAGTGTAGGCAGGGAAGAGTAGGAGTAATTGTGTGAAGAGGGGGGAATGGTAGTGGTGTGGAGAGGGATAGAGTAGCAGGAAGTAAGATCAGAGGTTAGAGGCAGATATTTTAGAGAGGGATAGAGGAGTAGAGATCGTGGGTGGAGTCACCTCCCTGTACTCCACCGTAGGAGGAGAAAAGGGGAAGCAACAGAGAGACATAGGGAGGGGAACATCGGAGACCAGGAGCAAAAGACTAAGTGGGGCCTGAGTGTCTGGAAGGTACACACACTTAAGTTACATCACATTGGTGATCTTACACTAGGGACCACCTAGATTCTTACCAGAGGGAGCATTAGATATATAACGTGTTTGCCTTTAAACCATCATCCTTAGCTAAGCAGTCCTGCAGATGGTACGGGGTAGCAATCTCTAGTGACTATCCCCAGGTTGAGGGATTCCTCGGTTAGGGAAGGAATGTTCTTCACTAGACGAGAGGGAGAGCGCAGCCCTAAGTGAGCCCCTACACCATTCTAGAGATGAAAACCATTCGAGAGTTGCTGTGTTCTTGATATCATCTGTGACACGGTACTACTGTCTTTAGTAGCTAGCGGCCACCACATGCACTACTTTGCACTCCCACTCCCCTACCATACCATGCATCCATTCCTGCCATTACTACTGCATGCTACCTTCTTTGACAAATTACCCACCTCCTCTTTCTCGCCACCACACCTCCACTATCCATCCAACCCCTGTCCTAATTATCGCCCACAAGTGCTACTCAATATAACCTCATATGTCCCTTTCAATTCCTTCAAAGCCTCTATCCTCTTCCTGTGATCCTCTCACACTCCTTTCACTCTTGGGCTAAGTCACCCATCCTTTCTCTCTAGTCACTTTGACTACCATAATCTTCAACTCACGGTGATGGGTAAAAGGTGTGTAAGGATCTGGACCTTATTTTTTTTTTTACTGGTACTTGCCTTTTCTCACTGGGGGAGGCTGCAAGCAGCTTCTTCTTTCCTCCTGCAGCTGTCAACACAACTAAGGTCTCCTTCCTTCGGGGCTACCAGTATGGAATGGAAAGTGGGCTCCTACATGACAGGCAAGAACATCCACCAGTCCTCATTTCCATGATTTGGAATCGGTGGATTTTCCACAAGCTATCAACCGGCGGAAACTGGTGTAACGCCGGTGTAATGCAAATTTGAAATAGGTTTCTTTCTGCTGGTGGAAAACTGCCATATTTTCCCCACCACCAAGATGCCCAGGAGATCTGTTCACCATTTCTATGGTGGTCATATGTTTGGCTATTGTTCGAAATGTGAAAGCTGTGTGAGCTCTATGAGCCTTGTGATTGGAGCTCACTCAGCGCTCTCGTTTTGAAATATAAAGCACTCGAGTATCTTGACCAGATGCAAATGGCTGTGCTCCCTGTTGTTGTGGGCAATACGTGTTCTTAAAGTCTCAGAGACGTTGCTAAATAGCCTTTAAGGAAAATCCGGACATTAGAACACCCGGGGGATAACCCTGTCTCATCAAATATTGTTGAAACCATACAAGGAAAAATAAGCATAAAGTGTTTTAGATGAAAGTGAAGCAGAATGAAAAAAATACCCTAAGATTGAACCATTTTTCTTTTTACGCTTTTGAGGTCTGTATTTATCTGGTGGCCGGGCTTCTGGGAAACAGGTGTATCCTGCACCATTTAGCTATTCTCTGCACCCAAGGGTCATTTGATTTGAAACGTTCCCTGCACTGAAGTTTTGTAATGATGAGAACACCATGGCATGACTAAATTAATCAGATTAGGTTTTATCTGTAATTGACCACAGCACCTGGTGCAAGTATACATGTCGGATTGGCTCCTATCCCCCTGCCCTCGGTCCAGTAGGTACAAACTAGACATGCTTCCAAATGGTTTATGCGGAAGATCGGAGTATCTTATTTGAAATCCCTCAACCGTGGCAAAAAATACAATAGCCTCGGCTCCACTATTGATTGCAGGTGTTCATTAAAGCCTGCTGGCTTGTTATTACAAAATCTAAAAAAGCTTACATTAGAAAGACCGATTGTTAGTGTTGTTCTGCTTTGTACTAAGATACTCCCTTTCTTCCAATACAAAGAGATTTTTGTAAGTGTTAACACATTCTTAATTTGATTTAGAGTGTGTTAAGATGTAACTTATTTTCTAGCACTGGGGAATTGATGTTTGGATGCTGTGGATGTGCAGACTATTTAGGTAGACCGCATTATTCCAATAATGTATTGAGTTTTACCATTATTCGGCTTGACTGATTTACTGAATAACACGTTGAAAAGAATTCACACAGAACAAATATATGTCTCGAGAAACCTGAAGCAGCAAGTTATCGTAAAATGTCAAACAGACATACAGATCTTGGAAAAGGAAAATGTGTAAGGACCACACACATATGATTTAATGCATTTTCTAACTCTTGAAACCCAAAGTATATTAAACGACTCACCATTAATAGATCAGGCAGGCTCTAAAAAGAGTAGTGAAAAACTCACATTGGTGGGCAGGTTATTGTTATTGTGCCTCACGGTGACATCTTATAGACATTATGTGGGTACATCTCAAAAGCACTTCACAAGCTAACACGCAAGGAACTTTCTGAGTCAGTATACTATGTCTCAGGGTCGACCGATGAACTTTAACAACATTCCAGTGAGGCCTCAAGCAGATATCTGGGAGCACCCAAACCAGGGACCAGATAATATATGCCATACACCAAAGCATTGTCAAAGAGGTCGGGTGTATACACAACTATTAACGGTAAATACACTTCAACATGAAGGAGCAGTCGATTTCTGTGGTGTAGATCATTCAATACAAATAGGACCCAGTAGCGACCAAACATCAGAGACCCTTCTAACCATCGTCGAGAGGTTACGTCCTTGAATGACACTAAGGCGATTTTCAGGATGGGTTCTCTGCAATAGTGACAGAGCACTCAGAAGAGCCAGGTAGCTTAGACACCCTCTTCCACTTCAGGAGCAAAACACAAACAACAGAAAGGTTTGCCTGTGCCAGGGAACATTAACACAAGAACATACCACTCAAACTCCTTCTGGGGCCCAAACTCACCCGCATGAGCATGAATTCAGACTATTACCTTCTTTCGGAATGTGGAATGTGATATGGGACAGGTGCCCATGACACTCAGATACCCTCTGTCCTTCATGCCTGGGAAAGACAGGCCACCAAAAAGGACAATAGGATACACGAGTCACTGGCGAGACTGAACAGGAAAGGGTGTAAATGGCCCTCCCTCCTATCATCAGATATCCATTTGACATCCCTCCACGTGTTGGGCCTCCATTGACATAATTCTGGCCCAAAAGAACAAACATAAATATCCCAGATCAGGACTGACTGACGAGGGAGAAAGATACAGGCCTAGCAAGAATGACTAATAAACGGCCATGTCAATTTAACCTTTCAAAATCAGAATACTTAGCTGATAAACATTTGAAACATTACTCCTCCATAGTGGTTAATCCAGCAGATGATGGAGGGGGCATCGTCATTCAGTCAGTGACAGATTATGAACATGAAGTATTATGAAAACTTTCTAATAACTGCCACATGATACCTTCCCTTCATTTTCTTCATGTATCCATAAGATTACTGTCGAATCTTTTCATTCAAGTGAATGTACTTTTCTGAACCCTAATAATCCTGGGTCACCACTATTGTACTTGTTCCCGAAGTTTCACAAGTCTATAACTTCCCCACGATCGTTTCGGCATGTGGCTGCCTTTTGGAACCATTGTCCAAATAAGTGGATTACTTTATTCACCCCATTTCCACTCTGGGGCCGTCATATTTAAAGGACTCTAGGGATGTTCTTAGATTGGTAAAGAACATGCCCTTTGATGAGAATGTGTACTGGTTAGTAACACGGGATGTGGATTCGTTAAATATGAATAATCTCCAGAGAGAAGCATTAGAGGTGATTACACAGAACCTGAATCTAAGAGAAACTTCCCACCAGGTACCCACTGAATTTACTACAACACTTGCTCAGATCACATCTTTGGGCACAGCCTTCACTCCAGCACTAGCCAATTTGTTTGCGCGACATCTTGAAGATGTACATGTTTTATCTGCAAACAATCCTTTTAGGGATCATATAAAGACCTACCACATGTACATCGATGATATTCGACTCGTATGGCAAAGTGATTCATCTACTTTAATTGATTTTTATGAATGGCTGAACAGACTGAACCCTGATTGGCAGTCTACCATTACATCAAGTCAGAAAGAAATGTTATTCCTTGATCTGTTGATACAAGTGACTGGGCACCATTTAGAGGTGACAATCTTTAGAAAGCCCACAGTCTGAAATACTATTCTAAACCATACTAGACAACACCCTAAAAGTATGAAAAACAACATTCTTTTCAATGAATTTCTCCATATTGGGAGAAACTCTACTTCACACTTTGAATTTTATATTCAAGCCAACATTATGAGAGGTTGATGAGCAGCACATGGTTATCCTAAGAAACTTCTTAAACTTTTGATTAACTGTGCACGCTTCCTTCTTAGAGAACTACTACTGGAAACTAAGGAAAAGATCCCGAACAATCAATTGGTGTGTCCCACCACCTATTGTCATTTAACGGATGCTTTATGCAACCTTGTCACTAGAAATTGCCATATTTTACAAGTGGCAGAACCAGAACTAGCGAGACCACTGTTTGCCTTTAAAAAGGGTATCAACCTACGCCAGTCACGTGTCCATGCAGCGAGGAAGATCAACAAGGACAGTGCTGATACCTGCAGATTACTGGGATTGCCACTGATAAATGGACATGTTAAGTGTGCTAACTGTTCCATGTATGAGTTCACAATACAAGCAGCCTCCTTCAAGGCAAATGATCGAACATGTCTGTTACAACACTTCACCAACTGTAAAACAGCTTGTGTAATTTATGTTATCATTTGTTCTTGTGACAAACTCTTTGTGGGAAAAACTACACCTGCACATCAGGACCATATGTCAAGAATATGTAATAGAGTGGTTACGGCTCCAATGGTGTCTCATTTCTGTCAGATGAATCATACTGACGATGACTTTCACTTTTTAGTGATTGACAAAGCAGTGAGGAGTGATTTAGGATCCATGGATTTCTGTTTATATTGAGATTAGAACAGTGATGGATTTACCAACTGCATTCGAACATTGATAACTTTAATGACCAGCTAGCCTGGTCTGTGTTCATGTAAGTCAGGGATAGTGTCTTCAGACACTTTGATCTGTGATGTTTATTGTAAAAAAACAATTGTTTTAATTTGTCATTTTGGGGATGATTGAGTAGTATTGTTTTAGTATCACTTCAGTATGAAGTGGGTGGCAATTAAATTAATTCTGCTGCATGAATCATGAAAATTGCCCATTATGGGATTTCAGCCATCTTCATTTTGGTATAATAATACTAAAACATTGCCACCATGTAGAGCATGCAGCACCATACAGTTCCTTTTCTATGTTTATACTCTAGGTGCAGTCTTTCTATCATGCTTGAAGCACTGCCATGCTTAACACAAGTATTTAGTCAGGATCCTTTTCAGACACGGATGCCGTAAGACATTTATTTATGACTCGGCTCACTGGAGTTAAGGTTGGTCTGCAGTGCTGGCACTGGAGCAAGGTTTTTGGTAGCGATTTTTCCTAATTCGTATGGGCAGTTGTTAATTCAACTGTAATTCGATTTTCTCTGTCATTACACAGTGTGAACAATTTCCAGTTACACGTGATGAATGGGCTCGCATTCAATTGGTTGCGAGGAAGAAAGAAGTTGGTAAATCATGGCCATGCTGGTAAGTAACCTTTCTTGTATTGAGGCAGCTTATTTAGGTATAGGCGAATTGTTAACAAATATATTTTAATTAATCTGCGTTTGGGAGTTTGAGTTATCCTGTACCTTTTGTGCTCTATATTTCAGCATTGACAGGGATGTGGAGCCTTGTATAATGGCTGCAATTGATAATCCGTCCAGAGCTATTTTTGGAATTGTGTTGTGTGTAGGCCTCATGTTGCTATCACAAGGGTAGTCGGTTGTTTTTAAAATATTTCATAATAGATTTCTGGTTTTTAATTAATATAGAGGTGTGGATTGGCCCTGAGGAAGACGACAGTAGGGCTAAGTCGTTGAAACTAGTGAGGGCATCATTGGGGCCAACAAAATCATGCTTTACTATTGACTCACTAATGCCCCCAAATATATGCCATACATCAACATATGTAATGTAAAATCTTTTGTGACTAAAGTACACCTGCTGGCCTGTGGTTAGTTGTGTACCATCTTGTGATTGCACCTACACCACTAGGTCTATAAGCAACAAGTGTTTCCATTTTGAACCTATATGTGATATATTGGCATTGCTAGTGTTTTTGTGATATCTTGCACTTTATGCATGTTTTATATATTTCTTAACATTTTTGTATTGATTTATATGAATGTGTGTATCATTGGGAATTAATACAATATAATTGTTGTTTTGCACAACTTGGCCTGGCACATTGCAATATGAGGTATTTATTTCCTATTTAATGTGTCTATGGTGGACATGGTAGTGGTTGATAGTGGTTATTACGACCGATGGAGAGTCTGTGCTGAATATAGTAAGAAGGTCCCAGCACAGTCATACAATAATAAGCATGTTTCACCTCTTGTACAAGGTCATGGCTGCTACACTCTTGCTCAGTACAGATCACACTACCACCATGTACCACTTTATTGACTGCCTAAATGTATCTATTGTCATGCCATGGACAATTTAAGTCTCCTGCCCACCAGGTCTAACCACAGGGTGCCAGGACCATCGTAGTCATCTCCATCTCTGGCATCCTATAGGCATTCAGACTTCACAAACCTAATAATGGCAGGCTATTGAGGGTGAACTGCTAAACAGATCTGCTCGAACCTCTTCGATCTGCTTCAAAAATCTCTACCTGGAAAAGTTTCCCTCCCAACAAGGTTTCTGCCAAACCCTCATGTTCAATGAACCTGCTTCTGGGTATACTTTGGTACAGACAGTGACATATACATTTTTTATTTTGCTTCTACCAAAGGATCCATGGCACCAACTATGCAAATCTACACAATTGAATCAGTCCCCACATGACAGGAAGGAAAACTGTGGAAGCTTTAGGCTCCATTGTGCAATCTCTGGATCCTGGCCCAGGTTTCAGAAAACATCAGCTATGCATTCACAGTGATTGCATGCCCCACCCTGGGAACCTCCTCTCAGTATTGGAAATAAGTTACACAGCTGTGTCTTGTTTAAATCAGGGTACAATCTATGGGCTTGCAGTTTCTTCTCCCAGTGCACCTTGTAATTGGGTGGGCAATCTCTGTACTGAATGTTCTCAAAGGCCACATGGCAACAATATGGTTGACTTTGTTTGCTGGGTTACCCAGAATACCACCTGATAAAGGGACTTCCAGGGTAAATGCAGTCTAGAAGGCAAGATAATTTACGTCCTATTATTGTCTTTCCATATGTCATAACAGCTTTCTCTGAGTTCAAGCTGGGATTTCCTTGCTCCAGGAATATGGAATGAAGATCAGGGGGTTATGGTGTAACCTTTGGTGCGACATACCCCTTGCGCTAAACCTTTATAGGTAGTTCAGCCACACTGCTCAGGGCATAGTGAGAGACCTACACATGATCCAATCAGGGCCCCCATCCATGTCCTATGCCATTATGAGGCATTACATGCAGCTCATTGCTTCTGACATGCACCAGCATCAGTTGTTTTGCTATCCTTGGGTTTGGCCCTATTCCACTGCCAATAATCGTTTTCTTTTCCCCCTTTATTTGTATACGGTTTATATAAAACTTTACAAAATAATTTTCATGAAAAACCATGTTTAAAATACAGAGCCTCACATACATAACATACAGAAGTTTCATACAACACATACAAAACTATACTAACCACACAAAAACCAACATATTACTCTTTAACAAGAACATAATAAAACATGTAACCCTGTAGAATTTCAGTCTATATTACGGACCCTTTTTAAGAAAGCAACACCCTTAACTTTAAGGACATTGAGTCCCCATGCAATATGGTTTACCAGAACTGATACCGAGGAATCCATTCAAAATGTACAAAATCTCTAAAATACAGTATACGTACACTTTTCAAGACTGGGCACAATAATTATAGATGTATTAGGGATTCCAAGTCTGACCCACTGTTACAGTGTCTACAATATCCCTTTATTTCATCCTGAGGGTTACGAATACGAATTATTTGATTTGTTTCCGTAACGTTAAATGTAAACCTCATTATATTGTTCCTCACGCTTCTGCTTGGATATTTTATCAGGTACTTCTCCTTTGACCCTGTTATTTTTTGTGGAGAAATACTTGCGCGTAAGTATGAAAAGCCAGTATTTCCAGCCTATTTTCAACACAATCCATACTCTTAATAATTTTCTTGACCTTAGTTGGCTTCGTCATAAGAATACTAACTGTAAAACACATTTTTTTTTTCAATTCAATTTTTATTGATTTTTTGAAAACACCAGCATAGGTACACAAATTACAGGATTTGGGCAATCGCCCTCAACAAATCAAACTATAGGCCATTATTCCCAGCGTTTGTTCCCCCCTGCCCCCTCCCAGCCTCCCCACACAGTATCTCAAGCGATGCAGTCTGCTTATAGAAATGATGCGGCATAGGGCAGTGTCAATCTGGGTTTTCTCCGCCAGTGGTCAACCGGTTTTCCAAGTTCCAGGGCCATTTGTTCCATGTCGGGGCTTGTTTTTGGGCCGGCCCAAGGATGCTTGAGGGTCTCAGGACGTGGCCTGTGTATTGCCAAACACCTCTTGAAATTGCAGCCAGTCTGTCTCTATTTGGGTGCTTGAACCATGTAAAGCCGCTGTAAGTCTTTCCATAAGGAATATGTCTTTGGCAATCACCACCCATTCTTTCTTCGTGGGGAGGGCGTGCCTCTTCCACGTTCTAGCGCGAGCCGCTCTGGCTGCCAACAGTAGGGAGTGTGAGAAGTCCGGTAGTTTTTCCCAGTGGTTATCCCTATGCTGCAGGCCAAACAGTATCAACATCGGGTCCAGTGGGAGTACACCTTCTCCCGCCTCTTTCAGCCAGCTGAGGACTTTGGCCCAATAAGTTTGGACCTTCCCGCATGTCCACCACATGTGCCAATAGTTTGCCCTTTCCCCACACCCGTGCCAGCAAAGGGGGATTACGTCTGGGAACATTCTAGAGAGTGTGATCGGGTCATACTGCCATCTGTGCAGGAGTTTAACGGCATGGGTTTTGTATTGGCAGGAAATCGAGGTCTTAAATGATCTACTACAGAGTCGCCCCCAGAGACCGTCTCCGATCCTACATCCCAAGTCTCTTTCCTAATTCCCTCTGAGGCTTTTGGTGGTTCCCTCCCGGGGGGTTAAAAGGGCCGAGTAAAGGAGTGAGATGAGGCCTTTCATTTCTACATGGGTATCTAAGATTTTCTCAACTGGGGTGAGTTTTCTTTGTAATTTGGGCTTTAGTTTTGGTTTCATTAGGTTAAACACATTTTAACCAAAGCCCTTTCACAATCTTCGCGAATATCCTTCATAAAGCTTTCTGTGTAATTTACCCCCAAACGGTTATAAAAGGACCAATCAGGACTAGATTCACATTTTCTTAATAACACCAGTTTTTTCCACAAAACAATACTTCTAATCGATTGAAGGCCCAGGTCATACCTAATGATCTGTAGGGGGACATATCAACAGATCTCCAAATCATGCTCTCAGTTGCCTTGAATTCTGACATAGCCCATATTTTAAAAAATTGTAGTCCATATCATATACAGGGAAACACTTTCATTCTGTAAATTTCACAGCATGGCTCAAGAGAAAGTTTCCCATACTTTCTGTCTATTACACGCATTTGTCTACTCAACCCCAAAGCATTGGCTTTCAAATATTTTCTTTGTTTATTCTTTACTATAATTGGGTATTCCAAGTATTGCATATAATCTTTAGTAGCAAGTTCACTCTTTTCACAATACCATTTGAACTTGGCCTTTTTTACGCATTTACCTTTGGACAATCTCATTATTACCGTTTTCATAGGATTCATTTTTTAACTCAATCGATTTCATATATTCACCGAAAGCAGAATTCTCATCAATCTTCCCTGTTGTTAAACAGCCCTTCTGCCCAGTTAATCCTAACTATGCTTCTCACATCTAGTCCGGCCAAGGCCTAGCCCTTCAAAGAATCTCCCCTCACCTCATTTATATGACCCAACCCCCCAACCTCTGATTCTACCTGAGTCCCAGGTGCAGATGCACCCCCCACTTCACCAGGACCTGCCCACAGATTCTTTGCCCTCACACCCTCTGTATTGTTACATTCTCCATGAGAGTGCCCTACATTCTTTACCAATGCCTGACCTAATGATCAAGCCTCTTTCTCCCTATTCCAGATACTTTCATTATCTACGCGCTGACTAATATAATGAGGCCTATGCACATGGGTGTCGGGGTTTATGGCATTTTGAAAGATATCGTAATTTTGTTTAGTAGTTTCAACAGTGGACTCTTTTTTGGATCATTGCCTCCCTCCCTCCTTTTTTGTTTCAAGGTATCTACCATTTGGAAATCTGTATTTACACATTCATTTTTTTCGTGGGATAAAGTTGTAGGGACTCCCCCTCTTTCCTATACACCTCCCCAGTCTCCATATCCTCCAGCTCATCCACACCTCCCCTTTCGCTCCCCATTACTTCACTCCTCAACTCCTCTTCCCCCTTCCATGATTGTTCATCCAGATCTTGTATAGCCACATTACAATACTTGCGGGATGATGCTTTTGAAATGTTTAGTTTCAATATCTTGTTAATTCTATGTTTCCTTTTTTTCTCTCTTCTTTGAATTCTTAGATGCCACTATAATAAACAAGTCCTTTCCCTCCTTAACTCATTTGATTTCCCCTGTCTCTCCTGTCTCCATCACTAAAACCATGTGTAAGCGATATTCAATCAACACTACAGCTAAGTCAATGCCTAGTCTGGGATGCTGAGGAAAACCCTTATTGATGTATTTTTATATCCAGTTCAGTACTCTGGATGACAACCCTTGTATAACACCCCCCTCTTAGAATCCCCCTGACCCCACTGAGCCAAGAAGTAGGTTTGTTTTGCAAATTAAAAGGTTTATTTGGACAATTCAACAATATATATATCTATCACACTTTATAAATAAATTGATAACTGATATCACACTTCAGAATATGACCGTGATCAACAATGGATAATGTTACAGGGGTACACTGATTTGGTTACTTAGGAGTAGTGTATAGGATGAGGTAGCTGAAAATGCTTGATGGTTTCAAGGAAATGCAAGTTGGAATAAAATGCAGTACAGAAATAACTTGTTATGATTTTAGCAAAAGGTAATATGTTCACTTTTTCATTGACAATTCACTCCCCCCCTATGCAATACAAGAAATGGAAGGAGAGCACACAGTCTTCAAGAATCCCAACAAATCACACTTTATAATGCAATACACAGTTCCAGTTCCCCCAGCAAGCTCAGAGGAAAACAGGTAGAGGTTTGAAACACAGGCCCAAAATGCTTTTAAATGTGATGGCAATGGATGGGAAAATGTGCCAACTGATTTTAATTCCCTCTAGAGATTCAGGGTGAGTGGGAGATGCGTGTTGGTATTAGTTCAGGCTCACTTTAGCAATGCTCTACGAGTTATTACAAAGTTGCAAACGGATCTTAACAAAAGAAAGAATGGAGCTGCTATTTTGACAAGTGGAGAAATTGAGCCGAAATCGCAAATCGCGGTAAATTTTGCAAGTGCTTATATCGTGATTGCGGAGAAAGTATAAGGAGGAGGAAGTCGGTTCAAGGTTCGTTGGAAAGCCTAGAATCACAGCTTTAAAATGAAAGTTAAACTACGTTCCTAGCCCAAACGGTTCGAGAGATACGGACGATTTAATAAAGGTAGATTTTCGGATTTAAAGTAAAACTCAAATGACAGGTGACAGCTTGCAGCTGCAGAATTGGCAGGTGACAGTTGTGCAGCTTTAAAAATGACAGATTGCACGATTTCTAGGAGGCTGTTTTACTTAGGTTAAAATAGTTTGGATTAGATTATTTTAACTAAGAGATTGGTTCTGCACAGTTCTGCTAGGTACTCACAATATCAATTTGAAATAGGCCTCGTCACGGTCTGGTCATGTTGGACGGGACTTCCGGCGGGTGGTTCTGAAGTCCCGGCTATCTGGGTCAGCTCTGCTCTCTGGGTCTGTCAAGCACCGGATCTGCTCACAACGGTCTGGTTTGTGGTTCTCTCGGGTTCCGGATACAGCACTGCTTTCTGGATACTGCTACAGGTTCTTGCAAAAATTATTGGCAAAAATTCAAACAGCTCGCCCGGCTGTTGAATAGTTTGGTTGGTTTTGAGGCCTGCTGAAGAGGATTCAGCTGGTGGATTCAGGCCTCTCTGCTACAAATTCTGGAGTTAATTTCTGCTACAGGTTCTGGAGATTGATGGATTTGAAGTCTGGATCTCTGGATGTGAAGTCGTCGGTCAGCATGCTCCGCAGCAAATGGAATTGAATGTCTCTACCTGTCCCAGCAGTCTCTTTTTATGTGTTTTGAAGTGGGTGGGTGTGTGCGTGGCATAACTGAGCCTGCCCCTCTCTACTTGTCATTGGCCAGTTCCTCCTCTCTCCTTTGATTGGGGGAAAGAAATGGAGTGTCAGAGTGATGCTGTAGGTTTTATGGTCAGAGGAACCTCCCCTTGTCAAATTGCACACAAATCTATTTCTGATCCAAATACATATTTATCTATGTACCATTTTTCTCATATTTTAGGTCCAGTTAACATATTTTCTGTAACACCAAACCATCCGATCCCTGTCTTTGTACGATGTTGTGTCCACTGATGACAGAATTCTCCCCTTTTCATCCAGATAACGACCTCTAAACCTTTCCAGATTTTACACAAATGTGCACCAGGGATATGGGTTACAGATGATAAAGTGTCAGATTTTTAACATGCATACATTTGGAGTAACAACCTTTTTTCCGCTACTATCCCCAGGAACATACCACAGGGTCCTAACACCTCTTAAAATGTGCACAGAAAAATCACAAGAATAATGATATTATTTATATAATTTTGACAGGTCCGTACTATGAATTATCCATCTTTTTAAAAGTATGCCCTGGTCAAAAAGGGGTGTGGCTTCCCACATCACATGGTGGAATAACTGGTTTATCCACTTCTCCCAAGCTCAGCTGGCTTGCAGAGGCACTGCCCCTCCCAGTTTCCCCTAAGAGGAAGCCACTTTCTGGCCCCCCCAATATAACATTTGCCTGAGTCCAGGACACGGCTTTGTTCAACCTCCTGCAGTCTGCAGGTCCCCTCCCTTAATTCAATCAGGGAGGTGTGATCTCCTTTTGGCGGGGAAGCGGGAGGCAGCCAGGCCTGGGAATGCAGTTTGATCAAGTTTCAACTCCTGTCGGGGGTAGTTGTCAGGCAGAATCCAGTTTCATTAAGCCAGGTTTCAGCTAAATGTCACTTTTTGTTCCCAGTTTAAATCAAACTTACAATATTTACATATACACTAAATAATTACTTCCTTCAAGTCATTTCAGAATATAGTTTTACATTGTATCCACCTCTTAGCAAGTCTTTCCTTGGCCTTGTTTTGTTTCATTTGTTCAGTTTTACACAAAAGTCTGGTGGTTTTAAAACGCCGGCTTTCTGATAGTGGTGAGTACCGGTATTGCAACCATTTTTGGGATTGAGAAAATGAATTCCCCACAGTTCTGAGTTGCTTTTTGGCAATCAGCATTGCCATTCCCAATGGTTTCAGGCTACTGTGTGTGTAGCCCAATGGTGGTTTTAGGCAGTGCCCTCCTGTGCTCACGACATAGGCAAAAATGGGTGGCAGCCTATTCTTCATATTTTCCCTGTGCACTCTCTGGGGAGTTCTGGCCATTATGATGTTTTCCATGCCAGTACTGCACAGTTTTGTGGTAGGGCTTGGATGCATGGGTAAAAACATCCCACACATGCCAATCTCCTCCCTACTCCCCTTATCCAAGTTTACATTGATCCCATTCTCTGGCAGATCCCCCACCCTTCCGTACTTTCCTCTCAATACTACATCCCTTTTAGAGAGGTCACTGATTATCGTTTTTAGATAGCCTGAATGCAGACTCAATTCCTTACTTGACCACATTTTCATTCCAAGCAGTGCATCCAATATCGCCTTATGACCCTGGAAAGAACTAGAGTGGCCTTTTATTTCTAAACCTTCTCCCCCTCCGGTCCCCTCCTCCTTTAGGTGTTCTGACATAACCAACATAGTTATTTTACCAGAGGAAAAAATAGGGTGTGTCCAAGAGTGAAAAATCATGGCCACCTCTTACACCCCCACTCCTCCCCTGTGGATTGTTTACTTCATCCCCCATAACAATTGGCTCCTGATCATCTTCATATAATGATTGTGACTAAACAGGGATCCCTCCATAAGTCACCACCCCCCCTTCCACACAGCTTAGTTCAGCCATATCAACCCTAACATCTGCCTCCCTTTGTCGAGAGTTGCATCCCCATAGGGGATCCGGCATATCCTTGCTGTCTGTCCTTTCGGTTTCAGAGTTATTTTCTGGGAATATTGGAAGAGACATGGCTATAGCCCTCGATAGCGTATTCCTCCTATTTGTGAATACCAAAGGGGCCGCCAAAATGCCTTTTAAACTGCTTGTCTCTTTTCTCTTCATTATTAGCAAATGCTTTCTTACTCAATTAAAATGTATTCCTCCGGTTTAATTCTTGGAGAACAACTCACACCTTCCTTGATCCTTTCACAATTAACAATAGTTTTGCTGGTATCTGCATGTACCAAACGCTCCAACATGCGATCCCTCATTCGGAAACAGGCTGACTCACAGCGCAGAGAGCTAACTGAACGCTACCACGCAAACTGTTCACGGCCAGTGACAGACTGACTCACAGAGCAGAGAGCTCACTGTACGCTACCAAGCGGCCTGCTCACGGCTGCACAGACAACAGTGCAATGCGGGACAAACCGATAAGATTCCACAGAACCTCCTTACCTCATCTGACTATGGGCCTCATCACGAGTTGGACAGTAACGCCGGCGCTATTAGCGCCGGCGCTAATAGCCCTACCGCCAAACCCGCCGGTGCTATTAGCGCCGGATAACGGGTTTGGCGGGAAAGGTTATTGCCCATTCCCCATTGGGCCCATTCAGAAATTCCTCATTCCCCATTAGGCCCAATGGGGAAAATTCGCGCTATTACTGCCGGCGGATTTCCAGCCGGCGGTAAACGCACCGAAAATTGGCAAATTTGCTGCAGATTTCCCCCCAGCTCAGAGCTGGGGGGAAATCCGCCAAAGACATGATCTGGCAGACCCTTAAATGCGGCGATAATAGCGCTACCACCGCATTTAAGGGTTACCGCCAAACTCGTGATGAGGCCCTATGGCAGTACCCCGAGGGCATATAAGGCGGGAGAATCCCATGAAACCACCCAACCTGAAATGTTCCAAAAACGGCTGTGGGCTATCGCTATCAGCAAAGCAGCAAACAGCCAACAGGCACTTTCAAAAGCACTTCCAAATGCGCACAAGCAAATGTTTGCGCACAGTGCTTAAAGTAGTAGCTCTGGCTTCAAAGGGGCAGGGCTTCCTGTCCACTAATAATCCAGCAGTGTCTGCAAATGCAATGAAATAGGGCTATATAAGTGTACTGACTAGATTGTATAAAGGGCCAAACAACACATGGCAGCACATCAAAGCTGTAACAATGTCTTTTGCAGAGAAACGGACCATGGTTGTTTGAAATAATTAGTCCAAATGAAGCAGAGTCCACGGCAGGTTTGGCAGCTAGCAGGCAATTTCAAAGGCACTTCCGAATGCCAGCTCACAAAATAATCATTTAATTTCTTGACAGAAAGTCCACCCTCACGGATAGCAGTGGCATGTACACTCTTCCACAGTAGCATAATTTGAATAATTGATTGGAAATTTAGAAATTGACATACATACATTATCCTCTTGATTCAAGTAAAAATCACATAATGCTGTCTCCTCCTCAGCATAGACTGACAGGGATATGTTGCCATACCATGCAGAGGGATCATAACAGCAACTGTACTTATCAGTACAGAGCTGATCCGCTAAGGTGTTACCTCTTAGTGAAGAGTGTGCTTCTGACGAGCTCTAGTGTCCATATAGAATCCAAAACTGGATTTACCTGTATCTCCCTCCAGTTCCTCAGAACTGAACTCTTGACAGCTAGAATGCTCATACAATCTTTGTTCCAACAAAGGGGGGGATCGCACCTCCTTCTCTGGGGCTCTCTGAGAGCTCCAATCAAACTCATGAGAGATCTGACTAATCTCTCTCTAAGACCATCCCGTGGATGACAGCTCAGTGACACTTGACAGGTCACTTCACCACCCCTCCACTGGGTCTGACCACTACTGAGCACAGGGGATGAGTTACCTCGGTAGCTGTCATTCAGTAGGGTGTCAATGACTGACTTGGTAGTCATTACCTGTGAGTTGGTAGAAGGGCATAGGGGATTGGGATCAGCAATCACCAATTGCAACTTTTGCCTGAGATCTCCAGAGTCAAAGGGCTAGCCACACCAGGCCTTGTCTCTGGTAGGAATGAGTTAACTCCTAAAAGTGAACCCTGCAGTAAGTGAGTTATTGTCTCACCCCTGTCAACCTGGATTGGTTTTCCTCTGGGACCCCCATCATGGGTCAGCAGGAATGTGTGTTAGACCACACAGGTGATATCCTGACACTAGGATGTATCACCAGGGAAATGTCACACACCAACTGTGAGAGGAGGGTCTCATAACCTGAGTAACCTCCAACATCTTAAGGTTTACTCTGGTGGGCTAAGTGGGCTTACTATACAGTAACCCACCTTCCTGGTTAACTCTTTGCTTCACTGGAGGGGAATCCGCCCATTAGAAGCAGGCCTTTCTCCATAGCCCTAACCATGATGGCTTTCTCTTTTGCTGGCCCATACTTCTCTCAGCTGAGGAGGCCCATAGGATTCAAGATTTTCTGGGGGTTCTTCTTCCAAACTTGGAATAGGTACTCTTCCAACTACCTCAACATCAGTTGTAGGTAAAATAGGGGGAATATTCTCCTTCCCTCTGCCCCTGTTTCTGACTCCACTGGCCATGGGTTTCCCCTTAGGCCTAGGCTTTGTCTTAAGCTTGGCTAAGGCAGCCTGATTTTGAGACCTAGTGCTTGAAGGGTCTGGTGAGGGCCTATCAGGACCTAAGTTTTGAAAGCTCAACTCACCCAGCACTCTTTTAGGAACCACTCCCTTCATATTGACGGATGCCCTGACCATTTCTCTATTCACAGCTTGAATGACAGGTGTTATTGGAACATTAAGAGAGGGCCTACCAGCCAACTGAGTACCCCCACAGGAACTCTGGCAAGACCCTGTGGGTTTACCATGAAGGAAGCTACATTAGTCGGACTGGGCCCAGTGTTCCTAACAGTAGAGGTAGTTACACCTACTACCTGAACACTATCCTCATTAGAATGATCACTATGCAACAGGACTGGGATGGGAGCCAATGCTCCAGCACTACTAGTTTCCAAGGAATCAGACTATTCCTCTGAGGGAATCCAGTCTAAAGGGAAGGACACCCCTGCTATCTCTTCTTCCTCATACTGAGAGAGGGCCAGAATGTCAGAGTGGACCCCCCAAGGTCTTACCCTTACATTTGGGGTCCCCCTTCTTGTAGTCACTTGTTCCTAGGTGTAACAAGTCCCACTGGCACTTGACACATAGGCAAGCTTAGAGTAACAACTCACATGCTTGGGAGGGTTAGTCCCACTACCCTGACCTGATTCTGATGAGGCGTTCTTGGATATAGTTATATCAGTACCCCCACCCTCTTTCTCTTTCTACTACCTTCCCTTCCCCTGCTTACTTGAAGCAGGCCTGTCCTTATGGGACACTCTATGTGATACCCATAAGAAAGCAGCAATGGCTAGCCTCTTTTGATTTAACTCCTTTGAGTCAGCCAAATGCTGCTTAAGCTCTGGCGAACAAGAGGCAAAAATAAGTTCAAGCATGACCAAATGGATCATGCCCTCAAAGGTAGTTACCTGATAGCCTTCTATCCAGCCACACAAGTTCTTCAAATAATCAGCAACAAAACTTACATAGGTCATACATTATTTTCTTTTGTATTCCCTAAATCTCCTCAAGTATTGGGCAGGAGTATTTCCAAACTTGATGATAAGAGACTACTTAATTTTTACAAAGTCTAATCTATTAGCCTTTGACATTACCATAATGGCACTGCAGCCAGAATGGGGCAGACTGCTGATCAACCATGCAATCCTGTCGGCATAACTCACTCCTTGTATCTCACATGAATACTCAAAAGTTACAAGCCAGTCAACTATGTCATTCTTCTCTTCATACATACTCAAGAGATGTTTAGGAAACCTAGGATGTGAAGAGAACCAAGAACCATCTCCAGATCCTCTGGAAGATCCTTGTGAAGCCTGAATCTTGGCAAGCTCCAGCTGGTGATCCCTGTCTTCCTGCCTTTCAATACTCTCCATTTCCAATTCGGCCATTTCAAACTCAAGGTCGTTCTCGTTGAGCCTAAGTGTGTCTTTTTTAAATTGAATAATGCCTCAGCATTTGGAGAGGTCACAGCCAGAATTCCAGAGGATGAACTTTCTTCTGCCTCATCCTCAACATTAGCCACTGCAGTGGCAACAATTACGTCACTGGTGCAGGGTCCAGCCCCAGCTCCACTATCAGGACCATTTGTTAAATTCGGCACAACCTATTTTTCTCAAAATCAAGTATTTTTACAACAAACTCAGCTTTTGTGCCAGAGACTGTTAAGCCCCACTCAGCACACAACATTCTCAACTGATCCACTTTTGAGGCACTCAAAGTGTTGAAAGTGATTGTTTGCATTATGTTTAGTATTGTTGGTAACTTGTATATACAAAGCAATCAAAATGAACAGTGTTCTGTGTAAGTATTATCTGGACACACCATCAGTGATCAACACTGTGGTACCCAATACAGATCCTTTTAACAAAACACCCAGATGTTAGGTGGAGAGGGTCATCCCACCACTGTACATCAATTTGTTAGGACTGATTTTCTATAATTTGGCCTGGTGGACATATGTATAAAAGGCCAAACTTTATTGTAACAGGGACAACTCTGGGAAGCTGTAGCCAAACCAGTTTAGGTAGCAGTGACAGGCAGTCTAGGTTAAGTTATTCGGCAGTGGTGAGCTTGTAAGGGGTCCACAATGAGGTCACACAATAGGAATCACAGATTACACTTAGAGAGGATGTATAAAAATACAGTTATTTATTTATGGCCAAAACACACTATAGAAAAATGACTACTAGTGGGTAGACATTTCACACAACACTGTCAAACTAAATACATATATACATTCACTTTAGTTTAAAGCATAATACACATCAGAAACTCCTGCAAAGGAAAGGTTAGACAAGTATTATGCACTTATGGTCCACAGAGATGATCCCTAACTAACATTTTCCAGCCCTAAGTTGCCTGGGGCCTTTTGCCCAATAGTTCAGGTTACAGTTCCACAGAAAAAATGCAGGTAGGGTATCTGGGGTCCAGTGAAGGGTTCTTTGGGTTAGGGTTCAAGTTAGACTAATGCCCAAAAGTAGCCCCAAACGTCAAATGTCCTGCGCAAGCAAGCAATGGCAAAGCTTTATAATTCGTCATTGACTTATCATGGTAGTATAGGGGTAGGTTAGAAACTCTGTAACTTACCCCCGTACTCCGATTCTTCTCCAGACTTGGCAGAACAAAGGAAGAGTGTCTGGCATTGCTTTTCCTGCTTCCTGCTGAAAGTCGCAGTCTTCGATGCACAGGGTTTGCAGGTTCGAGCTGATCTCCGGTTGGTGTCTTTTACTGTTGCAAGGACTCTCAATCGAAGAATGCAGAAAAACTCAATGCAGCACCCCTATCAGGACTAGACTCGGGTCAGGTAAGCTATTTCGGATGGTGGTCACCTCAGCAAGGTGACACAGAAGGACTCAGCAGCCACGGTCAGACTTTCCCTCCTATCTTGGGTCCCCTTGAGGCTGACATTTTGCAGGAGGTAGGCTCGTGGGGCCAGCTGAGAAGCCTCCAAGTTTCAGTCTGAAACTCGGTATGGTGACACCAGCAGCACAGTAACACAAAAATGAAGCTGGTCATCCACAGGACGGTTCCAGGGCACTTCCAAAGGCTACCTTTGGCAGGGCACCAAGCAGACATCGGGAATGGATGGTCCCTCCACTCCAAGAGTCGCTGCTACTTTGCAGGACTACTAAAGATCACAAGCAAGACATGGCTCCTCCGTGAGGACTTAAGGGGCAGCTAGGAGTAGTGGGCCAATGTGAGTGTGGGTGGCGGGAGAAGGTCAAATCAGCAGAGTCTGATGAGTATAGTGGGCATAGGGGAGCTGGGGTGGTGCAGGTGTGAGGACTTTTGGGAGCAGCCTGAGGTAGTGGGTCAGTGTGAGTGGGGGTGGTGGGAGCTGGGAGGTCATGAGTGGGCAGCATTGGGTAGTGGGCAGAAGTGAGTGAGGGTGCTGGGAAGAGATCAGACTAGCAAAGGCTTAGCAGGGAAGTGGGCATCAGTGAGTGGGGAGGTGGGGTGTGTGAGGACTTGAGGGGGCAGACTGGGGTAGTAGGCCAAGGTGAGTGGGGGTAGTGGGAGGTGGGAAAACTAGTAGGGGCAGCTCAGTGTAGTGAGTATAGGTAAGTGGGGGCCATGGGTGGTGTGAGAACTTGAGGCTGCAACCTCGGGTAGTGGGGAGAAGTGAGTGAGGGTGGTGAGAGGAGGACAACTAGCAGGGAATTGGGAGGAAGGCAAACTGGCAGGGGCTGCACAGGGTAGTGGGTGCAGCTGAGTTTGGGCATTGGAAAGTATCAGGACTTGAGCGGGCAGGCTGGAGTAGAGGGCCAATGTGAGTGGGTGTGGTGGGAGATGTGAGGATTTGAGGTGGCAAACCTAGGTTAGTGGGCTCAGGTGAGTGGGGGTGATAAAAGCAGGATAAAACTAGCTGGGGTTGCCTTGGATAGTGGACATAGGTGTTGGGGGTAGTGGAAGTGGAAGGACTTGAGGGGGCAGCCTGGGGTGGTAGGCTGAGGGTAGTGGGAGTAGGTGAGTAGGGGTGGTGGGAAGTGTGAGATCATGAATGGGCAGCCTGGGGTAGTGGGCTGAGGTGAGTGAGGGTGGTGGGAGGAGGGTAAATGAGCAGGGGCTACCCAGGGTATGGGGTAGTGGGATGTGTGAGGACCTAAGGGGGAAGCCTGTGGTAGTGGGTCAAGGTGAGTGGGGGTTGTGGGAGGTGTGAGGACTTGAGTGTGCAGCAGAAGTGAATGAGGTTGGTGGGAGGAAGACAAACTAGCAGGGGCTACCCAGCATAGTGGGTGTAGGTGAGTTTGGGAGGTGGGAAGTGTGCAAACCTGAGGGGGCATCCTGGGGTAGTGGGCCAATGTGAGTTGGTGTGGTGGGAGAAGGTCAAACCAGCAGAGGCTGCCCAGGGTAGTGGGCATAGGTGAGTTGGGGTGGTGGGAGGAGTGAGGACGTTTGGGTGCAGCCTGGGGTAGTGTGTCAAGGTGAATGGCAGTGTTGGGAGGTGGAGGAACTTGAGTGGGCAGCTTTGGGCAGTGGGCAGATCTGCATGAGGGTGGTGGAAGGAGGGCAAAGTAGCAGGGGCTGCCTGGGCTATTGTGTATAGGTGAGTGGTGGAGGTGTGAGGGCTTGAGGGGGAAGCCTGGTGTAGTGGGCCCAGGTGAGTGAGTGTGGTGGGAGGAGAACAAACTAACAGGGGCTGCCCAGGGTAGTCAGCATTGGTGAGTGGGGGTGGTTGGTTGTGTGAGAACCTGAGGCTGCAAACTCTGAGAGTGGGCGCATGTGAGTGGGGGAGGTGGGATGAGGGCAAACTAGAAGGGGCTTTTCAGGGTATTGGGTGTAGGTTCTCACACAACCATCCACGTCCCGGGAGGATAGCACAGCGGCAACGTGCGTGCCTTGGAAGCAAGATGACACGAAGCAACACAGGTTCGATCCCCGGGTCCGCGCTTAGAAACCTCTGGGTGTTTAAGCGCGTTATAAATACGCAACTAAGAGAAAAACAATTATTCAACTACAAAACAAACAATTCCTGTAACAGTGCCTCGATGCCTGCGGGCTGTGTGAGCGCTTTAAAAAAGAATGTAATGTAGGTGAGTGTGAGTGGTGGGAAGACTTGAGGGGCAGCCTTGGGTAGTGGGCCGTGATGAGTGCAGGCAGTGGGAGGAATGCAAACTGGTAGGGGCTGGCCAGGGTAGAGGGCATAGGTGAGTGGGGGTGGTGAGAGGTGGAAGGACTTGAGGGGCAGCCTGGGGTAGTGGGCCCAGTTGAGTAGGTGTGGTGACGCATGAGAACTTGATTGGGAAGCCTGGGGTAGGTAGCCAAGGTGAGTGGGGTGGTGGAAGGAGGGCAAAACTGCAGGGGCTGACCAGAGTAGCCGGCGTAGGTGAGTGGGGGTGGTGGGAAGTGTGACCACTTGAGCGGGATCCTGGGGTAGTAGGCCAAGTTGAGTGTGGGTGTTGGGAGGTTTGAGGACTTGAGGGGGCTGCCTGGGGTAGTGGGCTGAAGTGAGTGGTGGTGCTAGGAGGAGGATAAATTAGCTGTGTATGCCCAAGGTAGTGGGCATAGGTTAGTGAGGGTGGTTGGAGGTCTGAGGACTTGAAGGGGTAGCCTGGGTAGTTGAGTAAGGTGAGTGGGGGTGGTAGGAGGTGGAAGTACTTGAGGTGGTATCCATGGGTAGTGGGGGGCCTGAGGGAGTAGGCAAAGGTGAGTGGGGGTAGTGGGTGGAGGGCAAACTAGCAGGGGCTGCACAGAGTTGTGGGCATAAGTTAGTGGGGGTGTAGGTAGATGTGACGACTTGAGGGGTCACCTGGGGTAGTGGCCATAGGTGAGTGGGGATTGTGGGAGGTGTGAGGACTGCACGGGGTAGTGGGCGTAGGTGAGTGGTGGTGGTGAGAGGTATGAGGACTTCAGCGGGCGTCCTGGGATAGTGTTCCAAGTTGAGTGGGGGGTGGGATGTGTGAGGACCTGAGGCGGCTGCTATGACTTAGGGGTGACGGCTGTAGTTTCACTGGAGTGCTGCTTTCAGTTACGGAGGACTGTCCGCATTTTCGCTGTGGTGCTGTTTTCTGTTATGGGGTGGTCTGTAGTTTTAGTGGGGTGCTGGCTTGTATTGCGAGGGACATTCCACAGTTTTGGTGGGGTGCTGGCTTCCATTGTGGGGGACCATCCACAGTTTCGCCTGGGTGCTACTTTCAGTTACGGGGGATGGTCCACAGTTTCGGTGAGTTGCTGGCTTGCATTGCAGCGGATGGTCCACAATTATACTAGGGTGCTGCTTTCAGTTATGTGGGACGGTCGGCAGTGTCGCCAGGGTGCTGGCTTGCATTGCGGGTGCCGGTGTGCTGTTTCGACGGGGTGCTTACTTGCTTTGCAGGGGACTGTTTAGTTTTTCTGGGGTGCTGACTTGCGTTGCAGGGGATGGTCCACAGCTTTGCCGGGGTGCTGGATGGTGGTGCAAAGGCAGACACAAAGGTTGTTTGTTGATGCTCATTTTTGTTTACGTGGGTGCGTGTTGTGGCTGTTCAGGGATCTTTTCATTGTTGTTTGCGCTGCGGTTTACTTTGCACTTTAGAATCCATGAATCAGTGAACAGCGCTAAGTCTTTTGCATGCGCAAGTAAGCGCAATGTTCTTCATGGTGTAAAGTTTTCCGGGACTTACCGCTTTTTCTATGAATTTGGCCCTCAATATGTAAAACCCGGAGGTTTCTGTGCTCAAGGAAAACATTTTTGGGGCAGGATACTATGCTGAATTGCCAATTGATTTCTGCATAGCTGTATGTAAACAAACCCTGCCTCTACCATTGCTGCCTGTTTGATTGTTTGGTGATGTGACACAGGTTTTAGCAACTGTGAAGAAATGACTAGTGCTCTGCAGGAATATCAAATTAGTAGTGGTTTCTAAACTCTTCCTCATCCCCAAACTACTTCTGAGCAAGCAGCAATCTTAATCATAAATTGTAACGTATGTTATACCTCCTTCCCCTCTAACTCTTCATGAGGGATGCAAGCCTACAAGGAAGCATCCAAACAACAACAGTACTTGCATATTAAAATAAAAGAAATGTCCAATCGATCTTTTAAAAAGTGACAATGCTTTAATCAAACTAAAATGGCAGACTAATAAATAAACACTAACAATCCACCACTGTAATGAAATACACAGTGTACACATGTATGGTTGAAAGGGGAATTCTGAGTATGAATACAGTGGTATTCAGATTTCTGTCTGTGTAGCAATGTCCATGTTTAAGAACATGACATTTAATTAATGTATTAATTTATCGTGTGATACAGTTAAAAAAATGAAACTTTTCACATTCAACAACATTTTCAACCATAGAAGCATTTTAGTGTGACCTCAGACTCCTATAGAAGGTGTATGCCAATGTACAAATTATACTGGTGTTGCAGCCTAGTTGTGTGGTTTAGTGAGGCTTAGCACTGATGTGAGAGACTGATGAGAATCATACCAAGTGTGTTCAAAGAAAGTAGTTGGGAGTTAGCATCGCATAGCATAGCATGGCAGTGTAGTGTAGCGACCAATAATTAACCCGACATATTATTAATCCACTAACCAATAACCTTAACTCACTAAATTATTAGTAATTAGATTGCCACTCTGCAGGCTGCGGGGCAAAAGGCACTATGTACAAAGGTGATTGTCAAGATGCTGAAAGGCTTCTGGAAACTTACTGGAGCGATTTTCATGCTTGGGAGGTGTTTGTTTGATGGATGACCTTATGGCAAAGGGTGGTGATATTATATACTTTCTTTATGAAGGTATAAGAAAAGTTTTAAGGAGGAAAAAGTCTTTAAAAGGAAGAGGAGGAGTAAAAAGGGGGGATGCTGCCGATAGATACCCCAGAAAAGGTAGATTTGAGAAAGCAGAAGAAAATTGGAGCTGTCACAAGAGAGAGTGTGCAGAATGATGGTGTTGGTTGCCCTTCACTGAACTTCAGCAGCTGACGGTGGCAGAGAGCCTGTGTGCATCGTGAAGGGGGTTTCACTGTCAGCAATGCAGACAGGACACCCCTAAAGCTCTTGGTAAGCATACGTGACAAAATTAGAAATATATCTAAAAAGAAAGACTTCATGCTCTTTTCATGCAAAAGTATATAACTGTTTGTTTTCTGTGTGTGGTTAGTCACTTACAGGATTGCGAAAGTATCTAATGTATTTAAAAGTTGGACAGATAAATTCATATTCACTTGCCAAGTTTCTCTTGTGGGAGGATTGGTGTTACAAAAGGGTCTTCAGAGTGTCTTCGCATTACTGAGCTGTTTAGATAGAATGTGAAATGCTCCATTTTTCTCCTCGTTACAAAAGAGACATCCAAGTTTGCATTTTACTAATGTCTATTTTCTTGTTTATGAGTGTTTCATGACAAACTAAGACTGTCTAACTGCATTTTGATAAGGCGTATTTGGACTCTGTTCTGTCATTGTGTGCTCTGTTTTATTTTTGTGATGCATACAGTTGAAACCTGGAGCATCTGATACCATCAGTGGCAAAATTAGTGTAATTGTAGCCAAAGAGGAACCAAATAAAAGGACATAACAACAAACTAATTCCCCATGCTTTAGATGCATGCTTTTACAAGTGATGGAAGTGACCTAGAGATATAAACATTCTTACAGGTTTTGGTGGCGATGCAAGGGAGCTTCTTTGGCCAGGCACAATTGCTAGGTGATTCCTTTTGTAGCAGGGTCATAATGTGTTGTTCTGGTGCATTTTGAATTCCATTGTTGTTCTCCCCTGCTGTTCACATAACTTCAGTGACTTTGTGCCTAGGCCTGTCATGGCACAGGGTGCACTTTAAAATCAATTTGTCTTTTTCTTTTTTGTTCTCTTTCTTTCTATTTGAATTGTTATTGTACAATTAATTGTGGGTGTACTAGGGCTCTGTTGTAACAAGGCATTTACTGTATTGGCATTGTGTGAACATTAGTGCATTGCAAATATTACAGAAGTTTGGATGGCTGACCTTTTCATTTATGCAGAGACAATGATGTATGCACTGGCAGCCTGGTCTTCTGACACCTTGTCAAGTAGGTGGGAACACATACATTCTGAGATTGATAAGGAAGTTCCAGAGGAGCTGTTTGCTTGATGGAAGTGTATTACAAACATGTATGTTGAGACTCTTTCATTCAGGAGATCGGAAAAAACAAACAGACTACCTAATTTGCCTTGCTGCGAAGATGTGGTTTAATCTACATAACTTAGTTAAACTGAGGGCGAAGGACAATTAGGTAATTGCAGGCTTGCACACAGACCTGGCGGCTATGGGCAAGGAAATGGTACAGTTAGAATAGAAATTGAAACAGGGTGAGCATTGTCTGCACTAACAGGCCATGTATGATGATGTAAGTGCTCAACTGACACAGAAATAGGCAGTTTACTGAGAGTGAAGGAGAAATTGAATATTTACAAACTGTTTTGGAGGGCATTCAAAAAGTTAGAGACATTGCATTATCAGAATTACAGGCACTCAGAAGTCAAACAGAAGACCTCCAGGCACAGTGTGGTGAAATGAGGTGACAGAATTCACTTGTCATGGTTTTCAGGAGTACAGAGCTGTTCTTGAACTGTGTGCATCAAGTCATTGCCCTCACTGGGGCTGAATGCAGCCACAGTTTGGGAAATGTTCCAGCTGCTGTTCACTCAGCAAGAGCTGGCTGCTCTCCAGTACTTGAGGCTGTGTCTGCTAACCCAGATCAAGGAAAGGGGGGTGATGCATCGTACAATCCACTCAAAATAATGAAATGTATAAAGAGTTTGATTAGACCATCCAAAACGGACTCAGATCCACATCACAACTAGTAAGAAAAGGTGTCCCACAAGGAGCATCCCTATCTCCCATAATCTTTAGCCTCTACCTAATACCCCTGCCCGCAATCATCCGCTCTTATAATCTTACTTGCTACAACAACACAGACAACACCCAGGTCATCCTTAAAATCTCCAAATCTCAAGGCTCTGTTCATGCCTCTTGGATATTTACCACTGGATGATGACAAACCACCTCATCCTCAACCCTGGGAAAACTGAAATCTTAGTTTGTGGGAAAACAGACCTCTTCCCTCTGCCGATTCTGTGTCCTCAATCCCTAGGACAAGTACCAGCATTATTCCTCACCCAATACACCACCACCGTATCTAAAACCTGCTTCTTCCCTCTACGCATTCTCAGGCGTATTTTCCCTTACCTCACCAATCCCCACCGTTTTTCAGCCATCAACTCCACCATCCTGTCCCGCCTAGATTATGCAAACTGCCTCTACCTAGTTGCTTCAGCATTTCAACTAAGGAAACTCCAAAGAATCCAAAACACGGCAGCACGCCTGCTCATTAACCTACCCACCAGAGAACACACCAGCCCTACACTAAAAGTCCTCCATTGCCTCCCAATTGCTCGACGCACTACCTTTAAGGTCATGTGCATCAGCCACCATGCCATCCACAATACCGGACCGGAATTCCTTCGAGACAAAATCCTTCCCTACCAGCCCTCAAGGAATCTCAGATCTCGCATAGCATATTGCTAAGTGGTCCCACCCCACAACTCCTCCAGGCTAGGCGTATCCTCATTCTCCGTCCAAGCACCAATCATCTGGAACTCCCTACTCCTACACATTCACAACACTGAAAATCACCTGAAATTCAGAAAGGCCCTAAATTCCTGGCTATTTCCAATATCCTCCTGAATCCTCCCCTCTTGAAACAAAACTGCTGAACCCAACATTCCTATACACCAATTACAACCCTGAAAGATTATAACCCCATAAACAACAACATTCCTACCTGCCAAATACACTAGGGAAGCCAGCAGCTTTTGCTGTGGCATACGGCAATAAAGTCACTCGCCCTCGCCGCTCAGACTCTCGCACCAGAGAGACCACGAATAATGAGACCCTTCTGCCCACACTGGACAAAGATCACTACAGCTGAACAACATTGAAGCCTATGGTACTTATACCTTATACCATGTCTGTCAACACAGGCCACAGGCACAGCCAAACATCCATGCACTGTAGAATGCAGATATGACTATGCTCATCCGGTCTAGCAGCGCACATGGCCATCCGCAATGAAACACCAGACGTACCTCAACACCTCTGCCACTAGCATACAGCGACTATCAACGAAAAGAAATTCGGTATAGCTGGGCACACATTGACCCTTTTCAACAATAGTACTCTATCACAAACCACCAACAGCGCCCAACCACGTGCCTGACCATTTCTGGGCTGCTTAGTCAAGCATAGCCAGGCACCTAAATCCTAGATCTAAAACCCTTAGAACCTCCTGCACATTGACTAAAGCCCATTGAGCCAATACAAATGGGGAAAGAGTGCTATATAATTAACCAAATACAATACAATACAATAGATCCATAGAAAAATACCTTGAGAGTGTGACTGAGTTTTTTTAGATGGTTGAAATCCCTAACACCCAATACGGTAGATGTTTCTACCTCACCATGGACCAGCTTCATACGAGGCTTAAATTAACAGAGGAATTTATCATGCAAGGATTTTGAAAGCGAGATTAGGAAACCATTTTCACCATATCGCTCCATCCAAGATTCCAAGAAGGCAGTGTACAGCATGACGGCTCAATTAGATGAGTCACCATGCCAGTTCTTGCAAAACCTGAAAAGAGTATTCTCACATTCTGATGTGGCCTGTGACATTCATTCAGCAGATTTCAAGACCACGTTTTTTTACGGATTGCAATGGGATATAGTTTAACAACTCGCCCATGAATTCAATAGGGATCAAATGTTAGAGTGGATTCTTGAACCGGCTACTAAAATCTATGAAATAATTTCTCATGAGAAGGAGGAGTTTAGAAAAAAATAACCTACACCCCAAAAGCTAAAGCAGCTAACCCTGTATTATAGAAGTAAAATCTGGGAAAATGCCATTGGCGACAGCTCAAACTGAAACAAAGAATGACACACCACATAACCAGCAAGGCGTGGCCATGCAAGGGAAAGTGGCACCACACCAAACACCTATGTTCCAATCCATATATCCCAGTGACAGAAGCTCATACATTAGTCCAAGGTATGTGGGTATTTAACCAAAAGTGGGATTTTGCTATAATATATCAGCTATAAATAACACCCAGAATCAGATGTATAATGGGCCATACCAGGCATCGGGAGTCCAGAGAAGGTTTGACCCCATCACAATGGTATATGGCAATCAGACAAGACCAAGGTATGTACAACAAAGCGAACAATTCCTTTCAAATGAAAGACAAAATGTGACGTTTGCCCCTAATCATTATGTTCAGTCCTCTCCATAGGTTGACCATGGTCAGAGGACGGTCACCCCATGCTCCCCACCCCTTGGGTCCTGGGAATTCAGGGGAATCACAAACAGGTACCAGTCTCCTGAAAGGAGCCAAAACAGGCCTGATCAGTGTGAATTCAACCAGTACCAGCCTAGAGAACAGAGGGTGAGTTTAGGGATATGTACAGATTCAAGTGTTTGTAGGCACAGGTGAAGCTGTTGTCTGAGCAGATAGGAAAACTACTGTGGGCAGTACAGAAGCAGCAGCTGAGTGAGAGTGCAGAATGTCACAAGAGTGACATTGCACAGGGTGGCAACAAATGACTACTTAGCCAGGCTCCCCACAATGAAATCGCAAAAGACAATGATTTACCATAGAATGAACAGACTGAATTGCTTAGCTATTTTGCACCAGGAAAACAGATGAATAGTGATAACATAGGAAATTAAAACACAAAGAAAGGGTATAGTTTAATTTAGAGTTCATGCGTGTGAAAACGAGAGAGAGCAAAAGAAGAATAAAAAGGAAGAACCCAAAGAACAAGGAATCAAAAGATAGTTAAAAAAAGACATGCAATGTTTAATACATTAAATGATCGGAGAAACTATAAAGGCAAATGAAGAGATTGCATTGCCTGACAATTCTAATAGTGATTATCGCCCCACAGAAATGAGAATGTTACAAAGGTCAAATGCAAATGAGTTCCCTGAAGAATATTTCCAGCCACAGATGTTTCATGAGGCAGAAATTAAAGGTACAGTACAAGAAATAGGTAAGTTCACACACCAGAAACTGATATTCTGTCCCACAATGCTAATGGAAATACAGAACAATTGGGTTCCAGAGTGCAGATAAGTGAAAGAGATCCAGGCAATTGGGAAAAAGCAGAAGAGGAATGGAGAGAGAACTCTGGTGGTCCAGAGATAGAAGGGGGCAGTCTGTGACAATGCTCTAAATGAATTACCAGAACTGCAAAATAAACAAAGAAATTGAAAAAGAGATGGGCAAAACTGGGACTGAAATGTGATTTCATATGGCCCTTTGCCTAGCAAGAAGCCAGGCAGGCATAAAGAAAATAAGCCCTGAAATCAACAACAATTAACACTTCCTCTGCATACTTGATGAATGTGAGGACTGTTAGGCAGAATTACAGGCAGTACCCTCGGGCACCACTACACAAAATTAGGACTACAGGTGTTAGCCAAGCAGCCAGGCTTATCTCAAGAGTGAATGTGAGCAGTGCAAGTAGTTACACACGGGACATTCAATCACAGTGGTTCAAGTAAACACGTATACTGAAGGTTTCTTGGTAAAACACATATTCATGTATTACAAATTATTATTTTATTACACAATCATTTAGAAAACATTTCACTAGAAGAAGGCAACTTAATATTATACACCAATACACTTCAATATGAAATTCAAAGGTTTGGAGACAGTTTGAGCTCCCGTGAAATAGGAGCAAAATGGCAGTTCATCACTTAGAAAGGAGCAAAAGGCACAAGGTAAGTACAATAGATCATATATACTTCTTAGACAGTGCAAATAGTTTCAGTTCACCAGAGGAGTTCAATTCAAGTCAATAGGCCAGGCCAAATTCAATGGGCTAGAGTTCTGAATAGGAAAGAGCAGTTCTGGTATCAAACAGTAAAGTCGTTGCGAAAGTTCTTAGAAGTAGTTTAGGCAAAAAAGAATCATGTCGGGTCACAAGCTGATCAGGCCTGCAAGTTGAAAAAGTTGCATGAACTTTCACCGCGAGAGTGGCGTTCTCTCAATCGGGTTGGCACAGTACCTTTTATATGAAGAAAGAAATGCTGCTGAAGTCATGGTTCCTGGCAGGTCCTGCAGATCTTGCTGTTCCTGAGCCTCAGTCATGGGGACAAGAGGGAGGACGTTGGAGGACTCCTGCACTACACGGGATTGTTGAAGAAAGCAAACAAGATGGAGTCACTTCAGTTCTAGTAGCTGTAGATTCAAGAACACAAACTGGTGTCCCTCTCCCTGGTTAATCCTAACCAGCCTTGAGAATGGTATCTAGGTGTTTTATGAGTTGATTGGTCCCACCAACTCAAAGGAAGAAGCCGTCCTTGAAGGAGCTTCTCTGTCGAATGGAGCTTGGGCAATTCGGAACTGTAGCAGGGCTTCACCGGGCAAACCAACGGTCCAGGAGTTGCAGCAACGTCCTCTTTCAGCTCATCTTTGGTTCTTTTGTTCCAGTGTGCTGCCTTTCAGTCCTGGAGACTCGCTTTTTAAACAGTTTTCTCCCATTCATTCCAGCCTAGCTGTCACTCACCCAGCAGGATGGCTGTCCTTGATGGACAATCAGCCAGCCAATCATGCCAGAGTGCATTTGGGTCACCTAGGAGACTAAGCACAGCAAGTTTCGGGCACCTCCCTCACTTCCTGCCCACCACAGACACTCAGACGCCAGAGGCTGTCTTCAGTCCTGAAGCACGCCAAAGGCACACGAACAAAGGGACCAAAAACTGGTTTGGCGCACAGAAACAAACACTAGAAGGACCTTTCCAAAAAGAAACAGCAAAAAAAGAAGACTAGGACCTGTTTAAACTAAGGGGCTTTAGGCGCCACCTTGAAAAACATGGCTCCCGTGATTTTTAGCTACCGGTGTTCGCGGTCAGGAAAAATCATGGTAGTTCGTTGTAAAACCGCTGCCACCAGCCTTTTCAATAGGAAAGGGTAGCATTTGACTGCTAACTTGAGTATTTAGACACAGGGGATACTAGGTAACCCCTCCAGCACTCCGTTGTAAGATGGTGTGTGCTGCGTCTAGGAATTTGGAAAGACTAGTAAAGTCAATTTCACTTTACATTCTCTGGGAAACAGTAGTTTACCCCAGAGAAGGTATTTAAACCTTTGGGAAGTCTAAAAAAGACATCCCTGTGTCACTGCACTGAGGGTGCTGTGTAAAACACATGAAAATATGCCTATGGAGTTATCCTAAAACTCCAAAGTCAAGGAACACAAATGTAAAACACACATCAAAATGCATGAAAGAGTGGCAAGAAAAAGCTCACACTCTTTCCAGGTAAAATAAAATCAAGTCCTCAAAATTGAGCAAAGTTGCTGGGGGTCTCTAAGGTGAAGGGAATTAGCACATTTATGAGAATTCTCCCTAACAAGGACAGGTATTATGACCCTATTATCTTTGAAGAGAGGTGAAATACATTTGCAATGATTGATACAGGTGTGCAAGCAACCGTGATGTCAAGGAAATATTTGGATAACTTAAATGAATGGATATCCCCACAAGACCTGAAGTTGAGAACGATTGATGGCCCTGTGCATTATTTCAATGGAGATGAAATACCATTGGAAGGTGCCACTGAAGTTGACATCAAGGTAGGAAAGCATAGCATGAGACAGGAAGTGGTGGTCACACCCATTGAAGAGACCACATTCCTGTTAGGGACAAATTGCCTTAAGAGATTGTCACCCCTCATTGATTGGGTAAATGGGGTGTAGTGGTCTTTAGCAAAGAAACCCCTGAAACCTAAAAAAGTAATGAGCCAGAGGAGCAGTGCAAAAGAATTCCACACCATTGTTAGAACAGAGAGTGCAGTGGAAGTATATCTCAGAATGGTTATGTGCCTAGCACCCCTGTCATTCTCATGTGCAAGGATGAAATGCAAGAAGAAAAAGAAAAGCAATCTTTAGAGGTTTACTTGGATCCAAGAAAAACTGGCAAACACAGATAGATGAAATCACATTATGTTTTTATCTAAGTCTGGAAAACTGTAAACAAAATATTACTACAGAGTCAGGTCAGGAAAAATACATTTCAACAATTGCAGAAATACACAGGAAAGAAGGTCAAGCCGGGATTCCTGTGCATGTGAATGGACATCCAAAAATGATTGTAGCAATGTTGGTCCTACAGCAGGAAAAGAATTTCATTGACGAACATTTGTTTAAACAAATGATTGACAGAGAAGAGATACCAAGTTTTTAAATAAATAAATCAACACATTTGTAGTCTAGATGGCCATGATTTGTGGCAAAGAATTGTGGGAAGTTGCATGTTAAGAATCACAATAGGGTTCAAAAGCATTCCTCATAATGTATGCATTGTAAGTGGAACGAAACCTAAATTCTGTCTAGGTAATGACATCATGCACAGAATGTTTATGGTTTTAGACTTGTTGAATCAAAAGGTTTGATGTAGACCGGGTGGAGCAGCAGTTGAATCTGAGCACAGAAGACAAGCTTATCATTGTGATCAAGTTATGCCTTATGCAATTGAGCTTCATGTAAAGAAGTATGTTATTATTTCTTCTTTCACAAGGCAAGTTGTGATAGCATTAAAGTACAGAAAAGGACAACAGATGAAAGGGACCAATGCATTAGTGTGTCACAATGAATCATGAGACAGCAGAGGCTAGAATATGAATATACACCATTAGTAGAGATTGGGGTTGGCCCCATTCGAATACTGGTGAATAACAAGAAGTGTCAAGACATTCATTTGGCAGAATTAACAGCATAAGTTTTGGCAGTGCAGGAATCCCACTACACTGCTGATCTAAATAACCAAGTGATTTGAAACATATCTGAAAGCTATGTCACTTCACGTGATGAATGGCCTGAGTCCTTACATTTTAAACCAAAGGGGAGTTCCCACAAAATATTTGGTCTTAAATACAGGGATAGTAGTACCCTTTTACCCAGTTCATGCAAAATAACCTGTGCTAAAATGGAAACATCTGGAAACAAGTCCACTTGGCCTTCAATAACTGCATCCTCAAAGTCAAAGCAGGAAGCCCCTATGGAGGCCGACATCTTTTGCAGCATATCCACCGTCGTCCCCTCTCTTAATATGGTGGGATCTTTCATTTTAACGGCCTCAGACAAATCACTGATTAAAGACCCCCACCAGGCCAGAAGATATAACACTAGCGTATGACCTGTGGGGCGTCTCATTAAATTGAGAGTGGCAGCCTGGCACACTCACAGACAAATTAGCTTTCAAATTCTCAGCCATACGCCACTATCACCATTAAAGACTGCTGTTAGGCAGAATCACCTGCAGCACCCTTTGGGACACTACAGGCAATTAAGACTACAAGTGTAAGCACAAATCCACCTTTGGTACAAGCCTGTACTACACAGTAAAGTGGTAGCAATGGCTGAGCAGCCAGACTTATCTCAAGAGTTTGAGTAAGCAGTAGAACAAGTTAAACAAAGGACCAACTAATACAGTGATTCAAGTAAACTCTTAGTAAATGAATATACATTTATTTGCTCAGTTAGTTAGAAAACATTACACTGGCATAAGCAGCTAAATATCACACACTAATACACCACAAAAATCCAACCGGTAAGTAACTGAACAAGTTTAGCTCCTGTGAAGTGGGAGCAAAATGGCACTTCAGATACTTATTCAAGGGCTAAAAAGACAAGGTTATAAGAATAGACAGTCCAAATACATTCATAGGCAGGGAAAAGGGTTTCAGTTAAATGCAACCAGCAATTCTTCTAATAGGCCTGGGCCAAAGTCAATGGTTCAGAGTCTTTGTATATGATAGCACAGTTCTGGTAAATAACGGTTAAGTCTTTGCCACAGAGTTTAGCAGAACTTGGCTAGGCAAAAAGTTTGACGAATGTTTAAGGAAGGACAAACCTTCGAACTTGAGGACATTTTCACGCACTTTCTCGATGGCCGAAAATAATTCCAGACCGCATTTGCACAGTACCTTGTTAATGAAGAAAGCTGTAGCTGAGGCAGTTGTCCCTGGCAGTTCGAGCAGATCTCGCTGTTCCTGAGCTTCAGTCATGGGGGCAAGAAGGAGGACATTGGGAGGTTCCTGCACTGCCCAGGAATGAGGCCAAAAGCTTTAGCAAGACGTTGGTTTAAGGTGTAAGTGCCTTAAAGTGCACAAGCTGGTTTCCTTCCCTCTGGCTATCCGGTTTTCAACAGCACTCTGATGAAAATTCGACCAGATGGGAACAGTGTGCAGGTGGCTTACGAGTTGGTTGTTCCCACCAAACTCAAAGGAAGAAGTTAACCTTGAAGAGCTTCTCTGTCGATTGGAGTTTTAGGCAATTCGGACATGCAGCAGGGCTTCACCGGTTGATCAGGAGTTGTAGCAATCCTCTTCCTTCTGCTTGTCTTTGGTTCTTTCATTCCAGATGTCGACTCTGCTTTCCAAGTCCCAGAGACCTGCTTTTAAACAGTTTTCCCCCATTCATTCCAGCCTGGTTGTCACTCACACAGCAGTGTGGCTGTCCTTGCCGAACAGCCAGCCAGCCAATCACAGCAGAGTGCATTCAGGTCTCCTAGGAGACTAAGCACAGGGAGTGTCAGGCACCTCCTTCACATCCTGTCCACCCCAGACACCCTGGCGCCAGAGGAGGGCTTCAGAAGCCCGCCAAAGGCCAATGAACAGAGGGACCAAATCTGGTTTGGCGTGCAGAGACAAACACAAGAAAGACCTTTCCTAAAAGAAATGGCAAAAAAAATGACCGGAGTCTGCTTTTACAGATAGGTCTCGGGCGCCATATTGAAAAACATGGCTGACCCGATTTTTAGCTACCGTTGTTAGCGGTTGGGAAAAATTATGGAAGTTGATCTAAACCACTGCCATTTAAAATAGGAAAAGGTAACATTTTACTGTTAGATGAGTGTTTTGACTCAGGGGAAGCTAAGCAACCCCTCTGCCACTCTATAGGAAGATAGTGTGTGCTGGGTCAGTAAATTTAAAAAGACTAGTAAAGCCAATTTAACTTTTCAAACTCTGGGAGACGGTAGTCAGTCCCAGAGAAGGTATTTAAACCTTGGGGAGTCTGAAAGACACCCTATGTCACTGCACTGAAGGTGCTGTGTGACTCCCAGAAAAAGATGAATGATGCCACTGGAGTTGTTTTAAAACTCCATAACCAAAGATAACAAAAGTGAAACACACACAAAATACATGGAAGAGTGGGAAATAAAGGCTCACACTCTTCCCAGGTAAAAAAATAACATCCTAGAAATCCAGCAAAGTTGCTGGGGGTCTCAAAAGGTAAGGGAAATTAGGACATTTTGAGAATTCTCCCTCACAGCTGCCTTCATGCCAACCATAGGATCATCAGAATGCAGAGAAATGCCATCATCCATTCTTTTATTGCATTTGCCGTAGTTACTTTTACTCTGAGTAAAGGCTATTAATGCTATTTTGCTCGTTCATGCCAAACACTGTGTTACCAAAGCACTGTGCGTAATCACCAAAGGAAATACCCGGGGACACCCAGGCCACTCTTATAGGCGTCCAGAGGCTAATAAATTACTGTTGAAGTCAACAGCTGATTATTTCCTACCGTTAATGCCTTAAACTGCCCTGGACTGCCACAGACTGTCTGCACCTCTGCCACACCTCTGCAGCGCTCCGCACGGACAAAGGGCTTTTAACCCAAACCTTTGCTTACATCATGGATCCTTAGTAGACACTGAGGACAGCCTCTGCCACTTACTGTCTGCACCTCTGCCGTACTTCTGCGGCGCTCCGTGCGAAGCAAGGATTTTTAACCCGAACCTTCCGCTTACATTGTGGATCCTTAATAGACACTGAGGACAGCCTTGGCCACAGACTGTCTGCACCTCTGCCTCACCTCAATTTCTTTTAATGTAAAGAGTAGGTCTGGCCACTGAATGTTTGAAGGAAGATGTGAAAGAAGATTTGGATAGGCAGACATTAATGAGGCTGGTAAAGAAAGGGGAAGGGTGTCAAGTAGCACTGGGCTTCTGAATACATGACCCATCCCAGATTAGGAGGCACCACCGAGGGAGGCCATTAACTGCTTTGGCACCCATCTACTGAAACAAGTAGAGCACGCTTTTCACTGTACATCATAAAATAGAGCTTAAAAGAACCACAGAAGGCACACTGAGGCAAATCCAACGGTTTGAAAATACAGTCCGAGGACAGATTCCTTATGAAGACAAAGGAATACATATAATTTTTTATCAATATAACTTTATGTAAATGTACATTGCCTTGGTATTTTACAGAAACAACAGAAATTGCATATTGAAAAAGGCGTTATACTTCTAAATGCCCCATGAAGTACATTGGAGAATGAAAAGTACCAGTTCTATTTGTAAAACACATTTGCAATATATGAAACTTCTTCTCTTCCACCGCCTCTTTGATTGGATGAATAATTGCTGTGGTATATATTGTGTAAAACATTTGCCCTACTGATAATACACGGATAAAGGAACAGAAGCCCCTTTTCAGTGCGCGATGGCACTTAGCGGCGCAGTGCGCGAGCGTGCCAAATTTCCATTTCAATTTAATGACATTCAGCAAAGGAGAAAGGAGCAGCTGCCCTCCAGGTGGCGTTCCATAAATGATCCGAGGCCCAGGCACTCAGCGGGAGGCCACATCAATTCAGTGAAGCAAATTTAATCATTTGCCCCAGTGTAAATGTGGGCCACAATAACAGTCTGCCTTGGAAGGGCTCGAACAAAAACATTTGCATTTTTTGTATCCCGTTCTGCTCTTCCCTTTGGCTCGGTTACTGGAAGAACTTAATTTCATCTGTAAATAAACCGAATTTCAAATGCATGTCTGGTAATTTAGCTTACCTTCAGGTTAAAACAATGCTTATAGACATATGCCAGAGAAGATGCAATTTGTGTGCCAAATCTCTTCTTACAATTTGAAATGTTGCTTTCCACAATAAATTCCAGCTACAGCTGTCCTTCTGTCTGTTTACGCCTCAGCCATCCTTCATTCAGCCCAGCCAGCCATCCATGCATCTGCGTATGTTTTGGTACATCCCCTTTCTGAAGCTCTCTCTCTCTCACCCAGTCGCTCTTCCTTGTTCCCTTTTTTCATAGCTCGCTACCCCCGCTATTTGTCTAACTTGCTCCCTCTCTTATCACTCTGGTCTCCTCTGGTAGCTCTGTCTTTTCTCTCCTTCCCTGGCTCCATGTCTCACCCCCTTCCTCTACCTGCTGCCTCCTGAACATTGGGAATTTGCAGAGCCGCTACTGCATGTAACATCAGCGGATGGTTATTTGCTTTTTCTGGAGGCATAGCTACCTATTCAGCATGGCCTCTGTGATCTCCAACCTAATTACAGTCAGTTCCATCCCATTACATATGACTGCGATTATGGATTTTTCAATTCATGTCTTGAATCTACTCTTCTGTAAACTTTTTCCAAATTAAAACTGCTGCAAATCTGCAAAGCTGCTGCTGCCCTGTGTAATGCAATGATTCTCTCAGTCTGTAAGATACATTGTTATCAATCACAATCACTAAAAACATTTACACAGAGGTTTTACAACATAAATCTTCCATAGATCATGAATTTCAGCCATCCTCCAGGCTTCTCTAAGTCGAATGAGGTAAACAAGGACAGGCTGATGCACAAGCTATAAAACACTTTAATTTAAATATTATCTTTTATCATTGCCTTTAACGAGTTCCCTGGAAGGCGTTAATGCTCATGTTTAGCTCAATTACCAGCAATAATCGATGAGTTGGTTTCACTGTTTCATAATTTTAATACACATATGTATGCAACATGGGTTACTGTCACTAGCAGCAGACTTGTGTGATGAGAACATAAACATCTAAGGATACTAATCTACAATCAAGGCATGTGTGTGCTGGGGACTCCTGTGTGCGCAATTGATGTGCATGTGAAACGTTGTACTCCAGCCAAAAACATGCACAATTGAAAAATGCACGTGTGAAAAAAATTCTGTCAATGGGAAGCACACGTTTGCAGCATGGGAAGGAGGCTTCCTATTATGCTACCCATCTGGAGTCTTTGATAAAGCAGCCAGGAAAACAAGTGCACTACATTTCCCAGAATCCTGAAGGTGTGAGGACATGAGGTCTCCCTTCTGCTGTCAGTCCATAATATCTCCCCCGAATCCCATCCTATGAGCAGGTCTGGCGGGATGACTCTATTCTTGTTCTTGATGCTTTGCTCCTGGATGCTGATGGGAAGGGCTGGAGCATCACCGATGTCAGGATTGTCCAGCGGGATAAGGACATTTTTAGCAGAGGCCTTCTTTTCCACAAGGTTTCCCAGGGGATTCAGGACCAGGAACATGATCACTGTGTTACTGTAGTTGCTGACAAAATGGCGCTCTCTGGGTAATAAAACCATTTATGAAAGAAAGCATGTTATGGCTTCTGACGTGTATTTTGCTGATTCCCAGTCCTCGCAGTGCATTAAATGGTAACCTTTTGCACCTTTTCTGCTTTCAGGTACATAGAAGGCTTTCTGACACTTCCTGATTTTCTGCCATTGCTCGGCAGAGGGAAATCCTCATGACTAGAACAGTATCTGGATCCATCATTTGACCTGTTGCTTATTTCTTGCATTTTTCATGGTAAAAAAACGTCTCTTTGTTTTTCGTGAACTATTTCCCCCTTTTCAGAGGAAGGGTGTGGTGGAAATAGCACAACATATTTCATTTCATCTATTATTTACATATTTAATTTGTGTATGAGTGCTTCATTTTATTTCTTTCAAACTGTATGGACTGTAACGAACCCCAAGTTATCATCAATGCTTCTGATGGGGGAGACACTTTCCATGAGGCCAGGGAGGTTAGGCCACTACCTGATAGTCCCACTGGGATTAGTACTCAGCGGGTGGATCTCCAGGGAGGGAGAACCCCCAGTGGGAGCAGTGACAAATTCGGGAAAATGCAGTACACCTTTGAAATGCACACCTTCTCTCAAAAACCCTCCTGTTCCGTACCAACTAATGCCCCTATGTGTTTTTGTAGCATATCCCATGTCGGAATTACAGGAACAAGGCAGAGGCCATGATTAATGAAGATCACTGACAAGAACGAACGCACACGCTCTAGTATTTTGGATGATTCTATTGGTCAGCTGTCATTCAAAAGCAGAGAGGGAAGAGAACAATGTCATCTTTAGTTTCGGCTTGGCAAGGGCCAGGAGTCTGGCTATATACGCAGAGACCAGCAGAGCAGAGAAGCAGATGGTGTCCGGGGAAGAGGCGCCCTCTCAGAAGGTCAGAGAAGCAGAAAGTAGACCAGAGAATGGGAAGGATACCCACTGGTGACAGAGGCCAGTGCAGGGCACAGAAGCCACTGCGGGACCACAGAGGAGACCTGCGGATGACTGGGGAATGCCCCAGTGAGCCAGAGAGGTGGCCGAAGCATCTGGGAGACCCGCGAACAGCCAAAGGATGATGTCCAAGACCCTGCAGGTACTGGGGTGACTACGCCCAGGGTTGGGGAGACCCAGAGGGTGCAGAAGGCCCAAAACAAAGAACAGAAGCAATCTTCACAGGGGCAGAGACACCAAGTGAAAGGAGTATGTAACCCAAATTGGGAAAGCAGATCCCAAACAGTAACAAAGAGAAATAAGAACTTTTTATGTACAAGTAGTACTCAAAGATCTTGGCAGGGGAGTAAACCAAGGCTGCAGCTTGGAAAGAGACCAGATAAAGATACAAACTTTGAATATACCAGTGATACTCACAGACCTTGGCACTGGAGTAAACCAAGCAGGGCTCAAGTAGAGAGAACACGTGGGTGGACGGAGTCCCCACACTTTTTTCAGTGGTCACCTTGATATGCTAATTTCTGGTGATGGCATATTCAATTGCTGTTAATTAGTCCCCCCAATTTATTTTTAGGACTTGACCCCTGAAACCAAGGCTGTGGCTTGAAGAGAGATCAGATAAAGATATGAACTTTTCATATACTAGTGACACTCACAGACCTTGGCAGGGGAGTAAACCAAGGCCGTGAATTTGTGAATAGTTCAATTTGAACTGAAACATACATTTAAAAAAAAAAAGAAACACAAAAAAGCTCCACACATATACCAATTTGTCAAACTCTTGAGATGTTGAGAGAAGACATTGGAGCTCCTTGACCCACTGTTTTGTGTGAGCCAGGTACCTTCATCTCGTGGGTCTCCTTGTAAATCATCATTATCAAATCTGATCAATGTGGCTGGAGATTACAGTCATAGGCACAGCAGCACTTTAACAGCAGCTGATGCAAATCTCCCATAGGCCAATATAGCCACTGTTCTTTCTCTCTGTACTGACACTAGGATTAATAGCCGCAGATTTGAGCAGTGATGAGGTGAAGGAGTGTAGCCGCCATACAGTTCTCCAGTTAAAAATCAGCTAATGATGGACATGCTGCTTCTCTTTATCTCTCTAAGTCCCCGCAAAAACAGACTCCTCATTTCTACTGTCACTGATTGTGGACTTTAGGAGCCCAGGCTCAGGGGAGTGGAATCCATCATTTTTCTGAACTAGTTGACCGGGCTGTTCTGACCAGTCAATGGATGGAAGAGGTTGCACCCACCCACTGCATGACATGCCATGCAGATAACATTTTGCTGTCAAGACCCCACATGTTCCTTGATATAGTCCCAGGCTCACCAAGAAGATGAGGTTTGAAAGGAATTCTAAAGTTTTGTACTGTTGTGTACCAGCAAGAAAGGTGTATGAGCAAGGACATAATGACAATGTGCAGTGCATGGATGTCATATAGTTTGCCCTCATCATTTACATCTGCAATTGTCTGCACTGTACTGCCACAACAACATTGGGCGTATTACGTATCAGTTTTGTTGATTTTGGAATCACAACTATCCCTATGTATAGGGTCTCTCTCTCTAGGCAAGTGAATTGTGCGTCCCCTATTAAAAAGAACATATACAGACTACAAAAAGACTCAGATATGCATGTTTATCCAAAATAAAAATAAAAGGCTTCCTTATTCCTAAAGGAGAACAAGCACCATTCACATGTCTAACCTCTATTGGATATATATTCTTCAACACTCAAAATATCACACAAAACCAAGGGCATTAAAAACAGTCTAACATGCCTTTTTTAGGTTGTTGTTGCCTTTACATTTTTGTATGCTTTGATATTTATAATTGGTGTGTTTATTTATGTTGTCAACAGTGAAAGGAAAGACAATGAAAATAACATAAACAGTCCCCGTTAACAAACAAAATTACATTTATTGGCAGTTTCCCTTACTGGCAGTAGCACTCCAACAAATCATTTTTTTTCAAATGTGAGTTGGGAAGTACTTCAAAGAATGCTGCAGCTAACTCGCCAATTTACAAATCCCCCTGATAAATAATCTGCCCATATGGTAGACAGTAGGACCTGGGGTGTCAGGAAATGCTGTCTGTCTCCCTGCAGCTTGGGACAAGGAATCTAGAATTCCCAGAGTCTGGAATGCTGCCTGGAAGGGGTGTGATTATTTGGTGTGAGGGATTCTCTTTCTCTTAAGACAGTGACATTGTTTCCCATCATGTTCCATCACCTCCTCCAGATTATTTGTTTTGGGATGGGGTGGACATTGCCAGACACTTCTCTGTGCCGCCGGCACAGATGGAGCAGGAGGGTGTTGTTCCCAGTGAATGGGTAACCAGGATCTTTCTTATCCAGAGGGACACCTGGCACAATGCCCACTACAGCATCGAGTGGCAATACCCCCTCAGGTACCTTAAAAATAGTACTGTCCCAGGCCATAGAGCATGATGGTAAAGGAGGGTAATTTGTCTTCTCCACCAGCTACCTTCAGAGGGACTCCTTGACATATCCTGCATGTGTATTGGGCTAGGTGCTTCCTCCTCCTGATACATAGAATACTTTCTGTGCTGCATTTGCCTCCACCACCCTCTCTCCTATATGCCCCCCCTTTCTTCATAACCTTCTGCATGCTTATGCGCCCGTTCCTCCACCACCAATCGCACAAGCTCATCCTTATTTTTCTTCTCCGTCATTCCTTCATTCCTTTACTTTACTTTACTTTATTGCATTTGTACTGCGCAGCCGTGGGCATGATGGCGCGGACGAGACTAGACAACAAGAAACATATAAGCGCAGAAAGAGCTAGGGGAGAGAACCGAGGAATCAACTGGGCTTTATTGAAAGAGCCATGTTTTTAACTTTCTTTTGAAGGCCTCAAGAGTCGGTTCCAATCTAAGGTCCAGGGGAAGGCGATTTCTCATTCCCCTTCCTCTAACCCTGACTTCTTTCCTGCATTCACCTCTTCCTCTGTTCAATCCTCCTTCTAGCCTCCATCACCATCAATCCTTTCAATGCTGGCATCACCCCAAGTACCACCTTAAAAGCCATTACCACCACCTCGACCCCAGCCATTGCCACCACAAGTCCCACCATCAACCCCAACAGCGGCAACATTTGTTGGAGGATGAGGAGGCAGATTTTCTGTATGCCACATACCACCAAAAATGTTGCATAGCTGTGTAGGTTTGAGGTAGGATGACAAAAGCTCCATGTTCACCTCCACCCCTGCATCAAGATTGTTGTACTTACAGAAGGACAAAACCGCATCTTCAGTCTCGCACACTGACCATTACTTTCAATAAAAAATAAATTTAAAAAAAAAACAACAGAATAAATGGCTTCCCTAACAAAATGTAAAAAATGGCTTCCGGAAACAAGCTGGTGTTGTGAATTAAACTGGCATTAGCAAAATAAAAGGAGTGGTATCTGGAGGGTTTTGAATCAATCCTAGCATTTGACGTTGCCCTGGGCAACCCTGCAGACTAATGTATTTCAGCCTGCCAGGCTATTACAAAAATGGGAAAGACATACATAAAAAGGACTTGGTTGCAGCCAAGAAGGGACAGTCCAGCTCGAACAACTTGGTCACATTCCTTTCTGCATGATACCATGAGCAGCCTCAGATGGGTTTCTCTCTATGTCGAGCATGCTCAGGACGCATGTCTGGGCATACCCGTCATAAATGTTCCATGCTAAAAGTATAGTGCAAACACGTGCCGTTGCTGAGATAGTTCCTTATACCCACAGCACCAGCTCTGCAGTGGCACAGAGATGATTCAAAGTCACATGTTCATTCCTAACAGTTACTGGAACTCAACCTTCCTGCAGGCAGAGGTGGCATTTTTACTGCATGCCCCTCTGATCTAAATTATAATAGCTGTATAATCTAGTCAGCCTGGTGGCAAGTAAAATTTTAAATGTAAGCCATTCCCATGTGTGTTGTGGTGGCTACGAAGATCAGACAATTGTTCAGTCACATACATTTTATATCATACTAGCATCAGCTGTATCAGCAGGAACAAGCTATGACAGGACTGATGCATATTAGTCTATTGCCTTTCTGTCTCCACAGCTCCATGTGGAACAATGGACAGGCTGTGCATTTCTATCCTCCTGCAGGAAGGGCTCACCATCCTCCCAGAATACAGTAAACCTCACCAGGAGCTTGCCTGGTCGGCATTATTGACATAAAACTGCCACACTCACGCCAGTGTGCTGACCAGGGGAAACCCTTTGAAGTCAGCAGGCAAGGGACAGAGGGAGCGTAGCCAGAAGGAACAGGTGGTTTGATAGAGGGGTTCCAGCAACTTGGCTTCTGTTAGATCTCCTTACCACTTCATTTATTCCCATTTCCTGTAGAATAAAGCACTCAGGGTATGGTGTCAGAAGGTAAAGGACATTTGTTGCAGCTGCCTGGATTGGACCATTTGCAGCAGCCTTCCTTTGAACCAATCTCCTGTGACACTTTGCCTTTATAAGGAAGTGGGCACTCACTTATTGATTCATCTTTGTGCTTTCAAATCAGCAAGGACTTACTGGACCTCTGTTGGGATTATCATATACTCCAAAGTCATCTACCAGAAAGGAGAAGACAGAAGGCAGACAGGGTAGAGGCAGGTCCTGTCCCCTAACCCTCTCCATGGAACAGTGTGGGGGAACTGCTGTGGATCTCTCCTAGTTGTACTACAGCCAGGACCTTGTTCAAAGGAAGTTAAGGATCCCCTGTAGGCACCAGCTTCCAGAAGTGAAAATGCAGAACTGAAGAACGCACCTTGTCCTAGAGATCCCGGATTTGGCTTCCCAGCAACTCAGAAGTCCATGTGTACCTTGAAACCCTATATTGATGCCTCAAGATATCTTTGAGCAAGATTGACCATGCCTGATGCATTTTAAGCTGCCACTGGACCCACGTTGTTGATTTTGGCACTCTACACAACTTTGAACTGCTTGCTGTATATTGCACTTTGAGTCAGGTAAGCACCAACTCGACCCACTGAAGCGGACCAACTAGTATAATTTCAATGACCATTTCCATCCCAGGCTGACTTTGAAGGGGCAACTAAAACAAGCACCAATTTGACTGCTGGAAGCTATTGACTCGGGCAACTTGAATGCCTACTTGTGCACTGCCTGAACCATTGTAAGCCATTGTCTTGACAATCTCGAATGCTGGCTTGATTTGATGTGAGGCTGCATCTTCAAGCCAACTCGACGATCTCCACCAGAGGGATCACGTTGAATATCTCAATTCGACCTCAACAGCAGTGAGAGCTCTTAGAAGCCTAGCTCAAAGCTATTGAGCACCAAACACTATAGTTAAAAGTAATGAGAAGAGGCACTGTCCCACTGGACCACTTTTGGGGAACATAGTGACTTTTAATCCGTCCTCATGTACCTTTTTCTAAGAGAAGATATCCTGGAACATTGACAGTTGCAGGTATCCTTGCCCAAACACCATTGCTTATCAACCCAGAGTGCCCTTTCCCATAAAGGTATGGAATGCTCTGTGTTTGTCTTATAGGGGTGGTGGTGTTAATTAATTTGGCTGCTTTTTATTGTTTGATTGAAGCCCTTCAATGTTTTTTTAAAACCTTAATTGCACAACCTTTTGTTTTTTGAACCACTGTACTAAAGCCGTGTGGGTTGCTACTGTAATGAGTTCCCACCCCACCGGAAGAGCAAGTCTGCTTTCAGCCTGCACTACCAAAAGAGGCAAATTAGTTATATACCCTTTGGGCTTCTTCACCTATTTCATTGAGACCACTGCTGGTCTAGTATTAGTGTGGAGCTGAGTAGGCAGTTTAGCTACTACTCATCGGTGTACTCCTGCAAAGCAGTAGTCATTTTGTCACAACATATTGCATACCCAACAAATAATTCACCACCCTTGTAAGAAAATAAATTGCTGACTAAGCTTGCAAAAGATGTCCATCGCCTTATGCTGGGTGGATAAGCTCTGCCTCCACTGCCTGCAGCCAAACAGAACCCGCAAAGAAAACAGGAAGTTGGCTGCTCCTTATTTAGGCATGAAAACAGTGTTTCCCTCTAAGCATTCGAGCTAGTATTTGAATGACATGTTCTCACACAATTCCTTGCATGAGTACCCGTATTCCACATGAACATCACAATGCCATCCAAATGCTAGCAAGTGCTCTGAGTTGCCTTCATACTCCCACTGATGTACCAGAATATCGAGTTTTAGCCTGATGGAATTCGCAGATTGGCTCCCTAGTGCCCACGCGTACATAAATAGCAATTCCTCTTAACTTGTCTAACTAACGTCTCCTCGCTTTTGTAACTTTAGATCTCCTTAAATTCATATTTTGGTGTTTTTTATGAGTTGGCGTCTCCTTCTCTGTGTTTCAGTCAATTGGAGAAATAGCTCTTTCTCAAATGTGTGTTGTCTCTACTTATCTATTGGTGAAAATGTTGGCAAATGTCTTTTATTAAGTTAAAGACTTAGCTGACGCTTGACTGACCAGCTCTTAGTCCCATACTAATCGGACCTGATGGATCTTTCCTTGGATTTGTTACATTCCAATACAAACAACTAGCAGCGAAATTCAATATTGCACCTGCCACCGTGCCCATATCATATCACGGTCAGATTCCTGTCATGTTAAGACATTTGTTTAATCATTGTACTACATTACATTCAGAAAATGGGGGCAACGTGCCAGAAAATTAAATATGAACAATTCTGTCATGAACACACTGCAAAGTATTGAAAAAAATATGATTCTGAGCGTGCAGAAATGAGGAAGAAATGTTTCACATTTATAGAAAGTAAACACAGGGATTTGTTATCGTGTTAACAGAGATTTTCGCTAAATATGGTAATATGTCATGTACTATGAATTATACTAATCCCCCCTATCAAACGTCTACAATCTAAGTTCACATCAAGTTTCATTCTAAAACTCGCTTCACTGACTCCCAAAAACACACTGTTTTGCAGTATAAAACAATGTGAACACTGCATGACGATTAGAAGGTATAGGGGCTCATTCACAAAAGCTTTTATAATGGCACAATCCCATTGTAAAATGGTCTGTGAATCAGGCGCACAATGCCCATGTTATATGGCAAATTAAACCTTGGTTTGTTAAAACCAGTTGCAAGTTATGTATTAAAATTTCACGTAGCCATTTACAACCCTATACTTGAATATGGATAACTACACACTCATACGCTTGAGAAAATGGATCACATTTTATTAGAAAGAGTTCCTTCTAACCAGCACGAAAGCCAATCAATCTCTCTCTCAAGCAATCGAACATTAATATTGCCTTAGGAGTCATTGTCATGGGATAATGACCCGCAACCAAGTTATGGCCCGATCAAAGTCAAGGACCATACATTGGGGAAGGGTCAAAATCCCAAGTGATAATGACGCCTTTCAAGATCTATACGACTATTAGCACATTGTGGTGATGGCAATACATGTTTTTAAGTTTTGGTGGTGAAAAAAAACAATTGTGCATTAATAGAGAGTAAAGTAAATAGACAAACTGAGTAATTCATGTAAATGTGATTTTAGTTAGTACGTTTTCAATAGCAAGGGTATCTTCATACATGAAGTAATTTAATGGTAAATTTGGTAAAACTGGAGTGGGTTTAACATGAGCATTCATTAGGTGTCACGTAAACCTAAACGTTGCTTCTGTAAGAATGTGAAATCCTTTCCCAAAGTTTACCTTTATCTTTGAAGTGTCTTCAGCAAACAAAAGTTGCCCTTAAAGTTGCCCTTGAACAAAGAAGTGTCTTGTTGAAAGAAACATTGCCTGGAAATGACATTGTTGTTTGCCTGTCTGCTTTTGAAGACAGAATGTTGAGAATGGAGTCAATACCAGTAGTTGACTGCATTCTAAACGTTCTGATTGGCTAAGAGGAGGGCAATAATGATCTCCATGTGCTAATCATTACTATGCAATGCAATTAATACATTCCTACAGACACATTACCACTTAGTCAAAATAGATAGTTGAATACCGGTAAAGCAATATCAGTTTCACATACATGTTCCTTTGAGGTGCTGAAAAACTCAACACTACCACTAAAGCTGTTCAATGAAATGTAAGGAGAAGTGGTCTGTTACAGCTGTGTGTGGCCTTAGGCAAAAAAAGAGGTTTGTTAGTGGGAGCGATGGGACGACAGATGTGGATCCTCTCTGCAGGCCAGAATTTCACAAGCCCTCTGTGGTGTTGTGTAACTAGGTGCGTAGTGGCACTTGTGTTTGTGGTTCATCCAAAAGAGAGAGACCAAGATAAATTAATTCAAGTTATCATTGTAAAGACGTAGGTATCTCTGGTGTTGGGTCATGATAGTGTTAAAGAGGACATCGCTCTGTAATGTCGGAATGTATGTAGGTAGCTGGCTGCTATGTGAGAGGTTTAATCATATGAAAAGTGTAAGATCGAGAGACATGAAAATGTAACATAGGGGAAACGGTTAAGCAACTTTACCATTTTGATCCAAGATTGCAGGTCTGTTGTGCTAGGAGTATTTAGTTGTCATCTCCGGTGGTTACTTGTTCTTGAAGATCTGTTTTGATTTAAAGGGTGCAGGGAGATCGACCCAAATGAGTCCAATCTCCTATTTATTTTCTATTGCTGTTACATTTTGTGCATGCTTGTGATTCTTTTAAATGTTGCAAGGAGACACAATGTTTCCAGTCCCATTCATTCCATGGCTGACATGTTGTGCTTAGTCCTGTGAAGGATCTTAAAGGGGCATCACACTCCAGACCAGGACCCTTGATACTGGGCCGGAATGCAGTTCACAATCAAACCGCTTTTAGATGAATGAATTTGGATTCAACTTTGAGAAGGCAGCCAACCGATCTCACCCCCCACCCCCTTAACGTACACCACATGTCACAATGGATCATGAACCAGGCCGGTGTGTAATAATGAAATATTTTTTTATTTTGATTTTGAATAAAAATCAAACACATTCAATATAGGGCTGCAATCACCAGGGTGGTGATAATTACACAGGAAAATGATAGAATACACTTAGTTTAACCTTCTAGCACAAGATATACAAAGCACAATTGAAATAAAGCAAGATTACTTTTAGAGTAGTGCTTTTAAATGGCACCACAGATAAGCATTCCTCCTGCAACACTCACTCAAAGATTTGTTAACCAAATTTTGTGTGGGTGGAGTGGAGAAGCAAGGAGTCAGTTATACTATGCAAAAATCGGATTGAAAATCCGACCTACCACCCCTAAATGGGAAGCAAAAATCGGAATGAGCTGCCTTGAAAAATTAGCAAACAGTTGTTTTACATGTGCAGTAGAATGAATGAAGCTAAAATGTGTGTGGCTTTACTAATGAGGCAAGAAAATTCACAAGCTACAAGGCAATATACTAAAAACAGGCATACCATTTAGAAAATCAATTTTGGAATGAAAGACAGTGCAACAAGAATCACACGTGGCAAAATGGCAATTTCTACGTTTCATGGGTTTAAATAGCAAAACGGCTTGGAAAATGAGCTAAGCAGACAAAATCGGAATGCAGTTTTAATGCTAAGGTACAAAGACACATAACAGATATGTATGAAAGAAAAAGGATGACTCTGGATGGATGACAGTATGGAATTATTAAAGGTAAAGTACACTTTAAACCGGAACAATTTCACGGGACAACATGGATTTGTTAGTAAAGTGATTACTTTTACTGAAATTATATTTTAGTGACTAGATTGTAAAAGAAAGACATGGCATGTGAAGAGGTTACTTGCAAAGGCAACCTATGCACGCCACGTTCAGCTCTATATGGGAATTAATTAATTATTCAAAATAGTACTACAGACTTATACAACGGACTGAAATAATTTGGAAAGAACAGCGCTAACACATGAAGATCAACACAGATTCTCTTAAGGACAGGATACACAGAGGATTCTGACAATTTAAGAATTTACTAGTGTATTTATGGGATTTCTTATAGGGTTTCTTCTAGTGTTCCGTATAGGGTTTGACAAATGGCAAGAAAACAGAGCAAAGGATGCAGCTTTTTGGTTACTGGGGAAGGGTGATACTTACAACAAGCACTTGAATGGGGTAGTTTGGATAGCAAACCGGATTTCTGGACAGGGAGGCAAGATCTGGTCACTGCGCAGCAGCGGGCTTTCCAGGAGGGGACAGCTGGGCCTGGTCTGGTCACTGTAGACAGCGAGGTGCACGAGCTGGGCAAAACAGGTAGCGCGGCAAAAGCCGATGTGGTCGCTGAATAATCCCAAAAAGGTTTCCACGGCCTTTCTCCCTTTCTCCCTGAATTATTGGGAGTTTTGTAGGGTTTAATTCTGGATTAGAGGTTCAGCCTGGGTAAGAGGTTCTGCCTGGATCTGCTCTTAGCTACTCCTGGCTTGGCACCGGAATCTGGAATCTTGCATGGCGAATGTGGAATGTCTGGATCCCTGGATGTTGAGTTGGATTTTTGAATCTTGGATTTTTCTTTAATCTCCTGCCTCCCCCTAAACCTCCTCCTTATAAAGACCAGATGAAATCAGAGGATTTTTGTGATGCGGGCAGAACGAAGCTAGACCTACCTCTAAGAATCGGATAGGTTAGCCTGTGGATGTTGCTGCCTCCATGTCAGCAGATTGGATTGAAGGAAGTGACTCAATTGTATTGTGTGTGTTTTTACAATGTGCTTTGTTCTACCAAAGTTACTTTTGCCAAAATCTGTTATGGAGCAAAACACTTATATTTACAAATGTTATCATCAGGAAACTTGGGCAGATTCCATATTTCACAAGGGAAATTTCTGTCCATACGCCAGGTTTATATAATATTGTTTAGTCATTCTAGCAATCTTTCATCATTTCCATGGAAAATATTTCACCTAAAATCCTACAATTGTCTACACATACACATATTATCACTGTGCGGTTATCATTTGTTTTCAAAACCGTACCATGTACGCTCTCCCCAGAAATGACATTCTACTGGCGTTTGTGTCCACAACATGTCAGAAGAACCTACAAAGTCTTATTTTAATGGCGCAAAAATGACATTTAAACGGTCATAATTTCACACTACTGTTTATTTAGGTAACTGAAATAAATACTATTATATCAAAAAGTCCTTTAAATCAAATGGATGGCATCTGTCAATGGAGGGCGGTCCATAAGATTCCCCCAGTCATCCTACCCCTCCTGTGTCAGCTCTGGGCAGCAGGGCTCCCATAGCAACCTTTCATTCTGGCAGATGCAGCTGAAGAGAGGGGTCACCAGGAATGCACACTTGCCCGTGAAAAGGCCAGTTCCCCTGATCCATTGTTCTTGGCTGGAGAAATGCTGGAGAACTGCCAGGAAGTCTGACGGGGTTACCACATCCCACACCTTGGCCCCTTTCATCTGCCAAGGGGCTGGTCCACTTGGGGAAGGTAATTCTGTTCCCTGGAGACGCAGGGCCCTTTGAAACCATTGCCTGCTAAACCTGTTCTGCTGGTCTCAGAGTCATTTTTTTTCTTTCTTTAAACAGAAACCAAGTCTTTTTGGGAGTCCATACCATGTTTATTTTGGGGCAAACCCCCATCTTTCATCACCTTTCTGTACAAGCACAGGGCATCATTTTAACATTTCACTTTCAAAAGGCATTTTCCCGCTTGGCAAAAGCACAATTTTACACGTGGGTTAATTTTTCTTGGATGTCACTTTACAAATGCAGTTCTTACTTGCATCTTTATTCTGAGGATTTCCATAGCCCTAGTCAATTTCTAATATGCAGGAATCTGTTCAACACAAAGGTTCTTTGAAACTGACATAAGTAAAGAGAGAGAGAGCTTCTTGTGAAGAGTTTGCCTGTGCTATTTTGTTGCAAAAAGGAAAAGGCTTTCCATACGGCCTGCAGTGCATTTCTCGGCTATTTCCCAGATTTTACTTGACAATGCCTTTCAGCGAGGACTGCCCTCCTTTGCTGGTGTACAACCTGAATATGGATGAACATAGATGTGTCTTTCTTGAACCAAACTGTGTAATGTTTAACACAAATGGAAATTGCATCAGTGCACAGTCATTTTAAACACAGAATATTTTCTTTTTCAGTGGGAGGTTTTGAGCTGGCAGCATAGAAGCGCTGCGTTTGAATACTTTTATTTGCTGCACATAAAGAAAACACTTGCAGTAATTCTCGGGGTGTTCCAGGTTCCATCTCGCCCCATATGTGCTCAATACAAAGAGTGCAGCCATTTATTTGTAACTGCAAAGCGCAGTTTTGTAGCAAGCGAATAGTGCTCCGCAGATCCAGTGCATCCATTCTTCTAGTAACTGCTGAAATGCAGTTTGGTGATGTAGGAGAAGTTCTGCTGGGCTGCTAAATGTACCCCACAGTCCGGTGGCATGTGTGCATAATTTGGCAGAGGACGGTTGACATTACTGAGAACAGAAGTTTGTTTAATATATATATATATATCACGTGACCAAGCACTCAGTTGAGCGTGAAACGCGTTGTTTGCAGGTCGTGCCCACGGGCGTCCTGCCTCTGTTGTTGCTCCTGCTACTCCGGCTGTGTTATTTTTGTAAAACCAATACATTTATTAACTTTCCCCCTTTTTTTGTGGGCTGCGCTATTTTTTTCAATTTTGGTTTCGCTATTTGGTCCGCGGAGAGTGCGGTCCCCCTCTCCTCTTTATTATATATATATATATATATATCAAAATTACTTTGGTTGAAGTATTGCTGATGTTGTGTTGGAGTCAGTTGAATAGCCAGGTTTTCAGGGATGTTCTATAGGCCAGGGAATTTTCCTCTGTGGAAGACATCTGGGAATAGAACTCCAGAATTGATTCAGAGAAAGAAATACCATCTTCATTGATGTTTTTGGTTGCAGCCTGGCACCTTTACTAAGGGCCCATTGCTGGATCAAAACATTTGTAATGGGTCAGATGCGTTTGCTGATGGCAAATTCTGGGCCCATGCTGTGGAAAGCATGAGGAGCTATGACTGGAGTTTTAAATTAATCTTTCATTTGACTGGGAGCCTGTGGATTCCTGAAATGGCAGGGATTTGTCCTTGCTTCTATAAAGTTACAGAGGAAGTCTAGCTGCTGAATTTTGGACTCTTTGTGGCCTATTCAATAAGTAATCTGGCAGCCCAAAGTAGACGTTGTGTATGTGAAAGGTTTACACCAACATTGCATCTATAATCTCTAGCTTCTTGGCTTCAAAAAGACCCACAGATAAACACCACATTACAGATTGCTTGACCAATATTCACTACAGGATGGCAGATGACAACTGATGTCTAAAATTATGTAACTCCTAGATTGGTAGCATTGTCTCTAAAATCCCATAACACTTACACTTTGAATGGGCTGATATGATAGGGTCATCACTGATACATGTGGTCTTTATCCTATAGGTTAAAGCAATAGACCACCATGCTCATGTGCCGACCAATCTCACACAGTGGATCCTTTCTTTCCAAGGATTTATCAAAAAAGTGGAAAGTCTCGAACCTTTTCACACTTTGGCTACTTTAATGTTTTATTTGCAGGTCACTAAAACAGGAAACAACCTCAGTCACAACTGGCACAGAACAAGACAGCAAGAATGACCATGGGCGTCATAGTTACCGATAACATTGTCCATTACTAATTCGAAAAAACAAGTGCAAATAAAAAGAACACACAGGATGTACCTTGTTAACTTGCAATTGTTGGAGAAATGTGCATGTCTCTTTATTCTCAAAGGTAACCTGCACATTTCTATGGGTCTGGATAGCAGCTCAAAAGATGAGCTGTCCAGCTCCCGTACATGCATACAAGAGTGTCGGAAGTGTGCTGCCAGCACTCCTGTATTACAGGCCTTAGCACCCACCTTGGAGATGGGAGTGCATTTCCCAGCAACCCGCATTTAAATGGCCTGTCACAGTAAAGTGTGAGAAAACAAATGCATTCTATTGTGTTTAAGGAACATAAATGTAAGGGCGATGCTGCTGGACCACTTAAAAAATTGCATGGCAGGGCCAACAATGTCCCTACCGTGTGATGCCCATTCCACTCTGCCTGTGCATATCAGGCACAGGGGATGCCTTTGTTTACACTGCATCTTAAAGTGAATCACGTTTTTGGATACAGGACCCACCTTATAATGCGCTGGAATGCCCCGTATTTGCTCAAAGTGGAAAAAGAAGGCATTTGAATGTGGGCGTCGATGATGCCCACATTCAAATGCCCTTTGTGCATAGGGCACAGCTATTTTATGGCACAGGTGATGAAATGCGGATGTACATCTCATCACTAGCACCCACAGATATTTTGAAAGTCTGTCACAATATTTTCCAGTTAAATGAGGAATCCATTGCATATCACCCATATTGGTCGAAGCGGGCAAAGTACTTGAAAACATGGTGTCACTATTTACAACCCCAAAAGTAGAGAAGCACTTTAATAGAAATGGCTTCACATCAATAATGATCTCTTGCTAAGCAAGTGGAGAATGCCTTCGTTCTTTCCAAGAAACCCCATTCTGAACACACAGGAAATCAAATAACACGGAGTGCCTTCCAGCACCCCTAAAATGGCATCTGCTGTAAGTAGTCTGACACACGTCTATTAAATAATACGTGTGAACTCGTTAATTTCGGAGTGAGTTGTGCTCTGCATCGATCTAAAAGTGACAAGTGAGGCAATTAATCAATTGAGCTCAACGTTCTTAAATATTATTATTTTGTCAAATGTTAACATCACAATTTAGGTGACATTAATGTGAGTTTGGTGGTAATTCGACGCTAAATCGACCGAATTGCTGGCAAACTTGATTACCGTTCCCACCAATTGATCACACGGATTTACCTCAGGATTGCAAGTGGTGGAAGGCCAGTGCAAATCCCCATTTTCAGAGTCCACAGGACTCCATACGGATTTTGCTGTAAGGCAGGGAGGTGCGGTAATGTGACAGTAAGATAATTACCATCGCATTATCACTATTTGTACCCACAGCGCCATACTTGTAATGAAGCTGAAAGAGTTAACGGTATTGCTAGACCGAAGATAAATTGTTTTTCTGTTAAAAATATCAAAGTCAGGTTTATTTACCCTCCCCCAGACATTTCAGAGGGCACGTATTTTGGATCTTCTACAATGTCTGCTATTGTCATTTAATTTTCAACATCTTGGCAGACCAGACTATTCATAACACAGACTCAATGTCTACAATAGTGTTTGGGTGTAACTCCAGGTAGGGATAAAGTAGTCTGCATCCACTTACTATTTTTAGACAGGGTGGCACATGCCTTTTGATGTGGGATATTCTCCCCTACTTAGAGGTGTGTGATGATTAGGGCCACATTTGGTGGTTTAGAATTTCAATTTATTAGTCTTTATAGGCCAATTCTTCATTCATCTTTTTAACCAGAGAAGTTCAGAACTATGCTAGTCAAGTTAAGCGTAGGTGTATTTGATTGTCATTACAACGATCATAAAGAGACAGAATAAAATATATCAATCATTATAAAAATGCTTTGCCACAACCATACACATCTAAAAATCAAAAAGCTTAAAATGAGATATCAATAGATTGAATAAAACATTCTCATTATATCCTAACATTAATAATCAAGATTAAAATGACACTTAAACACAATCAGAAAAGTAGAATACCACAGACTTTTAATAAAGCAGTAGAAACTTAATAATTCAGATAAACTTACTTTGACCTACCAAGGTCCTCCTGGAGACGTCTCCTTAAACACAATGCCCTCTTTGTATACTAGTCTAGTGCCCTAGATACAGTGTGATATTGCACCATGAGACAGTGACACCAGGAAGGTTTGAATTGAGATAACCCTCTTTGTCTCAACACTGGTGTTATGGTTCTTATACAAATACATGTGTAGACTGGGCAGAAGAAAAGAAAGTGGCCCAAAGATTCCAACTCTGTTGGACAAAAGTGACAACAAACATTGTCAGCCCCTAATCCCTTCCAGAGACAGACCGCTGAATTAAATTTGATAAGGTTGAATCTTATTTGCAGCAAGTACTTTAGCTGTGCAATCCATAGGTTACATTCCAAGTAAGGTTCCAGTCTAGTAGGGGACCAAATACTGCAGCCTTTCCCTTCCCCTTTGAGGTCTTATCTATTGACTCAACCTTCTCAAACCAAAGGCGGGCCCTGGTTGACAGAAGTGATGTTTGTAGGTTGGATATCCACCTGGTTTTATTTGCCCCTGTGTGCTGCAAGATGTTATTTCTATTGACAAAGTAGCTCAAGAATTATCCCAGATCGAAGCCCATAGCATGGATGGAGCCATTCAAGCATATCTTGGATCTGAATAAAGTGTGCAGTCTTCGTCAGAATCCAAGCCTCTGATCACTCTTTGCCTTTTCTATAACTGATCTTCCCCTTCTCAGGATGCACTCCTTTTCAGGATTAAATCTTCCCTCTCTTTCTGGATTGCAGTAGGATGAGTGAGATGCATATTTTTCACAAGGGCCTCACATATGGAGGCCTGACCCTCATTTTAGTCACAGGATGATTGAAAGTTATATACTCCCTGCCTCCCATCTTCTCTCAACCGACATAACACTGTTCACTAACAGTGTCCCATATCACTGAGTGCACTTGTGGAGGAGGGCCAGACTGATGGGGCCCTTCACCATTGACAGAGCACTGCTGAATGAAGCTCACACTAAAGCTACTCTATATGACTATAAGTGCACTCCTGAGTTTATCATTGGCTGTGTTCTTCCTAAGGGTGTTTAAATTGTTAGGGCCTGCCATTCTAATGGAGAACATCTGGAAGAATTCCACATTGTTATAGTCCATCGCACTGATCGAGAATGTTTGGATAGGGAGTCCATGCTATAAGAGTCCCATAGCACAGAGAGTGTACTTCTGAAGAAAGGTTAAGTGTATGCAAACGTGTAGCGCTGATGGAGTACTGCTGCACACTTCTAGAATCATATAGAACTGATGTGGCAATGCTAGAGTAGGCCACAGTACTTGAACTCTCCATTAATGACTGTTTAATTCTGTTGTCCCATAGAAGCAGAAATGTTCTTTTGCAGGATGTCCACACCGCTAGGGCCCTACAGCACTGTTAGGGCACAGTTGGAAGACACTCAGAGTAATGGGGCACCTTATCCATGACAGAGCACAGCTGGAGATGGCTCACAAAGCTACAGTTGTACAAATCATACAGGCTAATGCAAGGTTTCTATATAATTCCCAGAAAGCCTGTGGATGGATCTCAACAAGCTATTGGTCTGCACCTCTGACAGAGCGTGCTGCGGCAGGCTCATACTTCTAGAGTGCAGTAGTACTGAAAGGGCACTGCTGGAGGAGGGTCTCCGATTGATTGTACTATACCAATGGCATTCTCGATAGCTTATAATGCCTGAGTCCTTGAGTACTAACAGGACTATTTTGATGTCCTTTAGCATGGCCAGATTTCTTCCGGTGGAAGCTCATACAGATGTTGACCTTTACTGACATGACAATGTTGGATGAAGCATATATTGCTGGGTTATATCACCGGCATTGTTCTTCTGGAACACGCAAACTCTACAAGAGTAGTGTAGCCCTGACAGGCACCACTGGAGGAAACTCAAACTGTTGTGGTTGACGGAAGCTCTTTCTACTAGTACATTGAGGGCACCTCGTTAAGAGTTCATATGGCTGTGAAAAACCATGCCAGAAATAGGTCACTGAACCTGCCCATGATATAACGGACAGGGCAAAATCTGGTGCTCTTTATTCTGACAGTACATTGTTGTAAGAATGATCTAACTGTTGGAGTCTTACAGCATTGGCAGTGCCCATAGGAAGGGTATACAGCTGGAGTCTTCACACATTGCTACTACTGGTACAGCACAGCTGGCATCCTTTAAAAAAAACGGTGTATTTTGCCAAGAAGCTTACATTGTTTTTAGCTGTACCCTTTCATGGTACATTGGAAGAAACTCATACCGCTTGAACATGTACCTGCAGAACGTATTGCAGGAGGATTATCAAATTGATGTGCTCCTCTAGTCATGACCAAGCACAGGTGTAGGAGGCTGATGCTGCATGCGGAATACCCCATGGAGAGGGAGCTGCTGGAGCCCTATAGCACTGCCAGTGCACTGCTGGAGGAATTTCTCCCTGCAGATGAAGAGGAAGATTCATTGTGCTCCCTCCAGCCCCCTCTGCATCCTCCCCCATTGAGCAGATTTTGTGGTAGGTTAGCCCTATTTGGGCTCAGAAAGCGTGAGGCACTTGCCCTTTCATCTTGTCATCTTAGAAAGGAAATCTCCCATTGTTTGCTATTTCTTCCACCATGTGTGTGAAAAGCACCCTTATTGAGCATTTATGTTACAAATTGAATGTGCAACAAAGTGTTTACTTTCCTACTGCATGTAAGTCATTCAACTTGCTTTAAGTTGGCAATATCAAAATATCCTGCATTCAAAGTGTGCACCATAGCCACTCTCTAAGATGGCCGTCCATGTTTTAGTCAGTGGAGCCATCCTTTGTCCAAAGCCTGCTCCCCTCCAATAGGCATCCTCCAACCTATTTCAACCAATCACGAGCACCGGGAGCCGGAGCCACCCACAACAACAAAGGCCCAAATCTAGGCCTTGTTTGTCCCTGTCCGGGCCTGACTGGGCTCGGCTGGTCCCCCTACACTACTACAGGCAAATAATGCAGCATGATGCTGGGCAGTTCCACCACTCGCCCTTGGACTATGGCCTCCTTCTTTCTGCTATAACATGACTGCTGACTGTTTGCTCCGTTTGCCTGCCTCAGCTATCACTGACTCTGTGCCTGTGCCACTCCTGACATTCTTACTGATCTATCTCAGCTCACACCTCTCCCCTTATACTTCATGGTCAACATTCTTACATTGTCTTCGCTTCCTGAGCTCTCACTTCCTCTGTTTCCACTTCTGTACTGCAGTGCTGCAATACTTGTGTCTTAAATAATAGCTCACATCCTGCATTGCTTTGTAACTGTTGCTTTTAAACCTGAATTTCGGTGTGCTTATATCCTTCATTGCTTTGTTACTGTAGCTTTTTGTTTTTTTAAATCAAATTCAGGGGTTCTCACATCCTGCACTGCTTTTTGAAAATCACATTTGTGCTCACATCCTGCATTGCCTTGTAACTGTTACTTTTAAAATCGGATTTAGGTGTGCTCACATCCTGCATTGCTTTGTTACTCTAGCCTTCCTTTTTTTAATCAAATTTAGATGTGCTCACATCCTGCATTGCTTTGTGACTGTTGCATTTAAAACCGAATTTAGGTGTGCTCACATCCTGCATTGCCTTGTAACTGTTACATTTAAAATTGAATTTAGGTGTGCTCACATTCTGCACTGCTTTTTAAAAATCGCATTTAGGTCTGCTCACATCCTGCATTGTTTTGTTACTCAAGCTTTTTTTCAAATCAAATTTAGGTGTGCTCACGTCCTGCATTGTTTTGTGGCTTGCCCATTGCCTCTTTAATCGCACCTAGGTGTGCTCACACCCTGCATTGCTTTGTTACTGTAGCTTTATTTTTAAAATCGAATTTAGGTGTGCTCACATCCTGCATTGCTTTGTTACTGTAGCTTTTTTTAAAATCGAATTTACCTGTGCTCACATCTTGCATTGCTTTGGGACTATTGCCTGTTGCCTCTTTAATCACACCTAGGTGTGCTCACATCCTGCATTGCTTTGTGACTGTTACTCTTAACATCCAATTGGCCACCTGTGAGCCAAGGTCATAACTGTGCACTGCAGCACTCACCCCCTGTATCTCCCTTCCTCTTGCTTCTTTTGTCTTGCTCTGAGATGTCACTCTCCATCCCTCCAATCTACTCCAACTGCTACACTATCACCTATCCACCCTCTCTCACAATATCTGGACTGAAAAACTTATAAAAAGACATCCTTTTCTCTGCCCCATCTCCAGACCTATGGACTTCTTATCTCATCTCTACTCTCCCCCTTACTCTTCCTCTCCCATTAATGGTGGCAACAAGTGGGAAGTCCACTTGGCGGGCTTCTTCTCATCTTGCTGCTGCATTCATGTCTACCTCATGGGCACCATCCTAGGCCAAAGCCCTCAGGCCAACCTCCTTCTATTCAACTGGATCCTGGTGTCTCTCATCTACTTCTTTCCTTCTCCTGCCTCTCCCACTACTTCCCCCCACCCCACCACCGCTGACTAAAGTTCCACACCCATGCACTCCACCTCAAAAAACATTCGAAGGAAGTGATTGTCTCCACCTGATGACCGTTAATGCATGCTCCACCAAAAAACACTCTGCTGACATCTGCCTTCTCCTTGAAGACACTGACCTTGACATACTTGCACCGTCAATGCACTCTCAGCCAACAAACACTCTGCTGATATCTGCCTTCTCCTTGAAGACACTGACCTTGAGATACTTGCACTCACTGAGACGTGGATCAATGCCAGCTTAGTCACTTCCTTTGACTCTCTCTTACCCGACCCCTTTAAGATCACCTTCAAGCCTCAACTTCACTGGGCTGGCATGGGGTTGCCTTAATCTTCCCTGAGTTGATTCCTTCTTCCATCCTACCCACTCAGCTGTATTCGTCCTGTGAGAGCCTTGTATGCAAATTAGTCATCTCTCCCTCCTCCACCCTGACCATTGCTACTATTTACCAGCCTCCAGGCGCTTCATCTCTGTTTCTCTCTGAGTGGGCTGATTTCTGTTCCTCCTTACTCTCACCCACCTCCAACCTGCTACTACTTGGTGACTTCAATATCCAATTAGACTCCCCGTGCACAGCATCCACCCTCTTTATTGACCTCTGTACCTTCCTATCCATCTCCATTCTTCCTTCTGGTCCAACCCACTCTGCTGGAAAAAAGCTGGATGCCACCATCCATTCTGACTTCCCTCTCTCAACTCCTCTGGTCTCCCCTCTCTTTTGGTTTGACCACTCTCTTCTCTCCTCCCACCTAGGTCCCTACAGCCTTCTGACAACTCCTCCAAAAGCCCTGCCAACCTCGTTCATGAACATCCATCCAATGAGACGAGTGTCAGTTGCTGCCTTCAATTCCACCTTCATTCCCCTTGCCAACCCAACTCAGACTGTACCTTTGACTCTGCTCTCCGCAACCTCTATCTCTGCATTACCAACACCCTTGACATCCTCACCCCAGTCATGAGGATCCACCTGAAACATACCTCCAAGCATTACACCTGGTACAATTCTGAACTTGCAGACCTGAAACGTAAGTGCAGGGCTGCAGAACGGCAAAGTGGCAAAGATCAGGTACACCTTCTGACAAACTGGCCTGCTGCCTGCTCCAAAGGCATTACAGACTCTCTAGCCGTGCCAGCCAAACAAAGGGCCCACATTCAGGAACGAGTATCGGGTGTGTCCAACAACATGGCTGAACTCTTCAAAATCTGCAGCGAACTTGCCAACCCATCCACAGTATCCTCTGCCCCTATTCCTTCCCAGGCCCTTTGCAATGCACTCACCACTCAATTCACCACCAAAACCCAGGACATACTGAACAGCCTTGTCACACACTTTTCCAAACCATCCCACCCCCTTGCCTCGCCTAACCACTCACCCTCCTTCTTCCTCCTTTTCCTCCTTCGCCTCTGTCTCTCCGGAAGAAGCCACCAGAGTTGACAACTCCATGAAGGTCTCTTCCAAACAAGTTACCCCTTGCTCATTCAGAACCATCAAGGCAACATTTCCTCTCTCGCCCCTGCTCTCGCTGATCTTGTAACAACTCCTTTGGTACTGGTTCTTTTCCATCCTCCCTCAAGCACTCCCTTGAGGCCCCTCCTTAAAAAAACTGTCAGCAGACCCTTCCTACCCAGCCAACTATCGCACCATCTCCATCATCCCTTTCTTTGGGAAACTGCTTGATAAGATGGACCTGCCCCAACTGAATTCTCACACTGAACCTGTTGGTGGTCACCTCGGCCACCGATCTGGATTCCGAGCATCCAGAGGCACAGAAACTGCTCTTCTGAACACCTGTGAAGAACTGCTTGCATCCCTTGATTCCAACTTTCCTGCTGTCCTCATCCTCCTTGATATCTCCTCTGCATTTGACACAGTCAACCACTCCATCCTCATGAAAAGGCTCCATGACACCCTTGGTATCTCGTAATGGGCACTGGACTGGCTTACTTCCCTCCTATCTGACCACTCTTCCAAAGTCATACAGGGCACCTTCTCCTCCCCTACTTCCTTCTCGACCTGTGGCATCCCCAGGGCTCCATTATTTTGCCCTGGCTCTTTAACATCTACCTTACTCTGATTGCACAACTCATTTCCTCCTTCTCCCACTGACTTCCAGTGCTATGCTGATGACATACAACTCTTCTTCAAACTTCCTACAGACGCCCTTGCACCCTCCATCATCCCTGACTGCCTCTCAGCCATCCAGGCCTGGTGTACTTCTAATGATCTTTACCTCAATGCCAGCAACACAGAGATCCTCCCTATTGGGACTCCAGCACCCAACTTCTTCACTTCACTCTGGCCTTCTTCCATGGGCTCTCCCCCTGCTCCTTCTTTGGAAGCAGAAACCTCTGAGTCATCTTCGACTCATCTCTCGTCTTCCTCCATCACACTCAGGACATTGCCAAGAAGTCCCACCTTCGGCTTTTACTTATGATAGGAATTCTACCTTTCCTCACCTTCCCCCAGAGACTCAATGTTACCCGGGCTCTGGTTCTCTCTAGGCTTCACTATTGCAATAGATTCCTCCTTATTCTACCTTTGTCCGCTCTGTGACTCCTCCAGCTAATCCAGAATAGGGCAGCCCGGGGGACTGCATCTCTCCTGCCCTTCAAAGTCTTCACTGACAGCTCCCAATCGCAGCATGTATTAGATTCCAATCCCTCTGGATCATCCACAAGGCTGTCTGGGGCTGGGGACCACTCTATTGTAATTGGTTATTTATAACGCACTTAATACCCAGAGGTTCCAGGAATCGAACCTGTGTCACTCTGCATCGTCTTGCTTCCAAGGTGAACGTGTTGCCCCTGAGCTACCCTCCCAAGACTAAATCTGCAACTCTTTCTGACTAATATTCCCCCTCTAGACACCTACGTTCCTCTGGCACCAACTCCTTGTGTGTAAAGCGGTTTGCTAAACAGAGGGCAGGTAGTCGATCACTTTCCTCAGTGGGTTCCCTTCTTTGGAACAGCCTCCTCCTCCCTCTTCGTCTTAAGCAGGACCTCCTTAAGTTCCAAAAAAAGCCTCAAGACCTTCCTCTTCACCTTTTCCTTCACACCCTCTCTCCTCAGCTAATCGCACAGTAGCTTCATTAGTGTGCAGGGCCCTTATGCATCCTCAGGGCACTGCCCTCCCACATCTCATCATCCCTGCTGCTGTCTATCCTCTGCACTTGTCTCGGCTCACCCTCCACCACTGGAGGTTGCACTTTCCTTTCTTTTCACCTGCTGCTCTCCATGAGCACCACAACACCTAACCCATACCCCACTCCTCTCTGCACTTGCACGTTCTGAACACTCACAAGGCATAGTAGGTTTGTCTTCCCCTCCCCATTGTCTCTTCTTATATTGTTGAATTTAATTATTTAAAATTGTTGTCCTTTCCTTGTCTATCATCCCTGCACCCTCCCTGTTGCCTTGTGGGCGCTTTGAAACAGTATTTGCTTCTTCTATAAACGCCTAACAAGTGAACAATAAATAAATAAATACATAAATAACTAAATAAATAAATATAGCTCTCTTGGAGTTCTATAACACTGGCAAGGCACAGTTGAAGGAAGCTCAAACTGCTTGGGCTTTTTATTTTTTTTTTAACTGACAGGGCACTTCTTTACTTCTGTAGGATGTCCATATAGCTACAGTTGTATAGAACTGACAGGACTCAGCTAGAGCTTTATAGCACTGCTAAAATCCTAAAAAGCGGTTTGATAGCTCAGCAGGTTTAGGGCTCACCACTGCATTCTGCAGGCCGCAGATTCAAATTCCGGTAAAGGTTGGATCAGCCTTTCATCCTTCTGAAGTTGATGAAATGAGTTCCAATTTCGATTGGTTAACAATAATAATGGTATATAAAAATGTTATAGGTAAAGCGCTTCGGATAAAAGCACTATATAAATTACAAGTTATTATTATTATTATCCTAAACTATTGACAGTGTACTTCTGGGAGAAGCTCACACTGATTTGGCTTATAACATTGACGATGGAGGATACTCACACTACTAGTGACTAAACCACTGGCAGGGGACTGCAGGTGTTCTGTAGAATTGACAGTGCACTTCTTGAGTAAACTTACAATGCTGTAATTCTGTAGACCAGGCCAGACATGTACATTGTTTTTCTTGTTCTCAAATACAGTATTTAGAGTGCCTTGTAAATAAGCCATTCACACACTTTTACAGTAACAAAACAATTACTAAGTAATAAACAATGGTAATGTAATCAGGTATTTTTTTATCACTCATTTAATCATGATTCTACTTGACTATATCATGTAATTTTTATGCATGATGTGGCAAAAACACTTCACAAAGAGTGCACATTATTTTTGTGCGCCAAACAATTAAACATGAAACATGATTTACTTTAATAAAATGTTTAATTCATTGTATAGTTGTTATCTTGGAAAAGGTTGTAGATTGAGAAGAAATATTTGTTATGTATGGCCACCCCCACATCTAGTCCCCACTCACTGCTGTGGCTGCCACAGTCCATCAGTAAATGCAGCAGTGGACTGTTTTAAACAAAGTGCCACGTTACAGACGCGATGGCCAAGGGAAGTGCAAGGCCCTGCTGGCAGGGAAGAGACTTTCTTGCTACCCTGCCGCAGAATTCGGAGGGGAGAAGCGGGCACACATGGAAATTAGGTAGGATGCGAGATTTCTCATTTCACCCCCTGCCAGTTGCGTCCATGTAGAATGCACACAGATATTTACGATCCAAATTCTTTGCAGACTAGTTTTGACAGAAAAGAAGTATTGCTTCACATCTGTCCTCACTACTAATCTGTGTGATTGGAATGAAAATGCCTGCTGGCTTGTTTTTGCCGCACTCACTCTCCTTGTTTTACGAAAGAACATGGAACAATTTCACAGAACATTTTATTTCTGAATATCAAGTAGACATGCAAATACACCTTAAGTTAGGAAAGAGCATGTTTGATTTATTTGACACCATTAAGCTACATTCTTACCCATTTAAAACAGTCTTTAGGGATGCATGATAAATCATGTGTCCTGTATCGAGTATATTGAGATTCTGTGAAAAGATTGCTATCAGCACGCAGTGTACAGTTATACGGCATGGAAAACAGCCATTAGCTGAAGTGAAATGATTGATGCTCTCTTTTCGCTATAAAAAGAGATATCCCTTGCATGAAACCGAGTAATTAGCATATGCCTGGTCTGCCATTTGCTTTTCAATGACCTGTTCTTTGCATATGTATGCTCATGATTCTAGTGTCAGTACAAGGTTTCGCAAAGAGAGTAATGAAGGGAAGGGGGAACTAAAGCAAAGGCTGGCATGAGTTCTGTTCACTTTGATCAGATTGGAAGGGGAATGTTCTATTCTTTCTGATGTACAAATGACAGCATTTTAGCCACTTCTTTTAGGCATACCCATGGGAGATACTGAATTGAAGCACTAGCTGGCTGAAGACAGGGACACCTTACTTTCTAATGGTACATGCAGAGAACAGTGAATATACTTGCAGTATATTGATGAATGGGTACATGTTTCACCTCAAATAACCTATGTATTTCTTCATCAGGGTGCCTGAAGCAGCCTGCAGAGCAAGAAAACATTCCCATTTCTTAAAGAATACAGAGAAGACCGTGTGTTCTCAATTCTAGACTTCATTAGACAACTTTGTAGCACAATGCAGAGGTGGCAAATTAACAACAATGAATGGACAGAATCAGACAGTGGCATTCGCTCTGAGAAACAGTATGTGTCTTTGCCACTCAAGTCCGACAAGGGTAATGAAATGTCAACACTGATGCAATCTACCTCCATCCAATATTCATTCTTCCCTCACACCATGCATATGTCTCCTTCTACACCAGCCTGCTGCCTACAACGATCCAAAAGATCCACATGGAGGTATAATTAAACAATAAAAAATATCTTTCAGACTCAGTGCTGCAAGAAATATGGTTCTCAACTGCAGCTTTTCCGAGACATCACTGACATTTCCTCCCTCATTTCTGGGTATTCCTTGTCGGAGTCCATAATCATGTTCATAACCTCACTATTCAAATCACACTAAAAACAGACCACGAAACAGGGGTTCATAAACATGTACCTTTATATGCTCACTTGAAAACTCTAGCACACAATGAGACATGTACATGAATCATAAAAACACACATGGTTTCTACAGCTATGCCCTTGAAGCACTCTCTAAACTTCATATGTGCAAAAGAAACAGAAAGAACACTTTGCCTTCGGAAATATTGTTTGCAAGGCAACACCATCTCAGAACCCCCTCTAATATCCTATTCCTAGAAAAAGGAAAACACAATATTCAAATTCACATTTTGCAACTAAAAGAAACTAGTTGCAGCCCATTGCAGCCTCATTTACCATTCCTCCCCCATATAGTTTTAGTGTACTGAAGAAAAAGTTAGGAAATACCAAGGACATACAGTTCAGTGATGTAAACAACTTTGATTCCCTTATACACCCCCACTGACAGCAAAGATGTCTCTTTTCTCCTAGCAAGACTATTTACATCAGCACTTGGCAGAAGATGTGCATTTGTTTTATCTGTAATCTTAAAATCAAGTTGACAGCCTTTAGCGCTCCTGCATAATCTATCTTTTTGCATATAAAAACACAATTTTTCTGTGGTAACTAAGAACAGATGTGCTCTCCTCTTGTATTTGTTTTATCCCGATTAGGCACTACCCAAATCAGGCCAGGTGATATCCTAATAAATTGTTTCATTCTTTCTTGTTTTAAACCGATACTCATCAAGAGACCTATGAGATAAGGATTCAGACTGCACGAGAGATGTCGTCTACGAAGCAGGCAGTCTCTCTCCGACTGTCGGCTGCCTGCAGGAGCAGAGAAAGGATCTCGCCCATATCCTTCCTTTCTGCACTGCACATTTCAGCTCAGCTCCCAGCAGAACTCGTTCAGCTCTCTTCCCTTTTTCTCCCTCCTTCTTTCTGCTCACTCACACTCTTGTTGTGGCAAACCCTCAATACTCTGCCTTCTCTGGCTTATGTCTTTTTTTTCCACCTCCCCCTTTGCCTATATCTTCATAAATATCCATATTGTTTCACCACCCATTTTTTGCATTCTGCCATGAGATCATCAATCAATCAATCACCTCCCATTTTAGCCAACACCACAGTCATTTTCCCAAACTCTTTCTGTTTCTCCACAATGACCTTTATACAGCACTCCTCTGCAGCGCAGATGATCACGCTACATAGCATCCTGATATCCTCTCTGCATTCCTGTTTACACAAAGGAGCTGTTTTTACAAAGGGCATTCTACTCTCTCATTGCGCTCTGAAGCACACTGCAGTTTAGCTTTCAATTCTCACATTTATTTTTTATGCCAGCATTGCAGTGTGAATGCCCCTACACCGCCAGCTTGCAATTGGACTATGGTCTAAGCAACCCCATTCTAATTACTAATAATCACTAGTATTAGTCTTGTTAAGATTAGTCATTAGTAAGATTATCAATTATTCGTGTTAATGGTTAGCATCCTACACTACACTGCGCTAAGTTAAATACTAAATCACATTTTCTTTAGTTCACCCTCAATGCCTCACATCAGCACTAAGTCACACCTCACACATGTTGCAACATTATAAGCACTTTTAAAATGATATGCACCATCTCTATTGAGATCAGTGGCCTCACTGAACTTAGTGTATGGTTGACATTTGTGTACTAATTATCCTTACATCATCTAAAGACATTTTGGCCACTCATGTGCTGCTCCTTTGCAAAAATGCTTATGATGCTCCTGGAATTCCTCATGCCTATCGCTGCCCTACAGTACCTGGATCTTGACAGAAAGTTTAGTGGAATCCAATTAATCAGGAAATGGAACACTCCTCTCTTCTTTTACATTGAAGCTCAATCTCCTGATGATTTGCCACTATGGATGAGGTAAAGCAATAGGGATTTTTTTCAAATGTACAAAATCTTTGCTAACAAATAGGCTTTCAGCTTAAACTATTTCAAGTCTAAGGCCGTTACGAGTAAACGCAGGAAAATATAGGTGCCGAACATTGAAACACCCGTTCTCTGGGGTGATTTGGGGTTTGATGAATCCCCAGAATGTCCTCCAATATCAGCGGTTGCACGCTGGGCATTTCTTTCTTAAAAAGCCTTGTGGGGTGGGTCAATGGTCGTTAGAGAGAGGGACGATGCTGTGGGCCTTTTTAACAGTAAAACAAATGATGCAATGCCTAATGGCTCCCACCACAGGACAACAAAAATATTGCAGCTTGGTCAGGGACTCTCAAATAATTCTTGAGTTCCTTGCACCCACAAATATGTGTGGATGCATTTTCAGGAGATCTCCCCAGGTTTAGTCTGATGCATCAGGTTATGTGGCATTTGAAGGCAAAGGTGAGAGTTTGCAGACAACCGTCTCCAATATGAAGAATGATTTAGGGATATGCAAGTCATCTCTGAGAAATTAGCTAAAAGCACCAACATTAGTGAACAGATAAGTCATCTGAACATCCAGTAGAAATATGTTGAGACAAGGCACTTTGCATTAATGTACCAAATGCAGGCGATCCTGGGCACTCGAAAGATGTATTGTGTGACCTTCAGCTCTACATCATTTAGCTATTGACTTAGTCATGTTCTGAGGCAGATCTTGGTGTGTTTACAAAAAAAGACTACACAACAGTTCCACAGAGGTGCCAGAGTAAAGCAAGCTAGAAAGGACAGGTGTAAACGGGTCATTGTTCATTTGTTAACTTATATTGTTTGTAAACTTGATCACAAAGTGATAAAACAAATATATGTTCTGCCGCTCCTCAATTTACATGCTGCCTGATAAAAGCTCTAATCCTTCACACTGGTGCTATGAACTGATAAAAGTCTTGAAGTACACAGACAGCGAGGCTGTTTGCAGAGGTACATCTGCATGGCGGTGCTATGGAATAGTAAAGAGTATTTCAAGCAATTCATAGCAGGGATGAATGTCGAATAAAAGTGTGATGTAGCACTTTGAAGAGTTCTCCATGCATTAGATGGAATTACCAATAAACATCTTAGACCAAATAACCGGGCAGACCCAAGGAAGATGGTAAAATACTGCTTTAATCTCAATGAAAGAAAGCAGGGAGTTGTACAGCTATCAAAATAGATGCACGCATAATCACACCTCCTCTTGTGTGTACAGCGTGTATTCACTTTTTCATATGTAATCTATGATGTCATCCTATGTGGCATTATGCAAAACCTACTACTGCGAGGGATTGGATTAGGGGAACATGTCTAGTTATAGAATCATACACTTGTTAATATATCATTGGCTGTCCCTTGTCTGTAGATAAACACCCTTAGCTACTTCTACATACGTAGCTACTTCAACATACATATGCTGATTATAGCAGAGAATATGGCAGCAGTGTGGTAAATGTAACATTGTATGTAAAAGTGCGTGGCATGCCTTATGATTGGTTGGCTACCCCGTCCAACCTTGGACTTTCAGCTTGTTTAGCAGCACGTGTGTAGAAACGAAACCTAGGTGCTCGAGATGTGTCAATTCATTTTTTGTTTTCCCAATTAGTCCATCATTAGTCATCGTCCTGATCCTTAGCAAAGGCCTTCTGTGTGTAGTTGACCTCGTAATCTGCTCACTGTTCTGGAACGTTGATGGGTTATGAACAGACTACTATCTCTTTCTGGGTTTTAATGAATAGTCCTTGTTTTCGACTTCTGAGTCACGTGTTAGGATACCACGAATTGTCAATTTCTGCCTCTTATTCTTGACAATTTGATTTTTATTAAACAGGGTGCCATTACCCTCTCTGACTTTTGGAGACTTGCACACTCCACTTCACATAGGCTTTTGCCCTCATTATTGTTCAGTACTTGGCACTTGCAAATGTCCTTGTCTCTCCCAATCTTAGCAGAAATATGTCTTATGCATGTGGTCCGTTCCTTCTACTCCCTTTGTGTCTTGCACCCATCTCTGGAAATAATCGTCTTGATCCTACGCCAAGGTACTCCTTTTTTCTGCATGTGAAAACAGCTTCTTCACCAGTTCTTCAATTTGCAATCCTAGGATCATCTTATGAGGTGACATGGTTGATTCTTTACACAGGCAGTCGTCCATTTACTTCCAATAGCCGTCCGTAACGTTATATGTATACCTCTTTTTAGCAAGCATCTATGTATCTTTTCTACCTTGCATTACGGTGTATTTACAGTTATTTGTCAGCACATTATTTCATTTTCTTATATTCATGATTACTTTGTCTTTAGGTACATGTTTCTCTTTGTGCTTCAGTTACATTGTCAGTTTTAAGTATTTTCATATTGTTTCGGCATAGGTTCATACATCCCCTTTATGACCTCATTCTGTCATCTTCAGATTTTACTTAAAGATCATCCATATTAATCATAACCGCATTCTGACATCTTGCTAGTGGGCAATCCCCTCCTAGTAGTATCCTTCTGCTGCTTCTATGTCATGGTACAAACTGAATGGCTGCCTGAGTACATATTGTCTTTGATACACTTGATGTGGTATAGGAATGTTACATGGATTCATTCATGGGTTCGCCTGCTACTCCAATAGGATGGGGGTAAGTGGGCAGGGACCAGAGGAGAGGTATCCACCTGCTCCTCCAGATTCCCCCCTCTCTTTGAATATTTGACGATACTCTTCTTTTCCTCTTCTTCTGCAATTCCTGCTTCTTCTTCTTCTATCATCTCATCATATTTTGTTTTCTTTGGGTCCCATATTTTCATCACCCCCTCAGGTGGTCTGCATTTTGTATGTGTTCATCGACACTCCAAGTCATATATCGACAATCCCCAGCTGGTGAACAGAATATCCATCGTCCAATATAACTCTTCCGATCTTGGGGATAGTAAAAACCTTGTTCCTGGGGGTGCAAGAGAACTTTTCTTAATGTTTTCTTGAGTATCTTCTTCCAACTGCATCTTTTCTGTGATGCCACTATTAATGTCAATCATTATCTTCATTCCAATATCTTTCTTGGCTGTCTTCTGGTCTTGCCCCAATATGATCCTTATGAAACAGAATCCTAGCAGCACCAACACTAATATGGCTCCAAGTAATTTGAAAACATTTGCCAACCAAGCTGGAATCCCTGAAAACAGAGATGAAAACCAATCGTCTCCTGCAGTCTCAACAGCTTCCTCTTCCATTTTTGTATGCAGAGTTGTTAACATCATTATTGCTTCTATCAGGGTTCCATTTTCTCCATCATGCGCTGGTATTTTTACAGAAAGATGGCCCGACCTTGGCACAAATGCCTCCTTCCATTGTTGTTCTTAGGTCTAGAGCATACCTGTTCTGGCGGGTCATCAGCCTGATGGCACGTAATTCTTCTTTGATTGCATTGAATCCTTTTACTGTTGCATTGATCGTCTGCAGCAATTCCCACTTATTGATGTGTAACCACTTGGCATTCACTGCCGCTTGGAGTCCAGGTGTAAATATGAATGTCACTATCATGGAAGTCTCACTGAATAATTTGAATTCATCAGGAATATCTTCATAAAACTTTACTGAAAAATTGTTCTCTCTTTTTAGTCGACGAAGATTAAATGATCCCTTCTTTCTTAGGAGCTCATTCATTTTTGTGAACTCCTCAATATGGAGGTCACTTTGGGGGATCACTAATGCTGGGACGTGTACCATTACAATTGAACACACTGACCTCCTAGCTGTAACTGGAACTGCACTGGCTTCCTGGACACCCTCTGATCTCGGGCCCAGGTCCATCCTCTGCCAGCGTCACACACCTGCACTGGCCGCCTGGCAATCCCTGCACTTGGGGACTGTTCTGTATCCCACAGTCCCCTACCAGCCCTTGACACCTGCTGTGTCACCTGATGTCTGCACTTACCCATGCACTTGCCATGACACCTGTTGTCTGCACTTGCCACTTACTGGCCATTACTTACTTATTGTTAACTATTCCCATGTGCGGCACAGTCCCTTGCCACCCTCCCAAGCTCTTGCATGATCTGAATGATACCTGGCCTAGTAGGATTGTTGTCTATCCTCCCTTTGTTCCCCTCCCTCGCCTCGTTACGCCTTGAAACACTTGTATATAGGTGCGTTATAAATGCCATATCATATCATATCATTGGTCCCCAGTCTTTAGGTAATTGCATGTATGCTCTGGATCCGCAAGACCAATATTGATCCATTAACACTACCGTCTCTCCATTCAATCCTGGTAGTTCGATTATTTATCCAGAACCTTTATTCCTTCCAAAATAGACCTTGCCATCATTCTTGAAGCAGGTGGTCACATTCTTTACTAGCAATATATGAACTGGTCCTGCTTCTTTCTCAACCCATGTTAGAAGTCATGCATGCTTGGCCCATGATTCTAGGCATTCATCATTCACCTTTTGCACCTTGAGGATTGCTTCTTTCTTCAATAAGTGTGCACGGCATGATATTAGGCCATCTTCCCATCCAGTGCAGGTTGCTATGCGCCCATACACCAATAGCTGTGTCCTTTCCCAGCATCCTGGTCTCCTGATTTTTCAGTCATGTCTGAGCAATTTGTTCTCTTCATTTCAACAGTTTTTATCGGGTCTCCATACTGGGGCGGATAAATGAGTTTTTTTGCTTGCCACCCCAATCCAGTCTTCATTCTCTTTGTTTTCACACATGTGTCTTTGTATGGAAAAGTCTGTCTTGTTCACCATCTTAGAGTTGCCCACTTTCCTTCCAATATTCCTCTTGCGGTACATGATGTGAGATGGCTGAGACACTTTGCATCATGTGGGAGCATTTCCTATGCAATAAATGTCCTTGCCACATTCATGGCGTATGGTATAAAGGAGCAAACATAACAACCTTCTTCTGATGTTCTTTCTCCCACCTCCCTTATGTGCTGGCACCATAGGTTGTTAGCTAGATGTGCCGATCTGTCTAAATATGTATTTATTCTCTCATTGTCTTCTTCAGCGATTCTCTTTTTTTGAGACAGATGTCTTTTCATATCAGAGATCAGTGGGGTTTTTGGATTCTTAATGGGGACAATAGTAGATGTCTTATACTCTTGTTCATCACTGATTATAACATGTGTAAATGCCAATGTAATAAGAATCGCAGTTAAAATAAAAATTCCACAAAAAGCTCCAATATTTACTCTTCGTACAGTGCATTTTATTGTGGGGCTACATTTCTTACTTCTTGAAACTTTCCATTGCTTTAATTCTTTTCAATATGCCAAAGGTATCAATGTATTAATAACTCATGAATTTATAATAAAAAGTGCAAAATAATCGCCATTGTAATTCTTAAAGCATTAGTGTTATCTTTTAGGTTTCCAAGAAATATCACGTTATCTGAGTGTCTTCTGATCAGAGCTGGATAAGATTGTAGGATATAAGAAAAGATTACAAGCAAGAATGTGTGTACAATAGGTAGCATAGAAAATAAAGTATTCTTCTTTCCTTCTGGCTTCTACTGCATCTGTCCCACTGTCCTGTCCTAATCTAAGGAAGGTGTTCCAGGATCAATGTACGTCCATCAGCCCGTAAGAAACCCTAATCTAAAAGTTTTACTTCTTCTTCCCTTGCTTTGTCTTGACGTTTGGTAATTGATCTTGTCTGCACCCGCTGACATTCTTCACTGGCTTCAGTCGGGGTAGCTTCAGGAGAGGTCAAGGTTTCTCCTTTATAGGGTTTGACATTGTGTAGGTGTTTCCACGCTCTCCTCCCTTATAATTTCACGGCATTAGGACTTACTTCGTCCACTTTGTGGAGGCCCTCAAAATGGGGGTACTCCAGGTACATACGAATTTTCATAACAGCACCTGGTCCCCAGGGTACAAGCTGAGAGGCTTGAGTGATTCCTACAAATCAATGGGCCGATTATCCTTTTTATTTTCCCTTAACCACTCCTGTCGATTCTGGAGCTTTTGAGACATGAAAAAAACGATTTCAGTCATTGTTTTCAAATAATCATGTATTTCATCACCTAGAGCCCTTGCTACCCTATGGACATCTGTATTTGCTCTTGTTTGGGGAGTGAGAGGAGCTCTGATATGGCACCCAGTCACTAATTTATGAGGAGTCAAATGGTGATCTGAGCCAAACTGATTCCATAGCACATAAGCACAAGGGGTAGGCAATGGAGCCATCCCTTTTTAAAGTAACTTTCAGGTTTGCTATCCTTTCTTTCAAAACTCCATTTAATTCTCACAGATACCATTTGCCTGCAGATGATAGGCTGATGAAAATTTGTGCCATATACCTAATAATATTTTCAAATAGTTCATTTACGAAATTCGACCCATTATCGTATCGCAAATCTTTGCATAAACCCCATCCTGGAAATACTTCATGCACAAGGAACTTTGCGGCACATGCAGCATCAGGGTGCATGCATGGACCCGCCTCAATCCATCTGGAAAAGGGACATACTACAACTAACATATATCCATACCCATTACAAGTCTGCAGCATATCAATGTAATCTATATCTAGATGCTGAAATAGTCTGTTTGGTCTGGGGATTACTTCTCTCACTGTTCGTAAAGTGTGTCCTGCAGTGAATTTCTAGCACACAATACAGTTTATAATGAACTGTGCCACATGTTCAAATAGGTTTGGTACGAACAATTCTTCTGCTATATTAACAGCTAGACTCTCTCAAGTCACATGCACTGGGTAGTGAAGCTGTTTCCACGCTACCCACAATAATGGTAGAGGCATAACTGGCTCTCCAGTGCTATCCTGTCTCCACATTGCCTCAGTAGTGGATAGAGAACATCCCCGTTTTTGCCATAACTCTTTTTCTTCCTGCGATTCTCATCCTTAAATTTCAATTAACTGTACAATGGGCATCATATTAAATCCCTCCCTAACCAGCATGCATCGCCTTAATGTCTGCCTTATATTTTTCATTTCACTTTCGCATGTGTGTAATAGGCTGCTTTTATGGCCTCTAAATCTGCGGCTTCGTTTCTTCAAGAGATTAAATCTGTTCTCTTTGAATGGGCTGCACATTTTACGATGGCTATGGTCTCTGGGAAACTCAGTGCTTCAATACATTTTTCTAATAAGCTGGCATGTTGCACTGGAGTGTCGTCTGCGTGGAGGAAGTCCCTCCTTTTCCAGCGCGACAAGCCTGTGTGTGCAGTTGATGTCACATAGGTGCAGTCAGAGTACAGTGTCACGTCCTCAAAGTCCTATAGCACAACATTAAGCACTGCTAATTCTGCAGCCTGTGCTGAGTAAATTGGGGATAATCTTCTGCTCATTAATACCTCAAATGTACCCTATTGGTTCTGTTTTATCACTGCCGATCCAGTATGTCTTGCCACCATTTTCTGATTGATTCTCGATGTTCCATCAATGAAGGCCACTTCCCCCCTTTCTAGAGCATTCCCTCTAACTCAGGCTATATCATCATAACATTCTGTATATGTTATACAGTCATGCACATCGTCATCTTCTCCCACTGGTTCAGCTATGAACATTGCTGGCCTCACCGTGCTAGACCTAATCATTTTATTTGCAGGGTTTCAGATAATTACCTCATACCATGACGCTCTTTGTGTGGTTAATGTACTTTTGGGTTTCTGTAAAACTGCAAATAATGCATGCTCTACGAATAAGGTTACTGGACGCCCATGGTTATTCTTGAGGTCTTTTCAATTGCACATGCAGCTGCGGCTAAAGATTGCTCACAAGGATAATGTCCTTTCATGACTGGATCTAAGATACCACTATAATAAGCCAATGGTTTATGACCATGTCCTAGTGTTATTTTCTATGTAAGTACTGCTGTCATGACTTCTCCATTTGAATGAATGAATAAGTAAAATTCTTCACTATAGTTTGGAATTCCTAACACATGAGCTGTGCTGATTGAGTTCTTTTTAAATCATGAACTTCCTCAGTCATTTCCTCTGTCCATATTATTTTATTTTTTGCTATCTGTGCCTCTTTGAGTCCTTTTAAAAGTGGATGAATATAAGTACTGCAATCAAAGACTCAGGCCTTCAATCATTGCACACCCCTAACAATTGTTGCATTTGTCTCACTGTTCAGTTCTCATAATAGCCTCTGCCATCTCAGGTGTCACTTTACTTCCTTCATGCAAGATCAACTGTCCTATATACATTACTTCTTCTTTGCAACATTGTAATTTCTCCTTATCTACTTTGTACCCTTTCTCTGCCAGTATAGCCATAAGTTTGACAGTGTCTTCTCTGCAGTTTTCTTTTGTTTCACTGCACACTAAATGTCATCAGTGTATTGAATGATGGTACTTTCAAGTTGGACATTACCCAAGTCCATCTGAAGGACTTTATTAAAAATTGATTGCTATTCACTTTAGCCTTGGGGCACACAAGTGTGTTTCAGGCAAATAGTTTAATACAAAAAGAAGTCAAATCTTGTTAGTCTTTATGAAGGGGAATCGAGAAAAATGCATTTTTCAAATTTACAACAGTGAAATACTTTGCTTTTGATGGGATATTGCACAATATTGTTGCAGGGTTTGGAATTTAGGGAAACTCTGCTTTGAATATATGGTTCAGATGGGGCCATAATGCTTTGCTTCATTAATAGGATAGGGTTTCAAATATACCTTCATCCGCTTCTCTGGAAATCAGATACTGTTTTGCACATGGTAGAATTGCTCCGGGTTTAAGCTTAATTGTTCCTACTCCTTACAATAATACCACGCCATCCGGACTATCCAGAATAGCCTACTCCAATCAAACCACTGTTCCCCTCACACGCAGAGTGCGTGCAGGTGGTACCAGCTTCCCAACCATGGCCGCCACCTTCTGGAACACCCTTCCTTCCCAGATTAGGATGATTGAGTCTCACGCAGCTTTCTGGAAAGCCATTGAAACAAGGCTCTTTGTTTAAAAGGGCGGTATTTCCACTTTATGTATCTCTGTCCGCATCTGAGTAACGTCCTTCAAATGTTTTATGTAACGTAACAATCTGTATTAAGAAATATTCTGTTGGGCCACAATCTTGTAACCCTGAAGCAAGCCTGCTTACACTTCCTCATAGCGCCTTGATGCCTGTGGGCTGTAGTGCGCTCTACAAATACAAAAATATATAAATAGGGATTTTTTGCCCATAAGATATTTGGTACCTTTTCCAAAGCTTCCTGAAAATGGCAGTTTCATTTTTACCAACGACATTCTCTGTAGTATTTCTATATTCCCTACTTTGATGCAATAAGTGAGATTTATGAAAAATACTACCTCATCATTTGAGTAGTCATCCCTAAATAGCGTGTTGTTAGTCACTTATGTCAATCGATATCCTTGATTAAGGGCTATCACCGTTCTCCATCCCCTTCCCTCATCGTCTGTCCCAGGAAGCATCACCCTTTCTTCACTAACTATTGCTGATTCTAGTTCTAAAGGGATAACTTACCCTTCCTCATCATCCATATGGATCTCTGGCCTGAACAAAACCTTAACAGGTATTCTCAATAGCTTACCGATCAATTGATGCAACTATTATAAGAAAACAGTTACTCCATACAATAATACTTCCTCGTCTAGAGGTACTCTTCATAAAGCTTTCTTTCCTGTAAACGCTAATAAAAGTTCTCTCCCATTTACATAATGTATCCCTAGATTTGAACACACTAGTCCCTCTTTAGTAAAAGATATTGTCATGAGGATCCTGCCCCCATTAGTACCAGACTTATTAAACCTGACACTCTAACAAAACATTGGTTTAATGATGACATCCTTTCACTAACACACCATGGACGCGCAGCAGAACATGCCTGGCAAAAACATCCTTCCCCGGATCTGCAAGCCGCCTACAAAATTTAGTTAAAAACATTCAAATATGCTGTGATCAAGGTAAAAGCTGCCTATTACAGCAATCGTATCCATCAAGCTAAATCGAGATCCAAGGAACTCTTTTCCATTCTTCAAGAATTTAGTTCCAATACTCTGACAACGGTGAAGGCACCTCAGGACGCCGCATGGTGTCAAAATATTCATGACGCCTTTTCGGCTAAAATCACCTCACATTTAGAAGCCAGTGCATCGTACTCCAGTAATGTTCTTGTCACTGTCCCGCGACCAGTGCTCGCCCGTACGTCCGTTCACCCAAAAGAACAACTCTTGTCGTTGAAGATTCCTTCCAGCGATGCCCACGATCAGTCTCTCTCTAGTGTACCCATTCAGTCTTTCCCCATCCGTCGCCAGAGACAACCTGCAACTCTCTCATGAAGAAGCCTTCTTCCTCTTTCACCCCTTGCACTGTATCTGAGGTGACCTCGATCATACTTAATATGAAGCCTAACTCATGTAAAGGTGATGCATGCCCCCCCAGGTTGCTGGTGCAATGCCTTGAGACTATTAGTCCCTGGATCACTAAACTGAACAATCAGTCCTTCATGGAGGGCCAAGTACCAACAAATCTCAAGGAAGCATGGATTACACCCCTGCTCAAGAAAGCCAATCTGGACCCCCTTCTTGCAAAACATTACTGACCTATAACCAATGTGCCCTTCCTCCTGAAGGTCATGGACCGGGTGGCTTATCTTCAGCTTCAGAAATGTATTGATGAAAATTCCATCCTCTGTCCTCGTCAGTCTGGCTACCGAGCCTGCCATGGCACAGAGACTGCAATGTTGGAATTCAAATCTCATCTAGGATCCATCATCGATCATGGCCATCCTGCACTTCTGATGTTGTTAGATCTCTCCGCTGCATTTGACTTGGTCGACCAGGCGCTTCTGGCAACAAGGCTGCAATCCCCTGTTGGCTGCTCAAACCTTACCACACAATGGTTAGTCTCTTTTCTTGGTCCCCGGAACGCCCGCGTCATCATTAAAAATTCCTCTTCCATACCCTCCTTGCTTACATGTGGTGTTCCCCAGGGATCGTCTTTATCCCCCACTCTTTTTAATATCTATATTCTTCCCCTGCTTCTATTGCTCGATGACCTGGGAGTGCTGTATACCAACTATGCTGATGACACCCAGGTCATCCTTGAACTTTCAGGTTCTAATCCCACAGACTCCAAAGCTATCTCTGCCATCTATTCCATCATCCATTCTTGGTTGAGCCAGAATTTCATGGCTTTGAATGCTGACAAAACAGAGATCCTCATTGCAGGATCTAGTCACATGAAAAAGAACCTCTCCAAGGAATACGCCTCATTCAGTATTGCCAATTTGTCTATTCCAGTAGCCCAAAGCGTCCAGACCCTTGGCATCAGATTGACGCTGAACTCCTAATGCGTACGCATGTTGCTGAAACCAGAGCAACATGTAGTTGGATAAAGAGGCAACTGTGTGCAATGCGCCCTTTTCTGTCTGGTAGCAATATGTCCTTATGGTATCCGCCCTTGTCAATTCCAGGTTAGACTATTTTAGACTATTTTAACAGTCTCCTGACAGGCACGTCCGCAGCTAATATCCCTGTCATCCAAAACGGCGAAGTCTGAGCAGTGCCTGGTGTACCATCTGTCTATCACTGAAGCCTGGAAGAAACTGCATTGGCTACCCATCAAGCACAGGGTATCCTGCAATGTCAAAAGAGAAATTATATCGTGCCTCCTAATGCAATAAATATATGTATATTGGCCTACGCCAAGCTGCTCGAAAGTCGCTTGCAAAAGAATCCGTGTTGCAAGGTCCTGACCTTAAGATCAATGTAAGCTGCCATTTTAGGTCAATCTGCCATTTTAGGATTCGCTTTGTAAAAGTCACCCTGTGAGCTAAAATGGTGGACGATGTCATTCCAAAATACAACATGGCCGTCTTGACCTCTGTACATAGCTAATATGTAACTTGCCTGCAGGCCACTTGTTGAGGTTGTGAACTGAGACCTTGTCCTTCGCTGACCTGTGCGTAAGGGATTACTCGGGTAAAGAAACTAAGCCACGAGTATACTATAAAGACAATGTATTCAAATACTGAACGTAGAACACTTGTTTAGTGACATTGTATTAATGTTTAAGAAGACATATATGGAAAATCCCAGAACACACAGTTGCTGTATAGGCTTGTTGATACATGTATTAAAAGCAAACCAGTTATATGCGGTTGTTCGAGACTTGGCATGAACCCTAGATCGATGATGTATTAAGTGGAATATTAACCCGAAGTGGGGCTGGACATCGTGCTCACAAAATGTATAAAAAGCCAATGCATTCTAATGTACAGCGTCTCTCACTGAACATACTGAACCACGCTAGAGTTCGTTGTGTTGCACTGAGGGCCGATAGCTATCTGATTTTTCTCTGTTTTTATAACTGGATTCAGTGTAAAATAAAGTACTTTGTATGTTCCTTTGTAACCCGTGTTCGGTGTATTTCCTTTTGGGGTACTTAGCCTCGATATTTTGATTTCGTTTTCACAGTTGGCGCCCGAATAGGGACCCTCAAGATTGATGCCGGATTGTCGAAGGTTGACACATCACGCTATCGGACCAGGATTGGATGGTGTGACAAAAAGGGGCCCCACTGAACGAGACGCGACACCTCAGCAGCACTGCACGACCCGATCCCTAAACGATTAGCTTGTGGTCTAAGACGGCATCTTGACGAGGGTCCACTTATCGAGGCGGGCAGATTTGCCGAAATCACCATACACAAGGTAAAATTTGTTAGGTAAGATTCTTTGAAATCCGATCGGACCTCCTTAGGTTTGTTCAGGTGAGTCGTGACCCGACTCTTAATTCAACCATGAACATTTTAATTTGGCGCATTGTATCTGCAGACACAATTATTGACCAGGTAACACCAATAATTTGATATGCCTGGGAAATTGTCTAACTGCTTCAGGGCGTTGTTCCGCAGTGATAGACAATATTTGGAATTTAGCCATCTGGCACCACAGGAGGGGTCGCCGGCATGTACTATGTACTGTAAGCATGGCATTGGAAGTATAGTATTTAATGACATTTGGCACAGACAAACCAGACATGCCTCCGAACTTCAGTGGCCAATCAATGGTAGTTTTGAAAGTTGCAGTACCGTACTTAGCACCACAGTCCCTTTGCGGGTCCCTACTTTAACGGCTGGTCCAGACCAGCCGTTCAGGTCGGGTCCCGCAAAGGTACCTCGTAGTAAGGCGCTAAGTGTTTAACGGTGCTGCAGCCTTTTACGGTGCCGTTAAACACTTAGCACCAGGGTCCTAATGAGGGCCATAGTCAGTATACGCCAGAAATGCAGAGGAAAGTGATACAGGTAATGATAGAGTACCTACATGATGGTTGTGTAAAAAGAAAGATTAGTTGTCCCACAGAGTTATTGAGTATTTACAAGAGAGCATTTTCATTTGACACTTCTTCGACTGCTTTAGCGCTCGATTTAGCTCTGTTGCTTAGTAAGCGTTCAGAGTCACCTACTATGCCTATGAGAGAGGGTCCTCCGACATTTGTCCCAAAGGTTGAGGTTGCGGCCGATGCTGCACAGGGTATAGTTGCTGTGAACATTCCTGCACATTATGTATCACAGTTCGTTCACTTCCCATTTTCAAGACAGGAAGTGAATACTATCAGGCAATCTATTCCTGATATTAGGAAAAATCCAACAGGATTCTATAAAGAAATAGAGTCTGTCTTGCAATCCTCAGTATTCACCTTAGGCGATATTGATTTGTTATTCCCTGTACTCCTGCCTGTGGATTTGTGGAAGCAAGTTAGAACTATAGACGACGTGCCAGGGTTGGGAGATACATGGGTAAATATAACTAGACTCGATGGGGAAAGGCCAGCTGGTGAAAGACCGCCTCAGGTGATATTAACTTTGCCTGATAGAATCATCGCAAAATTGAAAACCATAATTCCAGAGGAAAGAATTATACGGGACAAACTTACGTACGGCCTGTGTCCAAGGAAAGTCTGAGGGTGCTACCGAGTTCTTTAATCGGTTCCAACAGGTATTCTCAGATTTCAGTGGACAAGACTTAGGCACAGAGTCTGGGAAAAGGTTATTTGTAGACAAATTTTTGCGCGGATTGCTGCCTGACATCCAGTCACAAATTATGTTTTCTGAGAGCGCTTGGCAGGCGAAATCGCAATCAGAAGTACTGCACATGGCTCAGTACTACGAGAACCGTGTCCATAATGAAAAAGATAGAGTTGAAAAACTAAAAGGTGATTTGAAAACTAAAGTGCTATTGCAGCAAATTGTTAGAGGCCCCAGAGGGCGTAGTTCTCAGATTAGAGGTCAGTATGTCCCGCAAGGGAATGTGCCCTTGGGTCCTGTGAACATTAACCTGTGCGCCTATTGTCGTCAAGAAGGTCATTGGCGTGCAAAATGCACCGTCCTTCAACAAAGGTCAAATAATACATTTGGGAATATGGGTAGACGATCCAGAGGTCACCTGGGTGAAGGGGGGCCCGGTAGAGGCCAGTTTACACAGGATCCTCAGCAACCTTTCTCGCACGATAAACAGATTTCGAGTGTGGACACCAGGAACATTTGATCATCCTTCCTCTGCATATTTATCTGAAGGGCTGCCTTTGATGACATTCTGTTTCGTTAGGATTGGCCGAAGCAGGGGTTGGAACCTACACCTATTCCCGTCAGTCAGAAAGGTCCCTATGTTGAAATGATGGTGGGAAATAGGAAACATCAGTTTTTGATAGACACTGGAGCACTGAAGTGTTCCATTGATCATTCACGGGTTCTAAACATTCCACTGTCAGGGCAAAACAATGTTTCTGTAGGGTTTTCTGGCACACCAGTTGTTTGTCCAGTTTCATTGGCAGTACCTATTTCTTTGGGTCCCTTTACTGACCACTGTCCATTTCTGTTGACTTCGAATTGTGTAGAGAACTTGCTGGGGTTGAATTTGTTAAAAGAATTAAATGCAGTGATTTATTGTTCTTCTGATGGAGTGCACTTGACGATTTCACCACAGCAATTTTCTGTCTCGCAATTTTTGACTAGACCTTTGCCGCTAGAATTCATTAATGTACTAGAAAGCTTGTGGGCTGTTGATGACAATGATGTTGGTGTTTTATAGATTAAAGCTGTTAAGAAAGTTTTGAAACACGGAATTGAGCTGCCACGCATTCCTCAGTATAAAATTTCAGCAGATGGCGAGCAAGCTTTGAAATGCATTGTTTCCGATTTTGTGCATCGCGGGGTGATTGAAGACATTTCAGGAAGTTTGTGTAATAGTCCGATTTTACCCGTGTACAAGAAAGGCGATAATGCAATTCCATTCCGTTTCATAATTGATTTACGTGCCATTAATAAAGTCGTCACTCTACAATTTCCAATTGTGCCTGATGTGACGACAATCCTAACCATGATTCCAGCTACAGCTACTTACTTTAGTGTGGTGGATCTAAAGAATGCTTTCTTTAGTATTCCTATACACAAGGATAGTAGATACTTGTTCGCGTTCACCTTAGGGGGACGCTCGTTCACATTTACTCGTGCACCTCAAGGGTACACAGAGAGTCCTAGCATTTATAGTAGGGCTTTGAAAGAACAGCTTGATACCCTTGAATTGCCCTCTACCTCTACATTGCTTCAGTACGTTGATGACTTGCTTTTAGCTGCTGACTCTGAGAGCGCCTGCAAGGAGGGCACTGTGTTATTGCTTCTCCATCTAGCTAAGCATGGTCACAAAGCTTTGCTTAAAACATTTCAATATTATTGCCAAAGGAGGGAAGAAGATTGACACCAGAAATTATAAAACACGTTTCTGGCATGTCTGTCCCAAATACACAGAAGGAAGTTAGAGCCTTGATAGGTATGGCTTCTTACTGTAGGTTGTGGATCCCAAATTTTTCACTAGTGATCAAACCGATGTTGGCGTTGACAAAGAAGGGCATTTCTTCGCCATTGCAATGGAACGCGGAACACCAGCAATCGTTTGACTTGCTTAAAACTGCATTATGCTCTGCACCAGTTTTGGGCACACCAAACTATGAAAAGGCCTTTGTGTTTTTTGTGCATGAATGTGATTGATGTGCTTTGGCTGTATTAACGCAGGAACATGGAGGGAAGAATAGGCTGTGCGGTTACTTTTCCTCCACCCTTGATCCTGTAGCATGCGCGTTGCCAAGATGTTTGTGAGCTGTCGCTGCTGCTGCTGCTTCTGTAAAACAGAGTGAGGGAATGGTCCTAGGCCATGATCTAACCCTGATGGTGCCTCACTCTGTAGATGTTCTACTGAACCGAACTCAAACGCAACACCTCACTTCTGCACGGTTGACAAGATATGAATTGATGTTGTGTTCTTAATCCGGCTGAACTCCTACCTTTCCCGCAAGATACTACTTGTGGCGATGAAGAGTCACATGATTGTTTGTATACTACCGAAAAAGAGACAAAGGGTAGAATTGATTTGAAAGACACCCCTTTGGATAATCCGCAAGGAGAACTGTTTTGTGATGGTTCCTGCTTCAAACTTCTGGATGGTACATCCACAGCTGCTTATGCAATCACCACATTAAGCACGGTTGTGGAAACTAAGAGAATCAGGCATAATTCTGTGCAGGCCGTAGAGATTATAGCATTGACCCGAGATTGTTAACTTTCCGAAGGGCTTGCAGTAAATATATATACTGACAGTCAGTATGCCTTTGGGGTGGTTCACAACTTTGGGAGACTTTGGTCAGAAAGAGGGCTCCTAACTTCACATGGCACCAAAATCCAACATGGCTCCCTAATAGTACAACTACTCTCAGCACTTGCGTTTCCTACTCAGTTAGCAGTTATGAAATGTGCAGCACATCGAAAGATTACAGGTGACATAGGGAAAGGGAATGCTTTCACTGATCAGATAGCTAGACAAACTGCTACCGATCTCCTTAAGGTAGCAGTCTCCTTGAGGTCGTGAACTGAGGCCTTGTCCTTCGTTGACCTGTGTGTAAGGGATTACTTGTGTAAAGAAACTAAGCCACGAGTATACTATAAAGACAATGTATTCAAATACTGAACGTAGAACACTTGTTTAGTTACATTGTATTAATGTTTAAGAAGACGTATATGGGAAATCCCAGAATACACAGTTGCTGTATAGGCTTGTTGATACAAGTATTAAAAGCAAACCAGTTATATGCGATTGTTCGAGACTTGGCATGAACCCTAGATCGATGATGTACTAAGTGGAATATTAACCCGAAGTGGGGCTGGACATCATGCTCACAAAATGTATAAAAAGCCAATGCATTCTAATGTACAGTGTCTCACACTGAGCACACTGAACCACCTGGAGTTTGTTGTGTTGCACTGAGGGCCGATAGCTATCTGATTTTGCTCTGTTTTTGTAACTGAATTCAGTATAAAATAAAGTACTTTGTATGTTCCTTTGTAACCCGTGTTCGGTGTATTTCCTTTTGGGGTACTTAGCCTCGATATTTTGATTTTGTTTTCACAGTAAGATACTCACTCTTACATTCAAGTGCTTGAATAACTCTGCACCCAGTTACTTGACACAGTGCATACATCGCTTTGTCCTTGGTCGATCACTCAGGTCCACCGAGCAAGTTAGGCTTAGTCAGCCTTGCTTCCGCTCAGTCTTCCTCTTCACCTTAAGAGTTCTACCTCACTGATCAACTTTAAAATGAATCTCAAGACCCATCTCTTCAATACACCTTGGTCCTTGACTAAGCTGTCCCTCCTTCTTTGATCTCGGCTCTTCATTGTTTACTCTGAGTGTCCTTCTCTTGTTTGGGTTTTTGTGTGCCTTGAGGCCTTTGGGCGATGGCGTGTTATCAAGAATTAAAATAAATAAATATAAACAAATAAAGTATTAAGATTTGTCATCAAATCACACCCAAGTATGCTTACCAGTGCTTGTCTATAGTGTAATAATGGCATAGACATGTTGTGATCACCTATAGAAATGTGTAATTCATCTGTGAAAGGAACTAATCTCAGCGCACCAGAGAATTCCTGCACATTCATGGCAGTACCTGATATTGGGTATTTTCCCTCGCGGATACAGGAACAAATTGCTCCAGTGTCCATGAGAAATGAAAACGTCTTGCCTCCTATTGTCACCTTGACCCTTGGTTCCTCTTGAGGGTCTGGTATCGCAGATAGTACTGAGCACATCAGACTGTCCTTTTGTGGATATAAATCCATCCCCATACCTGTGAAAGGATACCCTCCAGCCACAGTCATACTTCCCTATGTGTGTACAGCTACATGCGTGGCTCCGGTATCCATGTGCCATTGTGATGCACCTGCCTGTTGCATTGGAATATATTGATTCCTGCTGTTGTTGCCCCTGCAGTGATCACATCTGTAGTGGAACTTGTTGTATTTGCTGTGATTGCGGTGTATATCCCTGAGGATATGTGTGATCTTGGGCGTAATATCGTTGTGAATCTGTAATATAGTGTGGAGCATATCCCATCACCCCTCTTGGATATTGCCAATTCTGTTTGGTGCATGCATCCCCTGGGTCTGCATATTCTAGCTAAATGTTCTAATTTACCACAACTCCTGTACTGCAGTGACTGTCTGCCATTAAATCCTCCCCTTCCTTGAAGGATTTTAATTCGACCTCATCCTCCTCCTCGAGGTCCATTCCCTCTGCCTCTCGGTTTAAAATTATACCCGTTCTGATCCATGACATATGCCGCATTATGCTGTTGCAGTAACTGCACTATTTGTGTCTTTGCTTCCTCATTACCAGTGAGTACCGCTTCTTCTATGGCATACTTGATAATGTTTTCTGCTCCAACCTTTCCTCTTCCTGTTTCCTACTCTTTGCTTTCTTTTTATCTTTCTCCATCAGTATTCTACAGTAGTGCACAATTGCTAATTGTATCTCTGGCCATGGTTTTGCTTCCATTCCCACCAATTTATTTAGCTGCCATTGGACTGGCTCTGGCAGCCCTTGACATAAAATGTGGTAAAATAATTCTCCTGTTTTATCCCATGATTCACGTGTCTCCTAATTCCATCTATCCTGAATCTCCTGAATAAAGGCCATTTTCCTAGTCATTATTGTCCCAATATCCGATGTATGAGGATATTGTACTCGATTGATAACCATGCATCTGGTCTACAATTATTAAATGGTGCTTCATTGTGAACCGTATTTTGTGCAGTGACTTTTAGATATCCTGTTCTTTTCCAAATGTTATCACCTCTCTCCCTAATAGCTGATTTTAGGCCTTTAATATCGCCTATCGCTAAAGTTGCTCCTCATGTTCTTTTCTCTAATTCAGACATCCACTTTACCACACCGGATGTTAAACTTGCTATTGTGCTATTTAACTTCTCCTTATCCATTTGGGGCCATGGCGTATATTGTGGTCGACACCCTTCTTTCTCTAATAGTGGTAAATGTGACAACCCTGGTTCATAGTCATACCCGCCTACACTCCTTGTTTGCCAAGCAGCGTTATCTTCGCCTGTTGGTTTCCGTCCTGGCAATGCCCTTAATCTGCTTATATAAGGCAGTGATACATTTCCTGTACTGACTGATTGTACTTGTGTTCGGTCAGAATATGGTGTTGGCTCTGGTGTTTCTTCTATGTGGACCTGTAAATCCAACCATTTTACCCCTTTATCTGTGCTCGATTCTCTTGAAAATCCATATACACCTTTTCTTCGTGCTTTCTCATCTTCCTTCCTTTCTTCATCTGACATTATTATGCCCCAACTTGTATGACTATTACCTTCTTCTAAGGCATCAAGATCCAACCTGGTTAAAGACATAATTCTATGATAGTCTGTCATGACGTTCCCTAATTTACCTTTAGTTCCCTTTAATCGTGAACTTTGAGTATTCTCTTGGTTCCATAACTTCCTCTATCCCTCATTTTCCTATATAGGTTCCCAAGCCTCTGCTCTTTATCTTCTGTATCCTGTCCACCAGCACATGCTGATCAGGGCATTCTTTATAGCTCTCTTCGGGGCTGTTGTGACCCTCTTTCTTCTTTTACTCGTTCTTGTGCTTCTCTGGGCACTATGCTCCTATGGCACAAATGTTCAATCTCGTCATCTTTTAATCCCCTACTCTGATAAATTTCTTCCTCTCTTCTCTTCATTTCCCTTAACTCATCTTCCTCTCTCCTTCTTTGTAACCTATATACTTTCAATCTTTAGGCTTCTGCCTCTCTTTGTTTCTCTTCTTCTAATCTCGCCTTCTCTTTTCTCAGCTCCCATTTTTTCTGTTCCTACCTTCATTTACACTCTTTGTCCCTTTCTTCTTTATATAATCTCTCTTCTTCTTTCTCTTTCTCTCTCTTCTCTCACTCTTCTCTTCCCTCTCTTTTTCGAACTCTATCAATGCCTTTGTCGTCTAGTTTAAGCAATATCTGTCCACCCATCCATTCGTTCTGTACTATTGCCATACCCTTAGCTGTATCCTCTTTTTCACTTCTGTCTCTCTGCCTTTTATTCTATATCTACCTGTCTGTCTTCTCTATCATTTCTCTAATCACGCTGTTTTCCTTCATTGTGTGTTAATTTAAATGTGCGTTCTCCATTCCCACTCTCTTCCTTAGTATTGTTACTGCTATAGGCAGGGGTCTCATACATTGGATTAACATACCCCGCTGCTGCCTTTAATTCCTTCAAGGGATAAAATCCTTTCTCTTCAGTATTTACATCTTGTTTTTCAGGTAAGAATAGGGCCGAAGGTGTTACATCATCTCCTTTATGGTTATTGAGCATTCACTCCCATTCGGCTGGATATTCTTTCTCACTCTAATACATTTTCCTGAGTTCTAAAACTGCCAACCTTTTCTCTAACTGTTTTCCTTTATGAGTAGCATGTAAGTATGCCATCATATGACGTAATATAGATTTTGATAATGAACCCTCTGGGGGCCATGACATAAGTGTTTTATTAATCATGCCCTTGACACACACAGAATGACATTTCCTGATTTTGACTGTATATCTCGGTAATGTTCTGCATGCATATGTGTAAAAGAGGTGTGTCCTAAATAGTGCCAAGTCAATTTAGACTGCCAATACTTACCCAATGTATTCTTCTTCTTCCAAGGTTTATTAAATATTTTGGTTCATTCTTTTTGAGGAAGCACCATCAATCGCCACTCATAAACAGTAAATGAAAATATTTTATAAACTCTTTGTACCACTGTTCTTCTCGCTCCTTCATGCACACTTTCTATTAATAATTTTTATATTGTTCTTTGTTTTTTAGTATCTTAAGGATCTCTTCTTTATTTGTAATTAATTTAATCTAATTTTAACCTTCTGATTAACGTCAATCCTTGGTTTACAAAATGTACTAAAAATCACTTTTATTTATTTATTTTTTCTATCATTTCATATCTATCAGTACAAACATGCAAAATGCTTTAAAGAAGCATATTATATCTCCTACACGTGTGCACTTTCTCAATATGTTACCCTACATACTTCTTCCTTTACCATTCTAAGTAAATGTATCTCATCTCTTTTATTCACTCCGTCCAGAGTTTAGTACATGCCCTTCTTATTGGCTCTTTGCCTCAGAAATCCTTAACACTCCTGTATGGAGTGACAGCGTCTATTCTTTCCATCCCTCGTGGGCCCGTGAAATCGAGGTATCCATCTCTCTTCTCTAAAACCTCCCAAAAAATCCAGTTATTTTTTTCCTATATATATTTAAACACACCACAATACAATGCCTCCTCCCCTTTATGTTTTACCACATTTGATGGTCTACTTACATCCGCTATTCAGTTTGAGTCCCTCGGCATGGACTCTCCCACACTTGACCAGTTTGCCCTCAGTCTGCGGGGCGCCTGCAGGAACCGGAAAGGAAAAGGGGGACATGACAACCAAATACCGAACATGTTCTCTTTTACGTGACACTTTCCGCTGCAATCACTGTGATTGTCTGGCTAGTGGTAGGAGCAGGCGATCTTCCGGAGTCTGGGTCTGGCCCTAGATTTAGGTTGTTAGACCAGAACCATCCGCACCACTGCCAAATGTGCTGTAGCACTTTGAAGTGTCCACTACGCACTGGATAAACATCCTAGACAAAATAACCAAACAGACCCAAGGAGGATGGTAAAATACTGCTTTAATCTCAATGAAAGACAGCAGGGAGTTGTACAGCTATCCTCCTCTTGTGTATACAGAATTTATCCGGTAAAATAGCTCAGCGGGTTGAGCGCTCGCTGCTGTGATCTGAGTGTGAGCTGCAGGTCGCAGGTTCGAATCCTGGCAAGGCCAACTCAGCCTTTCATCCTTCCGAGGTCGATAAATGAGTACCAATTTTGGTTGGGTGATATTGTATGTAAATATGTGCTCTGTAAAGCGCTTTCGATTAAGGCGCTATATAAATAACACATCATTATCATTATATACTTTTTCATATGTCATCTATGACGTCATCCTACATGGCATTTTGCAAAACCTACCACCAGGAGGGATTGGATTAGGGGAACATGTATACTTACAGAATCAAATAAGGCTTAATTTCTCATTGGCTGCCCCATGCCTGTAGGACACACCATGAGCTACTTCTACATAGGTAGTATACTGATTATAGCTGAGAATATGGCACCAGATTAGTAACCGCAACATTGTATGTCAAAGTGCGTGGCAGGCCTTATTATTGGTTGGCAACCCTGTCCAACCTTGGACTTTCAGCTTCTTTAGCAGCACGTGTGTTAACGCAACCCAGGTGCTCAAAAATGTCTTGTTTTCCCAATATGTCCATCATATGTCATTGACCTGATCCTTAGCCAAGGCCTTCTGTTTGTAGTTGACCTTGTAGTTTGCTCACTGTTCTGGAACATGGAAGGGGTATGAACAGACCACTATCTCCATCTGGGTTTTAATGGACATCCCTTTTTTCGACTTCTGAGTCACATGCTGGGAGACTACAATTTTGTCCATTAAAACCTCTTATTTAGGACTATTGGATTTTGTTAAACAGTGTAGCATTACTCTCTCTGGCCTTTAGAGACTTGCTCTCACCACCTCACATAGGTCTTTGCCCTCGTGATTGTTCACTACTTGGAACTTGCAACTGTGCTGGTCTCTCCTTATCTTAGCAGAAATATTTCTTACGCACATGGTCTGTTCCTTCGAATCCCTTTATGCTTTGCATCCAACTGTCAAAATAGCCTTCTTGATCTTATGTCAAGGTACTCCCTTATTCGTCACATGACAACAGCTTCTTCACCAGTTCTTCAATTCGCAATTCTATGCTTGTCTTTTGAGGTAAGAGGATTGATTCTTAACACTGGCCACCATCCATTTTCTTCCATTGTTTGTCCTTAACATTATGCGTATACCTCTTTTTAGCAACCTTATATGTATCTTTTGTACCTTGCATTACAGCGTATTTACAGTTATTGGTAAGTAAGCACGTTATTTCATCTCCTTATATTCACGAGTAATTTGTCTTCAGGTACATGTTTCTCTTTGTGCTTCAGTTACATAGTCAGTATTTTCATTTCGTTTTGGCATAGGTTCATACATCTCCTTTATAACCGCATTCTGTCGTCTTCAGATTTTACTTAAAGTTCATCCATATTATTCATAAACACATTCTGACATCTTGGTAGTAGACACCCCTCCAGTTAGCATCCTTCTTCTGCTTCTACGTGAGGATACAATCTGAATGGCTGCCTGAGTGCTTATCGTCTTTCAAAGACTCATCGCGGTATAGGAATGTTACATGGATTCATGCACGGGTTCCCAACTGTAGCTCTGCTAATCCAATCGGATGGGGGACCAGAGGAGAGGCATCCAACTGCTCCTCTACAAAAGCCAATTGCTTGTAGTCCTCTAGGACTCAGAGGTCATTGGCCTTATTATGACTCCGGCGGTAGCTGTGCCGGTAAAAACGTCACAGCTGCCGCCAGAGTCATTTTTTTCTTGCATTCGACAATAGGGACTTAACAGAGAATTACAGCCCCGGTGGTCCCGGTAAATCCACATTACCGGGTGCCAGAAAAAATTACGGCCCATTCCCATTTGAATCCCATTGGACTCAATGGGAATGGGGAGGACGTATTCACTTGCACCATTCATGAACAGTGCCGGTGTATCCGTCAAGGTTTGCAGGTAGGTACCGTTCCACCCGCCAGGTCAGACCTGGCGGGTGGGAGATCACCCACCCGCGGAACTCATAGTTTGCCAGTCCGGAAACGACAGTACTGGCAAGTTTACCAGTACCGTTGTTTCCAGACCGGCAAACTTGTAATGAGGCCCCATGTGTTTGTGAATTCCCATTTGTGCCATTTAAGTGATGGACTTGATTGACCAATACAAGTATTCCTTATAAGTTGAACTTTTGAATTGGGATTGGGATGTTTTTAAGGCACAGATTGATTTAATCCTCAGGTACACAGATGTTCCTTTGCATACTAAAGTCAAAATATATGTTTTGCTTCGTGCTAGTTGCAATTATGCTTGTTATATTTACTCCAAAGAATGCAAATAGACCTTGAATATTTAGTGGTTGCATATTTTTTCTAACATTATTAAATTGAAGCAATAATTTAACTTGTCTTCATGTATGAGCACAGATCATGAAATCCAAGAAATATTTAAAATATTTCCATGATTTCCCAAAAAGTCCATATGTTTATATTGCATGTGCTCCAAACAATCCTACATGCTATAACATGCTGGATTTGACTTTTATGGACTTCATTTATTCACGGTGCGTCACCCTTTCTCAACTCTCATGCTGGACTTCCTTTGCATCTTGTACTCATGGTGGCCCTGAACCATGCTGTTCTCATCTTCATCTTGTATCCTGGCTTGCAACATTATATGTTACTACTCACTTCTGCAATTGTATTTACTGTCCCTTCTTGCTTCCCCACTCTTTTGACTGCTAACTCTCTGTTCTCTCCTCCTTTCGCTTCTCCCTTTTCCTATGTCCTCCTCTTACTTTCTTTTATGCACTTACTCTATCAGAATTGTCCCTGGACCTAGTATGATAGCAACCTCGTCTGTCTCCTCCCCCCTCCCCTTACTGTTTTTTTCCTCCTCACCGCCCCTCCAGCACTATCTGAAATGTTGTTAGTTCTAGTATGATAGTCGCTTGTTTTTTTCCTCTCCTACCATTCTGCACCCCTCTCCCTCACCTCTTGTTTTTCTCCAGCTCTACCAGAAATGTCGTCAGGCCTAGTACGGTAGTTGCCTGTCTGTTTCCATGTCCTTCCCACTCTCCCCCTCCCTTCCTTATCTATGTCTTAGCTCTTGCACTATCTGAAATGTCATCAGGCTGAGTACAATAGTTAATTTCCCATCCTTACTGTTCATGGCCTGTAAGAATGTCATTGTATTTTCCCTTGTTCCCTCCCTTGCCTTGAAGTGCTCTGAATCACATTGTGTATAGGCGCTTTATAAATAAACTATCATATCATATCATATCATTTGTTCAACAAGTGTGTCACGGTTTAGTACAGCTTCTTGAGGTGGTGATATAACTGGATTCTTGACAATAGGACTGCACATAGTTTGGGCAGGATATGTTGCTCATTCAAATTACATTTACCTTCTCTGTGCTACAACTGGCTTACAACAACTACTGTTCTCATACAGGCTTATCTTGGACCCCCCAAAATCATCCTTATATGAGGAAGTTGCAGTATCAATGTATGGTTCGAGCTGTCTTTTTCTCAATAAATTAAGATCTAAATGTAATGAGATACTCTCCCAATCAGATAGTAATGTTGAAACTTTAATTCAAAACCCTTTGAAAACGAAGGAAGCTATGAAGCGTATGGACTGGATTTGGACCATCGAGAAAAGGAGGTTACTAAAGCTATTATCATCGCTTACATCAATAGACAAACCTAGATCTTGTGTCCCACAGTATTTAAAGAAATTCCCTGATCCGGGAATGCAGCTGGACTTTCTAAGACTAAGATTAAACTTGCTACCAACCATGGAAATCCTGCATGTTAGAGATAGAGAGAACTACTCTACAAACATCTGTGATACATGTGATGTAAGTGCTATACAAACTGCTCATCATCTCCTGTCAGAGTGCTCTGGAACGTGGGCTCTAAGATTGTTAGGATTCCAAAGATTTGTACATGATCCTGATTTTCTGGATTTGGGTATGTTCTGGGATAGACTAGCCTCAGGAAATGAAGTCTTCCTCACCTCAGAGGTGGTCTCCCTTCTTAAAGAACTCAACCTCATTGGAAAAAAGGTGATTCTACCTGTGACATACTAGACAAATTATAACAGCTCTATCTTGTGTGATTGCACATGTCATATGAGGACACCATATTGGGAATTGTCTTGACATCTTGTTTTTTTTCTTGGGTTTTATCATGATAATCATTAACTGTTTTTTATGTTTCTGAGCACTTTTTATGAATTGATGTTGTTCTTTTTGTTTTTTATTTGTAAATGACCTTTTCTTTCTCTTGTTAATTGTGATGTGTGTAAAAATTAATTCTCATAAATCTGCACACAATCACCATTGGCCATTTGGTTTTAGCACACCTAACATAGGAGTATTTGATGTACTATGAATAGGCTTCATGATTCCTCTAGATTCTAAATGTATGATTAGTTCAGCCAGTGACTTCAGACATGCCAAGGGAAATCTATATTGGCACAAAAATACCAGCTCCGTACCATTTCTTTCTGGTAGTGTGGCAACATGCAAATCGGTCAGCCCACAGTCATAAGCATCTTTGGCAAAAACCTGTTTGAACTCATTGATTATTTTTCTCAATTGATCTTTTTCTCCTTCATTTGTGCAAGCATCTGCAGCTTGAATCTACTCCGCTAACATTTTAGAAAACTCTGGGAAATCCTCCAAAGGAGGAACCTCTGTACTTTCCTCTAACCGTGTGGCAGTGTCTTTTTGGAGAGTCGCTATACTCAAATATTTTGGAATATTGACCTCCACTTCAATAGGATGTTGTTCTCTTTTAGATTCACCTACACGAATGGAATACAATCATCCTGATGACAGCATACCATTTCACTTGGCTCATAAAGGTACACCGACTGAACTCTAAAGATTCCTTTAGGATTAGACTAGTATGATTCTGGTAATTCACCCTGTGCAGTCACATAGTTTTCAGGGATATTCCCGATCACTGGGTTACAGAAATCAGCAGTGTAGTAAGTTTTCTGTATTGCCATTTCTAATGCTGAATTATCTTCCAAATGAATGTCTTGACTCTGGAGTAACATTTGGTTTGTATTTTTCTTCATTTAGATTAAAACACAACGGAGGTCATTACAACCTTGGTGCTAAGTGCACCAACTTTACCACCATGGTGTAAACTACGTTTACACCATGGTGGATGGCGGATTTACCGCCCCATTCCAAGGTGAGTGGGGCGGTAAATCCCCATTTCCCATTTTCCCTTCCCCATTCCCATTTTTGCCCCATAGGGCATAATGGGATTGGGGAAGGCGCTAATTACGCCGCCGTAAATTACGGCGGCGTAATTAGCACCATGGCGGGTTAGCGCCATGGACTTTAACGCCTGCCAAAAGCAGGCGTTAAAGTGGGAATCCGGTGTTAAGGGTTAACGCCGTCGTTAACCCTTAACGCCGGGGTTGTAATGACCTCCAACATGTTTTCAACAATTGCTTTTTTTGCCAGTTTTTTTAGGGTGCAAATAAATCTCCAAAGACGGTTTCTCTTTTGCTCCTCTCATTTCAGCCTGACACATGAGAATGATAGTGATGCTGGACACACAGCCATTCTGAAGATAATCTTCCACTACACTTTCTGATTTAGCAACGGTGTGGCATTCTTTTACACTGTTGCTTTACGTCATTATTTTCTTTGGTCTCAATGGTTTCTTAGCTAAGGACCACAATACCCCATTTACCCCATCCATGAGGGGAAATAATCTCCTCAGGCAATTTGTTCCTATGAGGAAGGGTATTTAATTAATGGGTGTGACCAACACTTCCTGTCTCATCCGATGATTCCCTATCTTTATGTTCAGTGACCCCATTGAAATTGTGCACAGGGCTTTCAGTTTGCCTCACTGATTTTGTGTGGATTTCCCATCATCAATACTTTTCACCAGTTCTTTTGACATTATTGTTGCTTGTGCACCTGTGTCAATCGTTGCAAATGCATTACATTGTTCTTCAAAAGTGATGGGAGCATAGTACCTATCCTCAACCACTTGAAAAAATGTGAATTTTTACTAATTTCAGGACTTACTTTTCTTAGCTAATTTCTACTTTTTGCTCAGCAATGGGCATATTAAATTACATTTTACACTCCTTTTTTCCCATTTCATTTTGAATATATTTGTCTATTCTACTGCTCAGAATCCATTTGGAGTGTAGCCATTGACTGCCACTCTGACTTGGGACCAGTACTGTTCACACCCTAATTTCTCATTGTCCCTTTTCCACTGTCTGGGTACTCTCTACTTACTTTCACATTGCAACCTATTGACTGTGTATTTTCAAAAGTGTCACGTGACAGCATATCAGTTTTTGGTGTAACGCTTATATGCATTTTGTACAGAGCCTGCCATTTCTGTCCCTTGAAACATTTGTCACTCAAAATACTCCTCAGGTGACTGACCTGCACCCGCCTTTTGGGCAATTGTGTCCTCTCTATTGCTATCAACAGTATTTTGATTATCACATAAAGAAAATCTATCTGTTGATCCTAATTCTTCATTTTGTGTTTAATTTTCACATTGGATACTCTTTTTAAATCGGCCTCCCTGTTCTTTGGGTTTTTCCTGTTCATTTTCCCTTTTTTGCTCTCCATCTTCACACACCTGAATAGTCTGGTTCAACTCCAAATTGAATCACACCCCCTTTTTGTGTGTGTTATAATTCCCTGTTTCACTTTCATTTGTTTGTTTTCTTATTTTTAAATTGACAAGCAATTCAGTATTTTTATTCAAAGACGATTCATGGGCATCTGTTTTTCATCAGGGCTGAGATGATTAGCTGGTCACTTGCTGTTGCTATGTACAAGATCACTCCTATGACCTTCTGCACCTTCACTTGGCTGTTGTTTTTGAACTGCACATCATTTTCCTATCTGTTTAGACAACAATTTGACTTGGGCCTCTAAGCATTGAAACCTGTCTGTGTCTCTGAATTCCACTCTTTGTGTTCAGGGCAGGTAATGATTAAACTGGACATGATTAGGCATGTTCTGATATCTTTCAGGAGATTGATTTCTACTTGTGTTACCTCTGAATTCACCTGACACAGGAGGTGGAGAATGTAGAGTGACCATCCTTTGACCATAGTCGACGAGTAGTGGTGATTGATTATATTGGCGAGGGACATAATTCATATTTTGTCTTTCATTTGGTGGGAACTGTTCTCTATGCCGATTTCCATTTTCAATTAATCTATCCACATATCTTGGCCTTTCTTGGTGGCCATACACCATTGTATTAGAGTCACATCTATTCTGGGCCCCTAGTGTCTGATATGGGCAGTTGTACATTTGATTTTGATGTTATTTAGGCCTAGCATATCATGTCGAAACCCCACTCTGGGACAAATACCAAGGTATCTATGACTAATGTAAGAACTTCTATCGCTGGGATCAATGGATTGGAACATAGGAGTTTGGGGCAATGTCCTCTGTGGAGGCACGCCCCTTTGATTAGGTGTCATGTCGTTCTTTGCCTGAGTTTTGGCTGATTCTAGCAGCATCTTTGCAGACTTTACCTCCAACATTGCTGATGTGAATTCCTTAGGCTTTGGTTTTACCTCTTTATTCTTAGGCCCCTCCTCTTTCTGAGCAAGTATTACTTCATTTAGTTTGGTCCCCTGTTCTATTATCCAATCTAGTGGTTTTTCCCTGTCAAATTCACAAATTAATTGGGAGACAATTTATTTTTGGAGACCATAAAAGTATGCCGTTTTAAATTCTATAGAGTTAGGGTAAAAGGTCACATCAAAATGTGAACATTTTCTTTTTAAAGTTTTGAAAGTACTGGCGAGAAGACTCATTTTGCTGTGCCGTCCTCATAGAAGCTGCTTTCTTGGCTTGCTTTACAGACTGATAAGGTGAGAATTGGTGTCTAATCTTCCTCTCTACCCATGATAAATGGTCCTGTTCATTGAGACCACAGATTATATGAGCAGATGCTGCATCTAGAGTGAGGTGAAAGTACCATCAATATTGTTCCCTAGGAATCTGAAGGGCTTTGAGTATATTGTGAACTGCATCCAAATGGTCTTCCATACAACGACCCCTCCCCTTTTGAATGGTTTAATCAAACCCTTGATAGATTTCATAGTTTCTAAAGGACCACATGGCGCATTCTTGAATGTGTCATTTTGTAGCTCATTTCTGTTCTCTTGTGGGCAATAATGCGTGTGAATATTTTCAGGTGATTCAGACCCTAACATTGGGTTATAACCAGGTCTGGCCATGTGGACAGCTGCTGGTACATTTCCTTGGCTAGGGCTGTGATTGAGTTCAGCTCCAGTAAATGTAGTACCCTGTCGCTTTTCCTGAGACACGAGATTAAGTAGTTGCTGTTAAAGGTTTTTGCACTGCCCATGAAGCTGTTCTGCTTCATGACAGAGAGCAGTATTCTCATCCCTGACCTTATTAATTATTGCTTGTAATTCAGTGATCTGAGCCTGACAATGATCAGGTGCTTTGTTTTCTTTTTCTTCATTTTCACCCAGTAATTTAAATATCTCTTGTTCCATAGCATGGAATTCCTTATCTATCTCCCTGTTATCTTCTCTACGGGTTGGAATTCTTTATCTTGCCTTATGTCATCCAGTATTGTTTTTAAATGGGTGAATTCTTGCTCACTCTCATTAAGGTGTTTCTCTATCTGAGCCAATGGAGCAGAAAGGTCACTACATTTGGCTTACATTTCCGTGTCTAGCTCCCTCTGTTTTAATTATGCTTTCAATTGCTGCACCTGATCACATTCATTGTCCAACCTATGCTGTAATTTTCTAATGACCTTACTGTCTTTCCCTTGCATCTTTATGGATCTGTGTAGCAGAAACCAAAGTTTTGTGCACAGTCTGACAATGCAATTCTTCTCCTCTGTGTGTTCTGGCACTCGGGAAAGTCTAAGGAGACACACCTGCACAAAACTTCCTATATCAAAAATACCTTCGAAGGCCTCTTTTCCTCCTTCTGTACTAATCCTACTTTTCCATGCTGTCAAATTTTCTGAGAACCTGTTTGCATGAGCATAAAGCTTCACCTCGAGGTAATCTAACAATCCAGAAAATTCAGCCTGAATCTGGTACATGGCGGTACTATTGCCAAAAGCACTATAACAGGAGTCAAGTCAGTGCACCGTATTGCACTACCTCACAGCTCTCATTCTGACAATGAGTAAACAATATGGTTATGCTTTATGATGCATGGCCACGCCCAGTCATTTTTGTGCCGTTCCAAGCACCAAGATGTTAGAGATCTTTTTGGACTATATTATATCTGGCCTATATGGAGCAGACAACTTTGGTAACTTCTTCAGGTGTGAAGGAGGAGAAGGAGGAGGGGGAGTTGGAGGAGAGGGTGTATGGGATGGGTTGCGAGGATGTGTGGCAACGGCGGTCAAGATGTCCTGGTTTTTGATGGCAAAGTGTGAGGCTAGTGCATTGCAGAGTGCCTGGGAGGGAGAAGGGGAGGACGAGACAGGGGAGGGGTTGGCTAGTTCCCAACAAATGTCAGTTGTGTTATTGGATTCACCAGAAACCTGGCTCTTTTTTTGACACTAATGGCGAGTCTGTATTGCTTTTGCAGCAGGCGGCAGGCCAGTTTGTCAGAGGAGGAGCCTGAGGTTTGCCACTTCCATTCTGCTGCCCTGCGCTTACGTTTTAGGGCCGCGAGTTCGGATTCGTACAAGGTGTTATGCTTAGAGACAGGTTTCAAGTGGATCCTCATGACTGGGGCAAGAATGTCAAGAGTGTTGGTGATGGAATGGTGGAGGATGCAGAGTGCAGAATCAGAGGTAGAGTCAGGGGTGGGGGGAGAAAGGGAAATGAAGGAGGAAACATAGGAAGCCACAGACACTTGTTTCATCAGGCGGATGTTAGCGAACGAGGTTGGTGGAGCTTTCAGAGGGGTTGTGAGGGGGCCAAGGGGACCCAGGTTGGAGGAGAGGAGAGAGTGGTCTGACCAGGAGAGAGTGGCGACTAGTGGGGGCAGGGGTCAGAGTGTATGATGAATGACCTATTAATGGATAACCAATATGAATGGTCATTGAGCATGCTGATTGTTATATCAGGTATTTCTGAGCCCATTGTAGACCTGGTCCTCTAGATGGGTATTCTCAATAATTTGACACATGATACTTTCTGGCTCTTTCATTCTGAATTATTTTGTGTCTTCTCTATATTTACCATGAAACCTCAACGGATAGTGAAGAACCTTGGAGCTTGCAAGGCATTGAAATGAGGAGCAGCATGTTGAATCCCCACTTCGTACACAATCCCTGGTCCCCAACCTCTCTTTACATCTACCTCTCCAATGCTGGGAGGACACACTGCACTTTTTATGACCAGCATTTTTTTAAACTCATGTCCTGGAAGATCAAGGCTCTTACAAACCTGTTAAAAGGACACATGTTCTGGCGCACTGTGATCTGGGCATATGGTGATAGCGGCACTAGCAAAAACACTTAACATCCAACAGAGTTCAAATGTTTAGGTTACTCTTACTGTGACAGATCCTGAAGGCAGATTCCCTATTGTATCCCTAATTCTAAAGAACATCAGTCTGGTTAATGTGTTTGCCGCTACATCTGATGTGTCATATTACTAGTTATTCCTGTGGAAAACTTTACAGGAATTCACCACAGGGCTTTTTATTGTGGCTGCTGACTTTAATATCTCCTTGAAACCACACCCTGGCAGGAAATCCTGGATGGAGAAAACAGAAAATAATGCTGGGAATGCTTGATACGCAGACCATATCACGTGCCTGGATTATACTCTGTCCAAAAGGTATGGATATCACATTTTTGCTCTAACGCCTATCAAATATTCTCTCCGAAAGATTGTATTTGCAGAAACAAGTTTATACTGGTGTTTGTCACTTAGAGGCACACACCTTAAACTCCAGCATGGGTTGTGATGGATTGGTAGCTGCCCACCTTTAATGCCCACATCAGTGGTTTGATTCTGCTGTGTGGGACGATCAGGCGACCCAGACTAAGATTACTCATTATCTTTCTGCACTATTACATATTTTAAATGACGTAAGTGAATACTCCCGGGATGAGCGGGGATGCTAATAAGGTGTCTCATCATGGCATGCATTTCCCAGTTAGTCTCTTATAAAGAGAAAGCAGGGACATCAACACTTGAATTGCAAAAGGAATTTTGTTGCCACCAATCGGAACTAAGAAGTGTTGAGATTACTACTTAATGTCAAATTCGACCTCTACTCCTTACTTACAGCCAAGCTGAAGAAAACACATTCTGTATCATAAGACCTAATATCATCAGGAGAGGTTGAATGTTAGCAGGGTATTCAAAAGCAAGGCAAAACAGTTTGAACACAGTGGACAAATGCACACACTCGGCAGGATGGGATGTGCATCTGAGCATGGTTGAGGATTCACAGGCCCTGCAGGTATGTCGTAGAACTGTAAAAGCATCCAATGTGCAACTCTGGACAAGAACATTTGTGAGAGAGATTCAGGAATACTCTAGAGTCAAGAAGCAGAGAGCAAACATGAGTGGAGGTTCCGAAGCAAGAACAGAGGTGGGAAGAGGGAAGAAGGCAAAAGGATGAGATGGAGGAGAGAGAGCAGGAGTAGAGAAAAGAGAGTGAAAATACCCGAAGAGGAAGATCTAGAGAAGGGGGGAGAAGGAAAGAATTGTGGCAATAACAGCATAGGAAGGAGGAGAAAGAAGGAACCACGGGTGGAAGGAGAAAGGAGAGAAGTGGTGGAGGGTGGAAAATACCAAATATCTATAAAGGAGGAGGTTGGGAGGATGAATATTTTATAGGATCAAGGAGCTGTGGAATTGGTCTCCATCACAGGAATAAATACAAAAGCTAAGAGGAGGAAGGCTCCAAAGTAGAGAGCAATCACCTGATAAGATGCATACCCACAGTTTGCCATCAGAAACTGTGCCAGAGTGTGCCAAAGACACTCTGGTATCTGTTCCCTATCCTTTGAACACCAGAGGAGACCATACACTGCCATACACAGGCTTTGGAAAACAAAACTGAGTTATGTGTCCCTTGAGCCAAGACAGTTGGAAGAGACCAGAAGAGGATGAAGAGAATATTAAGCCAAGAAGTGCAGGGGACATTTAAAATCCCAACGGTTGAGTGATTTCCATTTGACAACCTGTATTCAGAGTGCATGGTAGAGAGGAATGGACCGCAGTCTTTCAGCAATACAGATGTGATCATCATTTATTTTTGGATTGCTTCTCAATTTTTACAAATTACTCAGCTAACACCTGGCATATTGTTTCGATAAATAACCTGGGGGCTGCTCCCTAACCCCCTCCCTCCTTCCCCCTTCCTCCCACACTCACTGACCTCAAATCAGACATTGAAACCCCCTTCACCTACCTCCTCTCCCCTTCCCCCTCTTCCCCTTCTTTTGAATACATTGTTTTACATACTGTACCACTGGTTTGTTTCATGTTTGTAAATATGCTTCTTTCATTATTATACCTTGTTGTTATACTGTAAAGCGGTTTAGAGTAAAGCGCTATATAAACTCAATAAACATAAACATAAATAAACCACTGTGAAGCCCAATATCAAAGACCTGAGATGTATTGAACATTGGCCTTCGTTTTTCTCTAAGAAAAAATGACAACGGAATAACTACAAAGGTTCCACACCACACAGACTCCTCCTTTAAATGGTGCTTTATCCCCCTCCAAAATAGCCAGGAGGATATTGTTTACAGTATCTGTAACTGAGTGTTTCACCTTTTAGTAGCCACACTAAGTTGCAACATTTGAGGAAGAGTGTTATAATTCTTGTTTGTCAGCAAAAGATAGAAACTGGTGGTCTTTGGTGATTACACCATATTTTAGAGGTCAAAACAAATACTTGTTTCTAGAACAGTTGTAAATAACCAATCGTACCATGTTGTATGGTTAGAAAGTGCATTAAGTAAATGTAAATGAGTGTGTCAACATTTAGTGGCCTTACACAATACTAATGGCATAGAACATTTCTTACAACTCATGGTAAGCAGGCCAATGTTATATTTGATGGATATACATAGATGCACCATTCTTTAGTGTAAATACCAAATTCTAGTTAGCAATTGAAGAGAAAAAGTCTTATAATGCTTGATAGAGCTTTGAGATTGTATTAAGTATCTATAAGTAACTGCATCCAAAGGTATCTTGCTTGCAAATTGGTGAATGACAAATGTCATTGTTCTTTTGAGGCAAGGGAATGTATTCAATGTCAGCAATTGAGTGCATTATCTGTTCATGGCCATACCTAAAACTAGTTTCAGAGAAACCGATTTATATTACTTTGTACACAGGGAGAAATCATATTCAGTGTCTGTGAGTGTGTTGCCTTTTAATGTATGTAATACTAGTTGCAGAGAAATAGGGCCTCATTCCGACCTTGGCGGTAAGGGGTTAATGGTGCCGGCAATGGTGCTGGTGCCGTTAACCCCATACCGCCGCATTACGAGGTCCTTTAGCGGGTCCCACTAAGGGCGGCTGGTTTTACCAGGCGCCCTTAGTGGGAGCCGCTAGAGGACCAGCATGCTAATAATGGGCCCGTTATTAATGGGCCCGTTATTAGCATGCTCCCCATTCCCATTGAGCCCTATGGGGGCTCGAATGGGAATGGGGAGGTACCGGGTCAGGGTTCCTTGAATGCGGAATTACCGGGTCCTCCAGGTTGGAATGTCCCGGTAATCCCTCATTCGAGGAACCCGGACCCAGTATGCAGAAAGGGGGTAGCCATGGTGCTGTTAGCACCATGGCTACCTCCAACCTTGTAATGACCCACATAGTCTTGGAAGGCAGGTGCAGAATATATTCAGTGTAAGGTACTGCACTATAATTAAGTGACCAGACCAAATGATCTTTGCTTGCAAAGTTGTAATTAACAGTTGCTTCAATGAGTGTGCATCATGGCATTGTGTTTGCTTACAGTGATATAACCATTTTGAATGGCAACATATTTGTAGCCCGAAAAATGCCAGCATGAGAGATGGGCGTGCAAAGGAGGTTCCACTCACTGGGCCTCATTACACGGTAGGAGGTAACCATGCCGCTATTAGCGGCATGGCTACTCCCTTACCGCATACCGGGTCCGGGTAGGCGGTATGGAGACTTACCGGGTCATTCCAACCCTGGAGGACCCGGTAAGTCCCCATTCCAAATACCATTCACCATTCCCATTTGAGCCCCCTTAGGGCTCAATGGGAATGGGGAAGGAGCTAATAACGGCACCACAATTGGTGCTGAAGTCCCTCAGCAGGTCCCGTCCTTAACGCCTGGTCAGACCAGGCGTTAAGGATGGGACCTGCTGAGGGACCTCGTAGTAGGGCGCTAAGGTATTACCAGCACCGGTGACCTTACCGGTGCCGGTATTCCCTTAGCGCCTACCGTGTAATGAGGCCCACTGTCTCTGGAGCAGAATAGGAGGGGAGTTACAAGTGTAGATGACTGGCAAGCCGGAAGGATCAAGTGCTTAGGTGCAGGATGTGGTATGCTTCTGGTCTCCCCAACCACCCAATTCTACTGACAAAGAGTCTGGAGAGAATTACGTTTTATGATGATGGGCAAACCAAATATAGGGAACCATCTGAGTCCAGACCATTGCAACACATGATTTTACTAAATAGAGATACAGAGGAGGAGAAGGGGGCTCATTCCACAGTTGCAGAGATAGGAAACAAAGACAATGGTACTCTTCCCACCGCTTACAGGGACCTTTGAAGATTGCCTTTCCGATCTGATTCTGACCTAAGTTAGCTTCTTTCACTCTGGTTAACTCTATATCTTCTTTAAATTTGTTCACTCCTTTTTCAACTCTACAGACTGTGGTGTACCTCCAGACTCTAAGGATAGCTACTCCACCTTGTCCTTTCCTACCATATAGCCCTTTCGCCAGTTGGGCACCTACAACAGGATATGTTGGTGCTTGAGCATGTGTCCTCCTGAATGGCATCCACTACTCCTCGGGGGTTACGATCTCCCATACTAATAGTCCTCTGACAGTGTGTGCCTGTATGACATATAAAGTGTGTGCTTATTTGGCACATCATTTGGTCTCTCTGTTCCTGCCCCAATAGCAGCACACACAGGGCTGGCAACACGCTTTTGAGTGGTGGTGCTGACAGTAGGAACAGTAGGATTGTGCCACTGGTACAGGATGCAGATGTACAGAGTTGCTTTGATGGGATAAGAGTGTGAGGGACTCAAGGTTGTGCCATTGTGGCTTAGTCTATTGACAGAGAGATTAGTCCTCCTGTGTGGACACCCACTCATTTCCATCCAACCCAATGTAGTATGCAGTGGAAGAGGGGTCACTGGAAGTTGACTTGCATGCTTTAGAATTAGTCAGCTCATACATCCATTCCATGTGCCTGTGAAATGTTGGGGTTTCCAAGGAGAAACACACATTTGTTGAGCTCTTCTTCACCCTTTCTACAGGGTCTTAACAGACAGCGTATGTTAGAATTGGAAGTGCACAATGTCAGCTTTGATAGAAGCAGCTCCAAGAATGCCACCATCAACTTTGCACAGAGTAGCATTGGAGAACAGTTCCTATTACTTGCGTAAGGAGGTACAGAGTGTGGATGCTCGTTGTACTTTCAGACAAATAATGACAGTAACTCACCATATGAACTGTGTTCAATACAACTGTGTGTCAGAGAAAATATGGTGCGCAGTTCCTACCACATCTTTATAGTCCCATGCAATGCAACAACACAGAAAGGCCTGGAATGAACTAAGAAATCATCTGCTACAGCCCAATCACCAGCAGTAATCTGTCACCATGTCGGCCATAATCCATATTGTCAACTCAGAAATGTTGCTGTTGTTGTGCCAGAGCTGTAGTGTCTGACTGCAGCGGTCTGATTGAATACAGATAGATATCATTGTCCTTTGTGCTGCTGTTGCTATGTTTTTAGGTTCTGCTCTCACAATTTTACCACCACAGTACTTCGCAGGGAGTGACATTTCAACAGGGCACACAGTAGTACTACTGGCAACTTATACAGTTAATCGTGGAATGAGATCTGCAAAAAGAGCCCTTTTTGACTACTGCAGCCCCTACTAGTCATCAAACACAACAACTGGAAACATGTGACATGTATTTCAACGTCATTCATTTCCAAAAGTCAATTTAATGTTTTACAAAGATATTAATTATCTAACTTCCTGTGCTTTTCAAAATCTAAACAATCATTTAAGAAAACATGGCATCAGCTTCAGGTAATCGATGACAAGACAATGGCAAATTCACAGAACTAGCCAAGTATGATGAGGCCATTCCTATTTGAAATTGTTTTTGGAATGCTGGGCTGAATAATGCAAACATGTGCTGTAAGAACTCACAATTACTTGAATATCCATTATCTGTGGATCTTATAGAACTGCTCCAGCAATTTAAAAGTGTGAATAAGAACCATGTGGAAAACATTTGGTCCAATTATTACATTTGGATCTAGGTAAGCTCCTTTGATTCCAATAAGTTCCTTAAACATGTTCCCAAATCCTTCACTCCATTTTCAACTCTATACACAGTGGCAAAGCTTAGCAACTTCTGCTACTATTGTGACCATTGTGTACATTTGAAAAACTATTAATATTTAGGGACTATCCTTCTAGCTCCAGCGGCAGTCAGACCACCTGCCCCTTTTCTACTAATTTGCCCAATGGCCCATCAGGCACATAGAAGAGCATGCGTTGGTTCTGGAGCATTATGGTGGGCTTCAGCTCTCTGCTATTGATGATCTTCTGGCAAGAGATGCGTTGTGTCTTGTGTTCCCTGCTTTGGCCCTACATGAATGCTTGCCTGAGAGAATGCCTGATGGAATGTTGTGGTGTGAGTGCCACTATAAGCTCCATGAAGGTCAGTTGGAGTGAAGCATCCTGTGAAAGAGGAAGCCGGTGGATGTGTCCAGTGTACCTTCCTACTTAACTTACCCTTGGACTTGCCTGATGTGTATACCTCTTCACTGGAATTTAGTAAAGAAGTTCACTTCTCTTACCTGTTAAATTACTTCAATTCAGCAATCCCACTAAGTCAGTGCCTCGTCTGGGACGCCCAAGGGAAGCCCTTATTTATATATTTTTATGACAAGTTATACTCTGGATGATAAACCCTTATATAATGCCCCTCTCTTTGAATCCCCCTGACCTCACTGAGCCAAGAAGTAGGTTTGTTTTGCAATTTAAAAGATTTATTGGAAAAATTAAACAATATATATATATATAACACTTTTATAATAAATTAATATTTGATATCACACTTATGAGTATAATATCGATCAACAATGGATAATATTATACTAGCACACTTATTTTATTACTTAGGAGTTGGTACGGAAAGAACAAGGTAGCTGAGAATACTTTTATGATTTCAATGAATGCAGTGATGGAAAAGAATGCAGCACAGGAATAAACTGATATGGGTTCAACAAAAGCTAATATGTTCACTTTTCCCCTTGTGGCAATTCACCCCCCCCCCCTTTATGCAATATAAGGAAATGGAAGGAGAGCACACAGTCTTCAAGAATACCAACAAAATACAATACAAAGTTCCAATTCCCCCCTAGCAAGCTGAGAGCACCAGGGATGATTTTTAAACACAGGCCCAAAATACTTTAATGTGGTGGCAATGAAGTGAAAATATGGGAAAAATGCTTTAAATTCCCTATAGAGATTCAGGGTGAGTGATAGCTACTTTAAATTAGTTCAGGATCACTTTAGCGTGCTCTATGAATGATTGTCAGGTTGCAAAGGAATTTCAGCAAAGGAAAGCAAGAAGCTGCTATTTTGACAAGTGAAGAAATTTGAGCCAAATCGCAAATTGCTGCACTTTTTCCGAGTGCGTCGAGCGCGATTACGGAAAAAGTATAATGAATAGAATGAAAGTTAAATCTCGCTTCTAGCAAAAACGGTTCAAGAGATACGGATGATTTTGTGAAGGTAGATTTTCGCGGCACTTTTTCCGAGTGCGTCGAGCGGGATTACCGAAAAAGTATAATGAATAGTCGATTCTGGGTTCGTTGGAAAGATTAGAAACTTAGCCTTAAAATGAAAGTTAAATCTCGCTTCTAGCACAAACGGTTCAAGAGATACGGACGATTCCGTGAAGGTAGATTTTCAGAAATGAAATAATGATTCAAAATGGCAAAATGACACTTTTACAGGTTTAAAATCGGAGAAGGGACACACGATTTTATGATGCAGTTCTGGACAGGTTCAAATGTTTTGAATCAGATTAATTTAAGCTAAGAGATGGGTTATGCACAGTTCTAGCTGGGTACTCACACTATAAATCTGAAAGGAATGGCCTTGTCACGGATCTGGTCAACAAGTTTAGCTGTGGTTCTCTCTGCTCGGCGGGTCAATCAGGCACCGTTTCTGTTCACAGCGGTCTGGTCTCGGTCTCTGGTTCTGCTCACAGCGATCTGGTTTGGTCTCTCTGGATACAGCACTGCTTTCTGGGTACTGGTTCTGGAGTTCTCCGTCAGCGTGCTGCGCAGGAATTCAGTTGAAGGTTGGGAAATGAATGTCCCTGTCTGGCTTCCAGTGGCTCTTTTTATGTCTTTTGAAAATGGGTGTGGATGCTAACGTTCTGTGCCCACCCCAATCATGATTTGATATGTCAAGGATTTCTCTTTGACCTGATTTGAGAAGGGAGCAGTGAGTCATCAGGTGTCATCTTTATGGCATACAGAAAGAACACTCCCCTTTGCTTTAACCTTAGAAAACCATTTTCATGACTAAACACATTTCCCAGATACACAAGTGGTTGACATGACATATACACATCATATATCACATAAGGTAGTTTCTGTTCCAACTCTGATGTTTCTAAGAGCTTGGATTAAGAAATGACAACATTTTGCGCTTTTTGGTTGGTTTACCAATATTGGATTTTTACCAAAAATGACACAGATGTACACCGCCTTTCTACACATATTCCAGTAAATTTTCATTTTTCTAGCGTGAACCCAATGTCTGCAATCTCCATAATTTATGGGGTTTTGCCTCAGAACATGGTACAGAGTTCTAACACCTCTTAAAATGTGCACAGAAAAATCACAAGAATAATGATATTAATTATATAATTTTAACAAGTCTGTACTATAAATTATCCATCTTTTTAAAATTATGTTCTGTCCCAGAGGGGTGTGGTTTCCCAAAGCACATGGTGGAATTTCTGGTTTGTCCACTTCCTCCAACTCAAGTTGCTCACAGAGGCACTGCCCCTCCCCGTTTCTCTCAAGAGGAAGCCATTTACGACCCCCCGCAATTTAACATTTGCCTGAGCCCAGGAAGGCTCATTGTACTGTTTCCTGCAGTCCCCAGCTGCTCCTCCCCTAATCCAATCAGAGAGGTGTCATCTCTCTTTGGTGAGGGCAGGAGAATGAAAGCCAGGCCTGGGAAGAGTGGCTGAGCAAGTTTCAACTCCTGTTGGGGGTAGTTGCCAGGCAGAATTCAATCTCTTTAAGCCAGGCTTCAGCTAAATGTCACTTTTGTTCCCAGTTTTTCTTCATCCAAATCAAACTAACAATTTTTACACATGCAGCTAGAATTCTGAGTTCAAAACTATGACATTTAACAGTTGCAACCTATGTGACACTCAACAGTAGGTCACTCATTTATTTTAAACATTTAGATTTTAGTGTCTTTCAGTCCAATAATTTAACTTCAGCTGCTGACATTCACAGCTCAGCCAGTTTCATTATGAACATTATTTTGGGCTCTTTCTCTTTCCAGATTTTGTATGCACACAAGTCTACCTTCTGCCAAATGTCTGATGGTGTTCATTGAGATTTTTGAATATCATGCAATGTTTAAAATAGGCATTTTTAGCTTGCATTTCAGAGAAACAAGGTGATTTCAAAGCTCTTTCTGAGCTAACCGGCACTGCTGTTTTTCCTTTGGCACACATTTCACCCATGGCACTCCTGGCCCATCACGCTCGCACTGGTGGGTGGCAGGTCAGGGGAACATTTGGTGTGCACCAAAACTGCGTGGTTTTCCTGGATTCTGGCGCAATGTGGGCTTTTCCACCATCTTGGATTTCCTAAACCCACAGCACCAAATGTTGCAGCATAATAGTCCAAACGTGGGTCAGGACACCCAACAAGCCCCCCCACCCGACTGCGCTTTGATTTCGAGTCGAGGGGGAGTCGGGTGCAAAGGATGCTTTGATCCACGCGCTGGTATGTCCGCATCATCTTCTTCCAATTCCGTAGATGGCACAGTTCAGCATCTTTTCCTCCATCCAGTTGGATCGATCGGTTCTCCTTGCCGGTCCTGATGGGAATATTGGGCGGTACCCCGGGCCCCTCGGATTTTTGCTCCCGGTCCCCGGGTCATCCTCCTTGGTCAGTCTCCATGGTTTCATCTCTCCTAGGATGATAAAGCAAAGTGGCAATACACATTCTTAGACATTTTACCACCACTATTAATGGTGTGGCAAACATATACATTTTATACATCAGGATACATTTTGCAGTCTTATTTTAAAACTAAGATATAATCAGGAGACATTTTCATTCAAGAATCATAATATTTTAGCGACCATATGTGGGATATTTTAGGGTTGGAACTAAATTACTCTGGAGCGGCCCCCTCTGGTATTGCAGAGGACTCCTCCAATTGCTTCAGGGTGTGCCTGGGATGGCAACACTTTAACTGACTTATATGGACCCACTTGTCTTCCCCTCTGCCAAACTGCCTTTGGGGAGGCGGATCTTGTATGCAACTGGGGAGATCTTGACTATAATTTCAAACGGTCCCTTGCATGTAGGCAAACAATTTCGCTGTTTGGCCTGGTTCCTTTGAAAATTGTATAGATAGACCCATTCTCCCACATTATATTCCTTCCTGGTTGTCTTCAGGTCGTAATGGGTTTTCATGCTATCAGCTGATCTTTCTAGATTCTGCTGAGCATAGGCAAAAGTATGTTGGAGGTGTTTCCTCAAATTCTCCACATACTCAATGATCAACATCTGCTCTTGGTTCCTGTAGAGCAAATGCTGGGGAAGCACCATCTTGCGTCCAGTCATCAACTCAAATAGTGACATTTTGGTTGCAGATGAAGGGATAGATCTGATGGCTATTAGGACCAGAGGTAATCGGATATCCCAACTTGGCCCAGAATCTGCCACAAACTTTTTTAATATGTTCACAATGGTTCTGTTGTATCTATACCGCACCAGAAGAGGCTGGCCGGTAAGCAAAATGTAGCTTCCTTTTCACCCCCAGTATCTCCCACATCTTAGTCATTACTTTGCTGGTAAAATGGCTACCTCGGTCTGACTCAATCCTTTCAGGTAGACCAAATCGGGAAAAGATGTGGTTAATCATCAGGGCAGCTGCTGTTTCTGCCTTGCAGTTTGGGGCCGGGAGACATTCCACCCACTTGGTAAACAAGCATGTGACCGTCAACATGTACTTGTTTCCCCTAGACGAGCGAATCACAGGGCCTACGAAGCTGATTTACAAATCTGACCATGGCAGTGTCATCCCCCTCTTTTGGAGAGGCGCACAGTGTGTGAGGGATGATGGCTGAAATTGTGCACACACCAGACACCCCTTCAAGTATTGGTCAAGGTCCTGCCCCATGGCCAGTATGCAACCTCTCTTAAGATTTCCAGGGCGTGACTTAACATCAGGCTTCGGAATGAGGTAGGAACCACCCACTGATCATGGCCAGCTTGAGATTTCCTTACCAACAAACCGTCTTGGATTCGGAACATTTTTGGACATTTCATCAACACTCTAAGGTCTTCTTTCCCAATGTAATCGGTATCCGTCAGGGGAAAGTTCTGAGGGTCCTCAATGTGCTGGTAAAACTTACCAATTATTGGTTCCCCCTTCTGAGCCGTACCTAATCTGAATCTGTGATTATGACCAGTTCGTGGAGTTGATGTTGGACAGCAGTGAGGATGGCCTGATACACAGCCATCAATTATGCCACTGGACTACTTCGGGGCCCAATTTTGTACCCAGCGGAGGGTTCTGGGCACTCCTTCACCCATGCATTCCCTATGCCGGCCACCAGTTCTTTTTCCCCGTTGTTGTCAACATGGTAAGAGCATCCATCCACATAGACAGCGGGCATTCCTCACACTTGTCCTCTTCAAAGACTTTGTGTGGGGAATTAAGGTATGCCTCCATGTTGTCCTTGATTTTTAGACTTTCGTCCTCGAGACAGTTTTCTCTGGCACAATCATGCAAGTCAGCCATACCTTGCGCGAGGGGACTCTTCTTGTTTTGGCCATATCTGACCTCCACAGGAAAGCCTTGCATTGACAGAATCCAGGAAGTAATTTGGGAATTATTCACATTTCCGGCCCGGATTCTGTCACTTTAGAGGAATTGCAGAGGCTGGTGTAGAGTCTCCACTATGATATGTTCTCCGTGGATGAACGGGTGGTAATTCTTCAATGCCCACACCGTTGCCAGGAGTGCCTTCTCACAATCATTGAATTTTTCCTCCACAGAGGATAAAGTTTTGCTCGCATAAGAGATTACTTTATTGACCTTGTCATGCTTTTGGTATAATACTGCCATCAAGCACGTATTAGAGAACCCTGTCTCCAGGAAAAACACCTTGTTTCTGACAGGGTAAGCTAGGCAGGGCGCTTGTGAGAGGCTTCTTTTGAGCTGTCTTACTGCCTCGGATTGTTCTGGGCCCCATTCTGACTTTACCCCCCCCTTCAAGAGATGAATCAGGGGTCTGGTGATCTCTGCGTAGCCCTCAATGAACTTTCTGCTGTAATTTGTCAGTCCAAGGATGCTCCTTAGTTCCCGCAGAGTTGTGGGGTCCTTTAGTTTCTGGAGAGCTTCCATTTTCTTTTCTTGGGGTCAGAGACCCTGAGGAGTAATCTCATGCCCCAAGAAATTAACACGGGTTCTACACCACTGTGCTTTCTGAAAGGAAAGTTTTGCTCCGGTAGCCCTCAACTCTGTCAGAACATAACGGATCTCCGCTATGTGTTCTTCCACAGATGAACTTTTGATGAGGACATCATCTACATGAGCCAGGTTACCCCTCGCACCCAGGTCGGGCATGGCCTTAAGTAGGAAAATGTTGAACTTATTGCCGGAGTTGAGGTATCCGAGGGGAGTCCGGGTCCATGTATACTGCTGGCCCCCAAAGCTAAAAGCCAGTTTGTATTGGTCCTCCATACTGACAGGCACAGTCCAGTATCCATTGGTCAGGTCTATTGCAGTGAATACCTGTGACCCCTGAATCTGGGCCAGCCCTTGGTCAATGTAGGGCAGAGGCCATCGGGAAGTATGGACCCGTTTGATGAGCTCCCTAAGGTCGGCACAGACTCTCGCCTGACCGTTTGGCTTCAATATTCCCAGCACCGGATTATTGAAGGTGCTGTGTACTGGACGTATTATTCCCCGGGACTCAAGGTTCTTAATTATTTCAGTAAGGGACTCCATGGATGCGATAGGCAAGCGATATTGCTTCACAAACACTGGAGTCATGCCAGGGTCCGTGGGAATTGTTGTTGTGTGGATGTCGGTGCGACCACAGTCATATGAGTCTACCGCAAAGAGATCTTGGAAATCCAAGAAAACTTGTTTCAACTTTTGCTTCTGTTCCAGAGTCAAGCAGGCATCAGCTAGGTTGACTGTCTCTTCCACCATCTGCCTGAAGCCTGGAAAGACTTCTGGTTTTGCTATCTCAGCGGCCTCCTCCAGCTGGGTGGAGAAGTCCCTGGTCAGAGTGCTGATTTGGACCGGAGGCTTCAGGTGGGAAAGGCCGCCCTCATGGACCTGGAAAATCACCTCATCCCCTCTGAAGTCGCAAGTCACATCTTCCTTACCATAAGGGCAAGAAGTGTACACCAGGAAGTTCCCCCAATGCCGGGTAAAGATCCTGTCTGGTGTTGTAGTGTCATCACTGTCACTGTCAAAACATTCCTTGGGGATTGGTCTTAACAGTTCATTTCCTAAATCAATGGAGAAATGTCGGTCGTCAACCGCCATTCCAATAAGGGTGCCTGCGGCTAGAGTAATACTCTTTAAGTCGCTGTTATCCACCTCTATTGGAATGGTGTCATGTTCTAGAATGACTAGTGGAGTTGGGTTTACCCCCAACCCTTGCTGTTGGAGAGAAGCATTTAGATGCATATAAGCATCAGGGTTTTTCAATTTTTGTCCTCTTTTAACTTGCACTTCCAGGGAGAATTGTCGGGTCCTTTCTGGGATGGTGACTTCCTCTTTAACCTGAATTTCAACTGCATAAGGTAGCATTTGGGCTGACCTAAATGCTTTTTCTGGATCATGAAAGCCCATGGGATTATCTGCTAATCGGGACCAAGCTTTGAAGTTTATTAGGTCCAAACTAATGGCAAAGCGATTGAGAATATCACTGCCTAAGTAAAAGGCGGCAGTGAGGTCTCGCACGACCCACCAATTATGAACTATGCTCTTGCTGCCAATGGAGATTTCGAGCATACACCTGCTTGGCAGGAGATATTTGGAATTGGGTGCTTCCCCATTTCCCATTTGTCTATCAGTTTGAATGTGGGAATGGCTGGATCTTTTGGGAGTTGGCGGAACATGGCTTCGCTGATGAAGCTCTTACCGTTGTTCACACACACTAGAGCGAGAACAGAGTCCTTCCCATCATTTAACTGAACAGGGATGAACAACTGCTCTCCAATTTGCTGAATATCAGCCAGGCTCTGAGCTGATTTCACATCTTTATGGACTATCGGAGTGGGAATGTCTGATTGTGAATTAGTATAGAATTTCAGAGTATTTCCTTCCTGTGTGGAGTGCCACCTTAAACTGGAGGGAAGGTTGATTTTCAGGAATAGAGACGACCCCCCATCACCAGTCTGTTGTCCTACTGCTATTACTGTCACGTCTGGAATTTGGTTGTTCTGGAAGTGAAATTCTACTTGGTCAGATTTTTGTTCAACCATGTGGCATGTGCCGCTTAAACTAATATGGTTGACACTCTGTTTTAATTTTATTGGTCGGCTAGTCTGGGTCCAGAGGACCTTGTTTACGCAATCTATTAGGGGTGACAACCTTCTCAGGAGGTCATTCCCTAGTAAACAAGGGGTGCCCTCTGGAGTCACAACTATGACCGGGTGTTTCACCTTGTGTCGCCCAATTTTAATGTCCAAATCTGCCGTCCCCTCGATGGGAATTTCCTTCCCGTCAAAGTTCTGAAGCTGTCCAGGAAGAGAGGTGAGAGGAATACGGTAATTCTCCCCCCTTCCTGCATTTAGTGCATCAAAGGCCCTTCTGGACAGAAGGGTAGCTTGGGATCCAGTGTCCACCAGTGCCAACATTGTACCCTGCCCCTGTACTTGTACCGGGGCATAATATCTTCCCTCCTTCTCCTCAAGGGGGCACATATAATGCACATTTTTGGACAATTGGTGGGCTAATTTTCTGGTTTTGGACATTGAGAGAGAAGAGATTTGGGTAGAATTCTGTGGAGAGTCATGGGAATCTGCAAGAAAAAGTTGGCAACTTGAAAGAGGATATTCGAGTTCCCCTGGTTCCTGTCCTGGGCCACCCCCCCCTTTTTGGAGGCAGTCACCAGAATGGGTTTGAACCCGGGGATTTTGATGCTGTTGGTTCTGGGATAGAATGATGGGCGGCGACAGCTCAATCCCCACATCTACCCAGTCTATTGATTCGGTTTTAGGTTCCCTTGGTTCCGGTTCTGGGCCGCCCCCCCCCTTTTTGGAGGCAGTCACCAGGTGTCATGATGCCTACCTCCAAGGAGCCAGGTCCGACCCAGCAACCCCAGAGGCAGGCATCATTCCCCCCAGGGAAGTGCCAGCGGGCCCAAGCTGGGGCCCTTTGGACACAGTCCTGGTGCCTTAGGCGCCAGGCTCATGTTGGACCCCTGTCCTGGCGCCTTAGGCGCCAGGCTCATAAAGCTAGACATGTGTTCCAAGTGTTTTAATGTGCACTTACCTGATGCAGACCATGCTGCTACATCCAGGCCCTCTTGAGGCCTGAATGGAACTACTTTACCCGTGGGACTACTTTCCACCTGGGTTTGGTCGGGGAAGGATACATACCTGATCGGTGGAAGGGTACATACCTGGAACTTCTTCCAAAGCTATTTAAACCACGCCCGATCAGCAACTCACGCTTCGCGTTGTTTTGCTCCTCGCAGCTGGACGCTCACGGTTTCAGCTCCTGCATCTGGACTTCAGCCACGCCTGTCAGCATCCTGGGTCGCCTGCAAAGGGAGATAAGAGAGAATTGGAGAGAAAGAAGACCTTACCTGCTAAAGCTGCATCACGGAGACATCACACCGACGATCCTGAAAGGGAAGACATCATTTTAAAAGCATTTCGCTTCGATTGCTGCAGCGCTGCATTTCACTCACCTTTCCTGGGCGCCTCCATCTTCAGCAGCGATCATCCGGATCCACACCCACTTCCCAGAGCCTAGAGAGAAAGACAGGAAAACAAGGTGAGAGAAGGAAGGGAAATAGGAAAAGCTCAGTTTCCTTCTAAGACTTACCTGTTGGGTCATTCCCATTTCATTTCGGGTCCTGCCGCTTCCTGGCATTCCGGACCCCGGCCCCTATGGGGAAAAAAGACAAAGACATTGAATGAGCCAAAGCAAAGACATTACCTGAACGCTCACCCAGAACTTACCTGTCATTTACTGGAACTGCACGTTTCACTTCGGGTCGGCGCCATATCTCCGGCATTCCGAACCCCGGCCCCTAAGGGGAAAAAGACATAAGCATTAGCGCTTGCTGCAATAAGACAATGAACATTATTATTAAGCTTGAACTTTTGAACTTGCAACAGAACTCTTACAGCGCCTCACCTGAATAGTCAAGCTTATTTTGAACTCCCATCAAACCTCAATCCAGTGAAGTAACTGGGTTTCAACGCGCCCCTGCATCAGAAGCAGGATGGAGAACTCATCCTTCCAGACCCTAAGGTGAGACTTCACGGGGAATCGTGGAAGGGTATCGTGGAGGGTTGGAAGGGAGTGGGAGGCTTGAGAATTATTCCGTCAGTAGGTAATACTCCCTTTTCACGCACAGGGGAATATTCCTGCGAGCCAGAAAAGCCAGAGTAGAGGGGCCCTTCCTGTCCATCTTCAGAGTCCTGCGCTTCACCATTGAAGAAGCATCAGCACTCAAAGCCAGACCTGTGCCTCCGTGGGAATCAGGTGAGCGTGACAGAACGCGAAGCCTACCCACAATTTCCCACCCGGGTGCTATGGAGACTTCCGAGACAGATCAGCTGGCCCAGCTTTTGGGGGAATTACGGGCAGAAGTGCACTCAGCCCGCCAGGAGACTAACGCTCTCAAAAGAGAAGTGATCCTATCCAAGGAAAGAACAGATGACCTGGCCAAAAGGTTATTGCAGGCCCAGGCAGGGCACACTCCTTTACCTAATTCCGGAGGTACTTCCACATCAATGGGTTTGAATAACCCAGTACAAATCAATCTACCTGGACACATGCCTTTGGCCCCGCCTGAACGTTTTGCGGGGGATCCCAAGAAATATGCCGTCTTTATGAACCAATGTCGTTTACACTTTCTATGCAGACCCGAGGCCTTCCCTAACGACCAGACCAAGGTAGCCTTTATACTATCTTACCTCAGTGGCAGTGCTGCCGATTGGTCTATTCCATTGGTAAATCAGGATGATCCCATTCTCCAGGATTTTCAGGGCTTCCAGGCCAGCATTGAAAGATTGTTTGCTCGACAATCTCAAGGACAGGCCCTTGATAACAAACTGCTATCCTTACGACAAGGTAATCAGGATCTCCTGTCCTACGTTGCCACCTTTAATAGACTGGTTGTGGAAACTGGATGGCCAGAAAACAAAAGGATCACATTGTTTCATCGAGGCCTGCGCGGAGAGCTTAAGGATGTTCTAGCTCAGATAGTAAATCTACCCCAGGTCTGCGCAGACTACATAGACTTGGTGGTTCAACTTGATCACAGACTTCAAAATAGAAAAGCAGATCGGTTCAAGTACGAAACCCGAGTACCGATCAAAACCCACGCTAACTCCAAGAGTACCGACGTATCCGAACCTATGCAAATCGGCAGTGTTAAAGGACCATTAACGCAGAAGGAACGAGAGAGAAGGTGGCAAATGCAACTTTGTCTGTATTGCGGGACATCCGGTCACTTTCTTCGAAATTGTCCAGTTAAACCACCTAAGAAGGTGGTTGGAGCCACTGATAACGATTTATTGACACCTGATTCGGGAAACGACTTAGCCCGACAAGCGTAGGGGTCCGCTTGCCGAGTTTGAAAATAAACTCTTTGACCTCGCATTTTGTCATGCCAATGGTGCTCGTGGACCCAAAACAGCCTCAGCAGTTGCATGCTATAAAAGCATACATTGACAGTGGAGCTATTGGAAATTACATAGACCGTGAATTGGCTTCCAGGATTAAGCTCCCTCTCCGCCCGAAAGTAACCCAAGATGTCATTACTACAGTAGAAGGAACCGAAATAGCGTCAGGGCCTGTAACGCATTCCACTATTGAAGTGACACTGGTGGGTCAGGATGGACATCGGGAAGCAATCGTGTTTGATGTGATCAAGGCCCCACAATTTCAAGTAATTCTTGGAATTCCTTGGTTAGAAAAACATAATCCCAGAATTGACTGGCGAGCAAAGAAGATAAGTTTTCTTGATTGTGAACCAACTTGTTATCCAAGAAATCCAGCTATGGGTCTAGCCTCATCAACTGCCACCCCTGTACAGCTACCGTCAGAATACCAAGAATTCCAAGACGTTTTTCAGAAGGAACAGGCTAACACGTTACCTCCCCATCGGTCTTATGATTGCCAAATCGATCTGGTACCCAATGCTCAACTACCTTGTAGTAGGATTTATGCTCTTACGGAACCTGAGAACCTGCATTTGGGTCAGTATTTAGATCAGCACCTAGCCAATGGTTTTATTCGCCCATCCAAGTCTCCTGTTTCCTCAGCTCTGTTCTTCGTGCCGAAAAAAGAGGGCGACCTTAGAACATGTATAGACTATCGCGCCCTAAATCAAATAACGATTAAGAATCTTTATCCTCTGCCCCTGATCCCTGAGCTTATCGACCAGGTGAAAGACGCTTGTGTGTACACCAAGTTAGATCTCCGAGGAGCTTATCACCTGGTGCGTATAAAAGAAGGCGACGAATGGAAGACTGCATTCCACACCAAATTTGGGCTCTTCGAATATCAGGTGATGCCCTTCGGGTTGTGCAATGCACCTGCCGCCTTTCAGTTCTTTATGAATGATGTTCTTCGGGAACTTATCGATGTCTGTGTCATTGTTTATATTGACGACATCCTGGTGTACTCTTCTTCAGAATCCGATCACAGAAAACATGTTAGGGCAGTTCTTGAGAAATTGCGCCAGCACAGACTATTTGCAAAGCTCAAAAAATGCGTTTTTCATACCACAGAAGTTGAGTTTCTCGATTCATCCTGACACCTCAAGGAGTCCAAATGGACTCGCGAAAGGTGGATGCCATCCTCAAATGGCCATCTCCTAGCTCGGTGAAGGGAGTTCAGAGCATGCTCGGCTTCGCCAATTTCTATCGAAGATTCATCCCGGAATTTTCCCGAACAGTCCAACCCATCACAGCTCTCCTAAAGAAAAACAAACGCTTTGAATGGACTCTTGAGGCCGAACAAGCCTTTCAGGACCTGAAAACCAAATTCACCTCTGCACCTGTATTGAAGCACCCGCACCCAGATCTCCCTTACATTGTGGAAACCGACGCATCCAGTTCGGCCATGGGAGCTGTCCTGTCGCAAAGAGACCCAGAAACTAACCAACTACACCCTGTGGCCTTTTGGTCCAGGAAATTTTCTCCTCCTGAAATCAACTACGCAATTACCGACAAAGAGTTACTGGCTATTAAATCTGCTTTCAAGGCTTGGCGTCACTACCTTCTCGGGGCAAGACACACCATCACCGTAATTACGGACCACAGAAATTTACAGTATTTAAAGACGGCCAAAGCTCAATCTTCACGACAACTCCGATGGGCACTATTCTTTGCGGAATTTGATTTTGTAATTACCTATCGCCCTGGCTGCAAGAATGGTAAAGCGGACGCCTTATCCCGGATTGGCATGGAAGAACCCAATTCGAGTTTAGAACCTGTGCCAATCATACCTGAACAAAGAATCTTAGGCCTAACTTCATTGTAAACTATTGAGGACATCCAAACGCAAGTAAAACAACTTCTAGACTCTTCAGCCTTACTGGAATGGAGTCAAAAGGGTCCTCATTACACCGTTAAGGATGATTTACCCTACTTCCAGGAGCGGTTGTTTCTGCCAAGTAAAGAATTGCAAGAACTTGTTATTGCCCATCATCATGAATCATTAATGGAAGGACACCCTGGTATCGCTAAAACGGAGGAAAAAAATCAAACGCCACTTCTGGTGACCTTCTTGGAGAAAAGACATAAAGTCTTATGATTGTCTTGCGGAATTTGCGCCCAAAACAAGGGTCAAAAGAAAAGGCCAGCCGGCCTACTTCAACCCTTGGATATTCCACCGGCACCATGGCACACCTTGTCAATGGACTTTACAACTGACCTGCCTCCTTGTGCTGGTTACAACACTATTCTTGTAATTGTGGATCTATTCTCCAAAATGGCCCACTTTATCCCTTTAAAAGGTTTGCCTTCAGCTTCCACCTTGGCCAAGGAATTTCTGGAGAATATAGTTCGCATACATGGTTTCCCTTCCATATTAGTCTCGGATCGTGGCAGTCAATTTATCTCCCATTTTTGGAAGAAGTGTTGCCAACTAGCACAAATAGATGTGCGGTTATCCACCAGCCACCACCCCCAGACCGACGGACAAACCGAGAGAACCAATCAGACTCTCGAGCAATATCTTCGGTGCATGTTACACCAATCCGAGTTAAATTGGAAAGACATCCTTTGGATCGCAGAATATGCATACAACAATTCAGTGCATTCTGGAACCGGACAAACTCCATTTTATACTTTGTATGGTCACCATCCTCGGACCTCTGACCTAGATCCACCTCTGACCCTGGAAATGTCCGCAGTAAATCATCTGCATTCCACAATAACCCGAGCCTTCAAAGAAGCTGCAACTCATTTACAGCAAGCCAAGAAAAAGTATAAAGAAAACGCTGATTTGCACCGAAGTAAAACTCCTCCTTACCAAGTAGGAGACCAGGTATGGCTAGCAACGAAACATTTACCCCTCAAGGGCCCGCGAACCTTCAATCCCAGATTCATAGGACCTTATCCCATCAAGGCTATAATCAATCCCGTGGCCTTTAAACTGGATTTACCGTCCAACATGCGTATTCATCCAGTTTTTCATGCATCACTTTTGAAGCCAGTACAACCAGGGACCCGACTGTCCAAGCCTCCAGACCCAGTTCAAATTGAAGGGGAATTAGAATTCGAAGTTAAAGACATTTTAGACTCCACGGTGTTAAAGTCAAAACTCTTCTATCTTGTTGACTGGAAGGGATATGGACCTCAGGAGAGATCGTGGGAGCCTAGTAACCATGTTCACGCACCTCGATTAATACAAAGGTTCCACCGGAGATTTCCGAACAAGCCAAAACCCCCGGAGGGAACAACCTTGGGAGGGGCCTTGTGGGGGGGTACTGTCATGATGCCTACCTCCAAGGAGCCAGGTCCGACCGAGCAACCCCAGAGGCAGGCATCATTCCCCCCAGGGAAGTGCCAGCGGGCTCAAGCTGGGGCCCTTTGGACACAGTCCTGGCGCCTTAGGCGCTAGGCTCATGTTGGACCCCTGTCCTGGCGCCTTAGGCGCCAGGCTCATAAAGCTAGACATGTGTTCAAGTGTTTTAATGCACACTTACCTGATGCAGACCATGCTGCTACATCCAGGCCCTCTTGAGGCCTGAATGGAACTACTTTACCTGTGGGAATACTTTCCACCTGGGTGTGGTCGGGGAAGGATACATACCTGATCGGTGGAAGGATACATACCTGGAACGTCTTCCAAAGCTATTTAAACCACGCCTGATCAGCAACTCACGCTTTGCGTTGTTCTGCTCCTCGCAGCTGGACGCTCACCCTGTCAGCTCCTGCATCTGGACTTCAGCCACGCCTGTCAGCATCCTGGGTCGCCTGCAAAGGGAGATAAGAGAGAATTGGGGAGAAAGAAGACCTTACCTGCTAAAGCTGCATCACAGAGACATCACACCGACGATCCTGAAAGGGAAGACATCATTTTAAAAGCATTTCGCTTCGATCGCTGCAGCGCTGCATTTCACTCACCTTTCCTGGGCGCCTCCATCTTCAGCAGCAATCATCCGGATCCGCACCCACTTCCCAGAGCCTAGAGAGAAAGACAGGAAAACAAGGTGAGAGAAGGAAGGAAAATAGGAAAAGCTCAGTTTCCTTCTAAGACTTACCTGTTGGGTCATTCCCATTTCATTTCGGGTCCTGCCGCTTCCTGGCATTCCGGACCCCGGCCCCTATGGGGAAAAAAGACAAAGACATTGAATGAGCGAAAGCAAAGACATTACCTTTTTTTTTTTTTTTAAAACCTTTATTTTTGGTTTTTGTGTAGTCCTGTAACGACATAATAACAAATACACACCCACATTAGGGTGGACTTAACTCTGCGCCATGTCCCACACACCTGTCCTCCTCCCACCGCTCCCCTCCCCACCCCCTCGCTCGGCCCATGATTCTACTGTTCGTGCTATCTTGTTTCCAGGTCGATGTAGCATGGAAATAGTGCTGCTAGTCCTGTGCCTTCACTGAGACCCTTCTCTTGTGTCTGAGGCAACTGGTTGGCTGGTAAAGACCTCCTCCGATTCTCTTAGCAAGAATGTTATCAACGGTCCCCAGATGTCTGGAGGTCGGGCATGTAGGGGAAGTAGCTTGACAAAGTCTGTTTCCACATCCTGGCAGTAAAGGATATCTTTGCGCCAGGCGCTGAACGATGGAGGGGGGCCTCGGCCCCAGGACATGGCCACTCTCCTTCGGGCCAGTGTCAACAGAAGACCTGTCAGTTTCCTTGTCGGGGCAGCGAGCAGCCTCGTCATACCCAGCAATGCCGCAGTCTGGCTCGGCTGTATCGCCTCTCCCACTATTGCTGCTGTTGTCTCCAAGACTTGATTCCAGAATGGTGTTATTTCGGGGCAGTCCCATGCCAAATGGACGAAGTCTGCCGAATGTTCCCCACATCTCTCACATTTCGCAGCTGTTTCAGGGTGATGTTTGTTCGCTTTCGCAGGTGTATAGTAGGTCTGGTGTAGGAAGTTGAAGTGGATTAGTTTAAAGCGTGTGTTGAGGGCGATTTTTTGAGTCTGCTTCAAGATGAAAGTCCAGTCTTCCGCTGATATTGTACTGTGCAGGGCTCTTTCCCATCTGGTCTTTGCTTGGCCGAGTTTAGGTGATGTATCGGTAGTAATAGCTTTGTAGATTTGTGACACTAGCTTGCCTTCACCCTGCGCTTGAATGGCGTTGTGAAGTAATTGCCAGGTCCGTGGCTGTCTTGGGAAATCTGGTAGGATCGCTTGAAATGTGTAACGGGTCCTGAAGTAGAGGAATACATCGAGTGCGGTGGTGCCTCCTTTCGCTTTAGCTTGTTGCGGAGTTATAAAGCCGTCTTCTGTGAAGAGATCCCCCAGAGTCTCAATTTTCAACTTTTCGGCCCACTGATGAAACACTTTTTCAGATGTGAGTGGAACTCCTGGAATGAATTTAACTGGTAACAGTGGGGAGTATCTCGTTTTTACCCCTTGCCTTTGGGCCAGTCGCAGCCACACTCTGTAAGTTGAGAGCATTACGTTCATGGTGGAGTTGGGAATGGGAATTTGACTGAAGATTACTGCGGTTAACAGATTCGGTGTTGCCAGCGCCCGTTCCACCTGAACGTGGGGTCTGATTGTGTGGGAGGCGTACCAGTGACTGAGAAATTGTGCTTGCGCTGCCCAGAAGTACTTTTCCAGGTCCGGGAGGGCAAGGCCACCACTTGTCACCGGAAGTGTTAGCGTTGCATATGCCACTCTGGCCGGTTTATTTGCCCATAGAAGTTCAAGGACCATGCTCTTCAGTCTCTTCAGATAAGTTTGAGGAAGGAATATTGGAATATTGGAAAACAGGTAGAGTAATTTTGGTAGGATCACCATCTTAACTAGGGAGACCCTTCCCCAGAGCGTTAGTGGAAGGGTCTTCCATCTTGTCACTTTTTCCTGGAGGGACTTGGTCACCTCTTCGTAATTGTCACGGAACACCTCGTGATAGTTCAAGGACATTTGGATTCCCAGGTAGCGGACATTGGACGTTTTCCAAGTGAATTGGAAGTCATCTACAAAGGGTTTGGTGGCTGGAGTCAGCGGGAAGATGATGGACTTTGACTGATTGATTTTCAGGCCAGAGGCTGTTCCAAATTTGATTACTTCCCTCATGACAGGGTTCAGGTTCTCTTCGGGATTGCGGACGAATAGGACCACGTCGTCTGCGTAGAGGGATATTATGAGCTTGTGTGGTCCGATAACAAGACCTCTTTGTTGTCGATGTTCTCTTAGGATGGAGGCCAGCGGTTCCATCACCAGGGCGAAGATCAATGCTGAAAGTGGACAGCCTTGTCTGGTGCCTCGCTGGAGTATCACTGGAGCCGATTTTGCCGTGCCTATAATGATGTTGGAGCGTGGCTCGTTGTATAATAACGAAACTAGTTTGACAAAGCGGGCTCCCAGACCCATTCTGGTGAGTACAGCGAACATAAATGGCCATTCCACCGAGTCGAATGCCTTTTCAGCGTCGAGGAGGACCGCTATTGCTTGAGTTGAGGGATCTAGTGCTTCAATGACGCTGAACAGCCTCCTGATGCCGAAGGTCGTGTTGCGGCCAGGAATGAAGCCTGCCTGGTCTGCTAGGACGAGGGTGGGCATCAATGGTAGTAGCCTGTTGGCAAGCACTTTTGCGAGTATTTTGTTGTCGAGGTTGAGGAGGGAGATGGGCCTGTACGACGCACAATCCTCTGGTGGCTTGCCTGGTTTATGCAGGAGGATGACGTTGGCCTCACGGGAGGAATGGGGGAGAGTCTCCTTTTCTAGTGCTTCGGCATATACTGTCGCCAGGAGGGGGGCGAGGGTGGTGGCGAAGGCTTTGTAAAACTCTCCTGTTAGGCCATCTGGGCCAGGAGCTTTTGAGCTAGGGAGGGATTTGATGGCTTCTGTGATCTCCTCTTGTGTGATTAGGTCGTTCAGTGGTTCCCGCAGGGAGTGCTCGACCCAGTATAACTCTGCGTCTTCGAGGTATTCCAACGAGACTTGTGGGTCGTTGTTGTGGCTGTTGCTGTATAGGTCTTGATAGAAAAGCCTGAATTCCTCTGCTATGTCTTCATCAGTGTGGACGAAGTGTCCCTGCCTGGTCTGAATCCTTTCAATTGGCGCTAGTTTATTGTGTGCCTTGACCAGATTTGCCAGGAGGGCGCCCGGTCTTTGACCCTCGCCGTATTGTCTGATTAGGCTGTTGCGGTTTAGAAATTTCACTTCTCGATCTGCTGCGCTATTGAATTTTTGTAGCTCTTCTCTCAGAGCGACTGGTATGTTCGGGTTGGTTGCGCTCACGCGCTGAAGTTCGAGTTGTTTTAGTTTCCCTTCACAAATTGTCAGCTCCCGTCGTATAAGTTTCAATATGCCATTTTCTTTAGCGTGGCAGACCCCTCTGACGAAACACTTTAGAGTTTCCCACAGTGTGCTGGGTGAGGCTACGGAACCTGTGTTGACTTCGAGGAACACCGCAATCTCTTCTCTTAGTTCGGCAGCGAACACCTCGTCTCGCATCGAGCCGGTTTTGAAGCGCCACCGCTGTAGAGGGGGGTTGGGGCATGCTGGGTTTAGTACGAGAGTCACCGGGGAGTGGTCTGAGAGAGTTCTTGGATGGATATCACATGGGTCGCCTGTCCATGGGCCGTTCACAGAGATGAACAGATAGTCGATCCTGGAACTCGAGTTGTGTACGGCAGAGTGGAAAGTATATTCGCGCAGCTCCCCTTTAGACGTTCTCCATGCGTCTTTCAGATTGAATGCTTTGCAGATTTCTTTTATTTGGAGGCTGGCTTTGGATGGAGATTGCGGGGTTGCTCTAGATCTGTCTCTCACCGGATCCATCACTGTATTCATATCTCCGCCCCAGATTATAGTCGCTGGTTCATGAGATGGTAGACGGGAAAGTACCCAGCCGAAGTTGTCGGGGCCGTCTATGTTCGGTGCGTAGGAGTTAACAAAGGTGATTCTCTGACCTGCTATAATGCCACTCACCAGAAGAGTTCTCCCTTCGGCGTCTTTTGTGGTGTGGACAAGCCGAAAGCTGATCCTTTTGTGTATTAAGATCGCGACTCCTCTGGAGTAAGATGAGTACGATGAAAAATATCTATGGCACCCCCAGCTCTTGGCCCACTGGTGATCCTTCTCCGGGAGTAAGTGAGTTTCTTGAAGCATGGCAACGTCGACTTCATGTCTTCTAAGGTACTGGAGGATTTTTCTGGTTTTGGATGGGATGTTGCCTCCTCTTATATTCCAGGTTATGATTTTGAATAGAACTGATCGGGGACCATTTTGATTCGTTTTTTGTTCCTTTTGGTCCTGCTTGGAGGTTCAATGGATGGACGGTGAGATAGAGGTGGTGGTGAGCGGAGGGGGCTCAGGGTCGGAGGATGGCGTGGAACTGGTGGCGCAAAACTTGGCCGTTTCCTACGGCTAAACTGGGGTGAGGATGTACACCTCAACTGGAGGTGGTATGGTAACTGTGACTTCCCTCCCACACGCGGGTAACCCCCAACTGACCCGCAAGGTTCCCTTTTCATAACTAAACTGAACAGGTTGCTGTGCTTGGGGCACTTGTGCCTCCCGAGAGGGAAGGGTGGCTCTCCTTTACACTAGGAGTTAGTCTCTGCGGTATTAGGTTTATGTCTTGTTACCTAGGATATGGATTCTGTTTCCTTGGGTGTCTGGGTTGAACGTTATGGCGGTTCTCTGCGTCTTTGGTGTTCACGCTGCGGTCTGGAGTTATTAGCGGCGGATCTGTAGCCGGCGTGATCCAGGTAGTCGCTGGCTTCCTCAGGCGTGTGGAAGAAGAGTGCTTTCCCATCATGTTGAATGCGAAGCTTTGCTGGGAAGAGCATTGAGTATTGTATTTGATTGTCTTGCAGCCTTCTCTTAACTGTCGTGAAGGAGCGCCTCAGTGTTTGAACGGTAGGGGAGAAATCTGGGAAAAATTGAATTGGGTCTCCGTCATATTGAATTTTCCCTTTTTCTCTGGCAGCCTTGAGTATCGCATCTCTATCTTTATAATTTAATAGTTTTGCAATAATCGGCCGTGGACTTGCGCCTGGGATTGGTTTGGCGCTCGGAATTCTGTGGGCTCGTTCGACTACGAACAATTTGGAGAGGATCTCTTTCCCGAAAAGGTCTATGCAAATCTGTTCGACATGGTCCTCCATTTTCGTTTGGAGTTGTTGTTCTCTGAATCCGATGATTCTGATATTATTCCTTCGTGAGCGTCCTTCTAAGTCTTCATTCTTGGCATTGACAGACTTCATCTGGGACTCGAGGGCGGTGACTCGTGTGGCAAGGCCTGTTGCGCCGTCATCCAGGTCGGATACTCGTTGCTCCACCGTGTCTAGCCTGTCGGCGTGCTTGTCGAGGCGATGTTGGAGCAGGTCTACTTTCGATGATAGGTTGTCGAGTTTACTGCCCAAGTCGCCGATTCCCGCTTTGAGGTCCATCAGGATTTCTCTGATATCGAAACATGGTAGTTGTTCTTCTGGCGGGGACGTAGTGGGTGTTGGTGACACTACTCCGCTCGCCTCGGAGTGCGGTTTGCTGGTGGAGCCAGACTCAAAGTTCAGTTTCTTTTGGGATTTGTCTAATTTCCCCATATTAAACTTTCTTCTGCTTCTGGGCACTCAACAATGGGGCCGACTGGTAACTGTGGGCCAAACACTGGTATTTGAGTGGCGTCTATTGGTTTCGTTGTGGTGTTGCGCTGGGGCAGCTGCCGGGTCTGCGCTGGGCTGCTATTTGGGGGTGGTTTGGAGTGAATTCCTTGTGAGGTGGTTTTTCCCCCCTGATTCTGTAGGGCCTGCACAAGCCGTCCTTTCTCTTTACGGCAGTGATCCTTGGGTCTGTGGTTGGCTCGGGGGTTGGGACCACCAGAGTTACTTTGGTTAGTGCTGTTCTCGTGGGGGGAGGCGACTTTTGAGGTTTTCAGACGGGATCGCTGTGTTCCTCTGGCTGCCGATATTCTGGGCGTGAGCCGTCGAGTGTTTATCGAGCTGCAGTGTAAGGAGTCGTGGCACGTTAGGCCCTGTATCGTAGCCAACCTCCTAATGGTGATCTTGTCAGTCTGGGTCTCCTCTGCTTGCCGAATTATGCTATATGCTATGGGGCGCAGAGGGTCTCTGAACTGGGCTCTGCAAATCGGCGGCCTTGGGATTTGATTGTATTGGCCCTGGCCAAATGGGCTGTTCGCTGTGGCTTTCGCTGTGGCCGCGGGTGATGGTGGAGATATCCCCGGTTGTTCGGAGCCGGTCAAGCGCGCTCTTCGTATTGGAGGGACGCAGCCGGTTGGGCGTTGGAGACGGTTGCTGGCGAGGCGTACCCTGTTATGCCTCCTTCATTCACCGAGGGATTTGACGGGGATCGGGAAGGTAGCTTGCGCACGCTGGGGGGAGCTCCTACCTGGGTGCTCGGCGAGAGCACCACCGCTTGTCGTCCTGCTTCTTGGGCGTCGGCTGGGCCGTTGCAGGGACGGAGACTGTGTGTCTCTTGGCGCCACCGGCGCGCACGTCTACCCGCTGCTTGACGCGGCCCAGCTCTTCAACTCCACGGATCTCTGTAGGTTCTGGGTGTCGGGTGACACATCAGCGCCGCCGCTCGAGCTTCGAAGGGGAGCCTTTGCGCCTCTTTCTCGTTCCTTCCTCCGTCCCAGGCTCACCGCCGGCACGAACCGCAGGCCTGCTGCCTGGCCGGGACTCGGCCGCCGCTTCCCCGCCAAAGACAATATCGGGCTTAAAATGTTGTTCGGTGTCTCCTGAAGGCTCCAGTCTGTGTTTGCGGGAGAAATGAACACCGCAGAGGGAAGGATGTCGCAGGATTAATGGAGAGCCACACGGAGCTCTCTAGGAGGCAGCCATCTTGGATGGCTCTCTAGCGCCCTCTAGCAAAGACATTACCTGAACGCTCATCCAGAACTTACCTGTCATTTACTGGAACTGCACGTTTCACTACGGGTCGGCGCCATATCTCCGGCATTCCGAACCCCGGCCCCTAAGGGGAAAAAGACATAAGCATTAGCGCTTGCTGCAATAAGACAATGAACATTATTATTAAGCTTGTACTTTTGAACTTGCAACAGAACTCTTACAGTGCCTCACCTGAATAGTCAAGCTTATTTTGAACTCCCATCAAACCTCAATCCAGTGAAGTAACTGGGTTTCAACGCGCCCCTGCATCAGAAGCAGGATGGAGAACTCATCCTTCCAGACCCTAAGGTATCGTGGCGGGTTGGAAGGGAGTGGGAGGCTTGAGCATTATTCCATCAGTAGGTAATACTCCCTTTTCACGCACAGGGGAATATTCCTGCGAGCCAGAAAAGCCAGAGTAGAGGGGCCCTTCCTGTCCATCTTCAGAGTCCTGCACTTCACCATTGAAGAAGCATCAGCACTCGAAGCCAGACGTGTGCCTCCGTGGGAATCAGGTGAGCGTGACACCAGGATGGGTTTCAACCAGGGGTTTTCGGTATTGTTGGTTCCGGGATAGAATGATGGGCGGCGACAGCTCAATCCTCACATCTACCCAGTCTGGGTTAGAATCCCTTGGGACCCATTTTTCCTTGGGAGGAGTTCCCCCATCTCTGAAGGAGAAGATCCTTTACCCAGGATCCTCTGAGGATCCCTCTCCCTCAAATTGGAAGACCTTTACCTCCTCCACAAAATGGGTTTGTTTGGGTCCTTTGTTTCTCCTACCTCCTCTCTGCTCCTTGGGTGGCAGACTTTCAGGCGTAGGAGATTTTGTTTCCGGTTCCTGGGTTTCCAGGGGCTGTTAACAAGTGGGGAAGGAAGCTTCCTCCAAGGCTTTACACCCCCCTTCCCTTTGTGCCTCCTCCCTGGGAACCGGTGGGTTATCGGGGTGATGCCCCTGTCATTGTTGTGGAGCACCAGGCACAGAGTTTTGGGCATTCTGCGGTGGCATGCTCATCTGAGGGTTCTGTTGAGCCCTCAGTATGTGACCCAGAACCCGTGCCATATTTTGGACCTGCCGCTCTAACTGTGAAATCCACTCAGGCTGATACAGTGTTCTGTTTTCTCCCCTGGGCTGATCCCGGGAAGGGTAGCTATCCCTTCTCTGGTAGTACCCTAGGTTGGGAAGATTTGGGTACCCCTCCACCCTTGGCCTCCCCTCTCCCGGATTAGGTTGTCTGGGCTCAGGGAATTGGGGAAAGAAGGATGGATGGTTTTGGGGTTGGAAGTTGGGTGGATACCTGGGGAACAAGTTCTGTCCAGGATTTGGTGAATTTCTGCCCTCCTGGGGGAGTTGTGGAGGGAAGTTCCCTGGGTTGGGCGCTTGGTGGATGCCCCCCTTGGGCCGGAGGAGTCGACACATAACCCAGGATTGGACTGATTCCCTTATAGAGGGGACTTACATAGTCAGGGGAGCGAGGGACCCCATTTGTGGGACTACCTCCTTGACTCCCTGTCTGTGACTTACTCGAGGGCCTTCTGGGCTTAGAATTATTTGCTGCAGGCAGGTTTTTAGGTCCCCCCATCTCCAAATCTAAAACGGGGGCAACCTTTACCTCTGCCACCTTGGCAGCAGCAGGGGTGCTGTTGGTTTTGGGGTTTGTGGGCTGATTCTTATTTTCCACTGGTTTCTGCACCTCATAGATGCCGGTGGCCTGCTCAATGACCCAGTCTAATGATCTTTTCTCGTGAAAATTTCTCACAAGCTGGGTCATTATGTATTTAGGTAAGGCATGGAAAAACGTATTAACAAATTCCTTACTGTCGGTGCACACCCTTTTGGTAGTCTGCGCAAAAGCACGCTTTAACTCCTGCACAAATTCTTGTGGGGCCTGATCCTCCCCACATTGCAAATTGTAGGCTGCCTTGCGAGCCTCTTGAGGATTTCTATGAACAGAAAAATATTTCAAGATGGCCGCCCTATAGGCGGACCATCTTGAATGATTTTGTTCCTCCAGCCCCGCAAAGAAACTGGAGTATTCTGGGGAGAATGTTCATTTGACGTACTGGATGCAGCTACTGCTGTCCTTCAAATGGAAAGTCTCCATCATTTGCTCATAAAGCTCCAAGTGTTCCCAAACAGAATACTTGGCGTTCTTGTGATAAGGCGTGCTGACACTCCTGATTGCCTTGATCTGCTTTAAGGGGTCCTTAAGCAAGGCTCTTTTTGTCTTATTGGCCTTTTTGGTTCGGGTAAACCTGGTCCATTCATCCTCTGACTCAGAAGCACTGCTCCCAGAGGTGCCCGTCTGATCTTCCAGGCTCTCCCGGATTATGCGAGCCTGGGAATGGCTGGCAGAATGTGGGGACCTGGTCTCCTGTGTCCTGGGCCGCTCAGAAGAGTCTTCAGATCCCTCCTTGCTGCCAGGATTTGATGGGTATCCCCCACGGACCTAACTGGGCAGGGGTTTTCAGGATGCCCTTAGTGGGCCTACTCACCTGGGGTTCCCCACTAAATTGCACTGTGCTTAGGTGCCCATACCCGGATGCCCGCCCATCCTTTCCTGGGAGGTACTGGCCTATGAACCCCATACTTTTGGCTGGATAGTAATCTGCCCTCCCTGTGGCCCTGTGCTCATGTGCACCAGGAGACATGGGGGTGGCAGAGTCCAAGGACTGAGAGAGATGAAGGCCTCTGGTACTTGGGCTCCTGAGGTTATGCTCATGGGTTTCCCTTTCCCAGGGAACTTCATCTCTATCAGTCCCGGCTCCCTGTTGCAATGCAAGAGCCTGGGCTTTCAGTTCCTCAACCAAGGCCTTACTAGACTCTATCAGTCTCTCCTGCATGGCTACCTGTTGCTGGAGCCTATCATTGTGTTGACAGAGAGCCTCATTTTCCTGTGCTTCCTGATTGGTCCTGGAGCACTGGGTCAGTCTTTGCTGCAGGGTGGTTACCTCCTGGGCACCGTCCCTACTGACCTGCTCCTTTCTTGTCAGAGCATCTTCCACCCTCCTGGTGTGCTCTAACAAGTTCTGATGCTCTTTTTGGAGGTCACCCAGCCCCTGGAGGGCCAGGTGATTTCCTTCAATTTTTTCTTTTAATTGGCAGACTTCCTGGCCTAAGGTGTCCCTTTCCTGACTAAGAGCCTGCATCTATGCCGCCAGGTCGTCCCTCTGCCTTTGAAAGGCACCAGCTTTCTGGCGTTCTTGATCAAACTCTGCCTGGGTATCCAGGTCTTTCAAAATCAATGTATTGCTTTCCTCTTTCTCTCTGTCTAGTCGGATTTGCAGGGTGGCTACCTGCTCTGTGCATGCCCTGTTAAAGTCTAGTTGTTGCTCCAGCTTTTTCTGGCTCTGCAGTAGGGAGTCCAAACCTTCTTGGTACTCCTTCTGCAAGGCCAGAAATCTGGAATCCTGGTCAGCCTTTTCCTGTTGCAGGATATCCATATCCTCCTTTATTTTAATAATATACTGCCTACTATCATTTTCTGACTCCTGGCTCCTCTGCAGCCTCTGCTCAGAAGAGACCAGGTCAGATTGGGCCTTCTATAATGCCATCAGTTGCCTATTTGCCAGATCTTGGCCTTCAGCACATTTGTCCTGTATGGCTCTCATATGTAAATATAAATATGCCGCTACCCTGGCAATCTTGTTGTGCTCATCCTTGGCCTTAGGGGCCATATATAGTTGACTCAGGGCCACATGTAAGGGACCCTGATCTCTCCATGTATCTGACCCTGTTTCAGTGATCTGGGGTGCGATTGCCTGCAACCAGACCACCTGGTCCTGATGAGCCCACTCACCTTTCACAAATAGCTTATGTAGGAGGTGTTCTCAGGCTATTTGGATATCTACCAAGGTCGTCATTCTGGAACTTGATTTCTTTCCTGACTTACAGAAGTTTGTATTTTATTTTGCAAAACAGACCTTTCCTTAGAGCGTTCCTTTGAGGGGTGTTTTCACAGTGTAACACGGCGTGGTGATCCAACAGAATTTATATATCCTGTCAGTTAGCACACTGTATTAATCTGCACAAGTGATATATCTAATCCAGAATCCCGGACGAGACCTACTCTGTTAAATGACTTCAATTCAGCAATCCGACTAAGTCAGTGCCTTGTCTGGGACGCCCAAGGGAAGCCCTTATTTATATATTTTTATGACAAGTTATACTCTGGATGATAAATCCTTATATAACGCTCCTCTCTTTGAATCCCTTTGACCTCATTGATCCAAGAAGTAGGTTTGTTTTGCAATTTATTGAAAATATTTATTAGAAAAATTAAACAATATATATATATTACACTTTTATAATAAATTAATATTTGATATCACACTTATGAGTATAATGTCGATCGACAATGGATAATGTTATACTAGCACACTTATTTTATTACTTAGGAGTTGGTACGGAAAGAACAAGGTAGCTGAGAATACTTTTATGATTTCAATGAATGCAGTGATGGAAAAGAATGCATCACAGGAATAAATGATATGGGTTCAACAAAAGCTAATATGTTCACTTTTCCCCTTGTGGCAATTCACTCCCCCCCCTTTATGCAATATAAGGAAATGGAAGGAGAGCACACAGTCTTCAAGAATACCAACAAAATGCAATACAAAGTTCCAATTCCCCCCTAGCAAGCTGAGAGCACCAGGGATGATTTTTAAACACAGGCCCAAAATACTTTAATGTGGTGGCAATGAAGTGAAAATATGCGAAAAATGCTTTCAATTCCCTCTAGAGATTCAGGGTGGGTGATAGCTACTTTAAATTAGTTCAGGATCACTTTAGCAATGCTCTATGAATGATTGTCAGGTTGCAAACGAATTTCAGCAAAGGAAAGCAAGGAGCTGCTATTTTGACAAGTGAAGAAATTTGAGCCAAATCGCAAATCGCTGCACTTTTTCTGAGTGCGTCGAGCGCGATTACGGAAAAAGTATAATGAATAGAATGAAAGTTAAATCTCGCTTCTAGCACAAACGGTTCAAGCGATACGGACAATTTTGTGAAGGTAGATTTTCAGAAATGAAATAATGATTCAAAATGGCAAAATGACACTGTTACAGGTTTAAAATCGGAGAAGGGACACACGATTCTATGATGCAGTTCTGGACAGGTTCAAATGTTTTGAATCAGATTAATTTAAGCTAAGAGATGGGTTCTGCACAGTTCTAGCTGGCTACTCACACTATAAATTTGAAAGGAATGGCCTTGTCACGGATCTGGTCAACAAGTTTAGCTGCGGTTCTCCCTGCTCGGCGGGTCAATCAGGCACCGGTTCTGTTCACAGCAGTCTGGTTTGGGTCTCTGGTTCTGCTCATGGCGATCTGATCTGGTCTCTCTGGATACAGCACTGCTTTCTGGGTATTGTTCTGGAGTTCTCCGTCAGTGTGCTGCGCAGGAATTCAGTTGAAGGTTGGAAAATGAATGTCCCTGTCTGGCTTCCAGTGGCTCTTTTTATGTCTTTTGAAAATGGGTGTGGATGCTAACTTTCTGTGCCCACCCCACTCATGATTTGATAGGTCAATGATTTTTCTTTGACCTGATTTGAGAAGGGAGCAGTGAGTCATCAGGTGTCATCTTTATGGCATACAGAAAGAACACTCCCCTTTGCTTTAACCTTAGAAAATCATTTTCATGACTAAACACATTTCCCAGATACACAAGTGGTTGACATTACATATACACATCATATATCACATAAGGTAGTTTCTGTTCCAACTCTGATGTTTCTAAGAGCTTGGATTAAGAAATGACAACATTTTGCACTTTTTGGTTGGTTTACCAATATTGGATTTTTACCAAAAATGACACAGATGTACACCGCCTTTCTACACATATTCCAGTAAATTTTCATTTTTCTAGCGTGAACCCCGTATCTGCAATCTCCATAATTCATGGGGTTTTGCATCGGAACATGGTACAGAGTTCTAACACCTCTTAAAATGTGCACAGAAAAATCACAAGAATAATGATATTAATTATATAATTTTAACAAGTCCGTACTATGAATTATCCCTCTTTTTAAAATTATGCTCTGGCCCAGAGGGGTGTGGTTTCCCAAAGCACATGGTGGAATTTCTGGTTTGTCCACTTCCTCCAACTCAAGTTGCTCAAAGAGCCACTGCCCCTCACCGTTTCTCTCAAGAGAAAGCCATTTACGACCCCCCCTAATTTAACATTTGCCCGAGCCCAGGAAGGCTCATTGTTCTGTTTCCTGCAGTCCCCAGCTTCTCCTCCCCTAATCCAATCAGAGCGGTGTCATCTCCCTTTGGTGAGGGCAGGAGAATGCAGGCCAGGCCTGGGAAGAGTGGCTGAGCAAGTTTCAACTCCTGTCGGGGGTAGTTGCCAGGCAGAATTCAACCTCTTTAAGCCAGGCTTCAGCTAAATGTCACTTTTGTTTCCAGTTTTTCTTCATCCAAATCAAACTTACAATTTTTACACATGCAGCTAGAATGCTGATTCTAAGTTCAAAACTATGACATTTAACAGTTGGAAACTATGGGACACTCAACAGTAGGTCACTCATTTATTTTAAACATTTAGATTTTAGTGTCTTTCAGTCCAATTTAACTTCAGCTGCTGACATCCACAGCTCAGCCAGTTTCATTATGAACATTATTTTGTGCTCTTTCTCTTTCCGAATTTTGTATGCACACAAGTCTACCTTCTGCCAAATGGCTGCTGGTGTTCATTGAGATTTTTGAATATCTTGCAATGTTTAAAATAGGCATTTTTAGCTTGCATTTCAGAGAAACAAAGGTGATTTCAAAGTGCTTTCTGAGCTAACCGGCACTGCTGTTTTTCCTTTGGCACACATTTCAACCCTGGCACTCCTGGCCCATCACGCTCGCACTGGTGGGTGGCAGGTCAGGGGAACATTTTGGTGTGCACCAAAACTGCGCGGTTTTCCTGGATTCTGGCGCAATGTGGGATTTTTCGCCATTTTGGATTTCGTAAACCCACAGCACCAAATGCTGCAGCATAATAGTCCAAACGTGGTTCAGGACACCCAACATACCTGATTATCAGGCCTTTCATTTCACCCCGCAACACTGGGGTCAAACTGGCATGAGGGAAGGGCCAGGAACCTACAGCTGTATAGAGTAAGCAGCGCCTAGAAGCAAGGAAGGAGGCCCTGGAGACCAAGGGGGGACATCCACTGGCCCTCACCACCTAAATGTGAGCTGACTCTTGTGCCATAGCCCAACAGCAATTGCATGGCAGGAAGGAGGCAGCTGGGGCGGGAGTTAACTGTGGTAGCAGTAGGAGTACCGGTGGGACCATCTTGCAGTCTCTGGCCACTGAAGCAGCACTTCACAGTGTGGCCACCTTGCAGCTTTTGGCCACTGGAGCAGCACATCCCAGTGGGGCTGCCTTACATTTATTTGGCCTCTGGAGCAGTGTTTCCCAGTGGGGCCACCTTACAGTTATTAGGCCACCCGAGCAGCATTTCCCAGCGGATCCACCTTAGATTTAATTGGATACTGGAGCAGCATTTCCCATTGGGACACCTTACAGATTGTGACCACTTTAAGCATCTTGGCCACTGAAATAGTAGTGAGCATCAGTGGGCCCCATTTAAGTATTTTGGCCAATGGGAAAGAAGTTACAGAAATGTGTAGCAGTTCCCAGCTGGGCCAGCGTGAAGAATTGGTCACTGTTTCACAGCGGGACCACCTTACAGATTGTAGCCACTGGAGTAGATTTTCCAGCGGGGCCACCTTACAGTTATTTAGCCACTGGAGTAGCATTTCCCTGCGGGGCCACCTTGCCGTTTCTGGCCAATAGAGTTAACATATGGTAGCAGCTGTTGTAGCAGCATTTCTCAGTGGGGCCACTTTGAAATTATTTTTGCCCGCTGGAGCAACACACCTGTTCATTGTCACAGATACAGCCTGGGAGAGATTGAGTAGTTAGAGGATCAGGCACCAGAGGGGCCACCTTACAGCACCATGGCCTTATCAAGAATGCATTTCAGGAGGTGGACAGAGACAATAGCGAGACAGTGAGTGCTCACAGTTATCCAAGGAAAAGGTTCTGTTGCAAGCAATTTGTTCTGTGCACTGCATGCTGTTCAGCATGAGAGTAGACATCTGCTCATTGGAGGGAGACTGGGGATATTGCAGATGTTGCGGTTCTACCCTTGAGGATCCTGAGAGCACATATCTCATGGTTTTGGAAGCAGGTGATCCTGATTTTTTGGCTTTTTTCTAGAGCTTTTAGTATATAACAAAGAATACTGACTTGATTATTTTTTGTGATGTGAGGCCTGTGATATGTCTCAGGTCCTGCCTGGTTATGTTTTTTCTCAGTTCTCTTTTGGCTTGGTTGTGGTTGAAGTGTTATTTGGTGTGGTTGATGTGTCATCTGTTTAGGAGTGTTGCAATGTGTTCTGATCATTGATGGTTGTGACAACAGTGCATTAATTAACAGGATGTATCTTGCAGTAACGTTTTCCTCCACAGGGCCAACATGTATGTTATGGACTTTAAAGTTAGGGTGTTATTTTCACAAACCTTTTAGAGTTTAATATTTGGATTGCAATGCATCACCTTGTGTGTGCTTGAGGGTGATGTGCATTGGGAGAATGGTGGAAGTTTGCTTGCTAACAATTTTAGGGGGTTTGGAACCTGGCAAAAGGTTTATAGGGGTTCTCTGCAACCCGTGCCTCAGATTTTGGGGTTTGGAACCTGTCACTAGATTTATAGAGGTGTTCTGACACCTGTGGCACAGATTTTGGGGTTTGGAACCTGGCACTAATTTTACAGGGGTGTTCTGCCACCTGTGCCACACAATTTGGGGTTTGCAACCCAGCACTAGTTTTATAGGGGTGTTCTGCCACCTGTGCCACACATTTTGGGGTTTGGAACCAGACACTAGTTTTATAGGGGTTTCTGCCATCAGTACCACAGATTGTGGGGTTTGGAACCCAGCACTAGTTTTATAGGGGTGTTCTGCCACCCGTGCAACAGATGTTGGGATTTGGAACCTGCCACTAGTTTTATAGGTATGTTCTCCCACCCATGCCACACATTTTAGGGTTTAGAACCTGGTACTAGTTGTATAGGGGTGTTTTGCCACCCGTGCCACAGATTCTGGGGTTTGGAACCCGGCACTAGTTTTATAGGGGTGTTCTGCCACAAATATTGGGGTGTTGGACACTGCACTTGAGGGGGTTTCCTGCCTGTTCCTTGGGGAGTTGGACATGGTACTTTAGGGGGTGGTCCTCTCCACCTGCAGTGCACGGAGTGGGTGACTGTGTCCTGTGCATTTTGAGCTTTGATTATTTGTTCTGGTAGCCTACTAGAAGATGAAGGATGTGCTGTATTTCAGTACATCTTAGGTACTTGCAGCAGGATGAATGATGGTGTTGTGAGTTAACATGAGTTGATGGTGTAGGATCGTGTGACAATGCTGGTGTGTTGTGAGTTAAGACTGGTTCCTTGGTCTGAGTGTCTGTGGAAGACCTGCTACAGATTATGAGTGCACTGGATCGTGGATTGGCTGCTTTCAGGTGGTTGAAGGGACTATGTTGGTGGGAGCAAGATGCATGTCTCCTTGTTCTTCGGAATAGAGTGAGCGGGATTTGGATTGGAGTTTTGGAGTTTGGAGTGGTGGTGGCCAGAGTGTTGTTGATTTCATACTTTGGTCGCATTACCCCATGTATTTTCCCTTGCACTTCTCTCCATACCTTTATCTTGGTTTCTGTTGAGGGGGGAGATGTGTTGTGTCTTGTATTCCCTGCTTTGGTCCTGCATGAATGCTTGCCTCAGAGAATGCCTGATGGAATGTTGTGGTGTGAGTGCCACTGTAAGCTCCATGAAGGTCAATTGGGGTAAAGCAGCCTGTGAGAGAGGAGACTGGTCGATGTCTCCTGTATACCTTCCTACTTAACGTACCCTTGGACTAACCTGATGTATATACCTTGTCCCTGGAACTTACTAAAGAAATGTACTTGCCTTACCTGAGTATCAGACCTTTCATTTCACCCCACAACAAAATGCAGACAGCACATTTCACTATGACATACAGCAGGTCCCTCTTTTCATGATTAGCGGCAGACTCACAAGTCAACCTCCAACAACAATCTCTGTGTGGTGGTATTCATGATAGAAAGAAAACCCTGCTGATGGATTGTGCCACTGATACAGTATGCAGGGAAGTTAGAGGATCTTTGGCAGGCTGAGAGGGTGGAGGACTGAAGACTTCTTGTGCCAGTGTGTCCAGGTCAAGCAACAGACAGGTGTGTCCTTGTGTGAGGGAATGTTAGCCTGAGTTCATTTTGATTTTTAATATATACACATATGTGGGTAATTCTGTTTCTGTAATGGAGGTCTGCTAATCAGGCCCCCTTTCATAAAATGTTCTAGGCCAAAGAAAACGTAGTATACACATGTGCCCTTGCTTAATTAGTCTCTTACCAACTGCAGCTCCTCCTCTTCAGTGGCAAAAAAAAAAAGAAAAGAGGATCATCCAGTGACAGTCACACGAGTATACAAAGCGTTGTGTGTCAAGGAATGATGCAGAACATAGCAGCTCCAATGAAATTTTTGGCACTGCCTGGAGATCCAGTGTGTCCTTGGGAACAGTGGCAAGACAACTTTCAAGTATACTTAAGGGCGATAGGAGGTGCCAAGTTTAATGATGATTTAAAAGAGGCCACGTTGCTTAACTGTATAGGTGCAGAGGCGCTCAGGATTTTCAGGAACTTACCAGAATTGGATCACACAGATGTAGTTCTGGGTGGTGAAGCCTCAAGTGGAGCCAGAAAATATGATGTGGCAATAACTAAACTAAACAAACATTTGGAAATAAAACTAACATTGTGTTGGAACGTTATAGATTCTTTTCAAGGAAACAAAATAAGGGTGAAAGCATTGATGCTTACATAGCTGCATTGAGAGGTCTGTTGGCTACATGTATTTTCACAGGAGTGGCGGAGGAATACTTGAGAGTTCAACTGGTTCTACATGTGGCAGATCCTCGCATACAACAGCGTTTGTTGCAGGCAAAAAACCCTACATTGGAACAAGCAATTGAAATAGCTAGGTCCATAGAACTTGGCGAGAAATGCATGAAGGAGGTTCAGAACAAGATGGAGAATGCAGAAATAAAGTCAGTTAGAGAAACAATCGATGGACAATATGGTAGTGAAGAGGATTTGATTGCCATTGTCAAAAGAATAGTGAGGTCTGACAATGATGCTGGATCTAGTCAGGGAAGAGACAGTGCATACAGAATGAACAACAAGTGTTTCAAATGTGGTGGATTTAGACACATAAATACAGAGAAAGACTGTCCTGCTGTATCAGCTGAATGTTATAAGTGTGGACTAATAGGTCATTTTGGCAAAGTGTGTCGCAACAATAGAGGCAGAGGCAGATTTAATGCCCGTCATGCGATAAATAATAATCGATATGGTAGAGGAAGGAGTGCTGCCATGACAAGCATAAAAGCTTTAGAAGAAATTGGTGGTCCCAGTAGTCTATTAGCCATCACAGACAGATTTGAAGAGGATGTACAGATACTTGCATTCACACCAAATGAGAGTGGTGTGGGCCCGTGGGTGCAAATGGAAATAGATGGGATAGCGTTGCAAGTCATGGTGGACACAGGTTCTCCATATACTATGGTGGATGTGGACACATATGTGAACGTACTAAAAAGAAAAACGGAAGAATTGAGATTAACCAAGATTAAAGCGACCGGATATGGTAAGACTCCCATTAATTTAGTTGGGTACGTTTGGGTACATTTAAATTTTGAAGGAAGGAAGACATACTGCAGATTGTATGTTGCTGAAAATGGATTTTCCATAGTTGGATGGTGGGAACAAGCATCATTGAAGATACAGATACGTCCAGGCGAGAGTGTGCCTATTCTTTGCATAAATGGAGACAGCTGTAGTACATCGGAGAATTTAGCCAAGAGTTTTCCTAAAGTCTTCAATGATAACATTGGAATTCTTAAAGGTTTCAAGCATCGGATCATACTTAAAAGAGGAGCAAATCCTGTGGTACATAAAGTAAGAAACATACCTATTGGCACTAGAAAAGCATTGAAAAGAGAATTAGATAAATTGAGCATGCAGGATATCATTGAACCCATCGAAAGCTCTGAATGGTTATCCCCTATTGTTATTGTTAAAAAACCAGACGGATCAATAAGAATGTGTGTTGACCTGAGAGATCTGAATGCCAACATCTGGGTAGACCGCCATCCACTACCTAAAATAGGAGAGATGTTAACCACGATGAAGCCAGCAAAATTTTTCACGACACTCGACTTATCGTCAGCATATCACCAGGTAGTGTTAGATGAAGAATCCAGACATTTAACATCATTTATAACACCATTGGGGGCATTCAGATACAAAATGATGCCATTCGGATTGGCTTCTGCGGCTGCAGTATTTCAGAGATTAATGCATCATTTGTTTGATGGTCTTCAAGGGGTTCATTATTTTCAGGACGATATCCTGATATCCGCAATGTCTGAAAAAGAACATGATGCTAAGTTGTTAGGGGTGCTACAAGTTATACAACAGAAAGGAATGACACTCAAAATTGGAAAATGCAAAATAAAGAAAAACGAAGTAACTTATTTAGGTCATCGCATAAATGCGGATGGTATAAAACCCAAAGAGTCATTGGTCGACACTATTCTCAAGATTCCTGATCCGTTAAATAAAGACCAACTCCGAAGTTTTTTAGGATTAACAGAGTACTATTCAAAGTTTGTGGATCACTATGCTGATAGAACAGAACAATTGATAAATCTGATGTGCACAGGTATGAAATTTCATTGGTCTGAAAGATGCAAGAAGGAGTTTGAAACAATGAAGTCATTAATAAACAGAGCACCTGCACTAAAAATGTTTGACTCAAGTGCCAAGACCAGAATATCAGTAGATGCCAGCAACATGGGCTTAGGGGGGTATTAGAGCAGATTCAAGATGGAGAGGTAGTTCCCATTGCCTTCGCATCCAGGACATTGAGAGGAGCTGAGAAGAATTATTCGACTATTGAGAAGGAGGCTTTGGGAGTTAAATGGATTCTAGAACATTTCAAAAGTCTCATTTGGGGCATACCAGTTGAAATCAGAACTGATCACAAGTCACTTGTACATGTTTTAAATTCAAAGAATCCCCACATGACTTCTCCACACATAAGAAGGTGGACGTTAATTATCATGCAATACAATATCAGTATAAAATACACCCCTGGGAAGACCAATGTAGTGGCTGATTGCTTTTCTCGTCTACCATATAACTCTGACACGATTGAATGTGATGACAAAGAAGAGCTTACAGATGATCAAAACATGGAGTGTATAATAGCACATATACACCCAGGGTTTTCAAAAGAAGATTGGATTGAGGCGAGAGAACAAGATCTTGAACAAAAATCGTTAAGAAAAGCTATTGAAAATGGATGGACAAATACTGAGGAGAATATCAAATCGTGGGAAAAGATAAAAGACGAATTATCAAGTGATAATACATGCGTTTATCGAGGAGAGCGAATAGTACCTCCAGTTAAAATGAGAGAGAAAATTATGAAATTAGCGCATGAGGGCCATGTAGGAAGAAACTTAACAAAAAGAAGAGTAAGAGAAGCTTATTGGTGGCCCAACATGTGGGATGAATTGGAAGCTATGGTTAGGGATTGCTCAGCATGTGCAGTAAGTGATAAGAGCAAAACAACGCACATCACACCATTACAACCAGTGGAAGTTCCAAGTAACGTGTGGACTAAACTGGCTATTGATATAGCAGGACCATATGAAACTTTAGGACCGCAAAAAGTCTATTTCATTTACTGGTTGACTATACGTCGAAATGGGTGGAATGTGGAGTTGTTGAGGAATCAATATCAGCGAGGAAAGTTACTAAATTTTTAGAGGAAATTTTTAACAGAGAAGGGGAGCCTCTAGAAATAATATCTGACAACGGAGCTCAATTTATGTCACAAGAAATCCAGAAATTTCTTAAAGAAAGGGCCATCAAACATAATACAACAGCTTTATACCATCCCATGGGGAATGGATTGGTGGAGAGGATGAATCGTTTCATAAAAGGTATCATTCAATTAGCTATTGTCAACAACATACCATGGAAGGAAACACTAAAGGAGGCACTTAACACGTATAAAGTTACCCCTCATTCAGCGACGGAAGAAGAACCTTTCACTTTGATGAGAGGGAGAATAGCTACAAACAGATTCAGACCTGCGTGGATAACAAAAAAAAAAACAAAGAAATAAATTTGGAAGAAATAGTTAACAGAGTAAAAAGAAAACAAGAAGAATACAAAAATTATTACGACAGACAGAAACGTGTTCAAGAAAGCAAGTTTGAAAAAGGAGATTGGGTTAGAGTAAGAGAACCCAAAAGAGTGATGAAAGGAGAGTCAAAATTTCGTTATCCTCAGAAAATAATGGAGTGTTCTGGAAAATCAGTAATTCTAGAAGATGGAAAGAAGTGGTCATATAATGATGTTATTTTGGCAAAGGAGGAGGAAGTTGTAAAACTTAATGAAGAACAGTTGGCAAAGGGAGAAATGTTTAAAGACAAGTTCAATGACTTGGGATATATGAACAAAGCATTTGCTCAGGAGAAAGTGACACAAAAGGAAATACATAAAAAAAATATAGAGAATGTTCAGTCATCTTCAAGAGTTAGGAAAAGAGCGTGGAATTATAATGATGACTATGTATATTATTAAAGAGAAATTGTGACTTAGAACTACAGCAACACAAAGAAGCAAGAGCATCAAAAGATATACAATACTTTATAGGTGTATCCTTTTCTTAAGTTGGCAATAAGTCAAAATATATATATATATAGTTAGGAAATGTTAGTGGTAACATATTTTAAATTGTTAAACTTAGTTTGTTCAGTTTAATATAGAAGGGAATATGTTGTGATGTTTATTACCATGGTCATCAGTACACCGTGCTGATGGCTATGATGTTAATGAGTTCTGTAACCATGACGGCATGTTCGTGTATGGTTCCAGAATGTTGATGGAACCATACACGAAGTTGCCTGAACAGATGAAGGTTGGCCTCCATGGGGGCTTCTCCCAATAAAACCAGATACTATATAAATTACTCTCATAGTATGACTAAGTGTTATGATCACACTTCTTAACACACTCCCGGCTCCTTGCTCCTCTCCTGCATACCTCCCATGTACCACATATGCCCAAAAGGGCTAGAATACTACACACAAAGCACACAAGCCATACATCTGCCATAAAAAGAAACAGCCGCAAACAACAAACAACCCAGACACTGGACGTTATGCATCTGGACACAACAAGCCCAGTGCACTACTCAAAGCACACCCAGAAAGCTAACATGCACAGATGCCAGTTTCTCTTGGTTCTGCAAACATCAATATAAGAGCACAATCTCTATCACATCCGTCTTCCCTCACTAACCTACCCCACCCATTTTCTTGCAGCGCCACGTGAGCACCTGGAGACCATGCAAATTGTAGCAGTGCATGGTATAATTCAACATTTTTCTAAGGTGGTCTCAAAATCCCAAATAGACTCAGAGGAATTAGAGTCAGTCCAAACCACACTCAATGACGGAGTAGACAAAGTTCACAGCAAAATCCAGCTTTATTATCATCAAAATAAAGCTGGGACAGCATACAAGCATTCAAATCTCATTGTTCTCAACTTGTTATTAAAAAACAATTGCTTAAATACTACAAATGTGTCATCAATGATGTCATAACATAATCTCAGTTTACAAAACCTACGGGGAATGGGGATAGGTTAGTGGGTGTGGATACATATAGAATCCATAGGCATTAAATGTTTCATTGGGTTATAAGTATCAAATGGCTTCACCTGGAACCACCCCAATATTGATAAAGGTAAAAAAGACATAGGGCCTCATCACGACTTTGGCGGTAACCCTTAAATCTGGCGGTAGCGCTATTACTGCTGGATTTAAGGGTCCGCCAAATCAGGACTTTGGCGGATTTCGCCCCAGCTCTGAGCTGGGAGGAAATCCGCCGTAAATTTGCGCTATTACCGCCGGCGGGAAATCCGCCGGCGGTAAGAGCGTGAATTTTCCCCATTGAGCCCAATGGGGAATGGGGCATTGCCGAATGGGCTCAATGGGGAATGGGGATTTACTTTACTGCCGAACTCGTGATCCGGCGCTATTAGCGCCGGGGAGTTCGGCGGTAGGGCTAATACCGCCGGCAGTAATAGCGCCGGCGTTACCGCCCAAGTCGTGATGAGGCCCATAAGCTCTATGACTGGTTGGCAAACTACTTAATGGGTGGCATGACACTAGTGATTTTGATAGGTTGTCTCTCTGATAACCAACCTTGTGCACTTGACAGGGCGTCAATAAATGAGCCAGACATAGAGTAGGGGGATAGAGGCCCATGGACTGTTCTTTTTTCAATTAAAAGTTACCATCTCACATCCTCAGGCCAAGAGACCAGGCAATCCCTTTGTACTTGGTTTTGTCTGGCACCTTGCATCTATATGTGCATTTAGGGAGTACTGCAGGTGTCTTGCCTATGTTGGCATCTAATGAATAATCAATGTGTCCAATTATAGGTCATGTGCAAAAAAGACGGGTATGAAATTGAATGACCTCCTATTTTATTGAGGTTTTGTCTACTATTAATGTGTGTGTGTGATTTATTTCTGTTAGCACCAGGGACACTCTTGAGTAGTTCTTCACGGAGTCTGTTGGCTTACTGTTTTACTGCACCTGCCTAACAAAGACTGTTAGCACTCTTATAAAACTTTAATTAATATGGGAGTATACTGCTTGCTTCTTGGGAATTACTTTCTTGTACCTTGGTTCTGATGTTCCAGTCCTCCCTTTTTTCACTCTAATCTTGGCACTAGTTGCCAGCTACTGCCTGAGCTCTGCACGGATATACATCTCAGTGGATTCAGCCTTTTGAGTTTTCTTGAGTTCATGAGGTCTTTGCTCATTCAAAGACATTCTGTGGCTTCCATTTTTTAAGAAGATGGCTGCCCAATTACACTCTTGTTTCTGTGTTAGCAAGCTATATTTGCATATTGTTCATGTTAGTGTTCTTCATGTCTGTGGATGCTATTTTAATATTCTATATGTCTAAATGCATATATTACCTATTGTACATGTTTTTCATGTGGAGTGCATGTTTGCTTCGTGTCTAATGCATGTGCTATTTTTATTTATTTATTTCTTATTTATTATTATTTTATTTGGTTTGGTTTGGTTAACAAGTTTTAACCTATCCAAAATACAAACAATTTCATTTTGAACCAAATTTACATGTTCCAATATTCCAATTACATTTGATAAATTATATTAGTAAAACAACCCATACAAGTTCATCGTCTAGAACCATTAATTAAATCAAAGATAAAAACTAAAAATAGGAACATCATAACAAATGAAAACTTGTGTATAATCAGCAATCAATAAAGGATTTTTTTTTAAAGTTTCAAACTATCTAAAAACGAGGCTGTGGCTATATTTAGAGACAGATTTTCAGAATTGAATATTTGTTCCCACATCTCTCCAATTGAAAATATATTCAAAGCTCCAAAAAATGTATAAAAGCTTTGCTTTATTTCCTTGATTGAGCCGAGGCTGAGCATTTAGTGAGGAGATGTTCCAGGGTTTCATTTGTTAAGGCATCACTGAAAAAGTGGCAACGACTACAATGCATCTGCTATTGCTATTACAACATTAGTTTGAATGTTTTTGCCAGCTCACATTGTCCCCAGGTCCTGCTGTAACTGCAGGGGGTAAGACGGGAATGGTTGTCTCAGTGATTAACATCTCTCACCTTATCGGTATTGGTGGGGGGGGGGGCAGAAGTTATGGATGATGTGTTCATCAACCTCCTAACAATACCATAACATAACATAAAATACTGCCCGCCCTTGAGCCATGCTACCACAAAAGGTGAAAGAGGTTTATCTCTTGTGCTGTGCCTGTTTCTCTTTTAGGGGGGGGCATCACTGCAGTTCTTGGAGCAGTGTTATGTTGAGTAGATGGTTAAGTCACTACTCATCCCTATACTCCTGCAGAGCAGTAGTCATGTCATCCCAGTACCCTGCTGTTAGAACTGCAGCATGGCTCGGCTCTTGGAATTCCTACAGGAAGTCCATGGGGTGGAATGAACCTGCCCAGAAAAGCTTGATTTTCCCAAGATCCACATTTTTGAAAGTTCAATCACCCCAACCAGACACACTTCTGACTGTCAGGCCTCCCTCATCCCATGGAGCTCTAGGAAATAACCAGAGTGCAAATAAACATAAGGATGTTTTGACTAAGGTAGGGTGAGGTGGTGGGATGGGTGGCGGGTGAGGGAGTAAGCGGTGGGGGAAATTACTGTATAGTGAGGGAAGTAGTGGTGGGGCAATCATTATGCTTTAGGAAGTAGGTGAGGGTCACAGATGGGTTTTGAGTTAGGGAAGACAATTTTTTAGGAGATGGGTGATGGATATTGAGGAGATGTGAGAGGTTCTAGGTGTGTTGGGTCAGAGAGGAGGAGCACATATTATGTGGGTCATGTATAAAATAACTATCCCATAACATATATTTGAATGGTCATGTTTTTTATAAACACAAAATGAGAATGAAGGGTAATGTGTCATACCAAAAATAATAACCATGTATCAACATCAAGCACACATTAAATCCATGGCCTGAAAAGAACATGTTCATCATATCTGGGCGAAACACTAACCCATTTTGAACATCACCCTGGCTGATGAGTGGAGCAGCATCTCCTCTTTACATTTTTTGTTCAAGTTCTGGTGGTCCATGTGCGTAATTTGCTCCCATTGCCTGATTGCTAGATTCTGGAGAAAGAAACACAGGTGGGCAGTTAGCCCAACCGTATTCATGCTGAATTGCAGTGCTATCGCAATGCCGCACAGGTGGCAGAACCAGACTTTCAAAAGCTGAAACTATAATGACAATTATCTTGATTTGTGCAGTTTTCTAATATTCCTAATACACACTTCTTGTGTCATCCATGACCATACAGATACATTGAGAGAAAAGTGTGAATCGTTTTCAGCCTTGGGCCCAGCATGCTTTTGTACCTGCCACTCTGTATTTACTTAAAATTGCAAGCAATGTCATTTTGATAAGGATATAAAGTTTAATTTCTCCTTCTACCCCTACTCTCCACTGAATAAATTCATAGCACTGGAAATGAAGTTTCAAGAATTTGAGCAGTATGAATACTTGATTAAAATTAAATTAAATTAGGCTTAGATTTCTAACATTCAAGCTAATATACCCACTCCAAAAGAGAGAGAAAGCAGTCAAACGAGCATGGTGGTGGGGGTCTACCAGCAAAGTACAAGGCACTTTTAAAAAGTGCCTTAAAAAGTACCTTAAGCAGATTTAACACATCACCCTGAACTAACATCTCTCAGTATAATATTAAAACAAATCAGCAGATGCTGAGTTGGTCTTGGTGGTGAAGGCTTATTAAATGTTGCACAGTAAACAGAACAGCTAGAAGCTATTGGGCTTATTGGTTGTCTTGTGTACGCGTGTGTGAGCGTGTATGAGTGTGTGTGTTTTTGTGTGTGTATTAGTGCGTGTGTCTGTTCACATTGGCAAAGTGCCAATGTTTGGGCCTACTAGAATTACAAGTTTGGCTTAGTCATCAAAGGTTTTGCTGGGTTCCTTACCCATACACATCAATATCTTGTATGTCAGCAGCGTCCTCCAGGTATTGCTCCTTTGGGGTGCACAGTGTCATAGAATTTTGTACAATTCCTCCCAACTGTATGAAACAGCTGGCTTAGACTAAGTCCTACCCTGTTTGCCTGTTATTCATTCAACAGAAAGCTGACCTGGAGGAGGGACCACAATGCCAGGGGGGTTGTGTACTACCGGATACAACAAGCATCAGACACATAGGCAAAAGAACAACTATTTGTGCCCAAATCCATCTGTGAAACCCTTGTTAGACTGGCTCACTACCATATGGCAGGTTGACATCGGGCTTCACAGAAAACACAACAGAAATCTCTTAAAGAGGTTGTATTGGCCCGGGACATATGGGGACATCATGAGATTCTGTAAGAATGTTCCTACATGACAGCTCAATAGCACTTATGTACCACCTAAAGCCCCACTGCAGCGAATGCCTCCCATAAAAGAGCCCTTCCAACTAATAGGAATCGATATAGTGGGGCCCCTAGAACCAAACAGTAGAGGTTATCAATACCTACTGGCTATCGGGGACTATGTAACGGGGTACACAGAAGCGTTCCCAGTGAGAGGCACATAAGCCAAACAAGTTTGTGACTTGCTGATACCATTTGGTCCCCAACTCTCTCACTCACCCTTGCTACTATCTACAGGACCCCTGGCCCTATCTCTCTCTTCCTCTCTGAATAGGCTGACTTCACCTCCTACCTCTTGACCTCTACTTCCAGACTACTCCTCCTCTGTGACTTCAAAATCCACCTTGACTCTCCTGAATCAGCCACTTGACAGTTCCACAAACTCTGTGACTCCCTCTCTCTCCCTATTCTTCCTCCGGTGTGACCCACTCAGCCGGACACACTCTGGATGCCTTATTCTCTGGAGACATCCCTATCTCCAACCTGGTGCAACCACTCTCTACTCTCATCCCACTCATCCCACTCCTCCTGCACTTCCAGCCTCCTTCGCTGTCATTCGACCGATGAAGCAGGTGTCAGTAGCTGCTTTTGCCTCCATTTTCATCCCCTCTCCCACCCCTGCCTCTGACTCTCCCTCTGACTCTGTCCTTGCAAACCTTCACCTCTCCACCTCTAACACCCTTGACATCCTTGCCCCTGTCATGAGGACCCGCCTGAAGCCCACCTCCAAGTGCAATAGCTGTTATGACTCAGATCTTGCCTCTCTGAAACGTAAGGGCAGAGTTGCTGAATGGAAGTGGCAGACCTCGGGTTCATCCTCTGACAAACTGGTCTGTCGCCTGCTACAAAGGCAATATTGTTTATCTATCAACTCAAAGAAGAGGGCCCACATACAAGCCTGCACCTCTAGAGCCACTAAAAAACAGCTGAACCTTTCAAAATCTGCAAGGAACTCACCAATTCAACTGCAGTCTCCACTTCTCTCCTTCCTTCCCATGTACTCTGCACCACCCTGGCCTCCCATTTCACATCCAAAACTCAGGACACCCTGCCCTCTCTCCCCACCACCCCCATATCCACTCCTGCTCCTGCTCCCCTTCCTCCCTTGGCCCCTCTCCTCCACCCTCCCACTCTCCTCCCTTCTGCCCTTAGCACTTGATGAGATCTCTAAAGTTGTCTGCTCTTTGAACGTCGCATCCAAACCGGTGTTTCCCTGCTTTTCTAGAACCATTAAGGACAAAATCTCCTCTTTCACCCTGGCTCTTACTGACCTCTGTAACCTCTCCCTGGCTCTTTCCCTCTATCCCTCAAGCACTCCCTTGTGCACCCCCTCCTAAAAATGCCATCTGTGGACACCTCCTGCCTGCCTAACTATTGCCCTATCTTGACCACCCCCTTCCTGGGCAAACTCTTGGAGAAGTTGGGCCTCCCCCAACTGATCCTTCACAGTGAACTTGTATGGAGGCACCTCCATGAACATCAATCTGGGTTCTGTGCATCCAGAGGCATGGAAACTGCTCTCCGGAACACCCGTGAAGACATGCTCGTAAATCTTGACTCTATCTATCCTGCTGTTCTCATTCTCCTCGATCTCTCCTCTGCCTTTGACATGGTCAACCATTCCATCTTCATAAAATGGCTCTGTGATCCCCTCGGCATCATGGACTGGGTACTGGACTGGCTGACCGCTTTCCTCACTAATTGCCCTTCCCAGCTGGAATGGGGACCTTTCTCCTCTGTCAACTCATGATCTACCTGTGTTGTCCACCAGGGCTGTATCATATCACTGTGGCTGTTCAGCATCTATCTCGCCCCTCTGATGCACCAGATCTCCTCCTTCTCTCCTCATTTCCAGTGCTATGATGATGACACACAGCTTTCCTTCAAAATTTGCTCTACTACCTCATTCTCCTCCTCCTCCTCCTCTCTCATCCCTGATTGTCTGACAGCTATCCAGGCATGGTGTGTGGCTAACAATCTCCGCCTTAATGCCAGTAAAATAAAGAACCTTCTCATTGGGACACCTACGCCCTGTTTCCCTCCTACCCTCTGGCTACCCTCCTTTGGAACTCTACGCTCCCATCCAGTGAGGCCAAAAACCTTGGGGTCATCTTCTACTCCTCTCTCTCCTTCACCCCTCACATCTGGGACCTTGCCAAGAAGGCCCACTTCCAGCTACACCTCTTAGAGGCATTCTCCCTTTTCTCACCATTCCCCAGAAGCTCAATGTCTCCAGAGCTCTGTTCCACTCTAGGCTGGACTACTGCAACAGTCTCTTCCTCAATATCCCCCTTTCCTTCCTATGCCCCCTTCAGCTAATCCAGAAAAGGGCTGTGAGACTTGGCCTCAAGCCCAGTGACCATATCTCTCCTGCCCTTAAACCTCTCCACTGGCTCCGGTGGCCCATAGGATCAAATTCAAGACCATCTGCATCATCCACAAGGCTTTGTGGGGACTGGGACCACTCTATCTCCAGGTTTCTCTCCCTGAGTACTGCCCTGCTAGAGCCCTCCACTCCTCTAACTCCAACTTTCTGCATGTCAAACGCTTCTCCAAACAGAGAGTGGGGGCATGTCTCTCTCTTCAGCTGGTGCTTCTCTTTTGAACATCCTCCCTGCCCCTCTCAGATTTGAGCCTGGCCTCCTTAAATTCCAGAAACTTCTCAAAACTCTGCTCTTCTCTACCTCTTTCTCTCTTTCCCTTCTAATCATCCCTCTGCCACTGAGACTGGTGACATGGTCCCTCATGAATCTCACAGTAACCAGGCCCTCTAACCAGCCAATACCAGCACCCACCCCCCTCAGCACTGCCCTTGTGAGCCCCCTGCCTGGTGGCCATGCATACCACCCTTGGGATTTCTCCATTTTAGCACTTAGCCAGTGGCCTCCTCCCTTAGCACCCCTCAGCACTTCCCTCCCGCTACCCACCAGCACTTGCCCATTTCTTGCCCCCCCTTCCCTATATCCAGCACTTCAATTCACTGCACTAGCACGTCTGAATGTCACAAGAACTACTAGGACCACAATTGTATATTTACTGTTTTCTTTTTTGCTATTTACCCTCCTCCCCTTGCTCCCTCCCCACTTTGCCTTGTGGCGCCTGGAAACACCATTTTGTTGTATAGGCGCCTAACAAATGCTTAATACATAAATACATTAATAAATACATTTTTTTCATGGGTAGGCTTGCCGGAGGAAACAGATATGGATCAAGGCAAGAATTTCATGTACACTGTAATGAGACAAGTGTGCCAGCTCATGTACATCAAACAACTCCCACCTAAGTATTTAATCCCCAAGTGGATGGATTATAATAAGACCGTTAAAAGACCATTAAATAGATGCCAAAGAAGGTGATGGATGTGAAAGAACTGGAAAAAGAATTACTGTTAGTTTTAATGGTGCTAAGAGATATGCTACAGTGCTCCAAGGTGTTCTCCCTCTCTTTGGTCGACAGCCACGGTCTATATTGGATGTCATAACATAAGAATGGGAGAACCAAGACGTAAAACCCTTGTCTGAATATGTAGACAACCTTAGAACACATTTGAGTAATCTACACACATTTGAGTAATCTACAAGACCTTGCCTTGAAGAATTTAGGCCAAGCCTAAAATAAACAAGAAGAACAATGTAACAGAAACAGTTGAATGAGAACCTTTCAAGCCAGAGATAAAAGTTTTCTGCTCCTACCTGCGAGTAAGAAAAATGCTTGCAAGATGGAGAGGGTTGTATTTGATAAAAAAAAGGGTCTGGGACAGTAAGGTACCCAATGAGCCAGCATGACTGATTACAGTCCGAAAAAGAACTACCACATCAACATGTTAAAAGAATGGAAGGAGACCCCAGCTGTGCTGATATTGGATCTCTGCTCAGACAACTAACAAAACTGAACTGATTCCTCTGGGAAATAAGGCTGGCATCCAAGATGTGAACTGGGGAGATTACCTACCCAAGAAAAAAACATAGGGCATAGTTCAGCATCTCAACTGACTCCCCCAGGTCATTTCTAACCTCCCTGGAAGGACCAATCTCGTAGGACACAGCATACAGACGGTTCCTGATAAGGTTGTCAGACTCAGACTCAGACCCTACCGAATACCAGAAGCCAAAAGAGAGGAAGTACAGTAGAAGTTAGACGATACGTTAAAGGGTATCCGGTTATATTTTCCAAAACATATTTTTGAAATACCATTTTGTCGAAAACAATTTGCCAATTTTTTTTTCCAAATGTATTATTTTTTATTTTATGTTTTTTTTTGTTTCGTAAGTAAAAAAGTGTCAATAAAAAAACGGGGTTGGTTGGGGACCCCCCCCCCATTTCAGAAATAAAATTAAAAAAAACTTTCAAATTTTTTTTTGCCAATTCTGTGCCGACAAATTGGCATTTCGAAAATATGGCATTCGAAAAAGTCACTATAAACCGTAAAAATGAACATAAGTGAACCATCAAAAAGCCTTTGATCTTCCCGGATCGTACTAGTGTCAAAACCTGACAGATCAACAAGGTTCTGCATGGACTTTAGACAACTCAATGCCATATCTTTAAATGAGGCATATCCCATGCCCCGCGTAGTGGAACTGCTAGAACAATTGGGGTCCGCTCAGTACCTAAGTATGATTGGTCTAATTAAGTTATATTGGCAAACATCCCTTTGAGAACAAGATAAGAACAAACAGTCTCTGCCACTCCACAAGGACTATTCAAATTTGCAGTCCTCCCTTTTGGTCTGCATGTGGCAGCGGCTACCATTCAACACTTGATGGACCAATTACTGAGACCGCATTTGCCTTTTGCCTTTGCCTGTTTTGACAATATTATCATCTTTAGTAAATCATGGCAAACCCACCTAAAGCATCTAAAAGATATCGTAAAGACCTTCAGTGATGCTGGTCTACATATCAACCCTACAATAAATGCGTTAGGCACCACCCAGACAACATTTTTGGGTTACATGGTAGGACAAGGAGAAATACGACCTCAAACCAGCAAAGTGTAGGCCTGATAAAGGATACCCCTTACATCCTCCAAGAAAGACACAAGAGCATTTCTGGGATTTGTCAGTTATTATCACTGTTTTATTCCACATTTCTCCACGACAGCAGCTCCCTTAAGAGACGCTTCGAAGGCATGATAAACTGGAATGTTACTGGAACTTTAACCATAGATACCAAAGCTCTCGCCGCGTTTCAAGAGCTGAAGAACATCATTTATTTAATCTTGTGCTTCTATGCCCCGACTTCTCGAGCTACTTCTAGCTACAAACAGATATCTCAGATTGTGGTCTTGGGATAGTGTTGTCACAAGGACCAGTTGATCCCTTGCATTCATCAGTCATAAGCTCTTACCCCATGCACTAGCATATTCCACCATTGAGAAGCAATGTTTGGCCATCAAATGGGCTGTCATTCCGGTATTAACTGTTGGGCTGATCCTTCACCCTATTGACTGATCATGCACCCTTGCAATGGTTAGCTGTTCAAAATGATTCCAATCATGTGTTCTACAATGGTTTCTTACCCTTGAACCGTTCACATTCATTACTCTTCATAAATAATCCGTGTTTCAGGTGGTGGCTGATTAATTGTCATGGGCCACTAATCTGCCAGAACAGATAGATCGTGGTGATGGAGATGGTGGATGGGGTAGACAGGGTCCACCGTTGGGTTATAGGTCTGCAGGGCCGACCTCAGCAGTGAGCGACGCAGCAATTGGTCTTGGAGTGGTCAAGAGGTGGAGTGCCACTCGGGACACCAACCCAATGTCACTGGCAGTCGTGACGAGTGTTCAGAGGCCCGCTAGCAACGTGACAGAGGAGAAACTTTGTACCAAATGGACAACGCTGAAAGCAACCATGTAGGATGCCAATTTAAGGAGGCAAATTGATCTTCCCAACAACATCAAGAAGCTACAACACTTACCAATGACGGTTGATTCCACAACATAGGGATCACGGACATGGCACATCCAGGAGCCATCACGAGGGTTACTGGGATTGGCAGAACCGAGGGTCAGGGAGACATCATGTGTCCTCAGATTTCCTTCATTCCAGGAGGAGGACGCAGACCCGATGGCTCAGGTTATTTCTGGGCTTACTCTGCTGAGGAATAAAAGCACGGGAAGCCAACCAACACTGGAGGGATACCCTTATCCTGTCTCTATTTTGCTGGAAGAAAAGTCTGAGGATGGAAAAAGCAAAAAAAACGTTTAAAACACAGTGTTTAAATTGTATGTTCCAATAAACATTTTGGTTATTCGACACTGCAACGCTACATCTGCCTTTCTATCACTCAAAGGCTGTTAGTAGTATAAGCACACAATGCTGTTTATGACAGGAGAGTGGTGTTTAAGGAGAGTATGGATAATTTTGTTGAGGTATCTGTGTTGGATTTGTGTGATCTTAAAGGAAGTGTAATGCAAACACGTTTCCTAACGTGGTGTATGTTCCCTGGTGTTATCCTGTGTTGTTTCAGTGTGGGATGTGTCAACAGATATACTAAGAGGAAGAAGGTTTTAATGTGGTTGGTAATACTATACCTTGCCTAGCAGACTACCTGATAAATGGAGGCAACCATTTTTCACTTTTGCAACCATCACATCTGGCCACATTAATTTTGTATATCCATGTAAAACATAATGTTTCCTGCTTTTGTGTTATGCTTTTATGTTATTTTATAGTACGTCATGCTACCACAGGTTGCACTATACCACGTCACATATTCAGAACCCACCATTTGTAATTAGTTGCCCAGGGCATCCTGTCTGACTTCCCACTGCCACCTCAAAGACAGTCCAAACATACACAAGCAAGAAGGTCTGGGATCCCCTCTACAGAGAATGAACATGGCCAAACAACCTGTTATATTGGTAGGTAGGTACCCACTTGATAGGGTCTACAATCACATTTTTGCAGACCCTTCCAAGTGGATGCCTTTCCGTAGAACAGTTTATTTGGCCATGTTCATTTTCAATAGAGGGGATCCTAGACCTTTTTGTGAATGTGTAGTTGTAGACTCTCCCGAGTGCACACCCTCCCATAGAATATGTTATATGGCCATGTTAATTCTCAGCAGAGGGGTTCACAGACCTTTTCAAGAATTATTAGGTCCTTAGCGTTTAACCCTATGTTACCCAGCGTAATCCAGATTTGGGCCCCTTGCTCACTGTGTTTAGAGAGGCAAAGCGCCACCTCAGTGATGAAGCACAACAAAGCTGAACACACATGTCTGGGGTTGCTGATGGTATCTTGTTTAGAGGAGAATTGTCTAGTATTTGGGTGCTAGACAGCCCAAGTGGGCGGGACAGGACATATATCCAAATGGGTATTTTTCCTCTGTGAATGGCACTGTGAGATAAAGCATGGTCGTAGACCCTCCCGAGTGGGTACTGGACCATGGAACAAGTTATTTGGCCATGTTAATTCTCGGTACAGGGACTCTGAGACCTTTTTGCAAACATAACACTACCTCGATTTAAATGGGACCATGGTTCATTATTGATACACAAGCACAATAAATCAGCAGATGAGAAAGCCAACAACCACACATCACTTCACAACCACAGCATAACTATGCTGGCAGATACTAATACAAACGATACGATATGATACGATATGGCATTTATAACGCGCCTATACACAAGTGTTTGATAATTTTGTCCTTAAATCTTATGCGTGTGGGCAAAGTCAGAGGCAACATGTGCATTAAATTGCGGTATTACTGCTAATGTTACCTACCCTATGTGCCAGAAACATTTCTTCGGGAGAACAGGCAGGCTTACCCACAAAGTCTCTATAAAGCCGCCCCGCCCGCCCTATTTGAAGTGCAAGCATCCATCTCAAGTTTTGGTCTAGTTGCACCCCCGATTCTCACTGTGCTGCCCCCCTTAAAAGCAGGCCCTGAATTGATAGGATTGTCCATAAAAGTTTCTTCTAACGTTACAAACAACAACAACGGTAATACATTCTTTGATTGTTTTTCCAATGTGTTTAAAGGTGACTTTGTTTTTGTGAACACCATGGATGGAGATGTATGACATTTTACGAGGTATGGCACAATCGTTGAATTAAATCTTTTATTGGAAGACTATTTCGTTGTTTACAACGTTGTGCAGAGTTCAGTGCAGCTGTTATTGACAGATCCACACCGTATGTTTCAGAGCAAATGCTGTAGCCATTTTGAAAAACATAATCTCCTTTACTCTGACTTGGTTTAATAAGACGGCCAACACTGATGCATGTATTACTTCTATAGTGAGTGACTTAAATGTTCTCACATTTCCCAAAAATGAAAAGCCTATAATATTTCTGAAATTGATCCATTTATTCGAATTGGTACAAGTCCAATGTGAAAACCTGTATCTGATCAATTATATTTAGAAACAGTTATACTTCGATAAGGTTAAAACAACACTGTTAAATAAAATGCCATGAACAATATCAGTCTCCCGATAAAAGGAATTTCAAACCTTACTGGGATAACGGAAATGGTGTGCTAAGTCGGCCATCCTTTAGTCAGTGAACATGCCCTTTATAAATAGGCACAGCCAGGGCCTGCTTCTTATTGTAAAATGCTCGTGGCAGTTACATGACACATGACCCGACGCCCGCGGTGCGTCGTTTCCATGACATCTTTTCAGATGTACTCATCTCTCCTGCTTTATTGAATTGTGTGTTCAGTCTCTCGGGATATGTGAATGGTGGGCGTTGTTTTTGTTTTTCGTTTAATTCCTGCGTTTATTTTTCAGACACTTTGCTTATATGTTTTTGTTTACCTTTACATTAATATTCAGACTCTTTTCTGCCACCATCTCTTCATTTGAAGGATGTGAGCTCTGCGACTTAGAGGCTAACATTGTCTTTTAACAGTGTGAACATATCCACAGAGCAGATAACATTCAGATACAAATCTGAGTCCAAAATGATGTTTTAGTTGTATGCATTCCATGTTTTCTAACTTGTGCCTTGCTTGTCTACAAAAGGCGTATTCTTGAATATCAATATTAAAACATGAGCGTTGATGCGGCGGTGCTTGTTGGATACTCGGTTACAAGACGTCAGTTGTTTGTTTGCAAGTATGTAGCACTACATTTTACAAAGGAAGTTTATTCTTTCAAACAGGGCTGTTGTGTTCGAAAAACTGCAATTCTGTGCCACTGCAAAGAAATTGAGAAATGAGGCTGTCAAAGTGATTGCAAAATCGGTGCCAGTGTTTTTGTGCACATACAGAACAAAACATCAAAACTAGCTTTCTGGGCCATTATTCTGCACCTGAGTGTATTTTCCCAATCGTGACTCCAGCCCAGACGCATCTCATTTTTCAGCTCAGCTGCCCGAGCACTCGTTCATTGCATGCATGAGGGGGGCGCTCTGAAGCCTGTCTGCCTCTGGGAATCACGCTCCGGCGCTTTGTCCTATTCTATCGCCAGCACCAGCAGTCTTAAAACTATTACCATACTCTGCGGGCCAGATGGCCTATAATTGTGTGTTGTGCTCAAGCCGATGAATAGGTCTGAACAGCACTTCTCATTTTTAAAAGCAAAGTAAACCCCCTATCTTGCCCTCACACCCACAATTATGTTTTTTTTTTTTTAAGTCTCCAAGAATGATTTTCCTCCCACTTCATCTTCCATGAATTCATGCCAAAAGATGTATATAATCTTTTTTTTTTAATTCAGGCTTCTTCTTTTTAACATGTTCACCTGCTCGTTGAACCCCCTCTCCCCCACACCCCCAGTGCCAGATGAACTGTTCCTTCAATAGCACTATGTTAGGACACCACTGATTATTTGACTGTATTACTTTAGATTAGGGCTGACTGAGTTTTATTTGCATGAAAACAAAGGAGGCAGCTCTTGGGGGTGACATGCCTGCCAACAGAGATTAAAAGGACCAGTCCCTGCATGTTCGTCATGGCGTCTGTGGTATTAATCGACTCCTCTTTGTTCGCATTTTCACCGGCTCTGCATATGAACCATTTAATCAGTATTCACCAATGTTGTATTCAAAACATCGCTTACGATTTGTGGACGTGGTGCACAGGTGACGCGTTCGCCAATTGCAAATATTTGATTCCCAGTTTTTCTGGTAAAAGATCCTAAATAGGGGGGCAAGGGGGTGGTCTTCAATAATTAAATGGCACGCCATGAGGGGATTTTTTTGCAGTTTAGGTTTGTGCAGTTTTCAGTCAGTTCACCATCAAATGACGCTGGCCTGTGCCAGGTGCAGCTCAGATGGACAGTCGCAGCGATATTTTGCAGAGCTGCAACCATCCGATACCAGCAGACAGCGCTCCACTGCAGATATTTGACTGGGTAGAGTATCACAGCCTTGGCACAGTCTCCATGGGAGGGTGACCTACTCCCATCTAGCCCCGGTGCCAAGTCATTTGCTGCATATGTCTACTTGCTGACTTTTTTTCTAGAGGCAGTTACATATGGCTGGCAACAGCATCTTTTTGATTATCAACCCTCTTATATACATTTAAAGACAACAAATATATTTTTATTTTTCAGCACAAAGTGTCTTTGCACAAAAGAAACAAAAGTGTAAACAATTACATTCTAATTAAAATATGTACACAATAAAGTACCATTGTTCACACTCCCACAATACATTTCTTAAAACAAATTAATTCAGTTCCAACTAAAATAATACACATAACATTAACCACAGATCTTATTAGCAGTAGAGCCCCCATGATATGGCACAACGTGCCTCAAGAGCAGAATCCCAGCATTTATCTTTCCTGGACAATGGGCAATAAATATCTTCCATTCGCATCAAGCCTATCTTCCCTTGATCTGATATTTTATCCAAGCCCACAAAGATCCCCGTGATCATCCTATCCAGCGCTACAATAAGTGACATTTGTGGGGTAGTCATAAGGCTATCTCATAAATTCTGAACTAGAACGCGTGATGTTGAGTGAACAAATCTCTCAAAGCATTTTGTTCTTAGATGCCCAAAGGTGGGACAGTTCATGAAGAGATGGTAAATATTTTTCTCAACTTCTCTATTACACATTCTACAATTCCTCATACCCTTAGGAATACCCAGCCTATGGCTGATGTATTCTAGTGTCGGAAGACAGTGTAATCTAAACCTTAGATAACAGTGTCTTATTTTTGGAGAAGGGAATTTCGCTAGATACCCTCTAAGTTTCTTAATTGGAAGGGAAATAAAATCCTTACCCGAGTAATGCTTTAGTCTGCTCAAATCTTGGTTATCCATGATTCTACCCCATCTTTTGATCTTTGTCTTTACTAATGTGTCAGTCTCTACACCTGACAACTCTAGATCACTCCTCATACTTTCACACCATCTTTTACATTTCTTTAGGTAGGGATTTATGTCCAATGAGAGATGAGCCATTAGATAGAATCCAAGTACAGATTTGCTAGCTCACTCCAGATTGCCCAACAGGGAGAGACTTCTCCTGGTGTATTGAGCCCACCAGGAGATCAAGCCCAGTTCCAATCTAATAACACTGTTCAGTACCGAACTTGAGCAGTCCAGAGCCTGTTTGAGGATCCTTTCCTCCATAATGTCAAAACATTTCCTATCCCGAATATTCCATAGTTCACACCCATAAAGTATGATTGATGACATTTTGGTTTTATAGATTTCTATAAATGGGCCTAAGGAATAAGCACATAGCTTCTTTTTTATAACCATCAAAAGTGAGGAACATGTGCGTATTTTCACATCTATGCGCAACTTCGGGTATTCCTGGTGTTTCGCTACAGTGATGGGGAATCCCGTGTAGCATATAGAGTCTACTCACTCAATCGATTAATTGCTCAATTTCCAGGCGAAACTCTTAGGCTTCTTGCAGGTCGTGGCAGTTAGAACATATGACTTGCTTGGGATTATCTGCAGATGATTTTCATTGAGGTATTTTTCTAAACATTCTAGTTGTCTCTGAAGACCCATTTGCGAGTAGTTCATGAGTATTAAATCATTGGCATACGGTAGACACCTTATTGTTAGACAGGAGAAACTAGGTACATATCCCCCCATTCTTCACTTTTAGTCCATAAGTCGGCTAGGTATAAGTTAAACAATGTGGAGGCGAATATGCATTGTTACCTTACCCCACGTTTTAAGGGAATCTGTTGGGATAATTCACCCCTCATATTAAGTCTGACTTTGGGCGAGTTGTTAGAATAGAGAATTCGCATCATTGACAGTAGGCCAGGGTCTATCCTGCACTTTGCTAATTTATCCCACAGCAATGCAATATTGATGTTGTCGAAAGCAGCGGACAGATCCACTGTGGCCACATAAAGTGAGTGGCCTCTTGGTGGGCCAATATCTGACAGAAAAGCTGTCCGAGCAATCCCACTTACTAAAGTTCCATTTCTTTGGATAAATCCAGTTTGGAAAGGGCTTAGTATATTTGCACTCTCTGCCCAGCGAGTAAGTTCACCCAAAAGGAGTGTTGAAAAGAGTTTTGAAGTGGTATCAAGCAGGGAAATTGGTCAATTTGATGCCAGATTGTACCTATCCCCTCTTTTAAAGGTAGGAACCAGTGCTGAATAGGTCCAAGAGCTTGGCAGATACAGTCGTTTACAATATTGGTGAAAAGGTGGAGTAAAATATCCTCCCAGAGAGAAGGCATTTTTATTTTATGCGAGTTCAAAGATTTATTTTGCAATTTTGTAGGCCCTAAGTTGTCCCTCACTCTCTCAACCTCAAGTGGGGTCCACCCTTCAAGCAGGCATTCATGGCCCTTGGTTAGTGCTACTAATCATTTAACCCTGCTGTCTAAGTTCTGATCTTATGTTGTGGTGGCTTCCTTGAATGCATTCTCACTGATTCCCTCATAGACATCCCAGCTGTCCGTACGCTATCCACCTGTTAATATTCTTTTTTTGTTTGCTTTATTTTAATAATATTGAAGGTATCATACAGTAACAGGCATCAAACAATCAATTCTTCAATTAATTATAGTACCTGCTATTACTTAATCAGAAACGACAGAACAAATTGACTGAAACTATGAACCAAAAAAACAGTGATGAAACGTCATCAAAAATGTCATGCGAGAGGACATCAGAGGGAATATAGAAGAGAATGAAGAAAGAAAGACAGAAAGAAGGTGCAGATCACATAGGAGTAACAGAACAGATTGGAAGAGAAGATACTATAGCCACAGGCTGGACAAGAGCTGGCTATTCGCATTACATTGATGCATACATCTATATATATAAAACAAAGTTGTGTGTGTTTGTGGATTTGTATAGGGCATTGATCTTGGGAATGTAACTCCTCATGAACAGTGAGGTGTGGCATCATGAATTTTGCATGGGATATTCTTTATTTCATTGCCAAATTGATGCAACCATTTCTAGCTCGTTAGGGCATCCCGTTCTTTGCCATTACGTTTTGTGGTGTTTCCGCGCGCCACCTACAGGTCATTTGTAGAAAGTGCTCATAATCACGCTGTCTGTGCTAAACTGGTCGTGCGTTTATTTTCTCCAATATCTTTAGGAGAGAGTTAGTGTGTCTTTCTTTTCATTGATTTGTTTTGCAATTTACTTGATACATGTTAATTTCACTAATTAATTGAACACCACATATTTATTTTCCTTTGATTTAAATTCTCACATTAATATTATATTTGTATGCTTACTGTGATTATTTGCAGTGTGTGTTTAGCAGCGAAAATGGTCACCACTGCTAACAACACTGAAAATAATAAGAGTAAGCATACAAATATGATTTTCATGTGAAAATTTAAATCGGAGATAAATGAACATTTGGTGTTCAATTAATTAGTGAAATTAACATGTATCTCGTTTTTCCTTTGTGGCAAACAACAGTATTTGTTCATCTTTTTTGGTGGAAGATGAAAATAAATCTGAGACTGGACATCCCGGTCGAATCCTGGTACTTAAGCTAGTTGATATATAAATCCATGTATACATTCATGTATACATTTCTGTATAACGACGCAGAGCGTGCATGGCCACTATTTCCAACAAATAAAGATAAATTAATAAGCAACAGTGTCTTAATTCATCATTTCATCTCTACCTTAAGAAACTGCCCTCTGTTGCATTGCATTCAAGTTACAATATGTTATATTAGTCTTACAAACTGATGCAACAACCAAGATTAAAGTCCATATTCAGATATTACAAATTACCATAAATTCATCTGTATTTCTATTCCCCCGGGTAAAGTGTAATGACTGGGTGGGGTACATGAGGGGGGAGCAAAAGGTCATGATACTAGACTGGACTGGAGTATGAAGAGGGGCATCAGAATTTAACTAGGCTATCCCTACTAATTCTCTCTCCGTTCCTGTGATCTGATGGATTACACTTCAAGGGTCTCCTGTATAGGTGGAGCATGGGAAGCCTTCCAGCATGGTACATGTGCATGCAGCGCATATATGCCACTAGATTCCACCATTTTACCTTAGACAAGGACAATTAAATGCTACTCCACATTCGTCCACCCAGGTCTGCTCGATTTTCAAATTAGAGTGGGGCTGTGGGGTTGAGGATAGAGTTTTATAAATCAATGATGCTGATGTGGGAGGGGCCTCCTAAGCCACACCTCCCCCTTCTCGGCATGGGCTTGTGCTTGACCTGCCACATCTAACCAATTGCCAGTATTGTTGGTATTTGCCCATCGGTAGCTTATGTCTAACGTGCAACTCCTGGAAATACATTGTTCCCTCGTCAGGCTATATCTGTTTGTCATATAATATCCCTGCCCTATCCCATGTCCCCCAAACTATTGGTTTGCCATCCACTCTCATGCCTTTCATTGTGGCAGATCGGTTTTGGGACTTCTGACAGGCAATCTTGAACCAGGTCCATAGAGCCTTTCTTGTATAGTAAATTGCAGACATGTTTTGAAGCGCTATGTTAGCCGTCTGGTTTGGGATATCGTGGGATCAGAAGGGAGCTGCCAGGCCTGCCTCAAGTTTAAGCCACTGAGGTGTATTAGGCTAGGATTTATCAGAGAACGAGGCCAACCCTTGCTTTATTACAAATGCGTCCAGGTATCTCGGGAACAGTGGGAGATTCACTCTTCCTTATGAGGGGTGTAATATGAACCTACTCAGTGTGACACTTGCTTTTTCCTACCCCATAGGAATTGGGAGAGTGTTTTATTAATTGTTCTAAAGAACTGTGGTGTCCATTTTAAAGGCAGCATCAAAAGGGCATACATAATCACTGGGGAGATTGACATTTAATTATTGTTTCCAACCTACCCCACCATGACAAGCGAAGTGGGGTCCACTTAGATAGCAAATATTCCTCCTTGGCTAAAATTGCTTCGGCATTCGATTGCACCATGCAAGGAATATCATTCATGACACCAATACCAAGATACTTAATTCTGAGAGGTTGCCAATGGAAGCCTTCATCAGCAAAATGCGCTTTCAAGCAATATATTCAGTGGCACCATTTCAGTCTTGTCTGCATTCAATTTGTAACTAGACACATCAGAGTATTGCTCAATCTCTCTCAGAAATGGGCCCAGAGACTTATGCAGGTCTTCTAGCAAGGCTAGAATGTCATCTGCATAAGCTGCCACTTGATGTCTTCCTTACTAGTCCCTACTCCTTTAATCTCCCAGTTCAACCTGATGCACTGGAGCAGTGGTTCCAGAGAGAGAATGAAGAGACGAGGTGAGAAAGGACAACCTTGAACATCCCCCGATGTAGCGGAAAAAATGGGGAGAATGTGCCATTGACAAAAACAGCAGATCTTGGGTTTTCATAAAGGGTGGGAACTAAAGAAATTAATTTGGATTCAAAGCTATGCCATTTCAGAGCCTCCGCCAGGAACGTCCACCCAATGCGGTCAAAGGCCTTCTTGGCATCAAACATTGTCGCTGCCTGGGGTCTGGCCGATTTCCCCACCCGGTCAAGTTTATCACATAGCAGGCGAGTATTCGCATGAGATAGCCTTACTTTCACAAAGCCGGACTGATCCTTTTTGACCAGATGCAGTAAATGCAGGTCCAGTCCCATGGCCAAAACCATTGCAAAGATTTTTGCCTCCAAGTTACTAAAAGAAATAGGCCTGTAGTTCCGCACTGGGGAAGCTCCCTGATTTCAGAATCACTTGTATCATGGCCTCATAAAAAGTTACCTGTGGGTTCCCATCCTGTGTGTAACAATGGAAAACTTCCACCAGTTTAGGAGCAAGTACTTCCATAAAGGAGCAGAAGAATTCTACAGGCAGGCAGTCCGTGCCTGGGGCTTTCCCTACTTTTAATTCAATCTCAGTCAGTGTAATCTCCCGCACCAGAGCCGCAAACTTAGTTGTGGGAATGTCTTCCTTCATGGGGTGTGGGGTTCGATCCAGATATGATTCTATTTGGCTAGTTGATGGAGACAGTTCAGGTGTGTACAAAGTCTTATACTAGCCAGCATATGCAAGTGCAATCTTCTCATCCATAGTTTAACCTCTTTCTCAACTTTGAGGGCGGCTGCCTTGTTATTCTGGCTTCTAGATGTAATCTAGCCAGCAGCTTCCCTACCTTGTTAGCTCCCCTCAAACATTTGTATTTGTATTTTAGCAGGATACCAGCCTCTTTGTTTGAACAATGCTCAGTAAACTCACTTTTCTCCTTTATTAGTTTTGCCAACTGATCCTGGGACGGCGAGCGAGAACAGTCAGCCTCCAAACATTAGATATTCTGAAGTCACTTGGCAGCCTCCTGCCTCACCTTCATATTCCACCCAACTACATAACCTATAATGTGCCACTGGAGTGTGGCTTTGTATGCATCCCATACCAACCCCAGAGACCTTTCCCTGCATTGTTGTGCTGGAGGAAGTTGTTGTTAAACTGTTCTACTGAGGAAATGAAATCAGGGGTCTGAAGATGATCAGTATTTAGTCCTCATTTCATGCGCCTCCTCTGTCCCCTATCCCAGTCGAGAGCGACTACTACAGGAGCCTGGTCAGAAATTAGGATCAGGTATATGTCTGCCTTATGAACCTGCACCATCAAACTCTTAGTCATAAACAAATAATCTATTATAGAGAACAATGAATGTGGCTGGAATAAAACGTAAACTCGTGAACATACGAGTTGCACATTCTCCATACATTTCCCAAGTCGGTATCCAGAATCTTCCGTTCAAAGGCTGAATGTATGCTGGTTCTGTGGAAAGGGGATTGTGAACTTCTATCTAGGAAATGTTTGAGTGGAAATATTACAATCCCCACTGATGATCCTGTATCCACATTCCATTTGTTGCACTTTCCCACTCAGGTTTACCCAGAACCTTAGAACATGCTGGTTAGGACCATACACATTTACTATCACTTGGGGAGTTATCTCCCATCTTACATTTGACAACCAGTCATCTGCCTCTACTTTACAACATACTCTCCACAATTCTATACAACAACCTTTAAGTATTAGTATTTCCAACCCGCCTTTACATCCCTCTACATCAGAGGCCATCAACTGCCCCACCCACTGTTTCATGAGCATGTTTCATTCTTTATTTGAAAGATGCATTTCTTGTATAAGTGCCACATGGGCGCCCAGCCTACACAGGTGAAACAGAACCTTTTGCCACTTAATAGGAGGGAGTAAACCTTTCACATTCCACATGATAACATTAACCATAAAACAACTAATCTAGGTTGGATGTGTAGGTGTGATCTGATAAGGACCACCATCTCTCAGAAAACCAAATTGTGCACCTGAGGAAGCAGAGCCAATGCACTCCCTTGCCATCAGCTGTAACTTCTATGAAACTATTCACAAGTCATAGAGCTACAGATCTGCAAGAATTATGCCAGGAGAAAAGAGAAAAAGAACAGAAGGTGATATATACAAACACAGTATAGTTTGACCCATCAAAACAGTTCATTGACCAACATCCTTCCTATTGGGACCCCTGCTTCTTCTTTTTCCCCCTCACGTAGGCCATCCACTATGGGCTCTTCCCCTTCTCCTTCATCTGAAGCCAGAAACCTTGGAGTGATCTTTGACTTCTCTCTCTCTTTCCTCCCTCACATTCAGGACCTTGCCAACTCCCACTTTCAGCTCTACCTCCTCAAAGGAATTCTCCCTTTCCTTACTTTCCCCCAGAAGCTCAATGTCTGTAGAGCTCTGGTCCTCTCCAGAATAGACTACTGGAATCCTTAATCTACCCTAATCCTCTCTATAACTACTAGCTAATCCAGAATAGGGCAGCAAGACTTATCCTTGGCCTCAAACACAGGGACTGCATCTCTCCAGCGGTAAGAACTATCCACTGGCTCCCGGTTGTTGGAAGGATCAAATCCAAATTCCTCTGCATCATCCATAAGGCCTTCTGGGGCCTGGGACCCCGCTATCTATAACTTGCTCTGATTAAATATGCTCCTCCAGCACCAACTCTCTCTGTGTCAAGCACTTCACTAAACTCATCGATTTAATTTCTCACTGCATTGACCATTGTGTGTTTATCAACTGAAGCCATGGTCAGCTGAATGTTGGACAGTTCCACTAGAATTGCAGCTAGGTCACTATGTTGCAGGTTGGCCCTTTGCCCATGGGCAGTCTTCTGTTGGGGTAGAGATTGTGTTGCCTTCTCCTCTCCATTGAAATGTAAGGCATTATTTGATGCCATGACCGTGGCCCAGTACCTTTGACCAAGTAAAGAATTTAATCTGGCTGAAATGCTGAGAAAGATCCTCCTGGGATGTTCTGTGGTATATAGAACTTGGCCCACCCAATACAAGACTTCCACTGCTGCTTCAAAACTGTGCACCCTTGACTTCCCTTATCTAGCACATTTGTGAGGACTCCCTTTGAAGATGGCTACCAGCGAACAGTCAGGAGGAGGGGCACCAGCATAGAATATATCCTGGGACTGTATTAATACACACATCCACTAGGCCCTCTATCAACCCCTCTCATGGAGAGGCCACAAAGATAATCACCCACGGCTCAAGCTGCCATTACCACAGTATTACTCCCCTCATTTCCTCTCCCCACATGGTGGTTCACCCATCGCTCCAGCTGCTCTGGGAGGGGCATAAGCTGCAGCTCCCCACTGCAATCCGGCTCCTTTACCTCAGCTCCCACTCACACAGTTGACTGCAGACACGCCACATAAATAGGGAGCCGGGAGTGAGGGAACACCAAGTGCAACCTGCACTTCAGCAGCGGCTCCCTCAGCACACCTGGAGCGACTCTCTGCAGCACTGGATGCTGCTGCCCTCAGCAGAGTTTAGGACATTGATCTTCTCTGCACCAGCACTCATGCCAAGCACCTCTGACCACTCTGGTGTTGGCCCGACAGCCACAACAGGGAGACCACCTCACAACCCCGCCTCAGCAATGGCTCCCTCACTCCCTGTGTGGATTCTCAGCCTTCAATAAAGGTAGGCTCCACGTACTGGATGAACTTCGTTGCGCGTGTGTCTGGAGCCATAGAAACCTGCGGCCATCATCTGGACTACTTGCCACACCCCCAACACCCTTATATTATGAAATGCAGATACAAATGCCATAATTGATTTTAGTTACTAAGAATTCATTCTAATTTAAACTACAGATGTGCAGGCACTCCCATCGGATGGATCTTATAGTTAACATATGCCCCGGTAAAGCAATGATATGCCAGTATCACCTATAGCTATCTGACAATGATCTCTGATTCCTTATGAATCCAGTACCTCCAAATTACACCATACTGTCACAACCCTGCTTCAATAAAAGGGTGGTGGTGTTGCAATTATTTTCAATCACAATCCTACAATAAACACAGTTACAGCTCCATCTATCCTCCTCCCTGATGGATGTGTGCGATGATTTCATTACTGCGTAAAACTAATAATTTGTTTGTACTTGTAAACAGAGCTCCTGTCCCTTAAGCTCACTTTGTGGACACCTTGGCAGTAGTAGCAGCAGAAACATGTCTTACTCGTTCCAATGTATTAATCATCAGTGTTCCATTGGGAGGCTTCTGTGGACACTTACACCAGTGCATCCAATTGATGCACTTTAAGAGGGTCTTAGCCCTTTGGTCATTGTTCACACCTTAGAGGCTGGCCACACTCAAGATCAAATATTTTTCTTTAATTTCTTCTAGTCATGTGGCTTACCCATATCTGTGTCATGGACAGCTCATTATGTGATTCTGATGTATATTTCCTCCTCCAAGTCCCTCCCTGGGGCTTGGGACAATAACAAAACCACTTTCAACTCCAGGTTTTGTGGGCGCGTCCTGCCAGAAGTCACAGGCATCTCTCTTGCAAACCCCAAGCAGTGATGTATAATACCTCCAGAGAAGAGAATATCTAAGATAGCTTTTCACCCTCCTGTTGCTAGCCTATTTGACTAGATTGCCCCATGAAACCTCTCACATCCAAATCTATGACTTGTGATGAAAAGGGGTGTCAAATTACATAGTCATTCTCCAGAAATCAACTAGAACGTTAGATTGTAAAAAAGCACAGTCAGTCAACACAACTGAAAGAAATCTCTGTGGCCTTCATATTTTCTGTATGTACATTTAAAATAAATTATTTCAGAGACACAATCGAGTCTTCGATTTCTATAATGACAAAGGAGCATTTTCCAGTCCTGAAGGTGTTTTCATTACACCTCAGATCTGGCTCACACATTTGTCACCTAGGAACAATTGGTATGTAATTTGTTCAAGTTATTCCGCAGACACAATAACCAACATTAGAATAGAATAATCATTAATTGAATACTCTGATCCTGTGACTTTGTTTGATAAATCCTCAAACTTCCAGGATTCTAGGCATTTTTATTTACGTTTTATATACTGTTTCCACTCCACTTTTATAGTCCTTGATGAAAAACATGTGAGTGCTTTGAATCACTTGATGACCTGTTTCCCTCTAAAATGCAAACGTTTATCATTACACTTATGGATGATCTTCTTCTTGTTAACTGTTCCTTTAGTACTGGTATAGTACTAGACTTATGGAAAACGTCACATGTCAAATCTCTGATTAAGAAATTCACATTGGATCTGGGCGATCCCATACATTTTTAGGCCAATACTTGAAATATCATTCCTTGTGATGAAGCTTGATCAGGTGGTTGCGTACCAACTACAGATTTCAGTTGAGGGTGACAATCTCTCAACTCAATTCATCTATTTTGTCTGACTAGGTACAGGTATTTTGTCTCGGGAGGATAGCTCAGCGGCAACTTGCTCGCCTTGGAAGCAAGATGACACGGAGCAACACAAGGTCGATCCCTGGGTCTGCGCTTAGAAACCTCTGGGTATTAAGCGCATTATAAATAACCTATCATATCATATATATCGTAACAAGAGGAACTTGAGGACAACAGTTACAGAGTCCTGATATTGCTTGATTTATTGGCAGCATTGAGCACTGCTGCGCACGCTAGCGTCATGAAACAGGCTTAACTTCATCTGGATAGGTGGAACATTATGGGCAAGAAGAACACAATCATTTGAAGTCTTCTTTTTCTGTTTTCGTCTACTGTTTTGGATTTCTGCTTGGCTCTACCTTATGCCCACATCTTTTTCTTAAATGACAAAGCTCAGGTTCCTGTAATCCCTGACAATGAACAATTTCATCCAGAAATATCCAGCAATTCCCACTTCCTGTGGGACAAGAAGTTAAAAAAGAGTAGTCTCAGGAAGACCTGCTATTCCAGGAATTACCCAATATCACGGGTGGGATAAAAAATTCTGATCCATTCAAAAAAGGCCAGTAGTTGATTTATCATTTTGATAGCAAGCTCATTCTTTTGGAATGAACCACATAATTAGAAATCAAACTTAGATGACATGATTAGAAAACAAGCTAATATTAATGGCTTTCATTGATACGGGGTATTAATCACAGTTGACTTTCTTCTCTCTTTGATTAAGTGAACGCTATTCTGCAGACTCTCTCCAACAGGTGCATACAACTGAAAAGAAGTGCTGATTAATTAAGCTTCAATGGGACTTGTCACTTATTTGTGCAAACATTAAATAGTGTGGAAATTAACATTCATAATAATTAAATACTTGATATCCCCAAAACATCTGTTAATAAACAAAATGCATGTTAGAATAAGTTACCTCACATATTGAAGATCAACTCTCAGGTGGTTCTCTGTACCTGATGGCAATATCATGACATTTCAGACACTGGATATCACCAATTAGGATCAAGATCAACCAGTGGAGGATTTAGAGAACAGAACAATCAGTATTGCAGAAATTCCATAGAAAACAAGACAAGAATACCCCAAATTCAGATCAATAAATGGTTGAATAACATTTGTTTAACCGACGAAATGTTTTCATTCATGAAAAAATGTTCAGAGTACTTTGAGACAGTGTGCGTCCTCTTTTAGTTTACAATATAAAGGGGAAGTGAACCCGGATAATGTTTACTCTAGCAACTTGGTCATTACAGCTGCTTGTTGATACTTTTGTGGGAAGTAAACTATTTGCAATAATTGTTAGGTGAATGTAGATGTTTTTTTTTAAAAAAAACATTTTATTTGACCTTTTTAAAGATATACTACATTGATGAGTAATCCATTTGGTCTTCAACAATATAAAAAGTCCTGGTTCCGAATTTTGAGTAGCAGTATGTACTTCAGTAATGGCTAAAACAATATTTTGGAAATTTCAATTGCTATGTTTTGCAGTAGAACTCCAGTTATAAAATGTGATTACAATCCATGGAAAGACACACAATTTATGTTACCATTGAAGCTCCAGAAAGGACACATTTTGCCTTGTTCAACTGCATTTGTTAACTTCAACAATAATCAGATACGAGTCCCTCTCAACAATACTTTGGTATACAAATAAGGAAATCAGTGAACAATAATGATTCACAAAGTTTCACTTTGGGTAAACACAGTTTAATAGAAACAGATACAGTACAAAGTATTTTCTTTGCATCTGGACATTAGCCACATATTTAAGGGTTGATATGATAACACCAAAAACCTAAGACTGATGTTATTTACATGATATTTAGTGATATTCCTGTATCTCTATGAGATATAGAAGGTTACCTTTGATACCCTATACAATGAAATTGTATTTCGAACATACAGTACTTCTCTTGACTCAGTGACACTATCAAATGCAATATTTTAACCCAGCTAGAGAATACATCACAGATTGCAACTCGAGCTGTTTTCCCGGGCTTTCTTCCGATGTTTAAAGAACAAATCACTCTGACAAATGCCTTTGCTTCAGATCAAACAAACAACAGCTGAGACAGGTTTCTGGATTGCCTGAGCTCCTTCTCAATGATTTCACACAAATGTGGGTCCACCTACTTTTATTATACAAGTATACCCACAGCACTGGCATTTGTTGCATAATAACAGTTTACTCTTGCTTCTATGGAATTGTACACAGTAATTATAATAAAAATGTGGAGACTTGTGCCATCAGTTGTCCAATTAACAGCATTTTGTATAATCCACTACAGATAATATTAAAATTTAGTGGGCAACTGAGACTTTTTGCAAAAGTATGAGAACTGAACAAGAGGGAACTTGTGTCAAGATAACCTCTCCTGAAATCTATCAGGGACTTGCTCAGATGTATATATCTACAGTTGTCACTGCCCTCAATTTGGCAAATGTATATTGGACAGTGTGAGTAGTTCACAACCACTAGTATACAATTACCTTTAACGGTGGGTGTTTGTGTGTCTCTAAAGATACAAAAGTAGATTCATTGCATCTGCTGCAGTTCACCTCCATGTGTGCCCAGTTCACAAATAAAATATGCAACTCCCACGCATCTGTAAATTCCCCAACAGGAGTTAAAACATTAAGAAGAAACAAATATCCAGTATTCCAAATAATAAAAAGTTCTCTTGTTATGTACTATTGTTTAATTTTACAAATCCTAAATGGGCAAATAAATTTAAAAACAAAACAAAGTTAATATGTTTGCGCCACAGCGAAGTATCATGAAAAATGATGATACAAAACCTTTAGAGCGTTTACTTCTAATCACACATGCTACTTGAGTAAAACAGTTTAACACCCATGTATAGGGACAATTCGATCATAAAAATAATAGCAAAACAGGATGACATTACTTAAAAATATGTTCTCGCAGTACGAAGCCAAAATTCTTCCCCACGCTTTTTTACATTTATGTAAAATAACAATGGGCCTCATTCCCAGTATGGCGGTAAGGGATACCGGTCACCGCTAACGAGACCGGTGCCAGTAATCCCTTACCGCCACATTCCGAGTTCCCTTTGCGCCCTCGTCCTTAACGCCTGCTTTTAGCAGGTGTTAGGGACGAGGGCGCAAAGGGACTTTTTAGCCAATAACGGTGACCGTAAAGTACGGTCACCGTTATTTGCAATTTCCCCATTCCCATTGAGTCCTATGGGGGCTCATTTGGGAATGGGGAAGGGCCCTGGGGAATGGGAAATTACCGCCCTGGTCAACTCGGAATAGGGCGGTAGATTCCCATTCCACCAGGGCGGTGCCGGTACGGGTCCAGTGCCGACCAAGGCGCTACTACCGCCATTGGTTAGCGCCGGACTCGGAATGAGGCCCAATGAGTGCATAATAGTTTCTACATCAGAGCTACAAAGGGACATATGTTATGCACCAATGTGTTCCCTTTCCACCAAGCAGTTCCAAAATTATACTGTATGCAATAATGTAGTAACATGCACATTATGCTTAATAAATTATGACCACATGGGATACAGCTGCAAACTGTGTTCACTAGTAATAGCAAAACGAAATCTATTGGTTGGAGTGGCTATGTCTTGTACATTGGCAATGTCTTCACTTACTGATCTAGAGTTATTTCTTAAAGTGTTCAAATCATGCAATATCCAGCACTACAAATGACTTCCAGAATACCAGACATATGAAATAATGTCTTTATAATGCCTGCATGTGGTTTGACAAAATGTGAAGAATTGCCATCTGGCAAGGGAATATAATTTGTATTAATAATAAAATTATGTGGGTAATAACTAGATCCCCGTTCATCAAACTTCATGTCAAAATCGTAGTGTAGACCTGTGCCCTGCTGCATCAGTATCCTGATCTGAAGTGCCTGATCTCCATTGGCACAGAGCAGGTTCAGAAGTTACAGTTGCCCCCTTTTACAGTTGGTGTGACTTTGAAATCACTTAAATGCACAGGCTGCATTTAGAATATGTATCTTCTTCCACAATTACATAATTATAATGAATTACCATCCTTGTAGCAGTTTAACCTTAACATGTAAGCCATATCTAAGTTTGGGGTATAGTGGCTAGCATTTCATATAATTATTAAAGACATATCTGATCTGTATCAACACTGTGAGCCAGACCAGCCATGGAGAGGATGAGTTTATTCTCTCTACACTGTCTGCCTGTGCAGCACCCAGCAGGACCATAGCCCCTGGGGACTGTGTCTCGTTTTATCCTTTGCTAGGTCAGGTAATATCGCTCTCACAAAAATGCATCTTCTCTGTAGGAGCTGTCCTTGGCAAACAGGAATCCGAGTGCAGGAGCTATAGTAAATAACTATCCTCACACAACGGTGTTGCACACCAAACAACATTTGATGCTAAAGGTCTGACATGGGCGTGGGATTAGTGTTTGCAGAGGGAGTGCAGCACAGTTGGGAAAGGATTCCACCATCTTGTCTCTTTCTGCACCCCTTCTACCTTCCTTCCCCTTATACTTCCTTTAGCACAAAGCACATTGGGTATAATGCAAGAAGGCAAGGACAATTGTCAAAAGGACAAGGATTGGAAACCTTTAATCAGTCTTGCTTTCATCCAATCCTCTGGAGACTTTTGTCTATAAAAGTGGGTGTCTCCCTTGCGACCTCTGAGGTCTCCCTTGCGACCTCTGAGGTCTCCCTTGCGACCGCTGTGGTCACCCTTGCGACCTCTAGAAAAAAAAGAAAAAAAGTTTTTTTTTGTAATGTAAACTCATTGGCTGTGGCCAGCACCATGTGGCTCTCTAGTTCTGGCGCGACTGGCTTTCTTGTTAAAGCCCCTTAAAAAAAGAAGAAAAAGAAGAAAAAGAGTGACACAAGTCTAACACTTTCAGCACTGACCCTAAATAAGAAAGAATAGGAATACCAAATAATGTGTCTTTCTGGAATTCTATACAATAATTGCTAGACTCATTGAAGGTTTATTTCAGGCACACTTCAGGGGGTGAGTCACTGATTTAGTCTGTTCTTAAACGCCTCAACTCAGCCTTTCATCCTTCTGAGGTCGATAAATGAGTACCAACACAGGTTGGGTGATATTGGGTGTATATTTTTTCTATATAAAGTGCTTAAGCGTAAGTGCTATATAATAACACATCATTCTCATTTGGTCATGGATGTCTACTTGCATTCACAGTAATTTGGTAATATGGGCCTATATACACTGATCTTAACGATACATATGGCAATCCAGTATGAAATGTGCATCACATTATAGCGATATCGTGACCATATTTTTTGTAGTGTACAATGCTATGTGATAGCACTTCCTGTTTTGTCAATGAGTGAAGGGTCGCGTTCCGTGTTCCATCGCATCCCGCAATATCAGTTGGGGGAGGGGCGGGGGTCAAATGACATCACTTCCTGTGATGTCACCAGGGGGTCAAAGGGCGTGTGATGTCACTTCCCTTACCCCTGGCATTTTGGTGAAATGACGTCCCTGTTGAGGACATAAGAAAGTATTCATTTCAGCCGCTTTTCAAAAAGGTGATATTTTCAAAGACTTTAGCTATTTAGGTGAACGAGTAAGAGATTGCTCTTCTCCCAACCCACTGTAATGCTTTTGAATTGTAATGTTAGTTTTTGACTAAAACTTGGAGTCTGTGTGAAAGCATTCTGGGTGCACCCAGAGCAACAATGGGCATTTTCTTCTTCAGTGAGATCTGCATTTAATATGAAGTTTGAAGACTGTTTCACTGGCAAACATGTTTTTCAATGAGGCTCCCTACTTATATTAGTCAGCATTGCTTCAAGGATTGTTTTGAAGAAAGGGGCCAGCTGGCTCCTGATAACATTGCAGAAAGTTATGCTGTCTTTTGCGCTCCCATGAGAAAGTTAACATTTTACCTCTTGCGGCTGCCATGGGTCATTCTGCAGAAGATCCATGGGAATTGGCCAAGTGGAAAGCCAGAAAGTTCTTGAAAATGCCTTTACACATTTGTGTGATATTTAAAATAACGAGCACCAAAATCAGTCAGACAGAAAAGCTTGAGGGAAACATGGATGCATGGCTTTCCATTCACGTTGCAGGGAGAATCTCTTCTGCCTGGCCTGTTTTCAGAACTTATCCTTGATGCTGGCTAAGATGAGGAGGTGTCGTGCAGTGACCTCAACAGTGAAGTATTTTGAAACTATTTACTAATCATTCATTTATTTACTTTATTGCATTTATTTTGTTATGTATGTATGTTACAGCCATTAAGAGCCATTTTAAGGATTGATTGATTGATTGATTTGTTTATTTATAGAGCGCCTTACACCAAGGCACTGTACAATGGAACAACTCATACAGTGAACAACAATAAACATTGGGAGCAAAATTACATAATGAATCATTCGACAACAAAACAGTGCAAAAAGCAATTTATTTATTTTATTTTATTTATTTGCATTTATAAAGCGCACAGAACTGCCCTGGGGCATCGTGGCGCTGTTACAGCAGACTTAGTCATGAACACAAGCATAGGAATGTGTTTACAGATGTAACCGAGTTACATAGTACATTTCACATTGGTAATAAACATTGAGCTTAAAGGTTATGCTATGCTGTGGATACAATGCAAGCATGAGAGTGAATGTGGCAGACTTTAGCGGAATAGGAGGGTTTTGAGGTTTTTACGGAAGGTATGGTATGATTTTTCGTTCCTTAGTGAGGTAGGTAGGGAGTTCCAGTTTTTTGGTGCGAGGTGTTGGAAGCTGGTTCCTCCCGCCCTGGATCTTTGAAACGTGGGGACATCAATCATGTTGGTGCGGTGAGCTCTGGTGGGTCTGATGGAGGCTTTCGGTGTGATTCTTTCTGCGAGATAGGGTGGGGCATCCAGGGATAGGCATCTGTGTGTGATGGTCATGGCTTTGAACAGTATGCGTTCCTTCACAGGTAGCCAGTGGGCATCTCTCCTTGCTTGCGAGATGTGTTCTCTTTTTGGAATGGACAGTGCTGCCCGGAGCGCATTGTTTTGCGTGATTTGGAGTTTTTTTAGGTTGTGGGCGGAGGTGCCTAGGAACAGTGCATTGCAGTAGTCTAGTTTTGTACCTATAGTGGCTCTGGCGATGGACAGGCAGTTTTTGGCGGAGAGAAACGGCTTGACAGCATTTATCATCTTGGTGGTAAGTGCTGAGGAAGAGGCAATGGCGTTGACTTGGCGAGACATAGATAGTGAGGCATCTAGGTGAACGCCTAAGGTTTTAACAGACTTGGAGACTGAGATGGTGGAGTTGTCAATGTTGAAGGATTTGTATTGGGGGGGGATAACGCCAATTAACTGAGGGGGAGGGGAAGTGGAGAGGGAGTAGGATTGGTGAGGGGGAACAGAGAAGGATAGAACGAGTGAAGAATAGAGGGGAGGGAGAATGAAATGGGAGTGGGGAGAGAGCAGTTAGAAGAGGGAAAGAGGGGGGAGGAAGAGAGAACAGGGGAGGCCTTCAAGGAGGAGAGTGGAGGAGAAGGGATTTAAGGGAAGTGTGAAATGAGGGAAGGGTCGTGGAAGAGCAGATTGCGAGGGGGAGTGAGTTCCAGTGAAGAGGAGCAAGGAGTTGGAGGGAGCGGAACCGGGAGGAAGCACAGGGGGAAGGAGGTACAGTGAGGAGGAAATGGTCAGCAGAACGAAGTGAGCGAGAGGGGGAGTAAAAGGTTACAAGGGAGTAGAGATAGGGAGGAGCAAGACCATGTAGGGATTTGAAAACAAGGCAGAGAAAGCAGAATTTTAACTGTAAGTGGAAAGGTTGCCAGCGAAGGTGAGAGAGCGAGGAGGAGATGGAATCACGGGAGGTAAGGAGACAAAGAGTACGAACAGCAGAGTGGTAAATGGATTTAAGGGGGGAAAGCTGGGATGCAGGAAGTCCAAAGAATAAGGGGGAGCAGTATAATAGTCGGGAAAAGATGAGAGAGGAGATAAGGAGTTTGGTTGCATGGAATGTGAGGGAGGGACGGATTTTTCGAATGTTGTATAGATGGTAACGGCAGGAGCGAGAGGTAAGTGAAATGGGTTGTGAAAAGGTGAGAGAGATGTCAAATATAATGCCTAGATTACGAGCATGGGAGGAGATAGGGAGGTTGGAGGGAGGAAAGTGGATGAAAGGGGGAGGAGAGGGAGGAGGAAGTGTTTAGAAGGGAAGAAAAGGACTTCAGTTTTATCAGTATTAAGAGAGAGGAAGCGGGAGGACATCCAGTTCTTGATTGCTGTGAGACAGGAGGAGAGTTTGAGATGGAGGTCAGGTGTGAAGGAGGAGAAAGAGAGAAAGAGTTTAGTATCATCAGCGTAGAAGTGATGGGAGATATCAAAGGAGGAGATAACAGGGGCGATGAGTGAGATGTAAAGAGAGAAGAGCAAAGGACCAAGTACAGAGCCTTGCGGAACACTGTATATGAGAGGGAAGGAAGAAGAGGTCTGGCCTCCCCATGAGACGGTAAAGGAACGAGAAGAGAGGTAGGAAGATAGCCATTTCAGAACAGGGACTTTGAATCTGAAGGAGGAAATAGTGTGTAGGAGGAGTGGGTGATCGACAGTGTCAAAAGCTGCAGAGAGATCAAGGAGAATAAGGATGGAAGATTGCTTGGCATGCCAAGCAGAGAGGAGAGAATTGAGGATAGAAGTGAGAGCGGTTTCAGTGGAGTGTTTGGGTCGGAAACCAGATTGGAAGGGAGGAAGGAGAGAGGAGGAAGAGCCGAAAGAAGAGAGTTGAGAATAAGCGAGACGCTCAAGGAGTTTAGAAAGGAAAGGTTGAAGGGAGATAGGTCTGTAATTAGAGGTGAGGAGTGGATCAGCAGAGGGTTTCTTTAGGATAGGAATCATCGTTGCATGTTTGAAGGCTGAGGGAAAGGTAGAAGAGGAGAGGCAGGAGTTAAAGAAAGTGGTAAGGTATGGGATAAGAAGAGGGTAGATTTTGGGGATGAGAACGGAGGGGAGAGGGTCAGAGGGAGCGGATGTGGGGTGGGCTTTGGTAAGAAGGGAGGAGACATCCGAAGCAGAAACCGATGAGAAGACAGACATAGTGGAAGAGGGAGGAGAGGGGGGAGGAGAAGAGAGGGAGCTACAGGGGGAGTTAATTTTTTGGCGGAGTGAGATGATTTTGGAGGAAAAGAAGTTAGCAAAGTCAGAGGGAGAAAGCGTGGAGTTGGATGAGGGATCGGGAGTAGGAGGAGAGAGAAGACGGGTAAGAGTTTGAAAAATTCGACGAGGATGAGATGCTTGAGACTGGAGAAGGTTAGAGTAGTAAGAGGACTTGGTGGTTGCAAGACAAGAGTTGTTAAGAGCGTGGTAAGAGAAGTAAGAGGTTCGATTAGAAAGCGAGGGAGTTTTGAGCCAGAGTCTCTCTAATCGCCTGAGAAGGCGTCGCATAGAGCGGAGATGGGAGGTAAGCCAAGGTTGAGAAGGTTTCCGAGTAGGGCGAAAGAGAGAAAGGGGGTAAAGTTGGTCAAGGGCAGTGGAGATAGAGGATGAAAGGGAAGAGAGAGCATCATCAGCAGAGAGTAATGCAAAGTCTTGGTGAGATGGGAGAGAAGAAGAGCAGGTGTCGAAGAAGAGGGTAGCGTCAAAGTCCCGGAGGTCATGACGTGAGTAGATTGGGGGAGAGGGATTAGTAATAGTAGGTGTAGAGAGAGGGGAAAGGGAGAAAGAGAGTAGGGCATGGTCAGAGAGATAAACAGGGAGAGAGGCGACAGCGGAGGAGGGGTGGGAGGAGTAAAAGATGAAGTCAAGAGTGGAACCAGAGGAGTGAGTAGAGGGTGAAGGAAGGAGGCAGAGGAGATAGGAATCAAGGATGGAGAGGAGAGGAGAAGATTGTGTGGGAGAAGGTAGATGGATATTAAAGTCGCCAAGTACCACTAAAGGAGAGGCAGGTGGAGAAATAAGTGAGAGGAGGTGATCCAGATCATCAAGGAAGGAGGAGAGAGGACCAGGGGGTCGATAGACGACCAAGAAGGAAATAGGGTAGGGAGAAGAGAAGGACTTGTAGAGGAATTCAAAAGTAGAGAAAGAGGGGAGAGTTGGAGATGAAGAGGAGGAAATGAATTTAGGGTGGGATAGGAGACCAATGCCACCACCTCGACCAGAGGTACGAGGGGTATGGATGAAAGAGGAAGACAAGGTTGTTAAGGAAGCAGGGACAGAGGTGTTGTGAGGTGGAATCCATGTCTCAGTTAGGCAGAGGAAATGAAGATTGAGGCAAAAGAAAATATCAAGGGTAGCTGCGGTTTTGTTACAGATGGATCTGGCGTTCCAGAGAGCAGTGTTTATGAGGGCAGACTGGTTGGCAGTGGGGGGGTAGAGAAGGTTAGGGCGATGAGAAAAGGAAGGAGGATGAGAAAAGGAAGGAGGATTTATAATCTAACTTAGTGTGTGTTTGTGTAAATAATTGTCTCCCAGCATCCAAGGTTGTTTTTCAGTTAGTATATTGGGGAGAAAAATAAGCAAAGCATTTGTGTGCACTTTTTGGAAATCCAAACACCCACTCATACAGATGGCAATGCTTGCTGTGGACTAGGACATGGCACTCTGCACCAAACCTTTTTATGCTGGCAGAGCAGAACCTGAAAAGGACTCACCCTGTTCTAGAGCCTGTTTAGTGGTTCTCACAGCGTCTGGAGAGCCAGAATAGCCTGGATCCCAGTTCTACTGCATAAAGATTCACAAACTGCATTCAAATTCTTTTCACAACACTCGAAATAGAGAAAACTGCCAAGTGCTGCTCTTGGCTCTTCATCTAACTTCGAGCTATCACAGTTTTGCATAACTGCTTTGCCAATGCACTGTGCCAAGTGCAGCATGTCCCCTGTTTGGCTATTAACAACCTATTGAGAATGAAATCCCAGGTAGGCTTGAGGGCAACTAGGAGTCCGCAAACCCATAACTCATGGAACGCTCAACTGCTTCCCTTCGCCATAAGGAACGCGGGCCCAGACAGACAGCACGTTCAAACTGCATTTTATTACAGCCAAAACCAACAGGGATCAGTACAAGGATAGGCAAGAATCTTGGAATGTCTCAGTGAGCTCTGGTTCGCAGGCCAGTTTTGATAGAGTATTGTGTCATGAGGACGTCACAAACTGGGCCCCTCTCCAGATAACCTATAACTCTTTGGGATTGGTTGTTGAGTGGTAGTCCCATTATAGCAGACCCTATATGTGTTAGTTTACTGGCTCTCCCCTGTAAGATGTCAGGCCTGGCCCATCCCAATATTGCTGTTACTAAACAATGTGTCAGTGTGAGGGTCCGATCATTGATTCTTGCCCACTCCTACCCACCCTTAGGGTCCTGAACTCTGATTGGCTAGATCTGGCATTCCCCAAGCCTGGAATCCGAATGATTCTCAGCTCGTGGTGTACCTCTTCAAGGTAATAGGAACAACAATCTGTCTGCATTGTAACATGTGTGCACCACCAAAGTCTAAAAGTCTATGGGCCTCATTACGACCCTGGCGGTAAGTTACCGCCAGGGCCGTGACTTTACCGCCATGGTGCTAACTACGTTAACGCCATGGCGGTAAGGGGATTTACCGCCCCATTCCGACCTTGGCGGGGCGGTAAATCCCCAATCCCCATTTACCCTTCCCCATTCCCATTTTTGCCCCATAGGGCATAATGGGAGTGGGGAAGGCGTTAATTACGCCACCGTAAATTACGGTGGCGTAATTAACACCAAGTTCCCTTACCGCCATGGTTTTTTACACCCGCTAAAAGCAGGTGTAAAAACCGCCATGGCGGAAAGGGAACTCGTAATTGGCGGTAAGGGGTCGGCGCAGCTAACGCTGGCGCTAACCCCTTACCGCCAGGGTCGTAATGAGGCCCAATGTGAGTCCCCGTTCACATCATGCAAATCTTGTCTCTTGCTGTAATGACTTTGTTTCAAGCTTCTGTCTGGAGGCGTGAGACTGTTCCACTTTCCCAGTGCCGGTTTCGATGCATCCTTCAAGCTGCCAAATCATGTGTTCAGCGACTGTGTTTTGGGCTTCTGGACATCTGAATTACTCTGATTTATGTGGATTTATTTGTTTTTGTGCCGCTGGTGTTACTGCCGTTCAGGGAATGAAATGTCACTTCTATCTTGGTGGCCTTGGCAGATGGCCCTATCCCACACGGTTGCTCTTCTGTTCAGTCTGAATTCAACTCAGCTCAGCTTTTACAGAGACAGTTGTGGCCTACTGTAATTTTCCTAAGCCATAGCATGACTTGTAAATGTTTATGTTGTTCTCCACATGTTAGTCGCCAATTAGTTCTGTCAGGTCCAATAGGTGCTCCTGCAGTTTCATAGGTTATTTGCATGTAAGTGTCTGCAAGCTTGCGCAGGATAACTTGCTTCTTGCGCTCAGGATAACTTGCTTCTTACGGTTTCTGCATTGTTGCGGTTAAGCTAATGGAACAAATAATAAAGGCAAAGGCAGTATGTATATGTATCTGTCCTCTATCTTATAGAACTGTTCTGCATATGTTCTTCATGTATTTGGGTGTGTGTTTTGTGTCCCGATGTGTGGATGTCATGTGTGCTTCATGTCTCATGCTGCTATGTCGTGTTGTCTCTAGCGACGCCATGCGTGGCTTCTTGGCGCTTATATTCAAGGCTTTCAATTGTGGTCTCCTTAGTTGCATCCTGAGTCTCCTCGTCCACCCTGGGTAGTGGTTCCACAGCTCCTGGGCTGTATAGTTGGATGAGTGGATACCTCTCGACATACTTGTCGATCATAGGAGCACTGGGAATCGGTCCGAAATGGTATGGGCGATCATGGAATCTTAGGTTCTACTTCCGACTCATGTGTCTTATGGGAGGGGGCACAGGGTTAGGATTTAACCGCCCCTCTTCAAACCAGCTTCCCACAGCAGAAAATTTTGAACTACCGCCTCACCAATGTCATCACATAAAACTGATGGACATAAACCCGAACCGCTGCAGTATCTCATCACTTGTTGACTCGAACCATCGGTTACCAAAGTTTTGAACTGACCCAACCCTCAAACTGACCGTGAGAAGTCATCTGAACTGCACGACCTGGATACCGCTCACGACAACATGGAACTCCTGCTTAGCTTTGAGTAGACACCATCTCACTGTTTGACCCCGCACAACTCGCCACACATGAATCTGGTTCAACCAGCACCACAGTACAGCTCAAATTCTGGTTTGATGCTGTAAAACCACCAAACAATGAATGAAGATGCTTTCAACTGACCCTATTCACCTGGTCCACCTTTTGGATGCCTAAAGAATCACTAAGTTCTTTTTGCACATTTTTCCACTAACAACATATCATTTTTTAATTCCTTGCTGCATTTCTTGCCTATTTGTCCTCCCTGCAGAAAACCCAGGCTGCTGCACCACATTCAGTCTTAGAAAAGGAGATATTGGTGATCATACAAGCCTGTTAAGAGTGGCTTAAACTGCTACTCTGAGCTGAACCTCAACTTCTGATTTGTGCACCAACCACTTAAACCTTCAAACAGTATAGCACATGGAATGCTGAAACAGTAGTAATGCTAGATGACATTACTTTTACAACCTATTTCCCCTTTTCCTAACTTGTATTCCTGGTCTATCAAACATAATAGCAGATGCTTTCTCAAACACATTCTGTTTCTCTCACATACTGCTATATCCCCCAGAATGTGTTTAGTCCAAAAATAAGTTTGTATTTCCAGTACTTCCATTCTTGGAGCACTTGATTCATTTCACACAATGTTCTAGATAGTGCAAATAACCCTATATGGCAAAATAAACATGGAAAGGAAAGCAGCTATTTGTTCTTACAACTACCCTCTGGGAACAAGTCCTATCTCTCTGTCACGATCATCTAGCGGCTGGCCATAGAGGGATTCATACCACCAGCTCTAACGTTGCTGCTCATTTTTGGTGGCCAAATTCACAGAATGTTGTCAAAGACTGTTTTCATGCTTGATAAGTGCACAACCAAAAGATCCCAGCATAATATGTTGGGGAAGTTAAGAACCTGTCCTATACCTTCTCAGTCATGGGAATCCATCTCCAGAGATTTTATTGTGGATCTAGAACACTCTCAGAACAAAACAATCATAATGCCAACAGTGAATCGTTTTTCTAAGTTGGCACACTTTATGGCTCTACCCAAGTTACCTACAACACTGGAAATGTCATAAGAGGTTTTACAGGAAATCTTCTGATTACATGTACTACCTGATGCCATAGAGTCTGACCTCAATATGTCCTCAGTACACTTCCAAATTCTGTAAATGTGTATCCAGGTTTCTGAAAATTGAGAGGAAGATATTGGCCCTCATTACGAGTCTGGCGGGAGCCGTGCCGGTAAAACCGGCAGGCTGCTGCCGGACCCGTGGGGACTTACCGGCTCCGGACTTGCCGGAATCACGGGGGCCTTACAGCCCCAGTGAACCAGCAATTCCGGCACCAGCATTTCGTTACTCCCCATTCAGGGGAATGAGGGCCACGGAAACACCAGCACCATGTGGTAATGGTGCCGGTGTAGCCGGGTTCGTCTGCGGCCAGTGGTGTTACGACCGCCAGGTCAGACCTGCCGGGTGTAACACCACATGGCCACAGAACAAGTGGTTAGCCTGTCCGGGAGATGTTAAATCCGGACCGGCTAACTTGTAATGAGGGTCATGGTTTTCATCTCAAACTAATGGTCAGACTGAAAGAGTTCACTGAACAGTGGAACAATACTTAAACTGTTTTGCTACAGCCTCTCAGGATAATTGGTCCATATTGCTAACTACTGCAGAATTCACTCATAATAATTCTCTTCAGTCCCCCACTAAAATGAGTCCCTTCTTCTGCACCTACCAAAGTCTTGAGAAAAAAGTCAATTGGTGTTACACAAAAATTGGTCCTGAATTAATTGCAATACTGATACTACACAACAGGAAATTTTGAGAACAGACTGTAGGAGGCCTAAAACCCTTGTGCCTCGAATTACAGCACTGTGTAATGCTACATTCATCACCATAGTCTAATAGACTTGCAGCATTAACTTAACTGACTCCCCCACTCAGTTACCCCATACAATACACTTGATTAACATTCTTCATATTGGACAGTGTAGAACACAATATCATACCCAGTAAGTCATATTCTCTAGCCTTCTGAGCAAAAACATGTACAGCTCTGAAGTATCGAGAAGTCACCCCTTTTTTATGAGAAATATCATCATAGCTGACTTCTGGATATTCATTTTCTGACTCAATCTGGTTGTGTCTTAGTATACACATGAATCTGCTTCTGCAAAAAATTGAAATGTGGGGCAATACATTGCTGTCATCAGAATAAGGTCAAATTAGGATTTTGATTCCCGCATAACTGGAAAATTAGCTTGGGTATGACACAATACTTCATATAGATAACTGTTGGAGAACTGGACCAAGTACACACCCTTGGCATAATCCACTTTTAATTGTAAATCGTTCTGTTACTAACCCTTGTTGACTATATTTATTTCATTTATGTATTGTTTGCTTGTTAGGCGCTTATACAGGAACTACTCACTGTTTCAAAGCACCCACAGGGCAACAGGGAGGGGATGAGAAACAAGTAAAATACATAAAATAATATTAAATACAGTGGAGGGGGGTCACATCTACTATACCTTGTGAGTGTTCAGAACATGCAAGTGCAGAAGGGAATGGGACTGGGAAAGATAGATGCTGGGCTGCTCGTGGGAGAGTAATAGGTGAAGTGCAATGTAAGGTAAGTGCGAGCGTCCAGGGTGGAGGGTGAGCAGAGGCAAGTGCGAGGATAGACAGATGCTGGGGGCGATTTGGTGTGGGAGGTCAGGGCCCAGAAGATGCACAATGGCCTTGAACACCAAACAAGCAACTGTAAGATTAGCAGAGGAAAGAGGGAGGTAAGGGGGAGGTAAAGAGACAAGCCTTGAGGAGCTTCCGGAATTTAAGAAAGTCCTGCTCAAGATGAAGAGGGAGGGGGAGGCTGTTCCAAAGAAGGGAGCCGGATGAGGAAAGCTATCAACCACCGTTCTGCAGAATTATTCTCATGACTGGATGTGTAATATTTTATTAAACAGGAGATATTAATAACAGAAGGAATTCTTAACAGATGGAGTTTAAGTCCTTTCTGTCGAGTTACAATGTTCACTCAAAAAATCACAGGTGAAGAATTGTATTAGTTGCTACCCAATTAGTTAGACTTAATAACAGGACCTTTCCAAAGATCTTAAATGAATAGTCCACTAACATATTGGGCATTAACAAGCTGGTGATCAACAATTGCCCTTTTGAAAGATTGGGAAAATGTTTTGCTTCCTCAAATACTCCTGGAATATTACCAAACGGATCATAGTCCCACACCCCTGGAAGCACACCTTATATGTCAGATGGAATAAAATCAGTCCCTGGGTTTATGCAAGATATCAAAGACATTAAAAGCCACCAAAATCTCCTCTGCCCTAAGAAAATTACCACAATCCCCCATAGAGTAAAATCCAGTGCCCCCAATGAATCATTAAATATCTGCACATCCTTATTAGTATTGATAACACAAAGAGAGATAAAGTGGGAAACCCAAGAATTAGCAGGAGCATTATTTTAGATGCCAGCGGTTCTAGCTGAGCTTGAGCCATGGAAATTAATTCCCCAAAACAATGGCTATCTTTGTCCACAGCAACATGCACAATTTCCATCCAACCATGATCTCAGGAACCTCTTCATCTGTTTGGCCAAACCTTCTTTATACCTCCCCACCGCCAGCCTTCATCCTGTTAGTGGCTTTATCACATTTCAATAAAAACAGATGTTCTATCTTAGCAGATTTACAGGGTCCACCAAGCAAGTACTTGTGAGTTTATACTCTGCAGTCAAACTGATGATAATATTTTTAACAAGTCAAAATGAGTTAATGGCCTGGGCTCCCATTTCTAACATGAATTCGAAGTGTGACTGCTGTATATCAAAACTGCTGGAAGACAATTGGTATCTAAAACGTGATCCCAGTAAGTTCTATGAGGACATCTGGTCACATTTTCTTCCTAGACTTTAAGAGGGTGAATTGTTTCAAGAAGGTCTTTTTTTCTGAATAAAACAGATCACACAGTGCCCAAGTTCCACATTTCAAATCAAAATCACTACATAAAATGATCAGAGGAAAAATGTTTTTTACAAATATTCAGTATTATCACAATTTCCAAATTCAAATGATCAAAAATAATGTTTTTGTTTCTAGCTTGAAGTGAGAAATAGTGCTTTGTCACCCAAAAGAATTATTAAATTTCATAGTTCATTTAACAGTCTGAAATTCATCCGACTTAATAGTACATTGCAAGAATAAAAAGATTTCCAAAGACAGCAGGGTTAATGGACCCCCAAATGTCTTCCCCTAACAGTTGGAGTAGGATCACTAGAAACTGAAACATAACCATCTAAGCATGGATATTCAGGGGACCGAGTTTCCTGTAGGCAAATATCAGTATGTTACCTGAAGAGGACAAAAGTTCAGTATTCTTGAACTTATGACCCACCCGCAATATTCCATGATATAATAACAAAAGAGAATACCTTGATTCTATCCCAGTCATACTAGTCACTGTGTTAAAGATTGTGATTATACAATGTTTTATTGTATTTTCTGAAGTTGTTTTAGCCAATCATCGCTTCCCCAGGTAACGTATTGCTCTGATAAATGCTCATAAAAAGTAAACAACTGAACATTGGTTCTTTGAGAAGAATGCAAATGTAACAGCCCCCAAGGCAGTTCCCATCCATTTGTAGGAATTTTTGATTTCCTCAAATGTAAAGAGAGAAATGGGACCAAGAAGACAGTTTATCACAGAAGGATTAGAAACGGTAATAACAGTACAGTTCAGTTAACAGGCATGTTTCTCCATGCTCATGAGTTGGGAAATTATGAGCGCTGTTCTAAGGTTGACATCAACACAGTAGTTAAATGTGCTAATTAGTGCAGAAGTAGTTTGTACAGCATCACTGGAGATCTGGGGCATCTGGCTATTATAGATACTGTAAGTGACTTCAATCTAACAATCCAACTAAGTCAATGCCTGGTCTGGGATGCCCAATGGAAGCCCTTATTAATATATTTTTATGTCAAATTCTTTGAATCTGGATGATAAACCTTTATATAACGCCCCGCTCTTCGAATCCCCCTGACCTCAATGAGCCAAGAAGTAAGCTTGTTTTGAAAATTAAAAGATTTATTTGAAGAATTAAACAATATATATATATATATATATATATATCACACTTTTTTGAATAAATTAATATTTGATAGCACACTTATGAATATAATAGTGATCAACAATGGGTAATATTACAATACCACACTCTTTTTAATCAATGAGGAGTAGGTATAGAAAGGATAAGGTAGCAGAGAATACTTTGTATGGTCTCAAGGTAATGCAAGATATGAAAGAATGCAGCACAGAAATAAACCTGATATGGTTTCAATCACAAGATAATATGGTCACTTTTCCCCTGTGATTACTCACCCCCCCCCACTATGCATATGAAGAGATGGAATTGAGAGCACACAGGTTTCAAGAATACAATCACTATACAGTTCAATTCCAGTTCCCCCCAGCAAGCTTAGAGAAACAGGGATGATTTTAAAACACAGGCCAAAATACTTGGAATGTGGTTGCACTGAATGTGAAAAATATGCTAAAATGTTTTTAATTCACTAAAGGAGATTCAGGATAAGTGATAGCTACTTTGGATTAGTTCAGGTCAACACTAGCAATGATACGTCAATGATTATCAGATTGAAAATGAATTTCAGCAGTGGAAAGCAAGAAGCAGCTATTTTTACAAGTGGTGAAATGAAGCTAATTTTCAATTTGCTGCACTTTTTCTGCATGCGTCATTACGTCGATTACGGAAAAACTATAAGGAGTCGGAATGTCAATGTTTTGGGTTTGTTAGAAAGCTGAGGATGTTAGCTTCAAAATGACAGTTAAATCTCGCTTCTAGGGCGTGTGGTTCAAGTGATACAGACGTTTTTGTGGAGGTAGATTTCAGAATGACAGATGGTGCTTTTACAGATTTGAAATCACAGAATGGACACACACTTTCTATGCAGTTCTGGTCAGTTTGAAATGGTTTAAATAAGATTATTTTAGACTAAGAGATTGGTTCTGTACAGTTCTTAGACTGGATACTCACTCCTAGTTTTGGACTGGAATGGACCTCGTCACAGATCTGGTCAGGTTTGGACTGCCTCTGGTCTGCTATCGGCACTGCACAGCGGTCTGGTCTGGGTCTGACAGGTTCTGGATACAGCTCTGCTTTCTGGGTCTGGTTCTGGCACAGTGTTTATGCCGCCAGAAGCAAAACAGCTTGCCTGGCTGTTGAATAATTTAGTTAGGTTGCTGGATTCTGAGGCCTGCTGAGAAGAGCTCAGCTTGTGGATTAGGCCTCAGCTTCTCCAAGGTTCTACAGTTTGGGTTCTAGAGTTTTCTGTCTGGAATCAGGAGTCTCACGAGTCTGGAGTCTTTGTGTATGGTCGGGCATCGTGCTGCGCAGGAAATCGGTTGAAGTGGAAAAGTGAGTGTGTCTATCTGGGTCTCAGCAGTCTCTTTTTATGTGTTCTCAAAGAGGGTGTGAAGGCTGACTTTCTATGCCCAACCCTCTGAGGATTTACTGTCCTCTAACTGGAGAAGGGAGTAGTGAGTCAGAATGAGTCATCAGGTATCATCTTTATGGCTGAAGGAAAGAACACTCCCCTTTGCGTTCTTGTCATGATGCCTACCCCCGGAGCATCAGGCCAGGTCCAGCACCCCCGGAAGCAGGCATCATGCCCTCGGGTAAAAGCCCAGCGGCCCCTTATAGGGACTCTTTGGACTCAGTCCTGGCACCTTTGGCGCCAGGCTCATGTTGGACATCAGTCCTGGCGCCATAGGCGCCAGGCTCATAAAGGGAGGTGTTTTGTGCACTTACCTCATGCAGACCATGCTGCACGCTTCAGGCCTCCCTGAGACCTGAAAGGGACTATTTTTTCATAGGGACTATTTTTTCACTCGGGCGTGGCCAGGGAAGGATACATACCTAGTTGGGGAAGGATACATACTTGGGACTTCTTTGGAGGCTATTTAAGCTACGCCCAGACAGCAGCTCATGCTTCGCGTTGTTCTGCTTCCTGCAGCTTAACGCTCACCATGTCTGCTCCTGCTCCTGGACTACAGCCACGCCCGTCTTGAACCTGGAAGACCTGCAAGGAAGGAAGAGAAGAGAAAGGTGAAAACCAAGGATTATTTCAAGCTTCTTACCTGCATCCGGAATCTTCTCGCCAGCATCCCTGAAGGAAGACTTCAATTTAAAATTATTGCGTTGCTCGCTGCAGCGCCACGCTTCACTCACCTGTCCTCGAGACATCTCCCTGCTCCATCGCGGCTGTCAGCATCGGACGCCACATCTCTGCACCTAGGGGAGAGAGGAAGAAACAAAAGGTGAGCAGAAGGACACACAGAAGGAAAGCCTGATTAACAGCCATAATACTTACCGGCTTTTCTTCCACATTTCGGGTCGGCGCCGCCCCGTTGGCAGGTACCGTACCCCGGCCCCTATGGGGAAAGGACTAGAGACATTTCAGAGGAATGATAAGCACATCTAGAGGGATCGCCCTCATTACTACTCACCTCGGCAGGTTAACCCCTCGACGCATCGCGTTCATTCTGCACCTGAAATAAAGGACAGATCACAGGTGAGAAAGACAGCATAAAGGGGGCCTCACTTGAACTTTGAACTTTCATACTTACGGCGCATCGCTCAGGAAAGTCAAGTGGATTTTGCCAGCGCCATTCTGAAAACCAGTGAAGTAACTGGACGAACGCGCGCCCCTGCACCAGAAGCAGGATGGAGAGTTCAACCTTCCAAACCATAAGGTGAGCTTAAACCGGGTTTGGAGGAATAGAGAGGAACGGAGGGGGGAAGGGGGGAGCTAGCACACCATTCTGCAGACTGTTAATCCCCTTTCTCATCTGCAGAAGGATATTCCTACGGGCCAAGGAAGCACGATTTGGAGGTCCTGTCCAATCGGTGTTCCGGGTCCTGCACATCACGCTAGAAGAGGCTGCAGTAATCCAGACTAGATCAGCGCCCCCGTGGGAACCAGGTGGGAGTTACAGAACGCGAAGCCTCCCTACAAATTCCGACCCAGGCGCTATGGAAACTTCTGAGACTGACCAACTGGCCCAACTACTGGGGGAATTACGGGCCGAGGTACACGCCGCTCGTCAAGAGACTAATGCCCTCAGAAGAGAAGTGATTGTAACAAGGGAAAGGACTGATGACCTGGCTAGACAGCTTTTGCAAGGTCAAGCTGGACAAACTCCTTTACCCGGTTCCGGGGGGAACCCCACTCCTGTGGTTTCCAGTAACCCTGTGCTGATTAATCTACCTGCAAACATGCCGCTGGCCCCACCCGAACGCTTTGCTGGGGACCCCAAACGATTCACCGTATTCATGAATCAGTGTCGTTTGCACTTCCTATGCAGACCCGGGGCCTTCCCTAATGATCAGACCAAGGTGGCCTTTGTGTTGTCATATCTCAGCGGCTGTGCTGCCGATTGGTCAGTCCCACTGGTAACTCAAGATGACCCGATTCTTCGTGATTTTCAAGGATTTCAAACAAGCATGGAAAGGTTATTTGCTCGACATTCCCAGGGACAGGCTCTGGATGACGAACTTCTATCTCTGCGACAGGGCAATCAAGACCTTCTATCCTACATTGCAACCTTCAATAGACTAATTGTGGAAACTGGTTGGCCAGAGGATAAAAGAATCACGTTATTCTATCGAGGTCTACGCGGAGAACTTAAAGATGTCCTGGCACAAGTTGTAAATCCGCCCCAAGAATGCACTGAATATATAGACTTAGTGGTCCAGTTGGATCACAGGCTGCAAAACAGAAAAGCAGATCGGTCCAAGTTTGAAACCCGGGTGTGGGCCAAAACCCACGCTAACCCCAAGGGGGCTGATGCCTCGGAGCCTATGCAAATCGGAGGAGTTAAAGGACCCCTAACTCAAAAAGAACGCGAAATAAGACGACAGATGCAATTATGCCTTTATTGTGGGTCCTCAGGAGACTTTCTACGAGATTGACCGGTTAAGCCGCCCAAGAAGGTGGTAGGAGCCGCTGATAAAATCCATGGAAACTCTGTATCGGGAAACGACCACACCCGGCAAGCGTAGGGGTCCACTTGCCGAGCTTGAAAACTAACTCTCAGACCTCGCATTTCATTGTGCCAATGGTCCTCATAGATCCGGAACAGCCAAAACGGTTGCATGCTATAAAGGCATACATCGATAGCGGGGCTATAGGAAACTATGTGGATCAAGAATTGGTCTCTAGGGTAAACCTCCCTCTGCGTCCTAAAACCAGCAAAGATGTCATCACCACTGTAGATGGAACCGAAATTGCCTCTGTACCGGTAACACATTCCACAGCTGAGGTGACACTTGTAGGTCCGGATGGCCATCGGGAGGCAGTTGTGTTTGATGTGATCAAGGCTCCACAGTTTCAGCTTATTCTCGGAGTCCCTTGGTTAGAGACACATAATCCTCTAATTGATTGGCGAGCGAAGAGAATAACCTTCACAACCTGTGCACAAACCTGCTACCCAGAAAATCCAAATATTAATCTAGCATCAGTAACCTCTGTCCCCGTGCAACTACCTCCAGAGTACCAAGACTTTCAGGATGTCTTCCAAAAGGAACAGGCCAACACGTTACCTCCCCACAGATCGTACGATTGCCAAATCGATCTGGTGCCCGGTGCACAACCCCCTTGTAGCAGGATTTATGCCCTTACTGAACCTGAGAATCTGCATTTGAGACAGTATTTAGATCAATACCTCGCCAATGGTTTCATTCGCCCGTCAAAGTCCCCGGCATCTTCAGCTTTGTTCTTCGTGCCTAAAAAAGAGGGCGACCTTAGGACTTGTATCGATTACCGTGCATTGAACCAGATAACTGTTAAAAATCGTTACCCTCTGCCTCTGATCCCTGAACTCCTTGACCAGGTGAAGGACGCTTGCGTATACACCAAGTTAGATCTCCGGGGGGCTTATCATCTGGTACGAGTAAAAGAAGGCGACGAATGGAAAACGGCCTTCCGTACAAAATATGGACTATTCGAATACCAGGTGATGCCTTTCAGGTTGTGCAACGCGCCTGCTGCCTTCCAATTCTTCATGAATGATGTCCTTCAGGAACTCATCGATGTCTGTGTTATCGTGTATATCAATGACATTCTTGTATACTCCTCTTCGGAATCTGATCACAGAAAACATGTCAGGGCCGTCCTAGAGAAACTGCGCCAGCACAAACTGTTTGCCAAACTGGAAAAATGTGTTTTCCATACCACCGAGGTTGAGTTTCTCGGATTCATCCTGACACCTAAAGGGGTCCGAATGGATTCACGGAAAGTGGATGCCATCCTCAAATGGCCATCACCTAGTTCAGTGAAAGGTGTCCAAAGCATGCTTGGTTTTGCCAACTTTTATCGCAGGTTTATCCCGGAGTTTTCACGTGTGGTGCAACCCATCACTGCACTCTTGCGAAAAAATAAACGTTTTGAATGTACCGAGGAAGCCGAACAGGCCTTTCAGGAGTTGAAAGCTAAGTTCACGTCCGCACCTATTTTGAAGCACCCGCGTCCTGATCTCCCATATATAGTCGAAACAGACGCGTCCAGCTTAGCCATGGGAGCTGTCCTGTCTCAGAGAGACCCTGAAACCAACCAACTGCACACCATAGCATTTTGGTCCAGAATGTTCTCACCGCCGGAGATAAATTATGCGGTTACCGATAAGGAACTATTAGCCATTAAGTCCGCCTTTAAGGCTTGGCGGCTTTATCTCCTCGGTGCCCGGCATACCATCACCGTGATCACTGATCACCGGAATTTACAATATTTAAAAACTGCCAAGGCCCAATCGTCTCGACAGCTCCGATGGGCTTTGTTCTTTGCTGAGTTCGATTTTGTAATCACCTACCGCCCCGGTTCTAAGAATGGTAAGGCGGACGCTCTATCCCGAATTGGAATGGAAGAAATAGACACAAACTCAGAACCTGTGCCGATAATTCCTGAACAAAGAATTTTGGGAATAACCACTTTACAAACCCTTGAAGACATTCAAGCACAAGTAAAACAAGTCCTGGACTCTTCAGCCCTGCAGGATTGGATCAAAAAGGGGTCTAACTTTTCAGTCAAGGATGGCTTACCTTACTTCCAAGGACGCTTATTTTTGCCAGAAAAGGAATTGCAAGAACTGGTTATTTCCCGTCATCATGACACCCTGATGGAAGGACATCCTGGCATTGCCAAAACTGAGGAAAAGGTTAGACGACAATTCTGGTGGCCTTCCTGGCGAAAGGATATTAAATCTTTTGTGATGTCCTGTGGAGTTTGTGCCCAAAACAAAGGTCAAAAGACAAGACCCGCCGGTTTTCTTCAGCCCTTAGACATTCCACCAGCACCTTGGCACACCCTGTCACTAGATTTTATCACGGACCTGCCCTCTTGTAATGGTTACAATACTATTCTGGTCGTGGTGGATTTATTTTCCAAAATGGCCCACTTTATTCCGTTGAAAGGATTACCTTCAGCCTTTGTTCTTGCCAAGGGATTCCTCGAGAATATCATCCGTTTGCATGGATTCCCGTCCATACTAGTCTCCAATCGGGGAAGCCAGTTTATTTCTCATTTTTGGAAAAAGTGTTGTCAGCTGGCACAAATCGACGTAAGACTCTCGACCAGCCACCACCCACAGACCGATGGTCAGACGGAGAGAACGAACCAGACCCTTGAACAATTTCTACAATGTATGTTGCACCAATCGGAGGGTAATTGGAAGGATATTCTGTGGCTGGCTGAATATGCTTATACTAACTCGATAGACTCTGGAACGGGTCAAAGCCCCTTTTTTACCCTATATGGACATCACCCTCGTACTTCAGACTTGGACTCACCTTCGAGACTTGAAATGCCCGCAGTGGATCATTTGCATTCTACGATAACTCAAGCCTTCAAGGATGCAACTGCACATTTGCAACATGCGAAAGAGAAATACAAAAAGAATGCGGATCTACATCGAAAGGAGGCACCTCCGTACCAAATTGGGGATCAAGTATGGTTGGCTACCAAACACTTATCGCTCAAGGGACCTCGAACTTTTAATCCAAGGTATTTAGGCCCTTACGCAATCAAAGCTATAATTAACCCAGTAGCAGTCAAGCTCGATCTACCAGCCAACATGCGGATTCACCCCGTTTTTTATGTGTCACTTTTGAAACCAGTACAACCAGGAACCAGATTAATAAAGCCACCAGACCCAATCCTGATAGATGGAGAGGCAGAATTCGAAGTAAAGAACATTTTGGATTCCAAAATCTTAAAATCAAAGCTTTTCTATCTAATTGATTGGAAAGGGTACGGGCCTCAGGAAAGGTCTTGGGAACCCAGTGATCACGTACATGCACCTCGGCTGGTAAAAAGGTTCCATCGGAATTTCCCAAAAAAAACAAAACCTCCAGAAGGAACGACCTTGGGAGGGGCCTTGGGGGGGAGTGCTGTCATGATGCCTACCCCCGGAGCATCAGGCCAGGTCCAGCACCCCCGGAAGCAGGCATCATGCCCTCGGGTAAAAGCCCAGCGGCCCCTTATAGGGACTCTTTGGACTCAGTCCTGGCGCCTTTGGCGCCAGGCTCATGTTGGACATCAGTCCTGGCGCCATACGCGCCAGGCTCATAAAGGGAGGTGTTTTGTGCACTTACCTCATGCAGACCATGCTGCACGCTTCAGGCCTCCCTGAGACCTGAAAGGGACTATTTTTTCATAGGAACTATTTTTTCACTCGGGCGTGGCCAGGGAAGGATACATACCTAGTTGGGGAAGGATACATACCTGGGACTTCTTTCGAGGCTATTTAAGCCACGCCCAGACAGCAGCTCATGCTTCGCGTTGTTCTGCTTCCTGCAGCTTAACGCTCACCGTGTGTGCTCCTGCTCCTGGACTACAGCCACGCCCGTCTTGAGCCTGGAAGACCTGCAAGGAAGGAAGAGAAGAGAAAGGTGAAATCCAAGGATTATTTCAAGCTTCTTACCTGCATCCAGAATCTTCTCGCCAGCATCCCTGAAGGAAGACTTCAATTTAAAAGCATTGCGTTGCTCGCTGCAGCACCACGCTTCACTCACCTGTCCTCGAGACATCTCCCTGCTCCATCGCGGCTGTCAGCATCGGACGCCACATCTCTGCACCTAGGGGAGAGAGGAAGAAACAAAAGGTGAGCAGAAGGACACACAGAAGGAAAGCCTGATTAACAGCCATAATACTTACCGGCTTTTCTTCCACATTTCGGGTCGGCGCCGCCCCGTTGGCAGGTACCGTACCCCGGCCCCTATGGGGAAAGGACTAGAGACATTTCAGAGGAATGATAAGCACATCTAGAGGGATCGCCCTCATTACTACTCACCTCGGCAGGTTAACCCCTCGACGCATCGCGTTCATTCTGCACCTGAAATAAAGGACAGATCACAGGTGAGAAAGACAGCATAAAGGGGGCCTCACTTGAACTTTGAACTTTCATACTTACGGCGCATCGCTCAGGAAAGTCAAGTGGATTTTGCCAGCGCCATTCTGAAAACCAGTGAAGTAACTGGACGAACGCGCGCCCCTGCACCAGAAGCAGGATGGAGAGTTCAACCTTCCAAACCATAAGGTGAGCTTAAACCGGGTTTGGAGGAATAGAGAGGAACGGAGGGGGGAAGGGGGGAGCTAGCACACCATTCTGCAGACTGTTAATCCCCTTTCTCATCTGCAGAAGGATATTCCTACGGGCCAAGGAAGCACGATTTGGAGGTCCTGTCCAATCGGTGTTCCGGGTCCTGCACATCACGCTAGAAGAGGCTGCAGTAATCCAGACTAGATCAGCGCCCCCGTGGGAACCAGGTGGGAGTTACAGAACGCGAAGCCTCCCTACAAATTCCGACCCAGGCGCTATGGAAACTTCTGAGACTGACCAACTGGCCCAACTACTGGGGGAATTACGGGCCGAGGTACACGCCGCTCGTCAAGAGACTAATGCCCTCAGAAGAGAAGTGTTTGTAACAAGGGAAAGGACTGATGACCTGGCTAGACAGCTTTTGCAAGGTCAAGCTGGACAAACTCCTTTACCCGGTTCCGGGGGGAACCCCACTCCTGTGGTTTCCAGTAACCCTGTGCTGATTAATCTACCTGCAAACATGCCGCTGGCCCCACCCGAACGCTTTGCTGGGGACCCCAAACGATTCACCGTATTCATGAATCAGTGTCGTTTGCACTTCCTATGCAGACCCGGGGCCTTCCCTAATGATCAGACCAAGGTGGCCTTTGTGTTGTCATATCTCAGCGGCTGTGCTGCCGATTGGTCAGTCCCACTGGTAACTCAAGATGACCCGATTCTTCGTGATTTTCAAGGATTTCAAACAAGCATGGAAAGGTTATTTGCTCGACATTCCCAGGGACAGGCTCTGGATGACGAACTTCTATCTCTGCGACAGGGCAATCAAGACCTTCTATCCTACATTGCAACCTTCAATAGACTAATTGTGGAAACTGGTTGGCCAGAGGATAAAAGAATCACGTTATTCTATCGAGGTCTACGCGGAGAACTTAAAGATGTCCTGGCACAAGTTGTAAATCCGCCCCAAGAATGCACTGAATATATAGACTTAGTGGTCCAGTTGGATCACAGGCTGCAAAACAGAAAAGCAGATCGGTCCAAGTTTGAAACCCGGGTGTGGGCCAAAACCCACGCTAACCCCAAGGGGGCTGATGCCTCGGAGCCTATGCAAATCGGAGGAGTTAAAGGACCCCTAACTCAAAAAGAACGCGAAATAAGACGACAGATGCAATTATGCCTTTATTGTGGGTCCTCAGGAGACTTTCTACGAGATTGACCGGTTAAGCCGCCCAAGAAGGTGGTAGGAGCCGCTGATAAAATCCATGGAAACTCTGTATCGGGAAACGACCACACCCGGCAAGCGTAGGGGTCCACTTGCCGAGCTTGAAAACTAACTCTCAGACCTCGCATTTCATTGTGCCAATGGTCCTCATAGATCCGGAACAGCCAAAACGGTTGCATGCTATAAAGGCATACATCGATAGCGGGGCTATAGGAAACTATGTGGATCAAGAATTGGTCTCTAGGGTAAACCTCCCTCTGCGTCCTAAAACCAGCAAAGATGTCATCACCACTGTAGATGGAACCGAAATTGCCTCTGGACCGGTAACACATTCCACAGCTGAGGTGACACTTGTAGGTCCGGATGGCCATCGGGAGGCAGTTGTGTTTGATGTGATCAAGGCTCCACAGTTTCAGCTTATTCTCGGAGTCCCTTGGTTAGAGACACATAATCCTCTAATTGATTGGCGAGCGAAGAGAATAACCTTCACAACCTGTGCACAAACCTGCTACCCAGAAAATCCAAATATTAATCTAGCATCAGTAACCTCTGTCCCCGTGCAACTACCTCCAGAGTACCAAGACTTTCAGGATGTCTTCCAAAAGGAACAGGCCAACACGTTACCTCCCCACAGATCGTACGATTGCCAAATCGATCTGGTGCCCGGTGCACAACCCCCTTGTAGCAGGATTTATGCCCTTACTGAACCTGAGAATCTGCATTTGAGACAGTATTTAGATCAATACCTCGCCAATGGTTTCATTCGCCCGTCAAAGTCCCCGGCATCTTCAGCTTTGTTCTTCGTGCCTAAAAAAGAGGGCGACCTTAGGACTTGTATCGATTACCGTGCATTGAACCAGATAACTGTTAAAAATCGTTACCCTCTGCCTCTGATCCCTGAACTCCTTGACCAGGTGAAGGACGCTTGCGTATACACCAAGTTAGATCTCCGGGGGGCTTATCATCTGGTACGAGTAAAAGAAGGCGACGAATGGAAAACGGCCTTCCGTACAAAATATGGACTATTCGAATACCAGGTGATGCCTTTCAGGTTGTGCAACGCGCCTGCTGCCTTCCAATTCTTCATGAATGATGTCCTTCAGGAACTCATCGATGTCTGTGTTATCGTGTATATCAATGACATTCTTGTATACTCCTCTTCGGAATCTGATCACAGAAAACATGTCAGGGCCGTCCTAGAGAAACTGCGCCAGCACAAACTGTTTGCCAAACTGGAAAAATGTGTTTTCCATACCACCGAGGTTGAGTTTCTCGGATTCATCCTGACACCTAAAGGGGTCCGAATGGATTCACGGAAAGTGGATGCCATCCTCAAATGGCCATCACCTAGTTCAGTGAAAGGTGTCCAAAGCATGCTTGGTTTTGCCAACTTTTATCGCAGGTTTATCCCGGAGTTTTCACGTGTGGTGCAACCCATCACTGCACTCTTGCGAAAAAATAAACGTTTTGAATGTACCGAGGAAGCCGAACAGGCCTTTCAGGAGTTGAAAGCTAAGTTCACGTCCGCACCTATTTTGAAGCACCCGCGTCCTGATCTCCCATATATAGTCGAAACAGACGCGTCCAGCTTAGCCATGGGAGCTGTCCTGTCTCAGAGAGACCCTGAAACCAACCAACTGCACACCATAGCATTTTGGTCCAGAATGTTCTCACCGCCGGAGATAAATTATGCGGTTACCGATAAGGAACTATTAGCCATTAAGTCCGCCTTTAAGGCTTGGCGGCTTTATCTCCTCGGTGCCCGGCATACCATCACCGTGATCACTGATCACCGGAATTTACAATATTTAAAAACTGCCAAGGCCCAATCGTCTCGACAGCTCCGATGGGCTTTGTTCTTTGCTGAGTTCGATTTTGTAATCACCTACCGCCCCGGTTCTAAGAATGGTAAGGCGGACGCTCTATCCCGAATTGGAATGGAAGAAATAGACACAAACTCAGAACCTGTGCCGATAATTCCTGAACAAAGAATTTTGGGAATAACCACTTTACAAACCCTTGAAGACATTCAAGCACAAGTAAAACAAGTCCTGGACTCTTCAGCCCTGCAGGATTGGATCAAAAAGGGGTCTAACTTTTCAGTCAAGGATGGCTTACCTTACTTCCAAGGACGCTTATTTTTGCCAGAAAAGGAATTGCAAGAACTGGTTATTTCCCGTCATCATGACACCCTGATGGAAGGACATCCTGGCATTGCCAAAACTGAGGAAAAGGTTAGACGACAATTCTGGTGGCCTTCCTGGCGAAAGGATATTAAATCTTTTGTGATGTCCTGTGGAGTTTGTGCCCAAAACAAAGGTCAAAAGACAAGACCCGCCGGTTTTCTTCAGCCCTTAGACATTCCACCAGCACCTTGGCACACCCTGTCACTAGATTTTATCACGGACCTGCCCTCTTGTAATGGTTACAATACTATTCTGGTCGTGGTGGATTTATTTTCCAAAATGGCCCACTTTATTCCGTTGAAAGGATTACCTTCAGCCTTTGTTCTTGCCAAGGGATTCCTCGAGAATATCATCCGTTTGCATGGATTCCCGTCCATACTAGTCTCCAATCGGGGAAGCCAGTTTATTTCTCATTTTTGGAAAAAGTGTTGTCAGCTGGCACAAATCGACGTAAGACTCTCGACCAGCCACCACCCACAGACCGATGGTCAGACGGAGAGAACGAACCAGACCCTTGAACAATTTCTACAATGTATGTTGCACCAATCGGAGGGTAATTGGAAGGATATTCTGTGGCTGGCTGAATATGCTTATAATAACTCGATAGACTCTGGAACGGGTCAAAGCCCCTTTTTTACCCTATATGGACATCACCCTCGTACTTCAGACTTGGACTCACCTTCGAGACTTGAAATGCCCGCAGTGGATCATTTGCATTCTACGATAACTCAAGCCTTCAAGGATGCAACTGCACATTTGCAACATGCGAAAGAGAAATACAAAAAGAATGCGGATCTACATCGAAAGGAGGCACCTCCGTACCAAATTGGGGATCAAGTATGGTTGGCTACCAAACACTTATCGCTCAAGGGACCTCGAACTTTTAATCCAAGGTATTTAGGCCCTTACGCAATCAAAGCTATAATTAACCCAGTAGCAGTCAAGCTCGATCTACCAGCCAACATGCGGATTCACCCCGTTTTTCATGTGTCACTTTTGAAACCAGTACAACCAGGAACCAGATTAATAAAGCCACCAGACCCAATCCTGATAGATGGAGAGGCAGAATTCGAAGTAAAGAACATTTTGGATTCCAAAATCTTAAAATCAAAGCTTTTCTATCTAATTGATTGGAAAGGGTACGGGCCTCAGGAAAGGTCTTGGGAACCCAGTGATCACGTACATGCACCTCGGCTGGTAAAAAGGTTCCATCGGAATTTCCCAAAAAAAACAAAACCTCCAGAAGGAACGACCTTGGGAGGGGCCTTGGGGGGGAGTGCTGTCATGATGCCTACCCCCGGAGCATCAGGCCAGGTCCAGCACCCCCGGAAGCAGGCATCATGCCCTCGGGTAAAAGCCCAGCGGCCCCTTATAGGGACTCTTTGGACTCAGTCCTGGCGCCTTTGGCGCCAGGCTCATGTTGGACATCAGTCCTGGCGCCATACGCGCCAGGCTCATAAAGGGAGGTGTTTTGTGCACTTACCTCATGCAGACCATGCTGCACGCTTCAGGCCTCCCTGAGACCTGAAAGGGACTATTTTTTCATAGGAACTATTTTTTCACTCGGGCGTGGCCAGGGAAGGATACATACCTAGTTGGGGAAGGATACATACCTGGGACTTCTTTCGAGGCTATTTAAGCCACGCCCAGACAGCAGCTCATGCTTCGCGTTGTTCTGCTTCCTGCAGCTTAACGCTCACCGTGTGTGCTCCTGCTCCTGGACTACAGCCACGCCCGTCTTGAGCCTGGAAGACCTGCAAGGAAGGAAGAGAAGAGAAAGGTGAAATCCAAGGATTATTTCAAGCTTCTTACCTGCATCCAGAATCTTCTCGCCAGCATCCCTGAAGGAAGACTTCAATTTAAAAGCATTGCGTTGCTCGCTGCAGCACCACGCTTCACTCACCTGTCCTCGAGACATCTCCCGGCTCCATCGTGGCTGTCAGCATCGGACGCCACATCTCTGCACCTAGGGGAGAGAGGAAGAAACAAAAGGTGAGCAGAAGGACACACAGAAGGAAAGCCTGATTAACAGCCATAATACTTACCGGCTTTTCTTCCACATTTTGGGTCGGCGCCGCCCCGTTGGCAGGTACCGTACCCCGGCCCCTATGGGGAAAGGACTAGAGACATTTCAGAGGAATGATAAGGACATCTAGAGGGATCGCCCTCATTACTACTCACCTCGGCAGGTTAACCCCTCGACGCATCGCCTTCATTCTGCACCTGAAATAAAGGACAGATCACAGGTGAGAAAGACAGCATAAAGGGGGCCTCACTTGAACTTTGAACTTTCATACTTACGGCGCATCGCTCAGGAAAGTCAAGTGGATTTTGCCAGCGCCATTCTGAAAACCAGTGAAGTAACTGGACGAATGCGCGCCCCTGCACCAGAAGCAGGATGGAGAGTTCAACCTTCCAAACCATAAGGTGAGCTTAAACCGGGTTTGGAGGAATAGAGAGGAACGGAGGGGGGAATGGGGGAGCTAGCACACCATTCTGCAGACTGTTAATCCCCTTTCTCATCTGCAGAAGGATATTCCTACGGGCCAAGGAAGCACGATTTGGAGGTCCTGTCCAATCGGTGTTCCGGGTCCTGCGCATCACGCTAGAAGAGGCCGCAGTAATCCAGACTAGATCAGCGCCCCCGTGGGAACCAGGTGGGCGTTACAGTTCTCAAGAAAATCAATTTTTCATAATCAAACATGCTTCTCAGATACACAAGTTGTTGAGAATAAATGTCTACATCACAAATTAATTAAGGTAGGTCTCTGTTCAACCCTGATCTTCTTAAGAGCTTGGGTTCAGAAATGACAACTTATCCGCGATTTTAGTGGGTTTCGCAATATTGGTTTTGCCCCAAATCTTACACAGAGGTACACCCCCTCTCTGGGCATATTACATTAAGTTTTCATTTTTCTAGCATAAACATACTGTCTACAATATTCAGAATTACGGGGCTTGGCCTCAGAACATCCCACGGCGTCCAACTTAGTCTTAAACCGTGAATGCATTTTTCATATTAAGACTCTCAATATTGTACATTTCTATCAGCAGGTTACAATTAGTTATCAGTATTCTTATAAACATATATTTGCCTTCACTTCAGTACACCCATTGGTTTGTCCCCGCCCCTAGAAGCTTGGCTTGACTCAGAGGTCACATGTCTTGTTTTTCCTAGAGCAGTGTGGAAAGTTACACCCAAAATCAGCATATTCTATTCAATTGAAAGAGTCTATTGTCTTGTGTTCCTGCCAGCATACCAGGGTGCCACTCTCCATCTAATTAACATGACCATGCAATTTCCTGCCTTGTTGCTGAGAAGACTAGGTGTGAAGTGTTATCATAGAAAGCAAGCCTTTTGAAGTCTCAGCTAACTGTTTAGCTTCTGAAATACAGGTCTCCTGTCAGAATTTAGATCACCAGCGCCGGTCAGTGGCGAGCACCGGTATTGCACCCATTTTTGACAGCTGTCTTAAATTAAATGTCCTTAAAACAGGGATTTAGCTTGGTAGCATAGGATTCTAGCTGATATTGTACTGATGTGGATTCTTGCAGTAGAGTAATGTAGAACACCCAACAAGAAGTTGTATCCTTTTGGTGGTTTTGTGAGCCATGATTTTAGCCATTTTGACGATCAAGAAAATGAATTCCCAACAGCTGTGGGTTGCTTTTGGCAATCAGTATTGCTATTCCCAAATTTTTTCAGGCTACTTTCTGTTTAGCCCAATGGTGGTTTTAGGCAGTGACCTCCTGTGCTCACTAATATAGGAAAAAGTGGGTGGCAGCCTATTTTTCAGATTTTTACTGTGCATTTTTGGATGATTTCTGGTGAGCAGCATGCTTTCCGGTGGCCACTCTAATGTTTCCGCTGCCAGTAATGCACAGTGATGTTGCAGGGCTTGGATGTGTGGGTTGAAAAATCCCACAATACTAGGGGATCTGGTGTGGTAGAGAGATTTAAATGGCAGTTATTTTTCTTTCATTGTATGTTCTGGTTTTATTGGGTACAATTTAGCAACAACTGGCAAATTCTTATTGTTGCTTGAAGGGATGGAAAAAACAGAACTTTTGGCATCAAGAGCAGTAAGCGGATCGCTGAACAGGACCCTATGGCCACAATGAACCTGGAATACTAACAAACCTTCCTTGCAGGAACAAGGATGTCTTTTTTTGATTCAGTCAAGACTGGTCGAGCAATAAAAAGGGGACGCAAGACTTGTCCACTTATAAAAAGGATCTAAGGCTGCAGAAGTGTATCAAGATATACAACTACAAAGCAATTACAGGTCTAGTGACTTAATGATCATTGAGTAAATTGGCAATGCTTCCATCATAATTTCAGACAAAACCATTTTGATTTGTCCACCCAATTCAGAAGGAATAAATGTTTTATGGTCAGAATTATGCATGAATTCTGAAGGTTTTTTTTATAATGATAATAGGTTTGAGGGTCTTGATTGGCGGTGGCTTGCTCCACAGGCCCGGACCACGTAACACTCCCTTCTTCAATCGCCCAGATTTCGCTGAATGAGCCTTAGAAATGTAGCATTCATCTTTTACATTTGTATGCTCCCAGGATATATTGGGATTCAGTTTCACCAAGTGACAACGAGTTAAGGTCAAGGGGGACCATCTATTTGTTTGTAACAAAAACACTGCAAATGCTCTGCTGTACATAATGTATCTTTGCTACCACCTCATCCACCCCTGTCTTTAAATCAAGAATAGAGGGCGCATTGCAGCAGCTCATTTGCAGGCGCTACAGCCATTAGGGGCGATGGCAGCATGTTACAGAATTTAGACTCAGATGGGGCATTCAATACAAGCAGAAATAGCTGTTACCGTAGTGGCATTACTTACTCTGACTCATAAAAGTCCCTGTCTAGTAAAAACACACAGTCACCATCAATCATCACTTTAGGAAACATTAAAAAGTGCTGCACAGGCAGATACCCAGCACACTTTTCCAAATATAGTGTACGGTTCATACAAAGTGGCACAAGAGCAGTGTGCCGACTGCACTTTCCCACACTAGCAGCAAGACTAAGAGGCCGATTCATGGAATAATTAGCGCGGCGCAAGTGGGCAAAAACGTGCGAATCGCAGTGGAATAGCGAAAATCGCAGTGAACGTGCGAAAATCGCACGAAAAGCAGCGCACGTCGATTCATGGAAGGCCGTGCGCGAGAAAACCAGCGGATGTGCGAAAAAAAAGTGCGCGGCGCACGTTGGCGCACGTTGGCGCACAGGCCATCTAACAGCGTGCGCCAGGTCACAGCGAAAATCGCACAGGCCACAGCGAAATTCGCACATAGCGCGGCGCACGCAATAAAAGTAGGCGGAACACGGGCGTAACACTCGGAATGGGGAACAACTTGCCAAAACGTGGGCGTCACGGGGGAAGTACAGGGCACAAGTGCGCGGAACGCCCACACGCTCGCCTACAACACGTATTCATGGAATAGAATAGGGGAAAAAAGCGCACGCTCAAACCAGCGCACAGGCACAAACACGGCCGCCACAAGAAAGGAGGCGGTAGCGTCTCTGCGGCTGTAAGAAATGTGCGCCAAAAGGTGCGCCAACAAATAGCACCTATATACTGCCATGATGAATGTCCCATACTGTGGCCCTCCAGGAAAAATGACGTGCAAAGGGGTACCCACAAACACGGACACCCGCTGACAAAAAATACGTGTGCATGTATACCGGGGTGCGCGGGAAGTGTCACACGCGATTTTCAGGGTACGTGCATCACAGGGGTTCGCGTGAAGTTATTCACGCGATCGGGAGTTATTCACACGATCGGGCCTGGGGGAGCGGGCTACGTGTATTACAGGGGTTCGCGTGAAGTTCCTCACGCGATCGGGCCTGGGGGAGCGGGCTACGTGTATTACAGGGGTTCGCGTGAAGTTCCTCACGCGATCGGGCCTGGGGGAGCGGGCTACGTGTATTACAGGGGTTCGCGTGAAGTTCCTCACGCGATCGGGCCTGGGGGAGCGGGCTACGTGTATTTCAGGGGTTCGCGTGAAGTTCCACACGCGATCGGGCCTGGGGGAGCGGGCTACGTGTATTACAGGGGTTCGCGTGAAGTTCCTCACGCGATCGGGCCTGGGGGAGCGGGCTACGTGTATTACAGGGGTTCGCGTGAAGTTCCTCACGCGATCGGGCCTGGGGGAGCGGGCTACGTGTATTTCAGGGGTTCGCGTGAAGTTCCACACGCGATCGGGCCTGGGGGAGCGGGCTACGTGTATTACAGGGGTTCGCGTGAAGTTCCACACGCGATCGGGCCTGGGGGAGCGGGCTACGTGTATTACAGGGGTTCGCGTGAAGTTCCTCACGCGATCGGGCCTGGGGGAGCGTGCTACGTGTATTTCAGGGGATCGCGTGAAGTTTCACACGCGAATAGCCTGGGCGCGTGTATTTCAGGGGTGCGCGGAAAGTTTTACACGCGATTTCTGCACGGTACGTGTATTTCAGGGGTTCGCGTGAAGTTTCACACGCGAATAGACTGGGCGCGTGTATTTCAGGGGTGCGCGGGAAGTTTTACACGCGATTTCTGCACGGTACGTGTATTTCAGGGGTTCGCGGGAAGTTCCACACGCGAATAGCCTGGGCGCGTGAATTTGAGGGGTGCGCGGGAAGTTCCTCACGCGATCGGGCCTGGGGGAGCGGGCTACGTGTATTACAGGGGTTCGCGGGAAGTTCCACACGCGAATAGCCTGGGCGCGTGTATTTCAGGGGTTCGCGGGAAGTTCCACACGCAAATAGCCTGGGCGCGTGTATTTCAGGGGTGCGCGGGAAGTTCCACACGCGAATAGGCTGGGCGCGTGTATTTCAGGGGTGCGCGGGAAGTTCCACACGCGAATAGCCTGGGCGCGTGAATTTGAGGGGTGCGCGGGAAGTTCCTCACGCGATCGGGCCTGGGGGAGCGGGCTACGTGTATTACAGGGGTTCGCGGGAAGTTCCACACGCGAATAGCCTGGGCGCGTGTATTTCAGGGGTTCGCGGGAAGTTCCACACGCGAATAGCCTGGGCGCGTGTATTTCAGGGGTGCGCGGGAAGTTCCACACGCGAATAGGCTGGGCGCGTGTATTTCAGGGGTGCGCGGGAAGTTCCACACGCGATTAGCCTGGGCGCGTGAATTTGAGGGGTGCGCGGGAAGTTCCTCACGCGATCGGGCCTGGGGGAGCGGGCTACGTGTATTACAGGGGTTCGCGGGAAGTTCCACACGCGAATAGCCTGGGCGCGTGTATTTCAGGGGTTCGCGGGAAGTTCCACACGCGAATAGCCTGGGCGCGTGTATTTCAGGGGTGCGCGGGAAGTTCCACACGCGAATAGGCTGGGCGCGTGTATTTCAGGGGTGCGCGGGAAGTTTTACACGCGAATAGCCTGGGCGCGTGTATTTCAGGGGTGCGCGGGAAGTTCTACACGCGAATAGCCTGGGCGCGTGTATTTCAGGGGTGCGCGGGAAGTTTTACACGCGATTTCTGCACGGTACGTGTATTTCAGGGGTGCCGGGGAGTCCCACATGTGATTTGACAGTGTGGGTCCTCCCAGGTGTACCCTGTACACCCTCCACGGCCCCTGCAGGCAGCCCACACCACAGGGGTCTACCCTGCATCCCTGGTCATGTCCCGCAGGCAGCCCACCCAACATGGGCATGCCCCCCAGCAAAGGCACATGTCTCCTTGAACTAATGAACACCAACACATGTCCCCTTGCACCCCCACCCCCCAGCACTGTGGGGCACATGCCAGCAGTCCCCCACCCATGTCCAACTCATGTCCCCCACCACCCCCACCCCCCAGCACTGTGGGGCACCTGCCAGTAGGGCCCCACCCATGTCCAACTCATGTCTCCCACCACCCCCACCCCCCAGCCACCAGGGTCACCCTCCACCAGGGCCCCACTCATGTCTCCGACCACCCCCACCACCCAGCACTGTAGGGCACCTGCCAGCAGGCCCCCACCCATGTCCAACTCATGTCTCCCACCACCCCCACCCCCCAGCACTGTGGGGCACCTGCCAGTAGGCCCCCACCCATGTCCAACTCATGTCTCCCACCACCCCCACCCCCCAGCACTGTGGGGCACCTGCCAGCAGGCCCCCACCCATGTCCAACTCATGTCTCCCACCACCCCCACACCCCAGCACTGTGGGGCACCTGCCAGCAGGCCCCCACCCATGTCCAACTCATGTCTCCCACCACCCCCACCCCCCAGCCACCAGGGTCACCCTCCACCAGGGCCCCACTCATGTCTCCCACCACCCCCACCCCCCAGCAGTGCAGGGTCACCCTCCACCAGGGCCCCACTCATGTCTCCCACCACCCCCACCCCCCAGCACTGTGGGGCACCTGCCAGTAGGCCCCCACCCATGTCCAACTCATGTCTCCCACCACCCCCACCCCCCAGCACTGTGGGGCACCTGCCAGCAGGCCCCCACCCATGTCCAACTCATGTCTCCCACCACCCCCACACCCCAGCACTGTGGGGCACCTGCCAGCAGGCCCCCACCCATGTCCAACTCATGTCTCCCACCACCCCCACCCCCCAGCCACCAGGGTCACCCTCCACCAGGGCCCCACTCATGTCTCCCACCACCCCCACCCCCCAGCAGTGCAGGGTCACCCTCCACCAGGGCCCCACTCATGTCTCCCACCACCCCCACCCCCCAGCACTGTGGGGCACCTGCCAGCAGGCCCCCACCCATGTCCAACTCATGTCTCCCACCACCCCCACACCCCAGCACTGTGGGGCACCTGCCAGCAGGCCCCCACCCATGTCCAACTCATGTCTCCCACCACCCCCACACCCCAGCACTGTGGGGCACCCTCCACCAGGGCCCCACTCATGTCTCCCACCACCCCCACACCCCAGCAGTGCAGGGTCACCCTCCACCAGGCCCCCACTCATGTCTCCCACCACCCCCACCCCCCAGCAGTGCAGGCTCAACCTCCACCAGGCCCCCACTCATGTCCCCCTGCACCCCCACCCCCCTGCCACCATGTGCAGCCCCCACCAGGTCCTCACAATCCCCAATCATGTGCGTAATGGTCAGCCTCCACAGCCAAAAAGACCTACCAAGTAACCCATTCACCCACATGGAAATGGAAATCACATGTTACACCCCCAATGTACATGAAGCAAATGAACCCATGTCCGTCACACACATATTTTCAAATTGAATGGGAAAACACACAACATGACATGCATGAAACCAATGACATGAAACCACACAGTGAACAATGTAAAAAAAAATGTATTGAAAAAAATACAAATGCCAAAGAAAGAAAACTAACTACAATGTAAATGTGAAAAAATAAGCTGCATGTCCGCATAAAAACACAAAACTAGAAAATCAAATCAAAAAAATTATGTCCAAAGTGAAATGTAAAAACTCTCCATGCAACAAAGAACTATGTACAAAAATAACAAGGGTCCATCATCACAACTGAACTAAGGAAACCTCCTAAAAAACCTACCTAAATATCAACTATATACAAAAAGTGGAGCAGTGTCCGTCGACTCCAAATAATGATAAGAACGAAAGGAAACCTAAAACTAAAGAACTATATACAAAGGCGGCGGGCAAGTCCAGCGGCTCACTCTGTGGTGTTCCGGGCCAGGGCATCATCGAACTCCTGTTCGATGTCCCGGAGGCGGTCCAGTTCCATGGCCCCGAGGGTCCGCAGGGACGACGCTGTGTCCTCCTCCAACCCCCTGCGGATTGCCTCGAGGCACTCGGCCCGCCTCAGGGCCCTCCGCATGGAGTTCTCCGCCCTGACCATTGTGAGCCGCGCCTCTTCCGCCCGCCGCCGCTCCGCACCTATGGCGTGGCCCAACCGCTGCCACACGGAAGACACTCTCTGTCCTGGGTCCTCCTGCCCTCCGGCCGATGCCTGCCCCTCCGATGTCGAAGGCCCCGAGCCTTCATGGCTCCCACCATCTTGCTGCTGCTGCTGCTCTGCCTCTGCCCGTGCACTGCCTCCTGCTGCCTGCACATCCTCCGCCGGCTGGGGTGCACCTGTTGATGTGGCCACCCCTGCTGGACGTCCGACTCCCGACTGTGGCAGGGATGCCTCCTCCACCAGCCTGGCCGCACTGTCAGAGGCAGCTCCACAGGGCACCCAGGTGACTGATGGGTGGGAAGATGGCACAGAGGACGACTGGCGCGTAGGGGGTCCAGTTGAGGAGGGGGTCGGAGCAAGCCCCATCAGACAGCGGAATCCGGCCTGGGTGACCTGTCCCAGCAGGCTGACGTGGTCAACGAGCCATTCGAGATGACGTGCAGTCTCTCCATGAAAAGACTGCAGGTCACCTCGCATGGCCCGTTGACGCAACGCCACACCAGCCAGGACAGGCTCAACCCGGTCCTGGATGGCCACGTCCGCAGGCAGAGGAAGGCCAGTTGACGTCAGCTCATCCCCTGCCTGAAAACGGGTCTGGACGTAGGCATCCCTGCTGGTGCAAGATGATGCAGGGACAGGATCGGGGACAGGATTGCACACAGGCACCTCCGCGGCCGCCTGTGCTGCCTCCTGTCCCTGGTCCTGCACTGCACCACTAGCACCAGTGGGATCCCCACCTCCAGACCCTGTCTCTGGTGCTTGCGCGGCCCCCTCCTCCACCAAACCCCCCACCAACCTGGATGACTCTGTGCCATCTTCCCCTGTTGGGCCCTGTGGGGTCCCAGCTGCCCCTTCTGCTGCCGAGGAGTCCAACTGCAACCTCCGCCTCTTGGACCTCCCCCCGGCAGCTGCGGCCTGGGACGCGGCACCGGACTCCTCACTCCCCGACGAGATGACAACACGGGAGGGGAGCCGGGCCTTGCGTCTCCGGCTGGCGGTCGGATCCCCGCCGCTGTGCTCCACAGCACCTTCTCCGCCCTCTTCATCAGTTGACGCTGCAGACAGGGAGAAACAAAACACAGGCATCAGGGCACTGTACAATGGACACATACACGCATGACAGTTGCACATGAGTGGCATTGGCAAACCTCAGACATGTCATCACAATCCCCAACAGACATGTCATTGCAACTGGCACACATGAGCCATACCACAGCCATATCGCAACTGCCACCACCATCCCCACACATACAACAGCATCAGCAGCCAAAGGGGAGCCATACATCACATGCAACACAGGAAGTGCACCACACATGTACACACACCACCACACTTGCATGCATGTCTACACCTCTGCCAAGTGTCGCACTGTTCAGACGGGCATCCATGTCACATCTGCCAATCAGGCTTCCACATACCGCTGTCACATGCATCCATGTAGCATCACTGTTGCACCTTTGACAAATACACACACATGCACATGTACACAGTGCTCATACATGCAGCCGAAAACAACATACATGCCTGACATCACGGACATGTCTACTTACATACACATTCATCCAAACATGTGTGCACGCACAACTGCATTTGCCATGCAAGCCCACACACACAAGCACCATCCATGTCTCACACATTACAGCCCTCGCATGTGTCAGCCCCACGGCCCTGTACACCCCCACCCATACTCCACCCCATACAAACAGATGTGCAACTGGCACAATGGGGAATGATCACCACACGCCCTGCTCACAACCAGGATGCATGTACACTCACCGCTCGACTCCAGACGGCTCTGCTTCTCTAGGACCTGGACGTGGAGCGCTGGGGATATGCGTTCCAGGACCCCCATCTGTTCTTCCGACAAGTGGCCCCGGCGCCCCTTGGCATCCGCTGCCTTCAAGAGGCGCCGGGCCTTGTTCAGGGTCCTGGACCTGAAGTCCTCCCAGCGCTTCCTGACATGTTGTAAGTCCCGGACTGCCACCCCCTCCGCGTTGATGGCAGTCACGATGTCTGTCCAGATCCGAGTCCGTCCTTCCTTGTCGGCGCGGGAACTTCCAAAGAGGGCATCATACTGCCCCAGGACTTGCTCCACCAGGACACCAACTTCGGTGGCACTGAAGCTGGTGCCCCTCTGCCTCTCTGGCCGGGGGTTGTCAGTGGTCACAGATGGTGTTAGCCCCGACATGACAACCCCAGAGGCAGGAGTGGGTGGGCAACTGGGTCCTGGGGCTGGGCTGTGGAGCGATGGAATTCCAGTCGGGAGTCTTCTGTTCCAGCAGGGGTGGTCACAGCAACAGCACCCCTGGCTGATGTGCAGGCAGCAAATGGCAGTGCACGTGGGCAGCAGGCAGTCAGGCAGCAGCAGATAGCAGGTGGGAGCGTGCTCGGGGCTCTGGGGGGCAGTAATTCGGCCTTCTGGGCAGGAGCGTGGTCTCCCGTGTGCTCACGCGTGGCCAGCTTGGTACGGAGTGAATTGGCACGTGAAAATCCTGCACGTCAGCGTGAAAACCGAGGAAAGGCCCTTAGCGCGTAAGCGCGTCAGCACGCATACGCGATTCCATTGGACCAAAGGCCCTCAGCGCGTAAGCGCGTCTGTGACGTGACCCGCACGGGTGTTTCCCACACAGCACGTGATGACAGAGCACACGTGGAAAGACTGCACGTCAGAGTCTCATTGCGTGTGATTGGTGGAAATGGCCGTACACCGGGATACAGGTGCGCTGACGTACTTGCGTGTGTAAGTGTCCGCGCACACCTCATATACACGTACATAGGCCAATCGCGTGTACACGCACTTTTGTCCAATTACACGCGATGAGACTCTGACGTGCAGTCTTTCCACGTGTGCTCTGTCATCACGTGCTGTGTGGGAAACACCCGTGCGGGTCACGTCACAGACGCGCTTACGCGCTGAGGGCCTTTGGTCCAATGGAATCGCGTATGCGTGCTGACGCGCTTACGCGCTAAGGGCCTTTCCTCGGTTTTCACGCTGACGTGCAGGATTTTCACGTGCCAATTCACTCCGTACCAAGCTGGCCACGCGTGAGCACACGGGAGACCACGCTCCTGCCCAGAAGGCCGAATTACTGCCCCCCAGAGCCCCGAGCACGCTCCCACCTGCTATCTGCTGCTGCCTGACTGCCTGCTGCCCACGTGCACTGCCATTTGCTGCCTGCACATCAGCCAGGGGTGCTGTTGCTGTGACCACCCCTGCTGGAACAGAAGACTCCCGACTGGAATTCCATCGCTCCACAGCCCAGCCCCAGGACCCAGTTGCCCACCCACTCCTGCCTCTGGGGTTGTCATGTCGGGGCTAACACCATCTGTGACCACTGACAACCCCCGGCCAGAGAGGCAGAGGGGCACCAGCTTCAGTGCCACCGAAGTTGGTGTCCTGGTGGAGCAAGTCCTGGGGCAGTATGATGCCCTCTTTGGAAGTTCCCGCGCCGACAAGGAAGGACGGACTCGGATCTGGACAGACATCTTGACTGCCATCAACGCGGAGGGGGTGGCAGTCCGGGACTTACAACATGTCAGGAAGCGCTGGGAGGACTTCGGGTCCAGGACCCTGAACAAGGCCCGGCGCCTCTTGAAGGCAGCGGATGCCAAGGGGCGCCGGGGCCACTTGTCGGAAGAACAGATGGGGGTCCTGGAACGCATATCCCCAGCGCTCCACGTCCAGGTCCTAGAGAAGCAGAGCCGTCTGGAGTCGAGCGGTGAGTGTACATGCATCCTGGTTGTGAGCAGGGCGTGTGGTGATCATTCCCCATTGTGCCAGTTGCACATCTGTTTGTATGGGGTGGAGTATGGGTGGGGGTGTACAGGGCCGTGGGGCTGACACATGCGAGGGCTGTAATGTGTGAGACATGGATGGTGCTTGTGTGTGTGGGCTTGCATGGCAAATGCAGTTGTGCGTGCACACATGTTTGGATGAATGTGTATGTAAGTAGACATGTCCGTGATGTCAGGCATGTATGTTGTTTTCGGCTGCATGTATGAGCACTGTGTACATGTGCATGTGTGTTTATTTGTCAAAGGTGCAACAGTGATGCTACATGGATGCATGTGACAGCGGTATGTGGAAGCCTGATTGGCAGATGTGACATGGATGCCCGTCTGAACAGTGCGACACTTGGCAGAGGTGTAGACATGCATGCAAGTGTGGTGGTGTGTGTACATGTGTGGTGCACTTCCTGTGTTGCATGTGATGTATGGCTCCCCTTTGGCTGCTGATGCTGTTGTATGTGTGGGGATGGTGGTGGCAGTTGCGATATGGCTGTGGTATGGCTCATGTGTGCCAGTTGCAATGACATGTCTGTTGGGGATTGTGATGACATGTCTGAGGTTTGCCAATGCCACTCATGTGCAACTGTCATGCGTGTATGTGTCCATTGTACAGTGCCCTGATGCCTGTGTTTTGTTTCTCCCTGTCTGCAGCGTCAACTGATGAAGAGGGCGGAGAAGGTGCTGTGGAGCACAGCGGCGGGGATCCGACCGCCAGCCGGAGACGCAAGGCCCGGCTCCCCTCCCGTGTTGTCATCTCGTCGGGGAGTGAGGAGTCCGGTGCCGCGTCCCAGGCCGCAGCTGCCGGGGGGAGGTCCAAGAGGCGGAGGTTGCAGTTGGACTCCTCGGCAGCAGAAGGGGCAGCTGGGACCCCACAGGGCCCAACAGGGGAAGATGGCACAGAGTCATCCAGGTTGGTGGGTGGTTTGGTGGAGGAGGGGGCCGCGCAAGCACCAGAGACAGGGTCTGGAGGTGGGGATCCCACTGGTGCTAGTGGTGCAGTGCAGGACCAGGGACAGGAGGCAGCACATGCGGCCGCGGAGGTGCCTGTGTGCAATCCTGTCCCCGATCCTGTCCCTGCATCATCTTGCACCAGCAGGGATGCCTACGTCCAGACCCGTTTTCAGGCAGGGGATGAGCTGACGTCAACTGGCCTTCCTCTGCCTGCGGACGTGGCTATCCAGGTCCGGGTTGAGCCTGTCCTGGCTGGTGTGGCGTTGCGTCAACGGGCCATGCGAGGTGACCTGCAGTCTTTTCATGGAGAGACTGCACGTCATCTCGAATGGCTCGTTGACCACGTCAGCCTGCTGGGACAGGTCACCCAGACCGGATTCCTCCGTCTGATGGGGCTTGTTCCGACCCCCTCCTCAACTGGACCCCCTACGCGCCAGTCGTCCTCTGTGCCATCTTCCCACCCATCAGTCACCTGGGTGCCCTGTGGAGCTGCCTCTGACAGTGCGGCCAGGCTGGTGGAGGAGGCATCTCTGCCACAGTCGGGAGTCGGACGTCCAGCAGGGGTGGCCACATCAACAACTGCACCACAGCCGGCGGAGGATGTGCAGGCAGCAGGAGGCAGTGCACGGGCAGAGGCAGAGCAGCAGCAGCAGCAAGATGGTGGGAGCCATGAAGGCTCGGGGCCTTCGACATCGGAGGGGCAGGCATCGGCCGGAGGGCAGGAGGACCCAGGACAGAGAGTGTCTTCCGTGTGGCAGCGGTTGGGCCACGCCATAGGTGCGGAGCGGCGGCGGGCGGAAGAGGCGCGGCTCACAATGGTCAGGGCGGAGAACTCCATGCGGAGGGCCCTGAGGCGGGCCGAGTGCCTCGAGGCAATCCGCAGGGGGTTGGAGGAGGACACGGCGTCGTCCCTGCGGACCCTCGGGGCCATGGAACTGGACCGCCTCCGGGACATCGAACAGGAGTTCGATGATGCCCTGGCCCGGAACACCACAGAGTGAGCCGCTGGACTTGCCCACCGCCTTTGTACATAGTTCTTTAGTTTTAGGTTTCCTTTGTTTTTTCTTATGATTTGGAGTCGACGGACACTGCTCCACTTTTTGTATATTGTTGATATTTAGGTAGGTTTTTTAGGAGGTTTCCTTAGTTCTGTTGTGATGATGGACACTTGTTATTTTTGTACATAGTTCTTTGTTGCACGGAGAGTTTTTACATTTCACTTTGGACAACATTTTTTGGATTAGATTTTCTAGTTTTGTGTTTTTATGCGGACATGCAGCTTCTTTTTTCACATTTACATTGTAGTTAGTTTTCTTTCTTTAGCATTTGTATTTTTTTCTAATACATTTTTTTTTACATTGTTCACTGTGTGGTTTCATCTCATTGGTTTCATGCATGTCATGTTGTGTGTTTTCCCATTCAATTGGAAAATATGTGTGTGACGGACATGGGTTCATTTGCTTCATGAACATTGGGGGTGTAACATGTGATTTCCATTTCCATGTGGGTGAATGGGTTACTTGGTAGGGCTTTTTGGCTGTGGAGGCTGACCAATACGCACATTGTGAGGACCTGGTGGGGGCTGCACATGGTGGCAGGGGGGTGGGGGTGGTGGGAGACATGAGTGGGGGCCTGGTGGAGGGTGCCCCTGCACTGCTGGGGGGTGTGGGTGGTGGGAGACATATGTGGGGGCCTGGTGGAGGGTGCCCCTGGTGGCGGGGGGGTGGGGGTGATAGGGGACATGAGTGGGGGCCTGGTGGAGGCTGCCCCTGCACTGCTGGGTGGTGGGGGTGGTGGGAGACATGAGTGGGGGCCTGGTGGAGGGTGACCCTGGTGGCTGGGGGGTGGGGGTGGTGGGAGACATGAGTTGGACATGGGTGGGGGCCTACTGGCAGGTGCCCCACAGTGCTGGGGGGTGGGGGTGGTGGGAGACATGAGTGGGGGCCTGGTGGAGGGTGCCCCTGCACTGCTGGGGGGTGGGGGTGGTGGGAGACATGAGTGGGGGCCTGGTGGAGGGTGCCCCTGCACTGCTGGGGGGTGGGGGTGGTGGGAGACATAAGTGGGGGCCTGGTGGAGGGTGCCCCTGGTGGCTGGGGGGTGGGGGTGGTGGGAGACATGAGTGGGGGCCTGGTGGAGGGTGCCCCTGCACTGCTGGGGGGTGGGGGTGGTGGGAGACATGAGTGGGGGCCTGGTGGAGGGTGCCCCTGCACTGCTGGGGGGTGGGGGTGGTGGGAGACATGAGTGGGGGCCTGGTGGAGGGTGCCCCTGGTGGCTGGGGGGTGGGGGTGGCGGGAGACATGAGTGGGGGCCTGGTGGAGGGTGCCCCTGCACTGCTGGGGGGTGTGGGTGGTGGGAGACATATGTGGGGGCCTGGTGGAGGGTGCCCCTGGTGGCGGGGGGGTGGGGGTGATAGGGGACATGAGTGGGGGCCTGGTGGAGGCTGCCCCTGCACTGCTGGGTGGTGGGGGTGGTGGGAGACATGAGTGGGGGCCTGGTGGAGGGTGACCCTGGTGGCTGGGGGGTGGGGGTGGTGGGAGACATGAGTGGGGGCCTGGTGGAGGGTGCCCCTGCACTGCTGGGGGGTGGGGGTGGTGGGAGACATGAGTGGGGGCCTGGTGGAGGGTGCCCCTGGTGGCTGGGGGGTGGGGGTGGTGGGAGACATGAGTGGGGGCCTGGTGGAGGGTGCCCCTGCACTGCTGGGGGGTGGGGGTGGTGGGAGACATGAGTGGGGGCCTGGTGGAGGGTGACCCTGCACTGCTGGGGGGTGGGGGTGGTGGGAGACATGAGTGGGGGCCTGGTGGAGGGTGACCCTGGTGGCTGGGGGGTGGGGGTGGTGGGAGACATGAGTGGGGGCCTGGTGGAGGGTGCCCCTGCACTGCTGGGGGGTGGGGGTGGTGGGAGACATGAGTGGGGGCCTGGTGGAGGGTGCCCCTGGTGGCTGGGGGGTGGGGGTGGTGGGAGACATGAGTGGGGGCCTGGTGGAGGGTGCCCCTGCACTGCTGGGGGGTGGGGGTGGTGGGAGACATGAGTGGGGGCCTGGTGGAGGGTGACCCTGCACTGCTGGGGGGTGGGGGTGGTGGGAGACATGAGTGGGGGCCTGGTGGAGGGTGACCCTGGTGGCTGGGGGGTGGGGGTGGTGGGAGACATGAGTGGGGGCCTGGTGGAGGGTGCCCCTGCACTGCTGGGGGGTGTGGGTGGTGGGAGACATATGTGGGGGCCTGGTGGAGGGTGCCCCTGGTGGCGGGGGGGTGGGGGTGATAGGGGACATGAGTGGGGGCCTGGTGGAGGCTGCCCCTGCACTGCTGGGTGGTGGGGGTGGTGGGAGACATGAGTGGGGGCCTGGTGGAGGGTGACCCTGGTGGCTGGGGGGTGGGGGTGGTGGGAGACATGAATTGGACATGGCTGGGGGGTGGGGGTGGTGGGAGACATGAATTGGACATGGGTGGGGGCCTACTGGCAGGTGCCCCACAGTGCTGGGGGGTGGGGGTGGTGGGAGACATGAGTGGGGGCCTGGTGGAGGGTGCCCCTGCACTGCTGGGGGGTGGGGGTGGTGGGAGACATGAGTGGGGGCCTGGTGGAGGGTGCCCCTGCACTGCTGGGGGGTGGGGGTGGTGGGAGACATGAGTGGGGGCCTGGTGGAGGGTGCCCCTGGTGGCTGGGGGGTGGGGGTGGTGGGAGACATGAGTGGGGGCCTGGTGGAGGGTGCCCCTGCACTGCTGGGGGGTGGGGGTGGTGGGAGACATGAGTGGGGGCCTGGTGGAGGGTGCCCCTGCACTGCTGGGGGGTGGGGGTGGTGGGAGACATGAGTGGGGGCCTGGTGGAGGGTGCCCCTGGTGGCTGGGGGGTGGGGGTGGCGGGAGACATGAGTGGGGGCCTGGTGGAGGGTGCCCCTGCACTGCTGGGGGGTGTGGGTGGTGGGAGACATATGTGGGGGCCTGGTGGAGGGTGCCCCTGGTGGCGGGGGGGTGGGGGTGATAGGGGACATGAGTGGGGGCCTGGTGGAGGCTGCCCCTGCACTGCTGGGTGGTGGGGGTGGTGGGAGACATGAGTGGGGGCCTGGTGGAGGGTGACCCTGGTGGCTGGGGGGTGGGGGTGGTGGGAGACATGAGTGGGGGCCTGGTGGAGGGTGCCCCTGCACTGCTGGGGGGTGGGGGTGGTGGGAGACATGAGTGGGGGCCTGGTGGAGGGTGCCCCTGGTGGCTGGGGGGTGGGGGTGGTGGGAGACATGAGTGGGGGCCTGGTGGAGGGTGCCCCTGCACTGCTGGGGGGTGGGGGTGGTGGGAGACATGAGTGGGGGCCTGGTGGAGGGTGACCCTGCACTGCTGGGGGGTGGGGGTGGTGGGAGACATGAGTGGGGGCCTGGTGGAGGGTGACCCTGGTGGCTGGGGGGTGGGGGTGGTGGGAGACATGAGTGGGGGCCTGGTGGAGGCTGCCCCTGCACTGCTGGGTGGTGGGGGTGGTGGGAGACATGAGTGGGGGCCTGGTGGAGGGTGCCCCTGGTGGCTGGGGGGTGGGGGTGGCGGGAGACATGAGTGGGGGCCTGGTGGAGGGTGCCCCTGCACTGCTGGGGGGTGTGGGTGGTGGGAGACATATGTGGGGGCCTGGTGGAGGGTGCCCCTGGTGGCGGGGGGGTGGGGGTGATAGGGGACATGAGTGGGGGCCTGGTGGAGGCTGCCCCTGCACTGCTGGGTGGTGGGGGTGGTGGGAGACATGAGTGGGGGCCTGGTGGAGGGTGCCCCTGGTGGCTGGGGGGTGGGGGTGGTGGGAGACATGAGTGGGGGCCTGGTGGAGGGTGCCCCTGCACTGCTGGGGGGTGTGGGTGGTGGGAGACATATGTGGGGGCCTGGTGGAGGGTGCCCCTGGTGGCGGGGGGGTGGGGGTGATAGGGGACATGAGTGGGGGCCTGGTGGAGGCTGCCCCTGCACTGCTGGGTGGTGGGGGTGGTGGGAGACATGAGTGGGGGCCTGGTGGAGGGTGACCCTGGTGGCTGGGGGGTGGGGGTGGTGGGAGACATGAGTGGGGGCCTGGTGGAGGGTGCCCCTGCACTGCTGGGGGGTGGGGGTGGTGGGAGACATGAGTGGGGGCCTGGTGGAGGGTGCCCCTGCACTGCTGGGGGGTGGGGGTGGTGGGAGACATGAGTGGGGGCCTGGTGGAGGGTGACCCTGGTGGCTGGGGGGTGGGGGTGGTGGGAGACATGAGTTGGACATGAGTGGGGGCCTGGTGGAGGGTGCCCCTGGTGGCTGGGGGGTGGGGGTGGTGGGAGACATGAGTGGGGGCCTGGTGGAGGGTGCCCCTGCACTGCTGGGGGGTGTGGGTGGTGGGAGACATATGTGGGGGCCTGGTGGAGGGTGCCCCTGGTGGCGGGGGGGTGGGGGTGATAGGGGACATGAGTGGGGGCCTGGTGGAGGCTGCCCCTGTACTGCTGGGTGGTGGGGGTGGTGGGAGACATGAGTGGGGGCCTGGTGGAGGGTGACCCTGGTGGCTGGGGGGTGGGGGTGGTGGGAGACATGAGTGGGGGCCTGGTGGAGGGTGCCCCTGCACTGCTGGGGGGTGGGGGTGGTGGGAGACATGAGTGGGGGCCTGGTGGAGGGTGCCCCTGCACTGCTGGGGGGTGGGGGTGGTGGGAGACATGAGTGGGGGCCTGGTGGAGGGTGACCCTGGTGGCTGGGGGGTGGGGGTGGTGGGAGACATGAGTGGGGGCCTGGTGGAGGGTGCCCCTGCACTGCTGGGGGGTGGGGGTGGTGGGAGACATGAGTGGGGGCCTGGTGGAGGGTGCCCCTGCACTGCTGGGGGGTGGGGGTGGTGGGAGACATGAGTGGGGGCCTGGTGGAGGGTGCCCCTGGTGGCTGGGGGGTGGGGGTGGTGGGAGACATGAGTGGGGGCCTGGTGGAGGGTGCCCCAGCACTGCTGGGGGGTGGGGGTGGTGGGAGACATGAGTGGGGGCCTGGTGGAGGGTGCCCCTGGTGGCTGGGGGGTGGGGGTGGTGGGAGACATGAGTGGGGGCCTGGTGGAGGGTGCCCCTGCACTGCTGGGGGGTGGGGGTGGTGGGAGACATGAGTGGGGGCCTGGTGGAGGGTGCCCCTGCACTGCTGGGGGGTGGGGGTGGTGGGAGACATGAGTGGGGGCCTGGTGGAGGGTGCCCCTGGTGGCTGGGGGGTGGGGGTGGTGGGAGACATGAGTGGGGGCCTGGTGGAGGGTGCCCCAGCACTGCTGGGGGGTGGGGGTGGTGGGAGACATGAGTGGGGGCCTGGTGGAGGGTGCCCCTGGTGGCTGGGGGGTGGGGGTGGTGGGAGACATGAGTGGGGGCATGGTGGAGGGTGCCCCTGGTGGCTGGGGGGTGGGGGTGGTGGGAGACATGAGTGGGGGCCTGGTGGAGGGTGCCCCTGCACTGCTGGGGGGTGGGGGTGGTGGGAGACATATGTGGGGGCCTGGTGGAGGGTGCCCCTGGTGGTGGGGGGGTGGGGGTGATAGGGGACATGAGTGGGGGCCTGGTGGAGGGTGCCCCTGGTGGCTGGGGGGTGGGGGTGGTGGGAGACATGAGTGGGGGCCTGGTGGAGGGTGCCCCTGCACTGCTGGGGGGTGGGGGTGCAGGGGGACATGAGCAGGTGTGCAGGGTAGTCCCCTGTTTTGTGGGCTGCCTGCAGGGGCTGTGGAGGGTGTACAGGGAACACCTGTGAGGACCCACCCAGCCTAATTGCGTGTGATAATTCCCGCACACCCCTGTAATACACGTACCAAGCCAAATCGCGTGTGATAATTCCCACGCACCCCTGTAATACACGTACCTGGCCAAATCGCATGTGAAACTTCCCGCATACCCCTGTAATACACGTACCCTGGCCAATCGCGTGTTGAACTTCCCGCGTACCCCTGTAATACACGTACCCTGGCCAATCGCGTGTTAAACTTCCCGCGTACCCCTGTAATATACGTACCCTGGCTAATCGCGTGTATAACTTCACGCGTACCCCTGTAATACACGTACCCTGGCCAATCGCGTGTTAAACTTCCCGCGTACCCCTGTAATACACGTACCCTGGCCAATCGCGTGTTAAACTTCCCGCGTACCCCTGTAATACACGTACCCTGGCTAATCGCGTGTTAAACTTCCCGCGTACCCCTGTAATACACTTACCCTGGCTAATCGCGTGTTAAACTTCCCGCGTACCCCTGTAATACACGTACCCTGGCCAATCGCGTGTTAAACTTCCCGCGTACCCCTGTAATACACGTACCCTGGCTAATCGCGTGTATGACTTCACGTGTACCCCTGTAATACACTTACACTGGCTAATCGCGTGTTAAACTTCCCGCGTACCCCTTTGATACACGTACCCTGGCCAATCGCGTGTTAAACTTCCCGCGTACCCCTGTAATACACGTACCCTGGCCAATCGCGTGTTAAACTTCCCGCGTACCCCTGTAATACACGTACCCTGGCTAATCGCGTGTATTACTTCACGTGTACCCTGTAATACACTTACCCTGGCTAATCGCGTGTTAAACTTCCCGCGTACCCCTGTAATACACGTACCCTGGCCAATCGCGTGTTAAACTTCCCGCGTACCCCTGTAATACACGTACCCTGGCCAATCGCGTGTTGAACTTCCCGCGTACCCCTGTAATACACGTACCCTGGCTAATCGCGTGTATGACTTCACGTGTACCCCTGTAATACACTTACCCTGGCTAATCGCGTGTATGACTTCACGTGTACCCCTGATATGCACGTTACCCGCTTTGCGTTCCTTGTTTGGCTGCCCTGTAAACTGGTCCAGGGTTAGCGCAGCCCTTTGCGATGATTTAGCGATTTTGCTGGCTTTTCCTTGCGCGAGGGCGTTCTTGGGGGCGTTACTGGCGCTGCTGCAGGGTCGCTGCGATACTCTGCGCCACGGCTGGTTTGGGAGCATGAAATCCATGAATACGCTGTGCGCGGAAATCGGTTTTAGCGCACGTGCCTGGCGCAGTCAATCGCACGCGGACACTCTGCGCCAGCCGCTTGCGACACTTTTCTGCGAAATTCTATGAATTACCCTGTAAATGTATTCCGCTGCTGGCTTCTCAGGCAACATCGCTGCACCACCGGGGTTCAGAGCTGATTTCCGTTAACTTTACTCCTCCATGGTTTCACCTGGGAGTTGGATTCAATATATGTGATACATGGCTTCTCTGGTAGCGTCCCCACACATCCAAATCCAGCACCACTTGCCCTTTTCTGCAACTTTGCTGCAGCTTCAGCGCGGCAGCTTCACTGCAGATTCGCCAGGGAGCAGGTTTCAATGTATTTCACTTCCCGTTTTTCAGGCAGTGTCACCTCACCTCTGGGCACCAGTGCTGACTGCACTTCCCTGCACTTAAAATGTTATTTGCAACTGTTGCCATGTGTAGTAAAAGTGCAAATGAAACATTGATTTGCTGATGTCCAGTTTTATGTTTGTCCCATGCTTTGCAATATATCCCATTTGTATTAAAGAAGGAATGGCGTTCTGATGGAGCCCAGCTCCGTGTTCCCCTTTCATGCATCCGCACACTCTATTTTCATATGAATGAGAGTAGGAAAATAATAGTTAAAACTGTGTTTTGAGCAACACATACATTTTGATAAATGCAGAAAATAATTATAAAAAAATAAATATGGATAGAGACAAAAAAGTTGCAAAAACAAAAACTGGAAGCCTTAATCACAATACCTACAACCACATGGAGGAGCATTTAGACTCCAGCCATAAGCTGTATGATGAACGCATCTTTCCAGAGATGCCTACAGTTTACATGCCTGCATGTGATTCCCAAAACATCAAACATGTTGACAAAACGTTATAAGCTTTCACATATGGGTGGAAGACACTTCAAAGCCTTAAACCAAAATCTGTCCGCAAAGTAGTGTGAGAGCTGAACTGACTGCCATGTATAAGACGGTCTTTACTACTGTTAATCGTTAGCTCCAAGTGACGAAGGCAGCTTTTGCTGCAACTGGAAGGGGGGCAGCTCCAGCTTTCTAAATGATTCATGGTCAGTCACAGCTGGTCAATATTTTCAGTGGAGGGGGCTAATTCTATACCCACATTGTGAGTGACCGAGTGTAGTGGGGGATGACATTATAAGGCAGGTCGGTGCAGGAAGATGCTCCCCTATGATTATGTGCTGCAATGGAACATGCTACATCACATTCTTGTTTTAAAAGTGCAGGAAGAGCCATACAATTTGCAGTTGGCTTTCTAGGATAAAATATGAAAACATCCAATAACAGCCACATCACCAACACCACAGTAGCAATTTACAACATGTTCATAAAGATGTGGCCATAAACTGTATTTGCATGTAATGGTCATTGTCATAAACATGGTGTACAGTGCCCTTTACTGGCATAGATTGATTGTGACAGCAGCTTCCTGCAAGTGATTTACACTCTGTAATCCTCAAGCATGAAGCTGCAACCAAACCAATGTATGCCAAGAGTGGTCTGTCAAATGTGCAATGTTCCTTGGTGAACCACCTGCCCACTTGGTCCTATGAAATGTTCCTATCTCCATTATGTTTCCTTTTCACCAGACCTGATCATGTTGGAATGTTGTTTAGTGGGTTGGCATGAGGCATTGGTTGTTTCCTGTTGGACTGTCCAACATTTGCATGAGGTAGGACTGGAAAGGTGCTCTTTGGCAGAAATTAGAGCCACAGTCATTTTGACCTGAATGAAAAGGTTGTAGGTTAAAGGTGCAAATGGAAAGTTTCGAAATACAATAGGTTTGAAACAAAAGGGCTGAAAACAAAAGGTTCGAAAAATTATTATAATTTTTTTAAAATATTTTTTTGGAGGGCCTAATCCCGTTTTTGCGGTAAAAAAACACTTTTTTTACCTATACGAAAACGCAAAAATAAATATATTATTAAAAAAAAATCGAACCTTTTGTTTTTGGTCCTATTGACCCGAACCTATTGCATTCGAATCTTTTGTAATTGCACCTTTAACCAGACACCAATAAAATGATATGTTGTGTTTGTGGGTGGTGGGATATTTCTGTCTGAAGGAATATTGAAAGTTTCCAGAATGTTCTTAAGTTTCAAATCTTGCTCATCTTACTCACTAGGTCTCACTATTTAACTATACAAGCATGGGGGTTATAGAGTAGGTAAAGTTAGAACAGTCAATTCTCGGTAGATGTTGGATGCTGTGTTTCCCCTCTTGCAAGACAACAAAATAGCAGTTGCTAATTGCCCAGAATTGATGTGTTAGCATGGTTTCTCTGACAATGCTAGCACTATGTAGTTGGACCTGATGTGCACTATGGAAGCAATTAAAACTTGCTGTGCACTTCATCCTCAACAATTCTGGAACATAAAAACAGAGGTAATGAGCTTTATTTAAAAACTCCAGGGGGGGGTTGGAAGGAAGCTGTCCATAGAGGGTAGAGGTGGCAGGGCCATAGCTGGTTTGAGGCTGCTTAAGCCAAATGCCTGGCTCTGGCTTGGCTCAAGTGCCTTTGTGAAAGAAGAGCCCACATGGAGCCAAGGCCAGCATCCCTACATTCTCCACTACACTCACACAGTACATTAAAGTGGCCCTGTCACCAAGTTACTGTTAAATGAACTGCCTTTAATCATTTACTTGTAATGTCTTGCCTGCCAGAAATGTCATGCTGGTGCATAACTACAGATGCAATAGGAACATGTGCGGTCTGAAACCTGAATAATTGCAAACTATGTGACCATAAACCTGCCTTCCATATTAAACAATCGATGCAATTCTGGGCCAATCATTGTAATTAAGTGGGATGTATTTCCTTTGGCTGCAACATCTGAGATCACATAGAAGTGATTCTCTTAAATGGGCTCTGCAGAATAAGTCACACTTATATTAAGTCAATTCAACTACAGTGTTTTCTCAAAAGATAACACAACTATAGTTAACAATGTGCACACCACATGCTGAAGTATCCCTTAACCTGTTACTTACACTGTCACTTATGAGCCATGTTTTTCTCCTAAGAGAAAAGTGAAATAGATGATGTACTACACCGTTTGATTGGCAAGAGGGATTGCCTGGGCATTTTCCTTTACTGAATAAGGGGCATGCCAGGACAATTTCGTGTACTCTCCCCCTCTGCTACTGGCAGCGGCCATGGGGTCTTTATGTATTATTTAGCTTGTGAAGGCAGCAGTGGGAGGTCACAATGGTCTTGTGCAAGGGGGACACATGTCTAAATATAAGGCTTTACACCTGTCACACAGCCCTTTAGTTTTTGTCCTCAATTTCCCACCATCCAGGACACCTGGGCATTGTCTGTTGCTCCTCCTTGCGCAACCTGAAAGACTTAGAATAGTTCCCATAGGTCTCAAGTCCACTAGAGGCTCTGCTCAATATCTAACTCCAAGTCTCTGTGAAACAATAACCACAAGTAACTGACCTTTTCACACAGGTTTGTTGTGTGTCTAACACTTGAAGGTACAGTTGCAAAACCGAGGGGATTGTTTAGGCCAATATTACTTAGTATGTTGGTATGCTTAGAGTTCCATTCAGGATGGTAAAAATAAAGCCTTAAACATTCTTTATGCGTAACATACGTTTTTATGTATCTGGCAGGTTGGTTTACATTGTGATCTGTGTTCTTGGAAGTAGTGTTTAGCAGACAACTATATGAGCAAGAGATGAGAAGTTATGTGGTCAAGTGTCTGAAGTGCAGACCTGAATCAAATCCCTCATACAGAACATGCGTGGTCATGTGCCGTTCTTTCCAAATTTGTGATACTACGTATAGGTTTCATGGTAATGGGGGCGACCAGTCAGGACATGAGGTATGGGTTTGTGTTGAGGGAGTAAAGGAAGAGGATGACAGGTATTGTTTTTTGCTGTAGGGGTTGAAAAGACAGAATGACACGTATGGGTTTTGTGTTTGAGAGTAGGTAGACAGACAACAAGGTATGCATCTTCTGCTGACTCAGTTTACATTTGGCAATGAGGGCTAAGCCAGGCCCTTATGGCTTGGCTCGGGCTCTGTTCTACACATGGCTCAAGTAAGTGGAGCACTTGCCCAGACACTCAGGGAACTTAAATGTGTTGTATGACCCAGACTTGTTTGCGTGTTATGCCAATACTAATCTGAAATACAGGTTTGGTTATTTTAATCTAGTAATTGTTGCGATCTGGTTAATTGGTTTAATGCTTGCCGTGGTATGTCTGTTCTGGTCTGACAATGGTGTAGCACCCATCTGGTAAACTGTTCCTGTAACAGATTAATAGGTTTTTAAACATGTTATGAAATGGGTAGAGACAGAAGTAGCCCATCCTAAATATGGCCCGATCAGGTGAGCACAGAGAGTATGGCCAATCCCCTTCAGGACCACCCAGCATCGTCTCTCCTCTCTGAACCTCTTCCTTCTCAGGATCACAGAGAAAGTGTTGCAGTATGGATAGAACAGGCAAGGGTGGAGATTTGAATGAGTGGTGTTTAAATAAGGGAAAGTCATATGCATCTGATCAATCAAAGCAGTTGGCGATACAAACTAAATGCACACCAGCTCAATTATGTTTACTAAGTAAAGCTGAGTGGGGTATATCAAGACCTGGCAACATTTAACATGGGATATTAGAAACATGCATTTCATGCTCGAGGTAGCCTTCCATTTGGAATTGTTGTCCAGTTTAAAATGACCAATACAATTAAAGAAGGGAAAACAAAGTTCAAGACATTGAGTGGTTTATGCTGATTGGTTTGCGGGAGCTTCAGAGAGGCAACACATACCCAAAATACAGGGATTGAAGGTTTCAAATGAAATATGATTGGGATAAATAAAACATTTAAGAATAGAATAGAAATTAGTCAGCCTTGCCCGCTAATTTGGCCATAAATTATAGATGGAAAGCAGGAGGACAAAACAGCAGAAGACTTCATGGACCTTTCAACCAATGAATGTATGCCAGCTCCTCAGGTGGTGCATGCAGTCATTCTAACCACGCTGCCCCTGGAAGTCGCTCCAACCACTGTTCCACAACCACAATTACCTCCAGTTCCAGTCGTCCACCAACGCACAGCAAAAACTAATGAACCTCTGTCCCCATTTACAGGAGTAACAATGGGCCCTAGGTTGTCACAAATACCTGTTCTTCCCCTTCACTCCATACCTGACTAGAGATGGTACCTTTTCAGGTGCCTCTTAGGCAGCTTCTAGGGCTAACAATAGGTTACAGTGATGACAAAATGCTTCAGGACAGTCCATGCTCCTTAGTGCCTGGGTGACTTGAGAACCCTGGCTTCCCTGTGGAGACTAAGCATTTCATGAAAGCGCTCAAAACAGTTACTCAGTGTTACACTGCTGCCTGATCTGACATGAACCAGTTTATAAGGATAATTATTAGGCTACGATATAAGTGAAGGTGACATAGAGTCTCACTCTGCAGTCCCAATGACCAGCAGCAGATCACGGAATAGGGGGCACATTGGAACAAGCCCAGAATAGAATCATTATAGCTATCCCTGTGGTGCTTCCCAGAAAGACAGATTGGGCAAAGAAAAGCAGCTGCAAGTATAATAAGCGAGAATCCCTGACCGATTACGTCGACTTGACTGCAGACAGTGTTCACCCAGGACTGAGGTATCAAGAAATTGCATGAGATGGCCCAAGATGCAATAGCTAACTCTTTCATCTCCGTCCTCCAACGCAAACTCTAAGCTCAGTTAAAGATGTGTTGTGTGGGGTGGCAAAAGAAACTCATATTAGTGCCGGTGATGGTAGCACGCAAAAAACAATGAAACAAATTAGTTGAGAGCAAAATGATGGTACTGTAGTTCTGGACTTTGCAGGGCCAGGGACCCCAAGTGGGTAGGGGTGGCTTTGGAGGAAAAGGGAGAGGGAGGGGAAGGGAGAGGAAGGGAGGGGACTAGAAACCCTGTCAGAAATCCGATAGGGGCAGCCTGGGGAGTATCTACATCCTATGGTCTGTAATTATTAAATGTAGGTGGGGCTCTGGCAAAACAAATGCCCATACAGGTCCCATCATAGTAATCCTTCTCCTGCTCCAGGTCCAGGCACTTCACCAACCGTAACGCACCAAAGGTCACACTGAAAAAAACACATCAGACTCAGTAAGAAGAGGTACCCTACTGAGACAGCCTGCAAGAGGACCTCACTATGTATACTTTGATAGCCAAAGACCAGGATGGAGCGCTTGTGTAGTATGAAGTTGATAAGCAAGCAATTGCTCGTTTAGTTAGCATGGGAGCTAGTTGATTGGCTATTCTGTCTGACTGCTTCCCTGGCATTCCCTTATCCCCAGATAGAATGAATGCAGTGGGCACCACAAGCAACCCAGTTTCACATTTCACTTCTGAACCAGTGTCTCCCCTAGGGCTAACCACTGACAAACACACTTTCCTCCAAAATTTGGGGAGAGACTTTTTTATGTAAATGAAACTGTCTCGTTTATTGTACAGGAGAAGCCAGAATAGAGTTCGAACAGTAGTTGGTCTCTGGATCTGCAAGACTTTATTAATATAGTTCCGCAATCCCTTTTGTTTTTTCACAACAATGCAGTAGGCTGTTTTGGGATTGCTTAACCAATGAAGATCGGGATAGACCTGTATAAGAAACGTCCACAATTTTCTCAGTATCCTTTGCAGCCAGAAGATGAAGAGGCTAAGCACCATTGATAGAGTCCTTATGCAAGCAAGCAATTAAAGTACCAATATCTAGTCCCTGTAACACTCTGATTCTGTCACTCAAGAAAGCCAGACAGAACACTCCATGATTTAAAAGCAGTAAATGCAGTAGTTATTCCCACCTTCCCTGTAGTTCGAAACCTGCCATGATCATGTCCTGCATTCCGCCAAGTTCTTTACAACTAACTGTGGTACCGCTATATCCTACTTTGTTCTTCATTCCCATACATCAGAGAACCAGTTTTCATTCACTTTTTTCCTTTCATGGAATTAATTATATGTAGATGATGCTCTCACTGGGATAGACATAATCGACCACTCTCTTCTCACAACAACTCTTGAAGGTTTAATATGACATTAGATTCCCTGGACTGTTGATTTTGGTACAGTACATAGACGATCTGTTGTTATCTGCCCCATGATATGGAGCATACAATCAAAAGAACCAGGTGTTTTTAACTGCATTGGCAACAAAAGAGCATAGCGCATCCAAGAAACTGAATTTGGACAGGGAAAGGGCACACTGTCTGGGACATTATGTTGGGTGGTGGGTTCAGAACAGACTCCTGAATTGGAAACAGTTCATAAGATGCCTAAGCCTCAGGCAATTTAGAGTATTTCTAGACATGATGGTCTACTATAGGCAGTGGGCATTAGGTTTTACTGTATGAAGGTCAACAAATCAGAGCCACTTCAGTGGATATGTTAAAGACAAGTGGTGCAAATTTTAACCAGGCCAAGAATTTTAGCGGGCCAACTCAGACTCCTATAGAAAATGTGCCTGATGATGGTGTAGCAGCCAGTGTGTGTATGTGTGGCGTAGATCTGATGTGAGGTACTGTGGTGAACTAAAGAAGGGGTGATTTGGGATTTAGCATTGCATAGCATAGTATTGGCATATTGTAGTTTTAGCTTAGGGACTAACAAACACAAAATGTACTAATTTCTAATCTATTAACAACTAGCCCTAACATACTAAACAAATTAGTGTTTAGAATGATGGTGCAAAGTATGGGTGCAAACAGAGGCTGTAGATACTGATTGAAGGCACAGACTCTGCAATGCTGGCTTGGAAATCAAAATGTGCAAATCGCAAACCCATCCACGGTGTGTGTGTGTGTACAAAATGCTGTGGAATTAATTTGCAGAATCATTCTGCCTGAAACAGTCCATTGTGTGAGCCTTTAGCACAGGAAACTAGAATGCAAGTGTGTAACATATCCATCTGGGGCCGCTGAACTGAACGCTGTATACAGTTCACTGTGGAGAATCAGGAAGACTTGGAAAATTACTAGGGGGTGTGCTAAAGATGGGCAGCACTTTTGTAGAACCATTATTCATGACATCACTATTTATGCAGGAAAGCAGGGAAAAAAGTTACATAATCCATATTGGATATGGGCGCAAAGGGTATGGCAGAAAAGTGGACTTAAAAGAGAGAGGAGTTGAATTGGGGGGCTGATAAAGAGAGAGAGAGAGAGAGTGGAGGAAACAGGTTGGAGAGAGAAAATAGAGAAAGGTGCTGGGATACAAGGACTTGTTGAGTGACTGTTTGTGTACTAAAAGACTGCAGTGTTGGGCTGAGCTGGGCAGCAGCAGAAGGAGGGTGTCAGGCTATCCTTGGCTGAGTGCTGACTACAGCTGAGAGAAGAGACAGCCTGTGCTCTGCCGTGTAGACGAAGTGACATCGATCATTTGGTAAGCATTATCTGCCAAACAAAGAGAGATTGTTACATGTTTTAGATAACTTTACACTAATGGGAGAAAAGTCAATTAGGCACAAAAGAGCAAAATCCCTTTCTTCTCCATTCATCGGAGTACAAATGTATTGTCCTGTACAGAGATAGCACTTGTAGAAAAGGAGGGTTTATCACATCTCCAAAGCAACAGTTATATCTCAAGGCTGTTTGTAAAAAAGTGTGTGCTCTATGAAGTTTGCAAAAATAGAGGCCTCTTTCGCTGGGCATGGAGGAATTAGAGCTTTTTGACTGGTGTGAAAGAAGCCAGGAGATTGATACTGAAATAGCTGTAAATTTGAACACATTGCATCGACAGGTTGGGAAAACAGTATTATCTGCTGAGCTGGAATATGTTCGTTTTTCAAGGTTTTACATCCATCCAATGAACATTGTGATATTTCTCTCTGTTTATGTTTTATTATGATTTGCTGAAAACATATAAAGTGAATTACGGAATCAAAAAAAGCTGTGCAAGGTTGGTTATTGTGTGGTCTGTGTATTCTTATTATGTATAGGGTGTAAAGTTTGGGGGCATTTGATACCGTATGTGGTAAAATTAGTGTGCAGCGCCCTGCACTAAGTCTGATGATTGAGTCCAGGACCCAAATCAAAGAGCATGATTGCAAGCTAGTTCCCTGCATTTTTAGGTGCATTGCAGGTGGTGTGTAACTCACATGCAAGATGCTGTGCCAACAATCAATCTATGGCAGTAATGGTCACTGTAAATCATCGGCAAAAAGCTGTGGCAACAATCAATCTATGTTATCAATTGTTGATGTAAATCACGTTCATGAAGCTGTCCGCACAATCAAACAATGCCCCTAATGGCAATTATAAATCACTTGTATGAGGCTGAGGCCAATCTATGCAAATAATGGTCACTGTATTTCACATTAATTTAACTGAACCCAGAATATATCAATATTGTTACCAATCATGGAGGGCCTGATTGCAATTCAGGAAGAAGCAGAAATATTCTATGACATATCCTAAAGAAATAGGGTAAATTAGATCCTTGCTTTAAATGAAGCTTTCATGGATTGGCTCTCATGTCTCACATTTTGAAACATAACACCTAGCTTTCAGAATTAAGCATGATGAGCAATGTCTTTCACAATTCTAATCTGGCATGTTACATTTCTATGATGACCTATGGAGCTCAGACGTTCTTATGGTTATAAAATAGAGATGAGCCCAGACCAAAATGGTGCGAAGAAAAACGAGATTAACCACTGGTTCAAAAAATATTGTGTTGACATATACATCTGAAATCTACGATGCCATTAGAAATAGATTTTGCAAAGAAACAAACAGAAATCTAAGATCCAAATATAAGACTTACATATGGGATAATAAAATAGCTTTTTTGAACCACAGATGGCATTAAAAAGCTGCTGAGAATAATGGCCCAAATACCATTTGGAGTTGTGCATTGCTTGCTATTGGAAATCAAAACATTTATGTAGAAGTGACCTGTCTAAGGATGCCTGGATTAAAGTAATGTCTACGATTTTTAATGCATTCTCCCAAAAATGTGCATCAGCTTTTCCATCAAGAGAATCAGTGCATCCGATGGAACATCTTTTCATATCAGGTGCAAATCGTGACTTCTCATGATCCACCCAAGCCCTCTGAAGAACAATACAAGTTCTGTAGAACCTGTTTCCTTTAAAGATGATACAAGAGGCGATTAGACATCTATCAAATAATATTGCCCTTCACCCAAACACGATTCTGTCTGTTTTATTTTTCAGCATGTTGCCGCATGGTGGGCTTCACTCTTAAGGTTCTCCCACTTGAATTCACCCAAAGATATTCCCTCCCAAGTTCATTGCATAATAGCCCTTTTGTCCCATTGTTTAAAAATGGCCTAACAACTTGGTTATTGCATACATGTTAATCTGTCTGATTGACCTTGAACTTTTGTCACATACTCCACACAGCAGTCCCTGCCTAAATAAATAAGGCTTTTTTTAACATTCTTTAGACATTTTCCTCAGCTGTTGACCTCGTGGATGGGAACAAATTGTTGGCAAAGCTAAGAAACATGGGCAAGGTTGTTACACTAGAAGGAATGTCTTTATAACTAATCCTCATCTGCTTATATTTCAACAATATGGCTTCCAAATTATTGACTGTCACTGAAGATGTGCCGTACAGAGAACATGGGCAGGTAGCAATGCTGGTATATTGTGTTAACCCAGTTCCTTAGGAAAGAATGCTAAATACCTTACTAGCCCAACTGATGGCAGTTGAGGAGTACTGCAAGGTGATCAAATTTGTCATTTGTGAGGTTATCTTTCATGTCCTGGAAGCTACTCTGAGCAGTGCATGGTAAGGGTGCAAGCTATGGGTGCATAGCTTACCATAACTGGTCATATTCTTTGGTTTTTCGCTGCAACCATAACGCCCCTTCAAAAATGTTTTATCACTGAATTTCAAAGGTGTTCTGGGGAGAACCCTTACCACAATGCCCCTTTCACAAGGTTGTATCACTGAATTAAAGGTTTTTATTAGGGCAACTAACTGTAATATCCCTTTCACAACCTGTGTAAACTCACAATATTATTAAAGGGCAGTGTGCATTTGGCATTCTTACTCTCCTCCTCATATGAATTGCAGCCAAGAACATTTGTGCACGTTCAGAGACATTCTTCAGGTCAGGTGACACCAATGGGACCCAAACAGAGGGGGGGGAGTTGTTTATGCCTTTTTAAAAAAAATAAAAAAAAATATTTTTCACTACAGCAAAACTAAAACAAACTACACATTTTTAAACATAATATCATGGATCTATCTTCTAACTTTATACATGAAAACTATGTTTGTTTAAAATACAAAAGTATGTTTAGAATTGTACCATATAGTCCAGTAAACTATAAGCCATTTTGAAATAATTCACTTTAATACCCTTCAGGTAGTGAAACAGACAATTTCTCTGCTGCAGGACACTATCTTCACACTATTTCAGCAAGTAATACTCCCTTCAATAAACCAACACCAGTGTTTCAGATTATTTATAATCATGCCTGCACATTTTATAAATACAGAGGGGTTCTTTAAAAACACAATAGAAAATAAATTTAAATTTCAAATCACTTTTTGAAAACACATTATTTGAAGTAATGCACTGCATATGTATACACAAAATGCTTTTTGCAAACTATATCACCGCGAGATACATCTTTTTCACTTTTCAAAATATATGCCATTATACACATAGAAATACATATTTCACAAAGTGATAACACCATTTGATATACAATGTAAATATAAAGGTTGATTATGTTAAAATATACCTACATAACATACAATATCTAAAACTATTTATATGATAGATATTAGCAATACTCTAGACTGGCTGGAATTCCCCCCATGATTATAAAGCGTTCTATTTCTTCTCCAAGCAAGGTCAGCGCTCACTAAATACCCTAAGAATAATACAAAATAATAGCAATCAACAGTACAAGGGATTGAGTTTAACTTGTTAAGTATTATTCATACTGCTCGCTCGGATAAGAGCTCAGATGACCTACAAGCATTTGAAACCCGACAAGCCTACAAGGTCTATTCGATGGAATCACTTCAACTTGTTCCAACAACTTCAACGAAATGAGCAAGTACACGGGAAAAGATTTGGCCTGGATTGAATATCCAATACATATGAGAGCTGAAAGGAATATTCTCCAATTCAAACTTTTTGAAACCTCTCAGAAATGTAAAAGTATAAAACTGCTTGTTATTTTCATGATAAACGGAGTTCCAATGTTGGTTGCAGTAAATGGGCCTCATTATAAATTTGCTGGTCTGGAAACAAGTAAGCTTACCGGCACCCTTGTTTCCGGACCGGCAAACTATGAGTCTGCCTGCTGGAGCCGCTGCACCCGACATGTCTGACCCTGGCGAGCGCAGCGGCCACAGTAGGCAGACCGGTCACCGAAGCACCTGCTCCGTTCGCAACAGTGCCAGCGCTTCCGAGGCCCCACTCCCATAGAGTCCTATGAGACTCTATGGGAATGGAGACTTGCATTTTAACACCGCCTGACGTCCCTGGCTGCCGGACTTGGAATCACCCAGTGGCACCGGGAAGTCAGGCACCAGTAAAAGTTTACGAGTCTGGCAGCAACCCGCCGGTAGCACTGGCAGATTTACTGCCGAACTCGTAATGAGGCCCAAAATGTCTTGAATCACTGCACCTTAGGTTTCCTTCAATCCATAACAATGCAATTGCACATCCTTAATTGGAGCAAAACAGGGCTTCTAGTTATCTCCCTTATCCTTGCTTGCCTTTACACCATAGTGTACTGAAGCCACCCTTCCTTAAACCGGAATTGGAAAAGTGGTCTGCTGACCCATTGCCGCCGAGAATCTTCCTCAGTGGCCATCTTAAAATGGGATTCTTTTCTGCTTTTCCATGACAATACTTGTTCTCATACACGCTCATTTCTGCATAATAAACAGACATGTGGATCAATACTTATCACCATCTTGTGCATAATATTTAACCATATTCTAAGTGCTAATAGTGGTAATGTCCACATTGCACGGGTAAAAACAGAGGTTATTGATCTCCCACCCATACATCCTTAGGTGCTTTTGCGTTGGCCCTGAGACCTTCAGTCTGGCATCCAAGTCCGTAAACTCCCAATAGTATCATGTTTGTGGATTATAACGCAGTGTTGCATACATCAAGTTCTGACATAATATCACAAGTCTTCAGTCCTTTATTGAACCAACCAGTGCCTAATTATGCCTCAAGCCAGGGAATTCCCATCCTATGTTAGCCTTGCATATTACTATGCGTTACAAAGTCATTGTGTGATACGGAAGAATGAACCTGCACAACTTACTGGGGGTAATTCTTTGAATGCTAAAACTCATTGTAAGCGAGGTCATGGGAGAAAGGTGTCACAACAGGCCCACCATATTGCTTAGGAAATTGGTAGTAAGTATAGATGTGCACGTTAAACAAAAAGCCCAATGCAACAACTTCTGTGGAAATACAAACTGAATGCTTTGGGGGCTGTACAGCCCAGACACCGGCAATTAGTTAGCCTTTCACATAGATCAATTGATAAAGCATCTATCACTTGGACAAAGCAAGAAACTAATTGTCTATGGGGAACCATGTGGAATGTAAATTAGTCACAATGGGCCAGGGGCTTCATAGACCATGGCCTGGGCATCCTAACAAGCATCAAACCATTAAACATATAGATCGTTTCAAGAGCTCTAAAGGTGTGGAGATAATTAGCATGCTTTCGGCTACACCTCAAGGCAACAGGCCAGCTGTTCGCTCGAAGTAGTTTTAAGGGTTGATTTCAAGAGTACCAGTTTAACATCAAATCTCTCTAAAATCGAGCCACATCAATTGATGAGCACATGTAATTGTAAACCTTGTTTCCCATTTTAAAGGGCAGATGAACAGGAGCGCCAAACAAACAGTGGCTTCATTAAGTCAAACATTTTGCAACGAAACACGAATTCAAGTCAAACTAATATGCAATTGGGAGGCATGATCTTCGTTTCAGTTTGTATGTGGATCTACTCAAATGTTACATTTGTATTTCTAAACTACGTTAGATGAAGAGTGCAGATTTAAGAACATGTGTAATGGTGAATTTGCATAACACAGTATAAACTAGCATTCTAAAATGTATTTGTGAGGTAAACGTTGTCTACTGAGGAAGATTAAAAGCTGAACGTTCCGCTTTGCGACATTTAAAGGACACAGGCAGTGTTCTCTCATGTTATTAGGGCTGAAGTCTGGCAAATCTCTGTGCACGCACCATTCCATGAAACAAATTTTGTTTATTAAACAATTTATGAATTCAACACTTAGCAACTTGCCCCATCAAACAAATGATTTTTTCCATAAACACAGTATGTTTAACTATACAGTGGGATCTTTAAATTGTTTTTTATATATATATATATATATATATATATATATATTTTACAGGGCCCACGGTAGCGGCAGTGTAGTTATGGTTAAGTTGCTAAACTCATATGAAGAGCACTTTTTTGGAGGCTTATAACTTCGCTCCCCCTGGAGGAATCCTCACCAAATTTTGCAAAATAAGTGTATGGCCGGATCTGAATTTTCCACGTTGAGTGAGGTTTCGTGCAGGGGGGGCAAAGTTATAGGGGGTTCCCATTTTTTTTCTCCATAGTCTGAATGGAGAAAAACTTTGCGCACGGCTGCAGCCCGAACGGCTGTAAGGATTTTCAGCAAATTTACGGCAGGAGCAGGGGCTTTGGTCAGAAAGTGTGCTTTTGTGTGTTTGCTGGAAATCCAACCAGTACTTTTGTTGCAAATTACTGAACTGTACGTCCCAAAAAATGTGTGATATCTGGGTCCGCTCCACAGACCTGTTCACTCCGCAAACCGAAGTCTCATTGGCCTGCGGCATGCCATGATGTCGACGAACGCTGGACACGGCCGGTGGTTGACTGGAGGGAAGTGTGCTGTGTGTTAACGTTTTTGGGAAACGCTGCCATGGTGTATCGGAGGACAGCATGCCTGCGGAAGGGTCTGCAAAATATACCGTACGGCATGTGTTGGCTGCAAGAAGGGAGGGAAAGGGTGGTGGAGTGAGAAGTGGTTAATGTGACATATGTAAATAGGAGGAAGAAGACACAGGGGCTACACCATTAGTGTGCATTGTGTCAATTTGCGGGTACATAGACAACCAACTGCTTTGTGTGGTGATTGTAGACAGCTGTCGTAACGGCCCGATAGCCGTGCTGTGACCTGTTTGCGGCGACCACTTTCCACAGTGATGGGTGGCAGGTGAATTTCAGAAGGGGAGTGAATTGCATATGGCATAGGCTGGGTGGGAGCGCAGATGACTGTGCTATGTGGATGGATAGCAGCAGTTGGGCAAATGGTGGTCTGTTGAAGGATTAGACTATTGGGTGCATGGCCAAAGGCTGCATGCAGGCGGCCATGCACTGAAGAGCCTAGGGCGTGAGCGCACCCACTGTAGCAATGCATGTCAGACTCTGTAACCGGTAGAGGGGGTTGTGAGCATAGTGTGGCGTGTGCAGATTGTTTGGAGTATGTTTCCTGTTGCAAACAGTATGTGGGTAGGTTCGCAGTGACACAATACTTAGTGAATGGAAGTCAGTACGTCCGTAGTATGTGAATGACAGTGCGCAGGGGTGCAGGAGACAGTGTTTTATATTTACAATGCAGTAAATGTTGCAATTTAGTACCGGATAGCTGAATGGCCGTGCAGAGGTTGGGTAGGTATGCTTGTGGAAGTGTTGTGTATGTCGATTGTGTTAGGTGGTGACATGATGACATGTATATGGGCAGTACGTCGGGGTGGGTGTGTGCAAGGCCTAGACAATTGAGTGCATAGCCGAAGGCCGTCGGTCGGAGGCCAAGCACTCAAGAGCCTAGGCGTTGAGCAGAACGATAATATACACAAAATTATGTCAGTGAAAAAAATCAAGTTTAAGCAGGAGTCCGGCAACAAGGACAGGGAGAGGGGTCACCAAATTCGGAACCACAAATCAGACCACACAAAAAGAGAAATAATTAGAAAAAATGAACATTTTATTTTTATTTCATTATACCTTTAAAACATACATATTAAATCATGTTTGTGAGCTCATATCTAGGTAGCAACATTGGATTCACAAATAAAGTAAATTGACTAAGCAGAATGCTTGTCTAAAAACACGGCTGATAATTCAATCAGTACCAACCTAATGTAGCCGAGCAATCTGAACAACAAGCCTGTTGAAGGGGATCATCCGGCTAGGTGGTCAGAAACTGCGCCAGACTAATTAATATACGAACAGCCACAAATACATGGACAAGGCAATAATAATGACTTCTTAAGTTAGAACTCAAGCGGGGTGCCATGCGTCAACTACTAGACTGTCATAACCTATTGCATATACCAGGTCTGACACGGCTTGTTGTTCAGATTGCTCGGCTACATTAGGTTGGTACTGATTGAATTATCAGCCGTGTTTTTAGACAAGCATTCTGCTTGGTCATGCACTTTATTTGTGAATCCAATGTTGCTACCTAGATATGATCTCGCAAACATGATGTAATATGTATGTTTTAAATGTATAATGAAATAAAAATAAAATGTTTATGTATTCTAATTATTTCTCTTTTTGTATGGTCTGATTTGTGGTTCCGAATTTGGTGAACCCTCTCCCTGTCCTTGTTGCCGGACTCCTCCTTAAACTTGATTTTTTCCACTGACATCATTTTGTGTATATTATTATTGTTACTTCCTCTTTGTCAGTGAAGTAGAGGTTTACCCATCCCTTGTTGCTTCTTGTTGAGCAGAACGATGGCACTAATGTATTGTTGACTCTGCATCCTGTCAGTTTGGTAGAGGGTATGGTTGAAGGGCAGTTTATATGTGCTTGGATAGTGTGCGATGTGCTGATTGCTTGCAGTATGGGCAATGTTGTGAGTAGTTTGTGGTTAGGTTGGCAGTGATACAATACTTTCTGAGTGGAAGAGGGTAAGACAATAGTATGTGAATGAAAGGGCATAGGGGTGCCGGAGACAGTGTAATATGAGTACAATATGGTGACTTTTGCATTTAATGCTGTGCATATGCATTGCTTTGTGGACATTGGGTAGGAGGGCTGGTGCCAGTGGTGCGTATGTCCATAGTGGTACATGGTGAAATGCTGACATGATTGGTAGAGTTACGGTGCGGGGCATGTGTGCAAGGAGCACACCCACTGCAGCATTGCAGGTTTGACAGTGCATTGGGCACAGTATGGTGATGTTTGGAGAATGGGTGTGGAGCACATTGTATACGTGCTATAGCAGCACAAGTGAGTTCCAAAGGGTTAATTGTGTGTTGCATGGTTGTGGTGATAGTTGCAACATAGTGCAGTATTTGGTGTAATTTGGTGTACGGCAGGGGATGGTGCAGTGAGAAGTTGTCTAGTGTGGCCACAGGGTGCAGTGTTTATGCAATGTGAGTATGGAAGAGGGTATGGTTGAAGTGCCGCTTACATGTGCTTGGTTACTGTGCTGTGTGTAGATTTCTTTGCAGTGGGTGTCTTGAAGGATTGGACTATTGGAATCTCGGTGGGTCTGTTGAAGGATTAGACTATTGGGTGCATGGCTGAAGGCCGTAGGCGGGCGGCCATGCACTGAAGAGCGTAGGGCTTGAGTGCACCAACCGTACCATAGCATGTGAGACTCTGTATCCGGTAGAGGGGGGTGCGTGCATAGTGTGGTGTGTGCATTGCTTGGAGTAGGCTTACTGTTGCGAACAGTATGTGGGTAGGTTGGCAGTAACACAATACTTAGTGAATGGAAGTCAGTACGTTCGTAGTATGTGAATGACAGTGCACAGGGGTGCAGGAGACAGTGTTTTATATTTACAATACAGTAAATGTTGCAATTTAGTACTGGATAGTTGCATGGAGGTGCCGAGGTTGTGTAGAAGTGCTGATGGGAGTGTTGTGTATGTGGATTGTGTTAGTTGGTGACATGGTGACATGTATGGTGGCATTACGGTGGGGTGGGTGTGTGCAAGGACTAGACTATTGGGTGCATGGCCAGAGGCCTTGCACTCAAGAGCCTACGTGTTGAGCAGAACAATAGCACTAATCACATGACAGGCCAATAAACCGCAACACAGCTTACATGCAGAACAACTAACCGCAATGGACAAGGAGAAGTTTCAATTTCAATCCATCTCTTCAGAAACTATGTTAAAAACGTTAGCAACCATGAAACCATCCTCCTGCGCTGAAAACTTACTTCCTCCCAAGATCATCCTACAACATCCCGAAATTTTTGCGCCACTCTATACTACAATTGTCAACACCTCATTTCGGGACCAAGTAGTACCCAACAACTATAAAAAAGATTACTGTCAAACCCTTGATTAAAAAACCTACCCTTGATCCTCATGACCCTAACAACCTAAGACCCATCACTAATTGTAATTTTACACTTAAAGTACTAGACAAAATAGCAACAGCCCAACTCCAAGAATATGTAGAAAGCCATGAGATCTTACACCCTCAACAATCTGGCTTTAGAGCTGCGCACAGCACTGAAACCGCCATGCTGGATTTACAGTCCAAAATGCTGGAAATTATGGATCAGGGAAAGGCTGGTTTACTAATATTGTTAGATCTGAGTGCCGCCTTCGACCTGCTTGACCACCAGCTCTTGCAACAAGCACTGGAGAAGGTCGCGAATTGTTCCAAGGAATCTATAAGCTGGTTAACATCCTTTTTAGAAAACAGAATATCCAGAGTACACTGGGGTGACAAATTCTCCTGCGAATTTAACATCTTTTGCGGGTTGCACAGGGAGCTAGTCTATCCCCTTTACTTTTCAATCTGTATATCCAGCTTCTATGTGAGCTACTACAACAATTCCAGATATTCTTCACCAACTATGCTGATGATACTCAGCTGGTTCTGGAACTGACTGGGGATTACGCTAAAGATAGTAAGACTCTAAATACACTCTATGGTAACATCGAAGACTGGATGGACAATAACTGGATGTGCCTGAACGCAAACAAAACCGAATTAATGGTATTCGGTTCTACTCAGGCACGTGCCAAACTCTCCGCGGAATATCAGGCTTTCAAAATCAAAGAGACCCTTATCCCTGTGACAGACAAGGTTAAAACTTTAGGCATGATGCTGGAAGCATCTCTCAATTCTGATGCCCAGGCGACCTATGTTAGTAAAAATTGCAACTACTACATCCGGCTACTTAAAGCCATCAGACCACTATTGAGTGAGAAAAACAGCGCCACAATTGCAAGAGCGACCATCATGTCACGTCTAGACTATGGTAATGCTCTCCTGGTAGGAGCTAGTAAACATAACATCCAAAAATTCCAACTAGTCCAGAACAACGCGATCAGAATGGTCAAAATGAAATCAAGAAGTGAACATATAAGTGAAGCTAGACGAGACCTTCACTGGATGAGAATAGAAGAACGTATTCAATTCAAGTCCATGTGCCTTACTCACAAGTGCTTATATGGCAAAGCACCTGCCTACATGAAGTCCAAACTCACGTTTTACCATCCTCGTAGGGCATTAAGATCAGAGGCAAATGGATTGATAACACCCCTGAAATTCAAGAAAGAACTTGGGCAGAGCGTTCCCGAACCGAGCAGCCTCCAACTGGAACAAATTACCTAAGCCCCTTAGATTGGAGTCCAACCTTCTGGTATTTCGCAAAAAACTCAAAACAGAGCTCTTCAAGTAATCCCTCGTCTAGGCCACTCTGAATTAGCTAACCGGTATAAATCTGTCTGCTGTCCCGTCGCCTCTTCTGGCTCTATCTTGAGCATGTACATGTCTTTTTGTAAGCGCCCCGATGCCCGTGGGCAGTCGGCGCTATATAAATATATAAAATAAAAAATAAACTAATGTATTGTTGACTCTGCATCCTGTCAGTATGGTAGAGGGTGTGGTTGAAGAGCAGCTTATATATGATTTGTTAGTGTGCTATGTGCAAATTGCTTGCAGTATGGGCACTGTTGTGAGTAGTTTGTGGATACGTTGGCAGTGACACAATACTTTGTGAGTGGAAGTGTGTAATTTGCATTTTTAAAGTGCTCACACAGCCCACGGGCATCGAGGCGCTGTTACAGGAATTCTTTGTTTTTAGTTGCATAGTTGTTTGTCTTAGTTGCATATTTATAACGCCCTTAAATAGCCAAAGGTTTCTAAGCGCGGACCCAGTGATCGAACCTGTGTTGCTTTGTGTCATCTTGCTTCCAAGGCGAGCACGTTGCCGCTGAGCTGTCCTCCCAGGACAATAGTATGTGAATGAAAGGGCTTAGGGGTGCTGCAGACAGTATAATGTGAGTACATTATGGTGACTGTTTTTGCATTTAACGCTGTGCATATGCATTGCAGTGTGGAGGTTGGGTAGGAGTGCTGGTGCCAGCGGTGCATATGTGCATAGTGGTACGTGGTGAAATGCTGACATGGAGTTACGGTGCAGGGAATGGGTGCAAGGGGCACACCCACTAGAGCCTTGCAGGTTTGACTGTGCATTAGGCACAGGGTGGTGATGTTTGGAGAATGGGTGTGGAGCACATTGTACCCGTGCTACAGCGGCACAAGTGAGTTCCAAAGGGTGTATTGTGCGTTCCATGGTTGTGGTGAAAGTTGCAACATGAACAGTATTTGGTGTACGTCAGGAGATGGTACAGTGAGAAGTTGTGTAGTGTGGCCACAGGGTGCAGTGTTAATGTAATGTGAGTATGGAAGAGGGTATGGTTGAAGTGCTCTTACATGTGCTTACATGTGCTTGGTTACTGTGCTGTGTGTAGATTTCTTTGCAGTGGGTGTGTTGAAGGATTGGACTATTGGGTGCATGATGCAGTGCGAAGTTGTGTAGTGTGACCACAGGGTGAAGTGTTTATGTAATCCTAGTATAGAAGAGGCTATGGTGGAAGTGCAGCTTACATATGCTTGGTTACTTTGATGTGTGCACATTTATTGAAGTAGTCCCGATGTTGTGAAGCTGTTGTGAATAGGTTGCCAGTGACACAATTCTTTGTGAATGGCAGTGGGTAGGGGTGGTGCGGGTTGTGGTATGTTTGTGGATTCTGCTAATTGGGAAACTTTTCTATGAATGGCTGTTATTTGGTGTGGGGGAGTTGGGTAGAAGTGGGGGCACATATGTTATGTTTTTGCATTATGTTAGGTGTCAAAATGGTTGTATGCATGGATCCATAGTGTTGTTGTGGAAAGGGCTGCACTGCGGTGTGCATGGCCAAAGGTGTGGTGGGTGCACGTCTGGATAATTGTGGATGCTCAATCGTGCATTCTTTAGCAGAGGTTTGTGGTGGAGGGGCTTTGGAATGAAACGGGACATGTACTGTAACGGTAAATACGGAGTGGTGTGCAGAAATGATAGTGTTCTATGCAGAGGTTTTTTATGTGATTGCTGCATGCATGTTTGAAAATTTGCCAGCACCCAATGGGTGAGTGGAGCAAAAATGCTTGTGCAAAGGGAAGAAGTATTGTGTGTGCATTCCTGAGGCGTGGCCCTAACTGTAATTGGGAAAGCGCACGTGCCACATTCTGCCATTATGAGCATGGTGGAAATGGAAATGGAATTGTGGGAAATAGGCAATTAGGTGTTTAGGGTGTGGTTGCCAGGAAGGCACAGTACCAAATTGTCCCAATACTGTCTCGTGAGGTTGGTGGAGATGGAGACGCACAGTGCTTGTCGTCGGTGACACCTTTTGCGCGATCTGCACAAGTGTTGCAAAGAGGCGCTGATGGTAATGTGGCGTCCGTCACGAATATTGACTCTGTCATCGTGCACTGTGGAAGTCTACATTTGGGTTATATGTCATGTGAACGTTTAATCCGCCACCTGAAGAGGTTGCTGAATGTAGTGATGCAGATTTTTCCTACTGCTAAGGTTGTTTTCTCATGCATAACACCAAGAGGAGTATGGGCCCATGGCGGTATAATTTGTCCCCAGCCAGAGGTCGGAAGGCGTGTTATAAACAGAATTATACATGATTTTATGCAGACTGCTGGCATGTTCTCCACCCATTATGAGGTGATTAGGTTGTAAAATATGCAGACGTCAGGTAGAAATGGCATTTATTTGAGCGCCATTGACAATGCCCTTTTCTTTTACACTGTGCAAGAAACATTGATCAGAATGTGGCAAAAAAGTGAGGAGAGGCAAACAAAAATGCATATAAAGCGGAAAAACAAAAAAAGTAGCTTGCCCACCCGTTAAAAAAATAAAAAAATAAAAAAAATAAAAACCTTTATACATCTACGACAGAAGATCCAAACCCATTGTGAAGTTCATATTATTTACCCCGCCACCCCCCCACTCCACCCCCTCACTATCACGAAAAGGTTGCGGATTGTGTGGTACTTTTAGGATTACACGTGCCACATCACGGATGACCATGTGGATATATGTGGATGAAGAAAGTGTAAATCATTTTACAGAACTTTGTAGTGGACTTAATTTGGAATGGCACAACACTTGTACTGTAAATGTGTAACAGTACATTGGATGATGGCGGCTTCGATGCGATTGGTGGATGCGTGTGTGCCTATTAACGCATAAGCCAATGAGGTAGTGCTGCAGAGAAGATAGTGCAAAGGTAAGAAGGACTCCTCCTGCTTTACTGGGTCGTGGCCATCGCACTCCTTGGGGAAAGACACGTGCCACATTTTGTCCTTCTCACCATGCTGGCCAATGGAAATGGGACTATGACATTTGGCCAATCAGGTGTTCAGGGTGTATGTGACAGGAAAGAGCACCAATAGGGAGAAGGACTCCTCCTGCTTCACTGGGGCGCGGCCCTTGCGCTAGTTCGGAAAATGCACGTGCCACATTCTGCCCTTGTAAGCATTCTGGGCAATGGGTGTTCCTGTCGGGATTATCCAATTAGCTTCTTAGGTTCTGTCTCACAGGAAGGGGTGGTAACAAATTGTTACTGTTCTTCGTGCACTCAGAGTGGTATAAAAGGAGATACACAGAGTGCTGTTACTGGGTGATGGCTTTGTGGTAGATTTGCACAGGTATGCCCAAGAAAAAGACTTGGATGGAAATTTCGGGTTGGAAGGAGTGGAGGCATTGTGGTGCGCTGTCGACGTCTGCAATTTCGGCATTGTCATTGACCTTTGCCAAGAAGTGGTCACTTTCGGGCCTACGGAGCTCAGCATGTGGGTCATGCCTCTTCTTCATATGTGGAGCATCAACTGAAGAGATTGTTGACAGCAGTGAGGCATTTCTTTCCCACTACGAAAATTCTATTCTCATCTATACCACCAAGAAGAATGTGGGCCTCTTGGAATGGAGTTTCTTCCCACCCAGAGGGTGAAAGGTGTACCATCAATGGAAAAATTGCTCCTTGTTTTAGCAAAGCTGGAATGTTCTTCTGCAACAATGACATCATTGGGTGTAGAAATGCAGTTTTCTTCCATGACAATGGCATGTCTTTGTCGAACATTGGCAATGGTGTTTTGTTGCAGCATTTACAAGATGCATTAAAAACCTTACTTTAAGAATGCGAGTACAGGAAAAGAAAGATCTGTATAAAAAGCGAAAATCCTTTGTATTATCGATACCACTAACAAGACTATGCACCTGTCCTAATGCAGTTTGTTCCCTGCAAGAGGCGGAAGATGTATCAACAATGGAAGCATGTCTATATTTTTGTATGATGCTGCAATGTTTTTCTGCAAGATTGACATCATTATGTTGGGATCTCGTGTGACGCCGAAGTCTCGCCAGACCTCGGTCGAACCCGAAGAACTGGTAAGAAAGGGCGCATGGCTGTCAACGACTCAGACTAAGCTGGCAGAGGACACAGAGGAGGTCGAGCTTCCGGCCCTCCTCTCAAATTAACTGGAAAACGACTTCAGAGTCTGCATTTCATTGCATCACCCTGCATTGTTGAAGGCCAGCTACCTTTGGACTAAATGCTGCACTTGTCTGTTTTACACTGCTGATTTTGCTGTAGTAAAAAAGAGTTAAGCTTGTAACACAAGAGTTTCTGCTACATCATTTTACAACACATTGTTTCAAAAAATGCAGACTTATTCCATGATAATGGTCTTTCTTTGTGCAATATTGGTAATGGTGTTTTGTAGTTGCAAGTACAGGATGCGGTGAGGAGGTTGTTGTAAGAATGGGCGGAGTGCACCAATATAATAATCTCTATAGAAACCATAGAAAGAGTTTTCCCTTAAAAGCATCTACACAAACAAAACTGCGACTGCCTCTTTTTAGAGCCACCACTACGTATAAAATCTGCTGTCCTGGTTGAAATATATTACGCCATGTCTGCAGACAGCATGAAAAGTATACCGTAAACCCCATTACTTCCGGGCTTCCACGTGGACATCCGGGCCATTGTGCAATAAGGCTTCTGGGTGTGGTGTGAGCAAGAATGTGTTGGAAGCGTAACATTTGTAAATGAGTCATCAACAGAATATTACAGTACTGTATATGATGTTGTTAGCAGGTAATTGGAATAGCTACTGCAAAGGGTGGACAGGGACTTGGACACACATTGCGAATGAAAGCTGTCGATGGCAACTAGGTCCCAATAATATAGCAATCTGTGCATCTAGGCAAAAGTTCCCTCACTTGATAGTGCAATATTAGTGGTATCTGTAGCATTTATGGAGATGAGCACATTTTGCCACATAGGAATGCTTTTCATCATGAGACATGCAGTTTCATTAGGAAGCGCAACAAGACAGTTGTTCAGGCAGCGCCACACGGCCACAATACTTTTGTAACCGACACGCTTAATGTTTGCCACAATACTTTTGTAACCGGCACTGTTAATGTTTGAGATTCCAAGATTTAGTTTACTCAGCTGTGCTCACATGTAACTGTCTGGGATTTAGCAAGTAGCAACAGCGTTCATATTTTCCAGAGTCACTACTGATTGTCATATGTGTAGTGCAATATTTTATGCACTTGTGCAAACGGTAGTGAGGAACTTGCTACGTACCCTCACGTTACTAAGTGCAGAGACGGTGTGTGAGTTTCACAAGGAATGGAATAACAAGCAGCTCATCAATCAAGGCAGTGGGCCATTGAACATGCCCACTGTACACTGGAGCATACTGCTCCTTGCTCCAAATGGGCCCCAGGCAGCCAGCTGTGATGTAGTCATAAATTGCTAGCTTTGCAACACGAATTCCGTAGGCGGCAGCACAGTTTGAAATGAGGTAGGGTGTGGCATGATTCGGTAGGTGTGGCGGCAGGGGCGGAATTACCAGGAGACAGAGGATGACATACGTATACTTATAGCTGTGCAACTGACAGACGGCCGGTGCCAGAACTAATTAAAAAGGGAATGAGAAGATGCAGACATGAGGCCAGTTCTGTAGTAGTATGGACACTTCCATTGTGATTGAACATAAGCTGGCCACATGCACTCTCAGTAGGAAACCTCCATTTTGCTTACCTGCAGGCATCTCGGGCAGCACTGTGTGCTACAGAGTCAAAATGCATTGACAGCACCAAAGCAACAAATATGCACACGCTCACAAACAGTTTACATGTACACATTTAATTTGTAAGAAACATCGGCCGTATTTGGACAGGGTAGGGGTAAAAGTAATTGTTTAGCAATTGTTCCATTTTTACATATTGGCTGTGTACATTACTTTTTACAGTGTCTCATAGATTTCGTGTGGCTACATGCTGTTGTGGAAGAGGTGCCGCTATTGATGCATTCCTTCAATGTAAAATATGTCCTCTTACACACAGACATGTGTGAAGTGTACATAAATCAATACATATTACCTACATTTCTTTTTACACTGTGCTGCTTGCCCATGCAGTTAGTATCCTTACTTATTTAGGGAAGAGGAACATTCTTTTCCAGCTATTCTAGGCATTGTTGCAAAAAGAAAAACAAATATCATGGTCTGCTATTGTGGTACACTGCAGAAATTAGCCATTAATAGGAGACCCTTCAGTGTAGTTACCACATTGGAGTTACGTTTTCCTCTCAATACTTTGCATTCCTTACTCTGCTTTGTTTCTTCGTTTACATGTCTAGCACTTGCTGTACTGGTTTTTCCATTATGGTGCATACTGTATGCCTTTGGTCTGTTTGTTTCACAAGTACAGAGTACAGAGTTTGCACACTTACCTTACTTCATTCTCCTTGCGATCTACATACATGGTGCTATTTATAAATGTTTATTCACTTTGATGAATGGTAGCAGTATGTAAGACAACTAATTCTGTTTCTAGCAGTTGGAATGCTAGCCACTATATGCGCTCAAACGTACATTTTGTGGTTATTGTGCTCCTTGGTATGGAGACATCAATTTCCTATGCTGTATGGTACATCTACGCAACCCAATGGTTTTGTGGTAAAAATCTATTAAATTGAGCGAAAAAACGTTGTTAACGGACGTTATGTTTACGCTGCACTAATAAAAACATATGAAATTCAATGAAAAAAACTTTGTTGAAGGGACGTTATGATTAAATTGCACTACCAAAAACCTATGAAATTCAATGGGAAAACATTGTTACAGGGATTTTATGGTCACAGGTAAAACCGAAAACCCCCAGAAATATACCAGTTATGGTAAGGTAAGCAACCATAACTTGTGCCACCAGTGTGCACTGCAAGGACTAACACCCATGACATCAAAGATACATTCACAAATCTCATTGAAAGATTATAATGTCTATCTTGATAGTGATGGACACAAGTATATGTTGCCTGTGCAAATGCTGTTTTTGCAATAAATGAGCCTTTCACAGAGTGTACTGTTATGAGATAGAGGGTAACCATGTGATCGATGATGACAACACTTCTGACCTGATTACTGTGCTACACGCTATGTGAAGCATCTTGTCAAGTGAGAACATCTCAATGTTGCCAGCTGAAGCCAATTTACAGTGGTGGTACCAAAAGAAAGTTGTGCAATGAAAACGTGCACACAGAGAAACATGTGGACATTGTAATGGGAGGAGTGAGTGTGAGGAATTGCATTTGGCAAGGGTATAGAAGCCCTGGCTTTCTTTATTTTTAATAATTAATAAACTGAAGGGGTGATTTGCTAATTAGATTCCCCTTTTCATAAGCTCCATGCCAAAGGCATAGTGTACACCGTGCCCTTCTGCATCAGTAGCCTGATCTGCACTGCCTGCTCTCCAGTGTCACAGAGCAGGTTCAGGGGTCCCAGGTGCCCATTTGATCGCTGCAGTGACAGCCAAGTATCTGCAGTGCAGGGGCCGTGTTTTAGATGTATACCTCTGTTCCAACATTGAGCAAGGTCATAGGGTACCTGGCTGATTAACGAAGGGTGAACACACACCTGTGGGGGTTACACCTTGGTGAGTTTGTACAAGTAACTGTGAATGACTTCTGACAAAAAATATATCAGGACAGTTCTGAGTACTGCAGTTAGATCTTTAATAAAACTGCAGTTTACGTGTTTTTAGATACACTTGATTGAGAGTAACACAAGATACAACAGTATTTACACATTTTGAAGGTATAGTAACCAGTTTGTGAGTGACAAATTTCAAATATTTGTAACGTCTTTTCATTGTTTACACATCCACTGAGTGGTCCTTGGGAAGGAGACCAGTGGATTTAGTGAGGTGATAGCATGTAACAGTCTGCACATATACATCAAAACAATGAGGGGTTGAACAAGGACAACGCAGACATTATAACTGTCAACACGACAGTGTTTCTGCCAGAAAGTGAGCTTGGATGAGCTCTGTTGGTGTGGCCTTCATCAGGACGAGATATTCCAAGGCGGGAAGTATCTTGTGAGGTCTGTTGAGATAAACAGACGGGGTGTTATAGGAGTGGGCACATTCGTTGAAAGCTAGCACAGGTAGAGGTATCAATACATGAAGGACCGGTACTTACCGGAACTTCGGAGCACAATGGCTCAGGGAGTGGCAGTGTCAGCAGTACACTGGAGGATTTTCGAAGTCCTAGAGGTGGCCGTTCCTGTGGAAGTAGGAAGGACAAGGAGGCTATGTTAAGCCATATGGAGTGGTGGAGCAACTAATGATAAAAAAGGGGTAAGAACAAGCTTACCTTGAGGGCCTGTTGCCGCACATAATATGGGTAGAACAGGCTGGCGTGATGAGCACGCTAGAGTCAACCGCAAGCGTGAGGTGCTGCGGAAAAAAGGAAGCACGGGGCTATGATTAAAAGCCTTGGATAGTGTCAAGGGTGAAGGTGCACGTGAGGGTTGGTGAAACGTGCAGGTAACAGCTGGCCACGAACAAGGTGTGGCTGATGAAAGCGTGCGTGTTCCATGCGGAAGTGGGTCTGAGTATGACTTATAAATGGACAGAAGTGTCCGTGATGTTAAAATTACAACCTCAAAGGCAGGCGGCGGAATAGCTGGATGGCCCGTGTGGGATAGCATGCTTGGCGAGGACGGTATAAAATGGAGGCTGAGCTAACGTTCTAAAGTGGGACATGCAGCCGAGAAATAGGTGCAAGAGATCACAGAGCTGCAGTGGTGGCATGCGCATGTGCTTACCTGCGGATGAAGGAAGGATGAGCGCTGCAGAGCAAGCTGTCAGCAGTCGTGGTCCCTGGCTGTGCACAAAGTAGCTGTTGAGCGGACTGTGATTAAATGGGGTGAGCAGCCATGATGAGGTGCGCGAGGCCAGGGTGCCCGTGGGGGTGCCTGATCAAGAAAGGGCGCTAAGTACCCAAGGCAAAAATCAGAATACAAATAAGACTAAAAGGCCAAAAAGCACTCTCAGCCAAAGGGGGGCATACAATTGTAAGTGCAGCCGCTTGCGAGGATGTGTGGCTCAGGTAGGTGATCCATGTCTAGGCAGGCGGGCGAAGGACGCCTCAATGTTAGGCTGGGATGCTGATTGGTCAGCGTCCAGAGTGTGGTGGTGATGGTGCCAGGAGCTACTGAAATGAGGTGAGCATGCCGACATATTTGGGTGATACATATCATGATACATATTTGCAGGAAATGCCCCATTGATGGTGGTTATGTTTAGCATTGACACAGAAGAAGGCACATAATACCCCAGTGGGGTGGCGTTTACAGAGTGCACCGGTGCCAAATGAGGTCAATTGGGAATGGAAGCATTGTCTCAATTACAGGAAGTGTTTCCACTCTACACAGATTTTTAAACCTGACCTGACAGAGTTTAATTTGTGAACCCATTTCTGTTCTAAACGGGTCAAGATTCTGTCGACATCTCCTCCTCTGATGGTGGCAGAAACTTTCTGCATTACCACCCATTTGACGTCCATATTGGTGTGATTTTTCTTGACAAAATGATCAACCAATGGTTTATCAGGTACTTTGTTTTTTGTGCACGAGCGGTGCTTGCATATCCTGGTCTTCACTGGTCTCATGGTTTTGCCCACATGGGCAGGTTATGGCATATATGACCTGATTAGTGTTGCAATTGGTGTGGTCCTGCAGAGTCCAATTAATGTCATTGTGATGCTGTGATGTTGCTTCTTGTGTTGAGAAAAAGTTTCAGTACTTCCAAGCTTTCTAGCTGGGGTATTGATGTGTATATAGCTTCCACATCCAAGGTGGCCAGGATGTATTCAGGTTTCATATCAATCTCATTCAGCATAAGGATGGTATCTGTGCTGTCCTTTAGATAGGAGTCCATTCTGTTGATGAAGGGTTTGAGAAAAAAGTCAGTATAGACCAAAAGGGGTTCAAGTATCGAATCACAGGCGGAGACAATGGGTCTACCGGGTGGATTGGTGAGGTTTTTGTGCACTTTAGGGAGTATGTAAAATGCTGGGATGCGTGGGTGGTTTTTGTTCAAAAATCGATGTTCCTCGTCGCATATCCAGGTTTCTTGTAGAGCGTGGTTTGTCAGGCTCAAAACCTCTTCCTGCAGTTCTTTGGTCGGATCTCTGAGTAGAAGTGAGTATGCATTGACGTCGCTCAACAGACGTAAGCATTCCGTGTCGTAATCAGTGGTATTGGAGATGACCAAATCTCTGCCTTTGTCGGCCGGTTTGATTGTGATAGCGTGATTGGCTTTCAGTCAGGAGAGGGCCTTTTTCTCTTCAGTAGAAAGGTTATCCGGATAGAAATTCCTTTTGGAGAGACCTTCTAGGAAAGTGTTGGTCACCATTTTCTCATAAGTGTCGAATTCACAGGGGATAGTGTGCGGTGGTGGCATGAATGTGGATTTAATATTTTATCCCTTTCCGGGGGGTTAGATCCGGATGGGGAATGTTCGGGTAAGTATACCTCAAAGAAATATTTGAGACGAATGTTGCGAAAGAAGCGTTTGAGTTCGACCTCTGTGTCGAAAGCTTGGGCCTTCGCCGCGGGAACAAATGATAGGCCCTTTTCCAGGAGGTTTATTTCTGCAGTCGTCATTGTGTGGTTGGATAAGTTGAAGATGGGAATCCTCTCTGTTGTTGTCCTTGGTTGTTGTACCACTGTCGGGTGCGCATCTGTGGCCCCTGTTGTGCCGATCTCCTCTTGGGGCGTCCTCGTTGCATGCCTCTAGGAAAAAAAGGTTGCTGTGGGTGCTGTTGGTTGCCTTGGCCTCAACTGGCACTTCTGCTGCTGTTGGATGAACTGCCTGAAAAAGTGACACCGCGATTTCTTCTGTTAAAGGTGCCTTGTTGTTGGATTTCTATGTAGTAGTTCTCTCGGAGGTAAAGGTACGTTTTGTCCTCGGCATAGTTTTGTAAGTCCTTCTTGAACTTTTGTGCCTTTCTTTCGACTGTGATGACTTTGAATTTGTCGATTTCGGTCTCTAGTTTCTCCAGTTTTAGTTTGGCATCTTTGATGGTGGAGTCCTCTTGGAATTTCTTTTCCATTTCCATGAGTTTGGTGCCTTGTTTCTTACATTCCTCTTCAGCTGTGTCGATGACAAGGATCAGCCAATCGCGGCTGCATTTATTACCGACCCCGCTGAAGTTTTTGTTGAATTTGGGGTTGTCGGTAAAAACACGCGGTATATTTTTCACTTGTAGACCCTCTGGTATTATGCCTGCCTTGAGATATTCTAGCATAAATTTACCATGCATTTCGGTACGGATTAGTTTCTTCTTCTTTTGATTAATATCTTCTAATTCATCTTTAGCGAGGCCGAGGGTGAGTATGCCTTCTGGCTTGCTGAGAGTGGAAGTGGTACCCAGAAGTTTTTTTAAATAATCATCTGAATAAGACAAGATGTTGACATTCTCCATGATGTAGGTTGATTGTGGAGATAGTGTCGTGTTGTCTGGATTGTTTCTTTCTTTGTTTAGGAAGTTGCAAGGATTTCCTGGAGAGTAGGGAACAGTTGCAAAAGCCCACAGCCACGGGCTGTACTCTGAAATGTTTATAAAAAAGGGCACCTGGTTGATGCCTTGCTCTACCCAGGTGAGTCGTCACGTATTAAAGAGCAAAATTGAGCAAGGTCATAGGGAACCTGGCTGATTAACGAAGGGTGAACACACACTTATGGGGGTTACACCTTGGTGAGTGTGTACAAGTAACTGTGAATGACTTCTGACAAAAAATATATCAGGACAGTTCTGAGTACTGCAGTTAGATTTTTAATAAAACTGCAGTTTACGTGTTTTTAGATACACTTGATTGAGAGTAACACAAGATACAACAGTATTTACACATTTTGAAGGTATAGTAACCAGTGTGTGAGTGACAAATTTCAAATATTTGTAACATCTTTTCACTGCTTACACATCCACTGAGTGGTCCTTGGGAAGGAGACAAGTGGATTTAGTGAGGTGATAGCATGTAACAGTCAGCACATATACATCAAAACAATGAGGGGTTGAACAAGGACAATGCAGACAATATAACAGTCAACACGACAGTGTTTCGGCCAGAAAGTGAGCTTGGATGAGCTCTGATGGTGTGGCCTTCATCAGGACGAGATATTCCAAGGCGGGAAGTATCTTGTGAGGTCTGTTGAGATAAACAGACGGGGTGTTATAGGAGTTGGCACATTCGTTGAAAGCTAGCACAGGTAGAGGTATCAATACATGAAGGACCGGTGCTTACCGGAACTTCGGAGCGCAGTGGCTCAGGGAGTGGCAGTGTCAGCAGTACACTGGAGGATTTTCGAGGTCCTAGAGGTGGCCGTTCCTGTGGAAGTAGGAAGGACAAGGAGGCTATGTTAAGCCATGTTAAGCCATATGGAGTGGTGGAGCAACTAAGGATAAAAACAGGGGTAAGAACAAGCTTACCTTGAGGGCCTGTTGCCGCGCATAATATGGGTAGAACAGGCTGGCGTGATGAGTACGCTAGAGTCAACCGCAAGCGTGAGGTGCTGCGGAAAAAAGGAAGCACGTGGCTATGATTAAAAGCGCACGTGTAAGCAGTGAAAAGACGTTACAAATATTTGAAATTTGTCACTCACAAACTGGTTACTATACCTTCAAAATGTGTAAATATTGTTGTATCTTGTGTTACTCTCAATCAAGTGTATCTAAAAACACGTAAACTGCAGTTTTATTAAAAATCTAACTGCAGTACTCAGAACTGTCCTGATATATTTTTTGTCAGAAGTCATTCACAGTTACTTGTACACACTCACCAAGGTGTAACCCCATAGGTGTGTGTTCACCCTTCGTTAATCAGCCAGGTACCGTATGACCTTGCTCAATTTTGCTCTTCAATACGTTACTACTCTCCTGGGTAGAGCAAGGCATCAACCAGGTGCCCTTTTTGATAAACATACCTCTGTTCCAAGACCCCACAATTAATTAGGAATCTACTGGCCTGGTGGCACCTTAAACTTTAAATGTAAGTCATACTTTAGTTAAGGTATGGTGGATGGTATGCATTCCTCATAATCATTACAGCCACACCAAAGGGGTATCACACATGTGTCGGCCCTGTGAACCCAGCTCAACCATGGAATGATTATGAGTATTCCAACCAGCCAGGTTGTCTTTGCTGTGCATCCAGCAAGACGGTTGCCCTGTTGTTAGCCTCGCTTTGTTCCTTTGTAAGGGCAGGTAACACCCTCCGCAGAGGAGAGAAAGCAACTCCACTGGATGTTTATCTGGGAACACAAATCAATGAGCCTCAGATCCTATTGAGAAGGGAAGGGGCAGGTTTAGTATAGAGAGTGGGCGCTCCTTACAGCTGGATCAAGGTTCAACCATCTTGTTTCTCTCTGCCTCCATTTTTCTTTCCTGTCTCCTCCACGTCCTGTAGCACACAACCATGAGTGTTGTCAGAATCAAAGTCCACTTGTTCCAAGAACAGGGATTGAACTATTAAAGCAGGCTTTCTTTTGACCAATCACCTGTAGACATTTGCCTTTAAAAGAAGGGGTCTTCCACTCCTGAGATTCACTTTGGAAAAAGCACCTAAGGAGGAATTTCATTGGACCTCTTTTGAGTTAAAAGCCCTCCACCAGTGAGGTGAATGTTGAGTGTCTAGGGAAGAGGTGAGCTTTGCTCCCTACCCATCTCCAGAGCACATTAAGGGAGATGAACTGCTTCTGGAACAGGACCGTCACCTCTGCTAGGTACACTACTGTGCAGGACCTCAATTGTGGTGAAGGTCCCATGAAAGTGTGCACCTGCCTCCCTTGCTTTGCGAGCACAAGAACAATGACTACCCTTGTCCCTGCCACTCCCAAGAGGAACTTACAGCACCTGGGAGCCAAGACAGCCAGGATTCCTGCAGTTTTATCCTTCAAACCAGGGCAAACCTCAATTCAAGCATTTCTGACAGCATCAAACCATCAGGCCTTTGGCAATCACCAAGCTCTTCAAAAACCAACTGCCCATTTGAAACCTGTTCGCCACCACAGCCCAAGAGAGGAGTGTGGCATTACCTTGGCTTGAACTACATGCGCTATGTTTCATCTGCCGTCTTCAAATCACTACTCACCCCACCAGCATCTACACTGCTGATCTTCATTTCCAGTCACAAACTGACCCTGGTGGATCCAGACCATCAGACGCTGCATCAAACCATTCAAACTGAACTGAGCATCCAGCCACCATCTTCACCGTCTTCTCAACCATCAAACTGAACCGGTGTCCCACATGATTTGCAGCCCCTCAAACACTTCATCAAACTGATCCCATAGGCCAGTGCATCCAGTCACCAGCATCTTCACAGTGGAACCCACTGTCGAACCAAATCTAGTGATCCTCACAATCCACTCTTCCTCGGCCATTGCCTTTGAACCACAAAGCTCCTGTTTGACCCCTGCTCAACCACACTCCTCATCTAGAACAACCCATGAACAGCACCAAGTCTGGTTCAGCATTTTCAAACCGCCAAGAAGGTACCATTGACCAATAACGGCCCCTCTGATCCATTTTGGATGCTAGACTCTGGTTAGGTCACTTGTGCACCTTTTTCCTTAAAACATATCCTTTAAAGGGAACATTGTGCTAAAATTGCCTTTCACTCCGATATTCTCACCCACTGTGTTACATTGCCCCGTTTTTTGCATATTCTCTGTTCTTTCCACAAGGGTGTATTGGGAACAGTTTTTCTAATTAGATTTCTTGGATGGTGTGTTTAATTAAAGTACATCTATTTTTATAAAACCTTAATAGGACAAACACTTTCTTTTGGACTGTCATACTTTGCTGTTGGGTTGTTACTGAATCACATTCACACTCCGTTTGAGAGCTCTAGTCTCCCTCAGATCATGTCACCACAAAAGGTGAAGGGGGTATATCTCTTGACTTTGTCGGTTTTACATTAATGATTGGGATCACTGTTGGTTTATAGAAGTGTGAGCAATGGTTAGGTGGTTTATTCACTATTCATCCCTATACTCCTGCAGATCAGAAGCCATTTCATCATAACCAGTGAGTTGTTGAAAGAGGGAGGCTAGAAGGAAGTCATCTGTGTATGCAGTAGGGTTAAGGGAAACATGGGTGTCCGAGCCTTAGAAGAGGGAAGGGAAAAGTCAGTCCAAGGGGACAGGGCCTTGGGGTTGAAAAGGTAGGCTCTGTCTGGTTTTGAGGCATCAATGAAACCTCAGAATTGATTCATTTTGTTAACAGAGAAGCTGTTGGTTCCATCAACTTTTGGCTTGTGCAGATGACACCTCGGGGCAGGTGTGGGCTTGGCACAGTTCATCACTACTTTTAATAAGGCTTTGGTTTGCACCTGTTAGAGCTCCCTCAATGATGCAGGCGTAGTAAGCCACCTTAGCTTTGAAGATCATGTACCTGCTTTGGGTGTGTATGGATTTAGGGATGGGAGATCCACTGGACTGCAGTCCTTGCACTATTGCTTTTCAAGAGATCTGATCTAGCATTTCTTGGCAGTGAGTTGGATGCGTAGCAGGGTGTGGACGGTTTGACTTTTGTGCAGCTAGACTTTAGAGGTGCCTGGGCATCCACTATTTCTTTGGTGCAGTGGTTAAATGTATCCAGAAGGGCTGATGCACTCCCTGTGGTGGAGAATGTTGTAAATGTTATCTCTAGTTTGTCTAGTTGGAAATTATTGAATGAGCAACACTCAATCACAGGGCTTTTAACCTGGCCTTTGTGGGGCACTTTGTGTGTCACATGGGAATGGGGATTGTGGCATGGTCGGTCCAGTTAAAGGGGAGAGAGTTCAAGCATGGGAGGATGATGGAGGAGGTGCAGACTAGATTGAGCAAGTGGCTTTTTACATGCGTGGGAGAGAGTATGATATGTTTAAAGTCCATGGAGTCAGTAAGAAAGATTAAGGAGTCACACAGGCATTTTGAAGGTTTGGATTCAGGGACATTGCAGTCTCTGAGAAGGGTGTATTTAGAGTAGGTGACCGTTGTCAAGGAGGTACAGTTGAAAAGGTCATTATTGAAGCTACCACTCCCTTGAGGTGGCTTGAAAATAAGGTAGAATGAGTCTTTGCTTAAGATGGGAACCGGCATGAGACGGAATCCAAGGAGCTGTGCACAGAGGTTAGAATTAACATGCAAGGCCAGTCGATCTTGTGGCATTACTGCCACCCCCTTCCAGATTTTCCTGTGTTGTCATGATGTTGGGTACTGTTGCCATGGGTTAGGAGAACATCTAAGATGCAGGGGGAGGAGCGTGTGAACTAGGTTTTGGTAGGTAAAAGTTCATCAGGATTGTTGCTGGTTATGAGGTCAGCAATTCTGGCAGTCTGTGTGATTGTTGATCTGGCGTTATCCATCACAGCCGAATATGCGTTGGATGTGAATAGGAGGCACATGTTGCATGATATAGAGGATATTGATGAGGTTCACCATGGTAGCTGTCCTGGGCATCTCTGGGCGTTTCACGGTTCAATGCCTGCAGAGGATGAGAATAAGTTGCGGTGAGAGGAGGGATATGGTGCTGTCTACCTAGTGTAAAACAGAAATATTGTGCTGTATACCTGGTGTAAAACAGGCAGATCACCTGTTCCTTGGCCCTTTTTCAGCTCCTAGCAGAACCAAATAGGGATCACCCTTTTCATTGGCTGCATTTTGCTTCAGGCGACTGAGCAAAAGAGGCTCTTTGATCTACCACTTCAGAATGGAAAAGAAGGGATTAGGTAGGTAGGCGCGACTTAGGTCATGTCACCTATATCTACTAGCACCAGCTATCCAACTACAAAAGAAAAGGGAATTGAAGGCTGCTTCAGTAGGGAAAAAATTGCTGCAATAAAAGTAGATACCAAAAGATTAGCAGTGAATGGCAGGTGGGTGGGGCTTAGGTCACATGACCTAAATCCACTTGCACCAGCTCACCATATGCAAAGGAGAAGAGACTGGAGGGCTACTTATGAATACAATCTACTATAATTGCTCTGAAGAAACAGTTTCCGTCTCATTTTGTAGTCAAGTCACTTTGCCTGATAGCTTGGTTCTTTATGAGTCTTGGAATAAAGGGGCTCATAGAGAAATGTGGGAACGTCTCTGATCCTTTTTTGAATCTGCAAGAACCTCACAATGTTTAAAAACATGACTGGAACTCCATAGGGATTACTCTCACAAGGCCAGGAGTACCACTGCTCACTGAGCTGAGTGTGGTTGAACCAGCATCTTCAAAGCCATCTTCCCTCCACATAAATAAGGGCCACCAACTCCATTTCAGTGTGAGAGCAGCTGAAATGAAGGCTTTGACCCTCGACATTGGCACAGCACAGCTGCCCACACAATCTCCTAGAGTGCCCATAAACTAAAGTGCCCTATTCAGCTGTCCACATCATCCACCCCATTAAACAGTCCTGAACAAATACCACTTAATCCTTTTGTACTTACTGTTTCTGAAAAGTGAACAACCACATTACAGACAATTATACTCCAGAAATATATGGTCATCATTAAATGGCACAAAAATAACCTAACAAGGAACCATGATCGCTTTTTAAGGTTATTCTGATTTTGAGCTGTACAATACTTTTTCCATGAAGCAAAAAGCAAACAGATTGTAAATCTAGTGTTCCTGTGGTTTGTACAGTGCATTTACAACATACAAAACTCAAGAATTCTGAGTTAATGTTTAGAATGTCTGCGCACACCCACAAAAATCAGCCTATGAGTAAGCAAGGACAAAGCTAGATACAAGGAGTGGTTAAGTCAGGATGTGGCTTGATGGGCCATGCCCACCATTTTTACCCCAGGGCCTAACCTGCATGTTTACATGCAAGATGGAAGAGGAATGTGGAGGAGGCAGCTTTTGTTGTGTAGGGTGTTTTAACTGGGCGCCATCTAATTCAGGGGAATTTTCCACCCACCGCAAACCCGGTATGCACAATTCTCCTTAATTAAATAAAGAATCTGGGACCCCCAATTTAATAGAATTGATTGCAGAGAAAGTATTTTATTAACAAAACATAAATAATGGAATCAGATTAAAGACATACAGTACATCTTACTCGACAGACAGGTAATAGTTTCAATTTAATTATAACCAACTAGTGGACCCTCGGGTATGTGAATTGCTTGTAGAAAAGAGAATTAATTTTCAGCAGTATGTTGTGAAAATCTCCAAAAGTGATGCTTCTGTTCAATTACCATATGTACCTTTCTCACTTTTGATGGGCACTTTGAACAATGGAAAGAAATGGACAGCGAAAAATCACCCCCTCCCTTTAATCTAGAGCAATTAATCCTATGCTCGTCTGTACTTGTGCAATGACGACCGAAGGAGTCAGGGGATCTCTACAAACGATGGACCTAGTCTATCAATTATACATTTTTACAGAAGCACATACACTTTCTGAAATGTTCCCTAACTTCACATAATGACCATTTAATTTATCTATTTCCACCCCTCAGTACTAACAAATAAAAGTGGCCAGGATGTACTCTAATCCCCTTTATAAGATCACCCCCCACAAGATGAATTCACTTTTAGATAATACTCACATCAGAATTTCTTTCTCTTCCACTGAAGAAGGCCTGGGACATTAACTCTTTCTAGGCCTCACTTTCAAGGCTCTGATTAATCTAAAATGGGTGCAACAGAGAGCAATCTATTTAATCTTGTTTTGGTTATTTTCAATCCTCTTTTCTCTCCTTTTTCCACATCAGTGAGTGAGTGAGTATGTTTCTTCAGTGAGTGACCAAGACTAAGTGTTTGAGTCTCCTTTTTGTGTGTGTGTGTGTGACCTTTTATAGAGCAGAAACCCCACCCTGTTGGGGTGTGTATGTCTTCCTCAATCTAATTGGTCAATGTATATGATTGGATAACATTCCCAAAGTGACATCACAGTAGAGTTACCTCTCCACATGAATTGGCATATTAATGAAGTGAGCAGACAATGGGAGTATATTCTACACCCAGTTTCCCTCCCATTTAATGTGATGTCATCTCAGAGGTTTCTGGCATTAAAATGTATCATATTCTGAAACATTAAATTCCACCTATGTGGCCACTTTAATTATTTGCTACGCAGATTCCTTTCTCTGGCACATATAATTCATGCACTCCTCATCATTATAGCATGAATAATATCAGCGTTATCGATTCTTCCCTTTATCACACTTCTACATTTATATTCAAATAATTTTTCCATCTTAACTTAACAGGTTCATCACTGCGAATACTATGCTACATGACACACGGGTGTGCATCATTTCTAGGTGACAAAATACAAATGTACCTAATTTGCATATTAAAACTTCATTTAACATTGTTTTAGTCCACTTAATAGAGGACTTTCAGCTGAATGTTTCAACACGTACATGAGTTCTCTAAGAGGTTTGTTTTCAGAGATATAGGTAATATAAACAATGCAATGCACATTTTAAAGGGCATGTTCCAGTTCTGCCTAGATACAAAGACTATAAACATGGTCTTTTTGACTCAGGGCCTGGCTGATGAAAGTGCCTATGTACGGTGTTAAATCTGTCTCCTCTTAAGAAGTTTCCTGGCATGAAGTTCTATCAAGTGTTATATTCTTATGTTCAGGAAGACCTTTAAGATGGTGTTAATAGATTTGACTGAGCAGGACCATGGATTCATCTGATTTTTCAGCCCTGAAACACCCACAGAGCAAGTAATACAACTCAAGGATTAAACTTTACAGTGCGGCCTGGTTTGCTTGACCTGTTGGTACTGTAGTGGGGATGCAAGTTCTGCGCAGAGAAAAGCGCAAACATATCAGCTGTGGGATAATTCCACTAAAACGGAAGGCGGGCTGTAATGATGGCCGTATAGGGTTATGCATCTGGCTGGAAAATGCCTCTTTTTGATCGTGTTCTACCTAAATAATGTACAAATGAGGCTTAAACTGCAGGTAAGTATGTCGGACATAACATTAGATGTAGGCATTGCAAACAGACATGGGTGCTCACGTTGACTAGACAATAAATGTGCACTTTTAGTAATTTGCCTAGCAGTGGTAGGATTTGGCAGCACATTGCAAAACACAGTCCCAGACTCCTACAAGACAAACTATACAGCTCTCGATACATTCGAGTTCAAGAAATGAAGCTCCTGGGTGCCAAGGTGAAGGCACCAAATGCACAACCATTTCATAATTCAACATATTAGCTCTGGAAACTGGTCTACTGACGGTTTGAAAACACCCCATGGCGGTTTTCAAATTGCCCCTCAGCACATCTCAGCCTCGGATGTGGCTCAAAGAGTACCTAGGCTGCAAAATGAAGTCTGTAACTTGTTAACAGTTCACGGCTTGTGTGGTGTCATGATCGATTGTGCTCTCGTGGAAAACTTGTTGAGATATCCAACGACAGATGAATAAAGTTCTGCTGGTCATCTCTAATGTCTCAATGTTTTGGCACTATGATGTGGGAACCGTGGGTTGGACTGTGACATCACAGTGGGGGTCGAGGGTGGTGTTGTAAGACTTACGGGACGCAATGATTTCTCGATAATGTATGTCCTGCTATAGTGGAATAACATAGCTTCACCAATAAGCTTCATTTGGGCGATTCACCTGATGTTGCAATGTGTTTTGATGCTAATTAGTTTGTACAATTATAAACGTTTTCATCTTGGGGTGTAACTTTGACAGTGCTTTCTGTCTGAATTTCGCTTTCCCAGCTGTAACTGAGCCCAGAATAAATTGTGTTACTTCTTGCCTGGCTTAAACTCCTTTTTCAATTACTTTTGTAATTTTGTTTGGTGAGTTTTTCTGAAGTAAGTACACTTCTAAGAGTTTATTAGCATTGGAAGGGAACTTATCTGTCCTTCCATTCTGTATGCTGGGGTTGGGGAATCTACATGTGAGTTGAAAGGATTCCCATATGTCAGAAGTCAGTGCTGGCTCCATTTAAAGTTGTAAGAACACAGGGAACTTTTTGGAAGAATCACTCTTTAACCTCCGCGACTTAAGCTCTGATCACCATTTGGGTGGTGTCGCAATGGTGCGTGCAGGAAGAACGGAGACACTGAGTTCCCCCACTCCGATTGTGACAATGATATAAGAAACTGCACACATCTGTTTACTGCGCCACAATTAGATTTAAGAGACTTGAGCTTGTTCTCATGTTGAAAAACGATTTATTGATAGCCCTTTTTTCGATGACACGTGTTTCGGCACATTCCCTGTGCCCTCCTCAGATCAGGGCAATGTCTATTTGGTGAATATAAAAAATGCCACAAAATTATATAATGAAGGATAAGTATGATGTCAAAACGTAAAAAGTTACAGCGACAGCCCCAAATTAGGGCCAAACAAAAAAATATATTGTAAAGTCATATTTTTGGCACAGTTCACATAAACATTAAAGAAAAAAAAAATGAGACATCCATTGTGTAATAAGTTAGATCACATCCCGTAGTATTACATGAGGGCCATATAGAATTCAATAAGCAGCAAAAAATCAAATAAATTATAACAGTTGTGTAAGCCAAGCACAATTGTGATTAAAACATACCATTCAGTCGTCGAAATTTCATTAGAAGAGGGTGGAAGTGGGGGTAAAGGGTATTTGAAAATATAAAGAGGAGAAAAAAGAGAGAAAAGAAACCCAAATTAGAAAATATGTATACTGAGTAAGTTGTGGGTTTGTATTGAGTCTATTATTGAAACAATCCCAAGTGGGTAAAACAGGCTTACCCATCGACTGATTTGTCAGCTACACATTAACGTAGTAATCAAATGAGTCCCATCAGACTCTGTACGTCTTCTAAAAAATAGAGGTAAGACATAAAGGTCTATTTTGTGCATGAAATAAAGCAGTGTGCGCTATTACATTTCAGCCAATTAGTTTAGATATATGTATTGTGACCAGTCCGTGAGCACGATTACATTCTGGTGCATGTTAGTTATAGTCTCGCAATGATTACCCCTAGCCGCCTGTGCGTTCATTTCTGCGGTGCTCTGACAAACAAGTTTAAAGGTGTGTTAAGGTACCTCAAGTGTATACATGTTATTTCAGTCCGTGTGACAAGGCTCTATCTTAGGCATTCTTTTGTTGGTGTATGTACAACAAAAAAGGTAGAAAGTAGGGGTAATGCGGTTTCACCCGTGTGACAGCGTATTGGCGTTATACGCAGCGGTAAAGGTAAGGAATGAGAGAGCGAATCGATTGCCGTCTGCAGTGCGGACCCTTAGCTAATTGGTGCGCTGCTGGGTGGTCTAGATAGCCCCCTAGGGCTTACCTGAAAAGTTTCAAGATTCATGCATCACGTGTCGGGTTTCCAAGATGGGAGTCGCCATACGGTTTCCTTTGTATATAAGATGTTGCTATAGTGATACTAGTAGTCCTACCTCTATTTCCATCTTGTCACGGCTGTCGGCCATGTTTAAGGGCAAGGAACATTATTATCGCCAATAGGTACGTACAGGAAGCGAGAATACTTAGGTCCTGCAAGAATACTTTCCCAATGGTCATTATGAGATCATTTGTCTCCTTTCATGACCTAATTACAGTGTCTCGATTATTACTAATGCGACAAGGTTAATCTATATGCACCTTATCCGGAACAGCTCCCAGAGGAGTGTTAATTCCTCTAGATGTATTCTGGAAGATGTAGTCTCATGCAGCTCAAGAGTCAGGGCAGTCATGCAAATGCCATGCAAACTATTTAATAATGAGAGTGTTGCTTGCTCTCTGGGAGGCATTTGTGTTCCTGCGTGAAACGTGAGTAAAACAATGGTTTTGGTGTGTCATAAGGATTTTGTCAATATTACAAGGGCATGTCCTATTTGGTTGAAAGAATTATGGGTGTATTTACCATATTTGAAAACATATTTTTTCCAGTTACCAGTTTCCATTATTGAAAGCATACACATTCATGTACGTACCTATTGGCAATAATAATGTTCCTTGCCCTTAAACATGGCCGACAGCCGTAAAAAGATGGAAATAGAGGTAGGGCTACTAGTATCACTATAGCAACATCTTATATACAAAGGAAACCGTATGGCGACTCCCATCTTGGAAACCTGACACGTGATGCATGAATCTTGAAACTTTTCAGGTAAGCCCTAGGGGGCTATCTAGACCACCCAGCAGCGCACCAATTAGCTAAGGGTCCGCACTGCAGACGGCAATCGATTCGCTCTCTCATTCCTTACCTTTACCGCTGCGTATAACGCCAATACGCTGTCACACGGGTGAAACCGCATTACCCCTACTTTCTACCTTTTTTGTTGTACATACACCAACAAAAGAATGCCTAAGATAGAGCCTTGTCACACGGACTGAAATAGCATGCATACACTTGAGGTACCTTAACACACCATTAAACATGTTTGTCAGAGCACCGCGGAAATGACCGCACAGGAGGCTAGGGGTAATCATTGCGAGACTATAACTAACATGCACCAGAATGTAATCGTGCTCACGGACTGGTCACAATACATATATCTAAACTAATTGGCTGAAATGTAATAGCGCAAACTGCTTTATTTCATGCACAAAATAGACCTTTATGTCTTACCTCTATTTTTTAGAAGACGTACAGAGTCTGATGGGACTCATTTGATTACTACGTTAATGTGTAGCTGACAAATCAGTCGATGGGTAAGCCTGTTTTACCCACTTGGGATTTTTTCAATAATAGACTCAATACAAACCCGCAACTTACTCAGTATACATATTTTCTAATGTGGGTTTCTTTTCTCTCTTTTTTCTCCTCTTTATATTTTCAAATACCCTTTACCCCCACTTCCACCCTCTTCTAATGAAATCTCGACGAGTGAATGGTATGTTTTAATCACAATTGTGCTTGGCTTACACAACTGTTATAATTTATTTGATTTTTTGCTGCTTCTTGAATTCTATATGGCTCTCATGTAATACTACGGGATATGATCTAACTTATTACACAATGGATGTCTCATTTTCTTTTTTTTCTTTAATGTTTATGTGAACTGTGCCAAAAATATGTCTTTACAATATATTTTTTTGTTTGGCCCTAATTTGGGGCTGTCGCTGTAACTTGTTACGTTTTGACATCATACTTATCCTTCATTATATAATTTTGTGGCATTTTTTATATTCACCAAATAGACATTGCCCTGATCTGAGGAGGGCACAGGGAATGTGCCGAAACACGTGTCATCGAAAAAAGGGCTATCAATAAATCGTTTTCAACATGAGAACAAGCTCAAGTCTCTTAAATCTAATTGTGGCGCAGTAAACATATGTGTGCAGTTTCTTATTCCATTTAAAGTTGGTTGCAGTCATAATGGCAGCATATTCCCTCATTTAACAAAAGTTGCAGGTTATTTTCTGGTTCTTGACACGTTCATCTCAGGCCTTGTTTCTATATTTTGGTTTTAGGGAACTTGACAATTTTGCACATTTTGCGTGCATGTGTGTCTTTTCCAAACTGTTGTGCGCAGGCTGCTGCCCACATGTTGTCTTTTCATTTTCACACTGCTATTCAATGGAGATATCCTTAGAGATGAGCACCAGTAACACTGCTCACATTGTACATATGACAGAATGCACAACAATGGGCATAAACTGTTGCAAAGGCAACAGCAGACAACACAGTATGGAAATAAGCCCTCATGCTCCCTTCAGTCCCAGAGCTCTCACTTCAGCTCAGTTTCTCCATTAAATAGAATATAATCTATTTCTGAGTCATCCCTGGATGCAAATGGAGCCTGAGAACAGGAATAAAGATACATCTTGTTTGGCAACTCCTTTATCTCACTGCAGGATGTTATAAGTATTATGTACAAGTGTGTAGAGTACCTGCTCATCCATATTTACAGCTCATTCCCACATGTAACGCTCTGCTATATAGTGAAGGAACCCACTCATACACGTGTCCCAATAATAATGCAAAATAAGATAAAACACCCCGTATGGGAATGAGACCACAAGATAGATTGCAAGGATAACAAAATTTATATCATATAAAGAATTCCAGCAAAGAACTCTGCTGCCCGAGAGTGCTCTGCGAACCACCAGACTTTCATAAAACTACTCAGATGATGTCTCTTCAGATAAAATTAACCAGATATACATAAAGTAACTGAGACTAATCCGCTGGTCCTTGCTGACATGCTCAAATCAACAGACACCTTGCAAAGGCATAGAGTCTGCTGAAACAAAGCAAACATGCCATGAAACACACCTATGAAATCACTTTATATAGACTCCATTCTTCCCATACGCCTATTCATTCCTCACTTATTATTCACTGCTAAATCTACATCGACTACCGGCATATGGCCCACATGTTCAAGCACACTATACAAAAATTCTTATCCTACATTCTTCCTATAAGCACCTCACCCTATTCCAATGCATCCACTACTATCACCTTAAGGCTAGGACTGGCCTTATGGATAACAGCACATTATAAAAGACATTACATCATTGATGGTGATTTCAGACTGTGGTAGCAGTGAGGGTGCTGGTTGGTGGGGACATTTGGCAGCTCCTGCTCCATAGGGGATGCCAGGCACCCATTGGCTGTTGCTCTCCCGCTGATCATGGTGCACGTGGGTCAGCTGGGCTCATCTCCACGGTGAAGGTCAGGTCAGCTAGTGCAACATTCCTAACTATCTAAGCTAAACAACAGGCACTGAATAATGGCGACTACCTGGACCTCACATGCAAAAGGGGTCCTTTCTAAAAAGGGAATAATATATAGTCATACCGACCTCCACATTCAAGGCTTCATTGATACCTCACCTCCTGCACCCAGTGTGTTTCGTGGAGGGCTTGATCTACTGCCCATCCTTCTGGTACTTCATGACACAAACAGACATGTGTTGTTGTAGGGAGAATATATGGCTACCCAGGATTAGGCCTAGGGTGGGTCTTCTGTAATGGTCAGGTTGAGCGGTTTAGATGCTTATCATGAAAGGAATTGGGAGGTTGGGACTGGTGGGCTCTGGCCTGCCGAGATGGAGGGTGAGGGGCACGGGGCGTTTAATGGAGATGGATGTGTATTCATGCGGTGGTCTGTCCCACGCTCTTTGCAGGGCCCCTTGTGATGAAATTATACTTGAGATTTGCAATATTAAGAGGACAGGATATGGATGAGCTGCCGTGAGAACAAGGCTTGTGTGGAGCTGGCCTGATGTGGTTGGCTCTTTTGTGAGAGAGGCCCGGGATGTGATTTCCGCAGTTTCGCAGAGTGGTGGGGTCTGGGCCCAATAGAAAATGGAGTCTTGATACTGGGACATGGGAGATGTTATACGTCTACATCTATATATTATGGGGTTCATGCACATGCAGGGGTGGGGGACCTCCTCCCCCTTTAGCCTCAATGGGGCCTATATGCTTTGGTCATGCCTAGGGGGGGTGGGAAAGACCACTTCCTTCCTAGCATTCACCCCTTTCGTTACTCTGACAGTAAAGAATACCCTCTCCAAGTATGTCTACGTTTATTGGTCCTTTGTTCTGCTTCCTCCCATGCAGGGCTGCCCTTTATGGGCAGCCATGCTCTGCACACACTCTCAAGCTTTCCCCATGTCATGCATATTCTTCCGGGGTACAGGTCATGTATATACATCCCCCATCCGCAGCTAGGTCCACCCATACCTCTTTGTAATTTTCAAGATCCTGTGGTTGTGCAATGTTGATGTGATAGTAACTGTCTACCTCATGCCCAGTGTGGTATGTTGCCACCATACAATATTTGGGCTAATCACTCTTGCCTGTTTGTATCTGAGCTTCCATAGTATCATGAGACATCTTGCTATTACTATTCCTATTACCAATAGTCACCATCATCATCGCACTACTAGGAACCACCTTTGTGCAGCATCGGAGCCCCAATTGGCACACACAAAAGATCAGCAGGATGAATATGATAATAGGGATCAGAATCTTCATGATTGTTTCACGCCATGAGGGTACCCAGTTGAACGCCATTGTGAACCTGTCATTTTCTTGTACCCCTCCTTCTTTTTTCATTTTTACTCCAAGTTCATGTACTACCACAATCACATGTGATAGTGTCCAATTTTCAGCATCTGCAGAAGGTACGAATGTGCAACATGAACTCCCGAGCTTTTTGCAAACACCGCCCTCCATAGCAGTGAGGAGGTCGAGCACGTACCTATTTTGCATCGTCATGAGTCGGAGTGCTCCACCTTGATGATGTTGAAACCCTCTCCTGTGTCATTTGCCAGCTGGATGAGCTCCCACCTGACAATTTGCCACCATTTGGTGTTTGTTCTGGCCTGGATGCTAGGTACGAGAGAGGCAAAGAATGTATTTGCAGAATTGAACATTTTCTATTCGTCTGGGATTTGTGCAAGCAAATCGGATGAGCTTCGAGAGACATAGCTCGAGGAGCATTTTTCCCAGAACAGGTGATTGTGTCACTCTTCTGCTGATAGTATTCAAATGAAGGGGGGTGGCCAATTGGGTGGCGTCTTGGTCTGTGGTGGTGGCATTTGTCCATCTGCGAGTACAGCTCCTCCCTTTAGGTGCTCCTTGGGTACAACCAACAGTGCAGAATGTAGTGTTGAAAGCATGCCATAGCCAGGATGGTGGGAGGTGCAGGTATGCTTTTTTTGCCACAATCCCAATAATAGTCCATTAGTGCTGCAGTGCCTTTATGAAGGTCTGGGATGATGATCGTTCTGTTCCACTGTTTGTTAGAACCCATTGGCACTTTCACTTTGCCATAGAAGCATAGTTCATATCTTTCTTCTTGGTGCACCTTGATTGGTTTTTCGAGAGCAGTGACCCATGTTAGGTTTGTGATGTGGTCTGTGCATGTCTGTGCACGCGTCCTCTCGACAAAGTCCAGTTTATCATCAGTGAGGCCACATAGCCCTTCTGCTTTGCACATAAACATTGATTCCTGCCATTTGTTGTCTGCAAAGCTCATGCAATCTATGGCCAGGAATGGTTCTTTGAAACATTGAGTGTCTTTTGACCCCTTTTTGCATTGAGTTTAATTTTTACTGTGCGTGCCTGAAAGGTGCCCTTTATCCTACATAGTGCGATGTGGATGATACATTGTGATCCTACTAGGTATACCTCTTGAGGTACCAGGACCTTGGGCGCCCCAGAGGCATGTGGTATTAAGGAACACACGTATCAGCTCCCATTGGTCGTTCGTCTTCCCGTGCCACTCATATCCAAATACCAACTGTTAGGCTGCCCGGGATGGCGAAGGTCCTCCACTTTATCTATCCCCAAGCCATGGTGAGCATCATATTTACATTGACGTGTTTCCCTTTTCTTCCTTCTATTATGCAAGAGAGGTTGTTGTTTCCCTGTAAAACCTCTACACAGTCTGTCGTTTTTGCATAGTGATCTTTGTACATTTGTGGGTAAAAACTGAAACATTAAGCTACTGCACAACATAGATTGGGAGCTACTACATGCGGTATTGGTGGTGAGGGACATTATAGCTTGCTTAGCTTACATTGCAGAAACATCAATATTTTTATTTGCATCAGTAGTTACGTTTGTTTGTTGATATACCATGGTTTGGGGGTGGGAACTGGATAACATATTGGGTACTGGGGTGAGTAACACATCAAACATTTCATCAAGCATTGAGGCCACTATTATGTTAGGTTGTGAGGTAGCTTGAAGAACTGCAAACATGGTATGTGGTGGCAGTGTGACATTCAATGCATCAAATATACTTTTAGTTTCATTATTCACAAATAATAAAATGTCTGGGGTTACTCTGGTTGTATTTTTGTATAAACTTGTTAAGTTTAAAGACATATTGCTGCTTCCCTTCCATCTCTCCCCTCCCCCTTCTTTTATATGGGCCCCCCAAATAAATAAAAGTAGCACCCCAATAAATCGCTAAAATAAACATTGTGATTGTGAAAAATATTGCAACAAAGTGAAGCCCACATTCATAACTGTAAGCTTGTGGTGCACCTAACCTATTCCTACTGCTATCTAACTGAACATTAGCATTAAGTGGCGTCAACTCCAACATCGCTGCACCTATAAAAAAAGGATAAAACGGGCATTAATAAAGTTTCAGATGGGAGAGGGACAGAGAGAGTGAGAGCGACAGAGAGAGCCAGCGAGAGAGAGAGAGCTTCATGATTTTTTAAACTTATTTTACATTTTATATTACATCTTTTTCTTGTACATTACATGTTTTCCTGACATTTTTATTCCACGTTCACCTTTTAAGGCACTGCAGCATTTGTTTGAGTGTTATCCTAATTGAACATTCCCAGCTCAGACTCAAGCTGGATGATATACCTTGGAATATGATCAAAGGAATCTTACCACCTTTTTGTGGATGTGCACATATTATGCATAATGTGCATAGTACCAAGGTCCTTGCAGGTGTTGAACAATGACTGTAAGCGGGCAACTATCATACAGGCCATTCTGGGGTGTGTTTGTGATGTCTCAGGTCTGAAGTAATAAACCAGTTCAGAGTGCATCCTGGTACATGTAGACCTGCATTTATAATGTGTAGAAAAATGCAAAACGATATGTGCTTCTAACTCCAGGTCTTATAGAACAGGATTTGAGAGCACGGTTTAATCATATATTTTAGATATGAAAGTTTGTATGAAATATTGATGTATGGTGAGAAAAGTGGATACTGGTTTTCCACATGACTAGTTTTAGTAGGCTTTCGAATTCTCATATGGAACAGTTATGTTGATTACTGTGGTGCAGCAGAAAACAGCAGAAAACATACTTCTGTATATATGTTCACATATATGTGGATCTCTAGAGATGTTTGTGCATCCTGCATTCACATATGTTTTAATTCTGGCAGGGCCGCCTTTTATGTTGATCTTTACAGAGTTGATTAACAGAATATCATTTAGTTTCTCATAAATGGCTGATTTCCATTACCTAATGAGTCCCTCAGCAGCTTTGCTGGATTTCTAGGATTTTTTTTTCACCTGGTAAGATTGTGAACCTTTTTCCCACTCTTACATGTGTTTTTTCATGTGTGTTTTTACCATTTTGTGTGTTCTTGGGCTCTGGAGCCTCACCTACTCCATGAGCACCACTTTTCATGTGTGATACACAGCACCTTCAGTGCAGTAACACAGGGTTGTCTTTTAGACTTCCCACTGACTCCATTTTTCTGGGGCTGACTACTGTCCCCCAGAAACATGTAAAGTTGCCATTAACTTTATGTAGTCTCTTTTAAACCACAGACCCAGTACACCCCATCTTACATGGAGTATTGGAAAGGGTTAATTCTTATCATTTTTGTCTGTGCCTCTTGGAGCCTTGTTTCGCTCCCTTAACATTAAGACTTGGCTGGTGGCAGTGGTAACTACCCTAACTTTTCTACCGTGATTATCTTATATAAACGTGGTATTGTTTTAGGCTATTATAGTAGCCTTGAACATAAACCTGCTTGACCAAATACATTTTATTTTGGCTCCGGCTGGGTTTATTCGCCATTTCTTTTTGTTAAAGTCTTTCTCGTATTTTTCTCTGCGTGCCAAACCAGGGATGATTCCTTTGTTCGCTGTCTTTTCGCAGGCTTCTGCACAGAAGCCCTCCTTAAGGCACCTGAAAGTCTAGGTAGGCAGCATGTGAGGGAGGGATCTTCGGACCCCTGCCATGGGTTTCCTTGGTAACCCATGTCGTACTATGATTGGCTAAGGGGACAGGCCTTGCCAGGCCAGCCACCCTGCTCTGTGATTGACAGCCAGGCTGTATGAATGGGTGAAAACTGCATAAAAAGCAGGTCTCTGCGATTGAAAAGGCTGAGTCGCCACTGTAACAGAAGAACCAATGAGGAACTGGAAGAAGAGGACCCTTACAATGACTGAACCGCCCGATGAAGCCCTGCTGCAGGTCCGAATCTTCAGAATCTGACGACAGAGAAGATCCTCCAGGAAACTTCTTCCCTTGAGCTTGTGGGACCAACCAGTTCACCCAAACTACAAGCCAGGACCCCTGCTCTGGTCGAATTCACTGTACAGAGCTACAGTGGGTCGGATAGCCAGGAAGGTCGGACCCTGCTTGGGTTTTAAGGAGCGCACCTTTTATTCGTTGTTTGGCTCTGCTGCTGGCTTCTTCCCTGGGTGGCTCAGGACCCTGCAGTCTTCCTACTTTATGTCAGTCGAACAGTCGCTTCAGGAACCGTGAGCCCTGATTTGAGGAATGCTTTCAGTAGCCGAAACACGTGTCATCAGTAAGGGCACCAATTAAAACCTGAGTAAAGCAACATTACAAGAGTGGCGCATTTTTTATACTCTGAGTATGTGGACATAATATTATTTACTAGGTGGGTGTTCCCAAAGGGTACTGCATATAATTCTGCCTAACATAATATTATCAGGTATTAATTTGAATGTTGTTAAGCTACTGCGACTCTCTGTGAAGCAATTCACTTTATTAATGTGCAAAGTAGACTTTTGACTGTACTGGTGGTGTCAGAAAATAGCTTGGGAGCACAAATGGTTGAAACGTTATACAACGGGAGAACCAGGTACCCTTTAAAAACAGGACAGTTTACATAGCGGGGAGATCCCCATTGGTCATCACCACATCCTGTGGCCAGTGTATCACAATCACATCATGAAATAACAACAGTCAACTTTTTAAGTTTATTTGGATGAAACAAGGTCACAGTTTATTTTGGAGCAAAAAATAAAAATGGGATGGTCCCAGCCACACATTACATTACAATAAGGGTGGACCATGTCATCCCTGTCTGCCAAAGGCACATGCGGACTCTGCTTCTGGTTAGTACCAGTCAAACACTGGTTACTACCAGTGGGACACTATGGGGCACTAACAAAAGAGGTAGTTAGCCTAAAGCCCAAAAAGGTGAGTCAGTGCCCGGCGATGTATTTGGCTCGAGCCCGGCCAATCCTGAACCACTGCCTCCGAAGCCGCAGCGTGAAAATCCATCACTGGCTAGGCCTGCCCCGATTCTCCACCTGCGACAGAAAAAGAAAATTACAAACAACATACTACAACACAATACCATTATACTTATCTAGTTTTAGCAATTATTAGTACATCAATACTGCAATCCTTAAGTGATGCGAACGCCACACCGTGATTACAGGAACCTATTCTAATACATTCTAGTTACTTTGTTACTTAACTCTTTTCCTTGGTAAATTGACAGACAGTATTAAGAAAAACATACGGTGTGGGTGGTGATCAAAACACGGCGGGGCCTGCTGGACAAGAGACTGACTCCCAGCAGCCCCCGCCTTATGTATGCCCCTCAGGAGCCCGCCCGGAAGTCAGGCCCTGGGGGATGCCTCTTCCGCCTCCACTGGGGAGGAAGAGTAGAGCCTGACCACCCCCGGAAGGTGGTGGCCAGAGGGGACAGCCTGCTATGTAGGCTGTCCGTCTAGCGCCCCCTGCAGGGGGCGGTCCGCCTCTTAGTTATCCCCTTCACTCCTGCTATGCTCCACGTTTCCTGTGACAGCCAGCACTCATGGAAGCAATGAGTGAAGAATGGACCATTGGAGTTGCAGTGACAAGTGTGTGTGACTGTGTGATTTGCAGTACAAGAGTTGCATCTGGCCACATAGGCCATACAGAACCCCAGACAGCAATCTCATTTTCCAAGACAACAAATTGAATTACAAAGTAAAACCCCAGCCTTTTAAACTGCTTAGTTTATTTTCAAGATGGCTACATGTGAGACTTTAACATACCAATGTGATTCTTTGTAGCACTTAAGTTTTTGTCACATCACACACAACATGCCACTCAACCAATGACTACAAGCATGTGCTCTTATCACACAGTTTGTTTTGTTGTGTTTCTTGAAAAACTCAGAAGAGATTTCCTTTGGGTCCCACATCAATCTACGTTCTGGTGCAATGGCAATGTTATATCTGGTAAAATTGAAGAGGACACTGGGCCTCATTACGAGTTTGCCAGTACAGTAACAACGGTACCAGTAAGCTTGCCGGTACTGTTGTTACCGGCAAACTACGAGTTCTGCTTGCGGGTGTCTTTGCAGCCACAAGGTCTGACCTGGTGGCTATACCGACACCTGTGAGCAGAACATGATGGTAGCACCGGTACTGTTAATAACGGTACCGGTGCTACCACCCTCCCCATTCCCATTGAGCCCTATGGGGCCGAATGGGTACGGGGAGTCCCTTATTACCGGCACCCCCGAATGGGTAATTACCGGGTCCGCCAAACTCGGCATGACCCGGTAATTTCCCATTCGTGGGTGCCGGAAAAAAATGGATACCAGCGGCAGTCGTGCCTGTACTACAGGCACAGCAACCGCCAGCCTCGTAATGAGGTCCACTGTGTTGAATTGTGTCTTACTTTTTTTGTTAAATGTATATAATAAAAGCTCAAACTTCTACCTTCATTGCCCGTAGGATTGTGCTAAAGATAACGTTCACTTTTAGTTTATTAAGGCACGTGTATATGGTGTGACACACCCTCTCAGGAAATCCTTTCTTCACCTCTGGAAACAAGGTAGACCTGTCTTTTATGAGCAGGCAGGATGACACACTCAGTCCCTCTCATGATAAGAATTTCCCATCAGGTTCTATGTTTACAAGTGTTGTTTTAAAAACGTTTGTACAGGCGTGTTATAAATGCCATATCATATCAAAAACAGCAAAGTGAAATGGGTTGTAAGGTATGTGTTATGCCATTTTTGGTTGCCTCTTGGCACGTAGAAAGCAATGATTTACCCAGCCAGTGCTATGAAGTATAACGAAAAAAACTAAATACATACAGCTAATCATTTTGAATTGATAGCCCAATCATTGTTATGTCCTGGTCTGGGGGCACTCAGACTAGGCAGACCATGGCTGGGGGCACCCAGCCGATATGCTGGGAGCACCCAGCAGACCTCGTGCTGCGATCACGCAGCACAGCTGTAGGCACGGGTCACCCTGCAAACGTCGGGAGCACCCGATGTGACATCTAGGCTGGGGGCACACAGTTTGCAGCTCCAGACTGGGGGCACCCAGTCAGCCCATGAGCACACAGGCTCCTCCATGGCCTGGGGGCACCTCAGCATCAAACTCTGGTGTTGTCCAGCAGGGGCACCGGCTTGTACTAGGTAGAGTTGCCCAGCAGGGGCTCTATTGGCCTGGCAGGTAGCCTGGGCAGACGGCGTTGCCCAGCAGGGGCACCGTCATGGTGGAGGGCCTGGCAGGGCAGGCCCTCAAGCAACTACACAGCCCCAGCACGGTGCTGTGCTGAATCAAGACACAGCACATCACTTTTATACTCCAGGACTGAATGTGCGGGAGACTGCTGTGGGGACGTCACGTGATCGCAGGAGCGTGGTCTCGCGAGATCTGGACATAACGAGATCTCGTGAGCCCGCGCTCCGCGAGACACCGTTCCCGCCAGTGTTGGCGAAGCGCCAGACCAGTCAGGTCTACCGAGAGCGCTGCTCCTGATGAGGAGTCATCGGAACTGAGGCCCTGAAGAGCCTAATGACACCAGCTTGCCATCTTTGTGCACACCTTGCCCCCAGTAATGTAACTGGCAGAGCCCTAAACTGAACTGTGAGTAGTTCCCCTGTTACACTCAGCCAAGTTTATGCACACCTGTTTGTCTTGTAATAAAGACAGTTAAAGCCCACTGAAGCATCCTGTCGTCCTTTAAGGCCACAACAACCGCCCATTCCTTTTTATTGAATATGGTCACGTGGATACTGCCACGAGCTCCTGGGAGACACCATGCTCCCAGGAGGAGTAACACATTACAATGATCAACAACCAATTTACACAGTAAATATTTAAAAATAATGTATTAAACACCAAGTACTTTCACTTCAATTTGTAGCAGAGCACGACCAGTCTAGAAAAAAAGCATACGCTTTCATTGGAATTATCAGTAAAATACATAGCATGTCCTAAAATGATGTGTGCCATAATATTATGTTTTAAACAGTGTACTATGCCTGATCCATGCTGCTACTAAACGCGTTAATAAGAGTTGCTGCTTTCTACGCGATTTAATTGTACTAGGCTGATTGACATTGGAAGGATGTGTTGACCCTCCAGTGTTTGGTACTTCAAAGTGCAGTTTGGCCCCTTGTAGTAGGTCAGTGCCAAGGCGCGTATGCATAAAATGAAGAGCATTCGCAGATCCGCACACTGCACATCATGACACAATGCAGAAGGGGAAGAAAAAAACGAATCTTTGCAGTTATTTGAATTAAAGAGATCAGAAAGATTTAATATAGATTGCGGTCGGAAATGCAGAGCATGAGCCACGTATTAATATGTTTGTACGTTTAATGACTGATGGGAAAGTGTAATTATGTCGAGCCTCGCAAACAACCAGGGATTTGGAGCAGGAACTAAATGAGACAGAAAGACTGAAAATACGGAACCGCATTGTAAAATGCTGATGAACTCTCCATGATCTTACATGAAACTGACATGTACAACAAACGGCAGCGGCTTTGCCGTGCTCCCTTCCTGTCCTTAACAAGGAACACATTTAGAGTGGCCAATAATGTCAGCAGAGGAACGAGAAGGCCCAGTGAGTAGCACATGGGGGTGGGAGGGGCGTGGATGTTGGGGGTCAACGCGGCAAGTTCTCTCAATCATTCTATTTTAATGGCTGGGGACTAATCGAAAGGAAATGCTCTTCATTTTTTCTATCATTTTTTATTTTTATGTGTTACCTTTCAAGGATATCAGTTTGTATTGTCTAAGTAACAGAAGCCATTTGCCACACGATCGAGAGTCAGGACATTTTGGACAAGATGAGATAAACCATTTTTGGAGGCCCTCTTGTTTTTTGGGTTGGTGGTGAATTAGAGGAGGTGCATATTTTATGCCAAATCCCCTAGCATAGCATTTTCCACAGAATTGTTTCTTTTTTGTGGTGGTTATTCCGCATTAGAAGCATACCGATTTTCACCCCAACAGATGGGACACAGGAGGCACAGAGGTTACCCTGCAGAACCAGCCACAACCATGAGGATGTGACTGACTTTTCCCTCTATTTAATCAATCTTTTGCTTCTTTTAATCTCAAAGAAAGAAAAAAAACAAGGACAGAAGAGAGAAAGTAAGAGAGAGACTACAGTACATGGTAATAAATAGAGAAAAGAAGACAGATGTTGAAGAAAAATAAAGATATACAAATAGAAAGGCTATCACCAACTAAGTCTGTGGTGCGGGCAATGTTTAAAATGTGAAAAATATTACTTTATATACAATGATAACACATGTTCAACTCCTTATAGTAGCACTTTTGAAAACATGACCACGTGTCGCACTGCCTAGTGTATCGACGCATAGGTGAACATTACCGAAGCTTTGCATCAATACTAGTGCAATACCCATTAAGGAAAAGATAGCTCTACAAAATGTATACTTTCAATGGGCCTCATTACGAGGTCGGCGATAACCCAATGGTGCTACCGGCGGGTTGCCGCTGACCCCAGAACACTGTTTCTGCCACCTGATAACCCAGTGCCACTGGGATAGTACAAGTCCCGGCGGCCCGGGATGTCAGGTGGCGGGAACTGTAAGTCCCTATTCCCGTGTAGTCCTATAGGACTCCACAGGAATGGGGACTCAGAAGCAGCAGCACCGTTGCTAACAGTGCCAGTGCTCCTGTGAAAACCATGCCTGCAGGTGCTGGTGCTCTCGGCAGGTCAGACCTGCTGGGAGCACCGGCCCCTGCAGGCATACTTGTAGTCTGGCACTCTGGAAAGGGTGCCGGTACATTGCTACTGGCACCCTAATTGCAGTTGCACTGGTGAAAAATGTCTGCAGTACCACTCTGTTATCCCAAATGGTGCAAATCCCGAGAAAACCTATATGCTAAATATCTGTGCTAACAGTGCAGTTTATGTGATTCAGCCCTGCATGCTATTGTTTAATGTTCAAGGGCCCTTTTCCCTTTCTTACACATTTCCTTCTTTATCTGGTTAAGTAGGAACGTACGAGGAATGTGTCAACCCCCAGCATCATTTACACTATCATATTATTAATACATACATTGATATAGTTGTCTTTTCTTTTGTTTTCAAGACAGAGCCGAAGCATTTTAAAATGTGCATGATATTGTGTACATATTTGCACGCTGCGGCCGAGCCGCATCAAATCATGCAGCTTAGAATGCATTCTTCACTGGTTGGTGAACACCTATGTTCTAACCACCCAATCTGTCACTGCTTGAAGGAAGGGCTCTTTATTTTCACTCCATGTATATACAGTAAATTAACATAGGTAAGTGCAATCAGTTGGCACACGGTACACACATTGCAGCCTTCCCCTTCTCTGCCACCCAGTGACCCTGCCACACACAGCCATTCTTCTGTTCACCAATATTGTGTTGTTGCAGCCATCTCCTTCCCTGCCATCCTATGCTGTCAGGCTGTGTGATGCTCCGCCATAGCAACATTCCCGACTGGGGCTGCATTATAAGCACTCAGATTGGTCTTGGATTCCAGAAGCTCTGGCACAGCAACAACGACCATAGCAAGGGAAGCTTAAGGAACGGGTGTGTCCCCGTCTGAAGAATGAGGGGAACTTACCGATTGGGCAGACAGAGCTAAAGCTAGCGTCCTGGAACACCTGTGGTTTTAAGACAGTACTGAGTGACGTTAATCTAGGGGAATTCGACCTGCTCTGTCTTCAAGAAACCTGGCTGAGAGAAAGTCCTGGCATGGATGGTTATGAAATTATCTTATCTCTAGCAAAGAAAGAGGCAAAAGGACGGCCAACTTCAAGCCTTTTGACCACGATAAGATCGGGAAGCGGTCTCACGATGCCTCAACCTATTTTTCAAAATGTGTTCATGCAGAAACTCTTGCTATAATGGAATCATTCTCTAAATTAAATAAGTCAAATGCGAAAAGTGCCCTTAGTAGTAATACATCTCTACCGGAACCAGTGGCAGTCTCAAACAAGACTTTCCTAAAAATTGTCTCTTACCTAATTGAGGATGCCTATACGATTCAAAACGCAAGTCACATAATTATATGTGGAGACCTGAACCTAAGCTTAAAGCAAAAAATGCCAGGCAAAAAAACCAAAAGAGCTAAATTGTGGGATTCCCTGATGAAAATATAGGACTTTCACAATCTGTCTGCTTTGTCAGCAGGTTCGTAAAACCTAATTCCTACATGAGAAAGAGGCAACCAAGGGGCTGACATCGATTACATCTATATGTCAAGAAGCCTTTTTATGATATCAACCGATTGATTATACAGTGATTCGTACCAGGAATAGTGATAATAATTTACTATCTACTACCTGGTTAGCAGCAATAGGAGAAAAAAGACTTCAATTCCCACTGCAAGTGGAAGAATGTCACGGCAGAACAAGGCTGAGAATAAGAAGGAGTGACGTACAACAGTTAACAAAATCCTGCGAGAGAAATGCAAGGGATAATAACATACCATTGTACGATACCCTAGTCGAATAAACAACTTTACTAGAAAGCTAGCAGATAAAAAAGGGCTGAAATAAAAGCCAGCAACCAAGTATCCATACTTATGATGCTTTGGTAGTAGTGAAAAGGAGGGAAATGAGAAGACTAAAATGACTAGCCGCCCGGACAAAATCTAATGTGGATGTGGAAATGGCTAAGCAAGCAGCAAGAAAATTAAAAAATTTGGATCCTGGATAATTAGCTATCGACTAAAACTTTATCAAAATGACTCGGAGAACATGTTGAGAGCCATGGCTGGAAAGGAAATTTAAGGATTTCTGGTCTCTGGTAAATGAAACCAGCCCAAACAATATCGACTTTCAACAGAATAGCGTCTCCAAAAATTCCTGAACCAAACATTTTTCGCTGCTATATCGAAAGGCCTCGACTCTACCAGTGTTAAGGACAGAAGCAACTCTCATACCGTGGGAAATAACCCATGAAATGGATGACATGCGTAAGAAATTACAGAGGCTCAGCACATCAAGAGCCCCAGGCCCTGATGGGCTCACCACCACAATCTCAAAGTAAAACGTGGAAGAGCGGGCCCTTTTCATTCACAAACTGATCAGAAACATCATCGCGACTCATGTAATACCGAACTCCTGGAAAACCGCTACAGTGGTACCCATTTTTAAAAAGGTAAAAAAGGAGAACCTGAGACATTATAGGCCAATTACACTAATGGACGTAATCGGGAAAGTCTTTGCTTCCCTCCTATTGCAAAAATTTCAAGAATGGACGGCGGAAAAAAGAACAGAACGACCCTTTCCAAACTGGGTTTGTAAAAAGCGATTGGAACATCGGCCAATATATTATTTCTTAGAATCCTGAAAGGTAAAGTGGTGGAAGGCAAGCCTAGAATTTTCCTGGCCTTTGTAGACCTTACTCAAGCATTCAATCAAATTGATCCGGAAAAATTATGGGGAAAATTGCACCAACACGATTGCACAAACCCAGTACTGGAACCGATAATGGCCTTACATTCTGGTACCACCATCAGAGTACGGTTGAACAAGGCAGGGTTGTTGTCATCAGAAATGCCCACAGCCAGAGGTGTAAAGCAGGGGTGCCCTCTGGCCCCGGCCTTGTTCAACTATTTTCTAACTGACATAAAAGATGACGAGTCGTTGGTAAGATCTTTCCCACCTATGATAGGAGGTTTTCAACTGACATACTTACTATACACAGACAACTTGATTCTTATAGACCAGACGGTGGTGGGGCTCCAGCGCCAACTCGAAGCGCTCCAAGAGTACATAATAAAAATAACTTGGAGATAAACAAAGAAAAAACAAACATTCTGTGCTTCGAGAAGGGAAAAAGGAGGAAGGAAAACCTAAGTTGGTATGCAGAGGAGGTAAAGATTGAGCAGGTACAAAAATGGCAGTATCTAGGTGTAACGCTGTCAAACAGTAAAGTGGAGATGTCTGCACAAATCTCATTAAGAGGGAAAATAAAAACTTTGGCAATTCAAGCTGGTATTATTGATCAAAAGTACAGGCATTTTCTATACTCCCTGCTGTAAACTTCTATAAAGTGAAGGTAGTTCCCTCAGTAACTTACGGAGTAGAAGCAATGCCTGACATGCCAGCAAAATTCTGGCCAACACTAGAAGGTCTCTCTGGGCCTGTAAAACTCAACACTAGTTGCCATAATTCGGAGGGAACTAGGCCTGCTGTCACTAGAAGCAGTGATAGATTGGAACACTTTGGCTCTATTTAGAAAAATTATCCAACCAAAAGCCCCAAGAATCTTCAAAATCATAAACGAAGAATTAAAGGGGGGCAAGAGTAAGCTCATAAATGATTGGGCGGCAACAAACAGAGCCAAACCTCTGGAAACAGGTTGCTCCGAAGACGACCTCGTCGGAAATCCAACAAGAGTAAAAAAGAAATTGGGGGAATTGGATTGGATTAGGACTCAAGAAATTGCATCATCTTATAAATCAGTTATACATTTCCCATGGTCAAGTACAAAATTAAATCAACTGGCAACCTACCTGGTCAAATTCCCGTATAGATCATATCGGGACACGTTCTTAAGATTGAGATTGAACCTGCTCCCGACCAACGAGGACCTGGAAAAATGAGGTCTAGTAGAATCCAACCAGTGTCGTTTTAGTAAAATCAGTGATAAGGGGGAAAATCTGCAGCACCTGTTATTAGACTGCAAAGTGCTGGAGGAGACTAGAACATTCTTCCTGGAATTGGTGTGGTTGAAATACCAATCCCTAACCAGAGACGAATGGTGGCCACTTTTGTTAAATGGAGAAAAACCCTCAATGATTTCAGTGGTGGCATTCATGAATAAGATCCTTCCACGTGAAAAAACACAATTTCAGATTGCAGTAAGGTATAACCTGGACAAACTCGAATGAACGAGTAACATTAAACTGACTATTGAGGACATAGGAACCTTGAGTTATGAAGTCACAAAGTCTTTGATCTTCATTTGATGAATGAACTTAAGTCTATATGAATGGGGAAGCAAAACTGTATAACTTGAAGGATATTGGAATGTTTTATTATTTTGTAAAAATTGTAAAGTACAACTAAACCAAATAAAAAAATAAAAAAATAAGCACTCATCTGGAGAAAGGGAGTCCAATGCTGCGTTCCTCCAACACTGTCTACTATATCGGTGTCAGTGGTGCTAATTGCAATAATCAACTTACAGGAAGAATATTCCAACTGGTAATGGTGCCACAGCTTTTATTTAATTCTCTTCCATTCCTCAGGTCTTTTGCTGTGGGCTGGCTGGAGATTACCAGATGGTACAGTTGTGAACTCAGTGATTATCTCTTAAATAACACACTAGACCTCTTCCTTTGTCAGTGATGCACAAATCAATACAGTAGATGCCCTTTTCATCAAAACTGCAACATTGCCTCAGGTAGCATGACATTTTAGCACTGCAGGGAATGTTCTCTAATGTAGAATTTACAGGCACAAAGCAGGTGCCTGAACATTCCTGCAAGGACGTTTGGTCATTCCCCATGCACATGTATTAGTGAGTGTTTCCGTGACACATGTTCCCATTATAGAACATGCAGATATATGTAGTTCATTTATGTATTCCCATATCCATTTAGGTTCCTTGCACAGTGCTTAATACTGACTTCCACGCATTGCATAACACTGTGCGGCAGAAGCCAGATTTTTCCAGTGTAACACAACATGTATGACACCAGAAACATCCCACCCAAGTTGCCCTTGAAAGTTTAGGAATCTTTAGGGAGGAGTAATATAGATTTCCTGATGCCTCCACGGGGGCCATAGGTCTAGGATGATGCTGATGGGAGTTCTAGATTGAGTCACCAGGGAAGGTCTTTCCACCATGTATTTGTTAAGATTGCCTTACTGTTCAGAGAGGACATTAGTACAGTCACAAGGGAGAATGACCCTAAAGAAAAAACAAACGCTAACAGTGTCACCGACATACCAAAAGCATTTTGTGTCAGTTACATGCGCCCTCACATGGTGCGCCATGTTCTAATCTATACTAAAAAGTGCACACATAAGAAGCATGTGTTCTCTGTGGTACAGTGCACAAGGGTGCACTAGGCCGGGTATATTTACCCGAGTTTGGAAAACCACAGAGTATGACACAGATGACATAAAATGGTCTGAAATATGCTTAAACATTATTTTAAAATATTAGGCACTGGAAATATATAGCACCACAAATGTAGGTATTTTGAGACCAACAGAACAGATCACTTTTCATAGGCATTCATCATTATTAAGGAAATTATACATCAAATCTCCATCCCAACCATTTAATATGTATATACTATTGTTTTTGAACAAGCAAAACATTTATGGTAATCAATTCTGATTTATTTATTGGGTATTTATAATGTGCCTATACAGAAATGGTGTTTCAAGCATAACAAGACAAAGAGGAGAGGTCAGGGGGGTCAGGATGAAGAAAAACAAAAAACATCCTGCTAGGACTTGTGTCATTCAGCTAGTGCAAGTGCAGTAACAAGAAGTGTGTGGAGGTGGGTGATGGGCCGGCCGGTGCGGAAAGCTCTAAAGCTAAGAAGGGAAAGGAAGAGCAGACTGTGCTAAAGCTGGGGGGAGGGGAGTAACAGGGGCAAAAGGTCCCATGGGTTAGGCACATGCTAAGGGGGGGCCAGGTGTACAAGTGCCAGGGGAATGCAGAGAGTGCAGGGGAAGAAGGTCTACATGCTAAGTGCAAGGAACAGGGCTGGGTGGGCTCAAGGGGTGCATGTCCAGGCAAGCTAGTGCAGGTTGGAGGGCCGGGGGAGACCGAGTGCATGGAGGGTCTGGTGCCCTGTATGAATCAGAAGGAACCAGGCAGCCAGTCAAATGAGGCAAAGGGGGACATTAGCCGGGGCGAGGGAGGGGAAATACAAAGCGAAACTCAGCAGACAAGTCTGGATGAGCCAAAGAAGCCAATGTCTTATCAAACTGGAGTAAACTGACTTTGGATACATATCGTGTGAAAGAACAGAACTCCTGTTCAGAAGGCATGAGCAGGTCTATAAAAAAAATAGTATTAAAAAGCATTAGAAGCTCGTTTCCATGGTCTCCAGTCACATGGAAGGATGAAGTTGGACGAGATGGTCACACCTACTCACGAGGGCAGGGGGTGCTTCCACTCCCTGAATTTATCAGAGCTAAGAACACTCTCAAGGCCGAGCTTCAAAACCTAATTAACAGTAGACCACTGAGGCGATGATGGATTGATATGCTAATTTGTGGAAATCAATGGTTAAAGCGAGCTCACCAGCACCTGGATGGCCAGCCTGCATGCTGCTATACGTAGGTGGAAAAGTACTGACGGAGGGTAGAATGCCAACCATTTGTAGAGGCATGTGTAATTAGGGGTCCTATAGTTGTGTAAACCAATGGGACGTTGTGCATTTAGTGACGTTCATAGTGGTCATTTTTAGGGGAGGGCTTAGTTGCCCCACATGATGTTAATTAACCAATCACACATTCACACTTTTTTAGACTAGTATGGATCGTATACTTAGATGTTCACTCAGAGCCAGAGCCATCAATACCCATAGGTTTTTGTACTTTGCCACATAGGATGATGTTAGTAAACATATAGGTTAACTTCATTGATGACGTGTTTTGTGTATAAAATCTCAGTTTGTTCTAGAATGCATTGAGTAAGAGTTTCGAGCGAATTTGTTGATGTTCATTGTACTCCCTGTTTTAGATCATTGATATTAAAACAGTTTTCCTTTTGCCAACTACCTGAGTCATCTTGATTATTGATGTATGAATAAAAATCTGCATCCCTGTCCATCCCCAGGGTAATTGCTACTCATCTTAAATGCCTGGGTTATCCAGTTCACCTGTGTTTCTCTTAGGCCCAGACAATTTGCAAAATGCAGAATCTGGAAGCAAGTCTGATAAGGGTTAATGTGTGAGAGTAGTACACCCGATATGGGGTGCCCCTTTGAGGTGGCCCTGCAAATGCCCCTCAAACTCAATCTTCCTACTGTCCACTGTCTGGAATGCAGGTACTTTAAACTTGAAAGAGGGAATGACGATAATATCAAAAGAAATGTAAGGTTTTTTCCATGTTTATTTAAAATGAGTCATTCTGAATGTTTGGCAGCAGTACTATTACCAGCTGTGCAATGTCTTCTTTTTCCGTGTTATCATGTTTGCTCTTTAGCAAATTAACAAGGGGGGTCCTGGGAGTCCCTCTGCCAGACATTAGTCCTGGTTATGAGAGACTTAGCCAGAGTCTTTAGCTCGCTATCTTTCACAGAGAAGAAACATCCCAAACATATCACTCTTTGTCCTGCCCTGGAGCAGTCCAGCACCGAAATCCTAGGCAATTCTCCACTAAACAAGAGTACCAACAGCAACCCCAGACACGTGTTTCGGTCTGGTCGGACCTCATGAGTAGGGTGGAGCTGTGCCTCTCTAAGAATAGTGAGCAAGGGGTCCACGTCTGGATTCCCCTAGTAATTTAGGGTGAGACCCAAAGTTACTTAAATATGCAAATTAACAAGGGGGGTCCTGGGAGTCCCTATGCCAGACATTAGTCCTGGTTACAAGAGACTTACCCAGACTCTTTAGCTCACTATCTTTCACAGAGAAGAAATATCCCAAACATATCAGTCTTTGTCCTGCCCTGGGGCAGTCCAGCACCGAAATCCTAGGCAATCCTCCTCTGAACAAGAGTACCAACAGCAACCCCAGACACGTGTTTCAGTCTGGTCGGACCTCATCAGTAGGGTGGAGCTGTGCCTCTCTAAGAATAGTGAGCAAGGTGTCCACGTCTGGATTCCCCAAGTAACTTAGGGTGAGACCCAAAGTTACTTAAATATGCAAATTAACAAGGGTGGTCCTGGGAGTTCCTCTGCCAGACATTAGTCCTGGTTATGAGAGACTTACCCAGAGTCTTTAGCTCACTATCTTTCACAGAGAAGAAATATCCCAAACATATCAGTCTTTGTCCTGCCCTGGGGAAGTCCAGCACCAAAATCCTAGGCAATGCTCCTCTGAACAAGAGTACCAACAGCAACCCCAGACACATGTTTCTGTCTGGTCAGACCTCATCAGTAGGGTGGAGCTGTGCCTCTCTAAGAATAGTGAGCAAGGGGTCCACATCTGCCTACTTCACCCACTCTACCTCACCCATTCTAACTCACCCCACTCTACCACCCCCCATTCTCCAACTCTGCCTCAACCCACTATCTCACCCACCTTGCTCTTGTACCACAGGCCCTACCCTATGAGCTATAGTGTGACTCAGCTAATCAGCTTTTATACTGTGGCAATGACCCAGTACATACTGTAAAACAAATAAGTGCGTACAGTATTAGAACTGTTCTCAAACATTTATTGGGTCACTAACACAAGTGCAGCACAGTATGCTAAAGTATTGAGAAAAATAAGAACATTGCCTTCTCAGTATAACTGAAGGGGGCTGAGGGGTGAATAAACAGAGTCGGCAGGAAGGAGTGTTGATTGCAGACACTAGGGTCAAGGACCACGTGCAGAAGCGCTGGGTAGGGTACAGGGAAGGTTGACAGCTACCACTACAATCAGAAGCCAAGGTGCACAAGCAGTGGGTGAGGTGGTGGGGGGGAAATGTTCATGTTTACCAGTAGCATCTGGGCAAGGGGGCAGAGAGATAGGCAGGGTATAGAAGGGAAAGTTGATGGGGACTAGTAGGAGAGTGAAGGTTTACGAGAGGGAGCAGCCACGGCATCTGTGCCTTTGCATCTCCAGGAAACTATTTTGGTCATCCTTAAATCATTTTTGCCCAAAGGTGAAGATGGTGGTCCTCATAAGAAAAGGAAAGCCAGCCTTCTTGTCTGATCCATGAGATTTCCTGCTTGCCCACCAAGGCTCTTATAACTCAGAATTGACCAAATGTTTGAACATTATGTGTACCATATCGCCTAGACAGGGCCTACAGGTATTAATGATCACTTATTACAAGAAGTTGTCTAGGTGTTTTAGTGTACATATACCCACACAACTATGTGTTAATAGTACTCTAAATTCCATATTATTAATTGCATATTGCATACATTCTTCAATCAAAAAAACTGCCACACACTTTTCCCCGGTCAGCACAGAGATGCTGTGTACACAACTTTGTAATTTGCAGATATCCTTCAAGAATTCCGAAATATAACACCTAGGACCTTGTCTAGGAATATAAGGGATTTGGGCCTTGTAATGATGTACCAATTGTATAGTAGGCACCTATTGTATGATATATGATAAGATATGGCATTTATAATGTGCCTGTATACAAGTGTAGTGATAGATGTTAAGGTATGCAAACTATGTGTTAAGATAGATTACTAAAATATGGTCTAGTGGACAGATTTTAGGAGGCCACTCTAGTTATAGTGAACATGGTAACTCTGAGAGGTTAGCCAGAACTCAATTAAGGTAGCAATGGTGAGCAGTCAAGGATATTCTCAGGAGAGTATGACTGGGTTCAGAGGTCCACAATACAAAATGCATTCAATTATTTAAATTAAGAAAATAAGGTAAGTAAGTGATACAGTAAGATGGAACCTAGTCACAATATTCCGTAGCTTCAGAAGTCCAATCCCTTTAAACAGCGGTGCCTTGTGCCCAAAACCTACAATGCTTCTCCCCAGAAAATATTGTATGCAGGTGATGTACTTGTGTTGGCGATTGTTCAAGAGAAGAGATGCAAAAATGTTATTGGTAAGTAAAAATGTGTTCTTATCTTTCAGCCTAAACTGCTCAGGTGAGACAACCAAAAAGCAGAATGGAAAGATACAAAGAGACTTGTTCCCAATGTTACCCTCTGGAGGACAGGGGGAGACAAATGCTTTGCATTTACTCACCCCCTGACTCCGATTTTCACAGATGACTGAATGGGCCTGCTGGGGGTTGCTGGAGGTAGGTTTTCCTGCAGTTGGTTCCTGTGAGAGGCAGCCAGGTGCTTTGGGTGCAAGGATGCTTCCGGTCGGGGCTATGAGCCGAGTGCAACTCTTGTCGCTGGAGAAATGCAGAAGGCACTGAAGCAGATCTCTTCAGGACACTTTACAGGACAGAGCAAGGTGAATTATAGGGCTGGCCAATGCACACAGATGACAGCAGGCATACTTCCATTTGCTGTTAAAGAAGACCTTCCATAGCAGGATCCCTTGAATCTGGGGAGCTGGAATCTGGCATAAAAATGACTTAGACCAGAGCTGGCAACTACCGAGGTTCTGGCTGCAATCACCGAACAGTGATGTTGCTAGCGAAGTAGTCCACTGTAGAGCTTGTCACTCCAGCGGGTGGTCCAGGAACAGTTCCAATGGCTCAGGACGGCTTGATCCTATTGAACACATCCAGGCTGGTTGGTCTCATCAGTCCAGCAATGAAGCACCACACAGGGACTTCCCAGATTAGGTAGCCCAACAGTGCTTTACTGAGTCAGATGCAGGAAGGGATGGTGGATCTCTTCAGGAGTCTTCTTTGGATCTTTAGTCAGCTGTTCATATACACAGGATTCTTGGCTCCAACGCTGATCTGGGGAAATGGTTGCAGTCCTTTTCGTATCCGTAATCCAGGCTGAAAGCAAAACCCGGCCCACCAATGGTAAGGATCTGCATCATTAAAACAACCAGCAGTGGTCTAATCAGGGACCGCTGTTAGTTTCACTCATGTCCCATACAGAGACTTTTAGGCTAAAGAAAAAGAGAAAATCTTGCTGCATGGCCCTTGCAGGGCACAAGCCACATTTAGTAGCAATACACATTAAAAACGAATGAGCACACTAGGAATAACGCAAACATAGTACAAATATATTTGCTGCCATCTTTAGGCACATATGAAGGTAACTAAAAATCCCATGTGTAAAAGACTAGGATGATACAAAAGTATCCTCATTTCACTGCATTGTAAGATGCTTTGTGCAATGTAAAAAAGTTACAAAAGTGTAAGTGTTAAAAGGGAAACACAGTGTCCCAGTGCTGATGGTCTGGAGTACTGATCATTTCCCCATAACAAAATGAGCAAATGACCAGGGGAGTGAAAGGTGAAGGCTTCAATTCCATGTAAATAATCAGGTCACGTTAAAAAACAAAAGTTAAACGTTCTCGGGGTCCATAAAACTATTGAGGGACAGTTGCCAAAAGATAAATATTTCCTAACACTATGCTTTTCCAGATATGTTGTAATACAGATTCTATAATCATTGACCATGATGGCTGTAGTCAAACTGGAGAGCTGAAGGTTTTAAATCCATGATTAGTGGTGTACTGGCAAGAAAGCCAGTCCATAGTGCTATGGTTTGTGGTTGATGATTTCAGGTATATTCTTTCACTGTGTGAGTGCTGTAGTGTGATGGCACTGAATAGGACCATAATTAAATAGGTAATGTCTAGAAACACCCCATCATGAAACTCTATGCTAGTCATGTATTTATTTATTTGAACATGTATATAGCGCACAAAACCCAGAGGTATCTAGACGGTTAGAAATTAAGAAGTTGGATACAGGCATACATTTCAGCTTAAGAGGTAGGTTAAAGGCAAAAATGTCAGCTTAATCAATGGATCACAATGAAGAGGTTACAGAACAGGGTATAGAGCCATCAAGTGGGTGACCCACATAATTAGCAGTCTTGATAAACAGTATAAATTGATGGTTGGATTTGCATTATTTACATAATTTACATAAATAGGTTGGTTACATAGGAAGTAATGTTTTAGCTAGATTAGCAGGCATCTTGTTTGAACATCAAGGTTTTTAGGTTTTAACGGAAGGACCACAGGGATGTGTCCATTCTTAGTGGTGGCTAGATCCGCCGGCTTTCTGTCTCCTGAATCTCAGTGTGGAGATTAGGCCGGTGTGAGAGGAGAGGGTAGGTCGGTTGGATTGGGTTTTTGCAATTTGATTGCAAATGTATGCTGGGGTATTGTTCGAGAGGCACTTATGGGTCAGTGAGATGACTTTGAATGTAATTCTGTCACATACCGGGAGCCAATGAATATTGCGTCTTGTTGAGGAAATGTGTTTGTGCTTGGGTACGTCTAGCACAGATCTGATTGCATTATTTTTCACAACTTAAATTTTGCTAATGTTTCGGGTGTTGGATCCTGAAAAGAGTGAGTTGCAATAGTTGTTCCCAGAGAGGATGAGTGCTCTGGCCAGGGTCAAGACATTTGACAGAGCAAACATGGTGTTCCTGAGTGCTCATCTCACCATAATCACAGATTTTGTGGTTTACACATTTTATTGTTTCATTGTTCATGGTGATAAAGACCTGTTCAGAAAACGAAATAGTTTAGTCAATAACTGTAGATTTGCTCTCCTTTTGTGTCTTTCCCTGTATGTGTTTATGCAGTAGGTAATAAGCATGTGTGCAAGTCATTAATATTACACCATATATTTCATCTCTCATGTTTAATATATGGTATTTCAATGTATTGCTAATGCACATCGACCTATGTAAAAATTGTATTGGTTATTACTCATGATGTTTAAGTGCATCTCTTGGAATATTAAAGGTGTAAATAACCCAATCAAAAGGCAGAAAATATTAACCCATATAAAGAATGTCAACCCATCTGTTGCATGTATCCAGGAAATACATCTATCTTTACAGTGGTCAATGACATTGAAAGCTTTCTGTGTGGGGGATGTAATAGCCAGTCAGGTAGATGGGAAACATAATGGTGCTGCGATTTTAATTAACAAAGGGCTGCGTTATAAAATCATACATAAAGATGCAGACGACAAAGAAAGATGTGCAAATTAACTCCCAAGTTGTCTCTATTATAAATATTTATGGGCCAACAAGTCCTGACCCTGAATTTTGGACTAACATTAAGCAAATTATTTTCAAATTGGATTAAACAAATTTAATTGTGGTGATTTTGATAATATTATAGATCCATTTATGGACATACAGTCCAAGTGTATTTTTAGAGAGCTCTTAAACACATAAAGCATTCAGTCATTGTTTATCGCAAATAGCCTGTTTGATTCTTGGTGGATGGCACATCCCGTGGAGATTAACTTTACCTTTCATTCTATACTTCAAAATACTCTATCATGCATATATTATATTTGAATATCTAAATAGGTCTGAATATCGAAATATATCTAAATATGTATCTCGGTCTATAGTGGACTCTATAATTATATCAGATCATGCCACAGTGATCACAAAGTTTGATCATAGTGTCATTGGAAGCTAGGCACTCAAACAGATGGAGATTAAACAATGTGTGCTACAAAATAAGGAATTCAAACTGTCATTCCTTTAATTTCATCAGCAATTTTTTTTTTATAACAATCACAACGTAGAAACATCCCCTGTAAATAATTGGGATGCATATAAGCATATAAGCAGCCTTGAGAGGTCATATTATCACTTATGTTACTAGAAAGAAAAAAAGAAAAGAAACAAGATCCTGACTCATTATTTGGAATACCTAATAAATTGTACAAACATGTTTATCAGAATGGTAAAGAGTACTTATTCCATGCTAACCAATCTCTACGCTACCATATATACCTGTGCTATCAGTATAGGTGGTTTCAGGAGATTGCCGATTTTGCAATTGTTGGCTGCAGCCCCACAACAGTTGGTGGGCTGAGATTTTGGCCCGAGGTTAGCATGCCAGTCTGGGGTGTACTGGCAATGGTCAAATTTGACCAACCCGACAGATTCGCCCTACACAGGGCAGGGTCCGGCCCTGTGCTATCAGCATAGGCGATTTCAGAAGATTGCCGATTTTGCGACTTTTCCAAAAAGAGGAAGTAAAGACACAAGGTGGGGCATACCAGTCTGGGGTGTGCTGGCAATAGTGACATTTTACCAACCCCAGCCATTCCCCCTGCACAGGGGTGGAGCAGGGTCTGGCCCTGTGCTATCAGTTTAGGCGGTTTCGGGACATTGATGATTTTTCAAACATAGGAAGTTATGACACAATAAAACATACACAAGGCTATAGCAGACCCCCACATGCATGTCAGCTACAGACCCATGCAACGCTGTGTCGTACCGCTAGTATTGAAATATAAGTAAAACATATACCAAACCTCCAATAAAGTAAGTAAAACACTTGCCTCCTATCTAAAAGTCAAAAAAGAAAGAGCTTCTTCTATGTCATATAGTAAATAAAAATGTATGAAACGTTCTATACTTCCGAAAAGGATAGCTCATTGATATATTTTAACAAGATAGGCAGAAACCCTTACTTGCAGATGGGCCTGATCTCCTTAGATAATCAGATAAATATAAATGAAATAATATAGGCTATACATCATTTATGAAAAAAAGCAAAGCTCCTGGGCCAGATGGTCTATCTATATAATTATATAGTCACTTTGCATGTAAACGTGCTTGTGAATTAAAATCATTATTTTCACACTTCTCTGATGTAGGCATATCATCAGGAACGTTTGCAGACGCCTTGCTAATTAACTTCCACAAATCAGGTAAAGATGGCAAAGATCACGATATCCCTTATAATTGCTGATTGCAAATTGGATGCTAAAATATTAGCAAATGGAATTGAACTTTTTCTTCCTAAAATGTTGAAATCTGATTAAGTTGAATTTATTAAAGGGATAAATATGTCCTCAAAGACAAAGTTACTGTTTGATTTGATGCATATCTAATAGAGATACAAAGTCGAAGGGCTATGCAGCAATTGCCCGTGATGCTGACAAAGCTGTTGGCAAGGTAGAGTGGAGTGTTTTATTCAAAGCATTACAATGGCATGAATGCATTGAAGGATTTATATTATTAGTTAAATCTTTATACCCAAACCCTACAGCACCTATTTTTTTTAAATGGCCAAATCTCCATGTTTCTCGTTGAAACAAGGTACAAGACAGGGCTTTCCATTATCCCTGATTTTATTTATTATTTTGCTTGAACCATTATTGGAGTGTATTAGAAAAGATGGGAACATTCCAGGTATTAAGTGTGGTAGACAGGAAGTAAAGTTAGCAGCATCTGAGGATGGTGTACTTATCTTTATGCAAAACCCTAATACTAACCTTCCTAAATTATCAAATACATAGAGCTATTTTCTTCAATATCAAGGTATAAATTAGAAACCAATAAAAAATCTGACCTCTTAATTCATAATGCTTAAACATGAACTTGATATATATGGGAATAAATGGTGCCAAAATTCAATTAAATACTTCAATTAACTATCTTGTCATCCGTCAATGACGCTATCAAATTCAATATGAATGCCTTACTAAATAGACTTAGAGATTCAGTTGCACCATAGTCCCCAAAATATTTATCTATTTGGAGCTGCCTTGAAACCATTAAAATGATATTTTCACTGGTAATATTAAGGAGGCAATTCATAGAAATCAGCGCACAAGTGGCACATGCGGCTGGCGCACAGTGTGCGCGTGCGAATTTCTGCGCCAGCCGCGTGCGCTAAAATCCATTTCCGCGCACAGAGTATTCATGGATTTTAGCTTCCAAAACCAGCCGTGGCGCAGAGTGGCGCAGCGACCCTGCAGCAGCGCCAGTTACACCCCCAACCCCTCCCCGTGCGCCATGCACAGCGCACAAATCCCGTACATGGCACACAGGCCCCAACCACGAAAACCCCTGTAAAACTCCCAGCGCACCCATCCGCATACACGTACCCCGCTGCACGGGGAGTGTCACACGCGATTGGAGCGGGGTATGTGTATAACAGGGGTTCACAGGAAGTTTCAAATGCGAAATGCCCTGTGCGAGTGGGGTACGTGTATTCCTGGGGTGTGCGGGAAGTTTCACACGCAATAGGCCCTGTGAGAGTGGGGTACGTGTATTCCTGGGGTGCGCGGGAAGTTTCACATGTGATTGGCCCTGTGCGAGAGGGGAACGTGTATTTCGGGGGTGCGTGGGAAGTTTCACACGTGAAATGCCCTGTGCGAGTGGGGTAAGTGTATTCCTGGGGTGCGCGGGAAGTTTCACACGCGATAGGCCCTGTGCGAGTGGGGTACGTGAATAACTGGGCTTTGCGGGAAGTTTCACACGCGATTGGCCCTGTGCGAGTGGGGTACGTATAACTGGGGTTCGCGGGAAGTTTCACACGCGATTGGCCCTGTGCGAGTGGGGTACGTGAATAACTGGGCTTCGCGGGAAGTTTCACACGCGATTTTGCTGTCAGGGGTACGTGAATTTCGGGGGTGCACGGGGAGTCCTACACGTGAATTGGCAGTGTGGGTCCTCCCAGGTGTTCCCTCTACACCCTCCACGGCCCCTACAGGCAGCCCACACCACAAGGGACTACCCTGCACCCCTGGCCATGTCCCGCAGGCAGCCCATCCACCATGGGCATGCCCCCCAGCCAAGCCACATGTCACCTTGCACTAGTGATCACCAACTCATGTCCTCCAGCACGCCCACCCCCCAGCAGTGAGGGGCACCTGCCAGCAGGCCCCCACTCATGTCCCACACATGTCCCCCAGCATCCCTACCCCCAGCAGTCAGGGGCACCTGCCAGCAGGCCCCCACTCATGTCCCACTCATGTCCCCCAGGACCCTCACCCCCCAGCAGTCAGGGGTACCTGCCAGCAGGCCCCCACTCATGTCCCCCAGCACCCCCACCCCACAGTAGTCAGCGGCACCTGCCAGCAGGCCCTCACTCATGTCCCCCAGCACCCACACCCCCCAGCAGTCAGGGGCACCTGCCAGCAGGCCCCCACTCATGTCCCCCAGCACCCCCACCCCCCAGCAGTTAGGGGCACCTGCCAGCAGGCCCTCACTCATGTCCCACTCATGTCTCCCAACACCCCCACCCCCCCAGTAGTCAGGGGCACCTGCCAGCAGGCCCCCACTCATGTCCCCCAGCTCCCAAGTCATGATGATCCTCAATCATGGGCCTCATGGCCACCCACATCACACCCCACGCCACCCCAGCCCAAAGACCCAACCAAGTATTGCATCCACCCACAGAGAAATGGCCATTACTTGATACAACCCGAATGGCAAGTATGTACATGAACACATGTCCGTCACACACAGACAATGGGTGCAAGTGAATGTGAAAACCCATATCATGACATGCATGAAACCAATGAGAGAATACCACACATTGAAGTATGAAGCACAACATGAATGTAATGAAAAAAAAACACTCAATAATGGGAATAAGAAATAAAATGCAGCATGTCCGGAAAAGAATAAAAAATATAAAATCAGAATCCAAAGAAATCCAAATGAAAATTTGTCCAAAGTCTCAGTCCAACAAAGCAAATCCAAGGGAAAAAAAATATCTGAAATCCATTGCACCATGGTGAAATTAAAATAAAAAAGAGAAACATCCACTCTTCAACTACATACAAATCACTAATCCAGGGTCCATGAGCCCAATTAATGAAATGAAACCTACAAAAAACCCTACCTAATAAAGAACTATTTACAAAAATGTATGTTTATTGTCCAAGCGGCCCAAAATAAACAAAAACGTGGTGGCCACCCCTGCTGGACGTCCGACTCCCGACTGTGGCAGGGATGTGTCCTCCACCAGCCTGGCCGCTGGGTCAGAGGCAGCTCCACAGGGTACCCAGGTGATACATGGGTGGGAAGATGGCATGGAGGACGACTGGCACATAGGGGGTTCAGGTGAGGAGGGGGTCACACGAAGGTCCAGCACACAGAGGAATCCAGCACTGGTGACCCGTCCCAGCAGGTCAACGTGGTCAAAGAGGCATTCGAGATGATGTGCAGTCTCTTCACGAAAAGACCGCAGGTCACCTCGCATGCCCCGTTGACGCAACGCTATCCCAGCCAGGACAGGCTCAACACGGTCCCGGATAGCCAGGTCCACAGGGAGAGGAAGGCCAGTTGTTGTGTGCTTATCCCCTCCCTGAAAACGGGTCTGGACGTAGGTATCCCTGCTGGTGCCAGATAATGCAGTGACAGGATCAGGGACAGGATTGCACACAGACACCTCTGCGGCGGCCTGTGCTGCCTCCTGTCCCTGCCCCTGCACTGCACCACTAGCACCAGTGGAATCCCGACCTCCAGACCCCGTGTGTGTCCCTTCAGCGGCCTCCAACCCCCCCACCAACCTGGATGACTCCGTGCCATGTTTCTCCGTTGGACCCTGTGGGGTCTCAGCTGCCCCTTCTGCTGCCGAGGAGTCCACCTCCGACCTCCGCCTCTTGGACCTACCCTCGGCAGCTGCGGCCTGGGACCAGCCTCCTCACTCCCCGATGAGATGACAATCTGGGAGGGAAGCCGGGCCTTGCATCTCCGGTTGGTGGTGCGATCTCTGCCGCTGTGCTCCACAGCACCCTCTCCGCCCTCTTCATAAGTTGACGCTGCAGACAGGGAGAGATAAAACACAGACATCAGGGCACTGTACAATGAACTGATACCCACATGACAGTTGCACATGAGTGGCAGTGTCAAACTTCAGACATGGCATCACACTCCACGACACACATGTCATTTTAACTCACACACATGAGCCTTTCCACAGCAATATTGCACCAGGCAGCAACATCCATACACATACAACAGCATGAACAGCCGAAGGTGAGCCTGACATCACATGAAACACAGGGAGTGCACTAGACATGCACACACGCCACCACACTTACATGCATCTCCTCCAACTGTCGCAGTGATGCGATCGCCATACATGTCACATCTGGCATTCAGCCTTCTACATATCAGTGTCACGTGCATCCATGTTGCATCACAGTTGCACACTTGTCAAATACACACACATGCACATGTACACAGTGCAGATACATGCAGCAGGAACCACCATTCATGTGTGACACCACAACAATACCAACGTACATACACAGAAATTCAAACATGTGTGCTCCCACACCTGCATTTGCACAGCATGCTTACCAACACATACACCATCGATGTGTCTCACACCTAAGAGGACTCACATGTGGCAGCCTCACGCCCCTGTTCATACGCATCCCTACATGGCCCTATGAAAACACATGTGCAACCTGCACACTACTGGAACAACACCACACGCACAGCGTCTAATCAGTATGCATGTACACTTACCGCTCGACTCCAGACGGGTCTGCCTCTCAAGGACCTGGACGTGGAGTGCTGGGCATGTGTTCCAGGACCCTCATTTGGTGGTCGGACAGGTGGCCCCGGCGCCCCTTGGCATCCGCTGCCTTCAAGAGGCACCGGGCCTTGTTGAGGGTCCTGGACCTGAAGTCCTCCCAGCGCTTCTTGACATGTTGTAAGTCACAGACTGCCACCCCCTCCGCGTTGTTGGCAGTCACAATGTCCATCCAGATCCTGGTCCGTCCTTCATTGTTGGCGCGCAAACTTCCAAAGAGGGCATCATACTGCCCAGGACTTGCTCCAACAGGACACCAACTTCCCTGGCACTGAAGCTGGTGGCCCTCTGCCTCTCTGGCTGGGGGTTGCCAGTGGTGCCAGATGGTGTTGTGCCTGACATGGCAGGATTGGGTGGGCAACTGGGTCCTAGGGCTGGGCTGTGGAGCGATGGTATCCAAGTCGGGAGTCTTCGGTTCCAGCAGGGCTGCTCACAGCAACTGCACCCCTGGCTGACGTGCAGGCAGCAAATAGCAGGGCACATGAGCAGCAGGCAGTCAGGCAGCAGCAGATGGCAGTTGGGAGCGTGCTCGGGGCTCTGGGGGGCAGTAATTCGGCCTTCTGGGCAGGAGCGTGGTCTTCCGTGTGTTGTTGCGTGGCCAGCTTGATACTGAGTGATTTGGCACCTGAAAATCTTGCACGTCAGCGTGTAATTCGAGGAAAGGCCCTTCGCGCGTAAGCGCGTCAGCACACGTACGCGTTTCATTGGACGAAAGGCCCTTAGCGCGTAAGCGATTCTGTGACGTGACGCGCACAGATGTTTCCATCAACACGGGTGCATGTTCATCGTACACGTCCAAAAACTGCACGTCCGATTGTCAGCTCGTGTAATTGGAGGAAAGGGCCTTAGCGTGTACACGCGTAAGTGATGCTGTACGTGTGGGCCACTTTAAAAGGTACGTGTAGGACCCCATTTCCTCGTACGTGCTTTTCGTGGAGAGCGAGTGGGTGAATTCTGTACTTCTTGTCGGTTCACACGCGATTACTTCACAGGGTTTCATGTTCGTACTCCCTGTTACCTCTGACAGCGTTCTTTATTTTTTTTGGGCCTGTTTCCTCAAACAGCGTTCACTTCTTCTTTTGTCCTGTCACCTCAGACAGCGTAAGTTCTTCTTTTGGCGGGTGTGTTGCCTACGCGCACAAGCGCATTTTTTTAACATTCTTTTTCCAGGCAGACGGTGAGTCGGGCACGCATTTACCAACTGTGCTTGCCGCGTATGTCGCGTACCCCTTCAGAGGTCATTGTAGGCTGCGTGTAACATGCGTAAGCTTATTTTTGTGTTTCTGGGTGCCACAGCGTAGTGCGGGTTCATTTTTCCACACACGTGGTCTACGAGGGGTTGCTTGCAAGTTACTTTTTGTTTTTGGGGTGCCTGTGCTTTGCGTGACCCATCATCTTTCCCCAGGGGTCACAGACAGGCTTGCTAGAGCACTAGGGTACGAATTCCATCTAGTACCCTACCCCTTTCCCCCCCAATTGCCCAGGACAATTGTTTACTGCAACTCCCATACGCACAACAACATCAGTGCCATGTTTGGGAGGCGACCAAGCGGTAAGGGAGGCAAAGATGGCCGACCTCCAAATGGTGGGCGTGGTGGGCACGGTAGGGGACGTGGCCATGATTTGCAGGGTGCCCCTAGACCCCCATGTGTGGAGGACCAATCAGGGATACCCATTCCCCCCCATGGTTGAGGGAAACGTGGCTGACACCATCCCAGCTCAGACCTTGTTGGACCAGCCTATTGTGGCACCTGACCCGGCACAGGATGACTCCCAGGCTGACTTCCAGGTCAGGAAGTCTAAGCCACTTGTGCCGGTGCAAGTTGGTGTCACCAGGCCACGTGGAATTGGGGCAGCGATGTCATCTCCTGCCCCAGTAGGCAGGGTGGGGAGGCTGCAGGGGCATCTGGAGCTCTATCCACCCCAGCTCTGAGTCTCCCAGCCGGGACAGTGTCGGTCCTGGTCCATCAAACTGACGTTGCCCCTGCCAACATCACACTTCAGCCAATGCCTGCACCAAGACCTATGGTCATTGTGCATTCGCACATTCCCAGTGCCCAGTCCACCTGCGCTTCTGGCCCTACTGACCAGAGCGGCGCAAGCCACTCAGGCTCTGCTCCACCTTTGAAGAAGAGGAAGAAGGGTGCTCTAGCACTACAGGCTGAGACCCCAGACACGGCTACACAGTCCGGCACATCAAGGAAGCCTAGCTTTAATGACCCCAAACTTGATGCACTTGTGACCTATGTGTCGGCACATAGCCGCGAAATGTTGGTGACTGCAGGGTGCAAGACCACACCTGGTCAACGTAGGGCACACTGGCAGACCATCACGGACCGCATAAGTGCCCTTGGATTTGTGAGGCGCACAGCTGATGATTGCTACAAGCGGTGGAATGACCTGAAACGCAGAGCAAAGAACAAGTTGGCCTCAAATCATGCCGCTACTCTGGTGACTGGCGGTGGGTCACCACAAGAGGACAACAAACTCACTGAACATGAGTCTGTTGCTGGGACCTTTGTCACAGAGGAACAGATCCAAGGTGTGGGAGATCTACCTGATTACGACGCATTGTCCGGTGAGTGCCCATGCGTGTGTGTGTAATCCATGTGTATGTTGTTTGGGTGATGGGTTCTGATTGAGTGCCAGGTGAGGGTGTGTACTCCTGAGTGTTATGGGTCACCCATTTGCTTCCTCCCATAAATTCACGTGCCTTGGATTTGGGTATGACTGTATCCCTTCTGCCCACAGTTGCCAATTAGGCCCACATTAGTGCACTTTACCTTGAACTGTCATCTTGCAACTACATTGTTCAGATTTTGTAAGTGTTTGTTCAGGCTGATTGTTTCCACTCTCCCATTTTTACTACGCATTTTTCTGCCCTATTGCAACATATGTGATATGCTTTGGTCATTGTTTACAGCCTACATTGGGCCACTATTTTTACCTGGTTATGTTAATGATTACACCATTCAGGCCGATGGAGTATTGGGCTGCAGAAATGTTTTATTAGGGCCTGTTTGCATGTGGAACATGACAGATGTTTCCTGTAATGTTACAGTGACCAACCATTGATCAACCCACAATTACTGTATTATTGGACACTGGATGTGTTTCAGTGTGTGGCACATGCATATTTAGCAACACTATTCAGCATTAATCTTCGCATCATGTCGATGTGACATGGATGTGTGACAGTACTCATTCTATGACATATTGCTGTAGTTTTGTAATTTGCCGTGGCTATGCTACATGACATCTGTGTGGTGGCATGTGTCATGTATGTGTATTGGACATGCCACTCACAGCCTGATGTGTGATACCAGTGCTACCCAACATGCTGCAAATGTGTTGCTTTTCCATCTTGCTATCCCCAGTGTCTGCCTTTTTGACTCCACTTCCAACTCTTTGACAGTGCATGCATGGCAGGGTTATAGTCATGTGGAACAAGTGTAAATCATGTACTGGATCTCTGGCTTGTCACAGCCTATGTGTGTGCTATGGTGCTCAAGCCTGTTTCCATTTGTTGTCTTTCATGTTTTTGCAGGTGATGACGCACTTGATGCTGTTGAGGTTGAGGAGATGGTGCAGACGCAGGAGGAATCTCAGGCACGACCGGGCACCAGTGGGGGACGTGGTGTGGTGGTGGGTGAAAACCCAATGTTACTGCAGACCATGCTGTCCAGGGGTATCTCTGGGTGCACCTCCCCAGACCTCTATTCAGGTGCTGAATCGGATGATGAGACTTATGTGCCGTCGCAGGTAAGTGTTTCTGGCAGGGATTCTGTTCTGTCCAACCCACCTGCACCAGGGGTAGAACCCTCTATGGGGATGTCAGTGTTGGTAGGTCCGCCTTTGGCGGTTACGGATGCAGGGTCACACTCCACAGCATCTGATTCTGTTCCTGGGCCAGCAGATCAGAGGGGGAATGAAGTCCTGCAGCCTCAGGCAGTGCCAGCACAGCAAGGTGCAGATCGCCTTGCCCCAAACAGGTGTGGTGCCCGGTGACGCGGTGGCCGTGCGCCAACCCAACAGGCAGCATCCGTAGAAATGATGACTCAGGCAATGGAGAGGGTGGACACTTCCATTATCCCCCCTGAAAGGCAGATGGAGCAACAACAGCAGACAACAGACTCCATTTGTCAATCACACAGGGAAGACATGTTGGCGTCCAACAGGGACTGACGGGCGGCACTGGAGACTCTGTGCGAATCCAGATCAATAGAGTCCCAGGGCTACGGGGAAGCCTTGAGGGTAGAACTACATAACCTCAGGCAGACTCTGGTTGAACTTGAGGCTTCCAGTAATTTAAGGGCAGAACAGCAGCTGGAGCAGCTCACACGTTCGCTCTCAGCTGAGCTGCATGCAACCCGTGAGGAGATCCGGGCATCACGCGAGGCCATGCATGCAGAAATGCAGGCAACCCGTGATGTGCTGCATGGGGATCTCTGCACTTTAATCCTCCAGAATCAGACCTTCCAGACTCGCATACTTGCTGCCATGGAGGACCATACCAGGGCTTTGCGTGGGCTGCCTCCCATAGTGCCACCACCTCCTGATGCAGCAGCAGAGGATGAGCAGAGCGACAGCAGTTCTCCCACAATGGCATAGCCGTGCAGGCCTTGAGCCCAAGGAGGTATTTTTTTTCGCAACATCCACGCAGGTGGGTGTTGGTGTGCACCCTGTCCTCGATCCTCCAAGGTGGCCTCCCACCCCCCTCCCCCCACATGGCCATTTTTGATTTTTGATTTTTATTTTTACAGTGTGTTGCCTTGTGTGGCTCCCGTGGGCATCCACTGTATTCCGGCTGGGCACATGCAGGCTTGTCCTGAGTTTGGGTTAGATGCTTGGGTTCGTGAGACACACACCCCTCCTGCTTCTCATTTCCATGGGCTTGCAAAGGGTGTGACCAAGTGACAGTGAATTACACAGTGACGTTGGGCTCCCATGAGCTATGTGGGCAGTCTGTAGTCAATACTGTGTAGACGTCCCTAGTGGATATTGTTGTTGTATTGTACACTGCATGGTGTATTGATATGTGCTTGTGCATCCATGTCTTCCTCCTAATTTGCAGATTCCTTCCTTATGTCTTCACAAGGCCGTCTACTTTGCAGATGCAGTTCATATTGTATGCAGTACACTGAGACATTCGCGAGGCAGCAACACTCTACAGTTGGAAGGGTTCGATGTGCTGGCATATTCAGATTGTAAGACTACCACTACTTGAACTTAGTACTGTCATGTTTTTGCATTTTTCCATGGTGTGTTGCAGCATTATGTTGGTGGTAAGTATTTGGTAATGTGTGCTGTTAGTTATACATTACTGGGAGCATATTGTGTGTGGGCAGTTTCCATTAGGGACAGTGTACTTTGTGACACTTGTGTCAGGTCTTGTACATTGCTTTGTTTGCTTTCACATTGCATGACATGCCATGGTGTGTTTGGTGGTGGAGCTGGGGAGGGCTTGGGTGACATGGCGCAGTTCTCATGTTGTATTTAGCAAGGGGTAATGAATTTAGCAGCATAGATGTATGTCTTTTGATGACACAGCATTGGTGGTGTTTGGGGAGGTAGCGATGCACACAATGTAACACTTCCAGGTGACCAATCTCAGGCTGGTATGGTTGTGACAGTTGACTGTCCCTTATGTCATCATCATTGATTGTCAGCTGGTATGTGCCAGGGCTGTGTGCACTCCACAGGGGTGTGATTTTATGCGAAGTAATTAGCCACCAGCTGCGTACTGGCTGCCTAACCACGTGCCCTTTCCCCTCCCATGCACAGCGGGCGTGCATGTGGTTGGGGATGTGGGGGCACCACCATGTCCACCGGCAGGCCCCGGCGTGTTGCAACGTTGTGCAGGACACATGCTGCCACTATGATCCTGCACACTACTGGGGGAGTGTATAACAGCTGCCCACCAGAACGGTCAAGGGAGTGAAAGCGTGACTTGAGCACTCCGAATGTGCGCTCCACTATGCCCCGGGTTGCAATATGGGCTATGTTGTATCTTACCTCGGGTGGCGTGGTGGGGTTCCGAATTGGCGTCATCATGTGGGTGCTCAGAGGGTAGGCACTGTCCCCTGGGGAGGTGGTGATGGGTATCATTAGTGGGGTTGTGACATTACTCAGTATCTGACATGCATGCATGTGCAGTGGCATTTATACTCACCAAGCAGCCATGTATCGCCATGCCGCCCAGCTTCTAGGTCCCGGTTTAGGGTTGACATTTTGTAAATGAAACTGTCGTGGGTGGAACCTGGATAGTTGGCAAATACTGAGGTGATGATTCCCTTGGCATTACATACTACCTGCACGTTGATGGAATGCCAGTGCTTGCGGTTTCTATAGATGTGCTCAGATGCCCTGGGGGGACGTAGAGCCACATGGGTGCAATCAATGGCACCTAGCACTTTGGGGAATTGTGCCACCCATACACCTGGTCATCCGGCATCCCAAAAAGGCTGGTTCTGGGTGTCAAAATTCTGGGCCTGACTATCCTCCTCCTCCTCCTGCGGTATCCCATGACCACTGCTACTAGGAACGCTATATTCATCTTGGCGTCTGAGCTTGTTTGTTGTTTGCGCGCACTTTTATGCTGCACGGGTCCAAGTACACCTGCTTCCTGCTGGCGTACATGTTTCAGGATTAGCGCGTCTTTTTTGGTGCACGCATTAGCTCCGTTCGATTCCATGAATACTGTTGTCGACGCGCGTGTGGGCATTCCGCGCATTTGCCGCCTGTACTTCCCCCGTGACGCCCACATTTTCACGCGTTGTTCCCCATTCTGCATGTTACGCCCCCCTGTTCCGCCTACTTTTGTTGTGTGCGCTGCGCTATGTGCGCTTTCGCTGTGCGCTTAGTGCACGCTGTTTGGAGACGTGTGCGCCAGCGTGCGCCACGCAGAATTTTAGCGCACATCCAGGGATTTACACGCGCACGGACTTCCATGAATCGCTGGGCGCGGGTTTCGCTGCAATTTTCGCACTTGCGCTGCGATTCGCACGCTTTCGCACGCTTCCGCCGAAAATTTCAGCGTACATTAATTCCAATGAATTTTTTGCAGATGCTCCCGGTCGGTATCCTTGCCCTCATCAATGTTCACATCTATTAATTCAATTATTTTGATTTTTTTATGGGGTAATACAAAGAGTAAAATAATTGCTCTTAGTAAGTTGAAGAGTGCATTTGAAAATGGTGGCGCTACGTTTCAATTTGTCAAATGTTATCACACAGCTTTTATTTTAAAACATGAAATATGCACAACATTGGTTTATGATGGACGACGATCATTAGTCTGGTCATTAGTAGAAAAGGAGATGGTTCATCCATTTATTAATAATGAATTAATACATATATATTTGGCCAAACTGCTTACAGATATTCCAGACCTATTGGGGTGACTACCACCATTCTTAGGGAATTTCTATTTGTTACTAGTGATAAACCTTCAAGCTTGTTTTCACCATACTTAGGGTGAAACAAAAGAATTGTAAAAAATGTTAGATCTATCCTCTGGTTAAACAAATGCATTACATATATGCACCAACTCTTTTCAGGTACTAATATATTGTCATTTGATGAATTTAACACTGCATTCTTACTACCAGATGCTGATTTTAACTCATATAGTAATTTGTTGAATACATGTTTGGATAACTTGAATTCATTTATCGAAAAACAGATTGCAGCTGATAATTGTAGTTTACAATGCTTGTTATATTTCTCACTGAAAAAGTTGCAAAATGGTCATCTGAACATCAATGGGAAATTGACTGATGGTATTTAATGAACATGTTTTGTCTTCAATGAACATGTTTTCTCTTCAATCTAGAGGCAAGTTACATTAACTTCATTGTATGCCAATATATCTCAATAGACACCGTCTTTTTCACACATACAGCATTTATAACTCCTATGAAACTACTCAATACCAAATATATGAATGATGGGAATTGCTGGTCATGATTTTGAATAGGTTTCATAGGCTACCGAGCCTATAAAATCTGAGGTTCGGACCCTCTGCGACAAAGCCTTCACAGGATAAGGCCATGGTGTTGAACGACGCAGGTGGTCAAAGGGGTCTGTGGCACAGACAGTGAGTGCGGGCAATTCACCCTCCTGTCTGCGGCCGCCAGGTAAGAAGTTGTGAGTTTGATTGCCTGCTCTGCACTTCTCAGCCCTTCTGACCACGCCCCCCCACAACTGCAACATATGCCTCTCCCCCTGCCCGTTGCTTGGTGCTCCCACTTCCCCGGTGAGTCTTACCTTGCTGTTCTGCTGACACACCAACTGAGCTCCCCTCTTGACCTCTCGCCCTTCGTTCCTGTCCCCCCTGCGCCCTCTGCCTGAATTGCCCCTCGTAATTCTGGTTCACACTCGCCCTCGCCTCCTCCATCCTTGCAATGCTTGTGCCTCGCCTCCCCTACCTGTGTGGTCCATCGCAATCCTTGATTGCACTGCCTCTGCATGTGCTGCGCCTCCCCTGACCTGCGTGGTCCCTTGCAATTTTTGATTGTGTGTGTCTCCGCACCCTCCCCTTCCCTGCCTTCCTGCGTGCTCCCTACTTGCATGGTCCCTCATAATCCTGTGATTGCATGTGCTCTAGAGCCCTCTCCACCCTTGGCCACGCTCGCACTTTGCGCATTCCTCTGAACTCCCGTGATCGCTGTGCATCTTATTGCCCTTCCATCCTCGCTCAGGCTCGTGCCTGCGCACCCTTGCCCACGTGGTCCCTCACAATCCCTGATTGCGTGGTTCCTCGCATCTCCTGATCGTGTGTTCATTGCAACTCATGATTGCATGTTCCTCGCACTTCCATCCTAGGCTCGTCGCAGCTGTGCGTCCCTATCCACTTGGTCCCTCGCAACTCCGGAACGTGTTTGCCTAGCGCCCTTCTCCAGCCTCCTGCACCCTCACGCCCCCATCTTGTGTCGACTTCTCTGTTCTTTGTATATATGCTCTGTGTTTTCCCCTGACTGATCAGATTTGTCATTGAATTGCTTGGTGTTCTGCTGCATTCTTCCTTCTTCTAGGTTTTCATTTGTCGACTGCTCTGTTCTTCTGTAGATTGCATTGTATTGCTTGGTGTTCTGCTGCATTCCCGCTCCTTCTAGGTTTTCATTTGTTGACTGCTCTGTTCTTCTGTGGATTGCTCTGTGTTTTGCTGTTTTCTACCCGCCTCTAGGTTTTCCTTTCAGTGACTGCTCTGTTCTTGATGCCCTGGTAACCTGATTTGTTTACCGGACTGCCTTGTCTGTCTTGCTCTTCCTGCTGAGCTCTTGTCTACTTAGTTTAAACTGTCCACTATTTGTTGTGTCCCTTTCTGTCTCGTCTGCTTGCACTCCTCCTTGTTGTCCTCCCTTAGTTTCTCCCCCACCTTTCCCCTCCACCCCTCTTCCTCTCTCCTCTTTCCCCCACCTACTCTATGGTGTTCTCTGTTTCTCGTATTTTTTCAAACTGCTTCTCTATCGACTATCCTGCTCTCCTCACTAGGTCTGGTAGGAAGAAGTTCAAAAAGGATATCCTGGTCTCCAACCCAGGCCTCGCTATCGCTGACACCTATACCAGTACTTCTTCCAGACAGACCCTCACCGACACCCTCTTTGTCATTCCCTCGCCAGACCTATGGAATCTTCATATGGTCTCTGTTCTCTCTCCTTACTCTTCTTCTCCCATTAATGGTGGCACCCGGTGGGAGGCCTTCTTGGCCCCCTTCCACTCCTCTAAGGTCATCATTATTGTTTACCTAAATGGCACCGTCTTGGTCCAAGGCCCTCAGGCCAACCTTTTCTTTGATAGATGCTTACTGCTCCTCTTCAATTTCCTTTCTTCTCCTGCTGTCCCTTCTCTCCCTTCTTCAGCTTCCTTGCCTCCCCCTCTGGCTTCTCCTTGGACACCTTGCCCTGTCCTCCTTCCTCTTCTGCCCTCCCTCAGGCCCCTTCTACACCGCCACAGGGTGTACTTCTGATTTGTACCCCACGTGAAGATTTGTACCCCATCCATAAAGATTTGGTCTCCAACCTTGACTCTAACATTGCCTCTGTCCTCATTCTTCTCGATCTCTCTTCTGCCTTCGACACGGTCAACCATACCACCCTGCTCAACCATCTCCTCTGGCCTGGCTGACTTTTCCTCTCTAATCGACCCTCCCAGGTCAAACTTGGGTCCTTCCTTTCTCCCACTCTACCTGCAGTGTTCCTCAAGGGTTCAACCTCTCACCCTAACTCTTTAACCAATACCTGGCAACTGTCGCCCACCACATTGCCATTTTCTGCTCAAATTACCAGTGCTATGCTGATGACAATTAACTCCTTTTCAGGCTTCCCTCAGCAACCTCTTCTCCTTCTCTCATTTCCGACTGCCTATCCACCATTCAGGATTGGTGTGCCGCCAATGATCTATGCCTGAATGCCAGCAAGACTGAGATCCTCCTCAACTGCACACCTTCACCCTCATTTCCTGTCACTCACTGGTCGGCCTCCCTTGACCCTCCTCCTACCCCTACTTGTGAGGCCAGGAACATCGGGGTAATCTTTGACTCCACGCTTTCCTTTTCTGCCTACAACTCTGATGTCTCAAAAAAGTCAAACTCCCTACTGTACCTCCTCAGAGGTATTCTGCCTTTCCTCTCCTTCCCCCAGAAGCTCACTGTCTCTCAAGCCCTGGTTCTATCAAGGTTGGACTATTCCAAAAGCCTCTTTCTAAATCTACCTTCTTCTACTCTCTGCCCTTTGTAACTTATCCAGAACAGGACTGCAAAACGTGTCCTTGGCCTCAAGCCCTGCGATCGTATCTCTCCAGCCCTGAAACCTCTTCACTGGCTCCCAGTGGCTGCAAGGATTACATTCAGGACCCTTTGCATTGTCCGCAAGGCTTTCTGGGGCCTGGGTCCAAAATAACTTCAGCTATTCCTCCGTAAATACCTTCCCTTTTTGAGCCCTTCGCTCCTCCAGCTCTAACTCCATCAGGGTCAGTCATTTTTCTAAGAAACAAGCTAGGGCAGATCTCTGTCTTTGCCCGGGGCCTCCCTCTGGAACATGCTCCCTGCCACTATGAAACTTGAGGAGAATCATCTCCGGTCCCGAAGCACCTCATGACCTTCCTCTTTGCTTCTGCCTTCCCTCTTCCTCTCCCCTGTTGATCTGTTCTTTCTCGGCATCGGGCACCTGGTCTCCCTCTGTTTCTAGGGCCGAGGTACCTGCTCACCCTGCTACCCACCCATACTGCCTCTGGGCAATCCCTTGCACTGGGGCTGTATCTGCAACCCTACAGTCCCCCCCTTTTCTTTTTCTGCACTCATTCAGACACACCCTGTCTGTTGCCTTACTCCTAGCCACTTGCCACTTAATTTACTTATTTCTTTTTTTGCTCAGCACTTTCCACCTTTCCCCCTCTCCCTTGCACTTACCCCTCTCCCTCTCCCATGCAACTGCGCATTCTCAAAGGCACTGGGCCTAGTAAGATCATTGTTTTTGTTCTCCCTTGTTCCCTCTCTTGTCTCGTTGCGCTCTGAAACACTTGTGTACGAGCACGATACAAATAAATTATCAATATCAATATCTCCCCAGAAGTTTTTCAAAGCACTCTTCTCCATATTGCCACTCTCAACTCTTGCTCAGCCGTCAAACGCTCCTCTGACATCTGCCGCCTCCTGGAAGAACTTGAACTCAATGTAGACATAGTTCATGGCCAGCTCTGTCACAAGCTTTGACACTCTCCTCTCTGATGGCTACAAGATGCTCTCTGCACCCAGATCCAAGTAGCTTTGATCTTCCCGGAGTGGATTCCTGCCTCTGTCATTCCTAAGCAGGCCTACTCATCTTTTGAATGTGTTGTCTGCAGGCTTTCTCTCTCCCCTGGCCACTCTCTTACCATGGCTACCATCTATCAGCCACCAGGTAAAATCACCTCCATCCTCCCTGAGTGGGTGGACCACTCCTCCTCCCTCTTGGCCTCGACCACTGAACTCCTCCTCCTTGTCCCTCCTCTGGACTCTTTCGCAACCTCTGCGATTCTCTCTCTCTTTCTATTCTCCCCTCTGGCTGACTCACTCTGCAGGGCACACTCTGGATGTTCTGAGCTCCTCAGACCTCCCTCTGTCTATCCCTCTCACCGCTCCTCTCTCCTGGAGTGGTCACATTCTCCTTTCCTCTCCTCTCTCCCTCTCTACCCCTCAGGCCATGCCAACTCCAGCACTGCCATTTACCTTCTTAGTCATCCTACCCATGAAATGTGTGTCAGTTGAGGATTTCGCCGCCACTTTCTCTCCCCCTCCTCCACCTCTGGCTGACTCTCATCCTGACACAGCCCTTTCCATTCTCCACTCTGCTATCTCTGACACGCTTGATGAGCTTGCCCCTGTCATGAGGATCCGCATGAAGCCTAAAGCCAAATACAACTCCTGGTATGACTATATCTCATCACCATTAAACGCAAGTGTAGGATGGCTGAGAGGATATGGCTAGTATCTTGTACATCCTCTGACAAACTGGCCTTCCGCCTGCTCCAAAGGCAATACCGGCTCTCTGTCCACACTAAGAAGAGAGCCCACATCCAAGCCTGCATCTCTGCGACATATAACAACTCGGCACAACTCTTTAAAATCTGCAAGGAGCTGGCCAATCCTGCTGCAGTCTCTACTTCTCCTGTCTCCTCCCAGGCCCTGTTCACCGCCCTGGCTTCTCATTTCATCTGTAAAAACCAGGACATCCTGTCCACCCTCTCGGCCTCTCCTCCTAATCCCTCTACTCTCTCCTCTACTTCCTCCCCCCCTTCGGCCACCTCTCCTCCCTCTTTCCTCCTTCTCCTCCTTCTTTCTCTTTCATTCCTCTGTTCTCCCCCGATGAGGTTTCTAGACAAGTCTGATCTATGAAAGTCTTGCCAAAACATGTTTTTTCCTAGCAAACCCCTGGAAAACCTGGCCATCTCCCAGCTTAATCTTAACACTGATTCTTTTGGTTGTCTCCATGACCATCAGTCTGGCTTCAGAGCAGCCAGAAGCACAGAAACTGCTTTCCTGAACATCTGTGAAGACCTGCTCTGTAACCTTGATTCTAATCTCTCCTCTGCCTTTGACACGGTCAACCATGTCATTCTTCTGAACCATCTCTGTGATAACGTGGGCATCACCGATCAGGCTCTGGCCTGGCTGACCTCGTTCCTCTCTGATGGACCCTCCCAGGTCCAACTTGGGTACTTCCTATCCTCTAGCTCACTCTGCACCTGTGGTGTTACCCAGGGGTCTAACCTCTCTCCCTGGCTTTTCAACCAATAACTGGCACCTGTCGCCCACCACATGGCTGCTCTCTGCTCTAACTTTAAGTGCTATGTAGGTGTTACTCAGCTTGTTTTCAGGCTCGTCTCTGCCACCTCTTCTACTTCTCTCATCTCCTATTGTCTGTCTGCTATCCAGGAGTGGTGGCCACCAATGATCTCTGCCTTAATACCAGTAAGACAGAGATTCTCCTCATCGGCACACCTGCACCCTCCTTTCCTGTCATTCTCTGGCCGGCCTCCCTTGGCCCTCTTCCTGTTCCCATCTGTGAGGCCAAGAACCTCTGGATCATCTTCAGCTCCACACTCTCCTTTTCTCCTCACATCTCTGACGTCTCTAAGAAGCCAAACTACCAAATGTACCTCCTCAGAGGTATTCTTCCTTTCCTCTCCTTCCCCCAGAAGCTCACTGTCTCCAGAGCTCTCGTTCTCTCTAAGTTCGACTACTGCATCAGCCTCTTTCTAAATCTGCCTTTTTCTACTCTCTGCAACTCATCCAGAACAGGACTGTGAGACTTGTCCTTGGCCTCAAGCCCAAAGATCGTATCTCTCCAGCACTGAAATCTCTTCATTGGCGCACAGTGGCTGCAAGGATTAAGTTCAAGACCCTCTGCATTGTCCACAAGGCCTTTGGGGCCTGGATCCTAACTACCTCCAACTCTCTCTTCTTAAATACCTTCCTACTCAGGCTGTTGACTCCTCCACCTCCAACTCCCTCAGAGTCAGACGCTTCTCCAAGCAACAAGTTGGGGTAGATCTCTATCTTTGCCTGGGGCCTCCCTCTGGAACAGCCTCCCTACATCTCTGACACTTGACGAGAACCATCTCTGGTTCCGGAAGCACCTCACGACCGTACTCTTTGCTTCTGCCTTCTCTCTTTCTCTCCCCTGCTGATCTCATGTCTGATACTGCACTGGTCACTTGGCTACCCTCTGATTTTCGGCCCAGGTCCCTGCCCACCCAGTTGCACACCCGCACTACTTCCTGGCAGAATTTGCAATTGGGTCTGTATCTGTAATCCTACTGTCCCCCTACCTGTACTTTTTGGACACCAGCTGTCTGCACTTACCCGTGCACCTGCCACCTGCTGGCTGCACTGCTTGTTATTGTTTGATCCCATGTACAGCACTGCCCCCCCCCGGGCATTTTTCCCCTCCCATCTCCCCGGAACTTGTGCGATCTAAATGTCACTTGGCCTAGTAAAATGGTTGTCTATGTCCTCCCTCTGTCCCCACACCCTGCCTCGTCGTGCCTTGAAACACTTGTGTATAGGCACATTATAAATGCCACATCATATCTTATCAATGCACATATATTAAATGGTTTGGGGTAAAAGTATGGAGATATATTTCTTAAAGATAGTTTTGAAGTTAGGATTCCCCTATCCCTATTCACCCTTCTTCTTGGCAGCATGTCATTTAACGCTTTTGAAATCAACTATCCATTTATCGTATATGACTTTTTGTTGTTATTGCCTTGAGAATTATTTCATCTAACTGAAAACAGTTAAAAAAATTACTATTAATGGTTGGTGGATCAATGTTTGTCATATACAAAGATTACAGAAATGTATAGCTAACTCACCAATACTTTTAGCTAAATACGAATCAAAGTGGAATTTGTTAATTGACTAATTATCGCATGACAGTATTTCCACACACGGCTCATGAATTTACAATATTTTGAAGCATATGTTTCTTTTATCACTGATGTAAACAGGTGCAGAGTGTGTATAGGTGTGTTACATAGTATATTATATTGTCTGTGTATTCCCATTGTGTTTCCCATGTCCCTTGTTTATTTGTAGTGTATTGTATTTGATCCCCTGTTGTGTCATACAAACTTGCTCTAGCATGTTCTGTTACAGCTAATTGAACATACTGCCCCCCAACGTCCTCCATTAACTGAATCATTTTTATATTTTATTTGCTCTATCACCTTTATGTTGATCTCCACTGTTTTATCTATGTTATCTAATTTAACGTGCGTATTTATATAGACTGAAACAGTCAATTAATTGATGTATAGGACGTGCATTGTTAAGTATCATATGGTGTAATGGTTTTTCTTAATATTTATTATAAGGGAAATGTACTTCATATTTTGTTTTATGAGACAATGAATAGTTGTTCAAATATCTAACACAACTTAGTAAACTAAAAACTAAAAAAACTTTCAATGCATATTTGCATCAGAGACAATATTTGCTGTGGGTATACTACAATTCTTTATTAGCACCAAGGTCAACAATGCCATAGTCCAATAAATGCATTGAAATAATATGTTTTTTTTCACAAAGGACATTGTTGTGCTACTGATAATACCATGCAAAATTGCACCTGCATCAGTGCAAAGTTTCTGAAGTATAGCCCCAGGTGCAGGTAAATCTATTCAGGATCATTCCTCTTATGAATAGTTTGTATTCACTAAAAAATACTTTGTTAAGGGGACATTATGGTTAAGTTTCGCTACTAAAAACCTGTGAAATTCACTAAATAAACTTCAGAAATGTGACATTATGGTTCAAAGTAAAACCAAAAAAACCCTGTAATTTGCCAGTTATGGTAGGCTAAGCAACTATACCTGCCCGCACCACTGTGCACTGCTAACACTAACACCCAGGACATGAAAGATGGCATCACAAATGCCATTGATGACATCACTGATGATATCACATGTGTAGCCCCTTTGTTTTTTATCTGCCATATATATATAATTCAGTAAAAATCTTTGTTAAAGTGACGTTATGGTTCAAAGTAAAACCGAAAAACCCTTCACATTCGCTAGTTATGGTAAGCCAAGCAACCATAACTCGCACCACCTGCGTGGATTGCTAAGACTAACACCCAGGACATGAAAGATGACATCACAAATGTCATTGATGACATCACTGATGACATCACATATGCATGTACTTTTCATGAAAAGTCTGCACAAGGGAGTCTTATTATAATGTTGATAAAAAATGTGAAGGCTCATTGGAATAGATGACATGAGTCTTGTGGTGCATTAAGCAATGCATTGACATGAATAACATTCTATTATGAAGTTCTTTACAGTATAATAATGTACTCATGTATAAACATAAGCATTGTGTGCAGCATACATGATGGAGGTACACTATTCATAATCTTCCCATGTTAAATAGTGAAATGGTAAATTGTTTCTTATTAGAGTTTTGTGTACTGTGCAACATGTTATAAATAGCTAATAAAACCCACTACCTATATAATTTCATTATTACATACAAAACACAAAGACATAACAACAAATACAAATATGAGTATACATAGTGAAAGTGAAGTATGCAAAAAAGCAGCAGTAGAACCAGAAATTGTTCATAACATACCTGATTATTTTTATGCACATAAATGATTGTTCTGCTTCAAACCTACTACTTCCCTATGAATAACTATCACTTGTGGTGACTGCACCCCAAAGAGAGTAATGTGAATACAAATATGAGCATATCCACATAAAGTACAGTAATAAAAAAACAGCAGACCACTAAGAAATTGTTGATAACCTTACTGATTGTCTTCATACACAGAAAGCATTGGTATCTTTCAAGTGTGTATTCTCCCTATGTATATGTTTCATATGCTAAGAGTGAACCCCAAATGAATTACTGTAAGAACATATTTAAAGTGTAAGTCTACAAATATAGTACTTTTCAATTTTTTTTGTTCCTAAGTATTACTGGCTAAGATATATCACTAAAGGAAAAAAGAGAGAGCCAGACATGTGATGTTATCAGTCATGTCATCAATGACATTTGTGATGTCATCTTTCATGTCCTGGGTGTTAGTTTTAGCAATGCACGTAGGTGGTGCGAGTTATCGTTGCTGAGTTTACCATAACTAGCGAATGTCAAGGGTTTTTCGGTTTTACTTTGAACCATAAATTCCCTTTAACTAAGTTTTTTTTACTGAATTATATATATATGGCAGTGAACAAAAACAAAGGGGCTACACATGTGATATCATCAGTGATGTCACCAATGACATTTGTTATGCCATCTTTCATGTCCTGGGTGTTAGTGTTAGCAGTGCACGGTGGTGCGGGCAGGTATAGTTGCTTAGCCTACCATAACTGGCGAATTTCAGGGGTTTTTCAGTTTTACTTTGAATCATAATGTCACGATCCTGAAGTTTATTTAATGAATTTTATGGGTTTTTAGTAGGGCAACTTAACCATAACGTCCCTTTAACAAAGTTTTGTTTACTCATTTGGACAGGTTTTCAGTACAACAACTTAACCATACCGTCCCTTTTGCAAAGTTTTTTTGCTAAATATGATCGGTTTATAATAGCGCCACGTAACCATAATGTAATGCAACTTCTGACTTATTTAAACACCTTGCGGAGAATACCACTTGACAATATGCTTGTGTACAGCACAGTAACGTGTCCCAGAATCCGTAAACACTTAACAGTAAGATGTTTGCCTCATGGACAATGTGGAAACAGATTTTATATTGATGTAGGAACGTCCACCTGCAACATTTACCTTGCACAGCGCCAACACGCATTGGTAGTCAGCCATTAACAATGTAGTACACATTACATACTTTTAGCACAAGTTTTAGTTATCTGAAAATGACATCAGCTAAGGCCATCCCTCCTCCCCAAGAAACAGCAGCACTACTGTAATGAAGGAGCATGACAAACACTTCCACAACCTTATAAATAACAAACGCACAATATTTTTGCACCGGTATACCACTGTTTGATGTGTCTTTCCTCATTTCCGTTCGCAAAAGGCCTTATTAGCTGTCATACCAAAAAACAAACCCATACGTTAACAAAGTAAGTGTTGCGTTAAGAACCACCCTTTGCAATGTAAATGTATAAAAAAAACAAAATCGCATTCACTCCATGTACTTTATATTTCTCAGCAAAGGATATAGACGCTATAAGATTTATCAGTAATAGTATAGATGTGCAAAGAAGTAACGTATACTACGGAAAAATAGGATTTCTGGTTCTACAAAACAAAATCCTGTTTCAAGATTGCCATTATCGAAAGGAAAGGCAGTTGTTGCATACATGGGCCATCTTCATTTTCCATGGCAGCAAGCTAAAAGCAAAAGTATGTGCCGAGATGCAGAACCTGTACATAAACATACAGTGATTGCAAATCAAAATTCTTTTTGAAAATGGTCACCATAGAAAGGGAAAGCGGTTGTTACATACATTGCCCCTCTTCGCTTTCCATAACAGCCTTCAAAAAGCAACAGTACGTGCCGCATTTACAAAACAAAATCTGTTTTCAAGATTGCCATTATCGAAAGGAAAGGCAGTTGTTGCATACCTGGGCCGTCTTCATTTTCCATGGCAGCAAGCTAAAAGCAAAAGTGTGTGCCGAGACGCAGAACCTGTACATAAACATAGAGTGATTGCCAATCAAAATCCTTTTTGAAAATGGTCACCATAGAAAGGGAAAGTGGTTGTTACATACATTGCCCCTCTTTGCTTTCCATAACAGCCTCTAAAAAGCAACAGCACGTGCCGCGATTACAAAACAAAATCCTTTATCAAGGTTGCCATTATCGAAAGGAAAGGCGGTTGTTGCATACATGGGCTGTCTTCATTTTCCATGGCAGCAAGCTAAAAGCAAACGTACGTGCCGAGACGCAGAACCTGTAAATAAACATACAGTGATTGCAAATCAAAATCCTTTTTGAAAATGGTCACCATAGAAAGGGAAAGCGTTTGTTACATACATTGCCCCTCTTCGCTTTCGATAACAGCCTCCAAAAAGCAACAGTACGTGCTGAGACGCAGAACCTGTACATAACCATACAGCGATTACAAAACAAAATCCTTTTTCAAGATGGCCACCATGGAAAGGGAAACCAGTTGTTATATACATTGCCCCTCTTCGCTTTCCATGACAGTCTCCAAAAAGCAACAGTACATGCCGCGACACAGAACTTGTAAATAAACATACAGCGACTTATAATGTGGTACCTTACATTTCAAATTAATAAACGGGATTTTAAAAGAAAAAGTTAACATTTCAGATTTTGTAAAGTACTTTTATTTAACAAACAACTGTCAGAGACCAATGGACTAATCCCATTTCCAATTACATTGTAACAATGGTTCTAAGGGCAACATTGACAATGTTCATGGTGAGACATGCTGTTCTTTTTGCATACACAAAGTATGCATTTCTGTTAAAGCAACCGCTTTGTTTGCACAGGTATTTGCAATACGGCGCCATGACCGTTGCCTTACACCATCATAAATGATGTTATGTCACTCCTAATAGCTAATTCAGTGTAGGGACAGAGGGGGCCAGGCCTGTCATCCCATAACATTATAATGGACAGGCAGCCGGTCACAAGCAGTTGCATCTTGCGTGGAAAGAAGCCGTCACTTGGTATCTGGAAACCATGGCATGCACAGTATGGCAAGATGTAGGTAGGCGGAAAACGTAAGAGAAAATCTCTGTCAATACCCAACCTTTAGGAAAACATTTCAATACAGACACAAAGATTGTGGAAAGTAGTAGACAAATGGAAGTGGAGAAACATGACATTTTAAGGAATTATTAGCGTTGACCATGGGTACATGTAGTGCAAGCTTACAAAGGCCGCGAAACAGCAGTAGCTGTAAGGGTTAAAAAATGCCAACTACACAGTGAGAGGATAATTCAGTTATGAAGCCAACATGAATAGACAAGCAAGAAAAAAATGACATGTGTTGATGTTACACAAGACCAAAAAAAATGATACACAAACCTATGTGGGCAAGCATAACATTTGAAAGAAGAAGAAATAATGGTCAACAAGTGAGACTCTACTCATAGCCTGCAAACGGTAACAATGTGCACACTCTGTTATTGAAGTAAAAATGTAACTGCGCAAAAAAATAATACTTCAATTACATTGTCACAATTAGTGTAGGGTAATATAAAATTAAAACACAGATCGGTGTAGAGTCGTCAAAACTGAATTTACATGATCTTGACAGCCTCCATTGCTTTTCGCAAAGTCAGATAGCAATGTGTTTTTGCAGCAAAGAATCTTTGTGAACTGATATTTCATGTTTCTTACAAACGATTTTAAAACATAACCTTATCAAATGGAATGTTTTTCTAAGCTCTCATTCCTTGCATAGCTTTTGAAGTTTCCCTTTCGCTCAAGGTCAAAAAACAATAGCCCCATATGGATTGACTTGGGTGCGAGGGCCTACTGAGCTCGCAACCAAAAAAGCAAATGAACTGACCTTCTCTCAGAAGGCAAATACATTCTCACTTTGCAACAGCATAAGACAATCCAATCATGAGAACCGCTACTCCCATACGCCTCCAGAACCACTGTTTCCAACAAACACTCCAGGTGGCGGGCTCAGATCTCAAAATGTAGGACGCCAGTCCGACTTCAATATTAATCTGAAAACATTGTAACACAGACACAGGCATTGGGCGCCGTACATTGAGCACCAACTTCTACTTTACCGTATGAACTTTGTGGCAAGAATACACCACTTTTTGAGTTTGCGCTGCCACATTCCATCCGAAGCTAATTAAAGCTCACCTTCGGAAACAGTATTTCATAAGTATAACAAGTCCATAGATGTCTTGTTTTTTATGTATTACCGGCGATGTCCATGTACACCAAAACATGAACGAAAGATGACGGAGGCAACAAAGAAATGTGACGCACTTCACGCTGTTCCACAGCCAATCAGTGAAAACGCCACATGTCCGCGGACATGACGCTACAACTCAGCCAATCGATTTCTTGTCCGCGGAGCGAACAGGGAAGTGTGACCACGGAGAGTTCATAGATATCACAACATTTTTCTGACCTACTTTTTGATTGTTTTAAAGAAAACTACTGGATGGATTTACACCAAATTTACAAAAGCACGCTTTCAGTAGCAAGCCGCTGCCCCTGCCGCAAATTTGGTGAAAATCCGACGAGAGGTTTGGCCTGTAGGCGTGCGCAAAGTTTTCCCCCATTCAGTCTATGGAAAAAAAGACGTTTGGGACCCCCCCTATAACTTTTCCCCCCCTGGACTAAACATCACCAAACTTTGCAAAGAGTGGCCCATATACTTTTTGGTGAGGATTCGTCCAGGGGAGCAGAGTTATAAGCCGCCCAAAAAGTGCTCTTCCTATAGAAACGGCAACTTAACCATAACTACACAGCCACTACTGTGGCAGTGTAATAATACAATGTTTTCACAAACAGCAGCAGTATGATAGGACTTGGGCAGCTAAGCCCCATCTAATTGCTTTTCAGCTGCTACAAGCCACTGTTGCCTCTCTCAGTGTGTACCGGGAGCCCCAATACCTCTTTACAGACACACACGGACACAGTGTTATAGGTTCGGGCTCCCCGGTTGTTCCACGGCGGCCGGGAATGCCCTGTGTATTTATATCGCACGTAGTGGACTGAAACATCACACCGCCGAATACGCGCGCCTTAAGGGGCAGCGCCACACTCCTCCTTTTTCATAACAATGAAACACATGAAAAGGAAGCACTAGCTACCACAACTCACAGCATACTACACCAGCATGTCCCCGGAGACCCCTTTAATGACATCCACCCTGGTTCTCAGGTGAGCGTCTGTCCCCGTGGTATCTGGGAAATAACAACAGTTATCTAGTCCAGTACATAAGAAGGGCAGGTTTCCCTCTCCCTGTCCTCAGGGCGTACCTCCTGCCAGTCTCTCGGGTCGGCGTTCCATCACCATGGCCTTCACAGGTCAGAGACCCCGGTGGAAAAGAGGGGCCACCACCTTCATCCGGCACCTCCTCCATGTCCATGTCTGCTGTAGTCTTTTCCCTGGACTTGCCCAGTTTTTGAAAGAAGCTAGCATTGCGGATGACAGAGGCTGTTCCATCTGATGCCGTGACCACCGACCCCTTTTCTGCCACCATATCGAGCGGCGTTGGCTCGTATGTGAGGGAGAGCTTTCCTTGAGGGCGTCGGTTTCTCACAAATACCTCATCTTCCAGGACAAGTATCGGGGGCCTCAGACCCTTCAGGCATTCTCCAGATCTGTCTGTACTCTTCTCTCCCCTTCCACCTGCTCATTATCAATGACCGCGGGCTCACGCTCCCCCACTTCTGGCAGAACGTCCCTCAGACAGCACTGAAACATGGCTTCCGCAGGCGCCACTCCGTGGATGTGTGTGGGGTGGTCTGGTATCCTCACAGAAATACATACATCATCCTCTGCAGACATTCGCCTTTACCCTGACTAATGCGGAACACTTTGTTCAGCGTTCTCATCATGCGCTACGCCTCTCCATTGGCTCTGGCCCACAGCAGGGTGACTTTCCTGTGGTGTATTCCGTATCCTCTCATCAGGTCTGCAAAGCTCTCACCCTGAAAGGGTGCTCCGTTGTCCGAGAACAACACGTTGGGCAGTCCGTGGGTGGCAAAGACCTTCTCCAGTGCCACCACCACCTTTTCAAACCCAACGTACTCTACGAATTCCATCTCTGGGTATCGGGACCACTCATCAACCACCACCAGGAAGTGTGTGCCCTGGTCGTGGAGCCTAAGTCTGCGTGAACTACCTCCCATGGTCTTGTCCCTCTGGGCATGGTTTCAATGGTTGGTTCCCTTAGCGCAGGTGATGCCTCCTGGCACCACACACATAATGCTACAAACTCTTCCACTCTCCTTTCTAGCTCCGGGAACCAGACTTTCTGTCGGAGGTGGGCCATTGTCTTTGGTGCACCCTGGTGCCCCTGGTGTGCCAGCTCGATGATCTGCTGCACCTTAGCTTGTGACACAACTATGCAGTCCCCTTGAAGAAGCAGGCCAGCCTCTGAGAACGCCAGCTCCTCTCGCACCCTCCACTGCTGCTCCTGGGTTACCATGGCCTCTTGTGTTCTTCAGGTCAGTGAATCCATCACAGTCCTCCATGCGCCATGCTCCATGGCCGTTTTTAGAATACTGAAGCATTCGTCAGCCACTGAGGCCCGCTCCAGTTCCTCCACAGGCACCGAGTTGGGGGTTGTTGCTTAGGCCACCAGCCAGATATGTTCGTCCGCTTCCTCTGCACACCTGGACTGCTGGTCATCCCCCTTAGGGTGCATGGAGAAGTAGTCTGTGGCATTGTTGCTGCCCGGTCGATACACCAGTGACACGCCGTACTCAAGGAGTGCCAGCATCCAGCGTTCTACCTTGCAGGTGGTTTAGAGGATGAACCTGCCAGGATGGGGAGCAGAGGCTTCTGGTCATTGACCACCATCACCGGCCTCCCCAGCACGTACAGTCTGAAGTGCCTGCAGCCCCACAAGACCACCATCGCCTCTTGCTCAATCTGTGAGTACAGCTGTTCAGTGTCCGACAGTGCTTTGCTGGCATACACTATCGGACGGACTTCCAGATTGGCATCCACATTGGTAAGCACTGCCCCGAGACCATAGGGACTTGTGTCGACCAGAATCTCCGTCAGTAGGACCGGATCAAAGAAGGCCATGATATCCTCGGCAAGGAGAGCACCCTTCATGTCATCAAAGGCTGTTTGTTCAACAGCCCCCACTGCCAGGTGACTTCTTTTCTTGTGAGTGTCTGCAGCGGCTCCGACATTCGAGGCAAGGTTCCCGATGAACCAGCCTCAGTATGTGACCATTCCCAGGAAGCTTCTTACTTCAGACACATTTTTGGGGGGTCGGGCTTCCTGGATGTCCTTCATCTTTGCAGGTCGGTCAACACCTCACCTTCCTTGAAGACAAAGCCGAAGAACTCAATGGCTGTCTTGAGGAATTCGCACTTGTCACGATGCATGGTGAGACCCAGGAATCGGAGGCGCTCAAATGTCTTTGTCAACCTAGATAGATGCTCCGACTCGGTCTTGGCAAACACCAGAATGTCGTCACTGATGTTGAGCAACCCTTCCAGGTCTGCGAGGGCCCCTCTGATGATATTTTGGAAAACCTCAGCAGCCGAAGACACCCAAAAGATGAGTATGTTGTACCTGTATAGCCCCCAGTGGGTGGTAATTGTGATGATGTATCTGGACTCTGGATGGAGTACCACCTGATGGTACCCAGCTCGCAGGTCAAGTTTAGAGGAAAAATGTGCACCCTGTAGCTTGGTGATAATGTCACTGATGGTGTCCATCAGGTGTCTTTCCCTCTTGATCGCCTTGTTGGGTAGGCACATGTCCACACATATCCTGACCGAGTCAGGCTGCTTCGGCTTTCGTGCAACCACGAAAGGGGAGACCCAGGGAGTGGGGCCCTCCACCTTCTCAATTATGTCCAGCCTGACTAGATTGTCTAACTCCTCATCCACCAGGTCTCTTAGGTGGAATGGCACCCGCCGATGTTTCAATGCCACAGGTTGGATGGAATCGTCAATATGTAGTCTGACTGGGTCACCAGTCATCCGCCCAATGCCTTCGAACAGGGATGAATGTTTGTCCAGCAGTATCTGGATATCCTCTACGTACACCAAGTATGCAAAGGTCACGATGTCCAGGGCCTCTGTCGCCGCGCAGCTTAGTAGAGTGTTGCTGCTCACCAGAGTGACATGGAACCTTGCACAAATCTTCGCCCCTCCATGCTTCACATCTGCGATGAACGCACCATCAAGTGATATTGGTTCTGCCCCCTAAAAGGTGAAGATGTGAACCTTGGGTGTGGAGAGGCATGGCAGGGACTGCATAGCATAATAATGTTCTCTGGCCATTACGTTCACAGAGGCACCAGTGTCCACAAGCATTGGAACAAAGTCATCAAGACTAGCACATGGCATTGGGGTTGCCGCCTGGACTTTGAGCGCAAGACACCCACACACGACACAAAGAACACATGTTCTTCTTCCTCCTCCTCTTCCTCACTATCTGGGCCATTGTTGTCATCTCCTTAGTCTACCTGGGCCACATTTGATGAGCGCTGCAGGCGGAAGAAGCCCACGCGGGCAGGACCTCTTGGAATAACCATCGTACTTGGGGCCTTGCACATGCGGGCATAGTGGTCAGCGGCATTGCAGCGGCCACATGACTTTCAAACGGGTGGGGATTCCACAGGGTCTGGGAGGTCAAAGCCGCACTTCATGCACGAGTTGACGGGCCCCAACCCTTTGTCATGCTGACCGCCCGCCAGGCATCTGAATCCTCTGCCTCTGCCCACAACACAAATGTCCTCCACCTTGTTGGGACGTACTCCAGCCTCCATGCGGGACGCCTGTAGCTCAGACACTTCATGAAACCTTCCCAGTTCTAAGATGCAAGGGAGAATGATGCCCGGTTCTCTCAAGATCTGTTGGCGCAGCTTTCCAGAGGCACACCCTTGAATCAGTTGGTTCCTGATCATTGTGTCAGGATTATCCCAGGCACAGTGCACTGCGAGCCTGCGCAGCCTCCCATAGAATGTGTCCAACATCTCATTGTCTTTCCGGCGGGCCCCGGCCATGAGAAAACATTCATAGTCTGCATTTGCCAGAGGAAGGAAGTAGTTGTGGAGGGAATCCTTCGCCGCAGCATACGAGCCATCCTCAGGTTGGAGGGACAGAAACACCTCATGCACTGCAAGCCCAGCGGAGTACAATAGGGTTGCCCCCTTTGCTGTCCTCATTGGTTTCCATGGTGGCTCTGAAGTACATCTCTAACCTGTCCATCCACATTTCCACTGGGGCTCCAGACTAGAAGGTGCACCTGAAATATCAAATTCAGGCATTGGCTGCAGGGCCCCCATTGGTATCATTAGTGGTCTTGGTGTGTCATGACCAGGTTTCCTACACCAGGAGCCAGGCGCCCAACCATGCATACCTGGAAATTGCTGTGGTGTTTATTACAGGGCCGATACCAAAGAAACTACACTTCCCAGCATTGCCAGGCTGGAGGCGGTCACGTGATCCACACGCGACATGCTTCCCGTCTTACCCATGCTGCGGGTATTTATCCTGTTTGGGGACACTCCTGCGGTGCTCCTTAACTGTGTTTTGCCTATGAGTTAAGTCGCTATTACATTTTCCTGATTTCCTGGCATTCTGACATTGGATTGTTCAAAGGACTGATTTTGCTTCATCCTTGTTCTGCTCCCTGACACTGAATCCTTTTCCTAGTTGGTTAACTGGCTGCCTGACCTTCGGACTGTCCAGCAAAGCTGTTTCTGGTTAAGCCATGCATTCGCAACTTCATTATATCTCCTTGCCTTTGATCTGCTTTGTGCGTCAACAAGGAACGTTGTTCTGGCATTTCTCTTGCAGGATACAGACTTCTGTATTTACCGCGACCTACCCTCTTGTCATCTCTTGCTCTTTCCCTTCACCAGACTATTCTTGTTAACTTCATGTGTGTCCTGTATCCCGCATTGTGCTGACACAACCCTTATTCTCCTTTATACATTTTTGTCCCCCTTTTTTGACCTCTGGACGCTCTGCTGCATCATTTAAAGGTCACGTGCACATCTTGGTGAATTACCTGGGACGCTCTGCTGCATCATTTACTGATCACGTGCAGATCTTGGTGAATTACCTGGGACGCTCTGCTGCATCATTTACTGGTCAAGTGCACACAAAACATCTTGGTGGATTACCTGGGACACTCTGCTGTTTTTGTTTCCTTTGGATTGTTGGAACACTCTAAAACGCGCCCTCGTGCCTTTCGGGTTAGGTTGTTGGGACTTTCAGCACTCGCATCAAGAGTTCGGATTTTGTTCATCCTCTCTACAAACTTGGTTTTCACTGTCAAGTAGGTTCATCACTGCAACTCATCACATAGCAGGTAAGAGTTGGGTTGCTGAGGGAGGAGCAGCTGGATTTTCACCATTGGAGGTTTGTTATTGAATTTGTGATATTGTGTTTTCCCTAACTGTTGCTGCTCCTGACTTTTCACCCAAGTCCCTGGCCTGGCAGGTATTTTTTATATCCTGCATTTCGCGCTCTTGGGAGGAAGGTTTTTTTCTGTCTACGGTCTATAGTTCTGTTCTGCGGCAGTCATGAACAAGCTTACGTTCCTTGCCTCAGAGATTCACAACAGATTAAGGAGCATACTTTGCCTGTTGGTATGGATCCCAGAGCAGATCCTATGGCCACACTTATGCATGTTTTTTCTACCCTTCGTACCAATATGGCATCTGCCCATGCTATGCTGAATCAGCGCATGGACGTGTTACAGAGCTTTGTGCAACCCCACCTCATGATGAGGAGTTCGGGGATGCCGCTGCTGCCGCACCTCCCTCGGTTCCACAACCCCAGCCCCCTGCTCCAACACTGATAGTTCTCCCCTGGCCTTTTCCATTGGCCCCTCCGGAGCGCTTTTCAGGTGATCCCAAAACCTACCGGATGTTTATCAACCTGTGTCGGCTACACTTTCTTTGCTGATCTCTGGCATTTCCGGATGCCACCACCAAAGCCGCCTCTGTGTTATCCCATTTGGGTGGTACGGCCGCCACTTGGGCCAACCATTAAATTGGAAGCTAACGATCCGGCTTTGTATGATTTTGATGTTTTGACACGGGCAATGAATGCTGTCTTTGATACCTGTTATAAAGTGTTAGGGAGAATTCTCTGTTTAGGCTGAATTTCCTAACCTAGTGAGTCCCCCAGCAGCTTTGCTGGATTTCTGGAGTTTGTTTTTTCCATCCTGCCAAGAGTGAGACTCTTTTTCTCCCACTCTTGGACATGAATGTGTGTAATTCCTTTAAATGTCAATGTGTTCTATGGGCTATGGGGTCTTTAACTCCATAGGGTCTCATATGTTTTTCTATGTGTGTTACACTGCACCCTCCGTGCCGTAACACTGGGGCGTCCTAGCGGACCTCCATCATAGACTCCATACCCGGGGACTGACTACTGTCTCCCCGGGCATGTAAAGTCACCATTGGCTTTACTAGACCTAAATTTACTAACAGAACTAGTACAAACCATCCTATTGTGGACGTACTAGTAGGGGTAATTCGATTACTCCTGGGTCTGTTATTCGAGGGGGCACTGTCCCGTCCCCCCTCGTCGAGTTTTGGCTGGTGGCAGTGGAAACCACTTGTTATATTCGACCCCGAATATAACCCTATGGGATTCTTCCCATTGTTGGAGATTAATACTTTTTCTCGTTAATCTCTAACATACCACCGGTTTACTTATCTTAAATAAGTCTATCGGGTAGTATCTTCTGCCAGAACTCGGTTTTTAAAATGGCGTCTGTGTTCGTCTCTGTGACTCCTAAACCAAAGGTTGAGCGCTTTGTTCCACTTTTGGCGGGCTTCTGTACAGAGGCCCTCCAAAGTGGTGCCATTCTGTCTGGGTTACCACAGGGGTGTGGGAGGGGGTTTAGGCACCCTGGACTGAGTTGCCTTGCCAACTCCAGTCGCACTCTGGTGTGATTGGCCCAAGTGGTGAGCCACCCCGCTCACCACTTAGCGTGTTTTGTTTGACAGCTGGGCTGAATGAATGGGGGTTTTCTGCATAAAAGCAGGGCTTTTGGGACTGGATCTTTAGAAGTCGCCACAGGACCTAAGAATCCGACGAGGGTAAAGCTGAGCCAACCTGCAACGACGACACCTCCGGTGGAGCCCTGCTGAACCGACTCACCACTTCCCGACGACAGAGGAGATCTCCCCGCCGGGGAGTCTCTTCCCCTGACTGGTGGGAACAACCAGTCCCCTTTGCTTTTTCTTCGCTCCAGGACGCAGTGGTCGGATTGCCCGTGCAGAGCACCCCGGCAACCGGATAGCCACTACCCCTGTACAGCGACCAAAAGGTGGTGCCTTGTGACGGAGCACTCCGAGGCTGGTCTCTTCCCTGGTGGTGCAACGATCTTCAACTTTCCTTCGACGACGAGATCACCTCTTCTCTTAGCAAAGACCCGACGTGCATCCACCACCAGGAACAACTGCCCCCGCCGGAGCTGTCCCTCCAGAAACAAGGTACCGTGTCCGCGTGCCTTCCCTTTCTACCGGATAGAGTGAGGTGTCTTAATCCTCACCTCTCCATTGGGTCGCCTTCAAGCTTTCTTAACTTTCTGTTCTGAACTGGTCCAATCTTTCCATAACAATTTGCGATAAAGACTCGAAACGCATTTCCACTGAGACACTTTTTGGGGCATATCGCCTTGCCTCTCTCCGAGTGGGCCTGGCCTCTGAACTTTGTGATCTACAGTAGACCCTGCCTTACTTACCTTGCATTTGTCCGTAAAGTATTGGTACCGAGTTGATTTCATAACCTGCCTTATTTTTCTCTCCCGTCCTAACGAATACTAGAGTGCCATCTAGGTTAAAGCATACACCTCTGTCTGCAAATAAGTGATGCCGTCGAACCTAGACTTGTCGAACTATTGTTAGGGGGATTGATCTTTTTCTTATAGTAATTGTGATTGAAGTTTTTGCCGTATTAGTGCCAGAGTGTTTTCCATAGATGTGTTGTTATAAATAAATACCTTTATATCTTTACACCAAAGCCTTGTGCCGTGTGTGCTTGTTCTACTGTGTAAATTGCCCTATGTTGTATACTCCACATACTGCCTAACTCTTCTTGAGGGAAGTCTGACTGCTCAGCCACAGCTACCAAGTGAATCTGTGTGGTACAGACTGCTACCAAGTGGGTTTACTGCCAAACACCTGTAGTCCTAAATCTTTTGCAGTGGTCCCAGAGGGAACTGCACAGGTTTCCGCCTAACACTGGTGTACAGCGGTGGGATTTGTATCGAGTATACAGTTTAGAGTGCTTTTCAACACTTTAGGATAACTAACCACAAAGCTTAGCACTAAAAAGCATCTTCTAAAAAAACATGTCTACTATGGAAGTTTACAGTCAAGAATCCTTGTCAGGTGAAAATAATGAGAGCTTACGACCCCTCTGTAGACAAGAGAATCTTTCTGTAAAAGGCAAGAAAGTGGAACTGATAGCAAGATTGCTGGAAAACCAAAGTCTGGGTACTGGTTCAGAGGAACCAACTTCTCCAGCGAATGTAGAAAACAGTAATGGTATTGATCTGAATCAAAGTCTTGATAATGAGTCAGAAGAGGAAAGTGAACCTAATGAAGGTAGCCATTCTGAGCCTCTGTCTGCCTTACCTACTGTACCTACGGGGCCCATACCAGGTCCCACATGTAACCCTGCTTATTTTGAACTTGAAAAAATGAAGCTCGAATTAGAATACAAACGGTTCTTGGCTCAATCTGAAAGAAACGAAGAGCTCGAGTTCAGACGGATGAATGCCCAGGCTGAGCAGAAGCAAGCTGAGTTAAGGCTCAGAGAAATAGAACTTAATCACGAGTTAGAGATGAAAAAGTTGTCTGTGGAAAATGATTCTCTCTCCTCTGGTTCCTCTAGAAGCTCCAGTCCCAAAAGACCCCAGATGCCGAAGGAATTAGTGGGTATGTATGAACCGAGATTGGATGTGCTGGATTGGTTAAAACTGTTTGAGTACAATCATGGGCTCCAGGACATCACCGGGAATGATTTGCTTCCCTGGTTGTTCTCTAGGCTACCCCTTGTTGCGACTGATGTGGTAATGGAATTGGGGAAGGCGGATAAGAAGGATTACGAAAGTGTGAAACTGGCTTTGATAGCTAGGTTTGGGAAGACCCCTTCCCAGTATCTTAAGAGGTTTAGAACCCTCAAAAAGCATGATGGTACCCCTTTGGCTACCTCGGTGAGTGAAGGGTTGAAAAACTTAGAGGGATGGATTAAGGGTTACAAAGTGAACACTTATGAGGGTATGAAGAATCTTTTTATGTTGGAGTCGATTTATGATGCCTGTTCTCCCGAGCTCAGACAGCACTTGGCTGATTCGAAGGAATTGGATTCCAGGAAGCTAGCTAAGGCTGCTGACTTGTGGGTTGCCAACAGGGCTACTCATAAGGATTCTGGGGCAACTCAGAAAAAGGATGAGGGAAAACAGCCTAAGAAAGACTCAAAAGAGAATTCGAATAACTCAAATTCCAAAGAGGGCCCCAAACAAAACCAGAAGGGTAAGCCACAGGGAAAACCGCAGCAGAATAGTGTGCCTTCTGGTGCCAAACCGGAAGGAGGCCAGAACAAGCCACCATTCCAGAAAGCATTCGGTAAATGCTTTGTTTGTTGTACGACTGACCACGTGAAAGGAGATCCCAGATGTAAGGGTAAACCTTCAGGGGTCCAGTTTGTCTCCTTAGCCTTCGCTCCAGATGAGGAAGTCCAAATGGCAAGTGGAAACTTTCTACTGCTAGCTGATGAACCCATTGGAGTCTCAGCCAGCGTTTCTTTAGTATCCCTGGGGTTGTGGGAACAACAGAATTTAGATGTCTATAATTCTATCCCCGATAATACTAAAGAGTATTATAAGGACAGTGTCCAGGTGAATGGTCAGGAGACTCCTGCCATTAGGGACACTGGGGCCAGCATAACTGTGGTGGATAAATCGTTTTTTCAGGCTGAGGATGTTGCTAAGGCACCCAAACGCCTCACCAAGTTAGCTGGAGGGCCTGTGCAGATGCTTCCCCAATTACCAGTTCTCATCCAGTGTAACGACATGACTGTGAAGATACCTGTCAGCATACAGAGTGAGGTACCAGGATGCGTACTGTTGGGTAACGATTTAAAAACTCTCTGAGTTGTATCACATACTCCCAGACCTCCTAGTAAACGGTTACAGGAGCTAACCAGACCTGCAAGAGAGAGGACCACGCGCGGTACTCTCCAGGAGATGATGAAGAAAGAAATCACTCCTGCTCCACTGGAATTGTCGGCAGCTGTCTCCAAGAAATCAGAAGCGAAAGGGAAACCTAAGACTTCTACCCCGAAACCAGCAGTCAGCATTTCAGTGCAGCCAACAAGGACTTCCCCGCGGTTGTCCAAAGTTACACCCGTAACTACTCCTCCAGCTGAGGCTGAGAGGGAGGTACAACCTTGTGTGGTAGAATTAGACTCTGACGAAGAGCTAATGGAAGGCCAGGAACTCATTGGAGAGCTGAATCCTGTTGACCATCCTGAGCTGCAGTCTTTACTGGCAGAAGGTGGACCCAGCAGGGCAGATTTCAGTAAGGGACAGAGAGAATGTCCAACTCTGGAAGGTCTTCGCCACCAGGCAGAAGCTCAGGCTGAAGGGCAAGAGCCTGGGAAATACAGGTTGCACTGGGAAGATGGCCTCTTCTACAGCGAACCGACCGAGTCTGCACCTGGAGACTACAAACGACTTGTAGTACCCCAAGAGAACAGACCACAGTTCTTGCAGTTAGCCCACGAGATTCCTTTGGCTGGTCACTTGAGTTTCAAGAAGACTAAGGAAAGGCTCTCTCTCTACTTTTATTGGCCAAAGATGGGGGCCGAAGTGGAAAAACACTGCAGGAGCTGCCACACCTGCCAGACCCCTGGTAAGGTTGGCTCCAAGAATGTGGCACCTTTAGTGCCTCTCCCAGTTGTGGGAGTCCCATTTGAGAGAGTAGGGATTGACATTGTTGGTCCCCTTGATCCTCCAACCTCCTCAGGCAACATGTTTATACTTGTTGTAGTAGACCATGCTACTAGGTATCCTGAGGCAATTCCTATGAGGACTGTTACGGCTCCGGCTGTGGCTAAGGCCTTCCTTGGTATTTTTACCAGGGTCGGGTTTCCTAAGCAAGTAATCTCTGACAGGGGGTCAAACTTTATGTCCCACTACATGAAAGCCATGTGGAAAACCTGTGGAGTTACTTACAAGTTCTCAACAGCTTACCACCCACAAACCAATGGGTTGGTAGAACGGTTCAACCGAACCATGAAGAGCATGATAGGTGCTTTAGAGGAACCCCTTAAGCGTAAGTGGGACCTTCTACTGCCATGCCTTCTCTTTGCTTATAGAGAAGTCCCTCAGGAGGGAGTAGGTTATTCTCCCTTCGAGCTGCTCTATGGTCATCCCGTCAGAGGTCCATTGGCCCTGATTAAGGAGGGGTTGGAGAGTGCTCCTTCCCCCAAGCCAGTCAGAGTGACTGACTACGTGATAGGTCTCCGGAGGAGAATGTCGCACATGATGACAGAAGCAAGCGATAACTTGAAAGCTGGACAAGCATTGGTCAAGCACTGGCACGATCAAAAGGCTAACATGGTTGAGTTCGCTCAAGACCAGCTCATTCTCGTTATGATCCCAACAAGGCAGAGGGCCTTGCAAGACAAATGGATGGGACCCTTCAGAGTGGTGGGTAAACTCGGAGAGGTCACCTATCTGGTGGACTTGGCCAATCCCAAGGAGGCTCCGACAGTCTTCCACACCAACCGACTCAAAGCGTATGTCTCAAGACCGGATGTAGGAGCGTTGCTTCTAGCATCATCCGAGGGAGAAGAAGAGAGTGAAGCTCTTCCGAATCTCCTCAGAGGTTTACCTTTAGATGAAAAAATTGAAGGAGTAAATCTCTCTTCAAATCTGACACCCGAGCAACAAGAAGAGTGCAAAGCTATGTTTAATCAGTTTGCCTCCCTGTTCTTGCTTTCACCATGCTTGACCCCTTGGGGCCAGCATGACATACTCACTGGTGACTGTCTGCCAGTCAAAAGCAGAGGATACCAAATGTCAGAACACGTACGAACCCACATCAAAGGTGAGGTCAGCAAGATGCTCGATCTCAGGGTAATAGAGCCCTCTACTAGTCCATGGTCTAGCCCAGTTGTGTTAGTACCAAAGGCCGGATCTAAAGAACTTAGATTCTGCAAGGATTATAGAGCTCTTAATGCAGTCACCAAGACTGATGCCCACCCTTTGCCAAGAACAGATGAGTTGGTGGATAAACTTGGCGCCGCCAAGTTCCTCAGCACATTTGACTTGACGTCAGGCTATTGGCAAATAGCCCTGACAGACCATGCCAAGGAGAAAACTGCATTTTCTACCCCCGTTGGCTGATACCAGTTTAAGGTAATGCCTTTCGGATTGAAGAATGCACCTGCTACATTTCAACGGATGGTAAACCAGGTTCTGACTGGGATGGAGGACTTCTGCATGGCATACTTGGATGACATTGCAGTGTTCACTAATTCCTGGGAAGAGCATGTAACCCACCTGGGAGATGTTTTGCAGGCTCTTGAATGAGCCAATCTGACCATCAAGGAGAGTAAATGCCAAATTGGACAGAGTAAGGTAGTCTATCTTGGACATGAGGTAGGAGGTGGAGAAATAAGGCCTTTGCTCAGTAAGAATGAAGCTGTGCAAAATTGGACAACACCTACTACTCAGACCCAAGTGAGAGCCTTCCTAGGCCTCACTGGGTATTACAGGAATTTCATCGAGAACTATGGGACCATAGCTTCTCCCCTGAATGTCATCTCCTCGCCCAAATTTCCTAAAAAGGTTAGATGGAACGAGGAGTGCAATCAGGCTTTTGAAAACCTGAAAAAGGCTCTTTGCCAAGCCCCAGTACTCAGAGCTCCTGATTACCGCCAACACTTCATTGTGTAGACAGATGCTTCAAATGTAGGAATAGGTGCCGTACTCAGTCAACTGGATGGGAAAGGTAGGGAGCACCCCGTTTGCTTCATCAGCCGCAAGCTGAAGGATCCTGAAACAAGGTGGGCAACAATCGAAAGAGAGTGCTTTGCTATCGTGTGGGCTCTGAAGAAGTTTAGGCCATACTTGTATGGTTCTACTTTTGTCATTCAACTGACCACCAACCCTTGAGATGGTTAATGCAAATGAAAGGGGAAAACCCAAAACTACTGAGATGGTCGATCTGCCTGCAAGGGTTTGATTTCACCATTGAGCACAGGTCAGGGTGTCACCACCAAAATGCTGATGGTCTCTCTAGGATGTATGTCATCGACTAGAGGTATGAGATTCATCCAGGAGTGGATTAAATCCTCCTGTCCCTTACTCTGAGGGGGGCGAGTGTTAGGGAGAATTCTCTGTTTAGGCTGAATTTCCTAACCTAGTGAGTCCCCCAGCAGCTTTGCTGGATTTCTGGAGTTTGTTTTTTCCATCCTGCCAAGAGTGAGACTCTTTTTCTCCCACTCTTGGACATGAATGTGTGTAATTCCTTTAAATGTCAATGTGTTCTATGGGCTATGGGGTCTTTAACTCCATAGGGTCTCATATGTTTTTCTATGTGTGTTACACTGCACCCTCCGTGCCGTAACACTGGGGTGTCCTAGCGGACCTCCATCATAGACTCCATACCCGGGGACTGACTACTGTCTCCCCGGGCATGTAAAGTCACCATTGGCTTTACTAGACCTAAATTTACTAACAGAACTAGTACAAACCATCCTATTGTGGACGTACTAGTAGGGGTAATTCGATCACTCCTGGGTCTGTTATTTGAGGGGGCACTGTCCCGTCCCCCCTCGTCGAGTTTTGGCTGGTGGCAGTGGAAACTACTTATTATATTCGACCCCGAAAATAACCCTATGGGATTCTTCCCATTGTTGGAGATTAATCCTTTTTCTCGTTAATCTCTAACATACCACCGGTTTACTTATCTTAAATAAGTCTATCGGGTGGTATCTTCTGCCAGAACTCGGTTTTTAAAATGGCATCTGTGTTCGTCTCTGTGACTCCTAAACCAAAGGTTGAGCCCTTTGTTCCACTTTTGGCGGGCTTCTGTACAGAGGCCCTCCAAAGTGGTGCCATTCTGTCTGGGTTACCACAGGGGTGTGGGAGGGGGTTTAGGCACCCTGGACTGAGTTGCCTTGCCAACTCCAGTCGCACTCTGGTGTGATTGGCCCAAGTGGTGAGCCACCCCGCTCACCACTTAGCGTGTTTTGATTGACAGCTAGGCTGAATGAATGGGGATTTTCTGCATAGAAGCAGGGCTTTTGGGACTGGATCTTTAGAAGTCGCCACAGGATCTAAGAATCCGACGAGGGTAAAGCTGAGCCGACCTGCAATGACGACACCTCCGGTGGAGCCCTGCGGAACCGACTCACCACGTCCCGACGACAGAGGAGATCTCCCCGCCGGAGAGTCTCTTCCCCTGACTGGTGGGAACAACCAGTCCCTTTTGCTTTTTCTTCGCTCCAGGACGCAGTGGTCGAATTGCCCGTGCAGAGCCCCCCGTCAACCAGATAGCCACTACCCCTGTACCCCGACCAAAAGGTGGTGCCTTGTGATGGAGCACTCCGCGGCTGGTCTCTACCCTGGTGGTGCAACGATCTTCAACTTTCCTTCGACGACGAGATCATCTCTTCTCTTAGCAAAGACCCGACGTGCATCCACCACCAGGAACAACTGCCCCCGCCGGAGCTGTCCCTCCACAAACAAGGTACCATGTCCGCCTGTCTTCTCTTTCTACCGGATAGAGTGAGGTGTCTTAATCCTCGCCTCTCCATTGGGTCGCCTTCAAGCTTTCTTAACTTTCTGTTCTGAACTGGTCCAATCTTTCCATAACAATTTGCGATAAAGACTCGAAGCGCATTTCCACTGAGACACTTTTTGGGACATATCGCCTTGCCTCTCTCCGAGCGGGCCTGGCCTCTGAACTTTGTGATCTACAGTAGACCCTGCCTTACTTGCCTTGCATTTGTCCGCAAAGTATTGGTACCGAGTTGATTTCATAACCTGCCTTATTTTTCTCTCCCGTCCTAACGAATGCTAGAGTGCCATCTACGTTAAAGCATACACCTCTGTCTGCAAATAAGTGATGCCGTTGAACCTAGACTTGTCAAACTATTGTTAGGGGGATTGATCTTTTTTTATAGTAATTGTGATTGAAGTGTTTGCCGTATTAGTGCCAGAGTGTTTTCCATAGATGTGTTGTTATAAATAAATACCTTTATATCTTTACACCAAAGCCTTGTGCCGTGTTTGCTTGTTCTACTGTGTAAATTGCCCTATGTTGTATACTCCACATACTGCCTAACTCTTCTTGAGGAAAGTCTGACTGCTCAGCCACAGCTACCAAGTGAATCTGTGTGGTACAGACTGCTACCAAGTGGGTTTACTGCCAAACACCTGTAGTCCTAAATCTTTTGCAGTGGTCCCAGAGGGAACAGCACAGGTTTCCGCCTAACATAAAGCTCAGGCATCTGACTTAGATTTCCTTGCCATTACTCAAGGCAAACAGGATCTTCTGCCCTATCTTGCCCGTTTCAGTCAGTTGGCCACCAAAACAACATGGCCAGAACAAAGAAGGCTGCAGTGTTCTATAAAGGACTGTCGGAAGAACTCAAAGACGCCCTATCAGTTGTGCCTTCCCTACCATCTGCCTTTCCTGAGATGGTCTACAGGTGAACACCCGGCTTCATCAATGACGTGTAGAGCGTCGAGTACCGATTTGCGACCCTCTAAATTGGATCTATCCCCCTCGACTCCATCCGGGGATATAGAACCAATGCAGATCGGAGCAACCATAGGCCCTTTAACTAAGGCTGAAAGAGAGAGGTGAATGGCAAACAACCTGTGCCTTTATTGTGGTCAGTCTGGTCATTTCATTCATGTGTGTCCTAAAAGGCCAGTAAAGGTGGCAGGAAACGCCAAGACTTGTCCTTAAACTGAACCGGGGGGATGAGTCTACCTATGGATGGTTCGGGTGGACCTCTTATGTCCTCACTTATTTACCTGTTCATGAGCTCCTCTTCTGTTTCAGCCAATGTTTTCTTTTCTTGACTGGTGATGATAGATTCCGATGCTAGTTACAAGTACATGGATATTCAACTGGCCAAACAACATGGGTTGCCTCTATTCCCAAAACCCAGACCCAAAGAGGTACAGGCCGTAGATGGCTCTTGTCTCGTATTAGGACATGTTACTGAAAACACGGGTCCCATTATGATGTCCACTTCCAAGGGACACTACCAATGGGTTTCCTTTGATCTCATTTCGACTCTTCAGTTTGGTGTTATACTTGGTCTGTCATGCTTGAAAACCCATAACCCTATCATTGATTGGGCTCAACAGACAGTCCGGTTCTCCTCCAAATTCTGTGCTAAACAATGCCTTCAAAATCACGTTGCGGCTGTGCTATCCCCTGTTTAGCTATGGTGGCCAATGTTTTGTCGATAAGCCCCACTTTGCAAAGCCCTGCTCCAGAGTTTCCCTCGGAATACCTGAGTTATGCGGACGTTTTTGACAGGGGACTTTCTAAAAAACTGCCACCACATCGGAGTTATGATTGCACCATTGACTTAGTGCCTGGGGCCGTCGTTCCACACGGCTGTATATATTCCCTCATCCAAAAGGAGCAGGACTATTTGCGGGAATGCATAGAGAAAGCCTTATGGTTGGGTCATATCTGACATTCTTGCTCTCCTGCTGCTTCCCCAATATTCTTGGTTCCCATGAAAGAAGGGGATCTATGCCCTTGTGTGGACTATAGAGCCCTTAACAAGATAACTATAAAAAATCAGTACCCAATGCCTCTCATATCAGAGCTTTTGGATAAGGTGTCTTCCTCCACGATATTCACCAAGCTCGGTTTGAGGGTGGCATATAATCTTGTACAGGTCCGACGGGGCGACAAATGGAAGACCGCTTTAAAGATAAAATGTGGTCTTTACGAATAATGCGTCATGCCCTTCGGGCTTTGTAACGCCCCGGCCACATTTCAACATTTCATTAACGAAATCTTCCATGATATGTTGGATTGTTATGTGGTTGCTTACTTGGATGATATCCTGATCTTTTTTGATACTTTGCAGCATCATGTACAACATGTCAGTTCTGTCCTGCAATGCCTTCGGGAACATTCCTTGTTCGCAAAATTGGAAACATTTGTTTTCCATGTCTCCTTGGTTGAATTCCTATGGTTTTGCAAATCTGCTAAAGGGGTGCATATGTGCTCTTCCAAAGTACAAGCAGTGCTGGATTGGCCTGTTCCAACTACTGTGAAAGCTGAGATTGCCGCTCCTCTCACTCGCCTTACTAACCCTTCTGTCCCATTTTGTTGGGATCAAAAGACACAATTGGCATTTCAGGCATTAAAGGAGGCATTTACTTCCACTCCTGTCTCACAATCCCTCTCTTCCTTTCATCGTGGAGGCGATGCCTCGGCTATCGCAGTTAGGGCTATTTTGTCAAAAGTCTGTCCCACCACGCGGCGCCTGGCATCCGGTTGTTGTTTATACCAACCACCGTAACCTCCAAGCATTGTCCTATGCAAAGTGCACAAATGCATGACAAATACGATGGCATCTGTTCTTTACGCTGGTCGACTTTACGGTCACCTACCGATCTGGTCCGTTGCATGGCCAAGCCAACGCTTTGTCTCGCATTGGTATTGACCTAGACACGCCTAAACCATGGCCCTCTATACTGCCATCTGGGTCAGTGATTTGTGTTTGCCCTGTTTCATCCAACCCTTTTGGGTTGTCTCAAACAATGGGTTCAGGATCATTCCTCTCTCCTGGATGGTTTAGGCATCAAACTCGTTACAGGTCTTCCTTATGTTCAAGGATTGTTATATCTTCCTCACAACCATTCCAGGACCCTTACCCTGGAATGGTTGCATGATTTGTGGATAGCGGCACACCCGGGTCAGACAAAGACTTATGATCTCTTGCATCGTTGGTGCTGGTGGCCAACTATGAAGGTAGATATCAACCTGCACGTTTCTCGATGTGCCACCTGTGTACAATGCAAAAGAAAACCAGGCAAACCAGGCAAACCGGTGGGTCTGTTGATGAAGATGCCTTTACCCCCACGTCCATGGCATAGAGTGACCCTTGATTTCGTGGTGGATCTACCAGTGGTAAAAAATATGTCAACCATTCCTGTAGTGGTAGACGTATTTACTAAAATGGCTTGCTTTATACCATGTCGAGGCACCCCCTCAGCCACTCAGGTAGCGAGTTTGTTTTTTGACCATGTGGTTAGATATTTTGGACTCCCTTCTGTGATGATATCAGACCGTGGTTCTCAGTTTACTTCACGTTGTTGGAGTGCCCTAACAGATTCTCTGGGTATTGACGCACACCTCTTTTTAGCATACCACCCTCAGACTGACGTACAAACGGAGCGCAACAATGCCACCATGGAACAATACCTCTGTTGTTTGTGTCTGCAGTATCAATCCGACTGGTTGTCGGTCTTGGCAGCCGCTGAATTTGCATATAACAATTTGAGGCATTCTATGCTCTGTATGGGCTGAACCCCAGAATACTCCCACATGTTTTACTGTCTTTTGAGCATGTCCCGGCAGCTAAAACCATACGGGACTCTCTAGTGACTGTCCATTCGGCAGTTGCAAGACACTTACAACTTGCTCAGTCGCGGGTCAGGCGGATAAACAGCATTCTCCAGCCCCATTTAGCATCCTGGTGACTTGGTTTGGTTGTCCACGAAACACTTATCTATTCATGGGAAGTGTAAGCTGCTCCCCTGTTATGTGGGTCCTTACAAAATTCTACAGTGCCTCAAACCTGTTGTTGTCCAGTTGGGTATTCCAGCATCTTGGCGGATACACCCAGTGTTCCACTTCTCCTTGCTTTGCCCCTGTGTGCCTGGCACCCGGCTTCTTACATCCCCTGCTTCTGTGATGGTCCAAGGCGAAGAGGAGTACGAAGTGCATTCTATCTTAGACACCCGGCTTTGCCGTGGTATCAGCTATTACCTGGTGGACTGGAAGGGCTATGGCCCTGTGGAGCGGACTTGGGAGCCTGCCTCCAATTTACATGCTCTCCGTCTGTTGTGTTTGTTTTGGTTGAAATGTCTATGTGGTACCTGGGGTAGGATTCCTTTGCGTTGGGGTACTGTCATGACCCAGTTTCCTACACCAGGAGCTAGACACCTGACCATGCATACCTGGGAATTGCCTTGGCATTTATTACAGCGCTAATACCAAAGAAACTACACTTCCCAGCATTCCCAGACTGGAGGCGGTCATGTGATCCACACGCAACGTGCTTCCCGTCTTCCCCATGCTGTGGCTAATTGTACTGTTTGGGGACGCTCCTCCGGTGCTCCTTAACTGTGTTTTGCCTATGAGTTAAGTCGTTATTACATTATCCTGATTTCCTTGCATTCTGACATCGGATTGTTCAAAGGACTGATTTTGCTTCATCCTTGTTCTGCTCCCTGATGCTAAATCCCTTTCTTAGTTGGTTACCTGGGTGCCTGACCTTCGGACTGTCCAACAACGCTGTTGTTGGTTAATCCCTGCATTTGCAACTTCTATCTATTGTTCTCCGGCAGTCTTGAACAAGCTTACGTTCCTTGCCTCAAAGATTCGCAACATGGTGGCAGTGCTGCTGGTGGCTGTTGGACCCGCCCTGCAGTGGCTTGCTGCTGGGCCGCAGCTTGGTCGACATTCATGGTGACGAGCTCACAGGCATCCCAGATGGATTGAATGGGGCCGCAACTCGCACCACCTTACCTTGCAGCGTGGACCTCCTTCAACTGGACATTGACAGGCCAAAGATGTTTCACAGGCAAATGTCCTCCTACAATCACCAGCGCTTCAAAAGGCATCCATCGATGTACAAACTACCACAGGCACAGTCCCACAAGCCATTTGGGAGCATATGCTGCAGACACAGTTCAGGCCAAAGGCCCCATAAATTGAGCAGGGTTGGCCCAGGGAACACCATGGAACAGCAGGCCTCCCCTGGCTGGACACCCAACACTCGACAAAAATGGATGAAAATGTTCAAAATTCACATCAAGAACCACATCATGTGCAAGATATGGCTTCTGCCCCAATAATTTCCAAAAATTGGGCCTGGATGGCTCACTATGTCTTCAAAATGAAGCCGCGACCTACCTAGGCCCGGATTCCAACATGGCCGCTGACCGCATGGTTTGTATCCCTCTCAGCGGCATGTTTCGAACGATGGGGTTCATGTAAACCCAACAAAATAAATCACAGCCCAAAGTCACTGCCTGCCCGGTTGCATCCCGACTCGTCGCCACTGTTGCCTCTCTCCTTGCGTCCTGAGAGCCCCCCACTTCTCAGACACACACGGACACAGTGTTGTAGGTTCGGTCTCCCCGGTCACTCTGCAGCGGCCGGGAACACCCTGTTTATTTATATCGCACGCGGCGGAGTGAAACGTCACTCCGCAGCATGGGCGCGCCCTTAAAGGGGCAGCACCGCAGCCACTATAACATAACTCAAGATAATACTTTGTGAATGGCGGTGGAGTCACGTGTGGGGTATATTTTCACAGGAAAAAACTAAGTTTGAACAACTGTGTCGAGAAAGAGATGCAATGTGATGCATGAGAGAAAAGTAGTGGTGTGTATTTTTAGCCGAGGAAATCTTCATCTTGTTCAGACTTCTCCCTGTTCGCCTCGAGAAATAAACATAGAGCGTTTATGGAGTCCGCGTTGTATAATTAGTTTCAAGCCATATCTCTTGAGGCCGAGGTGCAGACTAAAATAAGGTTGGGCGAGGAGATAAACTTGAAGAAAACGGGGTTTGACTAATGGTCTTTATCACATGCTCTTTTGTTTATTCATGTCTCTGTCTCTAGACTCCCAAACAAGCACCGAGATCCTATACACCGTGGATTACGTGGGACTTTATGCAACATCAATAGACTAACTTGAGGCGTCTGAAAACCGCACAGCGTGATTTCTGCACTAATTGCTTGTAAAACTGTGTCAGAGAAAACGGTTAAGTGAGGTATTTTATTGTACTAAAATCCACCATGGTCAAAACCATGCTCTTGGCAGGAATTCTGTTTTTATGTTTTGAAGTAATTCATGTTGGCATGCTTCTTTAAGAATTCATAGCTGTTAGCTGATACTTTAAAATAAATAGGTACATAATTGAACTTTTAAATCTACAGATAGTTTCAGCCCTGCTCGACTTACATTATTTGTTTTGCATAGTTTACGGCTGTTTAAATCTAAAAGGGGTTGTACATTCTCAAAGGGAAGCGTGCCTAGTGGCAAAGAATGACGGTCAGATTATTCTTTTATCCAACCACGTTCCTGCAGAAATTCAACTCTAAATTAAATCATGGTATTAACAGATGGTGTCAAGTATGGAAATAGTCGCACTTCCTGTGTTTATGTTTGGAGGGCAGTCCGTGCAGGCCACCACATTGGTCTGTGTGGCTGAGTATTTTTAGCTGCTCAGGCTGCCATGCCTCTGTTGCCTCTGGGATGTGTTCCAATCATGTTATGTGTTTGCCAAAGGATGGAAAAGGGGTGATGATTTATAGAGCATGTCCAATCAGCTCTTGTATCCAAAGCTGACCTGCCTCATGCACGCCCAGGTCACCAGTGTATTCATACGCACCCATCCAGGAAAAACACCTCACAGCAGGCATAACATGCCGACTCAGACAAGTAAGTTCAGGAAAGCGGCAGTGTGATTAACAGACAAGGGGGTTTCATCGCGAATACAAAGCGGCAGAAATTTAGATGCGACTTCTTGTGTGAAAGATGCATTTTAACAGCAATTTGTAATTTCCGTTTTCTGTTTCCAGGGCGAATATGAGGTACTATGAACTTTATAATAATACCTTAATTGTTGAAAGCTATTTTTGTGTTCCGAGAAACATATCTTAAGATTTAGACACTTTTCACTTTTCACATTTGGCGCATGTTTAAAAGTAAGGAAAGCCAGATGTTAATAAAAGCATCCTCAGTGACTTGCTTGAATTACAACCCCCAAAATATACATAAAATAATGCTTTTGGAGGTTGAGAAATACTGAAGTGTTTTATTTTATTCTGGTATGCCCTTTAAACTATTCACCGTTTTCTTCAAATAGTGACTGAAGACAGAACTTTCTTACTCTCTGAAGGTTTGTATTGTGAGTCCCATGGTGGACATTAGCTGTGCATACCTATATATATATATCACTAAAAATAAATTGTTAAGGGGACGTTATGGTTAAGTTGTGCTACTAGAAACCTGTGAAATTCACTAAACTTCAGAAATGTGACATTATGGTTCAAAGTAAAACCGAAAAACCCCTGAAATTCGCCAGTTATGGTAGGCTAAGCAACCATACCTGCCTGTACCACTGTGCACTGCTAACACTAACACCCAGGACATGAAAGATGGCATCAAAAATGTCATTGATGACATCACTGATCATATCACATGTGTAGCCCCTTTGTTTTTGTTCACTGCCATATATATATATAATTCAGTAAAAAAAACTTTGTTAAAGGGACGTTATGGTTCAAGTAAAACTGAAAAACCCTTGACATTAGTTAGTTATGGTAAGCTAAGCAACCATAACTCACACCACCTACGTGCATTTCTAAGACTAACACCCAGGATATGAAAGATGACATCACAAATCACATTTCCAATTACATTGTAACAATGGTTCTAAGGGCAACATTGACAATGTTCATGGTGAGACACAGTGTTCTTTTTGCATACACAAAGTATGCATTTTTGTTAAAGCAACCGCTTTGTTTGCCCAGATATTTGCAATACGGCGCCATGACCGTTGCCTTACACCATCATAAATTATGTTATGTCACTCCTAATAGCTAGTTCAGCGTAGGGACAGAGGGGGACAGGCCTGTCATCCCATAACATTATAATGGACAGGCAGTTGGTCACAAGCAGTTGCATCTGGCGTGGAAAGAAGCCGTCACTTGGTATCTGGAAATCATGGCACGCACAGTACGGCAAGATGTAGCTAGGCAGAAAACGTAAGAGAATATCTGTGTCAATACCCAAACTTTAGGAAAACATTCCAAAACAGACACAAAGATTGTCGAAAGTAGTACACAAATGGAAGTGGACAAACATGACATTTTCAGGAATTATTAGCATTGACCATGGGTACAAATAGTGCAAGCTTACAAAGGCCGCGAAACAGCAGTCGCCGTAAGGGTTAAAAAAATGCCAACTACACAGTGGGAGGATAATTCAGTTATGAAGCCAACATGAATGGACAAGCAAGAAAAAATTACATGTCTTGATGTTACACAAGAGCAAAAAAACGTGCAAACTGATACAAAAACCTATGTGGGCAAGCATAACATTTGAAAGAAGAAGAAATAACGGTCAACAAGTGAGCCTCTACTCATAGCCTGCAAACGCTAACAATGTGCACTCTCTGTTATTGAAGGAAAAATGTAACTGGGCAAAAAAATAATACTTCAGTTACATTGTCACAATTAGTGTTGGGTAATATAAAATTAAAACACGGGTCGGTGTAGAGTCGTCAAAATTAAACGTACATGATCTTGACAGCCTGCATTGCTTTTCGCAAAGTCAGACAGCAATGTGTTCGCAGCAAAGAATCTTTGTGAACTGATATTTCATGTTTCTTACAAACGATTTAAAACTTAACCTTATCAAATGGTATGTTTTTCTAAGCTCTCAATCCTTGCATAGCTTTTTAAGTTTCTCTTTCGCTCAAGGTCAAAAAACAATAGCCCCTTATGGATTGACTTGGATGCGTGGGCTTACTGAGCTCACAACCAAAAAAGCAGATGAACTGACCTTCACTCAGAAGGCAAATACATTCTCGCTTTGCAACAACATATGACAATCCAATCATGAGAACCGCTACTCCCATACGCCTCCAGAACCACTGTTTCCAACAAACACTCCAGGTTGCGGGCTCAGATTTAAAAATGTAGGACACCAGTCCGACTTCAATATTAATCTGAAAACATTGTAACACAGATGCAGGCATTGGGCGCCGTGCATTGAGCACCAACTTCCACTTTACTGTGTAAACTTTGTGGCAAGAAAACACCATTTTTTGGTTTGCGCTGCCACATTCCATCCCAAGCTAATTAAAGCTCACCTTCGGAAACAGTATTTCATAAGTATAACAAGTCCATAGGTGTCTTGTTTTGTATGATTTACCGGCGATGTCCGTGTACACCAAAACATGAATGAAAGATTGCGGAAGCAGCGAAGAAATGTTTTGCACTTCACGCTGTTCCACAGCCAATCAGTGAAAACGCCACATGTCCGTGGACATGACACTACAGATTAGCCAATCGATTTCTTGTCCGCGGAGCAAACAGGGAAGTGTGACCGCAGAGCATATTGGACATAGATATCACTATTTCTTTCTGACCTACTTTTTGATTGTTTTAAAGAAAACTACTGGACGTATTTACACCAAATGTACAAAAGCACGCTTCCAGGACCAAGCCGCTGCCCCTGCTGCAAATTTGGTGAAAATCCGTCCAGCGGTTTGGCCTGTAGGTGTGGGCAAAGTTTTTTCCCCAGTCATTCTATGGAAAAAAATTACTTTTTGGGACCCCCCTATTAACTTTTCCCCCCCTGGACCAAACATCACCAAACTTTGCAAAAAATGTCAGAGTGGCCCATATACTATAAGTTTGGTGAGGATTCGTCCAGGGGGAGCAGAGTTATATGCCGCCCAAAAATGCTCTTCCTATGGAAACAGAAACTTAACCATAACTACACAGCCACTACCGTGGGTGTGTAATATATTCAAGGGAAGAACTTCAGTTGCAGGGACCTTAAGGTGAGAACTTAATGCAACAAAACCCCAGAAAATCAGCTAAAGCCACCTAAATGCTGTACCCCCCTTATTGCGCAGCCCATGACTACAATGATGACAACACAGATCACATCACTGATGACATCATATAATTACACTACATCAGTAACTGGCATTAAGCATGGCTTTCAGCCATGGCCAGTGATCATGGCAAAATATATGTTAACACATGAATGGGTACTAGTCATGGCCTTCAGTTATGGAGAGTCGTCACAGCCTTCACCCATGTGCACTGAATATTTAAAACACTAACAGGCCACCAAGCATAGTTTTTGGCCTTTACCAGTGGATACAGATTTCATCCGTGTGCAATGTATATTATATACACTGATCAGGCACTAGACATGGACTTTAGCACAATAATGGCGAAAGGCCCCAATCTTTGGCTGTGCCCACTATATGTTCTAACATATAAATGGGCCACTAGCCATGGCCTTTGTCCTTGAGCAGTTTTTACATCTTTTGGCCATGTCCACAGTATATTTTAAAATAATAAATTGCAATAAGCACCCACAGTGTAGTATACAACACTAACCAGCCATTAGCTATGGCCTTCGGCCGTGCACACAGTATATTATATACACTAACCAGCCAAAAGCCAAGTTCTTCAATACAATACTGGCCAGTGGCCATGGTCTTTGGCTGTGCCGACTGTATATTCTAACATATTATTGGGCACTAGCTATGGCCTTTAGCCACTGACTACAGCTTTCAATGTTGCCCACTGTATATTTTAAAACAGTGATGGGCTACTGGGCAAGGCTTTTAACCATGCACAATGGTCTTTTTGAACACCAACCAACCACTAGCTATAGCCTTTGGCGCCTGCCAGTAACCACAGCCTTTGTCATGGCGAAGTCCACGGCCTAAATTGTTATTAAAGTCATCAAAGTTTTCATGAACTAACTTATAAATTATGTTATGTCTAATTCCATTATTGATGTAATCAGTTACATACAATGCAATTAGTTTTGTCACCAGTGATGACATCAGTGATGTGATTTGTCATGTCATCAGTGTTCTCATACATCATATAATTAGTAATGTCATCATTGATGTGATTTGTGATGTCATCATTGTGGCAATAGGCTGCTCAATACGGGGTGCGAAGTTAAGATGGCTTTAGCTGATTTTCAGGGGTTTTGTTGTGTTATGTTCTCCCCTCAACATCCCTGCAAATAAAGTATTTTCCTTAAATTTCAAAGGTGTTGATACAATGTACTGCTCACCTTAACATCCCTGTAACTAACATTTTTTGTTAGATAGTTTAATCAATAGCATTTGATTTTAGAGAGACTGGCATTTGAGATAAACTTAACTCTACCTAACTAATTCACAGATCAAGCAGATTTTGGCCATTTATAAATCGGAGGATTACAAGTATATTCAAATCATTTAACAATTATCTGGTGGAAGACAAACACTAGAGAACAGAAGAAATCCAAATCTTGGAAAGCTGCGTCCCCTGCACACTGTCAATGAGGCAATAAGCCTAAGGAGATGTAAAAACAGGTCTGACTGGTTTCAAGAAGGCTTTTTGTATATTTTACACAAATATAGTGTATACAATTTTTAGAATGACAGTGATATGTAATTCAATACATCCAAAGAATGACATACAATAATTATGTTAGTTTTTAGATGAAAAGATGTCTTCTCCTTTTTTATTATTTTCAGTTTGGCCCAACGCGTTTCGAGATTCATATTCTCTTCATCAGGGGCATAAATCTTCAATAATTCTTTCACTTTAATCTACAAATAATTCATCAAACATTAATTAATGTTTTTACAAAAGGTCAAAAGAAAAATAATTAACCAAGTTGAATCACCTTTTATAAAAAAACAGTCAAAAAAACTATTTATAAAGAATGGTATCCCCTTACAAGTTCCTCAATTAACCTGACCTTGCTAGGGTACAATTGTTGAGAGTGCAATGATTTGATTCATGTTGTACATTTGGTACGGATATATATTATGTCATGTGAGACCAAGATTGAAAATAATCTAGTTTTAACAGTATTTCTACACATTATGAACCTTTAATTTACATAGATATACTGTCTTGAGACATAATAATGCCTAGAAAAAATTCAAATAAATAAATAGAGCCTGAATATAAAGTAGGGAAGAGGTGGGGAGAAGGAGAACTCACCATTCTTCCGGTAAGATAGTGGATTGAAGTACAGGGCGAGAGCAGTGGTTGCTGAAGGTAGTCTAGTGAGGAAGCTCCGTTCTCCTATGGGAGAATAAGAGCATAAGTGCCTGCAGTCCGTGTAGGCTTAAGAAATAGCCCTATGATGTAAAAGAGAACTTACTTTCAATTAGATGATAGAAGAAGCAACAGTCCACGGCAGGAATGCGGTCAGGAAGCCCAGCTCTCAGACCGCATCTGCCACGGACTGTTTATTTATACTCAATGATGGAGCCGTGACGTCACTCGCGCCTGCGCGAGTGGCGTCACAACAATCATGACGTCACTCGCGTGCGCGCGAGCGGCGTAATGTCAGGAAATATCAGGATGCGTGTGCGCGGGCGGTGTCAATAACACATCACTCGCCACCATGTAAACAATATGAAGGTAAGTAGACGAGACGTGATAACATGACTGCTGTCACGCGCTATTCAGGTCTGTGAAAGTAGAATATTATAAAGGCTCACTATTCACTGTGTGTCTATGAACAAAAAGTGAAAAGAAGTAATCTAAAAGGTATTATGTTGCATGTCAAGCTGCAACGGCCTACTGACACAAAATAATGGTGTAAACGGCTAAAGGGCCATTCTTAAAGGCTTCATTAATGAAAAAGATAATAACAATGGTTTGATCATTGCAATAAACAATCCAAGTACACTGGAGAGCATTGTTGTGATTCAATGTTGACTATGCAGAATATCCAACTTTTACATATCAACATTTCAAAAAAAAGGACAAGCACCTGTACAAATTGTCTAACCCAAAACGGAAGGGTGTACAATCTAGTGTTAGTACCATCCTAAAAGGTGTTATAATCAGGGAATCCTAGAAACCAATTACCGGTTATTAGGCAAGCATTGTGTGAATGTGAACAATAGCTATGTTTACAGAAATGGACCTAAATAATAGTCCTCATTAAGGCCCAGTGGGGTCATTGCGTCAAGTTTATTGATCCAGAACACTTCTCTCTGGGCCAATAGTTTACGTAGATTACCTCCCCTGCTGAGGGGATGTAGAACCTCCAAAATCACTAATCGCATTTGACAGACATTGTGTCTTGAGTCACGGAAATGTCTGAAGACTGGTGATTTTATGTTCTGTTCCTGATGCACGATTTGTGTTCCGTCCATCTATCCTTTGCCCTTCTGTTTGTCTTGCCGACATAGTATTTCCCGCAAGGGCAGCGAATTGCGTAGATGACATTTTTGGTGTCGCATGTCGTGAAGTGCTTCAACATGATTTTTTTACCAGTATGTGGGTGACGGATGTGGTCTCCTTTAATTAGGTTATTACAATGCTGGCAATGTAGGCAAGTGAAAGTGCCAAATTTTGGTTTACTTAGAATCTTCTGGGTTGTTGATTTGCTCCTTTCCGCTCTTATCAATTGGTCTCTGAAATTCTTTCCACGTTTATAAGCCATCATAGGGGGATCTGGAAATAAGTTGGATAAAGTTTCATCTAATTTGATCAAGTTCCAGTTTTTATGAATGATTCTCTTAATTTGGAAACTTTGGCTTGAATATTTGAGCGTATGTATCAGATTTTTTTCTTCTTTCTTTCGATTGGCCTGTAAAAGTACATTTCTGTCATGTGTCTCAGTGCATATGATGGCTTTGTCGATGGTCTCTGGAGGAAATCCTCTGTCTAAGAACCTTTTCTTCATGGTATTGTATTCTTCTTGTAATGTGTCCGTTTCAGAGGTAATTCTTTTGAGTCTTAACAACTGACTGTATGGTAAATTGTCTTTGAGATGTTTAGGGTGATGGCTTGCATGATGCAGACAACTGTTCACATATGGCCTTCGGTCATGACTGGTGGGAAAGGCCACTCTATATTTTAAAACTCTTGCAACCCATTGCTCAAAGACGTTCATCAATCACAAACTGATTTTGTCCTGTTTTGACAGTGATTTTGTTATGAATAAAAAATTGCAGGCTTTGAGAATTCATAATGTTTTAAGGCAATGCGCAGTGAGATTACATTATTTTTTATGCACCACACACTTTGGTTAAGCAGTGTGCTCCAAGCCCCTTGTTTTATGGCCGGTCTCTTGGTGACTGTCGTGATACATCGTACAGCCCCAACTAACCACATTTAAGCAGCACCGAAATGGGAAGAAAATGACCGGCTGCAATAATAACATATGCCCAGGTACTTCCTGCATCCATAGCGAAAATCAAAAGGTGGCACCCATGAATATACACACAGTAAGTGAGCATATATCTTAAAATGAAACATACAAATGTATTTAATTTGACCTTCTCTTAAGAAGAATGTGTGCAAGACAACATAGCATTGGACTTTTTAAAAGGGTAATGAACACCAGAAAAATAACCTGAGAGAGGAAATGTTCCAATAAATATGCTGGTAAAGTATAAAACGTGCTCACCTTTTAAACCCAGCAATCTGTAGTGAAATATTCCATGGAAAAGAAAATCCCAATACGAAACAAGTGCTTGTGGTCCTATGGGTCTGCACTGGGAACATGACAACCTGAGTAAAATCCTGGTAGCCAAATACTTCAGCAAGCTTGCCAACGTCAAAAAACTCCAGGTGTTGCATCCGCCCTCTGAAAAAATGTTACGCTCTTCACCCACATTTGCCTTTTACTGGTGCCCTGAAAACAGCCACAATCAGGGGACAATAACTGCACCGTTGTCCAGAATTGCAAACTCTCTTACCACATTGTGGGCAAATACTCATGACTTACTTGCCCTCTCATCATTTCGTCGCCTCACCCCCATGCCTGGCTTTCACAAATACTCTACTTTATAAAGCTAACTTGAAAAGTACACATACCATAGTGTCACTCAAATAGATAAGCCCTTATTCAACTATGTTATGCAAAAAGTCTACAATTGTGCCAATATTCCCCCCATCTTGACTGCAAGACCACAAATAGCTGAATGCAATTGAGCAAAAGGCAAAAAAATGGTGCAAAGCTGTGGATGCCGTGTGCTATGAGATATTTAAAACTAGGTAAACACACAGCATTCAGGACTGTGGACTGTCTCCCATCCATGCAATAACCGAGACTTACCCTGCTTAGTTTCAAAGCGAGGAAGGATCCAGCCCCCTTAGGGCATGTTTCTCTAAGTGGTCCTGTACGGTTGACTCATTTATTAGGCAACATGGCCTAAGGGTCTGACCCCTTCCTCACTTTGAAGCTAAGCAGGGTTTGTCCCAGTTACTGCTGGGATGGGAAAGCCAATGTTGCTCTAAAAATATCTCTTTTGAATTTTGCATTATTGTCTGGGAGACTTTAAATACCATTATGCAATCCAGCAAAAGGCACAAAATTGTATCTGAGTGCAAAACCTTCTAGTACTGACAGTAGCACTGTTTACAAAAAATAATAATTTGGATGCCGATTCGGTCACCCATCCATGCAGTAACCAGGACTGACCCTGTTTAGATTCAAAGCAGGATTGACCTTACCTAGCTTCAAAGCAAGTAAAAGGGCTGCCCCGTTTCTCTCAGCGGTCTTGTAACTTTGGCTTATTTATTGGGCAACATGGACTGATGAGGATGGCCCCTTCCTTACTTTGAAGTTAAGCAGGGTCTGTCTTGGTTACGACCATGGCCAGTAATTTTTCACCCCGACTTCACTATAGCTGTAAACATATCTTGTAAATATGTAAAAAAAGAAAAGTGTTACCATGTGTACTAAATCCTTAATACGCTCGACTACAGCCACGAATATCGGAAGAACGGCTGAAAAAAATGCTTTCCTGCCCCCCAAGGCCCTCACCAAGTGCCGCCCTCATCTGTGCCATCTCACCCACTCCTCAGACGGCCTCCTCATCTCCCCTGCCTCTCCCTTTCCACCCACAACACATGCTGTTTCTGTGATGCAGTTTCCTTTGACATGTCTGCTATTTGCGGCTATAGGTGAGGCTACAGAAAGCTTTGTGTTGCACACTCAGTCCCTAGACCCACCTCCACCACCCACATTTCACTTAGTGCCCTCTAGCCCACCCCTACCTATAGCCTGATGGCATTTGCATGTTTTTTGACCTGCAAATAACTGTTTTCCTGCGTTTCATTTTCCCAAATCCTCACTATAGCTGCGGTTATCTCTCGCATTGAGAGAAAAACAAAATGGCGGCTTTTTCATTTCTAAAAACACCTGGTTTGGGGTAAATCCCTGAGATATAGCCACCTCCTTCTGTGAAATATTTAAAAAACTGCTGCACAGAATAACCCCAAACTACGATTGATCCCGAGTCAATGCTTCGTGCCCAAGTTGTTTCAGACCTGGTCCAAATTCAACCAGTGGTTTGGGCTGTGCGCATTGACACAAATTTACCTTTTTTGTCTATGGGAAAATGGGAAGATCAATGGGAAGAAGGCCTAGGCTGCACTTTTGCAAAGCATTGTTATTTTCCTTCTTAATAACTTTTTTATTTTGTAACAAATCTTTACAAAACTTTGCAGTCTGGGTCGGATGCCAGTCCTTAATCACTTTTTGAAATTTGTGTCAAATCTGTTATTCGAATCAAAAGTTATTAACATAGAGGGATCCAAAAAGAAGTTTGAGGACTTGGGGGATATCAACTTTTTTACCTCTGCGCCCTTTTTGACCCTTAGGTTTTTAGCTGCTGTTGCATGCGTGTGAAAAAAGGCGGAGTTCCTCTACTCCATACACAATGAATAGGTTGAGGTTTTGTATTTGTATGTATTTTTTATTTATATAGCGCTTTAATCCAAAGCACTTAACAAGAGGAACAAGCATAATACAATAAGCAAATGAATCTGAACCAGAGAACAGTACAAGGAACAAGATACATTATTGATAGGAAAGGTGCTGAATGAGAGGGGCTAAGTGAGGGAGTGGGTGGGAGGAGTAGGAAGAGGTAGAGTCAGTATTCAGAGAGGAAAAAAGGATGCTAGGGCAGTGAGTGGAAGAGATAAGATTTTAGAGAATTGCGAATGAGGGGTAGGAGGTAATAGAGCGGACAGGAAGGGGTAGGCGGTTCCAATGGAAGGGAGCGAGAAGTTGGAAGTAGCGGAAGCGGGAAGGGTCAAGGGGCACAGGGTGGAGGAGGAGAGAGAAGAAAGAGATCGGCAGAACAGAGTGAACGAGAAGGAGTATAAAAAGTGAGAAGGGAGGATAGGTAGGGAGGACAAGGGCATAGAGGGACTTGAAGACTAGACAGAGGATATCAAATTTAAGCAGTGAGTGAAAAGAGAGCCAGCCTAGTGAGTTGAGAGAAGAGGAGATCGAATCATGAGGAGAGAGAAGGCATAGGGAGCGGATGGCAGAGTGGTAGATGGATTTGAGGGGGGAGAGGTTAGAGGAGGGGAGTCCAAAGAAAAGAGTGGAGCAGTAGAAGAGTCTGGAGAAGATTAGGGAGGTGACTAAGAGTTTAGTAGCGTGAAAGGTTAGGAAGGGGCAAATTTCATGAATGTTATGGAGATGGAAACGACAAGATCTGGCAGTGAAAGAAATGCGGCGGGAGAGAGAGAGGTGGGGGTCAATGTGGAGACCTTGGTTGCAGGTGTGGGGAGAGAAGGGGAGTTGGGATGGGGGAAGAGAATAAAAGGAAGAGGGGAGGAAGCAGGAAGAGTGTTGGCTGGGAAGAACAGGATTTCGGTTTTGTCAGAATTAAGAGTAAGGAAGTGAGAGGACATCCAAGATTTAATAGCAGAGAGGCAAGAGGAAAGCTTATGGTGGATGTCAGGAGAGAAGAAGAAGAAAGAGAGGAAGAGCTGGGTATCGTCAGCATAGAAATGGTGTGAGACACCAAAGGAGAAGATAATGGGAGCCAAGAAGGAAGTGTAGAGAGAGAAGAGAAAGGGGCCAAGGATAGAACCTTGGGGAACACCATGGTTGAGAGGAAAGCTAGGGGAGGTGAGGCCACCCAGGAGACTGAGAAGGAGCGGTTAGAAAGATAGGAGGAGAACCAATTAAGTACTGAGTCTTTAAGGCCAAAAGAAGAGAGAGATCTATGGAGTAGAGGGTGGTCGACAGTATCAAAGGCAGCAGAGAGGTCAAGGAGGATAAGGATAGAGGAATGCTTGCTTAGAGTGGCGGGCAGAAAGGAGAGAGTTGAGGACAGAGATGAGAGCGGTTTCTGTGGAGTGCAGAGGGCGGAAGCCAGATTGGGTGGAGGGGAGGAGAGAATGGTTAGAGATGAAGGTGGAAAGTTGAGAATAGACAATGCGCTAAAGAAGTTTAGATAGGAAGGGTACAAGAGAGATGGGGCGAAATGGGTATGATGGTAGCATGCTTGAAAGGAGTGGGGAAGGAGGATATGGATAAACAGATGTTGAAAAAGGAGGTAAAAATGGGTATGAGGAGGGGGTAGATTTTAGGGTTGGGGGTTTTCACACCGGCTTCTCCGCCACTTAGTATTAAAAAAACACTCAATACCAATATTTGGTGAAAAAGTTGTTCATAACGAGTGTGCCCTTCCTTAAGCCGACGTGAGAGAAAAAAGATCATGTGAATTTTCAGGAAGGATTTAACCCATGCCGCTATGTAGCGCCCTGATTTGAAAAAGGCACAAGTGATGCCGAAACACGTGTCTCAGGAAGGGCACACTTGTTATGATCATGTATTGAATTCATGAACAATTCTTTCACCGAATATTGGTATTGAGTGTTTATTTAATACTAAGTGGCGCAGAAGCCGGTGTGAAAACCCCAACCTATAGAATTTTGAGGGGTTCCTATGAGAGTCCGACTCAGCTCAACTAAAGGGCGGGGACTGCCGCCCTATAATTCAGGGAAAAAACTTAAGCTGCAGGGACGTTAATGTGAGCAATACATTGTGACAAATCCTTTGAAATTCAGGGAAAAAACTTTAGTTGCAGGGACTTTAAGGTGAGAACTTAACCCCACAAAACCCCTGAAATTCAGCTAAAGTTACGTTAACTTCGGGCCCTCTGTTGCGCAGCCTATGATCAAAATGATGATATTACTGGTGACATCACTAATGACATCACCTACCATCTGCTGTGCCCTCTGTATATCATGCCCACTCATCCATTCCCACTCTTTACTTTAAAACACTACCGAGTCACCAGCCATGGTTTTTGCCCATCGCCAGTGATTTTCCAACCACACATTACTTTATATATCCAAATGACAAAATAAATGTTTAACCACTTTTTTTCAGATAGCCACGGGTATACCCCAGGTTATATCTGAGGGTATTTGTAATTACAACTACATATACCCCCAGATATTGTAGTTTTATTCCCACTGGTATTGTGAAAAACGGCAAAAACAAAAAGCTTCACTGCCCACCCAGATCCTCACCATGGGCCATTCATGTGTACATCTCCTTCCACTCCCCTGATGGCCTCCTCCCCTCCCCTGACTTCTCCCATTCCCCACACAACACACATTATTTCTGTGATGGAGTTTTAGTTGAAATGTCAGGTAGCCGTGTTTATACCCGAGGGTATGTGATAATGTTTGAGACTGTTTTGGTCCCTCGCCCCCCTCGAATTATGACATTTCACTTGGTGTTCTCTTGCTTCCACCCACCTCTAGTTATTGTTAACTGCAAATGACTTTTTACTGTGCTTTATTTTCTGTTAGCTTAATACAACCTGGGGTATAACCTGGGGATAACCGCAGCTGCCAATCACATCAAAAAATAAAAGATGGCTGTTGCTTCATTTATAAACACCCTAAACACCCTGATACTCAATGTATCTGGGCAGATATAGCTATTAATTTCTGAGAAGTGGATTCTCATTATCTGTCAAATAATAAAAAAAAAAACACAAAATGGATTGTGAGTCAACGCTTTGTGCCCAAGTTGTTTCAAACCTGGTCCAAATCTGCCCAGCGATTTTGGCGGTGTGGTCAAGCCAAAATGTATCTTTTTTGTCTTTGGAAAAATGAATGGTGACTAGGCTGAAAGTGCTTTTTTTTGCTTAATAAAATGTTTATTTTTTAAAGAATCATTCACAGACTTTCCAGTCTTGGGAGAGGTGGGAGGTAGGGGGCGCAGTGGTGGGGCGAGGGGGAGTGGAGCTGATGTATACAATTGTCTGCCACATTTCTGCCTAATCCGTTACAGAAGTCAAAAGTTATTAGCGATTCATTTTTTCGATTTGCTATGTAACATCTGACTCACCTTAACTATAGGGCGCTGAGCGACGCCCTAAAACTCACTGAAAAAGCATTTGTTAAAGTTGAGTTAAATTGACAAGATTATTGCAATAAACTCCTTGAAATTCAGCAGATGTGGGAAGTCTTAACTTGGCGCATTCACGTTCATGTCCCCACTAACGCTATTCCCCCATAATGCCATTTTGTATGTGATTGTGGATTCCTTCTTTATAGTATGTATATGCTTATGGACAACAGGAACGCACCGAGTGAAGCCAGTCATGAATTCCCACATCTGCTGAATTTAATGGGTTTGTTGTGATAAATCTGTGACAAACCTAGCTTGAAGGAAATGTAAAGCTGTATAGGAAATAGAGCAAACATGATAACTGAACAAGTAATCAAGTAAACAGTAGTAATGTGAGCACAGTACAGAAAATGGATGTGTGTGAGTACAGGGTAGCCAGGATCTAGAGATGGGGATGGAAATGCTAGGATTTCTTACCAGAATTATTGGTAAGATTACTGGCTACTCCCTGTCTTTCTAGTCCTACTGTTCCTTGTCACAGTACTTATGACTCGTCTCACCACCTCACCCACCATTCATTGGATCCAGGGTCCATGATTTTGATGTGCTCCTAAGTACACACACTGCAGTGCTTTGCCTTCATCATCAGCTTGTGTGTGCTAGCTGTATCATAACTGCATGTAATAATTGTATACCATGGTATACAAGTCAAGCTGAACTATGCTTACTTCAAGCAGATCCTCGCAGTAAAGTATGGTATCTTGACAACCAAATCCGATAAACTCGAAGATAACCCTATGAGTGACTAACTCCTCCATTCAAGAGTCTATACCATTGGGGATTTGACAGATGTTCGGCATACAAGAAGAAGATTAAGAGATATATACTTTAATGAAAACACTATCAGAGAGGGTGAAGGACACTGAAGATCAAGTATTCTCCTTAAGTGCAGTATCTAAGCAATAAATTGCCTTTGGATGAGGGTCCATAAATTGGAATCAGTGTGTACAGATGCATATGATAGAGGCCAATGAGATAATATACACTTCTTCAGGCAAATCAAATTGAAAAGAAAAGGTGATAATGCAATGGAATTCATGAAAACGTGGATCCCCAATTTACACTTAAAAGCAGTGGGAACATTAAGCCTGACACAGAAATGACTCTTGATGTGCAGGGCCCAAACGACTCATCATTTTTCTAAGGCAACATCAAGATACAAGTCTAATTATTCTGACAAGGAAGAAATCACCACTATCTCAGCAGCGCCACAACATATATATATTGTCGTATTCCTCTGAGGAGAAAATAAATTAGCAAGAGGAAAATATTCTGAGAACTCAGGCCTGAACTATGAAAACACCATGGATACTTTGATCCAGCTAGAATGATTACAACAGATTCTAATTGCATGACGAGAGATTTCCTAGAACCAGAAGAAGTAAGTCACTACTTTTCCTTCTAGAGTCAAGTAACAAAGAACACCTAGGAACCATTGCCTATGACCATTCTCAGTGCACCCAATACAGAACACCCAACCATAGATCAACAGTGACGTAGGTTCCAATATAATAAAACTAACTCCAAGAGAATGAGGGACAAAGGATCAATTAGAAGAGCAGTGACAGCTTACACAATTAAACAGAGTGAGAGACATCTATATCTCCAATCAAGAACCCTGACATTTTGGAAAACTTTCCTTTTCTTAAAATCACAGTATGAGACCTCCATTTACGTTTCCAATACCGCACTGCCTTTACATTGTAACCTTTCCCTCCTTGTGGAGATGAATATGCTGGATATGAAATCAAAATCAATTTTAATGTTTAATGATAAACAATTACATAGGCTTAAGTGTGATGCCTTTACCAGAGACTGTAAAGATGCACCTAATCTATTTTGCAGGAATAATACCCTTCGAAGGGTGGTAATGGATACTCACCCATCCCTCGGAGGCAATAGTTGGAATTAAATCTATGAATTGAAAACATTTCTAAGGATTCTTACTACAGAAGAAGGACACTAATGTGATAACAGCCCCCCCAAATCCCCATGCAACAATCCAACCGCACAATCTGGGAAAAGGAGCAGGCTGTTCAACAATTTAAATGGGGTCCCCTTGCTCTCCATACTGGGCAAGTCACTTATAATATTGAAAATAAATACAAGCAACTTGTCTATCTACAGAAAGGAAAACAGAACCTGCATTAAGTTGTCTCGCTAATGTTTTCTTTCCAGTTTCCACAAACATTCATACATAGAAAAACAGATATCGATGACCATTATAGACAATATGCACATAATATGTTTTGCTTTGTAGATATGAATTGACTTTGATTGTTTGATTAAAAAATGTAAAACAGTTATTTGAATAAATGTTGAAACAAATAAAATGCACTTACTTTTCACTGAAACTATTAACTGGCATGGACATCAAAAAAGAAGAATGCTCTTACATATGGTTCTCTCATTCTTGGGTTGATTCTACTCTAAATTGTTGGACACTGTCCGTGACAAATGATTGGTTCCTAGCTTTTAAACAGTAACATGACCACTGGTGACTCCCTAGCTCTCCATCCGCCTCCAATGGCAATTTGCCATCTCCAGTGATTCTTGGCTCGGTGGATCTGGCGCCTTTGCTGTGTTGCTGGGACACTATCATCTGCCTTTCCTTCGGTGTATAGGTGGGTGTGTGGCTCTGCCTCCACATTTCACCATTCACAAGATCCCTGGTGGCTCGGTGTGGGTCGCGTGACTGCATATCTTCTATCCACCTATGGCGACAATTTACCATCCCAAATTACTCTTTGCCGGGTGGATCTGGTGCCTTTGCTGTGTGGCTGTCACTGTTGCATCTGCTGCTCCTCTGGTTTACAGGTGGGTCTGTTCCTCCAGCCCATCCCTTTAACCAGTCATATTATTCCCTCCTTTACATCAAGGGCAAGAGTTGGGTGTCTCGCGCCTGGCGCCCATTTCTTAGGGCAGATGTTCCAAGGGCGCTGCCATTCCCAGTTTCCCCCTGTTCATGCCAGCTTGTGCCTGGCCATTACATTTGTTGCTGTAGCCCGGTTATGCCTGTCATTGTAAATTTCTCACTATGAAGTTCTTTTTTCATTTATTCTTTTTGGTGCCTTGTTACATGGTTTTGTTTCATGAATATTCCTGTTCTTACTTACTTCTTTGGACCTACTCATACTGTAGTGTTGCATTCTAACAGGATGAATCCTACTATTCAAGATTCTGTTTCCTTACAACTTTGGAATGCACGTTGCATTGTCTTTAAAACAAATTTGTTTTTGGACCTCTTTATTTCCTTTAAACTTGACTTCCTCTGCATTACTGAAACATTGCTATGTTACTTTAACACTTCTACCCCTTCTTGCTTTTTGTTTTCTCACTCACCCAGATTTGTTCTGCCCCTTTTCCACTCATCCTACTGGTAATCGTTTATCACCAGGACTACCTCAGGTCTTTTTACGATGACTTTGATTCCTTACTATCTCTATTTTATTCCCTTGCCTGCCCACTCATCGTTCTTTGAGATGTCGGTATTCACCTCACTCTATCTGACCCATTCTCTTGACTATTGATATTCTACACTCTTACCTACAATCATAAGCTACATCTGTCACCTGCTCTGCTACTCATATTAAAGGTGGGGTCTTAGACATGGTTCTTATTTCTGTGGCCTGTTCTGTCATTAATCTTTTCCAGCTGAATGGAAATGGGTAAAAACTTGCAACACCACCACCTATCAACTGGTCTCTGAACATCTTTAATCATTCTCTCTTCAACTTGAACAAGCTAAAGCTAACTACTTCCATGACTTTATTCAGTGCCAGAAGGCTCCCCCTAAACTTCTTCACTCTACTAGGAATAATGATTTGGTTCCTCCCCTCCTGATCCTTCCGTTTATTCTTTCCTCACACCTAACGACTATGCCAAATTTGTCCTTTCTAAAATAGAAAAAACTAGACATTCGATAGCTCTGCAGGCTGCTACTATCTTCATTATTTCTAACAGTCTCATTGCCCCTACCCTTCTCCTTTTGCTTTCATCCCAATATCCGGGACTGATAATCTTTCTTACTATTATTCCCGGTCTCATACTACTGCTTCTCCCTCTGACCCCTACCCATTCTGATTAACAAACATATATGGTCTCATTACGACTCCGGCGGTAGCCGTGCCAGTAAAAACGGCATGGCTGCCGCCAGAGTTGTGTTTTTTTCTGGCGCCTGGCCTTGAGGAATTACCGGGGCATTACAGCCCGAGAGGTCCCAGAAGCCAGGCACCGGAAAAAGTAATTCTCCTGTCCCATAAAACTCAATGGGAATGGGGAGAATGGAAGCACCGGCACTGTGATGCCGTTCCGCCCGCCAGATTAGACCTGGCGGGGGAAACACATCCGGCTCGCAGAGTGCTGGTCTGCCGCCTAGATTGGACCTGGCAGGCGGGAAGACATCTGGCTTGCAGAATTGTACTCTGCCGGTCCAGTAATAACAGTGCCGGTGAGCCTACTGGCACCATTATTACCGGACCAGCAGGGTCGTAATGAGGCCCATTGTTTCTGTCTATTTCTAGCTCACATCTCCTCTTTTTCTGGTTACCTCCTAGCTCTCTTCTCAGTGCTCGATAGTTGTAACTTCACACATCTCCCTTTACTACTCTGATTCTTTGATTCTTGGCTTTGGGTTTCAGGTGCACTTATCCACTGAAAACATTATATATTTTCATTTCTTGCTTTTCATTCAGTGACTCTATTAATCAGCAACTTTTTATTTGTCTTTCTGTAGTTAAATAATGGATGCCTTCCCCGTTTCTTTGTCTTAATCACAACAAGACCGAAATTCTGTTTTTGCCTGCCTCTACATCCCTTTCCTGTCCCATAACTGTCTAATTATTTTCCCCATCTCCAGTGCCCTGTTAGTCATCAAGTAATCTTGTTTTTTAAAAAAAATCTTATCTTTCCTTTCAGACATATATTCCTATAGTTGGCCAATCCTGTCAATGAAATCTTTTATAGTTAGCAAAATCTGACATCTTTTAACACTTCCCTCCACCAAAATGCTTCTGCAAACCATTGCTCTTTCTCATCTTCACTATCTATGACTATTGCTATTCTTTATATGTTGAACTACCCAATTACGCTATCCATCTGTTACGCTCAATCCTACATTCTGCAGTAAGAATTCTATTAGGTCTCCCTTTGTCCTTCAACATCTCTTCTTACTGGTCACATCTTCACTGGCTTCCAGTGACACAATGGTTTGCAATTCTGTTTTTACGCCTTTTATTCAAGCATTTTCATGTACGTGCTACTGATTATCTCTGCTCTTTGATTTGTTTGTATCATCCATCTAGGGATATTAGCTCTCCTTCTCAATTACATTTAGCTGTTCTTGGTCTTCTGTGTGCTGTTTTCTGATTCCTCCACTCTCATAGGCACTTCTGTTCCTCACTTTTCCATTTCAAGAAATGTTGTAAAAAATGGATCTGTTGCACTCTTTGGTGATCATCATAACTTTGTTAGTATTGCACCGGCATCACAGGTGGGATACCAACAAACGGACTTACCATTAATGGTGCCCGATCTGGCGGTATTACTGGCAGATTACAGGTGCCAGCAATGGTAACTCATTTCCCATTCCAAGGAGTCCATAGGGCTGTAATACTGGTGTCATTGATACTGGCTGTTTGTTGCTGGTGAGGTGCCTGATTTACCTCCAGCTTTTAGCTGGAAAAGTGCTGCTAAATGCTATTTCCGGCACTTAATTTCCTGTCTGGCAAATTTGTAATGAGGTCCGGTGTCTCCAAGGCATTTTCTGAATCTTACATTGCGAGTTTATTTTTATTTTATACCGCTATTTTTCACTTTGATTGTACTGTTTGTACCTTTGTTCAGCGCTTTTGATAAAAGCACTATATAAGCTTTGTAATGAATAAATGAAACAGCTTGGGAATTAATGCACTTTGATATTTTTGTGTTGTTGAATTGGTTGGAATTGTTTTTGTGCAGTAGGCCCAAAAACCGAGAGGGAAAAACAATCAGAGGAATCAATAATAGAATGCACTTTTGCCAGAGAAACAGGTTTTATTACGTGCAAATACAGCCTAAGGGTCCGACAGCTCCGTAGAACTGAAAAACGGAAAAACTGAAAACACTCTCGACATGCCCATTTCGGTTTGCAGTCTTTATAGGTAAAAGCCAACAAAATAACATTTGTTAAAAAATATTAAGTGCATATTAATCCCACACTCCCTATTGGCTAATTCCTGTACAAAAGTATAAACACAACCTATACAACCCAAACCCATTGGTTAGTGACCTTCCCATGATCATTTAAATGCTGCCACCTACGGTTGATCGAATTGTGTAGTCAGCAAAAATGCTCAGTTTTAATTCTGCAACATTATTGATATTAGTGTTGCTACAGTGGCCTTTTCTCATTGGCCAGGACAACTTCATGAAGTGCATGCCCCAAAGATGACCCAATTCTGAAGCGAGTGTGAACAGTGGTGTCAGCACCCTATGGCAACAAAATGGACACAATACTACTTTCTCATGGGACCAGACATATTGACACCCCTCAGCGATTCTAGGATTTAGAGGTTGTACACTTGGCAACACCTCATGCGACTCCCATTTTGAAACATGTTGCTTTCCTAGCACACATTCTCCAATATCTCGGTTGGAACCAGGTCGTTTTATAAAAAATGCATCAAAGATACTGCTCTTGAAGGATCCATTTCTCTGATTTATTTGATCTCTTTAGTCTTTCAGCTGCAGTTCCAATGGTCCTTCCACTTCTCAATATGGGCAGTATAACCACACCCTCGTTCCATACCCTGACTAGGTCTTGACTCTGGGCCTTGTCCACACCAAAATGTGTCCTCATTGCCATTACATTATCAAATATTGGGAACATAGCATTACCTCTATCCTGTCTGAAGCATTTGGAACAGCTAAATCTTGCAACAATTACCAATTGCTGAGTAGCACTTCACCCTTCCTCCAATGGCCTTAGCAATCTGGACACTCGCGAGGGAAGCAGGAATATAATCTAATTAAATGAACAGGGCTGAAGCTCAGAAAAGCAACCTAGTGCCCTAAATGGTAGAAAGCAACAGATTCTAACAGGGCCAAGTTCAAAATGGCAGGACTCTGGTTATTGTGGTAAATGGCCCTCGTTCTAGTAGAAGGCAATCTCTTTCCTACTTAATGCTTGCTCTACTTGGCACATAAGCCATACACTGGACAAATGACAAAAGATTCCCCAACTACAAAAACAACACATTCTATCTCTGTAACTGCAAAGAAGACATAACCTAACTGATTGATGCTGACTAAGATACCCCTGAAGTGACATGGGTCTAAAATCTAAATATAATTGTCAGAAACCTTGCTGTGGATAATGCTCTGTAAAAATGTGTCCAAGCTAAATGCAATTCACATGTGGACAGAAATGCTAATCAAATGTCAAGAATTCTGACACAAAACAGACCAGCTCTTCCTGCTAACATAATTTACACAGTCTGTGCCTCTTTTTGTGTTTTGGACCTGCATACCAACATTCCCCCCTTTAGTTAATTCATTAACTAATCTGCCTGCTTTTTTTTATTTGTCAAAATCTGTCTTGGGTACTCACACCTTGCTTACGTGATGCAAACTTTCTCTGTACATGGCATATTCCTCTGGGGTACATGTCAAAAAGCAGCAGGCCCCAAACCCCAATGTATTTGGCCAATTCTCAAAATAGTTTTCAGGGTTGGGTGGAGGGTATGAACGTATTCCTGTGGGACAAATTGGATGTTCTACCCTTACCATATGGTGCTGTATCTTACCATTCAATGTGTCTGTCTGGGTGTACACATGTTACAAGAGGGAAGTAATTTCACCTGCTTTTAGTGTTAGGAATATCGTAGTCGTTCCTATGGACAGTGTCTTTGTGCAACACCTTACAACCAGCTGACAGGAGCATAATGTTATAAGCACTATGACAAGGACAGGCGTCAATATTTTGAAATCACTACTGAGCCAGAACAGAACCCGTGTCGGGCCAAAATTGCCTGTGCCAGGGATCAGTTATCTTAATTATGGAGTGAGATGTACTGGCTATTTTCTCACACACCACCTTACATGGCGTTGAGCAGTCGAGAATCTATATGTTTTGCAGTGTCATTAATCTAATGCCCCTTAATTCATCCTTGATCGCACTATGCTCTGCGTCATTTGCCAGCTGTATCATCTCAAAGTTATTTGTATTGACTTGGATTTACACCGGTACTTGTACTCCTAATGTGAGCAAGAAGGTGAATAATGTCTTTGTTTTTGTGAAAAGCCGATACAGCACAGGAATGGCACTGAGCTTCTCTGTTGAGTCTTGGAAAAATAGTTCAAGCCTTTATGGTGGCAGAGTACCATTGACCGACGGGTGTGGACTGGGCGTGCTCAATCAATATGGTGAGGTGGGCATCTGGTATAAGGAGGACAGGGGAATGTAGAATGGCTAGGGAGCAGACACTACACCAGAACAGTAGAAGCAAGACATACATCAGGCCCACACATGTCCAAAACAGATCAATGAGTGCTGTGTTTCCTGCATTGAGTTCTGGAATATTGAGTGTCCTATAGAATTGCCAATTGGTACCAGCTGTCATTCTGCCATTGCTCCTGAAACACAAGGTGAATTGTGTACGTTTCTGCACTTTAGCGGGTAGCTCACATTGCTTTATCCATGTCAGTTGCTTCACATATCTTTCTCACACAGCATAACATGTCTCATTGATAAACGCAGCTTTTTCCTCTGAATACCCCACCAGTCCTACTGTGCACTCCATCAGTCCTTTAACCCATTTATTGTTGTGAAAAACTGCACCCTCCCCCTATAATTGAGGTCTTATTTTGCACCACAACTGCTCCTGCCCATTTTCCTCAGAACACTCACTGTCATCTGAATTGACCACAGTTGCTTGTACTCTGTGTCTCTGAAGCAACCCACACACCCTACATAGGGTAAGCTGCACAAAGCATTGCGCTATTAGAGGTGACATCTCTTGTGGCAGAGCCATTCTGGGTGTGTCAGTTGCCTGGGTTATTAAAAAAACAAATATAACAGAAGTCATTTGACTTCCCTCTTCCCATCTCCCTCATGAGTTGTACCAATGATTGTTTCTGGGTGCTGCACATATATGCTACTTCTGAGAAAGCCCTTTGGATCCGCCATGTCCCTATTAATCCATGTCACTAAAAACCTAAAATTCTTTGGCATAAATACAAGGATGATGTCATTATTAAACCTACTCCTAAAAGAGCAATATATAATTTTGATCATAAAGAGAGAGAAAGAGAGAGAGAGAGAGGGAGGGAGAAAGAGAGAGAGAGAGAGAGAGAGAGAGAGAGAGAGAGAGAGAGAGAGAGAGAGAGAGAGAGAGAGAGAGAGAGAGAGAGAGAGAGAGACGAACAGGAAACCAACACAAGGCATTATCCTTTTTCCCACTATCTGATGTCCTTGAAATCTACAAAGATGTGTTATTGCCCATCTGCGCAGAGAGGCGTACTGAGCTAAAAAAGTTCAAATAATGTTTAGAAGCACTCATCTTTTTGTGGTCCTCTGTACTCTTCCTGCTGCTGGACGAGAGGTGTAAGACTGTTAGAATCCTGGGTGTCGCTCAAGTGAATCCAGGTTTTTCTGGAGACCATGTTCACTGCTGTGGGTGACAGTAAATGGGCCCTTTAAGTGTGTTTCATTCCATTTTCTGCTGAAGTTTCTGCCAAAGATGGTATCCCTAGGATAGAGCTGCTGCGGTTGTTGAGATGCAGTATCCTGTTGTGTCGTTGATGTTTCATTGTTGTTCGGAACTAGATCACTTGGATAGGGGCCCCAACTGGAAGGAGATAAGACTAACATATTTGGTTAAGGCCCTAAGATATCCCTCAAACTCATCTCCTAAAATCTGTGCTGAGCTGTGGTGTCAGAGGCTGTGACTAAAGGTCTGAGTGTGGCATGCAGTCTCCTCGCTGTAATTATTATGTGAGGAGTTAAATGCGGGTCTTTTCCTGGGTGATTTGTGAGAGTGAACAATGCAATTGAAAGCCAATAAAGCCAACTTTTATGTAATGAATTGCAAATGTTTTCCAAGAGTTGCTTTAACAGACCATTGAGGTGTTCTACAATCCCTTTGGCTTATGGGTGGTAAAAAGAGCACAATGTGTGCTTTATGCCAAATAGGTAGGTGGTTTCATTAACAAGTTCATTGAAAATATGTGTCCCATTGTCATATTTCAGGACATCACATATTCCCCAACGAGGAAATACCTTGCATACCTAAAATCTTGCTGCTGATTTGGCTCCAGGGTGGACACATGGCCCAGCTTCAAGCCAAACACAGAATGTACACATCACAACAATTAAATAATGAAAGTTACTGGCAGGGTCTTGAATGCAGTTGCTGCAGTCCAGCACAGGGGTCGCACAAACTCCTTCCTCCCCTCAGGAGTCTTGGCACGCATATTTGAACAAACACGGGAAACCATGATTCTCACAGGGAAAGAGGCTTAGGGTTCACTGGTTGGGTGGCTATAGGGTTGCAGAGTAACCGGAAGGAGGGTTAGGGAGATATTTTGGACAGGTGGGGGGACGTGGGGAAGAGATGCTACTCAGCTCCTTCATATCCTATTGTCAGCAGCAGCTGTGGTTCACCTTGTGGACCCCCCGACTCTTGCACACTGACATTCATATTCACTTCTTGTGGTCTCATGCATGCATCAGAGCAGTGGTAGGCAACCTCAACAGTGCACATTAATCTCATGTGCTTTTGCAATTCAACAATTGCCCCTGGAATTAGACATTCTGCATCAGACAATAAACAGTTCCTACATAGCTAGTTAGTGTGGAGAGCAAAGATAAGTCTAATCCCTTTTGCACAGCTCATGCATTACTCCATGCATGTTAATTCCAGCAAATGATTCATATTTTTACTTAGCTCTGAGGTGCAGCAATCACAGTGCAAACTTGTGCTGCGGTCTCCGTACGCAATTGGGTGCTGTCAGTGTTGTTATTTGAGGGAGGCCTGGAAGCAGAAAATGAATGTCAGACCTGATTCAGAAGATTATTACCTGCTTCCAATGCTAGCAGAGCTATCTATTGTAGTGCCCTCCCCATGGCCAGTGCTGTCTGAGCCAATTTGCAATTAACAATGCCCAGTGAAGGAGCTTTGAGCCGTGATGCTTATCTTTGAGAGTGCGGTCCCAGAAAAAGCCAGAGGCAGGGCGTGGCCCCATGTGCAGGCTGCTCAAGGTTTCTCAGAAGAGCTCTGAAGGCATGTGACCATCTCAGCAATGCTCATGAGTGCAAGCACTTGCTTTGGTGCATTTCTATGGGTGGTTCCCTTGCTGATGCCCTAACGATGCACTGCACCCTGGGGATCGTAGTCTTTTGCTGTTTCTGGGTTGTTCCTCATACCCAGAGTACGATTCTAACTTGTCCTTGGCCCTGTTATGTCTTGGTGCTCCCACAGGTGACAATGAGGGCATATGTGGCACCTGGTGTGTCTTGTCTTTTGTCCCACGCAACCTGTGTTAGACCTTGGCTCCTCCAGGTCATAGCTCATGTTTGCTGTGAAGCTGCTTGTGATGCTGCAATACCCTTTTGGCCCCTGTGGTTCCTGACAGTAACTACACTTGTTACCCATGTTGATAGAGTCACTATGGAGCTGCTGGAAGGACTCTAGGGGTAGGGCAATGTTGCCTACAGCATCTTGAGGGTGTGGCCTGTACTATACAGATGTCATGTGCTGCAGTTGGATATACAATTGTTTATCCTTTCTTGGTGATTGTGAGCAAACCAGACAAAATATACTGCCTGGATGTGTGTGTAGGGTAATATAATTGCTCAAGGTCAACCATGAGCAATTCCTCTGGCATCACTGCTTTCACGTTTTGCTGCATGTGCTGAGGAATGTGAGCGAAACTGCTTTTTTACCATTAACTCGTAATCTCTATCCATAAGGATCACTGTGACTGCTTAGTGTTCTGATCAATTGTTGATGACCCATATATACAAAGAGCATGTCCCACTCTTCAAATGCATCCTCTCTGACATTGCTACTCTCATGTGTAGTCCCTTTGTAAGATGTGCAATCATGTACTGAAATATCTGGCTGTACGGGTTGTGAAATGAATGCTACAAGGTTTATTGTGTAACATCTGACAATGTGAATGGAGGAATTCGATAGGATCACCTCATATCCTGATCCTGTGTGTGCAGTATGGGTGGAATATGATTTCTCTAAAATGGTGAACACTGCGTGCTCCATCAAAATGGTAATACTGTTTCCGCCACTTGAACTGCTGGAAATACTGGCATATTCAAGTAGCAGAAATGCTGGGAAATCCCCATTCCATAGACTGAGTCCCATAAGACCCCATAGAGGGGATTGCCAGAATTACTAGCACTGGAATTACTGGTGCCGGTAATTCCAGGATTTATTTGCCAGTGGGGGCAAGATTTACCTCAAGCCAAGAGCTGAAGGTAAATCATTGCCCCCCACTTGCAAACTTGTGTTTTGCTGGTGTGATAAAAGTGCTGGTGCAATAAAAGTGCCAGTGCCAGAATCACCAGCAGTTTTACTAGCACTTTTACCACACCGGCAAAACTGTATTGACACCCATAATGTGCCTGGGCATTCCATTGTGATTGTAAAGGGCTTCTGTATTACGAAGGTATCTGCTACTAATGCTTGCTCGCATGGAAATTAACCCGCGTTACTGGGTCTAACAGTCTACTGTAATAAGGCTTGTGTCCCATGGATGTCTCCTGAGTGAGGCCAGTCGTCATAACTTGACCATTTCAATTTGAGAACAGAAAGAATTTCTTATAGGTGTTGCTAAAACAAGTGCATACTTATGCCGTTTTTAATTTTCAGAAAATGTTTGGTCATCTCATCTGTCCACACAAGGGGTTCCTTTATTTTCTGTGCTTCTTTTAGGCCCTGCAGCAAGGGTTTGGTGTTGGTGGAATAGTCAAACATCCAGGCCCTACAATAACTACACAGGGCCTCATTACGACCCAGGCGGTAAGTTACCGCCTGGGCCGTGACTTTACATCCATGGCGTAAACTACGTTTGACTTACCGCCCCATTCCGACCTAGGCGGGGCGGTAAGTCCCCAATCCCCATTTACCCTTCCCCATTCCCATTTTTGCCCCATAGGGCATAATGGGAGTGGGGAAGGCGTTAATTACGCCACCGTAAATTACGGTGGCGTAATTAACTCCATGGTCCCTTAGCGCCATGGATTTTAACACCTGCTAAAAGCAGGTGTTAAAAGCACCATGGCGCTAGGGGACCTCGTAATTGGCGGTAAGGGGTCGGCGCAGCTAACGCTGGCGTTAACCCCTTACCGCCAGGGTCGTAATGAGGCCCACACTCTTATAAACCGCTGCACCTGCTTTACTGTGGTTGACTCTGTTGTGTTTTTAAATTGCTGCTGCTCTTTCTGGGGTTATTGATTTTTCTGCTGGTGATATTATTTGTACCAGCTAGACTACTTCTTTCATACAATACTGCATTTTGTCATTGTTTACCTTGTAACATTTCTCTGCAAGTAGATTTAACACATTTGGTCTGCAGCCCAACAGAGTAGCAATGCAGGGTTGACTCAGTAAAATGTTATCTACATATTGAATGACCGTGATGAGTACTTGTAATTTTCCTCAATCCATTTTCACAGCCCTATTATAGATGCTCAGGGATTCACAATACCCCTGACATACCCGGGTGTGCTGAAATCTCTGTTGTCCACAGTAAGTAATCGCTGGGAGGTACTGAGAATCTGGATGCAATGGGATTGAGAGAAATGCATTCTTTAGGACAATTTCTATGAAGTGGGTCGCTGCAGTGGAGATGTTGCAAATAATGGGGCTGGATTACGAATCACAGGAAATTAAGCTTCTACAATATTGTTCCATGGGTGTGAGGCCTGAACCATCCTTCAACTTGAACACTTTGCTTTTTTCATAGGGTATATAGTCATACAACATGGTGATTATGATGGCTGTATTGTGACTTGTTGTCATAATGTTTAAATTGTGGAATAAATCCCTTCTTCTGCTTCTTTCAACATGGGGTATTGTGTTACTCAGGGCAACAATGCACCTGGTTTCAACTTACTGCAAACAGTCCCTACACTCTTAAGTAATGCAGGGTTTGCTTTTCCACTAGTAGCTGGGCAACTTCTCCAGATCTCTCTGCAAGTGTGATGGCAATGTCTTATCAATGAGCATAGTGTGTGGTACTTCTCTACGCTCTATTGTTATCTGGCAAGGTCTGCATATTTTATTTCAAACACCATCTTCCCTGTGTCATCATTGCCTTTGACACCTCTCTCAGTGGCTGGGTTGGGTCTATGCACAAAACTCTGTGCCATTCCCCCATCCTCATCTCTGCTAGACATTATTAACTTATCTGCCCCTGTGATCACTGCTTCCAAATCTAATGTGATAATTTTACCTGCTGCGCTTTCCTGGGGAACAACTGGCCTGAACAAAAATTCTGCAGGTATACGCAGTGTCTTGTCCCGTATTCAGGGTACCCGTTCTAACAATACTGTTAGTCTGTAGAAAAATAAATCTGGATGTAGGGGCACTCTGCACATTGTGCTGTTACGACAAAGTGCTCATGTTATTGATGCAGTTCTCGCATGAAATATGCCTGGTGTTGAACACACTATACCATCCTCTGTGAATTAAATTGTCACACTCAGTTTACTGAGGAGACCCCTGCCCAGGAGGTTAAAAGGTGTATCTTTCGAATACAATGAGGGTGCTGACAATTGCTGCATGCCGACAGTGATGGGTAAATCTTTAGTGAAAGGAACCAATACAATTGTCCCCAGAGAATCTCTACATGTCCACTATTTTAACTAACAGGGAAACTTTCCTTCATGGATACAGGACCATAAAGATACATGTTCAGTCTGCTATCCTTACTCTGACCTATGGTTCCTTGTCTGTATCTGTTGTACTTGATAGTACTGAGCACATCAGAGCTCTCTGTGGGCTGTCCTTTTGGTGATAAGCATTTGTACTTTTGAGCAGGAAATGATTGCCACCTTAGACCTTTGCTCCTGTGTAATGCAGTACTGTACCCTGGCTGTGTAGGGGCCTGTGTGGGTGGCTGCTGCATTTGAGACTGTATGGCATTCAGAGTTGGGTATTGGATGTTCTGTGACTGCATGGATCCTGGACCATGCATGGAGTCTAGGGCATATGGGGTAACGTGGATCTGCATTTGAGATGGTGGGTGGTAGGTGAGCTGAATCACTGGACCGCTAGGGTTGTTATAAGAAATAGGCATCCTGCTTCTGCATTCTAGCGCAAAAAACCCTATCTTTCCACAAGACCAACCCTGTCCTTCAAACCTGGGTCTCATTCCTCCCCCTCCATTCCCTCTACCCCTTTGGTAACTGCCTCCTTCCATCTGGAAGCTTCCTGTTTCCCATCTGCCATCCCCTGGCCCTTCTGTCCATTCCAGCTGGGTACTCTGTGCCTGCTCCCCTTCTGTTGTATTAGTAATCACCTTGCTGCTTCTCCTTCACTGGATATGCTGTCATACTCTTGCTATTGTGGCGTTCGTCCCTATTCAGGGGAATCTCTTGAGATACTCCTGAGTTGAGAAATTCCTTGCTTGAATTTACCTTGATATTTTTGATAAACTTACTATCAGTTTTGAAAAGGATCTCTCCCACCCTCCACTCCTCCATGCCTATTGCTGCACATTGCCCCCCTCTTGTCTTAAGGGGGTGGGGGACGGTGGCCTGTGTAGGTGTCTGATTGGTTCCCTGTGTGGTGTCATCAAGGGCATTCCCTACATCTTTGAATATTTTCCACAATTCAAGTATGCTCTTAATTTTTTTTAAAGTTTTTCCCTTTATAACTTGACAAAAAATATGTTCTATTATACCTTTATCATGCCTGCCCTCCATCGGCAATTATGTAGATCATGAAATGGTTTCGAGGATGAATCTAACTTGTAACTCCAGCAGACATACAGAATTGGCATCTGCAGGGAAAGGACTTTGCAGTAAAGGACAACTTATTGTATTTCCAAGAACAATTATACCTACCCAGCACAGATTTACAGAAAAAAGTAATCTCTTGTTATCACGATTCTTTAATGGAAGGACATCCCGGTATGGCCAAGACCTCAGAAAAGATCAAGCGCTACTTCTGGTGGCCGTCTTGGAAAAAAGATATCAGAGACTTTATAATGTCCTGTGGAGTATGCGCCCAAAACAAGAGTCAAAAGGAAAGACCAGCAGGCCTCTTACGCCCTATTGACATCCCACCTCGCCCTTGGCATACGCTTTCTATGGACTTCATCACCGATCTACCTCCATGCTCCGGATACAATACGATTCTAGTAATCGTGGACTTATTCTCCAAGATGGCGCATTTCATTCCGCTCAAAGGCTTGCCAACAGCAGCAACTCTGGCCCGAGAATTTCTCGAAAACATCGTCCGACTGCACGGTTTTCCTTCGGTTCTAATTTCGGATCGAGGTAGTCAATTTATTTCTCATTTTTGGCGAAGTTGCTGTCGGTCGGCTCAAATTGATGTGAGACTATCGATCAGTCACCACCCTCAGACCGACGGACAAACCGAGAGGACCAATCAAACTCTGAAACAGTATTTACGCTGCATGCTGCAACAAACTGAAAAAACTTGGAAAGACATCCTTTGGATAGCCGAATATGCCTACAATAACTCTGTCCATTTGGGAACTGGGAAAACCCCGTTTTTTCTTTTGTACGGCAGTCACCCTCGAACCTCGGAGTTGGATCCCCTCCAAGATCTTGAAACACCAGCAGTAGACTACCTGCATTCTACAATCACCCAAGCCTTTAAGGAAGCTGTTTCTCACCTTCAAAGGGCTAAAGAACAATACAAGAAAGGAGCAGATCAACATCGGAAGGAAGCCCCTCAATATCAAGTAGGGGATCATGTCTGGTTATCCACCAAATATCTACCTCTAAAAGGGCCACGCACATTCAACCCAAGATACCTTGGTCCCTATTCCATCACTACCATAGTAAACCCAGTAGCGGTCAAGTTGGACTTGCCCCCGCACATGAAGATACATCCGGTCTTCCACGTCTCTCTATTAAAACCTGTGCAACCTCAAACCCGACTAACTAAATCTCCAAAACCTATCCTAGTTGATGGAGAACTCGAGTTTGAAGTCAAAAGCCTGCTCCCCTTATCCAGTGAAGAAACTGGTTACAGCACCCTGCCCCGAGTCAAGACCGGCGCCTCTACGGGAATCAGGTGAGCGTTACACCCTCGTCTCAGTTGCTGTTCCAGAAGTACCAAAATCAACAGGAATGTACTCCCTCATCTCAGTCTTTGTGCCAGAAGTACTGAATGTAATGAAGGCATCTTACGTAATCTCCCTCATCTCAGTAATTGTGTCAAGGGAATTGAATGGAAAGAAAAGCCTCTGAAGTAATCACCCTTATCTCCAGAGTTGTGACAGAAGTACTAAAGGTGGAGATTAAATCACAAGTGATGTACCTCATCTCATTTCTTGCGTCAACAAGATTAAAAGAGAAGAATATATCAGGAGTAGTCTCCCTCAACACTTTAGCCTCAAGGGGGGCACTGAGGTCAGAGAGTACCATGACAAATGTCTCCTTTGTCAGAGTATTTGTAGGAACCAAGGACAATATGGGAAAAGTTCCCTTGTTCTTAACCACAGGATGTAGGTAAGGAAAGGCAAGGCATAACTGTGGGTTGGAAACCAAAGGAGTGTATGACCTTTAAGCAAGCCCTAAGAGAAGCCTGGAAAGAATTGAAAAGGTTGATGACAACTGTTACGGGAAGTTATCCAAAGATAACCAGTGGTTGAACCAACTAATCCAGGAGAAGGGAGTTATTCTCCTGGTTCTCCAGATAATTGTTGAATAAGAAACTAAGGCAAAAGGTTACCAAACAGCAGCCAAGGAACTGAGCAAGTTAACCAGGAGAAGGTTGCAGTTGCTGAACTGTTTGACCAGGTGAAGGGAGTAATTCTCCCAGTATTCTCTACTAGTGCAGACGCTGAACTGTTACCAAAGACTAACAGAAATACACCCATAGGGCTGATCCCATTTAACCAGGAGAAGGGAGTTATTTCCTGGAACCATTTATGTTAATGTCTTTTGTTAGTGGTAGGGCTAGAGTAGTCTAGTCTGGGTAGAGAACAGACACTTTGAGTTTGACAGAGACTCTGATGATGAGCACCCCAGTTATTCTTTAGTTAGGTAGGGAAAACCCTTTGGGGGTTAGGGAAATTTAGGCCTTTTGCATTATTATTTAAATAAAGATCATAGTGGAGATGTTCTCCTTCGTCTGACTCCTTACTCCAGCACACCACACCCCATAGCCCTCTTCTTTGCTTTCATTGGCCTATTGCATTCTCTGTTCTTTATGGGGAAGTGTGACCTGGGAGCTAGCCCTCCCCATCAGGAATGAGGAATCAAAATTGGACTGTAATATTTAATTTCATATAATTCCTATATTTGACTGACCTCAGAATGTATTATCATGAAATGTAGCAGTAATAAGAACAAGCATTTTGCTGTTGTCTGACAGTTGTATTTAAGAATATGTTTATATATGTTTGTCTCCAGGAAACATGTTTGTTAGATGAGTTTATTGTGCAGGGTTACCAACGATTTTCAGTGGAGGAGGAGGGGAGATATTCTAGGGGGTGTCATAAGGGATGTATGGTGACACTGATTCAACATTACTTGCCATTCCGAATTGAAAGGATATTGCCTGAATGAAATCTTATGATTGCATTAACTCTATCTGTCCCAAATAGCCCACAGAAGCTGCTGATTTTTTTAATATTAATAAACCATCAAAGACAAATTTTCATTTTTTGATCATTTTGGAGAAAGAACTGTCAGATGTTTTAATCATTGGAGCGGTGCATAATGTCATACTTATTGGTGACCTTGATGTTAAATTAAGTCCACCAAACCTGCAGGTAAACAAATCTAGGATATTGGGGGAGTCATGCAGAGCCCCAGCTAGCAATGTTTTAAGTTTGAAATCTGATTCTGGAGGAAGAGCTTTGACAAGATCATGAAGGGTCATACCTTGCTGGAAATAAATGGCAGATGTGCAGTCAATCGCCTTCCTATGGGTAATTTTAGGAGTGGAATTGCTAGTCAATCCGTTACTGTAGATTTCTTTAGATACCATTTCCCTAATGTGATTTCACTGAATATATTTCATTGAAAAAGGTAGGGGAAATGGTATATGTGTAATGCATAATAGGTGGGGTGTGGGGTAAGGGTATAAGTTAAGGTAGGGAGAGGTGTGGGAGGCTAGGGGGTCTCCCCATTCCCCATGCATTAAGAAAAGGTTGTAAAAGTAAAAAGAAGATTTGGTTTTTCAGTGACATATATTCAATGAAATCTCCATTAGGAGAAATATATTCGAAGAAATCACATACGTCCCTATTCAATCATTGATTATTGCATTGTGAATTATTGTTCCTTCAATGTCTTCGAAACAGAGGGTAATCATTACCCACTAGATCAAATATTTCAATGGCCGGTGGTAGGCGCCATGAAGAAGCAGTCTAACTGCCGGTGTGGTTGCATGGCAATGCCTAAGCTTGATAAGGAGGCATTGCAAAAACTGATTAATTCACAAGAAATTAATGACTCACTATCAATGTTGTCGAACAGTCTAGGGAGCCAAAATAACAGTTTTAACTTGTCTGAGCTTATGGTTGACACCATTGTTGACAGAGCTGTTGGTAAATGGAGGAACCCTATTGAAGAGGGCTAGGTTATCATTAGGAACACTGTGGGGTTGACACAGAAAGTAGGACAGCGAAAAGACAATGTGCGAAAAGACAATTAAACTGTGAATCGAAAAGTGGAATTTGTGTGGCGAGTCATGTAGAAAATTGCTAAAGAAAAAGAAAAAAACAATGTATTGAGAAACAATGGGAGCTTTTGGAGAAGGCTGTGAATGTGAAAGTCACTACATTTTTCTAGAAGCTGGTAGCAAAGGCCTGCGATAAGAGGGGAGGGGAAGGGAACAGTCCAATTTCCCCAACCAGGTGGATGGCTAATTTTCTGGACATTTCTTTAATCTTCTTGTGGTGGAGGAAACTAGGCTAGGGGAGTACATGGGTAGTTATTTCATTCTTTTCTAATGAATTTGTGTTTGTATTAGCTCTTTTAAAAGTGGGAATACCATGGGACCTGATGGGTTTAGATCGGATATTTTCACTGTGTTTTCTTCCTGGTGGTAATCCATATTGAGACACCTGTTTATTGCAATTGTTGAGGCACGTTTTATGCCAAGCTGATAGAAATGTAGCCTAATTCTGCCCATGCTTAAAAAGGGCTCACCCTCTGACCCTCATTGTTTTAGGCCAATTTCTTTATTGGATATTGCTAGTAAAATGTTCTTAAAATGCATGTTGATTTGACTGGAGGTGTGATCTCATGGTAAAAACATCTTGCAATGGGTTTTGGTACAGGAATTAGCACAGTTTACCACTGCTTCACGCTGAGCACCATTATGGAGAAATATTTCATAGCTAGGGGAGGGAGATTGTACTTGGGTTTTCTGGACCTGGACAAAGTGTTTTAGATAAACACATCTTGTGGCATAAGTTAAATACTACTGGGCTAGCAAATAGGTTATTCAATTTTTTTCCAACTGTGTTATGTAGACACTTTGATGACCATCTGATGTGCAAATCTCAATGTCATGCGATCTAGTAAAATCGTTGTTTTTTCCTCCCTTGTTCCCCTACCGTGCCTCGTCGCACCTTGAAACACTTTGTATAGGCACACTATAAATAAAATATCATATCAATGACTATTCATCAATTTTTCCCCCACTAATAACGGGGTTATGCAGAGCTGCCAGTTAGCCACACTCCTATTTATTTGATTGCTTTCAGGCTTTCATACCTGTTCCTTCCCTGGGAAAGTTAAACCACCATCCCTGAAGGGCATCTCTTATAGCGTGCTCTTCTACATGGTTGATACAACCATTTTGGATTCAACAAGGCCTTCAATACAGACATGATTATTTTGCAAATCACAGTATGAAATTAAACATGATGAAGACAAGAAATATGCTGTTTGAGAAAAACGGGTAAACCTTTCAGTTGGTGTTCAAACGATCAGAGAAGTGAAGACACAGATTCATATTGTTACTTGTGGCTACTTTTCTCAGACTGGTTTCCGGGGTAAACACAAAGAAAAGCACTGACAAGGCCTCATCAAATCTCCAATTGCTTTTAAGATTTTATTTCAAGTGTGGGTCTTACAGATTGGAATATTGCCTGGAGGTATATAAGGCCTGGGTCTGCTCCATGATTTTATATGGTCATGCGATCTGCGACTACTGAAATTGCCATTCCCTGTACGTATTGCTAAATAAATACTTGTGGAATGATGTGGGCTGTACATTACTGGTAGATTGGAGAGTAGGAGGTGGGGCATATCAATATGTGGCACATTGGACATGATTGCAAGGTTGATGGTGTAGGAGAAAAGTAGAGATAATTCCATTACCACCACTTTTTTGAGTGGTAATGGAACTACCACCATTTTTCCGGCAAGGCCAAATCATCATTTTGGATGGATTTACCTCTTCCGAATTACCGCATGGTAAATGCAACCATTTTTCTCTATAATTTTGCCAGCAATAAATCTGCCACAAATTCATATGGAGTCCTCTGGACTCCGAAAATGGGAAGTCACCACCTCTTGTACTCCCTTTTTAACCTTACGAGACTAAGTGGCGGTAAGGGTAATCATTTTTTGTGGTAATTCAGTGGAAGCACCATCGTAATGAGACCAATTAAGTCAACTCAAAATAGCTCCTAAAGGGAGCGCTTGTCAGAAGGGAGAGATAGATAGTCAAAATGTCCACAAGTTACCTTCCCTAGCTTAATATGCTGACGTACATGTCCATGCACAACATCGAGGAGACATTTCTGAAATAAGATCCCAAGAATGAACTTGATGCTAATGCTACATTTAGATGTACTCCCTCTAAATAATGAAGAAAATATGTCCGTAATTCAGATGCTGTTGAAGATTTGGTACTCATGTGATTAATATGTTGTTTTTCGATTCTGCGTAAGCTCTAGTTAACGCCTTACTTTTTGTTAAATCATTTTAGGACTTGCGCGGATCTCATATTTCATATAATGAATTGTAATGAGCAGGTGGTTATTTATAATATGATTGAATCAGTTAAGGGTACGCATGCCCGTTCAGTTGGGAATTTGTGATATAAGTAGTTTGTGAAATGTTTTAAGTGTTGATGGAGAAATCTAAAACAAATAAAATCATTGATTGTCAACAATGATGGATATGATTTATCTTATACCCCTCCTCCAAGGTGCTTTCCGTGGCCGTTTTCCCTTTCATGGCTTCCTGCTCCTCCACTTGCCCTGCCCACTGCCTTTGTGAGGGCATCCATGAGACCCTGTCTCCCCTGTTCCTGTGGGCATATCCACAAGAGACCTTAACTCACCTGGCTCCATGCCAATAGTCGGCGCACCTTCCAATTGCAATATCTCCTGAGGCCTCCCCCCAATGCTGCAGGCTAACTAACCAAATTGGAGGTCTCCAAAAGATCAACAAACAACACAAGATGTCCTCCCTTGTTATCTATCATGTGGGAATCTTCCTCCTTCTTTGAGGCAAAATGAAGCTCCTCCTCCTCCCCCTTTAACTTCTCCCAATCCCAGACAAGCAGGTGTACTTTGACTAGAATACAAAACCAGGGGTATGATTCTGTGTGAAGCACTCACCAATTACCGAATAATGTGAAATCAAACCACCCCAGAGGGTTTGATAACCATTAAACATACCCTTAGATATGAACCATTCATCCAATGGGTTCATGCAAGTTAGATAAAGAAACTATGGTTCCAAGAAACACCTTAACACCGCGATGTGGAACAGGAATGGAGGAATACACAGCAGGAGAAGCCCGGAGCACATGCACCGCTCTGTTTTTTGGGAGCATGCACCTGTGCCAGGGATGTTTAAATCAAGATTGGCAGAATAAATGGCAGAATTCTGGTGGGAGGGGCATGCTGCCCCTCATGCTACCCAGGAGCTGAGAGACGGACATTGGAGCCAAAAGGCTCAAGTGTTAACCAGAGAAAGGGTACACAAGGAAGACTCAATGCAGGAATGTCAGAAGCAAGTGCAAGGCTCCTGGGCGTTCGCGGTGGAAAGAAGCAGCAAGACACTTAACTGAACCCCGCGAAGAGAAAAGAAGCCCAACCGAAACCACAGGAAGCAGGGAAGTTGAGTAGCATGAGGAAGAGAGCATCCGGTGGCTACAAGCAGGGTGGGAAACCCCACAAAGAGCCAGTGAGTCCACGCTGGGACAAAGGGAACACTGGGGCATATTGGCGAGCACGGTGTATGTTTAAAGTCGAACAACCCAAAACAGGTAAAGAAATGACGCTGTTTGTTAACACCAAAGCAAGAAAGAAAAAGTACATTTATCACAGAAGGGAATCGTTGAAGTTTGTCCCTATGTAAAGAGAATAAGAAACAGTAATAAGTTAGTATTTACCAGACAATGTGAAATAGCCAATAGTGCTAAGGTGGTAAATTACCAAGATTGGAAGTGTGAGCATAACACTAACAAAGTTTCTCCCTATGTAAAGAGAATAAGAAACAGTAACAAGTTAGTATTTACTGGCCAATTAGCGCTAATGTGATGAATTACCAAGATTGGAAGTGTGAGCAAAACGCTAACAAGGCAATATATTATGGACAAAATAAATTAGCTAAAAGGGCTAATGTGGTGAATTATCAAAAGTAGAGTTGCAGAGACTGGCAACGGCAAGAGTGTGAATACATGGAGTACTGGAAGGAGAGTATACCAGGAAATTAAAAGCCCCAGCAGAAGAGTATACCAGGCAATTCCAAGTGTGTGAATACATGAAGCCCTGGCAGAAGAGTATACAAGGCATTTATAAGTGAGTGAATACAAGAAGCCCTGGCAGGAGAGTAAACCAGGGAATTACATGTGTGTGAATACCAGAAGCCCTTACAGGAAAATGTACCAGGCAATTACATGTGTGAATATAAGGGAACAGAGAAATCCTGGCAGTAGAATATACCAGTTATTCGGACAACCCAAAGGCTAAAGATAATTGTTCCTAATCTAGGTATTGATCAAAAGGGAAAATCAGAATTGTTATTTTCAAGAAACTAGGAAGAACAATCCAGGGGAAGGGAAATACCCTCTGAATTAAGGAGTACAATCCTTGAAAGACATTTTGTTGAAAATTATTTATTGAGCTTTCCATATTTGAACATTTATAAAAGACTGATGGCCCAAAGCAAAGGCCAAAGATAGTTAAGTATCATTTTGGTATTAATCCAAAAAGAGACAAAAACTTTTGTTTGTAAAAAATAAAAAAAATAAAAAAACAAGGAGAAGTATTCAGGGGAAGGGAGACACCCCCCCTAGATTGAGGAGCAATTTTCCTGAAGAAACTTTTCATTGGAGTTATTTATTCCTTTTCCCATTTGAACATTTTTGAAACGCTGTAGGCCAAAGACATGATCCTTTTCACCTTAAGATTTGTTTCCTTAGAATGTGACAGTCAGAATAGTACTTTGGACACAGAACGGCTTTGTTTTTGACCTTCTAACAATGACAGAATCTTAGTCTTTAGTTTCGGTAGGGAAACACCTCGAGTGCGGGACAGCGAGGCATTTTCCAAACCCCTTTTATTTATCAATAGCAGTCTTTAGCCAAAACCATATCGAATATGTGCCAGAGTTTCCTCACCATACTATACTAATTCAAATGACACAACTAGCACAAACAACACCACACAACAAACCAACACAAGCAAACGAAGAGCAACTGGGGAGACAAGAAAACCGATACAAACACACAGAGGTAAACTAGGGACAGGTAAAAAAAAATGTTTTGTGGAGAGAACTAGGGTAAGAACACTTTGTTTTTTTAAAATTTTCTTTGGTGACATAAAATGAAAAAGGCAGAAAAGGAAAGGACAACATGTGCATTCTTTATATGGGAAAAGCTAACAACACAGTAAACAAACACTGATAGAAAGAGAGACAACAATTTAAACAAAAACTCTTGAGACCAACAAACTAGACAAAAATGAACTTGCATCTTCAACAACTTCAACAACTTCACAAAACTGCTCAAAACCCTTGCCCAGTTCTCCAAAAATCCTCCAAACACCCTGTCTGCCCATTCCCTCACAGACTGAAAACCAAAAAAGTAATAGCAATTGAACTGGGGTCAAAAGCCTTTAACAGAGTCTAGGGCTCTGGATAAACAAACTCAAACAAGCTCAACAAATAAGCCCAAGAGGGGTGTGATTGGTTGTATGAACCTGTAAAATAAACCTATAATTTGACCCAAGAATAGAAGTTCCTGATTGGATGAAGAATCATTGCGAGAATCCGAGAAGTCCACCGCAACTTCAACCATTGATTTGTCTGTGCCATAGCATGTCCCATAACTGGGATAACGGAAACATCTTCCCAAAAGAGATTTGAAGGGACTTTGGGTCCATTTGTGATAAATTCATCCAAGACTGATGGTTAGAAATCAATGTAGATAGGTCCACTCTAATCAAATGTCAGATAAGTTTATCAGATTGTTTTCTCATACCTCTTTTATTGATCAATGCTCTCTCTGAATGCGCTTAGAATTGATAAACCATTGTCTACAATGAGTTTTCATGTTCTCATGGTAGATCTGATAAGCTATAAAACTGAAGTAGACATAGCCATCAGCATGACATTACATATGTTATACTTTTTGGAGAATGTGTTTAAGGCAGTGTACCATGTCCCTCCATTTTTATGATTTGTTCTTTCATTTGTTTTGCCTTGAGCAGGTCTTACTTTTAAATTGGTGTTCATAAACCTCTCACACATATATCTTATGCAGAAATATAGGTTTCTTTGGTGTTAGTGACTATATAATGATAACTTAACTGCAGTGGGCTGTTATTGTGTCGAGCTACCTCCCAATTGTTAATTGGTACACAAAATATTATATTACCAAATTTCAAAGGTAGGCGGGTTCTGTCATAGTTGAAGGCAAAAACCTAAGTCCTAGGTCATACTTAATAAAGTTAGACCAATGCGACTATACCATGCACTTCTTAGCTCCCAAATAAAACCAAAACAAGAACCTGTGATGGGTGAATTAGTTACAGTACCAACATTGTTCCAAATCCCTAGTTGTAAAGAAATACACTAGAAGGTAAATTAAATCAACATATAAAGCTGTTGTTTTATAATATTCAGAACAGACATCCCACCAACACATGTTTCGGCCTGTAACAGGACTTCATCAGGGATAATGTTCAATCTACATACAAAAGACAGAAAACCATCAAAGCACTCTTTATCCCAACCAGTCACTGTTCCATTGTCAGGCTGGGTCCCCAGAAAGCCTGGTTTAGAGAATGCCCATCAATTATGTGGCTCCAGTGCTCCATTTGATACACAAGGACATCTGTAACTTGATACTTTGTGTTCAAGGTGGAAAAATAAACTCCCATTCTCTTTTCAGCAGCATTCTGCTGTGCATAAGATGCCTCTGCTATATTGACATTGAAATATGTCTGGTTCCTCATTCCTCTCCCATGTTCGGGTGCAGCCTCCCAATGGTACGAATTTATTTTTGAGCGTACATCAATCAATCTTAAAAAAATGTCCAATGCATGACATGGATGGTACTGCCATCTTGTGCTAATCTTATCAGCTGTTCCAGCACCCTACGTTTAAGTGTCCTCACAGCAGTAACTCAGATCACCCGCCCCTAAAGCTGACATCACTAGATGCTTACGACCCTTTTCACAATGCCAATGCACATCTCATATAAACATCCTCTGTGCGCAATCTAATGAAGTGTCTCCATGGAAATGCCAAGATGCCTCATTCCTCGACAAGTACAAACAAACCCTTTCGAATCACACAACATTGGAGTTTCTTTTTCCTTTGTGTCAGTGTATTTCATTTCGAGGCTCCCTGACTTGTTTCAGCTCTGTTCAGCTATCTTGCAAGTAAGACGTACTGAGAACACAGTCTAAAATGAATTAACTCAGAAATTACTTTTTCTTTAAACATTTCTTATATTATATCCAAATGTCTTTACCAAACCATGTTGTTATTATTATTATTATTATTATTATTATTATTATTATTATTATTATTATTATTATTATTATTATTATTATATTTAAATTCTACTTTAACATGGCATATTTTTTTACATGTGTCTTTGCAAACTTTCAAGGTTTGTGCCTATTATTCTTGTCTTTGCAAAATGGGTTTTTGTAACATGGCTGTTTCTTCTCTTGTCTTTAACATTTCATTTTAATTTAAAACCTCATTTTGTTGCTGTATACAAACAAAAACATTTGTATTGTTCTCACTGTTGATTTTGTACTTCTTCAATATTCAGGAACTATGGCAACAATTCAGCCCTACCAGTAGGAGCCGAATATTTAGAAGAAGAAATGCTTGAAAGAGAAAGAAGCCAAAAGAATGGGGTATCAGAGAAAAGTCGTGATGATCAATCACCGGCACCTCAACCCAGTTGCATGGAAGACGTTTCCAACTGGTGTACCTATCATCATTGTGAGGTTATGCTAACTGTTGTTGAGAACTGGTGTTGCAACACTCTGGCTGCTTGGCCTACATTGCCAAAGACGACACACCACTGCTATGTGTTACTGAGCTGCATGACTTCAGGGCAGCGTGTATTACAAGATCTGTGTTGAGAATGATGATGGTCCTTATGCACGAACTTCGAGCTACAGTTCGCCTTTGTAATTTAAGTAACAAGTACATTTAGTCTATATAAGTTGTATGCTCGACAATGGAGATGGCTAACATTTTATGTTGTTCTCCTACATTATTTTAACTTCGATGGATCACTGACAAAATATTCTTTCTGTACATTGAATACATTTCTCATAGTAATCTCATATCAAAGTATTCGTCACTAGATTTCACGTCTGAACAATTGCGTTTCTTTCACTTTGAAATTAAAAACAATATTTCCCTATGTCCAAAAATGTTTGCGCTGGAATGGGTGCTCGCATTTCTAATTGATCCCTACTTGACATCACAAGTAATTTACTCGGAAAGGTAACACTGCCTTATATTTTAGAAGGTAGTGCAAACAAAATAAATGCAATTATTGGGTTAATTCAAGTAAACTATTTCTGTATCTCTTACACAGGTCGTACAGGCTTGTGGCCAATCATGCATAAACATGGTGGATTCATGGAAGACTGGGATTTCTGCATTTGATGAGTAATACCTGCCTGTGTGGTTCAAGACATTCGCGAAAAATTCCCCAGTGACTACGGCCAATACAAGGGATTTATAGAGACAGTACCTTACCCGCAGCAGTACAATTGGTAGTTTGTCATTGCCATCCACCTTACCATAGTAAATAAAAAAATAAAATAATGAGTAAATATGAAAAGTTGTTGGATATTTTTTGTAAGTCAACAACACCTCCAAACATCTACGAGGATACTGAAAGATTGGTGTGCTTTAATAAGTTTACTGGCATATTGCTCTTGCCTCATCCACATCCATCCCCCTCTGGTCACTTCCACCATGTGGCTGTAGGCTTGCAAGGGGGTTAGGTGGATGAGAAGACTCAAGGTGCTAAATACCATGTACACACCAAAAGGTTCTTTTGCATGGGACCATTGGCCACTTGGCCACCCCAGACCTGACATCTCCAGACTCCCCTTTAAAGAACCCGTCCCTGCAATCTACATATGTCTGTGTCCTTAGGCTATGTTCCGGCCTATTACACACCCCTCTTACAAATCCATCCCCCCTCCGGTATCAATGGCATTTCGCATCTGTGGCTGTGCGCTTGCAAGGGGGCTCTGTGGATGGTAATGCTCAAGGTGCTGAATACCATGCCTCAAAGGGTTCTTTCGCGCGGGGACCATTGGCCACATGACCACCCAGACGTGGTGTTTTCAGACTCCACTTTGAAGACCCCGTCCCTGCAATCAACATATCACTGTGTCCTTTGACTATGTTCCGGCCCTTTTGTGCTGCACTCATCCACAGCCATCCCCCTACCGGTATTAATAGCAGTTTGCACCTGTGGCCATGCACTGACAAGAGGCTGGGTGGATGGAACTGCTCAAGATGCTGAATACTGTGTACACCTCAAAGGGTTCTTTCGCACAGGGACCATTGGCCACATGAACACCCCAGACCTGGTGTCTCCAGACTCTACTTTGAAGACCCTGTCCGTGCAATCTACATATCTCTGTGTCCTTTGACTATGTTCTGGCCTATTGCACTTCCCTCATGCACATCCATCCCCCTCCAATATCTTTCGCAGTTCACACCTGTGGCTGTGCGCTCACAAGGGGGCTACATTGGTGGGATTGAGGAGGTCAAACATTGGCATAGAGGCTGGGTGGGTGTGAACAAACACATCAGACATTCACATACACACCCACTTTGTAAGCCTTTAAAAATACTTTGAAAGTTACCATGAAAACATCTATGAAATCTACAACGGATATCATCATCTATACACTTTTAACCTTGCCTGCTGAATCGCCTCATCTTTTCTTCCAAGTAACACTTAGTGAACTATTGGTTTCTGGATGTCAACATTTTCTGCTTGGAAACTTTCTATTGCCTTATACTCAATGTACACCATATTCTCATTTTAATTTATCTCAGACTTCACCATTATCAATCATTCTATGTATTTTTATCTCTGGAATTATCACATAAAATCACAGATTATTGTTTCCAAATGTAATATTTCGTAGTCCATGTTTTCAATGCATGTTTACTTTAGGTGGCTCAAAGTTTGTTAAATGTACTAATAATATGTTTCTGCGTATAGTAGCATAATGATTTCTGACTAATTTGATGTGCTGTGATGGTTTGACCCGGTTACAATTTTTTTAAATGTAAAAGAAAGGTTACTATGAAAGCTATGTGATGGTTGATTTACTCACTGTGATACTTTATTAATTGTAATATTTATTTATATTTTTTTAACAGATCTTATGGACAATAAAACAATGCCTTCATGTATCGTTTTTGGCTGCCCTAATACCAGCCATGTCAAAAGTCATGGTACAGTGATGCATGCATTTCTAAAGGATTTCCATTTAATAAGAACATGGCTGTTGAACGGTGGATTGCCAGTGTCTGAGATTGAAAGCAGAGCCAAGGATGTCTTGGTTGATGTGAGGGGTAATCGATTCTGCATCTGCATTATGCACTTCATAGAAGATATGTACAAACCATCAAAGCACACTAAAAAGTGTCAACCCATACTCCTTCGCAAATGACTTCCCAATGCAGTTCCAACTTAATTTCAGCATGCGCTGATTCAGGTGAGTAGTGGACGATTAACTTTTTATGTATGTTGCTATGTACTAAATTGGTCTGTATACATATGTCTTCTGAATGATCATTCAATCTATTGAAATAGTGTGTGAAAAGGTAACATGATGAACACTGTTGAGTTTTTGGTACTATTTCCATCGCTGTTGTAATACACAAGTTCCTTTGTGACACAATGTACTTTAGTGTATGCATTTTTCACTTTAGACCACTTTGTGTATCCCGAGTTTAGGGATACACTAATAGTACATTGACATGGGAGCCTTTCTAAAGACATAGGGCCTCATTACATGTCAGGCGGAATGGGTTAATGGGCTAAGCTAATGGTGGCAGGCCCGTTAACACCATTCCGCCTGATTACGAGGTCCCCTCGCAGGACCGGGTAAGGACGCCTGGTAAAACCAGGCGTCCTTACCGGATCCCGCAAGGGGAAGATGGAGCTAACAACGGGCCGGTCGTAATCGGCCCATTGTTAGCGCCCTCTCCCATTCCCATTGAGCCCTATGGGGGCTCAAATGGGAATGGGGAAGGTCCGGGCCGGGTTCCCTGAGGGAGGAATTACCAGACCCTCCGAACTCGGAATGGCCTGGTAATTCCCCATTCAGGGAACCCGGTAAAGGAGCCCGGTTTGGCGGCAGCCATGGAGCTAATAGCTCCATGGCTGCTGTCAAACTCGTCATGAGGCCCATAGTGTACTTTAAAAATAGGTTATTTTGTTTAATGTGTTAATTACCATGTCTTTCTTTATGTAGACCACACTGATGGAAGTACAGACACGTCAAATATTCAATTGGGGAGGACAGGCGACATGCAGGTAAAATTATTTTAGAGTGTTTGTTGTGGTCTTAATAATAGAACCAATGTACCTTTTCTATTGATCACTGTTATGAATATATACAAATTAGAAAAAGGACAGAGATTCAACATCAACCACTAATCAGAGTCAACAGCACCCTCACTCAACTTGAAAGTCATTTTTTTAAAATTAATTCTTCAGATGCGATTACAAAATACACTAGATGGTCAAGTTCAGATTTAACCATATTTATCATTATTATGTATAATATTAGTTGTTAATACAAAGTGGCATGTAGGATTGTATCTAATATAGACCATATTTTGTATGTAACATTTTTTGTAATTTTGCTTTTACATCCTTATTATAACAATTACTTTGATCTGGGCGCTGCAACTAGTCTGGAGGATGAGGTATGTGAAGTGAGAATTTATTGAATTATATTAATAGTTGTTGATTAATAATATTTTGTCTGAAATTAAGATACGTGATAATTTCTTGACAATTTACAATAGGGTCAGCAAATTACAAAGCATTCAAACAGCGTTTTTTTATTTATCTCCCACACACATGCAACAATAAAAGTAAACCATCACACAAACTTGCTTTTTTCTGAATTACTTAAACCTGTTACTGTATGAAAGGTTTATGTTTTTGCTGCCTACCCAAAGCTGAATAGATTATAAAATAAAATAATAAAACAAAATACTTTAGGCGGCAACATTTTACTCACTATGTTTTGCAGGATGATCTCACACCAACTCCTTGTGACATCTCAGAATTTTATCAGGTACAATTTCAAATATGTATTTTTAAAACATCACCCATGCACAGTGTTCGACGTTATATTAATAAGAATGTAAAAATGGTATTCCAGTGATTAACCATATCTTTTTTCAATGTGTAACTGATATGGTAAGGTCGCCGATCATTAAAACAACTTTCTTAAGATGTACTTTGTGAAATCAAAGATTTTAACATTAAACTGTTTAACAATTGAACTATTTTTGTTGAATTTGTTATGTGCAAGGAATGTACTACTGGAGTGGTCGAAATTGAAGAGACGCTTGGACGAGAGGTACACATTAGATATTGTAAAGTATCAGTTATCAATCCTTTTAATTTCCATGCAATTGTATATATGTTTTAATATGGTTACATATGGAAATTAGGTTCCATTTGTAGATATATATGTGTTTCTTAAAGTGGAAGAGTAGATTGCTTGTTTTTCATTCATTTTCTAAATGCTGTTTTTCAGCTTGGTCTTGTGTCGTCAAATCAAAATTGACTGTTTCAAGGCAAATTACGTTGCAATTCATATATTTTGTATGTGTGCTATATATTAAACATGTTTAAATCATTAGAGGTCTAGGAAGAAGAGGAGCATAAAGGCTCAGAGAACAACACAAACTAATGATGTTGCTTGCCAAATCGATGTCACTTTGGAGCAAATACATTTTGAGGCTCAGTATGGTCTTCTCATGATTCAGAGTCATGATGCAGATGTCGAGTGGCCGGAATTTGAATGCAATGTCACCAGTGACTGATGAAAAGTTACCAATGATCATAGTTACAGCAGACAACATCACCCAGAAGAGACAGACAACACAGAAGATGTTTCAGAATTGATTGCAGACCAGTTCACACAATACACACCCTCTACAAAATGTAATTTGAAGAGACAATATTGTTCCCTGTTTCTGCAATACATGCAGAAAATTCAGAAATATCATAGATTTAAATAACTGAAGCATCTTCGCAATTGATAGACAAATGTGCTCATGATCTGGACTTCACTCTTCCTAGTGTGGAGGAAATGTCTACCACCTTTGAATCACAAATCACTGTACTGCAGGACGATTAGCTTAAGGGAGCCAAATAAATTGAATTCAACATTTTCAGAAGTGCATTTTGCGAGAGCAGTTGCAGTGGTGTGGTTCCCGGACAGATCCATGCTTACTTGGAACTTTGACTACAGTATTTTACTGGCTGAAATACTTGTAAGAGGACAAGCCCCGCCCACTAACCCCCTCAATCTCATTTAAACAGACAGCGTGCGCACATTTTCGGAAGAGCATTTTGCAAGAGCAGTTGTGGCAGTTGAGGTGGTTTAGTGGGTGTGGGTAATTGTGTTCCTTACTATTGCAGATTTATTTTCAATTGCCCATGTATGTACTCCATTTAACCACACGTTATGTAGGAGGTGAAAAACGTATTTGTGTCTTTGTTGCTGCTTTTCGCGTTTTTTGTTTTTTTGTGTTTATTCTATTTGTTTTGCCCTGCTAATCTATGTGCACCCATGCCGGGTGTATACACCCTTGTGTTTGGCATGCCTCTGTTAAAGGAGATGTCCAACCTGTTTGACGCCTCAAAAGTTATGTCCAAACGCTCAAATCATAGGATTAATTTAACACAGAGCCTGAATTCAACTCAATGAGGACGACAGGCAGCTGCAGTATCTGACATACATAGATTCTACCCCAATGAGTGCATTGCTATAGTTAAAACGCGCTCAGTTGGTAGTCACTTAGCAGGTGCTGCTTTGAATCGCAGTCTGAAGTGGACCTATGCATGCCTCCAGACTCTATAGTCGAGACCGGATTTCAGTTGGATATGATTCTGGTGGAATCAGGTGCCTCCTCCATGGAACTGGTGAAAGAGATTGTGATAATGGCCCAGATTCACTGGGAGCACACCCTCTCACTGCCTAATGAACCTGATAATTCTAGTGAGCCACCAAGGGTGACTCCACCGACCCCAAATCCTATGGGGCAACAAGTCAATTCACCACCGCTTGACCCAAATGTAACAGATGTTAAGAAGAGTGAGGAAATTACAGGCATGACTCCTCCCCCTCCTGTTAAACAATGCTCTAGTGATTTATCATAATCCTTGGCAATGTTTTTGACATCGGAGAGTGAGTCATCTGTGTTATCGATCTCATTTACTGAGCCAACTCCTAGGAGAGCTGGGATTCCCGATCCAGCGATATTGCCATCTGCCCCGAGTGCAGGATTTGAGATCACACTACAGTCTATGAATACAGCATTGTTTTCCCTTGCCAAACTATACGAGTGCCTGGACACAAGATTACAAGAGCAATCTAACATGCTATTACAAGTTTTACAATGGCAAGATGGCAAGGCGGCCGGTGAAAAGATGGGTGTGGAAAGATGTTGTGAAGTAAGAAAGGTACATTCTGTTGGAAGAATGGAAGGCTCAAACAATGATTCTTGTGAAAATAATGATGTTGTCTGCTTGACGAACGAGTCAGATTCTAATTTAGCACCTAAATTAAAGTCAACGTGTGAAGTTGCAAAAGGGCAGATAGAAATAATATAAAAACAAACAAACAACCAGAGCAGGCTGGAGAATAGTTCAAATGTGAGGGGTTGACAGAACAGTCTGCAGAGGTTTCTGACATGATCATACCCGACCCAATGGGAAAAATAGGTCTTCAGGACATGTTTGCAAAGTACAAAAGGAAATTGATTAACACACTGTGCATAAAAAAAGTAAAAACACTAACATGCCGGCTTCCTTGAAACGCTCAAGTATTCACCAATTTGTTAAGATATCCTTGCCAAAACCCTCCTCGGAAATAGCAAGTACAGCGGTCATGAACAAATATCATAAAATAGCACAGATTAAATCTGATCTAAGGACAAATTTAAAATGATCGAAAGGAAAAGCACCCTCAGAAGTATGTTTAGAATATGCCCCACTAGATACCCTACTCAAGGTAGTGGAATTAGATCAGAAGTCTGGGGATCTATTATCCCTCCCGCAGTCGGATTTTGCGACTCCAAATATAGGAGCACATAGTGATCATCCAATGTACAATGTAGCAAGTCATCAATAACCAGGGTAGCTATCCCTCGTCAAGTAGAACAAAGAAATATCATCAGGGAGGGAGCAATCCTGGTGCAGTCATAACTGTTAACTTCAGTACGAGCCTGGAGCAAAGAAGATAGAAAATAGCTAGGTCATTGGGTATTTTCATATCTGGCCTCCCTACGCAAGCCTCTACTGCAAGAAGTGGGCTGCTACGATCTCTTCCTGGAACACAACCGGGACCTCTCTTGCAGAAAGCTGATTGGAATCATGGACAACGTGGAAATGATGAGAGTTCCTCCTATAGTTGAGTTAAAGCGCTGTTTATGCAAAAACATAATAAATACGACAAGAAATCTGCCCATTAATTAATTATGCAATGCAGAGTTAAACCTTTACCAGACTACAATTTAAATAGGACAAGTGTGCTGAATATCATGAGCGATATTACAAAACTGGAGGATCTATGCTCTAGTGACATCGAACTGATAGAGTTCATAGATGAGCATAACCTGACCATTGTAAAACTCTGGATGTCATTGGGTGTGTAGAGGAGGTGCCAAGCTCGATTCGCACTCCAACCACCCATTTTGAAGTACCAGGAACGTTCACGCCGAAATATGTAACGTATGATGAGCAAATAAATCAGCAGAGAGCCGCAGTTGGGCTCTGTCCAGTGCCTATCAGAATAACAGCACCTGTTGAAGTACCAACACCTAAGAAAACCTGGATAGTAAGGTACCCACTGAGAAAACCATATCGACAAGTGAGACAGAATGACGATTGTCAGAATGCAATACCTGAAGAAGCTAAAAAGATACTGAAGGTAGACGAATGGTGACGTCATAAGATCCCAGACTGACTAACATACAGAAGATATAACGACCTGAGAATGATGACAAACGAGACGAAATACCATGGATAAGTGACATCCTGTGCATAAAGCGAAACAATTGATGTCAAGATGTCAGAAAATTACGCCATATGCATGATGAAGATATTCAGTTAGTTTAAACGTGTACATATGCAAAGTAACCGCAAAAAGCACAGAAATCGTGAGGCTTGCTTATGCTTAGTAGTAAGATAGATTGCGGCAAGCGCCACCTGTACATATCTACTTCAAAAGAGCACTTTATATAAGTATACTTCCACTACGCACAAGAGCAGAATCAACCAAAGGTTACCAAAGGTCTTAAGAGGAGAGTTTTGCAGCAAACAAATCGAGAATTAAAGACAGAGAGAAACTCAGACAAATGTAACCATGCCAAGAAGCCAAGGTCGTATCAGCTGAACAGTGGATACAATTAAAGTGAGGAAGAACAGAGTATCAGATAAGCCACAGATGGCAGACGACTGGCAGAATTCAATCAAATATATGAAATTGCATGAAGGAAAGGCTGATTTCACGGTGTTGGAATCACATGACCAGACCAACAGGAAGGGATGAAACTTTCACACCTACGCATGGACCTTTGCCATACACAAACACCTTAACTTTCCCAGACCAAGAAGCAGACTCGAGGCCAACCACAAAGAAATAATTGACACATGACCACTGAGGTGATGATTGATTGTAACAATAATCGAAGGGAAGCTGGGGTGCAGACAAACTCCCTGCACCTGGCCGGCTATTCGACACGCTGCTAATTACAAGTGGAAACGTATGAGTGGGGTGGATGCCAACCAAATCAGTGGACCATGTAATCTAGGGTCCTATAGTTAGTAGAACCAATGAGACGTTGTACTTTTAGTGAGGTTTACAGTAGCCATTTTGAAGGAAGGGCTTATTTGCCCCACCTGACATTGTTTATCCAATCCCCGTTACCATATACAGACATAGGGCCTCATTATGACCCTGGCGGTATGGGTTTAACGGTGCCGGTAGAGCTGCCTGTGCCGTTAAACCCATACCGCCCTATTACAAGGTTCCCTTGCGGGACCCGCTCTGGATGTCTGGTCAGACCAGACATCATTTGCGGGTCCTGCGAGGGGACTAGCATGTTAACAATGGGCCCGTCATTAACAGGCCCGTTGTTAACATGCTCCACATTCCCATTGAGCCCTATGGGGCTCAAGTGGGAATGGGGATGGTCCGGGTCCAGGTTCCCTGAATGGGGAAATCCCAGGCCCTCCAAAGTCAGAATGGCCTGGTATTTCTCCATTCAGGGACCACGGACCCAGACCTGAGTGTTCGAGGCAGCCATGCCCTTTTTTTTTGTAAAGTTTTTATTATTTTTTAAAACAAACAAACAATACAAACCAAACTAGCAGCGTTATTTGCGACAGACACATGAACATCAATTAATGAACACCACTGCTCCCCTAATCCCTCCCCCCTCAAGAGCTTTTTTATCTTTCTCATTCTGTATCTGCTGCGTGTGGCAGGGTATCGCTTTCTTCTGAGACTGCAGAATCCGTTATTGTGCCAAAAAGTCCTGTTATTAACACTCTCCATGCCATCAGGGTACCCACTTCTTCTTCCCCAGACTTGCTACATGCCTCCTGCCATACTACCATTTCAGCCTCCGCCCATTTTTGCAAATCCCGCCACCATACCTCGACCAGTGGCTTATGGCACTGCTTCCAGCCCATGGCAATCCTTCGTTTTGCAAGCACATATGCCAGGTCTCTCAGTTTCCCAACATGTTTAGTATTCCGTGGTCTGGGAAACCCTCCCAACAGGCAGACCCAGGCCGTATCTATATTGAGCGTGACCCCTTTGTCTGCTAGTTTTTGTGCCACTTCCCCCCAAAAACTCTCAATCACTGGGCAAGACCAAAACATGTGTGTCATATCAGCATCTTCCTTATCACATTTTGGGCACGCTTGTCTTCCTGCATTTACAAACTTAGATATTCTCATCAAGGTCATATAGGGTATGTGCGTTATGTACAACTGTATTTGTTGCAATCTGGCATTTCTGGACACCTTCTTGTGGTATCCCATAGCACGCTCCCACATCCCATCAGTCATCTGTGCTCCCACCTCCGTTTCCCAATCCAGCCTCAAATGCGTCAAAACCTTCCCCACCCGGGTCATCACCATCTCATACAGTCTAGAGATCTCGTGCCCTCCCTCTGACATGTCATATATTGTCCCCATGGTGGCGTCTGGCTCCTCTGCCAGTACAGTCTCAGGCCAGGTTTTACGAATAATCTGCACTAGCCTCAGATACGTGACATATTGGCCTCTGTGCAAGCCTGCCTCTTCCCCCAATTCTTCAAAATCCTTAATGACCCCCTCTTGCCAGACATCTCCCAATGTAACCAGCCCGACCGACTCCCAGTAGGTCCTGATTATCATTCTTAGTTGATTGTCTTCCCCTGCCAAGGCCACCAGCGGCACTTGCGGGGAACACGGGTACGGGTTCTCCATCAGTCGGAATACTCTACGCCACATCTTCCACCCAAGCAACATCATACCCGTGCGCTCCTTCATTTCAAGTCTAGGCAGCCAAATAATTTCCTTTAGGTAAAACAGAGTGCAGTCCTGTCCAAACAGCCTAAATTCAGTTACCTCATCAGAAAGCCATTTGGCTACATATTGCAACTGACCAACTACATAATAGGCCTCAAAATTTGGCAGCTTAATACCCCCTCTGTCATAGAAGTTCTGCAGCTTCCATAGCGCCACTCTATTCCGAGTGCCATGCCATAGGAAGTCTCTGCACATGCTATTCAGCTTGGCAAAAAACTTTTTAGGTATCATGTACGGAATATTACTGAAAAAATGTAATAGCCTGGGCAGGACCACCATTTTGAGCATCGCCCCCCCCCCGTCCCATCATCGCCAGCGGCAACTTCTCCCAAAACTTCATATTTATACAGATTTTTCCCACAGCCACCTCGGTATTATGCAAATGTTCCTCCTCTACCGTGTGATACACATCTATTCCGAGGTAGCAGATTGAGTCAACCGCCCATGGTACCGACAACACTGGCAACCACTCCAGAGGGGCTCCTCTGTAGCTACCCAATGGGAACATGCTCGATTTTTGGGGGTTCACCGCTATGCCGGACAGTTCTGCATACCTTTCCATTACCTCTAGAATATATTGAAGATTTTCCTCCGGATATTTCAGATATAGTAGCAAATTGTCAGCATATAAGGATATTAGGTGTTTCTCTCCCCCCACATCAATGCCTATCATGTCATATTGTTGTCTAAGGTACACTGCTAGGGGCTCCAGGGACAGAATATATAACATCGGGGACCAGGGGCACCCTTGTTTGGTGCCTCTGCTAAGTTGCCATCTCTCGGATATCACCGATCCTGTGCGCACCCTAGCCAGCGGTTCACTGTATAGCAATTTCGCCCACCTAACATAGCCCGGCCCCATCCTATATTCCCTCAGGGCCTCCAGCAACCATGGCCACCTCACTGAATTGAAAGCTTTGACTGCATCTAGGGACACAACCGCCATTTCACCCTTGCTCCTGTTCCCTTCTTCAATCACCCGGTGGAGTCGCCTATGGTTGTGGGTTATATTTCTGTTGGGGACATAATCTGTCTGGTCCGGGTGTATCCGTTTGCTAATAACTCTAAGCAGCCTATTGACCAGGACCGCCGTCAATATCTTGCCATCCTGGTTCAACATTGACAAAGGCCTATAGAAGCCGCAGCTATGCCCTGGCGTGTTGGGCTTAGGAAGCGGTATAATTATCACTTCTCTAAGCGATTCCGGCAGCTGGCCCACCTCAAAAGACTCATTGAGCATTTCTAGCATAGGGGGGAGTACCTCCTCTCTATATGCTTTATAAAACTCGCTAGGGAGTCCGTCCGCACCCGGGGTCTTACAGGTGGGCAACTGCTTCACCACCTCCTCCAATTCCTCTAAAGTGATTGGTGTATCCAGCTCCTCCCTTTCTTCAGCACTAATCTTAGGTAATTCCATGTCTTTTAAAGTTTCTCTTATCTCCTCTCGATTGCCCCCCCCTTTTGTCCTCATATAATGCCCTGTAATAGTCTGAGAATGCCTCATTGACTCCCTCTTGGGTGTCGACTACCTCCCCATCCTCTCTGGTTATCGTCCTAATCGGGGGCGTAGGGGTTTCGCTCTTATATAACCACGCCAACAGACGGCCGGTTTTATCCCCACCTGCATGTTGCCTCTCAACATACTTCTTATAGTTAAGGTTGCAGAGCCTTTCCCAAAGCTCTGCACACCGCTGCTGCAGTTTGAGTACAAGTTCCGAATCCCCTTCAGTACTGCCAGCCCAGAACCAGAGGCGAGTGGTCCGACAGGACCCTCGCTTTGTAGTCTATTTGGGTGGTCTCTATCACCACATCTGGCGTGGCAAAAAAATAATCAAGTCTTGTATGCAGTTGTTGCGGGGCTGAGTAATGCGAGTACTGTGTTTCATTAGGATGTTTCAGCCTCCAAACATCTGCCAGCCCAAAGTCGTCGAGCAGTGTCTGCAATGCCCTGGCCGCTGGGGTGGGCCTATCAATCTTATCATCGGATCTGTCTGCCTTGGGGTTGAGCACGCAGTTTAAATCTCCTCCCCAAATAACCGCTCCTCCCATACACGCACCCAGGTTGGTACACAGAGTCCTAAAATATGCTGCCGTATTTTGATTGGGGGCATACGTATTTATAATGCACACCTCCCTATTCTCCACCAGTGCCTTCAATATGACCAACCTCCCCTCCGTATCCACCACCTCTTGTGTAAGTTGGAGCGGAACGTGCGGTGCCACCCAGACCAACACTCCCCTAGCATAGGCAGAATAGGGAGAGCCTACTACAGTACCTCTCCACTTCTTCCCCACCAGTTCCAATTTTTGCTGGGTTAGATGCGTCTCCTGCAACAGTGCAATATCAATCTTCTGTCTTTTCAAATACATCATGGCTTTGTTCCTCTTTAAGTAACTATTGAGTCCCCTGACATTCCATGTTACGATCTTAAGGTCCCCCATCGCTCATGAGTGTCCTCCTCCCTTCCGTGTAGCGAATCGCCCTTGCCCACGCGATACAGATACAGCCCTCCACCTTTACTTGTAGCTTCTTATACAAACTCAAACTCCCCATAACTATATACACCACGAATTCCCCACTTTCCTCCCCACCCTCTACCCATCCCTTCCCCAACACCACACACCCCAACTGCTGCCCAGCTCCATCCTCGGAACTCAGGCACCCCCACATCTAGCCCTGCAAGCACCAAACAATGCCCAGAGCTCAGTAGGGTGAAGTCGCCCTAATGGCCACTTAACTAAAATTACTAAGCCCGCTCTGCAAGGCTCCCCTAAATATAATAATAGTTACAGTGCTCATAACCTCTTGTGCAACAGTCTGACCTTCTCTCCCGAAGGCCGCGCAAATGACTATAATCAAGTCCCATGGATCCGTGCAGTGCCATCTTGTGGCACCCTCCTCGTGCACTACTTATCTCCTCCATCTCCTCTTCCCGTCCGAACGCCAGGCTCCTGGGGACATCCCTGCGCATCGAGCCATCCCATGGCATCCTCCGGAGTCTCAAAAAACAAAGTTTTGTGTTTATGAAAAACTTTCAATTTTGCCGGATACAGCAACATGTATTTGTGGCCCGCCTCTCTCAGTCTCCGCTTTACCGTCCCAAAGTTCATGCGGCTACGCTGCACAGACAGGGTATAGTCCGGGTAGGCTGTGATGTTTGCCGCTCCCCGTGTAATCATTCCTCCCTTGCGGAAGTGTTCCAATATCCTCTCCTGGTCCCGGTAATTAAGGATTTTGGCTATTACTGGCCTAGGCGGGTTTCCTGGCGGCGGCCTCCTTGTTAGAGCTCTATGCGCTCGTTCCACCGCAAATCCTTGAGATAAGGCTCCTCCGGGTATCTCCTGCAGCAGCATAGACTCAATGAACTCCGTAGGATCATGGCCCTCCGATCCCTCCGGCAGGCCCACGATGCGAATATTGTTTCGTCGGGCACGTCCTTCCGCCTCCTCCGCTCTGCTCTCCAAGTTGCCCACTCTCTGTACCAGGGCATGCAATTCGGCCTTATGGGAGGCACAATCTGCGGTATTCGGGCTCACCTCTTTCTCGAGGGTGTCTGTGGGCTCCGCCAAGGCCCTGACGTCCTACCGGAGTAGATTCACTTCCTCCTGCACCTCTCCGACCTTAAGGTCCAATGCCGTTTTCAACTCTGTGACGGCCAGTTCAAGTTTATCTTCCCAGGCCGCCTTTAAGTCTGCAATCGCAGCTAGGACCTCTTGGTTAGTGCCCGTCGCCGTCATGCCACCTGTAGGCGACTTGTCCTTACTCTTGGAATTTTCCAGACCAGGGGACGTCTTAGCGAAGTCGTCCAAGGTGGGCTGCTTCGCCTCCGGCCTCACCGTTCTACTAGACATGACCCAGAGGACCTGTGTTCTGCACAAGTTACAAATGCGCACACAGTACGCCTCTATCGCTCGATCATCGTGCGGCCTGCTCCTTCCTTTGTTCCGGTCGTTGGTCGGCCATTCTGTGTCGTCTTTCGTCTCCAGCGCTCCTTATCTTTTTTGCACAAAACTCCACCGCCGTTCTTCCCACACCTTCCAAAAGTTCACCAAGCGCGGTCAGACCATTCACACACCGACATGTGTGTTTACAGCAGTCGTAGGCACATTGTTGCGCACTATTCTGCCAGGATCATTTCAGGATCTCGGGAGCTCCTCCAGAGCACGTCCTCCTACATGGCCCTCGTAGCCACGCCCCTGAGGCAGCAATGCCCTTTTTAAGGGCATGGCTACCCCCAAACTCGTGATGAGGCCCTTAGTACCTATATTAAAGTTACCTTCCTAAGAACCAATCAAGTTGCATGCTAAGTTTTGAGAGTCACACGTCAGTGATGACAAGTTTTTGGTATAAATGTTATGTTTTTTCTGAAATTAAGTGGCGTTGAAGCGAGAAGGAAGATCGAGCAATTGCTGATATTCATTGAACTCCCCGTTTTTTGTACTTGCCATTAAACGGACTCCCTTTGCCAAACTATTGAGTTGTCATTATTTATTTGGTGCAAGAGTACAAATCTGCATCCCCATCCATCTCAAGGGTACTGCTGCTCATCTTAAAGTGCTGTTTAAAAACCACCAGTCCTATGGGCCGGCTGGGGTCCATCCTGCAACTTTGTAGCAGAGATTGATGGTTTTCCATTAGAATCGATTAGATAAGACACCCATTGGCGTCAACATAAGTAACTTTGGGTCCTCAGCAATATCAGGAGCCCTTTCCATCAGGCTGAGTAGAACGAGAGGCTCCCCGTAGATAGTGGTTAGTCTAAGTAGAAACCCTGCAGGTTAGGTCTGAAGGGACCTTTGCTTTCCCCCATTAACCCCTTCCCACTTCTACGAGCAGCTGATCGGACAAACGGCATGGAGAGGCGGTAACGAAGGCGGTGATCCCGAGCGTCTGGAGAGGAAAATAATGCGAACGGTGAGTGAAAAAAAACTGAATACTTTGGCAAAAAGTTGCATGCCTTAGAACAAGTAAAGAGAAGGTAACAGAGGGAGGTGGTACAAAAATAACATCGGAGTAAGAGTATAATGTATATATAAGGGGAAAATATTGACTCGAGGGTGGCCGAGAAATAGAGAGAGATACCGGGAGGATACCCGAGAAATAGAGAGAGGAGTATACGCCCAGATACCTAGGTTTTAATATAGCACTAGAAGAAGCCTGCATTTAAAGTCCTGAATCAATAGGACGACGTTGACCACCAGAATTGATTAAAGGCAATCTGAAAGAAATGGGATTTCATTCTATGTCGTAATAATAATAGGGACAGAAATGCATCTGAGGAAGCAGATGGCATGAGATTTATGTAGCCGCAGGAGTCTGTCTAGTCTGTCGTGTCTGTCTTGTGTTTTTCTTTTTTCTGACGACACAATTTTTGGGGGAAATAGCATGACAATTGTGCGATTGAATAGACAAAATGTTGTATGACATGAATTGATGGTTGTTGTTTGAAAAAGTAAAAGTACATTTTTTTGTGAAAAAAACAGATTGGAGCTTGCGACGATTGGTTCTCGCACATATGGTTTATTTTGTTTGTGAAACGTAAAGCATAACGAAGTGTTATATATAAGGAGAGGATAAACAGATTTAAGCATGGAAGACGTTACCCCATTAATACACTTGTGCAAACAGTTGCCAAAACATGCACCTAAACTGAAGAAGTACAGTGCAGAATGGGTTAAAGGAACCGCAAACAAAATTTTTTTCTGCCATGGCCCCAAGGCGGATCGCTATCTAAAATGGTCCTGCAACACATGACAACATATTTACATGCCACTTATACTGGCAAAAAGTTAGATAACACCTAGCTAGTTTAGAGCTTTGGAAGATGCACCAAGAGGAAAAGGAGGAGGAGCCACCATTAAATTGGATACTTAACATATGTACAGAGGGGGGTGAAACGCTTTCTGCGCCACCTGCCCCATCTGAAACAAGAAGCAAAGCTAGTAATGATGAAGGATTATACGCGTTGAGGGAGCTTAAAGCATCCACAGGATATAGCAACCCGTCATATCATGCATCAACGCAAAGTAGTGACGAAAGCCCAGAGAAAAGCAGAGGTGGAGATATTGCCTCCAAAGTCCCGAGCCACAAGGAAAGACGCGTAAAATAAAAAGGAGATCACACAGAAGCAAGTACATCTCTAGATACAGGTAGAGAAGGAAAGAGATGGAAAGGAGATGAGGATAGGACTGATGACATGGCATTTACACAGAACAACTGGATGGGAGGTCTGATTTTATTGAAACTCAATGGTAAAGGCATTGAGGATATGAGACAAAAGGAGAGCCAGAGGATTTAAAAAGGAAAGAGAAGGAAAAGGAAAATGGGTTGAGAGATGAAGGAATCAGAAAAAAGGACAGACAGACACGAGAGCAGTTATATTGTGAAGAGCAAGAAAGGAAACAAGATCATAAGCAGAGAACAGCTAATGATCAGGACAGGCAGGAACAACAGAAAATAGAAGAAGAACAGAAAATACGGGAGAAGAGAATAAAAAGACAAAGGGATGAGGAAATACACAGGGCAAATGAACGAAGAGATGCGAGGAAACAAGAAGAAGAAAGGGTCAGAGCGGAAGCGAGGAAGCGCAGAGAGTTTGATGACAACATAGAACGTAAGCGAAGACAAAGAGCATGGGATCTTGAATATCTGGAAAGAGAGGTTAAAAAACCCGATCCAGTAGTAGACTGGGAAGACATAGAAGAATTATTTCCTGAGTACGATTTAGTACCAGGTACATCTAGGGCAAATATGGAAGATGACTTTGACACCAGAAGAATCGGAGAGACGATCGATAGAATATATGATGAAATGGGGCAGGTACCCCAAGGGAGGGGAGAGGACGAGCGTCTGGAGAGCACTCAGTTGTATGACACTGAGGACGCCTCCCAAAGTAGCAGAAATAGAGAGCTGTCCCTAGATAGGTTGATGCTAAACAAGAATGAGCAGGATGAGAGAAGTTGCACAAGTTGGGCACAGACAATGTCAGACGCAGAAAGAGAGGAATGTGAGGAAAGAGAAGATTAGAGAAGACGCGAAAAACACTTCTCTAGAGGAAAAGGAATAAGATGGTCAGATTCTAGTGGATCTGCACCAAAGATATCAGAGTCAGCCACACAATCAGACTTACACGAAAGAGTATTTTACGGTCAGTGGGGGTGTCTCCACTACCCTATGTGAGCAGACTAAGGACATTGCCAGGTAGACAGAGATGCAGGAATATTACCCGTGTAGTGGATAGAAAAATGATGAGGGAGGAAAAAGACTGCCATGTGTTACAATTCCCGTTAATCAAAAAGGGAAGAACGAGGCCACAGTATATACCCTAGTCACACATGTATCGAGAAAATCTGAAAAATAAGCTTCCAATGTTAACACCGGGAGCCGGAAAATGGATACATGAGCTGGAAAAGATGACGGGAGGGAACACGTTAGCTATCAGGGATATTAAGGGTCTTCAATCGCCATACTTGGTGATAGAGCTGACGATCTGTAGACATGTGCAGTTTAAACTGGCATGACTACAGTTAATACTGTGCATGATGGAGCGCTGTTTAACAATTGCAGACCCACGGTAAGGAAAGCATTACGATTGCTATACTCGGATACTTCAGACATGGGAGCTATAATGAAACGTAAAATGAAGGAGTCCGAGGATCCTTTGCTTTACATCCAGAATTCCCAAGACACCTGGGTGCTGGAAACTCGTGAATCTTGGGGGAAATCCATTCCCATGTTTTACCATATATTATGCCAAGGGCTGCCAGATCAAGTACAGAAGCAGCTCAAGAAATTGGTAGGTATAGAGGCCAAACCGTGGTCTGAAATACAATTGACCATAGCACACTATTGCAGGCTGCTGCAAGAGAAAAATCGCAAAAAACAGGCTGCACGAAAAGCTGAAGAGGCAAAATTAGTACAGAAGCAATTGTCAAAATATGCCATTGAAGGGGTAATGATAACTAACACAGATGGATCAAACATACAGTAGGTCAATAATCAAAGGCAGGGTGATCAAGGCAATAACGGGTTTTCCCAAGGGGGAGAGGCTTTTGAGGAAGAGGATGGCAGAGTAATCAGGGAGGTTTTCAAGGTAATCAGGGAGGTTCCCAAAACATGCAAAATGGCAATCAGGATATGTCAAACAGGCAAATAATCAGACCACTGCCAATATGTTGGACGTGTGGGATGACAGGGCATCTAGCACGCACATGCAGAAATCAAGGCATGGTGCAAAATGACCCAAGAACAAGAGTAGGGATGGCAAATCTACCTGTGTTTTTACAACAGCGTGGAAACGGAGTTGCACAAAATCACATGGTGGAGCATCAAGCACCGGGAGCACAGCAACGCTTGCAACCTCAGAAGATGACACATTTTCCGCAAGGACAGTCTCAACAGTCGCCAATGCAACTGTTACAAACAACAAGTACAGGACAGGTACTGAATTCTGGAATGAGAAATAACACTGGTGATAGAGGAAGTCCATTCACTCAACATGGGACAAAGTTATATATGGATTAGGACAGCTCATTGGGAAACCTGATGTGTTCTATCCTATCAGTGACACCAAACCCTCACAAGGAACCAAGGGTAGATGTCCTTATAGGGGATAAAGAGTGTTCTTTCTTAGTTGACACAGGTGCAACACGCTTGTGTATACGTCAAGGCAAGTTTTCTTAGTCCGGCGATGCCATAAATACTCAGGGCTTCACAAGAGCAACAAGTTCTGTTCCTTTTACAAAAGAACTTCCAATTTCTATTGGAGAATGTGACATGAATGTGCCCCTGCTGTATTCAAGGCAAACCCCAGTAAATATATTGGGACGAGACCTAATGACAAAGTTAAACATGACAATCTCATTCACCGAGAAGGGCATAGTATGTTCAACTCCAGGAATGCATTATTCAAACGTATGCAAAATGATTAGAGCATACACAGGATAGACAGCTATGAGAGCTGTTCCATTGGAACCAGAAACATTCACGTATGGAGCGCGCATATTTATTTCATGGCTACCAGGCCTTGTAGACAAACCAATGAGAACCCCAGATGAGTTCCATTCCTATTTAGGCCAAGAATACCTATTCATGAGGAAAAGGGATAGGTGTTTCCCCTGGCAATACACACAGCCATAGTGCAAGGAAAAATCGCATTGATCGATGGTTGTGATGACGAAGGCAGACAATGATGCACAGTAATCGCCATTAAGGAAGGATACAGATTGACTGACGTCACTGATGATGATCTGTTTGAAAAGCAGTCAGGTGTAGATGAAATGACAGTTGAGGTTAATCTCACTTATTGGGTAAAAATGATCAAAAGAGAAGTGCCCAATAGAATGATGCTGGCACAAAAACGTTCTGAATATTTTGATGACGACATGGCAAAGGTGCCTGTTTCAGTGTGGACTACAGGCCCTTATGACATAATCTTTTTGAAAGGGGTCAGAGAAGTAAAAATTAAATTGAAGCCAGGAGCAATTTTACCAAAAGCACAAGAGTATCCCATGTATAGGGAAGCAGATGAAGGGATTTTCAAAACAATATCCACTATGATGGAGCAGGGTATTTTAGTGACGTCGGAGTCATCATGCAACACCACAGTTTACCCTATCAAAAAATCAAAGTGAGGGTCTTGGCATTTAATCCAATATCTCAGAACGATAAATGATATTGTTCCCTCTAGTCCCTAATCCGTCCACAATCCTATGTAATATACCCGTTGAAGCAAAGTATTTCATGGTGATTGACTTGAAAAACACATTTTTCTCGATCCCATTGCACAAAGACTCGCAAGATTTGACGTCATTCACGTTCAGATAAATGCGTCTGAAAAGTACAAGGTTACCGCAGGGGTACTGCGAGTCTCCATCGATTTACAACAGAGTCCTGCAGATGGACTTAAGCAATATTACATTAGAGAGTGTTGTCTTGCAATATGTGGATGACATCTTAATTTGCAGCACAACAGAAGAAACGTGCAGACACAATTCTATTCAGCTATTGACTGTATTAGCTGAGAAAGGATATGAAGTTGACAAAGAGAAGTTACAATATTGTCAACAAGAAGTGCTGTACATAGGCCAGCTAATCTCACATGAGGGGAAAAGGGTTACTCCTGAAAGGGCTGAAGCCATATTAAACACAGCCAAGCCACACACAATAGAACAAATGGGATTATACAATTATGTCAGGGCATGGGTCTTTGACTACAGCTCTTATACTAAGCCTTTGTTACAAGCCCTAAAGAAAGCACAGGTGACGGAAAAAAAGAATGAGTGGACCGAGACAATGGAAGAAGGGTTTGGTGAACTAAAAAAGGCTATTTGCACGGCAACAGTTTTAGGGATTCCCAATTATGCAGAGGAATTCTACCTTTTTTCAAACATGAATGGCAGTGTCATGACGGCAGTACTCACACAGAGAACCACTGGCATACTACAGTGGGAATTTGGACCCAGTAATGAGAGGTCACTTTCCGTGCAAACAAAGTTTAGCTGCTGCAGCGTTCACCATAGAGAAGGCTACAACCATTGTGATGGGAATGCTTAATGACGTTATTCGTTGAGCACTCATTATTTGCCATTTTAGGGAAACCAAAAGGCACATTGACATCTCAGAGAGCTTCGGCTTATGAAGTGATCATATGAAATCCATCGATTAAAATAATTTGATGTAAGATAGTGAACCCAGCTATGTTTATAGCAGAGCCAGTCACTGAAGGAGAGCCAATCCATGACTGTGCGAAATATGAAGAATTTTATGATGAGATTTCCAGAGTGAAAGAAAATGCATTAGCAGAAGGAGAAATCGTCTTTGTTGATGGCTCTTTGAGATTTGACCAAAATGATGGAAAGAGTGTGATGAAGCACGTGTGATGAAGCACACGGCAAATCGAGAATATGAGCACTCATTAGCGCATGATTACCATCTCATTATTCAGCACAAGCTGCAGAATTATTGGCATTGATACTCGCACTCGAGAATCACGCAGACCAGGAAGTGACAGTGTACAGTGACTCTGAGTATGTGACATCAACAGCACACGCAAGCCTAGCACGTTGGAAAAGGAGGGGCTACCTCCAAGCGTATGGCACGCCAGTGCAAGACGCAGCCTTACTGGATAGGCTCATTAAGGCACTACAACTCCCAGTGGGCATAGCGGTCGTCAAATGCACCGCCCACACGAAAGGGACAGATTTGATCTCATGAGGAAATCAAGTAGCAGACACGGAAGAAAAACGTGTGTCGACCAAAGATGAAATAATAATGAATGTGGATATAACTGATGTGCATGAAAGAATGATTGTTGCACGAAGTGAACTTGAAGTTTACAGTAATATGGAGAAAACCCAGTTAATGGAGCTCCAAGGGGAGGCACTACAGGAAGTGAAAAACCTCTGGAAGCAGCAAGGGTGTTTTTTAAACTTCTCCGAGAGCTTGAAGCGACAAGACAGCACTGGTAAACTGGTGATGCCTATAGCCCTTTTGAAAATAGCACTGGAACAGTTATGCTATCCAACGCACATGACAAAAGAGCATCTAGCAGCGACAATTGCTGTAGACTGGTTTATAGTGAGGATATGGCTTGAATGTGTGCATGCACGATACAATTAGGTTTCATTGTGATGTTGTTGCTTGACTTTACTCTTTTGTAAAAACTCTTTCAACAGTAATGGAATCACCACCTAGCTTGACCTGAACCATATGAGCAGACTTATATGCACCCAAGCCACACTGCTGCAGGATGACCTTGTTCATTTTTGTGGCATGTTTTCCTGAAAACAAAACCAACCCGTGGCTAGATGAAAACACACAACATTTGTTGTTTGTCCTTGAGTCAACTGTACTAACAATTTGAAGAACACAATGTGTCCAATATCCATAAAAAATTGATAAGATTCAATATATTGAAAGCGGACATAGGAAAGTAAATTTCTGTTACTGAGATCTGTCAATCAAAGTGGTTGGTCACATCACATAGAGAGAATGAAAGGCAACAAATAAGGTAAGCATAGTTTTAGATAATAATTAGGCAACTGATGATGGCATCTATGCTGAATGCTTGATGATAACTGATGTGATGGATGAGTGCTCAATCTGAAATCGCACGTGTTCATTTTAACATAAATTGTTAGGTAACACATTTATGCACTGTGTGTATTGTATTGTATTGTATTATAAACTGAGTACTGAAATATATGTTTGCATTCTTAGATTTACATAGCTGCGTTCTACCGATGTGCCCTTGCCATGGGCTCAATCTTCAATTTGATGGCTTCTCCTCCTTCACAGCACCCCTAGAGTTCAAAGAAGAGCAGCCATCACAGCCACAAGCTTGCGAGTGCCCGCCAAACCAATTATATTTACCAAATATACATAGTCTACCTTGCCCCCCTTTACGAATGTGAGCTACAATGTATTGGCTATGTGAAAGTCATTTAAATGAAGACAATGGCCGGCTCGCATCTGGCTTCTGCAGGTTCAAATTAGAAAAATAATATTTTCAAGATTTTGTTTACTCTGCTCTGAACAAATGTCTGCAGTCTTCTCAGAATATGTGCATGCACCTTTCAATGAACAAATGTGTGTGACCTTCATTAAATGGGAGTACACTACATTCAATATAAATGTTTATATTTAACTGTCAATTTATGTATGTATGCACAACATTTAATATTACTGTGTGCAGTTTTCAGTCCACCTGGAGATATACTATTCCCATTAAAATATACATGTTAAAACATGCTTTCCCTGTCACCTTATATATGGTTCTGTTTATGCATTCAAAGTTAAGGAACTGCAACGGTTTAGCACTTTGCATGGATATAACTCATTCCCTGTACTCATTCTGTGGCACAAATATCTAATTTATGTCTGGGCCTCTCCCAATGGCAATTATGCATGATAACACCTCGGACAATAGTGTGGATTGAAAACACCATGATCCAAATGATTCCACACCGGCTTAAACCAGGGATTCTATTTTAAATGGTGCATAATTTTATAAAAGCAGTCTGTATTTAAGTTGCACTCAAACTATTTTGCGTTTATTCTCACCTCTCAATACAAACTGCATTTTTTATACTTTAATAACATTAAATGGCGCTTTATATCCAATGTAAAAGTGAAAATACAAGGCATATATTTCAATCCAGACCTGTGTTCCTGTTATCAAATTTCATTCTGCTGAACTCCCAACCCTCTATTACCCCAGAGTTACCCTTGTCAGTCTGTAGGGACAATTTTGATTTACATAGAGGATATATTTACCTTTTTAAATATGTCTTCTCATTTGTGGATCCCTGCCGTTTGTGAGAATCGGCAGGGATCAAGTAAAGCTGGGCTGGTATTCTATCTCTCAATGACTTTTGTCTCCAGTCTGCAAATGGATCAGTCTTCCAGGTAGATTTTGATCATTCTCATGCCACCTCTCTCCACGTGAATCCACCATATCTTCAATGTTCATCTCCCCCTATTAATCTTCTATCTAATCCTCCGTATATGTTGTGTGTGCCTGTAATTATATCTTTTTGACTTTCCCCAGCCTTGTGAATAAGTGTGGTTTCTACCAGTCTCATGGCACCAAAAGGTAACTCCTAGTAAAAAATCCAATTTGTTTTTTATTTAACCTTGGAATTAAATATACAAGCCTAATAAAAATAGTATCATTGTATTCTAGATATCAGCGTGCATGAGGGAAGATGTGAAATATCACTATGGGCCTCATTGCAAGTCTGGTGGTAGCCGAGCTGGTAAAACCAGCAGACTGCTGCCAGACTTGTGCATTTTTCCAGCGCCTGGCTCCACGGAAACATCGGGGGATTATGACCCCAGTGTTCCTGGAAGTCAGGCACCTAAAAAATGTTAATCCCCATTCCCATTTGGGTCCGTTGATAATGATGCTGGTGCTTCCGGAAAGTCTGCAGGTGGCTGCTGTCCAGCCCGCCAGGTCAGCCCTGGCAGGCGGGACAGCAGCTGCCCGCTAACTCGGAGTGTGCCGGTCTGGTAACAACGGTGCCGGTTGGCTTGCCGGCACTGTTGTTACCGGATTGGCATGCCCGTATGTATCCAATATTTCAGGATATTTGTGTTTTCCCATTTTTCAACTATTCTTTAAATGGCACCCTATTGTGTATTTTTACACAGTTTGGTAGATATGATGTTTATCTACAAAATGTGATTTGTTTTGTGTTGATCAGACCTCACATCACAGAGATACATTTTTTTAAATAATTCAAGTTTGGGGTTTTAACAGGGAACACGTATTTTCCCATCCAGTTTGCAAGTGAGGGTGGCTTCATCCTATAGAAGGCACCAATGATGCATCTCCTGCATTCTCCTTTTTCATGTGACCAGGCAGAAATGATTTGGTCTCTCATGAAAATGAGATAAACTACCACATGGATTCAGGTAATGAATGTTTTCATGAGGCCTGTGTATGACAAATGGTGACAGGTCTTGTTGAGGCCCAGAGCCCGAGCCCGTGAGCTGGTATCAGGCAGCAGGTTTAATGGGTAGTCTTCTTAGAAACCTCTTTCATCACAATAGAGCAATGGTTGTGGGTGTGCTTGTATCTAATGATATTGCATTCCTGAACTGGAGTTTCAAGTGCCAGGTGAATTCTGAGACCAATTCGATTCCCCCCCAAGCTCAGTCAGAAATTTGTCTGATTACATATTTTCTGAGTTTTAAATAGACAATGCAATTCAAAGTGAAATACATATGAGGCAGAACAAAATTGGACTTAGATAATACTTTTTCAGTGGGACCTTTTACATTATTTCATTTAAAATTAAACATATGCTAAATAAATCACTCAAATTATCTATGCTAGCCAAGTGCAATTTATAGTCTGTTTTTGGCACGTGAGACCCAGGACATTATATATGGCTGCACTCCAAAGTTTTAGGTCTTGTCTTTCCCACGTGTGGCATATTTTTTGTTTGGTTCTCAGTCCTTCCTTCTGAACTGTCAAGCAGTAGCTGAAAGAAAACAATTGACATTTTTTGTCTTTAATAGTGAAATCTGGCCTTTGTGATTTTATATACAGAACGTTCCTTTTTAAATGATCACTGTTTCTGGCTGGCCTTTAGCATTGACAATAAACGGTATTGAAAAGGACCTTAGCATTGACAATAAACTGTATTGAAAAGGACCTTAGAAATGTTTGCAGTCTGTAAGAGTCTCTGTTACTTTATTGAAACACGTTTTTAGGAACACATATTTATTTTGCACCTTGCACTTTAAATAAGCATCCTTTCTATTGCAGGAGCAGGCCAAATGTGCAAATCCAATGGAAAGAATAATTTTGTAAATGGTAGCTCTTGTGCTCTTTCAGAAAGTCTTTCTGTCGTCAGTTTATTTTAGGCATTATTCTTGGTCATTTGTTCCCTTACAGTAAGAATAAAACACTGTAGTAATATAGATGGGGAGAAAAGCACAAAAAAACAGTTGAAATTCAGTGAACAAAAATTGAATTAAAAGATATTTACAGGGTAATTCATGGAATGAATGTGTGCCGAAAAGGGGAGCGCAAGCGTGAAAATTGCAGTGCACGCGTGATAAAGCAGCGCATGCAGCCGTTCGTCGATTCATGGATTGCGCTGCGCGTGTAAAACTTGGGATGTGCACCAAAATCCACGGGTGGTGCATGCGGGCACACACGTCACTAAACGCCGAGCACGACGCACACAGGGAAAGTGCACATCATGTAGCGCACACAAGATAAGTGGGCGTAACACGCGGCGTAACACGCGGCGTAACACGCGGAATGGGGAACAACGCGTGAAAATGTGGGCATTACGGGGGAAGTACGGGAGGTAAATGCTCGCAACGCCCACACGGGCGCTAACAATAGGTATTCATGGAATCGAACAGGGGAAACCCGTGTGCCAAAAAAGACACGCTAATCCAGAAACACGTACGCCAGCAGGAAGCAGGCGTAAGCAGCCCCGCGCAACATAAAGGTGCACGCAAACAACAAACAAGCTCATACGCTACGATGAATATACCGTTCCTCGCAGCAGTGGTCGTGGGACACCGCAGGAGGAGGAGGATAGCCAGGCCCCGCATTTTTTTACCGAGGACCAGCCTTTTTGGGATGCCTGATGACCAGGTGTATGGGCGGTACAGGTTTCCACCACTAATAATCCTAGAACTGGTCAGGGAGTGGGAGGATGACCTCACATCACCCACCCTGTGCTCCCAAGCACTGAGCCCCTTGGAACAGGTGCTCAATGTACTGCACCTCTTGGCTACTGGGACATTTCAGCAGACAAGTGCCATAGTTGGTGGTGTCTCACAGGCCACACAGTCGCACTGCCTACACCAGGTGTTGGCGATCATGACTGCATGCCCCTCAGTCCGCAGGCACATATACATGCCCAGAACACCTGCAGAAAGGCAGGCTGTCATCCAGGACTTTTACGGGGTGGCACACTTCCACAAAGTGCTAGGTGCCATTGATTGCACCCATGTGACTCTATGTCCTCCCAGGGCTACTGAGCACATCTATCAAAACCGCTAGCACTGGCATTCCATCAACGTGCAGGTTGTATGTGATGCCAAGGGAATCATCACCTCAGTATTTGCCAACTATCCGGGGTCTAGCCATGATAGTTTCATATTCCGAATGTCACCCCTAAACCGGGACCTGGAAGCTGGTCGGCATGGCGACACATGGATAATTGGTGAGTATAAATGCCTCTGCACATGCATGCATGTCAGACACTGAGAAATGGGAAAACACCACTAATGACAACCATTATCACCTCCCCAGGGGACAGTGCCTACCCTCTGAGCACCTACTTGATGACGCCAATACGGGACCCCACCACACCACCCGAGGTAAGATACAACACATCCCATATTGCAACCCGGGGCATAGTGGAGCGCACATTCGGAGTGCTGAAGTCACGCTTTCGCTCCCTTGACCGCTCTGGTGGGCAGCTGATATATGCGCCCCCAGTAGTGTGCAGGATCATAGTGGCAGCATGGGTCCTGAACAACGTGCAACCTGGCAGGGCATGCCGGTGGACATGGTGGTGCCCCCACATCCACAACCAAATGCACGGCCGCTGCGCATGGGAGGGGAAAGTGCACGTGGTGAGGCAGCCCGGACCCAGCTTGTGGCAAATTTCTTCACCTAAAATTCCACCCCTGCGGAGTGCACACAGGCCAGGCACATACCAGCTGACAATTTATAATGATGACAAAAGGGACGGTCAACTGTCACAACCATACCACCCTGAGATTGTTTACCTGGAAGTGCTACATTGTGTGCATCCCTAGCTACTTAAACACACCCAATGCTGTGTCAGTAAAAGGCACACATTCATGCAGCATGAAGGACTACCCCCTTGCAAAACACTACAAACAAATAGTGGCATGTCACAAACCGATCCCTAACCCTATCTCAGCTACCCAACACACCATGGCATGGCATGCGATGTGAAAGCAACCAAATTAATGCACATCACATGACACAAGTGTCACAAAGTGCACCATCCCAAATGGAAACAGGCCATAGACAATATGCTCCCAGTAATCAATAAGAAACAGCACACATTAACAAATACTTACCAGCAAGACAAAACATCAGTACAGGATCCAATAGTGGCAACATATGAAAGTATTGCAAGTGTCACAACCTGACTAAGGCAGCACATCGACCCCTTCCAGCTGCAGAGTGTTGCTGGTAGGCAAATGTGGCAGTGTACTGCATAGAACATGAACTGCATCTGCAAAGGAGACGGGCTTGTTAAGACATGAAGAAGCTACATGTATATTTGCAAAAAGTCCTGTATGTAAATCCATATAGAAATCCACCATGCAGTGGAGAAATGAACAACAATCCCCACTAGGGATGTATACACAGTTTGGAATACAGACTGCCCACACAAGTTATGGGAGCCCAATGCCTCTGTGTAAGTTACTGTCACTTGGTCACACCCTTTGCGAGCCCATGGAAAGGGGAAGCAGGAGGGGTGTGTGTGTCAGGAACCCAAGTTTCTAACCCAAAGACAGGACAAGCCTGCATGTGCCCAGCTGGAATACACAGTGGATGCCTATGGGAGCCACACAAAGCAACACACTGTAACATTAATTCACAATCTGAAATAAAATGGTTATGAACAAAAAAGTAAATGCAAATCAAATATAGAAAAAGAAAAAGGCAATGTAAAGTAAAAGAAATACATGAAATAAAAAAGTAAAAATGAGAAGCATAACCAAATTAAAATAAATGTATGAAAATCAAAATAACGAATCAAGAATTAAAATAAAATGAAAATAATAAATAGAAAAAAGAAGAAGAAATAAAGATAACAAATGAATTAAATACTAACTTCATTTAGCAAATCAGAATGAAATGTGAAAAAACCCAAAATAATAAAATAAAAAAAAATGCAAAAATGGCCATGTGTCGACCGGGGGAGGGGGAGGCCACCCAGGAGGGACGAGGTTCAGGGTGCACTGCAACACCCACATGCGTGGATGTTGAGAAAAAAAACTCCATGAGCTCATGGCCTGCACGGCTACCCTACAGTGGGAGAACTGCCGTCGCTGTCATCACCCTCTGGTGGTACATCAGAAGGTGGGTGTGATATGGGAGGCAGACCACGCAAAGCCCTGGCATGCTCCTCCATGGCAGCAAGCATGTGGGTCTGAAAGGTTTGGTTCTGCAGGATGATGGTACGGAGATCCCCATGCAGCACCTCACAGGTAGCACACATTTCTGCCTGCAAGGCCTCGCATGATGCCCGGATCTCCTCACGTGTTGCCTGGAGCTCAGTTCAGAGTGTGCGCGTTAGCTGCTCCAGCTGCTGTTCTGACCTTGTACTCCGGGACACCTCAAGTGCACCCAGAGTATCTCTGAGGGACGTGCGTTCTAACCTCAGGGCATCCCTGTGGGCCTGTGACTCTGCAGATATGGCTGTGCGCAGAGTCTCCAGCCCAGCCCGTCGGTCCCTGTTGGACGCCAACATGTCCTCCCTGTGTGAGTGGCACATGGACTCTGTTGCCTGCTGCTGGAGCTCCACCTGCCTTTCAGGGGGAGAATGGAAGTGGCCACTTCATACACGGCCTGAGCCGTCATCTCACACGATGCCCCCTGTTGTGCTGCTATAGTGTACATGGAGTTCTCCCACACAGTATTGCCTGGTGGCGCACGGCCACCGCATTGGCAGGCACCACACCTGCTTGGGGCAAGGTGATGTGTACCTTGCTGTGCTGGCACTTCTTGAGGCTGCAGGACTGCATTCCTCTTTTGATCTACTGGCCCAGGAACAGGAGCAAATGTTGTGGAGTGTGACCCTTCATCCATAACCGCCACAGGCAGACTTTCCAACACTGAATGCCCCATAGAGGTGTCTACCCCCAGTGCAGGTGGGTTGGACAGAACAGCATCCCTGCCAGAAACACTCACCTGAGACGGGACAAATGTCTCAATGTCAGATTCAGCACCTGATTCATAGAGGTCTCCGGAGGTGTACCCAGAGACACCCGTGGACAGTATGGTCTGTAGGAGTAATGGGTTTTCACCCACCACCACCCCACGTCCTCCACTGGTGCCTGGTTGTGGCTGTGAGTACTCCTCCCTCTGCGCCATCTCCTCCTCCTCAACAGCATCTAGTGCCTCATCACTTGCAAAAACATAAAAGAAAACTAATGAATACAGGCATGAGCACCATAGCCCACACACATAGGCATGACGAGGTAGACATCGAGTACACAAATGTCAGATGTCACACATGACAATAACTCTGTCATGCATGCACTGGCAATGAGTTTGAAGGGGAGGCAAAAAGCAGACACTGAGGACTACATAATGGAAAAGCAACACATGTGCTGCATGCTGGATAGCACTGGCATCACACATTAGCCTGTGAGTAGCATGGACAATCCACATACATGACACATGCCAGCACACAGATGACACGTAGCATAGCCATGGCAGATTTGACAAGGACACCCAGATGGTAGCAAATCAGGACTGTCACCCATCCATGTGAGATGGACATCATGAAACAGAACATGCAAAATAGTGTGACTAAACACGCATGTGCCACACACTGCAACAAAGCCAGTGTTCACTAATGCAGTGATGGCAGGCACATGGGTACATCAATGGTTGGTCACTTCAACATGACAGAAGACAATTGTCATGTTGAACATTCAAAGAGGGCCCCAAAGTGATTGTGTGCAGGCCATGTGCAGGTGCACATTACTCAATCAGCCTGATTGATGAAATCATTCCCATAATAAGGAAACATGTGGCCCATTGTGGGGTGTAATCTATGTCTGAAGTATGTTACATTTGGGGCAGAAGGGCACAAAAATGTGAGGTAAACATGCAAATGATTTCATCAATCAGGCAGAATGAACAGGAAAACAGTATGAAAAATGTTGTGGCAAGATGGCAGTTGAAGGGCAAGTGCAGTAATCAGGTGCAAATTGTCAACTGCGGTCAGAAGGGATACTTGAAAACCCATAGCAGTCATGACTACACAGCCTCACCTGGCACTCAATCAGAACAAATCACCCAAGCAACATACACATGGTTTGCATACACATGCATGGCCACTCACTGGACATTGCCTCAAGATCTGGTAGGTCTCCCACGCCTTGGATCTGATCCTCTGTGATGAAGCCTCCAGTGATAGACTCATGTTCTGTGAGTACTTTCTCCTCTGGTGGAGACCCACTGCCAGTGACCAGAGTAGAGGCATGATTGGAAGCCAGCTTGTTCTTTGCTTTGCGTTTGAGGTAATTCCAGTGCTTAGAGCAATCATCAGCTGTGCGCCTGACAAATCCAAGGGCACTAATCTGGTCTGCGATGCACTGCCAGAGGGCCCTACGTTGAGCAGTCGTAGTCTTGCACCCTGCAGTCACCAGCATTGCGCGGCCATGGGACGATACGTAGCCCACAAGTGCGTCTAGTTCCACATCATTGAAACTACGCTTCCTTGATGTGCTGGAGGGGGGAGCCGTGTCTGGGGACCCAGCCTGTACCGCAAGAGCACCCTTCTTCCTCTTGGGAGGTGGTGCGGACCCTGAGTGGCTTACGCTGCTCTGGTTGGTAGGGGCTGAAGTGCAAGTGGACTGGGCACTGGAAGTTGCCAAAGGCACGATGACCAAAGGTCTCACTGCAGGCATTGGCTGATGGGTGATGTTGGCAGGACCAACCATGGTGTGATGGACTTGGACCAACATGGTCCCGGCTGGGAGACTCGAAGCTGGGGTGGATTGAGCTGCAGCTGCCCCTCCAGCCTCCTCTAGTGCTACTTGGGGCAGCAGATGACATTGCTGCCCCAGATCCACGGGGCCTGGTGACAGTAACTTTCACCGCCACATGTGGCTTTGACTTGGTGACATGGAAGTGAGCCTGGGAGTTATCCTGTGCCGGTTCGGCTGACAATATGGGCCGGGTTAACAAGGCCTGTGCTGGGATGGTGTCAGCTGCATCTCCCCGACCCATTGGGGGGGATAGGTGTCCCTTATTGGTCCTCCACACACTGGCCTCTTGGGCCACCCTGCACATCCTGGCCACATCCCCTACTGCGTCCACCTCTTGGAGATCGGCCACCTTTGCCTCCCTTACCGCTTTGTCGCCTCCCAACCATGGCACTGATGTTCTTGTGCGAATGGGAGGTGCAGTAAACAATTGTCCTGGGCATTTGGGGCGAAAGGGGCAGGGTACTAGATGGAATACAGACCCTAGTGCTCTAGCAAGGCTGTCTGCGACCCCTGGGGGAAGATGCAACACTCAGGCACCCCGAAAACAAAATGTAATGTGCATGCGACCCCTGGTAGCCCACGTGCGTGGAATAAAGAACCCCCACTACGCTGTGGCACCCAGAAACACAAACAGAAGCGTATGCGTGGTACACGCTGGCTACAATGACCTCTGAATGGGTACGCAACACACGGGGCAACCACCGTTGAAAAATACGTGTGCGACTCACAGTCTGCCTGGAAAAAGAATGTGAAAAAGATGCACGTGTGCGCATTGGCAACACCCCCGCCAAAAGAAGAATTGAACGCTGTCTGAGTATACAAGGAGTACGAACTGGAACCGTTGTGAAGTAATCGTGTGTGAACCGACAAAAAGTACAAGAATCACCCGGTCGCTCTTCACAAAAAGCACGTACAAGAAAATGGTATCCTACGCGTACCTTTTAACCCAGCCCATACGTGCAACATCACTTACGCGCGTACGCGCTAAGGGCCTTTCCTCCAATTACACGCAGTGACACCCGGACGTGCTGTTATTGCACGTGCACAATCAACATGCACCCGTGTGGAGGGAAACACCCGCGCGTGTTATGTCACAGACGCGTTTACGCGCTAAGGGCCTTTCCTCGAATTACACGCTGATGTGCAGTTTTTTCACGTGCCAAATCACTCCGTATTAAGCTGGCCATGCGACAACACACGGACGAACACGCTCCTGCCCAGAAGGCCATTTTCCTGCCCCCCCAGAGCCCTGAGCATGCTCCCACCTGCCATCTGCTGCTGCCTGCCTGCCTGCTGGCCATGTGCCCTGCTGTCTGGTGCCTGCAGGTCAGCCTTCTGCAGGGGTCCAGTTGCTGTGACCACCCCTGCTGGAACAGAAGACTCCCGACTGGCATTCCATCGCTCCACAGCCCAGCCCCAGGACCCAGTTGCCCACCCACACCTGCCTCTGGGGTTGCCATGTCCAACACAACACCATCTGGCACCAGTGGCAACCCCCCAGCAGAGAGGCAGAGGGCTGCCAGCTTCAGTGCCAATGAAGTTGGCATCCTGGTGGAGCAAGTCCTGGGGCATTATGATGCCCTCTTTGGAAGTTCACGCGTCCACAATGAAGGACGGAAGAGGATCTGCAAGGACATCGTGGCTGCCATCAACGTGGAGGGGGTGGCAGCCCGCGACATGCAATACGTCTGTAAGCGCTGGGAGGACATCAGGTCCAGGACCCTCAGCAAGGCCCGGCGCCTCTTGTAGGCAAAGCATGCAGAGGGGTGCCGGGTCCACCTTACCAACAGCCAGATGAGGGCCCTGGAATGCATACACCCAGCGCTCCACCTCCAGATCCTTCAGAGGCAGACCCGTCGGGAGTCGAGCGGTAAGTGTCCATGCCTACTGATTGGACGCTGTGCATGTTGAGGTGTGGCAGGAGTGTGCAGGTTGCACATATGTCTTGGAAGGGCCATGTATGGATGTGTATGAACAGGGACATTAGCCTGCCACATGCAAGTCCAGTCATGTGTGAGGCACATCAATGGTGTATGTGTTCAAATGCATGGTGCCCAAATGCATGTGTCGGTGTATAATTATGTGTATGTACTGTGGCATGGTTGTGGTGTGACACATGGATGCTGGTTCCACCTTCATGTATGTGCACAATGTACATGTGCGTGTATGTGTATTTGACATGTGTTCCACTGTGATACACCATGGATGCATGTGACATCGACATGTAGGAGGCTGATTGGCAGATGTGACATGGATGCCAATGATTTAACTGTGACAGGTGGTGGAGATGTACAGATGCATGTATATCTGGTGGTGTGTGTGCATGTGTTTGGTACTCCCCGTGTTGCATGTGACATCAGGCTAACCTTCGGATGCTCATGCTGTTGTATGTGTATGGATGGTGCTGCCTGCTGCAACATTCCTGTTAATTTGTGCATGTGTGTGGGTTCAATGATAGGTGTTTTGGGGATTGTGATGACATGTGTGAAGTTTGACACTGTCACTCATGTGCAACTGTCATGTGTGTATCAGACCAGTGTACAATGCCCTGATGGCTGTGTTCTGTCTCTCCCTGTCTGCAGCGTCAACTGATGAAGAGGGCGGAGACGGTGCTGTGGAGCACAGTGGCAGGGAACCCACCGCCAGCTGGGGACGCAAGGCCCAGCTCCCCTCCCAGGTTGTCATCTCATCGGGGAGTGAGGGGTCTGGTGCCACGTCCACGGCCGCACTGCCAAGGGTAGGTCCAAGAGGCAGAGGTCGTAGGTGGACTCCTCGGCAGCAGAAGGGGCAGCTGAGACCCCACAGGGGCCTATGGAGGAAGATGGCACCAGGTCATCCAGGTTGGTGGAGGGTTTGGTTGAGGAAGAGCCCCTGGAAGGGCCACACACTGGGGCTGGAGGGGTGATTCCACTGATGCTAGTGGTGCAGTCAAGGGGAAGGGACAGGAGGCAGCACAGGCGGCCGTGGAGGTGCCTGTGTGTAATCCTGGCCCCGATCCTGTGACTGCATCATCCCGCACCAGCAGGGAGGCGTTTGTCCAGACCCGTTTTCAGGGAGGGGATCTGCTAACAACAACTGGCCTTCCTCTCCCTGCGGACGTGGCAATCCAGGACCATGTTGTGTCTGTCCTGGCTTGGGTGGCATTGCGTCAACTTGGCATCCGGGATAACGTGCAGAGTTCTCGTGAGGATGCTGCACATTATTTCAGATGCCTCGTAGACCGCGTCGACTGGCTAGGAGGGATCACTGATGCTGGGTTCCTCCGTGTGCTGGGCCTTATGCCAACCCCCTCCTCAACTGAACCCCCTATGTGCCAGTCATCCTCTGTGTCACCTCCGGCCCAAGTATCACCTGGCCACCCTGTGGAGCTGCCTCTGACCCAGCTGCCAGGCTGGTGGAGGACACATCCCTGCCACAGTCGGGAGTTGGAGGTCCAGCAGGGGTGGCCACCCCAACAACTGGACCCCAGCAGGCGGAGGACGTGCAGGCATCAACAGGCAGGGCACATGCACGGCAGTAGCAGACTCAAGGTGGGAGTGATGATGGCTTGGGGTCAACAACATCAGAGGGGCAGGCATCGGCCGGAGGGCAGGAGGACCCTAGATTGGGAGTGTCTTCCGTGTGGTAGTGGTTGGGCCAGCAAATAGATGCGGAGCGGCGGCGGGCGGAAGAGGCACAGCTCACTATGGTTAGGGCGGAGAACTCCATGCTCAGGGCGCTGATGCGGGCTGAGTGCCTCGAGGAAATTTGCAGGGAGTTTGAGGACGTGGAATTATCCCTGCAAGACCTCGGGGCCAGGGAACGGGCCTGCCTCCAAGACGTTGAACAGGAGTTCGATGATGCCCTGGCCTGGGAACTCAACAAGTGAGCCGTAGGACTTGCCCGCCGCCATTGTACATAGTTCATTAGTGTTAGGTTTCCTTTCTATTTTTCTTTCATTTGGGGCGCATGGACTATGCCCCACCTTGTTGTATGCAGTCATTTATTAGGTAGGGTTTTTTGTAGGTTTCCTTTGGATTGTTGTGCTCATGGACCCTGGATTTTTACATTGTGTATAGTTCAGGACTGGATTTGACTTCATTGATTTTTTTTTCCCATGAAGCAATGGTTTTCTATTTTTTTACCTTTGGATTTGGTTTGATGGACGAACCCTTTGGAGCCATTTTCATTTGGATTTATTTGGAATCAGCATTCATATATTTTTCATTAATTTTGGACATCCAGCCTTTTGTTCATTATTTTTTTTCTTGTGTGATTTTCTTTCATTCCGTTGATTTTGTATTTAATACATTGTGATTTCTTACTTCATTTGTGTGGTATTCTCTCATTGGTTTTGTGCATGTCACGATGAGGGTTTTCTCATTCACTTGCCCCCATTGTGTGTGTCTGATGGACATGTATTGATGTGCATACTTGTCATTTGGGATCTATCATGACATGGGGATTTCAATGTGAGTGGATGGAATACTTGGTTGGGTGTTTGGACTGGGGTGGCGTGGGGTGGGATTTGGGTGGCCATAAGGGCCATGAGTGTGGATCGTGATGACGTGTTGGGGGGACATGAGTCTGGGCCTGATGGCAGGTCCCCGTCACTGCTGGGTGGGTGGGGGTGCAGGGGGACATGAGTCGGGGCCTGCTGGCAGGTGCCCGTCACTGCTGGGTGGGTGGGGGTGCAGGGGGACATGAGTCGGGGCCTGCTGGCCAGTGCCGGTCAGTGCTGGGTGGGTTGGGGTGCAAGGGGACATGAGTTGGAGCCTGCTGGCAGGTGCCCATCACTGGGGGTGGGTAGATGGGTGGGGGGACATGAGTCAGGGCCTGTTGGCAGTTGCCCGTCACTGGGGGTGGGTGGATGGGTGGGGGGACATGAGTTGAGGCCTGCTGGCAGATGCCCGTCACTGGGGGTGGGTGGACGGGTGGGGAGACATGAGTCGGGGCCTGCTGGTAGGTGCTCCTCACTGTGGGTGGGTGGGGTGGGGGGACATGAGTCAGGGCTCACAAGAGTGCTCACAAGTGCATGGTGCCATGTTGGATGCCTGCAGGGCATGGTGCGGATTGTAGGGTAGTCCCCTGTGGTGTGGGCTGCCTGCAGGGCATGGGGTGGGGGGAAACCACACACCCTGGATGGCCCACAATGCCAAATAGCATGTGAAACTCCCGCATAAACCCCAAATACACGTACCCCACTCGCACATGGCCTATTGCGTGTGATACTCCCTGCGCACCCCCAAAATACACGTACCCCGCTCTCTCCCAAGGCCTATTGCTTGTGAAACTCCGCACGCACCCCCCAAATACATATACCCCACTCTTGTCTGGAGTATCACGTGTCAAATTACCCACGTACCCCCCAAATGCACGTACCCCACTCTCGCCTGGAGTATCGTGTGTGAAACTTCCCGCATACCCCCCAAATGCACGTACCCCGCTCTCGCCTGGAGTATCGTTTGTGAAAGTCCTGCGTATCCCCCAAATACACATACCCCGCTCTCGCCCAAGGCCTATCGCGTGTGAAACTCCCCGCGCACCCCACAAGTACACATACCCAGCTCTCGCCTGGAGTATGGCGTGTGAAACTTCCCACGTACCCCCCAAATACACGTAACCCGCTCTCGCCTGGAGTATCGCGTGTGAAACTCCCCGTGCACTCCCCAAATACACGTACCGCTCTCTCGCCTGGAGCATCGCGTGTGAAAGTTCCCATGTATCCCCCAAATACACATACCCCGCTCTCGCCCAAGGCCTATAGCATGTGATACTCCCTGTGCACCCCCAAAATACACGCAGGCACCCCATCCACCCTGGGCATGCCCCACAGGCAGCACACGGCACTGGGGGGTTCTTTTTCTACACAATTCACCAGGCGCGAGTGGGGTACGCGTATACCGAGGGGTGCACCAATACATTTTCACGCTTTTGGGTGCCGTGAGCCGGGTGCGCATAGTATTTTCACGCAATTACAGTGTGCTGGCCCTGTAGGCTGGTGCAGGGTTAGCGTTGCCCTTTGCGCTGCATTGGGGATTTCAATGCCTTTTCCTTGCACAAGGGGCGTTCCTGGGGGCGTAACTGGCGCTGCGGGATGTTCTCTGCGCCAGCGCTCAAAATAGCTTGGTAATTCCATGAATACGTGGTGCGCAAGAATGCTGTTTAGCGCACACGGCTGGCGCATGCTGGTGCACACTCCCTCTCTGCGCTGCTTGCGTGCACTGCCTCTGCGCTGAAATCTATGAATTATCCCCTTAACGTGAACAGGTTCGGTGCAGCAACACCTTTAACACCCAATGAAGACACTTTAGTTGAAGTGATGTTACAGTTCCAATTCAATGAAACAAAACCTCAGATATTTGGCAGGTGTTGGAAGCTACACCACCTTAAATATGAACCTCCAATTGTGCAGCCCATAAGCACACCGATGCCATTAAACATGAATTCACTTATAAGATCATCAATAACATCACTGGAAACTAGAGAACACATATGACTCCCATATGACATCACTCATAGCATCAGCTATGATATGATATGATATGATCGTTTATTTATAAAGCGCCTATACACAACGTGTGTCAAAGCGCTTCAAGGCAAGGGAGGGAACAAGGAAAAATTCAATGCCATTCTTACAGGACATGAACAGTAACAATGTGAAATTAACTATCGTACTAGGCCTGACAACATTTCAGATAGTGCTGGAGGGGGTGGGGGGGCAGTAAGGGAAGGGGGGAGGAGACAGACGAGGTTGCTATCATACTAGGTCCAGGGACAATTCTTATAGAGTAAGTGCCTAGAAGAAAGTAAGGGGAGGAGGGGAGGAGATAGGAAAAGGGAGAAGGGATAGGAGGAGCGAACAGAGAGTAAGCAGTCAAAAAGAGTGGAGAAGCAAGAGGGGGGAGCGAATACAATTGCAGAAGTCAGTAGTAACACATAATGTTGCAAGCCAGGATACAAGATGAAGATGGGAACTGCATGATTCAGGGCCACCATGCCTACAAGATGCAAAGGAAGTCCAGCATGAGAGTTGAGAAAGGGTGACGCACTGTGAATCAATGAAGTCCATAAAAGTCCAATCCAGCATTGGCCCCAAGACGGTGATGGTGAAATCAGAATGTATCAGGGGAGATTCCTGCAGAAGTAGGCTGGGGGGGCGGGGTAGGGGAAGCAGGGTAGAAGAATCAAGCAAAACAGGCAACACCTGTGTGCAAGAAGGGGGGGCACAAGGGGACCACGGGGGTCGGGATGGCCTGTGGGGACAGAGGGTGTAAACACATGTTGGTGTATGCTTGCCTGCTGTCTGAGCAGGGGGTTGGGCCCTTGGTCCTCCTGGTCCGAACAGGTCCAAACAGGAATTGCCCTTTTCTTTGTCTGCCCTTCGCTTTGGATGAGAGATGTCCTTGATCTAAGATTTGAGAGCACAAAGGAAGAGGCAGGGCTAAAAAGGTGGGTGGTGCTTAGGCCAGGTAACCTCGATCCACTTGCACCTGCTCCCCAGCTGCAAAGGAAAAGATGCAGGAGGGATCCTTAAGTAGGGAAAAGAGCGGCAAGCAGGAAGGCACCAGGTGGGCGGGGCTTGCTAAGTGTTGAAAAAGAGAATCAACCAGGAAGGCAACAGGTGGGCTTAGGACCATGATCCACTTGCACCTGCTCCCCAGCTATGATCTCTCCGTGACACCACTGCTAACTACCAGTCATGATGACAAATTCTCATGATCCATGTCAAGTAATATGGGGAATAAAAAAACATATGCAATATACCCTGTCATTATTACCTTGCAATTTGCCATCATTGCACATAATGGTCGAATAACTTTTGAAAGTGTTTCATGCTCGTGAAAATCTGAAATATACATATACTCTAGAACAGGATTTACAACCTTTGCATTTCCAGATGTTTTTGATTGCAACTGCCATCATCCCTAGCCAGCATTGTCAATTGTTAGGGGTCATGGGAGTCATGGTCCAAAACATCTGGCAAACTGCAGGTTGAGGGGCCTTGCATTAGAAAGATTACACTCAGTTAGGCATCTGTACTGTTGTATACCCCTGTAAAGCGCTCCATTGTGTATCTGTATTGTTGTGTGTAAAGTGCCCTGTTGTTTCTTAAAACTAGGTCTGCGCTCAATAAATACAATAATAATAATTAATAAATAATAATAACATTGGACAGCTCAGTAAACTATTTTTCTCTTGATAAACCAGTGTTCTCGAAACATGTAACTGTATTTATTTGCAGCCCCCCTTCCATAACCGTTACCTTTTGACATGGTTAGGTAGACTTTTTTCTTAGTAATAATGGATGTTAGTTTATTCTAATGTAAACAATAAAGTCATTTAGAAACTGTTCCCTCTCATTCATTCTTGTTATTATTGTTTTCCAGACTGCTGCAAAGTCATCAGTATACCTTTAAGTATGTCTATTTTGCAAAGTTTTTTGATTGAAGGATAGAGTAGCAAGAGCATCCCTTGATGGAAAATACGTATTCAATAATATGTGGCTCAGGTATGGAAGAATCCCATGGTTGTACATTGATAGTGTTTGTAAATGTAATCGTCACACCAGGTATTCGCTTGTGTCCATACAGGCTCATTGAAATGCAGCAATACGTGATGTCATATGTGATGGCATAAGTGTACCTTGTGGCATGATATTGTATGGTTCAACCAGTTCACAGCAGGGACACAGTCATATCTTGTCTCCCTTCCTGAATGGATGCCTGTATGAATGCTGTGAAATCATTAGAGAGTGTTATGTGAGTGTGTGGAATGTTTGTGTTTGTCATAAATTCCCAACCCAGGCAGTTGGTGAAATGTAGCCTTGGTGGTGGGAGGCAGTGGGCCCTCCTTAAAACCCTTGGTCCTTGACCCTTATTACTTGAGATCTTGACGAAATTTGGTTTACCATGTACCAGAATAAAGAACTAAGGACATACCTGCTGCCTCGAGAAGTTACGTTATTTCACTGGCGATGTGCTGGTCTCGATGTGGACCCCCTGTGGGCGGTGTAAATAGGTATCTGTTAGTGAAGATGGAGTAATGGAGATGTGATTGCTGCAGGGGTGTGCAATATACAGGAGCATGTGTCAGGGTATTTTAAGACCCTCCAGTTTATAGCGATTTTGCAATCCCGCCAAATGCCGCAAAAACGGCCGTTTTGTGCAAAATGCAGCGAAAACTACAGTTTTGTGCAAAAACAGCTTTTTTTGTAATAGAAATTAAATCTGCAAAAACTATTGTTTTTAAAAAAATACTCAGAGTGTCAGGTTCTCAAAACTTTTTTATGCAAAAAATGAAATGCGCTAACACATCTCAACACTTGCGCCCAAAAAAAGAGCAGACCAATCTACAAGGGACACCTGAATGGGCACATTTTATATGCGCGCCCAAGTCAAGGTTCAGTGTATTAGCAATGGCGCCATTGCTAATACACTGAACCTTGACTTGTAGATGGGGATTTGACCCTAGCACAACTTTGGAGCTAACTGCATCAGATAAACCGTACTTTTACCTATGACATATACCCATTGGAGGGTAGCAATTGTGTTGCTTAACACACTACTCTGACCATTATTGCATTGGACTCACGCCTTGAGAACGACCAGATAGGTCGAAACACATGTCGGCTGTGGCTGTTTTATGACCAATAAATTGGATTTGAAGCCCAATTTACACTTTGTTCCATGGATTTCACAATAGGAACTTTGGGATCTGCGCACTGATCTTACCTTCCTTGTTAATCTCAAATGAACTATGGTCAATTCTGCCACAAATAATGACACTTCGGTCAAACAACCCAGAACCCTATTCAAGGCAGCTGGCCAATGCAGAATTTGCACTACAGCTCTAACCAGTGGAAATGCGCCGGTCACCTTTGAGAATAAGGTGACCTGTTCACTTCCAAAAATGGGTTGTCTAAAAATAGCATATCCTCGGCTCTATTTTTAAATGCCCTATTTTTTGAGGATCTGGGTCAAAATCTACATTTTTAAAAAATGAAGAAATGGTATACTATGAGAGGGAAAGGAGAGAGAGGGAGAGAGTGATGGGTGAGATGTGGAGTGATAGGGAAGAAAGCAGAGGGAGGGCAGTGGGTTAGAGGAGGAAGCAGTGCACAGGAGAGCAGAGGAAGCAGTGATGCGGTGGGCCAGAATTCTGAGAGCGAGTGGAGGTACAGAAAGTAGAGGGAGCATGTGGTCAGTGGGCCAGAAAGCAGAAAGGCAGAGGTTGGCGGGAAAGAGGCAGTGAGCTGCAGATTGGGAGAAAGGATGAGGGAAGAGTGCGATAGAATTGGAGAAAGGATGCAAGATGCAAAAGCAGCACAAAAGAATGAAGGACTGTATATTACGGGAGGAATTGAGAGTGTAAGGTGTGAGTTGGGAGTATGATTTGGAGTGTGGCAGGGGCTGGGGAGTGCAAATTGTGACTTGGCTGTGACATAGCATGTGAGTATTTGTATGACAGAGATTCAGGAATGCAAGTTGTGATGGGGAGTGGTGATATGTGTGATGTGTGTTGGTGAGAGGTGTGTGGGTGTTTGGGGGATTGGAGAACATAGAAGGGCAATATTTTCAGCATTACAACTGATAATGATCATTTTAATTAATACTATTAAATAGGCATGCACATAAAACCAAAAATGTAGCCAAATAAAACAAAGTTCTGCCATGCCAGAGACATCTGGGACTCCTATTAAATTAATACAGAAGATGCATGATATGATATGATATGATATGGTATTTGTAACGCGCCTATACACAAGTGTTTCAAGGCGCGACGAGGCAGGGAGGGAGGGAAACAAGGGGAAGACGGACAAGCGATCCTACTAGGCCAGGTGTCATTCAGATCGCGCAAGTGCAGACGTAAGGGGAAAAAGGAGAAAGTGCAGGGGGAGGAGGTGGGGGGAAAAGTGCAGTACAAGGTAAGTGGCGTAATGAAATAATAAATGATAAATAATAAATAAAAAGGGCCAGCTGGTGGCAAGTGCGAGGTAAGTGCAGAGCAAGTGCTGGGCAGGGGGCTGGAGGGATACAGTGACAGTCCCACAGTGCAGGAGGAGCCAGGGGGGCAGTGCAAGTGGAGAGTGGCTGGGCCCTGGACCGAGGTCGCTGAGAGTGGCCCAGATGCAGGTTAAGTGCAGAATTCAGTGGGGAGTTAAGCAGGTTTAGCAGGGGAGAGGGAGAGAGAAGGCAGAAGCGAAGAGGAAGGTTTTGAGGTGCTTCCGGAACCGGAGATGGTTCTCCTCAAGTTTCAGGGAGGCAGGCAGGCTGTTCCAGAGGGAGGCCCCTGCTGCGGAGAGAGATCTACCCCCAGCACGTTGCTTCGAGAAGCGGCTGACCATGAGGGAGTTAGAGATGGATGAGCGAAGGGCTCGTGAAGGGAGATATTTAGGAAGAGAGAGTTGAAGGTATTTAGGCCCCAAGCCCCAGAAGGCCTTGTGGACAATGCAGAGGGTTTTGAACTTAATCCTCGCAGCCACTGGGAGCCAGTGAAGAGATTTCAGTCCTGGAGAGATACGGTCCCTGGGCTTGAGGCCAAGGACAAGTCTCGCAGTTCTGTTCTGGATAAGTTGCAGAGGGCGGAGAGTGGAGGCAGGGAGATTAAGATAGAGGCTGTTACAGTAGTCCAGCCTTGAGAGAACCAGGGCTCGGGAGACAGTGAGCTTCTGGGGGAAGGAGAGGAAGGGAAGAATACCTCTGAGGAGGTGCAGCTGGTAGTGTGATTTCTTAGAGACATCAGATATATGAGGAGAGAAGGAGAGTGTGGAGTCGAAGATGACCCCGAGGTTTTTAGCCTTGCATGTAGGGGCAGGAAGGTACCCTGGCTCTCTTGTAGCCTTGCACTCTGACTCTTTCCTGCAATGTGGCAATCTTACACCCTCCAGTTAATAATAAATGTCCTGCAAAAATCTGGCAAAAAATAAAGGTTTGTGCTGCACAATTTGCCATTTCATGCTGCAAAATTTGCCATTTCATGCTGCAAAATCCTGGAAGGTCTTGGTAGAGGAGAACAGGGAGACCCACTGCCCCCAAGGAGATGTGTCTCACCACCCAGGGCAAAGAGATTGAGAAAGGGAGGAGATAGAGAGACTGTGGCTGCACATGGAAAGGGATAGAGGTCTAGCAGCAGCATCTTGGGAGAAGAAGTGCCATGACTGCACTCTGGGAGAACAACCCTTGGGGATGTGGTGCTGTGACTGCACCCTCGGAGAAGCAGGATGGCATCCTAAGTGTTGGAGGGAGAAGGGAGAAGGAAGACGTGCTGGAGATTGAAGATTCTTCCCTCTCCTGAACGACAGAGAAGAGAGAAACACAGAAGTCTCTGTCCGAGGTGATGCAAGGTTACCAGCTCAGGCAGAAGCCACCCTGGCTGGAAGTAATAGGAGATGAAGGAGTCTGGCTCTTCTGTAGAAACATGGAGGCAGAATGGGAGGCTGGAGATAAGGAGGCTAGTAGCAGGCTACGGAGAGCAGCCCAGTATGCTTACCTGCTGGGACTCCGGATCAGTCATTCACTGGAGCCGATGTGGTGAAATCTTTTAGGAACTGCAGGGTTAAGCAGCTGCAGCATGGAGGTTATCTGTTATCATAAATTGTTTATTGTGGTGCATTCTCATGTATCTCCTGCATACAAGAAATGTAGGCAGCAATGTTATAGGAATGTGTAGCATTCTTAAAGAAGAAGATTACAGTTATTTTGTTATCACTGGAGAAGCTATGCGTCATCCAGACTGTGGAGTGAGAGTGCTGGTGAGAATGGATGCATTTATACCCAAGAAGCGGCAGGTTGCTGGTCCTCTAGAGTGGCAGTCTAGAGGACCGTCAGTGGCAGTTGTGGATGGAAGGTGAATTGTAATTTATTTTGGTGGTAGTGTGTTTTTAGGTTTGTGTTGCAGTCTACTGCAGAATGTTAGCTATTCCTGGTTGGGTATCACTGTCTATGTTGAAGGTGGTTCTATGGTGAAGAGAGTTACGTGGTGAAGTGTAGTTGTTTGGGGTCTGATGTAGGAAGGAAGGTGTGTTGTCTTTAACCTTCCTGTGTGTGTGCCCGTGTTCCCGTAGAATCGTAAAGGAAAGGAGATGTGTTGTGTTCTGCCTGCTGTGATGTCATTAGAGAATGTTATGTGAGTGCATGGAATGTTTGTGTTTGTCCTAGAGTTTCAACCCAGGCAATTGGTAAAATGTAGCCTTGGTGGTGGGAGCCAGTGGGCTCTCCTTAAGACCTTCGCTCCTTGATCTTTATTACTTGAGATCTTAATGAAATCTATTTACTATACTTTCCCTCCAACATCCTTCCCATAGTGCTCCCATACCCACCTTCCTCCCCTCACAAATACCTATGCAAACCCTCTTAGAAATGCAACGCAGTCGTCCTTGTCAATGCTTGGTTTTACTGCCCTGGCTTTCGGTTTAAGGATGTCAAATAAAAGTGTAAGAAAAGAATACATGGCTTGTGTACATTCTAAAGGACATGCCAATTGCATCCTCATGCTTACATGGTTGTCTCTAACAAGATCAGAAATCATTTATAATCCAGCAATAGTTTTCTGCATACCAAGACAGAGGCAATTCCATCCCCAGAAATACTGGGGGCTTAGGATTCTGTCTTTAGGAGATGATGCCAGTCTATTTCAGTGTTTAGGCAAAACAGTTCAGGCTTCTTCTCTACTCTTCCCGACTTTGGGCTCAGGTTACCTCTTTTCCTGCATGGAACAACTTCTAGAGATTTTACCCATAGTTGAGGTTTACAGAGCCGCATGTTCGTGCAGGAGAAGAGTGATACGATGGTGGTTCTACTCCCTGGGCCTAAGTGATCTGCATTGGAGAACGATAGTACCACAATAACTGAGCAGAATTATAATTTAGTATTGGAATGCAGATGAACACCATGTCCCCTGAGCATTAACTACAATGCACCCCACACCATAGCCGTGTGTGTTTAGGGACAAGGACTGGAGTCCAGTACTTGTGAGCTATTCGAGAACAGCCTCGCGTCACTCCGGTGCACGCATTTCCATACCTGAAAATACTTTATCTAGCAGGCAAACGAGTAGTATCAAGGATAGCAGTCAGTGCTGAGTGGCAGTGAAATAGAATACGATGATGCTGATCAAATGCTGCCTATCAAAACACACGTCAGTTCCTGAAACTGAAGGTATGGCTGTGTCAGTGTCAGGTTGTTCCTGAGGGCTCTGTAGCCCGCCCACATCGTTGTGGTCTTAGTTCCCCTGACAAGGGGAAGTGACGTTGGGCTAGGAAGGGGGCTGGGAAAGTTTGAGTCAGTTCCTGTCGACTCGTGAATAAAGAAGGTTGCATGAAGCCCAGCTCCCGCGTGATAATTGTCCTCAGCGGTTTATGGGGCCCGCGCAAAACCCCACAACTGGCGACGAGGGGTACATCGTACCCACTCGTATTCCACTAGAGGTCCGCGGTCGAGCGGCGTGACACATCGGCGCTCCTCACGGGAACGGGGACCCGCAGGATCAGCCGCAGGCACGAAGTGCCGAGGAAGGAAGCGGCCCTTCATAAGCACCACGCGGACGCGTTCGCGCTCTAAGAGGCGAACGCGGCGGACCCGCTGGCAGGTGCGGGCTCTGGTCCCGCCCCCCCTCTCACATCAACCCGCAGGCGGCGGGAGACCCCACAAAGGGCCAGGAACCCAGGGGACAGCAGAAAAGGGCACACGAGAGCCTGCGAAGAGGCCGTACACCACCAACACGTGCTGAAGGTTACAGCACAGCACCACAAGGGAGGGCAAAGGCGCGCCTGGCATCCACCAGAGCACTACAGCCACAGCGGACATGTCGGCCCCAGCGAGCCCCATAGCTTCCTCATCTGACGGGTCGGGAGCCGTGGCGGATGGACCCCAACAGGCACCAACATCAGGTACCGCCTCACAAAACGTACCCTTACCGGGACACATCCAACCTAGGACCAAGATGGGTCATATGGCTCAGGGATTTTAAATTCTACACGGGGGCAATCGGCTTAACCGATGACGCGATGCTTAAAAACACCTTATTCATGACAGTAGGCCCCACTGTCAGGGACATCGCAGGCGAACTGATGAACGTAGACACGGTCACCTATGGAGAACTGCATGGGAAACTATCAGAATACTTTACGCCCCATACAAACATTGACTACGAGCGCCATGTCTTTCATACTACTAGACAGGAAAAAGGAGAGTCCCTCGATAACTTTGTGATGCGCCTACGCATCAAGTTAAAATACTGTGAATTCCATAAGTACTCAAATGACGAGGCGCTATGATCCCAAGTAATAGCCGGCTGCATCTTGCATCCCTTCAGGAAGCAGCTGCTCCAGAAACAAAGGTCCCTCGAGGAGATCCTCGCACTGGCCAGGATGGAAGCCGCAGTTGAGTCGCAGCTTGACAGCCTAGGCAAGGTCACCATTCAACACCCGACACCGAATGCAGACACGATTAACAGACTATATACGGCGCCCTCACCGGGAGGGAAAGGAACAGACGCCACGTGCTACAGATGCGGGTTCGAGTATCCACACGTGGGTGACTGCCCAGCAGTAGGACAAAAGTGCGCCGCCTGTGGCGGAATGGACCACTACAGAGCTGTCTGCAAGAATCCGCCAGGACCCAGCAGACTGAGACAACAGGAGAGGAGGAGAAGCTCGCGACATAGCCCACCAGGAGGCAGAGGAGAAGAAGAACAGACGGGACCCCGGAGAGAAGAAAAACCTCGAAGGAGCTCCTACGCCAGAGACGACAGAAGGCCATCCGACGGATCAAGGCGATCACAAAGAAGACGGTTCGTCCGGTACATTGAGATGAGATCCCCTTCAGGCAGCGAATCTCAATCGTCAGAGGACGATCAATGGAAAAAAGGGTATGTGTGGGCACTCAACAACGCCACAGCCACCCAACACAGTCCGACGCTCATCTTACAAGTCAACAACACGCCTCTGGAATTCCTCATAGATACAGGGGCGACAGTCAACATAATAAGTGAACAGGCGTACAACTCACTCACCAACCCCCCCAAAGATCCGAAAGGCGTCAGTGGACATATACCCGTATGGAGCTACAACCCCGCTACCCTGCAAAGGGACAATATCAGCATGGTGCGTGCAGAAATCGCACGCGGCAAAGGTCACGCTACACATCCTGAAGACGGAAGCCAACAGCGGGTGCATCCTCAGCTTTAAGACAGCCGTTGAGATGGGTCTGGTGCACATACTATATCAGCTCATGGCCCATAAATACTTCGCCAGACCAGACGCCATTGAACAGACATTCCCCAATCTGTTCAAAGGCCGAGGAAAACTGAAACATCGAAAGGTACAGCTGCACATAAACCCGAGGGTACCGCCTGTCGCTCAGCACTATAGGGGCATTCCGGTAAACATACAACACCAGGTCGAAGAGGAGCTAGACAAGCTAATCAAGCTCAACGTCATTGAACCAGTCTCATGGCCCACCCCATGGGTGTCCCCAAAAAGTCACCGGACGGATCGATACGCCTGTGTGTCGACATGAGGAGAGCCAACGTGGCCATTGAAAGGGAAAGGCATCAGGCGCCCAGGATCACTGACATGATACACCTCCTACATGGAGCACAAGTTTTCTCTAAACTGGACCTCACGAAAGGTTATCATCAAATTGAGATCGCTCCCGAATCCAGATACATCACAACGTTCGTCACACATCTGGGTCTATTCCAGTATAAAAGGCTCAACTTCGGGATATCCTCCGCAGCCGAAATCTTCCAAGAGGAAATACACTGAGTCATCAGACACGTGCCCAACTGCTTGAATTACTCGGATGACGTCCTCGTATTTGGAAAGACCAAAGAAGAGCACGACACAGCTCTCCACAGAGTGTGCGCTGCACTGCAAGAGGCCGGACTAACACTCAATAAGGCCAAATGCGAGTTCGGGAAAGGCTCACTGAGGTTTTTCGGCCACATATTCTCCGACAAAGGGATGAGACCAGACCCGGAGAAAGTCGCGGCGCTCAACTCAGCTGCGCCCCCGACGAACACGGCGGAGCTTCGCTCCTTCCTGGGACTGGCCAGTTATTGCTCCAGATACCTAAAGGACTACGCAACCATCAGCAACCCGTTGCGCCTCTTAACGTGCAAAGATCAACCCTACACATGGTCCACAGATTGCCAAAAAGTGTTTGAGGCGATACGAGATGCCATTTCAAGGGCAGAGGACATGGCCTACTATGACGCCAAAAGACACACTGAGGTAATCGTGGACGCCAGCCCCATCGGTCTGGGTGCCATATTAACACAAATTGACCCACAGGAACCCGCAAAAGTATACATAGTCGCATACGCCAGCAGGAGCCTAACCTCAACAGAACAAGCCTACTCCCAGGCCGAAAAGGAGAGCCTAGCGGTGGTATGGGCATGTGAGTACTTCCACCTGTTCGTGTATGGCAAGGAGTTCACCATCATTACGGATCACCAGGCACTGCTTACGATCTACGGAGAAAACAAGTCAAGAATGCCGCCAAGAATAGCCCGATGGGGTCTACGATTGCAGGACTACAAGTTCATCATCAAACATCGGCCTGGAAAAGAAGACAACCCAGCGGACTATCTGTCGCGCCACCCGACTGGCCCTGCCAACTCACAACCATCCATCGCCGATGAATATCTCAATTATGTGGTCCACCACTTGCAACCATTACCAGTGGGGTGGGCAGACATCATAGCACACTCAGAACAAGACCCGGCTCTACGAATTGTACGACACTGCGTACAGGAAGACAGAAGGGCACACATGCGTCAACAGGCGCAGCACGATTCGGAAGAGATCCAAGAAGATATCAAACTAATAGACCATGTCCGGGACGAACTCTCCATTGTCGACGATCACGTAATATTAAAAGGGTGCAAAGTACTCCTCCCAAAGTCACTGCGCGCCAGAACAATTCAAGTAGCACATGAAAGCCACCGAGGAGTGGTTGCCACCAAGAGACTGCTAAGGGAAAAAGTGTGGTTCCCCAGGCTGGACACGATGGTGGAGGAAATGATAGGACAATGCACGACGTGTGCGCAGGTAGCACCGCCTCCGCACCCGAACCCACTCCACATGTCGCCACTACCGAAACATGTATGGGAAGAACTGGCGGTGGACTTCTTTGGACCGCTCAGAAATGGCACCTATGTGTTAGTGCTAATAGATGAACACTCCAGATTCCCGGACGCACAAATCGTAGACATCACTGCAGTCTCCAGTGTCATCCCCGTACTGGACCGCATGTTGTCCACATATGGAATACCCAGGATCATAAAATCCGACAACGGAACACCGTTCATGAGCACAGACTTCGAGAACTTTGCGAGGTATATGGGCTTCCACCATCAGAAGATAACTCAGAGATGGCTGCAGGCCTATGGGAACGTCGAGAGGTTCATGGCCAACATCAAAAGAACCCTGCAAATAGCGACCCTCCTCCATAAACCATTCGAACAAGCACTCTATCAGTTCCTCAGGGACTATCGTCACACCCCTCATAGCACGACGGGCATATGCCCAGCCGACTTGATGTTCCGCAGACCAGTCCAGACACGGTTGCCGGAAGACACACATGCAGCAGAGGCCACGCCCCTGGAACAGGAGGCCAGACACAAGGACGACACAGCTAAAGCCAAAATGAAGGACAATGCTGATCACAAAAGAAAGTCACAGGAGTCGAACGTGGAACTGGGAAACCAATTGTGGTTGTGGCAACCCAAGCAACGCAAGGAGGACGCCACGTTTGCACCGGAACCGCTGACGGTCACGCACAAGAAAGGGACGATGATCACGGCCCAGAGAACCGATCACTCCTCCGTCACCCGAAATGTGTCGTACTTTAAACCCAAGAGGTATTACATGGAGGACGTACAGGACAGAGAAGCAGACAGTGAGGACGACCACATTCAGGACAGCTATTACGTGGAGGAGAGTGAGACCTCCGATGGTGAGGATGTCTCGTCACCCCAGGGCCTGGCCGAGCAGACGCCTGGTCAAAGTGGTCGACCCCAGAGAAGCCGTTTCAAACCACACAGACTCATAGAAGAAATGGAGTAAGGAGGAGAGAGAACCTCGGTTGCTAAAAAGGGGGGAGATGTCAGGTTGTTCCTGAGGGCTCTGTAGCCCGCCCACATCGTTGTGTGGGCAGACCGCCGTTGCGGTCTTAGTTCCCCTGACAAGGGGAAGTGACGTTGGGCTAGGGAGGGGGCTGGGAAAGTTCGAGTCAGTTCCTGTCGACTCGTGAATAAAGAAGGTTGCATGAAGCCCGGCTCCTGCGTGATAATTGTCCTCAGCGGTTTATGGGGCCCGCGCAAAACCCCACAGTCAGAAACTCTAATTCTCTAGTTCTTTACATAGTTGTTCAGAAAAGGCTTGAAAAAGGAATTGGTCCTTTCTCAAAATGATAATTATGCCATAAACAGGTATCTGGGAATATAAGATACTATTTTCTCTTTAATTAGGAGTTATGTGTGTGTGCTTCAGAGTTGCTGCCTATATATTATCAAAATATATATTTACCTAGATAACACAGCAGAGCCGGCTCGTACTGCTGTGTTGCTGACACAATAAGCGCCATTAAAACCATGTCACATTCTGCACGCCCGTGGGAGTGGCTTCTTCCCCAATAAACATGGCATGGGCACTATTACAAACAGCTTGTTCAACATATGACAGATTGCCTCGAAACTGGGCATCTTGCCCTTTCCAGGTCTGGCCGTTCGTTAATAAACTCACTGCACACACAAACAATATGGCCCAGGGTTTGGGTTCCGAATGCACTGGTTTATGTTTCAGCAGGCTGCCTCGGCAGAAAGGGTAAGTGGATGCACGCGCATTACCATTCCAGACATCATTCCACACCAGATGTGGTTCGGTATTTTTAGTACTGCGGGAGTGTCTGCTGACCCTTCCTCACCCCGTGTCTAATGAAGGATTGACTGCTGCGGGCTCTCTTATGGGACATTTATATATTAGATGGCCGAGGATTTTAAAATTAAGTCAAGGATAATTTCACGTTGGTTACACTGCAATTACTGAGCCTGGAGTTGCCAAACGAAACTAGCAATACCGAAATGTGTAGAAATCTTCGGTTTTAATACACTTTTCTTCAAGGAATTATCATGTTGCAACCCTTGGCGCAGCTTCAATTAATCACCCAAGTGATGCGCTTTCCACTTGCTATGCAGACTCCTTCTCAGCCAGCCTGTCATTCGTGTTAGTCGGTAATAAGAATTCGCAAAAAAAAAAACAGAACACATTATCACAGCACCAAATGCTCTTCGTGTGCAAACACACTGGTAAAAACATACGTGTATTTCCGAGATCCCACGGAATCATATAAACCATATAAACCGAAAGCTAAACTAAAACACCCGAATATTATTCTACAGTTTTAGATGGGAAGAATTTCAAACATATGTCTTTGAAATCAAATGCTGGAAAAGCATCTTGTTTACAGGGGTTTCTTGTCATAGTACAGCATTACACCAAATCTAGATTTATATTTAAATAAAGCAATACATGCATGCTGTAAAATAGAAGGGCAGTTTATTCGAGCAAACAGTTATACAGTTAACAAAGTTGTTTCAAGTCTATAGTGATGTGAGATATTTGAGATATGGCACTGCATGAACTTTTTGACTTTGTCGGGAAAGGACAATAAGGTGATATATTTTTATTCACAACAAAAGTCGGCGGCCATGTTGATGTCTTGACTTGTGGATTGCCAGAGTGATGTGAGAAGTAATACTTGTTCTTGCTGCTGCAGAAGCCCTGTTAACTGGAAGGGCCAAAACAAAATGAGAATGGCGAGATTGGATTAAACAAACCTTAAGAGATGCACTACAGGCTGTGGGGAACAGTGACAGAAAAGCAGTGTTTCGCCTTTTGCCTCCCAAAATCTTTATCAGAGAACATGTGAGTCATCCACAAGGTCTACAAATGACAATGTCTTGGTAGCAATATAAATCAAGGAGGTAACAGCCTGCGTCCTAAGTGGGACGCCTGAGAGAAGTGTGTGACATATAATGGACAATGGGACATTACCACCTAAGAAATCCCATCTGAGGTGTACATGCCTATTAGACACTGCAAGTATTTGAGTCAAAGCGCCAATCGTTTTTTTAAGGGACTTCTGCTTCAAGTGTTTTAAGTGTTTCTAATTCTCTGAAAACATCTACAAAGATGGCCACCCTGGACATAACAATAGAGTCTCTTTTCTCTTTCCCTGGTGGCTACAGTGGTGAAAGTCAGACAGTGAAGGAAGATAATATGAGGAAAGTGAGGGCCAGAGGAGGTGGGTGTTTCAGTGGGATAGGTAACAGAGGCTTGCGGTGAGGGGGGAGTTTGTGGTATGAGAGACGACCAGGAGGACAGTGAAGGGCCGGAGTGGGAGATTAAAATGCTGCCAGTGGGGTGAGATACCAGTGGCCACATAGAAAACAGGTTTTATAATGCAGTAAAGCCAAAGTTCTGGGCTGGCTTTACTCCCCAATGCTAATATATCATAAGGACATGGGAGGCACTCTGAAAACCAAGCAAAATAGCAATTGAAAAGGGCAAGAAAACTTTAGAACTCTGAATGCACGGAATATGTGTTTAGGCAAATAACACTCTCATTGTGGACAGAAATGGATCAAGTATTTAAAATGATACTGTGTTGCTATGTTATTGTGATTTATACTGCACACCACTGCCATTTCCATGGCCTCCAGACTCTCTGGTGTATCTGAAAAGGAAGGGGGATGTGAGAGGCTAGTTAGTGGAATTGAGGGAAAAACACAAGTGAGCTTTGATGTGCTGTTGGTAGCTTCAGTTTGGAAAATCCAATCACTCTGTGCTGGTTTGTTTTTGTTTGCTCGACGTTGTGTGGTGGTGCAAGGTTAAGCATGGGTGGTTTATGTGCGTTTGATTTAGTGTCCTGCTGGGAGTTGTAGAGTGTCTGTAGTTTCCAGTGTTGTGTTTTGTGGCGGGAGTATTTGTCTGGTTTGTTCAGTGTTGGAGGGTGGGTATGCAGAGTAATAGAGAGTTTTTACTAGGATTAGTCAGCAGTCGCCTGAATCCTTTTCTGCAGGTTGGGTTGAGCTGTTAGGTTCATATTATATTGTGGCATTCTGTGGTCAGATGCTTTCGTTAGCCATGTTTTGGGGATCAGGTTTCTGCTGTTTTAATGTTGTTGCGCTGGTGAATTTTCTTCTATAGTGTTTAAAGAGCCAAGTTTCTTAACAATTTTCAGAATTTTAGGTGATCTTTTGTTGTTTGTATTTCCCTTGAGAGCAAGTTCTAAAGTGTCACAGCTATGCAGGAGAATGCTGATCCCCGAATGTATGCTTTGTGTGTTTTTTTGGTTTGAGGTGAATGTCGTTGCTGGATCTTAATGTTCGTTTTGATTTGTATTTGGAGATTTGTCCCTGTATGAATTCCGCTCTTTGGGTGTGAATAGATCTATGTCTTATGCAGAGTGTTTTGAAGAAAATGTGTTTTTTGACCGCTGGCCAATATAGTGTTCCCAATGCTGGTGTGATGTGTTATCACTTAGGGAGTCTGAGGAGCAGTCTTACTGCTTCAATCTGTATTAGTTGGATTATTTTCATAAAGGACTCTGCCATTCCGATATAGATGCTGTTGGCCCAGTCTCTTCCTGAAATGACGAGAGAAATGATGATGAGTGTTCTGTGTGGGAAGGTGAAGCAGGGGAGTATCCTCTTGTTTGTGTGTAAGTGGAAGAAGCATTGCTTAACTACTGCATTGATTTGTGGTTCTAGTGTTAGTTTGTTATCCATTAATATCCAGAGATTGTGGACTACTTTGGATGGATCAGGTGGGTTTCCCAGTTTATAAGCCATGGAATTAGGTGATGGTTCGATGGGTCATTGGGCGCGATCATGATGTCTGTTTTGTCCATGCTGAGTTTGAGGCTGTTGGTGCTAATCCAATGGTTTATTTCTGTGAGGTAGTTGGTAAAGGTTCGGTTTTGTTCTTCGCTGGTGTTGATTTTGTACATGATTTGAGTTTCACCTGTGTATTTGTAGCAGGTGAGCCTGTGTTTTTTCGATGAGATTAATATGGGGTTCATGTAGATGCTGAAAAGCAATGGTAAGCGTTATGAGCCCTGTGGGACACTATATTTTGTTTTGATAGGTGTTGAATCAACTTGTTTTATCCAAGTCATTTCCGTTCATTCTCTCATGAAGGATTGTAGCCAGAGGAGAGCTGTGTTTCTGATGGCTATATCGGCTATATCTTTGAGTCTTTTGATGATTGTTTTGTGGTGGAGTATGTTGAAGGCTGCTGATAAATCAAGTAGCGTTAATGCCAATTTGATATTGGAGTCTCTGTTGGTGTTTAGATCATCCCATATCAATAGTAATGCTGTGTACATTCCTCTCAAGGGTCTGAAGCCTGTTCTAGTAATTGATTGTTTTCTAAATGTCCAGGATTTGTTTGTAGACATAGCTTTCTAGTAGCTTTGCCAGGGCATAGGGTGTTTGAGATTGCTTTGTAATTGCTTGTGTCTTCTGTGTTTCCCGATGGGTCTTTAAGGAGTGGTTTGATGTATGCCGATTTGAAGGTTTGTGGCATAGATCCTGTTGCTAACGGGGGTTGAAGAGGTTGATGAAATATTCTGCAGGTGTTTTCTGGGTGAGGATAGTCTTGTGTACGTCCGGTGGACAGGGTTCTGCTGGAGAGGAGGGTCTTTTGCTTTTGAGCACCAGGCTGTTGTATTTTTCTGTTGAGATTGGTGGTAGTTGATTTAGTGAAGTAGATGGTTCCAGTGCTGGCTGGTTAAGGGGGTTGGTGGTGATTTTAGGCATGCTCTTAATGGCTTTGATGGAGGTTTGTGATTTTTTTTGTTGAAGTGGGCTGCAAGGTCATGTGCTGGGTTGGTGTGTTGTTGCATGCTGTTGGGTTTCTTAGCTCGTTGATGATGTTGAACATCTCTTTCTGGGTGTTGCTCAAGTATGCGATCCGTTCATTGTAGAATTACTTTTTGGCTTTGAGTAGTTCAGCTTTGTATAGTCGTATCTCTCTTTGGTACGCAATTTCTTTCAGTTAGTCATAGCTGTTCATCCATTCTTGTTCCAGTTTCCTGTTTGTTGTTTTTTTTAAGTGTTCTGAGATGCATGTGAATCATCTTGCCATTATTTTCTTTAGTGAGGGGTGAATGGCTTTTCTGGTGCAAAGTAATCTAATGTTTTTGTGATTCATTTTTGGATTGTGTCAGTACTTTCTTCTATGCCTGTTGAGTGTAGAATGGTGATTAATGGTTTTGTGGCTTCCAGTCTGGTGCATAGGTCCACACTGCTATTGGATTTCCCATTTTGTTAATGAATTGGAGGATTTTTTGGGAGGTTAGCTTATAACCATGTTGGTGGGTGCATCATGAAGGGTACAGTGAGGCGGTCACTCGAGAGGTTTTGCATTGGTTGGACAGTTGTGACCAGGATTTATTTTCAGCAGGAGATTGAACCTAGGGTGTGTCCTGCTGTGTGTGTGTGTTGCTCCTTTCAAAGTGTTAGTAGATGCATTGTTCCTAGTTGATTTTTTAAAGGTTTGGGTGAGTTGATGATTTTTTCTTTGAACCAGATGTTCAAATCTCCCAGTCCGATCAGATGATCATGTTTAATGGTGATATTTGTGATGGTGTCCACAAATGTGTCCATGAAAGTACGGTTGTATGTTGGTGGCCTGTAGATGAGTAGGAACAATAGGTTGGGTTTGGTGATCTGTAGCTAAGTGCAGGAGCAGTGATTCGCAGTTTGGGATGGTAAGTGTTGGTGCTGTTGTTATATTTAGCTAATCCTTGTATGCCACGGCGAGACCTCTTTTTCCCTCTCAGTTGTCTTGTTTGAATTTGAAGTTGTTGGGTAGGTAGTCGTGTGCTGTTACTTTGACGTTTTGAGTTAGCCAGGTTTCAGTGAGGAATAGCATGTCTGTCCATCAGTCGCTTAATAGTTCGTATATTTCTGTTGTGTGTTTTGACATTGATCTGGTGTTGACAAGGTTGCAGTGTATCTTTTCGTTTTTTGTGGTTTGCTTGGTTTTTGGTGGTGAATTCGGGAGATTGGGTTGTGTGTTAGGTCAGAAGAAGGAGACAGACCAGTTTTGCCTTTTTTAAAAAATAAGTGGAACAGACCTCACTATCCCTAATTTATGGATTTCCCTCCCTAACCAAACTAACTAGGCTGCTCGTCATCTGTTGTGAATTCCAAAGTAAACTAGTGGTCCTCCGTCCAAAGTTAAGCTGCCCTGTCCCTACCACTAAGACAAAAATAACAAAATACCAGGAGAATGACTTCCTTCTCATGGGTATGCTTCCGCACCCCAGCCTTAGTAGACAATGTTGAGATACTGTTTGGCTATCTCTTGAATAATTCATGTATTTATTTTCTCTAGGGGACTTTTGCCAAGTCTTTGCCGCCCCTATTTGTCCTCTTTGTGGGCTTCTCCTCCTCAGCATTATGGGGTTTGGAGAGTCTTTTAAAATGTCTTTCTTAAGTCTCTCTGACTGTTTGTCCTTCTCTGAGCTTACTAGGGATATTGAATCCGTCAGTATATGGTTCTTGTTCTCTGCGTTTTTTTTAGTTCTCTAAATCCATATGAATAAGCCAGTTGACATCATGATCCTCCTCCTCTGATTTATTCTCTTTTTCCTAGAGAACCTGTGATTCAACTGCTGTCACGGGTACTAGGATGGGAAGGCACCATATGGTCTTTCCCTGGCTATTGTAAGATGTGTGCAGAAGATACACTTACAAAGCTTCACCCAGAAAGGGATTTTGGAGAGAGTGTGGCAGAGCTTCAGCGCATTCTTTCTTACCTCTTTTTTTGCAAACGGGGGACGCATCATCCCGTGATGAGCAGCTCTGGCATAGGGCATTGCCAGTTAGGGAGTACTCTGAATGCCACTGTAATGCTTTCGGAACTTCACAATCAACCATTTACATTTTTTTTAAACATACCCTATTTCTATCAGAATACCTTTTTGATACTGTATTCTTTCACATCTTTCAAAAGGGATAAGGTTAATAGCTGAAACGCTGAAAACTGTGGCATGCCATAGCCCCACAATCTGACAAGTTGGATGTCTGAGTCCACTGCTACCCATAGTTTATTTTGCATACAGGCAAAGATAAGTGGTCAGATCCCACTGCTGTATTAGGTAGTATAGATGTATTGGGATATGAGGAAGTGGCCCTGAAGGTTAATGCATATATTTGCCATCAGTCCATTTGCTCAACTCCAATAAAATGTAATCCTAAAAGTATGTACGGCTGTTGATTTTTTGGCCTAGCAATACATATTATTCAATTGGAACCAGATCAGATTGACTAGATAAATTAATATGGACTTTTTGCAGATCAAGTTTAAGGATTGATTTCAGGGTCTCTTGTGCAGATTATCAACATACTTTTAGGATTATTTAAGTTTAAGCAGTAACCTCTGGGGGGGGGGGGTTGCCTGTTGTAACTGCTGCATCAAACCACTAGTTTGAATTAGAGGAGACTAGCACATTCCCACCGGTTACTCCCCTCAATCAAGTTATTTCCAATAAAATGTACTTTCACCTCCTTTGGATTAACATTATTGTATTAATAAACTAATAATAGAAGGATGCTTCTTGGAGGATGGTTGTTTTTATGTTTAAAGAGGGCTTGAATACCACTAAAGTGTCAACTTGGCACTTTAGTTATAGGGTATTGGGTTACTGAGTTTATTGGAGATACTAGCCGCTCTCAAATGAAAATTCTCAGGACCGCACTGACATATGCCCATTTCTCAATAAGTTATTAAGGGTTTTGTTTACTCTGGAATCATCCATGTGTTAACATGTCTACAAAACATGAATTAGAAACCTACAGTAGCAAAATGCGGAAAATGTTGTTACCACAACCGAAAAAGCCCTGCCTCCCATTGTAATTTGGTGAATACCAAGTTTTAACTCCTGTTCAAATTTGAAGCTTCTAGTGGTGGTGTATCAAGTATACCAACTAATGAGGAATTGAAGGTCAGAGCTATATACAATGGTGATCAAGCCATTCCACTTCACCAAGGACACACCAGAGCTCTTTCTTCCAACTCCCCAAGCATAAAACATTTGCATAAATTCAAGGCCAAACAATTCACGATTTGAATTTACCCACCACCACATACTGGTTCCGTATGTGTGTGGACTCTGACTTTACACTAGCAAACAGAGGCGTAATACCTGTGCATAAGGCATAGAAGCTGTGCATATTTTACACAACCGATTTTACACCACGATTTTATGCTTTCAATATATGCTTATAAAGTATGCTTATTGGCATGCTACTGAAACATTGCATTAGTTTTTACACCAACATTTACCCCACAAAATGCACCTGCTCAGAGGAGGTGCAATTTGGTAAAGTGAAATCAGCCATGCACACAGCAAGGGCCAATCATCCTAACACACCATGCAACCCTCTCAACTAGCCACACATGTGAGGAGCCATTGATTGGAGGGTTGGGACTGAATACAAAAATCACAGAAAACAGCAGTTAAATAGCACCATATCAAATCTACCATTGTTGCAACAACGCACGCAGCTTATGGTAATGATTTTCTTGGCACAGGTATCCCTGCAGCAGCAGCTTAGACTCCAACCTCCAGCCGAGGCAGCCCATCAGCCTGGTCCCCAGCCCGTCAGCCTCGATCCCTACCCCTAGCCCAGGCAGTCCATCAGCCTGGACATCTGCCCTGTGATCAGGAAGCTGTGCCAGGACAGAAGGAGGGGCAGGAGAGCCAGATAGTCCTACTATCATAAGAGATCACACCAAGATCTCACAGACCAGCAGGTCCTCACTGCCTACCACCTGGACATGCCCACCGTTTCAGGCTCCTGGCAGAAACTGAAAGCTACATAGAGCCTGACAGGGACACAGACATCCCCCACACCCCAATCCCGAGTTGAAACTCCTTAAGGTGTTCTGTTTCTGCACCAGATGCATTGTCCAATATGCTGGGGCCCTGGCACATGGCATTACTCAGTCATTCTTCATCCGCATGCTCTCACAGGTGACATCCACCATGATGAGATGGATGTGCCACCACATTGCCTTCCCCACAGACCCTACAGTCGTAAACCAGACCATGGCCTGGTTTTATGAAATTGAAGACTTTCCCAACATGGTTGGAGCCCTGGACTGCACACACATGGCCCTTGTAAAACCCAGGGCATAATAGCAGGTCTACATCAACAGGTGCAGGCTGCATACAACCAATATGCAGCTAATCTATTATGCAGACATACACATCATAGCTGTATTGTCATATTCCTTGGCTCCACCCATGTCTTCATGATCCTGGCCCACAGAAAACTGCCACACATCATTGAGGAAGTAGAAAAACACTGTGCATCTGATTGGGAACAACAGCATACAGGAGGTTCACCATCCCTATGAACCACAGACCTAGCTATAAAAATAGCACAGTCAACACTAATCCACCTCTGACATCTGATGCCCATTGCTCTCCATTCTGCAAATCTATGCCACTTGCTGCCAAACCACTGTTTGCACTCTATTGACACCTGCACACACCCAGTTTGGGGGCAGAGAGGAATCCCCCCATTCCATGGAATGACTGCACTGTTCCAGCAACCACCATGGCCAACGCTGCAGCAGAATCCAGGTAAGATCACATTTCATGTATGCACACAGACATGGAACGGCATGCACCTAAATGGAACATCGAATGCATTTTTTGTATGGGGAGCTTCCCCCCCAATCCCGTGGTTTAACCCATTAAAACACAGTTTTACTAAACTAAAACCTTTACCATTGAAAAAAAATGCATTTGATGTTTTTTTTTAATGCATTTTTTTCAATGGTATGATCTGTCAATGTTTTGTATTCGATTCAATGACAGGAAACTGTCCTCTCTACTCTTGCTTGTGCAGCTGGGGAAGAGGAAAACCACTTTTAATACGATGGCTGATGCTGTAGCCCCACTTTAATCTTTAAAAACCCGGGCACAGCCATCTGAGCCCTGGTTTTTCCCCCATTTGGCTGAGCTCTGCCTTCTGTGCAGGCAAGCAGAGAGAAAATGGCGCACTAGCTATTCTGTCCCTGCCAGAATTAAGCTTTGTTGGGTCACATGCATCTACCAGCAGGATATTGTAGAAGCCAAATGAGTTTATTTCTCTGGCCAATTCACCAATGTTCTTAATCAACCTAAAGAACTTTTTAGAATTGTTAGGTCTTTATCAGCTGAACCTTCTCCATGGAGTACTATCCCTTCTACTCAGCTTTTGTGTGACGAATTTGACTTTTTTATTGATAAAGTCGGTCATATCTGTCAAACTATATCAACAACAGTGCCAAATTTAGATGTAGACACCCCTGCTTTAATTGCAGCATTGATTAGTTTGTCATCCTGGTCCATTTTCCCGGTGGTTAACCCAGATGTTACAATTAAATCCACTGGTAAGCTTAAATCCATGTCGCCCTTGGACCCTATCCCCTTTCACATCTTAAAGCAAACAATACCAGACATTTCACCCCTAGATGCTATGGCTATTAACGACTCTTTCTCTGCAGGCTTGATTCCGGCTACACTTAAGCAGGCCATGGTAATGGCACTTCTTTTAAAAGTCCAGCTTGATCCCTTGCTCACGTCCAATTATCGCCCCATTTCCCTACTTCCCTACCCTACGAAGCTGATGGAGGCTATAGTTACTCCCATGCTGTGTTCTTATATGGGAAGTTCTTCTTTTTTCAATTCGTGTTGTGTTTTAGGCCAGGCTGAGGTACTGAATCAGGTTTGGTATTGGTTATGGATGATCTGGCGAAGCCGGCTTAACAGGGTGGGGGAGGTGTCCTGATATTGTTGGATTTGTCGGCCGCCTTCGACACCATAGACCATACTATGCTGCTTCATAGATTGTCGATGGTCGGTCTCTCCCAAATCGTGTTAGATTGGTTCAGGTCCATTTTGGCTGACCGCTCCCAAGTTGTTTTGCTGCGGCCAATTTATATCATCTCAGGCTTTGTCATGTGGTGTTCCTCAGGGGTCTGCGCTTTCGCCCCCATCCTTTTTAATATATATGTTCAGCCCCTCGCTCATCTCATCCAGTCTTATGGTCTGCGCTGCCATATGTATGCTGACATCCAGATCATAGTTCCACTGAGTCTGGATAATCTGTCCGGGGCGGCCATTCTTAGGGCTTGCCTAAAAGTGGTGGGGGACTGGATGGGCCTAAATTGGCTTAAACTGAATGGCGGAAAAACAGAGGTGTTAATTGTCGGACTGTCTTCAGCCATCCACTCCTGGACACCTGATTATTGGCCCCCTTTTATTAGGTAATTTTCCCTAACTTGTGCCTATGGCAAAGAATGTGGGTGTCAAGATACTGGCCTTCCTTTCGATGGAAGCGTAGGTCAGTGCAGTTTGCCGGGCAGGCTATTTTAAGCTCCGAGTCATGCGTAAGGTACTTACATTTCTGCCGGCTGCGCTGCGGGCCGCGGTGGTGGCCTCTGTGATTTTGATTCATTGGACTATTGCAATGCCCTTTAACTGCTCAACCAGCTTACCTGTTGGATCGGCTGCAGATACTGCAAAACACTGCTTTTCGAGCAGTTCTTGGACTTTCCTTTGTGACTATGTTTCGTCAGGAAGGCGCTGCCTTCTTGGCTCCTGGTAGCTCAATGAGTGGAATTCAAGGCATTGTGCCTAGCCCACCGTGCTTTTAATGGTCAAGGGCCTAACTGTCTGCAGCATAAATTATTTCTCTATGTCCCAGCAGGCCCACTCCATTCCTCCAGGGATTTCCGGGTTGCAGTGCCAAGAATTCTGCGAGCTAGGTTGGGCGGCAGAGCTTTCTCTGTCACCGCTGCCAGTTTATGGAATAGACTTCCTTTGGAGCTTTGCAGTATATCAGATCATCTGACCTTCCACCGTCATCTGAAAACCTAGTTATTCCAGTAATTGTTTGTTTGTTTGTTTATTGCATATATAAGGTGAACCAGACCCGGAAGTAGCAGGGCGCAGCAAGGATATGCAAAGCTTACAAAGGTTACATAATGTACAGGCAGTATACGAATAGTCACATTACACAGGAGATAATACAAAATACAATATACAAATCAAGTTGCGCAGAGAAGCAGAGTTATTTACATTTTAGTATGTACAGAAGTACAACATTTACAGTTTATCAGCAGGTCGTACTGATGTACCAAAGTTTCAAAGGAGACTAATTCTCAGTCAAAATTGAGGTAAGTGATGAGGTTCTTTCTGAAGAAAGAGTAGGAAAGGTCAGCTCTCAACTGATGTTGCAGGGAATTCCAAAGTTTAGCGGCCTTCACAGGGAAACTATTGCTGCCAATCTTAGAAGATTTGAATCTGGGTACTACCAAACAATTAGTATTGACGGTTCTAGATGGTCTACTGGAAGTTCTTCTGGATATTCTGTGAATTAGGTAGCTCGGTGCGACATTGTGTAGTGCTTTATGTGTCAGGGAGGTGATTTTTAGTTTTATTTTGTTGTGGGTAGATAACCATTTGTGATGGTGTCTGATTGCAGAGATGTGCACACTTTTGTTGATGCCTAGTGCAGCTCTAATGGCATTGTTTTGTAGTCTTTGGAGTTTTTGGAGAATGGTTTTATTGGCACTGCTGTAGAGGGCATTGCAGTAGTCTAGTCTTGATAGAATTAATGCTCTGGCCAGTATAAGGCAACTGTCATTAGAAAGGAAGGGCCTACCTGCTCTAATCAGCTTACTTGTGTAGGCTGTGGTAGAAGCAAGGGAACTTAGTTGTTTATTGAAGGACATCATTGCGTCAAGGTAGAAACCATGTGTTTTTACCTCCTTGGAGACAATGGTGTTATTGCCGTCAATGATGAATGAGGCATATTCATGACCTAGTTTGGAAATGTTGGAGGGGGATTCGAGGATTATCAACTCTGCCTTGTCATCATTCAGGCATAGGCTGTGAGTGGCCATCCATGCCTGAATGATGAGATAGATTCTATTCACCAACGCCAAGTCCTTGCCATGATCCCCAGAAAGAGGGAGGAGAATCTGAGTGTCATCTGCGTAGTTAGTGTAGGTGACACCCAGAAGGTCCAGATCATCGAACAGTGGCTTGGTGAATATGTTGTAGAGAGTGGGTGACACACAGGAACCCTGAGGGACCCCGCACATGATAGGGGTGGGATCCGCAGCTGCAGAGGGTGAGAATACTGTGCTAGTTCTGTCACTCAAGAATGATTCTATCCACTTAACAGCGCCCATGGAGAAATGGGCTGCTGTATCAAGGTGCCTGCAGAGCACCTTATGATCGACCAGGTCGAATGCAGCTGAGAGATCAAGTAACAGCAATAATGCTGTTTTTCCTTTGATCTCTCAACTTATCGATCTGAGTCTTCAGATCTGTCAGTGCAGTTTCCGTCCCGTGTAATGGTCGGAATCCTGATTGTCGGACCCCTATGAGTTTGTGCTGTTCGAGGTGTTTTTGGATCGGCAAATATGCAATTTTATCCAAGATTTTGAGTAAAAAAGGTACCTTTGTGATAGGGTGGTAATTGGTAGCAATAAGTGGGTCTAAGGTTTGCTTCTTGAGAAGCGGGAGCACCCTTGATTGTTTGAGATTAGCTGGGACGGTGCCGGAGGCAAAGGAGGCATTAATCAGTTTGGAGATGAACGGGGAGAGGTCTCTCACAGCCTCTTTTATGATATGCGCTGGGCGTATATCTCCTTTACAAATGGACGGTTTGAGACAAAGGATAGTTTTTTCCACTTCAAGGATCGCTGTTTTAGTGAAGCAGAATGTGATATTTGGATCAGAGATATTTGCATTTGGTAGAGGGTAGTGAGTTGGTTGAGATATGTTCAGAGAGTCTTTCTTATTTTTTATTTTAGTTTGGAGAGTATTGATTTTGTTGGTTAGAGCTTGTTGTAGCTCTGAACACCAGTTCTTGTCTTTAATGCAGATATCGGGTGGAGAGATAGGGGACTCTAGTTCTTTTAGGATTGTGAATAATTCTTTCATACCAGAGTTGGAAATAACTATACGTTCATTGTAGGAGTTTCTTTTGCCTGGCAGATTTCTTTTTTAGAATGCGATGCAGTGGACGCTAGCTTCTTTTTATTCTCATGGGAGGGGCAAAGGCGCCAGTCAGTTTCACATTTTGTTTTTAGTAGTCGCAGGTCCTTTAATTGTGGAGTGAACCACTTGTTAATGTGTAGTTTAGCTTTACTAGCTCTCAGTTTGAGAGGGGCGACTTTGTCCAAAGTGGAGAGCATGATCTTGTTATACTCTTGAACCAAGGTGCTTGGGTCCAGGCTGTCTGTCAGAGAATTTACAGTAGGTAGAATATTAGGGATCACACTATCCACTGTTATATTCTTTTCTAACCAGGTTGGACAGGGTGGTGCTACTTGGGGAGCTATGAGCCTCTGTCTGGTAGTGGAGAGTGTCAAGGACACGAGGTAATGGTCAGTCCAAGATAAGGGAGAAATAGAGGTAATAGTAGCTATGCAGTTGTGGTCGGCTACCCAGTCCAGGGTTCTACCCTTGGTATGGTTGGGAGCGTTCACCTTTTGTGTTAATCCTAATCCATTGAGGGAGTTTACTATTTGCAGGGCCTGTTTGTCCGAAGGATCATTCAGGCCTAAGTTAAAATCACCAAGCAACAATACTTGGGAGGTGGGTTTGAGATTACTAGCAATTAAGTTATGCAAGCCCTCTTCAAAAGAGCCAATAGGCCCAGGGGTCTGTAAACTACATGCATGGTGAGTGATTGGGAGTTCTTTAGTGGTAGCTTGATAGAGAGGGATTCGCATGATTAAAGGTCATGTGGGGCTACTATTCTCATAGATAAACTCTCTCTGGATATGATAGCTATTCCACCGCCTCCAACGCCACCTTATAAGTGGGATCTTCCCTTTATCTACTGTTGTCTCTTTGTATCTCTCTTAGCACCATGATGCTTTATGGTGTACATGCACTTTATAAGATTGACATAACATAACAAATCATCACCAGAGAGTTCAAGAACATGGCCTACCTATATCCCCTTGCATTGTTTCCAGTGTAAAGACAGCTAGAAATTAGCTTGGAATTCAGCCACTACAACAGTTAGAGACTGTATTGCAAGAGGCTTTTGTGCTACAGAAGTGGAACCAGTGAAATAAACAATGACGAATGATAGAAAAACATATATAGAGATGGTTAGATCATAGACTCTACACTTCTGATTTTAATAGCTACAAAGTCATGCTGTAATGAATATAAATGTATGTTTTCTCTATTTTGACAATCACAAAGTGCAACCCTACCTCTACTAATCAAATTGATTTTTAATACATTATATAAACTACATTAAAAACATTATGATCTCTCCCCATAAATGGTTTACTGCTTTTAAAAATGAAAATAGACAAGAAAATTCAAAAGAGCAGATAGACATATTCAAAAAGGGCATCATTTACCATGATAAAACACCTGATAAGGAGGTAGGATTAGTTGTTAAACATCCACCAGTGATAGTCAGAATACTGATAAAATGCAGACAGAAAAAATTAGTGCTCAAAAGGAGGGTACAGGCCAGTCACCTGAAGAGTACTTTAAGCCACACATATTCCAAGAGGCCAAGAAAACGGGTACCATCCAAAATGCAAATAGGTGTTCTGAGCAAGAATATGACAAGCTAACACATGATTTTTGTGAGGATGTTTAGTCAAGAAACTGCGGTGTGAACGGTGATGTTCCGCGATCAGAGGGGCTAACAGTGGTTACACTCCAGATGGCTTCTGAACATGGAAAAATAGACAAAGATTCCCAAAATGAAATCTGCGATAAGGAGAGTAAGGTATCATTTCACTTGCCCCTGTGTTTGGCAAAAAGTGACAACGGCATGGGAAAAGTGAGTCCTGAATCAGTAAAAACTCCCACTTGTTGTGTGTGCGCTGGAAGAAGTTGAGGACAGATATTTGCTCCTATCACAACGGAAGAGAAGTGCAATGCATTTGCAATGATTGGCACAGGTTCACAGGCCACGATCATGTCCAAAGAGTTAGTAAAAAGTATCAATGAAGGGAGATCCCCACAAAATCATATCAGATTAACACAAAATGAAGGCCCAGTGCATAATTTCAATGGTGAGGAGATACCTATCGAAGGTGTCACTGAGGTTGACATAAAGATAGGAAAACACAGAAAGTGTTGATCACATCTCTCAGTGAAATTCCATTTTTGATGGGAACAGATTGCCTGAAGAGGTTGTCGCCCCTCATTGATGGGGTAAACAGGGTTTTATGGTCCCTAGCCAAAAAGCCATCGAGGCCTAAAAATGTCAGGTCACAAAACAACAGTATAAAAGAATGCTATACTGTGGCCAAATCAGATGATGCAGTGGAGGTGTATCTTCAGAATGGCTGTGTGCCTAGTGTCACTGTCATCTTGAAGTGTCAGGGTGAAATGCGAGGTGAGGAAGAGAAACAGAATCTAGAGATTTGTTTGGACCCCAAGACAAAATGGCAAACAGAAATAGATGAGAAAACATTACGCTTTTCCTTAAAAGAAGAAAAATGCAAGCCACCTGACATTTCAGAGATGAACCCAGAGAAACTCATTTCAACACTTTCTGAAATACACATGGGAGATGGCCAGCCATGGATTCCTATTGGTGTAAATGGTTATTCTGGAATGATAAAAGCCACTTTAGCACTTGAACAGGAAAGAAGTTTTGTTAATGAGAAAATACTTCAGTGAATAATTGAGAGGGAGGAGATCCCAAAATTCATAATTAAAAATCCACACATTTTTGGATTAGATAAGCCGGACTCAGGGAATAGAATTGTGGGTAGATGCATACTAAAAATTACCATTGGCCTGAAAACAATGTGTGGATAATGAGTGGGACACAGAATGATTTTTATTTGGGAAATTTCATTAGGCACATAATGTGTATGGTGTTGGATTTCCTTAATCAAAAAGTGTGGTCCCTGCTAGGGGGACCTGCACCTGAGTTTGAAGATAAGAGACAGGCTTATCATTGTGTGCAGTTGGTGTCATATGCAATTGAGTTACAGGTGAAAAAGCATGTTACCATTCCTGCATTCACCAAACAAGTTACTATAACATTAAAACACAGAAAGGGACGCAAGGTGAAGGATTCTTATGCATTTGTGTGCATAAATGAATCCATGAGACAACAAGGAATAGAGTTTGAATGTACAACACTGGTGGAGATTGGGGATGGGCCCATCAAAATCATGGTAGATAATAAAGGATGTCAGGATATTTATTTAGAAAATAATTCAGCATTACAGTCAACCCTAAAGCAATAAAAAAAAATCACATAACACTGCAGATTTCAAAAATACAGTGATTATAAATATCCCTGAGAGATATGTGGATGCAGAGATTGATGGACAGGTCACCCCGGAGGCATGATCCTGTGTATTCTGGGTACCAAGAAATGAAAATACATAATCTACATTTTGTTTTGTTCATCGTCACTTTTGTTCATTTTTCATTTATTGCTTATAGAGCATGTTACTGTGCTGTGTTCCACCAAAATGGACTTGGACTGTGGACAAAGGATGTTTTTCTTTTTTGTACATACATACTGATATTATATTCCGTGGGAGAGATTTCTTATTCCATGGAATGCGTACATATGAGATGAAAATGTGATTCAAAGTCTATCATGTTTATTTTGGAATATGGACTTTGCATTTCTTCGTGCATTTCAGTTTGGAGCGTATGTTTTATTTTATTTCTTGTTCTTTCCATTTACATATTGACATCTAAATATGAACAATTCGGTCAGGAGTGCACATTTTATTTTATTTTGCTACATGTGGACATGCATATGTGGACTAATGTACACATTTTATTTTATTAATTTTTCTTTTACCTTACATATGGATGTTCAAATATGGCCACTTAAATGTCAGATACACATATTTTTTATTGTATTACTGTATTATTGCTTTCAACTTTTTTATGTGGATTTATGGAAAAGGAGGTTTAAAAAAAAACTCTCCCAGAGAAATTCATTATTATTGTGGCGCATGCATTTTAGCAAAATTGATTACTGTTTCTCCCGCTATGATGTTGCAAGTGATCACAGCGTGTGGAAAAGTAGGGGAATATGTAAGATGCTATGGTATATGGCCGTATTTTCAATGGAGGCAGCAAGTAGAAATGAGTGCAGATGGGAACACCAAATTATTTAAACATGACATTATTTTCAGTGGGGTCAGTGCAGTGCAAATAGAGACAGCAAATTATTTAGTGAAAGTGAAGGCAGCAAATTAAATATAATGCATTGAGTAATGGGGAGCAGTGAAGTAGACTTTCAATGGAGTCAGTAAAATGATGGCAAAAGCAGCAAATTTAAATGCACTGAGCACATGTAAAAATGATTCATGTTATAAATGAATTCACCATCTCTGTAGTTTTGCTTTAAACTAACCCAGATCGATCAACTAACTATTCCCTATTAAATAATATCCCAGTGATTAATTAGTGTTCCCTTTTAACAATGAAATGCAAAGAGCCCAGATGGAACATTATGTTTTTCATTCTGTGGAAGTAAACATGTGTTCAAAATGAATCGGCTGTCTTTTCCATTCAGAAAGATTATTGTTCTTGCAGGAAGCAAGGTTGATACATGTTAGCTCTCGCTGGGTGATTGGACAGAGAAATGCTATGGTTCTGGAAGCTTACTGGGGTGACAGAAAACATCAGAAAAAGGGCAGGAGTCAGTTTTGACTGACAAGGCTCAGGTGTAATTGTAGGTGGCAGAAAGGGTATGGGGCTGTTTGCTACTGGCTTTCTGAGAAGATGGAGAGAAGGAGCAGAGGGAAGAGCCGAGCTGTCCAGGCATTAGATGCAGCTGGGGCCCTGGTCCGACCATCGAGAGTGGCGAAAGCAGTGCAGAATCTGCAACACTTTTTGTGCTGATAAGCCCGTCAGAGAGATGACTTTTCTGATAAAGCACAGAGACTTCACAGTTTAATGTGAGTATTTGTGGAAATTGAGGAACACGGACAATTGCATGTGCGGTTCCCAGCAGATAGTCAGGACAAAGGTTTATGTTTACCAAAGTGTTTGCTGTGTTTCTCTCACAAGTTTAATGATGACTTAAAAAAGACAATGAAAGAAACATTTTCCATGTATTGTATTATGCTGTGCTTCATAGTTCTTCTCTTAGATAACCGCATCAGTTTCGAGGCGTTGGTAAGAACAAACAAATGTTGTCATTGTGAACTGAAATAAGATGTTTATTGTAACTAGTGTTATTTTAATACATGTATAAAAGTGGCAGAAGCTGAGCTGGTTTGATTGTTTTATTGTGTCTCTGGTGATTATTTTTAAATAAGGGGAGTAAAAAGAAAGTGCCTCAATGCATATACCACAGTGGTAAAATATTTACCGCTAATGGTAAAGTAAAAAATAAAAGTTGAAAAACCAGAAAAGCAAGCTAGAAAACCTGTGATACATGCGTGAGTGTGTTCAGCTGTGCTGTACATGCTAGCAGCGGAACAGAACCATTAAATACGGTAGGCTGATGAAGAATATAAGTCTTCAGCACAACATATGGTAATATTTTGTTCCTACTAAATGTGGAAGGTCCCGTAATTTATACTTACAGTCAACCCTAAAACAAGATACCAATACAAAAGGGGGAAGGTTTGTCTCATCATATATGGCGGTGCTATGAATATGCTTGCCACTATACCACAACACTAAAATACTGCCAATATACCACAATACTAAAATATCACCAATATACCACAATACTAAAAACCAGCAATTTACCATGATACTAAAATACCACTCAAGTTAGGCAATAGCTCTATGACAAAACTCCTAACAGAGTCCCTCTGCCAGATATTAGTCCTGGTTACAAGGGCCTTACCCAGATTCTTTAGCTCACTATCTTTCACAGAGGAGAAATATTTAAAGCATATCAGTCTTTGTCCTGCCCTGGTGCAATCCAGCACTAAAGTGCTAGGCAATTCTCCTCTGAACAAGAGTACCAACAGCAACCCCATACATTTGGTTCGGTCTTGTTGGACCTCATCAGTAGGGTGGAGGTGTGCCGCTCTAAGAATAGTGAGCAAGGGTTCCTAGTCTGGATTCCTCCAGTAACTTAGGGTAAGACCCAAAGTTACTTAAAAAATGCAAACAAACAAGAAGGGTCCTGGGAGTCCCTCTGCGAGACATCAGTCCTGGTTACAAGGGCCTTGCCCCAATTCTTTAGCTCACTATCTTTCACAGAGGAGAAATACCCAAAGCATATCAGTCTTTGTCCTGGGGCAGTCCAGCACCGAAATTCTAGGTTATTCTCTCCAGCATCACTCTTGGAATCACCAACCCATCTCAACAAATTATTGGGAACCTTATCAGTCTTGTATTCCCTAAACAAACTATTACTGGTGATTTGGTCGCATTGACATGCAGGTCCAAGTCTCTCATGTAGGCAGAAAATGTATTTACCAAAATCTGCTATGCTCTTGTGGTCCGTGCAATGAGCACTCTATCATTGGCATATTAAAGCTGTAATCAGCATATTTCCCTGTATAGGTACATCAGTATTACACCCCCACTGGTGCCTTCGTTGTTGCCGCTCTTTTTCACTACTTAAGGAGCCTTCCAGCCTCTTTTCCTTTGCAGATGGGGAGCAGGTGCAAGTGGATCTTAGTCACCTGGCTTAAGCACCACCCACCTTCTTAGCCCTGCCTCTTCCTTCCTGCTCTTAACTCTTAGATCAAGGGCGGCTCTCGGCCAGGCGTCCAAAACGAAGGGCAGACAAAGAAAAGGGCAATTCCTGTTTGGACCTGTTCAGAGCAGGAGGATCAGTGGCTCGAACCCCTGCCCAGACAGCAGGTAAGCATGCTCCTACATGTCCTTACTCCCTCTGTCCCCACAGGCCATCCCCACCACTCTGGTCCCCCCGTGATGTTCCCTTGTGCCACTCCTTCTCACACACAGGTTTTGCCTGTTTTGCTTAGTTCTTCTACCATGCTCCCCCTGACGCCCTCCAGCCTACTTCTGCAGGAGTTTGTCCTGATACATTCTGGTTTCACCATCACTGTCTTGTGGCCAATGCTGGATTTTACTTTTATGGACTTCATTGATTCATGGTGTGTCACCCTTTCTCATGGTGGCCCTGAATCATGTTGTTCCCATTTTCATCTTGTATCTAGGCTTGCAACATTATGTGTTACTACTGACTTCTGCAATTGTATTCACTCTCCCATCTTGCTTCTCCACTCTTTTTGACTGCTTACTCTCTGTTCTCTCCTCCACTCCCTTTCTCCATTTTCCTATTGCCTCCCATCCTCCCCTTACTTTCTTCTATGCACTTACCCTATCAGAATTGTCCCTGGACCTAGTATGATAGCCACCTCATCTGTTTCCTCCCCCCTCCACTTACTTGTCCCCCCCAGCACTATCTGAAATGTCATCAGGCCTAGTACAATAGTCGCTTGTTTTGTTTCTCCCTTCCCTTTTTGCACCCCTCTCCCTAACCTTTTGTTTTCTCCGGCTCTACCAGAAATGTTGTCAGGCCTAGTACGGTAGTCGCCTGTCTGTTTCCATATCCTTCCCACTCTCCCCCTCCCTTCCTTATCTATGTCTTAGCTCTTGCACTATCTGAAATGTGGTCAGGCCGAGTACAATAGTTAATTTCACATCCTTTCTGTTCATGGCCTGTAAGAATGTCATTGTATTTTCCTTTGTTCCCTCCCTTGCCTTGAAGCGCTTTGGATCACATTGTGTATAGGCGTTTTATAGATAAACTATCATATGAAATCATATGCAGTAAAATCTCCAAAAGCTTGTTGATATACAGGGTGAAGAGCAGGGGTGCCAAGACACACACCTGTCTGACCCCTGACTCAATTGAAAACCAGGTTGTGTAATGTCCCTCACTACCAGAACGAATGCAGGCCTCTTTATCCCTATGCAGGACCTTCAAGATGTCCAAGAAGATAGCTGGGCAATTGTGCCACAATTTGTTCCGATTAACTTTATCGAAAGCAGTTCTCAGGTCTATAAATGCTAGATAGATTGGTTCTTCTTTAATGCTCAGGGAATATGCAATTATTATGTACACATTTAAACACTGTTCAATTGTCCCTAGTTTGGGTCTAAAGCCCAATTGGACTGGGGATAGAATGTAGTGGGTTGTAACCCACTCTTCCAATTTGGAGAGTAGGCACTTCCCAAACATTTATGAGCTGGTATTTAAGAGGGATATATGCTGATATGATTGTGGGCTTTTTCTACAACCTTTTTTATAGATTGTAACAATGATTGCTCTTCGCCATTCCCTTGGTACAGAGGTGGTACTCAATATCGGATTAAACAGTATTGTCAAAATTGGACCCCACATTTCACTATTATCTTGATAAAAATTGACCGGTATTCCGCCACTGCCAGGGGCAAGCGTCCTTTTGCATTTTGGGTGGCTTTTATCACCTCTGCAAGTGATAAGTGCATTTCCCATATGCCTCACATTTTCATGCACCACATTAGCCTCCCCTCCTTTCGCTTGGTAAACTTTACTAAAGTGGTCTACCCATATGTGGTATTGAATACCACACTCCAACCCTACTTATTGCTCACTATATACAGGGCGTCCATAAACTTATGTCCAAAGATTTTGTGAATCGTTGTTTTACTCTCTATCGCTAACCTATCCGATGCTTGCTTGTCCAACTCTATCTTGCGTTTTCTAATCTGTTCTTTATATTTGGCCCTTGCCTGGACAATCTCCCTTTTAGGGGATTCTAGATTTTTAAGTAGGCTTAGTAAAATTTGCTTTGGCCAATCTGCACTCTTTATCAAACCATCCCACCTTGGGTCCCTTTTTCACTTTAGGTGAACAACTACCCATGAATATATCTTGGATATTTCCCATCAGGTGCATGAAGGTTTGTACTATTACCACATGATTAGTATTCGGGTTCAACAGTACCTCAATGGGAGCCATATTGTTCTTCACAATATTTTTCCCCAACATGGCTTTTGTTGAATTGTTCCATATCAGCCTTTCAGTAGTATTACCTTCACAGGCAATTTCTATGATATGACCAAATTGTTTACCTCTTAAATTAGTGTACATCTATTTTATAGTTAGATCAAGAGGATAATGATCACCATATAGCTGTTGCCTTACTCGGAAATACTTTATGAGTCCCCATATATTGATAGAGACTAGAAAATAGTCTATAGTTTAACTTCCTCTCGTACTACTGAAGGTGATTGCACCAGGGATATCACCCACACATCTACCATTGGTCGATATATGTCCTCCTTCCATAACCAATGCCAAAATTGAATCCCAGCACCAAACATCCTCTTATCCATCATCTGCGGTGGGGGGACACCTAATACCCCATTCTTATCCTGGTTGAAGAGACCTTCAATCGGCCGATTACCCAGTTTCACGTTGAAATCATCTCCACACACAATCATTACATCTTTATCTCTTGTTTGTTGTTGTAAACTGTCAATCACCTCTTTCAGGGCTTCAATAGGTCCCAAACCACCTTTCTCTAGGAGGCTATTGTAAATATGAATAAAATACACTGGGACACCCTCCAATGGGATCAATTTGAGATAAGAGGTTCCCTTTTCACTTTTACTTCAACGATCTCACAATCAAGTGAACCCTTAAATAAGATTAACTAAGATCGCCAGACCTCAATAGTACCTCCCTCTTGCCACTTTTTTGCCTTTACCTGATACCCATACCCATCAAAGACCATCTCCTCTTCTTCCCATGCCTCTTGTTGGAAAATAATCGCAGACCCATTCAGTTTCTCATTTTTAACATTGTCAATCTAGAACATTGTCAATTAATTTCCGTTTGGAACGCGCTATATTCCATGACATTATTGATATTGTTTCTACACATTCAATCATACTCGCACACCCTGGCTGCCGTCCTATAGTAGATTTTAGTGAAGGGTGCGCTAATAGTACCGGGCCCAGTGCTATTGGCTCTCCCTCCTGAGATTTTGGCAAAACACAACCTGAGTGTCATGTTCGACCATTACAAGGGAATTTATTTGTGGTCAATCCAATTCTTCAATGGTCGATAAAGGGTCAAATGAATTGGATACAACTTGCACTACTTGCTCTTTAGCATTTCTCCTCTTTATGGATTGCTTCTCATGGGCTCTAGCCAGTATCTTCCCATTCAAGTATGAACAAACCCTCCCAGGTCGGAAAGCCAAGGCCAGGGGGACCATCCTATCGAAGGAATTTCCTAAGGCATAGGTTAAATGTGAGCCTCGTACATATGATGCCACTTGCGGGGAGTCAAAAGAAACAATAATACACTCACCTCAATAGATGTATTTGTGCCTCCAACCTACCCGACCCTTCTGGCCATTAATATAGATCCAGGATACATTTGTGGCCCATGTACACATGTATTTATCCATTGGGCAGCTTTATTCATCAATCCTATTGTGGTTTCACATGATTCATTAGATAAGTGCCCAACCCCTACTATTATTCCCACCAGTGGTGCCGCTACTGGTGGAAGATTTAGTCACTTTTCCATCCCTATAGGCTTTGAGCCGCTTACCTTGAGACCTTTCTGCTGTATTAGCATTTTCCCAATAATTATGCAATTCTCTCCCAGAATTTGATAAAGGTATTGATTCAATTTTACCAGCTTGGATTTCAATTGTCCACAGCAATTGAATTATTACCTGCTGTTCATTTGTGTGTATTTTATCAATAACCTTACTTTGGACAAAATTATCCTTCAGCCCCTCGTTTCCACCACTACTCATAGCCTTTTTATATCCCCCAGGCACATTTTCAGACCACAGACCTCATTCTTTGTTTGTCTGGCCATATCATTCATCACATTTAGAAAAGTGAATAGTGTAGCTTTAAACTTTTTTTAAAAAATTCCCATATCGGCTGCATAGAGTCTTTTATTATTTTACTGACACACTCCTTGAATTGTTCTTTTAGAGCGCCTACAGCTATCAAGCTAATCTCTTGAACATATACAACACTTGAATCATGGGATTCCATTAGGCTCTTATCACAATGTTTTCCACGTTCGAAGCTAAACCCTTTACTGATTGCAGTAAAGTTTCACCTTCTCTGGCCAGGCTTTCAATATTTTTCTGGTTTAAAGGGACCTTCGCACTTTCCTGCTGTTTCAACTGTGCTAACATTTCTATATGGTTTGTTTCAACAATTTGTACACTCGCTGACATTGATACAGGAACACTATCCCATACATCCATGGTTCCCATTGCACCTGCAATATAATCCTGTGTTTCTACATCACAATCAGTAGTTTCTTTTACCCGTTAATTCTACCGATGAGGCTGCATTATTCAGGGCTGCCTCTTGTCAATGGGGCAGACGCAACCTGGTTTCCCTTAATTCTCTTTCCATATACACATTTTTTTTTTCTAATTCGGATATATCGTTTAGGGAATTGTCCAATACCGATTGAGACTGTAGCTGTGGTCCCTTTTATTCGGTTGGTCTCTTTTTGGTCTTTTTTACTTTTTTTAGTTTCACCCAAGCATGAGTTTGCTTTTCTTTTTCCCATTATACTGTTGTGATTTATACCACTTTTGGATTCTCTCTTGCTTGTGTATTATTGGTTTAACGTTATATAAACAACATGTATAGCATTAGCTAAGTTAAAAAAGAGCCCTATGTAAACATCAATAAAGTGAAGTGCAGTGTAATTAGATCATTACAAAAACGCAATCAGAATTACACATTTCAAATGTCAAGCTCTATAAAATTCAATCACATTCTGCAACGCTTAAAATTGATTATGTAAACACTAATGGCTGGTTAAAAATCATTACACTCACCATTACAATCACCCTTAAAAGTCACCAGAGTCACTCAAATCAGTGTGTACCTTAACTTGGCTTGATATAGCTTCACAGTATCACAATGAACACATGCCCTAAATCGTAATCACTGTACAAAAACTAAAGGAACGTTGTCTAGACCTGTCAGTGAATGCCCATCGAGTTCTTAGTCGATTTTTTATTTCAGGTCAGTTCAATACAAGGCCAAGCCATCACAATGTCTAAGCTGGAACAACTACGTATATGCAAGGGATAAGGTATGCCGGACTGGCTTAAGGGGCTGCCTGAGTCTGACTCCCCCCCTTCGCCACAATGCATGTGTTGCAAAATTGGTCGTACGAATTCCCACAGCCATGGTCACGGCCACGTTTGCCCCACAGAAAAACGGAAAGGAAACTCCAGAAAACTCCAACAAGCTCCTCATGAAAGGCCCCAAAGTCACCAAGGGGATGGTTTAAGATTTTTACTGACCAGAGTGTGGAGCAGATCCTCTGACTCTCCCTCTGTCGATATCAGGGTCAGTTATCCTCTGGGGGTGCACAGCCCTTTAGTTTGACAATATGCTTTTCAGCCAGGGTAGGGGGCACGTTCACAGTGCACAGTGTAAGCACAGAAGCCAGCCCCCAATCCAAGTCCACGTTCACGTTCCCACGGAACACACTTGTCCTCACTCTGGAGCGCACTGCTATAGAATGGTGTTTAGTAGGTAGGCAGGAAGGCAGGCACCCAAATGGTGGCCAGTGAAAACAGACTCTGGGAAACCCTACAGTAACTAGGACATGGAACACACTTGTCCTCACTCCGCCATGCTCCGCTATAGAATGCTGTTTAGTAGACAGGCAGGAATCCAAATGGTGGCCAGTGAAAACATACTCCAGGATGCAATACAGTAACCAGGACACAGAAGACACTAGTCCTCCCTCCCAATCATTTGTGATATCATGTGTGATGTCCTGGGTGTTAGTGTTAGCAGTGCATGGTGGTGACGAGAGTAATGGCTGAATAGCTTACCATAACTGGTGAATTTCTTGGGTTCTTTGGAGGAAAGAAGCACCAGCTAGGGGCAGAATCATCCTTTGAGGCTGCGTGCGCAGCTGTAGCCATGGCCTGTCCGCAACAACTCTCATGGACCAACAGAGCTGCAGTTGCCCAGTCCTGCCCTGCACCCCCTCCCACAGGGACACCCATTAAAAAGGTAGGGTTTCCACTGCAGCCCGCTGAGACGAGGGAAGAAAGCGCACCAGACTGATCCCCCCCTGGAAGATAGACGGCCCACTGTGGGCAGCCAAATAGGCTGTGGGGAGCCGGGCGAAGTCGCAGCAATGAGGGACTGCAACTTGAACCCCCCCCCCGCTACGCACCTGAGCCGACCTCTGAGAAACGGCACTGTCATCAGACCTGCTGGAAAAAAAACAAAATGTGGATTGCTGGACCCCTGCCATACAGGAACAACTGCGCACCGACCAGTGCTGAATCGCCCTGCTCCACCCTGCAGCTACTGGGGCCCAACATATCATGACGTGGCCAGAACAAAGGAAGCAGGTGAAGGGCAGAACACCTGGTGATACAGCAATATAACCTTACGGGAACCGCAATAAGTTGGTGAGTCCTAAAACACTCCCCTGGAGCCCTCATTCCATTAACATCCTGCTGCCACTACAGTTGGGTTATTGGGGACCCCGGGCACAGACAGAAGTAGTGGCTGAGTCCCTTGCAGAAGGATAGAGACCCGTGTAAGGTGCTACGGTGGCGCGGAGCAGCGGCGGAAGATAGACCGAACTTATAGTGGAAGGTGCGCTGCAGTGTTGGAGGGGAGTAGATACACAGCAAAAGCACGCAACACGTGTGTGAAAAGAGTGAACAACACTGAAACTGGGATAGAGTATTATAGGGAAATCGGCACGGTGGCCTGAAACACCCAGTCAGCCCACCATACGTCCAGGTTCCAAATCACTGATACAGTCGCAAAAAGGGGACCATAGTAATAGAAGTAAGACCTCGACTCAACTGGAGCTGGAATACAGCGCAATAGCCATACTAGCTGCGCCCCTGAGAAAAGATGTACAGGAGCTTGCCCCTCCACCTCCCGGCACACGCAAACACTGCTGCATAGACCTATTCATACCGGCGCCATTATCAGTGGTGGAGAGCACACAGCAGGCAGGCAGCAGACCTCTCCTAGGCCCAAACAGAGGGGCAGCACGCCAGGCACCTTGCTCTAGTTGTACTGGAGAAAATCTAGCACCTTTGTTGAGGGAACCACATGCCCGCCAGACGTTGTAATAACCTGAAAGAGGAAGCCTCAGGTGCTGACAACTGCCTAGTCCTGATATATCCATCAGGATCATGGCTTTGTGCAGTGCACAGTCAAGCACAACGCCAAAGTGCAACCTGCCATAACTGAGCTCACCATGGGCAAGGGCAAATCCAAAAAGGTGACAAGCTAATGCAAAATTGATCAATTTACAACATCTACCATTAACACCTCGGTGGACCAGAGCTCACTGGACACTATGGCAGAGGCGGAAAATACCATAACCCTGAAGGACGTTATGTCAGCAATGGCACATTCGCGAGCCTCCATGGAACAGAAGACGGATGGCATTAGCACAGATGTCTCGCTCCTCAGCGAATATCTGGAGTGGAAGATGGGCTCCGTAGCATTGAACAACAACTGTCCAGGGTCTTGACCCGTCTGAAGACAATGGAGGAGAGAGTTGACGATGCAGAGGGAAGGTAGAGATGTAATAATGTTCAGATTCTAGGCCTACCAGAGAACACAGAGGGGCCCAGCATGGAACTGTTCCTGGAGCAATGGCTGGCGGACATATTTGAGCCTAAAACGTTCTAAAAATTCTTTTCAATCGAACAAGCTCACCGTATGCCAGCTGGACGACCAGTGCCTGGTGCACCACCGTGCACGGTGATAGTGACATTTCTAAATTACAGAGATCGTGATGCACTACTTCAAATGGCTTGAACCAAAGGTACAATAACCTACAATGGCTCCAGAATAGCTTTCTTTACAGGCTACACCAGGGAGGTTCAGAGGGCCAGGCAATCCTTCGACCAACTAAAAAAGCAGTTAAAAACCCTGAATGTGAAATATGGCCTGCTGTATCTGGCCCAGCTCAAAATATACCACAATGGGACTTCAGTGCACTTCACGGACCCCAAGCACGCATGGAGGTGGGTGGAACAGCACATTGATGGGGACTGGACATCGGCCCGGAGCAACAGAAACAGTAATCCCCAGGCTCTACCGGAATTGAACCCTCCAGCTTTGCAACCACAAACAAAGGAACATGAGCCACCACTATCAGAGGGAGTACACTAGCACCTGGTTCATCGACATTGAACGTACCCAGGCACATACCCTGGGAAGGAGTGAATGCCTCTACAGGGCGCACAGTGGCTACTTATGCTGATCACATACAGATGTAGGAATGAGCAGCCAACAGAGGCCCCCCCCTTGAGGAAAACGCTCCAGCACTGTTAGTTTGGAGTGTACTCTTAGGAGTGGTGTAAAGTAGTGTGAGTGTTTTACAGTTCGTATATTGTTGAGTTTGGGTGACAGATGCTTCAGGTTGGGATGGAGTATAGGATGGGGGGTAAGAGAAGTTGTATGTTATATTTTTGTTCGCAGGTCCACCAACCAAACCACAAATATTCCATGAGTGCAAATCCCACTAACTCACAACCCACCCACAAATTACTCATTAGATACGAAATCGACCATGTCATTACACTGCACACCCACTATGATTATGGTTAGGAACAGAGACAAAACCATGAAATTTCTGACATGAAATGTAAATGGCCTAGGTAGTGGGATAAAACGACGCCTGGTCAGACAATTACTAAATAGACACATACCAGATATAGTATTGCTTACAGAGACACACCTAGAAGGCCCTGCATGTACTCTGTTCCAACGTACAAACTATCGTATGGCACTACACACTGGTTTCTCCCTGGATTTGAGGGGGGTCCTGATACTGATACACAAATAACTCCCACTACAGCTGTCCAAGGTCGTACAAGACACGGGAGGCAGAGTTGTCTATATGCAAGGGAAATTATGGAATGAAACCATTGCTATCCTAGCGGTCTATTCTCCACCTACGATGATGGCAGATATGGTGCGAGACATCACACCCATGATCACTGATTACGAGACTGATATTTTGGTAATAGGAAGAGGCTTTAATGAGGTTATAGATGTGGGACTGGACCAGTCACACCTGCGGGGTAGAAATCCCAGAATCAACATGAAACTTGCCACCTTCACTTCTGCACTTTGGATGCAGGATATATGGCGGGACTTGTACCCAGGGGAACAATCGTATTCATATCACTCTGGGGTCCATGCCTCGCTATCGAGAGAGGAGTATTTTTTCCTCCCTGGAGCAGAGGCACATAGAGCAATGAGTGTGACCCTACTCACACGTGGCATATCGTACCACTCCCCCATGCTGATGGTGCTGACAACCAATAGACAAATGGTGTCTAAATAACTACTTTCTTGGCTTCCCAGAGCTCGTTGAACGCATCCAAGAGGCTATGACTACATGTTTCTAGCTGAACCCAGGGTCAGTAGACAACCCATTAACACTGTGGGAGGCATACAAGCCTGTCGGGGGGAAATTCTGCCGGGGTCGGCCGGGCCGTCCGCAGACCTCCGGGCAGGGAGGCCCCAACTCCTCCCATATATCCCAAAAGAGATAGAGTATGAGACACACACAAGAAGCAAGGTGACTCTGCTGTTTATTAAACGCAAACGGCAGGGATGGGTCAAGGATCATACGCGTCTGACCTGACACACACAAGATCGTGGGGCTCGCAGGCCCTTTTTACTGTAGTATGACGCGCTACTTGCGTCACTCTAGAAAGTTAACAAAAAACCTATCGCCACTCTTAATTGGTTGCTCGAGTGGTAGGGTTAGTATAGCATACGTATAGAGAATAATATAAGTGGACGAGGGTTAGTCAGGTGATAAATCTGGGTTGTCCCTACAATTAGATACATGAGAATTGTTACATGAAGACTCCTAATGATTGGTTAATGTTACTGTCGTCAGTGATAAGAGCCCCATGTTCTGATTGGTGCGCCCGTGAGCTTCCCAGCCTGGGACCATCGCTGTTCCCAGCTCTCGGTGTACCTGCAATTTGCAACAATGTTTCACTATGGGTACATGCAGACAATGTGAAGACTTATTCATGAGCTGGATGGCTGAATACTCCCACCATCGCAGATGTCTATTGATCCTTTCAAGTGTATCTGCCTGTGTCTCGTAACGAGGGATCCAGACGCCTCTTTCCTCCTGGGCTTGGCATCTCGTCAGGTTCGGCTTGGTCATGTGAGGTGGGACCGTGTTTGAGGCAGAATTCTGCACAATTAATATTGTTTTTCCACTGTGTGCCTGATTTAATTGCAGGTGCAACTTTGATGTTGGTGCACGGCGTGCGAGATTGCAACATCGTGCCCTTGATGGTCTGCTTTTGGAATGTGGGTTTGCAACATTACGACCTTGGCTGTTTGCTTTCGCCAAGCTCATTCTGCAGGATCAGCAACCTGACTCTTGTTCTGTTAAAGTCCACGGGAGCTCTTGCTTGCGGCCTACTTAGGTCTGGTGTATAGGTGGAACCGTTTGGTGCACAGGCGCTTCAGGTTATAGTCTCATACTGTCTTATGACCAGTATCGTGTCTTCGTTATAATTCTCATTATGGCATCTAGGTTTAGAGGAAGCGTAAGCAAGCTCTTTAGATGAGGTCATGATGCGTCTTGCGTTTCTGCATTTTGAGAGCCTATGTGGAAAATAATAAAGATGCACGTCCGTGAGTATGTCTGTCGCCTACGTCATAGCACTGAGTATATTCTTCATGTAGATTGGTGCGGGAGTGTCCAGTGTGTATGTTGGCACAGGTGTGCTTATCCGTTGGCTAGGTCGTCATGGCATCTCTAACGAAGTATAGTTTTAGTCCAGTTGATCCATACCGCAGGCATCGGCATGGGCAGGGCGGGCTGCTGGGCAGGCAGATGGACACATCCTTATGTTCCTGTACCAGGGTATCTGGTCGTCCGGTAGATGGGCAAACTCTTCTTGTGGTGGGTGATTGGGCCGTGAACCTTTAGGCCAGGCACGAGAGGGGGAAGATGGGAGCCTGTTTTTCCATTTTCCCACTTCAGTCCCCCCTCTGGTCGACTTGTCGACCACAAACATATCCTTTTCGTTATCTCCTCTTACTCTCCACACTTTAGTTATTCCTCCTAAATGTCCATAATGGTTAACATGATCTTCAAATGACCAATACATATATTCACAGGTTCCTCCAGGAGTACAGTATACCCATTTCCCTATGTAACTCCTGGGGTTTCTTGGGTTCTCGACCTTCACCGATGGTGGGTCCAGGGGGTTGGTGATGATCTGGTTGTGCAATTTCTCTCTCTCTTGTATTATTATGCCTGTGTGTTGGCCGTCGTCTGCTGGCATCAGTGGGTGCATACCAACCATTTCGAGCAACTCGTCAGTGGTGCGTGTTTTCCGGGCTTTCCAAAATCTTATTAAGATCAGTGTAGCTCCAGCCAAAATAATACAACCAACTATAATTTTCAGTCCGTCTGACAGCCAAGATGGCATCCATGACCATAATAGCGAAAACCAGCTCTCATCCTTTTTCATACCTTTACTTTCATCCACCATTTTGGAGTGTAACTGGGCCAATTGTGAAACTGCTTCTGTCAGTGTACCGTTGTCAGCATCGTTGGCAGGGATGAATGTGCAGCATGATTGTCCTATCTTTGCGCAAACTCCTCCTTCCATGGCAGTGAGGAGGTCTAATACATATCTGTTCTGCAGTGCTACCATCCTTATTGCTCGCAGCTCCTCTTTTATCGCGTTGAATCCGTTTACTGTAGAATTGATGGTCATCATAAGTTCCCATCTAGTTATCTGGAGCCATTTTGCGTTCGCGTAAGCCTGTAGTCCCAGATGGATTATTGAGGAGAAGAACATTGCTGCTCTGCTGAATAGTCTGTGTTCTGGCGGGATTGAAGTCAGTGCCGTTTCCGACCTTCCCCATAGGTAATTTCCTGTCAGAGGTTCTCCTTGTCTTTTCCGTCTATTTAGGACAGTATCATTACTGCTGGTCCTGTTCCCTGGCTCCTCCTGAGGTGGTGCAGATCTCTTATTTCTCTTGTCCCCTTCATCCATCTTGGGAAAGTTCGCCACATTTGCATGTTTCTGGGGTACCACAAGTGATGGTACATTGACATGCACCATCGTACATACACCATTACACAGAGGGGGCAGTGTGTGATATGCCTTTTCTCCACAGGCCCAGTAATGGTCCATTATCACTGCTGTTCCTGCTCCCCCCTCAGGTAACTCCATCACGCTTCCACAATTGGTGTTATATCCTACGTCCACCTCTCCTTTATGTTGATAGCATACTTTGGGCGCAGTCAGCGGCAGTATTGTTATCGGGTCTTCATCCGTTTCTATCCATGTGAGCATAGGCACGTATTTGATCCAAGACGTCCAACATCTGTGATTGTGTGCATCGATAGTTGAAATAGTTTCTTTTGTTACCATGTTGCTGCCAACCACTCCTATCTCCCATTTGTTGTCCAGGTATACTTTCCCCGTAATCGTCACCAGTGGCCTCTCCCAGCATCCTAGTTTACCAGGAACTTCAGTGGCGTACCAATCACATGATAAATACTGCAGTGTTACTTTCTGTGTTTCTCCTTTTGCAGGACCACTTGTTATGTATCTGAATGCTTCAGCATGTAAACTGCTCTTGTGGTAACTCAAATAAGTCTTGAGGAAGTTGTTTTCATATGGGTATGAGTCTCGTGTTTTCCACGTCATATGCACCACTGTCCCTTGAAATCTTCCTTTCGTTTGGAACAGTGCCAAGTATATTATGCATCGTGCTGTTTTTTCGTCTATTTCTGTGGCAACAAATGTTCGAGAAGCGCTCATGGCATATGGTATTAAGGAGCAAACGTAGCAGCTGTCTTCTGTTGTCTGCTTACCAATGCGGGTCATGTGTTGATACCATATGTTGTTCGAGACATGTGCTGAATGTTGTATATAATCTCAATACCTTTATTATCTGAGTATGTGCTGCGTTGGACTCTATTTTGCTTGTGCGCAATTTTACTAATATCACCTGACGTAACACCTGTTGCAGCTGGGGATGGGGGTGTGTTAGGTTTGGGTACAGCAACAATATTGATAGCACAGCTGTACTGCCATACAGAGGCAGCTACGAACCCGGTGATTACCAAAATCCCTATTACTTTTATTACATACGCTAATTTCACCGGCATTTTTGCTCTTACCTTGCTGCAGTCCGGCAGCGTATTCTTGCGACGTTATAGTTGCCCGCCTGAAAATTCTCAATATGCTGGTTATTAAATGTTAGTTGTTGTTATTTAAGCTCTCCCTATCAAGTAGTCATTCAGTGCCCAGGCGAAGAGCTGTTCCCACGCTACTCTAAGCGATCTATCCCTTAGGGCAGGCAAGTATGGGTGGAGGTGGGGCATCGAATATTCTATGGCCAAAAGGAACGCTGTGTAGTAGACACGTACCCTTTTCCTTTTCAGGTACGTTGGCCTTTTTATTTCATATACAAATTGGTGTGACAATTCTTCTGGGTAATTATCGTCTGAGGGTACCATCTACTCCTGGGCAGTGAATTTGTTAGTTATCTACTTTTCTTAGCAATACAATAATACGCGGTTCCTGCATGTGCGAGAGAAAAGAAAAGAGAGCATTCACGTGTTTACATGTGTAATTGTGCAAGACAATGTTCTTTAGTTCAGTTACTACTGTAATGGGGACAGGGGTCAGTGGATGGTGGGCAGGGGGGGGTTTGGGTTCAACTGGTGGGCATGGCTTTTACTCTTGAGCGTGTGATCATGGGGTGGGCTGTATGGGGATCACCCCTTTCTTCTTCAGTTATTGTCTCTGGGGAGTCTGGGGAGTGACATGGTATGGGAATACTTGGGCCGCTGGCTGTGGTAGAACTTTCTTCTTCCGTTGTCGATGTTGTTGCTGTTCTCTCAATGGACCTGTCGATGGCGCTGGGGCGGGTCTGTTGTCTGTAGATCTTTACGTCGTGTAGGTGGTTCCAGGCACGCTTGTCCTGTAACTTTACTGCTCTTGTTGATACCTCCTCAACCAGATGGGGACCCGTAAAGTGTGGGTCATTCCATTTCCTATTGAAGTTGCGAAGTAGTACGTGGTCACCTTTAGCAACCTTACACAGTCCTTCCTTTTCCAGTTCTTTATCCGCGTTTTCTTGTTGGCTTCTATTAGACCCGCCCCGTGTGCGCTCGAGCTGTTGAGACACAAACACTACACTAGTAATCAAAGAAGACACATATTGGTACATTTCATCACCCAGAACACTTGCAGTACTTACGTGGTCAGTAAATGCTCTTGACGTTGGCGTTAGGGGAAGGCGCATTTGACGTCCGGTAACCACCTCATGGGGAGTGAGGTGGTGGTCGGACCCTGGCCTATTCCTTAGCTCAAATAAGGCTAATGGAAGACAATATAACCAATTCCTTTTTGTTGTTTGCTGTATCTTTGCAATTGCCTCCTTTAATAGGCCATTCAGGCGTTCGCATACACCGTTGGCCTGTGGGTGGTATGCACATGCAAATTTATGTTGAATGTTCAGCAGTGATGTAATGTGCTGAAACATTTCGTTTGCGAAGTGTGGGCCGTTGTCTGACCTTAACACCTCGCACACTCCCCACCTGGGGAAGACCTCCCTCACTAGGAACTTGGCTGCTCTAAATGCATCTGGGTGTGAACAGGGCCCTGCCTCAATCCACCTAGAGAATGGGCATACTACTACAATCATATACCTATTTCCTTGACATATATTGATCATATCAACATAGTCAATATGGAGATGCCGGAAAGGTCCCTCTGGCCGGGGTATAGTACCTCTTATCACCTTTAGAGTGTGGCCAGCCGTAAACTGTTGACATGTGAGACAATTACTGATAAAATTCGACACATGCGAATTTAACTCGGGGCAGAACCAGTCTTCCCTAATTCGTGCTGCAATAACTTCCTTGCCTGTGTGGGCTGGATGATGTAGTTGGTTCAGGGCGGTGTTCAAAAGTGCCAATGGTATTACAACCTTTCCAGTGCCACTCTGGCGCCATAGTGCGTCGGTTGGTGACATTGTACACCCTCTTTTTACCCATATTTCTTTTTCGGCCATTGGTGCAGCCACTTGTAACTCCATAATCTGTGTGGCTGGGAGATGGGTGTACCCCTCTCTTATCAGCATCTCCTTAGCTATTCCCCTCCCTCTCCCTCTCTGTGACTCTGGGGGGTTCCATATCTCACCAAAGTATGCAGCATACTTCGCATGTGCGTCTGCTGCTGCGTTACCCTTTGAGACATGGTCCTCACCATTGGTGTGTGCGGTGCATTTTACTAAAGCTAATTCTTGGGGGTCATTGATTACTTCAATTAGTTCAGCCAATAAGAGGGCGTGTTGCACTGGAGTGCCATCAGCTCTCCTAAACCCTCTTCTTCTCCATTTTGACAACCCTGAGTGGACAGTTGATGTAACATATGCGCTGTCGGAATATATGGTCACTCGTTTGTCAAAGCTTTCCTTCAACGCCAAGATCAGTGCGACCAGTTCAGCTGCTTGAGCAGAGTAATGCTGTGGTAATTGTACACATTTCACTGCCACATACACCGGTACCTCCATCATCCTCACCACTGCTGCCCCAGTCCTCCTCACACCATCCCTCTGATCGATAGTTGATGACCCATCAATAAATAAGTGCTCACCCCCCTCTAGTGCGTTTTCCTCAACTTTTCTAGTACATGAGTACATTTCAATTGTTTGTGTACAGTCATGGGCATAGTCTCCCACCTCAATTACTTCTGCTAGGAACCTTGCAGGGTTAACCGTGCTACATCTGACAATTGATAGTTTGGCTCTGGATAGAATGATCTCATAACCTGATGCTCTTTGCGTGGTTAGGGTGGATTTAGGTTTATTTAATATCGCAAAAAGTGCATGTTCCATAAATAGTGTAGTCGGGCACCCCATGGTGATTGCTGATGCTTTTTCCACCGCGAAAGCAGCTGCGGCGAGACCTTGTTCGCAGGGGAAGTGGCCTAACATTACAGGATCTAAGTGGCTACTGTAAAATGCTACGGGTTTGTAGCCCATGCTTGTTTTTTGAGCCAACACTGCTTTCATTACTGCTGAGTCGCAATGTGAAAATATAAAAAATTTCCGCTCATAGTCTGGGGATGCCAGTACCGGAGCAGTTGATATCGCATCTTTTAATTCGTCAAAAGCTTCTTTCATTTCCATCGTCCACCCCAGTTTTTTCTCCCCTTTATTAGCTTCCCGTAACGCCTCAAGCAGGGGTCCTATGTATGAACTGTAATCAAATACCCAAGCTCTACAGTAGTTGCAGAGCTCCAGGAACTGCTGCAGCTCCCTTACAGTTTGTGGCATTGGAGTGGTCGAAATAGCTTGTGCTCTTTGTGGTGCGATCTTTCTTCCATGTTGCGATATAAGCTGGCCAATGTAAAGTACCTGTTCTTGACAATACTGTATCTTTTCCATGTCTACCTTGTAACCTTTGTCAGCCAATATTGTCAACATTTTTAAGGAGTCCTCTCTGCATGTTATTTCGTTTTTGCTGCAAATTATTATGTCATCTACATACTGCAACACCGTGCTTTCCACTTCAATGTTACCCAAATCCATCTGTATCACTCTGTTGAAAATTGAAGGTGATTCACAATACCCTTGTGGTAATCTGGTCTGCTTCCACTTAGCGTTTCTGTAAATGAAGCTCGTCAGATCTTGTGAGTCTGGGTGTAATGGTATTGAGAAAAAAGCATTTTTAAGGTCGATCACTGTAAATCGTGATGCTTCTGCTGGAATGCCACACAATATTGTGGCCGGGTTAGCAGCTACGGGATATTCCACTTCTACTATGTTATTCAAGGGCCTGAGATCGTGTATAAAGCGCCAAGACCCCCCTTTAGCCTTGCGCACTGGGTACACAGCCGTATTACATGGTGATTCTGAGGGGACCAGTATACCATTATTTATAAGGGCCGTAATGGTTTCATATATGCCCTCATCTGCCTCTTTTGATAGTGGGTACTGTTTTACTCTGGGGAGTATTGCACCTTTTTTCAATTTTATTTTTACTACCCCTATACTTTTTATGCAGCCCACGTCATAGGGGCCGGTAGTCCACAATGATTTGGGTACCTTTGACATATCGTCCTTAAAGAAAGGGACCGGGGTGCATGCGGGTGCCTCAAGTGCCATTGCAATTTTCTGTGCTACTTGTTTGTAGGCCACTCTTAGCCATATTTCCACACTCATCATAAACACCATTTCACCTTCCTCCTTTTCATCTGAAAACAGCTCCTCATCTGACACCTGGGTGAGCCTACATCCTTCTGCTAACGCTATCACTGCCCTCCATGCTCTTCCTTCTCTGTCTTGGGCATGTACAGCAATATAATCAGTTGTTGCAATAATGCTCTCAATATCCATTGAAACCACCTTCCCTTCTGGCTCATTAACAGGTGTTTCTGGTCTGAACAGATAGGCTGCTGGCCTTCTCCTTATTTTCCTTCCTATGCCTGGCATCCATGCAATTGCCATGTCCGTTCCATACTGGAACAATTCACCATCTACTGGCTCCGCCCTAATCGCTGTCTGCCCACAGTATGCCTGCATAATTTGTCGTGCTGTGAGCATGTTAATCCCTGGAGTAGAGCAAATTATGCCGTCTTCAGTAAAGGAGATCGTCATATTCAACCCAGTATATTTACTGGTGAGGCACTATAATATAAAAGTGGAACTGACAGATCGTAATCTCCAATAGATAAGGGAATGTTATCAGTAAAGGGAACCAACCCTCTAGCCCCAGAGAATCCTTGGGTGTTCATGGTCTTGCCTGACATCTTAAATTTACCTTCCCTTATGCAGGACTGGGTCGCCCCGGTGTCAACAAGGAATGATAATTTTTTGTCACCTATCGTTACCTCTATGCGTGGTTCCTCCGCACTATTAGGTGTTACTGACAGGATGGGACACACCAAGGCCGTCTGTGGGCTGTCCTATTGGGGGTACAACGACTGGCCATTCCCGGTATAAGGGTTGTGTCCCAAAACCGTCACCCTACCCAGTTGCGTTTGTGGTATTTGTGGTTGTTGTGTCATCGGTACCTGTTGTTGTGGCAGTGTTTGGGGCTGTTGTTGTGTTAATGGTTGTTGTTGTTCATTTCCTTGTGGCAACATTTGCTGTTGTGGTATGCCCTGCTGTACCGGTGCGGGCCGTGGTTGTCCCTGATCACTCCATGATGGTGTTCCTGGTCTAACTCTACACGTGCGTGACATGTGCCCCAATAGTCCACAGCTCCAACACACCGGTGGTTCCCTATTCTGCCATGGAAAGCTCCCTGTGTTGTCCTGGTATACTGGTTGCCCTGTGCGGTAGGAGTTTCTAAATCCTCCCACCTGCGGTTGGGTACCATACCCGTACCCTCTCCCTCTCATAATTCCTCCTCTCCCCCTGTTATAATTGTAATATCCAGCTCCTTCCATTGGGTATCCTCCTTCCATGTTTGGCGTTTATGGTTGGAGTTGCGGCACCTGCTGTGTTGTAGTCTGTGAAGGTGGTGTTTGGGAGGAATCTTGTGCAGCCACTACTTGTGTGGGGCTTTGGGTCATTGTTGTAGGTGTAGTTATTAGTGCCCCTTCCATTGTGAATTTAGTAAGCTTTTTCTGTACTAATTTAGCCTCTTCCGTTTTCCTGTCCTCTTCCTTTTGTTTCATTTTCCCTTGCCATGTCCTACAATGATGCACTATAGTCAGTTGTATTTCGGGCCATGGTTTTGCTTCCATTCCCACTATTTTCTTTAGTTGTTTCTGAACTCCTTCTGGGAGACCTTGTACCAGTATATGGTAAAATATTGCTGGTGTTTTATCCCATTGTTCTCTAGTTTCCATGCGCCACTTCTCTTGGATTTCCTGGATATAATCAACAGGATCTTCGTTCTCATGCATCTTGCGGGATGTAATTGCTCCTATATCTGATGTGTCTGGGTACTGTACCCTCAATGCCTGCCATAGTGCATGTCTGCAATTTGCGAAAGGTGCCCCATCGTGCGAGGTATTTGTTATTGTTACCCCATGAAATCCCGCTCTTTTCCATATGTCATCCGCTCTATCCCCTAATATTGATATTAAAAGGCCCTTTACATCTCCTACTGCTAGCTTCTGTCCTGCGGTGTGTTTTTCCATTTCATATATCCATTTACCCGTACCTCCACTTAATGATGGGAGCCTACATTTTATATTTTCTTTATCGGTATGCTTCCAAGGAACATACTGTGGCCTAACCCCACCTCTCTCTAAAAGTGGCATTAAATTATGTCTTGTTTCACCCTTTGTGTTCCACAATATTGAGTCCTCACACCCTTCCTCCTCTTCCCTTTCTTCCACATTTTCACTTTCATTTGTATTTCCCCAGCTCATACCTCCTTCTCCATCTTTTCCCCTTCTTCCATCTTTCTCTGTATTTAATGTGGGCATGTGTATACCTTTTTCCTGCCTGCGACTAGGGAGGTCTCTAAGCCGCCATGTATAGGGTGTCCGTTCGTCGGTGAAGGGTGCTAGTTTTATTTTGCGTAACAAACGTGAGGTGGTTGAGCATGTAGGGTGCGATAGGGGAGGGCGTGATGGGGATGATGGGGATGGGGATGTTGCTTCCTCATATGCCTGTCTTTTCTCTATTCCTTTCTTTCCCTCCTCACTTCTCTCCATCTCATCCTTTCTCCTACTGATCCATGGTGAGTCTATGTTGGTCCCGGTGATGTATAGTTTATCTAAGCTTTCCCTTTCACTGTTTCTCCCTTCACTTTCCACTCTCTCTTCCTCACTACAAAAGCTATTCATAAACGGCAACCCCCACTCGGTCTTTTTCCCCTTGATCGTTACTGTTTGTAGATCTATTAGGTCCAGTTCTCTTCTTTCTCCTTTATCAACTGCTCCCCTTTGTGCTGATGTTGTTGCTACTTCTGTGTCATTATATACATCCCCCCATATTCCACTCTCCCTTCCCCTATCCCCTCTTTCTCCTTCATACCTTTCCTCCATCTCCTTATTATTTTCCTCCCTCTTCCTTTTCAATTCCTCCATCACTTCACTTCTCATCTGTTCTAATATTCTTTCATCCTCTTTTTTTCTTTCCCATTCCGCCCTTTCTTTTTCTACTATACTCTCCATCACCCTCCCTCTTCGTATTTCTTAGTTGATTCTGATAGTAACCTCCTCCTCCATATTGCCATTTCTTTTTCTTTTTCTTCTTCCCTTTTCTTTTCCCGCAGTATTACCCTTGATACCCTTTCTGCTGCTGCTTTTACCCTGTCAGCTTCTCTCCTTTGCTCCTCAGTTCGTTCCCTTATTTTTTCCAATTCGTTCTTACCTTCTTTCCTTTTCCTCGCTCTCTCTCTCTCCTCCCTCTCAAGCTGCTTGATTAATTCATTCTGTTCATCCCTTAATTTTGCTAATCGTTCCTCCAAAATCTCTTCTTTTTGTCTTAACAGCTCTTGCCCCCTCAATTCACTCTCCCTGGCATTATCCTCGTCTGTTTTCTTTACTACCTCCTTCTCTTCTCCTGTTAATGAACCTCATAATTTTAATAATATCTGTGCAGCTACCCATTCATCATTTCCTATTTCCACAGTCTGGTCTTCTCCAGTCCTCCCCTCCCCTGCTGGCATTTTCCTATGAGCCACATATGGTGGAGGGCTGTATGCCGGGTTCGAGTATCCCTCAGCCGCCTTTAACTGTCCTCTTTCTATTTCTCCCAATTCTCTTAAAGGGTACAACCCCCTTCCCTCTGTTTTTACTCCCGTTACTAGGTGTATATCATTGCTCGGTTCCTTTTTTATTTCATCTGCTTTATTATTCTTTTCTCCTCCCTCACCTCTGTTTCCCGTGGTCTTTGGATCCTCATACCCCTGTTTCCCATCCTCTCCTTCCTCCTTAATCTCTGTTTCTTCTGGTATTTCCCCCATAGTGAATATTCCATTTGGTCCTGGTCGGGACCCCTGGAACATCCTCCATAAGTTAAACACCTCCACGTGGTTTGCCAACTTCTTCCCTTTATATGTATTGTGCAGATGATTTAATAGTGAATGTTGGGCATATGGATCGAAGCTACCGTTAGGCGGCCACGGTGTTAGCATTTTGTTATCCGTCCCCTGTGTCCATTCTATGCTATACTTAATCAGTTTCTCCCTATGGGGTGGCAGTGTTGTGCATATGTATTGTAGTGGCGTTGTGAGGGTGTTCCCCCACCCACCCGATCCTGTTCCGTATGACATAGTAGCGCTCCACTCGCTACCCTCCCTTAATCTGGTACCAGTTTATCCCACTAGTAGTTTATAATTTACAGCCTTATATCGTTACCTGGCCCCGTAAGTTTGGGGACTTACGATAGTCCACTTAAGTAAAATTATAAAAATATAGTATGTTACATTTGTATATTTGCCTCTGCCTTTCTTCCTTTATACAACACCCTTACGGCCCCCTGCGGCCGAGGCGTACGTAGCCCCCTGCGGCCGCGTACCCCTTATTACGTTCTTATACAGTCGTCCTGTTTTCACGTGCTCCTCCCCCTTCTACACTTGCCGTGGCCGGCGTTCTCCGTGGGCAGCCACGTTGCCCGTTTCGCATTTCCTCTATCCACTCGTTTACCGTTTATCTCCGTTTCCACTCCCTTACCGCAGTTCTCTTCCTCAACACTCTCAAAACGAGGATACCTCGTGTTTGCGATATCCTATGAAAACCCTATTGGTGACGTCACCGATCACGTAGAGCTACTGGTAAGTTCTTCATATACTCTTTAAATCCAAAATACACCTGCAATCTACCCCCGTTAACCCCACAGCTGTCTTCCTGTCACTCCTGGAACAAGGTAATCAAATCAATCAATATAATCGGACTGCGCACACTGCGTCGCCTCGCGTGTGATACGCCCCTCGACAGGAGAGCTTAACCAGCCGATTATCTTCCGTATTAGGCAACTAACTAGCTACCGCCTACAGGGAAACGTCATCTACTTATCGAGTGTCTTGCTCGAACAATAGGGATCCTCATCTACTCATTGATAAATAAATGCCAAATCGTAGGAAACCACACATACACACACACACCCTTACACGTATTCGCGGCCTGGGCCAATCAGTGTCTACGAGCGGCCGCACGTGATGTTTTCGTGCTCCGCACCCTTCTCTCGCGTTACGTGGCCACCTGCTCTCGCGCTCGTTCAGCTATCATTCATTCTATTTCTAACACTAAACTGTCAAAACCTTCGCCGTTTACCTGTGCAACACCTCCCTCCTCCCGTATTTAATTCCTCCCCCCTCCCTCACAATTTCACATTGTTTGTTGTGCGTGGCATGCTCACCAAGTTCTCTTGATGCGGGGCCGCTCGACTGAGTGCACCCCTCCGAGCGGCTCGCCACCTCCCCTCGTCTGGACCACGTCTGGACACTCACCAACCGCGGGCGGGATACTTCTCAACCGGCTCCCGAGGGCCAATATCCGGATTGCGCTGTCCGGTCTTCTCGCAGTTCCGCGACGGCCCTGTAGTCCTCAGAAAGGGGGCGACGGCAGAGGGGGCCGCGCCGCCGGGCCTCCTTGCACCTGGAGTGCCTGGAAAAAGTAAAAAATAAAAATGCCGATCTTAAACAGATCTCAGCAGTGCCTCCAACTTGTCGGGGGGAAATTCTGCCGGGGTCGGCCGGGCCGTCCGCAGACCTCCGGGCAGGGAGGCCCCAACTCCTCCCGTATATCCCAAAAGAGATAGAGTATGAGACACACACAAGAAGCAAGGTGACTCTGCTGTTTATTAAACACAAACGGCAGGGATGGGTCAAGGATCATACGCGTCTGACCTGACACACACAAGATCGTGGGGCTCGCAGGCCCTTTTTACTGTAGTATGACGCGCTACTTGCGTCACTCTAGAAAGTTAACAAAAAACCTATCGCCACTCTTAATTGGTTGCTCGAGTGGTAGGGTTAGTATAGCAAACGTATAGAGAATAATTTGAGTGGACGAGGGTTAGTCAGGTGATATATCTGGGTTGTCCCTACAATTAGATACATGAGAATTGTTACATGAAGACTCCTAATGATTGGTTAATGTTACTGTCGTCAGTGATAAGAGCCCCATGTTCTGATTGGTGCGCCCGTGAGCTTCCCAGCCTGGGACCATCGCTGTTCCCAGCTCTCGGTGTACCTGCAATTTGCAACAATGTTTCACTATGGGTACATGCAGACAATGTGAAGACTTATTCATGAGCTGGATGGCTGAATACTCCCACCGTCGCAGATGTCTATTGATCCTTTCAAGTGTATCTGCGTGTCTCGTAACGAGGGATCCAGACGCCTCTTTCCTCCTGGGCTTGGCATCTCGTCAGGTTCGGCTTGGTCACGTGAGGTGGGACCGTGTTTGAGGCAGAATTCTGCACAATTAATATTGTTTTTCCACTGTGTGCCTGATTTAATTGCAGGTGCAACTTTGATGTTGGTGCACGGCGTGCGAGATTGCAACATCGTGCCCTTGATGGTCTGCTTTTGGAATGTGGGTTTGCAACATTACGACCTTGGCTGTCTGCTTTCGCCAAGCTCATTCTGCAGGATCAGCAACCTGACTCTTGTTCTGTTAAAGTCCACGGGAGCTCTTGCTTGCGGCCTACTTAGGTCTGGTGTATAGGTGGAACCGTTTGGTGCACAGGCGCTTCAGGTTATAGTCTCATACTGTCTTATGACCAGTATCGTGTCTTCGTTATAATTCTCATTATGGCATCTAGGTTTAGAGGAAGCGTAAGCAAGCTCTTTAGATGAGGTCATGATGCGTCTTGCGTTTCTGCATTTTGAGAGCCTATGTGGAAAATAATAAAGATGCACGTCCGTGAGTATGTCTGTCACCTACGTCATAGCACTGAGTATATTCTTCATGTAGATTGGTGCGGGAGTGTCCAGTGTGTATGTTGGCACAGGTGTGCTTATCCGTTGGCTAGGTCGTCATGGCATCTCTAACGAAGTATAGTTTTAGTCCAGTTGATCCATACCGCAGGCATCGGCATGGGCAGGGCGGGCTGCTGGGCAGGCAGATGGACACATCCTTATGTTCCTGTACCAGGGTATCTGGTCGTCCGGTAGATGGGCAAACTCTTCTCGTGGCGGGTGCTTGGGCCGTGAACCTTTAGGCCAGGCACGAGAGGGGGAAGATGGGAGCCTGTTTTTCCATTTTCCCACTTCAAGCCGGTACTCCGGGGCGAGGTTATCTCCTGGACATTAGCCCACAGGAAAACCCAACAACAGGCACTGTTAGAGGTTGAGCAGGTTGTCCTGCAGAAGGAACTGGGGCACATCGCCACCGGCTCGCCTGACTTACACCGATCCCTGTTGCTGACCAAGGAACATCTCTGTAATATAGCCCTAGATGACGCCAAACAGGCACACATGATGATGCATACAAGAATGTACGAGACAGGAGAGAAAGCAGGCAAGATCCTAGCATGGTTAGAACAGAGAGTTGAGGGCCATCGACAAGTGCGAGAGATTGAAATAGATACTTCAGAGCTGCTGGAAACTAACCACGATATTGCAGAAGGCTTTGCAGCCTATTACGCTGATTTATATCATTGCCCGGAAGGGCCCATAGACAACACGATACTTAACAGGAATACAATTCCCCAACCAGATACACAACTGCACTCGGGGAAAACACGGGGACTCAATGGCGTACCCAATAAACGTATGGTAGAAATTGAGGGGAAATGAAATAGTTCCACACCTACTGAAAGTATTCCTATACCCCAAAGAATAGGGAACCCTACCCCCTGATCTCCAGAAAGCTAATATAATCGTTATACCAAAACCTGGCAAACCCCCAGAAAAGTACAGCTCATACAGACCGATTTCCATAATCAATAGTGTAAAAAATAAATGTGCGAACGTACTAGCTAAAAAGATTACAAGTGATTACCATACTGATCCATCCGGACCAGTGTGGGTTCATGCCCCAGAGGTCCACATGCATGAACCTTTGCAGACTCCAGCTAGCACTAGAAAAGGCCCCATCCCTCAGGGAACACCTGGCGCTTTTGGCAATTGATTTTGAGAAGGCCTTTGATTCAGTTTTCTGGGAGGCCCTCTGGGAAATCATGCGTCAAACGGGTTTTGGAGAATCCTTCATGGAATGGGTCCAACTTCTTTATAGCTCCCCCATGAGTCTCCCTCTATGCCGATTATTTCCTGATATATCTGGGAGAACCGATGCACTCCTGCCCAGTGGTTACAGATCTGCTTGAATAATATGGGTCCTTCAGTGGCCTGAGGGTGAATTGGTCCAAATCTATTTTGTTCCCAGTCACCAACGCAGGATATACTATCCCGATGAACTGCCCATGCCGAATTGAAACACAACACTTCCGCTACTTAGGTGTACAGATCACGAGCATCTTGCAAATTATGTGAATGACAACTTACACCCGATCACAGAAAGATTGTGTATGACAACCGCACAATCCACCAATTACATTCAAAATACATCATGAGACGCTTTAAAAATATACCAAACCTGTTACACGAAATGTTGTCTCATAAGTGTGTGGGGAAAAAAGTTTAGAAGCACAGCGTTTTATTTTACTATTTACCACAGGAAGAGGAACAAGACACAAAGGGCATAATTCACAAACATGTTTCAATTGGACTTTCCCAGGTTAAAACAGTTTTGTAAATCATGCCTGCCCAAAATCTCACTTGCAATTAAGTGCATGAGCTGATAGTGATGTTAGAGATAAAGCAGAGAAAGAGCCACCATTGCAAACATGGCTCAAGGCAGGGTGGTTTGATGGCGCAGGCAAGGGTACTCACACTCGACACAAAGTTACCTCACTGGAGCTAATTAACTGTGAGTTCCAAAGGGGGGTGCATTTGCAACTATTGAGACTGGAAGTAGCACTGTAAGGAACTCACCCACCCTGATAGTTATCTGAGAGAAAAAAGAATTGAAGACCAGATTTTGTTGGAAAAAAGTCTTGAAATAATAAACGATCTGATCCAACGGGATGGTACATCTAGACCTGGTACACATAGCAAACTCCAAATAATATCCATTTGGGGCTGTGCCTAGCACTAGGGATATCACACTAAAAAAAAGATCAACTCACATCACAGAATAATAATAAGGAGAACAAAATACAGGTCCCCCTACACAGTTACATACTCATACTCAGGTTCAGTCAGACTCAACAGCAGGTGCTAATGGGCTAATGGGCACAGAACAGTTAGTCAGCACTGGTTATGAAAGAAGGACTTTACACTGTTTCAGGTCTGAACCATCTAAAGAAAAGAGGAGCCATCAGTTTGTAAATTGAAACCCATGCTCCAAGATCCACTTGAGAGCTGACAGAAACAACATGTAATCTATACATTTAAGCATTGCTTTCACAAGAATAAGAACACTTAGATGCTGAAGAGCACTATATGGACTGTGTTATAATTATCTCAGTGTTGTGGGTGCATGAAGGAAAATGCTCCCATTCATATGTATTCTCTCTAACTGCATGTACTCTGGGGGACGCAGTGTCGGAGTTACCATTGCCAACTCAAGGATACGTAAACTATTCTGGGAAAATGTGATAACTTATAAGAGTATGGAATAGAATTTCTTTCTTGACAACAGAGCAAAACATTGTCACTCCGAAGCAGACTGGTATCTTCCAAAAAATGCACAGTGTTTAAGAAAAGGAAGCTTTTTGTTAGGTTTAAATGTCATATCATTTTGTTTATATGTGTTGCAGACCTTTGGAGTGTTTATTATGCTGTGTTCCATTCATGCATACACATTCCGAGAATTCCTGCACCCTAGGATTCTCTCGGAATGTGTATGTACTGCATGCTTTGAACTGGCAGACAGTTTGCCTTGAGTACCTTAAACTGAAGATGCCTCTGCTGCCTGTGCATAGTTTAACTTAAATAAAACCTTTTGTTAAACTCCTTACGGCGTCGGTCCTATCTCAACACTGGCGACGAGGACGAGCCCTGCTTACACTCAGCTTTTCCCCGTCCGCAGCTGAGAAGGAAAGAAAAAGAAGGATAAAGCCAGCAGCACTTCACTAATGAAGACTGCAGCACCCCGCTGTGTCCTACGAGCGGCGCTCCTCCCTGCATGGGAATTCAGAGCGGCGCACTCTCACCATTTTGAGCCGGTGCATCAGGCAGCAGGCGCTGCCCCACATTCCAGGTCAGAGAGGGGTGCCCAAAAATAGGGGGTGGAGCCCACATCAGCATTGGAAAAGACTCCATACTCATGTTCATGACGGATGTGTGTGTGTTTTCTCGTATGAGAACCACACAAGAGGTTTTATATATTTTGGGAAATGCTAAGGAAATCTCAAGGCCTCGAAGGGAAGTTTCCACCTGAAACAATTTCAAAGACTGCAAGTGGTTGCCCAGCAACTGGCACAGCCTTCTCGTCCAGGACAGAGTTTTGACATTCCATTTAGTTACTGTGATGCAACAAATGGTCTTTTGCTGAGCACCCTGTTCAGTGCCCTTAGGCAGGCCATACCCTGCCCCGATGTCCATTGTGATGTCATAATTGACTGTTTTCTTATTGGAATCATCACACTAGATTTTCCATGGATGATGCCCAAAGTGATGTCATAATTGACTGTGCTCATCACATCAAGCTCTTGGATTTTGTCAGGCCTTCCAGCTCATCCTATTCTGCCATTGTTCAGGATTACACTGCAGGACCAAGAGCTCACCCCTGACTTTGACATTATGGCAGCGGCAATTCCTCTGCCTGCACCATTCCTCTCCGAACCTAGGAGGCGAAGTTAGATGGGACAGATGGGTCAAGATGTTCAAAAATGACATTGTTGCTATTGGGGGCAATAGGTATAGCTCTGCCAGGAAGAAGGAACTTCTTTTACACAATTTGGGTCCGGAAGGGCGCATTGTATTCAATGGCCTCACACGTGTGGTGGAGGACGGATTTGGAGACGCTGATGTGTATGTAACTGCTTTGAAAAAGATGGGAGATCACTTTGAACCCAGGAAGAATGTGACATTTGGAAGACACAAGTTCTTTCAACGGGCACAGGACAGTGCAGAAAATGTGGAATTTTATGTGGCTTCATTAAGGACATTGAGCCACACGTGTGACTTTGGTGACCTCACAGACTCCCTCATAAGGGACCAACTAGTAGGCTGCACCAACAGTCCCAGGGTACAAGAAAGGTTGCTTGCCAAGGATGTCTCGTTAGAGCAGGCAGTGGAGTTGACACGCTGCATTGAGCAAACCTCTCAATACATGAGGGCAATGAAAATTGACAAGCAATCGTCACACAGCGTGGCACAAGGGGTATGTGCAGTCATGCCAAAGAGGAAAGGGAATACCAGGAAGGAGTGGTGGAATCAGAGGTGCTCTAGATGTGGAAGTAGCAGGCATTCATCAAATTTTCCTTCCTGTGCCGCAAGAGTTGCAGAATGCTACAAGTGCAAGCGCAAGGGTCATTTTGCGAATATGTGTTAAGATGCTTCGGTAAATTGTCTTGAACAAAGAGACATAGAATACCAATCTTCCACAAAGCCCCTGATAAGAATGCCAGATGAGCTGCCTGTCCAGGAGAGAAATGCTAGGCAGGTGTTCCAGATTGATGCTGTATCAGGTGATGCCAAGGGACCAGTTGACCATTTCATGATTGATTGGTGCCACATCAAGATGAAGGTGGATTTGTGTTCGCCTTGGACCATCATTTCAGAAGATATCTTCAAGAATATTCTAGGCAAGACTCCTGATCTTCTTCTTCCCGCTGAAGTACAACCCTGTGGTTATGGAGATTCAGACATTGCTCTCACTGGCGAGTTTCATGGCACAGTATCTTACAAAGGGAGAGAATGTTCGGCAAAAATTCTGGTTGTAAAGAAAGGAGCGTCATTACTGGGTTGGGAAGAGCAAAGGGTATTAGGTGTCCGTATACAAGCAAGTGCATCAGAACCTGTAACTATTGCAGACATTGAGGACAGGTGGTCCAAAGAGTTTCCTGAGGTTTTCACGTCCAGCCTAAGAAGGTTGAATGACTTTGAGCACAACATAAGGCTCAAGCCTAATGCACAGCCGGTGGTGCATAAAGTGAGGCCTGTTCCATTTAAACTTCGGCAACAACTCTGTGAGGAACTTCAGAGTTTGATTCAGAAAGGTGTGATTGGGCGCATCAATGGAACGGAATGGCTCTCCCCTGTGGTCCTAGTAACGAAACACAATGGTAGTATGAGACTATGCGTCGACCTCAGGGAGCTTAACAAGAACATTTTCGTTGAAAGGCACCCTCTACCCATAATTTCTGAGACTCTGGCTACACTTCGCGAACCTAGTTGGTTCTCGGTAATAGATCTCTCTGTAGCATATCACCAGGTGCTGCTATCAGACAAATGTCAACATGTAACTGCTTTTGTCACTCCGGAGGGCACGTTCAAGTATTTCTGCATGCCTTTCGGACTAGCATCAGCTGCTTCCGTGTTTCAACGAGTCATGGAGGAAGTACTTAAAGGTCTGAAGAATGTTACTGTGTTTCAAGACAACAGTTTGGTCTTTGCTAATTCAGAGGGTGAACATGATGTGGCATTGAGGAATGTTCTTCAAAGGTTGAAATCTTCAGGGCTGACGGTAAAAAGAGAAAAATGTTGCATTGGTCTCAGGGAGTTTGAGTACCTGGGACACACAGTGTCAGGTCATGGTATATCGCCTAAAACCAATCTTGTGAAGAATATATGTGAAGTACCTCCACCTACCTATAAAGATCAACTCAGATCATTTATGGGTATGGCAGAGTTCTATCATAAATTTGTGGAAAAATGTGCCACTATCTCAGCACCCCTAAGGAACTTATTGAAAAAAGGAGTGAGTTTCAAATGGGCTCCTGAGTGTCAGGAAGCATTTGCTGCTATAAAGGAAGGGATATCAGGAGGATCATCTCTTGGTGGTTTTGTAAGCAGTAGGAAAACTGTGCTCACGGTCGATGCTAGTTTGATTGGGTTAGGAGCCTCATTGTACCACGTGGACTCGGGGAAATAATTTCAGATGATTGCTTATGCTTCCAGGCCTCTGAGGGGGGCTGAATGTAATTATTCAGTAATAGAAAGAGAAGCATTAGCGGTGTACTGGGCCATTGTACATTGTTTGTGGGGGCAAGAATTTTTAGTGAAGTCTGACCATAAACTGCTGGTTCAACTTTCAAGTAGCTGTGATTGGGCGAAAGGCTCTCCCAGGATTGCTAGATGGATTGTGGGATTGCAAGGATACAATTTTAAGATTGTTCACATTCCAGGTAAAGAAAATGTGGTGGCTGATTGCCTGTCTAGAATGCCAGTGAAACACACTGAGGGCACATCAGAAATAGTCATGGAAGAAGATATATCTATTTCAGACATGTCAGCAGTTGCCGTGGGGAACCATGAATGGCTAGAAGCAGATGCATGTGACACATCCATCACCAGGGTGAAAGAGTGGACAATTAATGGGTGGCCCAGCAGGGATGCCCTAGATAGGAATTTCGATCATATGTATGAGGTGAAACAAGAGCTAAATCTGTCTGAAGATGGAATCAAATGCAAGAGAGGGTCCAAGATTATCCAGATTATCCCTCCCTCAGGTATTAGGGTCCGCTTCGTAGAACTGTCTCATCAAGGTCATCTGGGAATATACGGTACCAAAAGATTATTAAGACAATCGTATTGGTGGCCAGGCATGGACAGCATGGTGGAAAAAAAGGTGAGGGGTTGTCATGAATGTGAAAAAGCGGATAAAGGAAAAGTAGTGAAAGAAGTGGCGCTTAACCTTGTTCAAGTTCCATGTGAACCATGGAAAGAATTAGCTGTGGATATAATTGGCCCGATACAAGGTTTGGGCGATGGCTTTAGGTTTATGGTAGTACTTGTAGACTATCAAACCAAGTGGGTTGAGTGGAAGGCTCTAAGAGAGGCCAATACGAATGAAATGGTCTCATTCTTTGAAGAGGTGTTCTACAGTGAGGGCTTTCGCACAGAGTTCATAACAGACAATGGGGTGCAGTTCTGTTCTCAGAGAATGAATGAATTCCTGGTCAGTTATGGTATCACGCATTTGAGAACTGCCCTATACCATCCTAGAGCAAATGGTTTGGTGGAGGGGGCTAATAGATTCATTAAAGGAGGTATTCAGCTAGCTTTCAACTCAGGTCTTGAATGGTCAGAAGTGTTGAAAGAATTGGTGTGGAATTATCGTATTACTCCACATTCAGTAACCAAGGCGTCACCTTTTGTCTCATTGAAAGGTAGGCAGCCAGCTACAAGGTTATGTCCTGGATGGCTAGAGGCATCAGGATGTGTGACTGTAGATAGACAGACAGTAATGAATTTGATTCATGATGCGCAGATTGAGTACAAACAGAGATTCAACTCTAATTTCAATGTAAAAGAGATGATGTTGTCGGTGGGAGATTATGTGTTAATCAAAAACCCACGTTTTGGTGCGAAGTGTACAGAAAGCAAATTCCTAGGTCCCAAGAGAGTTGAAACTATTAGAAGTAGCGTGGTCATTCTTGAAGGGTGTGAGTGTTGGTCGAAGTCTAAATTAGTCAAATGTGCACCAAATGTGAACAGAGAAAATATAATGAGAGACAATGTCAATGATGAGGGTCAAGAGGAACCAGGAGGTGAAGGAGTTACATATCAATCACCTACAAACATTAGTGAGCAAGTGGAGGATGAATCCAATGCTGGAGACAACTGCAAAAGAACAAAGAGACTGCCTGATTGTTTTAAAGACTATTACCTTGAATAGTTTAGCTAAAATTCTTCCACATTAAGGGAGGGAGATGTGTTAGGTTTAAATGTCATATCATTTTGTTTATATGTGTTACAGACCTTTGGAGTGTTTATTATGCTGTGTTCCATTCATGCATACACATTCTGCGAATTCCTGCACCCTAGGGGTCTCTCGGAATGTGTACGTACTGCATGCTTTGAACTGGAAGACTGTTTGCCTTGAGTACCTTAAGTAGAAGTTGCGTCTGCTACCTGTGCATAGTTTAACTTAAATAAAGCCTTTTGTTAAACTCCTTACGGCGTCGGTCCTATCTCAACACTTTTCCAAAGAAATGAGCCCTAAGGCTTCACAAAGTTCAACTGTCAAATTAACTACAGCTAACATTATGGACATGAATCCAAAGGGATTATAGATGGCACTGATCAAATGGTTATCTTCTTTCAACCTGTACTGTGAGGCAAAATAACCATGTTCAGTTCTACTCACCAAAGGAGGCTTAGTTGTACAATCTAGACCTAAAGAGTTGTTGTATGTCGTTTCATTAAACATTACAGGGTCGTTTTTATGACACTGATTTTGTCTCTTACATGTACGAGTTTGATGTAATAATGTTTCAGGAGACGTGGGCCTTGAAGTCCACTTCTTTAGATGGTTTTGATGTGTACCATTCCTCAGCAAAAAAACAAGGATTGGACGGAGGAACAAGGGTGGGTTATTTAAGTACAGTCAATGAGAGCGCGTAAATGATACACTCTGGGTTGCTCTTATAAGATTGAATAAGGGTAGAGAATTTTGTGTTTTCAATTGTCATACTCCATACCACAGTAATACATTGGGTCCCTACATGATGGTTTTGATGAATACACTAAGGCCCTTATTCACAGTGGTTTCCAATGGGGGTTTGCCATTATAAAACGCTTCTGTGAATCAGTCCCTTAGTCCTTTTTTATTGGACAAAGCAGATTAGCATTTCTATATATCTGCTTTGGGAAGAAAACAACCTAAAAATGGGAGATTGCTCGTGAGGCTGGCAGATGAATAAGGACAAAGATGATGCCTATACAATTCCTAAATCAATGATGAAAAACTCAGTTGCAAATAAATCAGGAAGATCAGGAAAAAGTTTCCTAACCTTTTTAAGTGAGCTTGGTTTTAGGGTAGTTGATGGAAGATTTCATTCAGATATTCCAGGACAGTACACATTATAAACAATAGCAGAAATGCTTCAACTATACATTATTTATTTGTGTGGACAAGAGATTGGTACTATAGTCCTCATTTTCATATTGACAAAAGGAAGTGACCATGATCAGTTTCTCTTATCCGCCATGGATCCTCTGCGCAGGTGGCCAGGGAAAGTTCATCGCTCTTGGATCCCAACCCTGGGGGTGGACAAGCAAGGGAAGATCAAGTGGGTGGAGAATCTGTGAGGACTGGGAGTGGGATGCCCTTAGGTGAGGAATGGTGTACCCCTTGTCCTACCCCCAGCCTTTATGTGCTATTACAAGACACCACCCCTTATGTTCTCACAATTCCTGCCCAACAGTACTGAGACGGGGAAGACTCAATCAAGAGTAGCAAACACTAGTAACCTAGTTTACCACTCTGGTACTGAGACAAAGAGGTTGCCTGTAAAGAGGTATGGGAACCAAGCATGTCCAGTTAAACACTTTCCAGAGGGTTAGACAATTAGGTTTAATGAACAACACCTGAAAGTGATTAAAAACTATGTAGAGCCCTCCTCTGAGTCAGAGACAGAGTCAACCCAAGAGTTGGAGTGGAAGTCCGATTGGAGATCGAAGCGGAGGCCGAAGTGTAAGTCCTGACTTAGAGTAGCTGCGAAAAGACCCATAAAAAAGGGAGAAAGTGAACCACTGATGGAAGCTGCGGGAATACGATCTGTGAAGCAGAATGCACCAAGACCCTGAAACCGCAGGTGTGTGAATTGGGTCTTGTGTCTGGTGCGGGAGCAGAAGCTCCTTCCTGTATGGTCAATGCAGCAGGGAGCGGAGCTTGTGAAATCCATCCCGAAAAACCCTCAGAAGACTGTCTCATTCTCGTGTAAAACTCAGCACGCACCCCCGGAATACGCGCAGGCAGCCCATCCACCCTCCCCATGTCCCGCAGTCAGCCCATCCACCATGGCCATGACCCGCAGGCAGATCATCCACCCTGACCATGACCCGCAGGCAGCCCATCCACCCTGAGCATGCCACGCAGGCAGCCCATCACCCCGGACCATGACCCGCAGGCAGCCCATCACCCCTGGGCATGCCCCGCAGGCAGCCCATCACCTCAGACCATGACCCACAGGCAGCCCATCCACCCAGACCATGACCCGCAGGCAGCCCATCACCCCTGGGCATGCCCCACAGGCAGCCCATCACCCCAGACCATGACCGCAGGCAGCCCATCACCCCTGGGCATACCCCGCAGGCAGCCCATCCACCCTGGGCATGTCCCACAGGCAGCCCATCCACCCTGGTCATGCAAAGCAGACAGCCCATCACCCCAGACCATGACCCGCAGACAGGCCACATGGCACCAGGCACTTGGGAGCCCTGACTCATGTCCCCCACCCCAAATAAAGTAGAAAATAAAAATATATTAAATACCACACTGAATGAATAAAACAAAAGCACACAAGAAAACAACAAATAAATCCAAGTCCGGATGTCTGTAACTAAGCAAAAAAAATGAAGGCTAAAAACAATAAAATCCAAAGTATAATGGCCCCAAAGCGTCACTCCATGAAAAAAAAAAAAAGTTCCAAAAAAAAGCAAAGCATTCCTCCATGGGTCAAAAAATAAATTAAATCCAGGTCCATAACTATATACAAATGAATATTAAACCACAGGTGTGTGAATTGGGTCTTGTGTCTGGCGCGGGAGCAGAAGCTCCTTCCTGTATGGTCAATGCAGCAGGGAGCGGAGCTTGTGAAATCCATCCCGAAAAACCCTCAGAAGACTGTCTCATTCTCGTGTAAAACTCCACGCACACCCCCGGAATACGCGCAGGCAGCCCATCCACCCTCCCCATGTCCCGCAGTCAGCCCATCCACTATGGCCATGACCCGCAGGCAGATCATACATCCTGACCATGACCTGCAGGCAGCCCATCCACCCTGGGCATACCACACAGGCAGCCCATCACTCCGGACCATGACCCGCAGGCAGCCCATCACCCCTGGGCATGCCCCGCAGGCAGCCCATCACCTCAGACCATGACCCGCAGGCAGCCCATCCACCCAGACCATGACCCGCAAGCAGCCCATCACCCCTGGGCATGCCCCACAGGCAGCCCATCACCCCAGACCATGACCGCAGGCAGCCCATCACCCCTGGGCATATCCTGCAGGCAGCCCATCCACCCTGGGCATGTCCCACAGGCAGCCCATCCACCCTGGTCATGCAAAGCAGACAGCCCATCACCCCGGATCATGACCCGCAGGCAGGCCACATGGCACCAGGCACTTGGGAGCCCTGACTCATATCCCCCACCCCAAATAAAGTAGAAAATAAAAATGTATTAAATACCAAACTGAATGAATAAAACAAAAGCACACAGGAAAACAACAAATAAATCCAAGTCCGGAAGTCTGTAACTAAGCAAAAAAAATGAAGGCTAAAAACAATAAAATCCAAAGTATAATGGCCCAAAGCGTCACTCCAAAAAAAGCAAAGCATTCCTCCATGGGTCAAAAAATAAATTAAATCCAGGTCCATAACTATATACAAATGAATATTAAAGGGTCCATGAGCCCAACAATCCAAAGGAAACCTAACCAAAAACCTACCTAATAAATAACTATTTACAAAAAAGTGGGGCATAGTACATGCGCCCCAAAGACAAATCAATAAGAAAGGAAACCTACAACTAGATAACTATTTACAAAGGGGGCAGGCCAGTCCAACGGCCCATTTAGCTATGTTCCGGGCCAGGGCATCATCGAACTCCACATCGATGTTCTGGAGGCGGGCCTGTTCCCTGGCCTTGAGTTCTCACGGGATGCAGCCATGGAATCCCTCAACTCCCTGCAAGTTTTCTTGAAGCCCTACGCCCACCTCAAAGCCTGGTGCAGGGAGTTCTCTGCCCTGACCATCCTAAGCCGTGCCCTCTGCGGCCACCGCCTCCCTGCATCTATTTGCTGGCCCAACCGCTGTCACACGGAAGACACTCCCAGTCCGTGGTCCTCCTGCCCCTAGGCCGATGCCTGCCCCTGGGATGTTGATGGCCCGAGCCATGATGCCTCCCACGCTGAGCGTGCTGCTGCCTCCGACGCAACTGCCTCTGCCACCACAACAGCTTCCGGGCTGATGGAATCCCCCAGCACCGTCATGCACGTGCCCTGCCCGATGATGCCAGCACATCCTCCATCTGCTGGGGTCCAGTTGGGTGGCACTGTCAAACGTCACTTCCACCATGTCCCTACACAACACATGGGTCAGTGCAGGCAACATGCATGCAGGAACAGGCATGGCACATGCAACAGATATTTGCATCCATGTCTAAGGCACCATAGAAATATCCAATGGTGGGCTGAAACTCACATGTATCATGGGACATGCTGATCACATGTACACCCATCACCGGAGGGTCATGCATCTGGCCCCGCATACCCCCAGACACAGTGAATACAAGGATGACTAGGCTGTATCAGTGAATCAACACATCATCACGGACATGTGTCATGCATCCATGGCATTGACCAGTCACTCACACACTACTCAGACACACATACATGAATACCATGCATGTCCATGCATGGAGTTCTCTGCCCTGACCATCCTAAGCCATGCCCTCTGCGGCCACCGCCGCTCTGCATCTATTTGCTGGCCCAACCGCTGCCACACGGAAGACACTCCCAGTCTGCGGTCCTCCTGCCCCTGGGATGTTGATGGCCCGAGCCATGATGCCTCCCACACTGAGTGTGCTGCTGCCTCCGACGCAACTGCCACCACAACAGCTTCCGGGCTGATGGAATCCCCCGGCACCGTCATGCACGTGCCCTGCCCGATGATGCCAGCACATCCTACATCTGCTGGGGTCCAGTTGGGTGGGTTGCCACCCCTGCTGGACCTCCGACTCCCGACTGTAGCAGGGATGGGATCTCCACCAGGCTGGCTGCCTTGGTTGGGGCAGGTCCACAGGGGGTCCTGGCGCCATCTGGGCTGGAAGACGGCACAGAGGATGACTGGCATATAGTGTGCATAGAGGCCGACACATGGAGGAAACCCCTGGCCATGATCCCTCCCAACTGGGCCATGTTGCCACACAACTCTTCGTGATGGCATGCGTGGTTCACCCAGGAACCAAGCACGTCATCACGAATGTCATGTGTGTGCAACGCGACACCAATCAGGACAGACTCAATCCTGTCACGGGTCCCCACGTCCGCAGGTAGAGGAGTGCCAGATGACTTGGACTGCCCCCCTACCTGCAGACAGGCCTGGAACGGGGCATCCCTGCTGGTGCATGGTGATGCAGTCACAGTTTCAGGGACAGTGACATGCACAGGCCCCTCCAGGGTGACCTATGCTGCCTCCTGCCCCTGGACTGCACCACTTGCACCAGTGGTACCACCCCACCAGGCCCCATGTGCGGCTCTGAAGCACCCTCCTCCTCCTCCGTACACACCACAAATCTGGATGGCTCCGCACCCCCTTCCGCTGTCGTCAGCCTCTGTGGGGGCTCACCTGCCCCTTCCGCTGCAGCCATAGTGGTGTACGCGGCACCCGTCCCCTCGCTCCCGGATGATGGAATTTCCCTGGGAGGGTGACTGGGCCTTGCGTCGCCAGCCGGTGGAGGCATCCCTGCTGCTTACTTTCACAGCGCCGTCTCCGCCCTCTTCTTCACTCGCCGCTGTGTAAAGGGAGACATTGAACACAAGAATCAGGGTACTGTACAATAGTCCCCTAGACAGAAACCAATAGCACATGGGTGGCACTGTCAAACGTCACTTCCATCATGTCCCTACACAACACATGGGTCAGTGCAGGCAACATGCATGCAGGAACAGGCATGGCACATGCAACAGACATTTGCATCCATGTCTAAGGCACCATAGAAATATCCAATGGTGGGCTGAAACTCACATGTATCATGGGACATGCTGATCACATGTACACCCATCACCGGAGGGTCATGCATCTGGCCCCGCATACCCCCAGACACAGTGAATACAAGGATGACTAGGCTGTATCAGTGAATCAACACATCGTCACGGACATGTGTCATGCATCCATGGCATTGACCAGTCACTCACACACTACTCAGACACACATACATGAATACCATGCATGTCCATGACAGCAGCACCCATCTCTCACACCCCAAATATGTCCAAGTACAGACACAGGCATGCATACATGTGTGCATTCAGCATGCTGTTCCACATGATGCATTGTAACACATACACCATCCTATTGGCTCACACCTTAGTGGACTCACATGCAGCACCATCATTTCCCTGCACACACAAATCCATACATGACCCATGTCACACATACAGCCAAGTAGCTGACTACCAGCACACTGCAACATGCACTGTTTAAAACGGGAATGCATGGGGACTTACCGCTCGACTCCAGACAGGCCTGCATCCTGAGGATCTGATGATGAAGCACTGGGAGAATGTGCTCCAGGACCCTCATCTGCTCGGTGGTAAGGTGGACCCGGCACTTCACTGCATCCGCTGCGTCCAAGAGGCACCGGGCCTTCTTGAGGGTCCCCGACTTGTAGTCCTCCCAGCGCTTCTGGACGTGTTTGATGTCACGGGCTGCCACCCCACCCGTGTTGATGGCACCCACTATGTCCTTCCAGATCCTCTTCCGGCCTTCCTTGTCAGCGCGCAATGGTGTGAAGAGGGCATCATAGTGCTCCAGAAATTGCTCCACAAGGATGCCAAATTCATTAGCACTTTAGCTGGCAGCCCTCTGCCTCCCTGCTGGGGGGTTGCCACTGGTGCCGGATGGTGTTGTGTCGGACATGGCAACCCCCAAGGCAGGTGTGGGTGGGCAACTGGGTCCTGGGGCTGCGCTGTGGAGCGATGGTTCCAGCAGGGGTGGTCACAGCAACTGGCCCCCTGCAGATGGCTGGTGTGCAGACACCAAATGGCAGGGCACTGTTGGCAGCAGGCAGGCAAGCAGGCAGGCAAGCAGCAGCAGATGGCTTGTAGGAGGCTCCCCGGGGTTCTGGGGGGCAAGAAAATGGCCTTCTGGGCAGGAGTGTGGTCTTTGGTGTGTTGTTGTGTGGCCAGCTTGATGCAGAGTGAATGTAATTTGAGGAAAGGGCCTTAGCGCGTAAGCGCGTAAGTGATGTAACGCGCGCAGGCATTTCCTTCTGCACGTGTAAATGGTCTGCGCGGGTCTGCAACGTGCTGTATATGCTTTCAGTGGAGACTGATGCGCATGTTTTTACTACTTTGGGGTTCACACGCAATTACTTCACAGCCGTTATAGTGGCAACGCATATTTATTTTCCATGCAGACAGTGAGTCATGCACACTTTTGCACGCTATTTTCCCCACTGCGGGTGCCCCTGTTTGTCGTGTACCCCATTTAATGACATCATAGTAGCCCACGTGTTAATCGCGTACGCTTTTTTGTGTTACTGGGTGCCACAGCGTACTGCGTGAGTTTTCTTTACATGCACGTAGGCTACAGGGGTTGCATATACCTTTTTCTTGTATTTTTGGGGTGCCCGAGCATTGCGTTAACGCCATTTATCCCCAGGGTCCACCGGCAGCCTTGCAGGAGCACAGGGGTGCATCTACCATCACGTACCCCTCACCCCAATTGACCAGGACAATTGTTCAGTGCGCCTCCCATTGTCAGTAGTACATCCGTGCCATGGTTGGAAGGCCACCAAAGGTCATGGGGGGCTCAGCTGGGTGTCCTGCCAGTGTTGGGAGTGGGCGGGCACGTGGCCGGGGTGACCAGGGAGTAGGTGTAGTCCAGGGTGGCCAGGGTACCCGTAGAGCGTGAAGAGGAAGAGGCAGGGGTGCACCACAGGGGCAGGATGTCCAGCCACATGCTTGGGCAGCCATGCCACCACCCCCTGCGGCTCCAGGGGATGCTGCTGTTGCATCAGTCCCTGGCACCCTTGCAACCCGACAGTAAGTAACATGTGCTGACACGGGCCCACCGGTAGTGATAACTGCAGGTGCAGCTGTGGCAACCACCACACAGCCCGCCACCGCCAGGGTTGCTTGTAATATGGCCGTACGGTATGGACGGTGCCAGTGATGTATCCGCACTGTCTATGGCATACCGCCATACTCATAATCGTACCGCCATACTCATAATGACCCCCTTTGTATGTGTGGTAGATTTTTGCCAAGTGAGTTCATCAGGTCCCATGTCAGGTGTGAATGTGTCATGCCTGTTTACATTTCTCACGTTGCACTTAATGACGATTGTGTCATGTGTGTGCATTTGGTTGGCTGTTCAGCTGTTGCATGCCATTGCATTGCATGGAGGACAGGGGTAATAGGTGTTGGGAGGGTTTGGGTGACATAGCAGTGATTTACATGGGCTGTTTTGCAGGTGGGTGGTGGGATATTCACCTTACATGTGTTCCTTTTGGTTATGTTTAAGTAGCTTGGGATGCACACAATGTAGCACTTCCATGGAAACATTCTCAGGTTGTTAAGGTTGTGACAGTTGACTGTCTCTTTGTCATCATCGATTGTCACCTGGTATGTGCTAGGCCTGTGTGCACTCCGCAGGGGTGGGAGTTTAGGTGTAAAATGTGGCCACAAGCTGGGCCCGGCTGCCTTGCCACGTACCCTTTCCCCTCCCATGAGCAGCGCCTGTGCATGTGGATGGGGATGTGGGGAGAACCACCATGTCCAACGGTACGATCTGCCGTGTTGCAACGTTGTGCAGGGCACATGCTGCCACAATGATCCTGCACACTGCTGGAGTGCATATAGTAGCTGGACGCCAGAGCGGTCAAGGGAGCGTAGGCGTGACTTGAGCACTTTGAATGTGCGTTCCACTATGGCCCTGGTTGCAATATGGGCTGGGTTGTATCTTACCTGCAGGGGTTTAGGGGGGATCCGTATTGGCATCATCATGTCATCATGTGGGTGCTGAGAGGGTTAGGCACATACCATCTACCTTCCGTGCAGCTCTGCTTGTCAGATGCTGTTAGTCGTGTTGCTATTGTGGGCGGCTGGAAGGTTGCATCTGTGGTATCCTGTTCAGCCCATCCTTCTCTGGCTTCTCGCCCCTCTAGTTCACGTCACATCCAATCCTGCTGGTCGGTCACTTGACACTTCTTACACTACACCTCGTAAGTGGCAGAACAGGATACCACAGATGCAACCTTCCAACCGCCAACAATAGCAACACGGCTAACAGCATCTGACCAGCAGAGCTGCACGGAAGGTAGATGGGATGACGGCTTTCCAGACCCCATCCAACTCCTGATCTTACCAAGACAGGCCAAAATCACAGTCCTGGAGGAGATGATGAATAACAATCATCGAAACCGGTCGACCTCTTTTTAATCAAGGATATCCCAAAAAACAATCGGGATACCCCTCTTAAAAAAGACCAAACAAAATTCTGTTGTGGAGGAGGTATTCCCCCCAAAACGATTGTGTTATGCACTCCCATACCAGAAACTAATCTAAGTGGTAAAGCATAAAGTAAAATATACCAAAAAAGCAATACTGGACAACAACCCTGAAAGAAGCCAGACCCAACCAAAAAAAGACCACCCGAAGGGAGAACATAACAACGGACGGGTTTCTATGAAATCCCTTTTTATTTATCAAAAACAAGAGTGATCCATGACTTGGGGACCACACACTTCTTACGAAGGTCAATAAAAGAAAAAAGGTCCCATGACCTATGAAATAGTTCCTCTCTGAAATGTGGCCCCAAACTCCACCGAGATACTAACTTCTGGCCCTTCTCTCAAATGGGCAGAGGATCCGTGCACCCCACTCCTAAAGGATAGCAGCCCGCATATGTTATGAGGGCTACTCCAGAAGAAAAGATATTCTGAGGCCACGCATTAAATGGTACCTGAATAATGAACAGTTCCCATGCTGAAAAAGTTGACCTCACGAAGTGTTCTTGTGTGTTAAAACATACCCAAAAATAACACTTCAGGCCAAACTACGAAGTAAAACTTAACTGTTTCCCTGAGTGTTCTTCGGCAGTGACGTGTGCGCCACGCGTGGATTTGGCGCACATGCCGGAAAAAATATGCACAGGGCCTTCCATGAATCGCTTGCGTGTGCGTGCGCTATCTTTTTCACGCTTGCGCCAGCTTGCGCCGTGAATTTCGGCGCACAATTATTCCATAAATTACCCTGTTAATGTTTTACCCACCAGAAGTCAAGAAAGCTGTTGGGTAAATTAAAGAGAGGCTGGAAAACCTTCCTAAACAAATTACAGAAGAAAGAGTGAATGCATTATTTAAATGTCTGGTGTCAAAAGCAACCTTCCCCCAGTATACTGAGAAACCTGCATTGTCAAAGCCAAGAGCTAATCATGTGACTAGCAGAGGGGAAGGGACATATTGTGAAAAAAACAAAAGGCTAACCTGATGAAAGCAAAGAATGGCAAATCTGAATCTAAGGTCCTGGTTGCGTGACCTGTGATGGGTGGACCCTCGTGGTCTGACAACTACGCCTAGACCAGAGAACCCAGAATTGTAAAAACCAAAGACATAGTGAACTAACTTAAGATTCTAGGATGCGCAGCCTGTGACAGGTGGACCATGTGGTCTGACAACTGCGCCTAGACCAAGGAACTCTAAAATTAGAAAAGATAAAGACACTGTGAAAAAAAAGAATCCCAAAAGGAGTATTCACTGGACTTGGAAGTGTACTTTGTTTTCCTGTGAAACTGAGTTGCTTTGAACTTCGGGAAGGGAACCCCCAAGACTGTGACACTGTTTTACAATTGGGGAAGGGAACCCGAGGCCCATCTGTGATACTGCTTCGAACTTGGGGAAAGGAACCCAGAGAGTTGTTTTGAACGGTATCACTTTGAACTGGAGAAAGGTAATCTTACAACTTTTTTGTGGAACTTTCTTATACTTGGGGAAGGGGAGCTGAAATAAAGCTGTGTGCTGGAAGAATCTCAGAATTGTGAGTTGAACACAATTTCCTTTTGATTTTCATATCCCTAAACATTAGTTAAATTCAGCTATGAAAGCCAATATAGGTTTTGGACACAGACAGACTTTTAAGCTGAACTCTTGGACTCAGACTTTCCTTAGATTCGTTCAGGTAGGGAAATCCCACTTTAGCATAGGGCAAGTTAGGCCCTGACATTCGGTTTAATAAAGTATGTTACTTTAAACTTTAAGTCTGTTGTCTGTGTCTTGCTTCATGATGCCTTCACACTACCCATATCTTTTATTGACTCCACTGCCATTTGGTTTGGCAGGCTAATACATAATGAAATACTAGCCTGGGCAAAGTTTAATGATATTTTTTATGAATAATATGGATTTGGATAAGGGGTGCCGACAACAGGACAAAGACGAAATCTGAGACTCTTACTAGATGCATATAAAATCTGTTATTTGAATACATTAATAATCTTAAATGGCCATTGTATTGGGGATGAGCATAACGCTTAAGCCTTATTGCTAAGAATGCATTAATTAAGCTGGTAAGATAGCTCAGCGGGTTGAGCGCTCGTTGCTGTCATCTAAGCATAATCTGCAAGTCGCTGGTTCGAATCCCGGCAAGGCCAACTCAGCCTTTCATCCTTCTGAGGTCGATAAATGAGTACCAATTTCGTTTGGGTGATATTGTATGTAAATGTGTGCTCTGTAAAGCACTTTGGATTAAGGCGCTATATAAATAACACATCATTATCATTATTATATGTTTGTTAACACTGCTGCCCTGGCCCTAGTAAAAGATATGGCAGTACTAGGTAGAGAGGAGAGTGACCATCTGCATCTATGTGCATTGTTGAATGTTGAGTGGAGATATATATGTCACCAATGTAAACAACCAAATACTTTGGAATCCAACCAGTTTGGAAAAGGCTTATCCTATGGCTGAGAAAGCGTTGATGCACTTTACTATGAGTTGGTCGTGTAGAGGTCTGTGAGATGCGTTAGCTTTGATTAGGAACTTTGAACTCACAATAGAGTTAATGAGCAATGGAGTTTTGGGAAAGAGAAATTATAAGTGGCGTGAGGAGCAATGTAATGATGAGTTGAGAAGGAATGGCAGTCATGATCGTCAAGTGCAAGAGGCTAAAAGTAAATTTGGACATGCCATGCATAGTATTCGTAAAGCCTCTCATGACTATCAAGGTAATCTGTGGATAACCAAGGATACTAAAAGGGTGAAAAAGGAGTATCAAAGACGGCTAAGGAAATGTTGTAATGAGCAAGCAAATGATAAATGGAAACAGTTGGATTCTTGTGATAGTCAGAATGACACCTGAAGAACATGGGAGATAATGAATGGATCGATTAAAAGGGCTCTGCCTATTAATAGTGTGGCTGAGGACAACTGGAAGAAGTTCATTGAGACCAATTTGGGTGCCGACTATGGCGATGAGGTTTTTTCTTTTTGATCAGGCAGAGAACTGGAGCTGTAAGATTGGTGCTGGGGATTTAATACAACTAAAAGTGAACTTTAAATTTTCTTGCATGGCAGGCCCAGATGGGACCAGCAACACCCTAATCAAACAGAACCCGTGGATGTGGGAAGCTGCATCGCATCTATTTTTTGATTGCATTGGTAAATCTGGGGTTGTACCCACATCTTGGAAAGATAGTAACATCTTGCAAGTCTATAAGAAAAGGTTGCTGGAAGAACCAAGGAAACTATCGCCTGCTTGTAATGTTAGATATTCCGGCCAAACTGTTTGCACGAGTCAGATTAGATGAACTAAGACTGTGGATTGAGGGTAATAACATCTTGCCCTTCAATCAAATGGGGCTTCAGAAGCAGACACGTGCGGTTCATAACCTCATTACTCTGGTTAGTGGAATTTGCCTGTATAAGCAGAAATTGCCGGTTTATTGGACATTCATTGACTTCAGTGCTTTGTTCGACACCAGTATTAGAAATCATTTGTGGCAGAAATTGGTGTTGTAGCATATTCCTGCCGGCCTGTTGTCAATGATCTTACAATTATATTCGGACACCAGGGTTAGAATACATGTGGATGGGCGGGGTCCAGTTACTGAATGGATATCCACTAAGAGAGGTTTGAAGCAGGGTTGTATATTGGCCCAACTTTATTTACTCTTTATTTGGCTGATGTGAATGAGGTGGTAGATACGCCTGCAGCATGCCCAGTTAAATATGGAGGGCTACTAGTAAGTTGTCTGGGGTATGCTGCTGACCTTCTGCTCCTTAATTACACTCCTAAAAGACTGCAAATCCAGCCAAATGCTTTGGGTCAGTATGCCCTCGAAAAGTGTCAGTAGAAACATTGAAACAATGGTGTTTGCACCACCTAGGAAAGCATTACAGAGGTTTATGTCATGCGCGGAAAGGGTACCAACATGCACCCCATCATGATTAATACTCAGGGCAATAGGGGTAGTGATACCAGCACTCCCACTCCCGGGGACTTCCCGACACGTAGCACCGCTAGGCTTACCAAGGTACACCCAGTTCATGGTTTTAGGTTACCTGTGGTGCGAGGGAGGCATGAACGGTCCTTGTTTTTCGAGGCAGGTGCGGCGGTTGCCCTCATTGGGTTCCTCGTTTGCATTGGCAACTTCCCTGGAGGTTGCGAACGGGCAGGAGCAGCCGATTGCATTCACTTCCTGGTTACGGTACGCTTTCCCAATCACGTGCTTTGTCCTCCGCTCACCTGATCGGGAGCCGTGCATAAAAGCCGGTCAATTCGAATCACTCGTTGCTTCACAGCTGTTTCTCACGCAACACTGTTCAGCGTCTCGATTCAAGATTCACGGTTACTTGACCTTGGCTCATGGACTACGGATTGCTATCTCTCATTCCTTGGTACTGTCATTTTGGTCTGCACGGATACTTGGATTTCTGACCTTTGTATAACGAATTCTGGACTGCCTCTGAACTACTCCCTGGTTTGTCAACTTTATCCCGGTTACCTGAAATCGACCCTTGACTGCTTTTGGACCTGCCTTCGTTTTTGCCCTGAACTGTTACAGTCGCTTTCAAGTGCTCCACGTCTTACCAAGTGCCACGAATCTTCCACGAATCATCCAGGTGTTTGCAGCCGGTACTACCATCTGGTGCCAGGCTTCAGGGACTGATGCGCGCCCCTTGCACCACAACTCCCGATCCCAGGCCCCTCCTTATTGGGTATAGGTAAGCACTTTTTGGTATTTGATTTTGCTTGCGAGTTCAGTTACTGTGCCTGTTTGTGCTAATACTTGGCTTCCTTCCAACAGCCTTGGGGTCTTCGGTGGTGCCTGGTTCCTGTGAAACAACACCAACACCTGTAGCTTCAAGGCTTGCACAGAAAGTGTTCTTGTATCTCTCTGTGGGGAACTTGGGGACAGAGGCCCTAATACTCTTCACGACACAGCAAGTCTCACAGTTTACTTGGAAAGTAAATAAAAAACCAATAGAGCAGGTAACTTTCTATAAATATTTGGGGGTGCTAATTGACGTTAAACTGAATTGGGCCAAACGTTGGGAAAACATACAAGACAAGACTATGCAGCAAACTCAAACCATCAGTAAATGTATTGGAAAACAGAGAAGTTAGTAAATGTATTGGAAAACAGAGAAGTTAGTCTCTCAAGACAATCTTGTTATTATATAGATGAAATAGTATGGCAAGTATGATATGGTGCAGAAGGATGGCCCAACAAATAGTATAAGGCAATAAAGACTGTGGAAGAGAAAGTCTTGAAATTATTGTTAAGACTTCCTAATTCAGAATCACTCATCTGGAATTTGACCTAATGGGGATACCAACTGTGGTAGTTTACAAAAGGGTAATGTGTTGTGTAACTCATGGAGTTGGGCAGTAACACGATCACAGTAAAATGATTTCAATACTTTACAGAGAGGCAAGAGAGTGAAAGAACTAGCTGCTGTTCTCAATGTTTATAAGTCACGAGTGGAGTCTAGTTCCTTACAGGCTACCTGTAAAGTTTTTAAGAGATCAGTTAAAAGTCTGATGAGGCCCTATTATAGAGAAATTGTTATTGTAAAATTGGCGACAAATGTAAATAGTGGTAGTTTCATTCAATATATGTCGAGACGAGATAAAGTGCCTAAATATAGAGATGCTTACTTCACTAGTTACATACTGGTACAATATCTTAAAATTAAATTTAACATTGTTTTCTCATTGGAAATAGAGGGTGCCAAGTTGTCAACATTTCGGAAGGAGCGGCTTTGCAGATTGTGTGGGGAGGACTGTGTGGAATCCATTGAACATCTGTTGCTTAAATGTACAAGTTTGGACTATTTACGAGAGCGATACCGCAAAGCTTATTGTAACAAGAATTGTTTATGAGCCATAGGTTTTATGGGATCTTTTTAATTGTATATATTTTCTGGTGCAATTCTATAATGTGATTATGGAAATTTGATATGATTTATCTGATGTAATTATTTGTTGATTCAATAATTTTAGGATTAATTGATGGTGTGTACAAAGTCATTATTTGGCTCTAAGTATATTGTAAATAACTAAATGAATAAAATCAGTTGTAAGATCCCATTTTCCAAGGCTTTATGGACCTGAGCTCAGCATTTGATCATTTGGTTGTGTAAATCGACAAAAATTATGTAAGTAGTTTACTGAACGTTAGTCCCTATATTATTTGTGCTTCTTGATTGATAAGCAGCAAGCTTTAGGAATGCTCAAGTGAATGGGCCTCATTCCGAGTATGGCGGTAAGGGATAGCGGCCACCGGTAACGAGACCGGTGGCGGTAATCCCTTACCGCCATACTCCGAGTTCCCTTTGCGCCCTCGCCCTTAACGCCTGCTTTGAGCAGGTGTTAAAGTCGAGGGCGCAAAGGGGCCTCCAAGCCAATAACGGTGACCGTAATGAACGGTCACCGTTATTTGCATCTTTCCCATTCCCATTGAGCCCTATGGGGGCTCATTTGGGAATGGGGAAGAGCCTTGGTGAATGGGGAATTACCGCCCCGCCAACCTTGGAATGGGGCGGTAATTCCGCCATCCACCAAGGCGCTGCCGGTCCGGGTACGGCGTCAACCAAGGCGTTAATAGCGCCATTGGTTAGCGCCGTACTCGGAATGAGGCCCAATGATTTAACAGATGAATTTCCACCTTCAATTGAGGTCCCAATGAAAAACATTACCTTATTAACTTTTGTAGACTGTTGTGTCCTGATTGCTCTTTCAGGCTCTAGTAAATGGATGCATAGTGTAATTTTATTTGAATTTTTGTTTAGCATTGGCCTTACCCAGAGGGTCTCAGAGCATCTTAGATGGTTCAAAGTTTGAAAAGGTGGGAGTTGAAAAAAATATATTGAGGAAAGGGTGGGAAGATTAGGGTGACAGGTGATAGCAGTGGAGGAGGGCAATGTTATACGTGGGGAAACAGGCATGTTTTGAGACTATTTCTGAAAGTGATGATGGAGGATGCAGTGGGTTTGTGAAGAGGTAGGATGTTCCATGCCCTGGGTGCCCAGTGGGTAAATGCATGTTTTTGAGTTTGCAGAGCAAGTTTCTAGAAGGTGCTGGCTGGCTTGCTTGGTGTTTGTGTGGGTCCTGGCTTTGAGTTTGTCATGAAGTTCAGATGGAGTTTTTAGATGGATGCCTTACAATACAATGCAGAGTCCTTTTAAGGCAATTATTTGGGGGTATGGGGAGCCAGTGGAGCTGATCAAGAGTATGGGTGAAGTGGGAATATTCGGGTATGTGGAGGATGAGTCTGGCTGCTGTGGTTTGTATGGCTTGCAGGGGGAGGGCAAGGGTGCTGCTGAGGAGTCCAGTGAGGAGAGCATTTCCATAGTCGAGCTTAGAGAGAACCAGTGCTTGAACTGCAGCATGGAAGTGATCAGGAGGAAGAGTATGTCTGATTTTGCCTAGGAGGAATAGGGGGGTGCACAAAATGAGGGTGACATTTACTGTGCCCAAGCAGAGAGGGGTTTCGGGGGTGTCCCCGCTCTGCTTGGGGGCCGTAACAGGAGTTGGGGGTTGTGGGGGTGTCCCCTGCTTACCATTTTGGAGGAGATGATGCCGCAGGGATAGCAGGGTGCAGGCGGCACACACAGAAGTGTGCCGCTGTGAAAGTTAAGTTGGGGGTGGGGGGTCGGAAGGGAAAAGCAGGCCAGGGAAGCGGACACAGTGATCTATATGATCACTGCGCTGTGCCGTAACTGGCATCTGCATTTCGACCATCGCAGTTATGGGCGGCACAGTGATCACATAGATCCAATAGTTGTAGATTGCATGTTTTTGTTACAGTGACCATGTGGTGTTTGGAGGAAAGGTGCGGTTCGATGGTGAAGCCAAGGGATTTGAGTGTGGGGAGGGACATGTGCGGTTACTGTGGCAAGTTCTTGAATGCAGGGGGTGAGTTCAGGTTTGTACATTGAAGGGGGCAGATGAGGAGGTATTCTGTTTTGGAAGGGTGGAGTTTGAGGACGTGGGTTGCCATCCAGTTGATGATGGTGGAAAGACAGGTTTTGAGGGTGCGGAGTTGTGAAAGGGATGACATCTGGAAGCAGAGTTGTGTGTTATCTGCATATTGATGGAAATTGATGCTGTGTTTCCTAAAAGTATGTCCAAGGGATTCAACATATAGGATGAAGAGGAGTGGAGATAGAGAGGAGTCTTGCAGGTCCTCATACTTTACAAGAGTGAGGTCTGATCTATAATTGACATTGAGACAAAGTATGTCCTGTCAGTGAGAAAGGAGGTGAACCAGTCAAGTACAGCGCCAGAGAGTTTCATCTTGTGTGTTGGATGTCTAATAAAGTGGAGTAGTTGATGGTGTTGAAGGTTGCAGAGAGGTTGTGGAGTACTAGTAGTGCTGTGTGTCCTTTGTCTGGGATGATGTGGAGGTCATCAAGGATGTGAAGAGCAGCAGGCTCAGTGCTGTATCATGGTGGAAAGCCAGATTGGAAGGGGTCCAGTAGGTTGTTTATGCGTATCTGTCGTTAAATTGGTTAGTGACAAAGCATTCCATGATTCTGGCGAGGTATGGCAGTATAGTAATCGGGCAGTATTTTTCAGAAAGTGTGGGGTCAATAAATGTTTTTTTAGAAGGGGTGAAATTTGCCCAGTTGTGGGTACAATGGTACCATGGTATATGGTACCATATGCGAGACAGGAGTTGATGATATTGAGCCAGTGGGGAGCTAGGGTGGAGATGCAATTGGATGCAGCTTGAGATGGGCATGCATCATCCAGTAAGTGTACAGATTTTGTTTTGCCCGCGAGGGAGATGAGGGTGTCAGTGTTGATGGGGTGGAAGGTCTCCCATGTGTTGGAATGTTTGGGAATGGGGGTGAGTGGGGGTGAGTGGGAGAGCTGAGGGTAGAGCGTTCCTGATGTTGTGTATTTTGTAGTAGCTCATGAGGGAGTTTCATACTGCAGTGGATGGGAGTACGGAAGGTGTGGAGGATGTTATGTCTGAACATGACTTATGGTTAAACACAGAAAATCGATTTTATTGTGTATAGGACCTCATATTACAAAGCTCTATTTTTGCTGCTAGCAGTAAATTAAACTGGGCTAAGCAATTCCCCTATTTGGGGATTATGTTTTCAAGTAACATGCATTTTGGATCCCAAATGGAAAACACTGTGATCAAAATGGCCCAGGTTAATGGTGCAACAGTAAAATACAGCAATGAATTAGGTGGCCTCAACATGGACCCAAATGTATCCCTTTATTGTGTGAAAGCTGTTAAAAGCATAATATATAGAGTAGATGTTTTGGGCCATGTGAATGCATTGGTCATGCAAAAATAAGAAAACATGTTTGTACATGGTGTTTTTTAGGTTTCAAAGAGCACTCATACTTTTCTGCTACCTCTGTAGGCTAACCTATGTTGTATTGCTGTTACAATGTATTAAAGTAAGACCTATTAACTGTGAATAAGGCATTGGAAGAAAGGTACATTCCATTTTACCCACAGGAGTATGCAGGATTTGGCAGCTTCTAATGTGGGTTTTGTTGGCCGTTTCTGAAATGTATTTTTAAAAACTAACATAGTTGGGCTGTCCACAGATATCGCATGACCCATCCATAACAAGGAACTCTTTGAAATCACTGACTGTCAGCTACTTAGAGTGGAAAGTTTCATACACACTAGTTTGAGAAATGACTTAGAAATGAACCAATCAATATCTGGACATGGAGTTATATCCTTTATCTGACAACTATGATAATTAGTTTAAAACCCACAAATGCAAAGTATGTTGTTGTTTAATCTCAAGGCTAATAGATTTTCCCCATTCTCATCAGTAAAAGACTGGAGAAATAAGAATATTTCAGTGCAACAGCTCAAGTCTGTCTCCCTGTAATATGATCGAGAAGGAAGATCAATCACATTTTCTATTTTTCTGTACTTTTAATAAATCCACACGTAAGAAGTATTTGATTCCCATTTAAGGCAGATACATTTAAAGATTGGAATGAAGCAGAAAGACACCTGTGTTATTTGCCAAATAAATCAATTGCCTTGACACTATAAACATACATGGAAATATGTACACAAATAAGAAACAGTATACGCCAGATAATTCCCTTTTTGCAGCTATTTATTAATTTTAATTGTGGCCATATTGATCTCATGTTAGTCTGTGTTTTTTGTATGAAATGTAATAGTCAAGAGCGAGTAGAGCGCTCGCTTTGACATCAGTGCAGAGCCTGCGAACGCAGGTTTGAATCCCGGCAGCGCAAAACTCAGCGTTTCATCCTTCCGAGGTCGATAAATGAGCACCACACACCGTGGGTAATAATTCGTAGCGCTATATAAATGCCAAATTATTATTATTATTATTATTATTATTATTATTGAAAATGTGCTCTGTATTGTAAAGTCTAGATCTGTTATAATTTCTTAATTACTTCTAAATGTACAAAATGTACATATTTCATTCTTGTAACTGTATTGGTTTTATGGAATTGTTTCCAAAATAAACAGTTATTGAATGAATAAGTGCATGAGATTATCATTCTCTCAGTTAACAGGGCGATCCAGACGTGGACCCCTTGCTCACTGTTCCTGATGGTACTCTTGTTCAGAAGAGAATTGCCTAGCATTTCGGCGCTGGACTGCCCCTGGGCAGGACAAAGGCTGATATGCAGGGAAATTTCTTCTCTGTGAAAGGGACAGTGAGCTAAAGACTTGGTCGAGTCTCTCCCAGGGATTATTCACCCAAGAACATGTCATTGGGCTGTGTTCGTGCTGGTAGAGAGATTCCCAGACCCCCCTTTGTTTTGCATTAATTAACTTTGGGTTTCACCCTAAGTTAACAGGGCGATCCAGACGTGGACCCCTTGCTCACTGTTCTTAGAGAGGCACCAGTTTCACCTCACTGATGATGCCCAACAAGGCTGAAACACGTGTATGGGGTTACTGATGGTACTCTTGTTCAGAGGAGAATTGCCTAGCATTTCGGTGCTGGACTGCCCCTGGGCAGGACAAAGGCTGATATGCGGGGAAATTTCTTCTCTGTGAAAAGGACAGTGAGCTAAAGACTTGGTATAGTCTCTCCTAGGGGTTATTCACCCAAGAACAGGTCATTGGGCTGTGTTCGTGCTGGTAGAGAGATTCCCAGACCCCCCTTTGTTTGCATACATTAACTTTGGGTTTCACCCTAAGTTAACAGGGCAATCCAGACGTGGAACCCTTGATGCCCAACAAGGCTGAAACACGTGTATGGGGTTACTGATGGTACTCTTGTTCAGAGGAGAATTGCCTAGCATTTCGGCGCTGGACTGCCCCTGGGCAGGACAAAGGCTGATATGCAGGGAAATTTCTTCTCTGTGAAAAGGACAGTGAGCTAAAGACTTGGTAGAGTCTCTCCCAGGGGTTATTAACCCAAGAACAGGTCATTGGGCTGTGTTCGTGCTGGTAGAGAGATTCCCAGACCCCCCTTTGTTTGCATACATTAACATTGGGTTTCACCCTAAGTTAACAGGGCAATCCAGACGTGGACCCCTTGCTCACTGTTCCTAGAGAGGCAACAGTTTCACCTCACTGATGATGCCCAACAAGGCTGAAACACGTGTATGGGGTTACTGATGGTACTCTTGTTCAGAGGAGAATTGCCTAGCATTTCGGCGCTGGACTGCCCCTGGGCAGGACAAAGGCTGATATGCGGGGAAATTTCTTCTCTGTGAAAAGGACAGTGAGCTAAAGACTTGGTAGAGTCTCTCCCAGGGGTTATTCACCCAAGAACAGGTCATTGGGCTGTGTTCGTGCTGGTAGAGAGATTCCCAGACCCCCCTTTGTTTGCATACATTAACTTTGGGTTTCACCCTAAGTTAACAGGGCAATCCAGACGTGGACCCCTTGCTCACTGTTCCTAGAGAGGCAACAGTTTCACCTCACTGATGATGCCCAACAAGGCTGAAACACGTGTATGGGGTTACTGATGGTACTCTTGTGCAGAGGAGAATTGCCTAGCATTTCGGCGTTGGACTGCCCCTGGGCAGGACAAAGGCTGATATGCGGGGAAATTTCTTCTCTTTGAAAAGGACAGTGAGCTAAAGACTTGGTAGAGTCTCTCCCAGGGGTTATTCACCCAAGAACAGGTCATTGGGCTGTGTTCGTGCTGGTAGAGAGATTCCCAGACCCCCCTTTGTTTGCATATGTTCATAAACTGGTCACCGTGAAATATTTCCACAATACAGGTCTGTTTCCTACTGTCCATTACATATAGACGTGACTGGTGGCCACCCTACGATAATTAGAGATGAGAATGTTTGGATTTTTTCAATGTTTTTGCAGACATTTTGAAAAGGGTTTTTGTGTCCAACCTATCTACATGTTTTGATGATGAAATTTCGTAAGATTTTCCCTCAACATTTTCTCACAGGAATGTTATAATTTTGCAGTTATCAAGATGATACCTCTAGCAATGAGTCGCTGTTGATAATGGCACACAGCTCGTGCACAATAATCTCACATATATGGCATTGATACTTGCGAGAAGAAGAAACACAATTAAAAATATACTTTCTCAAGCTGCCCACAAACTCTATATTTGCCAAAATGCTCCTCTTTATCTCACCCCACATCCAACCGGGCAGACAGAAAAGTGCCCCAATGTCCATTCTTATATAGTTGTAATTGTGTTCTCATGAAACTATGCCTTTTTTGAAAAATAAACAAAAATGAATGGAAAAAGAGTATTCCCTAGCCCATCAGACAAACTCTAAAAAAGCCACAGTTTCAGCAATGCACCATGGGAGATATATGAAAGTCTTTGGTATCAGGCTACACAGCTATTCAGCAGATAGACAAAGAAAAAATTCATGTGTGGTTTCTCACCAAACCAACAACATATGCACAAAGTTTGTGCTGCTCCTGAAACAAAATTGTAGCAAATTCATCCAGCTATTTAGGCTGTTTGCGTGTATAATAAAATCACATTTTCCTTGTGGAAAACCTAATGTACAAGTTCAAAAACACTGCTTTATTTCACATTTTATAACTTTTAAACTAATGGACAAATATGCCCAAAACCTTTCAGTTTTGAGGGATCTAGACCAAATAAGATATTTGGAACATTCCAGATCGCTGCATCAAACGAGTGAAAGATTATTAGGAATAAAATTGTCACAAAGTCAATGGATCATAGATTTCACTTTATCTATTGGCTACTCTATCAAACATAAAATAAAAGAATAAGTCTAATACTGCTAAATAAATGTAATACAACAAATGGCTGATATTGTACAGACGTGTGAGTCTTCAGAAAGAGGCACAGTAACATTGTGTTAGTGTAGCCTTTTTAGAACCTCTTCTAGCACTTGATTCAACATAATTAAAAACATTAAATGATATACATGATTCTCATTTAATTATTGCCAACTCTACTTTATTAGACAGCCCAACTGAAAGAGCGAGATCCCCTTCTTAGTTATTTACATCAGCACGTCCTTATTTCTTCTGGCTCTGCAAGTTGCATTATAGTTGTTATTGAAGTTATACAATTGTCATCTGGCGGAAGTATGAATTAGTACAGCACTTATAGAAGAACTTACATCTATTTGTGTTAAGGGTTGGTTTGTGAAATTTGTTCTCCACCCTGAGGAAGCCACTGTGCCCACCGGAAAACACTCCCCGAAGAGAGGAGCTAGTCCTCAGCAGGGAGGAAAACCTGCAAGGTGATGTGTTGTGAATAGTAGTAATCACCGAGGTGACCAACCAGGAATGTACCAGATTCAACGTGGCCCGGTCTAGGAGTCAGAGTACAAATGGAAAAAACCATGAGCTGCAGACAGGTCCTAGAAAGGCAAAAGCTGGAGGGTGCATACTGGACCCAGGTGAGATGAGACACCAGGGTGGCGCAGTGCCAGGTGAGAGGAAGAGGAGGGAGAAAGCAGTCACAAAGAATGGGGAAAGAACCATAACAAACAAATGAAGAAATGCAAAGAATGTACAACACCAAGAAAAACGTACGCAATAAGGCACAAGGTATCAGCATCTTCCTTCCCCGTATGTGCATTCATTTTGGCATGCTGGCTCTTCCTCTCCATGAACTGGAATGGGAAATAGGAGGCCTGAAAAGGTGCACAGCATCATTGACATCTTGGAAGGGGAAATTTAAAAAACTTAATATGCAGATCCGACAAAGGCCATTGCCACCATTGCTGCTGTTCCAGGTGAGTCCTGACCATTTGCTTTGATCTCAAGAAATCTTTGATGGGCCCCTCTTGTCACCTTCAAGAGAGTCACTAAGTTGTGATTATTAATAGTGACTCTTTGAAAGTCAACTACTTGAAAGGGTAATGGAAATCTTGGTGTAATGGCAAAGCATGTAATTTGTGATGTCCACTCTAATATTTATATTTTAAATAAATTGCAACAAACAATAGGGGATGTCAGTGCAGTTGTGCAAGAAGACCCTTTAGCTTTAATGATTTATTGGTCTAGAACGAGATAAGTGGAAACAAAAAATAGACACACCATAATAAAAGGAACCATAGAGATGACATTTTTAGTTAAGCTTCCAATACATTTTTGATCATGAACACAGACTTGCAAATTGATTTATAAGCCATCACATCTTTAAAGGTTCCTAAATAAAAAAGGATTGATGGCAAAGAGCAAACAATGCTACTATTAGAGCAAACAATAAAAGACATTTTAAAATGCCACAAAGACCTCAAAATTCCAAGATGGTGAATTTGAGAAGTTGAAGTAATCAAAACAGTCGAGTATTGTTCCAACTCTTAAGGACAAGAAGGGTCCTAAGGATAAACCTAACATTTCTGAACTGAGTAATAAAGAGGAGAAGGAGGTTCCTTGCCCATTGGAGGAACATGTGGATACTGACTTCAGTGATTATCTCGAGTCACTTTTTAAGGAACGGATACCTATTCAAAAACCTACACCGGTTTTATGTGTTTTTACGAACTTCTTTATAAAAGTGGTCATTTCTGTATTTATGCGATGAGAATTTTACCTGTTTTTATTTCTTTAATTATGGATGGTCTACGCATACCCCTCTTCATTACCCCACACCCTGGCCAAAGTGACCACTTTATAAAATAAGTTGTTAAGATATGTGTTATACTTACATCCTTTTCTCATAATTATATATTAAAGATGACAAGATTTGGGGAAGGAAAATAATCTGATTGTTTCGATCCTCTGATCTTGAGTTTTCAATCAATTATCAAGGATGTAAACTCTTCCTTGATTAGACAAAACGTGCGGCAAATCATGTACCAGATTCCCTCACTACGAGTGGTCACCATACATAACATTGACCGGTTAGAATTTCATAACAATGGGATATTTACCCAGGGCAATTTGCTAATTAAATCGTAGGTCAAAATTAAGCTGATTCTTGCTGACCCTGACTCTCTATGAGCGTTGGGATATGATATTTTTTACAAAAGCAAAATAATCTCCCTTTACAAACTAGATTTGTTTTAAAGAGAGATTGTTTATCGGCATTGAATGTGAAGTTGAAAAGGATGCTGCAAACTGCAAAGTTATATCATTTTACTATTAAATGTAACTGTAATAGTTAGGTAGACAGGATAGTGTGATTCAATACCTTTGAATCGCAGTCCCAAATTCGGATAATGACTGGAAATGGCTACCACATATATTTAAAATACAGATTTTGATAACCATTTTAAATTATTTTGCTGGAACTCACATGGTTAGAACAACTTTTTAATTAAATCGAAAGATATTAGATTACGTATCCAATCATGATGTTATAGTTTACAGGAAGTTTAGTTAAGCAATCTTCCGATTTTGGATGTTTTTTATGGTAGTTTGAAAGAGACACTTAATGGTCTCTTGTTCGTAATCGGAAATACATCTCCAATAACCAGAAAAAAATGTTCCAAAAAATAATTAAGGAACTTGATTCTGTTGATGATTTGATCTATTTGCCGAAAATAACATCTAATAAAATGAATACAATTGAACCTAATGAACTAAGTATTGCATGGGCAGAGTTGCTAAGATCTTAGCGACTGGTAGTGCATAATGCGGGAGATATAACTGAAAAATATACTTTTTCAATGGATTACTTAAGTCTATTTTATACCATATTTTCATCTCTATACATCTTTTTTGTTCAATTTCAAGTTCAGAGGGACCTTGACTAGGTAGCATACCGCTTTCACTACCTGCTCCTTATCCTTAATAAATCTCAAAGACAGCCATCTAAGACATCTTTTGTGGGGGGCGGTCAATGTTAATAATGTGGGAAATCAAATAATATGTCTGCTAAAAATGACCCAGTGGTTGAAATGTAAGAGTATTTCGTGGAGTTCTTTGCAATGACGAATGCAAGGAAAAAAGTCAGCAACTCCTGTAGTTCTGTTTTTTTTTTGTATTGAAGTAGGTTCCGACTCTGAGTTGTCAATGTACTAATAAACGCTCTGTCAATCTGTCGGTCTCTGGGGTCTCTGGGCCCCTCTTGACGAAACGATGTGTCAGATGCAGCTAGTTGCTTGCGCCTTGCCCTCCTGGTGAAACGCATGTGCTGGTACCTGAATGCATGACTGTTAATGACAAATATATTGTTGTGACTTGCATGAAAACCTGTCCTATGTATGTACTTGTTCCTGTCCCTGGCTCCTTGTATACAGATGTTTCCAGCTGGACATTCCTTTCCACAAATACACCGTTATCAAGAAAATCTATGCTTGTCTTCGAATAGCCCATAGTGAATTAAAGGTAGTGATGAAAGCCAATGATTTCTTCATGGAATTATTTGAGCGAATCTTCACCTTGTGTTCAAATCATAACAATGTTGTTGATGTATAACAAGTATGTTAGTTGTTTTTTTCGGATTGTTGTTGTAGGAAGTCTTCCTCAAACTCTGCTATTTACAGGATGGCATATTAAGGCACCATTGTCGTGGCCGTTCCAGTGTTTGTTTGGACATTGCCCATTAAAAGAAATGGTGTGTGTATTAATCTCATGATTACTGAGGGTAACATGTTGTGTTAAAGAAATATGTATATGTCCCTTCTTTTGATTAAATAAATAGTATATCCCCACTTGGTCGGAGGGGTATCACCGTGGTGTGGGGCAACCCACATATGAAATAATGCTTAATCTCATGAGCACCATGATCACTCTGAATGGAATGACTATCTTGTTTGTCGTATTTTGCCAATTGTTATTTTTGTGAACTATTATTAGGTGTTGCAACCAGGGAAGTCAGACAACACTAGGCCTTCAGAACATGCAGTCAGGATTAGTACACATTACATTTTTAGTGCAGAGTTTTACAGCAATGCACCTTTACCTGTAAAATGAATACACTATATAACCTGCTTCCACTGCATTTTTAAACCCTTAATTCTGAGACATTTCTTTCCAATATTCACTCGCTTCCATTTTTAAAATGTACTTTCTCCATGTGCTGCAATGCACAAAAGATTACATTGCTTTAATTTGGTAAAGGAAAGCTTCTCTTTAAACACTTTACTGTTTGTACCTGCTTTGTCTGCAAGCTAATGGATCATTGTTTTAGATTTATAACTCGTCAATTAGATGACCTCAGAATGCATCTCAACCCTCACTTATGCCTGATAATATCAGGTGAAGATGGTCTCTGAAAATGCATTTTCCCTCACAGCGAAATATTCTAAGTTAGTTCAATAAAGATTTTAAAACTTAAAATTGTGTGAGTTTCCTTTTTAAAGTGCACTAAGACAGCGACAACCTATTTTTTTACAAATTTAATTTTCATTCAAAGAAATTCAACGTAAAGCTCTCCAATCTAATTCAGGGGCAACGTATACTTACTGGGAGAACACACATCTCATGATAGACTGTATTAGGCATTTCCTACATTTCAAAGTATCCAGCCTTATCTAAATACAAACTGCTTGTGGGTATATGTGGGGTATATGTGAGATAGATTATGTTATTTCGTTTTAATCTTTTACAAGGCTTGAAATTATTGAAGCATGACAAGGTATTAAAACAAATATGCAAAAATGTCAAATAGTGATTCAAATCTACTGATATTGATATTGATATTTTATTTCTATCGCGCTCGTACACAAGTGTTTCAGAGCAGGACAAAGCAAAGTAGGGGAACAGGGGAGAACAAAACAGCGATCTTACTAGGCCCAGTGACATTGAGAAAGTGCAAGTGCATGGGAGAGGGGGAGGCGAAAAGTGCATGGAAGGGGGAGAAGTGGAAAGTGAGAAGCAGAGGAGAAACAGATAAATAACAATAAATAAATAATAAAAGCAACAAACCGTGGTAGTGCAGCCAGCAATTTGCGAGTGCTAGGTTTAAGGCAGCAGACAGGGTAGGTCTGATAAGTGCAGGAAGAAAAAGGGGGGGCTGTGTGGGTACAGATATAGACCCCAGTGCAAGGGGTGGCCGGAGGCAGTGCGGGAGGGTGGCAGGGTGAGCAGGTAATAGGGCCCGGAGGACAGAGGGTGGCCAGGTGCACGGTGTCAAGAGAGAACAGATCAGCAGGGGAGAGGCTGGGTGAAGGCAGAAGAAAAGAGGAAGGTCTTGAGGTGCTTCCGGAACCGGAGATGGTTCTCCTCAATTTTTAGAGTGGCAGGGAGGCTGTTCCAGAGGGAGGCCCCAGCCGAAGACAGAGATCTACCCCCAGCTCGTTTCTTTGAAAAACGACTGACCGTGGACCCTGAGGGATTTGAAGGTAGAGGAGCGAAGAGCTCGAGAGGGGAGGTATTTGCAGAGGGATAGCTGAAGGTATTTTGGACCCAGGCCCCAGAAAGCCTTGTGGACAATGCAGAGGATTTTTAATTTAATCCTTGCATCCACTGGGAGCCAATGGAGAGATTTCAGAGCTGGAGAGATATGATCCCAGGGCTTGAGGCCAAGGAAAAGTCTTTCAGTCCTGTTCTGGATTAGTTGCAGAGGGCGGAGAGTAGAGGCAGGTAGATTTAGAAAGAGGCTGTTACAATAGTCCAAGCTAGAGAGAACCAGAACTTGGGATACCATAGGCTTCTGGGGGGAGGAGAGGAAAGGCAGCGTACCTCTGAGGAGGTGCAGTAGGACATTTGACTTTTTAGAGACCTCAGAGATGTGGGCGGAGAAGGAAAGGGTGAGAGAGGGCGAGGAGGTGGCAGAGGGCAGCCTGAAAATGAGTTGAATGTCATTAGCTTAGCAGTGGAAATTGGAGCAGAAAGTGGCAATGCAGTGGGCGAGAGTTGCCAGGCATTGGTTGAAAACCCAGGGCGAGAGGTTAGACCCCTGGGGAACACCACAGGCAGAGAGAAAGACAGATGAAAGGAAGGACCCAAGTTGGACCTAGGAGGGTTGATCTGAGAGGAAAGAGGTCAGCCAGGCCAAAGCCTAATCAGTGATATCCAGATTTTCAGAGACGGTTGGTATGGTTGACCGTGTCCAAGGCAGGATCGAGGAGGATGAGGACAGAGGGAATGTTAGAGTCAAGGTTGGAGAGCAGATCTTCACGGATGTTCACAAGAGCAGTTTTGTGCTTCTGGCAGCTCTGAAGCCAGACTGTTGGTCATGGAGACAGCCAACAGAATTGGAATGAAGGTTAAGCTGAGAGATGGCCACATTTTCCAGGAGTTTGCCCAGGAAGGGAGTAATGGAAATTGAGTGATAGTTAGCCGGACAAGAAGGATCCCCTGTGGATTTCTTGAGAAGAAGATGCACAAAGGAGTGCTTTAGAGGGGAGGGGAAGGATCCCGTGGCAACGGAGTGGTTGCAAAAATCAGCAAGGGCCAGAGCGAGGGTGTCAATGTGGTCCTTGATGGTTTCAGAGGAACAGGGATGAACCTGTTTTGATGAGGCTTTCATAGATCGGACTTGTCTAGCGACCATTTCAGGGGAGAAAAGATGAAAGGACGAGAAGGATGGTGGGGGTGGCTAAAGGAAGGTCAGCAAGCACAGATGGAGAGGGGAGATGAGGGGTGTGGGTGGAGAGGGTGGACAGGATGTCCTGGGTTTTTGAAATGAAGTGAGAGGCAAGGGCATTGCAAAGAGCCTGGGAGGCAGCAGGAGGGGTAGAGACTGCAGCAGGGCTGGCCAACTCCTTGCAGATTTTAAAGTGTTCAGCCGAGTTGTTAGATGCCGCAGAGACACAAGCTTGAATGTGGACTCTCTCTTTGGTGAGGACAGAGAGTCGGTATTGCCTTTGTAGCAGGCGACAGGCCAGTTTGTCAGAGGATGAACAGGAAGTCCTCCATTCCCTCTCAGCTGCCCTACACTTACGTTTAAGTGTAGCTAGGCCAGAGTCATACCAGGAATTGCACTTGGCTTTGGGCTTCAAACGGAGCCTCATGACAGGGGCAAGAGCATCAAGTGTATCAGAAGTTGAAGAGTAGAGCAGAGACAGGGCTGTGTCAGGATGTGAGACAGCCAAAAGGTGGAGGGGAGGAGAGAAAGTGGCGGCAAAAGCCTCAACCAACACACGCTTCATGGGCCGGATGCCCGAGAAGGTAGGTGGCATTGTTGGGGTAGGCTTGGCTTGGGGGGAAGAGAGGCAGAGATGAGAGGAGAGGAGGGAGTGATCGCTCCAGGAGAGAGGAGTGGTCAGAGGGATGGAGAGAGGAGGTCTGAGGAGATCAAGACATCGAGTGTGTGCCCTGCAGAGTGAGTCGGGCCAGAGGGGAGGATGGACAGGGAGAGGGAGTCGCAGAGGTCACAGAAGAGGAGCAAGGAGAGTCTAAATGTATATTGAGGTCACCAAGGAGGAGGAGTTGAGTGGTATAGGCCAGGAGGGAGGAGGAGAGGTCTGCCCACTCAGAGAAATAGGGTGATTTGACCATGTGTGTATAGCATGTACAATGTTAATAGACCAGAGTAAATTCCATATAATTTGTTTTGTCCATAAGAAAATCATCAATGTGTTACTACTGTGCATGCCATGGTAAGAGCAGATCAGTGACAGGTGCGGCGGGGGTGTGCAGGCACTCAGAGTTGACCTGGGATAACCTTATCCATGCCCAGGAGAGAATAATTATAGCCATCCCTGAAATGTGCCCCTGGAATACTGATTTGGCCAAGATAGTTAAGTGAAAGCAAAACAAGGAAGAATTGCCTGCAGAGTATATATACAGTTATAAGTAATATTTGCCCAGCATTCAGGTATCACTAAGTCAGATGAAAACACTAAGGAGGAGATATCAAACTCGTTTGTAGTTCAACTGCTACCTAAGGTATAAGCACAGTTAAGATATGTGTGCATCAAACCCCTGGCAGAGCTGCTGGAGGTTTTGAGCAACTGTGTAGCAAGTCAAGAGTAAAAGAAGGAGAGCTTTTAGAATAAACTAATGAGCATTCAGCAGCAAAACTTCATGGGCAGGTACAGGGAAAGATAGGAAATACATAGAACACTGCCCAAAGGGGGGCAGAGCACAAAATAAGGAAAGGGGAGGTGTTCCCCAAAACAAATGGGACAAGTGGGAAAATAAGGGGGCTATCTAGGGCACCAAGATCAGACTAGACCCTGGGGCCGGCAAGGCCAGCAGGGACAATGGGGCGAGCAGGATCAGCAGAGAGAATGTGCACTGCAGGGAGTGCAGAGGACGAGATGATCGCCAGTAAATCTGCTAGTTTGTAGTTACTCAAAGCAGATAGGGTTTTTAAAGAATGAGGGACTATATAGACCTCAGAGACTGTATTTTCAGGGCAGCAGGGACATGGTAGTGTTCAGGGCCCCCCTGCGGATAATCTGACCATTTTTCCAGATGCAATCAGAGAGCTCCAGCTCCTTTCCCAAAAAAGAAATCATGCAGGTGTCTGAGTTGAGCAAAAAGGTGAGGTCCAAATGGATCCTATAATCCTAATAGATTAGGATTGACTTTATGTGCAATGTAATGTGGAGGGAATCTCTGTACCTTGCTTCGTTGACACAGGGGCCATTAAGTCAGCTCTGTGTATGGACACAGTACCCAATGTAAACATAACCACAGAAACTGTAAAAGCTGTGGGCATATCCAATACCGCAGTCACTCAGATACCAAACTCCTTACGATCACATGAGGACCTATCACCGACACACATGCCACCTTGTTGAGCGCTTCAGCACCAGTTAATCAGTTAGGCATATATTTATTATGCAAACTCAGGTGCACAATCTATTGTACACTGCAATGGGTGTTCCTAAGAATCCCCACACTAAAGCTGAAGCATTCCGTGTGATACTCAGACTGACCCAGAGAACGAATGGCCAAATGAGGGAGAATACTCAGATGACTTAAAAGCACTAATCAATTCTATGCCCATCTCTTTGTGGTAGACCCTCGATAATGGGGGGGGGGGTTCATCCAGACTGCTAAACCTGTAAGCATCAAACGTAGACACTTTTAATGAACTTTCACACATTTCTCAGAATCGATAACGCCCTAAGCTAAGAAAGGTATCACTCTCAATATCAAATCAATCCTGACTCCAGGTTTAATTGTCACAACCATCAGCCCACAAAACATTTCGATTCTGCCTTTTAAAAAGCCTGTAAAGAACACTTAACAATTTGTCTAAGAGCTGTGAATTCTGTAATAGTCTCCTCATTCCAACATGTGTCAAACCCAGCCACAATTCTGTCTTGCATCCCTCCCGAGGCAACCCATTTCACAATAGTAGACATGTACTCATAATGTTTTGCTGTCCCCATAGATAAAGACAGCCGGTACCCATTTCCATTTTTGTATAGAAGAATTCAGTACATCTGGACCTTTTTACCCAAGGAGTATACACAATCACCTAAACTTTTCTCCTAGCAGCTAAAGAAAGATTTAGATGACATAACATTTTAAATAAAATTAGTTTTAGTCGAATACGTGGACTATTTATTAATAGTGTCACCATCATATGAGGCATGCAAAAGGGTCACACAAGTCCTGTTAACTACTCTTGCTGATAAATGGCACAGGGTATCTAAGACAAAATTGTAGCTATGTACACAAAGAGTCCATTACATGGGACAGGACATTACTAACAATAATGATGATAATAATAATAATAATAATAATAATAATAATAATAATAATAATAATAATAATAATAATAATAGAAGTTCTCTGCTTAATCACTCCCTCCTAAAAGGAAGCTGTGCACACGATCTTGAAACCTCAGACAGTCATACGAATTTGAGCATTCTTAGGGATGATTGGGTATTGCCAGCAATGGATTTTAGGATATACAGAGATTAGTAAATCCAGACAACAGTACACTAAGTGAACACCATACAACCTGTACCGTGGTGTCCAGATTCTGAAGAGGCCTTCATTAAGATAAAGAATAGTCTGGCTTGTGTACCTGCACTAGGATTTCCCAATCATAAGAAAGGGTTCACCCTGTTCTGTCATGAGTGAAATTGTGTTTCCCTACCTGTCATTGCCCAGAAACATGGCATTGACCATAATTCAGTGGCTTACTATCTTGAAGAACTAGATCCTGTTGTCACAGGCATGCCACCTTGCATAAGATCAGTTGCAGCAGCTGCATTAGCAGAGGAACAGTGTGTGGATATTGATTGGAATCTGGCTTGGAGGTCTCAGTACCACAATCAGTAATTTCTGTATTAATAAAAACCAAAACCCAACACATGTCCGTGTCATGAGCTAGTAAATACACAATTCTCCTTTTGAACTCTTTCAATGTCACTTTGAGAAGGTGCTCAGTAGATAACCTGGTGTCTTTGCTCCCCACTTCTCAGGATGGAGGATCACATGACACCGAACCCCAAGATTGTGTAGCAATCACCAGTTGCTTATTGAAACTCTGTATAGACTCAATTTATGTACTCCTCCCTGAGGTAGACCTGATTTACTTAATTGATGGGCCTTGTTACCAAGTTATATCAGAATGGGAAAGTACTTGCAGGGTATGCAGTGTGTGAGCCTGTGGATCTGGTGGAAAGTCCAAGATCAGCCCAGGTTGCTTCTGCACAAGTTGCAGAAATGGTGGCACTCACAAGAACATGTAGTCTAGCTGCTGAGTATTCTGCTAAGATTTATACCAATACTCGATATGCCTTTGCGGTAGCACAGAACTTTGGTCAACTCTGGAAACAGAGAGGATCTCCTTTCAAAAATGATCAATATGTAAAGGCCCTCTTAAACACCATTCTGAAACATGCAAAATTGCCATTATCAAATGTGCTGTGCAAAAGTCCCTAGACGGTGAGATTAGGTGCAGCAATATGTTTGCAAAGCAAACCACTAAATTAGCTTTGGTCCCTGACTTAGAACATAGAATCATTATCCCTGTCAAGACTATCCCAGTCCCCTCTCTTTTCAAGAGCCAGGAATATCCGTTTTTAATGCTCGAAAATATCCCCTACAGTGAGAAAGACAATTGGATAAGGAAGGGTTGTCGATCACACAATGATTCTCTGTGGTGAGATGACCAGGGTCGATTAATGGTACCAAAGATATTGCTATCCCACCATGTTATGATGCATCATGGATGAGCCAATGTGGGAAGGGAAGGGATGGTGATGTCACTGAATAAGTCATTGTTTGTCCCTGAAATCTCTAAAATGGCTCAAGAGTACTTTACACGATGCACCATCTGCCTCTAGAATAATGTGAGGAATACTGTACCTGACAGTCAGGAAGCACACCCTCCCCCCTATGGCCCCTTTGTAGGTCTTCGGAAAGACTTTTTTCAACTTCCTCATTTAATAATTGGCAGTACCTTGTTGTGGGTTGAGGCATATCCATATCAGTGACTGTATTTTAAATACTTGTCAGAGATTGTTTACAAAGGTTTGGAGTGCCTGTTAGCATCAACATTGATGAGTGCTACCATTTTGTGAATAGAATGGTGAAACCGTTCTGTACTGTTTGAACGTGCAACACAATTTACATTGCCCACATCATTGCCAATCGGCAGGTGCAGTAGAGAGAAGTAATGGAGTCATTAAGTATAATTTAACCAAACGTGTCAGTTATCTGGGCTTAAACTCACAACGCCCTTATCCTTGTGTTGTTCATCAAGTGAAGCACGCCTAGCAGGAAAACTGTGATATTATATGGTCAACCTATGAGATTGCCTTTATCTACAACTGTTAAAGCTGCACTTAACCGACAAGAGATTTTTGGGGCATGTTAAATCTCTACTTTCAGTTTTGTTCACAAACAGGTTAAGGATGCTTTGCCTAAAAAATAACTTGTGCCCAAAACATTTGTGGCAACCAGGAGACCATGTTCTATTGAAGATACATCAGAGGTAGTCTGTTTTGTTGCCACAGTGGAAGGGGCCTTTACAGGTTCTATTAGTATGCAATTAAGCTGTTAAACTGCAGGGTAACCCGACATGGGTCTAAGTGACCCTTTGTAAGTGGGTTGCACCACATGTAAATATAATAGATGGAAATGTCTGCTGTATATTCTTTTTCTGTCTTAATCTCTCTCCTAGTTTGTAGTGCCTCGTGTACTTACATGGAATGAAAGCAGAGCCAACATCTTTTTAACATAGTGACTACCTCGGATGCCCAGGCCTCGCTGTGGTACAAAAAGGAATTTGTAGTGCACTGACAGGGAGGAACCTGTGATATGAATGGAGTCTAGAAATGTGGGATTGAGGCATGATTGGGTTTCCTGGCGAAACCTGCTATGTGTCCGTGGGTGTTGTTCCCTATCTGTGTACAATTAGTTGTCAGATGATGACTGTCTCTGAGCTTTGCCTGCTGAGTCACAGTCATTGACATTAACTCCTACAGCAAATGTGCTATTGGAGAATGAAAACTCTGTTACCAAACCCACCCAGGTCCTCAAAGATGTAGTGAACCATACCATATTTCCAATTGAACCCATTCACGCCATTCCATTTTGCACCCTAGACAAGGAAGAAAGGAAGTCATGTAGATTATATATAGGTACATGTACCTCAGGAACATGACGCAGATGGTTAGAGAAAGATTTCATAGAGGTAATGGCAGCAGGACCACTGATGTAGCTCCTGAGTGGTGGGGATTGGACCATTTGGTTGGAAAGGGTGGGTGCAGCCTAGAGGACAAGAGTGTAATGTTAGGAAAGGACTAGAATATTTCTATGGAGTTTGACTGTGTGAGTAGAGTTTAGGGTTTATGAGATGGCAGGGTAGATCTGAGGGTGAAATGAGCAGGGAGTCTGGCCCCTGTTTAGACCAATCCCCTGACGATCACATGACATAAACCTTGCCCTGCATCAATGGCCCTGCCCGTGAGGGGCAAATGTCCCAGCAGTCCACTGACCACAGCATCTAAACATGTTAGAGTAAGGTTTAAGACATACCACAGCGTTCTCACCAACATATTAAGGGAGGTGAAATGGGTGACTGCAGTCCTCAAATTTAAGGCTGACCTTTCACTGAAGTTTAGGTTCTTGCCTCCTAAAGCCTAAGCAGGGTATGGTGATGTCTGATTTGAGAGAGAGAGAGAGAGAGAGAGAGAGAGAGAGAGAGAGAGTGATAGAGGATAGAGACACATAGAAAAAGAGAGAGAGAGAGAGAGAGAGAGAGAGAGAGAGAGAGAGAGAGAGAGAGAGAGAAAGAGAGAGACAGAGAGTTGGCATTGGAAGCTGGAGAAATGGGACCTGTCTGGGAATGGCCAGGGGTCAGAGTGCAGGGATTCAGGTTGTTTTGCCTTGCAAAGCCTATTCCAGACCTCCCCCTGCTAACAAACTAGCATTTAGGATATCATGCAACCTTACACCACACAATCAAACCCCCCACAGAAGGACACCACTGACTAGCTGTTAGCACATCAACCCTAACCAAGCCACAGCTAAGCTCTCCTCATTAGTCCTGTCACACTCTCCCATATCAGTGGCTAAGCAGACCCACAGTACCGCAGTCTATCATATCTTGGGGTCTTAACTATGGATAACCTACTCCCAGGTTTCCTCTGCCAAACCCATAGAAAGTAGATTGGCACTCAGGAACTGGTACTGCTGACCTGCATTCATCAACACCACAGGTTTTGCATCTGCCTTTACCACTGACTTTCCCACTAATGAACTCCACCCCCCCTCTTTTCTCATATAGAGACAGGTGCAACTAGGCCACCAAGACCACTCTTCTCAAATACCTGTGGATATTTGACTATCCCAAGATGTAAAAGAGCCAGAGACTCGGACAATCTCTTCTCCTCCTTGCAGCTTAAGCTTGGAACAGGCTACCTGTGGATTTACGTTTGGAATCACGATATCTGGTGTTTCGGAAGCATTTAAAAATCTTCCCATTTGAACAATTTCCTCCCTGTTGTGTTCCTTGTTCGATGAGCTGCCACGCCTCGGAAATGATCCATGCGTTAGATATTATGTTTGTCCTGTCTTTCCTAGTCCTTTGTATTTTTGTAATTGTCCTGATGCTTGTGGGCTTTGGCGCTCTATAAAGAAATAGATAAATAAATAAATAAATAAAGGCAGATATGCGCTATACAAGTCCACTTACTGCTATTTACTGACCACCCTGAATCTCAGAAACAGTACTGAAGTGACAAGAGTGCGTCACAATGTATGCTTTATGCCAATACTTTTGTCTACCTTGATAAAATACCTAGTGTCTCCAATCTTTGAGGTATCTAAATTCCTGAGAAATTCACAGATGCATAGTCAATCTCTATGGTATGATACAGTTAACAAGATAGATAAGTATGGATTTCGGTATGCTATTTTGAATGCCACATTAGTTGTTTTAATATTTAACATCCCCTTGTCTGCATTTCAATTTACCACTATGTTTCCCAACTGCAAAGACGGGTTGGCCTCCACCTTCAGAAATATAAAGAAGTATTGCACAGACGAAGACGGAAAAGGGAACTAGCTCACTGAATTCGTAAGGGGGCCAATACAGCACTTGCGGTTACGTGTGTCCAAAGGGCAACGTTTTTTTGGCCATTTAAGCTTCATAGAATGAGCTGCAGGACTTAACTAGGGAACGAGCTCACCAATACAAATACTACAATTGCTACTCTCAGCAAGCTCACAAGAGATGCCCTAATCCAACTGATTAATCGACTGATAACATCACAGCGAATGCGGTCATGTGACATTGCCTGTAATGAGGTGCAAGACTGCTTGAATTCAAAGCTAATGAGTATCTATGATGATTTACAGCAAAACAGCTGGCCAGATATCCTGGGAAATAAATCTGGAATACCCAAGGCCCTGGAGAGACTTCAGGCAGTGCAGCGGGTAGACATGTGGACTCAGAGAATGCACCGTCACAACAATAGGCCTTTTGAAGGCATCAGAACACCTACCAGCAGAATCGTGCCAGGCCCGTTGCCTGGATGCAACTGGAACTGGGCCACACACAGGGAAGTGTGGGAAGTGAGACAACCTGGCAGTTTGGCCAGATGCCTCCTGTCTGCCCCAGGGATAACCCCTGACTTGTGGTTAGGAATTGTTTTGGAAACTGTGCCCCCTCAGCTACCCCAACTGGGATGCCTTAACACGTTATGGAAAGGGCAGGTAAGGCAGCCGTGATATCATTGACCACTAGGTTATTGTTCCATGGTGAGAAAACAAGTGTGCGAAGTTGGGTTATTTTACTATTACGGACATTTATTTTGTCTTGCAGACAGGAGCTAGACAGTTCAATGTGTGTTGGTGAGCCATAGAAAAAAAAGAATCTTTTTGGACAGGTCCCTCATGATATTAGGTGACTCAAAAGGTTATGAAGTGGTAAAACAGATTACTGACCATCAGAAATGTTTGATGGTATTAGAGGTGGTGTGTAATAAGCACAAAAAGTAATTCTAGGTAGCTCGCTGTATGGCAAATCTGTGTACTCCTACTGATATTGTATGTGATATTAGCAATGAAGTCTCTGAACAAACTTGTATCGCCATGGCAGGTCTACTCTACTGCTGTCAATAAATACAACATAAAAAAAATTAAAATAATAATAATACAAGGATGACCATGATATTTAATAAAGCGCCCTCTAGGTCCGCTCTATTCTCTTCAAAACCTGACATGTTTTCTTCTTTTGTTCAAAAGGGAGTGACGCTCTACAACAAGAACTGACTGAGCTTTCGACAGCTACATATGGTATGATAATTAAATGTACTAATGCTCAAATGGTACCCTAGAGGAATAGTAAAGGCCAAACGTTAATTAATGGCCCTAGCCAACAAAAACCTCCACTCCTGTAAAAACAGAAAAGGGGAAATGGTCCATATAATTGCTATGATATGTTCACAAGAAGCACACAAGTGGGTCTGTGGACGTATGCAGCTCCCCAGGTTGAGTTGAAAATGAAATATATAGATCTACAAATTTAATCTGGGTCGGGAATGGTGCTGAAATGAGGGAGTGGGATTGGGGTTTTCCTGACAGTTCATAGAAAAAAAATGTGTTCTGTTCATGATGTCACCCCCGCAACCCCATTCTCAGTGGTTATTAAAGTTCCTTAAATCGCAGTGTAATATGAGATTTATTGGCTCCAGGTAATGCTGCTTTCTATAATCTGGAATCTACATGTGCACTCAAACGTGCTGAGAATGGACATTTGGCCAAGGCCACAGACCCTGAATGAGTTGCTCACAATGGTCTGAACCTGCCCCAACAAAGGACTGTTCATGGGCATCTGATATCGTCATGGGGTGTAGGCCCTACACCCCTCTCCTGAGGAGAATGGGACTGGAAGTATGCAGCGCTGCAATGTTTCACCCTGAAATAATCCACCGTGTGACATCCTCTGGGCCTGGACAGAGGGCGGACTAATCCCTCTAGACAATTACCCTAATTGTTCTAAAGAAGGTGGGAATAGTGTGCCAGAAGGCCCGTTAAAGACCTTTTTCTAATTTTGGAAACACTCTGTAACTGTTTTAAGGAGGGTGTTTGGAGGGTGGAGGTGGTTAGTTCATTGGGAATGGGTAAATGCTACAATGCTGTCTGTTTGTCTTGCAAGCCAAAAGTAAGACACACTTTTTCTCAATTCATTGCTCGAAATTAAGATTGTCCTTTCCTGACATTAACAGTATCAAACATAGGCTTGGCATTCCCCAAGTCAGGTGCCGCACAATTGAATTAACACGCATTGCATAGCTGGCAAATTACCCAGAGGTGATAGGGGATGAACCATTATATAGAGTGGGGACAAATACAGAGTAGGACATCTATTCTGGCACTGAGGGGAGAGAAGAGGGTTGTGCGGCAGCATGTGGAGCAGTGGAAGGTAGGGGATGTATCTTGTGAGCTATAATTAGTGAGATAGTGGGTGGTCCTTCAAGCTTGACGACGTAGAGTTCAAGTGCTGACTGGAATGATAGGATGTTGGTGTTTGTTACATGTGGCTTCCTCACTGAACTGTCCTGTGTGTCTCGAGTGACTGTGAGGTTAGTGTCTGAGTGCTGCCATGAAGGGAATGGTACTCATTCCGAGTATGGAGGTAATCATGGCGCTATTGGGGCCATGACTACCTCCAATACCGGTACCGAATCCGCCCTCGTTCAATGGGGACTTACCGGTCTATTTTGACCATTGCGGGACCGGTAAGTCCCCATTGAAAAAGCCATTCCCCATTCCCATTTGAGCCCCCATGGGAAGGCGCTAATAACGGTACCGCAAATTGCGGTACCGTTATTAGCTCTAAAGTAAAACCAGGCGTTAAGGAAGGGACCCGCTAAGGGAACTCGGAATAGGGCGCAAAGGGATTACCGGGACCGGTGTCCTTACCGGTGCCCGGTATCCCTTTGCGCCCAACTCGTAATGAGGCCCAATGTCTACCACTGATGGTTCCACCCAGAATCATTTGAAATCAGTTACCTGGGTAGCAGGAACTGGTGGGTCCCTGTGCATATGTTCACCAACTAATAAGAGGACTTACCTGAGAACATACAGTGACTCCTGATACCTCTTCTTCTTTACTTGTATTCAATATTTGACAACAAACTGGTCTTCTCAAAATCATCAGAAGGATCAATGTGTGACCAGGGAAAGCTGTGACGGGGCAGCCGTCAAGCGTGGGACCCACCACACCCCAGTGAAGACCTACCGTCCAGGGAGTCCTACAGGTGTAAGGTAGGCTCAGTGAATAGAGATTGTAGGCCAGGATTTACAGCAAAGTTGGAGGAAGCACCATAGCACTGTGCTGCGACACATGCTGCTGCTAAAGAGCCCGGGATGGAGACAGAGTTCTGGCACAGCCAGATCAAAACAATCATTCAAGGATTCCGTTTGGAGGCCTATGCAGCAAGCACAGCATTCCCTCACACTGTCATGGTATGCCAGAAGCGAGTCATACTGGAAAGGCAAATGCGGATGGCAGCGACGAGGTCTGAAACAAGTGCTTAGATTCTGAATTGTGATTCGGCAGTGCAAGCACCAACTGATCTGCATGAGCATGAGTCAGCGGCTGCCAATAGTGATCTTCATGAAGAACCTCAAAATGACAGGCTATAGTGAAGTGATTGGCGGTAGCCATTGTAAAGAGAATGATTCCCTGGACAGGGCATTCGAGGATTTGCTTCTGATTTTCTAACGCTGTTGCAGGAATTAGTAAGTTATTATTGGATTGCAATTTCTGACGCAGGCTATCAAGCCAGAATGTTGCAGCAGGTGCAAGCAGTCCACTTCATATGGCGTGTCCTAAAAACAGAATGCTGTGGAGCAATACAACAAGATGATAAAATGTGTGCTGATCGCATCGATACAAGAGAGGTTTAGGTCTCCCAAGATTCACAATTGTGTGTGGGCATTATGGAGGGCTACCAAGAGCACGGGTTGATGAAATATCCTGTACCCTTGGCTGTTGTCTACTGTACAGGGGTTTGACAGAAATGTTATAATTTGCTGCTGCTGATATAGTATGACTGAGATCTACTAAATACGCAACTAAGACATATTCCTGGAATAGTGCCTCGATGCCCCTGGGCTGTGTGAGCACTTCAAAAATGCAAATAAATAAAATAAACATGTTGGTAACACATTAACACAAGGCTCTAGGGTACCCATTTGAAATGTAATGTTCATGAAATGCTTAAGTGCGTATTTATGTTTTTAACAGTAAGAGTTTCTCTCCACAGATGCCTTGTGGTATAAGGCAGTCATGGGCAACCACCATGTTAACTGCTGTTTTGACTCCACAGTTAGATGTGTGGGCTTGGCTATATGCTGACCGGTCGCTCCATGGACGTGCACAGTGGTGAGCTGCGGGGATGATGCGCATGTGAGTTATTACGATTCCGTCCACAAGGGCGGTGCTGTCAAAGTTCCGGCATGATGTTATGCTATGCGTGTCTACACATGTTCGTAATGACGCTCCAGCAAATGGGAGGGTTGCAGTTTACAATCCGGAAACTGGAAAGGCTGCAATTTCCATTAATCCAGCAAATGGAATGAATGCAGTTTCCACATATTGTCGAGTTAAACTGCAACTGCTGAGGTTGTGTTTCAAATCTTGAGTAGTCATTATCAAGGATCTGAGAAGGTTGTAATATTTCCTCAGATTGTTCCATTAAAAGGGGATGGTTGCAGTTTTCACAGATCAACAACTGGGTTTCTGCACTTGTCCAACTTGTTTCTGCATTTGAGGTGTACTCTGGCCACAGGGGTTTGCTGTCTGATGGTTGGCTGTGTACATTGCAATTTAACGAAGGGAGATGTGTTCGACATGGTTCCATCTCGTGTCCTGCATGTGCTGAGGGTCTATAAGGTTTGCACCTGAGTGAAGTCAGTAAGAGAATGTGTCCCAGTGAACGTTCCACTCAGGACCATTGGAATTCAGTTACTTGGGTGGTGAGCACCATTGAGTCACTTTACATGATTACTCCTGCATGAGGTTTTCTCTCCATAATTCCCATTAAAAGGACTAATCTTAAAATGTTCCTGGACTTCAGAGACCTCTTGTTACCTGCATGCAACAGTGGTGTACTCAATGTCAGGGGGATGGAGGTCCAGTGATGGGGAGCTAGAAGAGTGGAGGAGTGGAAGCAGGAGGGTGCACAGGGTGGGTGAAAGACAGACAGATTGATGAGGGCGCCCGAAGGAAGGGTTCGAGAAGACTAGTAGTGGTAGGAATAGGATGCATGTTTGGTGGGAGCAAGGCCATGGCTAGATTTGAAGACAGGTGAAAGATGTGTGTGGAGGTACTCGTTGTGAATGGACAACTAGCTTGCATGGAGGCAGTTGTGAGGGTGGTAAAAACTGAAAACTTTATGAGCCTCATTACAGGGGTGCCGGTATCCTGCCGTTAATTCTGGCGGGATAGCGGCACATGCTAATACCTTTCCCAGCGCTTGTCTGCCAGTATTAACGGTAGATTACAAATGCCGGTTTAAACAGTAAATCCCCATTCCATGGAGTCTCATAGGACTCCATGGGGGGATTTTTCCAATATTACCGGCAACGGTATTACTGTGCCAGCAATACCGGCAGTTTTTTGCTGGGAAGGATCAGCATTACCTCCAGCTATTAGCTATAGGTAAATGCTCCATATCTACCGGAAGAGTTGTAGTTGGCAGGTCGGGTAAAAGTGCCAGTAGACATTATTACCGCCACGTTTACCGTGTACCGGCCTACTTAAATTGAGGCCCATAACTGGAATAAATATACACAGGTTTGTGGAGGATCTGGTGGCCCACAGGACAATCATTTCTATGCATTCTCCTCTAAAATGATTTATCTGACATAACGCTCATGCCCATAAGAGTTCATTGCACTTCCGACACCTCTCACGTGCAACCTCTTTTCCCTCTTAGCTCCCCCTGGGTTGGGGGCCAGTCAGATGTTCTAGGAGATTTTCCCAAACTTCACCACAGCAATATTTGCCCAGGTCCCTAGGTTTATACATGTTTCAATCTCTTTATTTTTCAAATTCAAACCTAGATCTGTGCCACAAGGTATTTTCTCCAGACATCAGGCATCTTTAAAGGGAGTGCAGTGAGAGATGCCCTAAGCTGCTTTGTGCTACAGAAATATCAGACATAACACATAATTATTTTTCTGTGAAAAATTCGAGTTTTTACACCCATTCATTAATGAGCACCAGATGTACACTAAACAAACATTGTCGTGTAATTCAATAAAATGTAATTACATCCAATGAAACCACGCAATTAACATCCAGTAAAGGCATCTGCCACCCATGCATCTACAATTCCCAAGTTAAAAGCAAAAAATACTCAACTCATCCCAGAATTAATGGATACAAATAGATACACAATTTCAAAGTAATGATTTCGTGTAAACACTTTCCTATGACAAAAGTGAAATGCTACTCTTTTTTTTCCAACATGTGAAAATCACATACAGCAACAGTGAAGTCTGAAAATATTTGATAAGGAAAGGGTGCATTTCCAATGCTTGATATGATCAAATTGCATGCATCAAAATATTGTGCAACAGGGTTCTGCAACCTTTGGCTCTTCAGATGTTTAGGGCACAGTTGCTATCAGTAGCCAGCATAGTCAGTAGTGAGGGATCATGGGAGTCACAGACCAAAACATCGGGCAATACTCATATTGCCGACTACTGCTCTACAACAAGTGGCCTTCACCAATTAAATTCTTGGAAGCCCACCCATTAGAAGGCTAGTGCCTTCGGGCTAAAATACATTTTTGACTGGGGGTTCATGAGACTTGGGGAGAGGGCACAAATGCATTGCTGCATCCCAAAAAAAATATAATGTATATACATACAGAGCAAGAGCAAAACAACCGTTTTGTAGGGCGTTTATATATGCTGTTTTCTTATAGAATGAAACAATATCCTTAACCATTTTTGCTTTTCTACTCAAGGAATGGGATACCTATCAATACCCTTCTCAAAGTATTCCCCTTCCCATTTAGTTCCATCTACATATCAACACTTCCTGATATCAGCCAGATCAGCCGATTGCAGATTCCTAATATCATGTAAATCATCATTGTTGTCACATTCTATGTCAAGAGAATTCTCAACAACAAAATGTATGCAATATGCATATAAATACATTTCAGAAGCTTCAACTTCAATCGGTTGCCCTAGAGACAGTCATGCAGTGCAGCATCCAAGAACCTTTTAAAACATATTGTTTATACATTTTTACATACAGTTTAACATATTAGTAAACCAGAATTTGTATGAAGTGCATATCAATTAGCTGAGTACTGTGGAAAATGTGGTCCTGGTGCCAGAAACTGCATATTTACTGAATAAAACAGTTGTTTAATGCCAAACATATACAAACACACACAATTCTACTTTATCAGGATACCGATCTCTGTGGGCCAAAGTAGAGGCACTGCCCATCTGCACTGTCCAGCCTTTCGCATTCAACCCCTGCATCGGTCCCGCTGAAATCCATTCCGTACTCCATAGCCACTCCCACCTAACACATGTAACTCCATCCCAAAGGATTTCATTGGCTACAAGTACACAACAGTGTTTCTTCTAATATTGCCTGCATCACCTACAAGACACTATGGGCCTCATTACAAGTCTGGCGGTCTGGAAATAAGAATGCTGGTAGCATTGTTCCGGCACCCTTTCCGGCCTGCCAGACTATGAAAATGCCTGCATGGGCCAGTGCTTCCGGCATGTCTGACATGCCAGGAGCACCGGCCCCTGCAGGTATGGTTTTCATGGAAGCACCAGCACCATTAGCAGCAGTGCCGTTGCTTCTGTGTCCCCAATCCTGTGGAGTCCACGGAAATGGGGACTTAAAGTTCCCGCCTCCTGACATCCTCGGCAATATCCCAGTGGCACCAGGATATCAGGTGGCAGAAACGGTATTACAAGGTCATTGGCAAGTTACCGCTGACCTACGCAGTGAGGCCCCATGTGTCTCTCCTACCTGGTCTAAATAGACAAATGGGACACAATAAGGCACAGCATGACGAGACTGAGGAATAAAACATACAAGAAGGAGACAACATGCCAATAAACCTTATGAGGCCATACACAAATCAGGCTTGGTCCCACCCCAAAAAGAAGCGGCCTTGCCCAAACTATTAGGCCACATTCCTTACACATGAGTCACAAGCAACCACAGGCATGTTTCAACCTCATTGGGCATCATCAGTGAGGTGTAGCTTGGGTCTCTGACCCAGCAGGCTCTGGCCAAACGTCTGGGCATACCCATCCCACTCGTGGTGAAATACGCAAAACCAAAAGGAGATGGCTGAAAGATTTGTAATCATTCATCATGACAGGCACAACTCTGGGCAACCGCCTTATAAGATCTCCGCAGTGCTCACCTCCTAAATCTCGTGAGTGCACTTTGTTGTATCCCGTCATGAGATTTTCATGCAGGTGTACTATCGGATCTGCCTGGCTTTTACTCTTTCTTTGTCCTCTCTCACCCGATCGACAGCATGTAAGTGCTAACATGGATGTGCTTATTTCATGAGATCTTTAGACATTTCTATCTATAGAAACAGCACCATTTTTGGGTGTACATTCGAGCCAGAGGGTCTGATTATTTACTGCAGGCAGTCAGTCAAATGTGCCCTATACAACTCATCATAACACATTGTTGTCTACCAATTTAGCGAAGCGAGGCTCTAACTTTAAAAGATACACAGAGTATGATTGGCTGGTAAAATAGCTCTGAGAGTTAAGCGCTTGCCTCGAATGTCTATAATCAGCCTTGTTTGAGCTGACTCAACCCTTCTTCTCTTCCAGGCTAATTGAATAGCTATTAATTTTGCAGGATAATAACACCTAACATTACAGAATTTAGAAGGTAGAGGAATCCAGCACTAAGTGCTACACAAAAGAGAGGTAGTGCTTTTCAAGAAAAACATTTGGTCCGGGGAAGGCATACTGCGTTACACCTGTCATGGCTGCAGCGGCACCTGCCTGTTCAAACTGAAAGTAATACTAGTCATTAAACGAATCGGTTAGATCTCTTGCAAGTTACAATAATGGTGTGTGATGGGTGCAATTCACAAACATGTATGACATTAATAAACAAAATATCTGATTAAAGGATGAGATGTTTTACAGGTAAATACACAACGTAAAAACAATGAAATTTAAAAAAGAATATACGAATTACAGGTGCCAAATGTGCAATAATGCTTGTTTTCCCCACATGTAATACAGAAGCAAGCGCCGGTATACATTGTCAATTCTCTGTTCATAGTGATTGTTAAAAATACATGTGGCAGAGTTTTCAAAAAACTAGAAACATGTCAGAAAACATAAAAGGCCGCACATTTGAACATGGTAACCCTACCATGACACTGCCAGCCTGTTTTGGCAGATCTGTATTAGCTGTCCATGTTGGGGCCATGAAGCCCTGTCAGGGTTAGAGCGTATACACTGGGGTGGTATTTGTGGACATGTGATGATGTCAATGGACCTGGCGCATCGCAACATACCACGAACCACGAAGGAACATTCTGCTACAGTTCAGTCCTCCACGTTGCAGCTTGCAGATCTTTGGGACTCGTGTGTCTTCTTACATCCATCGCTTGCGATGGCGGCATAATGGTGGTTAGTGTAGAATTACCACACATGAGAGATTTGAGCATTTAATGAAGACTTGGTACTGCTCCAGCAACCAGAGTCCAAAAGCATGCTCACAGAGTTCCCTTGCTGACATATTGTATCATACGGAACAAATGTATTCGAGTAGCTACATTTCTTCCCGTTTAACCTGGTTTCTAATACTGGCATTTACACATGATCACATAGTGTGATACTCGAATAGTACTCAAAATTGCGAGCAAACAGGCACGGGCTAAATGATGGTGAGAGGCAAAATAGTGATGACGCTAGAAAGGCGGCGGCGAAAGGCCGTGTAAATGGCAAAGGTGTGCGATTCCACCTAACATATAAAACAACATGTACACTTCGACCCTTATTCACAGAATGTTTTCCAATGGGGGGATGCCATTATAAAACGCTTCCATGAATTACGCCCTTAAATGGGTATTTACATAAGTAGACTGTCAGGGCCATTCCCTTGCAGATACGTCATTGCTGTTATTTATAGCATCACCATGTGAAAGCCATCAGGTACGATTGGAGACTGGAGGCATTTTGCATCCCATGCCTCCATTTGGGCTCATTAAAATACGTGTGCCTTGGCAAGTATATATATATATATATATATATATATATATATATATATATATATATATATATATATATATATATATATATATATATATATATATATATATATATATATATATTGTGTGTGTGTGTGTGTGTGTGTGTGTGTGCATCTCTGTAGAGGAGCAACTGTTCCGCAAATTCTTTGAGTCATTTCCTAATATCTGTCTGGCCAAAAAATCCTGCTGGGGTTTATTGCATGTTGTAGTATGTAAGCAAGGCTACTTAATATGGAAACAGTTTTAAATGGCAACAGCCTGCCTGCTGAATGACAATAACTACGATGTGTACATTCAAGAGCCCCACAGAAGTCAGTAATTAAACGACACTCAGCTGCAGCCATTGGTCAACACGACCAATTAAATGCGCCCTGTTGCCAACACTAAGTCCTGAATAGGTTGTTAGTGTTGTCAAAGCCCGCGGATAATGAACTGCACACACGCAGGGATTAGCTGATTGCTGGGTACTTTATCACAAAGTCGGCAGGCTGCAGAGCATTTGCATTTCAAAACATCCCGTTTAATATTCCTACTGCCTCCTGAGTTTCCAGCCCAAAGAAAAACGTGCCTGCCCATTCCTACCGGACTGGGGTCGTTTCGAATCTCGCAAATGAGATTTTGTAAGCAAAGATATGACTGCCATGCTCATTTCAGATTTAAAGTAAACCGTAATGTAAAAACGGCAAGTTCTATTTCACTGATGTGAATGCAGATTTCTGTCTTGCGGTTTGTGACACTGGAAATCCATATCTGGTGCAGTTATAAAAATGTATTCTTCCCCAGTACAGATGCCACCCTTAAGTAAGTAAGAGAGTGGGTGTGTGTAAGAGAGCGAGAGAGTGTGTGTGTGTGTGCACGCACACACAGATTTGTTCTGCTTATCCTATTATATCGTCCTATAAAAAAGTGTATTCAGTTCACATTTGAACACCCATAGAAAAAAAAAACAGAAGAATACATTGATTTGCCCGGGGTCACGCACTTCAGTAAAGTGGTGAAGCCAGGATGTGAGACATGCCATCAAATTAGAGACTTGACGGTATGTCAGTTGTAGTTGGTAGAAATTTCAAGAATACTCTCTTTTAAAGTAACTACTTGAAAAGTACACAAATCATAACACACCAACTCAACAAATATATAAACCCCTATTCAAAAATATTTGTAAGCAAAATAAATATATAATTGTAGCTTTCTTCGACCCCCATCTTAATTGGAAGCCTACAACTACCAGAATGCTAAGTAATACAGACTCAGACTGCACCCCTGAAATCTCAGAAGACTCTCACTGTCACACATAGATATGCAAAACAATCAGATGTCTGCCAACCAATCCTGGAGGTTAGGCAGCTCTGCGTGTGACCCTCTCTCATTACCCTACACGCAGCACTCCCACGGATCCTCCATCTCAGGCGTCCACAGCCAAGGACAGCATAGGCTAATAGGATCACTAAGTTGGCCCTGTTCAGGACTTTAAGGCTATAGCAATTCAACCCATGTTCACACTGTGCTTTTCTACCCACCCTTCATGTAAAGCACCAACCTCATGCCCCGACAGGCCCTAGCCCCACCTTAAAGCCGGCCTTGCCAAACTTCTGCCCACACATGGGATCATAATGCTCCTGCCCATCCAACACGTTCTCCTTATTCTTCTCTTCCAAGTCTTTTGAACTCCTCTTAAATGACATTGAGGCAATTCCTGTCACACTCACACTACTCACTCTAACCTCATCTACTCCACTCTTCTGCTAATTACCCATATATTCTGCGCTGGGAGGCTAGCTCAGGGGCAACACATTTGTCTTGGAAACATGACAACGCAGAACAACAACACAGTTTCGAATCCCGGTCCTGGCCATCTCTAATACGGAATGGTATTAGCACTAGGGCTTGCGTTGCCGGTTGCAAAAATGCATTGTAAATGCCACCTTTTATTTACATCGGTGGCATTTAAACCATGCAAATCTGCACTTGCCATGGTGCAATTGTTTTCCAATTATTAATTATTTATTAATGTGATACAGTTTTATACAGAATGTAAAAAACTTTACACATAAATTACATTAAACATTTACATTATAAGAATAAATTCAGATATACAGTAAAAAAAAAATCATTATAGACAGTGTAAAATTCATCACAAATCAATCGTTCGTTCAAAGCAAAGAAGAAACATTTGAACAGATCAGATCCGTTATAAGGTTTTAGATAAATATTGTAAAACTATTTGCTAGAGGTAGACCCCCTTATGCATATGGATGGCCACCCTTGTACTTGCTTTTAGATATATAGTGGCCTCGCGCCACACCTGGAAAAGTGCTAAGTGCAGTTTAGGATTTAGGGAATTGGTACATTGGTTCCAGAAATCTGGATGTGTGATTTGATCATTATCGTGGACAAATTCCTTCAAATATTTCCTATGTCTCGTTTTTAGCCTACTACATTTTGTTAGTACGTGGCATGCCGTCTCCGGCATAGATGTAGACTCACATATTCTGCAGTACCTAGCTGCGGTAGTCAGGCCCATTGATGCCCCACGAGCCGACAGAACTGGTAAATAATTGAAGCGTAAAAGTAATATAAAGCGCCTCAGTTGGTCCGACGGGCATAGATTTAAATAAAGCTGAGGCTTCATGTAAGTATAAAGTATAAATATGATGAAGCCATAGCTTTTCAGACGTCCCAGATGTGTGAAATTACTCTGCCAGTCCCATAGATTTAGGCGGTTTCGCATGCTAACAATCAGGTGTTCATTTTCCCTACCCCACTCCGGGGACCAACTGATTTCTTCAATCAGAGTATTAATCTGGGTTTCAAATTTTATCTGTCTACCCGCAGAAGTATCCTCTTTAATGGTCCTGAGGAGGTTGGTTGTAGGTCTGTTGTTGAACCTAATGTAGAATTCCAACCTTTTCCTCAAAACCATAGCCTTAAGAGAGAGGATGCCCAACTCTAGCCTAATCATAGCCATGGGAATGCATTGGGGGAGACCGAGAACTTTTCTCCAGAACTTCCCCTCCACAAGCTGTAGCCAACCGAGGTCCATGGTGATCAGAGACTCTAAACCATATATGACCATAGGGACCAGGCATTGCAGATAGAGCTGGCGGGCTGCCCAAATAGAGAAACCACATTGTTCATGTGTAAATCTATGAATTAATGCTGAAAGTTGCGCAGCCTTTAATCTGCGTTCCTGGATACACATATGGTAGTTTCCTTTGTGGTCGAACTCTACCCCTAGATATTTGTATGAAGGTGTGTATTCAATTTCGATTGGGCCCACCATCATACGAGGCCTAGCAACCTTTCCTGCTGTATACAGCATTAATTTGGTTTTGCTGTGGTTGATAGTGAGTTCGTTGCATTCTGCATATTTCCATAGCTGATTGGTTGACCTGAGTATTCCACTGAAAGTGTGATCTAATATCACCAGGTCATCTGCATAAGCCAGTATGGGACAATGATGAGAACCTATCTTAGGGGGGCAGTTGTTTATCCCCAAGAAGCAGTTAGGCACATCAGATACAAATAGATTATATAAAATGGGGGCCGTCACACATCCCTGTTTTACCCCTCGCTTCAGAGAGATAGGTTTAGTCACTGTCCCCTGATTATCCAGTCTGACTTGTACGGTGTTATTGGTATGTAACAGCTCAAGGTAATATAATAAAGATGCGGGGCAGCCAAAATTCTTTAATTTTTCCCATAAGAGGGATCGATTAACTGAGTCAAAGGCGGCCCTAAAATCTACATAAAGTGCATATAGTGGAGGATTAGTGCGTGTTAATGCCTTATTGCTTAGGGTATTCATGATAAAAAGATTATGTGATGTGGAGTGGCCAGCCCTAAAACCACATTGAAATTGATCCAAGATGCCTGCCTCCTCAGTCCATTTTTGTAGTTCATTAAGAATGAGAGCGGCAAACATCTTCCCGGTACAGTCAAGCATAGATAGTAATCGGTAATTCTCAGGGTCATTCCTGCTGCCCTTTTTGAAGACAGGTATGATGATGGCCTCTTGCCAAGATGTTGGTATGCGTCCATCAGACATGATTTTGTCAAACAGAATTTTTAGCAGATTGGCCCAGAACATTGAGTTGTTTCTCATCACTACATTCGATAGACCATTAGGGCCTGGAGCTCGTGAGGAATTTAATTCCTTGATTCTGTATTGTAGGTCTTTAATGGTAACACTAAAAGGAGGGGTGGGAGGATTAGGAGAGGTGGGAGAGCAGAGCTTATTACTAATCCCTACATTTCGTTTTTCGAGATGAGATATCCATTTGTCACTACATATGGGGTTCACCATGTTGGTGATCTTCTTGCCTTTTACATCTCCTAAAATGGACCATATTTTGCGTGAGTTCTTACTACATAGAGTTTTAACTGTAGATTGCCATCTCTCCAATTTCCTGTGTCTTTTATGTATTTTTAGCCATTTTTGGTAAGCAGCTTTCAACTTTCTTATTGTAGCTGCTTTATCATTAAAAGCGTACAGGTCCTTTCTTGTAGCCCGGATTTCCCTTCTAAGCTTGCGCTTCTGATCTCTGATGGCACGATCATAGATTAGCTCTTGCGGCAATTTTCCTGCCATCATCCGTATTTTATAGGAACCATGCAAGCCAGAGAAATTGCTGATCCATCCTTCAATTTGTTCGGGCGACATCTGTGAGAATAATTTAAATTGTTCAAGTCCCCAATCTCCCGATGCTATAGATGCCTTCATCACATTTTGTGCTGACCAGGATATACGATTTGAAGAGTGGTTGGCTACCAGCTCACCGAGATTTGCCATTCTCTCAGTTGGTATATGGGATCTTAAGTTAAGTGTCAAAGGGTCATGGTCGCTCCAGATACATTCCCTCACAACCATATCATCGATGATGTTTGCAATTTCCGCACTCGTGAAGATATAGTCGAGGGTACTTCCATTCCTTCCATTTTTCCAAGTGAATTTTGCGGGTCTATCATTCTTTGTCCTGCCATTGATTACTTCAAGATCCCAGCATTCGAAGAAACTACTCCAACATTCTCCCTCGTTATCGGTGTGTGTCTGTTTCCAATAGCTTTTGCTGGCTAGGTTCTGGTTGTTAGTAGTGCCCCCTCCATGGTTTATCCGGCAATTTAAGTCCCCTGCAGCAATAACAAGATATTTATCATTTAATAACCTCCAATTACTGAGAAGGTCATTTAGAACATCTTGTATATGCTCTCTATGTGTAGCCCCCGGGGGGTTGTAGATATTTATTAATAATGTTTCTTCCCAGACCTCTCTTATTCTGAGGGACAAGACTACAGCACAAATATAATTGCTCTCTACTGAAATCCTTTTACTTTTGATTTTGTTTGACACACCAATGGCTAAACCCCCATAGGGGCGCCCCCTTTGTCCTTTCTTGGCCAGGGTATGATGAGTTGTGTATCCGTCCATGGCCGTGGGCTGTAATAGCCAAGTTTCTTGCAGCAATATAATGGGGTAGCCATTGATGAGTGATAAAGACCCCTTGTCAGTGAGAAGATGTTGATGGCCATGGGTGTTCCAGCTCAGTAGGGAATAATCTCATGATTGTTGTAGTACCATTGGTAATGAATCGGCCAGCCATTTCAACGTGTTTTGAATATCCACCATCTGAACTTTCTTCCCCAAAGGTTGGGCGGGTTTGCAGCCATTAGCCTTAGGTGGAGCAGGATCGCCACTTGGGAGACAAGGGTCCTCCTTCTCTTTACAGGCATCCACCTCTATCCCAATTCGCATAAGGCTTTTTTTGTGAGAGCGGATTAATTTGGCTGATGCCATAACACAGCAATGGAGGGCTGTGACATTAGGATTTCGTACGGTAAGTGGTTCCACAAAGGAAAAATCTTCCGAGCGTATAACACGCAATTGGGGGATCAGATGTAGTTTTATCAAAAGTTCGGATCTTGTGAGCCACTTATCCCTTTTCTCCTGGTTTAGATTTTTAATAACACAGATTTTACTGGCGTTAAAGTCATCATTATCTGTTGTCTCTATGGGATCATGATGTTCGTCTTCCTCGTTTCTTGCGTTCCCAGATAAGGAGGAGCAATTAGAGGAATCATCAGTTGAGTTATCAGTCATATCATGGTGTGGCTCTTCCAGAATCGTACTGGTAGCTTCCTGAGGTATATCTGGGATAATCCAGCTTGTTAAGGTTCCTGCTCCTTTATTCATACGCTTCTTAGTTTTTCGCCCCCTTTTTTTTGCTTTTTTGGATCGAGCAGCGGGAGCAATAGTGGCTGGCAGGGGGGAGGCTATCTCGACTGCTTCGTTTTTTGCTGCCTCTCGTCTTAGTTGTCGACGTTGTTTTTTGGTTAGAGGTACTTCAGTTGCTATCTCCTGAAGTTCCCCCAGGTGTGCCTCTTCTTGCTGAATCGTGAACTCCCGACCCCCCTTAGATATTGGCGCTTTTAGCGGTATTTGATCCGTACTTTCAATACAGTTGATGTTTCCTAGTTGAGCTAAAGAATTACTATGAATTCTCCCACATAGCTTCAGCAAAATTTTTAAGGCAAACTGAACGGAGGCCATAGATGCTTGAAGTTCTGCAATTGCTGCATTATTTAAGCTTTCAACAGTATTGCTCAAGTCTCTATCAGAGTGTTCCGGATCTTCCATGTCAATATAGAGGTCTGGAGAAGCCGATAAACGTCCTGTAGTTGATACTATAGGTACGGTGGGAGTGGGATGAATAGGGTGTATTCCAGACAGATTTGAGGTAGAATTACCTGTTTGTTTAGGGCTACTTGAGGGTGAAAGACTCCGTTGGTCATTGTGAGCCTCATTCAGAATTTGAGCTTCTACCACTATTGGGGTAGGCTTCTGAGAAGTATAAGGCTGATTAAAAGAGGCCATTGATTTTTGGATAGACAAACAGAGATCAAGAAGTGAATTATTATCAATATCATTATAATTTGTTAAATCAAGAGCCTCATTATTGTTTTTGGGGGGCAGGAGAGATGGATGGTGATCGTCAGCTATCAGGTTATCAATGGAGGATTGTGCTTTCGAATTGTCTTTGAGAAAGAAAGCCGGAATTGTGCCTTTAGCCGCTGTACCATCTGTTCCAGTTTGTTTATCTTTCTTAGGGCTTTCAGGTGCTGGGTTATCCATTTTCCCCGCCTTCCCTTTGCGTAAATCGTACCGTGGTTTAGCAGGCTTTGATTTACCCATGGTGCTGTGAGTGCCCTTAAGCTGCACTAAGGGTTTATGGTGACAATCAGGTTCTATAGGGAAAATGGGCACTATTATGTTTTCTCACCTGAGTGTCCAGTATGCGTACACGATACTCCAGAGTAGTCCGTACTTTCAGCACGCAACAGTCACGTAACAGTAGTCGGCCTTTGCCCCAGCCGGGCTTAGCGCCGCAAGGGTGGCAGCCTGTGTCTTTTGTATCGGGCCGGAATCACGTGATCAGGGCACGTGTCGTGCGGGCCCCGCCTCCTCCAGGAAGCGTTGGGCAGCAGTGGAGTCGGCAAGAGTCGAGGAGCGGCTCGCAATGCCGAGTGCAGATCCGGAATGTATATAAAAGTAAAATCGCCGCTTTCTCAAGTGGTATCACTTATGTCCCATTGTTTTTAGACATAGGGCAAACTTTGCCCTAGTGCTAATAAAGAGCAACTTTATACTTGCACCGATGCAAAGTTTCTCTAATCTGGCCTTTGGTATGCATGCTGTCAAGCAATGAAGGGAGAATCTCTTGGTTTTTTCCAACCAAATGCAAAATAAATCAGAGTTTGAGGATTCCTGCCCAATGACATACATATATCCATATGAATGGTTAGAAACACACTGAACTGGGAACTCACAACATCAAGAGTTAAACCTCAGAACACACAGAGTCACCCAACCTGAACACACCCACAAACACTATGGGCCGCATTACATGGAATGCGGTAAGGGTTTACGGGTACCGGTAAGGGCACTGGTACCGGTAAACCCTTACCGCCTTACTATGAGATCCCTTTGCCGGACCCGACCGCAACGGCTGGTTTTAGCAGCCGTTAAGGAACAGGCCCGCAAAGGGACCTTGGTGCTAATTACGGTACCACAATTTGCGGTACCGTAATAAGCTCCTTCCCCATTCCAATTGAGCCCTATGGGGGCAAAAATGGGAATGGGGAAGTGCCTTGGTGAATGGGGAATTACCGCCCCCGCTCACCTTGGAGTAGGGCGTTAATTCCACCATCCACCAAGGCGGACACGGTAAAATACCGGCGGCAACCATGGCGCTAATAGCACCATGGTTACCGCATACCGTGTAATGAGGCCCTATGTCAATCAATCCAGAGCACTGTCTACATTACACAAACCGATCCAGGTGTGTCTCTCCCTTTCCACTCATTTCTTTGTTGCCAGTCTCATCTAGTACTTGTCACAACACTTGGCACACAACCAGACCTCCTGAAACATGATGTCCCAATCCAGAAGAGCACTTTAATTGAGACCTTGACACCAACATAAAAGATGGACTCATCTTCTAAACTCCCACACTAACATCCACGCCTATAACTCTCAACCACCATCAACGGACTGACTATGCGACCCACACATTTCAATCTTAGGTAACCCTCACATCAGACTCCACACAATACAACACTACACCTCTACAACCACGTACATGCTGCACCCTGAGCAGTGCATTCTATCTCCACAGACACAAAAGGCTTTGCTGAAGAAACAAAAGCCCTCTGTGCTCTGGACATTTTCTCTACCATTTTCTTTCTATTGTTTTAAAATGTACTCACAGCTTGGCTCCTCCTTATCATTCCATTCTCCCTCTCAGACTCTGGGATGATAGAATCTGCTTCTTCTCACTGTCCCCAAACCCCCTGTGCTTCTTCCCATTTCTGATCTTTTGCCCCCTCAACCCCTAAACACTGGAACTCTCTCCTAGTTGGAATTCTCTCTCTAGCCGCTCTTCTTCATCTCTATGTATTTTTCAATGTAATGTAGAAGAGGTCCCAAATAAAGCCTGCACTCAAATCGTCCATTTTGAATTTCCAGGAACGTTCACACCGAGCTATGTGACATATGATGAGCAAATAAACCAGCAGAGAGCCACAGTAGGGCTTTGCCCAGTGCCTATCAGAAGAAAAGCACCCATTGAAGTACCAATGCCAAGAAAACCATGGACAGTAAGGTATCCATTGAGGAAACCCTACCAACAAATGAGACGAAATGAAGTTTGTCTAAGTACAGTCCCGGAAGAAACCAAAAAGGTCTTAATGGAAACGAATGGTGACGTTACAAGAACCCGGACTGACTCACAGATAGAAGAAATGATGACCAGAGAATGACACAAAAGAGACAAACCGCCATGAAAACGGATATTGTGAACCTAAAGTGAAAGGACGATGTCGAAATGCAAAGAAGTTTAAGCTGTAAGCATGATGAATGCATTTGACCAGTTTATACCTGCAAATATGATTGAACCACAAGAAAGCTAAGAAAACAGTGCGGCTTGCTAAGCTTAGTAGAAGAATAGCGCGGCAAGCCTGATTATACATATTCTACCTGAAAATAAAGCACAGTATTATAAGTGTATTTCTACTTTGCACAAGAAGCAGAATCAACCCAGGTTACTAAAGGCCAAACGAGAACATACGAATAAAAGAAGCGAACAGTAGCTACATCTAATTGAAACTGAGAACAGAATACCCTGCCTCTAAAAGGTCGAGATAAGAAGACGTAGGCTGGTGGCGGGCTAAATAAGAATCAAATATACAAATGGAGAGAAAAGAGACAAATTCACGGTGTGGCAATCACGTGACCAGCCGAGCAAGAAGAAGCGAGGGTTCACACCTACGATTGGCACAAGACCAGGAGGAGATATCAGAAAATTTCCAGAGAAGATGCAGTCTCGAGGCCAACCACAGTGAACTAATTGACACATGGACACTAAAGTGATGATTGATTGTAACCATAATCAGAGGAAGGCCAGGTAACTAAGGGGCACCCCACACCTGGCTGTCCATTCTGCGTGCTGCTAAGCGAAATGGAAAAGTATGCATGGGGTTGGTGCCAACCCTATCACAATGGACCAAATATTCTAGGGTCCTATAGTTAGTAGAACCAATGAGACGCCGTACCTTTAGTGATATCTACAGTAGTCATTTTTGAAGGAAGGGCTTAGATGCCCACCTGACTGAGTTTACCCAATCCCCTCACTCTGTTACCATATACAGATGTAGTACCTATAGTAAAGTTACCTTTTCCTAACCAATAGAATTGCATGTTAACTTTTGAGTGTTACACGTCAGTGATTAATATTTTTGAGTATAAAAGTTGCAACTTATATGAAGTTCATTGGAGTTTGAAGCGAGAAGGACGATTGCATCACTGCTGATATCCATGACTCCCCTTTTTCTGTACTTGTCATTAAACGGACTCCCTTTGCCAAACCATTGAGTTGTCCTTATTGATTGGCATTGGAGTAATGAATCTCCACCCCCATCCATCTCAAGGGTGCAGCTATCTCGTTTTAAAGTACTTCTGAGCAAGCCTCGGCTCTATGGGCCAGCCAGCGGTCTCAGAGTACACTTGGTAGCAGAGATTGATGGTTATCGATTATCGACTAGAATAAGACACCTATTGACCGTCGACATAAAGTAACTCTAGGTCTTCAGCAATATCACAAGTCCTTTGCCATTCGGCTGAGTAGACCGTGAAGCTCCCCATAGACAGTGGTAGTGCAACAAATAAGTCTGAAGGGACCTGTGTTTCCCCACGTAACCCCTTCCCATTCCCACAGGCAGCTGAACGGGAGAAAAGCCAAAGAAGGCGGTAATGAAGGCAGTGATCCTGAGGGTCCAGAGAGGAACCATGGAAATGGTGAGTGAAAAAGACATGCTTTAGAACAAGTAAAGGGGAAAGGTAATAGAGAGAGGCGGAGAAAAACAAAATATAGCTAGAAGTAGAGAAGAATGCATATATCTAAGGGGAAGGCAATAATGACTCAAGAGTAACTGAGAAGTTACTCGAAAGGATACCAAGGAGGACACCTGAGAGAAAAGAGAGAGGATTCCGGGCAGGACACTGAGAAGAGAGAGGATTTGCCTTATTCCTATGCTTTAATACAGCAGCTAGAAGAAACGTATATCTAGGGTCCCAAATAAAAGGGAAACGAAGAGGCTACCATGGCGATTAAAGACGCCACAAAAGAGATACGTTTAAACTCCATGTCGAGGTACATTTTAAACGTCTGTCTTACATGTTGTTTGTTGTGACGTCAGATATTATAGCATAAGAATTGATGGATTTTGAGTAAAATAGAAGATATAACATTTTGGAAGTCAATCTGGTTTGAAGCTTGCGTGATTGGTGCTCACTCATATTGTGGTAATTGTGTAAAGTCACGTGAAGCTTTGACAAGTGTTATAAAGAGAAGAAAGGGAACAGATTTAAGCATGGAAGACATAACTCCACTGTCATACCTATGCAAACAATTGCCAAAGCATGCACCTAAGCTGAAAAAATACAGTACAGAGTGGGCTAAGGGGACCGCCCACAAAATGTGTATGCCACGGCCACAGGGTGGGTCGTTATCTAAAGCTGTTTTGCAACACATGACGACATACTTACATGCCACATACACAGGCAAAAAGTTAGACAAACGCCTAGCTGTTCTAGAGCTTTGGAAAATGTATGAACAAGGAAAGGAAGAGGGAACGCCAATAGATTGGATACTTAATGTATGTTCAGAGGGGGGCTGAGACGCCTACCGCGCCACCCGCCCCAGCCGAAACCAAGATTGAAGAAAATAAAGATGAGGGGTTATAACCGCTGAGAGAACTTAAAGCATCTACACGGTATAGCAACCCGGGATATGAGTCACCTACGCAAAGTAGTGACAAAAATCGAAGAAAAGAAAAGGATAAGTATATCACCTCCACAGTCCCAAGGGACAGGGAGAGACATGATGATGTAAGAAGGGACCAGACACAGACAAGTGCATCTCTCGATAAGGAGAGAGAAGGCAAAAGATGGAAAGGAAATGAAGATAGAACTGATGAGATAGCATTCGCAAAAAACGAATGGCTCGGAGGGCAAATTCTATTGAAATTTGATGGCAAAAGCATTGATGATACAAAGCAAAGAGAGAGGCTAGATGATGTACATAGAAAAGAGAAAGAGAAAGAAGTAAGAGATGAAAGAATAAGAAAGAAAGATAGACAAAGGCAAGAACAGCTATATCGCAAAGAGCAAGAAAGACAGCTTAATCGCAAACAGAGAGCAGCCAATGATCAAGATAGACAGCAGAAGCAAAGGTCAGAAGAAGAGCAAAGAATACGAGAGAAGAGAATAAAGAGAAAGAGGCGTAAGGAAATCCAAAGGGCAGATGAACATAGAAATGAAAAAAAAAGGAAGAAGACAGGGTCAGAGAAGAGGCGAGGAAGCGCAAAGAATTTGACGATGATGTAGAACGAAAACAAAGACAGAGAGCACACAATCTTGAATATCTGGGAAGAGAGGTTAAAAAACCTGATCCAGTGGTATATTGGGAAGACATCGAAGAATTCTTTCCAGAATACGATTCAGTACCAAGCATGTCTAGGGCAAATATTGAAGATGACCTCGACACCAGAAGCATCAGAGAAATGATCAATAGGATATATGACGAAATGGGGCTAAAACAAATACCCCAAGGAGAGGGGGAAGACAAGAGCCTAGAGAGCACTCAACTTTACAACACTGAGAATGTTTCCCGAAGTAGTGACAATAGAGAACTATCCCTGGATAGACTAGAAATAAGTAGGAATAAAAACGACACAAGAAGTGGCACAAGTTGGGCACAGACAATGTCTGACTCAAAAAGAGGGGAGCATGAGGAAAAGGAGGAATAGAGGAGGAGCGAAAGACGACTCCCAAGGGAGAAAGGGATACGATGGTCAGACACTAGCGAGTCCGCAACGAGGGCATGGGAGTCAGCCACACAGTTAGACCGACACGAAGAAGTATCTGACGGTCAGAGGGGGGTGTCCACAATCAATACCACGCATGACAGAGCTCCATTTAACAATTGCAGAGCCACAGTATGGAAGGCGTTACGGGTGCTTTACCCAGACACTTCTGATATGGGAGTTATAATGACACGTAAAATGAAGAAGTCTGAAGATCTGTTAATTTACATACAGAACATTCAAGAAGCGTAAGTACTCGAGACTCATGAATCTTGGGGGAAATCTATACCTGTGTCCTACCATATATTGTGCCAAGGGCTGCCAGAGCCAGTACAGAAACAACTCAAGAAATTGGTAGGAATCGAGGCTAAACATTGGTCAGAAATACAGCTGACCATCGCACACTATTGCAGGCTACTGCAAGAGAAGAATCGCAAAAAGGAAGCTACATGAAAGGGTGAGGAAGCAAAATTGGTGCAGAAGAAATTGTCAAAATACGCTCTTGAGGGAGCCATGATAACTAGCACAACTGAATCAAGCATGCAGCAAGTCAATAATCCACAATCAAATAATCAGAGCAATACAGGGTTTTACCCCAGGGGAAGAGGATTTAGAGGAAGAGGATGGCAGAGCAATCAGGTAGGTTTCCAAAACAATCAAGGAGGTTTTCAAAATATACAACATGATAATCAAAATATGTCAAATGGGCACAGGTTGCAACGTCAGAATACAGTCAGTTTTCCACAAGGGCAGTCCCTACAGTCACCACTGCAATTGTCACAAACAATGAGCTCAGGGAAAACCATGAACCCTGGAATGGGAAATAACTCTGCCAATGGGGGAAATCCATCAGCACACAGTGGGCCCAAGCTATATATGGATTAGGACAGCTCACTGGGAACCCTGATGTGTTCTATCCTATCAGTGACACCAGACCCTCACCGGGAACCTAGGGTGATGTCGTTATAGGGGATAAAGAATATTCTTCTTACTTGACACAGGTGCAACACACTTGTGTATACGTGAAGGCAAGTTTTCCTTGTCTGGCGAGACCATAAATACTCAGAGTTTCACAGGAGCTACAAGTCGTGTTCCCTTCACAAATGCACTTCCAGTCTCTATAGGAGAATGTGAAATGAATGTGCTTTTATTATATTCACGACAGACCACAGTAAACATTTTGGGTTGAGATTTAATGACAAAGTTAAAGATGACAATCTCTTTCATGGAGGAGGGCATAGTATGTTCAACTCCAGGAATGCACTATTCAAACGTATACAAAATGATTAGAGCACACACAGGACACACAGCCATGAGGGCGATACCATTAGAGCCAGAAATATTTGCGTACGGAATGCACCTGCTAATGGCAGGACTGTCAGGTCTTGCAGACAAAATCATGAGAACCCCAGATGAGTTTATATTTAGACCAAGAATACCGATGCATGAGGAGAAGGGACAAGTATTTCCCTTGATGATACACACAGCTGCAGTACGAGGAAGAATGGCCTTGATAGATGGTTATGACGACTAAGGCCAACAACGGTGTGCAGTAATCGCCATTGAATAAGGATATCGATTGACTGACGTCACTGATGCCGATCTGTTTGAAGAGCAAGCAGATAGGGGAGAGACAATGGTGGAAGTGAGTCTCACCTTTTGGGCGAGAATGATCAAAAGAGAAGTGCCTCAGAGAATGATGCTGGCATGAAACCATCCTGAATATTTTGATGACGACATGGCCCAGGTGCCTGTCTCATTGTGGACCACAGGAGCCTATGACGTAGGCCTATTGAAAGGGGTTGGAGAAATAAAAATGAAACTGAAACCGGGAGCAATTCTACCAAGAATCCGACAATGTCCAATGTCCAGAGAGGCAGGTGAAGGAATTTTTAAGACAATTGCAACTATGATAGAACAGGGCATCTTAGTGACATCAGAGTCATCATGTAATATGTCAGTTTACCCTGTGAAGCAAAGCAAAGGAGGGTCTTGGAGGCTAATTCAAGATTTAAGGCCGATAAAGGATATTGTTGAAGCCGAGTCCCATTAGTCCCGAACCCGGCTACAATTCTATGTAATATACATGTTGAGGCAAAATATTTCACGGTGATTGACTTGGAAAATGCACTTTTCTCAATCCCATTGCACCTTGATCTGACGTCATTCACATTCAGACAGATGCGTCTGAAAAGCACGAGGCTACCCCAAGGGTACTGTGAGTCTCCTTCTATTTTTAACAGAGTCCCGCAGATGGACCTCAGCAATATTGCATTAGAAAGCGTTGTCCTGCAATATGTGGATGACATCTTAATTTGCAGCATAACAGAGGAGCAATGCATAAACAATTCTGTTCAGCTATTGACTATACTGGCTGAGAAAGGATATAAGCTTGACAAGGAAAAGCTACAATATTGTCAAAGAGAAGTGCTATACATAGGCTGACATATTCACCTTTCTAACTCAGGTGGTTGCATGACTGAGGTGACATGTGATGCTACATATCAGAACACAACGTTGGAGGCACTATATACAGGTGTTACTACCTTTATTAGGGGATTTGGTTGCCCTCTCCAGCGGGCAATAAGTACTTAAGGTTCTTTGTTACCATTTGCATTTTAGGTGACTAAGACACAAAGCATTGAATACTGTGCAGTTTGGGATGCCATGTTTTGCTTCCGATATTGCTCCATCGTCATCTCGATATTCTGACTTAAGGTAACATATGGGATCAAGTCATTGGCCGTGTATATATCTTTATAGTTCAGATGTTGGTCAGCCCTCACTTGTATTAAAGCAGGTGATTTGGTTTTTTGTCTCTACAGTACCCATTTGACCGAATATTGGGGCGGAATTGATGCACCGATTGAAATAATAGATGCACCTAGTGATTGGTGTTTTGTGTTATAGCTTCAACTGCCAGCATACCCCTTAAGAAAGTACACAGGTAATTAAGCAGTTCATTTAGAGAACTAGTAGTGAGGTAGATGATATTGATTTTGTCTTACCTTTGGTCTCCCATGCTATAGTAACTTGTAACATAGTATGGGTACATTTGCAGTAATTTTTGGCCCTATCCTTAAGATTCTCCCCATTATTGGATTTTAGGTACATCCTATTCTGGTGATGTGAAAACCGACCCATTACTCGCAGTGTTGAAGCAGTCTGTAACATATATTACAGAAGGTTTTCCCCTGAAGAATGTTCGCGCATTTGAGGCTTTGGAAGAACAGACACATGTTGGGAATTGTTTTGACAACACATTCAGAATGTTTATTTTTTTAATTATATGTCTTTTGTGTTTGTGTAATCATGTTTTGAGTTTTTAGACGACAAGTCTAGGTATTATTCTATTGGCTCCACTGTATTCTTATGTTTGTTTTGGGTCTGTTTAAGTTTTTATTTTTGAACTCAAATTGTTCCAATTAAATATGTATCTTATTTTTGATACTTTATAGCTTACAGTCTATTTTTTACAGACTTTGTTCGCCGGACAATCAGGGATTTTCTCTTTGGATTGAAGGGTCTAGTAAAATTATTTGTCTAATCTTATCTCCTTTATAGAAACAACGTACATAGGCTGAAGCCATACTGAACATGGCTAAGCCACACACGATAAAACAGATGCAGAGCTTTTTAGGCCTGTGAAACTATGTCAGAGCATGGGTCTTCGACTATAGCTCATACACTAAGCCTTTACTTCAGGCCCTAAAGAAGGCCCAAGTGACGAAAGAAAGGATTGAATGGTCTGAGATCATGGAGGAAGGATTTGCAGAACTTAAAAAAGCTGTTTGCACAGCACCAGTTTTAGGGATTCCCAGTTATGCAGAGGAATAATACCTGTTTTCACACACAAATGGCAGCGTTATGACGGCAGTGCTCACACAGAGAGCCACATTGGGGTACAAGCTCCTGGCATATTACAGTGGGAAATGGACCCGGTGATGAAAGGCCATTTCCCGTGCGAACAAAGTTTAGCTGCCGCAGCGTTAGCCATAGAGAAGGCTACAACCATTGTAATGGGATGCTCAATGACATTGTACGTCGAGCACTCACTATTTGCTATCCTAGAGAGGCCTAAGGGTACATTGACATCTCAGAGAGCTTCTGCTTATGAAGAGATCATATTGAATCCATCGATTAAAGTAGTCCGATGTGAGATAGTGAACCCAGCTATGTTTACAGCAGAGCCAGTCACTGAAGGAGAACCGATCCATGACTGTGCAAACTATGAAGAATTCTATGATGAGATCCCCAGAGTGAAAGAAAATGCTTTGGCAGAAGGAAAAAATGTCTTTATTGACAGATCTTCAAGAATCGATCAAAATGATGGGCAGAGATATACAGGCGTCGCGGTAATGAAACACACCGCTAATGGAGAATTTCAAGTACTCCTTTGTGCATGAATACCATCTCACTATTCAGCGCAGGCTGCAGAACTATTGGCGTTGATACTTGCCATTGAGAATCACGCAGACCAGGAAGTAATGGTGTACAGTGACACCGCCTATGTGACGTCAACAGTGCACGCAGGCTTAGCGCGCTGGACAAGGAGGGGCTACCTTCGAGCAGACGGCACACCAGTGCAGCACGCAGCCTTATTGGACAGACTTATCAAGGCACTACAGCACCCAGTGGGCATAGCGGTCGTGAAATGCACCACTCACACAAAAGGGACAGATTTGATCTCACGCCGGAATCAGGCAGCAGACACGGAAGCCAAACAGATGGCATCCAAAAGTGAGACGATCATGGAAGTAGAAGTCACCCGTACCAATTAGAGAATGTTGGTTGCATGAACTACACCTGAAAACTATGACAATCTAAGGCAAACATAGTTGATGGAACTCCAATGGGAGGCACCACAGGAAGAGAAGAATCTTTGCAAACAGTTAGGGTGTTCTTTGAACCCCTCTGACAGTTTGTGGTGACAAGACAGCACTGGTAAACCAGTGATGCCTATAGGCCTGTTAAAATTAGCGATGGAGCAGCTACCTTACCCAGCACATATGACAAAAGAAAATCTTGCAGCAACGCTTGCAGAAGACTGGTTCATACAGAATTTAACCGAGCATGTTGCATTTTTTATAGTGAACTGTATAATCTGCCAACAATTCACAGCTGGGCACACATTAAAAGTAAGGAGAGGAGTCATCCCCAGGCCCAAATGGGCCTTTTCAGCACTTGCATTACGTCGACATGATTCAAGTATGTAACAGGTAGAGATACTTAATTGTTGTGGTGTGTCCATTCTCTAGATCAGGGGTGCACAACTGATTTTGACAGAGGGCCGAAAGTACCTTACATGAGGGCTATAGTGGGCTGAAAAGTAAATGTGGGCGGGGCGGTAGGCGGGGCGTGGCAGGAGGCTTTTTAAACCCCCAAGTTGTACTAAACACATGGAAAAAGAATGTTTTTGATGGGTAACGATTTTTATTTGCATTTCAAACTTACATTTTGTAGTACACATTTTCCATTGTTATAATTTATTTCTATTTAGTTATTGTATCTCGCCTGTTTAATTAACTTATATATATTTTATTGACCCTAGATTGGACATGCCGTTATTTTGAACTGCTACAGTTTGCTATTTGGGTTGCCCAAGAGGAGTCAGGTTTTCTCAAAAAGCCAAAGATGAACATCTCCTAACTGTGCCTGTTTTAGCTTTATTATTGGGTTCACTCTTGGAGTGCAACACTATGCCCCATGGCCCCCTCACCCCCAACCAAACACTATGCCCCAGGGCCCCCGTACCCCCAACCAAACACAATGCCCCAGGGCCCCCTCACCACAACCAAACACTATGCCCCATGTCACTCACCCCCAACCAAACACTATGCCCCATGGCCCCCTCACCCCCAACCAAACACTATGCCCCATGTCACTCACCCCGAACCAAACACTATGCCCCATGTCGCCCTCACCCCCAACCAAACACTATGCCCCATGTACCCCTCACCCCCAACCAACCACTATGCCCCATGTCCCTCACCCCCAACCAAACACAATGCCCCATGTCCCTCACCCCCAACCAAACACTATGCTCCATGGCCCCCTTACACCCAAACCAAACACAATGCCCTATGGCCCCCTCACCCCCAACCAAACACTATGCCCCATGGCCCCCTCACCTCCAAGCAAACACTATGCCCCATGTCACTCACCCCCAACCAAACACCATGCCCCATGTCCCCCTCACCCGCAACCAAACACTATGCCCCATGTCCCCCTCACCCCCAACCAAACACTATGCCCCATGTCCCCCTCACCCCCAACAAAACACTATGCCCCATGGCCCCCTTACACCCAACCAAACACAATGCCCCATGTCCCTCACCCCTAACCAAACACTATGCCCCATGGCCCCCTCACCCCCAACCAAACCCCCCACCCCATGGCCCCCTCACCCCCAACCAAACACTATGCCCCATGGCCTCCTCACCCCCAACCAAACCCCCCACCCCATGGCCCCCTCACCCCCAACCAAACCCCCACCCCCCAAATCAGCACACACAAACCAGCACCCATAAAGACCCGAACCCCCCACCCCCCCAACTCCAAACCCCCCAACTCAGCACACACACTCTCAAGCATGCACCCATACAGACCCGAACCCCCCACCCTCCAACTCAGCACACACACAAACAAGCACCCATACAGACAAAAACCCCCACCCCCCAACCTAGCACAAACATGCACCCATAAAGACCCGAACCCCCTACCCCCCCAACTCCAAACCACCCACCCCCCAACTCAGCACACACACTCTCAAGCATGAACCCATACAGACCCAAACCCCCCACCCCCCAACTCAGCACACACACAAACATGCACCCATACAGACCCAAAACCTCCACCCACCCAAATCAGTACACTCTCAAACAAGCACCCATACAGACCCAAACCCCCACCCCCCAACTCAGCACACACACAAACATGCACCCATAAAGACCCGAACCCCCGAACTCCAAACTCCCCAACTCAGCACACACTCTCAAGCATGCACCCATACAGACCCGAACCCCCCACCCCCCAACTCAGCACACACACAAACATGCACCCATACAGACCCGAACCCCCCACCCCTCCAACTCCAAACCCCCCACCCCCCAACTCAGCACACACGCTCTCAAGCATGCACCCATACAGACCCGAACCCCCCACCCCCCAACTCAAAACACAAACAAACATGCACCCATACAGACCCGAACCCCCCCAACTCCAAACCCCCCAATTCAGCACACACTCTCAAGCATGCACCCATACAGACCCGAACCCCCCACCCCCCAACTCAGCACACACACAAACATGCACCGATACAGACCGGAACTCCCACCACCCAACGCATCACACAAAAAACATTCAAATCCAAATATTCATACGCATCCGACACACCCCCCACCCCCGCATCTCAACATACACACAAAATACATTCAAATACAAACATTCATACACATCCGACACCCCCCCACCCCCGCATCTCAACATACACACAAAATAAATTCAAATACAAACATTCATATACATCCGACACCCCCCCCACCCCCGCATCTCAACATACACACAAAATACATTCAAATACAAACATTCATACACATCCGACACACCCCCTCCACCCCCGCATCTCAACATACACACAAAATACATTCAAATACAAATATTCATACACATCCGACACCCCCCACCCCGCATCTCAACATACACACAAAATACAAATATTCATACATATCTGACACACCCCCCAACCCCCGCATCTCAACATACACACAAAATACATTAAAATACAAATATTCATACACATACGACACATCCCCCCACCCCCGCATCTCAACATACATTCAAATACAAACATTCATACACATCCGACACCCCCCACCCCCGCATCTCAATATACACACACAAAATACATTCAAATACAAACATTCATACACATCCGACACCCCACCCACCCCCACATCTCAACATACACACACAAACATAAAGCAAAACAAACCCGACAGACAAACACAAACAGAGCACTTACCGGAGACGTGCAGGAAGGCAGGTAAGATGGAACGCTGGAATCGTACTACGGCTGGCGTGGTCCAAGGCTGAAATGCCTTCCGGCAACAAGCCTTATGGACCACGCCAGCTGTAGTGCTGGCCCTCCATTGGTGCAGCAGACACGCATTACGTGGCTCGTAGGAGCGACGTGGTGCGTGTGTATGCTGAGCCAATGAGGGCCAGTGTTTTGTCCGGCGGGCCGTATGTTGTGCACCCATGCTCTAGATGGATAGAGGCAGGTCCATGTACATGCCCAGACTCTACCTGTGCGGCCACATTTTTTGCAAGAGAAGTGTTCCCAAGGTCTCATGACTTCACACCCCCCCCCGTGTTTTAAGTCATGAGATCAGATAATGGTCTTCACTTTGTAAATTAGACATTTGAACAGATTAGCTTGCTATGTTGTATAAAGCACAAGTTCTCGTCTGCGTATCATCTGCAAGGTAACGGGAACTGTTAGAAGCTCAACGGCTTATTAAAGAAAAGGATAGCCAAGTTGAAGCTTAGTCTAAGAAAGGGATGGTTGCACTGCCTTCCTTTGGCACTGTATGCACTCAGGAAGCAACCCGGTTCTGACCGTTACGCCACACGAGAGAGCTGGATGTGATGCCCAGTCCACAGGAGAGATCTTAGAGTCTGAAATGCAAAATTACTTGAATTGCATGACATCTTGCCTTACTGTAATTTCAGACCAGCTGCAGCAATGACAAAAAGGGTGCAGGGCAGCATGGAACACAGAAGGAGATACTACTGCAGACACAACTCAAAGACTTTGTGTATCATCTGTTTTCCCTGGAGATACCGTTCTTGTAAGGAACCATAATAGGAAAAGGTGGGACGAGCCAAGATTTAACGTTCCCTTTACAGTGGAGGACTGCGCTCCTTCCACAGTGAAACTACAAGGCAGGAGAGCTTGGATTTTTCTGGGCGATATCAAACCCTACATCGGAGAAGGCCCCCTGCCTGCACCCCAATGCGAGGAGACCATGAGTGATGGGGAAGAACCACAGCATGTGCAGACGAGATCCATGACGAAGAAAAAGGACGCATGACCAGCTAGACAAAGACAAAGAACGTTTTGCAAATTGTGGCTTAAAATTAGACACTTCCTCTGAGCAAAATAGGGGATATGGACATAAATGAAGAACACTCTGCCTGCACCCCAATGCGAGGAGACTATGAGCGATGGGGAAGAACCACAGCATGTGCAGATGAGATCCATGACGAAGAAAAAGGACGCATGACCAGCTAGACAAAGACAAGGAACTTTTTGCAAAATGTGGCTTAAAATTAGACACTTCCTCTGAGCAAAAAAGGGGATAAGGACATAAATGAAGGACACTCTGTGCATCTTAGTTGCACTGTGAAGAAGAGAATTGCACATATAAGCTACAACATAGTCTGTTGAATTTGAACTTTAAATAGAGGCACAATACAACTGTGACAAGGAAAGGACATGCCAAATTTTGATTGAGGACACATAAATTAAAAGAAAATACAGTATCCAGACGCTTTTCACACTGAGACCATATTAGGAATCACTTATGGTGTCCCGCAGTGGCAGCATCACCAAGGATGTGGTGACATACTTCGAGCTAGTGCTAAAATCATACCAGTCAGTGGTGGGGAGAATCACCAGTGTCACTGACTTCCTTCAAGATCCCGAAAACGAAAAGGCAATAAGAAGATTGCTTACTGTAATTGCCGAACAATTTCTCCTACTTCCTGAGTACAGCAAGGAGAAGCCAAATGTCTCAAGCAGAAACGGAAGTAAATGAGCTTGTCAATACATTATTCTTTCGAATAATCGAAGACTGTCCCAATCTTGTTGGAAGAACGACAGACACACTCATGTTTCTCCGAGACCCAGCAAATACAGAACATCTAAGCCAACTCCTAAATAAAATTGTGATCTTAGTTGCACTCCACGCAAACGGACAGTGCAACATTGTCTACATTGAAGTGAAAGCATACAGTGCTGAACGCCAGCAAAACGGTACAGATGTCCCTGTCACCAGAAGATAGTAGATTGGCACACAGTGTTCTCTTTCGTTTAGTCACTGGTTTTCCAGAGCTAGTGGGGAGACCGATCGATGTTGACGTCCTCACAATCATCAGAGACCCAGCCAATATTGCACAAATGGGCATGCTCTTGCATGGAATAGTACTACAAATGGAATTTTCTAACCATCAGCAGAACTATCTGAGGAGATTCTAAAAGCTTTTCCACTGAGCGACAGATTGAGGGAGCATTGCCAGAGATTTCCCCTCTTATTGTCCATTGACAAAGACAACATGTCTCCAGGACTAAAGCAGATCAGGGGCACGGACTGGGAGCTGACATACTTTGAACATGCACAGTAAAGAGACTTGCTGGATTATCACTTAATTTTGACACTTCCCATATTTTAGTAAAGAAACTGTATCCTGAGATAATAGACAATTCAGTAGTCACAAGAGGGGGGATAATTGTGTTACACCTGAAACTCACCAAAAAGAATCCGAAAAGACAATATTGTTTAAAGTAGTATCGTAAGAATTAACATTTTGGCGAATGATTGAGATGGGAATGCAGAGCAGCAACCTCGTCCTCCCGCAGGAGGGACGAGGTCCCTATTCCACTGGAAGTAAATGCTGCCACCTGACATACAGGGGCATAATGTATTTGAGTATTATATTCATAATTGTTTTACTGTCATTAACTATCAGAACTGCATTTTACATTGGTGCACAAAGCGTTCTAATTCCAGTGCACCCACCTAATGATGAACGCATGAAGCCTACAAAGGCACACAGAACTTACATAATCATTCCCGTCCTTAGAAGATCTGATGGTGGAATGAATGAACTTGAAATGGATGTGATTAGCAATGACACACTGTGATGCTTGAGCTAAAACATGGCGCTGGTGCGCAGTGCATTCTGGGGGCACTCAGAGCCATAATGAATATTTATTCCTTGCCTCAGTGGAAGCTTGCTGAAAAAAACATGTTTCAACGTTATTCGTTGCTGAGCCTGGCATGCATGCCTCAGCCAAGGACAGTGCACTGGGAAAGCTAGGATCCACAGGTTCCCGGCTGGTACCAGATAAAAAAGGTTTGTTATGGCTTGCTATGCTTGCGCCAAGGTCTCAAGATGAGTTATGGAATTGTTATCCGTGGTGCTTTAAGAGAGGGAAGCACTTTGTTCCTTGGGGTTAGGGTCGGTTGGCCTGGCCGGCAGCCAACGGTCACTCAACAATGCGCAAGCGCTAATGCCAGAAGGTTCGAGAAATTGCCACCCCTTTTGAGGAGTGCATATATGCGGAGCTCTGGAAAGGTCAAGGGGAAAAAGCACAAAGACTTCAGTCGGAGGGGGGACGCCTTGTTCCGACATACCTGTGGGCTTTTGTGCTCTTGGCCTGGCTGTTACCGGGGTCTTCCAGCCTCTTCTGGCAAGATGAGGGATTCAGTTAGGCCCATGGTGATGTATTCTTTCTAATTCACTATCTTTTCTGTGATTCATTACTGTGTTATCACTTATTGCTTTATGTATGTTTAACTATGGGTAAATAGCCATATAAGTGCTCATTATCCTCTAACTGCGTGTGTGGGTGTGAGTTATTGTTCCGTCTACCTGCGTTCAAAGTATTTGCTCTGCTCTGCAAATGTACTGGTGATAAATAACTGTCCGTGCACTCTTGGCAAGCAATACACACACACACACACACACACACACACTTGTAGTAACAAACAAAAAAGAAAGCCGGAGACAGGGTCTGCAAAGCATGAATGTGACAAGATTACAGACAACAACACACATGCAAACACGAAATGCACACACACCAGGCCTTGTGTCAATGACTGCAGAACCACAATCCAAGGCATGGGAGAAGAAAAGACGGCCTATTATGAGAAATCCCACTACAAGCAAAGTGAAAAGACAAATGAAAGAAGTTGAACCCCTGAAGAGACAAGAGGAGTTGGAGAAGAAACCAACCGAAATAACAGTGATAAACTCCCCTGAGATGACACAGATGGAGACGAAGGCAAACTCAAAGAAAATCTCACGAGCAAAGCTGATAGCAGAATCCATCTGGCCATCATTAGCCAGGGCCAGAAAAGGCAAGAAGTAATAGAAAGAGCTGCCAGACTTTCCTCAACTCAAATGGCACAAATGGGGAGTCCTGCACCATGGACCGGGATACCTGAGGATCCTTCAGCAAGAACGAGCCATACAAATGCATTCAGGGATGTAGTAATAGCAAACTACATGAAAACCTTAAGAATCAAGAGGAGTATGCACGGAGATGACAACAAACTAAATGATTTCCTGGACAGCACAGCACATTTAGGAAACAACATTTGGTACCAGCACATGAAAGAAGTTGAAGACGAAATTCAGAAGGGGAATGATTTGTTTGTGCACTCCTACCATACAGCATGCGGAAGTCCAAGATCTTCGTAGCTGTAGAAATTGATGTCTTTTGCACGTAGCCATGTGCAAGACCAGAGGCCAGTTTATGGGTAGTGATGCCTCACTGAAATGGGCAACTGAAACAACCTATCCTGATGAAAATGATTATGTTCAAGACATAAAGACAAGAAACATAACTCATACTAGGAACCATGTAATCCGGTACAAGAAGCCTTGAGTTAAAGGAGCAGGAATCAGATGGGAAGTGAACCCGAAGCTAAATGTCCAAGGAAAAACTGATTTGGGGAACACTGCTTTCACCAGACAGATGGGAGAAAGGAATAATAATATGTAGAGTCTGGATGGTCACTGGTCGTTACCAAGGCACCATCAATATCGTACAGAATGGATATAAGCCATTATGGCCAAAGCTTGCAAAACAGCTGACATGGTTCGTAGACAGAGGAGGACCCCTGCAGATAGTGCCACTAGAAAACCCAAAATTCTGCTCCAGGAATAATGGCACAACAAAAATGGGGGAGAAGCAGAACTGTGGATGAGTTTTTGATGCTCCAGGAATGGTGCACAGAACTGCAGTAATTATGGATCATTATTGGGCATGTGGAACCAGAGCCTACATCAGACTGCCGAAAGACTGGGGAAGTATATGTACAATAGTGAACGTCCACGTTCCAGCATTAGTGATCCCGAAAAGTGACTTGAACATTGACAGTTTCCCGAAAGCAGATGCTCACCTGAGGAAAAGGAGAACTGTGGAACTGCTAACTCGGATGAAGAGAGAGAATTACTTCTCTGCCAAATCTGAAGAAGCCTTTCATGCAATCCCATATGAATATAGGCTGTTCAGCCTCACCTCATCAGTGTTCACAACTATTTTCATGCCAAGAATTCAGGTTGGAACAAATACTGAATGGTTGCAGATAACCAGATCTGAGTGACTGCAGACCATCAACACCACCATAAAAGGATTCAATGCAATCAAAGAAGAGTTAAGAGCAATCCGACTGATGACTCTCCAGAACAGATATGTGCTTGACATGATAACAGCTATGGATGGACGAGTTTGTGCAAAAATCGAGAATCATGTTTCACATTTATACCTTCACACAATGAGGAAAATGGAACTTTAACAGAAGACATAGGTATGCTGACAAAACTTCAGAACCAGATGATTGATGAAACTGATGAAGTGGATGATGACAGCTGGTTTGGATCACTATTCTCATGGGCTCCACAATGGATGGCAGATGCATTCAAGTTCCTGGGAGCCCTGCTAGTAATGATATTACTAGGCTTCTGTGTCATTGGGATAATAATTTCCCAATGCCAGAAAACTGCAAAAAAAAGCCATAGGGATGAACAAAGACCTGATTGATGAGGAAATAAGAGACTTTGTGAAGGCTAGGATTCACGCACCAGAGGGAAATAAATTTCTCTACCCCAGGAAGCATCAAAACTATGTGGGAAGATGGGTTTACTGTAGCCCAAATGGACAATGTCAACTAATGACATGGAATAAAGACAAACATGTAAGGACCACAGCAAGCCTGAAAGGAGTAATAAATATATGGGGCCTCATTCCGAGTTTGGAGGAAACCATGGCGCTATTTTCGCCATGGCTGCCTCCAAAACTGGTTTCGACTCCGATCTTGTTCAATGGGGACTTACCAGTCTAGTCCGACCTTTGCGGGACCGGTAAGTTCCCATTGAAAAAGGCAATCCCCATTCCCATTTGAGCCCCCATAGGGCTCAATGGGAATGGGGAGGGAGCTAATAACGGTACCGCAATTTGCGGTACCGTTATTGGCTCTGAAGTCCCTTAACGGGTCCCGTCCATAACGCCTGGTAAAACCAGGCATTAAGGAAGGGACCCGCTAAGGGACCTCGGAATAGGGCGCAAAGGGATTACCGGCACCAGTGTCCTTAACTGTGCCCGGTATCCCTTTGCGCCCACCTCGTAATGAGGCCCATGGACTTCAAAGAGACACTTCTTCAAACCATCATGTACAGATCCAGAAGATGAAGAAGGAATGAACCCAGGAGATGGAGTGAAGATGAATACATAAGAACCAAGTAAGATTAATCCAAAAACGGAAGTGAAAGTGGTTGATGAATCGCCCAGAGGGGGTAGTGTAGAGGAGGTCCCAAATAAAGCCTGCACTCCAATCGTCCATTTTGAAATTCCAGCAACATTCACACCGAGATATGTGATGTATGATGAGCAAATAAACCAGTAGAGAGCCACAGTAGGGCTCTGCCCACTGCCTATCAGAAGAACAGCACCTATTGAAGTACCAATACCAGGAAAACCATGGACAGTAAGGTATCCATTGTGGAAGCCCTACCAACAAATGAGACGAAATGAAGATTGCCTAAGTACAGTCCTGGAAGAAACCAAAAAGGTCTTAATGGAAGATGAATTGTGACATCACAAGAACCCGGACTGACTCACAGATAGAAGAAATAATATTGTGAACCTAAAGTGAAAGGACGATGTCGAAATGCAAAGAAGTTTAAGCTGTAAGCAATATGAAGGCATTCAACCAGTTTACACCTTTAAATATGCTTGGAACCGCAAGAAAGCTAAGAAAACAGTGCGGCTTGCGCCATTATACATAATCTACCTCAAAATAAAGCACAGTATTCTAAATGTATTTCTACTTGGCACAAGAAATAGAATCAACCCACGTTACTAAAGGCCAATGAGAAAAGATTCATATTTAGCAAAATGAGAAGAGATGGCTGAATTGAAACCTGGCAGAGGCGACTCGTGCCAAGAAAGCCAAGGTCATACGAATAAAAGAAGCGAACAGTAGCTACATCTAATTGAAACTGAGAACAGAATATCCTGCCTCTAAAAGGTCAAGATAAGAAGATGTAGGCAGGTGGCGGGCTAAATCAGGATCAAATACCGAAATTGAGAGAAAAGAGACAAATTCACGGTGTGCGAATCACGTGACCAGCCGAGCAAGAAGAAGCAATGGTTCACACCTACGCTTGGCACAAGACCAGGAGGAGATATCAGAACATTTCCAGAGAGAAGATGCAGTCTCGAGGCCAACCACAGTGAACTAATTGACACATGGACACTAAAGTGATGATTCATTGTAACCATAATGGGAGGAAGGCGGGTAACTAAGGGCCACCCCACACGTGGCCGACCATTCTGTGTGCTACTAAGCGAAGTGTAAAAGTATGCATGCGGTTGGTGCCAACCCAATCACAATTGAACAAATAATCTAGGGTCCTATAGTTAGTAGAACCAATGAGACTTTGTACTTTTAGTGATGTCTACAGTAGTAGTAGGCTTAGATGCCCACCTGACAGAGTTTACCCAATCCCCTAAATCCATTACCATATACACATATAGTACCTATAGTAAAATTACCTTTTCCTAACCAATAGAATTGCATGTTAACTTTTGAGTATTACACATCAGTGATGACGATAAATGTTACAACTTATATGAAGTTCATTGGAGTTTGAAGTGAGAAGGACAATCACATCACTGCTGATATCCATGACTCCCTTTGCCAAACCATTGAGTTGTCCTTATTGATTGGTGCTGGAGTAATGAATCTGCACCCCCATCCATCTCAAGGGTGCAGCTATCTCGTCTTAAAGTACTCCTGAGCAAGCCTCGGCTCTATGGGCCGGCCGGGGGTCTCAGAGTACACTAACCTGGAAGCTCATCTTCTCTCCATTCACACAGCGTAGTGACTTTCTTTTTCTCCCCCCCCATCCTGCTCTTTATAGTTGTTTTTTTTGCATTATCATGTAAATTGTACAGTTTTTCTAATATTTTGTAATAGTGATTTTGGCAAAAAGCACTTTATAAATTCAAGAAATGAAATGGACCACGACCATTTAGAAACACAGCCACATGCAGAGTTCTTTGTACTTCTGGTCTTTATACATCCACTCAACACCAAAGCTATCTTGAAGTTTCTCTCTACTCACACTTACCTAATTCACCCCATTTGTTTCAGATGTACAAGAGTGAATGGAGACCATGCAAATGAGAGTGGACACAGCATCAATCCCAGTAGCATAACATACATACATAACATAATTTAACAAAACATTTCTCACCAAATTTCACCACTCTGACTACTTCACCACTGTCCTTCTACTTGATCTCTCTGCCAGATTTTAAAGTATGGAATGCACATGTCTCTTCCTAACTCTATCCTTACTTGGCTATAAGGATACCACACTAAGGAGGGTACATTCTTTTCTCCAATATGGATCATTCTCCATCTCCTGAAACGTCATCACCTCCTCTGCCATCTGCCTTCCAGTCAGCATCCCACAAGGATCATACCTAGGCCCACTCTTTTCACTGTATACACCCCCTCCCTGGGTAAACATATCTCTCTTGCCACCTCTTTGCCGATGACACCCACAGATCATTTTCTCCTTCTCTCCCTTCACTCCTGACATCTCTAAGTGTATCATCAACTGACTGCCCCAATCTATGGCAGTATGTTGCCTGATGTTAAACCTCTCCAAGGTCAAAGTCATAGGGCCTCATTACACGGTAGGCGGTGGACCAAGGTGCTAATAGCACCTTGGTCCATGCCGGTAAAATACCGGCACCGCCTTGGTGGAAAGGGGAATTACCGCCCTATTCCAAGGTTGGTGGGGCAGTAATTCCCCCTTCCCCCATTGCCCTTCCCCATTCCCATTTTTGCCCCATAGGGCATAATGGGAATGGGGAAGGTGCTCATTACGGTACTGCAAATTAGCGGCGCCGTAATTAGCACCAAGGTCCCTTAGCGGGTTGGTTTTTAACACCTGCAAAAAGCAGGCGTTAAATTCTCCAACCCACTAAGGGACCTCGTAGTAAGGCGGAAAGGGTTAACGGTCACTGGTACCATTACCGGTGACCGTTAACCCTTACCACCTACCGTGTAATGAGGCCCTATATCCTGCCAGCTTCCTGAACCAATCCCATATTCCCATCACCTATCTCCTTTTCAGTTGGCATCCTCACTCTATACCCAAGTCACACAACCTTGAAGTACTCTTTCTCTGTGTACTCAACTTATGTATGAACTAATGAAATGTATTTGGTTTATTGGTGAATAGTGTTACTCACTTTAGATGATTACAAGTGATGATATTGTACACGAAAGTGGACATACACCAGGTTAACAGAGAGTCTCATGAGGTAGGAAATAAAAAATGAAGAAAATGAAAATGTACTTTAAGTGTTATGCATACTATTTGTGGGATATGTTGATCCATTCCAAGGTGCATCCCTGCATCAATGTACTGAAATGGTGAAAGAAACAGCCCAACATGGATGCACTGACTCCTGTGCACGCCAAAATATTCAAAACTGCATTTTGTAATAACCAGAAAATGGCTGCACACCCTGCCACACACAGTCAGGGGGGGGTAAAAACAGAGTTCTCACTGCAGGAGCATGTCTGCAACATTCAACATGGAGCAAAAATGAATGAAACAGCATCATTGTGCTGAAAACTGAAAATGCCTTTTACAATGTTAGCTTTTCAACCTCAAAAAGTGCTGTTTTGGTGCTAAACCCATTCATTTCTACTGAATCATTGAGGATCATCCAGTGTGGCTCAGAGGAACTGGGCCCCATTTAAGTGACAGCTACTGACAAATATATCCGTGAAAAATCAACCAGGGACTGTGTGCTTCATTTTCACAGCAAACGCGACTATTTTCTTTGCAACAAGTATCAGGAAATAGCTGTCCGGAGAAAAACTCTAAACCAAGGCTTGATACATTTAGTCATGCTGCAAACAACTCCAGCACTCAAGGGAACAACTAATGCTGACTAAAATGTGTATTTGCTGCAGATGAAAATCGGATATAAAGACATAAGTTTAATGTGCTTTTTCAGGAATGAAGAGAAAAGAAAAATCGCCTTTTGCAAAGTATATTCTTGTGTAAAGGTTTAATTCTTTAAGAATATCAAAGGATTGCTAATGTTAAAAATCCTCCTATGAATAAATTAAATATTTTAAAAGGTGAAACTTAGAGCTAAACCCACTGACAGTTCTTAGCCTCAGAAATATTGACACCTCCACTGCTGGCAGGAAAGGCTAATTGCTGCTGGGAGGCCTTGCATACTCATAATAACGGAACTTCATTAGACATTCGAATTTGCCCCAGGCGAAGACAATGGCAGGCTTGGACACTCACCCTTCCAGACGAGGGGCAGGAAGCTCCACTCTCCACGGAGAGGCCCCCATTCAACTTCAAAGGATTTCACAGCTGCTCACACTTGGGAAGAAAGAAAAAAAACTGATGTGTGACTTTTGGGTTTAAAATGCTTATTTTACCACTGAACTTCAAGACATTTAACTTGGTGGCCAGAATGAGAAAAGATAGTAAAAATGGATACATGTAAATCTGAAATTATGCTAGTCATTTGAAAACTTGGTAGAATTTACAAAGAATGACCAATTGCACAGAAACTATTAATGTTGCAAAACCTAACATTGTGTACACTTGTTCTAGAGGTAATTGCCCATATATGTACAGAAGTAGGAAATATTAGGCCAAACCTTTCATAGTTAAAATTGCCAAAATTCAACTGAAAGACTGAACCAGGTCCCACCGACTTGGGAGTTGGATTAGAATGTTACCCACAAAATATGTAGTTGAGGTATCTGCTTTTCTTAGAGGGCATAATTACATCTAATAAACGATGGCATCCGTTTCTGTCATCCAATCAGAAAAAAGCAAGGCGGAAACGGTGTCTTTGACCAATCACAGCATTGTGGGTGTGGTTTGTAAGTCTGCCCCTACCATAAACCCTCGTGATGTCATTTGGCATGATAAATAAGGGAACCTCACAACACACAAACACACTGATTCCTGACTTCATCCTGATTTCTGCGTGGCACCCTGTTCCTGATTCTTCATCTTGTTCCTGATTCCAGATTTCTTTACAAAGTCAAGGCCTCTGCATTGCTGAACTCCTTTTTCAGCTAGGCCTAAATTCTGAAGCAATCCCAAAACTTAAGGGAACCATTTTTGATCCAGTTTGGCTTGCTACCACCAAATGCTTGCCTGCTCAAAACTCGCCATCCCACTGATCTACAGTGTCCAGAAACCAAAAGGGCCAATCCAATCCAGCCCATTTCAGTCTTATGTGCCAGTCCAGGTGAGCAGAACCGCCTCACTGATCCAATTTCGCTACATATGCCCTGCTGTCCGTTGTTAGACCTGACCGGTGGGAGGACCAGAACCCTTGACGGTCCACAATCTTAAAATAAAGTGAACTGTAAGTATAAATAAGATTCATAGTAAACCATAGCATATCTTGCCTTACATTGTCCTATCCCAACCGAAACCATCTGTCTTTAATTTAAGAACCTGCAATAATGTCTGAATCATTCTTGCAACCCTGTCTGTGATTCTGAGTGTTAGCACTGATTGTTCTCCTCATTTCTGTTTTACTAGACCATAAGCCATTAATGATTTTGATTAAATAAAGTAATTCACATAAAGAAAACAGGGTATCTGCCACATGAAGGGTTGCAAGCGGCCATCTAACTGTGGAGATTCATGGGTGGCATTCTCTTTTCTTAGCCATTAAATCTAGTTTAAGTAAAATAAACCTGTCATTTTAAAAATGATTTTCTGTTTTTCTGTGCTCTATTTTCCTAAAAACACCTCTCATTCAACCTTGCATACTCTTTCACTCGTCACTCGTTTTTCTTAAAAATCGTTGAGTGAAGTTTAGATGGGAATTCGCAATTCTGCAAAGATTTACACATGTGATTTTCAATTTCAAGTATTTCCAAACTTCCATTAAGATTCAAACTGTTTACTTTCGCTATACTATAGCTTATGTTTGTTAGCATCTTTTCAGTGTTGCTCCCATAGAGATTTATCTTGATTTAAGGACTTTTACACACTTTTCATTGTTTCACACAGACATTTTCGAATGTCATTTTAAAAGTGTAAGATTTCCAAACCGTTGTTCTCTCTTGTTTGGGGGAAGGAAGGTTATCTCTAAATTCTGTGACTGATCGTTACTCTTGAATACCTGCTGCTTACTTACTTCTGTGTAGAAATGCTTATTTGTGAGTTGGGAAATTTGCAGGGGGAAATCTTAACTTAAATGCTATCTTTCCAACAAGCCAAAACTATTTTTTTTTCTGTGTTTTATATTCTGTGTTGCTAAAAAGTGAATTCAACTGCATCACCTACTTTTTTATTTGTATTGTCACCACACTGGTGATTGTTGCCCCATATTTGAGAACATGTTTGATTTGAATTTTAAATAAATACATAATTATTACGTTAACCAACAAGCCTGATTCCTGGTCCATTGTGACCTCAGAATATTGAACATATAGACACAATAAAATAAGTATTTATTTTGCGCACTGCATACTAGGATGAGACAAGGTGTATTGCCCGATTGAAATCCTTAACAGATTTGGGGGCTTGTGCTGTGATTTTGAGTTCGAGTTACCACCTGTGGCAGTCTAGCACACCAGACTAACCTGCAGGTCACAGACACCTTATTTGATTGGTATAAATAAATACTCCAAAACCAGGCCTGTTTGTAAAAGTAAAAGTAAATCAACCCTAAAATAATTCATAAAGAAATTGATATTTCCAAAATGGCGATCCCAGTAGAAATCAATGTGGCTAGGGAGCACCACCTGCACAAACCTTTTCTCATGGGTGAGTGGCCAGAACAGAATGAACATGTCTGGCTGCAGGAAATCAAAGAACAGGTCACTGCCATGGACCTGGAAACATGGCAGGACAAGGGCCCATTATACCAAGCTCTTAGTGAACTGTACATGGCCCCAAAAGTGAAAGAGGAGCAGAGTAAAATTGCCAGAATAGCGGCCTACCTATACCTCCACATAGGAGTAATGCAGGAAAAGCATGCTGAAAACATAGTTCTGACAAATAATCAAGTGGTAACACTAGAGAAATCCAGAATGATCAAGAATCTGTAGAACAAAGGCTACTGAAGAGCCAAGAATGAGAGACAGAATCTAGACAGTATGTCACAAAATTAAGAGGATCTGTCTCTCCTACAGAAAGAGAATGCAGAGCAAGACACCCAATTACAGGCACTAAAAGAGGAGTGTCAGGAAAGGGTTGACTCTCTGCAACAGAGTCAACAAAAGCTGGTGCAACAATTAAATTATAATAGAGCTTGCGCAGAACAGATAGTTACCCTACAAATCCATATAGAAACCTAGACTCTCAAACAGAATTTGATGAGGAGCGCCAGAAATCCAATGCATTCAAAAAACAAAAGGGACAACCTGGCTGAACTGAGAGGCACCCTAAATCAGGAGAGCAATGCCTTAGGCCAGGAAGTAAGCCAATTAAAAACCAAGCTAGCAGGAAGAAAGCTGGCCCACCAGGAGCTCAATGAATTAACAACAGAATATGAGAAGCTACTAGAGCACACCAGACGGGTGGAGGATGCTCTGGAAAAGAACACCGAGACCAATGATGCTAAAACTCAGGAGGTGAGTCTCCTGCAGCAGAAATTGGCCCAGTATTCGCAGACCAGACAGGAAGCATAGAGAGACAATGAGGCTCTCTGTGAAAAGAATGATGTGCTCCACCAACAGATAGCAATGCAAGAGCGAATCATTGAGACCAGTAAGGCCTTGCATATCACCAAGGAATAGGGCTGAAAGAGAAAGGATAGAGAGGGACAGAGCAACCCCTGATCCTAACATCAGGGCCCCTGTACGCAGGGACTCTAACCCCTTCAGAACCATGGACTCTGCCAGCTTCATGTCCACTGGCTCATATGAACCAAGGGCCATGGGGATGGTAGACTTGAACAGAATTGGCAAGATGGTACTGACAGATCAGCGCCTCCCAGAAATTGATTGACGGGCGTCTCTGTACAGATCCCCAAATGTTAGGGCTAACATCTCTGATCAGGAAGACTCCTATGAGGGGAGAGTCAGGGAACTGGATCCACAAAACTACTGCCTTCCATGAGATCAGTTTGTTAAATTTGGTGGGGAACTCCAGGAAATAAAACCCAAAAAGAGTATCCTCAAATCCTCTTCACAGGTAGGGCAGTGGGGGGGTACTTCGCCAATACTGGGAGCCGGAGAGAGTCAGAAGACTTCTGAGCACCACAGGAATAGAGAAGCTGGGCCTCCACATTCTGCAAGCCCTTCTCAAGCTCGGAGAATCAGGGAGGGCCTAGAGGATCAAGAAGCCACCTACAGTAGCAGTGCCTCTGGGTCAGAGGAAAAGTGGACTCAGGTGACTAAGATCAAACAGGCAAACAAAATCAAGAGAGCTATGCAAAAAGATCCCCTGAAGCAGATCATGGCCATTAGGAGTGTTATAGATCCCTATTATAAAAATGCAAAGTATTCGGTCTGGGAACACCGTCATTATATGAAAAGATGATGGACACATTTGTATGTTAAGTGGACATTCTCCCCTGAGTACTCCAGCTTCGTTGCAGGAGTGGAGGATCAGAACCACACAAGATGGTCCACCTACAGGGCGGCCATCTTAAAACACTTCTGTGTCCATAGAAACCCCCAAGAGGCCCGCAAGGTTGCCTACAATCTGCTGTGTGGGGAAGACCAGGCCCCACAAGATTGTGTGCAGGAACTCAAATGTGCCTTTGCACAGACCACCAGGAGGGTGCGCACAGATAGTAGGGAGTTCATCAACACCTTCTTCCATGCACTGCCCAAATACTTAATGACTCAGCTGGTGAGGGATTTTCACGAGAAGAGATCACTGGACTGGGTCATAGAACAGGCGACCTATGTTTATGAGGTACAGAAACCTGTAGATAACAAGAACACCAATAAAAACCCTAAACCAGCCAACACTCCTGCTGCTGCGAAGGTGGCGGAGGTGAAGGTTGCCCCATTTTCTGGAGATGGGGGGTCTAAAATATACCGGTACAAAATCTTTCCAGCCAAAGAACCAGAAGGCCCTCGGGCCAATCCCAGACAGGTAGTCGCGGAGGTAATCCAGCAAATGGGACCCCTAAGTCCCCTAATTACATTAGCCCCTGATACAAGGGTAACAAACCCATCCTGTGGTATGTGTGGACTCCCCCAGCCCAAGGGGGCGATCCTACCAGGTTGGTACCAACCCAGGAAACTTCCCCCCTAACTTTCCCCAGGAGGGCAGTAATCCCCCAAATACAGGGTTGAGTTTCTTTCCCCGGTCCCCTTAAAACTCCAATCTACAAAACAACCCTCCTTTCTTTCCCCACTTTCCTGAGCACAGACAGCCTAATCCGGAAGACGGGTGGCCAAGGGTGGAGGGTTACCAAACTATCCAAACCCAGGGTACTATGGGAGAAGGGACAGTTATCCTTCCGTGATCTACCTAGGATGGACCAGAGACCCCCGTACCAGCCAGAGCGGGTGTCCCAACTGGAGTGCCAGGTCCAGAACTTGTCCCAGGATCTGGGTTGCATTTTGAGGGCTCAGCAGAACCCTCAGATGAACATGGCGGCTCAGAAATCCACAAACCAAGGGTCTGGTACTCCAGAACAATGACAGGGAGAGAACCCCAACAATTAACCGGCTCCAAAGGAGGAAGCACGGGGAAGGGGGGTGTAAAGCCTTAGAGGAAGCTTCCTTCCCCACTTGTGAAAAGCCCCTGGAAACCCAGGAACCGGAACCAAAATCTGCTGCCCCCGAAAGTCTGCAACCCAAGGAACAGAGGGCGGGTGGGAGAAATAAAGGACCTAATAAGTCCCATTTTATGGAAGAGGTTAGTGTAATCCAATTTGAAGGAGAGGGGTCCTCAGAGGACCTTTGGGAAAACATCTTCTCCTTCAGGGATGGGGGAAAAATGGGTCCCAAGAGATCCTAATGAAGACTGGCTGCATGTGGGGACTGAGTTAGGATCGCCCATCATTGAATCCCAGAAAGATAATCCAGAAAACCACCTTGCCCAAACCTATTCTGGTGACTGCCTCAAAAAAAGTTGGGGCGGGGCGGCCCAGAATCAGAAGCAAGGGAGCCCCAAACTCCCCCAATATCTAACTGCCATATTTTTCTTACAGATCCCCAAGCTCCCACACAGAATTATTCCCAAACTACCCTGTGTCGGAATCAAGAATCAAGAAACGAACCCACCAACTGGCCCAAAATACACATTATCTTTGCCCCCTTGAGGAGAAGGAGGGAAGATTATATGCCCCGGTACAAGTACAAGGGTAATGTACATTTTCGGCACTGGTGGACAATGGATCCCAAGCCACTCTTCTGTCAAAGAGAGCCTTTGAGCAGCTAAATTCAGGAAGAGGGGCGAGATACCAGATCCCTCTCACCCCTCTTCCTGAACAACTCCACAACTTTGACGGGAAGGAAATTCCTGTCGAGGGGTCTGCAGAACTGGAAATTAAAATTGGGCGACACAATATGAAGCATCCCGTCATAGTCATGGCGCCAGAGGGAACCCCCCTGTCTATTAGGGAATGCCATCCTCTGTAGGTTGTCTCCCCTAATAGACTCTGTGAATAAGGTACTCTGGACCCAGATTAACCGGCCAATAAAATTCAAACATAGTGTCAAACGTGTTAGTTTAAATGGCACATGCCACATGGTTGAACAAAAACAAGAACATATTGAGTTCCATTTTCAAAACAACCAAATCCCTGAAGGGACAGTCATTTCTGTATGACAACAAATGGGTGATGGGAATTCCTCTCCATTTCTGAAAATCAACCTTCTGAAATTCTATACTAATTCACAATCAGAAAATCCCACTTCCGTAGTCCAAAATGATGAGAAACCAGCTCAAAGCTTAGCTGACATTCAGAAGATTAGAGAACAGTTATACATCCCTATTCAGTTAAATTAGTGGAAGGAATCTGTTCTCGCCCGACTGTGCGTGAACAACGGTAAGAGCTTCATCAGCGAAGCCATGGTCCAAAAACTCCCAAAAGATCCAGCCATTCCCACATTTAAATTGATAGACAAAAGGGAAATGGACCTTTAAACTCCCAATTGCAAACAGCTCCTGCTTAGCAGGTGTATGCTCAAAATGTCTATAGGCAACAAAAGCATAGTACATAATTGTTGATTTGTGCGAGATGTGCCTGCTGCATTTTATTTAGGCATTGACATTCTCAATCGCTTTGCCATTAATTTGGACCTGATAAGCTACAAAGCCTGGTCCCAATTAGTGGGTAATCCCATGGACTTTGATGATTCAGAAAAAGCATTTCGGTCAGCCCAATTGCTGCCGTATGCAGTTGAAGTTCAAATTGGAGAGGAAGTCACCATCCCAGGACGGACATGACTAGTCCCACTTAAAGTAAAAATTAAAAGAGGATAGAAACTGCAAAATCGTGATGCATATGCTCACCTCAACACCCATCTCCAACAGCAAGGGTTGGGGTTAAACCCAACACCATTAGTGAATATAGAACACAGCACCATTCCAACATTGGTGGATAACAGCGACCGTAGGAGTATCAGTCTGGGCACAGCCACCAATATTAGAATGGCGGTTGATGACCAACATTTTTCCATAGATTAATGTAATGAACTGATAGTTCCAATCCCCAATTACTGTTTTGACAGTGATAGTGACAATGACACAACACCAGAGAGAATCTTCACCCGCATTGGGGGAATTTACTGGTGTACTCTTCCTGCCCTAATGGTGAAGAAGAGGTGACTTTTGACTTCAGGAGCGAGGAGGTGATCTTCCAGGTCCACAAGGACTGCCTTCCCTGCCTTGAACCCTCTGCACAGGTGAACTCTTTAACTAGGGACCTCTCCACCCAGCTGGAGGAGGCTGCTGAGATAGCCAAACCAGACCGGGCATCAGGCAGATGGTTGAAGAGAGTCAACCTAGCTGATGCCTGTACGACTCTGGAGCAAAAGCAAAAGCTGAAACAAGTTTTCTTAGATTTTCAGGATCTCTTTGTGGTGGACTCATATGACTGTGGTCGCACCATAATCCATACAACACCAATTCCCACGGACCCTGGCATGACTCCAGCGTTTGTGAAGCAATATTGCTTTCCTCTCGCATCCATGGAGTCCCTCACAGAAATCATTAAAAATCTTGAGTCCTGTGGGATAATTTGTCCAGTCCACAGCACCTTTAATAATCCGGTGCTGGGGATTTTAAAACCGACAGTGGAGATTCTGTGCTAAACTAAGGGAGCTAAACAAAAGGGTCCACACATCCCGATGGCCCCTCCCCTACTTTGACCAGGGGCTGGCCCAGATCCAGGTGTCAAAGGTATACACTGCCATTGACCTGACCAATGGGTACTGGACCGTACCTGTCAGTAGGTAGGACCAATACAAGCTGGCCTTTACCTTCGGGGGGCAGCAGTACACATGGACCATGACTCCCTTCAAATACATCAACTCTGGCAATGAATTTAATATCTTCTTACACAAGGCCACGCCTGACTTGGGTCAAAGGGGTAACCTGGCCTATGTAGATGATATTCTGATCAAAAGCTCATCTGTGGAGGAACACATAGCGTAAATCCGTTATGTTCTGACACAGTTGAGGGTTGCCGAGCAAAACAATCTTTATAAAAGGCACAGTGGTGCAGGACTCATGTCAATTTCTTGGAACATGAGATAACTCCTGAGGGTCTCTGTCCCCAGGAAAAGAAAGTGGAAGCACTCCTGAAACTGAAAGACCCCACAACTCTGCGTGAGCTAAGGAGCCTCCTTGGACTCACTAATTACAGTAGAAAGTTCATTGAGGATTACGCAGAGATCACAAGACCCCTGATCCATCTGTTGAAGGGGGGTCAAGGGGAAGTGGGGTCCAGAACAAGCTGAGGCAGTAAAGCAACTTAAAAGAAGCCTCCCACAAGCGCCTTGCCTAGCTTAACCTGTCAAAATCAAGGAGTTCTTCTTGGAGACAGGGTTCTCAAATACATGCTTGACCGCAGTATTATACCAAAAGCATGACAAGGTCAATAAAGTAATCTCCTATACAAGTAAGACTTTATTCTCTGTGGATGAAATATTCAATGATTGTGAGAAGTCACTCCTGGCAATGGTTTGGGCATTGAAAAATTACCGCCCGTTCATCCAGGGGGAACACATCATAGTGGAGACTCCACACCAGCCTCTGCAATATTTTCAAAGTGACAGAATCCGGGCCGGAAATGTGAGTAATTACAGAATTACTTCCTGGATTCTGTCAATGCAAGGCTTTCCTGTGAAGGTCAGATAGGGCCAAAACAAAAAGAGTCCCCTCACGCAAGGTCTGGCTGACTTGCATGATTGTGCCAGAGAAAAGCATCTTGAGGACAAAAAGTCTTAAAATCCAGGACAACAGGGCGGTGTACCTGAACTCCCTGCACAAAGTCTATGAAGAAGACAAGTGTAAGGGAATGCCCACTATCTAGGTGGATGGGTGCTCATTCCATGTTGATAACAATGGGGAAAAGGAACTAGTGGCCGACGTTGGGAATGCCTGGGAGAATGATGCCCTGGAACCCTGCACTGGGTACAAAATCAGTCCCCGTAGTAGTCAGGTGGCAGAGCTAATGGCAGTTCATCAAGCCATCCTCACTGCTGTCCAACACCAACTCCACAAACTGGTCATAATCACTGATTCAGATTATGTCCGGAACGGGTTCGTGGAGCACCTGGTAAATTGGAAAAACAGAGGCATGCTATGTGCTAATAACAAACCACTCAAGCATGGAAAACTTATTGATGATCTGGTCACCTCTAGTGGGATGACCATCTACTGGAAAAAGATCAAAGGCCATTCCAGAATAGAGGGTCCAGACAAAACTGGAAATGTCTTAGCTCATCAGTTGGCCAAAATCAGAGCCATCCAATGGGATTTCCTTGAGATCGAGAACCCTGTTGGGCGAAATCCAGGTCACTGCTATCACTAGGTCCCAGACAAATGCTCACAATGAACTCTCAACTGCCCAGTGGAGTAAGGAGACACGAGATACTGATTTAATCACGGCTCGAAAAGGGGATCCAATCATTGGTAAGATTTATCAACATATTGAGGACCCTGAGAACTTTCCACTGACGGATACTGATTGCATTGGGAAAGAGGACCTCAGAGTGTTGATGAAATGTCCAAAAATGTTCTGAATTCAAGACGGTTTGCTGGTGAGGAGATCCATATCTGGCTGTGACCAGTGGGTGGTACCTACCTCATTCCGAAGCCTGATGCTAAGTCACGGCCATGATGCGGCCACAGCCAGTCATCGGGGGTTTCACACCACATTAGAAATCTTGCGAGAGGTTGCAAACTGGCCACACCTGGGGCAGGACCTCGACCAATACTTGAAGGGGTGTCTTGTGTGTGCACAATGTCAGCCAACATCACTCACACACCATGCTCCCCTCAAAAAGAGGGGGATGACACTGCCTTGGACAGATTTACAAGTAGATTTCATCGGGCCCATGATTCGCTCCTTTAGGGGGAACAAGTACATGTTAACCGTAACATGCTTGTTTACTAAATGTATGGAATGTCTCCTGGCCCCAAATTGCAAGGCAGAAACAGCAGCTGCCCTGATAATCATTCACATCTACTCGAGTTTTGGACTACCCCAAAGGATTGAGTCAGATCGAGGTAGTCACTTCACTAGATGTGGGAGATACTTGGGGTAAAAAAGAAACTACACATTGCATACCACAGTCCTCTAGTGGTGCAGTTGGAAGGTACAATAAAACCATTGTGAGCATACTAAAAAAGTTTGTGGCAGACTCTGGGCCAAGTTGGAATATTTGATTACCCCTTGTCCTGATGGCCATCAGATCTACCCCTTGCTTAGCAACTAAAATGTCTCCATTTGAGCTGATGACTGGACAAAGGATGGTGCTACCCCAGCATCTGCTCTATAGAACCCAAGAGCAGACATTGATAAATGCCTCCACAACTCAAGAGTATGTTAAGAATCTGAAAAAACACCTTCAACATGCTTTTGCGTATGCTCAGCAGAATCTAGAAAGATCTGCAGACAGCATGGAGACCCACTATGACCTTAACACCAACTAAAAAAGTATATCAAGTAGGAGACAGGGTCTATTTATACAATTTTGAAAGGAACCAAGCCAAAGAGCGCACATTTTTGCCAAGATGGCGGGGACCTTTTGAAATTGTGGAAAAAATCTCACCAGTTGCCTACAGAATCTGCATCCCGAAAGGCGACTTGACAGAAGAAGAAAAGTGGGTCCATATCAATCAGCTAAAGAGTTGCCATCCCAGACATACTTTGCGGCAAATAGAGGAGTCCAAATAAAACACATTGGAAGAGAATTCTGAAACCTAGGAATATTTCAAATTGTCACTGAATGCATGCGAATATCCCACTGATGAACTCCCAATGGGAGGACAGTAGTGGGGAAAATTATCATAACTGGGTTGCGTTCTATTTTCTAGTTTGCACTGAGAATACCTAACAACCACGGAGGACCTGGAAGGAAAAACCCAAAGAAATCACTCCACACCCAAAAAGAAGCCTGAGATAAGACCGGCGTATCATTCCTATTCCAACCAGAACCGGCGAGGAGAGCGTGTCGCATCATTCGCTGATGGAAGAAGAACTTACACCTGAACAAACCAGTGCTTTTCATGAAAAGAAAGAACAATCCCACTTGCCCAACTTCCCCACAACTGGAAGTCAAGCCGAAGTCGGGGGGGGGGGCTTCTCTGGGATATTTTGACCCATTCCAATGTGCCTCCCTGCATCACTGTACTGAAATGGTGAAAGAAACATCTCAAAATGGATGTGCTGACTTCTGTGCATGCCAAAATCTTCAAAACTGCGTTTTCTAATAACCAGAAAATGGCTGCACACCCTGCCACACATAGTCGGGGGGAGCATGTCAGTGGGCTCTGCAACATTCAACATGGAGCAAAAGTGAATGAAACAGCATCATTGTGCTGAAAACCGAAAATGCCTTTTAAAATGTTAACTTTTCAACCTCAAAAACTGCTGTTTTGGTGCTAGATCCATTTAGTTCTACTTAATCATTGAGATTAAAAGGGCCTTGCAATGCCCAGGATCATCCAGTGTGGCTCAGAGGAACCGGGCCTCATTTGAGTGACAGCTACTGACAAATGTATCCTTGAGAAATCAACCAGGGACTGTAGGTGTAATTTTCACGGCAAACGCGACTATTTTCATTGCAACAAGCATCAGGAAACAGGTGTCCAGAGAAAAACTAAAAACAAAGGCTTGATACATTTAGTCATGCTGCAAACAACTCCAGCACTCAAGGGAAGAACTAATGCTGACTAAAATGTGTATTTGCTGCAGATGAAAATCGGATTTAAAGACATAAATTTAATGTGCTTTTTCAGGAATGAAGGGGAAAAAAATCACCTGTTGCAAAGTATATTCTTGTGTAAAGGTTTAATTTTTTAAGAATGTCAAAGGATTGCTAATGTTAAAAATCCTCCTACAAACTGTTTCATTTTATATGTTTAAATGAAAGATTTAAAAAGAAGAAACTTAGAGCTAAACCCACTGACAGTTCTTAGCCTGAGAAAGATTGACACCTCCACTGCTGGCAGGAAAGGCTAATTGCTGCTCGGAGGCCTTGCATACTCATAACAAAGGAACTTCATTAGACATTTGCCTTTGCCCCAGGCGAAGACAATGGCAGGCTTGGACACTCACCCTTCCAGGTGAGGGGCAGGAAGTTACACTCTCCAGGGAGAGACCGCCATTCAACTTCAAAGGATTTGACAGTTGCTCACACTTGGGAAGAAAGAAAAAAAATGACATGTGACTTTTGGGTTTAAAATGCTTATTTTACCACTGACCTTCAAGACATTTAACTTGGCGGCCAGAATGAGAAAAGATATGAAAAATGGCATACATGTAAATCTGAATTTATGCTAGTCATTTGAAAACTTGGTAGAATTTCTTACTGCGTAAGGAACAGAAGTTACAAAGAATGACCAATTGCGCAGAAACTATGAATGTAGCAAACCTAACGTTGTGTACACTTGTTCTGGGTGTAATTGTGCATATATATACAGAATTGGGAAATCTTAGGCAAAACCTTTCATAGTTAAAATTGCCAAAATTCAAAAGAAAGACTGAACCTGGTCCAGCTGCCTTGGGAGTTAGATTAGAATGTGACCCACAAAATATGCAGTTTGGGCATCTGATTTTCTTAGAGGGCATAATTACATAGATATGTATGTGTGGGAAAGTTATATTCTGGTCCCAATAATTATAGGAGGTTTCCAAATCATCTCATAAACCATGACATCCCTTTCTGTCATCCAATCAGAAAAAAGCAAGCGGAAACTGTGCCTTTGACCAATCACAGCATAATGGGTGTGGGTTGTAAGTCTGCCCCTACCATAAACCTTAGCGATGTCATTTGACAATGTAAATAAGGGAACCTCACAACACACAAATACGCTGATTCCTGACTTCATCCTGATGTCTGCGTGGCGCCCTGTTCCTGAATTTTTCATCTTGTTCCTGATTCCATATTTCTTTACAAAGCCAAGGCCTCTGCATTGCTGAACTCCTTTTTCAGCTAGGCCCAAATTCTGAAGCAATCCTAAAACTTAAAGGAAGCATTTTTGATCCAATTTGGCTTGCTACCACTTAATGCTTGCCTGCTCAAAACTCGCCATCCCACTGATCTACAGTGTCCAGCAACCAGAAGGGCCAACTCAATCCAGTCCAGTTCAGTCCGAGGTGCCAGTCCAGGTGACCAGAACCACACCGCTGATCCAATTCCACCAAATGTGCCCTGATGTCCGTTGTTAGACCCGACTCGTGGGATGACCAGAACCCTTGACGGTCCAAAATCTTAAAATAAAATGCACTGTAAGTATAAATAGGAATCATAGTAAACCATAGCATATCTTGCCTTACCTTGTTCTATCCCAATTTAAACCATCCTGTCTTTAACTTAAGAACCTGTAATACTGTCCGATTCATTCTTGCAACCCTGTCTGTGATTCCGAGTGTTAGCGCCGATTGTTCTCCTCATTTTCGTTTTACTAGACCATAAGACATTAGCGATTTTGATTAAATAAAGTAATTCCCATAAGGAAAATGGGGTATCTGCCACGTGAAGGGTTACAAGTGGCCGTGTAACTGTGGAGATTCACGGGTGGCATTCTCTTTTTCTTAGCCATTAAATCTAGTTTAAGTAAAATTAACCTGTCATTTTAAAACCTATTTTCTGTTTTTTCTGTGCTCTATTTTCCTAAAAACACCTCTCATTCAACCTTGTATAACTTCCTCAATTTAATTGCCAGAGACTTCATTTCAACTCTGACTTAAACATAAGACCTGTGGCTACATCCAAAATCAGTGTACTTTGCACCCATATTCCTAAAAACTGTTTAGTGAAGTTTAGGTGGGAATTCGCAATTCTTCAAAGTTTTACACATGTGATTTTAAATTTCAAATATTTCTAAACTTCCATTAAGATTCAAAGTGTTTACTTTCGCTATACCACAGCTTATGTTTGTTAGCATCTTTTCAGTGTTGCTCCCATAGAGATTTATCTTGATTTAAGGACTTATGCACACTTTTCATTGTTTCACACAGCATTTTCAAATGTCATTTTAAAAGCGTAAGATTTCCAAACTGTTTTTCTCTCTTGTTTGGGGTGGGAAGGTTATTTCTAAATTCTGTGACTGATCTTTACTCCTGAATACCTGCTGCTTACTTACATCTGTGTACAATTGCTTATTTGTGAGTTGAGAAAATTGCAGGGGGAAATCTTAACTTAAATGCTATCTTTCCAACAACCCAAAACTATTCTTTTCTCTATGTTTTATATTCTGTGTTGCTAAAAAGTGAATTCAACTGCATTACCTACTTTTTTATTTGTATTGTCACCACATTGGTGATTTCTGCCCCATATATTAAAACATATGTTTGATTTGAATTTTAAATAAATAAAAATTACCTTTACCAACCTGCCTGATTCCTCGTCCATTATCACCTGGGGGTATTTTGAGACGGGGTGTGGTATGAGTGGTATATCACTCAGAATATTGAACCTATGTACACAATAAAATAAGCATTTAATTTGCGCACTGCATACTAGGCGGAGAGCAGGGTGTATTGCCTGATTGAAATCCTTAACAGATTGGTGTTTACGACTGTGGCAAATCTTTGAAGTCCAAACTGGTCCTTGGTAACTTTGAATACCACTCAAGCCCTGCTCTGATCTACTTCTGTCCTATCCTCGAAAAAATACTTAACTTTACCACATTCACCCCTACATCATACCTAGATCTTCTCTTCTTTTAGGGCATAATCACCATGGCAGGTTATTTTGCATACAATTCTCGTTAAGTTACAACTCTTTATATTAAACTCTACTCATATTCTAGCCCTTCACTATCTGGCTGATTCCATCTCCCTCATCTCCCTTTCACGAGCACCTAGGTCACAAACCGGCAGAAACATTCCTGTCTCCCAAACCCCCAGCAAACCCACCCGCTTCCACCCATTCGGCCTCATTACGAGTTTGGCAGTAAATGGTAAAATTGGCGGTAACTCTGGAAAATCCTGGAGGTAAATTATCCAACTCATAGCCAAAAACAATAATAAATAAAATTTAAAAAAATAAAATTAAAAAAATCAGCACAATCTGCGGGATTACCGCAGCAGAGTACGCTGAACAAAAGCCCCATTGAGCAAAACGGGCTCAAATTAAATGGGGAATAACATCACCACCACCACTTGCAAATGGCAGAAATTCCACTGGACCAAGTGACGGTAACAGTAATTCATTTGGACGGTATTCTGGCAGATATACCACTGGGATATCACCCAACTCGTAATCAGGCCCATTCTCTCTAACTGCCTCACACTACTAAATTAACTACCCCTGACATCAAAGAAATTCAAATAGTGGAAATAAGTAAGACAAGGCACAAATGCCACTCATGCCAGAAAAGGGGCATCCACTAACCCTCTTAAAGTCCTCTCACCTGAACCCTCCACTGACCCAAGTCTGGTTCTGATGCATTTTAATTATGTATTCATATAACAACTGTCTGTAAGTTTAAATGTACATAGTAATTTTGCATACCTCTTTGTAATTACATTTCTTTTCTGTAGTCTTCACAGTATACACCCTGAAGGACCTGGCTCGCCTACAACCAAAGCTAGTTATAACTTTGTAACTTCAAAAAAGAGTTCCAATTCAGACTGTCTTTATTCTATTTACAACACCCCTGGTCAAAGTGGCAAGCTAATCAACCAAAGACACCCAAATACAAATTATGATAACGTCATTGACACTCCCTCTGCACCAGTAAAACAATTCTAATTAATTTATTTTAACCCAACAAAACATATCCAAATCATCTAAAACAATGAATTAAAGTCAAAGTTATTAAATGAAAAAAGCAAAAAACATTGCACTATGGTACAACACATTCCAAAATATAGATTTACCCAATTTTGCATATAGGGTAACTTACATATTCTATATGTTTTGTTGATAAGGTTTTTATTTTAGTCCACACACTAAAGTCTACATTTTATTTTAATGAATATTGACTACTTCACAAACATGTAAATTTTTTACTTTTGAATCTGTGTTTTAATTATATGCAGTAAACTTATTTTCTGGGATTTTGCATAGACGCATGCTTGCTTCATGCTTATTGCGAAGGGGTGATGGGTTTATATTTTGTTTCAGACCTAAAAACAAAATTGCCATGCACCAGAGAGGTCCATTTCTGTTTTGGCTACTGCCAGGAATGACAGTTTCCTGATACAGGTAATTTCTGGGCAGTGAGATGGTGGCCTACCATTGTGGAGACAAGGCTTCAAATATCAGACCTAATTCTCCCTTCTTGCCACCCAGATACCATGCTCCCATTGTGGCAGTGACTTGATTTTGGTTCCACAGTTGGCTTTGGTTTTTCCGAAGATTTTGATTGAGCGTGGAAGTCTGGAAGAGGGACACTCTTGTACAATTTTCCGTTGTTTGCTTAGGTCAGGGATTGAAGAATAGCTTGCATTATGCCTGGAAAGGGTCATGGTGGCTGTGACAGGAGCCGGTGCATGCTTTGTTCTAAAGAAGATAGTGCATCACTACTGATTTGGGAGGGGAATATTTGCCCTTTCTTCCTTTGGGTGGGTTTGACCCTTGATATAGACCTCTGCTACCCGGGAATTAGCTTTGAACAAAGAACCCATGCGATTAAAGGTAAGGCAGCTGGGAATGCGTGCCTGGTATTTCTGCATTAACAGGATTGTTTTTAGTTTTAGCAAGGAGATATTAGAGAGATGAAATGTACAGCCTGGGGATATTGTTTGGCTTTTACTCATCCATTGACCACCCATGGCCATGCAAGTCCCTATGAGGATTTTAACCAATGAACTGCCCTCCTCACCCAAAACACATACACCAGGGATCTCTTTGAGCTCGCTCTGTGCATTAAAGAAATGTTAATGCTATGTTCTCAAAATGATTTTCTGCCTACACACTTGCCCAAATCAATGCAAGAATACCCAAATCCAACATCACTCTGACGCTCCAGGCCTAATACTCACACAATGCTCACATCCACGGACGGACTTCTTGATCTTGTTTGAACTAATACAAAATATTCTGATGTTGAGGTCTTCACTGGGCACCATCAGATTCACCAAATGCAATGAATAAGCACAGAGGGATTTGTAGGAAGTGGGGTTTGGGGAGATTTGTCCAGGTTTAAGGGCTGAATAATTACAGTAGTTTTCACAGCACTCATTACCAGATCGAAAAACATCCATACCGGATGGATATTCATTTCATCATATCTGTGAAGGAAAATATGATAGTGAAGGGCCTTCCACCAACTAATGAGAGGTCCTCCAGTTCGGACAGAAATGAACTGAAGTTCTCTCCACAGAGGTCATCCAGGTAGAATCTGTATCAAGCAATGGATTACTCAGGAGATACATGAAGTATTCTATTTACTACACAAATAAAAGGAGACCTAATATTCTTCCCCCATTCAAATTAATGGTAAGGGCCCAATTTAAACATCTGTTTTACACAACAAAGGTGTTTCATTAGAGCAAAACTGCTTGGACATTTACAAAACAACCAGACAATTCTTATATGTTTCTAATCAAAATTCTGAAAGCTAAATGTTAATTGCATCTATGAACCAGCTACAAATGTCATAGGCATGCATGTCTTAACCAGGTATGCCTTCAGTCAATTGATTTATAAGAAATGTGTGTGATCAAATGTGTTTCTTGCGCTAAATTCACTTTTCACAACAAGCATGTCACCATACAATACAAATCAGGGGCGCAACTTCTAGTGTATTGATTCCAACACAGGTGCAAGTCTGCACATGGAGTATAACCTTAGGGTATCGTTGTAGTTGGCTCAGTTTTGAAACTGCAAGATTGTGGACATCAAATTGCATACAGGGAACAGAAAATACTAAGGTTTCAAATTCAACCCTCATTTATAAATGCATATGTTATTTATTTTAATCATGGTTAGATATTTAGTCAGCCCACTCTCTCATATTTTTATTTATATATTGGATATTTGTAAGGCGCCTATACAACAAATGGTGTTTCAAGGCACCACAAATAAAAAACGGGTGGTGGGAAAAGGGAGAAAGATAATGGTCCTACTAGGCCTTGTGACATTTGGATCGTGCAAGTGCAACAAAAAGAAGTGCAAGGGGTCCGGGGGAATGCTGGTCTGCATGAATGCGAAGTGCTAGAGTAGGAAGGGAAGAGCATGGCCAAAGAATCAAGAGTGCAAGTGAAAAGGCACTAGGCGATTGCTAAGGTGGAGGACAGGTGAGCAAGTGTAATGGATTGCATGGTACAAGGGGCCACATGCTAAGTGCAATGAAGGGTGAGGAATGGGTGAATGGGTGAAGGGGGGCCTGGTGCCCTGAACAACTCAGGAGGAACCAGGCAGCCAGTCACTGTGGCAGACGGGGGTGTTAGCATGGGAGGGGGTGAGGAAAAGAAGAAAGGTAGCACCGGGATATCAGGTGGTGGAAACAGCGTTATCGGGTTGGCAGCAACCTGCTGGTACCACCAGCACACAACCAAACTCATAATGAGGCCCATAGAGCTTCTGGGGAAGGTGAGGACGGGTCCATGATGTGAGGAGAGAGAGAGGAGTCAAAGATGATACCAAGGTTTTTTGCCTCACAAGAGGGTGATGGGAGAGGAGCCATAGAGGGCAGCAAGAGCGTAGGAAGGAAGGAGGGAGCAGGGGACCCAATGAGAAGGATCTCAGCCTTACTGGCATTAAGGCAGAGATCATTGGCAGCACACCATGCCTCAATATCAATCAGACAGTCAGGGATGAGAGAGGAGGAAGAAGAAGCAGTGGAGGGAAGCTTGAAGGAGAGCTGTGTGTCATCTGCATAACACTGAACGTGAGGAGAGAAGGAGGATATCAGGTGGGCCAGAGGGGCAATGTAGATGTTGAAGAGCCATAGCAAGAGGAAAGAGCCTTGAGGGACCCCACAGGTGGAGAGTGTGATTGATAGGGGAGAGAAAAGGGCCCAGTTGAACCTGGAAAGGTTTGTTAGAGAGGAATGAGGTCAACCAGTCGAGTGCCAGGCCTGTGATGACAAGGGTGTCACGGAGCAGATTCAGCGTGGCATGATTGACTGTGTCGAAGGCAGAGGAGAGATCCAGAAGGATAAGAACAGATTGAGAATTGGAATAGAGATTTGAGAGCAAGTTTTCATGGGTGTTCAGTATAGCAGTTTCTGTGCCTCTGGCTGCTCTCAAGTCAGACTGGTGGTTGTGGAGACAACCAACAGATTCAGTGAGTTTGATCAATTGGGAGATGACTAGCTTCTCCAGGGGTTTTCCCAGGAAGGGGGTAATGAAGATAGGGTGGTAGTTAGCCAGCAGGAGGGGTCGCCAGAGGGCTTTTTGCAGAGAGGATGCACAAGGGAGTTCTTGAGGTGTAGCAGGGAGGTTTCTGTGGCAAAAGAGTGTATAGGGGTGGCAACTCCTCTCCCCTCAACTGAGTACAGATAACATGATAGGCGGATCAAATGGTTCCATTATTACAGAAATCAAGATTATAGTGCAAGGTAAAAGGTGCCCATGGCACTGCGTATATTTGGGTTAATGTGACCCAGGAAGTGAAGGTTGCTTTAAATATCACACACATATCATGAGTATACAAAGATACATTATGAATATGGGATACAAAGTGAGAACTGCTTAAATAAATAAATCATGGCTCCCTAAAGTATTAATCCAGTGGCAGACTGATATATATTTCAAAATGGATACCTCAAGCAGAAAATGGTGTCTAGTGTTAAGGCCAGATGTGAAAACTCTGACTCATGCTGATAAGCAACAGAGGCCGACACATGAAATGGTCTTTGGCAGTATCTTGCAGTGAGATAATTAAGTATAGGAAGTTAAACTTGGAACTTGGCAGGAAAAGCAGACAAGAATGACGATGAAGTTAGACAAGGCAAGGGAAACTTGAATACATTTATCTATGTTATTAATGAGGAGGGCGTACTGTTCTTTATGTAGACCAATTCGAGAGGCCATCTGCATTATTTGACATCATATAATAGAGGTTATTTATTTCTCCATGGTATAAAGTACTAACTGACTTGGCAGGACCTCAAAAAGTAGCTAAATAATTGGCAGTGATATGTTGAATTTGTTTTTGGCAGGAGTTGAGAAAATATGTCTAGCCAAGTCTAAAAAATAATTTTATCAGTTTTGTGCGTCAGGAGAAAATAGTGGATGTGTAAGGACATGTATAGCATTTTGCCAAAATATAAAAGCATTTTGCCAGTATGTAATATAGCATTGGCAGTATAATATATAACATTATTGGGAGTATGCAAAGTCCAGGATTTACAACACAGTCAGGCCCAATTTGAAACATGCAGATATTCAGAGCACGCATAGAAAAGCTTAGTGTGCTGGCAGGTCCAAATAATGAAGTGCACTTTTTTTTTTTTGGGATGCTTCATGTTTGGAGATTACATTATAATACATAACAGACTAACATTATTAACATTACTAAAATACTAATTCTAACTTCTTTAACATTATAAAATGCAGTCTCATATGCAAAATGAGGTGAAATCCATGTTTTGGTGGTACTGCTCAGATTCATTTTTAAATGCACACTGGCGTTTTCTTTAGCTTATGGAGAACAGAATAAATGCAAGCTGCAGGAAGCAAAGTGAAACAGTAAATCTGAGCCTAAAGCTTTCATTGTTCTGAAAATGAGGGCTTGTACAGAGCAAATTTCTTTTACCATGATTGGTGGAAATTGTAGGCAGACAAGCCACGTCAATAAGGGGATGGATAAGAGTTTTCTTTGTAACAAGAAATGAGGAGAGCTGTTAGTTCATGCTGGGCTGAGGAGACAGACGGAGGTTGCAGGGGGTAGAGCGCAAGCTGTGGGACATAATCAGCTGGCGCTCCTCACACAAGATTACGGAAGAGTTTCACGCTGATACTGGGTCTGCATCTGCGAACACAACAAGGTTTTGCGGGGGGGACTTCAAAGAAAGGCCGACCTTGGTAAGATAAGTGCTAAGTGAGGACCAGATAAAATGCTGTATGTGTGATTAAGATTTATTGCAGTGTAGGGAAGTTAGGAAATCATTTCATGTTTATTTTTCATTATGTTCAGAATGTGGTAACATTAATCCTAGTTTAAAAAAATATCTGCTTGTTCTGTTTTGTTCTCTTGTATTGCAGATGATGCTGCAATTAACCAATGGTAAGATTTGGTGACTTGTAAATAAGATACAATACAAGAAGTATTTATAAAAACAAATAGGATTTTTGTGTCATTCATGCATCTGTGAATTATTTGCATAAGTGATGTATAAAGGGGAGACTCATATCAGTGCAGTAGTGCATTTGCCAATTTATAACTGCAAGTAAAATAGCAAACAAGAGAAAGCTAGTAATAAACAACTATAAAGCAGAGGTTTGTGTGCAGTGTGATGAATGTTTCCTTCCTTGCATGCTGATGGAAGGTGCCTGAACTGAACTGATACACATGTTACTGGATGTACAGAAGCCAGTAATGCCTAATGGCACAAAGATTACTGGATGTACATAAGCCAGTAATACCAGCCACAAACTGTAGGTGACGCTATGAATAAAATCATTGGGTTCCACTAAAGTGTATAAATCTGGGGCTCTCTACAGAAAACTTGAAGGTATTCTAATAGAAAGGAAAGATTTGTTTTTATGATGGGGTTATAGTATAAAAAAGAAACAATGCATATCACTATACCACAGGAATAAAATACTGCAAAACAAGATACCACTAAAATTACCACCAATACAGCTAACTAGGTATGGGCACAAAAATAGTGTGATACCAAATCCACTCTAAATGTAAGACTAGTTTACCAATAAAATTACCACTAATATTTTTACGGTAAGAAAATACCGCCAAATCCCGAATTTACCCCAATGAAACAAAATCTCCTACAAATAATGGCACGTTGGCCGGGAACGTGACTGTAGAGAATCTACTGGGCATGGCAAGTGTATTCTACACTACCATACATGCATTAAAGGGAACCCATTTTATGACAGCTGTGTGACACTGGAAGTGAATCTCAGAATGTCTAAAATGGAGGCCGCATTCCCAGAGTTGGTACAATATCTGGAGGCAAAATTATATGCACATGGGACATGGTCCTCAAATAACGCCACAGAGTGGCATGACAGTATCTATGGGGAAGTGCAGAAAGAACCATTGGACAACATTTTTGCAGAAGGTTGCATAATTCAGGTCTGTCTTCTGAGATTATTAAATGCTGCTGATAAACATGCAGAAAAAGATTGCTTGATATGGTTATGGTTCATTTTGAATAGGTCTCTGCGAATGCAAGAAAATTATGCCAAGCTGATTAGCAGATTAAAAATTGAATTAGATGGAGCTAGTGAACAGGAGGAAAAGTTAAGAGCAGAACTGGAGGTATGTCAAAAGGACATGCAGTCAAAGTGTAGAGATCTCGGCACTCAATTGTCCCAAAGAAAGAAACCGTTTGAGGATAGTTTGAGTTTGAGGATAGTGAGCAAGAATTAAAACATTTGAAAGTATTGGTAGATCATATTAGACAAGATAAAGATGAGGTAATTTTGGAAATGCAAATTTTAGAAAAAGAAAATTTCAAGAAAGAACGTGATCTTCAAAATGCCGAACAAAGATAGTTAAAATGTTTCAAGAAAGAGACAAGAGAGACAAAGAATTTAATGAATGTCAAATGCAAATGAGCGATATGCAAAATGTGATTAATAAGATTGGTGATGAAAACAATTACTTGCGTAAGGAGGCAGATCAGCTCCTTAAAAAGTGCAAGGATTTGGAACAGCAAATATGCAATTCCAGGTCCCAGGACAAACAACGGGGCACCACATTCAATGGAATTGAGGTTAATTCTATTTCTACACGGAGAGATGTGCCCCCGTGGCTTTGCCGGTTTCTGAACTTGGTTGTAGCACCCTTGTGGGGTTTGATACACCCATTGGGTGCCGCCACCAATCCCATACACTGGAAACAAGGGTTGAATCACAAAGTAGTGCAATCCCAAGCATAGCAACAAGTAGTCCTACCAAAATAATGAAATCAATCAAGGCCCTGATCAAACCATTCAAAAAGGAGGGGAGTGCTGTATAGAGGACCACTTAGAAGTGGTGCACAATATATTTAAAGCCCTCCAGATACCTAAGGAACAATACAGAAAATATTTTCACTTAACTCTGGACGCTCCCACAGCCAGTATCATTAGAGGATTAAATGAACAGCAGCAGAACTTGACATGGGCAGAGTTTGAAAAAGAGATTAGACGTCATTTTTCTCCATTCCAGTCATTACAGGAGGCAAAGAAAGTTGCATACACGATTACGGCTGTGCCAAATACGTCCCCTCCCCAGTTTTTGCAAGACTTAAAAGAGCTTTTTCTTGCTTTGATGTATCTTTTGGTCCCAATTCCAATGAATTTAGAATTGCCTAGTTCTATGGATTGCAGAAAGACATTATATCACAGTTAGTCCGCAAATTTGATTGTGACAAGTCCCTTGAGTGGATTGTACACCAAAGTACAAAGCTATATGAAGTGATATACTGTCAGGGTAGAGAGAGTGATAAAATGAAAGATACTAGACCAAAATCTAAAGAATCCTCGGCAACAGTAATGGAGATCAGGTGAGCTAAAATGTCACTTGAGTCCGCTCAAAGTCCAGGCAAAAATAATGTGAAACCCGAACAGAGGGGTAATCAACAGAGGTTGCTGCTTTCTGCACCGATGTTTCAGTCACATGATCTTAGTAATAGGGAGAGCTACATTAGCCCTAGGTACTTAGGAGACAGGCCCCAGGCAGGATATCGGCCTGATATGACAGGTATGAACAATAATCAGAGACAAAGCCAGGATCAAAGAAGTAATGGTCCCTACGAGACATTGGGCACACAGAGCAGATTTGACCCCAACACCATGATATATGGTAATCAGGACAGACCCCAGTATGTGGATCGATTTACTGAAAATGAGAATCAGCATAGGGGACAATACTCACAAAATTAGAGACAGGACATGAGGCAGAGTATGAATTATGTCCCACGTCAATACAATCAATCACCACCACCGGGGAACTGCAACCAAAGGATAGGTGCACCCTGATCCCCGCCCCACATGAATCAAGAGTTCAGAAAATAAAACAAAAGAAGTCACTCTCCTGAGTAGATTCAACCAAGGGGAAAACAACCAATATCGACATAGGCCGCAGAGAGAAGATTCTAGAGAGATGGAGAGATTCCAGTGTCTCGAGGCCCAAGTGAAAATGTTGGCTGAACAAATAGGAAAACTCTGTACGGTTCAAAAACAGTCAAAGGAGGGGGCAGAAGGCCATAGTAGTGACCGGGTGGGTTCTGATATGATATGATATGATATTTATAACTCGCCTATACGCAAGTGTTTCGAGGCACAGCGAGGCAAGGGAGGGGGAACAAAGGGAAGACAGATATCGATCTTACTAGGCCAGGTGTCATTCAGATCGCGCAAGTGCAGGATGAAGGGTAAGGGGAAAAGTGTGAGGGGGAAGGGAGGGGGGAAGTGCAGTACATGGGAGAGGGGAAAGTGCAGCACATGGGATAGTAGAATATTAGGATGAATAATGGCCGGATGGTGGCAAGTGCAAGGTAAGAGCAGACATAAGTGCTGGTGGGGGACTGTAGGGATACAGAATACAGTTCCCAACTGCGAGGGTTGCCGTGGAGGCAGTGCAGGTGTGCAAATGGCGGGGCCTGGGCCCAAGGTCACAAAGGGCGGCCAGGTAGCCAGTGCAGTTTCAGCCAGAAATTTAGCAGGGGAGAGGGGGAGAAAAAGCAGAAGCAAAGAGGAAGGTTTTGAGGTGCTTCTGGAACTGGAGATGGTTCTCCTCAAGTTTCAGGGAGGCAGGAAGGCTGTTCCAGAGGGAGGCCCCTGCAGAGGAGAGAGCTCTACCACCAACTCGTTGCTTGGTGAAGCGATGGACCCTGAGGGAGTTGGAGGCGGATGAGCGAAGATCTCGAGAAGGAAGATATTTGGGAAGAGAGAGTTGAAGGTATTGAGGCCTCAGGCCCCAGAAGGCCTTGTGGACAATGCAAAGGGTTTTGAACTTAATCTTTGCAGCCACTGGGAGCCAGTGCAGAGATTTCAGTCCTGGAGATATACGATCCCTGGGCTTGAGGCCAAGGACAAGTCTTGCAGTCCTGTTCTGGATAAATTGCAGAGGGCGGAGGGTAGAGCGGGCAGATTTAGATAGAGGCTGTTGCAATAGTCCAGCCTAGAGAGAACCAGGGCTCTGGAGACTGTGAACTTCTGGGGGAAGGAGAGGAAGGGAAGAATACCACTGAGGAGGCGCAGCTGGTAGTGTGACTTCTTAGTGACATCAGAGATGTGATGGGAGAAGGAGAGTGTGGAGTCGAAGATGACCCCAAGTTTTTTAGCTTTGCAGGTGGGAGCAGGAAGAGGGCCAAGAAAGGCTGGCTAGAGAGCTGCAGGGAAGGAGGGAGTGGGAGTGCCAATGAGTAAAATCTCAGTGTTACTGGCATTAAGGCAGAGGTCATTAGCAGCACACCACTCTTGAATAGCAGACAAACAGTCAGAGATGAGGGAAGGAGAAGAGGAGGCCGAGGGTAGCCTGAAAATGAGCTGAGTATCATCCGCATAGCACTGAAAGTTGGGGCAGAGAGCGGCGATGCGGTGGGCAAGGAGTGCCAGATATTGGTTGAAGAGCCAGGGAGAGAGGTTAGATCCCTGGGGGACACCATAGGTAGAGAAAAAGATATTGGAGAGGAAGGACCCGAGTTGGACCTTGGAGGGTCAGTCGGAGAGGAAAGAGGTCAACCACGCCAGAGCCTGACCAGTGATACCCAGGTTATCATGGAGACGGTTGAGCAGGATGGCATGGTTGACAATGTCAAAGGCTGAGGAGAGATCAAGGAGGATGAGGACGCATGGGGTGTTGGATTCGAGGTTGGAGAGCAGGTCTTCACGGGGGTTCAGGAGAGCAGTTTCTGTGCTTCTGGCAGCTCTGAAGCCAGCCTGATGGTCATGAAGACAACCAACAGATTCGGTGTGGAGATTAAGCTGGGAGATGGCCAGTTTCTCCAGGAGCTTGTCCAGGAAGGGAGTGATGGAGATTGGGTGATAGTTAGCCGCGCAGGAGGGGTCGGCAGAGTGTTTCTTAAGAAGAGGGTGCATAAGGGAGTGCTTCAGGGGGGATGGGAAGACTCCAGTGGCAAAGGAGTGATTGTAGAACTGAGCCAGGGTAGGAGCCAGGGAGTCAATATGGTCCTTGATAGTTTTGGAGGAACAGGGGTGAACCTGTTTCGACAAGACTTTTATAGATCGGACTTGTCTAGAAACCTTGTATGCAGAGAAAAAGGAAAAGGGAAAGGCAGAGAAAGATGGAGGGGGATGGCTACAGTAGGACCAGAGGAGGAGCCAGATATTGCTGCAGGAGGGCCAGAGGACGAGCAGGGAATGGGAGGAGGGAGGCGATAGGAGGAGAGTGAGGACAGGATGTCCTGAGTTTTAGAGATGAAGTGAGAAGCCAGTGCCATGCAGAGGGCCTGGGAAGGAACAGGAGAGGTAGAGACTGTGGCAGGATTGTCAAGTTATTACAGATTTTAAAGAGTTCAGCCAAGTTGTTAGATGCCGCAGAGATGCAGGCTTGGATAAGGGCTCTCTTCTTGGTGAGTACGGAGAGCCGGTATTGCCTTTGGAGCAGGCAGCAGGGCAGTTTGTCAGAGGATGAACATGAAGCACGCCATTTCCTCTCAGCCACCCTGCACCTGCGTTTTAGGATGACAAGATCAGAGTCATACCAGGAGTTACACTTGGCTTTGGGCTTCATACGGATTCTCATGACAGGGGCAAGGATATCGAGAGTATCAGATATAGAAGAGTGGAGCATGGAGAGGGCTGTGTCAGGGTGAGAGTCAGCCAAAGGGGGTGGGGGGGTGAGAAGTTGGTGGCAAAAGCCTCAACTGACACGCACTTCATGGGTCGGATGACCGAGAAGGTGGGTGGCAGGGATGGAGGTGGCTTGGACTGAAGGGTAGGGAGGGTGAGGTTAGAGGATAGGAGAAAGTGATCACTCCAGGAGAGCGGAGTGGTGAGAGGGACAGAGAGGGAAAGGTCAGAGGAGATAAGAACATCCAGACTGTGCCCTGTAGAGTGAGTCAGCCCAGAGGGGAGGATAGTGAGTGAGAGAGAGTCGCAGAGGTCACGGAAGAGTCTGGAGGGAGCACAGGAGGCATCCAGGTGGATGTTAAAGTCTCCAAGAAGGAGGAGTTGAGTAGTCGAGGCCAGGAGTGAGGAGGAGACGTCCGACTACTCAGAGAGGAAGGAGGAGATCTGACCAGGTGGCTGATACATAGTAGCCACAGTAAGGGAATGGCTAGGAGAGAGAGAGAGCCTGCAGAGGAGGCATTCGAAAGAGCAGTAGGCCTGCGTGTGAATGACAGAGGCAGGAATTCATTCTGGGAAGATCAGAGCTACACCCCCTCCAGAGCGGTTGGACCTGGGCGCTGAGAGGATCTTGTAGCCATTGGGTAGGAGCATGTCAAAGCTAGTGACAGAGCTGGCCGTGAACCATGTCTCGGTGAGACCGAGGACATCAAGGTCAAGTTCTTCCAGAAGGTGGGATATGTCAGGAGTGTTTGACAGCAGAGCGGGAGTTAAGAGTGGCAATATGGAGAAGGTTTCCATCCTTGTGGGACTTCCGGGGAGGGGTTCAGATCAGAGGTACGCCCTTCGGAGGTGTAGAGGGAGCCCGAGAGGGGGCAGAGAGGGAGGGAGAAGGTAAGGTAGCCCCGGAGGAGGCAGAAGGGGGAGGCGAGGTAGCCAAAGAAGGGGGGGTGGACATAGCAGGAGAAGAAAGGAATTTGATGAGGCACGGGAAGCGTCTATCAAAGAGGTGAAGGTTAGCCTAAAGGCCTTGGACCAAGACGGTACCGTTACAGTAGACATTAATGATGACCTTATAAGAGTGGAAGGGTGCCAGGAGGGCGCCCCAATGGGTGCCACCATTAATGGGAGAAGAGGAGAAAGGAGAGAGCACAGAGACCATATGAGGGGTCCATATGTCAGGCGAAGGAACGACAAAGAGGATGTCGGTGAGAGTTTTCTTGATAGTAGTGACTAAATATTCATGATACTTGCAATGATAAAAAGACAGATTGCCCTGATCTGGTTTTGCATAATGACTCTGAGTTGTTTAATGATTTTAAAACGAAAATACCTGCAAATAAACATGAGGCAGAAACTGCAAATACATCTAAAAAAGAGGTTTGGTTTAACCTGGAGTTAAATCAAACATTGGAAATTTACACAAATGAAAAAGGAAAACGAGAAAAACATGAAATTCCAAAAGAACAAAGAGACAGATTTACGAAAGACAACTCCTGCACGGGTAAAATAATTGATGAGGGAGTAGATGTGAATGTTAGGGCGCTCTCCCTAGACAATCATGACGCTAATAAAATACAGGCAGGAAAAAATAAGTACTCAAAACGAGGGTACAGATCAGTAACCTGAAGAGTTCTTTGAGCCACAGATTATTGACTAAGTTAAAAAGACTGGTATCATGCCAAATACCCACAAGTGCCCAGAATTGGAAAATGACAAATTATCAGGTGTTGTTTATACGCATAGTCAGTTGGAGGATTGTAGTATGAACTCTGATGATCCCCGGATGGAAGGGCCAACAGCGGTCACACTCCTAAGGAGCCCTGAATATGGGGAGATGAGCAAGGTTTCTCAAACGGAATGGACAGAAAGGAGGAAAAAATGTCCCTTCATTTACCAATGTGCTTAGCCAAAAGTGAGAAGGGTCTGAGAAAAGTGAATCCTGAAATCAGTAAGAATTTGCATTTTGTGTGTGTGTTAGAGGAAGTTGAAAACAGATATTATGCTCCCATTACTGTGGAAGAGAAATGCAATACATTTGCAATGATTGACGAAGGTGCACAGGCCACAATTATGTCCAAAGAATTGATAAAAAATATTGATGAAGGGAGATCTCCACAGAATCAGATCACAGTGAGGCAGAGTGAAGGCCCAGTACAGAACTTTAACGGTGAGGAGGTGCCTATCGTGGGTGTTACCGAGGTTGACATAAAGATAGGAAAACACAGAATGAAACAGGAAGTATTGATTACATCTATTTGTGAAATCCCATTTTTGATGGGGACAGATTTCCTGAAAAGATTGTCTCTTCTCATAGATGGGGTAAATGGGGTACTGTGGTCTTTAACCAAAAAACCATTAGGACATAAGAAAATAAAGTCCCATACTATTGCCAAATCGAATGATGCAGTGGAGGTGTACCTACAGAATAGCTGTGTGCCTAGTGACACTGTCATTTTGATGTGACAGGATAAAATGCAAAGTTAAAACGAAAAACAATCTGTGCAGATTTATTTGGATCCTAGGAAGAAATGGCAAACTGAAATAGATGAACACACATTGCAGCTCTATTTAAAAGAGAAGAAATGCAAACAGAACACTATTCCTAAAGCAGACACAGAAAAACACATCACCACCCTTGCTGAAATACACATGGAAGATGAGCCGCCACGGATTTACATTGGTATAAATAATGACCATTCTAAAATGATAAAAGCCACTTTGGCGCTTGAACAGGAAAGGAGTTTTATTAATGAGAAACTACTGCAGAGAATAATGGGAAGGGAGGAGATCCCAAAATTTAGAATTAAAACCAATATGTCTTTTGTTTGGACAATCCAGATTTTGAAAATCGAATTGCAGGAAGGTGCATGCTGAAGATTAACATTGGACAAAAAGCCATCTACCACAATGTGTGGATAGTGAGTGGAACACAAAATGATTTTTATCTGGGCAATGAAATCATGCACAGAATGTGCATGGTATTGGATTTTCTTAACCAAAAAATGTTGTCCCGACTAGGTGGGTGTGCGCCCGAATTTGAAGACAAGAGAAAGGCTTATCATTGTGCACAATTGGTCCCATATGCAACTGAATTACAGGTGAAGACGGATATTACTATTCCTGCATTCACCAAGCAGGTTGCTATAACACTAAAGTGCAAGAATGGACAGCAAATGAAGGATTCTGATGCATTTGTGTGCTTGAATGAATCCATGAAACAGCAAGGCCTGGATTATGAATATACTCCATAGGTAGATGTTGGGGAAGGGTCTTTCAAAATTATGGTGAATAATAAAGGATGTGAGGATATTCATTTAGAAGGGAATTCTTTATTAAGAATGGCCATACAAAAATCACATTATACTGCAGATTTCAATAACATGGTGATTGGAAATATCCCTGAGAGATATGTAGCTGCACAAGGTGTGTTGCCAGAATATCTGGATTCTGAACCCAAAGGGATCTTTAAAATTCAATCTATGTACCGGTATGATTCCAGTGAGACAGTGTGCTGTCACCAAGAGAATTGTATAGTGTTTGACTTAAATGAAAATGAAACAGAAAATCAGCACATTGAAGTGGAAGCGGATATGCCAAAATATTTAAAAGTGGCAGCTTTGCAAAGAGATACAGCCACACAGTTAGAAGAAAGCACAGAGGTTCCTCCACTGGAGGATTGCCCAGAATTTTCAAAAATGGTGGAGCAGATTATGTTAGCAGATGCATGTGATAGCGAAGAGGATAAGAATAAGTTGAGAAAAATATTTATGGAATTTAAAGAAGCATTTGCCAAAGATGCATATGATTGCGGCTTAACTAATTTACATGTTGCCACATTGCCAGAGAGTTGTGGTAGAAATCCAGTATTTGTGTGCCAATACTGATTGCCACTGGCTTGCTTAGAGTCATTGGCAGAGATAATTAAGAACTTGGAGTCTAGGGGAATTATCAGACCCATTCATAGTACCTCCAACACTCCTATTTTGGGTGTGTTAAAGCCAAATGGTTAATGGTGCCTGTGTGCAGACTTGAGCGAGTTAAATAAAAGAGTGCCAATGTCTAGATGGCCACTGCCATTCATTGATCAAGGCCTTGCTCAGGAACACGGGTCAAAGATATTTACCACATTAGATCCTACATCTGGATATTGGTGTGTGCCACTGACCGAGGACATTCACAATTTATTTTCATTTGATAAAACGCACGCATGGGCTAGAACACCATTCGGGTATGTCAATAGTGGGAGCGAATTTGGCATATTTTTGAGAAAGGCGATGCCAGATGCAGCGGAAAGAGGAACTATAGTTTATGTGGATGATGTCCTGATAGAAAATGAACACTTGAAAAGCTATTTTGATGAAATTAGACATGTACTGGACCAATTGCAAAAGGCGGGTGCCAAAGTATCTTTAAAGAAAGCCCAATGGTGAAAGAAAAAGGTGAATTTCCTAGGCCATGAGGTAACTGAACATGGGCTAAATCCACAAAAGAAAAAGGTGGAGGCCATACAGAAATTGAAAGATCCTAGAAATGTGAAAGGTTTAAAAAGTTTATCAGGAATGACGGGATATAACAGGAAATGTATTGATAATTATGCTGAAATTATTCAACCATTGACTAAATTATTGAGGCTGAATACGCCCAGGAAATGGGAAAAGGAGCTATCTGAGGAAGTTGCTAAATGGAAGGAATGTCCCAAAAAAGGCACCATGCTTAGTGTATCCCATAACAAAACAAAGAGTTCTTTATAGAAATAGGTTTCACTGAATATTGTAAGTCAGCAGTGGTATCTCAAAACATGATTTGAACCACAAAACCATTGCTTATGCAAGTAAGGCATTTTCCCAGGTTGAGATTAAATTCAGTGAATGTGAAAAGGCTCTTCTGACCACTGTGTGGGCATTGCAACATTTTCACCCCATTGTTCAAGGTGAAAAGGTAATCATTGAGACAAATCATCAACCATTGCAGTTTTTACAGAGTAAAAGTATTAGGTCAGGCAATCTAGCACAGTCCAGAATTACTTCATGGACATTGGCATTGCAAGGCTTTCCTGTAGAAGTGAGGTATGGCCAGAATAAAAAGAGCCCACTTGCTCGAGGATTAGCAGATTTACATGTCTGTGCAGCTGAATGTGTATCAGATGAAGTAGAGGTGGAATCTAGTTTGCAGGAGTTTGAACAATCACCACACAAAGCTTTTGATGAGATAAGAATTCATAAGAATTATGAATTAATAAGAATTAATAAGAATTTACCAACTGTATATGTTGACGAATGTGCCTTTCACATTGCGAATGACAGCAATAAACAGTTGGTATCAGGGATAGTAAATGTCTGGTTGAAATGTGAGGACATTCCTAGTCTAGTATAGGGGTAAGAATTGAGGGTAGGAGTAGCCAGGTAGCAGAGTTGGCAGCCATTTATAAAGCAATTACTACTGCAGTTGATAATAAATTCAGTGAAATTGTGCTGATGACTGATTCTGATTATGCACGAAATAGCTTTGTAGAATATTTGCCTGGCTGGAAAGCAAGAGGCATGCTTACATATAATAAAAAGCCTCTCAAGCATGGGAAAATGATACAGGCTATAGACAAATTAGTGTCAGAAAATGATTTAACAGTATACTGGAGGAAAATTTGTGGACATTTGAAAACTCCAGGAGAAGATAAGAAGGGAAATGATAAAGCAGATCACGTAGCCAAGATTGGGGCTGTTATGGGAGAGTTTTTGCCCATTGAACACTTAATTGGTGAAATACAAATAGATACAGTTACACGCTCTATGGCTCCAAAAGAGGTAGAACAACCAATAGTGCAATGAAGTTATGATACACCAGATCAAGAGCTGATTAAGGCACAAAAAGATGATCCAATATTGGGGATCTATTATAATCATTTGATGGACCCCAAACAAAATCCTTTAACTGAATATTATTGTACAGGAAAAGAGGAGTTTAGGGTTTTATTAAAGAATAAAAAACAGATTAGGCTACAGTATGAACTTATGATCAGGGAATCTATAGCATGACAGATACAGCGGGTGGTACCCCTTTCATTCATAGGGCTAATGTTACACCATGCACATGATGCAATAACTGCAGGACACAGAGGTTCACAAAAGACTTTAGAGATACTGAAAGATTATGCTTACTGGCCACATATGTCCCAACATGTGGAATTATATACTAGGGGGTGCCTGGTATGTGCCCAATTTAAACCCGCTTCACCAATGCATAGAGTTCCACTGATGAAAAGAGGCTTGACCCTTCCATGGTCAGATTTGCAAATTGACTATGTAGGGCCTGTAAAAAGGTCGAGTAGGGGAAACCGTTGTCTTTTGACCGTGGTTTGTTTGATGTTGAAATGGGTAGAGTGTATCCCTGCACCAGACTGTAGTGCACAAACAGCAGCTGCGTTACTGGTAAATCATATATTTTCAAGATTTGGATTACCACAAAGAACAGAGTTAGACAGAGGAAGTCATTTCACAAGCACCTTAGTGAGTAAGGTGTGGTAGATATTGGGGGTGAAAAGGAAACTGCATATTGCGTACCGGCCCGCCTCTTCTGGATATATTGACGTTGCAACAGGTCTGTTGTGGAGATATTAAAGAAGTTTGTAGCGGAGGTAGGTTCAAGTTGGGATTTACAATTTCTTCTGGCATTGATGGCAATCAGATCGAATCCTGCCAAAGCGACAGGTAGCAGTCCTCATGAGGTGTTAACAGGAAGGAAGATGGTACTGCCACAACATTTATTATACAGGACACATGAGCATACACTTGTGAGTGCATCTACAGTTCACAAATATGTGGCAGAACTGAGGAAGCATTTACAACATGCATTTGTATTTGTGCAGCGAAATTTGGAAAGAGCTGTGTCTGTGAAAGGGTATAATGTAGGGGATCAGGTATATAAATTTCATTTTGGAAAAGGTAAACATAAAAATTCTAAATTTCTTGCGGGCTGGCAAGGGCCATTTCAAATAGTGGATAAGGTGTCCTGAGCAGTTTACAAAATATTAAAGACAAAGGGCGAAATGGTAAAAGAACTATTTGTTCATGTTATCCAAATTAATCCGTGTCACGCCAATCATGAAGTCAGGAGACTTGAGCCAGTAGAGACAGCTTAAGTGCCCTGAATATATGGAGAGAAAGACACAGTGGCTGTCTTCATGGTGTCTCACCCCATAAAAATAAAAATAGATGTAATGTGTATTGTGGAGATAAATAAAGATGAAAATACCACATTTGAGAAAGGTGCAGTAATAAAATTTGATAGAAGGTGCTGAATTAGTTTGATTTACAATAGTACAATGCAGAAATATTTTACATAAAAATAGTTTTGATGTATAATGATGTCATATGTATGTTGTTGTTTTCTCTTTAACATGTGCTTGGTTGCAGGTATTCAAATCATATTTTGAGCCACAATTTTATTTTTGGCGAAGTGGTAGAAAGGCTAAAATTGGTATTGTGCTATATGCTTAATCTGTCTCTTTTCTATTTCATTTAGAGAATGAAATATTATTGATTGGGGTCGGAGATCGCAGGACCGGAGGACACGAGAGATGATGGAGTCATGGTGTCCACGGAATGAAGCTCAAGTAAAGCCTCGGGACCGAAGTATGGAGGTGAAGATAAAGCGAAAGGGAGGCCTAAAGAGATGATTTCTATGGAAAAGCACCCAAGAGCGCCAGGATGAAAGAGTTTCACCGGATGAACCAGATGATGAGAAATTGACGATCAGGACATCTCAGAGGTGCAGTCATAAAGATGGTAAACATCATTAAAGGAAAAGTAGTGAATTGAACTTACTTCTACAGAATTCCTGATGAGGCACAGTATTGATCTATGGGACTGAAAATACGTGTGGTGGAGAATCACATGTTTGCTATTTTAATATTAGTCATTTATTTTTTCATTGTTCTGAAATGAGGGCTGGAACAGAGCACATTTTTTTTTTACTATGATTGGTGGAAATTGTAGGCAGACAAGCCACGTCAATAAGGGGATGGATGTGAGTTTTCTTAGTAACAAGAAATGAGCAGTTAGTTCATGCTGGGCTGAGGAGACTGATGGAGGTTCCAGGGGGTAGAGCGCTAGCTGTGGGACATAATCAGCTGGCGCTCCCCACACAAGATTACGGAAGAGTTTCACGCTGACACTGGGTCTGCATCTGCGAACAAAATGAGGTTGTGCGGGGGGGACTTCAAAGAAAGGCCGACCTTGGTAAGATAAGTGCTAAGTGAGGACCAGATAAAATGCCGTATGTGGGACTAAGATTTATTGCAGCGTAGGGAAGTTAGGACATCATTGCATGTTTATTTTTCATTATTTTCAGAATGTGGGAACATTAATCCATGTTTAAAAAAATATCTGCTTGTTCTGTTTTGTTCTCTTGTATTGCAGATGATGCTGCAATTAACCCATAGTAAGATTTGGTGACTTGTAAATAAGATACAATACAAGAAGTATTTATAAAAACAAATGAGATTTTTTGTGCCATTCATGCATCTGTGAATTATTTACATAAGTGATGTATAAAGGGGAGACTCATATCAGTGCAGTGGTGCATTGTCCAATTTACCACTGCAAGTAAAATAGCAAACAAGAGAAAGCTAGTAATAAACAGCTATAAAGCAGAGGTTTTTGTGCGGTGTGATGAATGTTTCCTTCCTTGCATGCTGATGGGAAGGTGTCTGATCTGATAAATAGATTACCGGATGTACAGAAGCCAGTAATGCCAAATGGCACATAGATTACTGGATGTACATAAGACAGTAATACCAGCCACAACCTGTAGGTGGTGCTATGAATAAAATCATTGGGTTCCACTAAAGTGTATAATTCTGGGGCTCTCTCCAGAAAACTAGAAGGTATTCTAATTCTAATAGAAAGGAAAGGTTTGTTTTATTATGGGTTTATAGTATGAAAAAGAAACCATGCATACCACTATACCACAGGAATAAAATACCACAAATCAAGATACCACTAAAATTATCACCAATACAAGCTAACTAGGTATGGGCACTAAAATAGTTTGATACCAAACCCACTCTAAATGTAAGAATAGTTTACTGCCAAATTACCACTAATATTTTTACGGTAAGAAAATACTGCCAAATCCCGAATTTGCCACAATAAAACAAAATCACCTACAGATGCCAACTATGCTAATATGGCCTTGGTGGGCATCAGATAAGCCGTCCAATCAAAGTAAAGTGATTTTTTTTCCTCTGGCTAAAAGGACCTATCAGATACATGCTCTAACAAAGTAGTCATTTGCATGAGGATGTTGCATCAAGGGAGGCAATGCTGTCCTTGATAGTTGGAGATGGGGATGTCTGCTGAGATTAGAGCATCCTGGGTATGACCGGCTGAGTGCATCAGACTGGAGGGAAGAATCGTGAGCGAAAGATAGTCACAGAGGCTGTGGAATTGTCCAGTGGCTGAATCAGGAGAGTCACAGTGAATAATGGAAAATGTACTGAAAATGTATGGGGAATATGCACAATTGACAACTTGACTACCACAGATTTGACCCCCATGTAAAAATCCATTTACCAGAGCTCCTAAAAATTCCCAAAATCTGAGAGATTCCCTCTGGCAGATGGAAATTTATCACAGCACATGTCTCTCAAACTGGATGAGAATGTGTGCGCAGACATTTACATGCATGTTGCTTGTCTTATCTTCAGTCACATGGATTCTGAATGTATTTCTCTGTGGGTATGTAGCATAGTAATGATAATAATGTGTTCTAGAATGTGTACTCTTGTGCTATTCAATGACAGAAATGGATGTATGCAACTGCATCGCCTTGGTTAAGGAAGTACTTACTGCTTGAGTTTGATGAGCAACATGGTTTATTGAGATTGTGAATTTTGCCTGGTGTCTAGCGCATTTTGCTCGAATTTTATTCTACATGGGAGATTCAGTTTGCACCACGTGCAAGACTGCAAGGCGTATTAATGAATCGCTACTTCTAAATTAGAACAGACTATTTACATGTTTACAGTCGTCGACAGCAGTGATGTTGTTAGGATTTTGTGAAAGGGTCCGCCTAGAGATTGTGCAGATGGCCACAGGGCAGTGGCTCCTGCACCTAAGGAGATGTATAGATTTGTTCTCAGTGTTTCCTTTTGCATACTAATTTACACAAACCATGCCAAAGCTAGATATGTTCTTGTCTATTATATATTTTCACTAGTAAAAATGCACATTCATCCGAATTCCTACTTTTATTGTACAAGAAAATAAAGTGATGGGAGCCGCCAAATAAATCTCCTTTCAGTTTTACTGGTGTATTTTCAAGATACAAAAAAAACAAAACTGTCTGGCATGGGCATCTGCTCGTAGTCATTGTTTGACAAGGGCATGCCTCGTGTAATGTGATGAAATATTGCAAGTGCTACAAAGGGAGCACACCTTTTTGTATGTCTAGCAAACACAAAAATATCCAAAGCACTTTAAAAATTAAAGACACTCACTCAGACATTCACAATTATTTGAAAGAATTATCACAGGCAAAAGAGTACAGTTCACTACATCATTGCGAGTACCGGTAACCTCACAGCATACCAAATAATAAATGGTAATGTCACTCAATAAAATGGTTTTTATTTTACAAACTGTGTGAAGATAATGATTGTCAGCGCTGACAGAATTTGAGCCCTTGCATGTTATTTCTACTGGCGCACACCAGCTAATGACAGGCAAGTTACTGCTGAATATCAACACTGATATGTTTGCAAAAGGTATTAATGTAGTAAAACACAATCCACTGTTTCTTAAAAGTATGCCTAAATAGAGCTCTCAAATCAAGTTCTATAAATCCTGGCATTTGTATCGCCTTACATTTGGCATTCCTGTACTGGAATGCAATCTAATGTGATCCTCACAGCCAGGACTGGTTTATTATTACACATCTGTCCTGGAACAACTTGAGAACTTAACAAAACACCCCGCGAATGGATTTCCATCGGTCAGGCTTACACATTATGGAAACGATCCTGTGCAATAGTCATCTTATTGTTGACATTGTTTAACAGATGCACATATCTTTGTGCAATGCACAATGTGCACACAATCAGTAAATGTGCAATTAAACATGCCAAGTCACTTTAAACAGATGCCCAGTTAATGCTTCCTGCTCTGGTCTGAGATAGGAATATCACAGTTATTAATGGGCTTTATTTTTGTTTGTTTTTAGCATCAGGTTCTTTCTACAGAGTCTCTCAGTGCTCTCATTACTTGCATAGGGCTCCACGTGGTAAGGACTTTCTAGTATGGATCTGCAGCCCCTGGTTTCACTTGTACATTGCAGAATGGCCATACAACAGTCAGCAGAGAGAAACACTTCCAACAAGATGTGTGTTTAGTCAGGTTTGGGGTGATTTGTTCAACTCTAAGTTGTCATTGGACCATTTATTTTTTGACAGGTGCATTTCTTTTTGACAGGTGCATTCTGCCACATATATATACATGCAGTTGTGGCAGCTAATGCAGATATGAAAGTCTGCATCCCAACTTCCACTTGATACATTGTCTGATCCTGGCAAAGTCATGTTATCAGCATGTGTCTCCATTCATTTTTGAGGCAGACAATGTAAGTGGTCAGAGTTTAACTGTTTTCTATTGAACGCACTATTGTTATTAAAGCATGGGTTTTAGTTGGAAACTAATGTTCTAGATCATATGTCGAGTGAGTAGAAATATTTATAAAGAAACACGAAACTGCGGACCGTCCCCCGCAACGAAGCCAGCACCCCAGCAAAACTGCGCACTGCCCACGGCAATGCAAGCTAGCACCCTGGTAAAACTGCAAACCATCCCCCACAAAGCAAGCCAGCACCCCGATGAAACTGCAAACCGTCAACAACAACGCAAGCCAGCACCCGGGCAACACTGCAAACAGTCCCTGCAACGCTATCCAGCACCCCATTGAAAATGAGAACTGTCCCACGTAACACAAGCCAGAACCCTGGAAAAATGGTAAACAATACCCATGCAAAGCAAGCCAGCCCCCTCTCGGAATTGCGGACCATCACCTGTAAATTCAAAGCACCTAATCTGTGGGTCCACACCCCTAAGTCATATTATGATATGATATGATATGGCATTTGTAACGTGCCTATACACAAGTGCTCCTCAAGCCATCACACCACCCACCACCACCACCACTCACCTCCACCCACTACCCATGGCTGCCCCCTGATAGTCTGCCCTCCTCACACCACCCCACTCACCTTGGCCCACTACCCCTGGCAGCTCGTTCTAGTCTGCCTTCCTCCCACCACCCCCACTCACCTTGGCCCACTACCCCATGCTGCCTCATACAAGTCCTCACATTTCCCACCAACCCCACTCACCTCAGTTCAACACCACAGACAAACCCCTGCTAGTGCGCCCTCTTCCCACAATCCCCACTCACCTTGGGCCACTACCCCAGGCTTCCCCCTCAAGTCCTCACACCTCCTGCCACCTCCACTAACCTACGTCCTCTACCCCAGTCTGACCCCTCAAGTCCTCAAACCTCCCACGATCCCCACTCACTTCAGATCACTACCCCCTGAACTCCCTGTTAGCCTACCCTCTTCCCACTACCCCACTCACCTCCGCTCACTGCCGCAGGCTCCCCCTGCTAGTGCGCCCTCCTTCCACAACCCCACTCACCTCGGGCCACTACCCAAGGCAGCCTCCTGCTAGTCTGCCCTCCTCCCAACACCCCCACTCACCTTGGCCCACTACCCCAGACAGCACCCTGCTAGTCCACCCTCCTCCCACTACTCCCACTCACCTCTTCCCACTACCCCAAGCTGCCCCCTGCTGGCCTGCCCTCCTCCCACCACTCCCATTCACCTCCACCCACTACCCCAGGGTGCCCCCTGCTAGTCCGCCCTCCTGCCACCAACCCCACTTACCACGGCCCACAACCCAAGGCTGTCCTCACACCACCCACCACCCCCACTCACATCGGCCTACTACCTCAAGCTGTCCCCTCAAGTCCTCCCACCACCCTCACTCATCTTGGACCACTATCCCAGGCAGCCCCCTGCTAGTCTGCCTTCCTCCCAATACCCCCACTCACATCCACCCACTACCCTAGGCTGCCCAATCAAGTCCTCACACCTCCTACCACCCCCAATCACCTCCGCCCACTACACCAGGCTGCCCCGCCAAGACCTCACAGCTCCCACCACCCCACTCACCTCGATCGACTACCCCAGGCAGCCCACCCAAGTCCTCCCACCTCCACTCTACCCTCACACACCTCCTCCCACTACCCAAGGCTGCCCTCTAAAGTCCTCCCACCTCCCACCACCCCACTCATCTCAATCCACTACCCCTGGCAGTACACCCAAGTCTTCCCACCTCCATTCTACCCTCACTGCCCTCTGCCCACTACCCCAGGGTACCACCTCAACTCCTCACACCTCTCACCACCCCACTCACTGTGGCCCACTACCCCAGCCAACACCCTCCTAGTCCACCCTCCTCCCACCAACCCCACTCACCTCTGCCTACTACACCAGGTTGCCCCTGCTAGTTTGCACCCCTACCAGTCCAATGTTGAACAACAACTGACCTCAACTCCTCTGGCCTGCCTCCAACATGAACTATACCTGCCACATTTCCTCATCCAACATGAACAACTGGGATCAGTGCTGTTGAATCTATGTATGTAGCTACTTACAGTCCTCACTGGTACCTCACACTCAGTTGCACATCGACAGCACAGCATAATTTAGCACCAGCTCCACTTTGACCACTCCATGCACTTTTCACATAATAATAATTTGCCATTGCAATGACCTCAAAGCGCTCTAGGTGAATGCCCTGTAGGACCCAAGTCCAAGATATTGGAGATTGTTGTGAGTCATTTGGAATGTGTGTGTGTGCATTGTAGCCTGTAGAAAGGAAGGAAGGAAGGTAGGTAGGTAGGTAGGTAGGCAGGCAGGCAGGTGGGGGTTGCAAAGTCTCTGCAGTGATACAAGTAGAACAGGCTTGTGGTTGGGTGATTTGAAGGCTGTCACAGAATGTGCGAGTCAAGGAGACAGATTATGTGTACAGGTAGACAGATTAATAGTGAATATGCAGCATTTGAGTGGTAGATGTGCAGCACGATATGGGAGCAGGTAGTGGGTGATTGCAGATGTGTGCACGTGGGTGGCCATGCTTTGGGAGGGATACAGCTACTGAATATCAAGGGCACAAATGAGGAGCATAGCCCGCACATCCACAGTGAGGTCCCAACCCATGTGACAGTAATAGAAGAAATGCATTTGGATAACATGGAGAAAGTGATTTTGCACATGGTCAAACAAACTGCAAGAAGTGTGGTATCAAGATTCATAAACTTTTTTTTATATAATATACGGGTAAGGGTAAATGTGTCCAGGGATGAATTTAAAATAAAAGTTCAAAATGAAACCTAACAATAGAGAACTATATACACTGGTAGTGAGCTACTCCTCTAAACATTTCTTGCAATGCTTCCATCAGGGCCAAGTCACTCTCCTCATCCTCTGCCTTTAGGCTAGTCTCTGTTCTTACCTGAGGGGCTTGCAGGCCCTCAACCATCCAACACGTCATCTCCTCCGCAAACATCCTCCAGGATGGCTGCCCTCTCTCCTCGTCAGCCTCTCTGCCACCTCTGCACTGGTCCTAGCAATGGTTGCCTTCCTAGCCCACTGTCTCTCCACTATCGCTGCTTCTCATATTGTGCTTGAACGCACACCATCTCCCTTAGCCGCCTCCATTCCCCCTGCTAGATGTTCTCCATTTGTTGCTTACTTTGTCTCCTCTAGGTGGAATGGCCCTGCATTAACTGCCTACCCACACTCCTCATCTGCTGCTGCCTGGCACAGTTTAAGTTGTGTACATACCCTCTATGATTGGATGACACTTGTCAGGGGGCAAAGCACCTTCACTGTCCTGAAGTTCCAGCTGTCCCACCATTGCCTGTCCCTGTGTAAGTGCCTCTGCAGGCACAGTGACCACCTCTTGTGGTGTTCCTGTGACTTCCATCTCAGGCAGGGACATAGGCACAACCAGACTGGGTGGTGTTGGTGGGTATGTGGCATGGAACGCTCTACGGAGTTCCACTTGGGCACAGAGAATTAAGTGGAGGAGGGGGCAATTGCATGTGCCAGTGCACAGAGATCACCCAAGAGCAGTGCAGTTGCCAGCTGGCCCATGAAGCAGCTCATCTGCTCCAGATGCTGAAACCAGCTCCTCGTGAGAAGCTGAAACATCATCACAAATAGACACAGTCCACCCCACAAGACCAGCCAGCAGGGGCTGCAACACATCTCGGATGGCCAGCTCGGTCTTAAGAAGGGCCTCAGTCTGGGTGGGGGCATCCACAAAGGTAGTCACTGCTGCAGCAGATGGCCCAGGGACAGGAGGTTGTGCAGAACCCTCCATGGTGGTGTAGAGGTGTAGTCAGACATCCTCGCTCCAAGCTCAACCCCTGTGTTGCCTATATGTTGGGAACCAGAGATGACGACATGTGCAGTTCCAGTCAGTGTACCAATACTGCAGAGAACCTTCGAGACAAGCTATCCATTAAGGAAACCCTATTTAAATGGATGGAGACATAACACTCTTTTGGATGAAGTGGCAGATGACATCACATGAAAGGGAGCTGACGTATCTGAAAGCTAGATTGAGAGAAGAAACATAACAAGTATTCTCTAAAGACCTAAAGACTTAAAGAATAGACGGTACAGATGAAAAATACTGAGGAATATGTAAATCAGTTTACACGTGTACTGTTGCTGGAAACGCAAGTAGGGAAAAGTATTCTCAAGGCTGGCTACATAGTAAAGTAGACTGCGGTGATTCACCAATGTATATACATTGGATTGTATATAACCTTGATGTTCCACACACACTTTAGCAGGCCTGAAAATTCATGAACAAGAAAAAGACTCTCAAATGAATGTCGCAGTTATAAATTACTGATGGCATGGCAAGTTTCAGAGACGATGGGGGTGGCTCAGAACCAAGGGAAAAGACCACAGTGTGACTGATGCCTGTCACAAAAGCTACAACGAATGCGAGAAAGGAACACGCTCTTATTTGAAGTAGTATCAAAAAAACAGTAAAAGTTTCTACAGGTCATCATTTAAAGGGATTCAATACTGCAAAAGGCTCAAAAAGAGTGGTCTTCAAGTCACATGGGTGAAATCAGAATAGCTTGGGTCAGGCTGTACAGAAACTAAAAGACACAGTGAAGCTATCCTCCCTTTATTTCCTAGACGAAGTCCACAGCTACAAGACCAAGTGCAAAAGCTAATTGGCTGACAAACTTAAGGATTGTTGACAGAGAGTGGGTTAATTGGAGGGGAGGCATGATCACGCTGAGCTTCCATGCACCTGGGATGGCAGCCTGCGTGCTGCCAGCAAGAGGAATATTCCAGAAGGGTACAAGGGTGCCAAACCAATCATAGTGGGCCATATAATGAAGAGCCCATTAGTATAAAGACCTAATGAATCGTTGTGTATTTAGTGACAACAATAGTGACCATTTATTGGGGGTGGGTTCTGATGCCCACCTGACTTAAGTAACCAATCATACCCAGTGGCTATATAGAACGTATACTTAGATGTTCATGGAGAGCCAACCACGGGTGCCCATAATTTTGTAGTTTGCCACATAATATGACGTCAGCAGTGACATATTTTTGTTATAAAAGAACTGTTCTTTGTTAAATGCTTTGAGATCGAGCTGTGCGGCGTTGGATGATGCCTGTTGTACTCCCCATTTTAGATAACTGATATTAAAACAGAAACAAACTTTGGCAACTTCCTGAGTCGTTTTGAATATTGATGTTTGAGTAACTTCTGCATCCCCATCCACCTCTTAGTATTGCTACCTCATCTTAAAGGGCTCTTGGGAATAAGAGTTCACTTGGTAGCAGAGGTGATGGTTTAAGACCCATTGATCTAAGTAATGTCCTCTGCCATTTAGCAGAAAGAACATGAAGCTCCCTGTAGATAGCGGTTACATTAAAGTACAAACTCTTGCAAGGTTAGGTAGGACAGGTCCCTCGCCTTTCCCAGCGGATAGCCCTCCTGACTTCTACAGGAAGCTGAACGGATGGAAGGCTGAATTGACTGATTGAGGAGGAGGCATTCCCGAGACTCGGAAGTTGAAAGACAATTGGTGAGTAGATTGGGGAACGTGGCAAACTGTATGCATGTGGAACACTAACAAGTGGAAAAGGCAACGGAGGGTTGGTTGAAAATTGTGAATATTGATAAGAGGAATTGAATAAGAGATATGTGGATGATGAACGTTCCATAGGTTAGCAGAGAGGCCTCCATTCAGGAACGTCAGAAGAAAATATCTTAAAATCTAGAAACAGATCTATAGTAGACAAACAGACAGGTCTGTTAAGGAAGATATTTTACATCCCCCATCAGGGGTAAAAATTAGGGGCGATAAGAGCCGCAACGAGCATCAGCTACAAGATACATGTAGGCTGGCAAAGTATGTTTGTATGTTTTTATGTTATATGTATGTACGTTGGAAGAAAAGTGAAGTGTTGAAGAGCCACAAGAGAATATTTGATGTTTAAAAAGAAGAAATTGTTCATTTTCTGTTATTTAGAGTATTGATGAGTCAAGAAGATAAAGTGAAATGAGGTATGGAGGTTTTGAGCTGCGACGATTGGTGCACGCTCATGTTGGAAGTGATTGGTTGTGTAAAGTGTTATTTGTGTGAAGCAGGGTAAGTATCGATAGGTGAGTGAGTCTTGTCACAATGGAGGATATTACTCTGCTTGCACATATGTCCCAGCAGTTACCTAAACAAGCAGCCAAAATTAAACAGTATAGCGCAGAATGGGTTATGGGAACAGCAACTAAAGTGTTCATGCCGTGGCCACAAGTAGGGTTCGCTGTCAAAAGCGGTTGTACAGCATATGACCACACATTTGCTTGCAGCGTGCACAGGAAAAAAACTGGAGAAAAGGCTAGCTAGTTTAGAGCTTTGGAAGATGTATCAGGAGGAACGGGAAGACCCGCCTCCTGAAGACTGGATATTGAGTCAGCGTACAGAGGGGGTGATGAGCGTTCTGCTCCCCTCACCATGCTTGAAGTAAACGATGATAATTCAAAAGATGATGGAGTGTATCCACTCAGAGAGCTTTAAGCTGCAGTGGGGTATAGTAACCCAACATATGAATCACCTGCTTGGTGAAGGTTCGGAGAAAGCTCCAGAGAAAGACGTGGTCTCTACAGTCCCACAGGACAAGGAGAGAAGTCAACGACCAGTAAAGACCCTGGACATAGAAATGGAAGTAAAGAGATGGAAAGGTGAAAAAGACAGAGATAGCGCTCATACAAAATAAGTGGATGGGAGGTCAGATATTGCTCAAACTCGATGGGACGAGCATTGGGGAAGTACAGCAAAAGGAAGATCAGGACGAGCAAGATAAAAAAGACAGGGAAAGATAGAAACAATTGAAAGAGGGTGAGATTAAACGAAAAGACAGGAACAGCTGTATCAAGAACAGCTAAGGAAGGAAGGGCAGAAGAGCAAAGGAAATATGATAAATGGCAGCGTACAATCAAAGAATGGGATAGAATAGACAAGAAGAGAGAAGAAGTAGAGAAGTTAAGAGAAAAGAATAAAAAGGCAAAAGAAATATGAAATACCTAAGGCAAATGAGAGAAGAGAGATGAAGAGACAGGAGGAAGAAAATTAGGGAAGAAGGAAAGAATCAGAGAGCATTTGATGAAGAAATGGAACGAAAAAGGAGGCAGAGAGCATGTGACATTGATCGCATTGAGAAAGAGTTAAGGAACCCGAATCCAGTAGTAGCATGGGAGGACATCGAAGAATTCTTCCCATTACAGGAGCCAATGGCAGGGCCTTTTAGGGTAAATCTAGAGGAGGATTTTGAAGAGGAAACTATTGGAGACAGAATTGCGAAAGCATATCCTGAAATGAAGAAAAATGATTTGAAGAGTCAAGGGAAAGGGAAAAATTATCAATTTGAGATTTCCCAATCACGAGAGAAGGAAGGAAGTCTGTTTAGCTCTGAACAATGAGCTCTGTATTTGGACAGTCTGACTCTGAATAGGGATGAGAAAGAGGGTAGTCACATGAGTTGGGGACAGGAGATGTCAGATGAAGAAAGGGAAGCCTTATGTGAGGTAGAAGGGATTGGTGCATGTGGGTTCGGAGAATGTTTATTAACAGACAAAGAGTTTAGATGGTCAGACCTAGACCTACCTAAACCAAAGACGCCAGATCCAGCGGCATGGCCAGGTCGACTGAAGGGCCGATCTCAGAGTGTGCAGGGCGAATCGCTACCATATGTAAGCAGATTAAGGTCATTGTCAGGAAGGAACTGATTGGGAACCATTGTTCCTAATATGGATAGTCAAATTATGGAAGCCGATTGTGATTTTGGGATTTCACAGTTTCCCTTACTAGAGAAAAGATGGGTCAGACCACTGTATATTCCATGGTCCAGATGGATAAGGACAAGTTAAGATGCAAGTTGCCCAGTTTAACATTGGGTGCCGGAAAATGAATTTATGAACTAGAGAAAATGACAGGAGGTAACACGTTAGCTATAGAAGACATTAAAGGCATCCTTGCAGTCGATCTTGGGGAAAGAGCTCACAACATTTGGTCCAGAGCAGGATACGCAGGAGTTACCACGCAGAATACAGCACACAATGGTGCGCCATTTAATAACTATAGAGCAGCGGTTTGGTAAGCGCTTAGAGTGCAGTATCCCGATACGTCAGATATGGGAGCTATAATGGCACAAAAGATGTAGGAAGGGGAAGAGCCGCTTGCTTACATTAACAATTTCCAAGAGCAGTGGTTTTTGGAAATGCGAGAACCGTGGAGAAAATCTATAGTGGTATTTTATCACATTATATGTCAAGGGTTGCCGGAACAGGTACAGAAGCAGCTAAAGAAATTGGTGGGTACGGAAGCAAAGTCATGGCCAGTGATTCAGCTGACCATTGCACATCATTATCAATTGTTACAAAAGAAAACCAAGAAGAAGGAGGATACTAGGAAGGTAGAAGAAGCCAAATTAGTGCAGTAAAAACAAAATATGCTATTGAAGGGGCGATGTTAACTAGTGGAGAAGGGAGATGGGATGGGATCGCAACAGACTGCAGACATGACTCAGGTGAATAACCAATGGCAGCCAGAGCAAGGTGGAAATGGATTTATGCAGAGAGGGAGAGGAGGTTTCCGAGGACAAGGAAGTTTTCAGAATAGCCAAGGATATTTTCAGAATAATCAATGCAATATTCAAGGTATGCAGGATGGACACATTGGGAGATTCTCTCCTGTATGTTGGCATGTGGAATGACAGGGCATATAGCACAAACATGTAAGATCCAAGGGTATGTACAGAGTGGGCAATTCTCAAGTGGGGCCAGGGGAACAGCTTACCCTCCAGCACATTGCCCGCAAATGAGGGATGGATCTGCCCAGGATCAGACAATATATCAGACACAAGCACCGCGTACACAACAGGCTATGCAATCACAGCAAGCACCATTGAACCCACCACACAGACAATCGCAGCATGCACCCATCAAAAACAGCAGCGTGCAAACACAGGGCAATTGTTGACTCCTAGGATAGGGGGTGTCACTGTCGAGAGCGGAAATCCTTTTACAGGTACAGGAATATGTATATACCAACAATAGTACAGCTCACTGAGGGACTTGATGTGTTCAGTATTGTCAGTAACACCTAATCCTAATGAGGAACTCAGGGTTGATGTTACGATAGGAGGCAAATCCTTTTCTTTTTTAGTCGATACTGGAGCGACTCGCTTATGTATACGAGAGGGAACATTTTTGTTATCAGGTAATGCCATGAATGCTCAAGGTTTCACAGGAGCTACAAGTAGAGTTCCTTTTATTGAAACATTTCAATAGGAGAATGTTGTCTGTTCCATTATTGTACTTGAAACAAGCATCAGTTAATATACTGGGTCGGGATTTGATGACGAAGTTGAATATGACAATTTCTTTTACATAGTGTGTTCCACACCAGGAATACATTATTTAAATGTGAGTGATTTTATTATGCCATTCATAGGACAAATAGCTTTGCGAGGGAAGCCACATGAGCCCGAGGTTTTTCATTATGGAGTGAGCATTTTGTTAACATGGCTACCTGGATTAGTGGGCAGGGGTAATGAGAATACCGGGTGAGTTTATATTCAGGCCACAGATACCCATGAATGAGGAAGGGGGACAGATATTCCCCCTCAGAATTACAAGGAGCCATAGTACGAGGAGAATTGGCCATGCTCGAGGGATTCGATGATGAGGGCAGGCCATGGAGGACAATGATTGTTATTGAAGAACGGTTCAGATTGACTGACGTCACTGATGAAGATATGTTTAAAGACAACCCGTCAGATGATGAAGTAGTGTTTGAAATAAGCATTACATGTTGGATTAGAACAGGATATGGAAAAGGTGTAAATGGAGATAGAGGTGGGCACCAGAACAAGTTGCTGGACATTCTGAAAATGTAGCTATGATGCTAACAAAATTATCAAGGAGCTATCAGACTTTATGGATGATCCCTTGACACCAGGATGCACATAATACAAAAGGATACAAATACAAAATGTCTAATGCTCTCAAAGGTCGAGCTATATGCTTGTATTTCCCTGAATTTCTTAATGTCTCATTTTGAATCAATGTGTTCATTCATGCTTATTTGCATTCACTCCAAAAAAAAAGTAAGTCATTTGTATAATTTCATGATTTTGGTAAAAAAAACTAATTTAATTCAGCATACATTTTATATTCAAATTGGTTTGTGTTGATAGGAAAGCAGTTCCTTGGTCTAAATATGGCTCAAAAGCTGATGCATTTCAGAGTAATTTTCCATCTTCAGTGCTTCAATCAAGCCATATGTTACAATGATAAATAGAACATTCCAATAAGCAAACAATTTAAAGTACATACCATGTCAAACGTGGAAAAAAACAAAAAATGTGATAATTATGCATGTGAGTGTTACACTTATACGAGATTACATTTGTTTGTACCTTATTGTCTGAGACTTGTCACTGTGAATTCACAAACAGGTATGAAAAAAGATATATATGACTATAGTCAGTCCATGTGTGTTCTAGAAACTCATGGTGATACAAATAGAGTTTTCTTTTTTTTTTTTTAACCTTAGGAACTTTAGATCACTGCTTTCAAATGTGTGTTGAAGGCTGTAAAAGTAAATATGTTGTATGTTGTCAGATGGTAATGGACCCGTATAACTAAGCGTTATAATCTACTGTGAACTCACTTACCTTCCTTCTTCAGCGTTGCTGCAAAACGAAGCCAAATGCAAGCGCGCGCTCCGTGCCATCATGTTATTTTGGTTCTCATGGCGGACCCACGTGGCATCACGATGCGTCAATGTGCTTGTCGGTGCCTCGCATCCTGTGCCCCCATGGAAACGGAGGAACGGGAAGCGGTAGCGTCACCGTAACTATGGCTACATGTGATGTTTGTTGGTACTAAATTAAGGAGCGTTTTAATGGCGCTTGTGTAGTCAAATCATCCAGAAAAAACGAGTGCATGTGGGGTACCTAGTTGCAATGCACTTGTTTATAATCACCCTGAGTCGCTTGATCTCTTTAAATAGAGTTCAAGTGTCGTATGCTGTTGTGTGTAAGTATTCACCATGCGGTCACGTCATTGTGGTCAAGCAACCTCGGTTACGTGTAACTTTTGTTAAAATCTAATTAAGGAGTGTAGTAATGCTTCCTAGGTAAGAAATGTGCAAATGAGTTAGGATATCTTTATCATCATAACACATTTAAATACAGTTAAGGTATCATGTATTATTATGCATGTTTTAAACATGTGTTTGTAAACCCAATTCTTTACATCCTTCCTACAGTTCAGTCAGCATTAGACTATTCCCAACATCCCCTACATTGCTTCTCCTGAATCTAACATATTGTTCTTAGCAAATAGGACAATAATAGATTTCATTTTGGTCTAGCACCCCAAGATGGTAATAATTATAATGGCATCTCTTATTCAACCCTACTTACAATCCAACAATCAGTGTAACTCAGTCATAACCCAGTAAATAAATTACGCCATATAATTCCAAAAAGGAAATCCCAATTGTGTACATTATAATAAATGTACAGGCAGCATGCACAATTCACAGATAGCGGGTCCAATTTCCAAATTTAGCACATCAAGATGGTTATAATTTAAATGGTATCTCTCGTTCACCCCTACTTGTAGTTCAAAAATCCTTACAGCTCAGTCCCAACCACGTACATGTAGTTCCAAAACAAATTAATATATACATACATTCAAGTGCATTTACAGATAGCATGCAAAGTTCACCTCTTCGTTTAACCCTTTTGTTGTCAAGGTCCCCAGACATTCTATCCAAAATGATTCTCTTCTGTCAAGTCTTTTCTGGATATTCTCATGCGGCTCATTCCTAGTGACTGCTCACAGAATTAGAAAGCGCATCTGCGCCAAGTTATGTCGCTTATCCAGCCAGTGTCTGGCCATGGCGGAATGTATGTTTTTGTTCCTTATGCAGGATCTATGTTTATTCCAGCGTAACTTCGCTTTCCTCTTAGATTATCCTGCATGGGAAAGCCCACATGGGCATTTAATTGCATACATGATACTTTTTGTATCAGAGGTCGCATAGTCTCTGATATTTATTTCTTCTCCAGTATGTGGGTGATTCACTGAAGCTCCTTTCTGTATGTATCCACGCTTGCTACATTGTAGGCATGGGAATGTCCCTTTCTGCGCTTTTGGAACCTTTTGTGTGGTTGTTCTTCTCTGTACCAAACAGTCCCTGAAATGTGTACTCCTTCGGTATGCAAAAGTGGGGAGCTCTCTCAACAAGTGCTCCACTTGTTGGTCACAAGTAAGTGTCTCCGGTTCTTCTTGATAATGTTATTTATCCTATTACTTTGAATTGAATACCTAGATATTAAAACAAGTGGTGGTTCTTTCTTCTCTTTAATTTAATTCTTACCCATCTCTCTGAGTTCTTTAGTGTAGTCTTCAGGATCACTAACAATTCTTTTCACCCTTAGCTTTTGACTATAGGACAGATCTTTTATCAAGCCGGGCTGGTGAAAGCCTAGTCTATGGAGCAAGTTATTGCAATCAGTTTATTTACAAAAGATGTTGGTTTTGTATTTATCTCCTGTTGATTCAATGTTCACATCCAGGAAATATATATTTTTCTTTGAGTACTCATGAGTAAATTGGATTCTCTGATCAATTGAGTTTAGATATTTGAAGAACTCTTTCAATTCATTTTCAATGCCTGTCCATATACCGAAATTGTCACTGATATGGTTTTGGAGGTTGGATGTGAAATGTTTGAGGTAGGTCCTCTTGGACCCAGGAGCAACATTTCATCTAGTGATAGGGAGGGGATGTCAGACAGAGGGTGGAATGGGATACAGATAATAAAGTGAAGAAAGGAGTAGTTAGAGGGAGCAGTATCATTGGTGAGGTCTAAGAAGTAGAGGATAGAAGAGCTGAATATGAGGGAAAGTGTGATGGCCATTAGCGAGAGCTCAGAGATGGAGCGGTAATCAAAAGGGTCAGTCGCAAAGAAGTATTAGTGCATAGAGAATGGTTCTTCTGGAAGTCCATTGTCAGACCAATGGGTGACAGGAGGCAGGGGTGCAATGAGGTGATGATACAAAACGCAGGTGAGTGGGATGTTACGGTTTTATAACACAGCACACTCCCGCCAGGGACTCCTTCCCCTGACAATGAATCTGGCACACAATAAAAATGCTTTTTATCTTTAATAAACCACGGGTTCTTTTATTTGAGTAGGCCCCCAACCAGTCTCGCACCCAACCTTCAAAACCACCCCGTGTCACAATGGACTAGGAACCAGGCCGGTGTGTATCAATAAGATATTTATTAATTTATGATTTAACGAAAAGAGAAAAAATATTCTAAATACAACAGCCACTGATAGGTGGCAACACATCTTCCTACAGAACAATTGGTTCAGAGATCTTAACACAGTTCACATAGATCTTTAATGGCAAAACAGGAAACCCAGTTTTAAAACAAGTGATAGCACCAAGGTTAAGCACTCCCCCCCAAACATCAGCTAACTTAATTCCTTTGAATGGAAAGCAGTGTCAGGGAGTAAGGATAGAGGGAGAAAAGTCAGATTTTCTAATAAAGCCCATGACCCCAAGATGGTAATTCAGAAAAGAAAATGAAAACCCATTTTTAGAGCAAAACAGAAGAATCGGATTTGGATTATTACTCGCACAGTTACTCACAACTGCTATGGGACAGCTAGAAAGGAAATTTTGTGTTGCTACTCTTGAGAAGATAGGGAAGCTTAGAGACTACTAATCAGCACACCAGGCTAACGTGGAAACAATGTATCGATTTTGGGGAAGAAAACAAATGCAAAAGAGAAATACAAACGGCAAATAGAAATTCATTTTACACAGGATTGGCAATGGCAGGTAGCTAAGGAAAAGGGCTTAGCTTTCAAAATTGGAAATCGCTTTTTATGGACAAGGAAAGTGGCACGTAACAGATAGGTTTCTAGGCAAAAAGGGATTGCTCTCAATGGAACTACGGTTTAGGAATTTTACAGGACAGAGGCAAGTTAGGAGTTTGTGGGGTAATGAACACAATCCACGGGCAAATTCGATTTTCAGTTACACAGAGACTAATTCTGTTGAGGCTATACTTTAATGACTATAGTTATTAAAAACATTTGACAAAATTGTTGATTTCGAATGGCAACAATATTAAACGTGAATTTCAATGGGGAATGAATTGGTTATTTCAAAATGATACTAAGAACTTATACAGACAACTGACAGATTTATCAAAGAAATACGCTGACATACACAGGCAAATACAGATTCTACTAAGGGAAGGTGAAAGAATTATACTGGCAATTTGGGACTTTCAATGGGAATTTCAATGGGATTATGTTGCAAAAAGGAGAGGTTTATGCAATTTGGGACTGGGTTTATTTGCTACTTACAAATGAAAAGTCAGCTGGATCTCAGGACCCTCTGGACAGCTAGGCAAGGGGTCTGGTCAGTGGATTCTCTTGGATGGGATTCTGGATAGCCAGTTAGATCTCAGGACACTCTGGACAGCTAGGCAAGGGGTCTGGTTTCTGCATGCTCTTGGATGGGATCAGCTGCCTGCATCCTCTTTCACCTGTCTCCCCGGATTCTTGTGTGTGTCTTCTGTCTAATACAGTCCCCCCTTATATAGCCCAAGTGACATAGTTCATTGTGCAATATAGGGGAGTACTCTAGTATTACTCCTACCCCTGGATAGGACAGTTTCCCATTCCTCTCTCTGCCTTATTGTTCAAGGGGGGAGAGCACCATCTGTCTGTTTGACATTTATTACAGTTCTTTGTTCTCTTGGCCCGCTTTTTGGCAAAACTGAGTTATGTATCATAACTTCAAACTTATACTAGACACTGTCATAATAAATAGGTAGGCGGTTTCAGGGGGTCATAGGGAATTAGGCAAGCCAATCCCCAACTCTGTGCGACGTAGCATGGTCCCTTGGCACCTTTTTCTCTTTTTTATGAAATGCATAACAGTGATAACTCTGCAAATGATTAAATATGTTCATAATGTCCATCTACATCTTTCCACCAACTGTCATATTTTTACCATTTTCAAATCAGCCAGAAACTCGTCTTTACTTGCCATTTCAGACCACAGAGTCCTAGGAACATGCACTTAGTCTTTTCAGAACCCCCTGGAAATCACATGGAAAAATATCATACAACAAAGAAATGCCTAAAAGAAATCAATCTTTCAATGTCAATTTTGAATTTCTGTCACATGTGGGAGGGCGGTGCTTCAACCCCCTCAGCCAAATGTCTCCCTCTGGCTCAGCTTGCAACAAAATACTTTTATTATGCCCTTTGAAGTTTGCCAGTTTGTCCTTGCGGGTGGGTGCTGGAGGAACTTGCACTTCTTGGTCAAGCAATAGCCACACTTGCTTTCTTTGTACTCTCTGCTAGTACTGCATTCTAGTCTGGCAGAGCAGAGAATCCTCATGCCCTCAGCCACATCACGTGTCATTGCAGAATGGTTCACGTATTGTTGCGTTTTCCAGTGGGAGGCAAGGCTGTCAATTGAGTTCTGTGCCTGAGCCCACAAACTGTTTTTTCTGGTATTCTGAGCCTCAAGGTGATGAAAGGCTTGTGGGGGAGAACATAATGTACATGGCTTTATACAACACCCCACCCACAGCATATTTCACTTACATTTTCTGTGTGAGCAAAGTTCCCTTTCACAATGGTTTCAAATGGTTTTTAAAAGTCGTTTTTCTTTATTTAGAACATATGTGCAAGCTTTTTTTTCTATCTAACGTTTTTTCATCTAACATTTGAAATGCGGTTTGTAGGTCATGGGATCCTTTTGATTTGTCCTTTTGAGTGGGTTTTCATTTGCTGCTGGTGCAATGACACGTAGGGGTACTGCACAGCGTTGATTTGTTTTTATATGGAATAAAATGGAAAAACCAAGCCGTTCCATTTGCAGTGTTTTGAGGGCTGCGGTTCACATGAAAGGGAAAACAAAAGCCATGCCAGGTTGCAAGATGACATCCTTGCCCCTCATGTGAATTAACAGTAAGACAAGGCCATTTTGGATGTAGTGCATACTTTTTGTTATTCAAATGAAGAAAAACAAATGCAGAGTCCTTCTGAATGCAGGGCATAACTTCTAATTCTTCATATGAAGAAAAACAAACACAGAGCCATTCAGAATGCAGGGCATAACTTCTTATTATTCAGAAGAAAGAAAAGGAAACACAGAGCTGTTCTTGGTGAAGTGTTCAAATGCTTGCCACCCATGTGCCAGGGACAGCACAGCACATCCGTTTTTCATGGCACTGTTTAAATGTGATTTTTAGGTGAAGGGATTCCTGTTTCAGGGCCTTAAATGCACCCCACAGGGATATATCATGTTGTGTTTGTGTGGATAATACTAAGTAGAATGTCACTTTGGGAAGGTGAGAGGGATAATGATTGGCTCACAGAATTAAGTAATTGAGGTCAGTCAGGGTAGTCATGCTGGGGTAGCTGTAGTCCCCAGGGAGTTGGCGTAAAGAGGGTAGACAAGATGATTATGAGGATATGTGAGAGCATTAAGAATGCTTGGGTTGGTAGTCAAGTGAATGGTACTGATAGCAAGAAAGGGCTAGGAGTTTTGAAGAGACCAATGTGATGGAACCACTGGTTATGGATTGTATTCCAAAAGTCAGTAAAATTCAATCAGAGATACAATTGGAAATGTGTGAATCATTGGCTTCACAATGACCAAGATTCAGAAAATATGCCACTAGTAACTTCTAATGCAAACAATATCGTTTTGGTGGCCAATATTCAATATGTGCTTTCAGTAACCAATAATGTAAACAGTGCACGGAAATGACGGATGGCAGACCTTGGTCCCTGGTATATTGATAAAAAATTGAAGGGAAACAACTGCAAAGTAACTCTTGAGAAACAACACCAAGGTTAAGGTAGCAGGAGGTGCAACAGCAAGTCAGGTCAAGTAAAAAATAAGTGGTGGTTGCCAGTTTCCAATACCTGAGGAAGGACAAAGAGAGTCATGAGGAGAGTACAGGGCTGTAACCAAAAACATGTGTTCACTAGAAACACAATGCTGTGTGAATTGGCTGTCATACATAGCCGTGAGTGTTGCAGTTTTCATGTTGGAGGAACAAAAAATGAGCAATATGACCCAAAAAACACAACATCAGGAGAGGAAATACCATGGAGCCTGGTTGTAGCACATTTATGACTGTGACTAATAGCAAACCCTGGCATCACGCCAGGGCAGCCCTTTGGGAGGGATGGCGGTGGGATAAGGAGTGAGTGCCTTGGGGAAGTGGCACATTCGTTCGTTGAGCAGCGTGATGATGCCACTCTCGTGTTCAGCCAGCACTGGAGTTGGAGGTCTTAGGCAGTGTGGTATGGGGTAAAAAGAGAGTGAGGAAGAGGTGCTCTCCCTCTCTTTTTCCTCCAGCTTGAGACCAGCACTGTTGCCTGGTGCCCACATTCTTTCTAGGAATGGGGCACAAAGGAAGGGGTACCACACCTGGACAATCACAGACCTCAGTTTCTGGTCATTTAGATGAGAAATTGGGGCCTGGCTGGACCCAGTATTAGCAGTGATATACACAATCACGATGTCACCATGGTTGGGCATTCATGTACCCGGGGTAAAATAGATTTGTGATGCCACCAGCACAGAGATGCTCAGGACACAGTGGACAATGAACGCAACATAACAGCAAGGCAGCTGCCACACAAAGCCAGATGTCCAAGTGATTTGGGTGGGCCTCTGTGAGTAGCTATCCAGCAACAAGAATGGTCAGAGTGGTGACAATGATCTGCATGGGGCTAACCATAGAAGCACAATGGAGTACAAGGATGCCATGTTGGAGACGGTCAAATCACAGTATGCAGAGGCAGGGAGAGCATTAAACTTGAGTTGTAGGAATTAATCTTGTGTTCCTTGGTAAGACAAATGTCAGGTGCTGATGGCAGGATCATATCGATTTTGATTAATGGCAAAGAGAGGTGCTCACACATTGGGGTTCCAGTGCAAAATGAAGAAAAACACAAACATTGGCCAGATATGGGAACAAAAGAAACCATAAATTGAAAGGTGCCAGGCACTACCCATAACATGCTCCTCCCCTTTTCCCCCTAGGTCATAAGGAGCAAAACGCATAAACATATGAGGAAAAACAGTAGAAGCCCAAAATGCATTTCTTCAGTTCGGAGATGGAAGATTATTTTCAAGAGGCTATTTCCCATATCCCATTTCCCATATCAATTAGCTCAACATGTGATTCAATGAGGAATGAATGCATGTCATGTTATGTTACATTAAATTTTCTTATATAGTGGTCTGTTGCCACCTGTGTGGTCTCTTGGTGCTCTTGCGGATTTGTAATGCAAAGGGGTGTGGGCCAGGTGGATTAGAAGGATTGAGCAGGAAAAGAGCAAGAGAGCTGTTGGAAGCTTCATATTCAGTTTACACCCTTCACTGAGCATTGGTGTGATTTTCGGTTGGTGGACGCCATGTGGCGTTGGGCAAGGTTGTGTGTGGTTTGTATCATTGTTGTGGTTTTGTAAAGTATGTGCGGTTTGTGGTGCTGTCGAGGTAAGGTCGTATTTAGTTCAGAGTTTGAGAGGTGTATGCAGAAGAGGGAATTTTTAGTACATTACCTACCCCTGCTGTATTGAGTAAGTGCTATACCTATCCCTTTCAAATAGTTCTTGAGTATGGAAATTACCGCCAAAGTTTCCACCAGCGCAGGTGTATTCCCTCCGCACTGTGATCAGCCTGTGGGTTGCCTGGGTTCAGCATCTAGTAGCCCCATTCTTTTAAGTGTGGTGTGTTTCATGCCCTTGGTGGCTTCATTAAATTGGGCAGTTTCTCCCTCCCCTGTTTCCACCTTAGCCCCTCTCTCAGTGGTCAGGTAAAGTCAAGCACCCCCCCTCACCTGTTTCCATCTTTGGCTCTCTGTCAGGTCTCAAAACAACCCTTACCATTCCAAAGCCTCTCTGCTCCTCTGCCCTCCGCTGCAGTCTGGCCTACTCCCGACTCCTTTTCAGTTGTGTGCTCATGTTGTATTGTTGATGTTGTTCAGTCGTCTGCATCCCATTCAATGTTTTTTTTAGAAGCTTTTTGAATTTTAGATGGTCCTTCATATTTCGTTTTTCGCTGGGGAGAGAGTTCCGAAGATTTATGGCTAAGCAAGAGAATGCTGATCGAACACGTTTTTTTCCTCATGTATGGTTTTTGTTCTACGTGGGTTTTTTCGCTGAATCTAAGTGTTCTAGTCGGCTGGTATATGATGACTTTCTTTTGTGTGAGTTCCGCTCCTTGGCCGTGAATTGCTCTGTGTGTTATGCACATTGTTGGAGGTGTTTTTTTTTATTGGGAGCCAATTTAGCATCCTTGTGATGTCGTCCCTTTGTGAGAGTTCTGGAAGTCTGGCAGACAGACCCGTTCTATATTTCTTGGAGTTTCCTCGGTGCGTATTCTAGCATTCCGATGTATGAAACAGCACCAATTTCCCCATGCATTACAAAGAGCCAAATTACATTATCAGAAACCTTTCAGTGGCTCATGCCCAAACTAATGGCATTCTGAGGTTTGTAGTCTTGCATTTATAAAGAAAATGCCACTGGTATAACAACGCAAAGCAAAAACTGCAGGACTTAGTCACACATGGCATGGGATCAATGGCGTAACAGGGGCCCCCGCAGCCTCTGCGGTACGATGGGCCCTGTGAACACATGTTCTGGGAGGGGCCCCACTTAGAGTAAAAAAAAAGTTGTTTTTTTTTACATTTCTTTTTTTTAACATTTTCTTTTTGAATTCACTCTGTATTTATAAAGAAATGATTTCTGTAACAGAAATCATTTCTTTATGAAGGCAGAGTGAATACAAAAAGAAACTTTCTTTTTGAAGTCCGGGGGCTACCCCCAACCCATGACATGAAGACCCCAGGCCTCCATGGAGGCCTCCATGTCATGGGGTGCGGGAAGAAATTATTTCTGCTATGGTTCAGTTTCCTTAACAGAAATAATCTCTTTATTTAATTTAATTTATTAATAATGTGTTACAGTTTATATTTAAACTTTACACATAATGATACATTTTATAAACATAGTAAAAAAAGAACTAAGGATAGAATACAAACAAAACTAAAACTAAAACTAAAACCTAGCCTAAAAAACAATCTCATAATACATATATTACTTATCTAACTAAAAAGAAAATTTAAATTACAGTTAAGCACAACTCAAGCATGTCTTTATGAAGTCAGAGTGACTACAAAAAGAAACAATTTATTTTTGAAGTATTATGGGTGGCTGGGTATGCGTTTGTGCGTGTACGGTGAAAGGATGCACACTTAAATGTACGGGTGGCTGCCTGGGTGCGCCTGTATGGTGAAAGGATGCACTCTAAATGTATGGGTGGCTGCATGGGTGTGCCTGTATGGTGAAAGAGTCTACTCTTAAATATATGGTTGGCTGGGTGTGCGTGTGTATATATGGTGAATGGTGTGTGTGCTTGTGTTCAGGGGCACAACAAACCCTACATTTCAGGGGGGCTAACCCTTCAAATGTTGGGAGAGGTGCTAACTTTAAGTGTGGTGGGGAGGAGCGAACTTATTTGTGTCGGGGCATCTAACTTCTTTATGCATTTTAATGAGACTATGCTAGTGCTGCTTCAATGTTACAAGCAGTTTACTCTCTCCTTTAAGTCTGAAAGCACCCACTTATGGACTGCTGTGAGAATGACTGGTCTCCTGTTCCCTCTCTATCCTTCCAATCACTCCCCTGGCATGCAACTACTAAACCCACATCACAATTTCAATTGCTTAAATAATTGGGCATTTGAATGCAGGTACTAACAGTGAATTGCTGTACATTAGTAATTGCTGGGCCGGGCCCTTGTTAACAGCGAAACCGAGGTGCCGTTTAACATCTGTGTCCTTTTCTGTCTGGCAACTACTCTGTAGGTCAGCCAGGTCAAGTCAACATAGCCCACAATTTCAGTGGTGGGGGGGAGTGCTGAAGCCCAGTCAGCTCAATGGTGTTGCACCACTACTTGTGTTTAATGCCTTGATTACTTATTGGTAATCTTCATTACACCTAGCCCTATTCATCCTCATTTCAGTACTTGTGTATGAGGCAGTACTAGTGTATGAGGCCCTATGCCTCATACACAAGTACAGGTACATGAAAGTAATGCCTGACTTAGCTACATGTAATCTGCATTACTCCTAGTCCCACTCTTCCTCATCCCAGTACTCACCAGTGAGGCAAGGAGCCTCATACACAAGCACTGGGACAAGGAAGATGGACGTGGAGGTAATTCTGGGGGAATTAGCTGATTTTGGAGGTTCGGGTATGGAATGGGAGGGGGAACGGATGTGCGGGGGGGGGTTGTGCAATAAATCATAATGGTCGTCCATGTCCATGCTAAGCATGCATGATATGTGGTATTCGTAGCTAGGGAGGTATTTTGGTGCAACCAGTCTAGTCATTCCTAGACCTTTCCTATAAAGCAGTCCTGCTAAGTGCAATTACCTGGCTAGACTGGCATTTGGGTTCTGCCACTCTAGCCGTTTCTTGGTGCAGCACTGTATATTTTTCTGGGCATCTGTGATAAAATTATATGATATGATATGATAAGTCATATATAACACACCTGTACACAAGTGTGTTTAGGCACAAGACAAGGGGAGGAAAACAGAGGGAGGACAAGACAAATGATCTTACTAAGCCTTGTGTGAATCAGATCGTCCAAGTGCGAGACCGAGAAGTGCAAGGGGAAAGGGAGGGATGAAGTGCAAGGGAGAGGGGAGGGGAAACAGTGCAGCAATGCTCTGAGTAAGTGCAGCCAGGGCAGCACAGCTCTTGGTAGTGCAAGGAGAACAAGGGACAGAAGGGTTACAGTTACAGCCCCTAACTGCATGGTAGGCCTGTAGGCAGTGCAAGGGTGACTGATCAAGAAGGAGCTTGGACTCATTGAGACTCAGGGTAGCCAAGCAACCAGTTGGTACAGCGGACAAGTACGTCAGGTAAGTCAGCAGGGGAGGGAGAGAGAGAGAAAGCAGAGGAGAAGAGGAACATTTTGAGCTGCTTCCGGAACATCAGGTGGTCCGGTTAAGTTTGGGAGGGGCAGGGAGGCCATTCCAGAGGGAGGCACCTGCAGGCGAGAAGGATCTACCCCCCCACTCTCTGCCTGGAGAAGCATCTAACCCTTCAGACTCGAGAAGGAAGGTATTTTGGAAGAGAGCATTGGATTTAGTGCAGATCCCAGCCCCAGAAAGCCTTGTGGACAATGCAAAGGGTTTTGAACTTGATCCTTGCAGCCACCGAGAGCCAGTGGAGAGATTTCATGGCTGGAGAGATACGGTCCCTGGGCTTGAGGCCAAGGATAAGACTTTCAGTCCTGTCCTGGATTAGTTGCAAAGGGCAGAGAGTAGAGGAAGGCAGATTGAGAAAGTGGCTGTTGCAGTAGTCCAGCCAAGAGAGAACCAGAGCTCTGTAGACAGTGAGCTTCTGGGGGAAAGTAAGAATGGGAAAAGGCTCTTTGAGGAGGTGCAGCTGGTAGTTGGGCTTCTTGGCGACGTCTGGGATGTGAGGGGAGAAAGAGAGAGTGGAGTTGAAGATGACACCAGGAATGAGCGAGAGAGGAGAGTAGGCTGAGGGGAGCCTGAAGGAAAACTGGGTGTCATCCGCATAACAATGTAAGTTAGAGGAGAAGGTAGGGATCAGGTGAACCAAACGGGCCAAGTGGAGGTTGAAAAGCCAAGGTGAGAGGATAGAGACCTGGAGAACGCCACATGTAGAGAGAGGTGGCGGAGTGAAAGGGACCAAGTTGGACCTGGGAGAGGCGGTTCAAGAGGAAGGAGCTCAGCCGCTCCAGGGCCTGATCCAGGATGCCCAAGTTCTCACAGAGTCAATTGATTAGGATGGCGTGGTTGACCGTGTTGAAAGCAGAGGAAAGTTCCAGGAGGATGAGGACAGAAGGAATGCTGGAATCAAGGTTAGAGATCAGATCTTCAGAGGTGTTTAGGAGAGCAGTTTCCGTGCCTCTGGCCGCTCTTAAGCCAGACTGATGGTCATGGAGACAACCAACAGATTTAGTGTGGAGAGTAAGCTAGCAGTAGGCCAGCTTTTCCAAGAGTTTGGGAGAGGGGAAAATTCCAGTGGCAAAAGAATGATTACAGAAATCGGTCAAGGCTGGATCAAGGGTGTCAATGTGGTCCTTGATGGTTCTGGAGGAGCAGGCGAGCACCTTTTTCAATGACACTTCCATAGATGGGACTTGTCTAGAAACCTTGTCAGGTGTTAGAGAGAAAGAGAATGAGGAGAAAGGAGGAGGAGAGGGAGAGATGGCCAAAGGGGGTCAAGAGAGGGGCCGAGAGAGGAAGAGGGAGAGGTAGATGAAATAGTGGACAGGATGTCTTCAGTTTTAGCGGAGAAGCGAGAGGCCAAAGTACAGAGGGCCTGTTGAGGGAACAGGAGAGGTAGAAACCGCAACAGGATTGGCCAGTTCCTTGCAGATTTTAAAGAGTTTGGCTGTGTTGTTAGAGGCTGCAGAGACGCAGGCATGAATGTGTGCTCTCTTCTTGATGAGTCTCATTGCTTCGACTGGCATTTTGGTGCAACCAGTCTAGGTATGTCTTAATGCGGCCTGGTATGCTTTAGTGTTATGCCATTATGTGTCTACACTGGTCAGCCAGTTGGACATGTTTTCATTGTGGCATGGCATTTTTAATAGAAAAGCATTAATGTTCATGTGCATTGTTGGTGACTTACATGTATTGGATTGGTGTTACCCTACACAACAATAGCAAACATTGTGGCTTTTTAGCCAATTTTTCTCAGAAAGTGTGTTGTATATTGCATTAAAACACATATTAATACCTTTCTCCTAGTGCAGTGTGTGGCATAACCCTTCAGCAACACGTTTGTGCGTATTGCACAAGCGTGGTAATCTAGGCCGGCCCAGAGTGTGGCGTGACTCTTGATTTGTTGCCAAGTTGGGGGGCCCTCAGCATGGCTCGCAGGGGGGCCCCCAGATCTTGTGTTACGCCACTGCATGGGATAACATGCAAAGTTGAACTGTGAGCACTTAAAAAATCCCACCTACCTGTGGATCTGGAAATGGCATCTGTGACTTGAAGATCACAAGCACTGCTCTGCAGCAAGCACATTATCCAGCTGATCAATCCTTTTGAACCTGTAAGCAGCAGATTGTCCACATATTGCTGCAATAGGCGCATTATCCACTGAGTCCAGTTTAGTGTGATTACCAGGAACAGCATTTTCAGAAGAAAGAGGTGTGCGTTTCTGGCCGAGTTTTCTTTTACATTTAACAAACATGTGATGAGCCCTGCTCGTCCGTCCTTTTCAAAAAATATATTTGGGAAACATGACCTTACCATTTGAGCCGCTCTCCCAGCAACGGGTTGTGACGACTTAAGATGTATCACTGGTACTTTATTTACACTTTGACCCCTGCATGGATCCGCCAATATAGTTCCTGTTCCGGGGCAGCACGGTTTCTTCTAAATACAGATGTTAAATGTCAATTCACCGAATGTTGCTGCTCTCTAATGGCCATAACGTAGCCTCATTCAAACCAAGGACCAAAAACATTCCACTTGCAACAAGATAGCAAGCAGAATAGTAAAATAGATATATGGTATCAAGCCGAAAAAACAAACAAGGCGTTAGCATACGCATCTAGCAAGATAGGGTTTCATATTGTGCTCATTTTTTAAACGAGGGAAACCCAAATCCTGCTGTCAAACGCGAAACGAACTCGTTCTATCGGTTACAGCAGTGGTTCCTTCTGGCTCCAGGACTAAGCGTCCCCTCTCAGCAATGCATGCAACAGCACGATTAGCATCACAGTTTAAGGTTGCTGCTGGCCATTATCAGATTGGGGGCATGGGGCGGAGGTGAGAGATGCCTTGATGAGCCTTTGTAACCTGCAGTTGAAATGTCATGGTTCCCATTGTCGGCGCTGAAGAATGGCGTGCTCGTCATCGTTATGTTAATAATGGCGATTCGGTTTTACTGAGCTCCTTCAATGCGTGCGCTTTACAAACTGCCATAGTAACAGTGGGCCGCGTGCAGCCATTTCAGGGGTGGAAGGCCAATTTAGGCAGGTCATAAAAGTGAACATTGGCAGTAGACAATGTCTTTCCTCAGTGGCAGAGAATGTAGGATACAGTCTAATGTGCTCGCCTCCCCTTTACTCATTATTTGATACTAACCCCCATTTCTAATACAAAGTTATGATATATGTTATTTACACTCACCGAGCCATCTTGACCCACATGATGCTAACGTTTGCCTTCTTATTCCACTGCAAAATATTACTGCAATGAGCTGCTATTTCAAAGAAAAAAAACGGCACAATCGTTTATTTTTTCACGAGACAGTCCTCAGATAAACGCGTAGCGAAATGGAGGCATGTGCGCGACTTTCAATGGTTTCCTATCTATTTGACTCTCCAGATGTTTTGCACCACAGCTCCCATGAACCCTTGCCAGCATTTGGAACTCATGTGCAACTTCTCGAACGAATTTCTGATGATACACCCAATGCTTTGAATTTTTATTTGTTTTTTGTTTACATTTATTGGCAACCGTGTCCTGACCTTCATTTTATTTTTCAAAAAATAAATAATAATTCATGGCATCTTTGAGAGTTATCTTTAGTTGCAATTAGTGTTCCTACTCATATCCATTATAAATGCACTGCAATCCCAATAATTGTGTTAACAATTAAAACAGAAATTATCTTCAAATGGTATAATCCATACATTGCTCCTTATGAATTTCCAGTTTCCAGATTGTTCATGGCTGAGTTGTTTTAAGTGTTGTTTTCAAACTGCAAACACATAAACAAACACTTATACTCATCCGTGATCTTTCAGCCTCCCGGCCACTCCCTTTAGTCCCCCAAGACCCCCAGTTTTACAACTTTTTCCGATAATCCAATTTCCCGTATCCCATTAAAAACATTGTTTTTGATTCACTTAGTCCACAACTTTCTATTAAAAAGGTTTGTGAGCTGAAGTGTATTCATCCATAATGTAGCGTTTAAGAGTATCTTATTGTTTATGCAGACTTGTTAGAACAATCCATGTTTAATTTTTTATTGCCTCCATAACCTATGTTCCAAGAACTATGTACAATAATTCATATCGTCTAATGAATGTTTTAAGTATTATTTAACTTCTTCATGTGTCATTATGGTTAACCTATGTTCATTTTTAGAAACATGTATTATCATTAGTACTTTAAATAATAAAACAATATCAAAATAAAAAAAGAGTATCTTATTGCCAATATTTGCTCCTAATTAAAAGGGTGGCCTTGTTGAATGAATGATTATTGTATTAAAGGAATGTTTTGATTGATAAGATTTCACACACTGGTTCCAATCTTAACGACATTGCGTGGCAACACGATGATTCTTATAGCAATTCTTCTGTGCAACTACCAACCAAGGAGGATAAGATGGTGTCCTAAAGTTGATTTCAGAAGGATAATACAAGTTTCATCCACCCAATCACTCACCCTAAGGTGTGGTGCTCTATCAACGGCCGCCCTATCCTTTGGCTGATGCTTGTGTTTGATGATGTTCACTGGTCCTGTTCTGTCCTGCTGTAGGTCTTAAAGCAAAGGGAGACCTTCCATGTCCCTCACGACTTCATAAAAAATACATGAATTAAGAGCCTACAGAGAGCCATTGTTAGGAAGGAGCCTTGGCTGTCCTGCATCATTGGGCTCCTTGAGTGGAGCATCAGCACCACATGTAAGTGTAGAACTGCTATGACAATTCATATTATAGTATCCATGCGTGGATTTTGCACAAACAGCTGCAGGTTTCTATAGTATTATGATTGGCATCTATTTCTGGTTTAGGAATGCACAAGTGCAACACTTTGGGAAGAAATGCATGATCTTTGCAAATACAAACACAAGATTGATCAGAATTGCTGCTTACATAAAATATCCCTGAGTACATCCTAGATCAATATTTATGAACAGTAGGATTTCTGACCATCTAATTGATAAAAAAAGCTGCTTATGCAAATCAATACTATAGTAGAATGTTGCTAAAATGTTTGGGTTAGCAACATATTGGACAACATTTCAGTGACTCAGAGTGGTTCCTACTGTATTTCTCGCTATGCATTCATAACCTGTCCCCATCACTCTATCTCAGTGGAATTCAAACTTTTCATACTCGCCTTGAGTAAAGTTATTGTTTCTGCGCCCCCCCCAACTAGGAAGTCTGGGGGGTGGGATATTGGTCCAGGCTTTTAAAAAATTGTTTTCTGTTCTTTCATAGACTGTTGTTTTTTCAAAGGTTTTATTGCTGTTTTAGTTTCTTGAAACTACCCAAACACCATTCCCATATTAGTGTTACTCTATTCCCTACCCCCACCACTTATAAACCCTTACACACCCCGCATATATTTTTTGATGGGTTTGTTCAACGAAAAGAATCGTCAAAAAACGATTGAAAAAACAACTGTTGATGAATTAACGTTGTACCATTTAAAATATAAGCAGATTTACTACTGCTTTTATTTTCTATTGAAAGCACTCACCTTACTCCTTTTGTGGGGGTTTTCCCAACTGACCCAGAACACTGAACTTTTTGGTTGCCTACATGACCATCAATCTGGATTCCAAGCATCCAGAGGCATGGAAACTGTTCTTCTGAACACCCGTGAGGAACTGCTCGCATCTCTTGACTCCACCTCTTCAGTTGTTCTCATTCTACTTGATCTCTCCTCTGCATTTGATATGGTCAACCACTCCACCCTCATAAAAGGCTGCATGATACCCTATCGTATCTCAGAGCGTGCACTCGACTGACTGACCTCCTACCGCAATAACCACCAGTCCCAGGTTATTCTGGGCTCTTTTTCCTCCCCACCTCAATCTTCAACTGCGGTGTCCCCCAGCACTCCAACCTTTTTCCCTGGCTCCTTAACACCTATCTTGCTCCAGTTGTTCAACTCATTTCCACCTTCTCCCTGAACTTCCAGTGTTATACAGATTACACACAACCTTTCTTAAAACTTCCCTCTGTTCCTCTTTCCTTACTGCCTCCATCATTCCTGACTGCTTATCTGTCATCCAGTCCTGGTGCACTTCCAATGATTTCTGCCTCAATGCCAGCAAGACTGAGATCCTTCACATTGGGACTCCTGCTCCCTCTTTCTTTCCCTCACTCTGGCCATCTTCTATGGACTCTTCACCTTCTCATTCATCAGAAGCCAGAAACCTTGGAGTCATCTTCGACTCCTCTCTCTTTCCTCCCTCACATTCAGGATCTTGCCAAGAAGGTCCACTTTCAATTCCACCTCCTCAAAGTAATTCTTCATTTCCTCACTTTCCCCTAGAAGCTCAATCTCTCTAGAGCTCTGGTTCTATATAGGCTTGACTGCTGCAATAGCCACTTCCTTAATCTACCCTCTTCTTCGCTTCGACCCCTCCAGCTAATCTAGAATAGGGCTGCGAGGTGTATCCTTGGCCTCAAGCCCATGGACCACACCTCTCCAGCACTAAAATCTCTCCACTGGCTCCCGGTTGCTGCAAGGATCAAATTCAAATCCCTCTACATCACTGATAAGGCTGCCTGAGGCTGGGGACCACACTATTTACAACTGGCTCTCACTAAATACTCTCCCTCCAGATATTTACAGTTCTTCAGCACCAACTCTCTGTGTGTCAAGCAGTTCGCTAAACAGCGAGCTGGTGGCCGATCTCTTTCCTCAGCAGGTTCCGTCCTATGGAAGAGCATCCTCCTGCCTCTTCGCCTCGAGCTGGATCGCCCCAATTTCCAGAAGCTCCTCTAGACCCACCAATTACCTCCTCCTTCCCTTCCTCCCTCCTCTGCTAAACACCACAGTTGCTGAGATTGGTGACCAGGGCCCCATATGTGTCCTCCTGCGTCCTGCCCTCCCACACCGAATTGTTTTCAGCCTCCACCCACTCCCAGACCTTGCCTTGGCACCCTCTGGCCTTTGACACCACAGGCCTGCACTTACTTATTTATTGACAGTTTACCAGTCTCACCAAGTCACTTAATATCTGCTTTCTACCTAGCACTTCCCTCTTCGATACACCTTGCACTTACCCCCACTCCCACCTCCCTTCTTTCTCTCTGCACTTGCATGTTCTGAATGCTCACAAGGCCTAGTACTTCCGCCTCTAACTTGTCTTCATTTGCATGCTCCCTTCCTGTTGCCCTTTGGGTGCTTTGGAACACAATTTACTTGATACATAAGCAACTTACAAATGCACAATAAATAAAATAAATAAATAATATTAAAACCGTCATTTTAATCCCATTTTAAAGAGTCTGACCCTTCTGCCCCCCCACCCCCGACATCCTTTGGGCCCCCGTTTGAAGACCATTGCTCGATCTGGTTATTCTATATCGTGTACATTTACTCAGCCTCATCTTATCCCCTTTTACCAGCTATTTATTTATTTGTGTTTATTTGAAGAAAAGAATGACGATTTTGACCAGAAATTACTCGCAATTACTTGCAAAAACACATTTGCGGATGGTAGAGGCATTCCTGAGAAGACTGCATGCACAAAGATGAGAATAGGTGGTGAGCCAGGTTCTGACGTTGTGGTACTGTGGTGGAATTCCAACTGCCATATATAAAATGATATATATGCTCATATTAGGAGCTTTATTAAACAGATTTTGCCATGAAAGTCAGTTCTGCTTAACAGCGTCAATTTCAGATGGTGCTTTGTTTTTTAAAAACTGTTGTTGCTGTGCTTGTTCCCAGAGAGTCTTGCCGGCCACTGGGTGCACAATCTAAATTAGCAACATCCGTATATAAGACTGTCCAATATAATTCTGTTGTGCATCAGTGATTGACATGTCTGCAGTACTTTAGCAGCACTGTGGCTACAATTTTAGAAAACGCTGCAGCTGTTTGTTCACAAAAAAGCGTAAACTTATTTTTGGTTGGCAAAACTGCTGCAAATGCCAATCTACAGACAGGAAGGTTAATTCCTTACCATATCAGGAAGGTGGGCACCAAAGGATTTCTTGCTGGACCCAAACTCTGAACCAAAGTTAGTCTAAATTTCTTGTTGCCCTCTTTTGGAATAAAAACTAGACCCCTTTGAGGGTAAACAACCATATTTCAATTCATCACCCAGGGTGTGTGGTAAAAGTATAATTGGCAAAAACCCATTGCATGCCATTTTAATGTCAAACTGGCTTCTAGTGACTCATACAACTTTCACAGTTTTTGTGTATCACTATCTGGAGCCGAGTTTCACCCACAACAAACTGTTTGGTCCAGCTCTAGAAACACCTGTTGTTCTATGCTGGAAAGTCTTAATACCTTCCCAAGAGGACAGGACATATGCCAGGGGTTGAAAGGATGGATCCAGTGTTTCAAAGGAGACACTGTCAGTACAAAGAGGGAATCACAACAGGCTAGTAAGGTCTGGAGTCTTACCAATGAAATGCCGGCAAGAGGGGCAGGTTTAGAGTATCCCAAGAAACTAGTTACAACTAGGAGAGCGGTCTCCTCGTCTTGGACATTCCTAGGCCATAGACACACTTCCTGTGCCTAATCCCCACTTCCTGCAGACAAGATACTCTAGGAACTAAAATTAGAAAGAAAAACATTTGTTACAATAGCTGAGATAGTATCCTTACAGAACACTTGAAATAATATGCTGGGGTAAAATGAGTAAGTGGATTACCCCAACCCCAATAGATGAATCATCTTTGGATTCACAAGAAGAATGATTTCACAGGAACTTTATTGGGGTAAAATCTGACCTAGTCCTCAGCTGTTGGATTGAAGGTAACATTTTCCGGGAGGGGGTCGAACCCAAACCCTCAACCACTTCAGAGAAAAATTCGATGTGACCTGTTGTTGGAAAAGGTCTGCCTCCTACCTAAGCACTGGTGCCCAAGACTCTGACTGCAGAAGTGGCAAATCCTGCAAGTGTCCCTGGCAACCTTATTGGCTGGAAGGGGCAGAAGAAATACTCACCTTTCCTCAGAGACTCTGCCCAGGGCCTCACAGCACCCCAGGCATAAAGAAAGTTGCCTGTGGCTCTCTCTGCAAATTTGAGTAGCTTGCAGTACTTGAGAGATACTCCGACCCAAACTTCACCTGCTTACCCCAAGTACTATTGTGCTTTATTGAATTGCACCACGCTGTTGAATTTCTTTGCAGCAACTGCACAACCTCAAACCAATTAGATGATCTAGAAAGCTATCAGAAGTCCGGCTCAATTCAGTCGCGTCCCAGAAAGAAGAAATTAAGGTATCTATAGTGGTTCTGTCCTTCTGGCCCGGGTATAAGGGTCATAGTTACATTTAGGACCCCACTAGTTACCTTATAAATGCATATCCTTTCTTGAAATGAAACTTGTCTGCAAACCTCTGTTCCCTTTTAAAAAAAAATGTCTGCATATTTTAACTATCCCATTACAGGGATGGGCTGTTAACATTGTTAGTAGTATTAGTTTGTCTGTCTGTTTAGTTTAATTAAAATCTCATATTATTTAAAAAAAACATTGATTGGACTTTTTATTTTAATTTGATATCATAGTACTATTGTTGTTGTGAATGCTTCAGTGCTGGTTCACACCCCTCTTGAACAGTAAATCCTGCTCTCATCCCATATCAACTCTAAAAGTTGGCTGAACAATCATTCCCTGGCTCAGGGGAAGTTCAAGGCTTTTTATTGCCATCCCTCTCTCTCTCTCTCTCATATGGTGTAGAAACATCAATGTGTCGCGCATCCTGGGTCAGCGTCTAGTGAAGCATCTACTGAAGGTTGACCCCTATTCTCTAGTGGTGCCATCAGCTGCAAGTGATAACCAAATAGCCTTATCTCTCAAGACTTCCCCCGAGACTTCCTAACTCTCCCTTCACTATCTGTTTGTTATTAAGAAAGAGGCCTGCAAATGCATTGGTTGATTCAGGTCCCATTCTACAATGCTCACTCTTATCTGTCCCTTTCTACTCTTACTATTCCCCTACTTTACTTAGCTCCTACCATCACTCATAATGTTACCTCTCCTACCTTCACATTACTACTCCCTACTCCAGATTACTACTTCTTCCTCCACACTACTCCACACAGTCCCCCTCCTTTCACCCAATATTCATTCACTTCAGAATCACTCCTTACACTACCTTATCTAAACACTTGACACACGAACACCCCGAGTAACATTGTAGTATAACTTCCTATGTACATCACCGGCTCTGCAATCTGTCTCCAAAATCCGCTGTTATTTCCTTCCTCCAGCTAATCTCTTTGGCATCCTCCACCTCCACCTCAACTTCACCCAAAACACCCACTTCCTGATTTCTGTTCCCAGCTTTTAGCCTCCTTTCTTGGCCAAGATTGGATCCTTTTACTTAGCTAGCCAACTCTACCTTCCCCACACAGGGGTGTGTGTGCTATGTGGGAAAGCATAAGAAGTGGGTTAAGCCCTGCCCCCTTTTCACACACGGGCTTGCCGCATACCAGAGACAGTGCCCAGGAATGCCAGTGTTTCAGATCCCTGCTCCGTGGGGTCTCCTGGTTAGTTTATTAAGGAAGGGTGGGTTATTCTCCCCTTACCCTCCCTGGTGCTCCAGGAGGCCAATGGATCATTGTGCATGCTTGCCTGTGCTGTTCGCCAGCTTCATGAGGTTCATTGGGCTGCATTTAGGGACACCAGCGCTTCACTCTCTTCATTGTAGCACACTGGCATTTCTGCTGTGCTTTGTTTGGGGCAATTCTGCTTCCGTTATGTTTAGTCCGCGGTGGTCGGCCAGCATGTCTGATCTCTTTTCTGATTGCAGGTTTACTTCTACTTCCGACACTGATACAGAGCTCTGAAATTAAAGAAAAAGACACTGTCAAGTATCTGGAGAATGAGAAAAGGCTGGAGATAATAGGTGTCTTCATAAAGATATGGGGTGGACATGAATTGGGGTTCGTTCATCTGCCACCTTCAACCTCAGAGGTAGGACTAGATTGGGATTTCTCACTTGTTGGCCTCCAAACCCTGGTTGAGAGGGGTTCCCATCTCCTCTTGACAAGGCCAGTGAACTGGCCTTGTCACATACCTTTAAAGAGGTTATGGAGGTGTACCATCCACGTTGTGCCTGTTTCACCTTTACGATTGAAATTGCTGCGGGTTTAGTAGTAGTATGAGCCTGTGTAGGAGTTTACAAACCACTACTAATCGATGTATTCCTGCACAACAGTAGTCATTTTGATACAGTGACAGAATAAAAAAAAACAATAAAATAAGAAACATGACTTAAAAAGGTACCATTAACTGGGCGGGAGGAGAGGGAGAGGACTTGTGCTACAAAATTAATGTGTATGTGACACTGGAGGGAGTGGTTGGATAACATAGGTAGAATGTTGGAGGGGGTGGGAGTACTGCCCTCTTTGGCAAGTAAATGTAGTTTAAGCCTAGCTTTGAAGACGTCCACAGTTAGGCTCGATTTGACTGTGATGGTATGTGCAGTGGGTTCTAATGAAGTGGGGGGAGTAGAGAGAAAGAGTAGATTCTAGGGAGGGAGAGTGACATTGAGTGCAGAGGACGAATGGAGGGAATGAGTTTTTGAGTAGACAGAGATATGGCGAGACATGTACTGAAGAACAAGACCATTGACAGCTTTCTAGACTAGAAGAAGTAACTTTAAAAGGGAGAAGTTTTTCATAGAGTCAACCAGCACGTTGTTGATAAATAAAATAGGTGGATGATCAGCAGTGATCGAAGTGAGTGGGGATGGTCGAGAGTGGTGTTCCACTACTTTTATGTTTTTCTGTTTACCATTCGTTGACATTTTACGACCATATTCACCATTCTATATAGAGAATTTGATCCATTCATGTCTCGGGGCATGTGTAAAGTTGTAATAGGACCCTTAGTTACTAGTCACTTAGACTATAGCAATGTCCCGGCTACAACACCTTGTCACATGTTGCATTATGCTTCCGCTTACCCTCTTCAGAGCCGAGACCACAGTTCCACTACTTTATTCAGTACACGTCTACCTATGATGGACTTTGCCTAGAGACAGGAAGGAGTAGAGGGGAAGGCTAGAAGTAGGCCACACAGTAGTCAAGTATGCTGAGGACAGAATTGTTTTTATAGAGTGTTAAGTAAGAAATTGATGCATTTTCCAAATGCTGAGAAGCAGAGGACACAGACAGTGGTAGTGATGCATTGTTTGTGCTAGAGGTTACAATCGAAGATGACCCCAACATTGTGAGCCATGGGCAAGGTGACAAGAAGTTCAGGAAGGAAGGTCATAGGAGTGGGGTGGGAAGGAATTGTGTGGGAAGCAAGGCGAAAGATGACTTCCATATTTTGTAAGCATTCAGCATGAGACAGCATAGAGCCATCTAGTGACACATTGCAGTGAGGCTGTTTGTAGTATGTTACAAGATGGATGGGCAAAGGTTGAAAAGGAAGAAAAATTTGAGTGTTGTCAGCAAAGAGGTGACAGTGAAAACCAAAGGATGAGATAAGTCTTTCTAGGACAGATATATAGAGGGTGAAGAGCAAAGGTTCAAGGGCTGATCCTTGGGCGACACTGAAAATGAAAGGGGAGGTATCAGAGGTCTGCAAGTTCAAGAAGAATTTTGAAGGTGCAACCTTCCAGGTAGGAAACCATCCAGCCAAGAGCAGGTCTGCCGCCCCAAGTGCCCCTGGAGAGTGAGGAGGAGACGGGAGTGGTTGACAGGGTTGGAAGTGGCACAGCGGTCCAAAGGGAATCCTAAAGAAGATTGTGTGGAGTGGGTAGCTTTAGGGAAATTGTTTGGAGATATAAAAGAGTGCAGTGTTGGTGGCGTGTTTCCTATGGAAGCCAGACTGATGCCTGTCTCTGAGGCCATTATCTGCAATGTACTTAGTGATGCAGTTGAAGAGCACCCATTGAAGGACCTTTAAATAATGAGGCTGGAGGTAAAGTGGTTGATAGCTTGCCAGAAAGTTCAGGTCAGGAGAGGGTTTCTGCAAAAAGGGTAGTTCAGTTGCAGATTCGAAGAAGGCAGGGAAGTGTTGAGTGAAGAGAGAGAGAGAGGCTAAAGAGCTCAGAGAGATTAGGGTAGGTGATTAAGTCTTTCACTGTTTTAGGAGCTTACAGGCCGAGGGAAGTGTAAGGTGGGTTTGATGCTGCAAAGGATGGCCGTAAATTCAGTAGGAGAGGTAGGGGAGAAGTAGGTGACAGTAGAATGGGTAGGGGTAGAAATGGCAGACAGAGGGGAGTTCTATGAGATGATCATGTATTTTAGAGATTATAGAGGAAAGTAGTGAGCAAAGTAATTTGCATAACATGAGCAGGCAATGGATATTTGCTTGGGATGTTTGTGTAGAGCTTGTGCGGTACATTACATTTTGGGAGGTTTTTTAAAAGGAGGGAGAATAGATTTGTGAAGTAGGAGGATTTGTCAGAAACCAGACAATAGTAGAGGGTGGCAAGGAGATTTTTGTAAACTAGCAGAAGGATGGGAGTGGAGGGTTTTAGGTTACAGCGCATGTTTGTTTTGATGATCTGGTTTTCAGTGGTGATCCAGGGCTGAGGTTCGGGGTCAGGAAGGTGTGAACGCACATGTAGGATAGTGCTGGTCAAAGGGAGTTCTAAGTGCATAGCGAAAGTTAGAAAAGCATAATCAATGGAAGAGGCATTAATATGTCAAACGGGAAATAATATTGTGCCTCCTTTATTGTATATATTGGCCTAAGCCAAGTCTCTCTGCGAAGAAATCCGTGCTTCAATGTTCTGACCTTAGATCGATTTAGCCACCATTTTAGGTTCATCCACCATTTTGATTCTCACTCCAAATGTCACCCTGTGTTCTAAAATGGTGGACAGTGTTCTTCTGTTTGTAACATGGCCGTTTTGACCTCCACACACGAGTTAATGCTTAAACTGCCCGTAGGCCAAATGTTAGGGTCATGTGATGAGACCTTGTCCTTCGTTGACCTATGGATAGATGATTACCTGTGCCAACAATACTAATCCATGAACATATATTAAGTACAATGTAGTTTAAATACTGAATGTGAGCACTTGTTTGACTACATTGTATGAAATATGTACGAAGGCTTAATGTCGAACCCAAAGACACACTGTTGCTATTGTAACCTATTTGGAGTATGTATTAAGGATAATCCATAAATGTATAGATGCATAAATTAGGAACGAACTCGGCATGAACCCCTAGCCCGAGAAATGGTTAACTTGTAGATGGGCTGGACATCATGTAGAGAAACTGTATAAAAGAGCGAACATTCTGATGTACAGTCCCACTCACTTCATACACCGAACAGGGCTGGTATTCGCTGTGTTGTACTGAGGGCCTGATACCTATCTGTTACTTTGTCCTTTGAAAACTGTTAAATTGTAGAAAAAAGATCTGTGTATCTTTGTAAGACCAGTGCTGGTGTATTTCCTTTTGGGGTACTGAGCCTCGATATTCTCTTTTTGCTTTTACAAATAGGGGAGAGAGATGGAAGCAAGATCCTCACATCAACAAGCTAAGGGGAAGGGGAGTGATGCTTGAATTTGATCTTTGTCCCTAAAAAGGGGAGAATAGGAGTAGAGGGTTAAGGGACATTAAAGTGAACAATGGAGTGATCAGAGGGCAAGGGGCCACTGTAAAGGTCAGAGAAGGAGACATTCCTAGATGGTAAGACAATGTCAAATGAGTTCCCATGAGAGTGGGAAGGCCTGTCGTTGAGGAAGCAGAGGAAGTGGTCAGATAGGAGGAAGTTGAGTTCAAGGCAGGTGGTGCAGGGGGGTTTAATAAGGTTTTAAGTCATGTTGCAGGAGAATGGGGATGTTGTCGCAAAGTGACCCAAGGAGATGGTTCAGGTAAGGGAAGGAATTGAGAGGACTGGGGGGGTTGATATAGAGCCAACACAGTGAGAGTAATAGGAGGGAGGAGTTGAATAGTAATATGTGACAAATAAGACAGCAGTCCCAAAACAGGCATATCTATTGGTTACTTGAGATACCAGTATATCAATGATAAATGGAGATTCACTGGGTCAAAGGAACCCTATGTGTGGAAGCAAGAGAGAGGGGAGGGTGGGCACAGCGAAGTCCTGGCATGAGCAGGGGCTTTGGACCTAGTCCCTTTCTAACCCTAACAGGCCCACCCAGGGAGTAGCACATTGCTACTTTTAGGCCCTTAGCCACAGACACCTGGGCAGTGGTGCAATGGGTGATTCAAGAACAAGAGAGACAGAATGTCACATGATCCTCTGGGTTTCAATTGGAGCACTCAAGATGGCTCCAAACATTTCCTGAGAGGATGCAGGGATATGTTTTAATGTTGTAACCCACAGAGCTGTCAACATCCTCTGGAAATGCAAGATGTGAGAGAAATGGCTTTAAAATGAAATTCTACCCTCTTGATGGGATCAAAGGTCCCTCTGCGAGCAATGCAGAGTTCTCAAGATGGATTCCAGTCTTCCTAGCTAGGTGGATGAGGGCAGAGTGGTGTAATAGGCACAGTGAGCTCTGATATTGAACCCACACAGGATGAAATGGTTTACCCCCCACATTTACAAACCCAGACTGATTTCTTTTTTTTCAATGTTTATTTCTGATTTTCCATTGTCAAGAATGATTCCACTGCATAAGATCTGCCATATTGCTGAGCTCCATGTTTGCGCTGCAGCATTCTTTGTGTTTTCATTTCTCTGATTTGCATACCCATGAATCCCTGTTGTTTGTATTGGACATTGCTGTTTCCTTCCTGTAAATCGTGTATGTTTAAACACAGGACAGATTACATACAACCTTTGAGCTAAAAGAGTTGAGTTCATGAACAGTGTTGTGAGAATAAACATCTGATCACAATTTAGTAATCTTTCAGAAATAGTGCTATATAAACCAAATTGTATAGAAGGACATTTTCAGTACAATACACAACCCAGGAATGTCACAAACTGGTCAAACAAAAGTGATTCAAATCTTGCCACAAACCCTCCAGCAGCTTTTGAACATTTAATCGAAACCATTATCCCAGAGGTACAAATGTCTGTTTTGTCGAGGGCCTTCTTTGGGGGCCAAGCACTCTGAGCCAGTTGCCTTGGACCTGAATTTTAAATGTAGAACAATTTGTCATTTAGATGTGTCACATCTATTTTTCCATTTTTAACTTTACCATTTTTATTTCATTTTAATAAAAATGTAATTTTCCTGTGGAAATATGTAATATTTCATAAAACATTGTGAACACATTACCGAATGTGGGTTAGAAATTAGTAGTGGAGCGAAAATTGGCAATTCTGTACTGCAGGAAAATTGGGGATTACTGGTGAATTTCGACAATCTGACAATTTTGCCCTTGCGTTAGAATTGGCAATTTAGGGCGTTTTCCCCACCCGAAATTTCATTTTTTGCAAAATATTGTTTTAAAAATGACATTTCAGGTGGAAAAGGGGTGTTTCGCTGCTTGAAATTTCGTTTTTCAATGAAATATCACTTCTGTGTGATTTTCAGACCACACAAAAAACAAAATGTTGGGGAAAAACAGAATTTCCAACTGAAACAAAAAGAAAAGAAGTGCTGGTGAATTGTTGGTGAATTTTGCTGGCAGGATTTTCACCCACCTCTACAAATGAGTACTTGAGGCCTAACACCAACATAATTAATTGCTATTGACATGACCCTTTCCCCAACTAAATTGCACTGCTCGCAGAAAACACTGTAGGCCATTTTAAATTACACATTGATAAGAGAACAGGGTCAGATTAAGTGACAGTAATCTGTTTCTGTAAAATGGGGATAAATATTTGGTGGAATCCAAACACAAGAATAAAGGCTCCTGTACAGTGTTGTGGGTGAATGGATATTGATCAATGTTGTAAAATGCCATTGTCTGAATGAGAGTAATGATGCATCTTTTTGAATGAGTAAAGTCCATTGTTGTTTTTAGCAAAAAATGTAAAATTAAAAACAATGCAAATTAGTATGTATTTAAGAATGTATTTTTTTTATACTAATAATACAAATAAGCTCTGTTTTTCAATAAATTGTACTGTGGGCCTGTTAATAAATACCAACTAGGGTTGGCTGATGGTATCACAAGTACATTATTGAAAGTTCTCCATTCGGTAATGGGAATATTTGATATAATAGACCATAACCTATCTGATTTTTTTATCTACCCAGCAGCACAAGACTGTTGTGTAATAATACATCCACTTTCCAATGATGATTGCTTCAATCGTCCCCTTCCACCATTGCAATGTAAGAGCTGTGGGTGTATGTTTTGCCCAAGATTACCAGTTTGTACTGTTATGAATCACAACAATCTGTAGGGATAATAGGTGCACACATTTCAACTGTGCACTAATTTCAACAGAGCCACTGAACTCAATAAGGAAGAGTGTGCAGCTTTTGCGTGATTTGGGGCTAATGTGAGGTGCTGATGAGAACCATCCCAAACCAAAGAAGGGGCTCATTTGGGGTGTAGCAGTGCACAGTGTAGTGTAGGGTTGAACAATTAACCTGACTAATTATTAGCAATTAACAACTAACCATAAGAAACAAACCTATTAGTAATTAGAATGGCGGTTGATTATCCATAGTCCACACTGCAGGCCATTGGTGAAAAGGCACCATTCACACAGTAATGTGAGATTAGAAATACCTGCAGATAATTCGAAAGCTGAAGCTGAACTGCAGTGTTGGTGGCAGACAGCAGAATGCATTTTGTAAAAACTCTTTGTTTAAACAGGATGCAGAGAGGAAAGAAAGGATTAACGTGTTGCACATTCATCAGGGGCCTGGAGAAAGAGGGCTGTACAGAGGTCATGGTGAAGAAGCCGAAGGAGTTTGTAAAATGACTAGGCATTGGCTACAAGAGAGGTGTTTGATTGATGGATGACCTCACAGTGGGAGGCAGAAAAATGGGTGTATTTTGTATTTTATTTGTGTTTTATAGAGTGCCTGAAGCCAAAGTGCTGAACATTTAAAACTGGACACTGTAAGATAAAGTTGAATAGTCAATCAAATCCAGCTAATAATCAATCAGGGATGTTGAAGTAGGTACTTTTTTAGAGATGCACGAAAAAGAGTATAGACGGTAATAGACTGAAGAGAAAGTGGGAGAGTGTTCCAGTCGAGAAGAGCAAGAAGCTCAAAGGATCAGAAACGATACTGGGCATATGGGGGATGAGGAACCACAAGTAAAAAGAGGGAGGAAGACCAGAGAGAAAGAGATGGAGGATAGAAAGATAAGAACACAGCATAGTAGTTAGGTGCAAGACCATAGATGGATTTGAAAACGAGACAAAGAATGTGAAATTTGATTTTAGAGTGGAAAGTAGGCAAGCGAAGTGTAGCAAGAGAAGAGGAAATAAATCACAATAGGGAAGAAGACACAGTAGTCAAATGGAGGAGTTAAAGACTAATCTTAAAGGGGCAAGGCGGGAACTTGGAAGGCCAAACAGAGTAGTAGAACAATAGAAGGGCCAAGAAAATATCAGTGAGGAAATTAAAAGTTTAGATGCTTGGAAGGTGAGAAAAGGACGAGCTTTGCAGATGTTATGAAGATGGAAATGACAGGAACGAGAGGTAAGAGAAATATGATGAGAAAAAGAAAGATTTGAGTCAAAGTGGAGACCAAGATTACGAGCTGTGGTTGAGATTGGGAGCTTAGAGGGTGCGAAGGATATAAATGGGGGTGGAAGATGAGGAGGAAGAGTGTTTGCAGGGAAGAACAGGACCTCCGCCTTCCCTGCATTAAGGGTGAGAAAATGAGAAGACATCCAAGATTTGATGGCGATGAGACAATTTGTGAGAGTGTGGTGAATATCTGGTGAAAAAGAAGAAAGGGATAGAAATAGTTGAGTGTCAGCCGCATAGAAATTATGTGATAGACCAAAGGAGGAGATGATAGCAGAAAGCTGTGATGTCTATAACAAGAAGAGAAAGGGGCCTAGGACTGACCCTTGAGGTACCCGTGGTCAACTGAGAAAGATGTAGAGGTTTTGCCCGCCCAAGAGACAGATACTATTCAGTTAGTCAAATAAGAATTAAACCAAGATAGAACAGAACCTTTGAGACCAAATGAAGAAAGTGAAGCCAGGAGCAGAGAGTGATCCACAGTGTTGAATGCAGCGGATAAGTCAAGAAGGATAAGAAAAGAGGAATGTTTAGAGTAACGAGCTGAAAGAAGGGAATTTAGCACAGAGATAAAGGCAGTTTCAGTAGAGTGGAGGGGACGAAAACCGGACTGAAATTGAGGAAGAAGAGAAAGATCAGTGACAAACGATCTTGGAATAAACAAGCAGTTCTAAGAGTTTAGAAAGATAGGATAGAGGAGAATAGGGCAGAAGTTGGAGACAATCAAGGGATTAGCTGTAGGTTTTTTATGACAGGAATAATAGATGCTTGTTTACAGGATGCAAGAAAAAAAGGCGTAGAAAGACAGATGTTTAAAAAAGAGACAAGTTAGGGTACAAGGAGAGGATAGACCTTAGGAATAAGAGTGGAAGGAATTGGATCAGTGGGCGAAGCAGTAAGGTGAGTTTTGGCAAGCAGAAGAAGAACATCAGTATTGGAAACGGGAACAAAGTGAGAAATGGAAGTAGAATGCGTAGATGCAGTAGGAGGTGATGTGCCTAAGGGAAGAGAAGCTTCAATATCTTGATGAAGAGAGAGAACTTTTGAAGAAAAGAAATGAGCAAAGTCATAAGCAGACAAGGTGGAGTTAAGAGAAAAGTAAGGGGTGGGGAGAGAAAGAAGTTGTGCAAGAGTTTGAAAGAGACGCCTGGGATGGGTAGATTGAGTGTCAGAGATCAGAGAAGTAACCACGCTTTGCGGAAAGTAAACAGTTGTCATAAAGGGCGTGCTAGGAGAAGTAGGAAGAATGATTAGATGTGAATTTAGATTTAAGCCAACGCCTTTCAAGTTGGCGAAGAAAACTCTGCTTTGAGCAAAGATGAGGGGATAGCCAAGGTTGAGATGGTTTCCGAGTGGGATGGAAAGCAAAAGATAGAGTTGGTCAAGACAGGAAGAAAGAGATGAGGAAATAGCAGATGCCACCTCATTAGCTTTGAGAGCGGAAAAGAGTGAAGGAGGAGGAAGAACATAAATATAGGTGGTGTTAAAAAGTGTAGGATTACTGCTTCGTAGATCACACTGAAAATTGTTTTTTGGAAGAGAGAGATCAGGGGAGTTTTGAGAGATTGAAGACAGTACCGACACTGAGAGTAGATACTGATCTGACAGGTAAACAGGTAAAGCTAGTACTAGGGAAGTAGTAAAGGTTGAGAGGAAAATTAAACTGAGAGAAGAACCATATATATGTGAAGGGGGAGTATCAAGAGGTGAAAGAAAGTGAGACTCAAGAACAGAATGAACAGGAATAATGGAATAAGAAGAAAATAAGTGTAGTTTGAAGTCGCCTAGTAGAACAAGAGGAGTGGGGTTAGGTAAGATGTGGGACAAGAGATGATAAATGTCATCACAGAAGGAGCCAACCAGGCAAGGAGGATGATAGACAATAATGAATGAAATAGCAAGAGGTGAAGTAAAGATTTTATAAGTATATTCAATGGAAGAATAGGATGGAATAGCAACAGAAGGAGGAATGGAAGACAAACAAGAACTATGAAGTATGCCAGTACCCCAGCCACAGCTGGTGGAACGGGGGACATGGACAAAAGAAGTTAAGGATGTAGTCAGCGAGGCAGCACCAGTTGTGTTATGAGGCAAAATCCTCATGTGGTGAAATCATATGCTTTCATTATGAAGATATATGTAAGGGGATGGAATAGAAGTGAGGGTATAAGACACAGAAGCAAGAAAGGAAAGGGGGTCCAGAGTGAGGTCGGATGGAAGAAGAACAAAGACACGAGAAGTAGAAGATTAAAGGAGTTTGGTATGCTGGCCGACCGTGTGCTGAGCTGAGCTGAGCTGTGCTGGGAGACTGCAGCCATCAGTTCAGAAGGAGGGAGATGGGCAAGGTCCTTGCTGGACTCTGACAAGCTGTTGGAAGGGAGAGACAGCCTGCATCCTGCCGTGCAGACAAAGCAACAGCAATTGCTTGGTAAACATAAGTGCCAAATATAGAGAAATACCTTATTAGACATAACCTTACCCTAATTAGTGAAATGGCAGATGAGGGCCAAAAAGGGGAAAGCCACTTCTACTTCATTCACTGGAGAAGAAATGTGTTTTCCTATACAGAGATAGTCACTTATTTGAAATGGGAGTTTGCGGCACTTAAAAAGTAACAGTTATATCTCAAGGTTGTATATAAAAATGTGTATGCTCTGCCAAGTTTGCTAAGGGGGAGGCCTGCTATGCTAGGCACAGAGGAGAGTTTTTTTCCTGGTGTGGAAGAAGCCAAGGGAATTGATGCTAAAATAACTGCAAATATAAACGCGCTGCTTTAACAAGTTGTGAAAACAATATTCCCTGCTAAGCTGGAATATGATTTTTCCCAATGTTTTACATGTATCCAATGAATATGCATTGCGATATTGCTCTTTGTGTGCTTTTGTTATGGTCTGCAGAAAATGTATAAAGTGAATTACAGAATCACAGAAGCTGCATATGGTTGGCTATTATGTGATCTGATTATTTTTGTGATGCATAGAGTGTAAAGCCTGGTGTATCTGATACCACCAGTGGCAAAATGAGTGTTCCTGGTTGAGCACTAGGTCTGACATTGCCTTAGCCAAGGGCCACATATAAATACAAAAAGTATAATAGTGAGTTTGTTTCACATGTTATAGCAAAGAAACAGAGACACATTATTGTGCAGCGTTGCAAGCTCCTGCATATTGTGAAAGTGTCCTAGAGATGTGCACATTCTTACAAACCTCCAGCACTCACTGCTATGCTGATTGCTTTATTCCATGTGACTGGAAGACAAGAGTTCAGAATATAGTGCTCACCCAAAATGGCAATGGTGTACTTCATTGAATCCTTCTCTTTCATCATCATGGAAAACAAATTCTTACAATATACTGTTTCACCATGATTGCAACCCTGTACTTAGTAAATCCTTCAAACTCCAGTGTCTATTGGTTTTCATTCCCCCTCATCCAACTCAAAATTTTACAATTTTTTTGTTTTATTGTATGTGTTATTGGTTAATTATCTTTCAACCTTTAACATATAACAGATAACCATCAACCTAAAGGAATCAAGGATAGAAATTTTTTTTAGTTCATATTACTCTCTTGCCCTTTAAGTAGCAATCTCTCCAAATTCCAGTCTCCACTTCACCAGTCTTTCCGGTCAACTTGCTCAGTCAACAATACCTCTACAAATTTCAAGGCGTCAATTGTTTGACCAAGTCAGTCCGCAGTTAAAAACCTCTCCCACAATTGATCTTCTAGATTGGGGTCATGCTCAAGGGAGTAAGCCCCCATCGCCTTTGTTCACTTAACGAGAGACAGTTAAGCATCACCTGTCTTATTGTTTCAATGGAATCAACCCCTTTACAGATATGACAAATTGCTTCCTTTACTGTAATTTGCTTCCGTATTAACATAATTTCTCTTGTGGCTAAGATGTTAAGCCTACATTGTAACAACAAGTCTCTGTAATGAGTTGAAGGAAACTTTCTCAGATATAATGATAATTCATTGAGTTTTTTAGGTTCCCATATAATATTAATGCATAGTTTGCTTTTGCTTTTGATTTCAATGGTTTCTTACCAGTCCTTCTCCTAGAGGATCTTTTCTAACCTTATTCGGATTTTCTTTTAAAGTTTCCATCTTGATATTAAAATGATCTAAGTATTTTTTACAGCGGACTTTCCATCTCAAAAAATGTTTGTTCTTTGTTGTCTCCATACCCATTAATATCTCGAAAGGTGCTGGCAGTGAATCTAGTACACACTTTCGAAAGAGGGAGATTGTTTTCCACATTACTATTGATTTTAATGATTGCATTCGTAATTTGTGTCTTATTGTGGCTGCTGATACTGAATTTGGTAACCTCCTAGTTTTCCTTCAAAAGAAGGCTTCACATAGCTCCCAGGTTTTCCAAGAAAGATTAACAAGGTCTTTTACTTCATATGTTATAACTGCTGATACCTTCTGCTTGTAGAAGGTTACAGTAGGAATTAAGGAGAAAGTCCCAAAACAACGGTGTAATGCTCTCCCCTTATTGGGTAATTTCAACAGTTTTTCCTTGATCAACTAGTAGTGGCCCAACTCATTGACATTTTTGTTAATTTGTATCCCAAGATAAATTACTGACTACTATTTCAAGCGGTTGATTTTCAATACTCCACTTAAAGGTTTTAAAATGTTTCTCCTTGCCACATGCAGATTTCATTATCAACACCTTTGATTTCTCTATGTTGATCCTCATCTTGTTTCTATCGAAGTAGATTTTAAAAGCTTCTTATCGCCTCTGGAGTCCTATTGCGGTCAAGTCGATAAAAACCAAATCATCTGCATATAGGATCCACAGGATTTCACCATCTTCAATCTTAAGTGGAAAAGCTCTTACTTGTAATTGGGAGTCCTTTAGATCAGCCAAATAAAGTGCAAAGAGAAATGGGGCTAGGGCACAACCTTGTTTAATCCCTCGAAAGGTATAGATCTTCTTCGTTATACCGGTAACCTGGATAGCTGAATATGTATTGTTGTGTTCGTATACAAATCTTGAATTGCCTCTAAAAGGTCTTCTGGGCATTTTCCATTGCTTTAACTTGGACCATAAGAGTTCCCGACTTATGCAGTCGAACGCTTGTTCCAAGGTAAACCTTACCCTTGGACTCTAGCGCTCGTTGCTTCATAAGATTTAGAATGAACAAATTCAAGGAAGTGCATACTCCGCTTATGAAGGCTGTTTGGCGTTTATCTAGGATGTCTGCCTTCATTGCCCAATTTTTAAGATTGCGCAGAACGATTGATAAAAAGATTTTGCCAATAGAATCTAGAAGCTCTATTGGCCTATAATTCTGAGGATTACTACGATCCCCTTTTTTAAAAATTGAACAATGATTGCATCCTTCCAAGAAGATGGCACCATTTCTGTTCTCTTTACTTGGCTGAATATCTGGTATATGAAGTCAGCCCAGCTTTCTTTGTTTTCTATGAGCATCTGATTTGAGATGCCATCGGGCCCCGCTGCCCTCGAGGAACTCAATTGATTTATCATCCTTAGTATTTCAGCCCGGTCAAACTCAATTAACCATGCCAATGCACTGTTGTTCTTTTCTTGTGGATTCCTTTTTTCCAAAGATGGACATGTAGTGATTAAACCAGCGCCCCTCCGACACCTGGTTAATTGCTACTGGAGCTTGAAAATTGTCTCCTTTGTTAATGATATCCCATAGGTATCGTGGGTTACATACACGTACAGCTGTGAGCATTCTCTCTGCATCATATTGTGCTCTTTTAGCTTTGGTACACTTTAACCAATTTGTGTAAGTCTGCTTGCACCTTCTAATTACCTCCTTCTTCTCAGGACAGTCAGTCTTTAATAGTCAAAGTAATTGGGCTCTGTGTGCTTTCCTTTTTTCCACTAAATCTATATTGTAAACGTGTTTCCTGTTAACCATTGTGGTTTTAGTTGCGTCATGTTTGATTTCAAATTCCTTCAGTAACCAACCATATTTGACCTCCTTGGATTGCTAGCCACAAAGAGGTCAAAATGCCCAGCCAGTTTTGGGAGCGTCCCCTGTTTTATTCTCAGCTTATTGCATCCCCATGTTACTTCAGTTGGAGTTATTTTAGACCTCTCGCCTCTTACCCCTGGCCAGACCATTTGCTGCTTGTTTTTTCACTGTGAATGATTTAATAAATTGTATGGTATTTCCTGCAGCAAAGCAGCAGTCAAGGCGGCACTATCAGCACCACAAAACCAGGTGGCCGCACTTTGGAGATCCCCAATGATCGATCCATTTAGCATGTTCATGGAGCGGATTTCCATTTCCGTTTTGCAGCGCCACTCCTGTTCTTCCAGATGTGTAACTTTCTTTGGTTTTCCATCTCTGCTTAGCAGGTTAATATTAAGGTCACCACAAACTTCTTCTACCATGGGCTTGTCAATTTCTTCCATGATATCTCTTATATACTTGTTGGTGGGGCACTTATTTTCACTCAGGTAAGTGTTAATTAGGAATATCTTATTCTCTTTTTTCCCTGAGCATTTCCTAATCCATAGGATTTGGACAAACGGGTTTGGGATATGATGTTCCAATACTTGAAGATCACTGCTTATTTTTACCATGGCAAGTAAACCAGCAGAAGGCCTCCCCATTTCACATTTCCTTGCAGGGTTTACATAAACATCGTAGTCTTCGCAGATCGGTTTTTCCCTTACCCATGACTCTTGCAAGCAGATAATTTCATATTGCCCTAAGAATTGGTCTTTCCCTGTGAATAAGTGCTTGAATCCTTGGGTGTTCCATGAGGCAATATGTACATTTTTTACAGTAGTATCCTTTTTGATCTATTGCTTCTTCTTTGTAGCTAAAACTTTGGCCATCCATGATCAATCATATTCATTTTGAACACTTTGCTGTGTGGCGTTTGTTATTTTTAACTGTTTTCTATTGTTGTCAATAGTGTAGCTAAGCTATTTCCCTTCTGCCCTTGATGGTAGGGCTACTTTAGGAGGGGCCAGGACTTTCAACTTGGATTTGGTTTTGTTCTCTTAGTTTTTCCCAGGGGTTCCTGACTTTTCTCCCTTTCCATGTATTTTGTCTGATACACCTTGGAATTGATTCTTGCCAACACTTTGCTTCATGACCAGGATCCTCCTAGATTGATCTCTATTAGATGACTTTAACTGATCACTCTCCTTCGCATGCACTGGAATTTCTCCGGGGTTCTTGTCGTAGCCTGTAACTTCAGTCAATTCATACCCCAGTGAGGTGATTTTAGCCTTCATCTCTAGCAGCAACTCTTTTTTTTATTTTTTTTTATTTCAAACCGTTGTTTTATTAGTTCGATCAACAAACTTTTACAACTTTTATAAAATATGTTACATATTTTCTTCTTAATAAACAGTTAAAACATTTCTTTTTTTTGTTTTTTTTGTTTTGTTTATCTCTATTAAGCAGTTTCCATCTGAAAAAATGTACCTTTCATGTGTGCAGTTGCATTTGCATTCCAGTAACAATTTATATACATATAGGTAACAATCAAGGTAATTCGTTTCCTATCCAGCGTGTGCACGCAGCTTAAGCATCTTCTTATTTATATAATGTTACGAAAGTCCAAGTGGTAAGAGAACACTGGTACACAGGCTTTATTACAATACTTAAGGATAGATATCTTAATTACCCTGAAGGTTCCAGATATTAAAATGCACTTCTAACTTCTAAAAAAGCTTTAAGTATGAAGAAAGCCAAACCGCTAACAAGTGTCATGCAAGAATATAACAAGAGATCAATATGCTTTACAAATAAAAATGATAGAAATGCGGTGTTCCTAACATCAGCAACTAGCCTGCCCCTTGTTCATTTGAAACCTCTTCTCAGGTTCATTATTTATGGTCATTAAAAGTCTACACAGGGCTAATATAAAGCTCGTTCTAGTTCCCCACATACAGGCTAACCAAAGCCATTCCCTGGATTCCTCAGTTAGTACACAATTAGTTGCAATTGTTAATGCACGTGTTGACTCAAAATATGGACAGAATATGACTAGGTGTTTAAGGGTTTCTTTAATAGAACCATCATTACAGAGCCTACATCCTGACTCCGCTTCAACCTTCCAATATGAGCTCCAGCCACTAATTTGTTCCAAGGTAAGGTATTGATTCAATTTAAAACGGAAATACGTTTCCCTAGCTTTATTACAGGGAAACTGAATTATATAGGGTTTGTGCGGACGTCTAGAGGAGGAAAAGCGCGCTGCTTCCTTAAAGCCATTTAAGGCCTCCATTCCAGATACCGTTTTACACCAATCATTCTCTATAATATGATGTTTCACATAAGCCGGTCTAAATTCTAAGTCTGCTGGTACAAGTGCAATTTCATCCAATAAGTGAACCATTTGTGCGTAGTAAATTGTGACAGAAGATCGTTCAGACGCAACCATTAAGAGACCCAGATCTTCATACAAACAATTCTCAGGTGGATATAACATTCTGGCGAAGTTAGCCAACAATCGCCAGTTACGGCGTGCAGATAGAGCAGTGATACCAAGTTCCTGCCTTATTATGATATTTGGTGTAGATTTGGCTAACCTCAAGGCTCCCTTCCACATACAGCCTTGTAATTGATCAAGATATTTATTGATATTCACTAGGCACATGTCTAAGGCAAAAAGAATAACAGACTTCACTTTTAAGATGTAAAATTGCAATAATGGCAGCAATGAAAATTTACAAAACTTTAGATATACTATCCGCATTTGTGTGGCGAGGGAAGCCGTTTTCTTATGTAGTACCTCTTTCCACATTGCTAAAGAGTGGGAATCAGTTACGGTATATCCAAGATATCGAATTTCAGGGACCGTGTTTATAGGAAAATTTTCAATCGTCCAATTGTGTGTGATGTTCTTCCTCTTGCGATTCCTGAATACTACTATATTAGATTTTTCCAAGTTACATTTTAAGCTGTGGGTAGAGCAGTAAGATGCAAATAGATCTAATTTAGTTTGCATACCTTTGGGCGTACAATCAAATAATACAATATCGTCCGTAAGGCTAGCCATTGTATTTTAAGATGTCCAAGCCTTGCTGGATAAGAAATCAGGTTGTTCCAAATGTCATTGATGCCACATAAATAGAGATTGAAAAGCGTGGCTGCCAAGTTACATCCTTGCTTAACACCCAGGCCGATGTTTATTGGATGTGTAGTTGCACCTTCGTTGTTCACCCTTACCAAGTAGGTAGTGTTCGTGTGGAGCTTAGATATCAGTTGTATAATATACTCAGGTATGTTCATGGCAGCCATTTTTTTCCACAAAAGTGAGCGGATGACAGAATCAAAGGCGGAGGTGAGATCTATAGAAGCCATATATAGTGGACCAGAGACTCTATTTTTATGCTTGACTAGGAGATGCGCCATAATTGTAGCATTTAACGGAGTTCCCATCCTTGCGCGGAAGCCAATCTGGTACTTGGACAAGATCTTAAGCTCTCCAATAACCGCTTGTAGTTCACCCAAGAGCAAAGACGCAAACACTTTAGCAGCAGTGTCAATTAGCGCTATCGGGCGAAAATTACATGGCTGCGACCTTACTCCTTTTTTGTATATTGGTACAATGATGGAAATGAGCCATGAAGGGGGGGTATCAGCAGTTGTCAGCATATTATCAATGAGTTTCTTAAGAATCCTAGCCCACATTTCAGGCTGCCGCTTCAGAACACACGATGGGATCCCATCTGGGCCTGCTGCTTTAGAATATTTTAGAGAGGTTATCGTTGCTGCAATAGTACAAGTATCCCAGCGTGGAAAAGAGGCAGGGGATAAACAGGTCCATTTATATTCGATTTCTACAAAGGCTGGAGGGAGGGTGAATTTTTCTTCAAAGTAGGTCATCCAGTCCTGTGCAGAAATCGATGAGGACTGGTCTGAGGTGAGTACCGATGTTCCCGCCCTGAGCAAAGCCCAAGTGGTTCGTCTATCCCTATGGCAAAGTGTGCTAAACATTTTCTGGTTGTCCTGATTGTGAGTAAAATGCTTATGATCTCTGCATCTATTCCGATATCTATTTAATACACTTTTTTTCCCTGTCAAATAATCCCCCCATGTGGGTGCGGTTTTAAGAATATGTCGCAGGGCCACCCTTTTAGATCTTTTAGCTTCCAGAAGGAAGTTAGACTTTTGCAGGATAGATCTCGAGTCGGAGTGCAAACTATACCCCTGCAAGCATTGTAATACTTCAGTTGTTATTCTAGTTATAGCGTCAATCTCTCGATTAGGCGAGTTACGATGGACACCAGACTTGCGATAGGAATTCAGACGTGCAGAGATCATATCATTTACCCTGTCACAGAGTTTAGTGGCCCATCGAATTGATAGTCCAGGCCGATCCCCTTCCAGAAACCGTTGTTGCTGATCCATGGATAAGTGCACAACGTCGAATAGGAGATTCAAGTGGATCATATAATGGTCACTATACCCAGGATCATATATTGCGATGTCCTTAGAGTGCGACTGCAACCCTCGCGATATGGCAAAGTAATCTATGCAAGTTGATCTATCCCCTCTTCTCCAAGTATGGCACCGATCACTAGAGCAAAACGGGAGGATGTCAAGTTCCCAAGATTCTAAATACTCTTGCCACAATTTGCCTCTCTGCAATGTTTGACGAATGCCCTCACAATCTGCAAGGTTAAATCTAGTTTTCATGCAAGAGGCGTTGAAATCACCTCCTAATACAATGTCACATGTGGGATGAAGAGTGAGAATTTCGTCAAATAGCGTGTCGAGCTCCTGGAATGCACCTGTTTGATTGAGCATTGCTGGATTGTGATATAGGGATATCAAAAGAAGAGGAGACGGCCGAGAACCTTTAAGGATAACTAGTACGGCCATCATTGCAATTGCCTTAAAAACGTCTAGCACCAATGCATTTAGATTGGTGTTTATGCATATCGCCAGACCCCCATAGGGCTGACCGCATATGCTACGTTTCGCCTTTGTTTGGAAAACAGTGTAGCCGGGGAGCAGGAGTTTGTGGGCACACATAGTTTCCTGGCATAACATATCACACTTCATTTCTAGATGAGGGTTACTAAACCATGCCTTTAGATTGGTAAACCCACATGAATTCCAAGACAAGATAGATAGGGGAGCAGGCTTGTTAATGAGGAGTATTATTCATAGCTGGGTTTCGAGTATTTTGTAAAGCGGCTAACCATGACCAGTCCTTACTTGTATTAGATAAGCTTACTAGTTGTGCAATTACCTCTGCATTCACCCCACTCTGAGAATCACCAGGGGCCGAATTTGGCAGTTGCGCAGGGGGAGGCGCCAAAGGCGTTTCATTAAAGGAGATAGCATCATCGATTGAATCGAATGGATACGGCATTAGTCCAATAGAACGTAACTCCTCCGTATATTGCAGGAGGAGGTTGGTGATAATAGCTGATTGCACCTTGCACACCATACGATGGTTTTGAATAGGAGGCAATGTTATCCATTCAATATCATTCGTGTGCAACGTGCGCAGGCCAGGGATGCGATTGAAGGCTTGCATCAAAGCTGAACGATTAAGACGCTTTATGCCATTCTTAAATGATATAATCTCCCATCCTATGATGGTGGTGGACTGTTTCGGTACATCCCCCAATACTTCTGAGTCGTCACCAGGCCGACCTGGAGATGAATCGTGCAGGTTTTGCTTCTCACTTCCTCCCTTTGTGCCCTGCACAGGTGGGGACTTCTTAACAGCCTCCCGAACATAGCCGGAGTGTAAGGACTGCCGGCGTTCTTTGGTTCCTACGACCGTGACCGCAGCGGTCTCCATACCCATCTCCATCTGAGTAATGCATGAAGGAGTCTCATCTACTCTACCTGTTTGAGTGATTTTATTATCTATATGTTTAAAGAAGTTGGGTAGTTGCGTCTGGGATGAGGAAGGTCCTAACTCCTCCATAGGCGATGGGATCTTCTGCAGGGGCCGTTTCTTTGAATTTTTGATGGAGATTAATTCATCGGGGTCCAAGTTATTTGCAGGTAATTTCAGTACTGCAGATTTAGACAGGGACTTGGCTGCACTATTACTCCCAATTTTTATTTTATTTTTTTCATTTACTTTTGCATGGGGGATCGAATCCTCTTGGGAAGCTTTGAACGCCTTTTTTCTATCTGATTTTCTTTTCAAGGCACGGAGGAATAATCTTTTTTCCTTCCTAGAGATAAAGGACCGCTCTGCAAGATGCGGAAGAATTTCGTCATCAGCAGATTGGCTGTTCTGAGGAGCAACTGGAATATTTTCAAGCTCCGGGACAGGCTCAAAGAGTTTAGTTAGTGCTGATGGGCTATCTGGATAGAGGATCTGACTCCCTTCCATGGAGGTTAAGGAAAGCCCCACTTTTTCCACCTCCTGGCTAGGTTGGAGAAAGAATAGCTGCTGTTCCAACTTTTGAGCGTGTGCTGCAACTTCCCTGCATAATTGCGCATGCGTAAGAATTTGGCATGTTGTATCAGGTCTCGGGGCAATCAGAGTTTGTGCAAACGATTGAGGGAATGCATAAGTAAGTGTGGGCGCCTTTGTAATGTTAAATTCATTCACTGGGAAATCTGATTCATCTGTTTGACTAGTCACAGAGCTTTTTAAAGAGATTTCCCTTTCAGACGGCTTCTGGCCGTCTGATCCCTGTCTAAGGCTCTCTGCAAATATAAAGCCTTCTAATTTGTTGATTTTTAGTAAGATGTCTGTCAATGCTGTTTTGCAATCTCTTAATTCGTAGTGCGTGTACTCATGTCCACGATCCAATAAATTAAGTATTCTTGTTAGAACTGGATAGGATGCCTCAAGAGATTGCATATCCCCTGTGGGTTCCAGAATATCAAACCCCAGTGGGTGATTCAAATCTTTTTTAGGGGGTGAATTCAAAGGATCTGTCGCCAGTTTATTAATACCGGGTGTAAACCGGATAGGGGAAGATGGCCGGGTAGGAGACGATGGCCACGAACTGGATGCAGGAAAATTGGTGGACTCGGGAACATTGGATAGAGGTGTTGTAGAGATGTTTAAGTCGTCCATATGTAAAGCATCTTTACAGTGAATGTGAACATCAGCTCTTTTGCCCCCCGGAAAGGTGACCGGTGTCGAGGGCCCCACTGATAACCTTACCCGTTTTCAAGGGCAGCAAGTACCACCGGGGCTAATATGGAATTATCAGAGGGGGAGGAAGGGGAGTCTTCGATGGGAGGTTCTAACTGTGTAGGTACGGTATCCATCCGCATGCTCAGGAAGCTTTTACGAGCTGGTTTGGGTGCAGGTTTCCTAGGGGGCAAATTAGACTCAGAGGGGGAAGATTTGGTTACACCCGCTGCAAATGCCTGTGAACGCGCGTAGGAGAATGCCACCTCATGTTTTATTAAGTCCTGATCGGTAATTTTGTTCTCGATGCGTCATCGCATCCTTTCCTTTTATCTTCTAATGTTCTAAAATCCACGTTCCTTTTTGTATCCTCATTACCAGAGCAACTTTCCTCTGTCTCCTTTGACATCCTTTCCTTCTTTTTTTCCTTGTTCAGGCGCCTCTTCCTGCAACCAAGTGAACAAGAATTGCTATTTACTTTCTCTGGCAATTTGCATGCCTGGTTATCTATTTCCTGCCAATCCGAAAGACTGAAACTCTCCCAAGCTTCTTCCTCGTTATTTTTTTACAACACCTCAATGAAGTCGCTCAAGCAAGACTCAGAGACCATTGAGTCATCTCCTGCTGAGCTGATATTCAACATACTGGGAGACTCAGGGGCAGACGTGTCTTGGGAGTTTTTCTCTAATGACGATTCTCTTCTAGGCTTTTTGGCAACCTGTGGTTCATCCATTCTTGGAGGGGTCCTTATATTCCTTAGGAAGGACCTAGATCAATTTTTCTGGTTCCATGTCTTAAAATCACAGCAAAAATGGCAGTGTATACAAAATATTGTGGCAAAAATGCTGTGGTTTTGACGCCACAATCATGTAAAGGATGCGGAGGACACCCCCGCAACCCCCAGACCCATTATAACATTTAAGGGGAGCGGGGGACACACCCACAACCCCTGCTCCCCTTAAACAGTATAATGGGGTACACCTTTACCGGGTCAAACCACAGCATTTTTGCCACATTCTTTTTACCAGTGACATTTTTGCTGTGATTCTATTACCTGATACCAATTTTCCTTTCAATTTCTGGCTTGATTCTTTGGTTTTTTGCCCTTCCTAGATTCCTCCTGAGCCAATGATTTCCTCAATGTACACTGCTATCACCAGTGGTTAGCCCGACACTTTTATCTTTGATGGCGTGCTCTTTTTCAGATTTATAAAAGATCCTCATCCACTTACAGTCTTCTATTACCGCCTCCATAAGCAGCGTTTTGTCTTTGGACTCACATCTTGCTCGCTTCCTTGTCTAATCTCCGTTCTACTGTTTCCTTAAATCAGCCAAGATCACACAATTGCTCTTTGGATTTTAGATTGACCACTAGTAGCTCCTGTAAAGACTCATTTATGTTTTCATATCATTTGAAAAAACGGAGCAACTGGTATTGTTAAGGCTGCCATTGCTGTATTTAGTGGAGTATGGACGGGGCTAGAGTTAGTTCTCACACCCCCAAGATCCGGCATAAACCTATAATCCCTATCAAGGGCTGCAATTTTGTCTTTGATAAAGGATAGACTCTGCCGTTTCTCTAGGGCAATTCTACCTCTGAATGCCATTGTCTTTCATGAGTTTATCCGCTAGCAGTGAATTGCTCAGGTCTTTTTTTGCCGGCTCGTACAGCATGCCCGGGAGTAAAATTACAGCTTTATTCTGGGGATTGTTGCTTTCCTCAGTGGGCCCCCTTTTGCCCACTTCATCTTCTTCCATGTTGCTACTTACAGCCACTTCCTGGCTGGCAAGATCTTCAGTCATTTGCGCTACCCCAATATGAGAGTTTGCTTCCACCTGCAACACCCGACTCTCAGCCGTGAGGGGGGTTCATCAAAGACATCCCAGTCGTTAATGTCCTCTCAGGTAAAGGGCAAATGGTTGCTGTGTAATTTCCTGTAATCCTCATTAGCCTTCCTAACAGGAGTTGGAGGTTTACACAGTTTCTCATGTGGATTACATTCCTGACAGTCTAAACCCCTCTTCCGTGACCATTCAATAGTTCCATCTTAATTGCACTCCTTAGATACAGCTCTCGCAATGGGCTTACTCAGAGGCTGTATCTCCGGAGCTCCAAAGCCACACCCCTTCATTCTATGCCTCTCGCTCGACAACAACACTGTGCTTTCCAAGGGCGAGGGGGAGGAAGTGGAGGGGGGTGCAATTTGACAGCCTGACCCCCTCTCCTCCAGCGTTGCAAGCCGAATCACCGGCTCTCGAGCAGAATCCTCCAGAGGCCGATCGGAGAGGAGCCCAAAGGAGCAACCCTCTCCGGATCTCCCCTTGTCCGCCAACACCCCCCATGTCATACCCTACCGGTAAGTTTGCATGGGCCGTTGAGTCTGAGTTGACTGCCTCTGATTTGGAAGTTCTTTGTGAATTCACACCCCATTACGGAATCGGACAGGGGGGTTGTCAATGATTTACTAGCTCCTTGCGGAGGGGATTGCAGGTTCTCCACGACAACTTCAGCCCTGCACCCATACACTTGTCCAATATCGTCCCTTGGCGAGTGAGTCAACAGACCCATAGCCATTTGCAGAGGCGCCCCCGCCCCTCCATCACGAGAGATTACTTGCAAACTGGCGTTTTCAAGGGAGGGTATATCCAATATTTTATTTTGCCTTAGCTCTAGTCCCAGCCCGGTATTCATGTTAGGTGAATTTAGGGCTGCCTCAGAGTCCACTGTTTCACGTGCACAAAATGGAAGGCGCAGTTGTTTTAGTGTTGGCATGGCAGTTTGTATGGGCGAACACAGGTTTTTCTTTGGCAAAAACGACCTTCCACGTTGCCTCACCTGCAGTCTAGTTGCAGACCCTGTTGAGTCTCCCAAAACTTCCTTATGGTCTCCAACCAATTTTTTCATCGTTGTGCAGCTCCTCAACACCCAGCTTTTTCAAAATCAAGGGGTGAAGGCACCGTCCCTCACCGGCAAACACCAGGTAAAACCACTTGCCACCACTTTCGTGGTATGTGGTGGTCTTATGCGTAATCGCCCAGCAGGTAGCATGTAGCAAGCACCACCTCCAGGCAGGCTTAAAGAATCCACAGCAGCAAGGCGGCCATGTACTGGGTAACACCACTTGCCACCACTTTCACGGCCGCCTTCGCGGTATGTGGTGGTTTTATGGCTAATCTCCCAGCAGGTAGCAAGCACCACTTCCAGGCAGGCTTAAATAAACAGCAGCAGCACAATGTCCAGGTACCGGGTGACACCACTTGCCACCACATTCGCCAAGATCCTGCAATATACTCCTTGACAAAGATCACATGGATACAGTGTAAAAAGTGCCAATATTTCCCAGTCCCAAATTGTTTATTTTCTACACATGCAGCACAGGATTTGTCTGAAGTGTTTGCTCATGATCAGCAGTCTACATTGCAAGGAAATATTTCATCTCCAAGTCCAGATTGTGTCCCCATTAACCCAGGTGCTCTGAATACATGCAACATGGCAGTGATTGCATTGCTACTTGCTAAAGTTAAAAGCAACCCACCCCCACTGACACCATGTTATTCTAAGGACTGTAATACTATGGTTTAAATGCAAAACAAACTTTTTGTACAAAAATCAATTGTGAAATCAGACGAGTACTATTCTCATGTCTGAATACAATTTCCTGATTATATTAATGGGAGAGTATATAAACCAAGGTTGCTCTACATTGCAATTTAAATTAATCAATATAGTGCTCCACATCACCATTGTCTTATGAAGGTTCATAATTAGAACATCGAACGCCATTTCTAATTTTCTTGAATAATTTATGTATGTAAGAAAGTGGTTGATGTCCCACATTCATGCACTAGTATTGCTTCTAGATAGTACAATTCAAATTTTGTTCCACATTACAGCTTTTGCTGTAATGAGGAACAAACTAGTTTTGGCACAATTCCTGTCATCAGTTATAAGTTACAAGTAAGTAGTACTCTGAGCTGCACTGTCCAATTACCTTATTTACAGCTGTAATGGATGTGGATTTACTGAAATACCACAGGCAGTAGTAATTCATTCATATGCATGGATACAACATAAACATGTATTCTACCATTTACATCCTTATCTGGCAGCAACACATGATAAAACAATAGTTGTTTTTTTCTATCTTTATGATGCTAGAGCATCATCTACAGTAGCAGATCATACCACTCATTCACAATTTTCTTTAAGAATGCTGGTAATCGTCATTATTGACCCTTCTCTATATTTGATCACAAAAGGGGTGAAAAGGGGGAAACCAAAGAAGACCTCTTTTCACCCTCTTTGGTGGTCCTTACATATGTTTGTTATCATGTGGTGAAGGGAAGAACTTCAAGGAACCTTCCCAAATGTTAACCTCCACCTTTTGGATGTATGCAATTCATATAGCACAAACCAAGCTAGAAAGCAACAGAGTGCTGTTCAGTAGATGAAGTGGTAGATAATGGGGGGATCCACTAGTCAATCAATGGTCCTCATTTGGAATTGAAGTGTTCCTCGAAGAGCAGGGATTCCAGTTCTTTCCTGAATCACTCCGTAAGCAGGACGGTTGTTCCAAAGTGTATGCACTTATCAGGAGAAAGCTTGTTTTCTAGTCTTCTTCTTGCAATTCTTGGATTACTATTTGCCAACATTCTGACTCCTGTTATGTTGTCCTTCTGAGAGGGTGACCTTTTCAGTCAAGGCAACCTCGATGGACATGCCGCTGTTTAGCAGCTGTCTTCAAAGCCTGTTCATGTGGGCCAATCCCAAAATGGCATCCTCCATGCCAGGCCACTAATCGTAAGATGGCAGGCACCCTGGCACGATGAAACATGCTGCAAGAAGTCCTTTCCTCATGGGCCATGGTGCAGGAAACACCTTACATCTCATCAGAAAATAAGGAAGCACTGCTTTAAAATCACAGAAGACGTGGAGCCTCGTGTCTCGCAATCCATACTTGTGGAGGATCCCACAGTAGATCCTACTTTATGAGATAATTTGTTCATTTTATGATTTTGGGACAGTTTGTTTGTAATGTCCATCAGCCTTTCTTTACTTGAGTTTCACTTGGAACTATTACAGTAGTTACCCTTACTGCTGTCCTACATTTCTGTCCTGTGAGTACAACAAGAACAGTCCAGGAGCCTCAGTGGTTTGAGCCTGGGTCAGGAGAAAACAGGTATGACCAGTTGGGAAATAGGGAAGTGAACCGTATAGAGAGTTATGGATAGTATCTAATCTATTGTCCTCTCTGTTATTTCTCCTCACTCAAGAATCTGATCCGAGGTACCTGGATTCCCTGCAAAAGAGGCACAGTGCATAAGTCGCCTCTTTCCCAGAGAAGGGAACACTTCTCACAGTGTTTATATATAGCAAGAGGTATATGGGAAGAGGGTTCCCTTCCATGGGGAGTGACCTGGTGTTGTCATCAGTGACTCGCAGAGAACCTAAGACGTTGCCATTGCTATCTGAGACATTGGCTGTCTTGAAAGTGATGCAATGTTGGAGCGGTAGCCAAATTAATTCTAGGAGAGTGGGGGAGATGTGGTTGAAATTCATCTGACCTGCTATAAGGAGATTTCCACCATCCAGGTGAAAGTGCACCAGGAACTGGACGATGCATTTCTGAGAGCCGGGACCATGCTGTTTGTATTTTCTTGTCAATGTGTGCTTTGAAGCAGAGCTCACAATCCATGGTGTAGCCAAGGAACATTGCACAATGATGAGTTGGGGGATAAGCCATCAAGATACATCAAGATCCATCTCTGTCAGCCAGTTATGAACCAGTTATGAACTCAGGTGGGTTTGGTGGTACCTCGGAGGAGAATTAAATCGGTTTTGGTGGGGTTTTGGGGAGGTTCAGTTTCAAGTAATCACTTGACATCCAGACTTGATTTATGACGAGGCAGTGTTTCGGTTGGTGAATGTCAGCAAGGCTATTGACCTCCAGGTCACAGTGCCAGTGTATGAGGAATCAATTTATCATATGACTGTGCATGGACTATGAGACTATCAATCGTATAATGTGGCAGCAGCTGGCCATGTGGTGTCTGTACTGATGTACAAAGGCAGTGATCAGCCCAACGATACCTCTGAGAGTTGTGCTTCTAGCCAAGTATGGCTGTACTCTGGCACATTAAGACATCCACTTGATTAATATGTGGTTGTTAACTAGAAAATGATTTGTTTAGCTTCAGTCACATGTTTATTGTATTAATGTAGGTCTTATCCTAATTTCATTTACATTCATGTCACATTGTTTCATGAGCATCAAAGTACATTCTGTACCACTTCATGTTACGTAATTATGGTGAACATTTCATGTGATAGCACTCCTTGAGATGTCATCAGTTGCATGTCGTCAATCCTTCTACCCCTGGCAGTTTAGTAAATGGGTATTCCTGAATACATCCCATGTTATACCGAGACTCAGATTAATTTTTTTATAACATCAATCTACTGTGAAAGTTATGGTTATGCACGTGCTTTCCTCACTATGTACATCCACGGTCTATTATCAATGAAGTTTCCACATTTAAAACAGTTGCTTGGGGCATTAACGTGATGCATTGCACAAAATGTAAAGATTTTAATGTTTTTTTAAGAAGTATGTTATAAAGATTTCTTATGAGATTGCTAGATCCCGCCCCTTTCTTCACTTGCTTTTAATGATTACTTAAGTGTTGTGTCAGGTTGCTTAATGATTTGGTTTAAATTGAATGTCTCAGGAAATAAGTCTGTATCAATGGATGAGCTATATTTGGGCAATCGTACAGCAACAGTTCCATACTACACTTCTGGCATGAGGCCATGCTTATTTGTTGTTCATTTTCTGTGACCTAGTTAACCTGAATTTTCCCTGATGTCACCTCATCTGGCATCCTAATATCAATTGTGCCCCTGAGAGGCACTCTTCAGCTCTTGTGGTAGATGGACATAAAAACATTTCAGAAGGATCATTCAGTAGCAAATGTAATGAACAAGGTGTGTCAGTTGCTACCCATGTTAGCTTAATTGGGAAACGGGGAGTTTGACGTTGTTTGTTTATTCGTTATGTATTAGGATGGTCATGTTCAAGGTTTTATTTATTTTTGAATCTGTATAATATTCTTTTCACATGGTTGTATGCTGACAAACTCAATGCATTATTTAGTTTTTTAAAATCTAAAATAAATCACCCATTTAGGGGGAAATTTCTTGGTGCAGTGGACTGGGCTGGAAAAAATAAAGCTGATGACAAAAATAGATGAATATTATAATGAGGCTGTGGACGGACACCAAAGTGGTGTAGACACAGTTGCTTCTGAGAAGAGTATGGAGGGGCCCAAAGGAGCCGTCGGAAATTGACAAAGCTAGGAAGGAAAATGTGTCAGGATTTTGAAGGTCCCTGGCTATTGTAGTGATGGTGCATGAGGTAATACAATTTGAGAAACCAGTGTACTCTAGACAGGATGGAGTACGTTTGTCATTTTTGAGAACAGGAATGTATCTAATGAACTCGATGTGGTAGATAGTTTTATAAAAAGGGGTAGGGCTGTGATGTGAAGGTGGGCAGCCGGACACCATTGGACAGGGTCCCAATGTGGGCCGGAACACAGAAAAGAGAACAAACAAAATTGAAGAAAGATAACATTTTAAAAGGTTATAAAAATAGAATCAGGGGGCTTGGTAAAACAAAGAGTAAAGAATAACAGTTCCTGGTCCAAGAGTGGCAGGTATGATCAAGAGAAAGAAGCATAGAAAGAGGGGAGAACAGAAAGAAAGGAGAAGGTGTGATAAGACTGGGAGATACAACCACCAGGGAACAAAACAAGAAAGTGCAAAAAAAGGGGATGCAAAAGAACAAAACGTGGAGAAGAAATTCACAAGGAACAACAATTGAAGAGGTTTGAAATTAAGTTTGGTGATGTTATATTGTAAAGTGGGCCTGCCTTGAATAAAGATGCTTCGCATCAACAGACTGTGATCGCTCAGAGAGTTTGATTTGAGAAGATCTCACACAAAGATTGCTCCTTGGGCAGGGAAGAAATACTCCTCCCAGGTGGACATTGTGGGAGGGAAAAAATAATGACATGCAGTGCCGTCCCACAGCGATTGAGTAGGAGGAGACCGTTGTCACAGAAAGGAGACGATAAAGGTATTTTTGTTGTGACGAGTGGAGGAGGAAGAGTAGCAATGGCCCACCCACCCTGAGATAAAAAGGAAGGGGAGAGATAGATTTGAGATGAAGGGTGCATTAAGGTCCATTGTTGGGGCCATTACAAACAAATTGCTGTTGGATCATTTTTAAGTGGTTGAGGGGATGGGACAAGGACATGGTTGGTTGCTAAGTCAAAATGTCAGAGCAAAGAATAGATAAAAGAAAAGGTTAACAAAGTAAAGTTTTAGAAATGTACGAAAAGAGAATCGAGGGGGTGGCTGAACCAAAGGGAAAATAGCAACATTACTTGGTCCTAGAGCGAGCAAGTATGATCAAAAGAACGATGGAGAAAAAGTGTGAAGTGCAGAAAGAGAGGAGAATGAATGAGATACCAGACTTGTGGATAAAACCAGATGGGAAAAATCAAGAAAGAGGTGCAACGAAACGGGAAGGTAAAAGAAAGAAAAAGGGAGAAAATATGATGAGCAAAAATATTGGAGAGATTTGAAATTAAATTTAATGATGAGAAATTGTAATGCAGACCTTCTCTGAATAAAGCAGCCTTTCATTAACAGACTAGGGTCAGAAAGTTTGATTTGAGACGAATTTTACATATGCCTAACGTCCCTCATTAACAATGAGGTAACACCATCTGCTTAAAATGGGTGACGAAGTCCTACACATTTTCAATACGCTGGTCATTGACGATGGTGTGGACATATGCCAACTGGCCAAAGACGCCCTTACAGCAAATTTCATGCCACAGTTGAATCCGGACTACGAAACCATCATTTTCTGAACCACAGTACAATGGAAGATGAAACACTGGAAGCTTACCACACAAGGCTTAGGAAACCAGCACTCTTGTCTGAATTTGACAACATTGAAAAGGAAATAAGGCACCAGATCATCAATGTATGCACTTGGAGAGACGACGCAGAATAGTGTTGGGCGAAAAGGGCATTGCCCTATCCAGGATCCTTGAATATGTACGCCAAAGAGAGCTGTCGCACACGAGGGCGTAATACATGGGCACCATGCTACAGAAGCTCCAACTGGTGCCAACAACGGCAGTGATAGCACAGATCGCCAACCACCAAGCACCAAGGGAAGACTACAATGAAGCAAACAGTCCACCACAGTGGCAACTGAGGATCCGGGGCCTACTAAGTGTGGATGGTTCACGTCATGGAAGAAGAAACTGCCCAGCGCAGGGTACCACGTGTGGGGCATGTGGCCAGAAGGACCACTACGCACATGTCTGCAGATCCTCCGGGCAGCATCAATGCCCAGAACCACAACCGCAAAAAGCCAAAACCTTCTCCAAGAAAAAGAAGCAAACGTATATGCGTCGCATAGAGGCCCGAAAACTCATCGACAGATGAATCCGGAGAAGACAATGGCGACCCAGCGACATACGTGGGGACTGGAGGAACGAGGAGAAGAAGAAGAAAGGTCCATTTGATCTCAGCCCTTGAGCACGGAAGCACAGAGCCGAGGAAAAGACAGAGAAGACACAAATGCCTTTTGTCCATACAGGGCCAGGAGACACTCACAACGATAGACAACGGGCATCAGTAAATGTTATGCCATCAACAATGTTCTGGACACTGCATCCTCGACCTGATCTCAGGTCAACTGAAGCACTCCTGTTCGTCTACGGAAGCAAGACGCCACTACCAGTGGAAGGACGCTTGAGAATGATACTAAGCAGGGGTGACAAGAGTTCTCAAATCAAAGATATATGTTGTCAATGCAGGAATTGCATGCCTGCTAATTAGTGGGGATGCAGCCGAAGACCTAGGACTGATCTGGTTCATCTGCAACGTCACAGACTCAACAGACATCTCTGACCTCCTAGAGAAGTATCCCGGCATCCTCAACAGCATTGGATGTTTGAAATGCAAACTCATAAAGCTTCACATCGACCAGACGGTACAGCCCCAGGTGGTACGCCAACGGAGAACCCCATTTCATATGAGAGACCTGGTCGAAAATGAGTTACGCAAACTGAAAAAGGCTGGCATTATTGAACAAGTCACAGGACCAACGCCCTGGGTCTCGCCTATGGTGGTAATGAAGAAACCGAAACAACCGGGGAAAGTAAGGATTTGTATTGATATGCTCCTATCAAATGCAGCAATCAAAAGGGAGCGTCACATCACTCCCACACTAGATGAGATCATAACGGACTTCACAGGGTCAAAAGTTTCTCAAAAATCGACCTGAATGCTGGATACCACCAGTTGAAACTACACCGCGACTCAAGGTACATCACAACCTTCTCCATGCACCTGGGCCTACGCCGGTACAAGAGACTCAGCATCTCCTCAGCAGCGGAGGTGTTCCAGCAGGCCATCCAGGAAGTAATCCTGGGAATTCCAGGGGTGCTGAATGTCAGTGACGACATCCTTATCCACACCAGTGACAGGCAGGAACACATGCGTCGCTTCGAGAAGATCAGCAGGCTGGAGACCGCAGGGACACATGCAAGTTCCTGAAAGAGGAGATAATATTCTTCGGGTATGTCTTCAACAGTGAGGGAGTGTCAGCCGACCCACAAAAGGTGGCGGACATAAAGGCGGCCTCCCCTCCAACAACACCCACGGAGGTGCGCAGTTTCTTGGGGATGGCAACGTATTGCAGTAGGTTCATCCCCAACCTGGCAACAATGTCCGAGCAACTCAGGGAGCTCACCAGGTCTAACACCAAATGGAACTGGAGCTCTGAATGCCAGGAGGCGTTCGAGCGAATCAGGATGTCTCTGTCATCGGAACAACAATGGCATATTATGACCCAACAATGACGACTGAGCAATATATCGATGCTAGCCCCGTCAGCCTCATGGCAATCCTCGTTCATCAATCGCAGACAGGCAAAACAAAGCCCATTGCAAATGCCTCCCAAGCCCTCACGCCCACTGAACAGCGTTACTCACACATCGAGAAGGAGGCCATAGCGGTGCTCTGGGGCTGCCGCCATTTCTACATCTACCTCTATGGATAAGAATTCAGGGCCTACACAGATCACAAGCCACACACCCCGATCTTCACAGGGTCATCGGCACACTCTCCGGACAGATTTCGGAAGTGGCTGCTCCAACTTCAGCAGTAGGAGTTTGAGTTGGCCTACCAAGTGGGCATGTAAAATCCAGCAGATTTCCTATCCAGGGACCCGAGGGCTGTGACCTTGGGCGAAGTGAGTGTAGCAGAGGAAACGGAGGAGCACATATGCCAAATCATTCACACCATGAAGCCCAAGGCGGTTGGTATCGAAGACATAATGGAGGCCATGCACACTGACACTTGCTGCGACATAGTCAACAACACTATCATATCGGGTGATTGGAAATCCTTCCTCTGCCATGTACACAACCGCACGCCATTGGCCAGAGGCTTCTTTACTGGCATGTTCCCAGTGCAATAGGAATTGTCCGTCACCAGCAAAGGGTTGATCCTGAGGGGAACCCGCATTGTGATCCCCAGCAGCCTACAGGACAGGATTGTGGCACTGGCACACAAAGGACACCAGGGAATGGTCAGGACAAAGGCCAGAATATGACACTGGTGTGGTTTCCTCACATTGACAAGGTAGAGCAAGTTATTACATCCTGCCACCATTGCCAAATAACAGGAGTACCTCCAAACCCTGAACCTATACAGTCGAAGGAGCATGGGTCATTGAGGTGGGATGCCATTAGCGTGGACTTCTGCACAGTACAGGAAGGAACATACCTGCTGGTGGCCATTGACGACCACTCACGATACCCAGAAGTGGAGATCATATCCTCGACAGCAGCAGAGACTGTCATACCTGCACTCGAGAAGATGTTTGCAATACATGGCCTGCCAAGATGCATCAGGAGCAACAATAGACCACCATTCAAAGGGACAGAGCTCAGGAAATACCTGGACGATTTGCACATCAAACATCACCACATCACGCCCCAGTGGCCATAGGCGAATGGCGATGTGGAGAGATTCACGCGGACACTCAACAAAGTGCTACACATATCCAGGGCTCAAAACAGACCCTGGAGAGTGGATCTATACAGATTCCTACGGAATTACCGGGTGACGCCCCACATATCCACCATCTTACCCCCGGTGGACCTCATGTATGGGACATTGGTAAACTCGAGCAGAGGGGTAGACATCTTCGACAGCAACCGCACTCAACGAAGAAGAGTGGCAGCAAACAAACACATGAGCGTCAGGAGGCATGCAAGAAGGTCGAGATACAAGGTCGGCAATAACATATAGCGATACCCCACAAAGTCCAAGCTTGAAACACGGTATGACTGCACACCCTGGACAGTGACCCAAACGGAAGGAAAGATGGTGACAGCGGCACAAGGGCAACAGACAATTGCCAGGAATGCTTTGTGGTTCAAGAGGATGCACCAGCAAATGTGGACTGATGGAGACAGGCAGTCCCAGGCTGAGGCAGAGCTTCCATCAGATGTTTCGAGGCACCAGGGCGAGGGAGAAGCGAGCCCCAGAAGCAACCAGAAGAATCTGAGGCGGCGTATCCAGAAGATGAAGGTGAGCCAGAGAGGAGACCTGGCCTTGAGACATCTCCCCGGCAAAGGCCCAGCCGGTATGACCTAAGGGCAGCCCCGAAGGTTCCGGAGAGACTAAGAGACTATGGGCCTCATTACAACCCAGGCGTTAAGGGGTTAACGGCGCCGTAAAAGGTGTTGGCGCCGTTAAACCCTTTACGCCTTATTACGAGGTCCCTTTGCGGGTTGCACTTTAACACCTGCTTTTAATTTACGGTGCCGTAATTAGCGCCTTCCCCATTCCCATTGAGCTCTATGGGACAAAAATGGGAATGGGGAAGGGGCCATGGTGAATGGGGAATTACCGCCCCGCCAACCTTGGAATGGGGCGGTAATTCCGCCATTCACCATGGCGGACCCCGGCATGGACCATGGTGCTAATAGCACCATGGTTTAGCGCCGGGGTCGTAATGAGGCCCTATGGTAAAATGACAAGGTGGAGAGTGCGCAACTGTGCCGTACTAGATTTGCACAAGAAAGTTAGTGATGTTGTTTGATGTGGTTATGTATTCGTGTGTCGTTGCGTTTGGTTGGGAAAAAGGAGGAATGTTACATACGCCTCATTTCACGCATGCGCAGTGATGTGAGGCGCACGTTTAATAAAGGGTCCGCCCTGCCGGAAGGCAGGCAGTTCCGGGCACGAGCCAGAGCAAGCGTGTCATGTCCTTTGTTAGCTCCTCTATAGGGCCCCCCACGCAGGCCCTAACCAGCCCTCCCTCCGCACGGGCAGGGAGGAACACAACAACGATCTTGCCTAAAGGTGAAAAAATGTTCAATCTCATTTTCAATCATATCAGCCTTTGTCTCAGTGTGAGGTAGCTGCTGCTTTGGTGGCGGCAGGTGAGAGGATGCTTTTGCCTCCTGGCACACACAGCTGCTCCTCTAATAACTGAAGGAGAATTGCAGCAGGAGCTGCACATGGCGAGGCGTGGAGCTTGCCGTGTATTACCTAACCTTGTCGCTTCTGTACCTCAAAGAGGATGGAGTAATTGAGTTTGGCAAGGAAGCAGGCCAAGGACAAGTGGAAGATTGAAATGTTCAAGAACTTGGCTTACACCAGCGATTCTCGCATGCCTTTCCAAGGGAGAGTTGAACATTCCAATGGCACCGGGAAAACTGACAGTCCAAATAAATAATGACAGCTTTAGCAAAATCTTTATTTCATTGTGGAGTGAAGCCAACTAGAATGTTTCTTTAACACCGAAGTCTGTTCAATCAAAGAAAAAGTAATGTATCAAACGTTTACACTGATGATTTAAGATGGTAGCTTCAGAAGTACAACATCTGCTTAGAATCATGTGTCTGGATCAATTTACATTTCCTCTTTCCTCCCTGAAATGAACTACTCCCACATGTTTCTAGTTCAGTAACATAAAAGAAGGAGGCCAATGTATTAAACAGTTAGCAGGTGCAGAGCAGTTATGTCTTTGGAGTCAGGTCTGGGCTAAAGAATGCTTCACGTGGTGCACAGCCGACAGCTAAGGCATAATTGTGCGCGCGCGCTTGTTGTCTAAGAGAACAACCTTTCCATTTCTTGGAATTGACCCAGAAGCAAAGTGCACGGTGGCATTAAACAGCTGAGGAACAATGAAGCCGACAGAAGTATTCACAGCCAAGCGCATATAATTAGTACAGCCCTAATCTCCATCCGGCAAAGAAAAAAATGGCAGTCCCACTTCACTGAGCCTGTTGCAATGTGTGCTTGTGTTTGTGATTTTCACAATGACATCGAATCTAATCTGCTTTTACAGCAAAAGTGAATGTTAATCCCAGCAGGGCTAAAATGCTTCATAAATCTATTCAGAAACAATTTGCAAACGTGTTCTTCTATGTCACAGCGTCTATGTTGAATTTTTAAGGAAACGGTAATATTTGTGATTTGTTCATTTCGAGATGTAACAAATACACAAGTAGGTCCAGTCCGTTTGATTAATGCGGAACAGATATCCTAAACAATGTATATTTGTCAAATGGTTCACCAGTGTCACTTAGAGTGCTGGGCTCGCAGGTAAGTACCAATAATGGAAAAACTAAACTGTAGGTCTCAGAAAACAAAGTGTTTGTGGCTGAAATGTATACAAATGCAAGGGTTATTATAACATTAGCACCTGCCAGCTATGTACATTGGGTTAATTTAGAGAACTCATCTCAGTGCTTAGGGCAGCACAAACATGTCTATCCACCACTCATCTACATGTGTCCAATGAAACACAAAAGAAATGAAGACCACACTCAACCAGACGAAAACCAGCAGTAATGGAAACATGTGTCAATTACACCAATTCTCCAAGCCCACCGTCTACACTTAGGATCATATTAATGTTTTGATGGCACAAAATGAATACTTAACAGTAATTTCATGGACGCTGTAAATTTGTACCATATTACAGTTCACCTTTGAGTGTCTGATCTTATTTTGTGCTGGCAAAATTTTGTTGAAATATCTTTGCAGTTGTAGATGGGGAAGCATGTTGAAATTGCTGAGTGTGTTATTAATTGTCAACATTTGTCTGACTTGTTTTTTGTTTGTTGCTAGTATTGTTATGGTTGAGTTCATGGGGTTGGAGCTTACTGCCACATACTTAAATTTGCATTGTCGCCAAGTGGACCATTTCACACGTGATCAGTCAGACCTGGCATGCGACTTTTCATGCTGCAATTTGTATGCTATTTGTATTTAACTAAAATAGTAAACCAGGGCTCCCAGAAAATATATATGCACACAGGTTGTGCATAATAAGAGCAGTTACATCTAGCTGCACTGTTGTACGGCTTGAATTATTGCCATCTAAAATGTTTTACGGTGCCCAAAATGTCAAATACTAACAGACGGTTGTTATTTACTTCTTCTAACACCATTGAGGCAATAATGAGCAGTCTGCTGCAATGGCTGGACAACTGAGTTGGTCATTGACGTCTTGGGGTTGATAATGGTCAGTGAAGCCCTCGGATTCTACTATTATCGCCATTAACACACTCGCAAAATGTCCGAAAATGGATTGGCATAAACCGCTTGCAGGGTTTTTCCACAAGCCAAAGCTACAAACAAGATGGCCGCTGAGCAAATAGAAACAAGAGCTTATAGAGGTGTCCCTAGTGTATTTCCCAACCATCCTTAGAAGCATGGATGCAGCGTGGATAACTTAGAAGGCTGAGTGGAGAGGCAACATGGGCACGTGTTTATTGAGGGAATGGGCACTCAAGTAGGCCCAAAAAAGCAGGGAATAAGGACAGTGGGTCAAGCCAAAGAAGCCACCCACCGTAGGTGTCAACTTGCTTATAACTTGGGCCATTATCAGTAAAATCCAGCTTGCATTTGGTGCAACCAGATTGGCTGCTCCAGAATTCCCTTGCGCTAACAAATGGAATGTATATTTCAAGGCACTATGTGTGGCCACTGAGCCTAGCACTCAGCTATTGACTTCAATTATGCCACTCAGTCACTATAGGAGGTTAAGGAACTCCTTGCTCACATAGAATTCAAATTTCCAGATAAATAAAAGAGAGGCCAGAGATATGATACATTATTGTTTATTGTTTGCATTTATTTATGCACCATCTTTAAAATTAAGGTAAATCATTTACTTTATGGTATTCATCAAACTAATCAGGACCATCTTCACAGCTTAACGTAGTCATAAATGAAACAAATTTATGACCACATATTTAGAGAACATGTTTCATGAATGAGACAGTAATGGCACGTCCCGAGGGTTGTATCTGTTGGTAATGGCCTGCTAGCCCTTGTTGACATTCTAGATCGCATCAGGGGTTTCAATGAGGGGTTAAAGCCTTTTTCTGGTTGGTACAAACTTCAGGATGCATCATTATCCTGTTAGCTCCTAGCCTAATGTCCAGGGTAAACACTGTCCTTTTTTGTGGGCAAAAAGATTGGCATGGGCTGGGTACATCATTTCCCCACCAAAACACCTAGAATCAAGATGGCCACCAGGCCATTAGAAATGGGAACTCTCCGACGACTTCCATTTTTTGTAGCCAGATGACAAGAGGAGCCTGGATGTGTGATGGATGGTGCAGATGACGTCAGACCGGGGCTGGAGGTTAGTGTTAAATAATTTGTGTGACACAAGGAGACCAGGGGGCAGACATAGCCAGATCAGATATATACTTCTCAGAATGTGGGCCAGCATCAGTAAACACAGCTGGTGTTGCAAGGACCCTGATTTACTGCACTAAATAATTATGATGCTAATGAACTGCAACATAACAAACATTTGCAAGATTCTTTATTTAAACTTTTAAATTTAAAATGTCACTTGCTGGCGATAGAGAATTGATATGTAATAACAACGTTATGCATGTTTTGCTATAAGTATTCACAGTTTGGGATTCATATGCAATTGAGCAGAAGAACTGTGAGAGTGCAGGGTCTTTATCCTACTATGGAACACTAAAATCGAGATCCAGCTTCACTTGAATGTCTTTAGGGACATTCAGGTATTGCATCAATGAAACAGGACACCCCGACATCTAAATTGAATTTTGGTTTGTCCCAGGTGGCAAAGACGATCATAGTAAAACAAAAGAGGTGCTGGCTGGAGGCTTAGAATTAATCTTAACCTCTGGCCTCATTCTTTGCCTGCCAAGCCATTACAAAAGGGGAAAGACCATATGCAAATCAGGCTTGGCATCAGATCAAAAGGTGCAGTTCAGCCTGAACTGCTTGGCCACATCCCTTCTGCATGAGATTACAAGCACCCCCAAACATGTTTTGGCCTCATTGGGCTTCCACAGTGCAGTGTAGTTTGGGTCTCTAGGCCCAGCAGGAATGGGACCCACGTCTGGGCACACCCCAACCGTCCCACTTGGGGCGACTACAGCAAAACAAAAGAGGTGATGGCGGAAAGGTTTGGAATTAATCTTAACCTCTGGCATTACTCTGGGCAACCTTCCAGACCATCGTTCTTTGCCTACCAAGGCATTACAAAAGGGGACAGACCATATGCAGATCAGACTTGGTCCCACCCAAAATGGGTCAGTGCAGCCCGAACTCCTTGGTCACATCCCTTCTGCACGAGACCACAAGCATGCCCACACAGTCAATCAAAGCACTTGATATTTTTGCCATTCATATTTTAAAATTCATTACAAGTTTGGTAGTATCCCGCTGGTAAATCCTTCAGGATACAACCAAACAGTATTACTGTTACCAGAACTTGGTCTGCAGGATTTAGCAGCAGATTACAAGTGCTGGTAAGGGATGTTAATGATGTGATATGATATGGCACTTATAACGCGCCTATACACAATTGTTTCTAGGTACGATGAGGCAAGGGAGGGGAAACAGAGGGAAGACAGTGTGGGATGTTTTTACCCATGCATACGAGCCCTACCAAAAAAAAAAAACTGTGCATTACTGGCATTGAAAACATCATGATGGCCAGAGTTCCCAGAAAATGCACAGGGAAATGCATGAAGAATAGGCTGCCACCCATTTTTGCCGATGTTATGGGCACAGAAGGGCACTGCCTAAAACCACCATGGGCTACCCACACAGTAGCCTGAAACCATAGGGAATGGCAATGCTGATTGCCAAAAGCAACCTAGAACTGTGGGGAATTCATTTTCTTAAATCCCAAAAATGGTTGCATTACCAGTACTCACCACTATCAGAAAGCTGGCGTTTTAAAACAACACCAGACATTTGTGTAAAACTGAATAAATGAACCCAAAGCAGGCCAAAGAAAGACTTACTGAGAGGTGGATACAATGTAAAGTTATATTCTGAAGTGACTTGAAGGTTTATAACAAGACTGGCTGAGCTATGCATGTCAGCAGCCTAACTGAAACTGGATTAAAACCACCAAAATCGAAATGGTTAAATTAACTGAGTGACCTACTTTTGAGTGTCACATAGTTTGTAACTGTTAAAATGTCATAGTTTTGAACTTAGAATCAGCATTCTAGCTGCATGTGTAAAAATTGTTAGTTTATTTGAATGCAGAAAACTGGGTAACTAGAAGTGACATTAGCTGGGGCCTGGCTTAAGGAAATGAATTCTGCCTGACATCTATCCCCACAGGAGTTAAAACCTGCTCAGCCACTCTTCCCCTTGCCAAAAGGAGTTGTCACCTCTCTGATTAGATTAGGGGTGGAGCAGCTACAGGGAGTTGAACAAAGGCCTGTCCTGGGCCCAGGCAGAGGGTTTATTGGGGGGAGGCCATAAATGGCTTCCTCTTGAACAATGGGCCTTCCAGGGCCAAGGCAGATGGTTTATTAGGGGGACCGTAAAATAGCTTCCTCTTGGCAGGAGCTGGGAGGGGCAGGGTCTCTGAGCTTGGCAGAAACTGAATAAACTGGTTTCTCCACCATGTGACCTGGGAAGACACACCCCTGTTGGCCAGAATATGATTTTAAGAAAGATGAATAACTCAGGGTGCGGACTTGTCAAAATTGTTTAAATGATACCATAATTCTTGTGATTTTTCTGTGCACGTTTTAAGACGCGTTGGGAATTTGTGTGTTGTTCTGGGGCAAAACCCGGCTATTTATGTATACTACAGACTCTGTGTTTACGCTAGAGACATGGGAGTTTACTGGAGTATGTATGGACAGGCTGTGTACATGTGTATACATTTGGAGAAAAATATGATGTTGCAAAACCCACTAAAAAGCACAAAATGTTGCCATTTCTGAATGCAAGCCCCCAGAAAGATCAGAGTTTGAACAGGGTATACCTCATGTGATATGTGATGGGTGCATGTAATTTCAAACCATTGTGTATCTATGAAATATGTCTTTAGGTCAAATATAGATTGTGTGTAATTTGACAGGGGAGTGTCCTTTCTGCAAGCCATTAAATGACATTGCTCTGACACTCCACTTCTTTTCCCCAATCAAGAGAGAAAGGAAAGCTTGACCAATGGGCAGTTGAGAGAGGGGCTGGCTAGTGATGCTGCACACACACCCACTTTCAAAAGACATAAAACGAGCCACTGGAAGCTAGAGAGGACATTCAATTCCATTTGCTGCGGAGCATGCTGATCGACGACTTCACATCCAGAGATCCAGACTTCAAATCCATCAATCTCCAGAAAGCAGAGCAGTACCCAGAAAGCAGAGCTGACCCAGACCGCTGTTCGCATAACCAAAGAGCTGACCCAGATCACTGTGAAATGCCGAGACCAGAACCGGAGTCCAGTCCAAAACCTGACCAGATCCGTGGCGAGGCCTATTTCTAAATATATTGTGAGTACCTAGCAGAACGGTGCAGAACCAATCACTTAGTTAAAATAATCTAATCCAAACTATTTTAATCTAAGTAGAACTGCCTCCTAACTGTCACCTGTCTACTCCTTATACTTTCTCCGTAATCACGATTCTCGCACCCGCGAATTTTCCCCCGGTTTGCGATTTGGCCCAATTTCTTTAATTGTAAAAAGATAGCTGCTTTTGCCTGAACTACTAAATTTCGTTTGCCTCTTAAGAACCATCCCTGAATCATTGCTAGAGTGTGCCTGGACTAATATTAACTAGATACCACGCACCCTGAACCTCCTGAAGGGAATTAAAAGCATTTTCAGCATATTTCTCACTGCATTGTCACCATATTCAAAGCACTTGGGTCTGTGTTTCAAAACTCCTATCTGTTGTATAAGCTGCGGGGGGGGAATTGAACTGAATTCTATTTGATTGCATTCCTAAGAACTGAGTCCCATTCTATTCATCTCCTTACATTGCATTAAGGGGGGGTGAATTGTCCAAGAAAGTGATTACATTGTCTTTTGCTGAAATCCTATCGTTATTTTCTGTACTGCATTTCATTCCACATTGCATCCATTTGAAACCATAAAGTATTGTTGCTATCTTATCCATCCTATAACCACTCATCATTGATTATAAAGAAGTGTGCTAGTGCCGGACTATCCATTATTGATTACTGCTCAGATTAAGTGTGATATTCAATTATTAATTTATTATAAAGTGTGATATATATATATATATTGTTTAAATTATCAAATAAACCTTTTAAACTTGCAAAACAGAACTACTTCTTGGCTCAGTGGGGTCAGGGGGATTCCAAGAGAGGGGTGTTATATAGGGGTAGTCATCTAGAACTCATGAACTGGACATAAATATATATCAATAAGGGTTTCCATTCAGTATCCCAGACTAGGCATTGGCTTAGCTGTAGTGTTGAATTGAATCCCCTTACAAATTGGGGGCTCGAGCCGGACCTTTGGGTTAGATCTATCACTTGTGCAGATTAATACAGTGTGCCAGCTGACCAGATACACATATCCGGTCGGATCACCACGCTGTGTTACGCTGTAAAGCACTCCTCAAAGGAACGCTCTAAGGAAAAGGTCTGTTTTGCAAAAATAAAATATAAACTTCTGTAAGTCAGGAAGGAACTCAAATTCCAGAATGACGACCTTGGTAGATATGAAAATAGCCAGAGAGCAATTCTTACATAAGCTATTTGTGAGAGGCGAGTGGGCTCATCACGACCAGACGGTCTGGTTGCAGGCAATCGCACCCCAGATCACTGAAACAGGGTCAGATACATGGAGAGACCAGGGTCCCTTACATGTGGCCCTAAGTGAACTATATATGTCCCCTAAGGCCAAGGATGAGCACAACAAGATTGCCAGGGTAGCGGCATATTTATACTTACATATGGGAGCCATGCAGGACAAATGTGCTGAAGGCCAAGATCTGGCGAGTAGGCAACTGCTGGCATTACAGAAGGCCCAATCTAATCTGGACTCTTCTGAGCAGAGGCTGCAGAGGAGCCAGGAGTCAGAAAATTATAGTAGGCAGTATATCATTAAAATAAAAGAGGACATGGATATACTGCAACAGGAAAAGGCTGACCAGGATACCAGAATTCTGGCCTTGCAGAAGGAACGCCAAGACAGTTTGGACTCCCTACTGCAGAGCCAGAAAAAGCTGGAGCAACAGATCAATTTCAACAGGGCATGCACAGAGCAGGTAGCCACCCTGCAAATCCAACTAGACAGAGAGAAAGAGGAGAGCAATAAACTGATCCTGAAAGACCTGGATACCCAGGCAGAGTTTGATCAGGAGCGCCAGAAAGCTGGTGCCTTCCAAAGGCAAAGGGACGACCTGACGGCACAGATGGAGACTCTTAGTCAGGAAAGGGACACGTTAGGCCAGGAAGTCTGCCACTTAAAAAGAAAAATGGAAGAAAATCACCTGGCCCACCAGGGACTAGGTGACCTACAAAAAGAACACCAGGACTTGCTAGAGCACACCAGGAGGGTGGAGGAGGCTCTGGCAAGAAAGGAGCAGGCCAGTAGGGAAGGGACTCAGGAGGTAACCCTCCTGCAGCAAAGACTGGCCTAGTACTCCAGGACCAATCAGGAGGCACAGAGAGAAAATGAGGCTCTCTGTCAGCACACTGATAGGCTGCAGCAACAGGTAGCGATGCAGGAGAGACTGATAGAGTCGAGTAAGGCCTTAACTGAGGAACTGAAAGCGCAGGCTCTTGCATTGCAACAGGGAGCAGGGGCGGATAGAGACCAGGTTCGCTGGGAGAGGGAGACTCCTGAGCATAACCTCAGGAGCCCTAGTACCAGAGGCCTTTATCTCTCTCAGTCCCTGGACTCTGCCACCCCCATGTCCCCTGGCGCACATGAGCACCGGGCCACAGGGATGGCAGATTACTATCCAGCCAGAAGCATGGGGCTCATAGGCCAGTACCTCCCAGGAATGGATGGGCGGGCATCCGGGTATGGGCACCCAAGCACAGTGCAATTTAGTGGGGAACCCCAGGAGAATAGGCCCATTAAGGGCATCCTGAAAACTTCTGCCCAGTTAGGTCAGTGGGGGGGTACCCATCAAATCCTGGCAGCAAGGAGGAATCTGAAGACTCCTCTGAACGGCGTGGACACAGGAGACCAGGTCCCCACATTCTGCCAGCCATTCCCAGGCTCGCAGAATCCGGGAAAACCTGGAAGATCAGAGAGGAACATCTGGGAGCAGTGCCTCTGTGTCAGAGGATGAATGGACCAGGGTTACCCAAACCAAAAAGGCCAATAAGGCAAAAAGGGCCTTGCTTAAAGACCCATTGAAACAGATTAAGGCAATCAGGAGTGTCATCACGCCTTATTATAAGAACGCCAAGTACTCTGTTTGGGAACACTTGGAGCTCTATGAGCAAATGATGGAGACTTTTCATTTGAAGGACAGCCAAAGCTGTATCCAATATGTAAAGTGGACATTCTCCCCAGAGTACTCCAGTTTCTTTGCGGGGCTGGAGGACCAAAATCATTCAAGGTGGTCCACCTATAGGGCGGCCATATTAAAACATTTTTCTGTTCACAGAAATCCACAAGAGGCTTGCAAGGCAGCCTACAGTTTGCAGTGTGGGGAGGATCAGGCCCCACAAGAGTTTATGCAAGAATTAAAGCGTGCTTTTGCACAGACCACCAGAAGGGTGCGCACAGACAGCAGAGAATTTGTCAATACATTTTTCCATGCCTTGCCCAAATATATAATGACCCAGCTCGTGAGAGATTTTCATGAGAAAAGATCTTTAGACTGGGTCATTGAACAGGCTACCCGGATCTATGAGGTGCAGAAGCCCATAGAAAATAAAAGCAATACCCAGAAAAATCCCAAAACCAACAGCACCCCTGCTGCTGCAAAGGTGGCAGAGGTAAAGGTCACCCCCGTTTTGGATTTGGAGATGGGGGGCCCTAAAAACCTACCTGCACCTAATAATTCACAGCCCAGAAGGCCCTCGGGCCAGTCACAGACAGGGAGTCGAGGAGGTAGTCCCAAAAATGGGGTCCCCCGCTCTCCTGACTATGTAAGTCCCCGCTATAAGGGAAACCGACCAATCCTGGGCTATGTGTGGACTCCTCCAGCCCAAGGGGGGGATCCGGCCAAGCACCTAACCCAGGGAACTTCCCTCCCAACTTCCCCCAGGAGGGCAGAAATTCTCCAAATCCTGGGCAGAGCTTTTTCCCAGGTATCCACCCAATTTCCAGCCCCAAAATCATCCATCCTTCTTTCCCCAATTCCCTGAGCTCAGACAACCTAATCCGGGAGAGGGGAGGCCAAGGGTGGAGGGGTACCAAAATCTTCCCAACCAGGGGTACTACCAGAGAAGGGATAGCTACCCTTCCCGGGATCAGCCCAGGGGAGAAAATAGAGCCCCGTATCAGCCTGAGCGGGTTTCCCAGTTAGAGCGCCAGGTCCAAAATATGGCACGGGATCTGGGTCACATAATGAGGGCTAAACAGAACCCTCAGATGAGCATGCCACCGCAGAATGCCCCAAACTCTGGACCTGGTGCTCCAGAACAATGACGAGGGCAGCACCCCGATAACACACAGGTTCCCAGGGAGGAGGGACAAGGGGAAGGGGGGTGTAAAGCCTTGGAGGAAGCTTCCTTCCCAACTTGTAAACAGCCCCTGGAAAACCAGGAACCAGAAACAAAATCTCCTGCCCCTGAAAGCCCGCCTCCCAAGGAGCAGAGGGGGGGTAGGAGAAACAAAGGACCCAAACAGACCCACTTTGTGGAGGAGGTTCAGGTCTTCCAATTTGAGGGAGAGGGATCCTCAGAAGATCCTGGGAAAAGGATCTTCTCCTTCAGAGATGGGGGAACTCCTCCCAAAGAAAAATGGGTCCCAAGGGATGTCAATTCAGACTGGGGAGATATGGAGACTGAGCTACCGCCACCCATCATCTCATCCCAGAACCCACAATACCAAAATCCCCTGGTTCAAACCCATCCTGGTGACTGCCTCCAAAAAGGGAGGGGCGGCCCGGAACCGGAACCAGGGGAACCCACAATGGCTCTGATCTCCAGTTGCCAACTTTTTCTTTCAGATTCCCAAGGTTCTCCACAGAATTCTGCCCAAATCTCTTCGCTAGCAATGTCCAAAACCAGAAAGTTAGCCCACCAGTTGTCCAAAAATGTTCATTATCTGTGCCCCCTTGAGGAGAAGGAGGGAAGATATTATGCCCCGGTACAAGTACAGGGGCAGGGTACAATTTTGGCACTGGTGGACACTGGATCCCAAGCTACCCTTCTGTCCAAAAGGGCCTTTGATGAACTAAATGCAGGAAGGAGGGAGAATTACTGTATTCCTCTCACCTCTCTTCCTGGACAACTGCAGAACTTTGACGGGAAGGAAATTCCCATTGAGGGGACTGCAGACTTGGACATTAAAATTGGGCGACACAAGTTGAAACACCCGGTCATAGTAGTGACTCCAGAGGGCACCCCTTGTTTACTAGGGAAGGACCTTCTGAGAAGGTTGTCACCTCTAATAGATTGTGTAAACAAGGTACTCTGGACCCAGACTAGCCGACCAATAAAATTAAAACAGAGTGTCAACCATGTTAGTTTAAACGGCACCTGCCACATGGTTGAACAAAAATCTGACCAAGTAGAATTTCACTTCCAGAACAACCAGATTCCAGACGTGACAGTAATAGTAGTAGGACAACAGACTGGTGATGGGGGGGTCTTCTCTATTTCTGAAAATCAACCTTCCTTCCAGTTTAAGGTGGTATTCCGCACTGGAAGGAAACACCCTGAAATTCTTTACTAATCCACAATCAGAAACTCCCACTCCTATAGTCCAGAAAGATGTGAAATCAGCTCAGAGCCTGGCTGATATTCAGCAAATTGGAGAGCAGTTGTTCATCCCTGTTCAGTTAAATGATGGGAAGGACTCTGTTCTCACTCGAGTGTGTGTGAACAACGGTAAGAGCGTCATCAGCGAAGCCATGTTCTGCCAACTCCCAAAAGATCCAGCCATTCCCACATTCAAACTGATTGACAAATGGGAAATGGACCTGGAAGCACCTAATTCCAAACATCTCCTGCCAAGCAGGTGTATGCTCAAAATCTCCATTGGCAACAAGAGCATAGTCCAGAATTGTTGGGTCGTGCGAGATGTCACTGCCGCCTTTTACTTAGGCAGTGACATTCTCAATCGCTTTGCCATTAGTTTCGACCTAATAAACTTCAAAGCTTGGTCCCGATTAGCGGACAATCCCATGGGCTTTGATGATCCAGAAAAAGCATTTAGGTCAGCTCAATTGCTACCTTCTGCAGTTGAAATTCAGATCAAAGAGGAAGTCACCATCCCAGAAAGGACCCGACAATTCTCCCTGGAAGTGAAAGTTAAAAGAGGACAACATTTGAAAAACCCTGATGCTTACATACATCTAAACGCTTCTCTCCAACAGCAAGGGTTGGGGGTAAACCCAACTCCATTAGTCAACATAGAACATGACACCATTCTAATAGAGCTGGATAACAGCGACTTAAAGAGTATTACTCTAGCCGCAGGCACCATTATTGGAATGGTGGTTAATGACCGACATTTTTCCATCGATTTAGGAAATGAACTGTTAGGACCAATCCCCAAGGACTGTTTTGACAGTGACAGTGATGACAATACAACACCAGACAGGATTTTTACCCGGCATGGGGGGAACTTCCTGGTGTACACTTCCTGCCCCTATGGTAAGGAAGATGTGACTTGTGACTTCAGGAGGGATGAGGTGATTTTCCAGGTCCATGAGGGTTGCCTTTCCCACCTGAGGCCTCCAGTCCAAATCAGCACTCTGACCAGGGACTTTTCCACCCAGCTGGAGGAGGCCGCTGAGATAGCCAAACCAGAAGTCTTTCCAGGCTTCAGGCAGATGGTGGAAGAGATAGTCAACCTAGCTGATGCCTGTGTGACTCTGGAACAAAAGCAAAAGTTGAAACAAGTTTTCTTGGATTTCCAAGATCTCTTTGCGGTAGACTCATATGACTGTGGACGCACTGACATCCACACAACAACAATCCAACGGACCCTGGCATGACTCCTGTGTTTGTGAAGCAATATCGCTTGCCTCTCGCATCAATGGAGTCCCTTACTGAAATAATTAAGAACCTTGAGGTCCAGTCCACAGCACCTTCAATAATCCGGTGCTGGGAATATTGAAGCCAAACGGCCAGTGGAGACTCTGTACTGACCTTAGGGAGCTCAACAAACGGGTCCATACTTCCCGATGGCCTCTGCCCTACATTGACCAAGGGCTGGCCCAGATCCAGGGGTCACAGGTATTCACTGCAATAGACCTGACCAATGGATACTGGACTGTGCCTGTCAGTAGGGAGGACCAATACAAGCTGGCTTTTACCTTTGGGGGCCAGCAGTACACATGGACCCGGACTACCTTCGGATACCTCAACTCTGGCAATGAATGCAACATTTTCCTACACAAGGCCATGCCCGACCTGGGTGCCAGGGGTAACCTGGCTTATGTAGATGATGTCCTCATCAAAGGTTCATCTGTGGAGGAACACATAGCGGAGATCCGTTATGTTCTGACGCAGTTGAGGGCCGCCGGAGCAAAACCTTCCTTTCAGAAAGCACAGTGGTGTAGAACCCGTGTTAATTTCTTGGAGCATGAGATTACTCCTCAGGGTCTCTGTCCCCAGGAAAAGAAGGTGGAAGCACTCCTGAAACTGAAAGACCCCACAACTCTGCGGGAACTAAGGAGCCTCCTTGGACTGACTAATTACAGCAGAAAGTTCATTGAGGGCTACGCAGAGATCACCAGACCCCTGATTCATCTCCTGAAGGGGTGGGGTCAAGTGGGAATGGGGTCCAGAACAATCCGAGGCAGTAAGACAACTCAAAAGAAGCCTCTCACAAGCGCCTTGCCTAGCTTACCCTGTCAGAAACAAGGAGTTCTTCCTGGAGACAGGGTTCTCTAATACGTGCTTGACGGCAGAATTATACCAAAAGCATGACAAGGTCAATAAAGTAATCTCCTATGCGAGCAAAACTTTATCCTCTGTGGAGAAAAAATTCAACGATTGTGAGAAGGCACTCCTGGCAACGGTGTGGGCATTGAAGAATTACCGCTCGTTTATCCAGGGGGAACACATCATAGTGGAGACCCCACACCAGCCTCTGCAATATCTCCAAAGTGACAGAATCCGGGCCGGAAATGTGAGTAATTCCCGAATTACTTCCTGGATTCTGTCAATGCAAGGCTTTCCTGTGGAGGTCAGATATGGCCAAAACAAGAAGAGTCCCCTCGCGCAAGGTCTGGCTCACTTGCATGATTGTGCCAGAGAAAACTGTCTCGAGAACGAAAGTCTAAAAATCAAGGACAACACGGAGGCATACCTTAATTCCCCACACAAAGTCTTTGAAGAGGACAAGTGTGAGGGAATGCCCACTGTCTATGTGGATGGATGCTCTTACCATGTTGACAACAACGGGGAGAAAGAACTGGTGGCCGGCGTAGGGAATGCATGGGTGAATGAGTCCCCAGAACCCTCCGCTGGATACAAAATTGGTCCCCGAAGTAGTCAGGTGGCAGAATTGATGGCTGTGCATCAGGCCATCCTCACTGCTGTTCAGCATCAACTCCACGAACTGGTCATAATCACAGATTCGGATTATGTACGGAACAGGTTCGTGGAGCACCTGGTTAATTGGAAAACCAGAGGCATGTTATGTGCTAACAACAAACCCTTGAAACATGGGAAGTTGATCCAAAACATTGATGATCTGGTCACCTCGAAGGGGATGACCATCTATTGGAAGAAGATCAAGGGTCATTCCAAAATAGAGGGACCAGACAAAACTGGAAATGACTTAGCTGATCAGCTGTCCAAAACCGGGGCCATCCAAGGGGATCTAATTGAGATTGAGTCCCTGTTGGGGGAAATCCAGGTCACTGCTATCACTAGGTCCCAGACAAATGCTCACAATGACCTTTCAATTGCACAATGGAGTAAGGAGACCCCTGATGCTGATTTGATTACCACTCAGAAGGGGGATCCAATAATTGGTAAATTTTACCAGCACCTTGAGGACCCTGAGAACTTTCCCCTGACGGATACCGATTACATTGGGAAAGAGGACCTAAGAGTGTTGATGAAATGTCCAAAAATGTTCCGAATCCAAGACGGTTTGCTGGTAAGGAAATCCAAAGCTGGCCACGATCAGTGGGTGGTTCCTACCTCATTCCGAAGGCTGATGTTAAGTCACGCCCATGATGCGGCCACCGCCGGTCATAGGGGGTTTCACACAACACTGGAAATCTTAAGAGAGGTTGCATACTGGCCACACATGGGGCAGGACCTTGACCAATACTTGAAGGGGTGTCTTGTGTGTGCACAATTTCAGCTATCATCCTTCACGCACCGTGCACCCCTCCAAAAGAGGGGGATTACACTGCCATGGTCAGATTTGCAAATCGACTTTGTAGGCCCTGTAATCCGCTCGTCTAGAGGAAACAAGTACATGTTGACCGTTACATGCTTGTTTACCAAGTGGGTGGAATGTCACCCAGCCCCAAACTGCAAGGCAGAAACCGCAGCTGCCCTGATGATTAACCACATCTTTTCCCGTTTTGGTCTACCTCAAAGGATTGAGTCAGACAGGGGTAGCCACTTCACCAGTGAAGTGATGACAAAGATGTGGGAGATACGGGGGGTCAAGAGAAAGCTACACATTGCTTACAGGCCAGCTTCTTCTGGAGCAGTAGAACGCTACAACCGGACAATTGTGAGCATCTTAAAAAAGTTTGTGGCAGATTCTGGGCCAAGTTGGGATATCCGATTACCTCTGGTCCTAATGGCCATCAGATCTACCCCTTCATCTGCAACCAAAATGTCACCATTTGAGTTGATGACTGGACGCAAGATGGTGCTTCCTCAGCATTTGCTCTACAGGACCCAAGAGCAGACACTAATAAATGCCTCCACAACTCATGAGTATGTGGAGAATTTAAGGAAACACCTTCAACATGCTTTTGCCTATGCTCAGCGGAATCAAGAAAGATCAGCCGAGAGTATGAAGACCCACTATGACCTGAAAACTTCCAGGAAGGAATATCAGGTGGGGGACCGGGTCTATTTATACAATTTCCAAAGGAACCAGGCCAAACAGCGAACATTTTTGCCTATATGGAAGGGACCTTTTGAGATTATAGACAAGATCTCCCCTGTGGCCTACAAGATCCACATCCCCAAAGGCGGTTTGGCAGAGGGGGAAGACACGTGGGTCCACATTAACCAGTTGAAGTGTTGCCATCCCAGGCACACTCTGCAACAACTGGAGGAATCCTCTGGAATCCTAGAGGGTACTGTCTCAGATTAATTCAGTTCTAACTTAAAATATCCTACATATCGCCTATCAAATTCTGAGTTTCTCAATGTGGGTGTTTTGGTTTTTGAATGCAAAAAGAAATGTGCATGTTCATATGTTTTGGCTATAAATTTATATGCCACCCCACTATATCAATGGTGGGGGAAAAATGTCTATGAATAGGTATTGCCGCTCTTCCTTTGTCGTCCTAGGAGAAAGAAAACCTTGAGACTGGCCAGGGAGGACGATCCGGAGACCGGGAGCAGAGACGCAAGGGGCCCGGGGTACCGCCCAACCCTTCCATCAGGACCGGCGAGGAGAACCGATCGATCCGACCGGATGGAGAAAAAGATGCTGAACTGTGCCATCTATTGGAAGAAGATGAGAACATCCCAGATCTTGCGAGTTCCATCAGTGAAACAGAATGGCCATCGCAAGAGGGGGGCTTGTGGGATGTTTTTACCCATGCATCCGAGCCCTACCAAAAAAAAAAACTGTGCATTACTGGCATTGAAAACATCATGATGGCCAGAGCTTCCCAGAAAATGCACAGGGAAATGCATGAAGAATAGGCTGCCACCCATTTTTGCCAATGTTATGGGCACAGAAGGGCACTGGCTAAAACCACCATGGGCTACCCACACAGTAGCCTGAAACCATAGGGAATGGCAATGCTGATTGCCAAAAGCAACCTAGAACTGTGGGGATTTCATTTTCTTAAATCCCAAAAATGGTTGCATTACCAGTACTCACCACTATCAGAAAGCCGGCGTTTTAAAACAACACCAGACATTTGTGTAAAACTGAATAAATGAACCCAAAGCAGGCCAAAGAAAGACTTACTGAGAGGTGGATACAATGTAAAGTTATATTCTAAGTGACTTGAAGGTTTATAACAAGACTGGCTGAGCTATGCATGTCAGAACCCTAACTGAAACTGGATTAAAACCACCAAAATCGAAATGTTTAAATTAACTGAGTGACCTACTTTTGAGTGTCACATAGTTTGTAACTGTTAAAATGTCATAGTTTTGAACTTAGAATCAGCATTCTAGCTGCATGTGTAAAAATTGTTAGTTTATTTGAATGCAGAAAACTGGGTAACTAGAAGTGACATTAGCTGGGGCCTGGCTTAAGGAACTGAATTCTGCCTGACATCTACCCCCACAGGAGTTAAAACCTGCTCAGCCACTCTTCCCTTTGCCAAAAGGAGTTGTCACCTCTCTGATTAGATTAGGGGTGGAGCAGCTACAGGGAGTTGAACAAAGGCCTGTCCTGGGCCCAGGCAGAGGGTTTATTGGGGGGAGGCCATAAATGGCTTCCTCTTGAACAATGGGCCTTCCAGGGCCCAGGCAGATGGTTTATTAGGGGGACCGTAAAATAGCTTCCTCTTGGCAGAAGCTGGGAGGGGCAGGGTCTCTGAGCTTGGCAGAAACTGGATAAACTGGTTTATCCACCATGTGACCTGGGAAGACACACCCCTGTTGGCCAGAATATGATTTTAAGAAAGATGTATAACTCAGGGTGCGGACTTGTCAAAATTATTTAAATGATACCATAATTCTTGTGATTTTTCTGTGCACGTTTTAAGACGCGTTGGGAATTTGTGTGATGTTCTGGGGCAAAACCCTGCTATTTATGTATACTACAGACTCTGTGTTTAAGCTAGAGACATGGGAGTTTACTGGAGTATGTTGCAAAACCCACTAAAAAGCACAAAATGTTGCCATTTCTGAATGCAAGCCCCCAGGAAGAGCAGAGTTTTAACAGGGTATACCTCATGTGATATGTGATGGGTGCATGTAATTTCAAACCATTGTGTATCTATGAAATATGTCTTTAGGTCAAATATAGATTGTGTGTAGTTTGACAGGGGAGTGTCCTTTCTGCAAGCCATTAAATGACATTGCTCTGACACTCCACTTCTTTTCCCCAATCAAGAGAGAAAGGAAAGCTTGACCAATGGGCAGTTGAGAGAGGGGCTGGCTAGTGATGCTGCACACACACCCACTTTCAAAAGACAAAAAAAGAGCCACTGGAAGCTAGAGAGGACATTCAATTCCATTTGCTGCGGAGCATGCTGATCGACGACTTCACATCCAGAGATCCAGACTTCAAATCCATCAATCTCCAGAAAGCAGAGCAGTACCCAGAAAGCAGAGCTGACCCAGACCGCTGTTCGCATAACCAAAGAGCTGACCCAGATCACTGTGAAATGCCGAGACCAGAACCGGAGTCCAGTCCAAAACCTGACCAGATCCGTGGCGAGGCCTATTTCTAAATATATTGTGAGTACCTAGCAGAACGGTGCAGAACCAATCACTTAGTTAAAATAATCTAATCCAAACTATTTTAATCTAAGTAGAACTGCCTCCTAACTGTCACCTGTCATTTGCAAAGCTGTCACCTGTCATTTTCTAGCTGCAAGCTGTAACCTGTCGCTTTGAACTTTTAAAATTTCAAATCCGAAAAACTACCTTTATTTAATCGTCCGTATCTCTGGAACCGTTTGTGCTAGCAACTTGGTTTAACTTTCCTCTGAAAGCTTAGAATCTCAACTTTTCAACAAGCCTCTCTGTATTCACGATTCTCGCACCTGCGAATTGTGCCGCGATTTGCGATTTGGCCCGATTTCTTTAATTGTAAAAAGATAGCTGCTTTTGCCTGAACTACTAAATTTCGTTTGCCTCTTAAGAACCATCCCTGAATCATTGCTAGAGTGAGCCTGGACTAATATTAACTAGATACCACTCACCCTGAACCTCCTGAAGGGAATTAAAAGCATTTTCAGCATATTTCTCACTGCATTGTCACCATATTCAAAGCACTTGGGTCTGTGTTTCAAAACTCCTATCTGTTGTATAAGCTGCTGGGGGGGAAATGAACTGAATTCTATTTGATTGCATTCCTAAGAACTGAGTCCCATTCTATTCATCTCCTTACATTGCATTAAGGAGGGGGTGAATTGTCCAAGAAAGTGATTACAGTGTCTTTTGCTGAAATCCAAGTTATTTTCTGTACTGCATTTCATTCCACATTGCATCCCTTTGAAACCATAAAAGTATTGTTGCTATCTTATCCATCCTATAACCACTCATCATTGATTATAAAGAAGTGTGCTAGTGCCGGACTATCCATTATTGATTACTGCTCAGATTAAGTGTGATATTCAATTATTAATTTATTATAAAGTGTGATATATATATATATTGTTTAAATTATCAAATAAACCTTTTAAATTTGCAAACCAGAACTACTTCTTGGCTCAGTGGGGTAAGGGGGATTACAAGAGAGGGGTGTTATATAGGGGTAGTCATCCAGAACTCATGAACTGGACATAAAGATATATCAATAAGGGTTTCCATTCAGTATCCCAGACTAGGCATTGACTTAGTTGTAGTGTTGAATTGAATCCCCTTACAAATGAGACAACAGTCTTACTAGGCCAGGTGCCATTGAGATCATGCAAGTACAGGGGAGGGGTAAGAGGGAAGGGGAAAAGTGCAGGGGGAAAGGGGAGGGGGCAGTGCAGTATATAGGATTCAGGCCCCAGAGCATGAAACGCCCTGTGAACCAAGCACAAAGATTTAAAATGTACGCACTTGGCCACTGGGAGCCAGTGAAAACAAGCAAGAATCGGGGAGATGCGATCCCTAAAAGGGGAGCCAGTGGCCAACCACATTATCCCCATTCAATTTGAGCCAATTGTTGGTCATCCAACTCTCTACGGACCCAGACAGTCCCTTAACTGAGCTGCATGGGAGGGGAGGACCAGATCAAGATGGAATATGATCTGGGTATCGTCCACATAAGAATAACAGAAGAAGCTGTGGGAGCGGATGAGTGCAACAAGAGGCTGGATGTAAATATTAAACAGGGTAGGGGAAAGGGCAGAGTCTTGTGGAACACTGCATACCAAAGAAGAAGGTGCAGAACAGAAAGGAGGAAAAGAAAGGGGTCCAGAAAGATTATAGAGAAAAGAACGAAACAATGACAGAGTCACCCCAGATATCCCTGCTGCTGAGAGCCAACTGAGCAGGATGGAGTGGTTGATGGTATCAAAAGCAGCTGAAAGGTCTACACAAATCAGTGCTGCCACTCCACCCTGAGCAACGGAGTAAAATAAATAAAGACAATAAATAAAAGTATGGCCAGCTGGTGGCAAGTGCAAGGGTAAGTGCCAACATCAGGTGTCAAGTGCTAGTAGAGGCTGTAGGGATACAGACACAGTCCCTGAGTGCAAGGATTGCCAGGGGGGCAGTGCAGGAGTGCAACTGGTGGGGAGGGGACCTGGGCCTGAAATCAGAGGGTAGCCAGGTAACCAGTGCAGTTTAGATTCAGCCAGTTGATCAGCAGGTGAGAGGAGGAGAGAAAGCAGAAGCAAAGAGCAAGGTCTTTCGGTGCTTCCTGAACCAGAGGTGGTTCTCCTCAAGTTTCAGTGAGGCTGTTCCAGAGGGAGGCCCTAGCAGAAGAAAGAGATCTACCACCAGCTCGCTGCTTGGAGACGCGACTAACCCTGAGGGAGTTGGAGGCGGATGAGCAAGAGCTCGAGAAGGAAGACATTTGAGAAGAGAGAGTTGAAGGTATTGAGGTCCCAGACCACAGAAGGCACTGTGGACAATTCAGAGGGTTCTGAACTTAATCCACGCCACCATTGGGAGCCAGTGCAGAGATTTCAGTCCTGGAGAGATACAATCCCTGGTCTTGAGGCCAAGGACAAGTCTTGCAGTCCTGTTTTGGATGAGTTGGAGAGGGCGGAGAGTAGAGGCAGGCAGATTTAGAAAGAGGCTGTTGCAGTAGTCCAGCCTAGATAGAACCAGATCTTTGGAGATATTGAGCCTCTGGGGGAAGGAGAGGAAGGGAAGAATACCTCTGAGGAGGTGCAGCTGGTAGTGTGACTTCTTAGAGAAGTCAGAGATGTGAGGAGAGAAGGAAAGTGTGGAATTGAAGAATTTAAGATGAGCCTGAGGTTTTTAGCCTCACAGGTGGGAGCAGGAAGAGGGTCAGGAGAGGCCGGCCAGAGAGTGACAGGAAAAAAGGGAGCAGGTGTGCCGATGAGTAGAATCTCAGTCGGACTGGCATTAAGACAGAGATCATTGGCGGCATACCACTCCTGGATGGCGGACAGTCAGAGATGAGAGTTGGAGAAGAGGTGGCAGAAGGGAGCCTGAAAATGAGTTGAGTGTCATCCGCATAGCACTAAATGTTGGGGCAGAGAGTGGAAATGCAGTGGGCAAGAAGTGCCAGGTATTGGTTGAACAGGCAGGGATAGAGGTTAGACCCCATAGAATCCCCCTTACATGGATCGATGGAGTTCCATAGGACTCCATGGGGGGATTTTGCGGTATTACCGGCACCGGTGATACTGGTGCCGGTAATACCATACTTTTTTGTTGGTGGGGTGGCAGAATTAACTCCAGCTCTTAGCTGGAGGTAATTCCAGCCACCAGTGCAGAAACGTGCCGGTAAACGGAATTACTGGCAAGTAACGTCTGCACAGGAAAACATATAATGAGGCTCCATCCTGACGCTTGCAGATGACAGCATCACAATATCTTCAAAATCACAATCTTTTTCACTGAATCACTGCCAGGGTCTGATTGACCCAACATGCATTCGGCCAATCCCCAAATGAGATTAGACACGGATGTGGGCTGTTCTTTTAATGCTCGTATGTGCTGTTTTTTTTACGCTAGTGTGGGCCAGTCTTATATTAAATAATGCATGCTCCCCATGGCACTAAAAGCAATTTAGTGCAATGCGGGCAGCTTGCATTTCAATGCCAGATCTCTGGCTAGGGCCACGTGGTGTGAGGAAGGCAATCACTTTTGAAGTGTTCGCATTAGGTGAGAGCACGGCTCATTGAAATGCACCAGCCGGGCCTCCCTAAAATGGGGATTGTAGACTCATGTCGTCCAGTCTGTGCTTTGTATCTGAGGGTTAAGTCTCTGGCCCCAGAGACTGACAGAGTCTAGGGACACCCACAAACAGCCGGGAACATCACAGCCACGCAGCATCTGCAAGCAGCAATTCACAGGTGCCATCCAATCAGAAGGGGAAATGAAGCTACAGAACTGTCTATGGAGGATAAATATTGCAAAGCAGCAGGGCAAAGCATAAGAAGTATATTAATGTATCCCTATGATTATGTTAGTGTACCACTACACTCGCTGCACAGGGCAAAGGCTGGCAACTTCGGCAATCTACAGCATGCCAACAAAAGCTGGATCAACCTTGTCCTCTGACTGTTGGAGCAGTGTAGTTCTCTTCTACAGGTATGAGTGCCAGTACCTGCTGCAAGTTGGCCAATGGCAAAACGAGCTTTGCATTGCAACCATACAGCTACGGATGGAGATCTTGCTATGTGTAAGGAGCATGCACTGGAATAAAACCTGTGTACCTTTTATTCCAGACAAGCGCTTTCATCAAATGTAAGCATTTAGTCTCTTCCTGTTTCTGATAAAGCATGGTTGTACTTCGACAAATAGCGTGGCATCACCTTCACTGTGGTTTATTTTGTGTACAACGTTACTCAAGAGAATGGTTCTGAAAACCAATCCCATACATACACGTCACTCGTGAGCTCTGTCTGCAGCTTGGAGTTACCCGCCCCCTGTCGCTGATTTAAGGTTGCCAGATCACAGAGTTACATTTGGAGATCCTGGTATGTATCAGAGCTTGAATGACAAACAGCACGACATCACAGTGCCTTACTTTCATCCGCAGTGTTAATCAAAGTCGATAAAGAGCATGCAGTTCTTAAAATCCCACCAAATGCACATTTCACTATGGGTGCGCTCTGCAGCCTAAAGACGCCTTCCGTTGTCTCAAATTTAAGGGTACCATAGAGATGGGCACTCTTTCTCCTGGCCTCATACTTGGTTCCCTTATTCTGAATGCTGGAGGGTAAGGGGCGCTGGTCACATCCTGATTGCAAGCATTTTCTGGAAGCAAAGTGCCATGCATCGGATAGAACTAAAGCACTTACCACACCTCCTTTAATTTCAAAAGGAATAGTTCATCTCAGGTTGCAAAATCTATCCTTAAGAGCCACTGGATATTAGCAATTCCCTTCACCAGGGTGTATCCTTCTGGCAAGTGCCAAAGGATCTAGCACCACGTCATATTACTTATGGGAGCATCAAGGTAGTTCCTGTCTGTTCTGATTGATGGCAGTTCTAAGCTTGAATGTATTTACATCAGACTGTGGGACAGCTAGAGAGCGCCTATATAAATGCTTCCTGAAATGTCCAAGAGAGACAGTGAAACTCCATGGACAGAACATTGAAAATATTTCGTCTTCGTCACTACTTTCATTCTTTTCTTTCTATTGTGTCACGTTTTCCACTTCCCTTAACTCCCTTGCCAACTGATACGGTTCTATGTCATTTTTCTGAATTTTGAAGTCCGTACATCAAAAAGACGATTTATTTTAGTCGATTTTGTGTGGCCCTCAATATGTGGGAAAAGCACATGTCAGAGTTTATTTTTTTTACACTCCTCTGACGCTCAACCGGCTCCTCCTCTGTCTCGCCGTGCCTGTCAGCCCCTGTGTGCACCCGTGTGCGTCGCAGGGGCTGACAGTTTGATTTAGAAAGACCACTCTGTGCGTCACAGAGGAGTCTTTTAAATTGATCTTTTTTGTAATCGGTAAAAAACGCTTTTTTGACGTAATACCCTGATAGTGCCTCCTTGTGATGTGTTCCTAAAACTGGGTTTAGGATGGTGCTATTTAGCACAAAGTTCAATTTAAGTGAACCCCTTCCTGAAAGTTATCTAATGTCACCACTGGAAGAAGTGTTAGGGTAGCTGGATCCATTGTACTCAGCGTGTCATCACTTGGTTTTAAAACATCTTAAACGCAAACCTTTATATTCTAGCAGTGCTGTATATCATACGCTGACTTATCACTCTCTCTCTACACTCTCTTTCTATCTCGAACTGTCTGTCTGTCTGCCTGTCTCTGTGTGTTTTCTCTCTGGGGGCGAGTAATGCTGTTAGGTGCTCTCTGTCAGTAGAGTGTCACTGTTTTGCTCTTTTGATGTAGTGTTATGTTAACAGACATTTGTATAGCACCTTCCAGAAACGGTATGGTCTCAACGTGCGGTAGGTTGAATGCCCTCCGCGACCATAGGTAAGTGTACATTGTCAGAGAAATTAATAGTGCACTAGTTATGTGTGCAGCTAGGCCCTGTTGTTGAAGTGCATGAAAAGAAGTAGTAGAACTATGTTCACTGCTGGCCTGCCCCACTCCCCACAAATCCCATCACCACGCACCCTCCCTTGCACAATACAAACCCCAAAACAAATGCACCCGCTGTTTAAAGGGACGTTCAGTGCATTGCACTGAAGTGCAAGTTTCAACTGCTTCCTACACTTTTATTTCATAACAAAACTATTCCAGAATTCTTTATTTTTAAAATAAAATATATAGGAACAAGAAAACTTAATTTAAAGAAAGTCGAGGAGTACCACTCCCACCCACCTCCACCACTGCCTAGGCCGGATTTATTGTGGGGGATAGCTGCATTCTAATGAACGTGGTGCTGTGCAGTCAGTAGGGTATGTGGAATTCTGTGTGCAGCTAGGCCACATTTATCTTAGGGGATAGCTGCACTCACGCTCATTGTGATGTGCAAGGGGTACAAGATTATGTGTGCACCTAGTGCGTTTCTCTCTTTTCTGTTAGGGTGCTCTGGCTCTCCCTCTACCTTTCTCTCTCTGTCTCTATCTCTGTGTCATCGTAGTCTAGTGTAAGTGCTCTCTCTGTCAGTATGTTATCCATTTTGTACACAGAAAAAAGAGGGTACAGTGCAGCGTATTCTGGAAGGTAGCAGGACGCTAGAAAGACTTACAGAGCAGAAAGCCACAGTTTAGCAGCTTAACACAAACTATGCAAAAAAACAGGGTTTGTAAGAGCTGCGAAACTGCAGATGACCAACAGCAGAGTGCAGAGCATTCCATAATTTGGCAGTCGCCACTGAGAAAGCCTGGACACCAATTCGGGCATTACGAAATCTGGGGACAGAAATGAGAAAAGAGTCCTTCAAACGAGGGAGACGAAATGGGCACATAGGGAAGAACTTGAGCTGTAAATATTCAGGCCCCAGAGCATGAAACGCCCTGTGAACCAAGCACAAAGATTTAAAATGTACGCACTTGGCCACTGGGAGCCAGTGAAAACAAGCAAGAATCGGGGAGATGCGATCCCTAAAAGGGGAGCCAGTGGCCAACCACATTATCCCCATTCAATTTGAGCCAATTGTTGGTCATCCAACTCTCTACGGACCCAGACAGTCCCTTAACTGAGCTGCATGGGAGGGGAGGACCAGATCAAGATGGAATATGATCTGGGTATCGTCCACATAAGAATAACAGAAGAAGCCGTGGGAGCGGATGAGTGCAACAAGAGGCTGGATGTAAATATTAAACAGGGTAGGGGAAAGGGCAGAGTCTTGTGGAACACTGCATACCAAAGAAGAAGGTGCAGAACAGAAAGGAGGAAAAGAAAGGGGTCCAGAAAGATTATAGAGAAAAGAACGAAACAATGACAGAGTCACCCCAGATATCCCTGCTGCTGAGAGCCAACTGAGCAGGATGGAGTGGTTGATGGTATCAAAAGCAGCTGAAAGGTCTACACAAATCAGTGCTGCCACTCCACCCTGACCAGAAATACATGCCAGGTCGTCCAGCACAGGACAGTTTCCGTGCCTTGTCCGGGTTGGAATCCCAATTGAAATGCATCAAGGAGACCTGTATCGTCACAGACCCTGCACAGCAACGGAGCACCAAGGACTCAAGCAGCTTCACGAGAAGAGGCAGGAGCAACATTGGCCGAAAATTTGCTTGAATTAAAGGATCCAGCAAAGGCATTTTCAATAGGGGAATGACCAAGGCATGTTTAAGTTCAGGGGGAATCGCACCCCTAGAGCAAGACAAATTAATAGCAGAAACAATATTAGTTACAATCAATGGCAAAATGTCTTTCATGATGTTAAGAGAAATAGCATCAGTTGGCGGTGCAGATTTCATTCTGTCCATGGCAGAGAGAATATCCATAGAGGAAAAAGAAGAGAAAGTCTCCCAAGAGGGAGCCAAAGCAACCAGAAGCAGAGAAGGGGACAGACAATCAACGGTAGGCAAGGAGACCACAGGCTCATTAGTCCTTAGCTAAGACTGAATAATATCTTTGCGAATATCCACAATCTTGTGGATAAAAAAATACGCCAGAGAATCACATATATCTTGAGAAGTCGAGTCTCGAGATGGCACATTGGCAGACAGAGAGCGGAACACATGAAACAGTTCTTTATGTTGATTGATCGCATTCTCAATGTGATTGGTAAAGAAAGTGCGCTTGTCCTTGCTAATGTCCCGATGATAGCTGATGGTGATCGCACAGAAAACCACACTGTCGCCGGGAGAATGGGAAGAGCGCCACTTCCGTTCGGGCTGCCTGCATTTAAGACGCAGCAGTTTTAAGATCTTCAATAAACCAGGGCTCAGATGGGCAGCCGGGACCTCTAATACTTTTTAACAGGGTTAATAAATCAGCTGCCTTGGAAAATATCAGAGATTAGGAAGAAAGATCAAGAGCAGAACAGTTGACACATACATCTTTAATATGAGAAGCAATAGAAGAGCGGTCCTCTTACTGCCAATTATGTTTAAGTATATTATGATTACGAGAGACAGGTAAACAATCAGTGAATTTACATGTAAAATGAATGGCAAAATGATCGGCCCAAGCAACCCTATGAACAGGTGCTACTGTAATCTCAGTGATTTTAGAAAAAAACAAGTCATGGCAATTGCATAAGACATGTGTTGGCTCGGACACTAATGGGACAAGTGGCAGGTCAGCCATAGCAGCAATGAAAATAGTATTTATTTTGTATTTATTGAATTTTCTTATAGCTCTTTACAGCAAAGCGCAGTACATGAGAACAGAACGGTACATTTAAATGGAGATAAAAATAAAAAACACAACAGAGATCTGTATTTACATTAACCTTTTTAAACAGTAGAGCAAAGATAAGATCTCAAAAAGACCCGGAAATTAGAATAGGGAGAAATAGAACAAAATAAGAGAGGGGGAGCATTCCAGTGTAAAGGCGCAAGAAGAGAAACAGAGCAAAAACGAGACTGAGCACAAGGAGGGTGAGGAACAACAAGAAGGGAATGTGAAGAAGAGCCGAGTGAATGAGAAGCAGTATACAATGAGATAAGAGAGGAGAGATGTGGGGGTGCAAGACCATGGAAGGATTTAAAAACTAAGCACAGAAAATTAAATTTTAAACAGTAATGGAAAGAAAGCAATCACAGATCAATCAGAGAGGATTAAATAGAGTCACAGGGAGCAAGAAGAAATGGAACACAAATACAGGCATTGAATACAGATTTCAGAGGGACTAGATGAGGTAAAGGACATCCAAAGAGGGTGGAAGAACAGAAGAAGTGCCGGGAAAAGATTAAGGCCAACACCAGGATCTGATAGGCCTTGAAAGTCATGAAAGGATGGGCTTTCTGAATGTTATTTGAGTGGAATCGACAGGAACGGGCAGAAAGAGAGATGTGATGACTAAAGGAGGGATCAGAATCTAAATAAAGACACAGATTACGGGTCGTAGAAGAAGTAGTTAACTGAGCTGGGGGAAATGATATGAATGGAGGGGTAAGGGGAAGTGGAATGGTGGTGGAAGGAAAGAAAATAACCTCTGTTTTAGCAGCATTGAGTATCAAGAAGTGGTCCATCATCCAAGAATAAACAGCAAGGAGACAGGTGCTGAGCTTATTGTGAATATCATCAGTGAAGTGCGGGAAGGATAGAAAGAGTTGACTGTTATCAGCGTAGAAGTGGTGGGATAGTCCAAAAGAAGAAATAACACGGTGAGTGAGGAGGTATAGAGAGAAAAGAGGAAGGGACCAAGGACAGAGCTTTGAGAGATACCATAGTTAAGTGGAAATGTTTTGGAAGAAGCCCTGGCCCAAGAGAATGGGAAAGTCCTCTGGGACAGGTATGATTCAAACCAAGATAGAATAGAACCAGAAAAACCAAAAGAAGAAAGGGTAGACAATTGAAAGCATGTGGTCAACAGTGTCCAAGGCTGTAGAAAGATCCAGAAGAAAGATCCAGAACAATGAGAAGAGAGTAGTGTTTAGGGTGATGTGCAGAGTTTCGGGAATCCAGAACAGAGAGGAGAGCAGTCTCAGTAGAATAGCCAGGGCGAAAGCCAGACTGGAAACAAAGAAAAATTGAGTTATGAGAGACAAAAGTGGAAACCTGAGAGTTAACAATACATTCAAGAATTTTAGAAAGATATGTCAAGAGCAACATGGGGTGGCAATTGAAAGCAGAGGATACATCAGCAGAAGGTTTCTTTAGGATCGGGATGATAGCATGCTTACATGAGGATGGAAAGATTGAAGTGGATAGGCACAAGTTAAAAAGAATAGTAAGATATGGGACGAGTAAAGGATAGACTTAAGAAATGAGTGTGGATGGAACAGAATCCATTGGGGGAGTGAGCCCGAGCAAGGAGGAGAGAGGTCTCCTCATTAGTAATAGGGGTGAACTCTGCTAGCATCTCCCTGGGAGGGACCAGAGAAGTAGAAGGAGCTGATTGCATGATAGAAGATTCAATAGCAGATTGAAAAGAGGAGACCTTAAAGGTGAAATAAAAAGCAAGATTGGAAGCAGAAACAGTGGAGTTGATTGAATGGTCAGGGGTAGTGGAGAAAGGAGACAAGAAAGGGTTTGAAGTGGCAGCAATGTCAGAGGGATCATTGCATGTATAAATGAAATCCCCAGTCATGACCAGATTAGTATATTGCACCTGAAGATTAGCCACCAAATCAACAAATGACTCCAGGAAGGCAGGATCAGAGCAAGGGGAACGGTAGTCAATCAGAAAATGAATAACCCTTGAGGCAGACCGAACCACATGAACCAAGGGAGCCTCCATCTTGATATTAAAAGATAGAGGAATAGATGTAGACAATAAATTAGAGTTAAATATGCGTGCAACACCACCACCTGGGTGGTTAGAGACATGTAATGAGGGGAGTATATTATAACTAGCCAGGAGCATAGAGACCAGGACCAGAAGAGTCAGACAACCAGGACTCTGCAACCAGCACACAGTCTGGCCTGAGGTCTTGTAACAGATCAAAACAGTCAGCTGTGTGGGCCACTAAGGACCAGGCATGGCTCAACACACATTCCAGCTTGGTAAGGTTAGTGGAGAGAATATTGGGAATGAGGGAGATGCTGAGGGAAAAGCCAGGTGGCCAGCGAGTGCTCGATGGAGAAAGGTCAATCAGGCATTTCGGTGAGCAGGAGAGCAAGTATGATTTGCCTTTCTCACTCCATATCTCCCTAAATCTCTGTCTCTCTCACTATCTCTTTCCCGGTTGATCGCTATCTCCTTCTGTGGCTCTGTGTGTCTCTCTCTCTATTCCACTGTCTCCCTCTCTTACTACTACTAGCTGTGTGTGTGTGTGTGTGTGTATAGAAAGTGGGGAATTATTTTATTGTACTGACTTTCTAAACCAGTTACTCTTCCATATTTTTCAATGTTCATTCGTAATGATCACTTCTAATTTATATTTTCGTCATAATAGGAATGTTACACTTGTCTTACTGAGCAAAGCACTTTATCAAAACATAGAATAACCATATCAATTTTTTTGTAATATACTCTTCCAATATACACTTACGTGAAAGACGAAAGGGACATACAGGACCAATTAGGGTTCCTGCTTGCTTTGCACACAATAAAGGCCCATTTTGGGAACATAATAATGATTACAGGTTTTTATGTTTGGCAAATATTTCTGGGATGAAAGGGTTGTAGGCTGGCAATGACTAAGTACTTAATGCACACAGGGCTTAATGCACATTTACATTTTCACAACACTCGCCCTAACATTAATGTGGATTGTCAATAGTTTTCGCTACCCATGCTGAATCTTTAGAAGTGGAAGGACTCAGAGGGAAAGCTGTCTGAAAAGCCAACCCTAGAGAATTATCGATCTATAGGATTCAATGAAAATGGATTTGCGCTATTTTTCATCTGTAAAAGAAAAAATCTAGAGTTGTGATGTGGTCATGTTTTTATCTGTTACAAACAACTAGATATATGTTAAACTGAAGTCCTGATTTTCACTTAAAACATTAAATGGAATAACAAATGCGCACAGCACCTCCCTACCACCATCTTCCCCAATAGTGTGCTTCGCATAATCAGGAATCTCTGAAAAATTTGAATGTGGGCCACTTGTTGTTGTTGGCCACTTTCTTTATTTGCGGGCCAATTCGTTGGGCTGCCTGGACTTATTTCTTGTCCCAGTCTGATCCTGATCACTGCTCTGTGAACAAGTTAATTGTTATGACTTCTCTTTTAAAATCTTAAAGCTAGAAAGACATGCAGTATACCACATTGGTACAAGAGTCTCAGACTTGACTCACAAACCTTTCAAATGAAGAGAGATGATATGGAAGGCTCAGGGAGAGGGTGATGTATGATTAGGGTGGGTGTAGTCAAATAGTGGGTCTCACAAATAATGTGTGCAACTGTGTGGGCTGAATCACTGGTGGGACACTCCTGTATTCCGTGGGATGCACTGCATGAGGGTCTCATGAAGAAGCACCATTCATTTTAGTCATGCAGAGCATATCATATAGGTGAAGGTAAGAAGTGCTATGTTCCAGCTAATGGACTCTTCTTGTGCGCACACTTTCAAGGCAATAGGAATCACCCAGGTTGGGTGTGAAATCCAGATCAAGTGTGTGAGGGTATTGGTAGGAAGAGGCAGGTTTTGAGGGCCATCCTGAAGGCAAGATAGTTCTCTATGCAGCGGATGGTTAATGGGAGGGTGTTACAGATGGTAGGTGCTTGAACCGAGAAAGAGGAGCCCCTCATATGGGTTGATTTTGTTACTGGAATGACAAGAGGTAGTGCTGAGGTTTCTGTATGCCAGTAGAGTGTTGGTGATTATGGACACTGACCACTACAACAAAGGTTGTATGCAGCTACTTACGGATCCCAGATCCTACATAATCCTGGATAATGATCCACTAACTAATATCAAAGAAATTATCAAGACAAAAATTGAGAAAGCTTTTGATTTAAATTGGATTTCTGAAAAAACAAGTGAATTTCTTATCAAAAAAATTCCAGTCACTCCATTGTTTTACGCGCTGTCAAAAATACACAAAATCCACCATTTAGACCTATTGTAGCCAGCACAGAAAGCAAATTCCATCCTTTGGCATACTGGACTTCAACCTCTAGTACAAGCGACCTCTACTTACTTGAAGGACACTAATCATTTTTACAAATCTCAGACACATTCGAGATTGAGGATTCCAATCTACTTCTTTTCACTATGGATGTGAACAGTCTTTACACCTCGATTCCCCACAACGAGGGGATTGAGGCATTAGAATGGTTTCTATTACGACATGAAAACATGGTCATACACAAAATCTTTGCTATTGAACTTATAAACATCATATTGTGTAACAACTACTTTAGGTTCAATGGTCAATATTACTTGCAGATAGCAGGGACCTCTATGGGCTCTCCCGTGGCCCCTTCCTATGCAAACATATTTATGTATTTTTTTTAATACACCTATGTCTTGAAGAAACAACCTTGGAAGAGTAAGATTAAATGTTGGAAAAGATGAATTGAAGATATCTTCGGTATTTGGGCAGGTACTGAGGATGAACTCTTAGAATTTTTCGACTATCTCAATGGATGCAATGAAAGGATTACTTTCACCATGGAAATTGGTAAACCATCAGTTCACTTTTTGGACATCAAGAGGATCACCTCGGAATCAGCTAACTTACAACAGGATAATGAGGACATAAAAACAAGATTTGAAGTGAGAGCATACCCAGAGGACATACTCAATAAAACAATTATACAAGCAGAACCACTTGTTAGAAAGACCTTACTGGCAGGCAAACCAAAAAAGGAGACCAGAAATCTTATCCATACACTCAAATACTCAAGTCAGAGCTTTCAAATCAAACACATTATCCATAGAAACTGGGACTTAATCAAATCGGATCCAAACCTTAACCGGCTATATCCGGAACCACCAATGTTGGCCCATAAGAGAGGCCAAACCCTGAGAGACAAATTAATCAAAGCAGAAAAACATAAAAAACATGGACAAACTAATCGAATGAAGCAGAAGATAGGCACTTTTGCCTGCCTTAATTGCCAAAACTGCTCCAACATCATCAAGGGTGATCATATTCGTCATCCAAATAATGGAAAAAAGATTGCACTCAGAGACTTTGCGATTTGTGATTCTAAAAATGTAATCTACGCAATATGGTGGCCATGTGGCAAGTAGTGCATGGGCAAAACTAAACGCAAAGCAAAAGAGAGATGGTTTGAACACAGATCTAATATTAGAACAGCTAATAGTAAATCACCAGTATACAGGCATTTTAAAGAAAATAACCACAACATATCTCAACTGAGATTTGTGAATCTCGAGGTTGCACACCCACTACCCAGAGGGGGTGACCTTCCCAAAAAACGTGCACAACGTGAACTCATGTGGATTCATAAACTGGATGCAATGACACCATTAGGGATCAATGAGGAGTATTACTTGGCTCTCTTTCTTTGAATATGCTTAAGATTGTGAACTCCTCAAGAGACCGAAAATATCACCCTTGTGAAGTTTTTTTTGTCTATATGTTGTATTAAGATGTGTTATTTGGTACATTTTCAGCTTTACCCGAATGGACTCAAACATTGGCATCTCAATTTTTTGCCTACTGTAACATTGGTTTAGCACGTTTCAGTCCACACCATGAGCAGACCTACCATTGTTGTTCTACATTGAGAATACCCTTGACTTGTTGGGCACACTGCAATCTTTATTTTTTAACCCACTGGTACCATCAGCACACCCAGAAGGCAACCAACCTTATTACTGACCTCAAAGCCGGATTAGAACAAGTTTACGCTATTGTGACGTTACCGCCACCCTTTTTTCAACAAGGGAACACGACACAAAACTAATAGAGCTAGTACCTTTTTATATAAGTCGTATATATTTAGACCTCCGAGCGATATCTATTTTACATCCACAAGGCAGCAAACGTTATCATATGATCTGAATGTTGGTAGGACATATTTCTTCCTTTCATTTTTATAGCAAGAAGAAAGACTTTTGTTCTAAATTCAACAAACATTATTGATCTGGCTGGACTTTGTCCATTTTTAGACAGTGCTAGACTATTTATAGCCCAGTTACAAGTGGCTTTTTTTTTTATAAAAAGACGGTATGTTTACGTGACGCCATTCACGCTGTACGCAATGATGTCATGGCCTGTAATCGCATAAAAAGCTGCCATTTCCAGAGGAGCAACAGACAGCAGAGAGAGACGATCTGTGGCTGTTCTGTTCCTGGTGCTCCAGCGATCTCTACACACAAAGTAAGTTTTGACCTTTGCTTCTATGTACTTTGATTACTCATCCACAAACTTTATACTTTAATGCCCTGTCTTTTCACTGATAGGTATGCGTGGACTTATTTGGGCGACATCCTTTTCAAAACATCCGGAATATTTCTTGCTTACTTGCCTTGAGATGTTACTGCCATTGGGTAAGCCATGACCGTTTTTCGGTTCTCAAATATCTTATCCGCCCTTTAATAAATAATAATGCATTTCCTTTTATGTGTTTTTACCTAGACCAAACATCCATGAGGGGATGTCTACATAAAAAGAGCACACCAATTTGTTAATATAATCAGGACCTACTTTTGAAAATAACCATGCATCATTTTTGTGCTTCTCTCACTTATCTGACATCTTTGTATGCAGTTGCTAACCTTAATTAATAACCTCTATAAGTATAGCAATCTCTGATTAGGTGCAAAATTTCAACATCCACTAAAATCATTTTTTCAGATCTAATTCGGAGATCGAGTTGCAAAGAGTACGACACTACTTCAAGTGCTCCCTATCACCTATTGTTTAATACGGACTTGACATTGAGCCACCCTTACTCGCTAGACTCCGTGATAGATGGTGAGTTACATTTGGGTAATACCCTGGTCACAATCTATCAACTTTGTTGTAGTAAACACTGATGATATTTTCACAATTGTAGGTCAGATCCATTACTGGACGCATAATAGGAAGGACACCAGTGATCAAAACCACAGTTGAAATGTGCTTACCATTCAAACTCTGAATGAACTTATTGACAGAAAATTAAGGTTAGCATGTACAATACAATTTGAATTTGGGAAACATGTCTAGATTATACTAGAGTATATCTGATTTCACTCCAGAGAGGTGTGGCAACTGTTTAAACAACATGTTTATGCAATAACTATTTCTATGTACAATTTAGAACAGATAAGGACTTTAAGAGGATACATGATCATGGTATAAGGTTATATACATATTATGTTTTTTGAAAAATGTGGTATAATTGAAGAAATAATTGAAGAAATTAATTATTAGAAATTCTCAACTTTTTTGTAGAATGATTATGCATCTACATGCCCCTGATGAAGAGTTGTACTCGAAACACGTTGGGCCTATTGTACAATACATTTTTGTATTTAACTGAATTTCTTATTGGTCATTTTAATTATTGATGTGTTGTTTCTACATTTGTCAGTAAATTTAATCACTGTTGATGGTCTTTAATCATTAAACACAAGTTATAAAGCGGTGTAGTAGTTTTCTACACTACCACTGACAAAGGTTTTGCTTTTCTACAAGCCCTCTTGATAGTGTGTATGGGATGGGAGTTCCCTAATAGGGAAGTTATCTTTTGTTCTTAAATTCACAACCTGTATGCCAAGGTTTGTGGTTTCTCCCCTGCACCTTAAAATTCAAAAATAATCATTCAATAATAATCAGTAATTATTCCTATAACGTTTATTAAACACAGCCATACAGGTGTGCTTAGTGTAAAAAGTAGTTTTGGTGTTTATGTTTCCCTCTCCCTTATCTCCCCAGGGGACACCCTTCAGATGAGACAATTGAGAACTCTGTTCAGATCTGACTCTGCAGCAACAGGAGGAGTGCAAATTTCTGTTAAGTCAGTTTAACTCCCTGTTTTCTCTCACACCAGGCTTGGGGCCAGCATGATATCCTCACTGGTGACAGCCTACCTGTCAAAAGCAGGAGCTACAGAATGTATGATCGTATCAGAACTCATATAAAGGATGAGGTTAACAAGATGCTTAACCTCAGGGTTATAGAGCTCTCTACAAGTCCATCGGCTAGTCCAGTTGTACTAGTGCCAACAGCAGATACGAAGGAATTGAGATTCTATGTGGACTATAGAGCTCTAAATGCAGTCACAAAGATTGTTGCCCATCCTTTACCAAGGACAGATGAGCTGGTGGACAAACCTGGATCTGCCAAGTTCCTCAGCCCATTTGACTTAACCTCAGGCTATTGGCAAATAGAACTGACAGACCATGCCAAGAGGAAAACTCCACCCAAGAGGCTTATACCAGTTTAGGGTTATGCCTTTTGGACTAAAGAATGCACCTGCTACATTCCAAAGGATGGCAAACCAGGTTCTGAGTGGGTTAGAAAACTTCTACATGGCATACTTGGATGACATAGCAGTGTTCAGCCGGTCGAGGGAAGACCATCTGCATCACCTTGGATATGTATGCAGGCTCTTGAACAGGCCCATCTGACCATAAAGGCAAGTAAATGTCAAATTGGTCAGAGCAAGGGGGTCTAACCTGGACATGCAGTAGGAAGTAGTGAGAATAGGCCCTTTCCTAGCAAAGTACAAGCTGTTCAGGACTGGGCCACCACCACTACTCAAACCCAAGTGAGATCCTTTATAGGTCTCACTGGGTACTACAGAATTTTCATTGAGAACTATTGGACCATAGCTTCTCCCCTGAATGTCATCTCCTTTCCCAAATTTCCTAATACGATCAGATGGAATGAGGAGTGTGCCAAGACATTTGCAGGGCTGAAACACACCCTCTCCAAAGCTCCAGTCTTAAGAGCCCCTGATTACAACCAATCCTTTATACTACAAGCAGATGCTTCTAATACAGGGATAGGTGCAGTCTTAGGTCAACTGGATGAGCAAGACAGAGGACACCCTATTTGCTTAATCAGTGGGAAACATAAGGACTGTGAAACAAGGTGGGCAACTATAGAGCGTGAATGTTTTGCCATTGTGTGGTCTTTGAAGAACCACCAACCCTTGAGATGGTTAATGCAAATGCAGGGGGAAAATCGTAAATTACTTGATGGTCTATCAGCCTCCAAGGGTTTTATTTTACCATTGAGCATAGGTCAGGATGCAATCACCAAAATGCTGATGTTCTCTACAGGATGTGTGATTAACTGGAAGAAGAGATTCATTCAGGAGTGGATTAAATCCTCATGTCCCTTAGTCTGGGGGAGACGAGTGTTAGGGAGAATTTTCATTTCTGTGCCAATTTGCTTTACCCTTAGAGACCCCCAGATCTTTTGCTGGACGGAGGGCATTTTATTTTACTCCAGAGTGAGTGGGACCTTTTGCTCACTCATGTGTTTTCCTGACTAGGATTTTCTATGTTCCCTACTGTTTAATGGAGTCTAGTAAACTCCACAGCACCTTCTTTTGCATTGTGACACACAGCAACTTTTTTTTGGACTTCTCTTAATGTTTAACTACATTTTCTTGGGTGAACTACTGTTCCCAAGAAGAGTAAGATGACCCCTGTCTAACCTACCTTAACTTTATTTGTCAGTACACACCACCTTATTTTAATCAGGTTTTTAATACTAGTTTGTCAATTGTACAGTCATCATGGGCTCGATTTTTACTAGTGCTGCTGACACGGAAATTGCCTTTGCCAATTCAGTAAAACAAAGTAGCTCACAGTTAGCACAACAGTAACACTCTTCAAATACAGCAGTACCTCCAAACAACAAAGGGATTATGCACTTTGGACACACTTAACAACATTTCTCCATGAATGCATAAAGAAACAAAATACACTTTTACCATCTATGTACATTGATGATGCAAGATGACAACTTCCACCAGCCAAAGCATTAGCAAGTGGATTAAAAAGTAGAGGGTACTGCAGCACTAAAAACACACTGCAGAAGTACAACACTTTAAACTCACTTCTGTGAATACAGTGACATTCAACATGCAGAGAATAAACCAGGGCTCCAAGAAATCACATATGGATGGATAGACATTGAGTGCAGTTTCTTTTGTTCGTGTTTTTTTGTTAAAGTATGTTATAGTTGAAATCAAAACAACTTTTCACACTAAACACATTTTTACAGTAAAAATCATTACATCAAATATATTACATACATATAAAACTACTCTTAAATGCAAATATTTAAAAATTAAACATTCCGTTTATCTCAATACTGTAAATAGCAGTCATTTGTTTCCATGATGAAAAAGTCCATCCATTTTTTCGTAATCAATAAGAAACGTTCTGCTCAATCCTAAATTGTTAATACACATTCCAACGTTAACCATAGGTTGACCAATGCCAGAGAAAGTGACACAAATATATTTTAAGCATCTTCTCCAAAATGCATTGGAGGTAATTTCTTCCAGATCAAGTACAAATCTACCCAAATAAAATTTCATGTAAATGGGGAAATAGCAGGACAGATTATTAACACGTGGTGTAAAGTTTCTTTGGAAAGCCATGCTTTAACATAATCTACTGGTTAGATTTTCTATAGGAAGTTTCAGCCATATCCCTAGAGTGGACATAGTCAGTAATACATTCATTCTTAGCATCAAAAAATCCTCTTATGTTTAGGAGATGGGAATTTCAACATATAGTTGTGTGGCTTCATGGCATTTATTTTAATTTGTTTTATTTGTGTTAATCAACAAGATTTTTACAAAATAGAATATCAGTCATATCATTTAATTTATAGCCGAATGCCGCTGTCACGTTTGTGCTGACTCGTTAAGGGCATCTCACGGTGTATTTGCGACTTAGACGTGTTGGAGAATTGTATAAGTCGCAACAAACCAGGAGGCTCTGTCGCCCGCAATCATTCTAGACCAACAAGTCTCTTCACCCCTCAGTGAAATGTTGGAGAGGATAAGAGGTAAGTAGTGAAGTCGTATCCGTCGTGTGCCAGGGCAAGACAGGAGCTGGTGCCGAATTGACTCTTTCTCTCCAGAAGGTTCACAGAATTGACACAGGCTGGTAGCAGAAAGACCTCTGATGGCTAAGATTTTGTTTGTTGGAAATGGATTAAGTCTGGCGCTCAGCAGAAGGTCACATGCGGGACCTGCTATGAGATCTCATAATGCGGCGGTAAGGGGTTAACGGCACCGGCATTCTTTCCGGCACCGGTTTCTCCTTACCGCCGACCTCATAAACCCTTTGTGTTGCTGGGAAGGTGAGTTGTCAATTTGTTGTTGGCATCCGCTTCCGCTGTCTTTATCCAGTCCAGTTCCTTCATTCTCTTCAGGACTTTCACATGGTTATTGCACAGCTCCTCTTCGTCGCTTGCAATTGAGAGCAGCATATCTATATTCGTCCTGTTACAAAGTGTGAGCATCTTACAGCTAGTGCCGAGGCTTTCTTGATGTATCAAGTTGTAGATTGAAGGCGTTTTTGACATCCTGCACTTCCTGAAAAGCATCAATGTGTTGAACCTAACCGTGCCTAATAGGGACAGCAAGCTGAGTTCCTGTCAGATAGAGAGTACGGAATACGAGTTCGGTAAAGAGAGAGTACTGTTCTTCAAAACTGGGCCTCAAGTTTCGGCCATAATGTCGTTGGTATATTTGGCATTACATCCGCTCCGTATGTCAAGACTGGGACCACCTTCATTTTATAGAAGTTCAACACCGGAATCATGGAACAGCGGCCAAATTTCTTATCAATCGATTTCCCTTGTGCCGCCAGTTTTTTTGTTTTGTCTCTTAAGTTGTCTTGCATAGCTGTCTCATGCTTTGAGCTGGCTAATGTCAATCCAAAGTACTTGAAGTCTCGCACCTTTTCTATGGGCAAACCTTTGAGACCCAGAAAAATCTTATTTTTCTTGTTGGTTGCTGCCAATGTCATAAATTTAGTTTTTTTCTCATTTATCTCCAAGTTGTTACTCGAAATGTATTCATGAAGGTTGTTGAGTTGGTGCTGAAAACCGATTGGTGTGTGATCGAGGAGAATTAAGTCATCCGCATACAGCAGCCGGTTAATCGATGGTTTGCCCATTTTAGGCGGAAAGGTACGAACTGATGTTCCAGAGTCTTTGATATCCCCTATGAAAGCCAAGAAGAGTGCAGGCGCCAACGGACATCCTCGCTTCACGCCTCTTGGTGCTGGTATCTCAGATGAGAGTAGCCCTTGATGGCTTAGCCATACTCTCATATTGGTGTCAGTATAGAGGGCTATAATCGATTCTAGGAGTGCTGGAGGACAGTTCCAGGCCGAGAGTTTAGCCCAAAGACGAGATCTATCCACACGATCAATGGCCTGGGTTAGGTCTATAAAGGCGTTAAATATCTGTGGTCCGCCTTCCAGGACCTTGCTCTTTAAAGCGCATGGCATAAGAATGTACACTGAAGTTCCCAAGTTCTTCTTGAAGCTTGTTTGTAAATATTCATCACACACAGCGTTTTTAGGCCATTCTTTGAAGTCTCTTTGAAGCAGGGAGCCGAAGACCTTCCCGATTGAGTCCAGCAAAGCGAGAGGTTGATAATTCGCAAGTTTGCTCTTATTTCCTTTTTTGAAAATGGGGACTACTATGGCTGATTTCCACGATGGCAGGATAGACTTCAATTATGCACATCTGTAGAATATTTTGCCAAGAAGCGCTGCCCATTCGGTCGGGAAAGTCTTTAAGTCCACGTTTGTGACACCGTCCGGCCCCGGCGCTCTAGTGTTCTTTAGTTTCTTGATCAAGTTTTTTTATTTCTTCTTTGTCATCTAACCTCACCCAGTTTGACAGCTCCACAATAGAAATTTGTGTGCGAGTGTTGGCCGGATGTTGAAACAGGGTCTTGAAGAACTTTACCCAAGTTGACTCTCCAATGCTGGTTAAAATGGACGACACTGTAGCTGGCAATGTCGATTTCAGCAAGAAACAGAATTCTCTACTGTTGTGGCCACTTATTGCCCTAGGACTGTTTTCTGCGCCTTGCTGGTAAAGGGTTAAGCAATAGTTTTTGATCCACGCTTTGTACCCTATGGTAGCTTCAATGGCTGCTGTTACTGCTGATGGCGTGGCATAGGATTTTGCTTTTCGTTTAAGTTTCCTCAGTTCACGTCTTTTGGCGACCAAGATTTTATCATACACATGTTTTTTTTAGCGCTGGGTGACGCTGTTTGTGCGATTCTACATGTTTGTAGGTCGTAAGCAGTGGTAAATAGTCAATCTGCTTTAAATATTCTGTGTAGGGCTGCGCTGTGTATTTAGTCGTAGGTCTCTTATTTGGTAGGCCGACATTTTTAATCTCATGTCTTGGTTGTTAATTCCAGCTGGAAAAGGTCTTTTCGATAGGTGCAGATGTCACAGGCCAGGAAGTTGATAAGAGATTGTGGTCACTTGCGTTGGTACGTATAGCCTCGAAGGACATCATAACTTGAAGTAGCAGGCCCGTAACAAATATGTAGTCAATTGTCGCTCTTGAGTCTTCTCGTTCCCACGTGGTCAAGCGGTTTTGGTTTGGAAATGCTGTGTCCAAGTTGTGGAGCTTACGTGACTTCATCAAGTTCGCCCATGATAGCCCTCTGTGTACCACTGCCGATACCTTCATTTGTGTTCCGATTAAGTTTGTTTGGGCTCGGCATATCGAGTTGATGTCTCCACATATCAAGAAATATGGAGCCAGGTGGACTGCTATTGCCTCGTCAATAACTCATTCTATCATTTCTAAGTATTGGCGGTCGTCGGTCACTGCCGGATTCCAGTATGTGTTAGCGATGACAATCGTCGACGTGTTGTCTGTTACGCCATTGTGGTCTGTGTTTGCCCACTTTGCCTTGACCATAATCAGAGATTTATTGCTAATGAGCGTTTTTTTCCATGGCGATCCCACTTCAATGCCGACAAGCCGTCAGTAAGCCTGATGAAGGGCGCACCTGTGGCCCCTTTTTTGCCAGTGACAAGATGATTTCGTATCCCTCTAAGGTTGGAACTTGCGTCACACAAGTCTCTTCTAGATACAATAGATTGTAATAACCCATTTTTATGTCCCAAGGTGCCGTCAAGTGGGAGTGACCTCTGGTGTTCCATGAGCATAGCTTTATGGTGTTTCTTTGTTCTTTAGCAGGGGGTTTGTCTTGTTGGTTGTGCTCAGATGCTGAGAATTGCTATTTTTTTTCGCTGGGTAGTACTTTTGGTAACCAGGACCACAAGCCTTGTGTAGAGGAAGCTTTGTCTGGTATCCCAACGGTGGCCTGTTTTTCAAGCACTTTTTGCATGATGGTTCTCGTAGTAGCTGAGCAGATTCTCAAATGGTCACTTTTGTTTGTTTTAGGGATACTAACCTTGGCTATCGAAGTTTGCTGGGTTGGGTTAGCTCTTCGTACCTCGGTCAATGATGTTGGGTGCTTTTCATCGGGCCTTCTTTTTCTTTTGAAGGGGAGTTGTTAGAACGATAAACTGCAGTGCGCTGTTCGAATCTTGAGTTACCCTCTTTAGCTGTTGCTGATGTTGAGAGCGGTCAGAACTATGTGGGGCGAGGTCGATGGAATTAGCTAGTTTTGGTTTGCTCTTTTGACTATCCGATCTTGCTCCGGAGGATTCGATAAGATTGTAGCCCATTTTTAACAGTTCCTTTGTTTCATCTCTTAACAGCTTCTTTACTGTTTATGAGCGATGTACATATGAGCTATGGATTTGTGGTGATTCTGGCTAGAGTCTACGATGAGTAAGCCGTCCGATTTAATCTGCCGCAAATTTGGAATATAGTTGAATAAAGTTAACACCGATCTTCGGTTTAGAATTACTTCATCATCATTTCCCGGAATTTGCTCCAGATTAAGAATCCATTTAGTGTCATCTCGCTTAGTGGACACCTTATTGTAAATGTTTGTTCAGGATGTGTAGTGCACCCTTCTGGTGCTATTGTCTGAACTTGAATATTTTAATGAGTCTCTATGAGTTTGGAGGCTCTTGTTGCTCACTTTACGGTGGCTGGCTTTCCTTGCGGTGTCGTGGTGTTGCGGTCTTCCACCTAAACTGACGTCTTGTGCCTTCGACTTTAACTTTGATAACTGTATATCTGAGTCAACAGGCGAGAAGTTTGAGGTGGAGTAGTTCCAGCTTATTTTCTGTGATAATTTTTTACATCTGTCTTCCAGAGTGTAGAAAACGTCTTCTACTCCCTCCGCCTCCTCGTTTAGGCTACAGTTAGAAGGACAGGTATGGTTGACAAGGACGACGTGGGACCCTTCACTGTCCTCAATTCAGAAGGCAGTTGGTCGTTTAGGTGTAAATTGATGTTCATCAGAGCTTCATTCTCGAGAAAATCGTCTATTGTTCTCGGTGATGAAGAGGGGTTTTCGAATTTATTATTTGGAAGTGTCGCCACTATGTGGGCCTCTTTAGAGGTGGTTTTCTTGGTCACAGTGAGAAACCAGACAAGTACATTCATGTTTTCTTTATGGAGACCCATAGGGGTACATTTAGGTTGAAAAATGGGTTCCAGGGTGTGTTTGATGCTGGGCCCCAACGTTAATGCAGAGATTATTTTCAGCTTGACGTTACTTATACAAGGCTTTTCTTTAGTACCACGTGAGACAGTTGGCAGTGAAAGTGGCTCTACTCACATTTCCATAATAAGCACTACGTGTCAACCTCCTTGATCTGAATACTTGAAACGTCCCCTTTCCCCTCCTCCTCTTGTGTCTCCTCCTCACCTGAGTTGTCAGAGTCTTCTTCTTCCAGCGGGCTGAGGGATCGGTGTGCTCTGTAATCCTTTTACTTGTTTGTTTGAAGCTTGGGTCTCACACGGGAGGAAGCCCCAATGAAGGCCGTTAGAAAGCACCACCTTGTGACCTCTTTCCCGGGAGGGACCAAAACTGGGAAAAAGCCAAACGTGGCGGAAAAAAACCCGTGGATGGATGGACATGGCAGTACTCCTCGTGGAATTTGGGCTCGAGATGAATACCACCCAATGTGAAGGGAATCCAGTCCAAAATCTGAGGAGAGGCGAGGAAGGTAGGTATTGAGCAAATTGCAGAATTGAGCAAGCAAGAAGCTCAGGGAAAGCCAGAAAGTAGCACCAAGGCAAGGGAAGAGGGAGGAGCCAGGAGAGAGACCAGGAGGACAGAAGCATAAGGGCACTGAACGGACCGAAGAGCGAACGGTGGATGCAGGAAGAGGGGAAGGGCAAAGAGAAAGAAAGTAGAAAAATATGCCAAGCGCAAAGGCTAAGCAAAAAATTAAAGCGAAGCGCAACAGCGGTAGTACGGGAACAGCTGACCATAGCGGTTGCAACGCGAAGAGTGCAAGAATGGGTGTGGTTGAAATAGTGCTACGTACGTCTAAACAGAGAAAGACTAGACCGTTGGATGCACGTAAGACCTGAAGGTAACGGACGTCAGGAAGGATCAGGAAGAGTGTAAGCTTACACGGGGCCACAGGCGCCAGTTAGAAAGACGGCACATGACAGTATGCCCCCTTCCCAGATGCAAACCCCCCGGCTTGCCTGGATGTGCCCTTTGGAATTTTCTAAGAAGGACAGGGGCATGTATATGCGAAAGCGGTTCCCATGAATCTTCAGCATGGGAAAACCCTTTCCAATGAACGAGGTATTCCAACCGACCCTTGTGGTAACAGGAATCTCCTAATTGTGAAACCTCGTATTCAGGCTCTCTGTGAGGATGGGTTGGAAGAGAAAAGGGTCGAGAATTCCGAGACTGATCTGCACTTCTTAAAAGCGAGGCATGAAACACAGGATGCACTCGTTTAGGAGCAGAAGGTACTCTCATGCGGAACGCCACAGGATTAACCTTACCAATGATAGGATAGGGCCCAATGAACCGCGGTGAGAGTTTGGATGGATGAGACCACAGTGGCAGATATTTAGTAGAAAGCCATACTTTTGAGCGCACTTTCCAATCAGGAACATCCTGCAGATGCCTATCAGCCTGTCTCTTGTAGGTTCTGAGACTTTCCATTAAGTTGACTTTAGCCTTTTCTTGGGTGTCTTTGAGACAAGTTAACACCTCTTCCACCTTAGGAATGGAAGATGGCATGGATGAAAGAGGAATGATGGACCGGGGATGACACCCATAAGTGCAGTAGAAGGGGGACATCCTGCTTGCAGAATGGCTGGCGTTATTATAGGCAAATTCTCGTCCAGTCTGCCCATTAGTTTGGGGGTGGTACCCAGACGATAATGCACGTTCGATACCCAGAGCTGTACAGAGAGATTACCAGAACTTGGACACGTATTGGCTACCACAATCTGAGACAGTCTTGTCTGGGAGACCAGGTAGCCTAAAGACATCCTTGATGAACACCACTGCCATACCGTCTGCAGTGGGTAAACCCTGAAGGGGGGGAAAATGAGCCATCTTAGTGAGGGAGTCCATGGAAACCATAATACAGGAACACCCTTGGGATAATAGTAGATCGACGATGAAATCTGTAGTGATATGGCTCCATGGGCAGTCAGGAATGGTATCCTGTTGCAGTAAACCTATAGGTTTTTGTGTGCCGTATTTACTCCGATTGCACACATCACAGGTATTGACGTATTGTTTAACATCTTTGGTAAACCCCGGCCAGTAGAATGTCCATCGAACCAAATGCAGGGTGCTGCCTTGTCCTCTATGTCCGGCCTTCTTAAGGTCGTGACACCATGATAGGACGACCTTCTGGAGAGCATTGGATGGCACCTATAATTGCCTCTTCCTGAAAAATAAGCCATCTGACTTCCTTAAACCTCTTGGTTCCGGGTGAATAGCAGCTGCCTCTCTGATTTGCTGCAAAAATGGGGAGACGGTTGCAGTGATCCGGTTCCTAGTGTACAGTCTCTCCGATGCACTGCAAGCAACACTCGAGGTAGCTGTCTTCCTAGAGAGGGCATTGGCCAAGGTGTTCTGACTTCCAGGGATGTACGTGATGCGGAAATCATATTGGGAAAAAAAGTGTGCCCATCTGGCTTGACGGGAATTGATACAGATCATGGACTGTAGAACTTGCAAAATTTTGTGATCCGTTCTGATGATGAAAGGAAGACTAGTCCCCTGCAACAGGTGTCTCCTACCTCACACGCCTTCTTCATGGCTAGTAACTCTCTTTCGATGACAGAATAGTTTTGTTGGCTGGAAGTGAGGGTTTTCGATAAGTATTCTACGGGGTGTTCTTCATTATCATGTTCCTGTAGTAGGACAGCTCCTATGGCTGCTGCTGAGGCATCTGTCTCCAATGTGAATCGTTTGCTTTGATCTGGCTGACGTAGTATAGGAGCACGACAAAATTTTTTCTTCAAACGTTGAAAACTGTCTTCCGCCTGAGAGGTCCAAGTAAATGACATAGAGGATTTCTTGAGTAGGTTTGTAATTGGCAGGACAATGTCGGAAAAGCCAGATATAAAACACCTGTAGAAGTTCGCCATGCCCAGAAATCTTTGAACCTCTTTAACAGAAGTGGGAGCTTGCCATTGAAGAATGGCTTCTACCTTTCTTTGATCCATCTGAATGCCTTGAGGCGAAAGGATAAAGCCTAAATAAGGTACTGAAGTAGCTCCAAAGATGCACTTCTCTCTCTTTACCAGAAGGCAATGTGCTTTCAGGCATTTCAATACTTCTGTAAGATGCCCCAGGTGTTCTCGTATATTCCGAGAATAAACCAAAATGTCGTCAAGGAATATGACAACGGATACAAACAGAAGGTCTAAAAATATTCGATCCATAAATCTCTGGAATATGGCAGGTGCGTTCACAAGTCCAAACAGCATTACGTGATATTCATATAGACCAAAGGGAGTCCGGAATGCGGTTTTCCATTCATCTCCGGAGCGTATTATAAGGAGATGATAGGCACTGCTTAAATCCAGCTTGGTGAACACAGAGGTACACTGGACAGCTTCTAAGATGTCAGGGATAAGTGGCATAGAATACCTGTCCTTTTCGGTTACTTTGTTGAGCCCTCTGTAGTCTATGCATGGTCAAAGGTCTGTGGAATCTCGCGTGGGTATAAAAAACAAAGGAGCACCCGCAGAGTATTTTGAAGGCCTAATGACACCGTTGTGTAGATTCTCATCAAGGCATTTTTGTAGCGCCTCTTTTTCCATTTTAGACAATGCGAACATTCTGCCAAAGGGTACTAAGGCGTTTGGCACCAGATCTATGCCACAATCCTCTGGTCTATGAGGAGGTAATTCCAAAGGAGAATGTTCAGCAGACACTGCACTGTATTCTTCTAACACCTGAGCAATAGAATGGATACCAATAGTTGGGAAAAGAGCACTGGGAATGGTTCTTACATTTTGGTAGTGTAATCCCTGAAAACAGTTTGTAAGGCAATAGTTGAGCCGAAATTCAAGCAGTTGGTCTTCCAGTCTACGCTAAGATTGTGTTGACGCAACCAGGTGATTCCTAGTATCAGTGAAAAGTGTGCAGCATGGATGATATCAAAAGTGATGACCTCTGAATGTTGGTGTATGGTGAGTGGTAACGGATCGGTGATCTGAAGAATCGGCCCGGAGCTTAAGGGCTTTCCGTCCACGCCCTCTACCTTTTGCCCATGCTTGTGGTCATCACGCGTAGCTCCAACCTTGTCCACCCAGAGTGTGTCAGCAAAATTCCCTGCGGCTCCGCAGTCAAGCAATGCCAGGGTCTCCACTTGATTGCCATTCACGGTAACTTTGACTGTCAGTACCATGAGGCGAGAATACTCTGAAGCGTCGAAAGAATCAATGGACATTGACACATAGGGACTACTAGATGGCCCTCGATAGCCCGTCCCTTCTAGGATCGAGAGTTTGTGTTTTCCGACGGTTTGTTGAGCAATTCAGTGCAGGTACGTACTGAGTGTTTGTCGGATCCACAATAAGCGGATAATACTTGTTCTCTCCTTCTCTTCCTTTCTTCAGCAGTTAGAGAACGCTGAGTAGCTCCAATCTGCATAGGTTCTTCGAATCGCTTGATAGTTGGTGAGGGAGGAGGAGTCTGTGGGAAAGAGGTACGTGTCTTATGTTTCTCGTATCATCTCTCTTGCATCCTAAACTCCATTTGGAGTGCAGCAGTCATCAATTCTGGTAATGAAGCCGGTTGTGGAAAATGTGCCAGCTCATCTTTTAGTTCTTCTTGGAGCCCACAACGGAACAAAATGTATTGAGATTGTTCAGACCATCCGGTCTCCATGGCTAATCTCTTAAACAATGAGATGTATGTCAGCACGTCAGACTGCCCTTGCCGGATATCTAGCAACTCTTCTCCTGCTGCCATAGTTAGTTCGGGTCTCTCAAAAGTGTGCTTTAGGAGATCCACAAATGCGCCATAATCTTGGAGTACAGGATCTGTTTTTGTAACCAAAGGGGTGGCCCAAGCTAGGGCATTACCAGACATGTTAGAGATAAGAAACCCCACTTTAGCGTGATCCGAGGCATAGGTGCAGGCTTTGAGCATAAAGTACACCCTGCAGGCATCTAGGAATTCTATTAGTTTCTTGGGTGACCCGTCGTATTTGCCCGAGGACAATGTCATGGGGGAAAGATCGGTAGAGGGTGGTTCACAAGCTGCTACCATCTGTTTCAGTAGGTATTCTCAGCTTTCATGTTTTGCATTTCCAGTGAGAGGTTCTGGACTGTGGCTACTAACTCCTGTATTTTCTCCAGAGTGGCCATTGTTGGGTGTGGGCATTGCAAACTGTCAACCTCCTTGATCTGAATACTTAAAACGTCCCATTTCCCCTCCTCCTCTTCTGTCTCCTCCTCACCTGAGTTGTCAGAGTCTTCTTCCAGCGGGCTGAGGGATTGGTGTGCTCTGTAATACTTTTTCTTTTTTTTTGAAGCTTGGGTCTCACATGGGAGGAAGCCACAATGAAGGCTGTTAGAAAGCAACACCTTGTGACCTCTTTCCCGGGAGGGACCAAAACGGGTAAAAAGCCAAACGTGGCAGAAAAAAACCCTGTGGATGGATGGACATGGCAGGACTCCTTGTGGAATTTGGGCTCGAGATGAATACAACCCAATGTGAAGGGAAAGCACTCCAAAATCCGAGGAGAGGCGGGGAGGGTAGGTATTGAGCAAAATACAGAATTGAGCAAGCAAGAAGCTCGGGGAAAGCCAGAAAGTAGCACCAAGGCAAGGGAAGTGGGAGGAGCCAGGAGAGAAACCAGGAGGACAGAAGGATAAGGGCACCGAATGGACCGAAGAGTGAACAGTGGAGGCAGGACGAGGGCAAGGGCAAAGAGATAGAAAGTAGAAAAATATGCCAAGCGCAAAGGCTAAGCAAAAAAGTAAAATGAAGAGCAACAGCGGTAGCACGGGAACAGCTGACCGTAGCGGTTGCAACGCGAAGAGTGCAAGAATGGGTGTGGTTGAAATAGTGCTACGTACGTCTAAACGGAGAAAGACTAGACCGTTGGATGCACGTAAGACCTGAACGTAACGGAAGTCAGGAAGGATCAGGAAGAGTGTAAGCTTGCACGGGGCCACAGGCACCAGTTAGAAAGACGGCGCATGACACTACGTTTGGGGTCTTTGTGTGGGTTTCTTGGTTAGTTGACATTGGGTAAGAAGGCTGCTGAGTGTTGGTGTCTTTTGAATTGCTTTGGGCTCTTTGATTGTCGATTGTTAAGTCAATCAATATTGATTTTAGAGTTCCTATCTCCTGTGAATTCGCCACTGGTGTTGCTTGTTCCGGAGGCAGTAGTACAGGCGTGGACGGAAGGTCGTGAATTAAGGACGGTTTTTTGCCTTTGTCTTCGATTGCCATGATGTAATCCTCAAGGAAAATTAGTTTTTCTGTGGATAATGGCTTGTATTGGCATGTGATCTTTTAGGGTGTCACTGACTGCTTCATATAGCTTGGTAAAAGGAGCTAAATCGATCGTCACTGCCGACATTATTGAAAGGATGTCTACTTCCTTTGTGGGGGTCTCCGTAAGTGCCGGTTCCGTGTGGTTAGAGTGTCTTCCTTTCATCGGAGATGCTGTCCAAAATGGAGAACGAGCCTGACGATGTGGGATACAAGCTCTATGGGAATCCAAGGAGTTTCTACGGTTTGAGACCATGTTTGGAAAGTCCCGTGGAAGTTGGTCACGTGGATTTCTTTGAAGGCTATCTTGCCCCAGGGTGGAACTTCTAGCCATGTGTGTTTTTGCCATAGGGGGAAGCACTTTAGTGCTGACTTCTAGAGTCGAAGTGGGTTCTCTGGATGAGTGCGAGCCATCTGCTTGGTTCCTCCGCCCCATGGGAAGAGCAGGTTGATCCACCAGACTTGTCTTCCTCACCCATTTCTAAAATCGTATCCACCATTGTTTGGAAAGGCTCTACAGAGATAGAGGGGCCCAGGCCGGGCACCTTCAAGGATAGTATGTCCTTAGTAACTGTTGACTTGGGTGTGGAAGCCTGGTGCGACACAGGTGAGGCTGGTGGGACAATGTCATTTGCTGGCATAGAAGGAGGGGGGCTGGTGGTATCTTCCCTCCCAAGGTGCTTTTTGGTTTTTTCGGTTGTCAGTTTAGGAGACACGGTTTCTGAGGAAAATGCAGCCTTTTTGTATGCTGGGTCACACTCAATCCTTCATAATTTTGTGAGTGGCAGACATTCTTGGACTGCCTCCAAATGTTCTGCATCTGAAGTTCGTCACAGCGTGTATTCCTAATGTTAGGTCTGATATGGAAAATGTCGATAAGACTGTTACGCAGTTCTGGGGGCCTGTTTCCCTTTTTTATTGTTGCAGACGTGCCTTTTCGGTCTTTGTCTGTGGATGGTACTTTGTTATTTTGGCAACCCTGGTGCACTTTTTTCTTACAAGTCCGCTTTACGAGGTGCAGAGATTTTGTTTTGTTCTCTCCCACCGAGAGGGCGTCTTGGTTCCTTTGATGTTTTTTATTATTAAGGATATGTTTTGGTGAGCTCCGAGCTGGAGGTGAAGCTAGGTGGCCCACTTGGGGGCTACCCAGAGGAAGCCCTCCCTCCGATTCGTTTCATCATGCGAGGGATCCTATTTGGGGGCCTCCGGTGAGTAATGCGGGAACGGGTAGCCCGGAGCAGCCGGGCTCGGGCAGGTAGGGCTTTGGCAGCATGTGCAGCAGGTGTGCGGGAGGACGCCGGCAGGTCTAGGGGATCCTTGTTTACATACATAGGAGAACTTTCTCTGTCAGAGGTAGGAAAAGTGGAAGGTTTCATATCACACGCCAGGGATAGTTCTAATGTTTTTCCTCTGGAGTTGGTTGTCGGCCACACTCCCTTCTTGCTCTTAGGTTGCAAGGTGTCTTCTGACATGATACATTCAGTGATTACGCGAGGGAGCAAGCTCCTTAGGCGGCGTCCGTCTTCTTCGTGGGGGGGTAGTGCTGGTTGCAGTCCTGTCAGCCCTGCCATCCATGACTGCAGGACTGCCAATCTACATACATGTGCGTCCGCTCCGCGGTCTGTAGGAGTCTTTATGTGGGTCCTCCCACACAGTGTAGAGCACAAGGAAAGACTCACAGGAATCAGCATCAGAAAGATTCAGGGCAGACTGCAGGACTGCCACTCTACGTCCACTTCATGGCATTTATCACACAAGCTGTGTAACCTACCAGCATTATTTTACTTCAAACACAATCATAATTGGCAAACCAATCCCATGGGCTTCATTGTGGGAGACCTAAAGTCAATCTCCACAATCTTTCTTCAAGAGTTTTTTCAGATAGAACAAGGGCATAAAACTGTCCCCAGTCCATCTAATATACCTGTAAACATAAAGGATGAATGCAGAAACAGTAAGCCCTTCATTCTGTAGCGACCCATCTTGTAAATAAAATTCTTACCAGTTCCCATCACAGAAAGTACCCTAGCTTTGCTAACTAATCTATGTTTTTAGAATTGCTGAGTATCAGTCTGAAATATTTAAATTCATTCACTCTTTCTAATTCTTGATTACCCAAACGCCAAACCATATCCCCCCTCCTGCCCCTGCCAAGATCCATGGTTTTGGTCTTATGGGTGTTTATTTCTAGGTAGTTAATCAATACAGTACCGTTCAATAGCAGTACGTGTTTTTTTGTTATCCTGTGCTACTTTGATGGAGAATAACAACATCATCTGCATAAACCATGCATGTAACCATGGATGGCTTATGGGACCATGGGCCATTGGCTCCACGGCACCCAGAGTTCAGAAGAAAAATTGAACATTTTAGCAACGTCTTCTGGAAGATCCACTAGATGTAGGTTGAGAAGCAGGGTGCCAGAACGCACCCCTGCTTTAAACTAGATGAGGTACTCAATATTAAGTAAAAAGTACCCGAGTTGTTCAATCTTAATATTATTGATGTATTGGAATAAAGTTCTTGCATCAATCTAAGAAGACCGGGATTGATACCCCATTTGATTAGTTTTGTCCATAATACATTTCTATTAACTCTGTCGAGAATAGCTACGAAGTCAATAAAAACCAAATATATTGGGGCATTCAACTTTTGATCAACATAGTTTTTAAGCATGTTTAGTGCTAACAAATTGTGGACAGTTGAGGAGCCGTTTCTAAACCCTGATTGAACGCTGTTTATTGTGCCATGTTCTCTTGCCCACCGTGTTAGTTCACATAATAGCACATTCAGAAACACCTTACTGATGGAATCTGTCATGGCAAGTAATCTATAATTAGCAGGGACTGACACGTCTGCTTTTTTAATCAATGGTATTATTAGGGATACGCACCAGGAATCAGGAACAGTACCTGATGTAATTATTTGATTAAACATGACTGTTAAGATGTAAGCCCAGATATCAGGATTGCTGTTTAAAATGCCATGAGCTAGACCGTGTGCTCCTGGAGCTTTAGATGGTTTAAGCTTAATAATCATGTCCTGTATATCTTCCATTTCTATTTTCAACTTCAGTTTATGCATTGCAGACATTTGTTGACATGTCACCTCATCTTTTACAGCATTAAGTGTTGTGTTAATATGCCTTCCCCATATAATTTCACTATTCGAGTTAAGTTGAGAGGATTTATTAGGCCCCTTGGATTTATTATATATGTACCAGAATGTCTCTGTACATCCCTGGCTCCTATGACCCTCATAATTTCTTGACTTTGGGCGTTTGGGCTCCAATAATAATAGCTTTTAATTCAATTGTTGTACCCAGTTTTAAGGTTCTTGATAAGATTACCTTTTTCTTCTTGTATTAATATTATGTTCAATCTGGCTGATTTGATGTTAGGCCTGAAATCATATCTCTTTTGCACGATCACTATATCATAGCGTGTTATAGTTTTTGTACCAATTAACTTTGGATTGAATTCACTCACTTGGATGTGTACCATACACCAAGCACAACCAGTGCATTATTCCTTGCAGCAAAGTGATTTCTGCGTACAAGGCATTAAAGAGGTGGATTACGTTGTCGGATTTTAGGACCTTGCAATTTCCCCATCTTGGAAATACCTCTCTCAGCAGAAATCTCACTGCCGATTTAGCATCAGAGTGTACAGAAGGACCAACCTCAAGCCACTGGGAGAATGGACAAGTCACATCAACTAGCTATCTGAAGTTACTGCACCTCATTAGCACGTCCACAAAATTGATGTGGAGCTCCCCGAATTGACCAGAGGGCCTGGGAAAGACCCCCCTCACTAGGATTAAACTCCTTGCTACACAATTCCTTACAAATCTACTTAGCTGTTCTTGTAAGTTAGGAATAAACCTGTCCTCCTGGAGCTCTGCTGCAATTTGTCATTGAAAAGTATGCGACAGGTAATGTAGTTGCTCTAGAGCAAAAGAAAGCAGCTCTACAGGAATTACTACCTTCTCCATCACCTCCTGTCTCCAAACCAAATCTGAGAGTGAGAGAACACATCCTCTCTTTCTCAAGAGCTCCTGTTCTTCTCTAGAGCTTTCCCTTGTATTTCCATTATCTGGAACACCGGGACTGCAGTGTATGGGGCTGGTAACTGTACCTGTTGGGACACGGTTTCCATTTTCCAGGCATCTGTGAAAGGAAAATATGCTGCTTCCTTCCCCACCTTGTCATTTCCAAGAGGTATTGAATTAGTGCCGTTAGTATGGACAATGCACTCTACCAGACCTATCTCTGCTGGCAAGGTTAACGCTCCATTTAGCCGGGATAGAATCACAGCATGCTGGACAGGGGACCTGTTAGAATGCCTAACCCCTCTTCTCTGCCATCTTGATAACCCAGAATGGACGGTGGAGGTGACATATGCAGAGGCAATACAAACAGTGACTGCCTTCCCCTTACACATTTCTTGCACCTCTATAAGTGCCACCAATTACATTACTTGTGCAGAGTCATGAAAAGGCAACCATCTCTTCAGTCCGACCTGGCACTCCCCATGCACAAGTCCCATGACAGCTGCAGCCGTATGCCTCTCACCCGTCTCCTGGTTGGTGATCGAAGACCAATCAACAAAAGCCCCCTCACCCCCCTTCAGGGCATCCTCTTTCACATTCACCCTCTGTTCCTCTTCCTGCCATATCCGTGGCACAATCATGAACAATATCCTCAGGCTGCACTGGCTCTGCGACAAATGTCGCAGGATTTATTTGGTGACATGGTGAGGGATGAATTGATGCATTTGACAAAATTAACTCATACCCTGACACTCTTGAGTGGTCTAAGTGGATTTACACTTTGCTAGAATCGCAAAGACTGCATGCTCCACGTACAATGTCCCTAAACAATGCATAGTAATGGACAAAGACTTTTGACTTGCAAAAGCTGCTACCACTAGAGCTTGCTCACAAGGGAACTGTCCCTGCCTCACTGGGTCTAGGAGTTCACTGTAATACGTTAAAGGTTTGTGACGTAGCGATGTTTGCTGGGTCAGGACCGCTTTCATCTCCTGCCTATATGAATGGGAAAACAGAAAAAAATGGCTTCCTGTAATTTGGGGTCACCAGGAACGGAGCATTGCTTATCGCAGCCTTGAGTTCCTGAAAGCAAGTACCCATTTCCTCAGACCACTCTATCGGACTTTCACCTTCTGTGCTTCCTGTAGTCCCTGCAGTAAGGGCCTCACATGATGTTATGCTGACCTGGTCTCTGCAGGGGTGTTGGGGCACGGTTGGAGCCCTCCCTGGACTTGACTCCTCTTGGAACAGCCTCTTTCCCCAGCTGCTGTGGTGTGGGCTGCTCTGGTTGCTGGCACTGCCCCTGAAAGAAGACGAGAAATAGTGAGAATGCTGCGAATGGATGGGGATTCCCCTCGAACCATTCATTCCAGAATGAGGTGAGCATGTGTTTACCCATATAGTCTCACCTGTTTTCTTGTAAGAATGAGCTCTCCATCCTGCTTCTCATCAGCAGGGGCGCCGTTGATGGACCTAGTTGCTTCACTTATCTGTGTACGTGGCGGCCCAGACCAGCTGTGACCGAACCACCTTGAAGGTAAGTTTTCGTAACAATGATTATTGTCCGTATCCTTTTGCAATGTCTTTTGCCAATGATTATTGCCCGTATCCTTTTGCAATGTCTTTTTTCAATGATTATTGTCCGTAACCCTTGTAATGTCTTTTCTCTCCCCAATAGGTGTGAAGATGGCCACGCAGAGTTGCAGTGTTGGAAGCAAGTCCGAATGGTGCCAGAGAGGGGTTGTGCAGTCCACACCTAGAAGGTAAGTAAGGTTTCAAGGTTGTACGCAAGGGTTATATTTTGCATGACCAAGTGTAAAGTATTTATACAGTATCTAACCTTGTGTGCTCCTTTTCTCTTGGAGGGATGGCCTGTAGGCACCAGATGGGGAGCGACGATCCGAAGACCTGCGGCGATTGGTGGATGGATGAATCCGTGAGGATCCTGGGCAAGAAGAAGGCTCCTGCGTAGCTAGATGCTCGGAACAGGTGAGGATGTGTTCCGACTCGATGACAAGGGGAATCAGTTAAGATGTGATGAGCTGCAGGCAATGGTATTATAGAGACAGGTAAGCTGCGCATCGAGCAATGGTATTGCTGGAGGCTGGTAAGATGTGCGCTGAAGATGAAGTGTTGGATTCAAGTAACCTGCGCTTCAAGTGATGGTGTGGCTGGCGTCAGGTAGGTGCGCGCTGAAGAAGTAGTTCAGGAACCTGATGAGTTGCGTGCTGAGAAGATGAGATAGAAACAGGTAAGGGTGCTTCAGGCGGCGGTGAGCTTTATGCTGCAGAAAGCAGACTAACGCTAAAGACTTGCATGCGGGTGGGGCTGGCTCAAATAGCCTGGTCCCAGCCACTCCCCTTAGCCCCACCTTGTGGCTCCACCTTACCCCTCCCACCGACTTCTGCACATGCCCTACAATGTTTCTTAATGGCCACGCCTGGCCTGGATGCACGTGCCCTAGACACAAAGTATGCAGAGCACACTTTCTCATGAACCTGGCACCAAAGGCGTCAGGACTGGTTCTATTTGGACCATTTGGACCCTTTGAGTGATAAAGATAGTGGCCCTTGGCTAGTGCCCATGACACATGACTAGAGTAATCGAAGACCCATAGTTACAGAGCCCCCAAAACTGGTGCCTCTGTTTCACTGTGTCTGGCTGTGGCATATTCTGAACTGTGGTGGCTCTCTCCAGCATTACCTTTCTTCCTCGAGGCGATATTACTTGCCCCAAATATATTACCTATGTCTGACAGCACTGTAATTTTGCTTTGTCCACTTTGTACCCCTTCTCCGCAAGCAGGGTGAGGAGCGTTATTGAGTCTCTTCAACACTGCTCCTCTGAAGTGCTACAGAGTAATTGATCATCCATGTACTGAATTATGGTACTGGACACATGTAAATTCCCAAATCCATCTGAACCACCCTGTTAAAAACACTCAGAGATTTGCAGAACCCATGGGGAAACCTTGTATGATCGCATATCTGCCAACGATATATAAACGCTGTGAGGTACTGAGATTTGGAGTGTAAGGCAACAGGGAAAAATGCATTTTTAAATCAATTACCGTGTAGTGGGTCAAACCAGTAAGGATGTTACAGAGAATAGGGGCAGAGTTCGGTACCACCGGAAATTCCACCTCAACAATATTATTGAGGAGCGCAAATCAAGGACCATCATCCCACTGGACCCCATTCGTCATCTTCACAGGGTAATGTGATGCATCAGCAATGATTCACCCCCTACAGAGAGGCCCTTCTCATGTGGCCAGGAAACGGCAGACACTTCCTGATCTGCGAAACTGATGGTGGTGTTCTGCGTATGGATCACATGAGGGGGAAAATGTCAGGGAGACTAGGAAACCCCCCTGTTTAACTTTCCCCCCAATTCCACACTTTTAATGGCTTTTTGACAAACACGTCATAAAGCCTAATTTTGCCATTGGAGACAAGTCCCATAATCCCACAAGTAATGGAACGAGGAAGAAGGCTGAAGAGTTATGTTGCAGAAGTAGTCAGGCAATTAAGTCTGAAAGCCCACACTTGAGGGAAACTGAGAGGCTTAAAAGGCCCTCTCTGGTGCAGGCCGTTAGAAGGAGTTGGAAATGTGGCTGGAGTGCATGCAGTCCTAGTAGAAGCAGGAAGAAGAAAGCACAGTGTTGCCAATCTAGTCAGAAGTGGGAGAAGCAAAGGGACACCGGGACTTTTATTCAGCAGATTTCTCCTGCTTGTCCTATGAGGGTCTTTTCCCCCAAACTCTGAAGTGCAGAGGTTGCGCAGTGGAAGGCGTGAAGGAAGACTTCTTTTCACCATGTGAACCTAATTGCAGATATTGCACAGCAGGAAGCTTGCCGGAGACCATGGCCAGAAGGTGTTGTGTGCCGTGGGTCTCCGGAGCGTGAGGAGCTCGTTTTAATTTCATCTCCGGACCAGAGACGTCTTCAGCGAGGAAGGGTTTAGTCCCAAATTGAAGCCAGAAGTAGCAAGCCTTCTGATTCCGTGTGCGAGCGCTGCTGGCAATGCCATCCAGAAATACAAGCACTTGTATATGAGCAAAAGCGATGCTAAGCCAACCGTTGATTGTTTAACAATGCAATACTTGAAATGTAGCTAACATAAGAAAGAAACACATTGAAACTTTATTGTTGAACTTTAATCTTGTGAAACACCTAAAGGAATGGTTGTGTGTGCCTGATAAAGATTCAGGAAGGAGGAGTGACATATGAATCTATGTTAAAGCATTAAAACAAATCTAACAATAGAAGATAAGTGTTTGAACAATCGCATTACAAGTTTTAAAGAGCAAACATTGCCCAAGTCTAGAGCGAAGAAAGTATTTTCCCAATTAAGAGTGAAACCAGCCTTTCTCTGATTCAAATAATGGTGTAAGCATTGCCATGAACTAAATAGAACACCAGAATTTTGCCCAAGCCAAGATTGTGCAAGCATTACCTGAAGCTAAGACAGTGGCAACAGAGCTTCTGGGTAATTATCCTGGCTAGCAGAGTTCAGAGGGAAGAGAAACATGCTACTTGTAATTGTTCTTTAAAGCTAACACAACCTGCATTGTCAAAGCCAATAGGAAGAAGAGAGAAGTGTGCCCAAAAGTCATTTTGCAAACAGACAAGATTGGCAAAGAGGCTGCCCCTCTGAAAAGGGAATATTTAGAGGAAGAGTGCCTTGCTTACTTGAACATGTTGAAGTACCATAAAGTGATTCTTGTCATATCTGAAAACTGCCTAAAGTCAGAGAGTACTGAAGCTGTGCTGGTGTATTTGATTGTCAGTAGAGTTTATACTTCAGTAGCACAATTGAAGGTGGAATACTATGAGGCACAGGAGTAGACCCTCCTGGTGAAATCCTGCAGAGGTTTCTTGAAGGTGGGAGTTGCTAAGAGGAAAGTAGAAGTGCTATGAAGTCATCCTGACAAAGATGCCAGCTTTGTTTCATTAACATCACAGGAGGTTGTGTCTGCCTTAACCTAACAAAGAATTGTTGTATTGCTTCCTGGGCAACTAGAAGTCATGGCGAATCATCTTGACTGGAAATAACATTGACGCTATTTGATGAAGTGGAAAGTCTTTATTGCAGCAAGAAGGGAAGCTTTTCTGTTGATTGAACTTTGGTTAACCAAACTTTGTTTTGACGCTGAAGGAGCCAAGAACTGAATTAAGACTGTATTACAAACCTAGGGTTCCTTGTTTCTTTTTGTTTAACATTGGAACTGAATTTACCTTGAAACATGGGGAAGGGGAGTTCACTCAGGTTACCAAAGATGATTGGGGAGTATCATTGTTAATGTTACTATGAATTGTCATATATTTCTTTATGTTTTTGATGTTTAAGTGTGAGCGATAGATATCCTGTATTAGAGTGTTTTCCTTTAGTTTTAATAGGCAGAAAAATACTTGCCAGAGTAGGGATAGTGAGGTGTTTTAAAAAATGTATGATTTAATAAAATGGCATATTTTGAGAAATCATACCCAAATTGTCGGCCTCACATTTTTGACTCCTCACAGTAGATAGCGTATTGCACAGGCACACAGAAGGTTGTATTATCCATTGCTTTAAGAACTCCATAATGGTCTCATAAATCCCTTCATCTGCTTCCTTACATATGGGGTACCGCTTAACCCATGGGAACATCTCACTGGGTTTCAATTTTATCCTCACCGCTCTGACATTCTTTAGCAGCCCCACATCATGAGGATGGTCAACAAATGGTCTGTCACTTTTCCGAAATCCTCCTTACAAAATGGTGATGTATTTTCAACGATGAGCATGGTCTGTGATACTTCCCTTTGCTCTATTGATATCTGATAAGGCACCACAATTTCAAAGACCATCTCTCCTGTGTCTTCAGTGTCTTCGAACAATTGCTCATCGGAAACTTCCCTTAGCGATAAGGTTGGATCAATGCACAGAGCTGTGCACCAATCTCCGTCTTCCTCATCTGAGCCTGAGAGAACCATGCTATTCTTCTTGATCACTATGACCTCTAAGAGAATCGTAACAATGGCACCTGGCATTACTACCTGCAGCACAATAGGCAATACTCAAATGGTACTAGCCAGGCCCGATTTCTGATCCCAATAGCCAACTTAACAAAACCATTACCCCATAAAGAAACAATGCTGCATGCACATGAACCCCCCATAGTCGCGCTGTTGCTACAATAGGTCTAAAACATGCTGCTTCACTTACCGGATACAACTCGGTGGTTGAGCATACTATACCCTCTTTCGTGAAAGCAATCGACATCTGCAACTTGCTCAGGATGTCCCTTCCCAGAAGATTTGCTGGGATGCCCATACAATACAAAAAGGGTGTGATACATGTTTATTGCCCACCTTGATATGAAAATCTTGAGTATAACGAACCAACTGGATAGCCCCAGAGAATCCCTGTATGTCCATCAGTTTGCCAGACAAGAGGAACTCACCTTCCTTGATACATGACTTGGTAGCTCCAGTGTCAAACATGAATGAAAATGTTTGGTCACCTACTGGCACACCTATCTGGGGTTCCTCTGTCAGATTGGTGGTAATGGACAGGACCGGACACATCAGAGATCACTGTGGGCTGTCCTACTCCTGGTACATATTAGCACCTGGGAGAGAAAAAGGATTTTCCCCAAAAACACTAGCTTCAGTGTAGTGTGCAACTGTTTCTTGTCCCATGTCTGCACTGATGCTTGTGCTGGCATGGTCGGTGGGATCCTGAAGGTCTGTACAGCCCCAGTCACTGGGTTATGTTCAACTCCTGCCTGCTGTGATTGCACAGAGCCTGGGGCATATGGCAAGGCCTGGGCAAGCATCTGTTGAGCTCCCATGTTAAGGCACTGTGGCCGTTCACGACAATCCTGGGACACGTATCCCAACCTTCCACATGACCAACAGTGAATCCCATAGAATCGTCCATAACGGTTTCCCATCAGCCCATTAAACCGGGGACCCATTCCTCCTAACCCACCAGATGACATGCTTCCCTGTGAAAATCCTTCCCTGCCCCTTGGAAACCCTCTCACTGGCCTTAGACTGGGAACATACCCATCCATCCAACCCTGCATCCTACCCGGTTCACTGTGTCCCTGTTGTCCCAATTGCCTCTGCTGTCCCCCCATAGAATTTGTAATTACTGCCCCTTCTAAACAAATCGTTGTCAATTTCTTTTGAACAAGCTTGGCCTCTGCTTTGTGTACCTGCTCTACATTTTTCCCCTCTTTTTCCTTTCTTCTCTTGGAAAAATGCACAATGTTTACCTGAATTTCCATCCAACTCTTGGCCTCCATCCCTACCACTTTATCTAAATCATGCTGGACTTCTTTGGGAAGTCCTTTTTTTTGCATGTGGTAAATCCTTACCACATTCTTGTCCCATGTTTCTACCATTTCTTCCCTCCACATCTCCTGAATTAACTGGATGTGTACAGCAGGATCCTCATCCAATGTCATTGTTTTAGCTAAAATTGAATCGATATCGGACGTATCGGGATATAAAATCCACAAGTGCCCCCATACCGTTGCCCTAAAATTATTAAAAGCTGCTCCATCATTGGTACTTGTATCCATCTGAACTCTTGGATACCCTGATCTCTTCCAAACCTTGTTTGACTACTCCGCCATGAATTAGCTCCTCATGTCCCCTATGGCCAACATGACACCGACAGTGTGTGTTTTCTCTAAAGCATAAATCCACTCCTGCAGTGAGAAAAGGGAGTGTCTTCATCAAGTTACTCTGGTACATGTGTGACCAAGGGACTTAATACATCATTCCCAGACCCCTCTGGAACATGATGTATTACAGAAACTGAGGTACCCCATTTTTTTTGGGGCTTCCCCATCTCTCCCCAACCACTTACTACAGCCATGCAAATACCCTGGCATGTCCTATGGCTCCATGGAGTGCTTGCTATCGCTGCTACTGGAGCAGGAGGTAGGAGGCAGGGTGACTACGCCCTGCTCTCCTTGCTTGACATCCCATTCTTCTGCTTCTTCATTGTATTTTATGACTGCTACATCCCTGGACCCTTCTACGGGTATGGAAGCATAATCAGCGCTACCACAGGGTGCTGTCTCCTATCCCCCCTATACCCGTGTTCCTTGTTCTCCATATCCACCTTTACTATTCTGGTAACCGAGTTGTCCAATCTAACAAGAATCACCCCATGTCTCCACCTTCCTTCTACCTCCCTTACGCATTTTCTCACTTCCTCCTGCTGTTCAGCTCTTTGCCACCATAGCAGCACTACCTCTACCTCTTCTAGCCTTAGCGCTTCCTTTTTTCCCCCACTCGTGCCCATCTTCCACGCTTCACAGCCTATCCTCTGTCCTAGCAGGAAGAGGCCTAACCTCTTCTTTACCTCTCATTTTCAATTCATCCTCTGCTTCTCAGACTACCAGCCCCACTCTTTCTCATTCCTCCACCCTTAATCTATCTGCTAACCTAGCAGTTGGGGGAGTTATCCCCTTCCCGCTCTCCATTTTCAATCTCTCTGTAGTCATAACGATTGAAGCAGTTATCCTTTCACCTTCCTTAAAATCGTAACTGATGGAGGTGTTACCTGTGTCCGTTTTGCAACCACTGGAGAAGCCGTGGAGGAAAATGGTGGTACAAACTCTGGGTCAGTTTACTCCTCTGCGGGTGATAAATGATAGCACCCATATGGGGGCAGTACAGAAAGAATTCCAAAATCCTCCTTTATTTTCAGCCCGCCCCCACAATTTTAACATTATGACCCTTCCCGCCTTTTTCATACAGCCTCCATAATTCCAAGATGTTTAACCACTTCTTTAACTTCGAGCCCTTGTGCTTTGCAGTTAAAAAGGTATGCAGGTGCAATATCCCATGTCATAGGTTCCCCCAAACACTTGTGTATAGGTGCGTTATACATGCCATATAACAATAGGTCAATAATGTATAATTTTCCCCTTAATCTCCCGCAACCATTCTCTGAGACTTGAAAATGTTCGCCTTATAGCCGGGCAACACCTGGCACAAATGATTCAACATAGTCTCCATACCCCAACCCAAATTATCAAAAATAGTTTCACAAAAATCTGATACCGAGCCAAACTCATGGCACAGAGCTTCAAAGTGATGTTCTAAGCTGGCGAACACCATTAAAAAGAAAAAGGGAAGTGCACATGAATGTGATTATGTCAGACCATAGAATATTTTTCAATGTGGGACTGACCTTTTAAAATCCAATGGTGGTTTGTATCATTGACACAGATTGGACGATGAAAGAGATTTGGTTTTCTGAGGGAACTGATCTTTGATTTTTGGAAATATTACCTAAATGTGGCTTTTCCAGTTTGCTAGACTCATAACGCCATGCCTAAATCTAAATCCCAGCTATTAAACAATCTGAAAATTTAGACTTTTTTTTAAAGAAAAAGAGGCACAGCACGAGTTGAATTACTTTGTGCAGTTTTTACACTCTAACTTGTTGCTTCATGGAATCTTCCTGCACACCCTAATGCAGCAGTCTCCCAACTATTTTGGCCTGCCCCCCCTGAGCAAAATGTGGGCAGGCCGGGTCCCCCCAAAAAATGCCAAATGGAAAGTAAGTCCAAATGGCTATGAACTATTGTGCGCCGTCACCACACTGTACTCCCAGTATAGTGCCTGGGGTGGCCCACCTGTTCTCTCGGTTGCCTCATCCCACTCCTAAACTAGTACCTGGGCTCTCACCACCCCACCACAGACCCTGGGCTCTTCCCATCCTGCTCCCACCATTATGCCATGCCGCCACCATGTTGCATTTTAGAGCATACTTTAAACAAACATTGGGTAAAAAAATAAAGAAAAATAAAAAAAGTTTGCAATTGCCTTGGGGACCCAGGCGGCAGGCGTGGTATTTTTTACTGGGCATCTATGACAGATGTCCAGTAAAAAGATATCATTCCTGTCCCCTGGACCTCACAGCGCCTAACACACGCACACAATCAAAGCGATTATGTGTGTATGCAAGGCGCTGGGGTGCCCAGGGGAAAGCATGGCATTTTTTACTGGACATCTATAAAAGATGTCCAGTAAAACAATGCCATCTATTGATTTATTACATTTATATAGCGCACAGACAGCCCGGGGGCATTGTGGCACTGTTACTTGTAAGGCAAACTTAGTTACAATGGGTACAGGTTGTGCCTTGGGTTAACAGTGAGGCAGTGACCTGTGATCAGATATAGGTGGTGTCATACCACGTAATGCATCATACATGAACATTCATGAAAGGCTAGGCATATGTTTGTTAGGTGAACAGGGTCGTTTTCAGGGCTTTCCGTTTTCAAGGTGTCCCCTGGGCTCCACAGCACCTCAGAAGGAGAGCTAATTGTGGGAGGTGGGTAGGGGGATTGTGCAATAAAGGTAGTTTTAAAATGTCTTGTTCTACAACCCACCCCACTCACCAAAATCAGCTCCAAGGACCAACACAAACACATACACACACGCATTCACATGCATTCACACAGCGTACACACAGCAAGCACTCTTATCATTCACACGAGCACTCATCATACACTCACTCATAACACATGTATACATCCATACACATAAATAAATAAAAATAAATGAACATAAACGTACCTTCTGCCCTGTCCTGAAATTTCCCCCCAGCACTCCGGCCTCTGCATCATGAACAAGAATCAGGAAGCAAGAGCTTCCTGGTTCCTGTATGCAGGGCCCTGAGAGTGGATGCTGAAATGCTGAAATGCCCTGCTCCAGGCTGCTCTGTCTTTATGTGCAAGGAGGTGCAGGAGCTCCCCTCGCACATACAGACATGAAGTTCCTCACCCAGCATTTCCAATGAGCTATGCAAGGCTGGCAATGTAAAGTGCCCCAAGCCCTGCATGGATCATTGAGCATGTGCAGCTGGGGAACGTAACTGCCAAAAGGAACAGTGTTTCCCTTTGAAAGTTCAGCTATCCCAGTAGCACAGTAGTAGGTGGGAAAAGCAACTGAGGCAGGGCTCAGTGTTTCAATGGGCTGGCTCCTTGGCTCCTCCATAATGGGCGAGGGGGCCACTGGGCTGACGCCCCCTTCCCATTATGGACGAGCCACACCTACACAGGGTTCCCCCTACCCTGCCCTGCCTTTTCTTTCCACCCTTAAAAAGAAAAGTTGTTAAAAAGAAAAATCAATTCCAGGCTGGGGATGTGTGCCTCCCTGGGGGGCGGGGGGACTCATGCCACAGTTTGAATACCTCTGCCCTAATGGCTGAACTCTGAGCTGGGACACTACCCTGGGGGGAGACAGAGCAGCAGTGTGTGGACACACATAGTTGCTAATTCCAATAACTTTTAAAGGAACGGAAAGGGTCACTGACACAGCTACTAAACATTGTGTCTTTCAAAACAACATTCAAATATATAAAAATACAGTCATCATTTGCAAAAGACTGTTGAAAATTCAAGGTTTTGCAAGAATGCAAAAAAAACTATTTAGGAATAGGGACTAGTCTTTTAAAAAACAATGGCTAACACTTTACAAAGACCATACCTGTTGCAAGTGTGGGTTACTATTTTTTGAAGATATTGAGCATTGGTCATCTTAGAGGGGTCATAACCTTTCACTTTTGCTTACGTGAATGATCCTTTGCCATTTCCAGTGTCATAACAACCCCATGGTTAAATACCTTCTGTAGGGTAGGTACTTAATTCAGATGAGATGGTAAGCTGGAGTTAAGTTACGAACGACCATTCTCATATTGTAGCTCAGAGCTCCTGTGGTATCCCCCTGCCAAAGACACGTGATTTTATATCCATAATTTGATTTGACTTTAGTCCACTAAATATCAATTGAAGTGAAGACAGACTAAATCCCAGAATGCATTTATTGAAGAAATGAAAGCTAAGGATTGGCACATCGAACCATGTGTATGGGCGCTCCTGAAATGTGTGATCATAGTAATAACATTATTAACAACCACATTTCGAAATATAAAACAAAATTAGTGGCCAACATAAAATCCACTGGTTCTGGGGGTGCTTGCTTCCCAGCCAAGTGGTCTTACCTCTTCTCCTCCATACTGGATTTATGTGCAAGAGTGTAAATATGCTTAAAACCAATTAGCCCTTGTGCATTGTGTGTGCAGACATGAGGGCTTCTATGAGAATACCTGTTACAGGATCGTGCTTCTGAAATTGTCTTTTTGTCTGATAGAGGGAAGAGATGTAGAGAATAGCCAAACATGAGATACTGCACGAGGAAGCCTGTGGGGGAACTTTGTTAACAAGAATATGGGATCAGATAAGTGAGCCATAACATCAAATATGTAGTTGTAGAAGCAGTCTTTGTACATGCATAAGACACCTATCACATTCATTCATAGAAAAACATATTTTGAGATGTGGTTATAGCCTTTTAAAATACATTGGCTAAACACTTAAAGTAATCAATACGTATTGATATGTGTGACCATAGTAAGTCATTGGTGGTTGGATCAAACCCACAGCTCGTGGGTCTGCTCGTGTGATAGGCAAGTGTTTTTACCACAGGTTCACAAACTCATTGGCTTTGTAGCATGCCTGTGGCCCTTGAACCTACCCTTCTTCCCATCAGTCGACAGATGATGCATGTGCCGACAAAAGGGGCTCTATGAATGTCAAGGTGACACCTGCTGGTGAAATGACAGCCCACACCTCACACAGGTGCATAGGTTGGATCGTGGAAGATTTTAAGTCCAAATAATGATGCTGTGTGTCGATGATCTAGGTATAGCATCTGAGAAAAAAAGAGTGATATGTTAAAATATACAAGTACAGTATTCTAATGGAAATTATGTGTTTCGGTGGGGACCCTGCATCGTCTGCAAAAATTTACATTTATTTTGGCTGTCATGATTTTGCCTTAATTTCCTCTTTTGCGTTTATCCGACGCAACATTGCAAAACAATTACCTGCCACTTAAATGCTACAGGAATTGGAAGCACTTTCACTGTGGCCTAATGCCTCGAGAAATGTTAAATTACACACGTGTGCAAGCCCTAATCGTGCAGGGATGGCCTTAGGGCAGGGCGGGCTGGGAGACCTCCCAGGGCGACATGCCCTCCCAGGTCACCATTAGTTCCCACGCCACGTCAGCTTGGGGGAGTCTTTCAAGGGCTCCCCCAAGCTGGCGTAGTGGGAGAAGGCGCGGCAGGTGCCCTTTTGTTATTAAATGCGCCCGCAGTGGTGGGGTGAATTTAAGCAGCACCCTATTCACATGATTACCTCCTCGCTCCGACGTGGGAGCAAGGTGGGTTTACATTGTAATAGGGCGTCTTATTCCAGCGATTAAACCCCTGCGAGGCGCGGGAGAAAGGAGGTAAACAAAAAAAATGTGGTGCAACTTCCCCAATTCGCCCAGGCTGCTGCTTCTGATTAGGCCGGCCCTTTTATCGCACCACTCCTGACACATAGTAGGATAGGCCTTTTTCAAAAGCATGCAATGCATTTTTGTGCCATGATAATTGATGTCAGCAAAATGCAGGTATAAACAAAGGCTGCATTACCTAGAGAGGTGTTTCCCAAATAAGCCTTAGCCTGGTCCATTATTATTACTTGTGAGATCATTATTGTCCCTTGCTGCAATGGAAATGATCAGAAAATGTGCACTGCAACGGTTAAAAACATGCGTGCATTACAACAGCATAGTCTGCATGCCAACTGAGAGAGTTGCGTTTTTACTTTGGATAAAAATGACTTATGCAGTACAGAATGTAGAATAATGGAATGTGTCTGCACCTCGGACAGGGGCCTATGCACACCCACATGGCCTTGTGTGCTCTCATGTGCATTGCATGTCAACCAATCATTCAAATTCCCCACTTCTCACCCTCCCCAAACATGGTTGCAGTCACCATGTGACGTCCCACTTACGACTGCGATTTTTCTCTGTCCATGGTTCATGTACATTCACAGCTCATTGGAAATAAAACACTATCCGCTTTGACCGAATAATAAGACCATATAATTGTTAGCTTTCATGTGTTTCTCTGGTTTCGTTTCTTCCGGCCTGAAACCTGATGGCAAATAGAAAGCCAAGTAAGTCTTCCCCTGACAGGTGAAGAATGAGCAAACTTCCAGAGGCTTCATTTGACTGAATTTGGACAGTTTAAGATTTTTAAATGTGTAGGTAGACATGCAAGGGTGTATGCAATATAGAATAACGGCTTGCAAAGGGTGTATGCAATATAGAATAACGGCTTGCAAAGGGTGTATGCAATATAGAATAACGGCTTGCAAAGGGTGTATGCAATATAGAATAACGGCTTGCACAAGAAGCGTCCACTGATCATACGCCAATCAATGGCAAATCTTGATGAGCGTATAGGAGGCAATGAACTGTTTATCTCTGGATGATAGGTAAACGCAATAAAACAAAAAACATAAGTGGGTGCTCCCTTTGACTCTGCTGCTTTGGGGGAAAACACTCAAATTAGGAGGCCAGAGAAAAGGAAAGGGTTTGAAGGTTGGAGAAACCCTAAAGCATGACTTCCATCTAAGAAGAAAGTGCTTCCAAGGTGAATGTGGAAGTACCATCAGATAACCACTTACCTACTGAACATTGTTGTAATTATCGTGAAGATTGTGTCAGATGAGCATGTCATTGGTGATACTGCATGCCTTCTCCACTAGCTCCTTGGCAAGAGGAACATAAAGACGGTGATAAGAAGGAGGGAGACACTGATCCGTGTGGAACCTTCAACCTTCGTGTAGCCATTATTTCACCAATGTTCTAAAACGGCTGTTTTGATAATTCCATATCATGTTTGACTGTTTTTTCAGTGTTCACTAAACTCAGAAAGAAGGCCAATGTCTTCACTAGATTTACCAATTTACAAAGGCATCACATTGAGCAAAAACAAGTATTCCCCAACTATATACACCATCTCCATCTCCTGGAGAAATCCTTACTGCTCCAAACTTCTGCGACGATCCATAATTGCAAATTTGCACCACATGCAGAGACCTGTGCGAGAATATCGTTTCCTTAAAAGCCGAGAGACAAAAATAGTCACAATTTCAACTAAGTTAAAATAAAATGCTCTATGATATTAGTCGTACAATAAACTACACCTCTATCCAATATCTAAAAGACACAAACGCTGGACTGGAAATCGCTTCTATAAATCACCGCATAGCTTTAAAGTACGAACACAACTAAAATTAAGAAAAGATGAATGCATGCAGCTTGATGTCAAAGGTCCGTTTCTCTGGCAACATTTTCGAGGCATCTCACAACTGCATTTAATTCACTGGGGAGCACAGAGCTGTGACATGACAGGCTGCTAACGCCTGCCTGCACCGAGGCTTGTTATGATTTCACACCTCTCTAAAAGGAAAGCTCTTACTGGGATCCTGCATCTGAAGTGCAGAGAATAGGAGTGTTTTTTTAAATAATGGGCCTGTTATCATCATCCAACACTTAGCCAGGTAAAAGGGACCATTATGCATCCTTTCGATGTGTTAGGAATGAACGCTCGTGTAACTAGCCTGAAACATATGGTTGCAGAAAACCTGCAAGAATGAAAGAAGAATGACTGCTGTTTTGTTTACGCTCCGGCAAATCCAGAGATCCACCTGCTGGTCATACAGAGATGTATTTGTTTTTTTCTAGTTTGGCATCCATCGTTCTGTGGGATTTGGGCAGCACAAACTAATGTCTTAAAGCAATTAAGTAAAGGCATTTAAAAAAATATATATAATTTGGCATATTCAGCGTTCTGTGGAATTTGGACAGCAATAAATAATATCTTAAAGCTATTAAGTATAGAAATACAAACAAAACACTGTCTCATTGCCGACGCTCCAACACTGGGCCAAACACTGTCAACACTACTGGTACTACTACAACCACTATTAATATTAATACACATATAACGTCATTTTGAAACGCCAGTGCTTGACTGGGGAGTTACTGGGAAGTGCACATACAATGCAATGCACTGTCTCCCCCGGTATAGCACGTAGTGCGCGACTCACTTCTGCAGTCTGCTGCTAAAAAGAAGGAACCGCAAATCGGGCCAAGGATTACATCATTATCACTGGCTGGTGGGGAATCTTCTTTAAACCAACCATTACAGCTAGGACACAAAGGGCACACTTTGGAGAGTGTAGGAGAGCTTACAGCGTGAACCTAGCTCAAGAGCAGCAGACTCATTTAACAGAAACAAAAATACAGCTGTGTTGCAACCACAGGGAAACCTTGCTTGTAGGTGATCTTTAAGAACTGCGAGTTTGTAGCAAATGAAATCCTGTTCTGAAGGATGCTATTGGTATGAGACATCTATGTAACACGCCGGGGCTGTATTACAGAAAGTTTACTTTGGTGCAAGTGCAATTAGCACTAGAGCAAAAATGTCCCTAGTGCAAAAAACATATTATTTCAGTACATGCATGTAACACTGTTAGATGAATGTGCTTTAGATAATGTGTGACCAGTAGGGTAATTGCCCTACTCTGAGTCCAATTCCATTGCTCTATAGGTGAATGACCCAAAAGCCGAACGATAAAAACAATTCAAAGTAGGCCAAATAATCAATGCCCCATTTGCAAGGAAAACGTTTTATTACATGAAAAAAGTAATCAACAGTCCCGTAGAACTGACCTAACACGGAACTCACTCCACCCAAAGAGGAGAGAAGATTTTATTGCAGAAAACCACAGATTAATAGAACTATGCATAACAATTACAACAGGATCCCGCTCTCTCCATTGGCAAAAACCTAAACACGATTCTAACGATCCCCTTTAGTCCATTACCCTACTTGTCACAGATTATCTAAAGCACATTCATCTAAACATGTGACATACTACATCATCATTGTGATAGTTAGGAGTTGAATAACTACCAGGTACATTGTTTTGGTAACAAGTAAAAATATTCCTGACCATCACATGATGGGCACCCATCTGTCAGACCCTGATCAAAGTGTGAATGGCTAGGTCAATTCGGCTTGAACAATACAATGACCCTCTTCTTTATACCAGACACAGTGGCTAGCCCTTGTAGATACATGTATTGGAATCACCTCTGCTCATCCCATCCCAAATCACAGTTATCTCTCTGGGAACTGTGAGAAATAAGGAGTGAGACACGGACACAGAGACTTTAATTAAACGAGAAGGGGAGGGGAAATGCCTCTCTGTCCCTGCTCTAAAATGGGTTTCCCTGTCCAAAACCAAAACTAAGGGGCTGCCAAGGTAAGGATGTCCAAAGCAAAACTGCCCCATGTCCGGAGTACTATTCCGGCCCTCACATTCTAACAAACTAAATCCTAAAGTAAAAAGGGTACTGTCTTTGGCATTAAGTGGTTCACAAATGTAGAAAAAGGAAAATGTGTAACTCCAACACAAAGGTTTTAACAGGATAGAGTTCCTTATTCCAGAGGGTAATTCCCTTCCTCTGGATTTCTCTTCCCTTGGTTGCTTACGCAAAAATGTCAGTTCCTTGGGTTTTCTATTGAGCAATAACATGAGTGTACAAAACAGTGTGGCTCTTTGTCTTTGGCTTACTCTCCTACCAGGTTTTAAAAACGCAATGAGTTTACAAAACAACCAGACTGTCTGTCTTTGTCTTGTTAGGATAGCAGGCATACTCTCCTGCCAGGTTTTCACTCCTCTTCTTGTAATCAGTACAGTCTTATTGCTAGTTCTGATATGCTTTTCTCAGGACCTCTTTAATGCATGTCCTCCCTATATAATGTTCATCTTGTCTTTCCCTGGTTTACATACCCTACCAGGGCTTCCTCTTATACACACACTTGCTAATGCCAGGGCTTTCTTGGATGCACAAACTTGCAACTGCCTGGTATACTCTCCTGCCAGGTCTTTCTCAGATGCACTCATTTGATACAGCCTGGCATATGTTCCTGCTAGGGCTTTCTTAAATGCCCTCACTTGCAACTGACTGGTATACATCCCTTCCAGGGCTTTTCTCAGGTGGAATCTGCACACCTCTCCAAAATTGATAGTCTACTTTTTCAGATGTTATATTATCCTGGCAGGGCTGCTTTCATATGTGTATCGCATACACTCACAAACTTGAAAGTCTTGTGTCTTCTTTCTGTTCCTTCTTAGAAAGAAATACTCTTTCACTCTCTTTTATGCGCTTCATTAATGTTTACGTGTTCCTTTATTCTCTTTTTTATTATAGTGTTAATAGTTAAATGACATTAACACATAATTCAGCCATAGTAAAAATATATACATATTTGCAATTCATAGTTTACGCACTTTATAATAAGACCATAAGTCTAAAAACACACATTGAAATAAAATACAATTAGCATTCTGATAAAGTAAAATGCTGCGCTCGTCATGAATCATAATAAATCTCAATCTTAAAAATAAATAAATTACTTTCTCAGACTAATAATCATTTAAAGCAATTTTTGCCAAATATAAAGCGTGCTAAAATTCATTTTCACCAGTATATATGTAAGTCACGACCTGATCGCTAGACACATATGTTATATTCAAAAAGCCCAGTTGGTGAATAGATGCCGAGGCCTTTCGAACTCGATTTTGCAAATAAGACCTAAACTTCCATGGTGAGGGATACAGGACCAAGCACCCGTGCAAGCCAAATTTAGTAGCTGGGCTAAGCAAAGTTGGAGAATTAATTTTTTAACCTTAGCATCAGTGATTTTTTTGATACAGTTAAATGGGGCATTGATTTGAAAGCATTGTTTTACATAATTAAGAAAAGAAGACTTCATAGATGATTTTAAGATAATATTGTACCTATCCCAGACAAGGGCTTTCTGTTTAATTTCTCTTAATGCTAAGCCCATGTTTAGTGGATAAGCAACAATAAACTCCACATGCACCTAGCGCAGAGATGGAGTGTGCGCCACGCGTGCGCCTGGCGCAGCGCAAAAAAGGATTTAGGCGCACCGCATATTCATGCATTTCATGCGAACATCCAGCGGCGCCAGTTACACCCCCAAGAAAGCCCGCACCACAGGGGACCACCCATGACCATGCCCCGCAGGCAGCCCACACCACAGGGGACCCCCTACACCCGTGACCATGTCCCACAGGCAGCCCACACCACAGGGGGCCCCCTACACCCATCACCATGCCCCGCAGGCAGCCCACACCACAGGGGACCACCCATCACCCCTGACCATGCCCCACAAGCAGCCTACACCACAGGGGACCCCCCTACACACCTGTCCATACCCTGCAGCCAGCCCATCAGCCCTGACCATGCCCCGCAGGCAGCCCACACCACAGGGGACGCCCCCTACATCCTATCCATGCCCTGCAGGAAGCTCATCACCCCTGACCATGCCCCACAAACAGCCTACACCACAGGAGACCCCCTACACACCTGTCCATACCCTGCAGGCAGCCCATCACCCTTGACCATGCCCCACAGGCAGCCCACACCACAGGAGACCCCCTACACCCCTGTCAATGGCCCGCAGGCATCCCACACCACAGTTGCCCCCCTACACCCCTGTGCATGCACTGCAGGCAGCCCATCACCCCTGGCCATGCCCCACAGGCAGCCCACATCACAGGGGACCCCCGCTACACACCTGTCCATGCCCTGCAGGAAGCCCATCACCCCATACCATGCCCCACAGACAGTCCACATGGCACCATGCACCTGCAAGCCCCGACTCATAACCCCCACCAGTGATGGGCACCTTCCAGCAGGCCCTGATTCATGTCCCCCACCAGTGATGGGCACCTGCCAGCAGGCCCCGACTTATGACTCCCACCAGTGACAGGCACCTGCAAGCAGGCCCCGTTCATGACCCCCACCAGTTGTTAGGCAGAATCACCTACAGTACCCTTTGGGAACACTACAGGTAATTAGGACTACAAGTGTAAGCAATATTACACCTTTGGTACAAGCCTGTACTACACAGTAAAGTGGTAGCGATGGCTGAGCAGCCAGACTTATCTCAAGAGTTTAAGTGAGCAGTAGAACAAGTTAAACAAAGGACCAACCAATGCAGTGATTCAAGTAAACACTTACTCAAGGTTTCTCAGTAAAATAATATACATTTATTTACTCTATCATTTATAAAACATTACACTAGCACAAGCAGCTCAATATCACACAAAGATACATCACAAAAATCCAACCGGTAAGTAACTAAACAAGTTTAGCTCAAAAATGAAGTGTGAGCAAAATGGCACTTTAGATACTTAGAAAAGGAAGGAAAAGACAAGGTTATAAGAATAGACAGCCCAAATACAATCATAGGCAGGGCAAAGGGTTCAAGTTAAATACAACCCCCAATTCTTCTCAATAGGCCTGGGCCAAAGTCGATGGTTCAGAGTCTTTTGTATAGGATAGCACCGTTCTGGTGTGTAACAGTTAAGTCTTTGCCACAGATTTTTAAAGGGTTTGGCTAGGCGAAAATTTTGACGAATGTTTAGGGAAGGTCAAGGCTTTGTAGTTTAGGAAAGTTTCACACACCATCTATATGGCCGAAAAGATTTCTGGACCGCGTTTGCACAGTACCTTTTAAATGAAGAAAGCTGTAGCTGAGGCAGTTGTTCCTGGCAGTTCGAGCAGTTCTCGCTGTTCCTGAGATTCAGTCATGGGGACAAGAAGGACAACATTGGGAGGTTCCTGCACTGCCCAGGGAAGAGGCCAAAAGCTGTAGCAAGACATCGGTTTAAGGTGTGAGTGCCTTAAAGTCCACCTGGTTTCCTTCCCTCTGGCTATCCGGTTTTCAACAGCACTCTGAAGAAAATTTGACCAGAATAGGATGGTGTCCAGGTGGCTTGTGAGTTGGTTGTTCCCACCAAACTCAAGGGAAAAGTTAACCTTGAAGGGCTTCTCTGTCGTTTCAGGCAATTTGGACCTGCAGCAGGGCTTCACCGGTCATCCAGGAGTTGCAGCAGTCCTCTTCCTTCCTCTCCTCTTCTCTTCGGTTCTTTCGTTCCAGTGGTTGACTTTGCTTTCCAAGTCCCAGAGACCTGCTTTTAAACAATTATCCCACATTCATTCAGCCTGGCTGTCACTCACCTAGCAGGGTGGCTGTCCTTGCCGGACAGCCAGCTACCCAATCACACTAGTGTGCTTTCAGGTCTCCTAGGAGACTAAGTACAGGGAGTTTCGGGCACCTCCCTCCCATCATGTCCACCTCAGACACTCTGGCACCAGAGGAGGGTTTCAGTAAAGAAACCCGCCAAAGGACGCAAACAAAGTGACCAAACCTGGTTTGGCGCGCAGAGACAAACACAATAAGGACTTTTCCTAAAAGAAATGGCTAAGAAAGATGACCGGAGTCTGTTTTTACAGATAGGTCTGGAGCCCCATATTGAAAAACATGGTTATCCCTGATTTTGAGCTACCGTTGTTAGCGGTCGCGAAAAATTACGGTAGTTGATCTAAACCACTGCCACCAGCCATTTAAAATAGGAAAAGATAACATTTTACTTTTACATGAGTGTTTGGAAGCAAAGCAACCCCTCCAGCACTCTATAGTAAGATAGGGTGTGCTGGGTCAGTAAATTTAAAGAGATTAGTAAAGTCAATTTAACTTCACATGTCCTGAGAGACAGTAGTCATTCTCGGAGAAGGTAGTTAACCCTTTGGGGAGTCTGAAAAGCCACCCCTGTGCCACTGCACTGAAGGTGCTGTGTAACACACAGAAACAGAGGATGCCACTGGAGTTGTTTAAAACGGTTGTAGGTTAAAGATTCGAAAACAAAAAGGATCGAATGCAATACATTTGTGTCAAAAGGACCGAAAAAAAGACCACATTTTTTGGGGGGAGGGGTTCCCCCCAAACATCTGTTTTTTTGGCCAAAAACCATTATTTTTACCTCTAGCAAAACCCCACAAAAAAATACATTACAAAAGGCATTCAGCCTTTTTTTTGTTTTGGTCCTTTTGACTCGAATGTATTGCATTCGATCCTTTTGTTTTCGAATTAATGACTGAACACCATTTAAAACTCCATAACCAAAGAACACAAAAGTAAAACACACACAAAATACATGGAAGAGTGGGAAAAAAAGGCTCACACTCCTCCCAGGTAAAAATTGTAATCCTAGAAATCAAGCAAAGTTGCTGGGGGTCTCGAAAGGTAAAGGAAAATAGCACATTTGGAGAATTCTCCCTAACACCAGTGACGGCCACCTGCAAACGGGCCCCAACCTGTGACAGGCCTGACTCATGTCCTCCCACCAGTGATGGGCACCTGCAAGCATGTCCCAACTCGTGACCCCCACCAGTGATGAGCACCTGCCAGCAGGTCCCGACTCATGAACCCCACCAGTGACGGGCACCTGCAAGCAGGCCTCGACTCATGTCCCCCCACCAGTGATGGGCACCTGCCAGCAGGCCCCGACAACTGACAGCACCTGCAAGCAGGCCCGACTCATGTCCTTCCAACCAACTCATTGTCACAACATACATGCATGTAGCAAATATCCACCCAAATGCCACCCCATGCTGTCCCCCCACATCCATCCATTGTCCCCACTTCCCAGTACAGGCCCCATGGCATTTCATTAACAGAAGCACACATGCATGCACCCAAAGACATGCCCCACATGGCCACACAGCAGCGACACATGACTGAGGCAATGACGACTGACACATGCACCAAACAAATGAGAGCAGGCAACACAAATATCTGAACAGATGAAAATGTATTAAAAAAATAGAACTCTACCAAACGAAAAGCAACCATGACAATGAAAATAAATGAATGTGAACTGAATTGAAATGCAAATTCCCCAAAAATATATGATCCAAAAAAAAAATCCTCAAAGTGGTCCATGTCCAGAGTTCAGAAATCAAAATCCAAAGGACAAATAAAAGAAAAATCATTACTTCATGGGTGTAAACAAATACAAGAAAACAATGCACAGTACCAGAACTATTTACAATGAAATTTTGAGGGTCCATGATCCCAAAACAAAATGTAACTTACCAAAAACCCTACAAAAACACAACTATATACACAAAGTGGAGCAATAACCATGGAACGAAACCTAACCCTAAATAACTATTTAGAATGGCGGCGGGCTAGTCCTACAGCTCACCGTTCTTCGCAAGAGTCTTGGCCAGGGCATCAATGAACTCCAAGTCTATGGCCCGGAGGTGGAACTGTGCTCTATCCTTGAGGGCTTGCAGGGACGCCGCCATGCTTTCTGCCAACACCCTGCAAGTCTCCTCGAGGAACTCTGCCCACTTCAAGACTCACCGCCCTGACCATAATGAGCCGTGCCTTCTCTGCCCGCCGCCACTCTGCACCAACCGCCGCCACACAGAAGACACACTTAGTCGAGGGTCCTCCTGCCCTTTGCCCTTCGACCGATGCCTGTCCCTGTGATGTAGTCGGGCCGAGTCCTGATGCCTTCCACGTCGAGCCTACTGCCGCCTTGATGCCATCTGCCTGTGCCACCATGACTTCCTCCGGGAAAAAGGGAACACCCGGGGCCATTGTGCACGTGCCCTGCTTGATGGTGCCTGCACAACCTCCATTGCCAGGGGTCCAGTTGCTTGAGTGATCACCTCTGCTGGACCTCCGACTCCTGACTGTGGCAGGGATGGGATCTCCACCAGCCTGGCCGTGGTGGCTTGGGCAGGTCCACAACGGTCACTGGTGGCATGTGGGCCAGAAGACGGCATGGAGTACAACTGGCGCATAGTGTGTAAAGAGGAAGAGAGGGTTCCAAGAGCGCACAGCACATGGAGGTAACCCCCGACAATGAACCCTCCTAGCCGGTTCATGTTGGCCCACACCTGTTTGTGATGATGTGCATGGTCCTGCCAGGAACCACGCACATCACAGATTGCGCATGTGTGCAATGCGATACTGACTAGGATGGGCTCAACCCTGTCACGGATCACCACGTCCGCAGGTAGAGCAGTGTCAGTTGAGGTGGAACTCCTCCCTACCTGCAGACGGGCCTGGGACGGGGAATCCCTGCCAGTGCATGGTGGTGCAGTCTCAGTATCAGGGACAGGATTAGGCACAGGCCACTCCACGGCGACCTGTGTTGCCTTCTGCCCCAGCCCCTGGACTGCACCACTTGCCCAAGTGGAATGATCCCCAACAGGCCCCATGTGTGGGTCTAATGCGGCCTCCTCCTCACCCACCACCGACATGGATGCCTCCACACCGTCTTCTGCTCTGGACAGCCCTGTGGGGGCTCACCTGTCCCTACCACTGCCACTGCTCCCGAGGAGCCCACTTCCAACCTCGACCTCTTGGGTATCCCCTCGGCAGCTCCAGCCATGGACGCGGCACCAGTCCACTCGCTCCTGGAAGATGACATGTCCTGGGAGGGTGACCAGGCCATGCATCTCCGCCTGGTGGAGGCATCCCCACTGCTCTGCTCCACAGCGCTGCCTCTGCCCTCTTCCTCAGTCGCTGCTGTAGATAGGGAGAGATTGAACACAAGCATCAGGGCACTGAACAATAGTCTGCTAGACACAAAGCAATTGCACATGAGTGGCACTGTCATACATCACTTTCATCATCACTCTCCACAACACACGGGTCAGTGCAAGCAACAAACATACACAATCAAGCATGGCACGTGCAATAGACATTTACATCCATGTCCAAGGCACTGTTGGAACATCCGATGGGGGACTGATCACATGCACACACATCACCGGACAGTCATGCATCTGGCCATGTCTATCTCCCGTCACAGTGGATTCATAGCAACTAGGCCGCATCAGTCAATTCACGCATCGTGATGGTCATGTGTCATGCGCGAAAAGCCGTTTTCCAGTCACACACACACACTACTCAGACACACGCACGTGCACACCATGCATGACCATGATGGTGAAATCAGCATCCATGTCTCACACCCCAAACATGTATGCAACGTCACATGCTGGTGCACATCATGCATTGCAACAGACACCATTGATTTGGAACAGGCTTGAGTAGACTCACATGCAGCGCTGTCATGGCCCTGCACACAGACATACATACATGGGGCATGCTAGACATGAGGCCAAGGTGCACAATCCTGCCACACCTCAACATGCAGTATGCTTGGCAAGAACACATGGACACTTACCACTCGACTTCAGACGGGTCTGCAGCTCGAGAACCTGGTGGTTAAGCACTGGGCATGTGCGCTCCAGGACCCGCATCTGGATGTTGATGACATCCACAAGCTGCAATGAGGCGCCAGGCCTTGCTGTGGGTCCTCGACCTGAAGTCCTCCCAGCGCTTCAGGACGCGTCACAGTCACAGTCACAGGATGCCACCCCCTCTGCGTTGATGGCATCCATGATGTCCAACCAGATCCTCCTCTGTCCTTCCTTGTCAAGGCGCAATGTTGTTGAGAAGAAGGCATCATAATGCCCCAGGACTTGCTCCACCAGGATTGCAACTTCATTTGCAGTGAAGCTGACAACCCTCTGCCTGTCTGCCGGGGGGGTTGCCACTGGCCCCGGATGGTCTTTGGTCCGACATGGCAACCCCTGTGGCAGGTGTGGGTGGGCAACTTGGTCCTGGGGCTGGGCTGTGGAGCGATGGTACACCAGTCGGGAGTCTTCTGGGTCAGCGGAGGTGGTCTCAGGAACAGTATCCCTGGCAATGGCTTCTGTGCAGGCACCAAACAGCAGGGCACGTTGGCAGCAGACAGGCTGCCAGCAGCATATGGCTCCTAGGAAGGCGCTTGCAGCTCTGGGGGGTAGATAAATGGCCTTCTGGGAAGGAGCGTGGTCTTCCGTGTGTTGTTGCGTGGCCAGCTTGATGCAGAGTGAGTCCACACCTGAAAAAACAGCATGTGAGCGTGGAATTTGAGGAAAGGCCCTTAGCGCTTAAGCTCGTAAGTGACGTGATGTACGTAGGCGTTGCTTTCGGCATGGGTTAAAGGTCTGCATAGGATGCAATTTTGCTGTATGTGCTTATTGGGGAGAGCGAGTGTGTAATTCTTCTTCTTGTCAGTTCACACGTGATTACTTCACAACGGTTGCAGTGTGTACTTCTTGTTTACTGCGCCAGTGCTTACTTCTTATTTTGGCAGGGGAGTTGCCAATGTGCACATGCGCATGTTTTTTTCTTACTTTTTCCAGGCAGACGGTGAGTCGCACACATATTATTTCCACTGTGGTTGCCCCTATGTGTTGCATAACCCATTCACGAGGTCATAGTAGCCTGCGTGTTCCATGCCTACGCTTTTTTTGTGTTTCTGGATGCCATAGCATACTGTGGGATGTTAATTCCATGTACATGGGCTACCGAGGGGTCGCATGCATATTTGTTTTTGTTTTTGGGGTGCTTGAGCGTTGTGTGACCTGTCATTTTTACAGAGGGGTCACAGACAGCCTTGTAGGAGCACAGGGGTACCTATTCCATCTAGTACCCTGCCCCCTTCATCCCAATTGCCCAGGACTATTGTTTTCTGCACCTCCCATTCGCACAAGTAAATCAGTGCCATGGTTGAGTGGCCATCAAGTAGTAAGGGAGGCAAAGTTGGGCGATCTCCCAGAGGTGTCCGCGGTAGGGGACGTGGCCATTATGACTAGGGTGGCCAAGGTGGCAGCGGTGGCCGATGTGGGCAGGCTGGTCCACGAGGGCAGTGTGTCCAGGACAATTCAGCTATGCCCCCCCCCCCACAGTTGGTCAGGGAGATGCAGCTGACACCACCCCAGCTCAGGCCCTGCTAGCCCGGCCCAGATTGGTCACAGAACAGGCATGGGATGACTCACAGGCTGACTTCTGTGTCACAAAATGAAAGCAATGTAATCTTCTACTCCGGGACAGTGTTGGTCCCAGCCCCTCACACCGAGGCAGTGGGGCGCTTGGTCCTGGCAACAGCACCCAGCCGCCAACGCCTGCAGTGAGACCTTTGGTCATCATGCCATTGCCTGCTTCCTGTGGCCAGTCCACCTGCGCTTCAGCCCCTACAGACCAGAGCGGCGTAAGCCGCTCAAGGTCCACACCACCTCTCAAGAGGAAGAAGCATGCTCTTTTGGAACAGGCTGGGACCCCAGACTGGCTCGGCCCTCTGGCACATCAAGGAAGCGGAGCTTCATTAATGTGGAACTGGACGCACTTGTGGGCTACGTGTCGGAACATGGCAGCGAAATGCTGGTGATGGCAGGGTGAAAACTACACCTGCTCAGCATAGGGCCCACTGGCAGTGCATCACGGACCACATTAGTTCCTTGGGATTTGTGAAGCACACAGCTGATGATTGCTCGAAGCGTTGGAATGACCTCAAGCGCCGAGCTAAAAGCAACCTGGCTTCTAATTACGCCTCTACTCTGGTGACTGGCAAGGGGACACCACCAGAGGATGATGAACTCACAGAACATGAGGCAATCACTCGAGGGTTCATTGCAGAGGATCAGATCCAAGGCCTGGATCTTGAGATAATGTCCGGTGAGTGTCCATGCGTGTGTATCCAGACCATGTGTATGTTGCTTGGTGATGAGTTCTGATTGAGTGCCAGGTCAGGCTATGTAGTCATGACTGCCATGTGTGACCCATGCACTGCCTCCAAGCCATCCCCCGCCTTTGGGTTTGGGGTTCACTGTATCCCTACTACCCACTGCAAACACTTTGCACATGATGACTGCACTTGCTGTTGCACTGCCATCATGACACGACATTGTTATTACGGTTTTTGTCTTTTTATTGACTGTTGAGGAACTACACATGTACTGCACTGCACCGGCTCACTTCAGAGCTCTGTTTCAACCTATAATATGCCTATTGACTTGTGTCATGTCAAAGTGACCTACCATTGATCTATTGATGTGCCTCCCATCACTGTATTTGAACACACTGGCGTTGTTGCAGCGTGTTACATGTGTGTTTTGTCACACTCTTTTTCATGTGCTATTTGATAAAATGCATTTTACGTGGATGGGGGACAGTAGTGATTCACTCACATCTGGGTCTGCTTGTCATTTCTGCCATGGCTATGCTACGTGCCATCTTTGTGCTGGCATCTGTCTTGTTTATGGATGGTCCATGCCAGTCAAAGACTTCTGTGTGATGCAGGTGCTATGCACCATGCAGCACATGACTTCCTTTTCCATTTTAGACTAATGAGTGTCTGCTTTCAGGGTCCCCTTCGACTTCATTGGAACTGCGTGCATGACTGAGTTTATGTCATGTGTGACATGGTTGATTAATGTATTGGATGTCAACATTGTAATGCCTATGTGTGTGGGCTACGCTGTTCACGTGTGTGTTCATGACTTCTTTTTTATTTTGTGCAGATGATTGGAAGCAGTGGAGGAGGAGGAGATGGTACAGGGCAGGAGTACTCAGAGCACCAACCAGGCACCAGTGGAGGACGAGGCGTGGTGTCACACGAGAATCCTTTGGTCCTACAGAACATCCTGTCCATGGGCATCTCCGAGTACACCTCTGAATATCACTATGGCTCAGGTGCAGCATTGGATATTAACACATATGCCCCCTCGCAGGTGAATGTTTCTGGCAGGGATGTGGTTCTGTCCAACACACATCCACTGAGGGTAGACCCCTCAATGGCTCATTCAGTGTTGGAATGTCCGCCTGTGGCGGTTACGGATGCAGGGTCACGTTCCACACTATATGCTCCTGTTCCTGGGGCAACAGATCAAAGGAGGAATGCAGTCCTGCAGCCACAGGCAGCGCCAGCACAGCAAGGTGCATGTCTCCTTGGGCCCGACAGGTATGGTGTCTGGCAACACGGTGGCTGTGTGCCACAGGGTAATACTGTGTGCGAGAATTCCATTTATGCAATTGCACAGATACAGGGGGCATCATGTGAGATGATGGCTCAGGCCATGGAAAGGGTGGCCAGGTGGGGCTCCAGCAGCAGGCAACACGGTCCATGTGCCGCTCAGACAGGCAGGACATGTTGGGCGCCAACAGGGACAGATGGGCTGAACTGGGGGCTATGCGCACAGCCATATCTGCAGAGGCACTGGCCCACAGGGATGCCCTGAGGGAAGATAACAGCTCCCTCAGAGCTACTCTGAGTGCACTTGAGATGGCCCGGAGTAGACCAGCAGATCAGCAGATGAAGCAGCAAACCCGCAACATCTCGGCTGAGCTCCAGGCAACCCATGAGGAGATCTGTGCATTACGTGAGGTCTTGCAGGGGGGAACTCCATGCTACACGTGAGGTGCTGCATGGGGACCTCCAGATCATCAAACTGCAGATCCAAAAATGTCAGACCTGCATGCTTGCTGCCATGGAGGAGCATGCTAGGGCTGTGCGTGGTCAGCCTCCTGTACCACGCACACCTTCTCATATTGCACCAGAGGGTGATGACAGTGACAGCAGTTCTCCCACTATCGGCTAGCCATGCAGGCCATGAGCCCATGGAGGGTTTGTTTTTTTCCGCAACATCCATGTATGTGGGTGTTGAGGTGCACCCTGCACCTCCTCCCTCCTGGGTACACCCCGTGGGCAACCATGGGCATTTTTTATTTTTATTTTTTCACTTTTTCTGTGTATTGTGCATTCATGTAACAGTGTGTTGCTTTGTGTGGCATTCGAAGGCATCCACTATGTGTTCCAGGTGGGCCCTACAGGCTCGCCTTGTGTTTGAGGCTTGGGGTCCAGACACATATGCCACTCCTGCTTCCCTTTTCCATGGGCTTGCAAGGAGGGCACCGTGTGACAGTAACTTACACAGAGGCATTGCGCTTCCATAAGTTGTGCGGCCAGTCTGGGGGGGTTCATAAGAGTTTTTCCACTGCATGGTTGATATGTATATTGCTTTTAATATTGCTCATTGTGCATATTTACAGGTTGCTTCTTCATGTGTTACACCTTGCCTGTCTCCATTGTAGATGTATTTCATGCTGTATGCAGTACCCTGCCACATTTACCTACCAGCAACACACTAAAGATGGGAGGGGTTGATGTGGTGGCTTTGTCAGGTTGTGACACTTGGGTTATTGTGATTGGTCACTGGCTGACGTTGCCACTGTTGGGTGCTGTATTCATGTTTTGTCATGCTGTGCTGGTCAATATATGCTCATGTGTAAAGTTTCATTTTGATATGTGAGAGGGAATTGTCTGTGGCCTGTTTCCATTTGTGACTGTGCACTTTGTGACAGTTGTGTCATGTGTTGTGCATTAATTTTCACATTGCAATCCATGGCATGGTGTGTTGGGCATGTTTCATGGGCTTTGAAAGGGGTTAGGTGACATACCAGTATTTGGGGGTGCTGTTTTGCAAGGGGGTAGTGGATTATGCAGCATGACTGTGTGCCTTTTGGTCACATGGCATTGGGTTTCTTTAAGTAGCTAGGGATGCACACAATGTAGCACTTCCAGGGACACATTCTCAGGGTGGTAAGGTTGTGACAGTTGACTGTCCCTTTCTTATCATCAATTTTTACCTGGTATGTGGCAGGCCTGCCTGCTCTCCGCAGTGGGGGGATTTTAGGTGAAAAGCGTAGCCACAGGCTGGGTATGGGCTGCCTCACCACATGCCCTTTCCGCTCCCATTTGCAGCAGCCCTGCATGTGGTTGTGGATGTGGGGGCACCATGTCCACGTACGCCCCGCCACGTTACAACGTTGTGCAGGACACATGCTGCCAAAATGATCCTGCACACTATTGGGGGCGCATATAGTAGCTGGCCACCAGAGCGGTCAAGGGAGTGGAAACGTGACTTAAGCACTCCGAATGTGCGCTCCGCTATGCCCCGGGCTGCAATATGGGCTGCGTTGTATCTTACCTCGGGTGGTGTGGTGGGTTTCCGTATTGGCATCATCATGTAGGTGCTCAGAGTGTAGGCACTGTCCCCTGGGGAGGTGATAATGGTTGTGATTAGTTGGGTTTCTCCATTTCTCTGTGTGTGACATGCATGCATGTGCACAGGCCTTTCTACTCACCAATGAGCCATGTGTAGCCATGCCTCCCAGCTTCCAGGTCCCGGTTTAGGGGTGTCATTCTGAATGTGGCCCTAGGTGGACGTAGAGCCACATGGCTGCAATCAATGGCACCAAGCACTTGGGGAAGTGTGCCACCCCGTAAAAGACCTGGACCGCGGCCTGCCTTTCTGAGGGTGTTCTGAGCATGTATATGTACCTGCGGACTGAGAGGCGTGCACCTGGTGTAGGCAGCGTGACTGCGTGGGCTGCGAGATACCCCCAACTAAGGCAGTTGTCCGCTGCAATGACGCAGTGGCCAAAAAATGCAGTACATTGAGCACCTTTTCCAAGGGGCTCAGTGCTTGGGAGCACAGGGTGGGTGATGTGAGGTCATCCTCCCACTCAGCAACCAGTTCTAGGATGATATGGGGTGGAACCTGTACATGCCATAGACCTGGTCATCAGGTATCCCAAAAATCTGGTCCTGGGTAAAAAAAAATGCAGGGCCTGGATATCCTCATCCTCCTGCGATGTCCCACGACCACTGCTGCGAGGAATGGTACATTCATCGTAGCGATATGAGCTTGTTTGTTGTTTGCGCGCACTTTTAAGTTGCGCGGGGGCGCTTACGCCAGCTTTCACCTGGCGTACTTGTTTCCGGCTTACCGTGTCTTTTGGGGCACGCGGTCTCCCCTGTTCGGTTCCATGAATACGTGTTGTTAGCGCGCATGTGGGCATTGCAAGGATTTTTCAGCAGTACTTCCCCTGTAAAGCACACATCTGTGCGTGTTGTTCCCCATTCCACGTGATCAGCCCCCTTTTTAGGTGTGTGCGCTGTGCAGTGTGCGCCTTCACTGGGCGTCTCGCGCCCTTCGGGATGTCGCAATGATGTATGCGCCACACACAGATTCGGCGCAAGTCCCAGGTAAGCCACGGGCAGTGCCTTACATGAATCGGGAAACGGGGGTTTGCGTGGGTTTTGCATGCGTGCGTGCGCTGCGATTTTCACGCTTGCGCCCCCGTTTTCAGCGCACATTAATTCCATGAATTACCCTCTCAATATCCACAAAAACGCAGTTTCCCTCCAGTACCCAAGCCTTTGATGCCTTATGAGGAGACTCAAAGTTCATCTTGGCTGAGAAATTGGAGTGAATAGATGAACCATTGTCCTGCCCTGAAAGTATTTTTAGAAAAATATTTCAACTAGCTATTTTCTTCAAACTGAAAAGCGAACTTACACCCAATTTACTGCAGATCACTGCAACCGGGGTAGAATTGGATAAACCCAGGTTAGAGCACCACAGCTTCGCCCCTAGCTTTGTAAGCCATAAAGTCTCCTGATTAGTGAATATTTCCATGCTGTATAGAGAACCTGGCACACTATTTGATCTATATATGAGAGAAAATGAGCAAGGTCATGGGGTACTCCTATCGGGGTATCACTCACTCTTGACACAGAAGAATCTTCTGTGTCAAGAGTGAGTGATACCCGATAGGAGTGGGTTCTTTTCTCGTTTATCAGTCAGGTACCCCATGACCTTGCTCATTTTCTCTCATATATGCTATTACCCGCCTGGGGAGAGCAAGGCATCAACCAGGTGCCCTTTTGTTTAACACACTATTTCATCTATACATTTTTAACAGGCCCTCCAATGAATAGCCACCACAGAGATAAACAAATTAAGAGCATTATATTTCCTACAGACCTTTAACATTACATCGTTAGCTAATAGATGAGTAGCAAGTGAGTCAAATATAGGAACTCCCAAATATGTATATTTTTTGACCACTTCAATCAGTTCATTAATCATTTTCCAATCAAAATGTGCATGCTTGCTTTTGCCAGCTCTGACTACGATTATTTTAGGTTTCTTATGATTAATAGTAAGATTGTTCAGAGAGGCGTGTTGATATAATACATTTAGGCCACACTGTAACCCAATGGCTGTTTCTATTTAAAAGGGTATTATCATCTGCGTAAGTCAACCATGCAGTCAGCAGTTGGCCGTGGTCTATTTGCATAGATCGTCCTTCTAATCGCAAGACATACATTAAAAAGAGTAGGGTATAACGTACAGCCTTACTTTAAACCATGATTTGTATTAATCACTTTGCTAAGTATTCATTAAAGTATCAGAATATAATAATTTAATAAAATATAAAACCAGTGGATGAAATTATTAAATTTCTGCCAAAGCACATCATGATTTACAGTATGAAATGTGCCAATGTAATCTACAACACATATGTATAAAACGGCACCCTTAGTCAGAAAAAAGTATCTTGCATAAAATGAGTTAAAACCCATAAATTGGGAAGTGTGCTGATACCTTTTTTAAATCCAGTTTTTTGGCTGCAAAGTATTTTAAAATCGTCAATCCATTTATTCACGCAGTCCAACAAAAAAGCACAAAATATCTCAGAGATAGAGTCCAGGATGGCAAAAAGCAGGTAGTTTGCGGGAACGTGTTTTAAAGACTAGAATTAATATAGATTTTCTCCAGCTGGTTAATAATGTCCAAGAAGTACGCAAACATCTTTTGTAAAATTATATCCCCATTTTTCTGATTTTTCCTAATTATAATATTTGCAAGGCCATGAGGCCCGGAGGCCCTAGAGGATTTGAGTTTATTTATAAACGCATTCAATGTCCTCATCTGTAATACTAATTCTACTTCGCTCAGTTATACTCCCATACTCCATAGGCGAGACAGAATTAAGTATATGTCCTTTGTATAAACCTTGTGCATGTGCAATCCAATTAGCCTCTGAAATAGGGTTAAATTCACTTTGACCAGTTCCAGTAAAGTGTGACTTTTAACAATGAACCGGGATTTCTTTGAATCAGAAGAACGTAAGGCATTGAACATGATCTACCATTGCGCGGTCGCAGTCTATCCTTTATGAATTCTGGTCCATTTCTTATATCTAGTCTTTACTCGTGATGTTGCATTTTTTTTATTTCAATGGAAAACAAGTGGAATATTTTAATCTCTTTAATGTGCATCTTCAATTGCTTCTTCTTAGCAGCAATATGAACATCATTAAGCTGATAAATATCGGTCTTCCTGTAGCTATGTTTTTTTCTGCATTGTGGCTACATTTTCAAAATCTACCTTCAACGTTTCCTCATAAGCTTTGATCTTATCAGTATTTAATGAATCAGTCCCAGTTAGCCTAAGAGCATTCTTCAAAGCCATGTGCATCACACACAGAGCCCTCCATAATACGGGACCCAAGTTCCTTCAGAACATAATCATCCACTACCAGCCCCCAGAAATCTCAAATTGGGCTCAGCTCTCCTCCTGGCTATTCCACCATACCGCTCCACCAGAGTTGGCAGCTCAGCTTTCTCTAGCCTAGCGCTGACCATCTGGAACACTCTACCGCTGCACATCTGCTGCACCAAAAACTACCTCTCCTTTAAAAAGCTCTCAAAACCTGGCTATTTACCGCATTATCCTTAAAACCTTAAAAATCCCAGGTATATGAACAGACTCCCCAGGCGATGCAGACTCCGTTCGTGGTATCATGCACCTCCAAACACCTGACAGTGCTCACCGCGGTCTGGAACACACACACTATCATACAGGTATCATGACCCTAGCTAATTCACAGCACTCATATATGTAATGTCACAGGATTAATGATAGCCCCAGACATTTACTTATAACAGTCAAATCACAATAGTGGTAGAAACACAGTGGTGTGATAGTACCAACGCCACCACCAACGCCATTCATACAGATTGGGATGCACTGTGGGGAATTCATGGGAAGTTAGGCTGCCATGGCTATATTCTGAAACAGCAGGCCAGGTGGGCTGCCCTATATAACACCACAAGGGGGAAATCAGGAACCGGCTCAGCATCACCCCTGAAGGAATGGGGGGGGGTGGGCAGGTATTGCGCAAATGTGAACCATAGGATGGGCAGCCCTTGGTAAAGGTACCTCCTTAAAATGATCAGTGAGTGTTCTATATCTGGGTAGATTCACCTCCCGGCCTGCCTAGAAGATTCTGGAGGCACAACCTGTGTGCCTCCTGTGGCAGATAGTTGGAGCATAAACGGTAGCTGCTGCCAACCTTTTGTATCACAGTCCCAAAAACAGACAGAAGAAGCCAAATACCTGAGCGGGTACCCTAACAACAAAGTGCCTGCAAAAGCGGCAAGGTACATATAATAGGCATGGCTATTCACACACCTCATTATATAGCAAGGACTAGGACAACATTTGGTTGTGTTGTTCACATAACTTCTCTATTTACTGTTGGGAAGGAAATGAGCCTTTCCCAACCCTAAGTGCTTTAAAGTGAGCGTACACCATAAATAGACGTTCAATGTACTAGGGGCAGGGGGATGTGCTAAGAAACCCAGTACGAACACAATATTGCTGGAATTATAGATGCATAGTCTTAGTGCACACATATAAAGAGATGCCATTTTATAGTTATGGTAGACACAGTCAGTCCTGCATGGCTGCATGGTAAAGTATAGGCCTAGCGGAGAACCCTAAACAGGCCCACACGGAGAGGGCAGATGACCCGTGCTGCTAATTACCATAGAGACATCCCTTTGTTCCTTAACTGTTGCAATTACTTGCTATCCCACAGAGGAATGCACCCTGTAAGACCATGACACAGCACCATCTCAGCGTGATCTATGTGTATTTCACAGAACCGACCACTAGGGTGGGGCAAGGTGCCCCATAACGTCTATAGTGTCCTCCCTGTACTGAAACCTCCTGTATATCTGCTGTTAAAGATGCTTTGAACTGTGGGTTGGTAATGTAACTGCTCCCGGGGTTTTAGTGTCTTCCCAGATCTCTCTTGTCTCCATAACAGATATGTCAGGAAATGCTTGCAACCTCTCTGTAACCACAACGCATTCTCCCTTTCAGGTGCCCTTCCTTGTAACTCAATTATCTGTGGGATGGGCAACCCTGTGTAAGGTGCTGGATGTTCACTTGCTGGTGGGGCTGTCACAACATACTCAGTAGGTGTTTTGTTTGGCAGATATGCTGCCATTTTGGCTGCCACATCAGCGGCTGCGTTCACCATTGATATTTCCTCTGTCCCATTGATGTGGGCGAAGCACTTGACAACCGCCACAACAGATGACTGGGATAATGCTTCTATTAGTATTTCTAGCAGCACTGCATGCTGCACTCTAGATTCATCTGCTGTAAAAAAAAAAAAACTCCTCTTCCAGTGGGTGTTACGCTCACCCGGTCTCTGTGGAGGCGTTGGGCACGGTTGCAGCCCTCCCAGGGGTGAGGTCGCTCGGGCCCGACTTTGCCCTCTGCACTTATGTGGTGATTGGTGGTTATAGGTGATGCTGCTCAGGACTGCTCCTGCGTGGAGAATAGGGGGCATGAGTATGCCAGCTTGTGCACCCAATCCCCTTCCAGAAACCCTTCTCCCAAACCATGGTACCCGTGGGATGCGCAGTTCCTTGAACGCTCACCTGTTGATTAGTTTTGACGAGCACTCCGTCCTGCTGCTTCTGGCATGGGCACTTGTATGATGTGGACCGAGTTCCTTCACTGGTCCCTTTAACGTGGTAGTCCAGTCCTGCTGCAACTAAGCCACTATACTTCAGGTAAGTGTTCCTGTTTTCCTTTGTTTTTCCTTGTCCGTTTTTGTTGTATTGTAAAGTTTGTTGTCCGTTCCAATTTTGATGTTTGCTCTTTTGCCTAAGTCCCTTGCAGGTGATGTTGACGGCCTGGCAGAAGCTGCGGAGCTTGAGGCAGTAGCCGGAGGGAATGAGGAATGAAGCTGCAGCAGTACAGTAGCTGGTAAGTTGCTAACTAGGGGGCACACAGGGTTCAAATGCGGCGCAGCCCTAGAATGGATGTTCTAACCTTGTCTTTCTTCTTCTTCACAGGGTCCGAGTTCGTGGATGCAGAGTGCGGTGCTGCGGCGCCGGGATCAAGATCACTGGATGTCAGGAGATGAGTATTGAAGCACCGGTTTCCTGGAGGTGAGTATGCAGGAGAACGCCTGGTTTCAAAAGCTAAGTAACCTGGTCCAATCGGCGGTGAGCGTCACGTTGCACACGAGTGCACAGTAACGCGAAGCACCGGCCTTAAGGATGGAGCAGGTTATTTGGCTGAGCTTCTGAAGCCTCACCCACCAGGTTCAGCCTGCCTGCCACACCCTGCCACAAGGATGTTCTCTGGAATAAAGGCTTTCAGCTCCTGGAAAGTTCTTGTAAAATAAAATCACTCCTGCACTGAAATAAAGTGTTTCTGCTCACATCTCTATATGAGCCTGGTGAGTCCAACCAGGGCCCCTGTGTTTATGGGTCCCAAAGGGACATAAGTGAGTCAAGTGACCCATTGCCCCATCACTAGATGGTGTGGTCTTTGTGTTCTGGGGGCTGTGGCCATGACAGCACTCCCCCTCAAGGCCCCTTTCATGGGTGGTTTCCCCCCTGGCCCTGGTTTAGTTGGGTTATTGCGGTGGAACTGTCTGATTAATCGTGCAATGTGGACATGCTCATTGGGTTTCCAGGTCCGATCTTGGGGTCCATAATCTTTCCAGTCCATCAGGTAGTATAACTTGTACCGGACCATCTTAGAGTCTAGGATCCTTTTAAATTCGTATTCTTGTTCTCCTTCAACTATTTCAGGATCCGGTGGAATATCGATCCACGTACCTAGTCTCAATGGTTTTAGGAGGGAGACATGAAACACTGGGTGGATCCGCATGTGGGACGGTAATTCTAATTTCATGGCCACAGGGTTGATCATAGCCTTGATAGTGTAGGGTCCCAGATATCTGGGACGGAGCACCCATGGTCCTTTCAGGGGGATGTTTTTGGATGCTAACCAAACCTTGTCTCCGACTTGGGAGTTGGTGGCTTCCCTTCGTTGTCGATCAGCAAACTTCTTCTGTTTCTCTTTATCTCTGGCAAGATCCTTTGCTGCTTCCTTAAAAACCCGGGTGATGGTTTTGTGTAAGGTCGTTACAGCAGGCATTTCTAATGATTCGAGTGGGTCAAAAACAGATGTCTGTGAATGTCGACCGTACACAATGTAGAATGGGCTTTATCCCGTACTGGTGTGAATGGAGTTGTTATATGTGTATTCTGCTGACCCAAGTATGTCCTTCAAGGTATCCTTGGTTTGTTGCAGCATACATCTTATGTATGGTCTGGTTAGTCCGTTCGGTCTGGCCATCAGTTTGGAGGTGATGGCTTATAGATAACCGGAGGTCGATTTTGGCAATTTTACAAAACCTTTTCCAGAATGCAGAGACGAACGGAGTTCCTCGGTCTGATATCAATAATGATGGGAACCCGTGTAGCCGGACGATCCGTTCCAAAAACACAGTAGCCAGAGTAGAAGCAGTGGGGAGCCCTTTCAGGGGAATAAAGTGGGCCATTTTGGAAAACAGATCTACGACAACTAAGATGGTATTGTATCCGTTACAGGAGGGAAGGTCTGTAATAAAATCCATTGATAGCGTATGCCAAGGAGCTGGGTGTAGTTCTAAAGGACGTATCAGACCTGCAGGACTTCCTTTTTGGGACTTGTGTTGTGCACAGGTGCCACAGGTTGCGATGAACTTGACAATTTCCTTTCACCAAGTTGGCCACCAGTAATTTGTCTTTATTTTAGCTTGGGTTTTGGCTATTCCCGGATGCCCTTCTACTAATGAATGATAGTTTGCGATGATTTGATTCTGTAATTTCTTATCCAGGATGTAAAATTGTCCTTGGTAGTATGGTAGGTTGTCTACAAATTGTATACCGGTGTCCCTTCCTGAGCCATTCCTGTTGTGCTGGTGGACTCATAAAGTGTTGCAGGTCAGATTTTAAGTTGTCTAGAGTGGTGGTTGCGGCAATCATGCCTTGGATTCGTACTTCAGGGATGATGGCCCGGGGTCTCGTATAGTGAATGCCTCTTCTAGCTCACTCATGCGAGAGGGGCCTCCGCTTTTCAATTAGGTACTCCGGGTCTATAGGTGATGATGAAGTTGTATCCCGCAAAGAAGAGAGCCCAGCGGAGTTGGCATGATGATTGCACTTTAGCGGTCTTCAGATATTGTAGATTGTGATGATCCGTGACAACAGTGACTGTATGTCTAGCTCCAAGAAGATAATGTCTCCAGGCTTTGAACGCTGCCTTAATTGCTAGCAGTTCTTTATCAGTGATTGCATGATTCAATTCAGGGGCTGAAAACTTGCAAGACCAGAATGCCACGGGATGCAACTGACCTGATTCGGGGCCTCGTTGTGACAGGACTGTTCCCATTGCTATGTTGGAAGCATCAGTTTAGACCACGCATGGTAGTTCTGGTCGAGGATGCCGTAGAATTGGTGCTGTGGTAAATGCTTGTTTGATTAGTTTTGGCGAGCACTCCGTCCTGCTGCTTCTGGCAGGGGTGCTTCTACGATCTGGACCCAGTTCCTTCACTGGTCCCTTGCACGTGGTAGTCCAGTCCTGCTGCGACTAAGCCACTATACCTCAGGTAATTTTTCCTGTTTGTCTTTGTCTTTCCTTGTCTGTTTTTGTTGTATTGTAAAGTTTGTTTTCTTGTATTGCTGTCCGTTCCACTTTTGATGTTTGCTCTTTTGCTTTCTTCTCTTGCAGGTGATGTTGCCGGCCCGGTAGACGCTGCAGAGCTAGAGGCAGCAGCCAGAGGGAATGAGGAACATAGCTGCAGTGGTACAGTAGCTGGTAAGTTGTTAACTAGGGGGCACGCGGGGTTGAAATGCGGTGCGGCCCTAGGACAGATGTTCTAACCTTGTCTTTCTTCTTCTTCACAGGGTCTGAGTTTGTGGATGCAAAGTGCTTTGCTGCGGCTTCGGGATCAAGATCACTGGATGTCAGGAGATGAGTCTGCAGATGAAGCGATGAAGCACCGGTTACCTGGAGGTGAGTATGCAGGAAAACACCTGGTTTCAAAGGTAAGTGAACTGGTCCAAGTGGTGGTGAGCGTCACGTTGCATGCAAGTGCACAGTAACGCGAAGCACCGGCCTTAAAGATGGAGCAGCTTAAATAGCCGAGCTCCTCAAGTCACGCCCATCAGGTTCAGCCTGCCTGCCACACCCTGCCACACCCGATGAGTCAGCACATGAAGACCAGGCCTAGGGAGCCACGCTCGATGACTCATCACATGAGGATTTTCTCTGGAATAAATGCGTTCAGCTGCTGAAAAGTTCTAAAAGCACTCCTGCACTGAAATAAAGTAAAAGCATTCCTGCACTGAAATGAAGTGTTCCTGCTCACATCTCTATACGAGCCTGGTGCCAAAGGCACCAGGACTGTGTCCAGCCAGGGCCCCTGTGTTTATGGGTCCCAAAGGGACATAAGTGAGTCAAGTGACCCATTGCCCCCATCACTAGATGATGTGGTTTTTGTGTTCTGGGGCCTCTGGCCATGACAGAGGATAGGCTGGCATGCACAGATGTGAAGTACGCCGAGTCTGAATATATTGTGACATGGCACCCTTTTGGAAGGTCTCAATGCTTCGATAAGCACTACGAGTTCTGCCGCCTTTGCAGAATAGTGCATGGGCAATCTTTTAAAGACTACTGTCTCGTACTCCCTTCCTCAAGTCGAACCACCACTTCGCCTGTATGTCTTTGCCTGGTCAATTATGGATGATACATAAACAAAGAGTACCTCACCCTCCGTCAATATGCAATCCAATGCTTTGGGGATATCATCCTCCTCTCCCTCGTTTGTGGCACAGTAGTGCATTCTCAGATCTTTCGGCAGTGGGCATAACTGTTAAAAAGGTAGCCAGATTAACTGTTTTAAATCTAACCACATGAATGTGGGGCTTTGAAATAATAATTGTGTATGCTGAAGATCTCTTTGTAGTCAGAGTGGACTTTGACCTTTCTAGAATGGCAAATAGAAAATGGTCCACATACAATATGACAGAGCACCCCATCACAATAGTGGAACTTTTTTTCTATTGGAAATGCAGCAGCCGCTAAGGTTCTTCACAAACAAACTGCCCCTATATCACTGAATCCAGCGTGCCACTGTTATAGGCCAATAGCTTATAGCCCTTTGTGCTTTTCTGTGTCAACACATGCGGTCATGAGCTGGCCATCTGAATGTGAGAACGAGTAAAATTCCTGATTACAGTCTGGGGTGGTTAGTTTGGCACTGAACTAATGACTTTCTTTAGTTAAACTGTTTGATCAAATCCGCATTCCACTGTAACTTATGATACTTGATTTTTTGTGCTTCACTAAGGGCCAGCAGAAGTGGTCTTGTGTATGCCGTGGAATCAAAGATCCATGCCCTACAGTAGTTGCACAGGTCCAGAAACCTCTGCATTTCCTTTACTGATGCGGGTCTGGGTGTGGCATAAACTGATGCTGCCCTATCTGGAAGTATCCTTTTACCATTTGCTGATCTGTACTGTCCCAGATAGAGAACCTCCTCTTGGCAGTATTGTGACTTAGCCTTGTCATCGTTGTACCGTTTATAGGCCAGCAATTGTAAGAGCTCAATATAGTATTCTGTTAAATATGCTCAGGCTCTCGCAGTACCCCCGAGGTAACCTAGCATGCTCGAACCAAATCTGGCCCTGTGGAAATGCTATGAGGTACCTCGACTCCTGATGGGTTGGAATTGAGAATGATGCATTTTTCAAGTCCACTACAGTGAAGCATGTGGCTTCTTTGGGTATGCTGCATAAAATTGTCACAGGATTCGGGATGACTGGAAATTCTTTCTGTACCACATCATTGAGGGCATGTAAGTCCTGGCTCATTCTATAATTACCCCCTGTTGATATCTTGACAGAGTATATCACTGTGTTACATGGAGACGATGGCACAATGATCCCCATGTCCAGCAGAGCCTGTATTGTCTTTCTAATACCCTCCTCTGCCTCCCTTGATAACGGATATTGTTTTACCATGGGCAGCACCGCACCTGGCTTTTGTGTTATATGCATAGGAGACACATCTTTCAGTAGTCCTACACCATGCAGATTTCTAGTCCACAACTGTGAAGGCACGTGTTGTAAGTCTTCATCAAGAAATAGAGTAAGCACTGCCATCAGGGGGGACTGCACCCTTCGGTACTGTCTCATTATGTCACAGGGGATACAAATCTCTAATATTATCAACCCCATCTTTGTCATTGTTCTCAAACAACTCACCATCCGTCACTTCCCTTGCCTGTACTGTTGGGTCTATATAGAGCACTGTGCACCACTCACACCAATCCCTGTCAATTCCTAACATGAAAACCCTTGTGTCAGAGACTGGCAATCACTATAAATGTAGCAACAATATTGTTCATGCCACCACCTCAGGTGACACAGCTGGACAAAAGATGAAATATGTGGGCACTCGCCAACACTGTTTAGTAATCTGAGGCACAACCTGCATGAGCACAGCAATACCATAAATTAACATCAGGATGCACGGGAGTCCTGCAGACCACCACCTCCCTTGTCATTGTGTGTATTATCCACATAGCTATTATAGCGCACATCCCAGGTGTGGAGCAAACTATACTACGATCTGTAAATTATATGTCCATGTTTAATTTACTGAGCAGGTCCCTGCCCAGTAGATTAACAGTTGAACTTTGAGAATATAGTAAGGGAACCCGTACTACCTTCCCTCCCACCTTTATGTCCAGCTCCTCAGTGTATGGAACCTTGGAAATAGGCCCAGAGAATCCCTGTGTGCCAGGTTATTTTCCTGATAAGAGAACAATTCCCTCCATGGTACATGATTTAGTTGCACCTGAGTCCACCATAAATATGAACTGTTTGCTTCCTATCTCCGCCCCCACCAAAGGTTCCTCTTCAGAGTGGATGGTCATCGACAAGATTAGACATGTAGGGGCACTCTTTGGCTGTCCTAATCAGGATATGTGTTAGTTTCAGGGAACGAGAAGGGGTTACCCCACATCACTGATGCTCCTCCAAAGGGAGCAGGAGCCTCACTCGGTACCCTGCTCACTGGGGCAGCACCACCCTGCTGCTGCTTCTGTGGTGGATGCCGCACTTGCATGTCAGCTGCTTGAGGCTGCTGATTATATTTTTGGTGTTGCCCCTGTGGATACCCTTGGTTCTGATATCCTTAACACTGTTTCAGATACCCAAGTCATCGGGGTCCTTGAGGATTTTGGCCCTGTGGCTGTGATCCGTAATTACACCCCATTGCAGACCTGCTCCTGCATTCCCTTGCATTATGCCCCCACCTTAAACAATTTAAAAATGGTGATGGTCCAAACCCACCCCCTCTGGGTCCAAATTCTACACTCTTGCTCCTCGGGACCCCCCTCTTCCTCGCGTTGGTCCTTCTTGTTGACACTGTCTGCTGGGATACTAAGGGCAAGTCCCTTTATACACACACTCCAGAATAAAGACAGCCCTCTAGGGAAATAAGCAAGAAGATAGCGTTGAAAGGATAACAATGCTTAATTGTACACAATACAAATATCAGCAAAGGACTCTGCTGCTCCAGAGCGCTCTGGGCTATTCAGTCACAAACAGGGGCTTTAAAGACCCATGCACATCACAATATACAGTACAAATGGGTGCCACTGATTGGAGGCACCCTGCACATGGGCCTACTCCGTAGGGGATGCCAGGCAGTAATTGGTTAGTTCATTCACATCATTCTGGATCCACATGGGTCAGCTGGGCTCATACTCATGTTGAAGGTCATGCCACACATTAATACATTGTTCCTATCTAAACTAAACATGCTGAACCTGAACATTACCTCATTGTGGCAGGCATCTGGGCAGCACAGGAATTGGTGCCAGGTGGAAGGGAGGATAAAATACAGTCATGCTGACCCACACATTCAGGGCTTCATTGATACCGCAGTTCCCGCACTCAAGTTCTGCACAAGGATTTTGATCTGTAATTTATCCTTCCTTTTACCTCGTGTTACAAGGGATATGTTTTCATTCTTGAAAGAAATACAGCTGTGCATTCTTAGATCTTCTGTGGACACTTGATTAGTGTTGGGACCTGGGGCTTGCTTGCTTATCGGGAAATGCAAAGGTGTGGGGGTCGAGTCAGTGGTGTGGGGCTAGCTTTGGCCTGGCTGGGTTGGTGTTAGAGGTCTACTGGCATTTTAGTGTAGATGAATGGGTGCAGCGCAGAGCCTGATATTGTCTCACACTCTTGCAGGGTACATTTCTTTAGAAGACACAGTTTGGAAAGTATGCTTTTAAAGGAAGCCATTGATTCTCTCCACCACCACTCCGTTTGCTTGTGGGTGGTAAATAGAACACATACAATGTTTAATCCCCAACAGAGTAGTCACCGCCTTGAAGAGTTCATTGAAAAAATGTGTCCCATTGTGTGACTATAGGACATCACACTTCTCTGACAAGAAATTTAGCAGTGCACTTGCTGTTTGGATGGGCACATGCCAGCCTCAACCCACTGGGAAAACCGACACATCACTGCAATTAGGTATCATGTTCCATTTTACCTTTCTCCCAGGTCTGCATAGTCAATGTGCAGCTCACAGAAGGGACCCAGAGGGCTGGGCAATGTTCCTCTCAGGGATCTTAGTGTTATTCCTGAGCTGATCACTTGACATGTTGCACATTGTACCACCATCTTTGCCAGGTGCTCTATTAAATTTGGAATGAACCAATCTTCCCGAAGGTCTGCTGCAATGTGTTGCTGCTGTGAGATGGAACATGTAACCTTCTCTCCTCACATCTCTGACGTCGCTAAAAGTCACCCTACCATACCTCAGAGGTATTCTTCATTTCTTCTCCTTTCCCCAGAAGCTCACTGTCTCCAGAGCTCTGGTTCTTTCTAGGATGGACTATTGCAACAGCCTCTTTTCTAAATCTGCCTGTTTCTACTCTCTGCCTTCTGCAACTCATCCAGAACAGGACTGCGAGACTTGTCCTTGGCCTCAAGCTCAGGGATTGTACCTCTCCAGGAATTAAATCTCAGCACTGGCTCCCAGTGGTTGCCAGGATTAAGTTCAACACCCTCTGCATTGTCTACAAGGCCTTCTGGGGCCTTAGGCCTCAATACCTTCAACTCTCACTTCCTAAATATCTTCCCCCTTGCTCTCTTCACTCATCTGCCTCCAACTCCCTCAGGGTCAGTCGCTTCTCCAAGCAACAAGTTGGTGGTAGATCTCTTTCCTCAGCTGGGGCCTCCCTAGGAACAGCCTCCCTGCCTCCCTGAAACTTCCATCTCCAGTTCCAGAAGCACCTCAAAACCTTTCTCTTTGCTTCTGCTTTCTCTCCCCTGATGAACTCCTGGCTGAAACTGCACTGGTTAACTGGCTGCCCTCTGATCTCAGACCCAGATCCCTTCCGCTGCCAGTTGCACACCTGCACTGCCTCCCTGGCAACCCCCGCACTTGGGGACTGTTTCTGTATCCCTGCAGTTCCCCACCAGCACTTGACACCTGACGTCTGCACTTACCCTTGCACTTGCCACCAACTGGCCGTACTTTTCTAATTGTTTTATTTATTCCATGTACTGCACTGTCCCCTCCCACCTCTCACCCCGCACTTTCCCCCTTCCCCTGCACTTGCACGATCTGAATGAAACCTGGCCTAGTAGGATTGTTGTCTTGGTCTTCCCTCTGTTCCCCCTCCCCCTTTTGCCACGTCTTGTGGACTGTTTCTGTATCCCTGTAGTCCCCCACCAGCACTTGACACCTGACGTCTGCACTTACCCTTGCACTTGGCACCAACTGGCCGTACTTCTCTAATTGTTTTATTTATTCTATATATTCCATGTACTGCACTGTGCCCTCCCACATCCCACCCCACAATTTCCCCCTTCCCCTGCACTTGCGCAATCTGAATGACACATGGCCTAGTAGGATTGTTGTCTTGGTCTTCCATCTGTTCCCCCTCTCTTGCCGCATCACGCCTTGAAACACTTGTGTATAGGCGCGTTATAAATGCTGTATCATATCATATCATGCTTGGTTAGGAACTTAGTGGAAACTCTTTCTGTACAATGTCATTAAGGGGTCTTAAATTCTGAATCATCCTACAACTGCCCCTGTTGCTTTTTTAATTGGATATATAGCCGTATCACATGGTGATGTGGAGGGCACTATAATCCTTTGCTGTAACAGGGCCTGCAGCATTTCCTGAATCCTTTCTTTGGCTTCTCTGGACAGGGGGTATTGTTTGACCCGTGGGAGTACTGTTCCTGGTTTCAGTGTTATCTTTACATGTGTTAGCCCCTTCAACATGCCTCATTGTGCAGATTTGTTGTCCACAAATGTGTAGAGACATATTGCAAATCACTTTCACTGAATGGGGGTGGTCTACTGACAACAGCCAAGAGGGGGCTTTGTACTTTCCTGTGTTGTACCATTATGTCACAAGATATACAAATTTCGAGTATTATTTCTCCATCATTATTGCCATCTTCAAAAAGATCCTTATCTGTCATTTCTCGTAGAGGTACATTGGGGTCAATACACAATAAGGTTCACCATTGGCACGTATGTGGGTCAGTTCAGAGCACTACAATCCTTTTAGCAGACACAAGCAAGCCTTCCAGATCGTATGACAGGATTGTGCCAGCAACTACTTTGGGAAGGGCCACATGTCGGAAAATGAAATCTGAAGGTACTCTTCATTCTTTCTTAGTGATCTGGGGGGCAGCTCGGGCGAGTACTTTGATATCATTATCATACATTTCTGGGCTAACTGGGATGCCCTGCACTACCATCTCACTGGCCACAGCATGTATTACCAGCATAGCTCAGAGAGAGCACATGCAAGGGGTGGCGTAGACAATCCCCCTGTCTGTGAAGGATATTGTCATGTTCAGTTTGCAAAGCCGATTCCTACCCAGCAAGTTGACAGTGGAACTCTCGGAGTAGAGGAGGGCTGCTCATACAACCTTCCCTCTCACCTTGACGTCTAAATCCCTTGTAACTGTTAAAACTGCCTCAGAGAATCAGTGCGTGTTGAGATTCTTTCCTGATGGCGGCATGTTTCCTTCACTAATGCATGACTTCTGTGCTCCAGAGTCCACATTAAAGATGAATTGCTTATTTCCTATCTCTGCCCCCAGCAGTGGCTCCTTTTCTGGATGTAAGGTCATTGACAGTACTAGACATGCATGTTCTCTGTCGGCTATCCTAGTCATATTAGGGTTCTGTCCCTGGTAAAGAGAAGGGGTTCTGTCCCACCACTGTTGCTCCTTGGTAAGGAGCTGCTACTCCATTAGGCACAGTAGCAAATGGGTGTCTGTTTTCCATGGCTTTTTGGTTGGGGTGGGGCTGGTGTGGTTGCATAGTCTTTTTCTGATGCGGTGAGCAGCATGGACCGGTTGTTTGTGTAGGCAACTGTGTATATACCTGATGTATTTCATACAGGATAAGTGATGTCCCCTGAATAAGCCCTTGTGGGCTACCTGGGTGGGGGTACCCTTAGGGTTGTTGATTTTAATTATAATTCCCTCCATGCCTGCTGCAGCACTTCCTTGAAAAGTGCCCTCACCTCCCAAATTACCAGCACTGGCCTGGCCCACCACACCTTGGTCCTTGTCTACCAAATCCCCCTCCTCTTTGTCCTTGGGACCCACTTCGTCCTTGTTGTGACCCACCTTGCCACTGGGGCCCTGATAAGTGTTTGTTTCCTTCCCATTGTCCTTGTCCATTGTCTGCCCATACCGCTGCCATCCTCACTTGTGTTGCAGCAGAGACACACCCTTCCTCTCCCATCTGTTATGGGGGCAGCACTGCTGACACCGCTGCTACCATCACTAGTTTATTTTGAACTAGTTTCTCTTCTTCCGCCTGCCTCCTCTGAATAATTTCCTTCTTGCGTTCTTTGATCCTCCTACAATGGTGCACTATGATGCTTTGAATCTTGAGCCATCCCTTTGCGTCCACCACAGCTATCTTATCAAGTGCCTTCTGCACCTCCTTAGCCAGTCCTCTTTTTACAACTATGTAAAACAAGGACGTAGATTGATCACAGGCACTGCCCGTTTTTGCTCTCCACATCTCTTGAATCCTGAGGATACATTGTGCAGTGTCTTCCTCGTCCCCTAATGTGCATTGCATTTTTATCGATTGGAAATCAGGTGTGTCCGGGAACGTCTGCTGCACTGCATCCCATACTCGTGCTCTGATCTTATTAAATGATGCCCCATCATGGGCATTGTTACTTGGTGTTACTCCAGGGTACTCTGCCTTAATCCACACTGTCTCTGCCTGATCTCCTACTAGCACACTCTTAATGTCCCCTATGGCTAGGGGCTCCCCTACAGTGTTTTTCTCAAATGTGTAAATCCATTTCCCGCTCTCACAGTAAGTTGTGGGAGGACTTTGAGAAGATTGTTTTTATCCATTTGCACCCACAGGACATAATAGGGTCGCCCTGTGCCCTTGTGAATTAAGGGCATTTGTAATTTTGCCCTTCATTTCCCACCCTTGAAAACACTTCCCTTCTTCTTTGCCAATTCCATCCTACCAAACATTTCCCTTAACCTTCGGTCCCATAGGCTTTCCACTCTCTGTGTACTCGTGGGTGCCTGCTTGGCCCCTCCTTCTGTATCTTCTTCTGTTTCATCAAAGTTGCTCCAATACTCATCTCCTCGTCGGGACCACACATTCTCATTTCCCAGGCTGTCGGTTTCTCCCTCCCGCTCTACATGAACAACTCTTCTGGGTGCCCTGTCAATCCTGAAAAGGAAGTCACCCAACTTCCATTCATCCCTGGGCGGCCATGGGGGTGTTCCTGGGGGCTACATCAGATCCTCTACCACCCATGTTGTTTCACAAGCTTCCCTCAATCTGGCAAATTCTGTACAGGTGGTGGTCAATGCCACCTCCAGGTCTCTCGCACTTACCCCTGTATGGGTGGACACTTCAGGGGGTAAAATATACAGCTTGGAAGGGGCTGTGCTTGGACCAGACACCATCGTACCCCAAGACACAGATCGGATTAGTGTATCCTTCTGCTGGCCGTTTGGTGAGTGTATAAAACCCCTTCTTCGTCTCCCCACTCTTCCCATTCCCCTTTGTACTCATTTTCTTACTGTTGTCAGGTGTTGCCCCATTCCCCTCAGGGGATTCTGTTCCAATATTTCTCTTCTATTCTGTAATGGTCTTTTCAGTTAAGTACATGGACATATGGTCAAAGGTGCACCTGCCAAATGACCCCCACTCTGGCCAGGAGTGGAGCATTCCTTCTCCTTTGGTCTCAGTCCCCGATTGGTTGTGGTAATTCTTGATTTTATCACAGTACTGGGGCAGGACTTTACATATATGGTTAGGGGTGTGTTCGTCCCCATGGCTGTGTCCAGTCAGTATTGTGTCTCGGAAATGTGCTTGTTCACTTGTCCCCCAACTTATCCTAAAAACACAATTCGTCCAATATCATTTTAAAACATGTGTACTATAATCAGGACTGTACTATCAGTCAATACTGTCAAAAATGTTCATAACAAAAACATCACTTCATCTTTTTCCCCATTAGAGCATCTTCATTCACCTCCTACACACTCCCCTGATGTGCTTACACACACACACAAACACACACCATACACGCCCCTCCTGGGCCTCCTCCATATAAAAAATACACACAAAAAATAAACTAAAATAACAAGCTAAAACAACAACTACTACTTTTCCAGAGTTCTCTAATTATACCGAGCTCCCAATTTTCTCCTTGTAATTCTGCCTTGCACTGGTCGGGACAGTGCAAAGTGCACCATCATCTCACCTCACTCAGAGTGGCTCCCGTATTCCTTTTTCCTTATCCTTAATACATTTTTAAAAAAATATAATGAATAGAAATTGCTCTAAAACTTCCACAGTCACCAAGTCAAACTCTGCTTCCACTTTCATTCACTGCATGTTCACCCGTTTCACACTGCTCCACATCCCCCTCCAAACATTGTTATTCCTTGCAGACTATACTCATGTGTTCATGTACTTTCAAACGCCTCTATTCGCAGGGAATCCACAACAGGCCTCCTTGGAGCCCTACCCCGCTTTAACAATCAGGTGGGAATTCTGCAAAGGCGGCACTCCCAAGGGCCACTCAGCATATGAGTTTTGGGGCTGGTTACCGTAGGTGGGCAGAACCCTTCCGGAGAGGCCGCCTGGATACCTCTGCAAGCACAGGGGTGATGGAATCATGTTGCAAAGGTTACCAAATGAAAGCAAGTCCCTTTTTATGCACACTCCAGAACAAAGACAACCTGCTAGGGAAATAGACCAGGAGATAGCATTGCAAGGATAACAAGGTTTAATTGTACAGAATACAAATATCAGCAAAGGACTCTGCTGCTTGAGAGTGCTCTGTCATATTCAGTCACAAACAGGGGCTGAAAAAACCCAAACGCATCACAACATACAGTACAAATGGGTGCCACGGATTGGAGGCACCCTACGCATGGGCCTACTCCATAGGGGATGCCAGGCAGTAATTGGTGAGTTTATTCCCATCGCTCTGGACCCACATGGGTCTGCTGGGCTCATCCTTGCGGTGAAGGTTGGGCCACACATTAATACATTGTTCCTATCTAACCTCTTTCTCAACACATACATGTCTTATTCCTTCAGTATCCATTCTGAGCAGTACCTCCCCTGAACTCCATTCTACCGACCCTTCTCTCAACAACTCTACATCCCTCATTGCTCTTGGGGATGTCTGTATCCTTCTGTTAGTAATCCTGCCAACCTATCTTCAAACTCCCTTGACCGGAACCCTGTGGATGCCAATACTTCAGGCAGGTGTATGTATGGAGGTGGGGAAGCAGTAGCCTGTGTTGTTACTGGTGCTGAAGGGGTCCCTGCCGCAGTGGGTACATAGATTGGATTTGTGTACCCATCTGCGGGACACCCTGCCAGTGGATAAAATCACCTGCGTTCTGCTGGTGTCCCACCTTCTCTTTCTCCTCTCAGGCACCTTCTATCTTTTTGTATCTATACCCCCACTCTGTCCCCTTGATCTTCTGCCTCTTGAAACATGCGCCAAAGATTTAAGATTTCATTTTCACTTACGTAGCTGCTTCCGCTTATACTTAGCTGCTAGAAATGTGGACATGTGTTCCAAGATGCTCTTATTGTGTGAGCCCTGCTCTGGCCACAAACAGGGCATCCCTCCTACTCCTGTCACCGCGATCCACTGCTGATGGTACTTCTCCACCCTGTTACGATGCAGTGGCAGGGCCTTTACATATACTCTATTGGTGTTCCTCCCCCCATGCTAGGGATGTCTATCTCTTTCTGACCCTGCAAAGTACTGCTAATGTGGCACGCATGCTGCCGCTTGCTTGTGACACAAAAAAAAATATATCAACCCCCACCCTCTCTGTTCCCCTTCCTGGCGCACATACATCACTGCACAAAACCATCCAATGGCACACCACACCGCGCCGCGCCACACACAATTACCTCCCCTCATAGGACCTGCTCTTTATCCATTAGAATACAAATACAATACACTAAATAATAAACTAAAATAACAACCACTACTTGTTCCAGGCCTACTCCTTATATGAGACCATTTCTTTTATTTCCGTATTCATCCTTTGAATAATATATTTTACTGTGGTACCACCTTCCTCCCCCTTCTGAGGAGGATCTCCCTGACTTACCTTTAACTCACCTTTGCCTTACCTTATAATACCTTACCAGCACAAACACCAATATGAAATTGCACAAACCATACCCATGTTACATCAGCTACCTCACTCTCCACATGTATGCGCCTCTAACACTTGCCCGTGCATCGGTCCCCTACTTGTTATTGCTTACACAAGTCTACTCACATGTGCATGCTCATCCAAGCTCCTCGGTCACAGAGTTCCAACACTAGCCAGCCCTGCCCCTCTTCAAAGAGCAAAGAGGACTTCTCTTAAAATGGCTCCTGCTAAAACACTCGGAACATGTGTTTTTTCATCACTGGTCGCTGTAGGTGGGTGCACCTCCTTCTGGAGAAGCGGCCTGGAAGCTTCCGCAAATATGGGGGTGGTGGGATCATGTTGATGTCACCAATTGAAGGCAAGTCCCTGAATGCACACACCAGAGAATACAACCCGCTGGGGCAGAAAGGCCCAAGTCGCTCTTCTAAGAATAACACGTTTTAATCTCACACGCAGATGAGAGCAACATCAAAGAACTCTGCTGCTAAGAACGTTCTGCCGAAAAGTAGTACAAACAGAATATTATAAAGGAAACCATGACTCAATACATACAGTAAAAACCTGCATGGCTGGTTGGTGTGCACCTGTACATGATCCACCTGCTCCATAGGAGATGCCAGGTCATTGGTCCCAGCCCAGTCCATCCATCCGTCTTTCATCACGTGGGTGCTGCAGTGATCATCTTCTTCTCATGTCCAAGGTGAAAGAACAAATTAACTACACTCTGAACATAAATCTATTTTATCACTATACTGTGCACCTGGCAGGCCTCAAGACTGGCACAAAGGAGGTTCTGGGGCACTCTTAGCTTCACACACACACATTTCACTCACTCCTTTCCATGTCATCTGGCTGCAAGTTTGCCTCCCTCGTTTTGAACTATAATGTATCCCTCCCAGCACCTTGCAATCCAAATCATATGATTGTCGCTAAATTATGTGCCTTGTCTGTCCTATCTGAGCATTTCAGAACTTGTTACTTTTCGGTTGGTGGTCATAGGGCACCTTTTGCCATGGAATTCAGGGATCTTAAGGTTTAGTCAGTTATATGGGCTATAACTAGTGGTCGCCTGGGGTTGGCCGAGTTATGCTTTCACCAGTGCGTGATAAGATGCCACACCAGGTGCGGTTCTGTGTTCACGGCCCTGTAGGGCACATTCCTCTTGAGTAAAAAATACATCTTTGAAACACTGTAGAACAATGAATAAGCGGTGTGTCAATTGGGTATGTGGGCTGTCCTCATGGGAACTCAGGCATGGCTGGGGATTTCCCTTGACTCACAATGTAGGCCTAGTGCATGCTTGGTGCATTCGCAGTGTAGGCCGTACTTTCTACCTATGATTACTAATATCTATGCAAAAATAGCAATGTTGTTTGCACCCTACACTACACCATGTGGGTTGATTATATTGAAGTGAGGCCCTTTGTATTGGTAGGTGGTCCTTTCACCATCCTCCCTGCCCCCTGTCCCATCCTAGTGCTTTGAAAACATCTTGGCTCACACTGAAGTGCTTAGGGGTGGGACGTGCATCCCCCTTCCCAACACAGGTGCCGGTCTCTGATTGGAGCCTTTTAGAGCACATTCCCATTGAGTAAAAAAAAACAAAAAAAAAAAAAACACGTCTTTGCCACACTGTTAGAACAATGAATAGGCATTGTGGTGGTTGGGGATAGCAGCTGTCCTCATGGGAGCCCAGACATGGCTGGGGATGTCCCTCGTCTCGCAATTTGGGCCTAATGCATGCAATGATGCATTTTCCGTGTAGGCCTGCTCTCTTAACTTCAATGACTAGCATCTATGCAAAAATAGAAATGTTTCTCACACCCTGCGCAACACTATGTTGGTCGATTATATTTTATTATATTGACATGGGGTCCTTTATATTGGGGTGGTCCTTTCACCGTCCCCCCTACCTGCTGGCCCATCATAGTACTTTGAAAGCATCTTGCCTTACTGTAAAGCACTTAGGGGGGTGGGGCGAGTCTGCCCCCTTCTCAACAATATCTTTTTAGTATTCATTGTTTTCTTTTAGATATTGTAGGGCTTGTCTAACTTTGTTTAAGTTGACTAGTTGTTGCCAATTATTTTTGTCTTTTGTTGGTACACTATTAACTAGTACAATCAAAGATTGATCTCTTGGTCGTTGTACTCCTAGAGTTTCTGCATTTTCCTTAAGATCTAATGACAAGTATACCACATTGCCATGGATGTCCTTTAGTAAGAAGCAATTTGCCTGTTTTCGGTTGAAGGCATATTATAGCTTGAAATGGGTGTACTGTTTGGATTATAATGCTTTCACATAAGTTATGTTGTTGGAGAGTATTTGGAAGTTATTAGTGATAGAACGTAACATCATTTGGTTAGTGTCAAGCTTTATTTTGCAGTATGTGCAAACTATTGAGGGGTCAGTTGTTTTGTATTTATTTTCTGCTGTTAGATATAAAGCTAACTGGAAACATTGGGATTCCTCATTGTCTTCTATTTTGTAGGCCATATCTACTATTTTTGTGTTGCTTTATTAAACAGTTCTGCGACAACAGACAAATACTTGGTCTGGTATTTCAGCAGATGTGTTTTGAAACTCAGCTATTTCTTTTTTGTATGCGTTTGCTAGTAGGTTGGTGTTTGTGCGGTTTTCGGTAATGTTTTCTGAAGTTACGGAATCTACTAAGTCAACTTCAGTTGCAAAGTATTTACTTTGGATGTGCTCTATTTTTTGAAGTTCTTTGGCTGTTCCATGTAGGAGAATGTTATTTAAATTTTACAGTTCTAGAGTAGGACTTTTTGCATAGTATGGTCTATGTACAATATTATGTATGTTGCTAACATTTTGATGGGTAAAATGCAGGTTAATGAATGTCCTTGAAGTCCAATGTGGCTGCGCAGTGGACAAGAGTCCATGGTTTATAAAGTTTCATTTTGCTTTTGTCTGTTAGTTTCACAAAGTGATTGAGGAATTGTCATATACCTTTAAAGGATTGTTGGCATACATTTAACATTGAGCTGCATGTTCACTTGTACACTGGATGGTTTATTTGGACGAAAGGAACATTTGGTTGAAGGTTTGTTGTGGATGTTCGTCCTATAAGGGTTCTTTTGCCATAATGGCGTCTCCTACCATTTCATACCCTCGGCCATCACAGTCTTTGGCATTGTATTTTTCTCCTGTTTATAAGCCTCTTCATTGAAATATGGTCAGTGCTGCTTGTGTGAATCCATTCACCTTCAAGTTTGAAAAGGTATCTATGTTGACATTGTGCATGTTTAGAAGTACTTTTTGTCATTTATTAATTTAGTTAGTTCTTTCATTCCATTTAAAATTAATATAAACAATGTTCTCTTTAGTAGAAATGCACTGTCAATTAGAGCTTTAAGGATTAGTCTCCTGCAATAATTTTTAAGTGTAGATAGTGACTTTTCTGCTTTTGTTAAGAGTTTGTGAAGAACTCCATGGTGGAAAATGTTTTGTAACATTAATTGTTTGGATTGCTTTATAGTGAGTACATTAACATTGTTAGATATAGTGTTAGGTTCATTAGTCGGTCTGCTTTTCTTTGTAAACATTTTTTAACTTTAGTTTCTGGAACAGGGGCCTTACATTTTTTAGTCGTGGCTGGTTTAGTTTTGTTGAGCGCGATAAGTATCTCTTTCGTTTTAATGTTTTCTATAAATTGTTTTGGAGGTGAATGACTATAAAGCTTGCTTTTATTCTAATCTGCTCTATTTCTTAATTCTTTTCAACAGAGTTGCTTTTTAGTAGGCATTTTGTTATGTCAGTTGGGGGAAAAAAGAAAGTTTTGGTTTGAAAGTTGTGGAATGAATATGCATGTATGGTGCATGTGTGTGTGGGTGTTATCTTTGAGATGAATAGAGTGTTGTTTGTGAAGTGGCAAACTAGGTGTGGTTGCTAAGGTTGGAAGAGTATGAGTCTGTAGAGGTGTGATGGGCTTGGATTAGTGAAGATGGGAGTGGTTGTGTGATTGCATACGTAGGGACATCACCGTCGGTGTTGTAATGGTGGTGTTCAGATGGGAATAGAAAGAATGTGAATTATGCAATATAATGAGTTAGAGTAAAATAAATGTTGATTGGGAAAGAATACTCTGGGCTAATATATAGTGGAGGTATGTTACAATTACAGAAATATACATGGTACATTGATGTACTTACTTTGTAGGATGTGAAGGGTATTATTTTTCTGGTAGGTGGTTTTGCAATCTTCTTCTTTCCTGTAATTGTAAAAGAAAGTTAGTGCATATATGTGGTAATGGTGAAGTATTTTTTAGTAAGGCATGTTGTTATTTATGAAGGTAGGAGGAGTTCTTGGGAAAAACAGTTACATTTCTATTTATTTCATGTGATATAGTTTATAAATAAACTTTACACATATTTCTCAAATACATCATAATTCATTACGATATACTATATAAAAATAACTAAACATTCACAATATTATAAGAATAACATATATGAAAAATAAAAATCATCCTAATGTATTAGCAATGAAATAAACAAATTACATTCTTAAAACATTTTTTCATGAGGACCTCCTGAGGGTGACCTGGTGACCTGAAATGTGAAATGTGAAAAGTGAAGGTGTTCCCAAGCATATTGAGTTCTCAGCCAGAATCAGCATAATTCTACATATTATAAGAATTTATAGCTCGCTGTGTTCACATGTATATCCCCAATAGGCTGTCTAGAATCAGCCAAACATTATATACTGCTATCAAGATCTTAATGTTAGTTGTATTAATACAACATAGCCAGAAAGGTGTTTCAGTTATAGAATCCTCATCATGTATGAATCTGCCGTAAAGTATTTTGTAAGTCTTTGACATATTTGGGCATTCAGTTAGTACATGTTTTCCTGTTTACCTGTCTCTAGTATTTCTTTATTTTTACACAGCCGGCAGTAGCGTTCTGACAGAGGTAGCCGATTTTCTATTCCAGTGATTGCCAGAACAGGTAAATTATTAATTATGGTTAGCAATATTCATCTTCTTAATCTGATTGAGGGGCACAGATTTAAATATGGCTGCCAGCTCTTGAATGTATAGAGTATATAATTAACAAATTGATAGTTCTTTAAAAGGTACTAAGAAAGGTACTAAGATGAGCGTAATTTTCAAGCCAATCCCACAGGTCAACACGTTTAGACAATGCAAACTTCATTGCAACGGGATCCCGCCACCCCCCGGTCTCTCTGATGTAGCTTTCCATGCTCTTCTTGAGGTGAGAATTCGTGGACTCCTTCGATATTTCTTGGTACATAGATGCCAATAGCTGATTATCCGGTTCATTATACATTTCCAGGTACAACTCTGCTCGCCTCTTTAGCACTAGAGATCTTAATGAGAAAAACCCCAGTTCTAGCCTAATAATGGCCATGGGTATACATGCAGGGAGGCCTTGTATCTTCTTCCAAAATGTGCCTTCTTCTACCTGCAGCCATTTCAGATCGATCAACTGAAGTGATTCAAGGCCATAGATTATCATCGGGGCAAGAACCTGTTGAGAAAGCTGACGGGCAGCCCAAATAGTATATCCACCGTGAGGAATAGTGAACCGGTGGACTAGTGATGTAATTTGGGCAGCCCTAGTTATTTGTGCATGTTTACAGGTAGTAGAGTCTCCCCCGTTGTCAATCTCAATGCCTAGATATTTGTATTGGGGAGTGTAATACATTTCTGATTCTCGTACCATTAATCTTGTGCAAGTGATCTTTTTTCCAGTATACGCCATCAATTGAATTTTCTCATCGTTAATTATTAAACTGTTGGTTTCCGCATATGACCATAGTGCCTCAGCAGATCTGTAAAGCCACTAAAAGTATGATCCAGGATGACTAAGTCATCTGTGTATGCTAATACTATACTGGGCAATGTGCAGTACCAATAATAGGGGGGCAATTATGTACTGCTGAAATAGCCACTGAAAGATTGTACACAAAAATATCATAACAACGCGGCCGTGACACAGCCCTGTTTGACTCCTCCGTTCTGCACTATCTGGTTGGTCATGTTCCCCAGGGAATCAAGTTTAAGGGACAATGTGGTGTTTTGATGTAACATCCTCAGGACGTGCAATAGTCCATTAGGGCAGCCTAATGACTCTAGTATTAACCACAGTATTTCTCTGTGGACCAGGTCAAAGGCTGCCCTAAAGTCCACATAGAGGGCATACAATGGAGGGTTGCCACTTTTCCTAGCATTCAAACATAGGGTATCCATGATTACAAGATGCTGTGTTGTTGGGCACCCTTGTCTGAATACACTTTGGAATCGATTAAGCAACCCTATTTTGTTGACCCACTCCTGAAGTTCATGCAGTAGAAATGTTGCAAAAAGTTTAACTATGCAATCTAGCATGAATAGGAGCCTATAATTACACGGCTCCATTTTGTAGCCCTTCTTGTACACTGGAATTAATGTAGCCATCTGCCAAGATCTAGGTATTCTCCCTTCAGCCAATACTTTTTTGAATACAGTCTTTAATATCCCTGCCCAAAATTCCGGCTTAATCTTAAGTACAATATTGGCGAGACCGTTAGGACCCGGCGCTCTGAAAGATTTAACATTTTTAATCTTGGAGAGCAGCAAGTCGACAGTCACTTTAAAGCGTGGACCGGGTGGAGCATTGTTCGCTATCACTTACCCTCCTCACAAGAAGGTTTATTCCAGCTCATCAAAATTCTCTCCCATATGTGGGCTCCAATAGGGTTAATCAGGGGGGTTCTTCTATTACCCCTGGCTTCCCCTAGTAGTGCCCAGATATTTCAGGTGTTTTTGGCACACAATACTTGAACCATTTCCTGCCATTGCTTTAACTTCTTCATGTACCTCCTTTGTTTGATCCAAGATCTAAACTTATTCTTAAGTGTCTTACAAGTATAGTAATAAGACCTGAGCATGGTACAGGTTTTTTTCTTGCTTTACGGATCTCAGTAACCTTTTTGCACCTCTTATTATCTATCATAGGGTTTACTTTTAGTTGCCTCATTTGCTGCCATCCCTACCATAGAAGTGGTGTGGGTACTCGCGAAAGAAGAGATCCACTTCTCAATATCATTAATAGACATGGCCATGAATAAGCTATAACTGGGAGTAGACTCTATGGGCAAAGCTTGAGCCACTTTATTGATGTTTCTTTCTGACCAGCAAATGCTTGTCGCAGCATGATTTACCCTCAGGTTTCCCATGGGTTTAACATTATGATGAACTTCATCGGAGGCAAATTTTAGAATGAGTGAACCGTGATCACTCCACCCATTAATACTGACTTCCATATCCTTAACCCGAGCTGCTATTTTCGGGACTAACAAAAATGTAATCGAGAGTACTCTGAGAGCTACGATTTTTCAAAAAAGTTTACCCAATATAGCCCCTCTGGATCATCAATCGAGTGAAACAATTATAATAGCTTTATTCCCCGGGATCAACGTCCATTTAATCAGGAGGTCATGAAGTGCTTCCTGAATGTTTTCTCTCTGCTTGGCCCCGTGGTGGACTATATAGGCTAAGAAATAGTATTTTATCTACAGTACCTCTATATTGACTTTCCAACTCAACAGTAATAATACATTCATCCGAATTTGTATGTTTAGGACATGATGTAACAGTATGTAAAACTCTGACAATCAGCCCCCCATAAGGTCTTCCTAGTGGTCCCTTTTTTGCTAGGGACCGATATATATTGTGTATCCATGCAGTATTATCGAGAAGATTAGCCAGGTTTCTTAGAGGCATATACAAGTATGATTAATAATATGGAATATAGAACCTTCGGGAGACAACAATGGCTAAAACCTCTACAATTCCAGGAAAAAAGAGCAATCTCACTGTTTTTGCACTTGCACTCGCAGAGACTCAGCCAGCCACTTTAAGATTTTCTGAATGTCAGCCAGCTGAACCTTTTCCCCTGTTGGCAATGGGGGTACACTGAGATTGTACTTGGTCTCATTTCTCACTTTCTTGGGCCATTTTGGGTATTCTTTTTCAGGTTCTACGTTGATTTCTACATCGGCTTCCAATAGACTCTCCCTATAATTATGTATCATTTGGGCTGCCACCAAGAACTTACGATTAATAGCTGACACATTCAAATTCAATCCACTGAGGGACTCGAGGAACTCAAAATATTCGACCTCAGAACTCGCAACTGAGGAATTGTGTGTAGTCTAATCATGAATTCAGATCTTTTGAGCCAATCGTGATAACTATTTTATTATAAATTCTTAATTATACAAATTTGATTACCAGTCTGACCAGTAGACTTCACTTTGTCTATTGAGATTGGCATTGGTGTTTCTCTTGTTGGGAGAATTTTTCTTAAATTGTTATTTGGGGTAGAAGAAATCTTATCCGGTTCCTCGCCTGGTTGAAGCGACCCGGGATCTGGTATTTCTTCCTTTCCATTAGAAGATTCATTGTCTTTCTCAGAAATGAGTCAGCTAGTCAAATTACCCGCTCCATTAGGGTTACATTTCCTTGCTCGTGCTGCTTTCTTCTTGGCTTTTTTTGTATGTTTAGCAAGTAGGGCAGTATCAGGGAGTGGTGAGGCACCAGTACAAGGCATTTTTCTCATAGCCGCCCTTTTCACCAGTCGCTGTTGTTTTCGTGAAAAATATATCATTGAATTAGTTGTGGCATTCAAATCAGGCTCAGGGTTCACAGGTGGCTCAGCAAGCACCCGTATAGCTTCAGATAAATTACGCTCAGCCTCCTCTTTGGAGTTTTAATTTATGGCACTCATTGGGGCAGTATTTAAGGTGTTCTCCAGTATTTGTTCGCATAGTTTTAATAATATTTTCAATGCAAATTGAGGATTGTAATTTTGCCAATGCAGTAAGGCACAAGAAAGAGTCTGCATTTGTCTCCGTTTCAGATGCTTCCAAATGCACAGCTAAGTTGGGTAATGCTGATAGCCTTTCCGATGGCGCTGAAGATGAAGGACACTCTTCAATTTGAAGACCTTGGGCATTATTCTCCAGGGATTTAGCTGGTGCTAGGATCATCAACCTTTGCATTGACGGACATCATTCTCAGAGATAATTATCATCTATGTCTCCTTCGTTTGTCATGTCTTGGGGATTCCTGGCATTGTGATTAGTAGGTTTGATTTCCTCCAGTACAGTGGAGTTCTTCTCCAGCTGTGCATTTGTCAGGAAACAAGCAGGTATAGCACCTTTGCATAACGGGGCTTGTTTTTTCATTCTGAATTTGTTCACAACACCGTAAACTGGTTTCATAATCTCTTTACCTTTTTGTTTCCAAAGATTGTAGTTAGCTCTTTTTGTGAGTTGGCATCTTAACTTTCCAGAGATGTCCTCCCGTAAAATACTTTAATACAGTCCGTTTTTACAATATGCAGACAGGGTAAAATTCAGTCAAACATGCCAGACTAGTCAATCCATGTTACTTTAAGGGGTCAGAGCAAATGATCACTGCTTATCCAATGCAATCAGGATCAAAGGATTTAATCCCACAGTCTCCCAGCTGTGCTCTCTCAGGTATGTTTCCCCCAGGTAAACGTGAGAATATTCCGGCCCACTTTTTCTTTTGTATTCTTGTGACTCTAGCAATAGTAAACGTGCAGATCCCTCAGTACTGCAATCACCGTTGGATCAAGCAGGCTTCTGCTTTTCGCTGCCTTGATCGCAGTCTCACTGCACAGCTTTCTCTACAGTGACACTGTGGGAGAGCGTTCGGAGGGGAAATGATTATGTCTTCCCGTTACGCTACACGCACAAACACGATATGCGTGGCACGGGCACTCAGAATTACCCCCTTGCATGCTCCACCTAACAATCTCTTACCACTAATAATGGTAAAGGCAGTGCAATCCAGTCCGGTCACAAGTCGATAAGCCGACAATCCGACAGGCCAACCCTCACACAGCACCAGGCAGCAGGGCAGCTGCTCACATCCACGCTCACCAAACAGAACCAAGCCAAGCCATTTGTCTCCAGACTAGAGGAATGAATCTACGACTTTGCAAGCACAATGTGTCAATCCACACTGAGAAGAAGCAGAGGGTAGAGTTTCTCAATCAGCCACTTCTGACACAGTTTTAGCTTAGGGATATTCCTCCACAGGTTTTCCCAGTGCTCCCTGGGGAAAAAAAGAGTTAATGAAGTTGTGTTGTGGATGGTGTACTAAAGTGTATTAACTGTGTTCTTAGAAGAATTGGAGTGCAAGTAGTTGTGTTTTGGCCCTTGGACGGAATAGGGAAAACATGCGTGTGAGGAAAAAATGCATACAAATGGAAAATGCTGACCATTTAAACATACTTCTTTTTAGGAGTATGTGCATGAAAGTTAAGAAATGCATATGCGCATTTATAGGAGTTCTGTGTGCAACCTTTTTGTAAAAGAAAATAAAAGCAGATGGAAAAAATGTGTAGCACTTGCTGTGTGCAATTTTAATATGTTGACAGTAGATGCATACTTACCAACATAATGCATTCCAATCTGTAGGTGCTTTGTAGTCTGAGTTTTTTTGTTTACATTCTGGGTCTTGTAGTTCCACTTTTGTCAATATAAAACATGGACTACATTCCAGATTACAGGGAAAAATAAACAGCACTGGGTAAGCACCTGCAGATTGGAATTGGTTATATTAGCAAATATGCATGTACTGCCAACATATACTTCATACCAACTGCCACTTAAAAATGTTGTAGAAATGTTGTGCATCTGCTTTTTCTTTGTTTTAGGAAAATGTTACACGCAGTGCTGCTATAAAAGCACATATGCATTTTTTTACTTTGATGAAAATGCTCCTTAAAAGAAACATTTTTAAACACACAACATTTTATAGTTTTCATTTGATATAAATGTCACACTTTCGAATATTCCATCCCAGTCCTGTTTTTTAGTTTGCATTGAGGGAGTTGTAGTCTGAGTTTTTTTAATGGGAGAAATGGTATCACAAGTCACAGAATGGAAAGGGAAAAATTAGCAAATTAGGTCATGTTGGCAGGTATGCATGTACTGCCAGCATATTAAACTTGCATATGCCTAGTGCCACTTAAATTTGTTCTACAAAATGTTTTGTATCTGCTATTTCTTTCTGCTAGAAAAAAGTTACACAAAGCGCTGCAATAAATGGACACATGATTTTTTTTTACTTTCATGGTGTACAGGACGAGAGGGTAGGAGTTTTGTTTGGTGAGAGCACAGAAGATGGCTATGACAAAGTCTTTGAGGAGGCAGAGTGTATGGACTTTGGGGGACTCTTGTATCCATTGGCTGAAGGTCAATTGTGCCCATCGCGGATTGGCTGACATCTTGGATTCCATGAATTTGAAGTGTCATTCATGGCATGGGGTGCAAGGAATTAAGTGGGCGGATTTCCTCTCATTTTGTAACAACACAGTCCACTTTAAATATCCAGACAATAATATTGTTATTCATTGTGGAGAGAATAGTTTTCGTTACTGACCTTTCATTGCAGTTTGCAATGAATGATACAATTGGAAAGTTGATGGAAAGGTTTCCAAATTCAAAAACAATTTTTTCTTGGGTTGCTCAGAAACAAATGTGGATGAATTCAAATTTATTTTGTCTGCAAATGGAAAAAGCAAAGGGTAATGTGAATAAAGTGATAGGTTCTTTTTTGTGAGATGTTGGCATGACATTTTTTCATAATGAAAATATTAAATTTTATAGTGTCAACATTTTTCAAAGAGATGCACTCCATCTAACTGATATGGACAATTTGATATGTCTGGAAAACATTCAAAATGCATTGAAGCAGTTTCTGTGAACACAACGTACGACGTGAAGTATTCTTTAAAAGTTGTGTTCTACACAATTTCAAAATAGGCACACAAAATATAGAAGCAGTTTCTGCGAAAGGTATAATAAAAAATAATGTTCTGTAGAAATTGTGTTACTTCAGTACATGAAACAAAAAATACCAAAAATATATAAAAAATCAAAAAGATGAAAAAAAATATTCTTTTAAGAGCCACCAATTTTGCACGAAAAACATTTAAAATGATTTCTATTCCCCCACTCCTTGCCTAGAATGTTCCAGATGTCAGAGGACTACTGCTCTGTCCGCATACTATGCAGGCTTCAAAAGGGGCTATGATTTCTTTTTTGTTCTATATTTTAACTTTGAAAGGTGGGTCCTAAAGGAACCTTTTTTTTGGTTTTTGCATCAATTACATTTGGGCTGTCATCTTTGATGTCTAGGGTGTTAGTTTTAGCAGTGTACGGTGGTGGTGCAAGTTATGGTTAGTTTACCTTAACTGGTGAATTTCTGGGGGTTTTCCATTTTTCTTGCACCCATAACACCCCTTTAACAAAGTTTTTTTCTAAAGTTCATAGATTTTTTAGTGCAACTTAACCATAAAGTCCCTTTCACAAAGTTTTTTCAATGAATTTCATAGGATTTTACCAGTGCACCCTAATGTGCTACAATTTACTAATATCATACTTACCCCCAAAATATCAGCATTTTCAGTGAATTTAGAAAGTTTCAAATAACAGTGCCATTTCCCACCTCCTAGCAACATTTTAACACTTCTATGAACTTACTGCAACTTTTTAGCAGTGTTTCCTGTTTGCCGATGTTCGCAGAGGTCTGAAGTCATTGTGGACTTTACGGGCACTGTCATGTGACCACGCGTGCACGGCATGATGACATGTCTGTGAATGGGTATGCACTTCGCAAACTAGTGGATGCTTCATGGAACAGTTTGAAACTGCATTTTCAGCAGCTGATCTAGGAGGTTTCAAGTTGAAAATGTACCCTTGCACATCTCCTAGACCTATTCTTACTGACTTTCCATTTCCTATCCATGAGCGAGCACATGTTTAGAACAATACTAGCACAACTGCTATTTAACTTAAAAAATGGCATCCTCCATGGCCATCCCTACTCCGCAGGAGCCGCCACCACCACCACAACCTGGAGGGCCTCTGTGATGCTGGAAATGCATCTGAGGGACAGGGCCTCTGAATCCTTGTCCTTTTTCTGTTTTTACCGTGTGTTCTGTTATGTTTTCTGCCCTGGAGTCCATGTGGGACTCCTGGCAGTGCAGCTCTCTTTTGGGTTGGTGAACAGACCCATGGGATACCCTTATGGCACCCATGGGTAGGGGTACAACCCTGTGCCCCTAGTGTATGTTTTTGGGCACCTGTGGGTGGCCCACAGAGCAGGGTATGGGCTGGTGGCAGCTCCATGCTGAATTTGACAGGTGCTCTGGGTATCCTCCATTTTGGGATACCCAGGCCCTGCCACTGGGATCAGTTGATTCCTGATAGAAACAAGATGGCCCCTGTGGCCTCTTGCTTTCTATGGCCTGTTGTCTTGTTTTTCCCAAAGTCCTGGGAAGCCCTGACTCTGTCCCTTCCCCCTGACTGGCTGTTGGGTGGAAGTTCCATATATGGTATTGTTGTGAAGGCCCAGCTAGACTGACTGGAGCCTTCCCAGTGACTGTATGTTATGGGTACCTCCTGTGGGTGGGACCTGGGTGAATGGAGTGTGTGACCAATATACACTCCTTGTTGTGGTTGTCTGGTTTCTGGCATATGAGACAAAGACTGAGACAGCCCTGCCCGAAACTGGCCTGAATGCAGTGTGTAGTGTTGAATGGCTGGGTACTTGTTCCAATCCACATTCCTTGTTGTGAGTGTCTGGAAGGGAGGAGTGTGGCCTGAATGCACCGTGTGCCTGATTGGCTGACTGACTGCATGAATGCCCTGCAGTGTGATTGGCTGCTGTGTGTGTGCCAGCAGTGTGGATGAGAGAGAGGATAGTATATCTGGGGACCTCTCACCACTGGAAATGGTTCAGTTCCGAAGGAACCATTGGTTGAGAAGCAACCATTGGGTTCAGAAGTTCAGAAGTGTCCAGAAGCTGAGTCTCCACTCAAGAGTAACTGGAACTGCTGATCCTCGACGTCCAGCTGGAAGAAGAAGACTTGCTGTGGCATTTGCTTCGACCGATCCGAAGGCTGTCGAAATTCGTCGAGGACTGACCCAAGAGAGGACCTGGTAAGGCGCCCTCTTCCCGTGCTCCGAGGGACCATCGGGCACCGCTCCATCTTCGCCGAAGCGCCCTGGAAGACAGGTCCTCGAAAGGCTGTCGACCCGAGACGGGACCGCCGAGGAGATCGAAGTGAAGCACCCGGACATCGACGCCGTCGAAGTCCATTGCCGTCGACCAGGGTTCGCAGGTTTGTGGAACCGCTGGAGGCCCGTCGAAGTTGTGTTGCCCAGCCGGGGGAACCACTTGACGCCGTGCCGCCGACGACCGGAGCCGTCCGCTCCATTGCCTAAGAACGCTCAATTGAAGGACTCTCTCGACCGCATCGTCGACCGCTTATCCTGCCGGAGAAAGTCGAGGACGACCAACGCGCCGAGGAGAAACCTGCCGGTGGGTTTCCCGCCACCCGACGACCTCAAAGACCCGGACGACTCGACGCCCTTGCTGGGCTCTCGTCTCTACAATCTTTGCGGTCCAGAACTATTGTCATCGAGGTGCCCCGCACACCTCCGCCTTGCAGGACGCCGACGCCCCGACGCCGACGAGCACCGCTCGGACGAAGCTGCCGCCTCTTCGACATCATTCCACTTCGTTTGTCGACGGAAGTTCGACGCCCCGTGCCTCCCGCTTGAAAGGGAAGGCATTCAAGAAGGGCCGTCGATTCCCCGTCGCCAAACAGCGAGTCCCTCGACGTTAGTCGACTCCACCAGGTACATTGGGGGGGTAAAAACATTATAGGGGAAAATAAGACTTGCAGAGCAATATATGGACTGGGCTGGTGCTATATCTTTCTTTACAGGTTGCCCAGGTGGGGGGATCTCTACACAGAACTGTGCCTAGTGGTAGGGGTCAGTATTCTGCCTATTGCTCAACCATCTTATTTTCTCCCCTCTCTCTATTGCTGGTTTCACTCTATGGGTCTGTGTGACATTGTACAGTATTGTTCATGCACTTCAATGAGATCTAGGGTGGTACCACTTTAGGATTGTAAATATTTGTCATTGTAGATTTTGCCAGAGTACAAAGTGAGTTATCATGATGAATGTACATAACCTTAACTATTGATTATATAAAGACTGTGTTCTAACCAATACAGAGTGTGGATATTCCTTTGTGGGGGCTTGGGGATACACTGTACTTAAGAACCAGCCTGCATCACCTCCTGAGAAGCTAGGCCTTGATTGCTCGACCATTGCTACCGAATAGAGAATCTTGGCTGGGGTCTCCTGTGCCTCTCCTCCACCATATAGGGAGTGGGAGTACAGACACCCCCCACCGGTCGTTGAGTTCCGTTCTCTCACAGCCTCCACAATGGAAAAAGCGCAATGATGCAGAAAACAATCAAGAGGACCAGGAAGATAAGATAGAGGAAATGCCTACCTCTACCACTCAGAGAGAATCATGGGTGTGACAGTTATTTACCAGTATTGGGGGTGTACTGAAGGCTAAGGTTACAACTGTTAAATGCACTGAGTACAGATACCAGGAAAGTACTCTTACGGGACCACCTCCATGCGATGCCACTCCGAATCCAACCACCAGAATGCTCTGAGTAAGGCTGTTCCTGTTTCAGGAAACAGTAGGCTGTCTTCCTCTATCTCATCTTCCTCAACCGATATTGCCACCAAACAGGCTACTCCTGTGGGGCAGAAGATTGTACGATCTACCTTGCAAGCCGTAAAAGAGGCTGTTGATGCAGATCTTTCCATCCAAGACAACAGTATTATGTATATACTGCAACACACCACTCTGCAGGGGGGTGCAGTTTCAAAGTGCTTTCGAGCCTGGAATCAGCAATCAAGGAGCAAGAGAAACACTGTACCTTACCGTAGGTTTATGTCACACACATCCACATCCACATCCACCCCATATCTTTCACTGGTGCCCCTTCCCTCATTGCCCTCCCCCATCTAACTTCCTGGCCGCTCCTGCAAAAGAAAAAATACAAAATCAAAAAACACCAAAGAAGCGTTCCTTTTGGAACCACCGTTAGAAAATAGAACTGAAACAAATAATCTTCTTCATCTATTTTACTTTTCTCAGTAAAGTAGTTAGACTCAATACGATTCTCCAACATTTCCATTAGCATTTTATATTATGCTGATGGCAAAAATGGATAATTGTGTACTAGAGAAAAACATAAAAGGACAGAAACAGTTTTCTGTCCCAAATAGTTTTCTCTAGCATACAATAAGGACCATAATCCTAAAGACCATTATCCATACACCTTTATAACTATTGCGGTGTCCGCAGTCTGCTTTCCAGGCTATGCATCATTAAAAGACACATGCACACCATTACACAGGACAGCCCTTCTACCCTTTTTTTACTTTTATATTTGTAACACTCCCTCATTGCCTGCTTTCGAACAGTCACACATCCATCCACGAATCACTTCCAAAAACTCTTCACATTACCCTATCAACATATTAAACTTCCACAAAATAACTGCCACTTAACAATATTCTATACATCTTTTGCATTTGCATTACCCTTACTTATATAAGTAAATTGTACATAGGGCTCCCATAAATGCACATATGCATTATGCTGTGAGAGAAGTGCATAAGTAGAAGGGGCAGTACAGCTGGGAAGTGCTCATGGAAGGCCAGGAGGGAAGTGCCAAGGGATTCATGAAAGGACCTGCGCGTATAAATTCCGGGATGTGCACCAAAACCGCGGTTGGCACACACCCGCGCACGTGTCATTTCCACATCCCGAACGCCGTGCGCGACACGCACAGCGAAAGCGCACAATATCAGCGCACACATCAAAAAGGGGCAGAGCAAGGGGCGGAAAACGTGGAATGGGGAACAATGCGTGAAAATAAGGGGGTAACAGGGGAAGTACCGCTGGGAACTACACAGAACGCCCACACGCACGCAACCTACATGTATTCATGGAATCAAATAGGGAAAAACCTGCGCACATCAAAACACACGCACAATTACGTCCGCCACACGAAAGCAGGCGGAAGCGCCCTCACGCAGTATAAAAGTGCGCACAAACAACAAACAAGCATATACAGCTATGATGAATGTGCCGCTCCTCGCAGCAGTGATCGTGGGACACCGCAGGAGGAGGAGAATAGGCAGGCACCGCATTTTTTTGCCCAGGACAAGCCTTTTTGGGATGCCAGACGACCAGGTCTATGGTAGGTATAGGTTTCCACCTCATATCCTAGAGCTGGTCAGGGAGTGGGAGGATGAACTCACATCACCCACCCTGTGCTCCCAAGCATTGAGCCCCTTGGAGAAGGTGCTCAATGTACTGCATTTTTTGGCCACTGGGTCATTTCAGCAGACAACTGCCATGGTGGGGGGGGGGGGGGTCTCACAGGCCACACAGTCACGCTGCCTACACAAGGTGTTGGCAATCATGACTGTGCGCCCCTCAGTCCGCAGGCACATATACATGCCCAGAACACCTGCAGAAAGGCAGGCCGTGGTCCTGGACTTTTACAGGGTGGCACACTTCCCCAAAGTGCTCAGTGCCATAGATTGCACCCATGTGGCCCTACGTCCACCTAGGGCCACTGAGAACATCTATTGAAACCTCAAGCACTGGCATTCCATCAATGTACAGGTGGTATGCGATGCCAAGGGGATCATCACCTCTGTATATGCAAAAATCCCTGGGTCTACCCATGACAGTTTCATATTCAGAATGTCTGCCCTGAGCCGGGCCCTGGAAGTTGGGTACAAAAATTCAACATAGTGCTGGGAGGCAGAGAAGAAAGAAAGAAGGGAAAGGGGGAAGAGATGACCTGTAATCAGTGGTGGAGGGACTAATGATCAAATAAACTGTCAAAATAATACTGAAAATGGTGAAGGTGGGGCGTGGAAGGATGAGGAAGAAGGGCAAATGTCTGCAAAGAACAAAAGCCTATGTATCACCATGGTCAATGGCAATTGGGCTAATGGTTAAAAAATGACAGCCAGAGTACAAGGAGGAGGCCAAAGGGGGGTGGAGAGGGAGAGGGAGGAGAGAAGGGAAGAGGGGGCCAAGCTCAAATGACCAATGGGGGAGATGGTGAAGGAAAGCACTCATAGAGGGCAGAGGTAAACCTGCTGGGAAGGAGAGTAGGGGATGTGATGATGAAGGGGGGGGCAGAGGGACACTGACAGGGGCAGGGGAGACAGGGCGGTCTTAAAGTGACTGCGAAGGCATGTGGACAGGTCTAGACAGGGGCACCTTAGTGGCCTTTTGATAGTGGTGCCAGGCTCAACCATCCTGATTGGCCGGATTGTCACAAGGGCCAAGTGCAAACAGTGGGAGGGGGGGATCATGTCCAGGACACAAGCTGATAATTAAAATGACAAACAATGTAATCATAACCCAGATGTCACATCCAAACACCAGCCAGGGCTGGGAAATGGCCAAAGTGGTGGTAGCAAGGAATGGGCGGTTGTGGAAATGCGTGGTGACAGGGGTAACTCAGCGTGCAGCCTTCTTGTGGCATATCAAAATCACTGTGGGAATACTGTCCCAATTCAACATTCTCAGCACATGGACCCCTCCCACCATCAGTGTGTAGTATGCAGACAAAGGGTGCATGGTACCAGCTACAGCAGGAAGTGCATCAACATACACATTCAATATATAACAAACATCTCAAGCAACATGATGAAATGTACAGTCAGCTTAATACTCAACAAACTGCAGGCATGCATAGGAGAACCCATCTGGAATACTCACTAGTGGTGTACACACAAGTAGAACTGCAGGCTGGCCAGAGATATGATGGAAGCCCAATGCCCATGTGTGATATGCTCTTACACCGAGCCATCCTTGCGAGCCCATGGAAAAGGGAAGCAGGAGTAGCATATGTGTCAGGACCCAAGCAAAACACATACACAAGACAAGCCTAAATGGGCCCAGCAAGAAGATACAGTGGATGCCTTCCGATGCCACAAAGCACCACACTGTCACATGTACGCACAATAAAATAGATTTTGAAAGTAAACACAAATACATTCAAATAATGTATTGAAAGAAATAAAATGAAAAGAATAACAAACTAAAGAAAAGCAAAATGAACAAAAAAGAAAACATGAAAAAACATAACATAAATTATAGTAAGTCAAATAATTCAAAAATAATAAAAAAATAACCGAAACAGTAATTCAAATGAATAATCAAAATGATAAGATAACATACTTACCAGAAACCATACAATTTTGATCAAAAATCACAAATATATTCAGATTAAAAAAAGCTGAAGAAAAAAATTGTAGAAATAAATATATCAAATATGCCCATGTATGACCAGTGGGGTGGGGGGCACTGAGGAGGGGGGGAGGTACAGGGTGTGCCTCTACACCCACATGCATAGATGTCGAGGTAAAAAAAAATCTTCACTGGGCTCATCGCCTGTACGGCCCGACCTATATGGGAGATAGGTTGTCATCATCGCCCTCTGGATCTGATTCAGAAGGTGGAGGTGGTGCAGTTGATTCACCACGCCTACCCACACCTTGCCCCTCAACGGCAGCAAGTATGCGGGTCTGGTAAGCCAGGTCCTGGTGGGCAATGAGACCGAGGCCAGCTTGCTTCACCTCACGTGTCAGACGTGCTTCCTCCTGCAGGGACTGACGTGTGAGACGGAGTTCAGCTTGCATGGCCTCACATGACAAACAGAGTGTCTCCCGGCTTGCACGGAGTTCAGCTGAGATGGTTCTTTCAAGCTGTGCAAACCTGTCTTTCCTTCTCTGATCCATCATGAGGTCAGCTAGAGTAGATCGGAGGGCTTGTTGTTCCACCCTCAGGGCCTCATGGTGTGCCTCTGCTTGAGCATCAAGTGCTTCACGCAGCGCTGCCATTTCAGCCCGGTGCGCCATGTCATATGCCGTCATGCCCAGCCTGAGTGAGCGGAATGTGGACTGCGTAGCCCGCTGATGGAGCACCATTTGCCTAACAGAAGGGAGGATGGAATGGGCCACACTTTCCATACCTTGAGCAATCATCTCAACTGCTCCCCCTGTTGCTGTGTTCTATGGCAATCATGGAACGCTCCCACTCAGTTGACCCCGGTGCCACACGGCCACCGCGTTGCCGGACACCACACCTGCTGGGCCCAAGGAGACATGGTCCTTGACGGTTTGGAGCCACCTGGGATGAACTGCATCCCTCTGTCGACCTGATGCCCCAGGAACATGGCCAACTGGTGTCGAGTGTGACCGTGCACCCCTAACCACCACAGGTGGACATTTCAACCCTTCCTGGCCCCCAACTGCAGGTGTCGCAGACAGAAGACCATTCAACACAGGATCACCTACCGGCAATGACACGTCATGATGCTGATCGGGCTCAACATAGTGGTCAGAGGATACATCAGAGCCTGACTCAGAGTCAGCTCTTGACACAATGGCCTGGAGCACCTGTGGGTTCTCGTGGGCTGCCACCCCATGACCACCACTGGTGCATTTGTTGGTCATGTGAACTGACCACCGTGTCTGGTATGACAACTTCATCCTCCACCGCCAGTGTGTCATAACCTGCAACATGAATAGAAAAACTAGAATACGCATGTCAGTACCAAATAGCACACACATAAAGTTCACAACATTGACAGACAAATAATGAAACAGCCATGTCACAGGCAAAACAAACCACAACATGCATCCAGTAGCATTGCAAAGGAGGGCCATTCCGAAAGCAGTAAAGGATGTGTGCAAAATGTGAATGCAACACATGTATTGCATGTTGCACATCACCAGCATCGCTCACAACTTCTAGAGGGCATACATGCAATCCAAATATGAGAGATGGTAACAAAGATTCGGCACCTAGCCCAAGCATGTGTTACCACACAGAGAGACAGACCTAGAAATGTAACCGAACACACCATGATACATGTAACATGCATGTTCATGTGTAGCACTTTACAACAATCAACTATGCACAGTGCATCTACGCTAGTGCATTTGAAAACTGTGCTGGGAGGTACATGGTGACATACATGTCAGGTCAACATCACACAGCACCATCATGATTGCACACGTACACAAATGGATCAGAGCGTAAACAAGCAAAGGGAGGGGAACAAGGGAGAAAATTAAATCTAAACAACTATCAAACTGTGCACAGTGACATACAGAACACGCTAGTGCATGGAGAAGGGATAAAGGGTTGAAGACCCAGGAAGGGGGAGAAGGGGAACATGCCAAACAGAACAGACCAAAGAAGGCAAATGAAGTGCAATGATAGAATGTCCATTCAGATAGTGGTAGTGCAGCCAGCAAGTGCAAGATGATTTGGACAGGGCAAATCTGATGAGTGCAGACAAACAGTGCTAGACTGTATGGGGACAAGCACTGGACCCATTGATATGGGAGGCCTGTAGGCAGTCCAGCAGGGAGGCAGGGTGAGCAGGTACCTGATCCGATGGACAGAGTGTGTGCAGGGGTACAATGCCAACAGAGGAAACTGTTCAGCTGGGTAGATGAGGGGCTAATGCAGGAGCAAGAAGGAAGGTGTTGAAGTGCTACCAGAGGCAGATATATCTCCCCTCAAGATTCAACGAGGCCAGTTGGCACTTCAAAAGTGAGCTCCCAGCTGTACACACAGATCTTCTCCTACCTCATTAATTATATTTCACAACTGAGCTTGAGGGAGTGTGGGGTAGAGGATGAAAGGACTCAAGTGGGGATGAATTGGTAGATGGATTGGGTAAGGTTTCTCCTACCCTGACCCAAAGAAACCTTGTGCATAATGCAGAGGGTCTGAATTAACATCCTTGTATCCACTAGTAGCCAGTGAAGGGGTCACATAGCTGCAATGTTGGGATCCCAGGGCTTGTTGCCAAGGACAAGTCTTGCAGTCCTGTACCGGATTAGTGGTGGAGGGTGGAGGCCGGTCAATTATTGAATGAGATTGTCACAGTACCCCAATCTTGAATGAACCAGAGCTTGCCAGACTGTGAGCATGTAGGTTAATGTTAGGGAGGGCACAGTACCCTTGAGTTGGTGGAGCAATGAGTTAATCCATTCCAAGATACATCACAAATGTGTGTGTAAAAGGGATGTGTGAGTCAAAGGTAACCCAGAGGTTCATGGCCTTGCAGGAGGAGGCAGGAGGGGGGCCAAGTGGGGCTGGCCAGAGATTGATTTCAAAGGATGGAAAAGGTGCATCAATGAGGAGGATGTCAGTCTTGTTGACAATGAGACAAAGACTGTTGGTGGTACACCAAATGCAAATGGCAATGAGGCTATCTGAAATAAGGGAGGGACAAGAGGTGACCAAGGGCAGCCAGCAAATGAGTTGGTTGTCATCAGCATAGCACCAGAACTGGCCAGGTTCTCTTTGTGATTTCAGGCCGAAAGTTCAGACCGCTGGTGAACAACACAGGTGGAGAGGGAGAATGAGGATAGGTAAGAGGCAACTTGCAGCTGGTCGGGTCACACATGCCAAACACACTTGTCATTGAGTTGCATGCATCAATACTCACCAGATGATGCATCGTAGTCCATCCTCTCTCCCACTCCACGGATTTGTTCCTCCGGGATGAACTCTGAAGCGATCTCCTCATGGTAAGTGAGTTCATCCTCCTCTGATGGTGGCCCACCACCAGTCACCAGAGACATGAAGTTATTGGAGGCACGATTTTGCTTAGCAGTGCATTTGAGGTCATTCCAGTGCTTGTAGCAGTCCTGAGCTGTGCGCACCTGGAATCCCCTGGATGTCACACCATCCGCAACATGCTTCCAGTGGACCCAACGCTGGTGATGTGTTGTATTGCACTGTGGGACCACAAGCATATCGCGTTGGTGTACCGACACGTAGCCCACAAGGAAGTCCAGTTCCTGTTTGCAGAAAGGCTTCTTCCTTGACGTGCAGGAGCACGCTTCCTCCTTTTGGATGATGGTACTGACCCTGAGGGGGCAATGTGGCCCTGTTCTGCGGGGGCAGTGGTGCTGGTGGACTGGACCAATGCAGTGGGTGTTGGTATGAGGACAGAAGGTCTTGCTCGGGTCTGAGTCACTGCCGGGGCACTGTTGGCTGCATCTGTACATGCAGTTACCACCACCCGGCAGCTTGGGGCAGCAGATGTCAGTACTGCCCCAGATATGTGTGCCACAGTCACAACGACAGTGGACGCACATGAGCCCACCTTCCGGACAAGATGGAAATTGACCTGGTAGTCCTCCTCGCACAGCAAAACATGCGCTGCCGGACCCAAAGCCCGGATGGAGGTGTCCACAGCTGCACCTGCAGCTACCACCACCGGTGGGCCTGTGACAGCAGAAGTAGATTGCTGTTGGGTGATATGGGCGCTAGGTTGAGATGCAACAGCTGCATCACCAGGAAACACAGGGGGTGGTGGCATGTCTGCACCAGCACATGGCTGTGCATCCTGTCCCAGAGGGGCACCCCTGCCTCTTCCACCCCTGTAGCCAACCTGGCCACCTTAGACTCCCCGTCCTCCCTGGTCTCCACGCCCACGTGCCCGACAATGTCCAGCCCTTGGAGGACGGCCAACTTTGCCACCCTTAGCCTTTGGTAGCCTCCCAACCATTGCACCGATGGAAAATGGGCAATGGGAGGTTCACTCAACAATTGTTATGTTTTTATTGTGACACCTGTGCCCTGTTTCCTTCCTACGATCTGGCTGCTGTCCTTAGGCACTCTACCCTCAACACCCTGTGAGGTCAAAAACTTTGGAGTTATCTTTTACCCTCTCTTTATTTGACACCTCTCATGTTGGACCTTTGAAGAAGGGCCATTTTGAGCTTCGCCTATTTACAGGAATTCTATGTTTCCTTACATTTCCTTACATTCCCTCAGAAGCTGCATCATCCACAAGGCTTTCTAGGGCCTGGGACCACACTATTTCCAGCAATGTATATGTGCATTTATAGCAGTGTTGTGTACAATTTGTTTGTATAAGTAAAGAAAATGCAGATGTAAAATATGTGCAGAACATTTTTAAGTGGCAGTTGGTGCGTGGAAGAGTAATATGTTGATAGGGTTATATGTAGAGTTTTTGGAAGTGATTGCTGGATGAATGTGTTACTGTTCAAAAGCAGACAATGAGGGAGTGTTGCAAACGTAAAAGGTAAAAGGGTAGAAGGGCTGTCTTGTGCGATGGTGTGCACGTGCTATCCGGGTGTTTTAATGATGCCTGGTCTGGAAAGGGGAATGCAGAGTGTTAGGCAGAATCACCTGCAGTACCCTTTGAGAACACTACAGGTAATTAGGACTACATGTGTAAGCACAATTTCACCTTTGGTACAAGCCTGTGCTTCACAGTAAAGTGGTAGCAATGGCTGAGCAGCCAGGCTTATCACAAGAGTTTAAGTGAGCAGTAAAACACGTTACACAAAGGACCAACCAATACAGTGATTCAAGTAAACACTTACTCATGGTTTCTCAGTAAAAGAATATACATTTATTTACTCAATCATTTATAAAACATTAGACTAGCACAAGTAGCTCAATATCACACACTAATACACCACAAACATCCAACCGGTAAGTAACTAAACAAGTTTAGCTCAAAAATGAAGTGTGAGCAAAAATGGCACTTCAGATACTTAAAAGGAAGGAAAAGACAAGGTTATAAGAATAGACAGGCCAAATACAATCATAGTTAGGGCAAAGGGTTCAAGTTAAATACAACCAGCAATTCTTCTCAATAGGCTTGGGCCAAAGTCAATGGTTCAGAGTCTTTTGTATAGGATAGCACAGTTCTGGTAAGTAACGGTTAAGTCTTTGCCATGGATTTGTAAAGAATTTGGCTAGGCGAAAAGTTTGACAAATGTTTAGTGAAGGACAAGCCTTCGTAGTTGAGGAAAGTTTCACACACTTTCTCGGTGGCCGGAAAGATTTCCAGACCGCGTTTGCATAGTACCTTTTAAATGAAGAAAGCTGTAGCTGAGGCTGTTGTTCCCGGCAGTTCGAGCATATCTCGCTGTTCCTGAACTTCAGCCATGGGGATGAGAAGGGGGACATCGGGAGGTTCCTGCACTGCCCAGGGAAGAGGCCAAAAGCTGTAGCAAGACGTCAGTTTAAGGTGTGAGTGCCTTAAAGTCCCCCTGGTTGCCTTGCCTCAGAACTCTGAAGAAAATCTGACCAGAATAGGATGGTGTCCAGGTGGCTTGCGAGTTGGTTGTTTCCACCAAACTAAAACATTGAAGGGCTTCTGTGTCGTCTGAGTTTCAGGCAATTCGATCTTGCAGCTGGGCTTCACCGGTTGTCCAGGGGTTGCAGCAGTCCTCTTCCTTCAGCTCGTCTTCGGTTCTTTCGTTCCAGTGGTCGACTATGCTTTCCAAGTCCCAGAGACCAGCTTTTAAACAGTTTTCCCCCATTCATTCAGCCTGGCTGTCACTCACCCAGCAGGATGGCTGTCCGTGCCGGAGAGCCAGCCGGCCAATCACACCAGAGTGCATTCAGGTCACCTTGGAGTCTGAGCACAGGGAGTTTCGGGCACCTCCTTCACATCCTGTCCACCGCAGAAACTCTGGCACCAGAGGAGGGCTTCAGCACAGAAGCCCACCAAAGTGCACGAACAAAGGGACCAAACCTGGCTTGGCACACAGAGACAAATACAAGAAGGACTTTTCCTAAAAGAAATGGCAAAAAAAGATGACCAGAGTCTGTTTTTACAGCTAGGTCTGGGGCGCCATATTGAAAAACATGGCTACCCCTGATTTTGAGCTACCACTGTTAGCGGTTGCAAAACATCACAGTAGTTGATCTAAACCACTGCCACCAGCCATTTAAAATAGGAAAAGGTAACATTTTACTGTTAGATGAGTGTTTTGACTCAGGGGAAGCTAAGCAATCCCTCCAGCACTCTATAGTAAGATAGGGTGTGCTTGGTCAGTAAATTTAAAGAGACTAGCAAAGTGAATTTAACTTTACATGCCCTGACAGACAGTGGTCATTCTCAGGGAAGGCAGTTAAACCTTTGGGGATTCTGAAAAGACACCCCTGTGTCACTGCACTGAAGGTGCTGTGTGACCCACAGAAAAAGGGGATGCCACTGGAGTCGTTTAAAAACTCCATAACCGAAGAACACAAAAGTAAAACACACAAAACACATGGAAGAGTGGGAAAAAAAGGCTCACACTCTTGCCAGGTAAAAAATAAAATCATAGAAATCCAGCAAAGTTGCTGGGGGTCTCAAAAGGTAAGGGAAATTAGAACATTTGGAGAATTCACAGACCTGTTTGCAACAAAGGCTCAACTAATAGATAAAATGTTGATGCCAATGATATATGTGTATGAAACCACAAAAAGGTGTAATGACTAATGGTGAGGAACTTTTTAGTTGACACCTTCCGTGGTAATACCTTGCAACCTTGTTGTGTGTGTGTTGCTAAGAACTTGAGAGATCTTGATTATAGGAGCCACGTATTAAATTTGGTCGCACCAATGTAAGCGTCTACGGAGACATAGAGGCCCCCAACTCCGTTGTTCAAAATTTCAATGGTAGGGTGAGCTTACACATTTAGTGCGCCCCATAAATAGTATCATATCAGTCATGCACAGAACCAATGATTCTCAACACAAAAGAGAAATCTTGAGGAATATTTGGAATTGCTTTATTTGCAAATTACTGTAGCCTTTAGTGGATGACACGTGTTTCGGCAAAAATTGAATTGCCTTTCTCAAATCCAGGCCTTGCTCACTTGCGTGAATAGAAGCATAATGTAGGTTAGTGGTAAGTCATGGGCTCAATCCCACCTCAGGCGGATGTGTCCTCAGCTTGCAAGCAAGTCGATTTTAGAAAGGCAAGTAAGTTTTTGCCGCAACACGTGTCATCCACTAAAGGCTACAGTAATCTGATTGAGCATGAATGTGACAAATGTGACAAACGTGGTGGTTAAAAAAGTATACAATCGATTAATGTTTTAAATTTTGTAATAACATGCCTGATGAAGCCCCATGCTAGGGGTGGAAAGCATGTCCAAGGTTGGCATGCGAGTAATGGCCATGCTGTGTTTCTGTCTACTGTTTGTAAGTTCCATTTCCTATGATACTACAAGCATAGTAATTGTATTTTTTCATATATATATATATATAATATATATATATATATATATATATATATATATTACATGGACGCAATAGCGTCCATGTAGTTATGGTTAAGTTGGTGTTTCCATAGGAAGAGCATTTTTTGGGTGGCTTATAACTTCGCTCCCTCTGGACGAATCCTCACCAAACTTTGCAAAAAAAAGTATATGGCCCATTCCGAATTCTTTTGCAAAGTTTGGAGAGGTTTGGTCCAGGGGGGGCAGAGTTATAGGGTGGGTCCCAAAACTTTTGTTTTTTCCCATAGACATAATGGGAAAAAACTTTGTGCACGCCTACAGCCCAAACCGCTGGACGGATTTACACCAAATTTGTGGCAGGAGTGGGGGCTTGGTCCCGAAAGCGTGCTTTTGCAAATTTGGTGTAAATCCGTCCAGTAGTTTTTTTTTAAATGACCAAAATGTAAGGCAAAAGAATTAGTGATATCTCTGTTCGCTCCGCGGACGGACTTCCCTGTTCGCTCCGCGAACAGCGCCCCGATTGGCCAAGCGGCTTGTGTTATGTCCGCGGAAATGCGACGTGTTCGCTGATTGGATGGCATGGTGCGTGAAGCACGTCAGATTTTTTGTGGCACCCGCCATCTTGCATTCGCCGACGACCGCGGACAGCGCAGTGAGACTTGGATTAAAAATTGTATTTAGTGGAGTGTGTTGGTGTGTAAGAGTGTTTGGGGAGGGTAGGGGGAGGATGAGATAGGTTCAATGTTCTGTTTTTTTTATGTGCTAGACGCTTTTGTTGTGTTCGATTTGTCTGCGGACAACACGGCTGTTCTGAAATTTTCTATTTAAACTAAATGGTGGGGTGTTCTGAGGACGGAGCATGTGTCTGTTTTGTTCACAAGCAAGCTAAAATTGAGCTAAGAACACTCGCGGTGTCCTTAAATGTTCATACATAAACAAAATGGGGGTGTCCTGAGGACACTGTCCGTATTGTACTCTGGCAAGTTGAATGTGTTCTAAGAACACTCGCGGTGTCCTGAAATGTTTGCAATTAAACAAAATGGGGGTGTTCTGAGAACGCTGTTTGTATTGTTCGTTGTCAGGTTGAAAGTTTTCTAGGAACCCTCCTTATGTCCGCTGACATTACAATTTCCTATGGGCCTTACCCGACTTTTTGTCCACTAAACAAACGATAAATCAGGCTGTTGTGCGCCGACATTATGTGATAATCCTATCACTTGCCCCATCGACCTGGTTGACCTGCTTTTACGACACTAAATCATATCTCCCGTCCCTAAGCCTGACATTATCAAAGCATTCATATTCCCCGTCTCTCTCCGTGACCTTACATGGTGCGTAGCCAAAAGCGCCCAGTCGTCTCCAGTCCTACGCGACATTACACAGAACCCGGAAAACAACACACATCATCTCACAACACAGCGCGCCACAATTCGGAATATGAAACTGTGAGCTAAAAGCAAACAGCAAGATTGTACATTTCGTAAAGTACATTTATTTGACATCAAATGTTTAGAGAATATTCTGCGATTTGCATTTGTCTTTGCTGTCGATCCGCAAAAGTTCATCTTGAGTCACGCGCTGTTCCTTTGCGCAACACAGGGTGTTGGTTTGTGATAAAAGAAGGACTGTGGTCGCACTGATAATCGGAAGGCTGTACCAACAACGAGGCATTAGACCACCATAACGGTTGGTATGTTGCTTCTCGCCGCTAATACCGCGTAAGGGCATATTGGTCCTTGGCGATTGTCCCATAAAATGCTGAGGGTCATGAAGTTGTTTACTAGGAGCTGCACCTGGCAGATAAAAAATCCGTCGGCCGGGGTCTGAAAATCGTGGCATTGAAAGTAGTGAAGGATGTACCCGTTTTAAAAACATAAATTAGTCTCACCAGCCGATCTTCATTAAAAATCTTCATTTTATTTATTAGGGCGTGAAACTATTTGCTAGCGAGGATAGTGCAACAGAGTATGTTACTTTATTCCCACTAACCCACCCTCTCTCCTCTGCCTTTTTCAGAGCCGTCTGAGCGCCAGGGGACCACTTTGGCGGTGATAGTGCGTGGTACAAAACAATATGCCACATTGAACGAGCAAGTACAACTTAACCGGGCTTTAACGCCACGCTATTGTTATTATATTCCGGTATAAAATAATCTAAAGGATTACTTACATTATATTGGCATTTTCCATTGTCTACGCGTAATGCAGTCCCTAAATACGACTCCGTCTGTGCCAATGATCTTTCTCATAGTGATATAATATATAAAAGCGGTTTTGTTTCAGAAATTTCATCCTTATCGTCTCTTACGTACTGCACCCCTACTTCAAAATAAGTCTTTTGGCACGATCCCTGTCTGTCAAGGTCAAAAAACAATAGAACCTTGTAGTGCAAGTCGTGGGCCACACCTGCCCGTGAGCAAAAAATGGAAGCAGCTGACCTTCACTGTGAACGAGCATAAATTCTTGCTTTGCAACATTCTGTGTAAAGCCATCCCTGAGAAGTTGCTTTTTACACTCCATCTTTGTATATTGTCTGTGTGCTAATGAAAAATGTTTGTTAAAGCGAGGTTATGGTTAAGTTGCACAACTAAAAACCTATGAAATTCAGTAAAAAAAACTTTGTTAAAGGGACGTTATGGTTCCAAGTAAAACCGAAAAACCCCTGAAATTCGCCAGTTATGGTAAGCTAAGCAACCATGACTCACACCACCACTGTGCACTGCTAAGACTAACACCCAGGACATCAAAGATGACATCACAAATGTCATTGATGACATCACTGATGACATCACATGAGTTTTTACTTTTCATGAAATTTCTGAACAAGGGATTCTTAATATAATGTTGAGAAAAAAGTGTCAAGGATCATTGCAATAAATATCATAAGCTAATTAGTGCATTAAATAATGCATTGATATAAATAGCATTCTATTATGAGGTTCTATCTAGTATGGTAAGCTACTCATGCAGAAACATAGCATTGTGTGCAGCATACATGATGAAGGTATAATATTCATAATGTTGATATGTTGAATAATTAAATGATAAATGTTTTCTTATTAGAGTTTTGTGTACTGTGAAATATGTAATAAGTAGCTAATAAAACCCATGTATTATATAATTGCATTACTACAGACAAAACACAAAGAGACAAGAAAGTGAAGTAAGCAAAAAAGCAGAAGTAGTAGCAGAAACAATTCATAACCTAACTGATTATTTTCATGCAAATAAATTATTGCTCTGTTTCAAAGCTGCTATTTACCCTGTGTATATGTATCACATGATGTGACTGAACCCTAAGGAAAGTAGTGTGAGTACAATGTATACAAATATGAGCATATACAGGGAAAGTACAGCCATAAAAAAACAACAGAACTATCAGAAAGTGCTGATAAGGCTATTGATTATCTTCATGCACAGAAGGATTGCTGTCTTTCAAGCTTGTGTCTTCCCCTATGTATATGTTTCATATAATGTGACTGGACTCTAAGGGAATTACTGTAAGAACCTACTTGAAGGATAAGTCTACAAATTTAGTATGTTTACAATTTTTAGTTCCTGACTGTTACTGAAGAAAACCATGTGGCCTAGATATGTCAGTAAAGGAAAAAAGAGGGAGCCAGACATTTGATGTCATCAGTGATGTCATCAATGACATTTGTGATGTCATCTTTGATGTCCTGGGTGTTAGTCTTAGCAGTGCACGGTGGTGGCGCGAGATATGGTTGCTTAGCTTACCATAACTGGCGAATTTCAGGGGTTTTCGGTTTTACTTGGAACCATAACGTCCCTTTAACAAAGTTTTTTTAATAAATATATATTTGCAACAAAACCTTTAAATTCATTGAAAAAAACCTTGGTTATTAGAGTGTTACTGTGGTCAGATTAAACACGACAACACCCTTGAAATTCATCAATCGTATTTTGAGCAAATCCACCTTAACTATGCGTCCCCTGTTGCACAGTGTATGACCACAATGATGACATTAGCAATGACATCACTAATTACATTGTTCATGACATCACTGATGAGATCAATAATTACATCAAATGTGACATTACTGATTAAATAAGTAAGAATATTTTTGTTGACCACTTTTGAAACATATTTTATTTGGTTACCCTTAATAACAACAGCATGACATGGAACAATGCACTGATACAGAATTATGATAGTACATGTGGAGCATTCATTTGTAGTACTGAACATCTTATAAGGTTTTAAATAAACATATGTAACATTATACAAATGGTTTGAATGTCATGTATTAGTAAAGATGTAAAATATTTAATTGCAGCGAAAGTACCTGATTCTGGTAAATATATGTCAGTTATTTCAAACATAATATAATAAGTGTATGTAGTAGTAAAAAAACATATTCAATTGAAAGTGTTATGAAAATACATTTTCACATTTAAATTAACAATTTTCATTTTTGTAATAACATTACATGAACACATGCTTTACTAAATGACAAGTTTTATTAGAAATAATCACATTCAAAAGAAAGTATGTGACTGTGTGCATTATCATAATATATAATCTAAGACTTTGATGTTTTGTTAATATGCAAAGGAAAACAATTCTTAATTACTACATAATTCTTATACTACATAATTACATTTCTAGAAAAGCAAAGAAGATTAGAAAGTAAATAAGGAATTATGGACATAGAAATTGTATTATTATTTGTTTTGGTCATTTCTTTTTCAAATAAATTCTGAATTTGTATTCCAATATAATAGATTACCTTCTGAAGTACATAACTATTTACATAGGGCCTGTTCAGGAGTTGGGCAGTAGCCTTAAATGTGGCGGTAACAGTATTACAGCCACATTTAAGGGCTGGCCCTATCATGAGTCTGGCGTGTTCACTCCGCAAGTATGAAATATGTACTTATATGTTATTTTAAAAACAGTGTTGTCATATTTCTAAATGTAATTAATCAAACCTGCGATGCCAATGATGTCATGCATGATGTAACTAGTGAAGCAATTTGCTGACAAACATTTTTTCGAAGTAATTTCCAAAGCTGAAATTACTTTAAAAAATAAACCTCACTGAAGTATATAGGTGGTGGAGGGTTAAGGAGATTAAAGGGGGGTCTTGGGGGATGGTAAATAGCATAGGGAAAGGTGGTGGCTTGAGGGAGGCCCACAGTTTTAAAAATAATCAATGGGTTTTTTAAAGTAATTTCAGCTAAACAAATTACTTAGAAAAAATGCTTGTCGGCAAACAGACATGGAATCCAATCAGTGACGACTTCAGTGATGCCCTGTATGATGTAATTAGTAAAGTCACCAGTGATGTCATCTGTGATGTCATCATGGTGGTCAAGTGCTGTGCAACAGGGGGCGCATAGTTAAGGTGCACCTGCTCGAAAAAGCAATTGCTCAGTTTCAGGGGTTTTGTCATATTAAATTTGATCAACTTAACTAATGTCTTTTCACTGACTTTCAAGGGTTTTGTTATACTAGTTTCCTCTGCGTCAACTAGCTATTGCCTTTGGCTGTGGCCATTGTACAGGTTGCACCAATAGGTTTCTTTGGGGCCAACTAGCATTGGCCTTTGGCCGTCGCCACTGCACATGTTGCAGAAATAGGTTTGTTAGGGCTCAATAGCCATGGCCACTGCACATGTTACACCGATACGTATCTTTGGGGCCCACTAGCTATGGCCTTTGGCCATAGACAGTGGCTGCAGGCATAGAGAGTGGCCACAGCATTCGGGTGTGGATATGGTACATGTTGCACCAACAGGTTCCATTGGGACCCACTAGCCTTTGGTCATGGCCTCTGTACATGTTGCACTAATAGGTTTCTTTGGGGACCATAAGTCATACCCCTGGACCCAGAGATCCATTAACCCCTGCCTAGATGAGATCACTACATGTGTAAAATTACTTTTTTTTCCACTCTCCCCATTCCCGCAGAATTCCCCTGATAATAGCAACAAACTACACATATAGCAGCATTGATCTCCCCATGCCTGTGGGATTTCCCCCGGTATTTCCCATAACAATCCCAAACTCTTCCCTGTCCCCACAGGCACTACCAAGTGCCCCGCTCCTCTTTCCATGGTCCTCCAACTTCCCTTAATTGTCATTTTCCTCCCTGGCCCTCTCTGGGCAATTACTGTAACGCTCACCTGATATCCCTGGGGGCGTCTGGAAGGCTCTGACATCTGGAACCCTGGATGCGTAGTTGCCTAGTGCTGAATAATGAATCTGCAATTACAGAAGGGAGGATTTGTGATAACTGTCTCTAATGGGTGAATCTCCCACCTCCCTCTGACCGATTCCCTTCCCACTGGGTTCTTTTCTCACCTTAGTTATTTGTAGGGTGAGCTATCCGCCCTGCATTTCTTGTGCAGGGGCGCTTGATATTTGTTGGCGAGCTGCCCGAGTTGCTTCACTGGTGCAGTACGCCTCCCTTGGGCCCAGGCCTGCTGTGACCCCGAATCTGCTGGTAGGCAGGTAGGTTTGTTAATTGTAAGTCTTTGTTCTGTTTATGGTATGAATTCGTTAATGTCTTTATCTCCTTCTTTTCAGGTCTGAAGGTCTTGATGCTGGCGTGCCGGATGGAGAGGCCCGTTTTCTAGGTAAGAGAAAGCGCGAAGCACAATGCCTTCATTGTCTTTTAAAGCTAAGCTGTGTTTTCTTCTACTTCTCCTCACAGGCCGCTGTGGTGCTGCTAGTGGATGAGAGTGCGATGAAAAACAGGCCCCTGGAATCTGTTAAGGTAAGTACAGCACTGTGCGGTTGTTTAATATTGAAAGCGAACCTGAATATGTCTCTTTTCCTTTGCAGATGTTGCTGTGGTGCTCCGGATGGAAGTGTGGCGTAGCGCGATGGAATTCAGTTAAGACTGATGGAATTCGAGGTTTTGGAAGTGCGTGTTCTAATATTGTTTTTTCCTTTCTCGTTATTGCAGGTCGCAATGTTCGAACAGCAGCTGTGGTAGCGGTTTGTTGGAAGTCCTTAAGGTAGTACTCACAGGTCAGTGATGTTCCTTCTTCTCTCGGTTTCCACAGATCGCAGCCCAGTTGAGATGCTGAGTGCTGGATGGTGTTTTCTCAGATAAAACAGAATAATCTTGTTCTTGCAGGATTACAGGAAGATGCTCAAGACCAGGAGCTGGACACAGTGAGCTTCACGCTGTGGGTTGCAGAATAACACGAAGCGTGTTCTGCAGTCAGGGTGTGGTTTATATAGCCCAGGTAAAGTAGTACCAGGGAAGGTAGTTCCAGGCCTGCCACACCCAAAATACTAGACCGCATGGCTTGGTTCTTAGAACTAGACTGTGTGGGTGCTTCCACGTTGGATTTATAGGCCCATGTAAATAAATAGAACCTAGTTTGAACAGCCCTTCCTTCCTACATATGAGCCTTGGGCCAAAGGCGCCAGGACTGGCCCCAGGAGCCCTTTTGCAGTTGTTTTAAGGCCCTCAGGGTTCTGGTTGGAACCTGCTTGTGGCACAACTTGTGCCCCTTCACAGTGGTCATGACAATTACCCCATCACTGTTTGGTTCAATCGACTCATTTTTGTTCTCATAGGTGGAGTTGATTGAAATCCAAATGCTCAATTTCAGGGGTTTTGTTGCATTAAATCTTATCACCTTAACTCGCTCTCCTACCAAATGGTTTTTCAATGAATTTCACAGGTATACCTTAGTTTCCTCAGGGACCACTAGCCATGGCCTTCAGTTGTGACCAATGCACATGGTCTACCACTCGTTTTCTTCAACCATGGCCAGTGGCTACGGCCGAACATGTTGCATATTTTCTTGATGTCTCACTAGCTATGGCCTTTGACGTGTGTGTGTGTGTTACATCAATATATTTCTTTTGGGCCCACTGGCCATATCAAACCAATAATTTGCTACCAAACACCCATTGCGGCCTTCCCAGAAGATGTAGGATCTGTAGATGTTAAAACCTTTTTTTTATCTAACTCTGTATTACTGTGATAATTTCACAGTAATTATTTCAATAACAGAAATTCCTGTGGTAGAGTAGCAGTTCACCAATTCCCGCAATAACAGGAAAAATTGCTCAGAATTAAAAAGTATTCTACGTCCTCATAGGCACTCAAAATGTGTCCCCCTTCTTGTTTCCAAGTCCTCTTACTCCACCCAATTGTTGTTTACCTCCCTAAACCTCTTGCATTACTCTGTATCACTCATCGCTTCATTTGAAGCACATTTATTTTCTGACCATGTCTTGCCACATTGCCACTATAATCTTGTGAGATTCCTGCTGTCTTCCCCTGACATACCAAACATATTCTACTCGCAACTGGCTCCCCAACTTCACATGATGTCTTCTTTCCTACTCCCTACCTCTAGCCTGATGTGATTGCTATTTATATAGTGCCATCAAAGCACTGTGGTTCAAAACTATCAGTGTTCCCATAGGATTAAGTACATAAAAAGAAGAGTTTTGAGTCTCTTTCTGATGTTGATAATGTTATTAAACACTATAAGGTCATGTTCCAAGTTTGAAAGCATCCTTTTCCCTCCTCCACGTAGCGTTTTGAGTACTTTTGCAGGTTCTCCTGGAAAATTAGCAGGAATCACTCGCATTGAGCAAAATAAAAAAGATGACTTCATTTCTGAAAAGTCGCTCAACCTCTCTGGGGCAAAGCACAAAGACTTAAAGGTTTCATTAAATGAGGGCACCCCCAAATTGTTTCTTATTTTGTCCAAATCTGCCAAATGCTTTTCACACTAAAGCTGTTCAAAAACTGCCCTTTTTCTCTATGGGAAGAAAATGGCAGATGGCTGAAAACTGTGTTTTTTTGTTTTCTTAATAACTTTTTATTTTTTCACAAATTGTTCCCAAAATTTCCAGTTAGGGCGGGGGTCCTTGACAATCCTTTGGTTTAGAAAACGTCATCCAAATCCATCCATCAAGTCAAAGTTATTAACCTCTCTCAGCCTCTCTACTAGAAAGCACTAAGACCGATTTAAAGGTTTTAAGGAGCAAGGGGAACCACTTTCTCTGTCCAATGTTTTAAAAACTACTGGCTGGATTTATCCCAAATTAGCGAGGAGATTATGTCAACGCATTATACCCAAATTATTTCTTATTTGGTCCAAACCTGTCAAGCGATTTTCACAGTATGGCTATTCAAAAACTGAACCTTTTTTCTATGGGAAAATAAATGGGATGAAAACTGTGAAACCGTGGCGTTTTGAACATTTCATCCAAATCCTTCCAGCAAGTCAAAGTTATTAGCAATAGAATTTTGGGGGCTAATGGCTGCTTTTTCTTTTCTGAAATGCCTCTCAGCATCTCTGTAGCAAAACACCATGTGAACAATGTAGCTATAACTTGAGGAGAAGGGTGTACTTCTCAGTCAAATATTTTAACAATTACTGGGCGGAATAACCCCGGACCACACCTGGAAAGCGAGTCAATGCGTCACGCCCAAGTTGTTTCATACCTGGTCCAATTCGTACAGTGGTTTTACAGTGCGCTGCACAGAAATATGTCCTTGTTCTCTATGGGAAAATTAATGGGGGCATGCCAAAAACATCATTATTTTGCTTTCTTAATAACTTTTTCCTTGGTTAATGAATTTTTCCCAACCTTTCCAATCTGGTGGGTGAGGGCAAAGGCGATAATTGGGCCTGGCAAACTTTTTGTTTGCAAAATATATGCCAAATCCGTCATGCAAGTCAAAAGTTACTAGCAATTTAATGTTCTGGTTTCTTATGGAATTTGATACTCACCTTAAATATAGTGCGGCGGCCACTGCACTATAATATATATATGAGAGAGAGAGAGAGATAGACACTGACACACACACTCCTCTGTGTGTGTATTTATATATTTGTTATATGTCATCCTATGGCTACAGTGAATAAGATGAAACCTATTTACATAGACTTTTCCTAAATATACTCACACACATGTAGAGCTTTTAACAGTAGTGGGTAGTGTTAAGCTTGCACCGCAAACTGCAGAAATCTCAGGGTTTTTCATGTTTAAAACATAGCCCGGTTGGTTACCTAGGTTTCATGTATTTGTCTGACACACAGTTAAGCACAGAGGAGTTTGCTACAGGTTCCATGTACCCAAAACCATCCCTCCCTTAAACCCCAGTTCAACACTCTGAATGGGGGAACTTGGTGCAGATAGCTAAGGACCCCAATTGGCTGCCGGTGATCTGCCCTTACAGCAAGGCTAGGATATTAATTAACATGCTCGATACAAGAAAAAAGCTGGATAAGCTTATCCAGCTAAGTCTGGCGCTCTCTGTGAATCTCACTTAGAGCTTTCTGGTAACTTGATTATAATCTATGAAATCTTAATCAAAGTATTATTCAAGAGGTTCTCTCAATATTCGAAGTTATTTTCTGTCAGAGGAAATTCAAGCATAGTAATTTAACAGATCGCAGTTTGCAGACTGCTAGGTTCGGAGATAAGAAGCAGACTAATTTCTTGCGTAGTTAATTTAATGCCAATGCATTTCGGAGTAAAACTCCTTCATCAGGGCGTTAACCACTCTAACGTATTCAAAATTCATACATTTACAAACATACCAGGATATGCACAAATCCCATGTTTGAGACCGTTTCCCGGTTGGTTACCTAGGTTTCATGTGTTTGCTTGACACATAGTTAAGCACAGAGGAGTTTGCTACAGGTTACATGTACCCAAAACCATCCCTCCCTTAAACCCCAGTTCAATACTCTGAATGGGAGAACTTGGTGCAGATAGCTAAGGACTCAGAGAGAGCCCCAATTTGCTGCCGGTGATCTGCCCTTACAGCAAGGCGAGGATATTAACATGCCCATGTCCATGCATGGCCATTTGCAATATGAAAAGATCGTCTGCATTATCAGACCTTTTTCGGTCTCTTTCAGAAGTAAAACAATTTTTAGGAAACAAAAAGTTTACACGTGTCATTAATCTGCCTTCAATGCAGGTTGACGTACATTTGCAAACATACTTTTTAAAAATTGTGTTGTTTTAAGAGTTTCCATTGTATCTCCCTTTGCCCACCTTATAAAACACAATAACCCCATACATTAAAGGGGGGGGGCAATTCATACAGATGATGCTCCTTGAGGAGACTAACGAGCTGCATGCTTAGCCAGGGTTCAGCACTTCTCGCTCTAAACAGCATACTCCATATACGTGCAAAAGGACGGCTTTAATATGTAATGGCGATACATTTCTAAATCAATCCCAAACGAGTTTAGGAATATTTAGATAAAGTCCAATGGAATCTTGGCACAATCATGAATAAACACTTAAAGAAAGCCAATGCCTGGTAGAATACATTTGGATCATGCAAGAAGTATTGCGTTTTGTTATCACAAAGAGTTTCTTCAAGTGGACACCAGAGAACCAGCAAAACTGTATATGCGTGCATTTAAAAAAGTATGTGCCGTTTCCCAAAATAAGACTCATGACACCCTCATTTTCTCGTATGACGATGTCCATTTTCATATTGACTTTACAGTTTTGAAATTCATTTCACCAACTTCAATTCCAAGTCTTGTTGTGAAGTTATTTTGACAATAGGTGTGTTTTTTTAAAGTGTTTTTGTAGTTGCATTCAATCGGCAAGCAGGTCGCTGTGCGATAGATTCTGAACAGGTGAAATGAGATTCGAGATTTTTCTTAACCTATTCACATGTGAATCTAGAGACAGGTTATTAGAATGAATCACTTAGGAAGGGGCAATCGGCGAGTCCCCTTCCCCCTCCCTCCTTCCGCCCCGTGGTTTCCTCATCCCTGCATTCTGAATCTGAGGCTTAGATTGACTAGATTCTGATTTTCAGCCGGGCACATTGTAACACACACTGAAATGAATCAAACCCTGAAACGTAATCCTCCTCTGACTGCTCTGGAGCGGTTTTCTCACAGGAACTCCTTTCTTCGTGTAATCATTATACCCAGCACTGGATGTGGAGACCATGAGTGTGCAGCGGCGAGTTAGGGGTTGCATAACTCTTTCACAGTAATGTTTATGCAGCAGCTTGTAGGATCCAGGCTTGCACGAAATGGAAACTAATACACAACGCAGAGTAATCTGGTGATTGTTACCTCACGTTTACTGCTGGATGTTTAGTGCCCATAATGCTTCACTGATATTCCACTGACTCCATGATACCTGCTCTCGTGCAATGCTCGCCGCCGGGACCAGAGGCTGCTTTGTTGACTCTATTCATAGCTTCGGGGAGCTTTTGTTGGGATCACGCGTGGGCTTTCTTTGCGAAGACGCGTGTTTTTTTCGAAACCATTGCTAGCGGGCTGAGGACAATTCCCTGGAGGCAGGAAGTAGGTAATGATTGCCAGGTTTGAGTGAAAGAAAAGAACACAAATAATAATCACTGTGGCTTTCGAGTTTGACTGTGAATAGGGGGACTCTCCAGCTAGACCAGATAAAGGCCTGATACAAAAAGAGGCTTGAATTACACGCAGGGCAGCTTAAATAGCTGCAATTACTAATAGGCCTCGCATTTCGCTCTCCACACCCAGCGGAGCCTGGGGTATGTCGGGGAGGAGGCGAGTGAAAGCCCGCCCTGAAAATGCAAACCACGGGGCATTCACTTGCAAAGGCTTGGGCTAACCTCCACTCTGTTCTTTGTACCCCCTTTTAATGCAGCCACGCGGTTTCCTTGGTGACGGTCACGAAGGGAACACTTCAATGTAGCCAGTACTCTATATACTCCTTTGTTATGAATCAGCTAAGTAGTTGTCTAAACAGGTTTACACATTAACAGGACAATCCCTTTTATACACAACAGTTCTGATTGGATAGAAATCACTGGCATATACTACACTGCAGCTCCCGTACATTACTTTTCATAAAAGTCCCATTTGTGTAAGCGTTTGAAATACACCCCGATGTGTCTAAATCTGAACGTAAGTACCACAAAATGCATTCGGATGCGGCCATTGAGTTCAATGCAACAATTAACATTCTTGCCTTTTTAAGAACACACAGCCTTATCAATAGACACTCTCTTCTGTTAGAAACATTTCACTGCACGCAACGTACAACCTTGGACGTCCAGAAGGAAACATCTAAACCGTTAGTAGTTTACAACACACTCCAATGTCTAAAGACAGATATGGGAGACGAAAAATTCTGCCGTAATGAAATCCCCTATAAACAGACACATACTTGTTGCATTCATTTGCGTTTATAAAGCGCACTGGCAGCCCAGGGGCGCCTTATAAATGCAAATAAATAAATAAGAATCCCATGAAAGAAACCACACGAACATGAGTTGAGAGATCTCAAGTTTCCCCTGGCCATGTGGTAGAAGGTCATCTAGTCCTGTTTTTCCCCTTTAGATTAGGGAACTTGTATTCTTTCTTTGACATTTGAAATTTAGGAAAACTACCAGTCCCAGAATTCCAAGCAAGACCAGGATTGGCTAGCTGTCTCGCACATGGCCACGTGAAACTTGAAAAGGTTAGTCAACGACTGTCAATCGGGTCTTCCATTAAGAACGTTATGGTTTTTGGTTGTAATAGTCTTACTGAACATCAGTAGAAGAAATGAAACGCCTAGCATAAATACATTGTAAAAAGAATGTACCGGACCATAAAAGTGGTGTCTCTCTAACATAGAATCACTTGGAAAGTCAAAGTACACACAGAGCTTGGATGTTTCCCCATTCTATGCAGCAACAAAAAAGCTGCCCAGGCTAGCTTTTTTTTCTTCTTCTAGGAATTCTGGGATTTGTACTGCTAAATTTAAAACTGAAAACACAAAACTTAAAAGTCCTAGAATTCCCCCCAAAAACAGGCCTGGATGACAAAGGCTTTATCCCTGTGGGCATCTTCAAAATTTAGCAAAAACAAATCCACCCCAATCTTGTGCAAGTGCACCCCACCTACAGCATACTATATTGCGCATTCAAAGTGATCAGACAGCGGAATACCGTTGCAAACCTTGCTACCTGTCACATTTTGTCATTGCAATTGATCTTCTTCATTGAATTCTTGTGTGATAAAAGCTCATTGTCATTAGACTAATGTTTGGCCATAATAGTGAGGTCCTGCTCAACTGTTATCTCCAAAATGATTGTGATATTTCTGTGAACAACCTCCCCTCTCCATTGAAGCAAGCAGATTGAACTCCCTCCCCTAGACAACACCAGAGCTTTGGGGAGTTTGCTGTTCTAAGAGCGAATGTCCTCATCGCAATACTGACTTCCCAAACCATTGAACACCAAACTGTGAAACCTAAACTTTATTTCCTGGTTGCGGAGCTCTACTTAACTTCCTGCCATCCAAATGAGTGGCCTATAATGCAAACAATCTTCCATATTGTTGTCAGGAGGGCGGTGGGGATACATTGGAGGTTGATGTTAGTTGATTATATTCTTAAACCTCTCAAATTTCTTATATCGACGTGTGTCCCAGCTTTCTAAATCGTTGACCTTTTCTTCTGATAAAGCATTATCTAAGAATGAGTCCCAAAAGTTGCATGGTTCAGCTTTTTGCCAGTGCCGTCACCACTACCATCTTGTATTGAAACATACTAATAATAATAATTTTGCATTTATATAGCGCTATGAACCCTCAGGTATCTGAGCGCTGCTTATTATTACCCAAGGTGTGTGGTGCTCATTTATCGACCTCGGAAGGATGAAAGGCTGAGTTTGGCCCTGCCAGGATTCGAACCTGCGTTAGCAAGCTCTGCACAGATGTGAGCGCTCTACTCGCTGTGCCACTTGACCGCCTATACTGATAGGCGATCCCACCCTTAGGTGTCATGGGCTCCACAGGGTCCAGAAATTGCGAGTAGATCCAGGTGGTGGTGCAGTGGTGGGATGCCCAAGAAAGAGGGGATGCTGTTTTATTCCACAGGTGCCCTTAACTGCTGGCTGTTTTAACCAAAGTGCCACCGTGCCCCCCAGAAGCCTGCAAAAACCTCCCATGCCCAGACTGTGCTTACTGGCAGCACTACATCACCTCCAATCGTTGGAAGCAAAGGAGACAGGGGCATGGCCGGGAAGGAGAGCGTGGGGAGGGACCCTGTTTGCTCATGGCAGCCTGGCCTTGCTCACTGAATCTGGCCGTCCTACCAGAGTGATCGGGGTGTCTGCCAGTAGAGTCTGTAGCAAGTCACAAGAGGTGATGGCTGGAAGGTTTGCAATTAATCTTAACCTCTGTCATTTCTCTGGGCAACCCTCCAGACCATCATTCTTCTCCTGCCAAGCCACTACAGAAAGGGGAAAGACCATATGCAAATCAGGCTTGGTCCCACCCCAAAAGGGGCAGTGCAGCCCGAACTGCTAGGTAACATCCCTTCTGCACGACACCATAAGCATAACCAGACATGTTTTGGCCTTGTTGGACCTCATCAGTGAGGAGTAGCTTGGGTCTCTCGGCCCAGCAAGCACAGACCCACAAAGGGAGAATATTTGCTACACATTTTTCTGCTTGAAGCTGTCCATTAAAAAAGAGAAATGTACTTTTGTTTCACATTATTGAAATAGAAACCTACACATTGACCATACATTTTCCTTTTTACAAGCAAGAATGTTAAGTAGCCGGTATTTCAATTGAGTTTTCAAAAATGCTTTATGAAAGTGACATATCAATTGATTAAGGGGAGGTATTTATTTAAATAAAGCAGAATTAGAGAGATTTAGATAGTGTCATGAACACACAGTCTAGGATATGGTATGTGTGGTCTAGGTGGAGGCTTTCCTGTTGTCGCATTGCCTCAGTTCTCCAAGATGGCACGGCCATTTGCCACAAATCTAGATGACATTTCAGGACCAACATGGCACTGCACTGTGAGCACCAGAAAGCGGTGTATTTTCCAAAGCCGATATCAGATCGCTGCAGAGATGGCTCGGCGCGTCTGAACACTAAGCTGCCCTAGCTCAGCGCTCTTTATGTTGTTCTCTTCATTTTCCTGCCTCCGCCTGGCCTGGCTGTTTGTCCCTCAAACTCCTGCCCCCGGCCCTCTCTACATTGCCTTCCCTTGCCTTCCTCTTTCCAGTTAGTCTTGGATTTACTTCGGTTCCTGCAATCTGTCATTTGGATGTCTAATTGTTTGCCTGTTGTTCAACTCTGGTACTAAACACCAGTGCTTCCATACTTACCTGGATTAGGTTTTTCCCCCTCTACTAGGTTTTTTTCCTAATTGGCAGCTGGCTCATGGTGTACCCCTGTCTGGTGTCACGTTCATCAGGGAGGGTGGCGTCTAGAGAAAGCTTCCCCTATCTTCATGACTCCCACTTCAGTCAAAGGAAACGCTGCCACAAGAGTTCCCATCACCACCTCAAACAATAAGGCACAGGTGAGACCTCAACCTTACTCAGGTCTCCTGACTGTTCATCCTGTCACACACCTACCACTGACTCAAATCCCGACAGATAGAAAGGGATGTTCTGATTTTTTTTTTTATTTAAACAAACAAAAGCCTTTTCCTGGTCCCTTGTACATGTTACACTCCATGGTGCATGTATGCACATGGGCAAAAAAATGGTAGATATATTGATGTGTGGAAATGGGAAGTTAGGGGCTCTGGAAACTGTAGATCACTGCGCTTGTACATGTTGTTGGATAGAGCTGCTGCAGGTGAGTTCCAGTAAAGACGTGGCCCTGATGTCTTAATTGCAAAATAATTGATTAGGGAAGGGGAACTGAACTCAAACCATGCGCTGACACGTTGCTCTATCTAGGCTCAAATCTGAAGTAAGAGCAGAGTCTTGTTTGTAGGTTAATTTGTAGGTGCTTTTATAAGTCACTTGTGCCGACACTTGTTTCAACTCAAGAGGAATCGTTTTCAAGACTGTGATCATCCTGCAATATTGTGGTGTTGTGTGGAGCAGAATTGCCCCATGTGAGTGAAACAAGTGAATTAAGCCAGTAGGTGACAGTTGTGAGAGGGCATACAATTAGTGTTCAAAAGTAGTGTCATGTATGATGGTTGCCATAGTTGTCAGTGATTGTGACCACATGAATTCATGTTTATAACAGGTAGGTACATTTGTATATGTAAATCAAATATCAAAGCATGTTCAAAACAATCATGACACAGTTATATGTGAGTGAAGGGATGATAACATGCCAATCATGCATACCGAAGAAATCCCCAAAACAAAATGGTAATGTAACCAATAGGGGGCAGGGGCAGAAAGAAGAGACAAATAGAACGAGGTTGGAGAATTGGAAGCAGAAGTAGGAGCATAGTGTGCTGGAGTGCATGGTACTGAGAGCATGTGTAGGAAGGACATCTTAGCATGTATTATTTGGCGATGATAGTGAGCACATAAGTCAGGGCTTGGCTGTATAACCTGTCGGGATAAATATATAGATGAGCGTAGGCTTGGGAAGTGGTGAGACACAATGCAGTGCTAGGGGACAGGATCCTGTATCTCCTGAACAGGTGGTGTATGTCAGAGTGGAGAAAAGTGAGGAGAGAGGAACCGGGCACAATGTGCTTGGCGTTTGACCATGCCATTGGGCGGTGAAAGTGATGCTGCTGACCTGAATAGGGCCTGAGTCAGATGCTAAAAGGTTGCCCTATCCGAGCCATGCACATGCAGAGAGAAGTGCGAGTGGCCAGTGAGCTGAGTGGGGGGAGTATATCAAGGCATTAAGAAACAATATGGTGTCCCAGAGACTAAGTCCGGGGGAGGAGCCCTCCTGCACATGGTGGGTGATGTCTGGTCTCAGTGATCCGGAGTGACGGTGGGGGGAGAAAGATTGTCACTGGACTGATAGCAAGGTGAGGGGCAGGCAGTGCAGGGGATGGGCAAGGTGTTGCTAGTGGGAGGGGGTGTGATAACACATTGGAACAGACTGGGTGTCAGGGTGCCCTTGTTGGGAAGGTGCAAGATGAAGAGTGATTTGGGCAGATGTCGCTGCATGAGGGAGTGTAGGTCAAGTTGGAATGGAATCAATGTAAGGGAGCCCGGGTCCGAGAGCGCAAGGCAGTGTGGGCATAGGAGATGGGGTGGAGGGCTCCTGGCCATAATACATGGTGCTTGCCTGTTTGGCCAAGGTGGTCACTGGAACGAGATGGGAGGTCGCAGTGATCTTTCGATCCCGGCAGCCATCTTGGCTTCCTGTATAAATAAATGACTGAAGCAACATGATAGGCTGCTGGCGGCTAGTGGGCGTGTGGCTCCATTGATTGGATGTCCATCCGGTGGTGTGCGATTGGCTGTGAGCAGTGCCTCTACCAATAGTGGTGACTGACCGTGACATCAGGTAAATAGCGCACATTGTGAGTTGCTGCTGCATGTTGGAAAGCCCCATGACGTTCAGAGTAGTGACTGCCAGATGGGTTGGAAATGTGAAGGGTTTTGACCCATGTTGAATCAATAGACTGGGTAGATGTGGGGATGAGCTGTCGCCGCCCATTATTCTATCCCAGGACAAACTAAATCAATAGACTGGGTGGATGTGGGGATGAGCTATCGCCGCCCACATTCACGCCAGAATCCAGGAGAACTGCGCAGTTGGCACAAGACCACTCTAAAGATTGAACCTTCTTGTGGGGGGGTTCCACATAACCACTCTAATGTCAGGATGCCTATCAGAACAATAGCAAAAATCTCCTGTCAAATTCAAGACAACTCAAAAATGGATGCAGTAACGACAAATTCCCCAAGGTGGCACTAGCGGTCTAAACTCTGACAGGAGAACTGGCTGACAAAGGGACCTGAGTCAACAGGGACTTCAAAGCATGTTGGTTAATTGAAAATCTTAGCCACCTGCTGTTCCCAGAGGCCAAGAGGCTGGGAAACCTTAACACCTCAGAGATTCCCACATCAGGAGGCAGGATATCACATGACCCTGTTAATTGATTGAGGAGAGACTTGCAGGCAGCCTGCTGGAGCCCACACAAAAGGCTCTTTCTGTTGAATGGGGTATGTTAATTTTGAGTGTTTCCTGTCAACAGCCCTCTGCCAGCAAGGAGAGACATGTGATCACTGACCCACCCAGACGTCTGGAGGCGGACCCAAACACTTTGGGGAGTTGAATTGCAACAAATATATATTTTATAGAAACTGTCATAACTTATTGTAACCAAATGACAGGAATGTACAACTTTGAGAGTCTTAGTATGGAAAATGCCCTCACAATTTGAGTCCAAACTCCAATTTGTACCATGTTCTGGGGCAAAACCCCGCTAATTATGAATATTGTAGACAATGTACTTAAGCTAGAGACATGCAAAGTTACTGGGATATATGAGGGAAATGCACCTTTGCATAATTTTTCATGAAAATCCCATATTGCAAAACCCACTAAAATCGAAAATAAGTTGCCAGAGTCGGGACAGGGACTATCTTTAGTAAAATATGATGTGTGTATGTGATGTCAAACAACTGTGTACCTGGGAAATATGTATTTGGATCAGGAATAGATTTGTGTGCACATTGACCAGGGGAGTGTCATTTCTGCAGGTCATAAAAATGACATCACTCTGACACACTACCCCTTCCCAAATCAGGGACCAAAGAATCTATTGACCTATCAAATCAAGAGAGGGGCAGGCGTAGTGATGCTAGCCTCTCCACCCACTTTTTAAAACACATGAAAAGAGACTGCTGGGACAGGTACAGATTCAATTCCATTTTCTGTGGGACGCTCTTCTGGGAGACTCCAGACTTCACATCCATCAATCTTCAGAGACCAGAAATTTACTTCAGAACTTAAAGCAAGGGCCTAAACCCACAAACTGAGAACTCTTCTCAGCAGGCCTCAGCATCCTTAAAATCATTTGCAAACTATTCAACAGCCGGGCGAGCTGTTTGAATTCCCTGCCAAGAACTTTTGCCGGAACCGCAGACCAGACCCCGACCGCTGTGAGCAGAACCAGATATCCGGATCGCTGTGAGCAGAACCGGTGCCTGATTGACCCGCCAAGCAGAGAGAACCGCCACCGGACGTGTTGACCAGATCCATGACAAGGCCTATTTCAAATTTATATTGTGAGTACCTAGCAGAACTGTGCAGAACCAATCTCTTAGTTAAAATAATCTAATCCAAACTATTTTAGCCTAATTAGAACAGCCTCCTAGAAATCGTGTCATCTGTCATTTGTAAAGCTGCACAACTGTCACCTGTCAATTCTGAAGCTGCAAGCTGTCACCTGTCATTTTGAGTTTTACTTTAAATCCGAAAATCTACCTTTATTAAATCGTCTGTATCTCCGGAACCGTTTGTCCTAGGAACGTGGTTTGACTTTCATTTTAGAGCTGTGATTCTAGGCTTTACAACGAACCTAGAACCGACTTCCCTATACTTTTTCCGCAATCGCGATTTACACACTCACGAAATTTACCGCGATTTTCGATTTGGCTCAATTTCTCCACTTGTCAAAATAGCAGCTCCATTCTTTCCTTTGTTAAAATCCGTTTGCAAGCTGGTAGTTACGCATAGGGCATTGCTAAAGTGAGCCTGAACTGATATAAAGTATCTCTCCCTCACCCTGAACCTCTAGAGGGAATTAAAAGCAATTTTAGCACTTTTTCACTTCCTTGAAAACCACATTAAAGTAATTCGCCTGTGTTTAAAACTCATCCCTGTTTTCTCTAAGCTTGCTGGGGGAACTGGAACTGTGTCTTGCATTATAAAGTGTGATTTGTTGGGATTCTTGAAGACTGTGTGCTCTCCTTCCATTTCTTGTATTGCATAGGGGGGGAGTGAATTGTCAAAAGAAAAAGTGATCATATTACCTTTTGTTAAAATCATAACAAGTTATTTCTGTACTGCATTTTATTCCACCTTGCATTTCCTTGAAACCATCAAGCATTTTCAGCTACCTCATCCTCTACACTACTCCTAAGTAACCAAATCAGTGTACCCCTGTAACATTATCCATTGTTGATCACGGTCATATTCACAAGTGTAATATCCATTATCAATTTATTTATAGAAGTGTGATATATATATATATATATATATATTGTTTAAATTTTCAAATAAACCTTTTAATTTGCAAAACAAACCTACTTCTTGGCTCAGTGGGGTCAGGGGGATTCTAAGAGGGGGGTTTTATACAAGGGTTGTCATCCAGAGAACTGAACTGGACATAAAAATACATCAATAAGGGTTTTCCTCAGCATCCCAGACTAGGCATTGACTTAGCTGTAGTGTTGATTGAATATCGCTTACAAAAGTGGGGGTTCGGAGCCGGGATATTCTGGGTTAGATTTACCACTTGTGCAGATTAATACAGTGTGCCAACTGTCCAGATACACATATCCGGTTAGATCACCATGCTGTTTTACGCTGTGAAAGCATCCCTCAAAGGAACGCTCTAAGGAAACGGTCTGTTTTGCAAAATAAAATACAAACTTCTGTAAGTCAGGAAGGAACTCAAATTCCAGAATGACGACCTTGGTAGATATGAAAATAGCCAGAGAGCACTTCTTACATAAGCTATTTGTGAGAGGTGAGTGGACTCATCAGGACCAAACGGTCTGGTTGCAGGCAATCGCGCAACAGGTCACTGAAACAGGGTCAGATATATGGCGAGATCAGGGTCCATTACATGTGGCCCTGAGTGAATTATATATGGCTTCTAAGGCCAAAGATGAACACAATAAGATTGCCAGGATAGCGGCATATTTGTATCTATATATGGGAGCCATACAGGACAAATGTGCTGAAGGCCAAGATCTGGCAAATAGGCAACAGATGGCGTTAGAAAAGGCCCAATCTGACCTGGCCTCTTCTGAGCAGAGGCTGCAGAGGAGCCAGGAGTCAGAAAATGATAGTAGGCAGTATATCATTAAAATAAAAGAATTCTGGCTTTGCAGAAGGAGCACCAAGACAGTTTGGACTCCTTACTGCAGAGCCAGAAAAAGCTGGAGCAACAGATCAATTTCAACAGGGCATGCACAGACCAGGTAGCCACCCTGCAAATCCAACTAGACAGAGAGAAAGAGGAAAGCAATAAATTGATTTTGAAAGACCTGAATACCCAGGCAGAGTTTGATGAAGAACGCCAGAAAGCTGGTGCCTTTCAAAGGCAGAGGGACGACCTGGCGTCACAAATGCAGGCTCTTGGTCAGGAAAGGGATACCTTAGGCCAGGAAATCTGCCATTTAAAAAGAAAAATTGAAGAAAATCACTTGGCCCTCCAGGGGCTGGGTGACCTCCAAAAAGAGCATCAGGGCTTGCTAGATCACACCAGGAGGGTGGAGGAGGCACTGGCAGGAAAGGAGCGGGCCAGTAGGGATGGGACTGAAGAGGTAACCCTCCTGCAGCAGAGACTGGCCCAGTACTCCAGGACCAATCAGGAGGCACAGAGAGAAAATGAGACTCTCTGTCAGCACAATGATAGGCTCCAGCAACAGATAGCCATGCAGGAGAGACTGATAGAGTCTAGTAAGGCCTTAACTGAGGGACTGAAAGCGCAGGCTCTTGCATTGCAACAGAGAGCAGGGGTTGATAGAGACAAGGTTCGCTGGGAAAGGGAAACGCCTGAGCACAACCTCAGGAGCCCTGGTCCCAGAGGCCTTCATCTCTCCCAGTCCCTGGACTCTGCCACCCCCATGTCCCCTGGGGCGCATGAGCACAAGGCCACAGGAATGGCAGATTGCTATCCAGCCAAAGTATGGGGCTCATAGGCCAGTACCACCCAGGAAATGAGGGGCGGTCATCCGGGTATGGCCACCCAAGCACAGTGCAATTTAGTGGGGAACCCCAAGGAGAGTAGGCCCATTAAGGGCATCCTGAAAACCTCTGCCCAGTTAGATCAGTGGGGGGGATACCCATCAAATCCTGGCAGCAAGGAGGGATCTGAAGACTACTCTGAGCGTTACAGGACACAGGAGACCAGGTCCCCACATTCTGCCAGCCATTCACAGGCTCGCAGAATCCGGGAAAACCTGGAAGATCAGACGGGCACCTCTGGGAGCAGTGCTTCGGAGTCAGAGGATGAATGGACCAGAGTGACCCGAACCAAAAAGCCCAATAAGGCAAAAAGGGCCTTGCTTAAGGACCCATTGAAACAAATAAAGGCAATAAGGAGTGTCATCACGCCTTATCATAAGAACGCCATGTATTCTGTTTGGGAACACTTGGAGCTCTATGAGCAAATGATGGAGACTTTCCATTTGAAGGACAGCAGTAGCTGCATCCAGTACGTCAAATGGACCTTCTCACCAGAATACTCCAGTTTCTTTGCGGGGCTGGAGGATCAAAACCATTCAAGGTGGTCCACATACAGGGCGGCCATCTTGAAACATTTTTCTGTGCACAGAAATCCTCAAGAGGCTCGCAAGGCAGCCTACAATTTGCAATGTGGGGAGGATCAGGCCCCACAAGAGTTTGTGCAAGAATTAAAGCGTGCTTTTGAGCAGACCACCAGAAGGGTGTGCACGGATAGCAGAGAATTTATCAATACGTTTTTCCATGCCTTACCCAAATACATAATGACCCAGCTCGTGAGAGATTTTCATGAGAAAAGATCTTTAGACTGAGTCATTGAACAGGCTACCCGGATCTATGAGGTGCAGAAGCCCATCGAAAATAAAAATGATGCGCCGAAAAACCCCAAAACCAACAGCACCCCTGCTGCTGCCAAGGTGGCAGAGGTAAAGGTTGCCCCCGTTTTAGATTTGGAGATGGGGGGGGGGGCCTAAAAACCTGCCTGCACCAAATAATTCACAGCACAGAAGGACTTAGGGCCAGTCACAGACAGGGAGTCGAGGAATTAGTCCCACAAATGGGGTCCCCCGCTCCCCTGACTATGTAAGTCCCCGCTACAAGGGAAACTGACCAATCCTGGGTTATGTGTGGACTCCTCCAGCCCAAGGGGGGGATCCAGCCAAGCACCTAACCCAAGGAACTTCCCACCCAACTACCCACAGGAGGGCAGAAATTCTCCAAATCCCGGGCAGAACTTTTTCCCCAGGTATCCGCCCAATTTCCAGCCCCAAAATCATCCATCCTTCTTTCCCCAATTCCCTGAGCCCAGACAACCTAATCTGGGAGAGGGGAGGCCAAGGGTGGAGGGGTACCCAAATCTTCCCAATCCGGGGTATTACCAGAGAAAGGATAGCTACCCTTCCCGGGATCAGCCCAGGGGAGAAAATAGAGCCCCGTATCAGCCTGAACAGGTTTCACAACTTGAGCGCCAGGTCCAAAATATGGCACGAGATCTGGGTCACATACTGAGGGCTCAACAGAACCCTCAGATGAGCATGCCACCGCAGAATGCCCCAAACTCTGGACCTGGTGCTCCAGAACAATGACGGGGGCAGCACCCCGATAACCCACCGGTTCCCAGGGAGGAGGCACAAGGGAAAGGGGGGTGTAAAGCCTTGGAGGAAGCTTCCTTCCCAATTTGTAAACAGCCCCTGGAAAACCAGGAACCGGAAACAAAATCTCCTGCCCCTGAAAGTCTGCCACCGAAGGAGCAGAGGGGGGTAGGAGAAACAAAGGACCCAAACAGACCCACTTTATGGAGGAGGTACAGGTCTTCCAATTTGAGGGAGAGGGATCCTCAGAAGATCCTGGGAAAAGGATCTTCTCCTTTAGAGATGGGAGAACTCCTCCCAAAGAAAAATGGGTCCCAAGGGATTCCAATTCAGACTGGGGAGATATGGAGACTGAGCTACCGCCGCCCATCATCTCATCCCAGAACCCACAATACCGAAATTCCCTGGTTCAAACCCATCCTGGAGACTGCCTCCAAAAAGGGGGGGTGGGCCAGAACCGGAACCAGGGGAACCCACAATGACTCTGATCTCCAGTTGCCAACTTTTTCTTTTAGATTCCCAAGGCTCTCCACAGAATTCTGCCCAAATCTCTTCTCTTGCAATGTCCAAAACCAGAAAGTTAGCCCACCAGTTGTCCAAAAATGTGCATTATCTGTGCCCCCTTGAGGAGAAGGAGGGAAGATATTATGCCCCGGTACAAGTACAGGGGCAGGGTACAATTTCGGCACTGGTGGACCCTCGATCACAAGCTACCCTTCTGTCCAAAAGGGCCTTTGATGAACTAAATACAGGAAGGGGGGAGAATTACCGTATTCCTCTCACCTCTCTTCCTGGACAACTGCAGAACTTTGACGGGAAGGAAATTCCTGTTGAGGGGACTGCAGAGTTGGACATTAAAATTGGGCGACAGAAGGTGAAACACCCGGTCATAGTAGTGACTCCAGAGGGCACCCCTTGTTTACTAGGGAACGACCTCTTGAGAAGGTTGTCACCCCTAATAGATTGTGTAAACAAGGTCCTGTGGACCCAGACTAGCCGACCAATAAAATTAAAACAGAGTGTCAACCATGTTAGTTTAAATGGCACCTGCCACATGGTTGAACAAAAATCTGACCAAGTAGAATTTCACTTCCAGAACAACCAGATTCCAGACGTGACAGTAATAGCAGTAGGACAACAGACTGGTGATGGGGGGTCCTCTCTATTTCTGAAAATCAACCTTCCTTCCAGTTTAAGGTGGTATTCCACACTGGAAGGAAACACTCTGAAATTCTTTACCAATCCACAATAAGACACTCCCACTCCTATAGTCCAGACAGAGGTGAAATCAGCTCAGAGCCTGGCTGATATTCAGCAAATTGGAGAGCAGTTGTTCATCCCTGTTCAGTTAAATGATGGGAAGGACTCTGTTCTCGCCCGAATGTGTGTGAACAACGGTAAGAGCTTCATCAGCGAAGCCATGTTTCGCCAACTCCCAAAAGATCCAGCCATTCCCACATCCAAACTGATAGAGAAATGGGAAATGGACCTGGAAGCACCCAATTCAAAACATCTCCTGCCAAGCAGGTGTATGCTCAAAATCTCCATTGGCAACAAGAGCATACTCCATAATTGTTGGGTCGTGCGAGACGTCACTGCCGCCTTTTACTTAGGCAGTGACATTCTCAATCGCTTTGCCATTAGTTTGGTCCTAATAAACTTCAAAGCTTGGTCCCGATTAGCGGATAATCCCATGGGCTTTGATGATCCAGAAAAAGCATTTAGGACAGCTCAATTGCTACCTTATGCAGTTGAAATTCAGATTAAAGAGGAAGTCACCATCCCAGAAAGGACTCGACAATTCTCCCTGGAAGTGAAAGTTAAAAGAGGACAAAAATTGAAAAACCCTGATGCTTATATTCATCTAAATGCTTCTCTCCAACAGCAAGGGTTAGGGGTAAACCCAACACCATTAGTCAACATAGAACATGACACCATTCCAATAGAGGTGGATAACAGCGACATAAAGACCATTACTCTAGCCGCAGGCACCATTATTGGAATGGCGGTTGATGACCGACATTTCTCCAGTGATTTAGGAAATGAACTGTTAGGACCGATCCCCAAGGACTGTTTTGACAGTGACAGTGAGGACAATACAACACCAGACAGGATTTTCACCCGGCATGGGGGGAACTTCCTGGTGTACACTTCTTGCCCTTTGGTAAGGAAGATGTGACTTGTGACTTCAGGAGGGATGAGGTGACTTTCCAGGTCCATGAGGGCTGCCTTTCCCACCTGAAGCCTCCAGTCCAAATCAGCACTCTGACCAGGGACTTCTCCACCCAGCTGGAGGAGGCAGCTGAGATAGCCAAACCAGAAGTCTTTCCAGGCTTCAGGCAGATGGTGGAAGAGAGGGTCAACCTAGCTGGTGCCTGCGTGACTCTGGAACAGAAGCAAAAGTTGAAACAAGTTTTCTTGGATTTCCAAGATCTCTTTGCGGTAGACTCATATGACTGTGGTCGCACCGACATCCACACAACAACAATTCCCACGGACCCTGGCATGACTCCAGTGTTTGTGAAGCAATATCGCTTGCCTCTCGCATCCATGGAGTCCCTTACTGAAATAATTAGGAACCTTGAGTCCCGGGGAATAATCCATCCAGTCCACAGCACTTTCAATAATCCGGTGCTGGGAATATTGAAGCCAAACGGCCAGTGGAGACTCTGCGCCGACCTTAGGGAGCTCAACAAATGGCTCCATACTTCCCGATGGCCTCTGCCCTACATTGACTAAGGGCTGGCCAGATTCAGGGGTCACAGGTATTCACAGCAATAGACCTGACCAATGGAAACTGGACCGTGCCTGTCAGTAGGGAAGACCAATACAAACTGGCTTTTACCTTTGGGGGCCAGCAGTACACATGGACCCGGACTCCCTTCGGATACCTCAACTCCGGCAATGAATTCAACATTTTTCTACACAAGGCCATGCCCGACCTGGGTCCGAGGGGTAACCTGGCTTATGTAGAATATGTCCTCATCAAAAGTTCATCTGTGGAGGAACACATAGCGGAGATCCGTTATGTTCTGACACAGTTGAGGGCCGCCGGAGCAAAACTTTCCTTTCAGAAAGCACAGTGGTGTAGAACCCGTGTTAATTTCTTGGGGCATGAGATTACTCCTCAGGGTCTCTGTCCCCAAGAAAAGAAAGTGGAAGCATTTCAGAAACTGAAAGACCCCACGACTCTGCGGGAACTAAGGAGCCTCCTTGGACTGACTAATTACAGCAGAAAGTTCATTGAAGGCTATGCAGAGATCACTAGACCCCTGATTCATCTCTTGAAGGGGGGGGTCAAGTGGGAATGGGGTCCAGAACAAGCCGAGGCAGTAAGACAACTCAAAAGAAGCCTCTCACAAGCGCCTTGCCTAGCTTACCCTGTCAGAAACAAGGAGTTTTTCCTGGAGACAGGGTTTTCTAATACGTGCTTGACGGCAGTATTATACCAAAAGCATGACAAGGTCAATAAAGTAATCTCCTATGCGAGCAAAACTTTATCCTCTGTGGAGGAAAAATTCAACGATTGTGAGAAGGCACTCCTGGCAACGGTGTGGGCATTGAAGAATTACCACCCGTTTATCCAGGGGGAACACATCATAGTGGAGACTCCACACCAGCATCAGCAGTATCTCCAAAGTGACAGAAGCCGGGCCGGAAATGTGAGGAATTCCCAAATTACTTCCTGGATTCTGTCAATGCAAGGCTTTCCTGTAGAGGTCAGATATGGTCAAAACAAGAAGAGTCCCCTCGCGCAAGGTCGGGCTGACTTGCATGATTGTGCCAGAGAAAACTGTCTCGAGGACGAAAGTCTAAAAATTGAGGACAACATGGAGGCATACCTCAATTCCCCACACAAAGTCTTTGAAGAGGACAAGTGTGAGGGAATGCCCACTGCCTATGTGGATGGATGCTCTTACCATGTTGACAACCACGGGGAGAAAGAACTGGTGGCCGGCGTAGGGAATGCATGGGTGAATGAGTCCCCAGAACCCTCCGCTGGATACAAAATTGGTCCCCGAAGTAGTCAGGTGGCAGAATTGATGGCTGTGCATCAGGCCATCCTCACTGCTGTCCAACATCAACTCCACAAACTGGTCATAATCACAGACTCTGATTATGTACGGAACTTGTTCGTGGAGCACCTGGTTAATTGGAAAACCAGAGGCATGTTATGTGCTAATAACAAACCCTTGAAACATGGGAAGTTAATCCAAAACATTTATGATCTGGTCACCTCGAATGGGATGACCATCTACTGGAAAAAGATCAAGGGTCATTCCAAAGTAGAGGGACCAGACAAAACTGGAAATGACTTAGCTGATCAGCTGGCCAAAACCGGGGCCATCCAAGTGGATCTAATAGAAATAGAGTCCCTGTTGGGGGAAATCCAGGTCACTGCTATCACTAGGTCCCAGACAAATGCTCACAATGATCTTTCAAATGCACAATGGATTAAGGAGACCCCTGATGCTGATTTGATTACAGCTCAGAAGGGGGATCCAATAATTGGTAAGTTTTACTAACACATTGAGGACCCTGAGAACTTTCCCCTGACGGATAACGATTACATTGGGAAAGGGGACCTAAGAGTGTTGATGACATGTCCAAAAATGTTCCGAATCCAAGACGGTTTGTTGGTAAGGAAATCCCAAGCTGGCCATGATCAGTGGGTGGTCCCTACCTCATTCCGAAGCCTGATGTTAAGTCACGCCCATGATGCGGCCACCGCCGGTCATAGGGGGTTTCACACAACACTGGAAATCTTAAGAGAGGTTGCATACTGGCCACACATGGGGCAGGACCTCGACCAATACTTGAAGGGGTATCTTGTGTGTGCACAATTTCAGCCATCATCCCTCACACACCGTGCGCCTCTCCAAAAGAGGGGGATGACACTGCCATGGTCAAATTTGCAAATCGACTTTGTAGGCCCTGTAATCCGCTCATCTAGAGGAAACAAGTACATGTTGACCGTTACATGCTTGTTTACCAAGTGGGTGGAATGTCTCCCAGCCCCAAATTGCAAGGCAGAAACTGCAGCTGCCCTCATGATTAACCACATCTTTTCCCATTTTGGTCTACCTCAAAGGATTGAGTCAGACAGGGGTAGCCACTTCACCAGTGAAGTAATGACAAAGATGTGGGAGATACTGGGGGTCAAAAGGAAGCTACATATTGCTTACAGGCCAGCTTCTTCTGGAGCAGTGGAGAGATACAACCGAACCATTGTGAGCATCTTAAAAAAGTTTGTGGCAGATTCTGTGCCAAGTTGGGATATCCGACTACCTCTGGTCTTAATGGCCATCAGATCTACCCCTTCATCTGCAACCAAAATGTCACCATTTTAGTTGATGACGGGGCGCAAGATGGTGCTTCCCCGGCATTTGCTCTACAGGACCCAAGAGCAGACACTGATAAATGCCTCTACAACTCATGAGTATGTGGAGAATTTAAGGAAACACCTTCAACATGCTTTTGCCTATGCTCAGCGGAATCTCAGCCGGGAGCATGAAGACCCACTATGATTTGAAAACTACCAGAAAGGAATATAAGGTGGGTGATCGGGTCTATCTATACAATTTCCAAAAGAAACCAGGCCAAACAGCGAAAATTCTTGCCTAGATGGAAGGGACCGTTTGAAATTATTGACAAGATCTCCCCTGTTGCCTATAAGATCTGCATCCCCAAAGGCAGTTTGGCAGAGGGGGAAGACAAGTGGGTACATATAAATCAGCTAAAGTGTTGCCATCCCAGGCACACGCTGCAGCAACTGGAGGAGTCTTCAGGAGGGGCCGCTCCAGAGTAAGTCAGTTCAAACTCTCAAATATTCCACATATCAAAAATATAGTAACGTAATGCAAATGTTCCCTGTTATATATTGTTTTTAAAATCAGACTGCAAAATGCATTCGGATGTATAAAATGTACACGTTCGCCACACCATTAATAGTGGTGGAAAAATGTCTAGGAATGTGTATTGCCGCTTTTGCTTTATCATCCTAGGAGAGAGGAAACCATGGAGACTCACCAAGGAGGACGACCGGGGACCGGGAGCAGAGACCCAAGGGGCCCGGGGTACTGCCCAATATTCCCATCAGGACCGGCGAGCAGAACCAATCGATCCAACTGGGTGGAGGAAAAGATGCTGAACTGTGCCATCTACAGAATTGGAAGAAGATAATGTGGACATACCAGCGCAAGGGCTCAAAACCTCCTTTGCACCCGACTTCCCCTCGACTTGAATCAAAGCGTAGTCGGGCGGGGGGGTTTGTGAAGGGTTTTGACCCATGTTGAATCAATAGACTGGGTAGATGTGGGGATGAGCTGTCGCCGCCCATTATTCTATCCCAGGACAAACTAAATCAATAGACTGGGTGGATGTGGGGATGAGCTATCGCCGCCCACATTCACGCCAGAATCCAGGAGAACTGAGCAGTTGGCACAAGACCACTCTAAATCTTGAACCTTCTTGTGGGGGGGTTCCACATAATCACTCTAATGTCAGGATGCCTATCAGAACAATAGCAAAAATCTCCTGTCAAATTCAAGACAACTCAAAAATGGATGCAGTACCGACAAATTCCCCAAGGTGGCGCTAGCGGTCTAAACTCTGACAGGAGAACTGGCTGACAAAAGGACCTGAGTCAACAGGGACTTCAAAGCATGTTGGTTAATTGAAAATCTTAGCCACCTGCTGTTCCCAGAGGCCAAGAGGCTGGGAAACCTTAACACCTCAGAGATTCCCACACCAGGAGGCAGGATATCACATGACTCTGTTGATTGTTTGATGAGAGACTTCCAGGCAGCCTGCTGGAGCCCACACAAAAGGCTCTTTCTGTTGAACTGGGTATGATAATTTTGAGTGTTTCCTGTCACCAGCCCTCTGCCAGCAAGGAGAGACATGTGATCACTGACCCACCCAGACCTCTGGAGGCGGACCCAAACACTTTGGGGAGTTGAATTGCAACAAATATATATTTTATAGAAACTGTCATAACTTATTGTAACCAAATGACAGGAATGTACAACTTTGAGAGTCTTAGTATGGAAAATGCCCTCACGATTTGAGTCCAAACTCCAATTTGTACCATGTTCTGGGGCAAAACCCTGCTAATTATGAATATTGTAGACAATGTACTTAAGCTAGAGACATGGAAAGTTACTGGGATATATGTGGAAGGGAAATGTACCTTTGTATAATTTTTGATGAAAATCCCATATTGCAAAACCCACTAAAATCGAAAATAAGTTGCCATTTTTGAATGCAAGCTCCTAGAAACGCCAGAGTCGGGACTAGGACTATCTTTAGTAATATATGATGTGTGTATGTGATGTCAAATAACTGTGTACCTGAGAAATATGCATTTGGATCAGGAATAGATTTGTGTGCACATTGACCAGGGGAGTGTCATTTCTGCAGGTCATAAAAATGACATCACTCTGACACACTTTCCCTTCCCAAATCAGGGACCAAAGAATCTATTGACCTATCAAATCAAGAGAGGGACAGGCTTAGTGATGCTTGCCGCTCCACCCACTTTTTAAAACACATAAAAAGAGACTGCTGGGACAGGTAGAGATTCAATTCCATTTTCTGCGGGACGCTCTGCCGGGAGACTCCAGACATCACATCCATCAATCTTCAGAGACCAGAAATTTACTTCAGAACCTAAAGCAAGGGCCTAAACCCACAAACTGAGAACTCTCTCAGCAGGCCTCAGCATCCTTAAAATCATTTGCAAATTATTCAACAGCCGGGCGAGCTGTTTGAATTCCCTGCCAAGAACTTTTGCCGGAACCGTAGACCAGACCCCGACCGCTGTGAGCAGAACCAGAGATCCGGATCGCTGTGAGCAGAACTGGTGCCTGATTGACCCGCCGAGCAGAGAGAACCGCCGCCGGACGTGTTGACCAGATCCGTGACGAGGCCTATTTCAAATTTATATTGTGAGTACCTAGCAGAACTGTGCAGAACCAAACTCTTAGTTAAAATAATCTAACCCAATTTTTTTATTCTAATTAGAACAGCCTCCTAGAAATCGTGTCATCTGTCATTTGTAAAGCTGCACAACTATCACCTGTCAATTCTGAAGCTGCAAGCTGTCACCCGTCATTTTGAGTTTTACTTTAAATCCGAAAATCTACCTTTAATCCTCTGTATCTCTGGAACCGTTTGTCCTAGGAACGTGGTTTAACTTTCATTTTAAAGCTTTGATTCTAGGCTTTCCAACGAACCTAGAACCGACTTCCCTATACTTTTTCCGCAATCGCGATTTACGCACTCACGAAATTTACTGTGATTTGCGATTTGGCTCAATTTCTCCACTTGTCAATATAGCAGCTCCATTCTTTCCTTTGTTAAAATCCGTTTGCAACCTGGTAGTTACGCATAGGGCATTGCTAAAGTGAGCCTGAACTAATATAAAGTATCTCTCCCTCACCCTGAACCTCTAGAGGGAATTTAAAGCAATTTTAGCACCTTTTCACTTCCTTGAAAACCACATTAAAGTAATTTGCCTGTGTTTAAAACTCATCCCTGTTTTCTCTAAGCTTGCTGGGGGAACTGGAACTGTGTCTTGCATTATAAAGTGTGATTTGTTGGGATTTTTGAAGACTGTGTGCTCTCCTTCCACTTCTTGTATTGCATAGGGGGGGGAGTGAATTGTCAAAAGAAAAAGTGATCATATTACCTTTTGCTAAAATCATAAGTTATTTCTGTACTGCATTTTATTCCACCTTGCATTTCCTTGAAACCATCAAGCATTTTCAGCTACCTCATCCTCTACACTACTCCTAAGTAACCAAATCAGTGTACCCCTGTAACATTATCCATTGTTGATCACGGTCATATTCACAAGTGTAATATCCATTATCAATTTATTTATAGAAGTGTGATATATATATATATATATATATATAGTTTAAATTTTCAAATAAACCTTTTAATTTGCAAAACAAACCTACTTCTTGGCTCAGTGGGGTCAGGGGGATTCTAAGAGGGGGGGTGTTATACAAGGGTTGTCATCCAGAGAACTGAACTGGACATAAAAATACATCAATAAGGGTTTTCCTCAGCATCCCAGACTAGGCATTGACTTAGCTGTAGTGTTGATTGAATATCACTTACAGAAAGAACGGGACACACAAACCTAAGAATGGTGTGCCAAGTGGATAAGTAGGCTGAAGCGCAGTTAGTGTTCAGTAGTGGGTTTGTAGATGAGATAAGTGTACTCGATTTGAGAGAAACATCTCAGTGGGCTGTAGCTGGGTTTAGCCTAATAGTTGCTTGGGTCTCAGCACAGGGTTGGTTCTTTTAGACTGGGGGGCTCTCAATGAGAGACATGTGCCCGTGGGCCCTGGTTGGGTTAGGAGTAAGGTGGTGTTGCGCTGGTAAAGAGTGTGCTGCTTATCTTCGTAGTAAGTACGGGCAAAAATTGTGCATGGTGACTGTGGTGACTAAGTCAGCACTGATGCGCATGGCAGTGCATTAAAGACCTGCCATGTGAATGTGTGTGCACTGTTGGGAGCGTGGCAGGGACTGATGTTGGTTGGGCAGTGCTTGGGGAGAAATGGGGTGAATAACCCTGACATTTGCTGGGTGCTGTGGCACTCAGCTAGGAGGAGGGGGGTCCAGGGTTAGAGAGGCACTGGTGCTTGTGTCTCAAGAGAGGGAGGTAACTGAATCATAAAACACATTGAGCTCATGTTCCATGTTAAGACCTTTGGTGACCCTTCTGTATTTGCATAGTAGTTTAGCTTCTTGTTGTCGTAGTCTCAGCCTGTGTTCTCCACCTCTGGTGTCACATTACACTTTCTCAAGGCCAATGAAGCCTGTGTCACTTTTGTTATCAAGCTGATGTTTCTCTTGCCAGTGTGCAGCCAGTGGGTATCTGCTGTCCTGGGAGTTGAGAAGGCTGAGGTGTTTTTGTATTCTAATCTTGGGTTCTCTTATTGTGCTTCCAATGTACATGAGTTTGCAAATACAAATAAAAATGATGACATAAACAACAAATTTATTTCTGCAGGCCAATCTGGAGCGTGTCATTAAAAGTCACAGTTTTCACATTCCGCATATGTGGGCACATGTAACATGTTCCACATTTGAAAAAATCTGCAGCGTGGGCAGTAGTGAGGCAATTCTGGCTGCTCTGTTGGAGGGGCGCCATGTAAGAAGGGCTCAGAAGTGTTCTCAAAGTTGGTGCTCTCATGAAGCACATTTTGGGCTTAGCTGTAACCCAGTTCTGGATATCTTCATCTATTGAGAGCAGGGCCAGTGCTTGTTGAGGATGCGCTGTATCTTTTAGCTATGCTGACTGTATTGAGTTACGTATCTTATTTGTTCATCCCCAGGTTTACTCCTAGCTTTTAGAGTAAGCAGCGCTATCCTATCCATCAATGAGGCTGATTGGATAGCATTCTCTATCGTTGTTGCCTTAAAGCCTCTGTTGATGAATCTGCCTTCAAGCACATTCTGCTTGGTATTGGCTCCAATTGCTGCAGTTCCTTTTGGTGCAGATGAACTCTCCTTTAGATATGTTTTTGATGGCCGACTTCCTGTGACAGATGGTAACAAAAAGTACTGAATTAACTTCAGGTGGTATTCTGAAAGTGGCAGTGTGTATGCCTTTGATCTCTGCAGTGATTCGTATGTCCAGGAAATCAATGGTGTGTTAGATTTGCGTCCCTGTCAGTTGTATGCCAAAAGAATTAGTATTCAGGTATTCCTTGAAGGAATGCAGCTGATTTTAATGTACCAGACCAAACCAGTAACACGTAATCAATATAACAATACCATTTGTGTATGTGGCAATTGAAGTCCCAGTTGGTGAAAGCGAAGACCTGTTCAAAGTGATACACGAACAGGTTAGCAACAGGGGCGCGTATTTCACACCCATGACAATATCCTTCGTTTGGCAGTAGTATATGCCATCAAAGAGGAAAACGTTATTTGCCAGGGAGAATTTCAAAAATGATTTTGTCATCTCAAGATATGAGTAGAAGGATACTGAAATCTCTGTATCAAGAGCTGTGACAGTCAATATGTGTTCAATCGAAGTATAGAGAACTTTGACATCCAAAATCACATATTGATGTGTGTTTGCAAAAATATATTGAAGCAAATGTAGCATTAAAAACGGAGGTAACTAGTGTATTGATCATTCACCATTGATATTGCAAGTTCACAGATGTATAATTTTTTTATATTTAAATGCATTCAATTACTTCAATTTCATTAATAATAGGACTTCTGTGCAACCCTGTGTGTTAGTTGTCCCAAAAGTGGAGGGATACTGTAGGGAATACATATTGTTAAATTGGGCGGTTCCAGGTGCATTAAAAGCACTTTATTGAATACATGAAAATTGTGCACTCCTGATTTGGGATGGGATAAAAATTCCCCTGAACTGGATGTCGACCGATTAAAACATCCTACAAAACTGGAGGTACCACGTAGGTATGATTTCTGGGATTACTAGTGTAATTGCAACGGAAACCTTTAAACTCAAGCCCACACATTTGTGTGGAAGGTTTATGTTGCATTGAATTACATGGTGTTGTTACCACACCCTCATAGGGAGAAGCTAATGTGTCCACGGAAGTCTAAAGTTATGCAAGAAAGAATTAGGATTTTGAGTGATTGAGTGACCGTGGTAAAATAGGAGGAAGAAAAGTGTTAATTTTTCTGATTAGCGAAGAATGTGGAGATAGATTGGTACATTTTAAAGAGATGTCTGCCACATCAATGTCGGTGGTTCAAGTTCATGCTCTTTCAAAATTCTATTTGAAAGGGAATTGGACAACCACAAATATTGACATATAAAAGACAGAAATTATGGACAGAATGACCTCTATGGGCTCACAAAAAGGGCACATTAAACCATCCTCTATAGAGACTACATAAGATTTCAACAGTCAAAGAAGAACATTTTAAACTGACGCGTCTCTCTGCAGACCTATAATTTTACCTCCAATTGGTAGAGGGAAGTTTTGCAGACAGGGATGCACAGATCAAGCAGTGCCAAGATGTGGCCCAGAAACACTTTGAAGAGCTGCTGAGCACCAAGCAGTTGTGTAATGACAAACTGGAAGACATTTTGAGTTTGCAATAAACACTGAAAAAGGCCAGGTTTCTACATTGTAACAACAAAATGTTATTGATCAAAAGCAAGGTGAAATCAAAATATATTGTGATGAGCTGCACAACCAAATGAAACAAGCTCCAGGCCACCTAGACTGAGTGTATGGATGCCCAAAATAAGCTGCAAGGAAGGCATAATGACTAGTTTGTCGTTAATAATGCCCTATTAGACAACATCTTGACACTGGAACTACACATTGCAGAATTTAAACAAAAAATACAAACACATTTTCAAAGAAGTTTAACTGAAAACTAATGTGAAAATAGTCATTTTAATTTAAGTGTCATAAAATGATAGATCAGCTCTCACAAGTGTGATACTTTAATGAGATATAATAGCTGATTCAGAAAGCAAATCAGGTGAGTAACAGAAGGACTTGAGCTTGGACTCCTTCCAAGAACTAACCAAAGTAAATGATGCACATTTGTTACTTGATCAATTGAAACAGAGACTGACCTGAACTAGGCAATCCAACAAAAAGTGTTGTTTAAAAAAGACATTTTGTTCAGGTTAGAGAAAAATCATGAATTTTCTTGCAGAATTCAAACTTGTCGGTGCAAGAAGACATTTTTACATCAGGAACTGCAAGTTAACGCTGCAAGCTAATCAAGCCATTATGTCATATTAGAGAGAACAATTAGTCCACTATAAACAGACAGTGATTACTGAAATAGAAAATTAAAACTTAGCTAGGTAGCAAGGGACCATCAAATGGCATTACCAGTACCTGGCAGACAACCACAAGAAGCAGGTCCTTTAGACAGGGTGCTTAGTCCCTTCCACCAAAGGCCTCAATCAACCTATCTGAAACTTTCCACATGCTTTTGAGGGACATAATATGAGTGTCCCGTCTACAGAATAAATTGTGAGGTGCTAACATCCCCACTTGCATATTTGTCTGTCCAGGAAGGAGACCATTCCATATCAGACATGGAAGACAAGCAGGTGCCACATTAAGCATGTCATGGGGGCACAGGGAAAACATATCTGAACATGAGGAAAAATATCAAGAAGGATTGAGAGACCTAGAACTGCAGAAAATGTTTCTGCAAAGAAATAGTTTAGTCCACTTGGCTGAGATAGAAAGGCACAATCATCATGCTAGGAAGGGCATATTAAATGTATCTTACCATTAGGGAGACTGGGAGGATTCTTCTAGGCCATCCAGGGTAAGCAACAGTGGTTTATTCCCAACCCTAAGGGGAAGAAGCCCACTATTATGCAATCACTAAAAAGGGATCCTGGGAAAATAACCTTGGGAAGTCCCAGAGGAAAACAAAAAGAAAGGGTTGAGCCTGTGTCCCGAGAATCTAGAAGGCATTCATAAAATCAGAATAGTAGGGAGTGTGGGGTACATTTACCAGCCCAGTAGAACTCCTCTACATCACCAAACTGCATTCCAGCAGAATGGCTGTGCTGGCTCTGCTGAGCAATAGTCCCTTTCACTAAAACTGCATTTTTCAGTTACAAAAATAATGGCTGCGCTGTGTTTGGCAAGCACATATGGGGCGAGATGGAACATGGATCACTTCAAGAATGGCTGCCAGTGGTTTCTTCATGTGCACCAAAGAAAATAATTCAAAGGCAGCACTGCTATGCTGCCAGCTCAAAATTTCCCATTGAAAAAGAAAATGTTATGCATTTGAAATAACTCCACACTGATGCCCTTTCCATCTTTTCAACATTACACAGTTTGGTTCCAGTAAGACACATCCATGTTCATCGATATTCAGGATGTACACCAGCAAATGGGGGCATTCCTCACTGAATGGCATGTTGTGTCAGGCAAAATCTGTGGAAGAGCAGATAACTTCACTCCAGGCTGTACGGCAAATACTTTACTTTTTGCAACAAAATAACACAAGCAAACCCTTCATAAGAAGCCCTCTCTCTCTTGGCTTATGTCAGTTTCAAAGGACCCTTGCTTTGAGCAGACTTCTGTGTATTAGAAATTGACCAGGGCCATGGAAATGCTCAGAATACAGATGCTAGGAAAACCGCATTTGTGAAGTGACATCCAAGGAATATTAACACACGTGTAAAATTGTGCTTTTGCCAAATTTGAAAATGCTGTTTAAAAAGGCAAATGTTAAACTAAGGTTTTGTGCTTTATAGAAATGTGATGGGGGTTTGCTTTAAAATATATATATTTAAGATATTTATTCCCAAAAGACTTGCTTTTTGGTTAAAGAAAGAAAAATAAATAAATAAAAGTACTTTGAGTCCAGCAGAACAGGTTTGGCAGGCCCTGGCTTCAGAAGGCCCTGCCCCCACTGGGCACAGAATCACCTTCCCCAAGTGGACCAGCCTCCTGGAAACTATGAATGGAACAAGTGGGAGAATCTAGCACCCTCACCAGACAAAGTGGCACTGCTCTAGCATGAGACAATGGACTGCCAGGACACATAGGTGTGAATTCCTGGTGATACCTCCCCTCAACTCGAACTGAAGGACTTCAAAGGCGAATCCATGGCAGCACTGGGTTAAACTGACCAGAGCCTGACATTTGGCTGTGGCCTGGAAAGGAATGCCCATATTTGGAAAACAAAGCCAGCCCAGTTGATTTCAGAGACTATTCAGTTTATGTCATTTATTTCAGTAATCAAAGACATATTAATGTGAAATTATGACTGTTTAAAACTCCTCAATGAGAGTCAATAATGGACATACCCCAGGAGAGAATGACACCAAGACCAAGTGCGGGTGAAAGTAATAGTAAAAGTAAAGATTATCCAAAATCAAAATAGGGCAAGCAGAGAACTCTGCAAACTCACTCCTACAGTATTTTAAAAAGGGTTACCGCATCATAAATGACATCACTAGATATGTTATATTTATTACATACTCATTGGTAAAGTCCAAAATCCAGTATAGTTCTGTAGGCGCGGCCTCCAGATGATTGGATAGTTGCTTGGCGGGAAGGCAGACATCCCGTGCTTCAGCCGAGCTGGTCAGTGTGAGGTGAAGGTTATGGAACCCCGGATGGGGTGATTAGTACTATCTAATCTAGACACCACTTCAAAGTATGCAATAAAAAGACACTCATAAAAAACATCATTGACATCCGGACAGTGGGGGGAATCATATATTTCATACTTATCTATGCATATATTTATCTGATTCACCTGAAAGGGGGAAAGGTATGGGGGTCTTCGTGTGTCAGGGGGAAGGGGGTGAACACTCTGTGCGGGCCCAGTGGAATGGTGAGAGGCTACATTTGTTGCATTAAGGCATCAGTGAGACATGGGCCTTTGGCCTTAGTACCATCATGAGGGGGAGAATGGTGGGGGCTGAGTGCCCGTTGTGTGCAGCGCTGCTGGAGAGTGGAGAGATGGCCCTGTGGCTCGTCGAGTTTGGCCCAGTTGGATTAGTGGGATTATACGTAAACCATTGGACTAGGGTTAAAACATGTTTGCTGTCACTTTATTTACAACAAGTAATAAGCAGGTTCTGATTATATTGTGGGCTATGTCTTCACATTTACCATGGTCAACGTGCTACAGAATGGCTCTATTTACATTAGCCTCATGGCCTCACCATTTATATTGTATGCATGAGAATCTTATACCATTGAATACATTTGCGAGTATACATAGTATTGAGAAAATAGTGAGCATGCGGACGATACATTTGGCATCATAGCAAACAAGTCGCCTAGCATCTCATACATTTGCGTCCCGAGGCTGTCCGGCACCTCTGGCCACAGGCGCATGGGAAGTCGTAGTACGAGCATTGTGTGCATGCGGGGAGAAAATGGAGGGGAGGGGGCATAAACCACCTTTCCTCCCATACATTCCCCCTTTTGTTACTTAAGTAACGAATATTACAGTTCACCCAATCTTTTATATTCTTCTTCCTCTGCCACTGCCTCATCCCATGCGGCTGTTCCCTTTCCTGGCATCCATGCTCTGCACACTTCCCCCAGGCTTTCCCTGGCCCTAGCATATTCATCTGGGGTGCAGGTCATGTAAATACAACCCCCATCCACTTCCAGGTTGACCTATACTTCATCGTACCATGCTAATACACAGGGCTCTTTTATTGTTGTGTGATATAAACTGTCCACAATGTACCCTGTGTTGTATATGGCCGACAGTCTATATTTTGGCTCTGAGTCATCTCCTGTTTGTACTTGTACCTCGTGTATCACCTGTACCATTCCTTTTGCACTGCCCATTGTCACCATCATCATTGCACTGTCAGGTACAGCATTTGCGCAGCACCTAAGGCCTAATTGGCACACACAAAAAATCAAAATCAGAAAAATTATGGTGGGTATTAACAATTTGACAGTCATTCCGAGCCCGGACGGTATCCCCAAAAACATGTCGTCGAACCAAGTGCTGGGCTGCACCCCTCCTACTTCCTTAATATGCTTGCCAAGGTTGTGCTCGGCTGCTATGACATGTGAAAGAGTTCCATAGTCCGCATCTGAAGATGGTACGAAAGTGCAACATGCGCTCTGTATTTTTCGGCAAACACCTCCATCCATAGCTGTCAAGAGGTCTAGAACATACCTGTTCTGCATCGTCATCAACCACAGGGCCCTTAGCTCCACCTTAATTACATTGAACCCGTCTTCTGTGTCACTGGCCAATTGGATCAGCTCCCAGTGTGTTATTTGGAGCCATTTTGCATTGGCTGTGCCTGCATACTTGGAACAAGGGAAGCAAAGAACCTCTTAATGGAGTTGAACAGTCACAACCGATCTAGAATCTGTGCCAAAAGTTCGGAGGATGCCTTGGTTATATAGTTTGACAAACTTTTTTTTTTTCTCGAGACTGTGCTTTGCAGTTCCCCTCAGACAGGGCACATACGGGGGTGTCTTCAGTTGCTAGTAGGGGATATGGATCCTTGAGTGTCGATGGCCCATTCTCCCCTTGGATATGGCTTTTGGGTATCGCCATCAGAGCGGAATGCAGCGTTACCAGAGAGCACGTGCCCCTCCATGATTGTGGGGGGCACAGGTACACTGGTTTTCCGCAAACCCAGTAAGTGTCCATTAATGCAGCCGTCCCTTTTTTCATGTCTGGGATGATAAGTGTTTTGCTACAGTTCTTGTTTGTGCCCATAATTACTTGTCCCTCTCCATGGAAGCACGTCTCATAGGATATCTCCTTCTGCAGTTTGAATGGCCTTTCAAGGGCCGTGACCCACGTGAGCTTTGCAATGTGTTGGGTCCATATCGAGGCACATGTTCTCTGGATCCATTGTAATTTTTCATCTGATACTCCTCATAGTGCCTTTGCTTTGCTTGTTATTTGCTTGTTTTGCCACTTATTGTCCGAATATAATGTTTGTTTGATTACTAAAAAAGTTCTTTCAGGCATATTACTCCTTGGGGTTTCGCATAGCATGTCTTCTCATTCTGCAGCATTTCAAATGAAACCGTGTGTGCTTGAAAAGTATTTTCTATTCTGCATAGTGCAAAATGAAGGAGACAATGTGCCTCTGCAACAGGTGACTCTTGTGGTAACAATACTTTAGGAGTACCCGAGGCATGGGGTATCACAGAGTACACATAGCAGCTCTCAATGGTTGTCTGTTTTGTGGTGGTGCTCATGTCTGCGTACCATTTGTTAGACTGATGTCGATGTTGTGGGTCTTCTATTGTATCTAGTCCCAGCCCATGGTATTCATCATATCTCTTGCGCCCCGCCTCCCTTTTCCCCCTTCTATTCCCTCCCGGACACCCCGTGTTCTTCTTTCCTTCCTATGTTGTATTGGAAATATCCCATCTGCCCCCGCCTTTTCCCATTCATTATATAGTGCAATATATTTCTCGACAATACTTTCATCACAGTTTTTCACATGGTTTGGGTCTGATGTATGTTGTGCACTCGTGACTGGTGAAGAAAATACAGTTGGATAGGGGCCCTCATGCAACCAAGATAAATCTAAAGGGTCTGGGTCATTCATGTCATAGATACTGAACTCAGATTCATTATAACGGGCAGTGGGATTTACTGGCACAGGAGTGCTGGTTGTGTGATTGTCATCATAAATGCCATTTCTCTGGGTCCTGTGTGCCCAGATCAATTTAAACCCGTCCCATATGAGATGGGTGCCCTGTTTAACCAGATTTGTCCCTCTCCCACCCCTCATTTATATTGATAGATATGAATGCTATGGCTCAATACACCACTAGGCCAAACAACATTGAAAAGAAAAGAACTGCACAGAAAAACAAGCCACACTCATAAGAATACTGTTTTAAATTAAATTCTGTATTCCTATTACTATCTGGTCTACTGTTGTTCACATTGGGGGCCCCCTCCGTTGCCATGGTTACTCCTACAGAATGAGATATAAAAGCGTGTTAAGCATACATTCATTTTATTACTTTTAACAGTTACTCAGAGCTCTTTATATTTTACACACATTTTGTCCCAATTAATATTTTTGTCTATTCATAAACATTATTATTAAATCTAGACAACTAATATGAAAGAGGGAGAGAGAGAGAGAGAGAGAGAGACTCCCTACCAACACTATTATTGTAATACAACTACTATTTGGATACATATTTCTTCTCCTTTCTTCACATTTATCATTTAAAATACATTATTTACACACCGTTTTATAATTTTCCTCCCTTGGTTTGTTTCAGATCTCTTATCAATTATGTCTGTTTCTCTTTTTACATTTGAGTTTTCCTTCTGACCTGTTTTCTTCTTCTTTTTGCCCTACACTGTCATATGTTTTGCGTACGTCAGACAAATGGATGCAATATCTCAGGCCCTTCACTTTCACTAGTAGGCATGCAATACACTACTTCATAGGGACCGTGGAATCAGGGTGCATTCCACCAACGTACGAAGCTTCTCACATACACCATCTCCCATGGGATGGGCTGGCAGCTGGCAGCTTGGGCTATCTGTGGCTGGCGTTACCGTGTCACTAGCTGTTTCTTGTGTGAAGGGCAGTGCTAGCTGTTTTGCAATCATACGTGCTGCTTTTGTAAGTTGTTTCAAATATTTGTGGAACTCTTTCCCCAAACAGTGTTGCACTTCTGTGTGTGCGTCTGATTGTCTTCGTAATGGGGAGTGTGCTGTGTGCATTTGTCTATCTGTCACTATCTCGTCGGGGGACAAGTGGTGGTCCTTACTGGGTTGGTTTCTCAATTAGAATAGGGCCAATGGTAAACAATATACCCGATTTTTCTTTAATTTGTGACATAGCTTTGACAGCCTACTTTTAAGGAGTCTGTTTATTTTCTCAACAACGCCATTTGATTGCGGGTGATAAATCATGCATAAATTGTGAGTAATGCACAGCATTGTTGTCACTGCTTTGAACAGGTCATTGCCGAAATGCGTTGCATTGTCGCAACGTATAACATCACATGTCCCCCAGTGGGAAAAGACCTCCCTCACTAGGAATTTGGCTGCACACTTCATGTCTGGGTGGGTGCAGGGGCCCGCCTCCACCCACCTTGAAAATGGGCACACTACCACTATCAAGTACCGTGATCCATTACAACTTTCTCCCATGTCTGCGTAGTCTATATGTAGTTTTCAAAAGGGTGCAACTGGCTTAGGCAACGTTCCTCGTAATGTCATTCTTGTTTGTGTGGACCATGCATTTTACGAGTGCTACAACAGTTGGCTCCTTTAATGCCTCTATTAATTCTGCAAGCAGCTCTGCATGCTGCACAGGGGACCCATCTGCTCTTCTAAATCTTCTTCTTCCACATCGGGCCAATCCACCATGCACTGTTGTGGTCATGTATATGGAGTCAGTGTATATTAGCTGTGTGCAGCGCTTCAATTAGTGCCACTGGTTTGGCTGCTTGTGCTGAAAAATGGACTGGCAATCTTTTTTGGACAATCACTTTATACTCTCCTTCCTCCAATCATACCACTGCCGCCCCTACGTGTTTTTCTCCTGTTTCGCAATTTATTGATGCTGATCCATCTACAAAATATACTTCTCCTTCACTCAGTGCATCTTCATTTGCTGTGGGTGTGCTATCATCTTCCCACCTGTATGTGGCACAATCGGGAATTTGCATATCTTCCACTGTGTATGCTTCTGTGAGAAATTTGGCTGGGTTCACTGTTTTACACTGCACTATGTGTATATTTGCACTTGATAGTATTATTTCATAGGGTGTGGCTCTCTGCGTTGTTAATGTACTTTTTGACCTTTCAAGTATGGCAAACAGTGAATGCTCCACGTAGAGGTACGGAGCATCACATCACAATTGTTGCACTTTTTTCAATGGTGAACGCTGCGGTTGTGAGAGCTTATTCGCAAGCGAAGTGTCCCTGCATTGCTGCGTCTAATGTACCACTGTAGTCCGCTAGAGGCTTGTGGCCCAATGATGTTTTTTGTGTCAGTACTGCTTTCATGAGTGCCCCATCACAATGCAAAAATAAATAAAATTTGTGCTCATAATCTGGTGTGGCTAGGACGGGTGCTGTCGATATCAGTTCTTTCAATGTGTTGAAGGGAGTGTGCATTTCTTGTGTCCATTGTACTGCTACGCTTTCCCTTTGTGCTTCCTTTAGGGCTTGTAGAAGAGGTTTTGTGTATCCTGCATATTCTGATATCAAGGCATGGCTATAATTGCACATGCCGAGAAATGTCTGCATCTCTTTCACTGTTTTGGGCTCACTTACAGCTCGCATTGCAGCTGCTCTGTCGGGTATTATTCTTTTGCCATCTTTTTATATCAGCTGGCCCAAATACAATACTTCTGTCAAGCAATACTGCAACTTCTCCCTGTCCACCTTGTAGCCCTTACGTGCTAGTAACATCAATAGTGTTATGGAATCCTGTCTGCATTCATCCTCATTCTTTCCACAAATCAAGAGGTTATCTACGTACTGAATGATCATGCTCTTTCTGTCAATATTTCGAAGATCTTCATGTAAAATTCTGTGAAATATACTTGGGCTCTCACAGTATCCCTGGGGCAATCTGCAGTGTTCATATCTCTTCCCCCCCAGGATAAAGGCTGTCAAATACTGTGACTCGGGATCCAGTGGTACTGAGAAAAATGCATTCTTCAAATCCACCAGTGGAAAACATGACACGTCTTTGGGTATGCTGCACAGGATCGATGCAGGGTTCGAAACAAGTGGGAACTCTTTTTGTATGGCATCATTGAGGGGACGTAGATCCTGTATCATCCTCCAAGCCCCTCCCTTTGGCTTTTTGATGGGATAGATACAAGTATTACAAGAAGAATTTGAAGGCACTATGATCCCTTGCTGTAGTAAGGCGTGTATTGTTTCTTTTATTCCTTCTTCTGCCTATCATTACAGGGTGTATTGTTTTACCTGGGGAAATAATGCCCTTGTCTTGAGTTTTATTTTTACAGGTGTTACCTCACGCAACAATCCTACCTCATGTGGGCCAGTTGTCCACAAGTCTGCTGATACATGTTGCATGTCTTCATTGAAAAATGGTGGTGGTGCGCTCACTATGGCCATAAATGGAAGTGGCACTTTTCTGTTCAGAATCATTATGTCTCAGGGAATTGCTATCTCCATTATTATTTCCCCATCACTGTCTGAGAAAGTGAAAAGCTCCTCATCAGATAAATCTCGCAAGGCTGTTTTAGCATTTATGCACAACACTGTTTGCCATTCACATCCATGTATGTTTAGTCCATTCACTGCTATCCTTTGTGATGATACCTGTACCCGATGTAAGTCTAGGGACTCCACCGACCCTGGCACTATTTCAGGGCGTGCTATGGTATGAAACACAAATTTTGATGGCACTCTCCATTCTTGGCATTTTAACTCGGGCACAACTCGCGCCAAGGCCTTTAACCCTTGGATGAACATGTCAGAATCTACAGGTATTCAACGCACCTGCTGTGATGTGGCTTGTGTGTGTATTACTAGCATTTCTCGCATTGCACATATCCCAGGAGTTGAGCATGCTATCCCTCTCTCTGTGAATGAAATAGTCATATTGAGCTTGCTAAGGAGATCCCTCCCCAGTAAATTTATGGGCAAATACTTTTTTTCCCCCCACTGTTACCTCCAATTCTTCTGTGTATGGAACCTCGACCACCGACCCAGAAAATCCCTGCGTCTCCATTTTATGATTAGGCAGCGGAAACCTGCCTTCTCGTAGGCATGATTTGTCTGCCCCCAAGTCCACCATAAAAATGAACTGTTTGTTCCCTATCTCAGCCCCCACCAGTGGTTCTCAGCTGCATTGAGGGTCATTGATAGAACTGGACATGCAAGTGCTCTCTGTGGGCTGTCCTATTCAGAATATCTTGTGTACTCCCCATTGTCAAAGACATTACCTGACACCACTGCTGTTCGGTGCAGGGGCACCATTTGCTGTCGTAATGAAGGGATTTCCGTGAACCGGGGCCATGTGTTCTCGGGACTGTGGGTGGTGTTGTGCATTTTGTGGAGGCTCTCTGGGTTCGTCTATGTACCTGAGATCGGGTTGCTCTTCTCTCCTACCGCTACCCATTGGCAACCCATGTGGGCTTCCTTGGTGGGGGTGGCTATACTGTTTTTTCATTCTGATAGGAGTTAATGGGGCGGCTTCGGAAAATGTCCCCATCTCCCACAGTTCCAGCATGCACCTTGTCCTCTATACCCTCCATACCCAAACCCCCCCCCCCTCTGGACCCCATGTACTCGGCTCTTCCTCACAGGTGCTCCTTGCTTGCCATTGTGGCCCTCCATATTGTTCCTCACCATTCCACTGTTTCTGTCCATTCCCTGCCCAATTTGCAGCCATCCTTGCTTGTATGGCTATCCGCCCTTCTTCCTCCTCTCATTCGCTTTCTGCTGGAAGGGTGGCTACCGCTGTGGTGGCCTTCACTATTTCCATCTGAATTAATTTTGCCTCGCCTGCAGGTCTCTTTTGGGCTATCTCCCTTTCTCCTTCTTTGATTCTTTTGCAATGGTGTACTATCAAGCTCTGTATTTCTGGCCAGCCCTTGGCTTCTATCCCAGCTATTTTATCAAGAGCCTTCTGAACTTCTCTCGGGAGCTCTCTTTTGATTATGAAATAGAACAGGGAGGTTGATTGATCCCAAGCCGTGCCCGTCTCTGCCCTGCACATCTCCTGCACTCGAAGAATGTAAGCCATTGCATCATCCTCCTCCGCCATTGTGCATTGCATCACAGACTGTAAATCCGGTGTATCTGGGAAAGTTTCCCGTAGTGCGTCCCATACTCTTGCTCTTACTGTGTTAAAAGATGCACCATCATGGCGATCGCAGTCTAGTGTTATTCTGGGGAACCCTGCCTTTGCCCACACCCTGTTAGCTTGATCACCTACTGCAGATACTAATAGGCTTTTAACATCACCTATTGCCAGCGGAACCCCAGCAGTATTTTTCTCAAATGCATATATCCACTTACTTGCACCTCCTGAGAGCGGGGGTAACATTTTTAGTAAGCTAGCTTTATCCATTTGGGCCCAGGGTATATTATTGAGTCTTCCTGCCCCTCTGTGTGTCAGTGGTAGTTGCATTTGTTTCATTTGTTTCTTGATTTCCCCATTCTCACCTTCACTCTTTTTTTCCCCAACACCACCATTCGTCCCATCCTATTCCTCAACCTTCCATTCCACTCTTCTTCCATCACCCTCCCCAGGGGAGAGTGTTCTATTTCCACTGACCCTCCACCTGTCGCACATCCCAACCTTCTCTCTTCTTCTTTTTGCTCTTCTATGTCGCATCAATATTGTTCCTCCCTGTCTGATACCATGTCCCCTCCTTCCGCGCCCACATTGCTGACCGCTTGATCTATTTCTATTAGTGGTTGGGACATTTTTGTTTGTTCTATTCTGGTGGCAGGGGAGCCCCCTTGTTCACATATATCCCTTAATCATGAACATTCTGTCCGGGCCATTGTTAATCGTGAGTCCAAATCTTGGGTGAACTTTTCAATATCTAGAGCAGGGGTACTTACCTGTCCACTTGCTCCTCAACCTTCATATGGGGGTGGTGCTGGGGCTGTTGGCAGGGGTGCAGAGGGTGATGTGGGTTTTGACATATACACTGGGTCACTATACCCTTCTGCTGCTACTGACTTTGGCAGGAGGGTATATAATCATGCAACCTCTATCTTACCCTCCTTCTCGTCCCCCTCCCTTTCATTACTATTTGCTGCCAGGGGAGATGTGCCCTGTTCCTTTGCCTTGCTTGGAGGCACTTGCTCGAAGACCCTCCACAAGTCTAATGTTTCTCGTCTGTTCTGGAGTTGTTTACCTTTGTATTTCACAAACAAACAGGTTGCTACCATGTCTAGGACATTCTTATCAAACAACCCTCCTTTGGGCCATACCTCGGGTAAACCTTCCCCTTTCAACTCTGTAATCCACTGGACATGGTACTTTGTGATCCTGACTGCATATCCTGGCAAACATTGGCAAATATGTGACAATGGTGTCTCCGTACCCATCCTGTTTTAACAATGCCTTCCCAACCTTGTGAGTCAGTATAACAATAATGCAATTCGAAATACTTCAATACTTCACTTCTTCGTATGTCACCTCCGTGACACTGTATTTTGTACTCTACAGTCTGTCACACCTACTATGACAGAGTGTGTAAAAACGATTATGCAATACTACTTTTTGTCATTGCTTTTCCATGTACATTATACACAACAGACATAACAAGACAATTACACAACAATAACCGTTAAACATTTCACCATTAACAGTTAACATAAATCCTCCCTTCCTGTCCCCTTTTACCCTTACAATATGTTCCCTTGATATGCCAGCCTGTTCCCTATCTTGATCCCTTACGCACTACCCCCTTACCAAAGAAAAAGAAAAAGATGAAGCGTTTCTAAATACTATTTCGAGTCTTCCACCCCCTTGTAGAGCTAGGTTCCCGTATACCTTTTCACCTTGTAATCTTTTTAACTGTCTTAATGGCCATATGCAGAAAGAAAAAGAATAGATTAAGCCCACTAAATCTCCCTCTATTATATGAACATTTCTCCCTTCACTTTATCTGTCTCCTTACACTACTTTTCCATTCCTCCCCTAGTTCCTTTCAATGTTGCTCGCACTTGATACTCACGTGTCCGTCTTGATCCGAGACCCTCCGGACCCGGTCTGTCAAGGCGCTGCTCCGCACTCAATGGCTGCACGCAGTGAGCAGTACAGTGGGTTTTTGCAAAGCCAGGACCTGTACCCTCTCGGCCAACTGCGTGCGCACGTCTAGGTGTATCGGTTGCTGTAGGTGGGCAGCTCTTTGAGGGGGCACGCCCTGGGCTCCGCTGTGGCCAGGGACGTCTCATGCCAGAAGGAACGGAAGGATGAAATCATGCCCAGGGATCACCAAATGAAAGTGAGAGCCCCACAAAATGCAAAACTCCCCAATGAGAGTCAATAATAGACTCACCACAGGAGGGAATAAGACAGAGACCAAGTGTGGGTGAAAGTAAAATTAAAGTTTATCTAAAACCAAAATAGGGCAAGCAGAGAACTCTGCAAACTGTGAGCGCTCTGCCCAACATCACTCTAACAATAATTTAAAAAGGGTTACAGCATCATAAATTACATCACTACATATGTTACATTAATTGCATTCTCATTTGTAAAGTCCAAAATCCAGTATAGTTGTGGAGGCGCTACCTCCAGATGATTGGGTAGTTGCTATAGCGGGAAGGCGGACATCACGTGCTTTAGCGGGGCTGGTCAGTGTGAGGTGAAGGTTATGGGGCACCGGATGGGATGATTAATACCAACTATCTAATCTAGACACCACTTCAAAATATGCAATAAAAAGACACTCATTAAAAACTTCATTGGCATCCTGACAGTTGGGGGTGGGGGGAATCATATATTTCACACTTATCTATACATACATTTATCTGATTCACCTGAAAGGGGGGGACAGGTATGGGGGTCATCGTGTGTCAGGGGGCAAACACTCTGTGCGGGCTCAGCGGAAGGGTGAGAGGCTACATTTGTTGCATTAAGGCATCAGTGAGACATGGGTCTTTGGCCATAGTACCATCATGAGGGGGAGAATGGTGGGGGCTGAGTGCGCGTTGTGCACGGCACTGCTGGAGAGGAGAGAGAAGGCCCTGTGGCTCGTGGAGTTTAGCCCAGTTCGATTAGTGGGATTATACGTAAACCATTGGAATAGGGTTAAAACATGTTTGCTGTCACTTCATTTACAACAAGTAATAAGCAGGTTCTGATTATGTTGTGGGCTATGTCTTCGCATCTACCATGGTCACCGTGCTACAGAATGGCTCTATTTACATTAGCATTGTGGCTTCACCATTTATATTGTATGCATGAGAACCTTATACCATTTGAATACATTTACAAGTATACATACTATTGAGAAACCAGTGAGCATGCAGACTATACATTTTGTATCATAACAAACAAGTCACCTAGCATCTCATACATTTGCAAGGATCTTTGGTAGTGAATGATATGTAACCAACATTATAGGACACAGACATGTGCATCATGATATCCTATTCATTGCCATTGATTCAGATATGTTAATTATTGATCGTTCTGTTACATTTCATAGAGACAGCCCCCTTATACTCAAAACACAGGAGGGGATTTATAGCTCTACAGAAGGGGTTAGCATTGTCGGTTAAACCAGGGTGGCACACAGTCGTGGATATGCATCTGCTACATCTAAAGGGGTGTGAGGTTAGGGGGGTTATGCACAGTATATATATTAAGGGTAGAGTCTGCAAGTGATGAGACATATTTGTGGAGATTAATTGTTTTTTCCAGGCCCAAGCTCTTGCCCGGTCATTCACAGGTCAGTGATGGAAGGAGGAAGGCGAGAGATTGTGTTCACTTTGTAACTGTTCGCGCCCAATCTCCTGTGAGAACAGGGCTGCTGCAGGGACACCAGAGGGGAGGAGGTGGGGGGAGTAGCTGACTAACTGTGCGCAGTGCCAGGGGAGAGCTGCAGCCCTGTAGGCTGGCTTTGCCGTGAGGCCTGCTTTGGCATATACAAAATGGAGTCGGGATTCAGTACAAATGGGGTCAGTAATCCGTCCTCTTCTGGATGTTGCACTCGTATGTGTCGTCCTGAGGCTCTGGCCACAGTCGCATGGGCAGTCGTGGGACAAGCATAGTGTGCATGCGGGGAGAAAATGGAGGGGAGTTGGCCTAAACAACCTTTCCTCCCATACAACCGCATCGCACTGTCTTGGGATTTGGATCAGCCGGTGTCTTGTAAAATATGTAGTCTGCCCGTGTAAGTTTCCTGATGATGAGTTTGTTAATGTTTTGTTCCATAACTGATTTTGGCAAAAGTAACTTTGGTAGAAAAAAGCACATTGTAAAAAACACCCACCATAAATCTGAGTCACCTCCTTCAGTCCAATCTGCTTACACGGAGGAGGCAACTTCCATAGGCTGACCTATCCGATTTAGATGTAGGTCTAGCATAGTTCAGCCCACATTGTAAAAGAAAATCCCCTGATGTCATGCTCCTTATATAAAGGGAAGGCAGAGGGAGCTCTAGACTCTCTTCTGACTTTTCCAGCTCCAGTGCATCCAGAGATCCAGACATTCCTTATTCACCCTGCAAGATTCCAAATTCCAGAAGCCAGAACAGAGGTAGCTGATCTTATCCAGCCTGAACCGCTGATCCAGAAAAAACCCTCAAAAATCCCCATAATTTAGTGGTCTTCGAACTTTTTTGGCCTGGGCACCCCCTGAGCAAAGTCTGGCCAGGGTGGGCCCCCCCAAAAGTGCCAGATGGACAGTATGTAGAAATCGCTATGAACTTTTGCGCGCTGTTGCTGCACCATACTACCAGTACAGACCCAGGGCTCTCCCCACCCTACTCCCACCACTATCCCAGTGCTGCTGCCCATCCTGCTCCCACCACGGTCCCATAACACAAGCATACACACATCCATACACATTTAAATAAAAAATAAATCGCCATAATCGTACCTTCTCCAGGGGCCTGTGTGTGGTTGCTAAAATGCCCTGCTCCAGGTTGCTCTGCCCGTATGTGCGAGGCGGTGCAGGAGCACCCCTTCGCACATACATACATGCAGTGCCCCAGCCAGCATTTCCAATGAGCTATGCAAGGCTGGCGAACCAAAACACCCCCAGTGTTGCATGGCTCAGTGATCATGTGCAGCTGGGGAAATGAACTGTCCAAGGCAAACCTTGTTTCCCTTTGACAGTTCAGCCAGCCCAGGAGCACTCCCTCAGCTGGAAAAAGCAGCTGAGGGAGTGCTCAGTGTTTCACTGGGCTGGCTCCTCCATAATGGGTGAGGTGGCCAGTGGGTGGACATCCCCTCACCCATTATGGATGAGCCGGCAGGCTTGGACTGGCCTACAGGGCAATAGGGCGATGACCATACCAAAAATGGAAAATGCTAGTGTAGGCCAGTCAAAATGGGCCACTTATTTGGCCAATGTGGGCCAGTTTGAGGAGTTACTTAACTATGCAGCTAGTATTTTTAACCATTGCTGCTGAATAAATATTCTTTAAATATCACAACTTGTTTACAATTCACCAAAAAACAACCCCTTGGGTACTATTCAAACAGTCTGTGACTAAAGGACTGAATATCCATTTGCAACTGCTGGCCATTTTTTCATTGGTGCCTAAGACCGTTTTATGGTTCAGTCTGACCATGTGAGCTGCCCCTTCCCATTTCCTCCAATCTAAATAAAAAAACACAGTTTGAAGACCTCTGCTATAATTCAAGGAGAGCCCAGCTGATGCACCTCGCTATCCATTGACCAGACTATGCCCAGCTGTCCCCTTCTAGAAGAGCCCGTCACTGTGTGCAGTGACCAGATCCTGCCTCGCTGTCCAGAAACCCGGTCCGCTGTCCAAGCTACCCCATTCAAGTGCTTGTTGTGAGTATTTCCCTTCCCTAGTAACCACAAACTGCATCACTTGCTTTGTTACCTTGTACTGGGTCCAATCCTATACAGATCCTATAACTGCCCTAGCAAAATCCTTAAAACTGTCAGAATTCTCTTTTTATCCTGTCCTTTATTGTCCATGTGCTAGCGACATTCTTTCCAATCCTTTTAGTCCATGGTATATGTCCTCAGTACTATTTTGAATGCATTAATTAATTCCCACATAAAGAGACACACGGCGTGAGGGGGTTAAAACTGCAGCTTAAACCTTTTCACGGGCAGCATCTCTCTTCTTGATAATCTAGTCATGAAAATATAGTTTTAGTAGAACTGGTCCTTTTCCTTTATTTTGAAGCCGATTTTCCCTGTGCAACTGCTTCCCCTTTAAAAATCCCATCCTGTCATTTTATACAGTAACCCTTTCACTTTCATATCCTACCTGTGAGGTGTCTTTGTACCTTAGCATCAAATCTGATTTCCGATTTTGTCTGTTTAACCCATTTTCCAAGCCGTTTTGCTATTTTTAACCTGTGAAACTAAGCAAATGCAATTTCTCCACGTGTGATTTGGCTGCATTGTTTTTCCTTCCAAATCGATTTTCTGAACTGTGTGCCAATTGCTAGTACATTGCCTTATAGTTTGCTAGTTTTTCTGACATATGTGATACTGTTATATTCATGTTTGCCTTATTCATTCAACCGTGCATGTAAAACAAGTATTTAGTCATTCTGAGTGCTATTTTGCTCAATTTCAAAGGTTTTCAATCCGATTTTTGCCTCCCTTTCAGAGCTGGAAGGTGGGATTTGCATTCTGTTTGTTGCCTAGTATACCTGACTCCTTGCTACTCCTTGCTACACACACACAGTTCGGTTAACAGGGGTTTGAGGGAGTGTTGCAGGGGGAAATACTAACTGTGGTGCTGTCAGACAACACCTCCCAAAAAGTAATCTTGCCTTTATTCAATTGTGCATTGTATATCTGATGTTAAAGGGTTAAACTAAGTGTATTCTATCAATTTACAGTGTAATTATCACCACACTGGTGATTGCTGCCCTGTATTAAATGTCTGTGATTTTCATTGGAATTTAAAAATAAATAAATATTGTATTACATACTTGCCTGGTTCATGGTCCATTGAGACCCGGGGTGTTTGTAAAGGTGGGTGTGAGACGGGTTGGGTGCCTCCTCAAACTGAATTTGTGATAAATAAAATAAGTGTTTTCATTGTGCGCTGCATCCCTGGCCAGTAGAAAAAGTCCTGGTCTGGAGTGTGACGTGCCTTTGAAATCCTTAACAGGAGGTACCAAATGACAACAGGGAATGGGGTTCCAGCAATAGCTCTGACTCTGAGGGTGAGTGGACTCAAAAAAGACGCAAGAAGGGCAGATCCCAAAAGAGTTCAATCAAAGACCCCATACATCAAATAAAAGCCATCACATGTTTTATGACCCCCTTATCACAAAAATAACAATATTCTGTGTGGGACCATCTGGAATTATCTGAACAAATGATTTCCACATTTGTAATAAGGTATGATTTCAATAACATGGAGTATGCAAAATGGACATTCTTGCCTGAGTTTCCTAGCTTCTTTGCAGGCTGGAAGACCAAAACCACCATAAATGTTCTACTTATAAGGTGTCCATTTTAAACCACCATTCTACACACAGAAACCTCTAAACCTGCAAAGTTGCATACAACATGGCATGTGGAGAATTTGACGAAGAGTTGAAGCGCTCGGAGTTCTTGATGTGTAAATACCAACAGTAAGGAGTTATTTACCACATTTTTTCACGCTCTTCCAAAATACATGGTTAACTTATTAATAAGGGACTTCAATGATTTGTGAAGTCTCAAATGGGTGATTTCTCAAGCTACAAGGATTTATGAGGTACAGAAGCATACAGAAAATAAAAACAATCCCAAAACTCCCAAACCGTCTACAACACCTAGCACAGCCAAAGTGGTGGAGGTGAATAGAACTCCTCCTTTGGATATGCGGTCAGGGGGGTAAAAATATGCTCCTCCTACCACCAAACAGAATGATGAACAGAGGAGGCCCTCTCAATGTTCATCCCGTGTTCCAAAATGCAGACACTTTTGGTACAAGTACATATATAAGTCCAAGGTACATAGATTCTAGGCCCATATTCGGTTACAGATACATGTCTCTGTACCAGTGGGGCAATCCAAATCAAGGAACAGTTCTCCTGGGAAATCCTAATCAGAATTTGTCACAGGAAATAAATCCAACACTGCCTCCAAAGCAACATTTACAAAAAAACTTTGTTCCTCCTGCTAGATTTGTGGACAATAGAGCCCAGAAACAAGGAGAGTGGAGACACAGAAATTAAGGTTAGAGTAGTAATTTTGAACAATTCTGAGTTACCTTGCCATGAGGGACAGCTGCTTTTCTAGGGAGCGAGACATGTATGAGCAAATACCTCCATACATTTTTGAAGGAGGAGAAAAGATCTTTCAACTTAAGTGACAGGTCAAGCAATTAATAGAGAACTTTGGTCATATTTTGAGGGCAAAACATAACCTTTAGTCTGTAAGTGTTTGAATTTGAATTTGGAAGAATTTATATTGCATGCACAACGAACTGAATCAAATCATGGTGCATGTGGAACATTTAACTAGTACACACTAGAGAATTAATTGGATACTTATAACCAGCAGCAAAATTTACCAATAGAGAGGCAGAGAGAGAGTAAGACCTAAAGTAGGTCTTTAGGCCTGCTCTAAAGGTTGGTAATGAGGTTACCCTTCTTGGTTTCAAAGGCAGGCTGTTCCATAATCTGTTGACTGAAAAACTATGTCACCTCTTGTTACACAGTTCGACCTTAGAACAGTAAGCTGGTATTGATCTTCTGATCTTAAAGCCTGAGTAGGGTGTTACCTATTTAGTTTATTTGCTAAGTAAATTGGTGCCAATCCATTTAAACATTTAAATACTAAACACCCAATCTTAAATTTAATGCGGTACTCCACTGCTAACCAGAGTAAAGAGTGACGCAGGACTGGGATTGTTTTTCTTTTTTTTGATACCCCAAACACCAATAGCACACCAGCATTTTGCACCTTTTGTAGGCAGTGAATCTGCTTGGCCGGAGCTCTGGCCAAAAGTCCATTACAGTAGTCTAATTTAGAGTTCACCAGAGCTCCAACCACAAAGGCACGATCCATGTCTGGTATATATGGTAGTGCCTGGCGGAGAAGACAATTATTATAGAAAACTGACTGTACTGTCGCTAAAACCTGGCCACTACAGACCATGTCACTCTGCCATACACAACCAAGATTCCTAACCTTGGTAGCGTATTTAAGGTTAGATCCCAAAAACCGGGGTGATGGAGGACTGCTCTTTCCTTCAAGTAGTTGTTTTGGTCCTAGTAAAATAATCTCAGTCTTGTTAGGATTAATTTGCAACCAATTTTGCACCATCCAGGACCCTACTTCCTCCATGCACTTGGCCACTGTAGCAAGGGCATCCTCAACATCGTCCAGTCTGATGTATAATTATGTTTTGCCAGCGTAGGTATGGAATCTGAGATGGTATTTCTCCAGAATGTTAATTAATAACCGAAGGTAAATATTGAATAGAAAAGGGGCGAGTGCAGATCCCTGAGGTACACTGCAACACCGGTGTAGAATATCAGACAGAAAACCTCCCACCTGGACACACTGTTTATGCCCCATAAGGAACTAAGTAAACCAATCCAAAGCACAGGAAGCTGCATTTACCAAGTTCTTTATATGACCCAACAGGCTACTGTGGTCCACTGTGTCAAACGCGGTGGATAGGTTGATCATTACAAGCAGGGAAAGCTTGCCTGCATCCCTGGCCTACAACATCTCATCCCATACCACCATCAGTGCAGACTCAGTCCCATGCTTGGGGCAAAAGCCAGACTGCAATGGGTGGAGAAGGTCATGGTCTTCACAGAAGTTCTGGAGCCGGCTTGTGACTACCTTTTCCAGAACTTTTCCCGACCATGGTAAACCTGCAATTGGGCGATAGGTCAAGATTAGACTTTTTTAATAATGATGACACTACTGATAGTTTCAAAGAATGTTCCTCAAAATGCTCCAACATCTCTGTGAGGTGTACCAGGGGGCCAAAGACAACAGGCAAACTATCCAAATAACAATGCCCCGGTGGAAGTATAGAAAGGGTATTTGGAGGAGTGTATATGCATACAAGGATATACCAAACCTGAAGCCTCCTTTATGACCCATAAAAAAACCTAAAATAAATAAAGATATCTAAGAAATTTTGCAGAGATAGACTTTAGACTGGGAACTAACCCCAAAACAACAGAGAAAAATAGTGAAATTCCAAGAAGAGAAACATACAATAGTCACCTTTGAGAGAGAACACAGAAAAAACACAAAAGAAAGTCTTCTTTTGCGCGGAACCTTTGGGGTTGAGAGCAGCTCGCCGGGCAGCCCAGTTGCAGGAAAGAAATCCTGCCGGTCCATCTGGGCCTCAAGTGAGGATTTGTGTGTTTTTTGTTTTTTGTTTAGTGCTCCGAGCGTGTGGTTGTGTTTCTCCCTCCCCCCTCCCCTTGCAGCCTCTTCCTGGTACCCTCCTCCAGCCCGCCTCCCTGCCCACCCCCCCCCTCTGATTGCTCCATCGGGTGTCCCTCTGGACTACCCGACGGCTGCTCTCCCTGCTCGCCTCTTTGCGCGGAACCTTTGGGGTTGAGAGCAGCTTGCCGGGCAGCCCAGTTGCAGGATAGAAATCCTGCCGGTCCATCTGGGCCTCAAGTGAGGATTTGTGTGTTTTTGTTTTTTTGTTTAGCGCTCCGAGCGCATGGTTGTGTTTCTCCCTCCCCCTCCCCCTAGTTGTGGGGGGAGACCCTCTGCCCGGCAGCCCCCACGGCTAAGGGCCCCTCAGGCAAAGGGCGGCTCCTACGGCTGCGGCTCCCACTGTGTCTGCAGTTGTCCGCAGGGTACGCTTAGCGCCGGTCCACCTTGTTAGCTCAACCTGCTCTCTCGGCCCGCCGCACCTACACCTGTTCACTTCATTCGCATGGCGCCCTCACTTCAATGTGCCCTGCAAATTGTGGTAAGCTAGGGATTTTCTCCCCCCGCAGGATTTTCAAACTTAGGTGGCCTCTCCACTTGGTACCTGATATGCATTACTGTGTTCACTGTGTTCTGAATCTGTGGTAAACTAGGGCTTGCCGCTCTCTTCCTGTCTGCTTGTGCTTGTCCTGTCCCCCCCCCACACCCTCCTATCCCATGGTGCTCTCTATCTCACCTATCTTTTCTAACTGCTTCTCCATTGACTATCCTGCTCTCCTCACTAAATCTGGTAGGAAAAAGTTCAAAAAGGACATCCTGGTCTCCAACCCAGGCCTCCCTATCGCTGATACCTACACCATTGCCTCCTCTAAGGAAACTCTCACTGGCATCCTCTTTTTCGTGCCTTCACCTGACCTATGGACCCTTCATATGGTCTCTGTGCTCTCTCCTTTCTCCTCTTCTCCCATTAATGGTGGCACCCGTTGGAATGTCCTCTTGGCCTCCTTCCACTCCTCTAAGGCCATCATTAATGTCTACGCTAATGGGACCGTCTTGGTTCAAGGCCCTCAGGCCAACCTTCACCTCTTTGATAGACGCTTCCCGCGCCTCATCAACTTCCTTTCCTCTCCTGCTTTCCCCCCTCCTCTGTCCTCGGCTACCTTGCCTCTACCCTCCCTCCCTGGCCCCTCCCGTGCTCCTTCTTCACCTCCGCAGGGCGTACCTCTGATCTGTACCCCTCCCCGGAAGTCCTTCAAAGATGGCAACCTTCTCCACATTGCCACTCTTAACTCTCGCTCTGCCGTCAAACATTCCTCTGATATCTGCCGCCTTCTTGAGGAACTGGACTTTTATGTACCCAGTCTCACTGAGACATGGTTGAAGGCCAGCTCTGTCACCAGCTTTGATACACTCCTACTTGACGGCTACAAGATCCTCTCCGTGCCCAGGCCCAACCGTCCTGGGGGGGTGTGGCCCTTATCTTCCCTGAGTGGATTTCTGCCACTGTTACTCCCACGCAGACCTACTCCTCTTTTGAATGTCTTGTCTGCCGACTCTCTCTCTCTCCTAGCAGTTCCCTTACCGTGGCTACTATCATTCGGCCACCTGGTCAAATTTCCTCCTTCCTCTCCGAGTGGGCGGACCTCTCCTCCTCACTCCTGTCCTCAACCACTCAACTCCTCTTTCTTGGAGACTTCAACATCTACCTGGATGCCTCTTGTCCCCCCTCTGGACTCTTTCGCGACCTCTGAGACTCTCTCTCACTCTCTATTCTCCCGTCTGTGCCGACTCATTCTGCAGGGCACCCTCTAGATGCCCTGATCTCTTCTGACCTTCCCCTCTCTGTCCCTCTCTTCACTCCTCTCTCCTAGAGTGATCACTTTCTCCTCTCCTCCCACCTCACCCTCCCTACCCCACAGGCAAAGCCACCCTCATCACTGCCATCTTCCTTCTCGGTCATCCGACCCATGAAGCGTGTGTCAGTTGAGGCTTTTGCTGCCACCTTCTCGTCCCCTCGGCTGACTCCCACCCTGACACACCCCTCTCCACCCTCTACTCTGCTATATCTGATACTCTTGATATCCTTGCCCCTGTCATGAGAATCCGCCTGAAGCCCAAAGCCAAATGTAACTCTTGGTATGACTTGGATCTCGTCACCCTTAAACGCAAGTGCAGGGTGGCAGAGAGGAAATGGCGTGCTTCATGTTCATCCTCTAACAAACTGGCCTGTCGCCTGCTCCAAAGGCAATACCGGCTCTCCGATCTCACCAAGAAGAGAGCCCTTATCCAAGCCCACATCACTGCGGCATCTAACAATTCGGCCGAACTCTTTAAAATCTGCAAGGAGCTGGCCAACCCTGCTGCAGTCTCTACCTCTCCTGTCCCCTCCCAGGCCCTCTGCACGGCACTGGCCTCTCACTTCATTTAAAAAACTCAAGACATCCTGTCCTCACTCTCCTCCTATCACCTCCCCCCCTCTGTTCCCTGCCCTTCCTCTGGCCCTTCTGCAGCCACCTCTCCTCTCTCCTTCTCTGCCTTTCCCCTTTTTTCTGCTGACGAGGTTTCGAGACAAGTCCGATCTATGAAAGTCTCGTCAAAACAGGTCCACCCCTGTTCCTCCAAAACTATCAAGGACCACATCGACTCCTTGGCTCCTGCCCTTGCTGACTTCTGCAATCACTCCTTCGCCTCTGGAGTCTTCCCATCCCCTCTCAAGCACTCCCTTGTGCACCCCCTTCTTAAGAAACCCTCTTCCGACCCTTCCTGCCCAGCTAACTATCGCCCAATCTCTATCACTCCCTTCCTGGGCAAGCTCCTGGAGAAACTGGCCATCTCCCAGCTTAATCTCCATGCTGAATCTGTTGGTAGCCTTCATGACCATCAGTCTGGCTTCAGAGCTGCCAGAAGCACGGAAACTGCTCTCCTGAACATCCGTGAGGACCTGCTCTCGAACCTTGACTCTAACATTCCATGTGCTCTCATTTTGCTTGATCTCTCTTCTGCCTTTGATACTGTCAACCATACCATCCTGCTCAACCGTCTCCGTGATAACCGGGGTATCACTGGTCAGGCTCTGGCTTGGCTGACCTCTTTCCTCTCAAATCGACCCTCCCAGGTCCAACTGGGGTCTTTCCTCTCTGACATCTTTTTCTCTACCTGTGGTGTCCCCCAGGGTTCTAACCTCTCTCCTGGCTGTTCAACCAGTATCTGGCACTTCTCACCCACCGCATCGCTGCTCTCTGCCCCAACTTTCAGTGCTATGCGGATGATACCCAGTTCATTTTCAGGCTACCCTCGGCCTCCTCTTCTCCTTCCCTCATCTCTGACTTTCTTTCTGCTATACAGGAATGGTGTGCCGCCAACCACCTCTGCCTTAATGCCAGTAAGACTGAGATTCTACTCATCGGCACACCCACTCCCTCCTTTCCTGCAGCTCTCTGACCGGCCTCTCTTGGCCCTCTTCCTGCTCCTACCTGCAAGGCAAAAAACCTCGGGGCATCTTCGACTCCACACTCTCCTGCTCTCCTCACATATCCGACGTCTCTAAGAAGTCACACTACCAACTCCTCTCTTTCCCCCAGAAGCTCACTGTCTCTAGAGCCCTTGTTCACTCGAAGCTGGACTACTGTAACAGCCTCTACCTAAATCTGCCCGCCTCTACTCTCCGCCCTTTGCAACTCATCCAGAACAGGACTGAGAGACTTGTCCTTGGCCTCAAGCCCAGGTACCTTATCTCTCCAGGACTGAAATCACTACACTGGCTCCCAGTGACTGCGAGGATCAAGTTCAAAACCCTTTGTATTGTCCACAAGGCCGTCTGGGGCCTTGGGCCAAAATACCTTCAACTCTCTCTTCCTAAATATCTTCCTTCTCATGCTCTTCGCTCATCCGCCTCCAACTCCCTCAGGGTCAGCCGCTTCTCCAAACAACGAGTTGGGGGCAGATCTCTCTCCGCTGCAGGGGGCTCCCTCTGGAACAGCCTTCCTGCCTCCCTGAAACTTGAGGAGAACCATCTCCGGTTCCGGAAGCACCTCAAAACCTTCCTCTTTGCCTCCGCCTTCTCTCCCCCTTTCCCCTGCTAAAATTACTGAAACTGCACTGAATCTGCAACTGGGCCACTCACCGTTCTCGGTCCTTGGCCGAGCCACTCTCCCCTGCACTGCCTCCCTGGCAACCCCTGCACTGCTGGACTATGTCTGTATCCCTACAGCCCCCCTTCCCAGCACTTGTCTGCACTTACCTCGCACTTGCCACCAGCTGGCCTTTGTAATTTATCCTGTATGCTATAACCCTGTACTGCACTTTTCCCTCTAGCTTACCCCCCTGCACTTTTCCCTTCCCCTCTACCCTTGCACTTGCGCGATCTGAATGACACCTGGCCTAGTAGGATAGTTGTCTGTCTCCCCTTGTTCCCCCCCGCCTCGTCGCGCCTTGAAACACTTGTGTACAGGAGCATTACAAATGCCATATCATATCATATCATTTCTCTTTCAGGAATGGTGTGACACTTCCTAAATAAAAGTGGGTTAAAATTGAAGACCCAGAATCTAATGATATAAAACCAGAGACAGAGAAGCTTGAATCCGAAATCTAATCAGATAAAATAGAAATTATTAACCAAGAAAGTGCACAAACAGTAGTATTCTGAAATGAGAAGATAACAAAAAGTCTGTAAAAAAGGGTGATACACCAGCTCCATATCTTATCTTCAATTATGTGTTTATTCTGATGGATTCCCAAACCAACTCATGTGAACTTGATCTCAAAGAAGGAAATGTTTGTATGGTGATAACCAAAGGTCACACTCTAGAAATAAATTACATCAAGAGAATTCATGCCAAACTGTCTGATAACTAATTTTCTTAGTCAACTAGAGCATGAATAAGGTAGATTCTATTCTCCTGTTCAGATACAAAGTCAGTGTGATTTATCAGCTCTGGAAGGAACAGTGTCGCAGGCGATCTTGATTTCAAAACAAACTTTTAAACAAATCAACCTAGGAAGGGGGGAGAATCATAAAATCCATCTCAAACCTCTTCGAGGAGAATTGCAAAACATTGGCAGAAATAATAATTAATAATCTGTCAAGGGGATTGCGGATCTGGATATCAAAATTGTGTGACACCATCTGAAACATACAGTGATCATGGTGGCTCCAGAGGCCATACACTGTTTACTGGGAAATGATTTTCTCTGGCGGCTGTCCCCTCTGATTCATTACATGAACCAGGTTCTCTGGACCCAAACAAATAATCAAATAAAGCTGAAGAGGAGTACCAATTATGTCAGCTTGAATGGCACTTGTCTCATGATTGAACGCCACCCGAACCAAATAGAATTTCATTTTTAGATTAATCAGGTTCCCCAAATCACCATTATCTCAGTACAAGAAAAGAGTAGTGGTGAGACATCATCTCAACTCATGAAAATGAATCTATGTCCCAACAACAAGTGGTCTTCCACGTCAGCAGAGGATACCTTGAAGTTCAACACTCAGGAGGACCCCAAAGAAAGCCTAAGTGATCCTGAAAGAAGTCGAGAAAGAAATACTCATAATGTGGTTGAGATCCAGAGAAAGTGTGTACACACATTCTTCCCCATTCAGATGAATCAAGGGAATAATCCTGTGCTTGTCAGAGCCTGTCTAAACAATGGGAAAATATTCATAAGCAAAGAACGTTTTCGGCGACTACAAAAAGATCTGGTAATTCCCTGCTTTAATTTGACAAATAAATGGGAAGTTGCTCTGGAAATCCAATATTCAAAACATGTACTACTTAGTAGTTGCATGTTAAAAATTCTAATTGGCGATAAAACTGTCGACCAAATGCTGGATTATTAGAGATAATCAATACTTTATAATGTTCTGGTGATCATGTGTCCTTTTGTATGGGAATATAACTAATGGCTTTAATTATAACTCATTCACCTTCAACCTACACATGGACTGAATGACTGTTTCCAGACTGATCTGTTTAAATTATCAAAGCATTTTTTAATTCAATTAATACATATTCATGCAGTACCATTCAAGTATTAGCAGCTGTTTCAATGAATAACAATTGTTTCAATACATTGTATGAATATACTCCGCTCTTTAATAAAAACAAGGTTTTACTACATCTAATTTGTTTCTAAAGTTAATTTAACTGTAGCATCTCTTCTTAAATCTCATTCATCATTCTTTCATATTTCAACTATCACCCAACTTGTTTCATTCCTCTCTCGTATATAATAAAAACAATTATTCTGGAAATTCTTCAGGGGGACACTTCTATGATTTCCACAATGTTTGTTTCACTCTAGAGTAACCATCAGTTGGTTTATCTCCATTTTCTGTTTTATTTGAAACTTCTGCTGTACTATGCTCTACTATGACGACTGTGCGGAATAATGATTGCCTGAATTGTCCCATATCTTCTGGTCTTCCGGTTATCTTCGTTCCTAAAGGAGGATATTTTTGGGATGTTTCTCACTCTGGGACTCATTTTCTCTTCATGCAGCGCCAACACCATATTCTCTCTGGCGTTCGGCTCTTCATTCTCTATCCTTGTACGCCTGGGTGCCATGAGATCTTCGGTTGCCGGTGGTATCATTGGCGTTCTTGGCACTGCCTGTCCACCACGGATTCATTCCTGTGGCCTCGCCACCACCTCCTGTTAGACTTCTGCTGTGCCGCTTTCTCTGGCGTTCCTGTGATGCCACTGCAAGCGAGTTTGAAACTCATGGGCTTCCTGGTTCTCGCCCTTGTCAGCTGTCACAGTGACTCCCCGAGCTTACATCTGCAAATCTCTCTCTATTCTCCTGGATATATGTCTTTTTACATACTCACCCCAGTATCTCGGATGTCATGATTTCAAGGGATATGACCCTTTTCAACAGGATAATGATATCCATTCGTAGTTTCTTCATCCAAGTCATGATAGTACATGTCTTCTTGTGTTGTAATACATCCCATATAGGCCATAGTGTGTTTAGTCTGAGGGAGTTCATCACAGAAATGGGAGTCCTTGTCACCAAAGAGGTAGTCTCTCCCGGTGAGGTCCCATTTGTCTCTACCTCTAAGAAGTGTATTTCTAAGCAGGCTCACTTCCATAGCCTTACCAGGGCAGGCTCCCCCTTCGTTAGAAGGGACAAATTGCCTTGATGGTACACAGGGCGTACAACTATTCATTCAGCAACAGTACCTATGGATCCTGAAATGGCTCCTCTGTTTGTAAGACTATACCGGTTGCCTCTCATGTCAATGGAGTTAATCACAGATATTATCAGAAATCCTGAACCCTGATGCGTTATTCATCCTATCCACAGTACCTTTAACAACCCAGTACTGGGGTTCCTAAATTAAAATTGATAATGGAGGCTATGGCCCTCATTTTGAGTGTGCCGGTGTTATGCTTGCTTTATGCTTGATCCAAAATGGCGCGGGTGCGCAATGCATTCTGGGAGCGCTCGGAGCCATGTTGGATATTTACTTCATACCGCAGTGAAACGCTGCATACATTTTGCTGAGTGTTAGATTCACAGTGCTGAGACAAACATGCTTTTCCAAACTTGGTATGCGGTCAAGGCCATTTCTGCTGGGAAAGTTAACATTGTTATGGTTTGCTACTGTTCTCTGTGGAGCGTGTTTTTAGAGAAGGGAGGCACTGCGCTTCTTGGGGGGAGCTCTCGATTGATCCAGCTGGCAACCGACGGCTGTTCCTCAACTGCGCAAATGCAATTTCCAGAATGTTCGAGAAATAACTCCCCTTTGTGGAGTGTGTATATATGCGGAAGCCCGGAGGGGGTCAGGTGAGACTTCAGTCAGAGAAGGACGTTTACGTCTGGCCTTCCTGTGAGCTGTGGTACTCTCGGCCTGGCTGTTCCCGTGGTCTTCCAGCCACTTCTGGACGAGATGAGGAATTCTGTTACGCTCACGGTGATGTATTTCTTTTTGACTTCTTTGCTTTTTCTGTGATCTATGTCCTTATTATTTTTAGGAGTTATTTCTATGTACTTGTAATCTTTGAATAAATAGCCGTAAAAAGTCGATTATCTTCTAAAGAGTGTGTGGCTGTGAGTTATTGTGTCTGTCTGTTTATGGGTTGAAGTATTTGCTCTATTATTGTATTGGTGATTTATGGTTGTTCCGTGCACTTTTTGGGAAAGAGCAATACAGCCGGTCTGGTAAAAATGCTGGTAAAACAGCCGGTAGTACCGGATCTGCCATTTTCCCAGACCGGCACACTCAAAGTTTGCCAGTAGGGGCAATGAACTACCAGCGGACCAGACCTGCCTGCAGTTCAGGCCACTACTGGCAAAGAAATGTCCCTTTTACCTGCAATGCTACTACCGGTGCTGGTGATGGGGGCAAGCTGATTCCATGGAGTCCCATAAGACTCCATGGAATGAGAACTTACCTCCATTGCCGGCACCCATAATATCCCAGGAACATTGGGATATTGGGCACTGGTAACGGTAAGGTGAGTTTGCCGGTAACCCACTGGTAGCACCAGTGGGTTACCAGCAAATTCATAATGAGGAATGAATTGAGGGAGTTGAATAAATGGGTCCACATGTCAAGGTGGCCTCTTCCCTATATTGACCAAGGACTGACTCAGATCAAAGGTATACTCCGTCCTTGACAAACAGTTATTGGAAAGTACCCGTGAATAGGAAAGACCAGTATAAGTTTGCCTTTACCTTCAGGCAGCAACAATATACTTGGACCCATACGTCCTTTCGGATACATTAATTCAGAATATGAGTTCAACATTTTCCTTCACAAGGCCATACCTGATTGCGCGAAGGCAGACACTTGGTCTGGCAGAAATCATATATGCTCTTGCCCAGTTGCAAAAATCTGATGCAAAACTATCTTTCCAGAAAGTACAATGATGTAAAACCAGAGTTAACTTTCTGGGACATGAAATCACAGCTGGGGGTCTCAATTCCCAGAAAATAAACTTAGCGTTTTACTCAATTTATAGAACCCCACAACTCTTTGTGAGTTACAAAGCCTCCTTGGACTAACTAATTACAGCCAACAATTCATTGAGAATTATGCAAAGATCTCTCTTCCTTTGGTACATTTATTGCATGCCAGGGCGAAGTGGGAGTGAAATAAAGCACAATCTGAGGCAGTAAAGCAATTTAAAAGAAGCATGTTGCAAGCTCTGTGTTTGGCTTACCCTATCAAGAATAATGTGATTTTCTTAGAGACTCTCTGATACTTGTTTGACGGCAGTGTTACTTATACCAAAAGGATGACAAAGTCAAAAAAGTAATCGCTTATGCAAGATAAACATGATCCACTGTAGTTGAAAAAATTAACAATTGCAGAAAGCACTTCTGGCAATGGTGTGGGCATTGAAAAACGATCACCATTTTATCCAGGGTCGCCCACTGTACCGAAAAGGCGAACAGCATTTGGTGGGCACTTCTGACCTGGCATAGAAGAACTTTCAGCAATTGATGTTTAAAATCATAATGAGAGTGTAGCTTTGTAAAATGTGCAAATGGCATGCAGGTGACCATCAACATTAGCACCTACATAGTGATGAGTGCCCAGCATGCAATTTTCAACTTTTTCATAACAGAGTGCAAAAGTAAAGAGTAAAAACGGACAAAAAAAGCCTTTAGTCTTTTGTTTTAGATTCCATTTTGTAAAAATGGAAATTCCACCTGCAAATTACTTTGCATTTTGCCTGCTTTTAACAGGTACTAAAAAGCAGGGTGATTCCAAGAGAATGGATTACTTTTACTCCTGCAGGAAAATCTCATGCAGGCATAAAACGAGGTGCATTTGGGAGACGGAGGAGGGAATAACTGCAGAAAAGTTAATTCTTCTTCATGCCCCTTCTCAGCCGTCAAAGGGAAAGAAAATGTTCCAGAGAGGCAAGCCAAGGGATAAAAGCTTTACACTTGGCTTTTATGCCTTGGTTTCCCGCTCTGCCCCTTACACAAATTGTTAATGTCCACATAGGAAACGGAAGGAAGGTGTGTTTTTGAAAATACCCCTAAATGCATCCCAGCCTGCCTGAATATTAGGTGAAATATATTTGCATTGTGCAGGTCATTGGAAGTTTCAAATGTCTAAACTTGTTAAATAGAGTTCTGTATGGATGTATACCTGTATCCAATACATTATTTTCATATGGCCTCATGTCATGTGTCCCGCGATGAGGTGATACTTTTGAAAGAATACCAAAATGCTTTTTTGTGAGACAGAGCATGGCAGAAAAACGATTTATGGGCTGGGAATGTCTCTAATGTACTTCTTGGATTCTGTCAATGCAGAGCTTTCCTGTGGAGGTCATGTTTGGGCAAAATAAGAAGAGCCCAATAGCTCAAACGTTGGCAGAACTACATGTTTGTGTTGAAGAACACTGTCTTGAGGACAAAAGTGTAATAACTCATAACAATATGGAGGCATGCCTGGCATCTCTGCACAAAGTATATGCTATAAACACTTGTCTCAGGGGGATACCCACAGTTTATGTGGATGGGTGTTCCTACCATTATATTAAATACAGAGAGAGGAAATTGGTTGCTGGCATTGGGAACATGTGGGTGAATGATATTACCAAACACTCTGCTGGTTGCATAATAGACCCCTGAAGAAGTCAGGTGACAAAACTGAAGGCACGTTATCAAGCTGTCTGCCTGCTGTAAACCATCAAAACACAGAACTCGCGATTATCCCCAACTCTGATTATGGGCGAAAGGGGTTTGTGGAACACATTCATCATCCAACATTTCATGAAAAATGATGCTTGCATGCATCCTCTCATCAATCAACCATGCAACTGACATCACCAACCTCATCAACGAACATGACTTTGATGCCATCTTCATTACTGAGACCTGAATGACATCCACCTCCACCCTTCCACCCACATCCTAGATGTCCTCACCCCCAACTGCCACAAAATTCTACGAGAACATCCAAAGATCGGGGATGGCATTGCCAACTTTCACAAGACATCATGGTAATGCTCCCAACTGGACGTCGCCACCACTGGCTCTTTCAAAAACCTATCCTGACACTTCCTGCTCTCCCCAACAGACACAGTCACTTTTCCTCTCATGTACAGACCACTCAAGCCCAAACCTCCTTCATCGAAGACTTCGCAGACTTGGTTACCACTATGTTTCGAAAGCATGCCAACAACCTCTTCCTCAGCAACTTCAACATCCTTAGCAACCCAGCAACCAAGTCAATTAAGAAAGTTATCCACTGTCTACTTGACACACTGAACCTCGCACAGCACATGAAAGAACCAACTAACAGGAACAGTTTTATCCTCAACCTCATCATCAACACACTGCCCACACTCCATCACAGCTCTCCTAGTCTGCTCAACTCATCAGACCATCTGGCAATCCTGTTTGAAATCAGTCATGCCACACCTCTCAAGCAAGGCCATTGCAAACCAAGTAATCAACCCTTCAAATTCTTCAAGAAGTTTCCAGTGGAGTCTCTCACAGTAGACCTCACCAAACCATAGCTGATGTACCACTGATGAACCAGGATTACAACTCGCTTCTCCAAGAACTGAATACTACCCTCATACCCCAGTGAAACAGGACATGCTGAAGCCTAAACCTTCAGCACCTTGGTACACTCAAGGACTCGCCCTCAACAAATGAACCATCAGGAAACAAGAAAAGAATTAGCATAAATCCTGCAGTGCATCCAACCTCACCCTGCTCACGGAACTCCATGTTAGACACAGGTGATTCATCAACACTACCAAGGCCAACTACTACCAAATCACCATGGTCAAGGCCAACAATTAAAGAAGAGCCCTCTTCAAAGACATCAAGCACTGCATCAACCCTCTACCTGACACACTTGTAGCGCACTCCACCCTGATCAACTCTTTCTTCGTAAACAAGATCAACATGATCTGCCAACACATAGAGACCAACACCACAACTGACAGCACACTACACATCCCATCTTGCAAAACCACATCTACCTGGACAACTTTCAAGACACTAACTATGGAAGACCCCACTGCCACCTTAGCATCCTGCAAGGCTACATCACCTGCGTACGACATCCTGCCTGCCTCTCTACTCAAGACCCTTCCAACAGAAGCACTGATCCCTTACCCGATGTACCGGTTTATTGAGAAGCCACCCTCAACACGGGGAGTTCCTTCCCTAGCCACTCAAGTGGTTATTCAACAAACTTTTGAACAGATTCTTTCTTAGCCCTATCCCAGACACACATCATGCCCCTTAGATCCCGCTCCCCTGAGCTAACAATGAGCCAAGAACCAGGCCGGTATACGGTAAATATATTAATATTTATTGAAATTAACAGTAATAGAAATTAGCATGAAAATATTGAAGACACCACTTTATCCGTGGCCCAAGACAATCCACTTCTCCCAGCATAAGTAAATCACAAAAGTGAGTTAAAAAGAATACAATCATAATTGTACACCTGCTGCAGATTTTACTTTACAAAGTAATCACACTGATCAGTAGTATAATGTTGCCTAAACTTTTGACTTAAAACAAACACAGGGTGATATATTGCTTTGTTTTTCAGACCTTCCTCTTGATTTAGTCTAGGTTGGGAAGCCAGACAGAAAAATTTGGATGGTTTGGGGAATTTTGGAATTTAGACCCCCACCTTACTGAAAGGCTTGAGTTGCTGAAGCTGGATAAAAAGGATGGGCAGATTTAAGAAAAAAGACGCCCCTCTTCCTTAAAGAAGTCACGGTCAGCTGGACAACAAGGATTAGCCAATAAAATTATAAGCTACAGTTTTCAGCGCACATTGGGAAGTGAGCTTTGTCCATTTCTAATTTTAACAAAATTCACCCTGTAGTGTTCTGCCAAATGGGGAATTCATTAAATTAATATTTCTGGTTATATATTCTAAGGATCTACACAGTATTCCCCCCCCACTATAAAGGGAAAGAATTCAAAGCAAGCAGACACACCTCCACCTTTTGGTTTTACGTACATAACAAGCCTCTGTTTAAGGTTCAGAAAAGCCTGCAGCATCTCAGGACACTCTGCAAAGATAGGGCAGGGGTCTAGTAACTCCACTCGCAAAGATGTCTTCCCGCTCTTTACCACAGGGCCCAGTCAGCTTTGAGGTTTTCTTAGAAATGGACAGATCCACTCTCAGCAATCTCCTCTGGTGTCCCCTTACTGTTGGATGGTATGTTACAGCAGCCTTCCTGATGGTCTGTCTCTCTGTCCTCCTGTCTTTCTCCTTTTTCTGTCTCGCAGGCTTTTGTGTGTCCCGTCCCAGTGTGGTCCCCCTTATATACAGCAATGACATCACCATTTTCACAATCTTGGAAGTACCCTGCAATAATCCCTGCCACTAGGATTGGACAGTTAGCCCTCTCCCTCCTTCCAACCCAGCTTCCAAGTCAGTATTGGTTTAGGGGTCTGGAGCAGCATATGGAAATTCACATTTGTAATCACCCCTTTGTTCTCCTTTCAACATTTTGGCAAAATCTAGTTATGTATCACAACTTCATAATTTTACTAGCAACTGCCATACTAAATATATTTTCTGATTAAGCTAATCACGGAGAATTAGATAAGACGACCACCATATCCGTAGGATGTAGCATTGCCGTGTGGCACATTTCTGCCGTTTCCATAAAAAGCACAACATTTATGAAGATGTAAGTTATTAAGCATATCCCTAATTTCATTTTCCACCCTCTCACCAACTCTCATATTTGGAAAATGTTCAGATCAGCCAGAAACCTAGTTTAACTTCCCATTACAGTTCCCAGTGTCACAGGCATTTTATATCCCCAAAATTGCCTGGAAATTACTTAAAGGATTGTACAAACAACGAACTCAATCCACATTATGGTTTCTGAGAAAAAAAGGCCTAAATGATAATAGTCCTTTTAATTTAATTGTGAATGAACATGTGGGACAAATGGCAGTTTCTGCCTTCCGACCATTTGTTTTCACTGGGTCAGCCTGTGATCAGAGTTTTTTTTATGAGTCTCTCTGAAGTTGGTTGTTTGCTCTTTAAAGTGAGTCCCCCATTTTCACACACATTAGTTGTGCTCCAGCCAAGGGTGATTTTCTCCTTGAAGTCCCTTCTTTCATAGCCAGCAGGCGTGGAGAACATTGAACGTTGATGCCTTTAGCAGTACTTTTTTTATTGTGGGTGGTCATTAGATGGGAAATATGACATCCAGGCTGGAAGTGGGAGTTTTCCTTTGTGAAGTTTTGCCAACAGCCAATAACAGGGTCTGCCTTGGGCTGACATTTTCCATGCAGACAAAGTGGCTCTTCAAATGTCATTGGAGCTTTGTAGGTGAAACATAACCCACACATAATGTTCTATTTTCCTGACATTCTGTGAGTAGTGATAGTTTTTTTCAATTTTATTTTTTCCAAACAGTTATTCTTTGCATACATATGTACAGGTCATCTCTGCACAAAGTATATGCTATAAACACTTGTCTCAGGGGGATACCCACAGTTTATGTGGATGGGTGTTCCTACCATTATATTAAATACAGAGAGAGGAAATTGGTTGCTGGCATTGGGAACATGTGGGTGAATGATATTACCAAACACTCTGCTGGTTGCATAATAGACCCCTGAAGAAGTCAGGTGACAAAACTGAAGGCACGTTATCAAGCTGTCTGCCTGCTGTAAACCATCAAAACACAGAACTCGCGATTATCCCCAACTCTGATTATGGGCGAAAGGGGTTTGTGGAACACATTCATCATCCAACATTTCATGAAAAATGATGCTTGCATGCATCCTCTCATCAATCAACCATGCAACTGACATCACCAACCTCATCAACGAACATGACTTTGATGCCATCTTCATTACTGAGACCTGAATGACATCCACCTCCACCCTTCCACCCACATCCTAGATGTCCTCACCCCCAACTGCCACAAAATTCTACGAGAACATCCAAAGATCGGGGATGGCATTGCCAACTTTCACAAGACATCATGGTAATGCTCCCAACTGGACGTCGCCACCACTGGCTCTTTCAAAAACCTATCCTGACACTTCCTGCTCTCCCCAACAGACACAGTCACTTTTCCTCTCATGTACAGACCACTCAAGCCCAAACCTCCTTCATCGAAGACTTCGCAGACTTGGTTACCACTATGTTTCGAAAGCATGCCAACAACCTCTTCCTCAGCAACTTCAACATCCTTAGCAACCCAGCAACCAAGTCAATTAAGAAAGTTATCCACTGTCTACTTGACACACTGAACCTCGCACAGCACATGAAAGAACCAACTAACAGGAACAGTTTTATCCTCAACCTCATCATCAACACACTGCCCACACTCCATCACAGCTCTCCTAGTCTGCTCAACTCATCAGACCATCTGGCAATCCTGTTTGAAATCAGTCATGCCACACCTCTCAAGCAAGGCCATTGCAAACCAAGTAATCAACCCTTCAAATTCTTCAAGAAGTTTCCAGTGGAGTCTCTCACAGTAGACCTCACCAAACCATAGCTGATGTACCACTGATGAACCAGGATTACAACTCGCTTCTCCAAGAACTGAATACTACCCTCATACCCCAGTGAAACAGGACATGCTGAAGCCTAAACCTTCAGCACCTTGGTACACTCAAGGACTCGCCCTCAACAAATGAACCATCAGGAAACAAGAAAAGAATTAGCATAAATCCTGCAGTGCATCCAACCTCACCCTGCTCACGGAACTCCATGTTAGACACAGGTGATTCATCAACACTACCAAGGCCAACTACTACCAAATCACCATGGTCAAGGCCAACAATTAAAGAAGAGCCCTCTTCAAAGACATCAAGCACTGCATCAACCCTCTACCTGACACACTTGTAGCGCACTCCACCCTGATCAACTCTTTCTTCGTAAACAAGATCAACATGATCCGCCAACACATAGAGACCAACACCACAACTGACAGCACACTACACATCCCATCTTGCAAAACCACATCTACCTGGACAACTTTCAAGACACTAACTATGGAAGACCCCACTGCCACCTTAGCATCCTGCAAGGCTACATCACCTGCGTACGACATCCTGCCTGCCTCTCTACTCAAGACCCTTCCAACAGAAGCACTGATCCCTTACCCGATGTACCGGTTTATTGAGAAGCCACCCTCAACACGGGGAGTTCCTTCCCTAGCCACTCAAGTGGTTATTCAACAAACTTTTGAACATATTCTTTCTTAGCCCTATCCCAGACACACATCATGCCCCTTAGATCCCGCTCCCCTGAGCTAACAATGAGCCAAGAACCAGGCCGGTATACGGTAAATATATTAATATTTATTGAAATTAACAGTAATAGAAATTAGCATGAAAATATTGAAGACACCACTTTATCCGTGGCCCAAGACAATCCACTTCTCCCAGCATAAGTAAATCACAAAAGTGAGTTAAAAAGAATGCAATCATAATTGTACACCTGCTGCAGATTTTACTTTACAAAGTAATCACACTGATCAGTAGTATAATGTTGCCTAAACTTTTGACTTAAAACAAACACAGGGTGATATATTGCTTTGTTTTTCAGACCTTCCTCTTGATTTAGTCTAGGTTGGGAAGCCAGACAGAAAAATTTGGATGGTTTGGGGAATTTTGGAATTTAGACCCCCACCTTACTGAAAGGCTTGAGTTGCTGAAGCTGGATAAAAAGGATGGGCAGATTTAAGAAAAAAGACGCCCCTCTTCCTTAAAGAAGTCACGGTCAGCTGGACAACAAGGATTAGCCAATAAAATTATAAGCTACAGTTTTCAGCGCACATTGGGAAGTGAGCTTTGTCCATTTCTAATTTTAACAAAATTCACCCTGTAGTGTTCTGCCAAATGGGGAATTCATTAAATTAATATTTCTGGTTATATATTCTAAGGATCTACACAGTATTCCCCCCCCCACTATAAAGGGAAAGAATTCAAAGCAAGCAGACACACCTCCACCTTTTGGTTTTACGTACATAACAAGCCTCTGTTTAAGGTTCAGAAAAGCCTGCAGCATCTCAGGACACTCTGCAAAGATAGGGCAGGGGTCTAGTAACTCCACTCGCAAAGATGTCTTCCCGCTCTTTACCACAGGGCCCAGTCAGCTTTGAGGTTTTCTTAGAAATGGACAGATCCACTCTCAGCAATCTCCTCTGGTGTCCCCTTACTGTTGGATGGTATGTTACAGCAGCCTTCCTGATGGTCTGTCTCTCTGTCCTCCTGTCTTTCTCCTTTTTCTGTCTCGCAGGCTTTTGTGTGTCCCGTCCCAGTGTGGTCCCCCTTATATACAGCAATGACATCACCATTTTCACAATCTTGGAAGTACCCTGCAATAATCCCTGCCACTAGGATTGGACAGTTAGCCCTCTCCCTCCTTCCAACCCAGCTTCCAAGTCAGTATTGGTTTAGGGGTCTGGAGCAGCATATGGAAATTCACATTTGTAATCACCCCTTTGTTCTCCTTTCAACATTTTGGCAAAATCTAGTTATGTATCACAACTTCATAATTTTACTAGCAACTGCCATACTAAATATATTTTCTGATTAAGCTAATCACGGAGAATTAGATAAGACGACCACCATATCCGTAGGATGTAGCATTGCCGTGTGGCACATTTCTGCCGTTTCCATAAAAAGCACAACATTTATGAAGATGTAAGTTATTAAGCATATCCCTAATTTCATTTTCCACCCTCTCACCAACTCTCATATTTGGAAAATGTTCAGATCAGCCAGAAACCTAGTTTAACTTCCCATTACAGTTCCCAGTGTCACAGGCATTTTATATCCCCAAAATTGCCTGGAAATTACTTAAAGGATTGTACAAACAACGAACTCAATCCACATTATGGTTTCTGAGAAAAAAAGGCCTAAATGATAATAGTCCTTTTAATTTAATTGTGAATGAACATGTGGGACAAATGGCAGTTTCTGCCTTCCGACCATTTGTTTTCACTGGGTCAGCCTGTGATCAGAGTTTTTTTTATGAGTCTCTCTGAAGTTGGTTGTTTGCTCTTTAAAGTGAGTCCCCCATTTTCACACACATTAGTTGTGCTCCAGCCAAGGGTGATTTTCTCCTTGAAGTCCCTTCTTTCATAGCCAGCAGGCGTGGAGAACATTGAATGTTGATGCCTTTAGCAGTACTTTTTTTATTGTGGGTGGTCATTAGATGGGAAATATGACATCCAGGCTGGAAGTGGGAGTTTTCCTTTGTGAAGTTTTGCCAACAGCCAATAACAGGGTCTGCCTTGGGCTGACATTTTCCATGCAGACAAAGTGGCTCTTCAAATGTCATTGGAGCTTTGTAGGTGAAACATAACCCACACATAATGTTCTGTTTTCCTGACATTCTGTGAGTAGTGATAGTTTTTTTCAATTTTATTTTTTCCAAACAGTTATTCTTTGCATACATATGTACAGGTCATTTTGGTTTTCAATGTTTAAAAATCCTGATTTCCATGTGACAGGAATCTTTGATTCCTCTTTCTTTTGTAAATTGAAATGCTGTTTGTTCATTGTAATGATAGTTAGGCCCCTTTCCACATGGCTCTTTAACTTTACTTGAAAAACAAAAACAAAATCCAGGCCGTTTTTTGTTTCAGTGTTTAAAATCTCACTTTTCATGTTAAAGGGACTTCTGTTTGGGGCCTTTAAATGCACCCCACACTGACAATCGTTAACAGCTCCCTAACTCGGGTGACCTTCCCCTCGACCTTCAAGACTGGACAAATCCTCCTGCTTCATAAGAAACCAACACTGGACCCTGACGAGTTCAGAAAATACTGCCCCTTCACGCATCTTCCCTTCCTAGGTAAGGCCCTTGAGAAAGCAGAAGTCATGCAACTCCTCCAACACACTGAAGCCAATAACCTCCTTCTGTCCTACCAATCTGCTTCAGAAACCAGATGCAGCCCAGAAATGGCTTCCATCTCGGTGATTGACGATGCCCTTAAAATCCTCAATTGTGCCCACCCTTGCCTCCTAGTTCTCCTTGACTTCAAAGCAGCATTTGCCACAGTAGACAACCAGATACTCACAGACAATCCACTTCGCCGCTTGGAGATCAGCAAGATCATCCTCAACTGGTTCAAATACTACCTCACGAATAGCCAGCAGTTTGTACAAATTGATTCTTCCAGATCACCAACTCTACCCATCACCCACAAGAATCCATACTGTCCCCTGTGATCTTCAATCATTACGTGGAACCGCTCTGAGCTCTCCTCACTCCACACAACATCCACATTTACCAATACGCAGATGATACGCAGATCTACCTCAGCATAGCCTACATCAAAGACGTCCACAGGTCAAGGCCTGCCTTACATTGATCCAGTCCTGGATGTCTATCCTGGATGCCCAGTGCTTGCCTGCAACTCAACCCCTCCAAGACTGAATTCCTACTGCCGACCAACTATACCAAACACCCTGACAACCAGACCTGGCTATCTGCTCTGAATCTCAAGGGATTCACACCCCAGCTAGAAAATGTGCTGAGCCTCTGTGGTTCAACATCGACATACAACTCACGTTCAAACAGCACATAGCAAGGAAGATACAAACGGCGTAGTGCCAGCTTTCTCTCCTGTTGAAAATCAAGCCTTCATCCCAGAAAACAACTTCAGATCCGCTGTACAAGAACTCGTCCTCTCCCACCTGAACGGTGGCAATGCCCTTTTGGATGGCCTTCCAGCGACTAACCTGGCATGCATGAAATGTGTTCTTCATGCTGCAGCAATACTCATTAAAGGACTCCGCAAATCTACCACATCACTGGAATTGTTTGTTTATGTAGCTCTTACAAGTGTGCCATACTGTTCCCACTCTTAAACACATAAAGCAATCAAAGTAAGTAACCTCAAATTGTACATTCACTAGGCCACATCCACTTTCTACACTGCCACACATTGATTTTCACTATCTGCATGCCAGCACTAATATCAGATGCTAATGCCAGCTCTGTTAGATAAAGCATGGGCCTATAGAAAGTATACCATGCTTTCTGTATATGTTCCCCTCTTTATTGGATGTGTCTTGTAGGGTATCCATTCCGGCCTATAGATATAATTCCCTAAAGATGTTTCTGTATTGGGGACTGGGCATGCTCAGGCTGAGACCCAGCCCCTCCTCATCAAAAATTCTCCAGAACCAAGAAGCAAAAGAGTCCTTAACACCCATTTGAGTGGCTGATGTTGCAGACATTCTATCCTCACATCTAAAAACGTAAGATGTCCGACTGAGTATGTTTGGTGAATGGTTACAAACATTTTTATGTTAGGGTGAGTGTTGTGTACAATGATGTGAGCATGAAACCATGTGTCTGTTATCTATTTACTGATTCACACATGGATCCCTTTTTTCACAATCTTGTTTATCAAATATAGAGATCTCTGATCATTGTTATATTTCCAAAATGCTCTGTGATTTACTGCAAAGCAGTCAGGAACACTCACAGCAGCGATTTGTCCCATTTCTTTGTCTGATAGAGGTATTTTGACAGTGTACAGTCGAAGTGTGCCAGACTTTCCACCTTGGAATAATAACCTTCTATCAAAAAAATAATTCATGTGGTTAGTCTAGTGTTACTCTTTTTGAAAAACAAGTGAGGTGGTTAGAACAGAACGCCTGCAACACAGAGCCAGTGGTCAGTGGGCCCTCAGACCGCTGCATGCTGGTCACACCACAGTGTGCCAATACGGGCAATTTGAAACTGCATTGAGGCAGATCAAGTGACAGAAGAGCCAATTACTTGGGCATCGACAGCTGTGTTTTCACATTAGATTTCTTCTGTGAAGTACTTGAATCACAATGTAATGAAACCATCTTCATTTGTTTAACAACAATTTATTGATATTGAGGAGAGTTTTGTTGCCTGATACACAAGGTTAGTTTGGGAGTGATGTGTGCCAATCAGGGAGGCGCATTTTACGGTTTTGCCCTGGGCACCAAGTTGGCTAGAAAGCACCCTGGTTGGAGGGCTCTGCTTCGAGGGGGAAGTCACAAGTCACAGCGTTGCTCAAGATACTTTGCACATCACCCGGGGTCCTGGTTCGTTGCTGGGCCTCGAGGTAGGTGGCTGCTAAGGAATTTGCCTGCCTTTGGGACGGTTGAACAGACAGGACAATGGTGCACTGTTAGGACGTCATTTGAAAACCCCTCTCTGCTACTGTCACTTAAAAAGCCCGTGTGAGATGTCATTTAGTATCATTTGTTAAGATAGTTACATGAAATATTTCACAGACTTCTGGTTCTACGGTCACTTTATTCTAGTTAATCTGTCTTTTTATTTTAATCTATTCTGGAGTGTGTACCCGGTATCGGTTTGTATCTGGTCTCCCTGATTGTTTCAGGGTCCAGTTTTCTCTGGTCAGCCAGACAGACGGCGCTCTGTTTTACTGTTTATGCTAGTGCCAGGAGAAATTAAATTGTTTAAGCCGCTGGCACGGCATCAAGAGAAGTGAACTCGGGGTACTCTGTCAAATTGTCAGGGCGCCGGTGTACGGTTTAGTGTCGGGGAAGAAAAAACGAATGTGTGAATTCTTGGTGTTATTATCTAAATACTGAAGAGGTTTGAAAAGAGAAGGTTGCTTTCACAAGCCTGCATGTTTCTGCCTTCCGAAGGGCTGTCACTGAAACGAAATCCTGAGTGCCATGGGCCGTGGCTCCTGCCGCATGGCTCCCTGTGACTAATCTCCAAGCCTGCTCTTTTCCTCCAGCACGTTTGTCCCCGTTTCCCCTTTTTGTGCTTACTAATATATATCCTAAGCAGCCTGGCAGAAGACAAATTATAACAATGAGCAAAGCCGAGTCACATTTAATAGGATGTATTGAATTTGCTGAAGGGTTGCCTGCAGCTAAAATGGCTTCCCTTTATGGGGATGAAGTGAATGCTTGAATAAATGGCACAATGCCACCGTAAATGCAGATACAAGAGTCTGGTCAGGTACAGGAAGCTTTGATGGAGTCACGGAGGGCCATTACATGTGGCCTGAGTCCTGCTTGCCCACCAGCCAGGCGGCAAAGCTACTCTCAAAGAATGAAAAGAATGCTCTGAATGGCCCCGGGAGGGAACTGTCAGGCAGAAGCAACACTTAAACAAATGCAGTTAGAGAGGAAATTACAGCAGAACAATGAAGAGAAATGGAAAGTTAAGCGGCAACAGGAGGTCAACATGTGTGGCACATTAAATGCTCTTGTCCCAGCACCCACAGTACCTTGATAGAATAATCGAGTCTACCTCAGCACAGCTCCACCTCTTTATATGCCCCCAGTTCCATCCCAGCTTCATCCAGCACCACCTTTGCCCCCACTTGTACCAGCTCTCACTACCCAGACAGTTCCTGACACCTATCCTCCACCGCCACCACCTCTACAGACTCCTGCATTACCTACACTGCCACAGAGCACAGGCTACACCAGCGCCGTCCTCCTGCAATGCCCTTGCTTACACCTGGAGTCTCAAACACCAACTACTCCACCAGCCAGTGACCCCTCTTCAAGCAGAATATGCCCAGCTTAAAACCATGCATATTGTCCCACTGCCTTGACTAGGGAGGAGCAATTGAGCATTAAATAGGCAATCAACAAAAGTTGTCCTCGCGCAGGTTAGCAGACCACCTGACAGACCCTCTTACAGGAGCACTACCCTTAAACGTATCAGCACTTAAACCCAGTGGTTCAGTCCTGGTAGTCCCATTTTACAGTCTTATTTCAATAGGATGGAGGAAATGAGAAGGGCCAAGACTTACATTTCATAAAAATTACATGAACCCACAAGTGAGGGGTTGAAACCAGGAGAACTTGAAGCATATGTATGTGAGACGGTCGAAGTGGAGAACCAGATGATGACGAAGAAGAGACACAGTTTGGCAGCACCCCTGCCAATCTGATAGCCCTGATGTGGGAAGTAACCTCACCCAAAAAGTATACACAGGCCACTGTCTACCAGCCATGTACCCCACAGGACATTCTAACTCTTAAATCTCAGTTCCCTAATATCCGTCTGCAACCCATAGAATTTACCTCCCACTTAAGGAACATTATAGCTATGTAGACTGCTTCAATGCCATACATGCAACAGCTTCTCGGGAGGCTTCTCTCCTCTGACCAGTTAGCCACTGTAATGCAGAATGCTCAGTGTAGGGAAGATGAGGATCTTGGGGACCTACGAGGAATAGGCTCCAACCAATCCCATGTTATCTAACCAACTAGAGGCAACAGTAAAGGAAGTATATACGCTGTAGCCACCCGTAGTGGACTGGGACCACATAACAGTCTTTCACATAAATAACTCTGAAGAAGTGGAAGAGTTCCCGGAACGGGTGAAGGATTCCTTTAAACAGTATCCAAGGCTCCCAGATCCCATTACTAACACCTGCCCCGATAAAGTAACCCAGTTTGTGGAAGGCCTCAATTCCAAAGATGCTGCTGATATCAAGACAAAATTCATGGGATGGGAGAGCTCAGGTTTTGAACGGATACTTGTGCAAACCCAGCATTATTCTAGGAAACATAGCAAGCTGAAGGAAGGAATTGGGGAGAAATTCATGCCCCTACAAGTCTAGACCCTAGAGGTGGCAGATACCCTGCAAATGGCACTCCACCAGGGGAGGAGCACGAGGAAGAGGAAGCCAATGGAGCAGATGTGCTCATTAGCACCCCGACTTTAGCAGACAAGAAGCAGAGCTCTGGCAAATATTTAGTTAAAGACCTCTACCCCAACAACATCATTATAGAGTGAATGTCTCCGGTCACACCAAAGCAGCTGGTCTTCTTTCCTCTATCCCAGCAGATACCAACCATTATTCCATCATTAGCGTATGGCATTCCCCTGCATTCAGACTCTTGGTGCCTGTTTTCCTTTTCCTTCAAAGGCTTAAAATGTAACTGTTCAAGAATGACTCCTGGGCCCATACAGGCCCCTACCGTCTTTTCTCAAATCCTACACCAAGATGTTGTTTGACATTGCCCTTCCTTGGTCGTCATTCCTAGACCAGTACATGGATGATTTGTAAGTGTGCTGAGCTCCCCTTCAGAAGGCTCTGCATTGTTGACACTGTGCACCTATTGACTGGATTGGCATACAACTGCCACAGGGTCTCTAAAGACAAGGTACAGTTTTGCAAGGAAGAAGTGAAATACCTGGGGCATACTCTTAAAGCAGGGCAAAATGTGCTTATCCTGAACGAGTAAAAGCCATTGCAGGCCTGCCACCCCCATCCACACAAAAAAGAACTAAGAGCATTCCTTGGAACCAGCGGGTACTGCCAAATATGGGTGATATATTAAGCACATTTAGTTGAGCCCTTGCAAGAGGCACTGCTGGGGGACACACGTTAGTTAATAACCTGGATTCCAAGACATCAACAGGCCTTTCAGAATGTTCAGCAGGCCCTCTGTTCTGCTCTACCCCTCGATCTGCCTGCATAACACCTCCCCTTCATCCTCTATTGCAGTGAAAGGAGCGGGTTTGCCACAGGTGTGTTGCTGCAAGAACCTGGGAAAAAGTTAAGACCACTTGCCTATTACAACCCCGCCTTAGATCCTGTTGCAGCCACCCTTTCACCATAATTTAGGGTGGTTGCTGCATCTGTGTTGTTGGTTCAGATTAGCAGGAACATTGTTTTGGATTCAGACCTGATTTGTTATGGGTGGCTCAACGTTGATGTTGTGTGTGCGGGCTAGTGTTCTGTGCGAGGTAGCGTCATGACCACGTCATGACGCTCCTCTAATAAAAGGGGCTCTGCTGGCACGCAATAGCCAGTGCAGCAGGGCCCCAGGAAGTGGCAACTCGTGTCTGTGTCTACTCATTGGGATTGAGTATTGCCACGTGTTCGTGGCCTGTCCGTGTTGGTCCAGGCTGGGTGCCCCCAAGGCCGAGACCCCCACGTGCTGGGCGTCTCGGCCTTGTTTTTTTTTTTATGCCATCCTTGGCGCATGTGGAACACACCTTTGTTCACCATATTGCCAGTTAATATGATCAATGAGCCAGGAGATTTAAAAAGCCAAGTTCTGGGAGGGAAGCTCAAGGGCTGTTCAAGAGATCCTAGGGAAAAGCTGTCAGGCTGGAGGCAAAGCTGGAGGATCTGACACAGTCTGAAAATACCCTCCCCATTCTGGTCTGTGGAGAAAGTAGGGGCTGATGCTGCTTCTTTTGTCTGCTAGATTTCTGAATCATTGAAATTGAATTTTATGGCTCCAGGGGCCTTTTCTTTTTGCTTTCTGAGATAACTAATCTTTTTAATTGAGCTGTATGGGGAAGCACACTAACCCATAGAAGTCGGCTCAATACCCATGGAACTGATTAGGCTTACGTTTGCAGCATGGTCTTATTCAATTGACACCAAATATCTTTTAAGCTTTGTTACAGCCATTAGGAGACCATGATTATTTGTAGGTATTTTTCTACCATTGGATTGCTTTTTTTTTTTTTTTTTTTTGGATTGTACAGACAAGCCCGTCCTCCAGACCCAGGCTCCAGGCATCCAGCTTTCAGTTCTCTTCTCTGTACTATTGCGGAAGACTGTAGTGAGTATGAGAGTTAGTTTAAGCAATTTTTTTAATTTCACATTGGGAAATAGGAGAGGTATTGAAAGAACGTATAGTGAAAATTGATGATACTTTTAAGGAACTTTTATGTTTTTGAGATAGTTAACAAATTTCGAGTAGAGATATGGATTGGAAAATTATAGCAGTGTTTTCCTTTATAATCCTTTTCATTTTATGAGTGTGTTATGTGTAACTGCAATAATAGTGGCAATGCTTTTCTACTACTTATTCCTCTTAATACAAAGACATACATTTTGCAGGAGAGTGTGAGAGCATTCATTTACTGTTCTTTATTGAGCATCAACTCATGAGTATTTGTGCATGTGTATTAAGTGTGGGGCATCTAGATAAAGTACTTCATATTTGTTTTCCTGTACATGTTTTGATAAGGAAGGGGTTGGTAGAAGGTTAATCAGTGAACACATAATAAAATACACACCATTAGTAAATCAGCACTATGTCGATGAGTGAGGGCAGCTAAGCCACTGCATGTGTTTATTGCCTACTCTCTCTTTTGATGCGTTGGCAGAGACTGAAGGTATCCCAACCCTAAGAAACATGTAGGGAAGTCATTCTTGATAAGTTAACATTGCAATACTGAGGGCTTTATAAATAGTTCCATCAGCTGCCCATTGGGGGCCAAACACAGTGCATTAATTTGGGAAATGAATGCTTGCGACTGTAAGCTGGCAGGGAGAAAACATTAGATCTTTGAGCTGACGTCAATAGCCTGAAGCAGCATGGCAGTTAAAAGAAACGCCATAAGTTTTGCAGTACCAAAGTGCAAATGGAATGGTGACATTGTGGGAAGACAAACTTGCGCCTAGCATGGACCATTTTGAAGCCAGACTGTTTGTCTGGTACCTGAAAGAATCATGAATTCTGTTATCCTGCTGTTATTCTTCCTGGTCCCCATGAGCCCAAAACTCTGAAAGGCAGTACTAGGGAAGGTGTTCATCTTTTGCTTGATAACACTGGCTGACCGAAGATATAGAGAGAATACCTTCATCAAGACTTGCCACCTGACTGCTCGAGAATGGAATGTCAGTGATTGCGGAGTATGTGCCCACCTACCCACTCATCACAGTGATGATTGTACACCGACCGTGATCCCAGCTTCATTAGAGCCTCTGGTTGCTACGCTACTAGCCAACCCATAATTACAACTGATAAGGAAGTGCTGAGGACGGGAAACATAGTTACGTTCCCACTTTGTATCCAGAGGGAAACAAAAGAAGGAGGGAAAGGAGGACAGGATCTGGTAGGAGCTCCCAGCATGGGCAATACAGCAGGCTGTGAGGCAATACTATATTGGGATGAAAGGGACATATATTTTCTGTGGGCAAAGGGAGTGACAAATTGTTTGGCTCAGTGGACAGACAGAATGTCTGACACCGTGTGCCTGGGAGGCAGGTTAGTCATATACAATATCATACATAATTCTGCCTCACCCTCTGATATGACATATATCTCTAGCAGAGTCCTCACTCAGAGACAGTTACATTGTAAAACATTTTTTCACATAATAGGAGCTCGTCCTTGCCACAAGACCAGGCATAGCTCTTACTGGACATTCCTGACTAAGCCTAGCCGATTGTCATACCAGGCCTGCATTTGATCTATGGAAATAATGCATACAAAGAGTTACCACAGAACCGGGCTGAAAGCTGTGCCTTGGGTCATGTTGTGCCTACCCTCATATACACCAAGGATCATCCCAACGGCGCAATGAAGAATGCTAGAGACATTGTCAACACGTATTCACGTTTGCAGGACTACCTACCATACCTCAATTTACTCTGAATCCTGTGTGATTACTTTATACTAGTTGTTAGGCAGAATCCTGTGCAGTTCCCTTGGGGACCACTGCAAGAAGATTAAGACCACATGAGTAAGCAGTAAACCCAATTGGTAGCAGTCTGTACCACCCAGATTTACCTGGTAGCTGTGGCTGAGCAGTCAGACTTCTCTCAAGAAGCTTAGGGCAGTATACAGAGGATACAAAATAGGGCCAAAAACACAGTAGAGCAAGCAACCACTGACCAAAGCTTGGTATCAAAAGTATATAATTATTTATTTAACACACACTTAATGAAATACACTGGCACTATAAATCAAAGCAAGTTCAAACACAATCAGAAAAGTATACACACCGCCCTTAAGAATTATTAGACACGTCTAAGTCAAAACACCACTATTTGTAAAAACAGGTGCGAGCACGTAACTTAGATGGCACTCCAATAATTAAGTAAAAGGGCGAGAAAAAGGCAGGTCATGAAAATAAAACAATTCCCAACACTTTTATAAGACCAAAACAAGTTAGTGAAGGCAGAGTCTACTGTAGAGCCAAAGTTCATAGGCCAGGCCCACTTTAAATGGAGCATGGTGAAATGTGCCCAAGATCACACAGTTTAGAAATGCATTCAAGTCTTTGTAAAAATGTTCAAAAGAGGTTGGGTTGATTCAGAAGGTAAAGGTGGAACAAAGTACCTTTAAAGTTGAGGAATCTCCAGTGGTGGCAGTTGTTCCTGGCAGTGGGTGCAGTTCGTGGTTTTGACCAGGGGAAGAGAAGATCTCATCGAGGAGGAAACTTGGAGTCGTTGCACTGCCCAGGGAAGAGACCAGCCGCAGAGTTTGTCGGTTAAAAGGTGCGTTCCTGTTATTCGCGGTCACAGTGGTGAAGCTTGGCTATCCGGCCGCCGGGGTGCTTGGCACGAGTGATTCGACCAAGAGACGCCCTGGAAGGCGAAATGGCAAACTGGTTGATCCCACCAGCTCAGAGGAAGAAGACTCTTTCAGCAGAAGATCTTCTCTTGTCGTCGGGAAAGTGGTGAGGTCATTGAAGCAGGGCTCCACCGGTGGTGTCGTTGCAGATGGCTCAGCTTCTCCCCTCTTCGGATTTCTTAGGTCCTGTGGCGACTTCTGAAGTTCCAGTCCCAACAGCCCTGCTTTTATGCAGAAAACCCCCATTCAACAGCCTAGCTGCCACTCATACATGCTAAGTGGTGAGACAGGCGGCTCACCACTGGGCCAATCAGAACAGAGTGCGACTTGTGTTGCTAAGGCAACACAGTCCAGGGTGCCAATTCCCCCACCCACACATCCTGTGGAACCCAGACAGAGTGGCACCAGTTGGAGGGCTTCTGTGGAGAAGCCCGCCAAAAAGTGGAACAAAGGGCCCGACCTTGGTTGGAGTTACAGAGACGGACACAAACGCCATTTTAGAAAAGAGTTCTGGTGAAAAGACCCAACCGGTGATTTTATATTAAATAAATAAACCACCGGTATCTTTAACATTGCACCAAAAAGTGGTGTGTTTAAAATCAATGGGAAAATCCCATAGGAAATATTCTGGTGGAATAACAAATTGTTCTTAAAGAACTTGAAAAATCTATTCAATTTGCAAGAAATAAGGGCGGGCCAAATCTTAGTTTGGCCGAATTTCGGGCCATAGATACTTTGTCCAATGATCCATCTATAGTAATTAAAGCGGCCATCAAAGGTAGTTTGGGATGCCAGTCTATATGATCAAGAAGTACAAAGACTGTTGGCTATTCCAGGTCATTACCTGAAAATCAGTGGAGACCCCACATTGGCAATAAAAGGAAAAATACTGGCTCCCAGTGAAAGAGCTCAATGGGAAGGTTATCCTTCCACAAAAGAGTTTGAATTCATTAATCACTCTGATGAGCGTATTCCTTTGTTCTACATAATTCCTAAAATCCATAAAAACATCAACCAACCACCTGGACACCCCATTGTATCCGGGTGTGGCTCAATTTTAGAGCCCCTGTCAAAATATATTGATTTTTTCATTAAGCCTTTGGCAATGGCAACACCAACATTCCTATTGGATTCTAGGGATGTCATCAATTTGTTGGAAGGGTTGATATTTAATTCTACCAAACAAATTCTTGTCACCCTTGACATAGAAGCACTTTACACTAACATCTCACAGGATAAAGTGTTCAACAGCCTACGAATTATGCTGGATAGGCGTCCCTTATCACATAATGTGCCAACTCAATTTTTGTATCAGGCTGCTGATTTGGTCTTGGCAAATAGTTTCTTTAAATTTAAACAAACCTTTTTTCTGCAGAGCAAGGGAACTGCAATGGGCTGTACATTTGCCCCCAACTATTATTTTCATGGCCTTATTCGAAGAAAAGAAAGTGCTACATGATAGTAATCCATTTTTTCAACAGATTAAGCTATATCGAAGATATATTGATATCATCTTATTAATTTGGGAAGGCAATGCGGATACACTTCTACAATTTGTGAATTGGCTTAATCAAATGGATGATGACTTACACTTTACTTTCAAATTTTCCACCACGAGAATCTCGTTCTTAGATCTCTCCATTTACAATGAATCGGGCCATATACAACTGGAGCTATTTAGGAAACTGACGGAAAGAAACACCACATTGCAATTTTCTAGTCAACATCCTAAAAGTCTATTACAGAATCTTCCACATGGAATGTTCGTACGGCTCTGACGTAATTGTTCAAATTTGGCTAACTTTAATAAACATGCAGAGGTCATTGAAACTAGGCTTATTGAAAGAGAGGATGCCCCAAGAACTTGGTTAGACAATCCAGAAAGCGGGTACGATATACGAATCATGAAGCACTTCTAAGTCCCAAAACTAGGACCCCAGACCAACAACAACTGGTATGTGTTTCTACTTTTTGCCAGCATAGTCAGGCGATCAAAGGTATTATCCTGAAAAATTGGAGAATTCTTAATTCGACGGGTATGAAATTGCCAAAACCACTTTTTGCCTTTAAAAAAGGAAAAGATTTGAGACAAAAATTAACCCGGGCTAACCGACTTCCACACAAATGTCACCTTATTAGGGACATTAATTTGAACCCAGTGGTAGGACACTATCCTTGTACTTCGTGTACAGCTTGTAAATATTCAAGAAAAATGACCACATTTGTGGGAGAAGGAAAAACATGGGACTTAAGGACATTTACCACTTGTAAAAGCAAAAACGTGATATATGCGGTTTAATGCCCGTGTAATAAATTCTACATAGGAAAAACCTCAAGAGAGTTGCATGTTCGTATTAACGAACACCGTTCAAAAATTCGAACCCGCAACCTTAATGCCCCTATGGTACTTCATTTTGTGGAGACTGGCCATAATGTAGAAGACCTAAGGTGGTTCTGTGTTGAGAAAATTGCCACCAGTGGACTTATTCAGATTAAGAACAAGTTGTCATACAAAGAACAACTGTGGATTTTTAACCTTAAAACATTAGATAAAGGACTTAACACGTTGGAACCTTTGGAGTTCAATTCACGTTGATACCATCCCTTCCTTGCTATGCCACTTCCCCATGGTATTTTTTTCAACATATATTATCTGGTTGTGTACACATCATGAGGGAGTTCAATTCACGTTGATACCATCCCTTCCTTGCCATGCCACACATAATATGCTTCCCCATGGTATTTTTTTTTTCTACATATCTGTTTGTGTATACATCATGAGAGGAACGCATTATAACAACAATTTTGTTTAAGCCTACATAACATCTGTTTGTGTACACATCACAAGAATAATAATTGTCTGGCCTTTGTAACGCATTATAGCAACAATTTTGTTTAAGTCTACTATGACATCCATTGGTTCAGTAATTATATCTAACACTTACCAAAACTTTCTTGCTTGCGCCTTGATAACATACAGTAATTGTGGTTCAGCACTTTGTCACTTTAATATTAATAGTGCCCCCTTTAAAAACATTATAATCATCAAAAAACTTTCCTGCATGTAATTTAACATTATACAGTAATTGCGGTTTAGCACATTGTTTCTTTAATATCAATAGTGTTCTTTCTTAACATTATCATGTACTACGTCTTGTGAACTCGCTCTGAGCTTCTAATTGGAGCCTGTTCTCACAAACGTAGTCAAATTGGAAAAGCCACATGTGCTGTTACATCCACATGGCCCCTTTAAGATTTGTTTGGCTCTGAACTACGTGACGGGCTTCCCCAGTAATCACATGACCACTGAGGGAGCCTCCTTTCACGTCACACATTTAATGTTTAAATGTAATTTGGACTCCCACGTAACGCCTCAGGAAATTTCTTGACGAGTCCTCGGTTCCGTTTTCTGCTGATGACTGATTCTGATCAGAACATGCGCCTGGCTGCATGTACGGCTATCACCAGCAGGCTGTAGTGGTAAGTACACTCATCTGTGCGATACAAATAGTGTGAGCTTATTAGGTTTATTCGAGTCACCTTAGCAGCACTCGCCCTCCGCTGTAACGTGTGTGCTCGCATTCATGTTTTGTAATTTCTGGCAGCATGTACGGCTACTTCCAGCAGGCTGCAGTTGTAAGTACACGAATCTGCATGATACAAATAGTGTGAGCCTATTAAGTTTATTCGAGTTACCTTAGTAGCACTCGCTCTCCGTTGCAACGTGTGTGCCCGCAATGACGTTTTGTTATTTACGTCAATGTGAAAGGTGGTTTTCATTGCAAATATGGATGAACGCATCCAAAAAGCAGTACAATTGAGGTCATGGACAAATGGACAATTTGTTTTCCAAACTGTGAAAAACTTTTTTAGTACAAGGGACACAACAATTACATTTGCCCAATTTAACCCACTTGAATGCGAGCATTAGTACTTATAAGTATAATTTAATATTTACAAATGCATATAGGATCCTATTATTAAACAACAGCATGACTCCAGGACATTCAACTCACCAACCTCCGACCCCTCTCTTTTGTCTTGTGCTTTCTCCTGGATAGACCCAAATGCATTCCAATTAACGCGTGCTGAGGCAACATCAACGTCGGCAATAGTTGTGCGACCACTGGAATAAATCTAGTTTTGTTTCTCGAGGTGAGTGGCGGGTCACCGACACGCAAGTGTACTTGGTTCATTTCAATGTTCTTAGGTAGCTTTTCAATTTCTGTTGTTTAACATGTCATTTCAGATTTTTTGAAACTCTGTGGAATTTCCTTGAGTCAGATTTAATGGGTCTGATCATTTAGAGCATATGACATTGGGAGTCAGGTTAGTCTGGCCCTTCGACTACTGTGTTGGGTCCCTGGTGTTTTTGGTTCTTCACATGGTGGTGGTATAATCCCACTTGAGACACAGTGGTCTGGCTTGGTTTAGGGTCCCACAAACCCTCCTTTTTAGACACTCTGGAACAACAGGGACACCTTGGGATTTGTCACAACACGGTCTCCCTAATGGTTTTTAAATATAACTAATGGTATAAACAATTGCATGTTGGTAGCTGAAGGGAGCAAGTATAGGCAGTAGATTCCTGCATATATAAATGTTGTATTTTTGTGTTTTTTATAGTGGTAATACTGTATCAAGTGGTTCTCCTGATGAAGACGTTATTCCAATTATTTTCCAAAACGTCGAAACCGCTAGAGAAGTACATCCGGGGATGAGATTTATCATTTTTTGTTGAACGTACCCACTCCGTGGAGTAGAGCACATTTCTGGTTAATGGTTGTGCTGATACACATTTGATGTGGATAAAATGAAATATTCAAGACCATGTGGGGCCAATTTATGAAATGCTACCACATATGGATTGCACTAAAAGTTTTAGTCAAAACAAGTTTTACTGTGAGTGAATGAGGTTGATTGATTTGAGTTGTAAATGATGGTTTGACTGTTGGTGAATGTTGGTTGTGTTAGGTTTTTATTATCTGGTGTATTATGCTCCCCTGCAATGTAAATGTAATTTAATGTGTGTGTATTAATTAATGATCAATTCATTTTTGAAAATAATGTATCTCAATAAAGACATTTTTGATACCTTTAAAAATAAAAAACAACCTTTTGTCTGGATATTTTCTTGATTATTTTCAATATTGTCTTCATAATTCTGTTGTTGTTTTGTGTTCTAAATTGTGAATTATGAAATATATATAGTACATTAAAATATATTACTTATTTATAAATTGGAAGGGTGTATAATTACATAATAAAATAAAACATTATGTACCATTTCTAGAGTCTTTTTTTTCCTGAAGTCCTGTTTAGGAAAGTTTAATTCAAGCCTTTCAAGTGCACATGCCATATCTAAGAGTGTAAGGTATACATTGATGCAAAAAGTATGACTTTATGATGATATATATTCTTGTGTATCTGTGTTTGCAAATAGTATTATTTTATAAAACATTTATGTGTAGATTTGGAATAATGCATATTATTATTTGAAAAAACAATCATAGCAATTTGCTTTGGAATATTTATTTCAAAGAAATATGTAGTGCATTATTACAAATAAAAGCATTGAGGTGTTTTCAAGAAGTGATTTGAAAACAGAAAGTGATAGACACTTTAAATGATCGTTATATACAATATTCATATATTTAGAAAAGTTAAATGCATAATTATAAATCAAATGGAAAATGACTGTTGACTTATTTAAGAAAGTCATACTTACTGAAAATGTCTTGGGTAGTTTTGTCCACTTAGAAAAAGGTTGTCTTACAAAACATGTCAGCTGCTGAAGTGAAGTGTTTCAAAATGGTGTACAGTTTAATTCAATTTATGACACAATCCTAAACATGCATGTCATTTTAAAAAGAAATAATTTCATGTATAAACTTTGTGTATTTTGTATTACTTTTGTTTCAGTGAAATATTATTTCTTATAAAAAATGCCATACTGTATCCCCATGTATATTTGAATTCTATTGATGTCATCTGCCCTGAGAGATGTCCTGAAATGTGTGCGACTGTTCGCTGACATTTCACATATTCTAAGGTGTAGAGTAAGATTGTTAAATGCAAAGTACCTATTAAAAATATTAGTAGTCAAGCGAAGTTGTGAAATTGAGGGTAAAATACGTTTTCATAATAAAAACCTATGAAACTCAGTGAAAAAACTTTGTTAAATAAACGTTGTGATTGAGTTGATCCAATAATGAACTATGACACTCAGGGGAACCCCTATGTTAAAGGGGCATTATGGTTAAGGTTCTTTAATAAAAACCTGTGAAATTCAGCGAAAATCTTTGTTTTAGGCAGTTATGGTTAGATTGTTCTAATAAAAACCTATGAAATGTAGTGAAAACACTTTATTAAAGGAACTTTATTGTTGCAAGCCAAAATATAAAAACAAAACAAATTTGACAGTTATGGTAAGCTACACAACCATACCATATGCCTCCATCATGCACTGCTCAGACTAACAACCAGGATATCAAATATGATACCACAAATGGCATCACATATAACATCACTACTATGTAACAATTCTGATTGAAAAGTTCTTAGATGGGGTTCTCCTTAGGGCATTGGTAGCGATATATGAATGGTGATAATTAGGCCTTTGATGAACTGCTCCATGTATCAAAACATTTACTTATTGAAAGAGAAATGTTCTACTGAAGTTCTGCTGTTAATCGAGAAATCTTAAAATACATAAACATACGCAAATCCTGCAGCATGGACTATAGCAGTAGAATATTCCTAATCTTGTATAGTTAGACACTTGAATCATAAATCCAAGCCTATCAGAACCTTGACTAATGTTAAACGTGGAGTCAAGGATAAGTATAAAAGAAATACTAGACAGGTGTGGATTTACAGATTATATTTAGAGCATCAGTGCATACAAAACTGATGCACTCCCAGGCAAACGCTATACAGGGAAAGAAATACTATCAGCAGAGAATAAAACTAAGATTAGAGTCTGTCATCATGTATATAAAGTAGAGCAATTGTACTATGTGTCTGTGGCCTGCTTATTGTTCCATGTATGCACACTATCAGCTCAGGCCAAACACTAAAAAAAGTTAACAACATTGCGCAAGGTTAAGGTCTACATATATAGAGCCTTTAGAGTATTTGCAGCATTTTTTCAATGAAATATATCCGGGTCAAATCCTGTACTTAAAAAGTCTACTGTCGCTAAACAAAAACAAAATGCCAGCATATGTGATGTCATCAGTGATTTCATTGATAATACCATTTATGATATCCTGTTTGTCTCTGTGTTATGTTTGACAATTTGGCATGGGGATACAACTAAATTCAGGGGCTTCAGGTGATCTCATGGTCCATGTGATGATGATCATGAGTTAACTTTTTGCTAGGCCTACCACCATGCATGCCACTCTGTTTTGGATGGCTTGCAGTTATCTAAGCTCTTTTTTAAGGAGGCTGACATGCATGGTCTAGAGTGATTATTATTAGAATGTGAACTATATATAATGATACAATCACACTGCACATTTGTACAGAATCCTGTTTTAATACTGTTTGCACAAGGTAAGTTCAGTTTGAACCAGCTGAAAACTGTTTCCAGCTCTGCTCTTCTTCGAGGGCTGTGATATTGTGTAACATAATGCATCATTCAAATTAACAAAGAAAAACCAGCACAACAAACCAAGGTTGCATCAGGGAAAATGCCAACACATTGTCATATCAAGGTATTATGTCCCAAAACACTTGTCAAAGTAAAGGATACATTAGGCATAATCCATTTCATGTCCATCAAAGAAAACAAAAATCCTATGAAGTGGTATACAAAGAAGAAAACAAAAAAACATATATCTCAGTCAACATTCCTAATTGCAATCCTATGACATGTAGTGTGTCACATCAAAGCACACGTTTGCAATTAATTGTGTACCTTATGGTCCCTTGTGTAAAGGATCCGATCTACAACAAAAACACATTGGGGACTTTGTTCGTATGGGTTAACTGAAACCCTTAATTATCCTATAACCTCAGACAACACTGAGGTAAAACCCTGGCCACTCAAATTGAGGGGTTAGCATCTTCAAAAATAAGTCAATGAACTTCAATTAGAGTTTCAATGTATTTTTTTTTAAATTATTCTCAATGAAATTGGATACAAAAATAATTTTGCCAACAGGGCTGTTATTATACTTGAACTTTCAGCATTTAAACATGAAAAGAAAAACTCATCAAATTGCTTCATTCACTGATTAAAATGCTCACAGTGTTGATAGGTTTATACAGAGAAAGTGTTCTATTCAGACAAACATTGGTCTACAAGACAATCTCCTAATTGTATTTATAAATTGTATCAGTACATCACACTACGCGTTTCCGGGTTCGCTGACCCCTTCTTCAGGTGTTGATATTACTGGTATTCCATTACTGTCAAAAAAGACAAAAAGACAGAAATAACTAAATGATATATTCCTTAAACTGAACACCTGTGCACATATCATGGTAATGATCTCCTTTGACTAACCTCATTGGACAGAATTGATTCATCTCCTTTAAATCTCAACCGGAGAAATGTTATGACTAGATGACTCCTTTGTCTGAAAGTAATAACAGATGTTGTCTATGTGTTAATCTATATATTCAGGTATAGGTGGTAAAAAGTGAGTCAAATCAAGGTTTTAAGTAAAAATTCATGTCACATACTTGATTTAGAGGATTATATAGTCCATTTAATTGCAATCGTGAAGGATAGTCACAAGAACTGCTTATGCTGTATAGCAGATCTGGAAAGACATACATGTGGCTAAATTAAAGAAAGATTCCATGAGCAAAAATACTCACACTGGTTAATCCAGTAAAGTATCCCCTAAGCGTTTGCTTTCCCAAAGTCTTTACTAACCTTTCTGTGATTTCAAATCACCGCGTTGCGGGAACGGGAACACGGCTGCAGATACAGCCTCCCATCCCGCATCTCGGTTAAATGTACTTCCGCATTGTTTCACGTGATCGGGATACGATCAAGTGATCGCATGGCTCGACGCCGAATGTACGTATGGGTTTGTTCGTACTCGCCTGCAAATAAAGACAAGCTAATTTGAAGCAAATATGTTCGGGAAATCAAATATCCTAGTATAATATGATAATTTCACCTAATGATTTAATCATAGAGCTACGCAATTATGTGCTTACCCGACATCAGTCAGGTGATCATGTTACTTGGATGCTGCTCCTGTTTAATTTGGTAAGCGCGATGGCCAGGGTCACCATTCATGTATTAATACAGAGGTCATGATTTGTGTAAATAAATATCACTCAGCACTGTTAATTGCCATTTCCATGAGTTCTGTGAGGTGTACCCTATAGTGCATGTGTTCACCTATAGGTGTGTAAATTAACAGATCAATAAATAAATTCACTAAGTAACTAAAGAACATTCATTTAACATGTTGCCCCAAACTAAAGAGATACCTTTTCTGATTACATCTAGGATATGGATCACCAAAGTCAATACAAAAGACATAGTTTCAGCAAATGCTTTTCCCATAATGTAGAAAGATGTACCTGGAAATTAAATATAACAAGATAGGTCAAAATCATTATTGATCCCTTTAGGCTCTAAGGCAACCAATCTTTCAATCCATTCTATTTCTTTCTGTCTCAGTAACAATTTTATATCTCCTTCTCTTTTTGGACATTTCACTTGTCCAAGGATTACTAACTTCATTTGTGCTATAGTATGTTGAAATGTTTTGGAGTGTTGTGCCACTGGTGAATGAACCGAGCTGACTCGAATGTTGGAGGTATGCTCAGTCCACCTTAATTTCACTTTCCTTGATGTAAGACCCACATAGAATATGCCACACGGACATCTAATTCCATAAATCACATTACTTGAGATGCAGTTGCTTGTATTTTTAAGTAATATTCTTTTACCTGCATATGTATGGTTAATACTGGGGCCTCTAATTACATTGTGACAATGTTGACAATTATTGCATGGTAATGTCCCTTTGAACAAGTTTTGTTGAGATGAATGTTGTTGATAATCTGCTTTTACTAGGAAATCTTTAATGCGTTTGATTTTCCTATAAGCAAACTTTGGTTCTGATGCAAATAGTTGAGCCAATAAAGGATCCATTTTAAGCATTTGCCAGTTTCTTTTGATGAGTTTCTTGATTTTGTGATTCTGTTCAGAATAGGTGGTCACATATACCAAAGTTTCTGAGTCTCCTGCTGTAGCCGGCTCCACAGTTTGTGCTCTTGGAATTGTTGAAGCTTTTGACAATGCTGTGGATAGCTGATCTTGTAAATAACCTCTGTTCACAAATTTCTCTTGGAGGTTTTTTGATTGATTCTCAAATTCAAGTGGTTCCGAAATGATTCTTCTATAATGTTGAAGTTGGCTGTAAGGGAAATTTTGTATAGTGGACCTTGAATGAAAGCTGGATGCCACAAGGATACTATTTCTGTCGGTAGGTTTGTTGTATATCGTTGTGTGCAGATGATTTGTTTTGATGTACACCTCCACGTCCAGTAACTGGATGCAGCTCCTATTGACCTGAGTTGTTAATTTGATTCTTGGTACCAGTTGATTCATATATGTAGAAAATTCCGAAAAACTTTGATGGGACCCTCTCCATATCCCAATAAAATTGTCAATATATCGAAAGAAACATCTCAGATGATCCTGATATTCCACTTGGTTCCATACAAATGTTTGTTCCAAATATGCCATGTAGGTGTTAGAATATCCAGGTGCCATGATGGCACCCATGGACATGCCTGATATTTGTATAAAATATCTGTCTTCAAATCGAAAAAAGTTGTTATTCAGAACAATTTTCAGTAAACTCAATATGCATAGGTTATTAGCACTACAGTCCTGAGAAGATAGTAACAGCCACTCCATTGCTTCTAAGCCTGATTCGTGTGTGATGTTTGTATATAAGCTACAGACATCCATGATGAACATGATGTCAGTTGTTTCCTCAAAATCAAGATCTTTAATCTTCAATAGAAAATCTGTGGTATCTTTAAGATATGTCGCTGTTCTGTGTATAAGTGGTTGAATTGCTTTGTCTATATATTGTGCATGTGGTTTGAGGAGACTGTCAGTTGCTGCTATTATTGACCTTCCAGGGGGATCAGATAAACTCTTGTGGACTTTGGGTAATATATACAGAACTGGCATCACCGGGTGATGTTTGCTCAAAAAAGATTTAGTTTTTTCAGAAATCCACTCATGTGCTTCTGCTTCATCCAAAAATGAGTTGATGAGTGCTCTCACTCTTTCTGTGGGGTCAGACAGTACTTCTAAGTAAGTGTCTCGATCTCGTAATTGACATTCTACTTCAGCTTTGTACTTGATTCGATCCATTATAACCAGGGCTACGCCCTTATCTGCTGGCTTCAGTATTATGTCCCCATTTTGCCATAATTTGGCCAGTACTTTTTTCATGTTTCGAAAAGTTACCCCTGTTGTTCTTTCTTTTAAACAATATAGCCTTGAAGACTCTTAAAGTTTATTTCTGCAACACTTTTAATATGTGATTCTGTACTTGAGGTAAGAACAAACTCTTAGGTGGGATCTCCAAGTATCTGGTTAGTCTGAAAAAATCTATGTTTTCTTTTAAGAGACTACTGATGTATGTGGGGACAAAGGACAAACCCTTTTGTAATGTCTTCAGTTCCAATGGATTCAATTGATATGTTGAGATGTTAATTACTAAGTTTTCCTTTGTAACTGAAACCCTTGTCATGAATAATGCAAACCGTGTAACATAATGCCCCAACATAACGAAACAATATATATATAATGGCATGCTTAGCCTGAATTATGTAAGGTCACTCACCTAAGTGGTTGAAAATGAGGTACATTCCCTCCTCTCCTGTGTGCAGAAAAAAAATATATATATAAATATATATATATATATATATATATATATATATATATATATATATATATATATATATATATAAGCAAACAAAGACTGCAGAGTCTTGTTTCTTTGAAAGCTGCACTCCCATCAAATAACGAAATCCAAAAGTGTCCAGCAGTAGTTGCTTGCTCAAAAATTCAATCGTGGGGAAACAGCAAACGACTGCACAGCAAAAATTTGCATTAAAAATTAAAGTTTTATTTAAGAAATATTGCAGTAAAAAACGGCTTCCCAGTGGCAAGGAGGCTAACTAACGCATTTCGCGACACTCATGTGGCTTGTTCACAGGAGCAAACACCAGATCCAGAAATCCGTCCAAGCCTAACATTTCATCTGAAGACTGTTAACTGTATCCAATCCTCCTACCTATTGGCTTTGAGGGGACATTGTAGAAAATTATACAACATTACCTCTCTAGCCTCGCATTTGCAGCATTGCAGTTATCTATTATCCAAATGTACGATAACCGCCGTTTAGTTCAAAAAGGTCCCGTCATCGTTTGTTTCCCATCGGTGAAAGGAAAGGGAAAAATTGAACAAATAGACAACCTTGTAAGTATTGTGGCTCCAATTCCCTACTCCCCTATTTTCTAGTTCCTGTACCTAGTGCACTATCTTATCTCTATACCCCACCAAACCTAATCCACTTCAGGACGGATCATACCTGAGTGACAGCCTTTTGGCAATGATATCTGGGCTCGTAAGTCACTTCTGCTGTTACCTAGGCAATATAAGCCATACGGCCTCTTGCACGTTATTGGGAAATACTGATTAGTGTAACAGCATGTCCACCATCTTGGTTGGGCTTGCTGTTATGTTGCCACTAAGCGTGTCATGATAAGGTGCTAAAATTCGATATAGTTACAATCACTTGCCTGATTGGCAAAAACGAACAAGCATCCTAAGCAAGCAGGAATATATTAAAATACATATACTGTATAACATTTTCCTTTCACAATTGTTCACCTTCTCCCTACCCAAGCGTAGGCCTTTCGGTGCTGAAATCTCAGCTAGTAAGCGGCTTGTGCCGTTACCAAGGCAATGTAGGGCTTGCGGTCTCTCGCACATTCATGGGACAGCTAGTTGTGTCCCTGCCTATCCGCATTCTTGGTTGGGCTGGGTGCTAAATTACGGCATTGCAAGTATGTGGTGGATGTGATTGAATTTGCCTATTTTACAATATCATATATGCCTGTAGGAACTGGTAGTATACATTTGTTGCCCAACATTATGCATCCTGCCATCTTATGGCTGCGCTCCAATTATTTTTGAGTCCCGGATATTTGGCTTGATAGCTCATGTAAACTGTAACAAATAATGCAACATACACTTATATAAATGGTTGGAAAAACACCAGTCCCTGATAACTCTTAAACAATTATACTCATAGGAACTGCAACTATTCATGCAATGTTCACACATAAGTGTGTTGGGAATGTGCCAGTCCCTGGTAGCTCTTCAATATTTATGTTGATGTCATCTCAAATGCATTAATGTTGATGTGACACAATTCACTAGCCATATATTGCTGCAAACCTGCGTCGATGCACACATGACTCAAACGATCTGAATTGATTTGTTATAATTACATCAGTACCACAATCGCTTAAACAGACACTAGAACAATGCAAACAAATTGCTCATCCAGAATCGCGCAATCATCAATGTTTACATTAACCAACATTTTATAAAACCAAACATTTACAAGATATTCCACTATATTCTAATTTCATGGACCATTGTATTATTCATAAACTGAACTAAAGAACCCGTGTTTTAGTAGTACATTGAAGTCGCCTTGCACTTAAGTGATCCGACATGAACATCTAATTTAATCATACTTGCTACCTTATCCTATGCCTCCTTTATAAGAAGACAGACAGTTAATGGTCGGTATTTAAGCCATTGTACACTGTTCTGTATTGACACATTAACCGTGCTTCAAGCTGTCCTAATTGCAGTTGTAGATGTCCCCCTCTCTATGGTAATGTCACCTTGTCCAGGCCTACAAATCATATCACTTTTTTATAATCCATTTGGTCTGAATTTTGCCAATAAGTGGCCAATGGATCATAGAAAGGTGTTCTCTGATTCTGATCTTAAGGGGCCTAATGGGGCTCCCTAAATAGAAGGCTCCACATACACAAATGATACAGTACACAACATATTTCAAATTACAATTAATAAATGATTCCATATGGAATTTGCCCGTCATTCCAAAATCCAAAATTTTGGTTTCTAAGGCGTGCAGGCACATTGAACAACGACCACATTTGTAAAACCATTTATTTTACAATCGGTGTAGCCAATTTTTATTAGTCTTGGCATTACACAAAAAGGAGGGGCAAAGTATGTTCCTAAGTGTTTGTGCTTTGCTATATGTAATGCTAGGTGTTGGATCAATATGGTTAAGCAAGTCTTTGTCTAATTGTAACAGGTGGCAGTGTCTCTTAAAGGATAGTTCCGGGACTTTTTTTTTATTGTCCCTACGGTTCGGCCATGTGTTTTTAAGCATAACTCGGTAGATCGTAGAAAACTTTCCTATGGACCTTACCCGACTTTTCGTCCATTAACGCACTCGAAATCAGCCGCCATTTTCTCATAATCCTATCATTTCCCCCCATCGGCCTGGCTCACCTGCTTTTGCGGCACTAAATCAAATCCCCCGCCCCTGAGCCTGACATCAGCAGACGCGTACCGCCCATTTCCCAACGCCAAAGCACGTTTCGTGTCAACAATCGCTGCGCCTCAGCTAATGAAGTGTCGCCATGGAAATGGCAGGACGCCTCTTTCCTCAATAAGTATAAACACACCGTTTCACAACACACAGCAGCAGATTTTCGATTCCATTACTCTCTGTGTGTTACTTTGAGTATTCTGTGACTCGTTTCTGTGCTCTGGTCAGCTACCTTCGCCGCTTCTAGGCCTTGTGAACACCTGTACCATCTCTGTAAATTATTTTACTTTCTTTACCACACAATGGCTACGATAATGCCGTATATGTACGAGCCCGAGTACACCGAGGAGGAACTACTGGAAAGGCAAGCACGCGAAAACGATGGGGATTCTGACGGCAGTTGGGAGGACCAGTCAACGGATGAAGAGCCTGGACCATGTCGCATGGACGGCGTCTCCACCTGGTGCACGTGCAATCGGTGCGAGCTAATGCCAACTGAGGAGGAGAACTGCTGCTGCCGTGAAAATTCCGGGTGCTTGGCCTACATTTCGGAAGGCGAGCCAAGTCCGCAATGCATCACCGAGCTGCCAGAGTTCAGGGAAGCCTGCCTCTCACGGACCGTGTTGAGGATGATGATGGTGCTTATGCACGAACTTCGCGGCACTGTTCGTCCGCGTAATCCGAGTAACGAGTAAGTATACTCTGGTTGTGATGTCAGTGATGCCACTACTATGTCATGGTCGTCTCCCACATATAAAATTACATCTACATATCATTCGAACGCATGTAAATTGGTTCCATATTGTGCATTTTCTAGATAGAATTTTTTTCAAAGCAGAATGACATTTTTTACCTGAATCGACAGTGATAAGAAAGTTTTGTCATTTTAATACAGTTTGCATCTTTCATTTTCACAGGTGGTACAGGCTGGTGGCCTATCGTTGCTTCACTTGGTGGCTTCACGGGAGGCTCGGACACCGCGTTCGGAGAGTAATACCTGCCTGTGCGGTACTTGCCATTAGACAACATTTCCCCAGCGACAGTGGACAATACCGCGGATTTTCCCTGGATGTGCTGCAACCGGAACTTTACAATGTGTAATGTTTATTATTTATGTTCAATTGAAATAAAGATCTAAAATAAAACCCAACATATATTTTAACAATGGTTGTTTTGATTTTTTAAATGAATCTAGTGTGTCTCCATTGAATAGTCTTCCTGTGCCTTGTCTTGTCACACCACATGTCTCCGGCCAGCATCCTCCCTCACGCTGGCCTCCCACCTTCAATCCACATAACCGTTGAACCCATATGCAGCAGACATACATATGTTATTTTGCGGGTTGGCATCAAGCCTCCCGGCCTTGCCTCCTCCCCCAAAAATACTTACCACACCACTTTGTTCAAGCGTTGGCAATAAAAGGCCGTTGGATTTTAATGATACAAAACATGGTTATAGGTAAATAATCAATATGGTTGATCATAATAAATCATCCTTTTGGGCACCGGGTACAGAGATGACCCCCTCTGGCCCGTGCCGCCTTGCCACCACAGGCCAGCCTGCTGCTGACTAACTGCCTAGGCATCCAGGGTCTCCAGGGTGAACTTCACCCATATATTCTCCTGGGAGGGTGAGGTATTTATAAACTCACCCCCCTGCCTTCCATGTACTAGATCCTGCAGCCTGCCTCTTACATGCAGTTAGATGGCCTCTCCTTGGTGAGGCCCTGCGGCAAACGAGTCTTGTCTGCACGACCACCGCCCCAATCCACCCCCCGCCCTATCAAAGGCAGTTCGCACCGGGGTACTTGCGCTGGCAAGTGGAGCTGTCAGGGAGCGATAAAGGCCAAGAGGTGCCAAAGACCATGTACACTTCAAAGTGGTCTATAGAGCATGGGTTGTTGTTCCCATGTCTACCTCCAGACCCCGTGTCTCCTGCCAAGCATCCCCCCTCACGCTGGATGGCCCCCTGCAATCCACATAAGTGTGTCTCCATTCACGAGTCTTCCTGTATCTTGTCTGCACGACCACCGCCCCAATCCACCCCCCGCCCTATCAAAGGCAGTTCGCACCGGGGTACTTGCGCTGGCAAGTGGAGCTGTCAGGGAGCGATAAAGGACAAGAGGTGCCAAAGACCATGTACACTTCAAAGTGGTCTATAGAGCATGGGTTGTTGTTCCCATGTCTACCTCCAGACCCCGTGTCTCCTGCCAAGCATCCCCCCTCACGCTGGACGGCCCCCTGCAATCCACATAAGTGTGTCTCCATTCACGAGTCTTCCTGTGTCTTGTCTGCACGACCACCGCCCCAATCCACACCCGCCCTATCAAAGGCAGTTCGCACCGGGGTACTTGCGCTGCCAAGTGGAGCTGTCAGGGAGCGATAAAGGCCAAGAGGTGCCAAAGACCATGTACACTTCAAAGTGGTCTATAGAGCATGGGTTGTTGTTCCCATGTCTACCTCCAGACCCCGTGTCTCCTGCCAAGCATCCCCCCTCACGCTGGACGGCCCCCTGCAAACCGCATAATGCCACGACATATACACGTCATTCATTCACAAACACACCCCTGTTTCAAATTCTTTATAACCCACTTCATATTTCTAATGAGAACTTCTTTGCGCTTTGCTAGTCAACCCGTGAAGGTGCTGGTTATCTGCTCTTCGTCTCTGCGAACTTCCGTGACCACTTCGAGGAAACTCGTCAGTTTGCAACCTGTGAACTGCTCCCTGTTCTATGACAAGAAACTGCTCTGATCCCTGCATCTAACTGTTTGTTCGTCAAGGTAAGGCCATGTACCATAATCATTTTGCGTCCAATTTCTTTTCGTTCAAGACAGTACATGCAAGGAACTAGTCACATGTTCTGAGTTTAGTTACAAGAACCAAAACGAACCTTGCATTGAACCTTTTATGTGTCATTTAATTTTTTAACACATTGGTATTCATAGAGAATTGTTGATCTTTACTTTTCAGAACTTTCCACAATGCCTGCCTGTTCCATTGGCGGTTGCCCTTCGAAGACCCATAATAAATCTAAAGGTACTATAATGCATGTTTTCCCTAAGACAATAGATCAGATACGAGAATGGGTCTGATATTGCGGATATCCACCGTCTGAGCTTGAAAGTAGAGTCCTAGAAGTCTTTGCGGACAAGAGGGGTGATCGATACCGCATCTGCAGCAGGCACTTTACCTCTGACATGTACTCCACATCATTGCTAATAAAGAAGAACACACCGCGAGCGAGGCGAAAATTGCTCTCAACCGCTATTCCCACTCTATTCGTCCACATCCCTCCACTGGTGAGTCAAGTTTACGTATTTATCTCTCGGCCTTGCGGTAGTGTGTAGCATTAGCTAACAATAATTTCCCCATTTATGTATCCACTCAATATGAAGGCGGAAGATTCTCCATCCGTGTCGTTATTGCAGTCATCAGCCACTTCAAGCGCCTATCGGGTAATCTTACTTGGCTATTCTGCCACTGACTGTACTCGTCCTCTAGTCTTTGTTTTCAGTTATAATTATTGTTATCCAAAATAATGCAAGTACTGTCTTTCAGGGAGATGCCGAGGAGTCCAACGTATTGACGACTACCGTTGATGTCACTCAGATGCTCGAGGTACGTTTCCGGACAGTTCCATCGATGGAGATCATCAGATCTTGCATTCTTGTAGCGTGATTGTTACACACAATGTTTCTTTCGTTTTTAGTCATTGATATGTCCTTCTGTCGTCGCCCTCCTATGTCTCTTCTTTTTTCAATATTGTGTTCATTACTAACGAAAGTCCTATGTTTCAGGGAGTCGATGGAGCATTAGTCCAAGAAGAAGGGGGAGCATGCAGTTACGGGTCGGCGCAACAGCTTGCAGAAGTGTGCACCGCAGTTACATCGTCCCTTGATGTTCTTATGCATTTCGAGGTATGGATACTGACAGTTCGATCAAGCGAAATCATATGACGTGATTACATCCGCTATACTTCCTTCTTTATTAACGCAAGTACTATGTTTCAGGGAGATGACGGAGCTTCTTCTACAAGAACATCACCCCTAGTAGTTGATGCAGATCTCTGGGTGGTGACACTTCCAACGATCGAGCAAATTGAATCATATTTACATATCCATTATTTATTTTAGACAACTGATCATTTGTACAGGTCTATTTAGATTAACCGTTGACGCCTGCACAAAGTTTATGTTCTTTTTAACAAAATAGAAAACCATACTAATGCAATTACTGTGTTTCAGGGAGTTACTGAAGCATCATCTTCAATAATATCATCAATGGAAGTCTATGAGGAGCCCGAGGTATGGATCTTGACAGTTCCATCTAACTAGATAAACAATGCGTGAATAATTGTCGTTTGAATGTTCTACACAAAGCGTTCATTCGTGTTTTGCTATTGAGATGTACGTGGGTATTGGTCCCCAAGTACATTTTGTGTTTTCGATATTATTATACATACTAATGAAAGTTCTATGTTTCAGGGAGTCGATGGAGCGTCAGTGCGTGATGGATGTGCTTATCATGAAAATATAGTCGTTGCAGCGCAAGAGGAAGTGGAGACATGCACACACGAGTCGGAGCAACAGCGTCCTGATGTTGAAGTTCGAGGCAAGAAAGTTTCAAAGAAAAGAAAGCAAAAGAAGGTTAGTGTCCTGGTCACTATATTATGTTGTTTTTCACTGTTAATAGTTCAATACTATAAATTGTGTTTAAACTGAACATCCCTTTTCCAATCTGTCCTCTAGTTGCGAGTGGGTGTACGAACTAGATCTACACAGACAGTGAAGCGAACGAGAGATGTTGCTTGTCAAACCTTTTGGCAGGGACTTGAGACTGGAGATGCATCGTGCCAATGGGAAGAATATGAAGTGATTGACAACGGAGCTATACCACCACCAGCCATTGATAGTGAATGTCCTCCTGGTAGTTCGGATGCAGTCGGAGATCAATTCACAGAATCCACACCCGCAAAAACTAAGACCGCGAGAAAGTTGAAGAAATTGTTTTATTCACCCATCGCCGGAGGAGGAACAGATGTTGCAATGGAAGAGAATGAAGTGGACGACAATGAAACACCATCAATATCACTGAACATAGCGGAAGACGATAGCAGAGATTCTACCTTTCATGTGAGTGACATGTCCTCAAAGTTACAGGCCGAACCAGCTGGGATGCAGAGTGACAGTATAAGGAAAGAGGCCAAATTCATTGTATTCGATAGTTGTTTGATTGATATTATTATTCGGATGAAATGTGGGCATTCGGTTGGTGGGGAAGTATGTGGGGAGCCATTGATTAATGTGACTCATGCAATTCGAGGCACTAACCTTAAAATACATGCCACCTGTACAAAATATCATCCTTTCTCATGGTCTGCACAACCCATGCTGGGGCAACTGCCAGCAGGCAATCTACTTTGTGCAGCGGCTGCACTTTTTAGTGGTTCAAGTTTTAAAAAGTTAGAGTCTTTCTTTCAGTTTGTGGGAATCCATTTCATTGCGAAAACTCAGTTCTACAAATACCAAACCGATTATCTATTTCCAGCCATTAGCGAAGCTTGGAGAATGGAAAAAATGTCTGTTGATAGTACATTCACGGGCAAACGGTTCAGGCTAGCCGGTGATGGACAGTGCGACAGCCCAGGATTTTCAGCCAAGTACTGCACCTACCACTTTCAGGACATGGAAAGTAAGAAAATTGTGAGTTCGGTGGTCGTGCAGGTGTCACAAAGTACATCCTCAGTTGCCATGGAGAAAGTTGGCTTTGTAGCATCATTGCAAGAACTACAATCGCGGGGAATGGTGATCGACCTGATAGCCACGGACAGACACGTTTCAATTGCCAAGACAATGAGAGAAGAGTACAAAAATATAAATCACCAATTTGACGTTTGGCATCTTGCAAAAACAATCAATAAAAAAATGTCGGCTGCAGGTAAAAAAAAAGATATGCAAGGTATTTCACAGTGGTCCAAGTCAATCAGCAACCATCTTTGGTGGAGCTCAAAAACATGTGGAGGGTCGTTGGAAATTCTACTGGAAAAATGGCGGTCAGTAATGCTACACTGTACCAACGTTCACCGTTGGAACACAAACCAACATTTCCACAATTGTGAACATGGCCATTTGTCCACAGAGGAGGCACGGAAGAAGAAGTGGTTGATTCCTTCATCACCCACTCACAAAGCCATTGAAAAGATTGTATTTGATAAAACTATAACAAGAGATTTGAGGGGACTCACGGAATTCTGCCACACAGGAGATTTGGAGGTGTTCCACAATATGTGCCTAAAGTACCGGCCAAAACGATTGCATTTTGGCATGGAGGGCATGATAAATCGGACTCTTCTAGCGGTCTTGGCACATAACCATAATGTTGGCCGTCAACAAAGTAGGACGACCGGAACTTTAGGGACGCTTCGCTACAATAAGGCCTTCACTAAAAGAAGTAAACAATGGGTGATCAAACCAGTGTTTGAGGATATGCAATATGAGTTTATTGAGAGACTTATTGTTGATGTCCTAGATAGGCACATACATGGAGTTGTGAATGAACCTGTGCAGGGGACAACTGCATTGCCACCCAACATTGCCTCTGTTCCATGTCCACCTAAAGAAGAGCTCATTGAGAAATACACATCACGGTTTAAATGATTGTAATTTGATTGTCTGTTCTCTCGAGTCTCCTCATGTCGCAGGCCCATTGAATATGTGTTTCTATGTAATGTGTAAATAAAAGTGATTGCTCAGTGTACATGCAATGTGTTTCTCCACCCTTGCACCTCCCTTCACCGTGCAGTAGTGCGAACCACCCGGGTGTCACCTGTGACTTTGCTCTCGAGTCTCCTCATGTCGCAGGCCCATTGAATATGTGTAGCTATGTATTGTGTAAATAAAAGTGATTGCTCAGTGTACATCAGTACATAAATCATTTTTCAAAAAATATAGAATGTCTCTGTATTTATGGTTCTCTGGTGCTGCAAAGCACGCATACAAAATGCAAAGATGGAGTGTAAATTTCAAGTCCTGTCAGATGGCCTTACACTGAATGTAGCTAACTAGGAATGTGTGCTCGTTCAAAGTGAAGGTCAGCTGCTTTGATTTTTTGCTCGGGTGCCGGAAAGGCCCACGACTCAGTATAAGGTTCTATTGTTATTTGACCTTGACAGGCCGGGACCATCCCGAAAGACTTCTTTTTGGGGGTGTGGTGCAATAACGTAAGAAACGATAATGAATAAAATTTCAGAAACGATAGCCATTTAATGTTCGTTCATTAGAAGAAATAACGTCGGCATAGAAGGAGTGGTATTTCGGGGCTGCCCTACGCACAGAAACAATGGAAAATGCAAATATAATGTAAGTAACTCTTTAGATGAGTTTATACCGCAATTTAAACTTGTTCGTTCTTTGTGGCATATTGTTTTGTACCGCGCACTATCTTGAGGAGAACCATCTCCTTTTACGGAAGCACCTCAAAACCTTCCTCTTTGCTTCTGCTTTCTCTCTCCCTCTCCCCTGCTACAACTGGTCCACTGTCTGCGACCTCGGTCCTGGGCCCTTCCACTCTCCACCTGCACTGCCTCCCTGTCAACCCCTGCAGTGGGGGACTGTCTCAGTATCCTACAGCCCCCCCTTGACGTATAATACCCAATTGCACTGTCCTAGCTATGAAATAATTTCCCGACCGAATATATAAAATGAATAATTTTAATAAAGATCTGATGGTGAGACTAATTTCATTTTTATGTTTTTCAAACAGGTACATCCTTCATTATTGCATGTGTCACGAGTACCAGACACCGGCGGATGGGTTTTTCAACCACCAGTTGCTTCTCCGCGTGAACAACGTTACCACCCTGACCATTTTATGGGACGATCGCCAAGTACAAGTATGCCCTTACGCGGTACTAACGGCTAGATGCAACATACAGACCGTTGTGGTGGCCTAGTGCCTCGTTGTTGGAACAGCCATGCGATTATCAGTGCGACCGAAGAGCTTATTTTATCGTAAACCAACACCCTGTGTACTGCACACGAACATCGCTTGCCTCAAGACGAACTATTTTGGATCGAGAGCAAAGAAAAATGCAAATCGCTGAATATTCTCTAAACATTTGATGTCCAATAAATGTACTTTGCCAAATGTACAATCTTGCCGTTTGCTTTTAAACCACAGTTTCATATTCAGAATTGTGGCGCTGTATTGTGAGATGATCTAAGACCCTGTGTACAGCAAAGGAACATCGCGTGCCATCAAAACGAACTTTTTGGAACGTGAGCAAATAAAAATGCAAATCGCTGAATATTCTCAAAACATTTGATGTCAAATAAATGTACTTTACCAAATTTACAATCTTGCGGTTAAATTTAAAAGTACAGTTTCATATTCCCAATTGTGGCGCGCTGTGTTGTGTGAGCTCATCTGTGTTGATTTCCGGGTTCTGTGTGGAGTCGCGTAGAAGACGCCTGGGCGCGTTTGCCTACGCAGCTCAGTCACGTCACGGATAGAGGCGGGGAATATGAATGTTTTGATAAAGTTTGTTTCAGGGGCGGGGGATTTGATTTAGTGCCGCAAAAGCAGGTGAGCCAGGGCGATGGGGGGAAATGATAGGATTATCAGAAAATGGCGGCTGATTTCGAGTGCGTTAATGGACGAAAAGTCGGGTAAGGTCCATAGGAAAGTTTTCTACGATCTACCGAGTTATGCTTAAAAACACATGGCCGAACCGTAGGGACAATAAAAAAAAAGTCCCGGAACTATCCTTTAAGCACTGTGTAAAATGTGTGACTGTCCGCATTATATCTTGTTATCAACCTCAATTTGTTTGATTGGTTGGTTGGTAGTCTAACTTTTGGTGTCAACAAATTGACTCTTTCCATACTGCTTAATTGTTTCTTAGCCTTATAGTAGTCCTTTATGGTAGCCACTGGATAAGTATCTTTGACTGCTAAACTCTGACAAGAAATCATTAATTTCACTGCAATTTCTTCTTTCATGTATATATTCGCCTTTCGGTATATTGGATATGACAGACTTTTTGTGACAGTTACCGGCACGGACACAAAATGGATTATGCCTAATGTATCCTTTACTTTGTCAACTGTTTTGGGACATAATACTTTGATATGACAATTTGTTGGCATTTTCCCTGATGCAACCTTGGTTTGTTGTGCTGGTTTTTCTTTGTTAATTTGAATGATGCATTATGGTACACAATATCACAGCCCTAGAAGAAGAACAGAGCTTGAAACATGCGTCGGCTGGTTCAAATTGAACTTACCTTGTGCGAACAGCATTAAAAAAGGATTCTGTACAAATGTGCAGTGTGATTGTATCATTATATATACTTGTTCTTCAATGTTGAAGTCTTGAACAGAGGCTCCAAGCATCATGATTGGCTGAACTCACACCATCCATTCATTTTATTGGTTGGTGAAGATGATCCCGCCTCCCACCCCGCAAATCCCTTAAAACCACTGGTGCACATGCATTGGCGTGCACGCATTGGTAAGAGTGCTTTGGACACATGGCAGTGGGTGGCAAGAGGGGAGTGCTTTTCTTTTTCACCGAATTCACGTCTACACTTTAAGGTAAGGCAAGATCTGCCTTGTTATATATAATGGCACTGATTTGACCTTAAAGGAACCTTGCTGATATAAATATGGCAGGAAAAGCTATGCGCAGAGCACAAAAATGTAATCTACTCAATCAGAAGCCATATGGAATTACAAATGGATATCGAAGGGCCACTCTGAGTGGTGGCCGGGCAGAGAATCAATCAGATGGGGCATATGAGCAGGAGGTAATTACCCCAGTTGAAATCCCCCAGCAGCCGCATTCAGATGCAGGCCAGATAACAGCGTACTTCAAATCCAACAAGTCTGACAAATGTGATACAGTGACTGCAGTGTCCGGTGGGAAAGGGACATTGGATACAGTAGCAGAAATAGGAACTCTCGGATCAGGGTCTCTAGTGTTCTAAAGAAAGCTGACTTAATGTAGTAGTAGACATTTTGGAAGTAGTACAAGAACCTCGGTAGGATGATCATTTTAGTGATCGATGCCCTACCCTTCATTGACCATGGTAGTTAAGACCAGAACTTCATGGAGTTGTGTAGGCCCTTTATCACGGCCACCGTGTTGCTTTCGTGAGTGAGCTCTGGCTTGTGCCTAATTTTGACCCCCAGGTACTTGAACATTTCCAGTTGCCACTGAACGCCCACCTCCGGCAAGTCTCTCACATCCACTTCTCTTAGTCCTTCTAGTGGGAATATGCAGGATTTACGAATCCCATAGTACTGTGCATAATTATATAGTACCTCTAACACCGTTGGGGCATTAATTTGTGGGTCTCTTAAGTATAATAAAACATCATCTGGGTATAGCGAGATTATGTAATATCTCCTGCCTACCCATATCCCTGCATCACAGAACTGTTTCCTAAAGTATATTGCAATTGGTTCCAGCCCCAGGCTGTAGAGCATGGGCTTTCAGTCTAGAAATATGGATACCTCTACTTTGTGACCGCAAACGCATTTTGGTGGCCGTGGGCCAGCCGTCTCATGCACAATATGACAGAATATAGGCTTTCAAGTTTGCCAATGAACGGCCATTTTGATGTAACAAGAATCGCCATTTTGTTTTCTAACCATTGCTCATTGCTTTCTGTTCCTATTGCTTCGCAGTATATTTTCCGCTTACACTGCTCGACTGTAAAACATTGTTGTCTTCATGTGAAAAGGACAAGGCCGCAGGGCCGAGAGGATAACAAGAGTTCGTTGAAACACAAACGTAGGCAGTGCCAGGAAGAATGCCCGGCTCCCTCCCGAATGTAGCCTTGAAGCAGAGCTGCAGGGCATTTAATCATTTCGCAGCTGCCAGCCAGTCTCGTTATATGGTAGAATATGTTAGAATAATACGGCTAAAGGCTTGAATTATGCTTTTCTTACGGCCCCCCTTTGCTGAGCCCGCTAGACCGTGTCGGCTCCCAGGACACGAATAGCACCTAATAGATAGCAAGGTCCGGAATGCAACTCTTCCCCCCCGTATGTAGCTCGCTTCCAAGAACAGAAGTGCTGTGTTCTATTCAACAACTGAAAGATGCCTTCGCACTCATAAATTGCAAATTGTTACTAGAATAGATGTTTGAAGGTGCCATAGTAGTCGGAGATGTCCATCATCACACCAAGTTCAAAGAAAACCAATAAAGGGGGGGTGTTAAACATGACATAGCTGATTGTTTGATATGCATTTTGTATATATGTAACTGATGTACATAATTCACTCTCTTGCGTCCCTCGAGGTCTAGAGATACACGCCGCGGGGCGTGAGACCGAGTTGGCCAACTGAGACTTTTGCTTTGCAATAAACCCTAGCTTTGGGAATACAAACTCGTGTCTGGCGTATCTATCGTGTGTGGTGACTCGCCTTGTTTCCATAGACGTCAGGGTCCCTTAGGGGCACCTTTCAGGGCGATAGTGGGCAGCCCTGTCTGGTACCCCTCTTTATGGCCCAAACCGATGATGCAGTTCTACCCGTTTTCACTCGCACTGTTGGGTTGTTGTACAGCACTTTTATCCACTTCACAAAACCTTCCCCGAACCCAAATTCCCTCAGTACCTCAATCAACCATTCCCAGTATCAAGTGATAGCACCGCTAGGTTTTCTTTTTCCGCTTTCGTTTACGCCAATACATGTTGCAGCCTACATAGGTTGGTCGTTGTATTTCAGCCTGGGACAAACCCGCTCTGGTCCTCGTGCACCAGGCTCCCTCCTACTCTAGACAGCCGTTTGGCCAATATGGTGGTCAGTATTTTCACATCGTAGTTTAGCATTGCCAGTGGGCGGTATGAGTCGCAGTCATCCACGGATTTATTTGGGACTATCGATGTTTCCCTCATGCTTTTCGGCACGTTCCCCACCTCATACGCTTCCTTGTACACTTCATGGAGCAGCGGGGTCAGGGTGGACTCATATGCTTTATAGAACTTCCGCGGCGAGTCCATCACTTCCCGGGGTCTTGTAGGTGGCCATTGATCTGATGGCTTCTGTCACATCGTCCAGAGTAATTGTCTCGTGTAATGCCTCCCAGTGTTCTCTGCCCAGTTTGGGGATTTCTATCTCTTCTAGTGTATCGTGAATTTCTTGCAGCGGTACTGGGGTATCATGGGCGTATAGCTTAGAATAGTAAATCATGAAAGTTTCATTAATCGATAGTTGTGTCCTCTGCAATGTCCCGTCCCCATCTGTAAGTGTAGTGGTTAAGTGCCTTGGGTGCTCTCTCTTGCACAGCTATGCTAGGAGCCTTCCTGGTTTGTCCCCTTCTTTATGTGCCCTGGAGGTGCACGTTATGTAATCAAACTTAGACAGCCTCCCCATGCTTCCAGGCATTCCCCTCTAGCCTCAGTCAGTTTCATCTCCTCTGCCCTGGTCCCGGTATTGTTAGTTTCCATCCTTTTTATGTCCTCCTCCCGCTTCTCCAGTTCCCCCTTCAGCATTTTCCTGATGTCTCCTGCTCCCGCTATAATCTTACCCCGAATTACCACCTTCAGGGTTTCCAATATTGTGCTTCAGTGGTCTACACTGCCCTTGAGTTTATCCTGAAGCTCTTCTCTGATGACATGGTCAGTGAGTGCTTCTGTAGGTAATCGCCACAGTGGGATGGGGGGGTCTGGGACCTATCATTGCCCAGTGCATGAGTAGGGGTGAGTGATCCGAAATGTACATGCCCAAGTACTGTATTGAATCCACTTGCGCCGAGTGTGCCCTGTCTACAAAGATGTAATCAATTCTTGTGTAGAGGTTGTGTGGGGAGGAGAAGTATGGATAAGCTCTGTCTGTGGGGTGTTGCTCTCTCCAAACACCCGCCAGGTCTAAATGGGCCATCATGGCATTTAACGCTAGGGGGGCGGCTTCTGCTCGGTTTCAGTTTGAAGATGGAACAATACAAACAGTAAACCAAAACCAAACCGTTGCGCCCAGCTTCTGTGTCAACGTTGCAGTGCCCCCTGCTGTCTTGTCCCATCCGGGGCATCAAGCACGAGTGTTCTCATGCTGGCTCGTGTAAAACTGCAGCAGCCAGCACCAGTCCCTTTGTGGGGTGCTTCTAACAGCCCAAGTCAAATTGCCCAGCCGTGCCCCTGTCCGTATAAAAAAGGAGTTCTACCTTTCGACCGTGTAGTTTATCGCTTACAACGCCAGACTGCTTTTCCATTTTATTCCTGCAATACGCCTCGTCCTTCAGTCTGCTGCTCCCAAGTGGTGGTATATGAGCTATGGCACATTTTCCTCTCCCGTGTCCAAGTTGTTATCCTCCAGCAACATGGTGGCCGCCGCTGGAGTCTCCAGAAACACCGCCTGGCCTTTGTACAGTACCTTGAGTCTCCACAGGTACATCAACATGTAAACTAGATTCAGTTGCCTCAATTTAGCTTTTATTGGAACAAAAGAGCTCCTCGCTCTTTGCACTGCTGGTGTGTAGTCCGGATAGATGGCGATCTTAGCCTTATCTCTTTTTATCTCCCCCTCCTTCTCTCGAGTATTTCAGTATAGTTTCTCTGTCTTGGAAATTGAGGATCCTAGCTTTTATTGCGCGAGGATGTGATCCCAGCGGAGGTTTCTTCTGTAGTGAACTGTGGGCTCTTTCAACCATAAAGCCCCGGGAGAGTCGGCCAGCACCTATTTCTTGTTGTAATAGTGTCTCTACGAAGTTCTTGGGGTTGGGCCCTTCCATTCCCTCCGGGATTCTTAGTAAGCGCATGTTGTTGCGTCTAGTGCGCCGCTCTGCATCCTCCGCTCTCGATTCCAGGATCATGTTTCTTCTTTCCAGTTCTTGCACCCTGGTCTGTTGGTTTTTCAGTGTTTCTGCTGATTCTCTCTGCTCCGTTCCAGTGGCCGTCACTTGCTCTGTCAGGTTGCGCATGTCCTGCCACATAAGCTGCATGTCCTCCTTGACTTCTCCTATTTTTGTGTCTATGAACGTGCGCAGTGCTGCTTTTGCGTCTCGCAGCTGTTTATCTTTGCCATCACTGCTCGGGGCTTCCTGTGTCGGTCTGGATCCGTTGTTTCCTGGTGGTTGATCCTCTGCCTTAGCCACAGCAAAAGAGGCCATGATGGAGGTCTTATTTCTTTCTTTCATTGAGGACATTTTATTTCCTGCCTTCTCAGGCGGTGTTTGGTTAGGATCTGGGTTCCTCTGCTCGCTCACTGTTGTATTGCTCTTCTGTGTCTATCCTAGTAGCATCTGGAGTCTGCTTTCCTTCAATAGAACCCCCAGTTCTGTTTAGATGTCTGCTTTTGTGTTCCCAGCAAGTGCCGCAGTTTGATCAAGGGTCACACCCAGGGTTTGAAGTCCCTTAGATCACCATGCTCTGTCCTGTAAGCTGATGTTGAATGCTGGGCACAGTAATTCACTTGGGACCCCCTGTTGCTAGGGGAGTTCTTTGTTGCAGTGTGGTGTTCGAGTTCCTCGAGTTATGTGGGCAGAATAAGCTTTCTTTAGGCCCTTATGTTGTTTTGTCACATAGTCAAGGTAGGCAGTCCTGCCCTATCTGCATTTGATTCCTCCCCCGAGTACCGTTAGTTGGTCAGTTGGCTCAATATATATATAGGGACCCATGGGGTCACTAAGCAGGCAACACCACTTCTTCACTGTTAGTGATTATGTGGGCTGCGTAAGTCTTGTTGGTTGTACGAGTTGCCCACTATTGTTAAAGCAGACTATAGTGGCACTTTATCTCTGCAGTGTAGTCTGCAGAATTTCTGTTGGGTTACGCCGCGTGCCAGTTCTGTTGGTTAGCCCAGACTTGTGTGGCCGTTTGCTGCTGCAACCCTATACCACCGTTGTTCATGTCCCATCCACCCCCGCTTTGTGTTTAGTGTGTACCTTACTGTTTTTGTAGGGGGTGCAGGTGCTGGCTCACCTTAGTCTCCACAGTTTTTGGTTCTGGCACCTCTCTTCAGACGTTGTTGGGCTCTGTTCCGTTCGGTCCTTTGTCTGCTCCACCCTGCGTATGTTCTTAGTGCTCTTGGTGGTAAGGGTCTGCCATGTCGTGTCTGTAGCCCATGTCAGCGTCAGCAGGGGGAATATTATTTTGGGCTTTGGTGCTGCTGTTGTGTTCAGGTGTGCGCCTCAGCTTTCTCCGGGTGTGCTGTCCACGGCTTCCAATGTTCGCTCCGTATGCCTTGTTACCTTTGTGCTCCGTCATCTCCATGGGGGCCTCTGTGTGTGGTAGTCTGCTGCGCCCACGCGACCCGTCTCAGCACCGCTCAGGTCCCACGCAGCTGCGCTTCCAGGGGCCTCATCCAGCTGGTTGTCTGTGCCAGCGTCTGCTCTTCTCAGTTTGTGACAGTCAGGATCCCGGGATCTGAGGGTTCGCCGGCCAGCAATAAGCTTCCAGCCAGCAGTCGTCTTCGCTTCTCTGCTGGCTCCTCTCCCCCTCTCACTGGCATCTGCCCCTCCTCCTCTTCACTCCGAGATCACGGCCGCGCCCACCATCTTTGTGCACACTGAGAGCCTGTTTGGAGGGAGTTTTCAGCATGAGAACGTTCTGATCTTTGCAGTCTCTGCGCTCCGAGGGTAGGGAATCGCTTAGGATGTTCTTATTTAATTTTTTTGACATTCGTTTTTTCATGCACCGCCAGGTCGAGGATCAGAGAAAGAATCACGGCAGCAGCTTCGGCTAGACCAGACCGCCATGGGATCAGGCCACGCCCCCCGAGCTACATGGGTTACGATTTGGCTAGGCCTGTGGTCACTGTTTTGACTGCACCAGTTGATTTTGTCCACTGTAAAAAATGTAATAATGGAGGGAGCACGGTTAGCGGGCAAACTCTGGACCCTGAAATGTCTGAGGACTTTGAAAATGCTAAGGGATTGCACTGGCTCCAGAGTTTATTGCCAAGCATTCAAAGTAAGCAAAGGTGAGAATTCATACTGGCCTCTTGGAATACTCGAGGCCATTCTCACTTTATAACTGAGGGTCCCTCTCAAAATATGTTATCTGAATGCTCTGTGTTCATGCTGCATGAAACATGTTTGTTAGCTTAGGGTCCTTCAGGAACGTGCATGCAGTGGATGGGATCACATGGAATAACTGAGTCCAAATAACCAAACCAACTCAGGAAGATGGCAAAGTACTGTTTTATTATCAATTATCTAAAACGGGGCGTTTGCAACGAACATCAACGGACGTATGCTCAGGTTCTCTCAGCATTTTTTCACAATACATAGTTGATATGTCAAAAATACGCCAGAGATGACGTTATACTAGGTGGCAAGTAATGAAAAACCTACAAGTCGGGATTGGCTTAAGCGGAACATCTAAGTACACATTCCATAGGAACTTGGATTGTGATTGGCTGTCCACTATCAGGTGTGAAAGTGTGCTTGTAGTAGATATAAATGTCACTGTATTGGCTAAAGCCCACCACTAGTTAATAAACGTTCATGATCCCACAGATGGGCGCTGCACAGATGCTATTTTTAACCATCAGTGAACACTATTTGACAACATGAGCTAGTAAAAATGGAAATTATAAGGTATTGATGGGGGGGTTGAATACTCTATGTGGGGAGTCAACCACTAAGGGAAGCTACAAAGCTATCTCTGTAAAAATCACTTTTGAAGTAAAAAGGTGAACAACAGGGGTAGACAATGGACTAAGTTTCTAGAAGAGTGGGATATGACAATACTAAATGTGAGAACTTTGAGTGACACCCCGGCACACTGCCCTGGAAATCTAGGACAAAGCAAGCCATTCTCAATTACCTGTGTGGAAATCTTCCTTTGTTGGAGATGGTAAAAGATCTAAATGTGTAAGATACAGTTTTCAGTGACCATTCTTTGATAAAGCTAAAACTATAACTATTTATCCCTGGGATGTTCAAGGGCAAAATTGGTCTTGGTATGTTGATTTTCAACCAGGCGGGAAACCATATTCGGTGGTCGGCGGTTAACATACGCAGGGCATGCAGGGAATTGCGCATCAAGGCGGATGATGTGATAGATGATATGCAATTTTTAATGGCTGATGAACTGGAGTTATGGTTATCCCGATTGGCACAGGATTTGCCAAGAGCAGTTTTCTGGTAACTGAGGATAAAAAGACTGTCCATAACTATAACCATGTTATCTGAAAGGCAAAGTGGAAACTGCACAGAGAACTGAGGTGTATTGATAAAAACGGTCAGTGGCTATAAAACTAATTGAGGCAAACAGAATACAAAATAAATATCAAAACTGGGGAAAAAGAAGAAATAGGTAGGACATTAATGTAAAATGTCAAAGTATGCTTAATGCTGTGAGCAGCGGTAACTCTAGATCTATGTGTTAAAGCTGGCAAGGGGTGAATCAGCCCTGAGGGTGTTAAACCCAGTCACAGAGGAGTCTTGGGTGACACACATTGAGTCCAGAATGTTCGAGCAAAGTGGTGAGAAGCCCTCTATAACTGAGGGCATATAATCATGGCCTTTGGAATTTAGCATAGAGAGTGTGAGATCTCTGATTATGAAGCTGAAGAACTCCAGGGTGCCCGAGCCAAATGGGGTGGCCTCTGCAGTACTGGAAGAGGACCCAATGCTGTGGTCTAGAGTGCTTGTAATCTTGTTTAGTAAAGTAAGTGACACAGGTCAGATGCCGCTAACATGAAGACAATCAATATTCATGCCGGTGTATAAAACAGCTGTCTCCTGAGAATTAGCGACTACTGTCACTTTTGGACACCACGGGAAAGGTTTTTGCCTCTTGTGTTTTGGATCACTTACAAGCTTGGGTAAACCAAAAATAACATCCTTTGTCCTTTCCAAACAGGGTTTCACCCAGTGTCTTACATCATGCACAATATAAAAGTATTGGATATGTTTATCGCACGTGCAAGGTACCGACAAGGGTCATCACTATATATCACCTATGTCGTTTTTAGGGCAGCTTTAGACCAGATGGATCGGAATATCCTGTGGTCAAAGCTAAGGAAGATGGGCTGCCCAAATTGCCTGGTGCTGATAGTTATTGCAATGCATTCAGACGTAACTGCTAGGATCCGTCTGAATGACGGGGGGACACTCTCAAATCCAATAAAACAAACACATGTATAAAGCAAGGGTGCATACTTGCACCTCTGTTGTTTAACTTGTATGTTGCATACTTGCCGGCACGTCTGGCCATGAAGTCTATGTGTCCGCCTCGGCTTGCCCAGACAGAAGTATCATCGATGCTCTATGCCGATGACTTGGTTTTGTTTGACCAAATATACACTGGGATGAAAGAAAAGTTAGAGGAACTGGGTTTTAATGGAGAGGAACACAGACTAACTATACCTCTGTCAAAAACTATAAGTATTCTGGTATACTCCAAAAATATAAACAGGACAATGTTAAACATTTCCTGGGGCACAATTGATTATACGGATACCTGCAGGTACATGGAGCTGCAGATGTCCAATGGGCTGGGATACAAGATTACAAAGAAGACAAAATAAGGAAGGCTAAACAGGTTACATTTTTAGTGCAGAAGTTTGCAAATCAATATTCAGGATTTTCTTTTGGGTGCATACTAGTTTTGTATCAACAGTGGTTTTGTCTGCCAGCGTTGTACGGTTTGGAGGCACTTGGCTATAAAGACGTGAAATGGCTCAATATTATCGAGGGTTTTTTCAGTGTACGGTTTTGGGATTACTTAGCAGTACCCCGATAGATTAGATTACATCCGCTTTGAGCTGGGTTTGCTCTCCCTGAAGGCGCAGCTGCTGAAACGGAGAGGTGGATTCTTTATAAAAGCTACAGCATCCCCGAAATGCCCCCTTTTAGGGATGATAGGTGTTGATTTCAATCAGGCAGCTTCATGCAAAGAGGGTGACCCATACATCACGCTGATGAGAGAGTTATGGGACATAATAAATTGGCCTCCCGATTTCAAGCAATGTAACTAGTATGCCATATTAAAGAGGGCACTCAGAAAAAGGGTTTTAATATGGGATTGAAGTGAGAACTATGCCCACCTGGCAACATTACATAATTATCCTCAGATAGCGCAGGTGGTACACAGGTACATTGTCCCTCAAACTTACCTACTGAAGTGCCCAGATCCAGATGTGTGTAAGTTCCGACCTTTACTCTGTAACTCTGTAAGAATCCGTTACCAGTTCGGGCGACCGATGGGATGCAATGGAAGTTGCCCCCTAAAGATCGTTTTTGTAGAATTTGCAAGATGTGGTCAGGTACAGAAACTATAAAGCACCTTCTAACTGGATGTCTGAGGTTAGGCTATGTGTGTATGACAACCTTAGTGAAAATGACATACAACTATGAATCTATATAATTATTGGAATTTTGGGCCTACTGTACTAATACGGACTCTAATACAATGCACATAGCACTTTATAGGGTTTGACAGAAGGTATCAACGTATCTGAAGGAGAATGTCCAATAGTTGAAGAAAGAGAAAATGGAGCTGGGGAATGGGAAATGGCCGATGGCCAACTATTTTAGGACCGTTGTCATAGTTTTATTTCTCATGCTTTAGGATTTTTAGAAGTTAGAATAAAAAAAATAATATTTTGCCACTTTTGAAAAGGTCACTATGTCGATGATTCGATGTATTGATCAGACATATTTTGGTAATGCTGAACTGAAATTTGAAGTTAAATGGAGAATGTAAGTTTTTGTTATATGTGTATGTTTGTGCTATTCTGATATGATTGTTCCTCTGTTATATGATACTAAAGACATGTTGTTTGTTTTGATCTTAGCATTGTAAAAGTTTTGTTGAAAATAATGACAATAAAATAAATAGATACATATATAAGGATGATCCCATGTGAACACTATGGGTCTGGGCTGTGACTTGCTTTGTCTGTGTGCATCATCAAAAAGATTGTGAGACACTGTTTCTTCCATTCCCATGCAGTATTGCTGGCAGACAGTAGGATAGTGTGTTCCGCCATGGCAAACAATGCGGAAACGTCAAAGAGGAATACCGCTGACTATTCGTTGTCATTCAAGTTTTTTTTCATAATGCCTTCTTGTGTCAGTTATGGTAGATGCTGTGCTTCTCATCGGGTGGGAGACTGATTGCTCGTCACACAACACATTATTTGTTTCACTAAATACGTGTAGTTGTTTGAAACAGTTCAATGATTGTTGCATCAAAGAAGAGGTTAGTTATACGTCAATAGTTGGGTGGGATAGAAAGATCAACATTAGAGTTCTTTAGTAAAGATGCAAACAATGCTGATTTAGGTTTGCTTGTTTCATACCAGGTGAGGACACATTGCAACGGCGTGTAATTGGTTTAGCCAATGTGAGGTCAGGGTTTTAGTGTGTTAGGCAGAACATGTTAATATCTATACTTTGGGGCCATATCATAGAAAACTTCAAGTGCAAGGAACACTAGTTGCCCTCTTACAAAAAAATATACTTTGTGTATTTTGCACCAGGGTAAACATGTATTGAAATATTTTGTTTGTATCAGGAGTCAGCACACGTTTTACCATAGTGTTAATTGCACTTGCACCGTTCAAAGTGACCACCCCTGAGGTTTTCATAGTGTGAATTACATTGAGAGGGCATTGCCAAAAGATTGTGGTAAATTTAGAGAAAGCTGCACACATGAAAAGAGAGGAGCTGGAAGTGGAAAATTGGAAATAAATCTGTATAATTGGACACTGTGATTGGGGGGAGGACCTAAATGCAGTGATTTCACTAAAACCACTAAAATCATGTATTAAAAGATACCATATCTGCTTTTAGCAGAACTCTGACTTGATCTCAGTATATCCTTATGCCTTGTACAAACATGTCACTAACTCACACATGAAAACGAATTCAGGACATGGCTTGCAGAATTTGACAGTATCTGGTAAAATGGAATCATATCACCGATGCCGGAAAGCATGCAAGTGACTTCTTGATCATGTCTTGGATAGAATACAAGATTCTTTCAAGATGCTTCCCTGACTGTGTTCTAAAGCTCTCTGTTGCTTCCCAAAATTAGGTGTGCTCTCAATAAATATCATTAACCATTCATGAAAAATCAGTGACCTCTGGACTAGAGCTGGGAGAAATTGTTAGATTCTGTTCTGCTAGTCACAGAAACAAAATATGTCCAATTTCCTTCAGCTTTAATGCAATCTGTGGTTCGTCCACCCCCGTGTATTGAAAAAGCTGCTGCGCAAACCGAAAAGAGCTGCATGAATTTTCTCATGCCACTGAGCGAACCTAGTATGAATCGAAAAGAGCGGCACAAATGTCCTTGTGCTACTGCGTGAACATAGCACAAATCAAAAACAGTAGTTTGGCGTTTCTCGTACTGCTGAACCAACCTAGTGTGAATCAAAACAAAAACTATCCAATTTTCTCGTGCTGCTGCATGAACCTAGCTTGAATCGCAAAACCTGACTGAAGTTTCTCAAGCTGCAGTGCGAAACTAGGAGGGATCGTGGAAAACTATGCAAAGTTTCTATTTGAACTATCATGGATCGAAAAAAGGACCAGCACCAAGTTTCTTGTGTCACTGAGAAAACTTAGCAGGAATCGAAACCCCAGTGGAAAGTTTTCCGTGCCACTGCACAAAACTAGCACAGATCGAACAAAAGACCTGTGCAAAGTTTCTCGTCTTGCTACAAAAAACCAACAGGGAAAGGAACCACCATGTTTCAAGCAAAACCGTACAGAAATTACAGTGGCAGAGGAATCATAATGCTGATTATGCTGAATGGCGGAAGCTAGCAGGGATGGTTGAAAACCATGCAATGTTTCTCCTATAGCTACACAAAATTACCACAGATCAAAAAAGAACTACACAAACTGCACAAAAGTAGCATGGATTGCAAAGGACCCGCACAAAGTATCACTTAGAGAATTTAGCAGGAAATCGAAACCCTGTTCAACGTTTCCCGTGGCACTGCGTGAAATTAGCACATTTTCAGAAAAACCTGCACAATGTTCCTCGCGCTACTGCACGAAACTAGCACAGATTGCAAAGAAGGCATGTGCGAAAATTCCTATCTTGATACACAAAACCAACATGGAAAGGAAACGCCATGCTCCAAGCAAAACCACACAAAACTGGGCAAACTTGCACTGCTGTAGGAATCGTAATGCTGATTTTTCAGAATGGGCGGAACCGGATTCCAGTTTGAATTCTGCACTTTTAGCTACGCAGGTGGACATTTTACCTGCCCCTAGGTATGGCCTGCAGACAAAACACACATTCCCAACCCCCATTTCTCTATCTGTTAATTAAAGATATGACAGTTACAATGCATAGTCAAGGGTGTCGGAAACAAACCATGGCTCTGCAATGCACTGCACTCTGAAAGATCTATTTCACCTTCCCATATACATATGTAACACTGAACATTGTCAACTGCTTAAGGTGCCCACATTCACAGAGGGAGTTCTCTACAAATCTCCTAACAAGGCATCACACACATTGAGTCAAAGGCCACTTCATCTGTATATATAAATGAGCAGGTACACAATGCACTTCGAAAGGGGCAAACAAAGGCTCCACAAATGCTTAACATGAGCCATGTAGCCTTGCTTCAAAGGAGAGTTAGGTGGACCTGCATTGTGGGGTCATTTTGTAAAGGGTGGTTTGATAAACCAAACAGCAAAACAAGGCATAATGCTTTTATGCCTTGGACTAGAACTCCACCCCATTTTCATTCTCTTTGAGAGCAGGTCATGGGGGAACAAAAGAATGACCCTTTCCACTGTACTCTTCTCATCTGTCTACAAAGTACACTTCGCTTTATGACTTCATCACGCAGTCACAAAACAAATGGCATCCAACTTCATTTAGCCCTTAATAAAAGCAGTCTGATTCCAAATGAATTAATTGCAAATGTTGTCTGCAAAGCATAATTTGTAAGCAGCATTTACATTTTTACAAAGCAGAGAGTAAAAGAAAGAGTGAAGCTGATTTCGCCTGGGTTTACTATACACTTTTAAACTCTGTTTTAAAATGTTGAACATTTCATGCAGGCAACCCAAAAGCTAGTGAGTGCTAACGTTTTCAGGCCCTTCCATGCAATATGATATGAAATGATAAGTTATTTAGTGGACCCGGGGATCGAACCTGTGTTGCTCTGTGTGTCTTGTTTCCAAGGCAAGCACGTTGCCCCTGAGCTATCCTCCCGAGACTCCAATGCACTCCTCATGTAACTTACCCCGAATGACAGCGTGCCATGTCTTAGCAGAGCAGAGCCACATACAGAGTGACAGAGCAACAGGTAAACCCATTGTTCTGTCACAATGTGCGGTTCCCTGAGCACATTAACTGCTCGGGTATTGCGTTCTTGTTTGTAATTGAGACACACACGAGTAGTCACTGAGTTCTTCCCCAGATGGTTGACAAGCAGGCGACTTCTGTCACAACACATTGAAGCGGCCGTTTGGCAGTGGATGAAACTAGATATAAAAAGCATAAATGAAAAGATAGATAACATCTCATGGACAACAGATCTAAAACTTTGCTCTGATGCTTGTTTCCTTGTTTGGAATGTCCTGTTTTTATCTGGATTACTGTTTTATACTTAAAAAGCATTAACATCCTGGCTGTACATAACAATGTCGACCTCAAACGAGAAAGAGGAAGCACGTGAGCCGCACGTAATCCCTTAATGTGTTCAAAATGTTTCCAGCACCATGACACTATAGCACTTCCACTGAAGAATTCAGTATTTTGGGATCGATAGAAATTCATCTGGATCGAATTGGATCATCTGTTGAACACAGTTTATGAGGCTCAGACCGCAAAATCCATCCAATCGCTTTATAAACAATATCAAATTTAGGCCCAGATTTCTTAATCTTGAATTAATTGAATTCTTCTCTTCACCATTTCACATGCATTCAGAAGCTCTCACGTTTCGAGAAAAAAACGGCAATGTCACGAAGGGTTATAAAGTATTGAATAAAGTCGAACCATGGGAAGCCTTTCCTTTTCTAGAAAATGTCTGATCAACCTTGATTGTGAGAATGATCCAACTGAACATGTGATGTGCGTTCGAATGAATGGAAAACCATGCATCCAGTTACTTTTGTTGGCAGCCATGCAAGGTCGCTTCAGTTTCCCCTCTTTAATGGAAACAGCTGCAGTGCTTGTGAAGTGGTAATGCTGTACTGTGTTTTGTGTTAGGAAGTTTAGAATACTGATCTGCATTTTCCGCTCTTCGGAATGATCCAATCTGTTTCCTGACTGAACCTGGGTTTAAGTTTTATAATTATTGCCAGTGGAACTTGTGGTAATGTAGAACTAGTGATGTAGGATCTTCTGGCAATTTAAAGACCGGCCTGTGCTGCTCGCACTTAACTGACTTGAGGGATGATTTGGAGGTGGAACTACCTTAGCATTACATAGCTTAAATCAATTCAATAGTTAAAACTGGTGGTGTAGTGTGAGTTCTGGTTTCAATTGTAGTGTAATGAATAGACTTTATATTCGAGAACTACTTCATTTCATACAGCTGGCCTGATTTACAAAGCGCATTTCAAGCCCATTGAACAGCGCTTTGTAAATCAGACCCCTCACCTGTAACGTAAAGATTGCAGGCTTCACCTTTTTAATTGTAGTAACTAGAACTCGTTTAAGACATTATATTACACGGTAAAACGATTCTGCACACTCGACTTGCCAAACTAATTTAAAGATGATAAAAGAAATGTTGATTTCTGTCATTAAAATAAAATAAGACACTTTCCAATAAATGCAATATGAACCCCCCAGGGGTTTTATATGTGTGGTGCCCCTTTCAGTCTGTAAATGCATGTGCTACAGTGAGATTGCTTTACATGTTTTGTCCATTTGAAACTGGAGGGCATCTTTCAAAATGCAAATCTTCAAATAATGAGTTGGATACGATAAAGCATTCTGATGCAGAGCGAGTGCTCAGAAAACTAGAATTGGGCCAGTGGCTGAAACCAAGACGTGCATTCCAAGAATGTTTATAAATTAGGCATTTTGCCAGGATATACATATTTAATGCCGGTGTCTTGCAGTGCCAACAACTACATTTGAAATGTGAATTTGGCTAAATAGGCTTATTACCTTGTAACGTTGTCCAGCGCCATGCCTCGAGTGCCAGATGCATGTTGGATTTTCAGGATACCCCACATTAATATTCCTGAGATAAATTTGCATACAATGATTCCGCGCAATTGTTTCTCATAAATATTAATCAGAGATATTGTGAAAACCCATCAGGATTCTGCCCCTCGAGGCCTGGAGTTGGACAACCGTGTGTAAAGGAAATGCTCTTTCTATCCAAATCAGTGAACTCCTTTCTAGCTAATCAACTAGGGAAAGGGGCATAAGCAACATATTAATATCAGAATTATTGTGTTACAAAGAAATTCTTCCCCCCCCCTCAGAATATAGAACATACAATAAGGTAATAATGCATAATTCTTTATTAAATTTATTGTGCGTTTGTTTTATGGATTTATAAAGTGCACCCCACCCTAGGGTATCTGGGCGCATTACAAGACAGCTTATAATCAAAGTAGATGCATACAACATAGTAGAGGTAAAACAAAACTGAATGCAAAAGATGAATACATACAAACGCAAAGGCAGGTCAGCAGAAGCAATACGACAATGGCAGTGGGGCAGATACAGCAGATACAGTAAAGGATTTACAGAGGGCAAGCGACAAGTGCTTTTTCAGGAGAAGAAGTGGATACATTCTGGGTACTCTAAACGCTCGGGGAAAGTAGTGGCGTTCATGGATAGTGTTGGACCTAAAGCTTTGGAAGATATGGTTCGGTGCGCAGATGAGGGGGGAGAGCATTCTAGGTTTAAGCTGCTTGAACAGGGAAGCTATTGCCACCAGCTCTTTTCAGGTTGAACTGTGGAACTGAGATGCAAAAGAGTTGAAAGACCTCGTCAGTCTAGATGAAGCTTTCTTGGTGATTTTTTCTCTCAAGTACTGGGGTGCAGCATTCTTGAGGCATTTATGCATAATGGCGACTGATTTGTAGTAGATCCTCTCCTTGATGGAAAGCCATTTGTGATTCATTCTAGTTTCAGAGATATGATCTCTCCTTGGGATGCTCAAGGCTGTTCTAAGAGCATTATTTTGTAGAGTTTGGAGTTTGTTCAGTACTTGTTTATTTGCTCCTGCAGAAAGTGGGTTATAGTAATCAAGTTTTGACAAGATAAATGCTCTCGCTAGTGTGATGCAGCTATTAGTAGAAAGGTATGGTTTACAGGCATGCATGTACACACTTGCATGTGTGGGCAGTAGCCAAGGCAGTAAAATTAACTTGTTTTCAAAGTGGAATCTAGGTAGAAGCCTAGAGTTTTAGTTTCCTTGACAGTTTTAATGATGTTACTTACCGTCTATGTTAAAGGGCGAATACTGGGCGTCTAGTTTGTTCATGTTAGTGGGGGGCACCTATTATTAGAATTGCAGTCTTCTCATCATTCAGGCAGAGGCTATGGGCTGTCATCCATGCCTGGATGATGAGGTAGATTTTATTTAGTAGGGCAAGGTCCAGGTCGTAGTTCCCCGATAGATGTATGAGTATCTTGGTGTCATCTGTGTAGTTAGTGTAGATGACACCCAAGTGATCCAATTTGTCAAATAGAGGCTTAGTAAATACATTGTACATAGTTTGAGGGACACAGGACCCTTGTGGCGCTCCGCATGTAATGGGGACTGGGCCCAAAGCGGCAGAAGGCGAGAAAACTCATCGATCCATTGCTTAGAAAGGATTTAATTCAGTCTGCAGCCTCTTGTGAGAGGTTTGCCGCTGATGATAGGTGTTCGCAGAGTATGTTATCGTCCACCAAATCAAAAGTGGCTGAGAGGTCTAAGAGAGGAGTAGTGCACATTGTCTATTGTCTTTCAATTGATCTATTTGCATTTTCAGATCGATCAATGCAGTTTCAGTTCTTTGGAGAGGCCTGAAAACCAATTGTCTAAGCCCTAGGAGATTATTAGCCTCCTAAGTATTGCTGGATTTGGATGTATGCCACTTTATCGATGATTTTAAGTAAGAAGGGGACAGTTGTTATGGGCCTATATGTTTTAGTTTAGTTTAGTTTAGTTTTGAGTTTAGTTAATACAAACCTTAAGCACATATAAAACCATCAATAATACAATATCAATCACACTAATCATTACATTTCAATTTTATAAAATAAGAAGAAATATTATAGATTGAAAATTATACAATCATGTAAAAAAGAAAAACTCTCATTTAAATCACTATATGTTTAAAAAAAATACCAGATATTCCTCAAAACACATGGAGGGACCCAATTAAATAATATAAGTTCCTTCAGGGCTTCCTTCCAAATGCAGTAGGCTGCTACCACTATAACCAAAGATTCGGCCACAAATAAAGTGGACAAAAATTGATCTTGTTAATAAAGCAGCAGTAGCATTTCTGGTATTGAGGTTGTAAGACAGGGCAGGAGGTAAGTATATGGAGGCAAGTTTAACCTCCCTATGGCAGAGGCAACACAATCGTTTGTGCAGTGGAATTTTCTGCTATGCTCCAATGTATTCCATGATAGGAAATAGGTGTGAATCTCTGAAATAGTCACCTATGCCCGTGACAGGGACTGGATACCTGACAAAGAAGCCAACTTCCTGATCACATCATCCAATCGTACACCATGTCTATATGCTCTCCCCAAAATTCATAAAAATCTACAAGACCCACCGGGGAGACCTATCGTCTCAGGATGCGGCTCCATCTTGGAACCACTGGGTCAATTTATTGATTACTTTCTTAAACCCCTGAGTAACAAAACCATACCTTAGGGATACGATGCATACCATCCAGGTTTTTGAAAATCTGCCATTCAACTGCTCACAACAACTTCTTGTGACTATGGACATCAAGACATTATACACCTCCATACCACAGGATACAGCTATAGACTGTATATATGAACACCTAATTTGTGAATATGCCCAACCGGGATCATACCGAGTCCCGCCAGAGTTCATCATTGAATTACTGACTTTTACCCTGAACAAGAATTTCTTCACCTTTGATAACCAGTTTTATCTTCAAATCAAAGGCAGAGCAATGGGTGCAACGTTTGCACCCAGTCTAGCCATCCTATTCATGTCCTCATTTGAGGATCAAAACGTCTACAATCAGACTAACCAGTGGGAGGCTAATATATCCCATTGGCATTGTTATATTGATGACATTATCTTTATCTGGGCAGGGGACGCCACATCCCTTCAACAGTTTCTGACATGGCTTAATGCTTGCAACAACAATATTCAATTCACAATGGAGTACAGTACAGCACGGATACATTTCTTGGACCTAGAGATCTCATGTTTAGACAATAAACTTGCTTGCAACCTTTTTAGGAAATCTACAGATCGCAACACTCTTCTGCATTTTCAGAGTGACAATCCACAACACATAAAACAAAACCTTCCTTATGGCCAACTTTTGAGGATCAGAAGGAACTGCACCCACCTTGATGACTTTTATGAGAACGCCAAAGCACTTGGGACACGATTACGTTCACGTGGATATCCCAAAAGATTGGTTAATACAGTCACAAAGAGGGCCAGATTCACAAACGGAGACACCAAGATCAGAATCGGACACACACAAAGGTGAAAGACTCACGTGTGTGGTCACACATGGTCTGAATACCTTTGATCTTGAAAAAGTAATCAAAAAATACTGGCCTATAGTCAGATTACAACTGATTGATGAACTCATACCCAGATTCGCCTTTAAAAGAGCGAGGAACATCAGGGAACACTTGGTTCACTCTTCATTTACCAGAGCCCCGCCATGCACAGGCCTTTGGAACTTACGCAAAGTCACTGGCCGTTAACCTTGCAGGTCTTGCTCGGTGTGTAAATTCACCAAGAAAATACAAACATTCAACATCGGCACCAGACAGTGGGTCTTAAATAACTTATCTAACTGTAAGAGCAGCCAAGTCATATACTGTATCGAATGCCCTTGTGGCTTTCGTTATGTGGGACAAACCATGCGTAGCGTAGGTACCCGTATCTCAGAGCACTGCTCCAGGATCCGGTGCAAGAACATTACCTCCCCATTGGTTTCACATTTTCTGGCCAATCATCATAACCGGATGATATTTTTTGGTGGGTCCTTGATGGGATCCAGACTGGTCAGAATATACAAAATAGACTCCTGGAGTTGGAAAAAAGATGGGTCTACGGACTTAATGAACAATCTCCATCTTAAAATAATTTCCAATGATGCATCTGTACACGTTTTGAACCACCCGAGCTCTGCACCATAATGCATCTCCCAGACCAGGGACTTTCTTTGTTCACACACTAGGGTCCCTTGTTTTTCCTGACTCAGACTCATGTCCCACCCCGCTTTCTACTTTTGGCCTGCAACACACATTATTCTATGACTCACTTAGGGTCGTAACGGAGCCTACCATTCCTCTGCCTCTCAGGCTTGCACAACACTTTACACTTGCAGCCCAGTGTATTTGTCCAGACATTATCCGCAGCTCTGGGTTCATACACTCTATTATATCCACTTACATTTGGACTCGTCCAGCCACACACACCTTTAACTATGGACGACATTACTACACACCACGACACTCACCACCTCTAGTTAAACACCAGGTGACAAGTACTTACTAGAGGGAAGCCACACACATACACCGACTATTGGTGCGCAGTGTTTTTTCACCTCAACCTTTTAGGAACCAATGACCCTCTTACATGGGACGTTTCTGTTGGTTCCTCCGGCACACCGGACCTCTCCCTGCGGGTTGAGAGCTTTCCTCAACTGCACTGCGAGCAGCAGGCGCTCGGGCAGGCGATCGATCACCCGTTCCACGGGTTGTCAGAAACTATCTAGGACCGACATTGCTACGTGTCCTTCACTTCCCTTCTCACTTTGTTACTATTTGCTGGTTGGGACACACACCCACCTGTCACTCCTTTACTTGGAGGTATCCCATTGGGTACCTCGTACACTGCAGGCACCACCCTACGTGCTGCAGCTGAACACGCAACACGGTTGCCATAACAACCGGTCCTCTTGCTTTTCTTTCACTGAGGCTTCAGCCTGCATTCGCAACACAGCTTTCAACGAGGGACGAACACAGCGGACACACCACTTCCCCTCGCTCAGACTCGGAGCCACTGGGAACAGAGCTTCATTCTCCGCACTCACAGGTAACATTACGCAGCTCTTGTTACCAACGCTACAGACACTGTGTACAGCCATACACATCAACCATTTGTTTTACATACGTGCACGTATTTCTGCTCGTCATTCACTTTTTCCTTGGTTTTTCTGCCGGCTTCCCTTTCAGTATCACTCACCGGGGCGCCTGTGTGGGGACGTACAACTTGATGTTCCCACAGCCCATATATTACATTACTGGGACACAGAAGTCACTTTATCTGTTCAGACGGATTCCTGCTCTTCCTCTCCAAGTCCACCCACGAGAGGACACATTTCAGGTAATTTCCCTGATATTCTGTTCCCTCACCTGTGGTAGCCTACCACCTCACGGGGCTTTTCCGTAATTCCATACATATACACGGTCACATCTCTTTCAGGTTCCACACAGCCTGCATGTCTGATGATGATGACAACTGTACCACATGAGTTTTCCGAGCTCTCTTTCTCACTCCCACACATGGGAACGAGTGAACACTTCAGATACATTTGCAAACTGCCTACTCCTTTACGGCTCCAATTTTATATCACTTGTTAGAAGTAAGTGATTTCCTGCCTACCACGCCTGTCCTGCCTCTCTCAACTTGATTGTGGTTTTTGGACCCGTGGGTCTGTACAGGGACCCATGCGCTGCTCTCCCAAAGGGGACCCCATGCTATTATCTTTCACTTTCCAGTGGGGACCCATCGGCATTGCACCAGAGGACTCCCTATCTTTAAGGATATTTTGACTTGGCCAGGAGACATATTGCAGACATGACCGTGTTCAGTGTTCTGCACCTAGACTATTGCACTTTGCTTGCATGCATATTCTAGTGTATAGATTATTCCTCACTCCTTGTTGAATCCACCTTTTTATCTCTTTGATTGTTTACTCTCTTTTTCTCTCTATCTAATCTTTTCTCCCCTTTCATAAACACAGGGTCCTGCTATCTACTGCCCTGATGAAGGCGGAGTACTTTCCTCATCTGTGAAGAGTATTTCTCTACTGACTTTGTTCCGCCGAAACGCATTGTTATTTCAGAGGGGAATGAGGTCCTCCACAGAATATTTTGCAAGTTAGGACCGCTCTCTCTGTGTGGCACCATCCACCGATGGGCAAGGATACTTCTTCCTGAAGCTCCTTCAACCCGTTTGTCTGTTCCCCCTGATGCGTTGGCAGACCCAATCCCAATACACAATAATTTCGATTTTGGGATCTTACTATAATTCTAAAACAATACTTGATACTTGCTTAACTGTTGAATTCTTAGCAAGAACACTGTTACCACTATTGTAATTGATTTCCAATGTAACCCTTTTTCTTCGTTTTGGTTTAAATAGAGCACCAAAGTGACAAACAACTACTTTCTGTTAATGCTCAGATTTGTTTTATGGTTTTTTTTTTCCTTCATGTATTGTTCTTTATTTTTTGAAGGAATCCTTATTCAATTTTTGAATGTGTAAATCATGTTATTGATTATATATGTTTCTACATGTTTGATTTTACTATATGCACCACCTTTTTGATATAAAGTTTCATTTAAATTTCAATCATCTTTCATGTTATCTTTGAAGGAGTGTCGTAATACACACAACTACATGTAACACTCATAACCCGTGTGGTTATATGGGCTCGGACCAGGTGAATGGTTCTAATTCATTTATACTTCACATGGGACAACCCTTGGTTTTGTCGTGAATACACGTAAGTATAATATAACATAAGTATAATATAAAGCAATACTGCACTTTCAACTTTACGCTCCATGAGAGGGGCAACCTCTCTGCACTTAACACAGGGCCTTCCTGGACCGATTCATTTTGTTACCCCCCAAACCTCCTCCCCGCACTTCCATCTGTACGTATGCATGACCTAAATGTACTAGGAACAGTTTGTTTGTCTTTTTTGTCCCTGACGCTCTCGCACCCCACCGTTTTTCAGTCCCTAGCTTAGTCGCAACTGTAACACTTCCTGCACTTGCACTAGGAGAAATGTTGTCAGCCCTAGTATGCTAGTTTTTCTGTCAGATCATTCAGAATATTCAAGGCCTAAGAATGATTACTGTAATGCCTTCAACCCTTCCCGTCTTGAAGCACTTCACCTGTGTATTGGTGTATAAATAAAAAATAAATAAATAAAAATAAATAAATAAAACCAATTTCACATGGTTTAGATAAATAACTAGGTGGCGTATATGGCAAAAAGCTCTGATGGGCATATTCATTATCTTTTTTTACTACCTACCATATCTAATTTATTACACCTATCCCATCTCATAATTTTATGTTTTATTATTGTCTCAAAATTGGGCAAAGCAAAAGTTATGTCCAAGCCCAGTTCAGTGAGGTGTGTTAGAGCCGTCTTTTTCAAATTGATTATGAAGTCATTTCTTTCACCAATATCGACATTTTTGTGCTATAGGGCATTTGAACTTTGTTCTAGTGCACAAGAGCTTAGCGTATAAAAGTGTTATCTGCGTTTACCAGATCGATCGAGTCATAGAATATACAGAAAGGCAGGAAAAGTACACCAAAATTATATACATATCAACAATGAGATACATAGATAATATATACATATAGACAAATGGGCGCACGTGGTTACAGTCTGTGCGGGTCAGTTGAGTGGCTTTGACGGCCTACGCTTTTAGCCAGGAAACTATCTTCGATCGGAAGTTCTGATAGGGTAAGTCCGCTCTGAGATTTGGCGGTAAGGAGTTCCACAGTTTGGCTGCTTTCACTGGGAAGCTATTGCCCCCTATGGGGGCTCGTTCGAAGTTGGGGACTGTAAGGCAGTCTTTGTAGGCAGTTCTGGTGGGTCTCAGGGAAGGGTGTCTGTGGAATCTATTTATCAGGGAGGTAGGGGCAGCCTTATTAAGGGATTTGTGGGTAAGCAATGCAGTTTTTAAGAGAATTCTGTCGTTGATGGATAGCCAGTTGTTCTGTTCGCTAAATCCTGAGATGTGTTCTCTTCTGGAGATGTCCAGAGCCGCTCTGAGGGCATTATTCTGAAGAGTTTGTAGTTTGCTAGTGGTGGCTTTGGATGATCCCAGATAGAGGGCGTTACAGTAGTCTAGGCGGGACAGAATAAGGGCTCTGGCAAGGGTGAGGCAGCTAGTATCAGACAGACATGGTTTTGCTGTGTGGATTAATTTACACGTATATGCTGTGGAGGAGGCTGGGGAGCTCACCTGTCTTTTGAAGGAGAAGTTAGAGTCCAGGTAAAAGCCCAGAGTTTTGACCTCTTGTCCAACCTTAATGCTGATGCCATCGATCATGAAGGAGTTGTAGGTGGGGCCAAGTTTCTTAAGGCTGGATGAGGTGCCTAAAATGATGAGTTCAGTTTTATCATCATTCAGGCATAGTCCATGTAGGGCCATCCATGTCTGGATGATGATGTACACCCTATTTAGCAAGGCCAAATCCTTTTCATAATCTCCAGAAAGCGGAAGGAGGATCTGGGTATCATCTGCATAGTTAGTGTAGGTGATACCGAGATGATCCAAATCATCGAAGAGGGGCTTGGTAAATATGTTGTATAAAGTAGGGGAGACACAAGAGCCTTGTGGGACGCCACAGGTGATGGGTATGGGGTATGCCACCATAGTAGGTGAGAAGACCCTCATAGTTCTACCGTTAAGAAAAGAGGTAATCCAAGTGATAGCCTCGGCCGAGAAGTGAGCTGATGTATGGAGGTGTGCGCATAGGACAGAGTGATCGACCAGGTCGAAGGCTGCAGACAGATCAAGGAGGAGGAGTAGGGCAGCTTGTCCATTGTCTCTAAGCAAGTCGATCTGAGCTTTCAGGTCAATGAGGGCGGTTTCTGTTCCATGTAGAGGGCGTAACTCTGATTGTCTAGAGTCCAGTAGCTGGTGTTCTTCCAAATGCTTCTGTATTTGTACATAGGCGACCTTGTCCAGTATTTTTAGTAGGAAGGGCACAGTTGTTATGGGTCTGTAGTTTGTGAGTGTGGCTGGGTCGAGTGTGGTTTTTTTTAGTAGTGGAAGTACGCAGGATTGTTTCAGATTGGTGGGGATGGAGCCAGAGGCGAACGTGGCATTAATCAGTTTTGTGATGAGGGGGGAAGAGGTCACGGGTGGCATCTTTAATGAGCTGTGATGGGCACAGGTCTACCTGAAAATTGGAGGGTTTCAGAGACAAGATGATTTTTTTCTACTTCGAGGATAGTGACTTTAGAGAAGTTAAAGCGAGGGAGATCTGTGAGTGTGGACGTGTCTGGTGTTTTGGAGGGAAGAGTGTCGGTGAGGGACACTTTTTTGTGGGCTATTTTTCTTTGGAGGGTTGCGATTTTGTTGGCTAAGGCGCTTTGAATTTCTGTACACCAGTTTTTGTCTTTAGTACAGGTGTCAGGAGGTACTATGGGGGTTTCAACTTCTTTAAGGATGGAGAAAAGTTCCTTCATGTTTGATTTCGCTTGGGATAAGCGAGAGTCAAAGGAGGTTCGTTTAGCCAGGTAGATTTCTTTTTTGTAGAGTGTGTCTAGTTTGGAGAGTTTGAGTTTATTCACGGCAGAGGGGGATTCTTTCCACGTGGCCTTGCAATTCCTTTTTTGCTTCCTTACATTTTTAAGGAATGGGGTGTACCATTTGTTTAGATGCGTATTCGGTTTGCTGGGTCTCAATTTGAGGGGGGCAATTAGGTCCAGCGAGGTGTCCATGATCTTATTGTATTCTTCAACCAAGGTCTCAGGGTCTAGGTTGTCTGGGAGTGAATTGAGTGTAGGGAGTAAGTTTGGGGTGAGTCTTTCAGCTGTCATATTTTTCTTATTTCTTGTGAGGTTGGGCAGGGCCCTGATAGTAGGTGGGGGCGGGGGTCTGTCAGTAGAGAGCAGGAATGAAACCAGATGGTGGTCGGTCCAGGCTAGGGGTGAGGTGTTTGTGATATTCGCTAGACAGTTGTAATCAGTCACCCAGTCGAGTGTTCTACCCTTGTCGTGTGTAGGTGCCATGCTTTTTTGCGTGAACCCTAGTTCTGAGAGAGTATTGACTATGGTGCTGGCGGAATGGTCTTCAGGATCATTGTAGCCCAAGTTGAAGTCACCCAGGGTGAGTACTTGGGTAGAGCTGGTGAGGTTACTGGAGAGGATGGTATTAATATCCTCATCGAAAGTACCAATGGGGCCTGGCGGGCGGTAGATCAGGTGGATGTTGAGAGTTTGGGAGGTGGTCAGTGGGATTTTGACTGAGAGTGTTTTGCAAGATGGGACGATGGTAGGTGTTGCTAGTCACATGGTAAGACTGCATTTGTGGATAATGGCAACACCTCCTCCTCTGGAATTGGGACGATCTTGTCTCAAGATAGAATAATTATCTGAGACTGCCAAAATGAGCATGGGGCCTGCTGCTGCATGCAGCCAGGTCTCAGTAATGGCAAGGATGTCAAGGTCTTCATTGAGGATTAGATCGGCAATTTCTGTGGCGTGCACTACTACCGATCTCGCATTGATCAGAGCTCCTTTTATTTTTGGGTTGGTTAAGTTTTTAGTGAAGGTAATGTGGCACTTGTCCTGTGTGGACTCAGGGATAGCCTGGATAGGGGAGCTGAATGAGGGTTTAAGGTTGGAAATTTTGGGCGAGTTCGATTTTTTTTTAGTGGAGGACCTAGGTAAAATTTTGGAATTCTGTAGGTTAGGTAATGAGCGGGCTAAGGGCTTGTTAATTTTGGCTAGTCTAGCTCAGAGTCCTAGGTTCCTATCAGTAGTAGAGCGAGGGAGACTGGTACGTTGCAATGGTTGTGGGTCATTTATATCTAGGTATGAGGACTTGGTGTTAGAAGTGGATGAGTATTGCACGTTCGGTGGCTGATGAGCCATACTAGGTCGTGATGCAGTGTTGATGAGGATCAAGGTGCAAGCAAGCAAGTAGGTAGTTGATATACACATGCTCAGTGGTGGAGCGGGAATGTTAGGTGATCAGGAGTTGACTTAGTTGACACTGGTTAGGCCGGTAAACGTTAATGTGACACCCGGTTGAGATAGCACTGATGGGCTAAGTTCCATTGAGGTGACATCTAGATAGGGCTAAGTGAATTAGCTTTGAAGCATTGAGAGGCACTTCGCTTTGGATGGGATAGTGTAGCTAAGATGCACTAGTAGTATCCCGATTTGAGATAAGGCGGTATGGCTAGAGGCGATAGGTAACACCTAGATTGGCATCAGACAGTGTGGCATGAATGCATTAGAGACACCTAGATTTGAGTAACACCAAATTTGACGTCAGACAAGATGACTAGAATGCACTGGTAGCACCTAATTTAGATAAAGCAGTAAGGCTAAAGGCAGTAGGTGACACCTAAATTTGAGATCAGACAGAAAGACTAGAATACACTGGCAACACCTAAATTGGGTAAAACAATATGGCTAATGGCAGTGGGTGACACCTAGATTTGACATCAGACAAAGTGACTAGAATGCATTAGTGACATCTAGATTTGGGATGGGGAAGTTTGTCAAAAAGGCGTTGCACCTGTGTTCGGCCCTTTCTGTAAAACTACACATTGTGTTGCACGGCCTCCAACAGAGACTGGCAAGGCCACATCAACATAAATCATGGGATTAGATTAAAGGCAAATTGATGGCATACTTGTGTAGGCAAATTGTGGTCAGCAATGATATAGTTATCTTAGCACAGGTAATAGTGTATTACACAGGTGGTGTGTTCATGCACGTGGAGAATAATATGCAGGCACAGGTATGGTGGCTAAGAGGTACGCAGATGACAGGGTGTCAGAGGAGCATTCCAAGTGACACGGTACACGTTACACCAGTAGAGAAAAGTAGCAGATCATACGTGTAGCAACGAGGGTGCAGCATGGCCTAATGAGCATGTTAGATATAGAGTAATGCAATATCAGCAAATATTACTTTGTAGCCAGACAAGAGGGTTGTCTGCTCACATGTGGTAATCGAAAGGTGCAGTAAGTATATAATCAAACATGATACAGCAACTAGTGACAGGTTTGTGGGACTAGAAACAGCGTGCTTATAGCTGTTGTCGTCACAGTTTTCTTGAATCAGGTGTCGACGGGATAGTGTAGGAGCACGGAGTGTGCAATGACAGAAGGCTCATTTGTAGACAGAGATGCAGAGGCAATTAGCTTCACTGTGTTAATCTTTTAAGTTAACGAGGCTGCTTGCACTTAAATACAAACAGTGGTCAAATTAAAGTATCAAGTAGGCCTTGCATAAGGAGGTGGTGTTACCTTGATAGAGGGCGGGTGCAGGGACCAGGGGGCTGGCAGATGGCAACCATGGCAAAACAGGCTGAAAACGGGAGCTAGCCTTGCCTCCTGTGGGCCTTGGAGGGAGTGGGCCGGCTTCGCCTGCCGGTGGCCAATGAGGTTGATTATGGGCCCGGCGACCAATCAGCTCGCATCAGGGGCCTTGATTAGGTAGAAGGTGATGGATACGAACTGCAATCAGCCATCTTGGAAAGTTGGGTACCTCGTGTACCTTGATGGCGGCAGTGGGCTTTAAGAAGCCTTTTCAGAAAATAAACGCTTTTATTTTCGTTTTTCAGCGATCGGGAACAAAGCGTGCTCATCAGCTGGAGAATGGGGGCTTTGCATATGATTTCTGCCTGGTAAAGCGGAGGGCATCAGCGCTTACCATAATTTTTGGACAGCAAGGCTGGGCATCAGGTGTGGTTCGTAGGTCCACTGCTCCAGCAGGGACATGACCTGGAGCTCCTGCTCGACAGGTAGAAGATGGGGACTACTGGCAGGCTCAAAAGTTTGCCCTCGATACGATCGAGCCATGATATATACTGACATGTGAGTGCAGGAAGTCCATAAAAAGGCTGGGTACAATACTGGTGTGATATAATTCCAATAAACCCACCAGGTTATTACCCCCGCTGTGTACTATATAATGCATCGTTTTTTCCAATTCTTGGTGATAACTTTGTCCCCATAATAGTATAAAGAAGGGTTTGATCTGATCGGAAAACCTAAGTAGACATACTCTTTGACCCTTTCCAGGTGTCTATCGTTTAGCTTCCAGGTAAACAATCTGTAGTATGTTAGTCTAAGGACAGGCTATTTGTTTTAAAGCATTTATAATCATGAAGTTCTTTGTAGCATAGGCGACAAGAGTATCCATTGTGTGCAGGAGACTGATGGGAGTCTGGTCAAATAATATTACATCATTTCCACATGAAAGCAATGGTATATTTTCCCTGTTGATTCTTGGGGGAACGTTGTGTGCCAGTCGAAGTTCTGACCACAACTCAGCTGTATATAAATTGTGCAATATGCGCCCCAGCGCGCAGCCTTACTATTGTAATTACTGTTGACTCCCACAGAATTTAATCGGACTGTGATTGAGGTGGCCGTGTACAGGTGTTGGATATAATAGAGTAATATTGGGTCCATCCCCCAAGCCTTGAGCTTTCCCCAAATGCAGGGGTCGAAAAATAAGATTGAAAACCTTACTGAAATCGGCGTAGCAACAGTACAATTGTCCCTTCAGAATAGAGTCCATCATAGCCAGAAGATGAAAGTTGGCAGGATCCAGTCTGTTGGCTTTTTTTTTAAAGATGGGTACTAGTACAGATTTACGCCAACTGTCTGGAATAGCTCCACTAAGTTCTATATGTTGATATAAAGTAAGTAATATTTTTGCCCATAACTCCAGGTGGGCCTTAAATACAGTGTTTGGTATACCATCTGGGCCAGGTGCCCGAGAGCCTTTTAGTTTTGTGATCATACAAACCTGTAAGTCCTCATCCATTCCCAAACTCGAGAAATAGGGTTTTTAAGTTCTAGTCTCTCTTCTGGACAGTGTGATCAACATAAAGTTCTTCAATATAACTAAAAATGTAGCTTCAGATATAGGGTTTAATTCTGTGGGGGATTTGGCTTTCATATGATCATTAAAGTGTGACCAGCCCTTACAGGTGTCATGCGATCCTAGCTAGCAAAACAAATATAACCAATTAGCATTAGTAAGAGAATGCTTATGTTGTTCCAGCCAATTTTTACATTGTGTGGTAAGATGTATAATGCCCACTTCTTTTTTACTGTTACTTAACAAATCACTGGCTTTAATTGAAGCACATGATCTAGGATAGAGCTGCTTTTATTCAGCAATGGCTGGGTCAAATGGTCCATTATTTTTGGCATTGAGGTGGCTGAATGTATTTTTTGACAATTCACTGAGCCAGTTTTAATTTTATTCCTAATCCTCGATTCAAGATCCCAATCGAACAGTGATAAAGCCGACTCTGTCCGTTTTTGATCTTGACATTATAGGTCGTTAAGGATCTTTGTTTGTCTCTGTCCAATATAAGTGATTGCCCTGAGAATTGGTTGCGACATTAAGTTGCCGCTCCAGATTCTGACATGCCTCGCCAATGTCTACTGACAAAGTCAACGCAGATTGATCGCTCAGATTGTTAAATTCAACTGGACCACATTTAGCTTTGACAACAGGGTCTGTGATTACATAGTCAATGTGGCAGCGTGCAGCCCCATTTGTCCATGTATAGCTGAAATTTCTTCTTTCAATGAAGAAAATGGCAAACATAGCAAATTGTGGGAGCTGACGAACTGACCCCAATGACGGTCAGAGTCTACTAGAGATGACTTCATTGAATGTAGGTTTTTTCATTACATTCACCTGCCAGAACTGTATAGCCAGTGGAGGAGAGCTCATACCATTGCATGATGATATAATTTATCATAGCCTGCATGGCTTTAATGTGTGTGCTGCAGGGGGATAGTATGAAAGATATGATAGTTTATTTATATCGCGCCTATGCACAATGTGCTTCAAAGCGCTTCAAGGCAAGGGAGGGAGGGAACAAGGGAAAATACAATTACATTCTTACAGGCCATGAACAGTAAAGATGTGAAATAAACTATCGTACTCGGCCTGACGACATTTAAGATAGTGCAAGAGCTAAGACATAGATAAGGAAGGGAGGGAGAGAGTGGGAAGGAAATGGAAACAGACAGCCGACTACCGTCCTAGGCCTAACAACATTTCTGGTAGAGCTGGAGAAAAACAAAAGGTGAGGGAGAGGGCTGCAGAAAGGGAGGGGAGGAACAAAACAAGCGGCTATGATACTAGGCCTGATGACATTTCAGGGGGAGGGGGCGTGGGGAGGAAAAAACAGTAATGGGAGGGTGGAGGAAACAGATGAGGTTGCTATCATATTAGGTCGAGGGTCAATTCTGATAGAGTAAGTGCATAGAAGAAAGTAAGGGGAGGAGATAGGAAAAGAGAGAAGGGGAAGGAGGAGAGAACAGAGAGTAAGCAGTCAAAAAGAGTGGAGACGCAAGAGTGGAAAGCGAATACAATTGCAGAAGTCAGTAGTAACACATAATGTCACAAGCCAGGACACAAGATGAAGATCGGAACAGCATGATTCAGGACCACCATGAGTACAAGATACAAAGGAAGTCCAGCATGAGAGTTGATAAAGAGTGACGCACTGTGAATGAATGAAGACCATAAAAGTCAAATCCAACATTGGCCACAAGACGGTGATGGTGAAACCAGAATCTATCAGGACAGACTCCTGCAAAAATAGGCTGGAGGAGGTTGAGGGGGTGCAGGGTAGAAGAATCAAGCAAAACAGGCAACACCTGTGTGCAAGAAGGTAGTACACATTAACTATCAAGATAGTATAAGTCTGTGATAGTTTCAGTATAACTGCCAGGACGTACAGTGATTGCACAATTTTAGGAAAGCTTGTCAAGGTTAAGATTGTTTTTTAACCTATTGCAAGACCCCCACTGCCATGTCCTCTGTTAGACGGACTAGCAAAGGAGTACACTATTTGATAACAATCGATTTTGAAGGGTTTAGTGCAAAAGGTTTCCTGCAAAACAAATATATCACTTGATTCAATGGTCTTTAGACCTCTAGGGTCTATGTGGAATGAGCAATGGGACTCATGTTCCTCGAAAGCCAATGTAAGTTTTTTTTTTGCATGCAATATAGTCAATTAGATACGTAGGTGATTCGCTCTGGAGACCAGTATTCAATTTCTTGGTCATAAGACAGAAGTTGGTCATTATGAATGCGTTCTGCCTCGCCTTCAGGCCCTCTGTAACCTTATGTGTCCGCGCCTCTAGGCTCTTGTTACTGGCTCTACAGCGCCCTGATGCCTGAGGGTTTGAGCATGCTCTACAAATGAAATAAATAAATAAATACATACATTATTGGCTTTTAGCGCACGTAGAGTGTCTCTCTCTTATTTTTGCTTGTCCTCATGAATATTATTATTCTTTTTGTTTTTCTGGTCTGATTGAAAAGGGATGTACTTCTTATTTTTGCAGCAAATGGTGAGCAATAGGCCCTGTTGAACTAAGGATGCAGCGTGAGTTTTTACCAGAGCTACCATCAGTGGTGAAGACAATTCTATAAGTGTCCATATTTTTTTTGACTGCCAATGATAGGCAGTTCGATACGGGCAATATCCGTAGTGTCAATCGGACTCAGATATGGTAGTTGTTTAAACATAGATAGTAAATTGATCATTTTAAGAAAGGGATATAACTGGTTGGATCGCGCTCTTCCAAAATGATCCATTTACCCAAGTAGTGTATGTCACTAGATGTCAGAAAGATTTTATCGACTCCATTGGCATTTTTTCCATCTCCGACACACTCACGAGTTGTGTGGTTGTGCTTGCAGTGTCTAGTCGGTTTTGGCTTAGCTGTACTGAATGAAGATGGCTAATAGCATCAGGACAGTGACATGTAAAGTCAACATTTTGATTTTCACATACGCACTGTGAGGATGAGAATCTGTTACAGAAGAAGATGCCGGACAAAGCCATTGATCCATTGGCCCATTCAGTTGGACTTGCCACGTGGTACCACATAATGAAGTGTTAGTCAATGGTGTCTTATTTTACAATCAATCCTGTTTTTTAGGCATAACGAGGGTTGGGGTTGATTTAATGGGTGCTCATCGAAATCTTGTGTATGAGTGCTGATTTTTAGGCTTCTTTCTTGATTTAACAATTCTAGCTGTTTTGCTTTCCTCTTTATGTTTGGATCAATATTCTCCATATTCAGAGCAGGTGGGATAAGTATCTCCTCGTAATCCCAATTTGGTTAAATTGTCGAAGAGTTTTCATTTTGGACCACATGGTATAACAGGTGGGTAGCGGCACTCAAAATTGGTTTTGAGAATCATATTGATTAATCCATGTCAATTACGTTTTCGTAGTTGTCTTGTAAAGGGAGATCCTTCTCTCCGCCCAGCAGCGTCAATGGAAGGGAAGAGCATTTGTTCAGCCATTTTAGATAATGAAGCCGAGAGTTGTTCGCTCTCAATAGTTGGTGTTTTGGATTCAAAATAGCCCATGATGGTCGGCTGAGACACGCAAGGTTTGTTTGGTGTATCGGTTTCTGAACTCGTGAATCTGGTTGTTTTAGTTGGAGGCTGAACACAGGACAAGTTTCAGCGCTTAGAAACGTACATTTTCGTGCGGCGCTGCCTCTCATTTTCAAGATAATTTAAAATCAGGTTTGGAAATATTCCCACCTGATATGGTGGCAAACCAGTCTCAGGCGACACAAGACACAGGAAACTCAAACTTTACTACTGCTTCACGACGCGAACGTGCTGATGCACATGTTGGCCAGTTTTGAGCCCCAGTCCCTGTGCTCAAGCAGGCAGCTTGCAGAGCTTGCAGAGCGCTGAGCGGCAAATTCAAAAGCCCAAAATAATCAATCCAGAAATGCCGCTCCAGGAAAGCAATACTCCCATTAAAGTCACAGGCAGAAAGTCTTTGCTATGCACAGCAACACAGGACACTCAAACTTCACTCCTGCTTCAATAACTGCTTCAATAACTGAAGAAAATCCACTGATACAGCAAACATTGCTGACAATATACATTTTATAGTTTAATATAGTGTATTCAAACATTTTAGCAGACATAATGAGGAAAGGTAGAAGAAAGGGAAAAACACGTAAAGCAAGGCACTGGCAGATACATGCACATTGAAGCACAGACACATATGTAGCTCAAATACAACATTGTATTCTGCACCAGTGCTGTCCACCTCGAGACTCACAAGCAGCAGCGTTCTATGGTGGCTATAACAAGATCACACCAGATGTGCCAGTGTCACAACATGAACCCTAGCAAGTAACCAAGTGTCCCAGAGATTTTGTTCTGAAACAATCTCCCCAAAAGAAGGTATCCTCAATGAAATACCTATTTTGGAAATATTTTCTTGCCTTGAATTCACACGCCATTTATAGTGTCGGTCAGTAAGTGCTCACTGATCTAGACCCCGTTAAAGGACTAGCTATGCTGTACACTGAATAGCCTGTCAATATTTTAGTTATGTCCCCTATCTGAGGGTTATTCTTAAATATATCCCCTTTCTGGGTCTATTCAAGTACACAATCGTAATTTTGAAAGGGAGATACTATGTGTCAGAGAATATACATTTACCATTGAATGGGTGGAGCCTGTATATTAGAATAGACCATGCAAATTGATTGTGATACACTTCAATATAAACAGCTATACACCACAAAGGGTAAAACCGTGCATAAGAAAATAATGTGTTCTCCTTTCATGGGGAAACTCTGTTCCAGAATTAGCAACTGTAGCTGAAATAGTTCTCTGCTTTGCAGAGAAAAGGCTCTATGTTAGAGAAGGTTTTCTTCCTTGTAGGGTGGGCTCTGTATCAGAATGCACTCTCTCTTTCAAAGGGAAGAATGTGTAACAGAATAAACTGCCCCTACGTTGTGTGACGGAGTTCATAGAAAACACTCTAGGAAGAATCTAGACTCAGCATGTCATCATCTAGATGCTGCATTTCGTCATTCACATTTTAGCAAGGGTTTGAACTTTAACTAGGGCCAAGGATGTGAGACTCATTGCCGGACTCAAGGTTATGAGTCTCAGGAGATGCCAATGCACAGAACACATCATAGAAAATTATTACTTTGCACCATGATGCTATTTTAATGGGCTGAGTTGCACTAAAAAATAACACTAACATGAATCTAAAATACCAATTAACGCAACCCCGTATAACATGTCACAGATTCCCATAATAACATTTAGTGCAAACTAGTGCATGAAATAAGCTGGATGCAGATTGAGCAAAATACATGATGCTCTGAAAATGGGAATTTAAATGTGCAGGCTGGGTCTGTGTTGTAAGCTGAAAAATGTACATTGTATTGGATAAAGAAGCGTGAGAAAAATGCAGCAAGTTCTATTCAGCAATGCAGTTAGCACAACGAGAAACACAGAGAGGAAATTGCATGATGTTTTAGTAGGAGGATCTGGTCAAAGGGAGGTGTTCTTGACAGACTAGGGGTTTGAGGAAAAGGGTTTGAGGCAGAGTAAGTGAGTCATTCCTTTTTCTTGCAATGACTGACGAAGGAGCATACTGAGTTCAGTGCTTGCAGGCCGACTAAGGCTGAAGCTGTCTCTCTCCTAAGATGGCAAATCTTTAGAAGGGCTCTGAAATCTCAAGCAACCTTAGCTGTGAATGACCCTGGAACACTGCCAAGCTGAGTCAGGGAATATCGCCAGCTTAACCTCGGTAATTATCTGTTAATTGAGGTGCTTGTGAAGTGTATGATGCTATGTAGCACAGATTAGATAATTCAGTTCATTTGTAGGTGCTGCATTAGAGATTCAAATTTAAATGTGCATTTAAAACTGTGTTTATGTTTCTCAAAGTCTTACTGTTATTCTGTGTATTTTTTCCTGCAAAGTTTTGTGCGACGCCATGGTTGATTTGGCAGAGCTTGGGACATTATCACAGATAGAGCATCAAAAAGTATTGCAAGAAAGATTTCGCTCACATTGTGAATTATAACGTGTCACTCTTTACAACTTGCATAATTCTAGTTTATCATAAAGACCCAGTTTAAAAAGGTAATGTAGTCAAATTGTATTTCTTCTACATTCAGTCGCTTTGATTTGTCATGCATCGAGTGATAAATGTGTGGTAAGAAATATCTCAAAGCAAAGTTAGCCGCAGTAAATTGATTTGCTTAGAGAGGCTGAATGAATGCTTTGTATTTCATTTGCATGCTTTACATTTGTTGAAGTACAGCCAGAAGGGCTTACAAGTGATGATCTAAATAATGCCTCACAGGAGAATATGAGCCATTTATTCAGAGTGTATTAAGTCCAGTATTTATTTGTTTGTTAGTGACCATGATGAAATAATTATTAGGCAGGATTCTGAAATTAGTCTCACCACTATAAAAATATCACCATAGCAAATTACAGCAAAATACCACAAAAATACCATGACATACTAGACATAATCCCAACATATATCCTACAACACTCAGCTTCCTTGGGTTGGTTCGGGGGTGTTTATTATAAGTAACACAAGAATATGACTGTTGATAAAATACAGACAATATGTGTGATCTTGGATATTCCTGGGTTTTTGGCAGTGGCTCTAAAGCCATCCCTCTTATCTTCCTTGGGACTCCCACCTTAGCCCAGACATCCATAGCCCCGGGTTAATGCTATAGAACTTTAACTACTGATAGTTTGTACTCTTAGTCTCCAGATGCTTCATGTAATGGCATGCTCACTCACTCCTTCAGGGAATTCTAACTTTGTCTACTCTCTCCGCATGGTTTAGTGTTCCAAAGGGGAACAGGATCGTGCCTTGCAAGCATGCTGTCTGATTTTTTTCTTTCACATGTCCACTTTCACCTTAATCTTCCAAGCTACCTACATCTTCTCCCCTATATCCTCCTCACCAACCTTCTCTACCTCCTATTTTTCCCTCTGCTTTCCAGCCTCCAACCTTTGATGTTAATTCTTTTCCTCCTCCCACTCTCTACTGAAACGCCTACATCCCCTCTACTACTACTATGCCTCTCACTTGTCTACCCCTTTTCCACAACTTCTCCTCCCCTTGTGTCTGCTACTATTCTCCTCCCACTACTGCTACTGCCCTTCTCCTACTCCTACTACTACATCTTTCTCATTATTACTGCACCCTCCTCTCACTACGACCGTTACTCTCTTCTCATTGCTACTACTGCTCTCTCTTTAGTATTACTGTCATTCTTCCTTCACTCCTCCTCTCCTCTCACTGATACTACTACCTTCTCACTACTACTGACACTTTCTTCTCACTACTAGTATAGCTACTCTCCTCTCACTAATACTGCCACTGCTACTTTCACTATTGCAACCCTCCATGGCTGCTCAAGACTCTCAGCCATACAAAAACAATTCAGGAGACTTCTCCCCTGGAAAGGTGAGGCTGGAGACAAATTGTTACTGCCCCCTTGTATCCCGGCACATAAGAATGGGGAATGGGTCCATCTTCCCCTCTTGACAAGGTCCGAGAACTAAAGTCCTCCATGGCTCCCTCTCCTTGTAGGCTGGCTAGCTTTCCCCAAATGTGAGATAGATTTATTATTTTGCCTAGGTTTCTAGGTTCCCAGTTGGTTTGCAGAATTGACTATAGAGACATTCTCAGACAGTGATACAAAATATGTCCCTGGGCCCCACATGCTTTGTTTTGCTAGATTCACCTGGATCTTGCCAGATATTAGTTTCCTGCCATCTGGTTTCTGCTGACATACATATTCAACCCATCAGTTAAACCCTGGGAGTTCTTGTCCCAATGCCAACTCCTTCCAGGGGCTTAGCCTTAACAAGACTTGGGGGCCCATACATTTTCATTGAATTGGATAGGGACTCTTGCTGGCAGGTAGGACACACTGCCTCCATGGATGCAGCAGGTCACCATAGGGCTTCCCTTTCAGTGGTTAGTCGGTGGTAAACATTCTGGATGAATGCAGTTGTAAGTGCTGCCAGAATCTAGCAGGACTCGGACAATCTTCACATGGGCCCTCACCAATATCCTGAATATGTCTTCCAAGAGGCCACTTTAGGCATAACGCTGTTGGCAATGAGAGCACACTTTTCAGTATCTTTCCTTCTTTCTCTGAGCTTGCTTTTTTGCCTGGGGTGCAAGATATAATGGCTTATGTCCAGTGATTATGCCTGCATCTCCTAACGGGGCCCCTATTTTTATCAACTATGTACAACATCTCCATAATCTGGTACTCGCTCCTCTCCAGATCATCGACTTTGGGCCATTGTTGTAATAACATGACTTGCAGCGGTCTATATCTTCCTGAGAGGAGTCTCCCTGCCACTCCTAAGAAAAGATCTTGGGTGACAGAAAAAGGGCCTGTGTTCTGGCTCTGTTTTTTTCTGGAATGCCCTCTGCCTGAAAAACTGGAATCCCAGTTGGTCCCATGGGAATTCTCTAGTCTTGAAGTCTCGGCCCCTCCAGCCAGAGATCCATCTCCACTTTCACCTTCTAGTTGGCTGGGATCCAATGCTCTCCATACCTAATAGGAGCTCTCTCAAGGGAACCTTTGTGAGGGTATTTATGCTTGCTCTGACAGCATGTGGAAGACCAGTCCGGTGATTTGAGTTTTTGGTGGTGGATCCCCATAGTGATACACCCTGATGTCCATCATCTTCTCTCAGGTTTCCATGTCCTGTTGTGGCTTTGGGAGCTAGATGTATCCCACTTTTGACACCACATGCGATGGTGTACACAACAAACACCCCTTGAGATGATTCAGGGGTGTCTATTATATTGAATGCACAAATATGGACTTTGAGAGATAACCAAGCTAAGCGACAGACATTTTGTTGATCCAGGATGCTGCTGGTAAAGGGGGTTTGGAGAATGGCGGTAAAGCCATCTCTATATCTTTCAGCTCCCCTTGGATTCCTGCCCTAGCCCAAGCATCCATAGCCTTGGGTTAATGCTATAGCATGGTAACACCTGCTCTCTGTGTTCTTACTCTTAATCACCAGGTGATTCCCCTAGGTGCATGCTCTCTCAACCCTGAAGGACTTTCTAACTTTCCCCACTCTCGACATGGGTTAGTGTTCTAATGGGGAATGGGATTTTGCCTTGCAATTGCTCTGTAAGAATTTTCTCATTCCACACACAGCCACTTTCATCTTGCCCTTTTACATATTCCTCCTCTCGCATGTCTCCTCACCAACCTTCTTTCCTTCTGATGTTTCACTGTGCCTTCCTGCCTCTGCCCTTCGATGTTGACTCTTTTCCTTCCTTGCTTGTCAGTCTTCTACTCCTTTTCCACAACTGCTAACTCCACCCCACACTACCGCTACTATTCTCCTCCTACTACAACATTTCTCCTCTCACTATTATCCAAGAACAGGGTAGTTTCTTGCTATGATTGCCACTCTCTTCTCACTACTACCACTACTCTCCTCTCACTGCAACTACTACTCTCTTCTCGATACTACTGAAACTCTCCTCTCACTACTACTACCACTACTTTCCTTCCAGAAGATACTACGGTGTCCTTCTTGCACTACTACTCAAACCTCCAACTGCCTTTGCCATGGCAACCAGGCCTCTCTGGGTCATACATAATACAGCCTTGAGCTAACAGTATGTAACACCAGATGATCTGTTACCATGCAGTGGGACTGGAGATGGCATTTAATATTGTGTATAGTAGAAAAAAAATGCCTTCTGAATCTTGCATTGGGAATCAAATTGGGCCTCATTAAGGGTCTGATGGTAACCCCAACAGTGATACCGGTGGGTTGCCACCGGACGGTAAATAATTACCGGAGTCTGACTTCCTGCTAACACCAGGGACCTTGGCGGTATGGGAAGTCATGCGCTGGCAATTTGTAAGTTCCCATTTCCATAGAGTCCTAATAGTAATAGTTGCCGCGTGAAAGTCAAAAGGAATATAGGGCAAAACCTTTTTGTTTTTGTAGGTCGTACGTTGCGTCAGCTTAACGTCTAACTCACATGATGATGACGCCTAGTGAAGGCCTTTCTTCTAATAGGAACCAGTAGCTACATTTAACACCTTTGGAGTGGGCAGCCAGCCTGCTTTGGAACACCGGCTATTAAGATGCCAGTGGCCGTAGGACCGTATGGTCAGTCACAGCCGAGCTGTTTTGACAGAGTGAAGTTCGGGTTTATGATGGGATGTGCTGTTGGCATGGCAGCAGGTGCGCTCTTCAGTATATTTTCTTGTCTAAGGTTCGGCATGAGGGGGACGAGAATTGATGAGTGGAATTGGAAAAACGATGATGCAGAGTGGTGGCACATTTGGGACCTTCATGGACATTGGCATGGGAATCCGATGTTCAATTTGGATTTTATTTTTGAGACTGTGATACAACCTGCTAAATCATTCCTGGAATGTAGTGTAATTAAGAGCTGACCTAAACATTTTAAAAAATAAATCTTTTGTGTTCAAGCAGACAATTTGGAGAAGTATTTTTTTACCTCTCCCGGGCAGCCAAATGTTGGTGTATGGGTAAGTGAGAATCTATACTTAATACTGGAAATGTAGCCTAGGTAAGATATAGACCTATCAAATGGTGTGATTAGGGCATGGAATCTTTGACTTGATTTAATTTGTTTAAGATGTTCTCTTTTAGAAGTCATTTATATTTTAGAGCAGAAGAAATGAGATCTAGATTTCTCTTTGTAGTGATATTTGGTTTCTTGAAGAGAGCTTCCACGTTAATGCTCATTAAGTTCTTAAAAATAAAACCAAACCAAGCAATACATTTTGCATTGCCTTTCGGCAAGAAGTCTATCAAAATGTTATGGGTCAACTCTGCTTTTAGATTTAGCTAAGCAGATATACACATGCAAATTGTCCTAAGCACAATATCATCACTTGAGTATGATTTCCTAAGTTGCAAATAGTGGGGCCGACTTGGGTAACAAAAGATCACACATCAAAATGCCATCTTCCTTTTGTTGAAAACTATGAATATCCTCAAAGCCCAGAAGCATAAAGAGTAATTGTTTTAGGTTTCACATGATAATTTGCTTTAACTGTAGTGATTGACTGATAACCTGTATATTCAACACACTAATAATAGAGGCGCACCCCTATACCATCCATGGCTTTTATCAGTATGCCCTTTCCCTCACCAGTTATGCAAAAATCTATCCCCAAATTGGTGAAATTAGGCACACATTCTACTTTTAAATTAGTTTGATAGTTTGAGCAGGTACACATGGATTTTCGATGTATGACAAGAACCTTTGGATTCACAGCATTTGATTTCAAAGGATTTACCACTAGGTTTCTAGTGTGAATGAAGTTGCTGTATTTATAAATCTGGACTTTTAGTGATCTCTGTGTTCTAGCAATGAGGACTGCATTGTCTGCATAGGTAGCACTAGTTTGAGGGGTCTGCTGACAATTGGTATAGCAACAGAGATTGCCTCTAATGCCAAATTTGAAACATTGGTGTACACATTTGATAATAACAGGGCAATGACAAAACCTTGGTGTAACCCCTCTTGTTATTCTGAAGTTACCTGTATTGTTCACCTCACTGACTGCAGAGCACATTGGCCTAAGTTTGATTTTGAAGTAGTCGAATTATGGTAATCAAGGGAGAAGGAATAGCAAGTCTTTCAAGGACCTCCCATATTTTCTAGCTATTGACTAGATCAAAGGCAAAGGAGAGGCCCTTGAAGGTCAGATGTAGTGGAGCTTTGTATACATAATGCTGTTTTGTAACAAGCATATATCAATTAAAAACCTGCTCATTTGTGCCTATGCTGTCACGAAACCCACTGTGAGATTTAGCCAAGATAAAAGAAGTCTAGAAAATACTAGTCTGCCAAATATCTTGCTTGTCACATCGAGTAAAGAGATAGCGCTATAAGACTTAGGATTTGTATAATGCCTTTCTTACAATGAGACCCTGTCTCTCAGCTTTGAGGAATGCAAAATGTGGCCCAAATAATGTTAAATACTATAGTAAGAAAAGGGACTCATAAGTCAATTGTAGCTTTGAATATGTTTTACAGGATTGCTTCTGGGCCTGCACTCATTAGCAAAGCCTGGGCCATGATTGTCTCTCTTACTTCCAGTTATGAGAATTCCTCAAATAAAGTATCATGGGGAGCGGTCAAGGACATTACCATGTGCACAAGAAGCCAATTCCTATCCATCGTTATATATCCCATTTTAATGTTCTAAGACAGGGAGCCTCCTCATTTGGGTGGAATTTTCATGTCCTCTAGCAATTCATTGCCAGAATTTGTGTGTGCCTTTTAATAACATGGCCTCTTCAATTTGAGACCATATATTAAGTACCCATATCTTTTAGCATCTCACAAGCATCTTTATAACCTAATCACCCCAGTCTGATGTCTCTGATCCGCTGGGTGTGATTTTAAGATCTTTACATTATCCTGTTTTACTTCCACCTACTTGAGAACCAACCTGGAGTATTTTGAAGTCTTTTCAGTTTTGCTTTCCCAGAAGGTACTTGTAATTTCTGATCAGCAATCTTAAGTAATTCCTTAAAGTTCATGATGATTGTCAAGTGATCCCCTCTATCTTGTAACCATATCCTGATTTCATTCAGTAATGTTCTATGAAATAATTGCATGCCTTTTTAATGTTCTGTTGTTGTTAGTGACCACATCATTCCCTATCAATCCAACCGTCCTAGGACTTGTCTTGGGACAATTCATATTCAAACCTAAAGGTAGTAAGAACATACTATGACCATTATCACATGCAACGTTCACCTCAAAGGATACAAGCAAAGACCAATCAACCACTCTGATTATAAAATAATCAATTGTTGAGGATAATCTATAGCTCCTGAAGGTCACACTGCCATAGATATCAGGAGACACTCTCATATGAATTGATCTTAAGCTCCACTCATAAACAAAATTTTGGAATCTGAGTACTGCTTAGTCGATGTGATGATCTTGCATACATATGTGATGAAGCCTAAGAGATTGTCCTCATTGAGCCAAAAAGGCCAGTGGGTGGATTATCTCCCAATGTAAGATTAAAGTCCTCCTCTAAAATAAGCACATCATTAGGTTGTAAAATGCAAATGGCTTAACTAAAATCTGCTCCAATCAAGCTAAACTATGCATACCAAATCTTGAAGGGGCCTTTTAACGGTTTATCAGCAGAAACCTCAGGTTCCAAGGTGTGATGAGCCGAATTATTAGATTATTAGAACACTCCCAGTCTGGTTCAAAGGAGCACAATAACTGGGCTGAAACCCAGGTGTTTCATCAGACTGAGTTCCTGCCATGCTTGTTCGTTTTTTCCGTCATACTGCTAGTGATAAACAATGCTTGTTCTTTCTCTCCGTCAAACTACTAGGGATAAACCCTTCTATCACTATATGAAGATGTAACCAGGTCTCTTGCAGGAAAATCGCATTCTGTGAGCCGAGATAATCCTTAACATCTGCATGCCCAAACTTAACACCTAAGCCCAAAATATTTGAGAACAATATTTTACAGGTCTTTCTGTTGCCATTGACTACCAATATATCTAACTGATTTCTAAAGGATGAAGAGTCCTGATTTGCAGAGATCAATTTAAGTTTGTCTATTGCTATCTTCCACAGTGATTAAAATGTCATACCTATTGGTCAGGGATCCATCTTCGTAACCCTGTGGCAAGATCAAATAATTGACTTAGTCATATTTTCACTTTGAAAACCTATGGATTTCACAGGTCTAGTATTGTCTACCTGGGTAAAAGCTGTAGGTATGGCATGATTCATTATCCCCTTGTAGTTCCTTGATGTCTGTCCTCTCGCATGCTCACAATCTTGACACATGTTTACAGATACCTGGTTGGAAAGATATCTAACATAGAATTTTCCAAGGCCAAACTTGTATCAAGGTCGATTTTGGCATAATTCTGCAGGTCTTTACCTGTCTTATATGTGTTATATGGATGATCTAAATGACAAAATTACAACTTCACCATTGCACTGATTTTTAAAGTGCCTTACCAATAAAACACATTTTGAAATTAGAATATTTTGTGGCTTGATACAACAACATGGAATATTAAGGGTATCCAGAGGGCAGATTTCTGAATAAGGGCTTCTTTATCCTCTAGCTTGAGGTTGATTCAACCACAAATGGAAATTAGTCAAAGCTAGTACCAAAGGATAATTTCCCGTATTAACACTAGTCTCTCTGTTGATCTCTTTGTAGGAGCATTGTTTGATAAATGTATGATATATGCTGAAGAGTTGGACAGAGTGTTTGATCTGTCTGCGTGCAAAGTTACTGAAAATAGTATGAGGTTATGATGTTTTATCAGTGGAGGGAATCATTGTGATCAATGATTTCATATTGATTGCATCGGACATTTAGGTTAATAAAGAAGTTATGGAGTCACAATATTCATGTCAGTGCTCATTGACTTTTGTCAAGTGTGAGTTTTGGCTAATAACATAGGAAGGGCAATGTCATTGGGCCTCATTACAAGTCTGGCGGTAACCATGCTGGTAAAACCAGCAGGTTGCCGCCAGACCCATAATGAATTACCGGTGCCTGACTTCCCGGTGCCAACAGGCTATTCCGAGTCCAGTGGCCGGGAAGTAAGGCGCCAGTAATTTTGTAATTCCCATGGGAGTGGGGAACACGGAAGCACCAACACTGTTAATAATGGTGCCGGTGCTTCCGTGAAACTACGTGGGTGGGTGACGTTACGGACCGGCACACTCATGATGAGGCCCATTTATACTATGTTCATGGTTGTACATTCTTTGAGCTAGATCTATAATTGTTTACCTGATGGTCTCATTATCTGCCAAGAGGGCCACTTTGTTCTGGAGGTAAGAACTATAATATCTGACACATGTCATATTTCATACGTGAAACCGAAATATTGCAAATGTAAATAAAATATGATCACAGGAATGAAAACATAAAATGTGGGTATTAGCTAGGTATTAGGTAGGTATTTCCCTATATACAAACACCCTCAGCAACCCTCTCTAGCCCAATTCCCACCAACACACTCCCTAATCTTTCAACTCCCAATAAGACACTCCTCAGCCCTACTGGCTCATCCTACACCACAGCTGAACTCACAAAAATATACACCCATGCCACAACCTAGTTTCCCTTCGACAGTTTCAGTTCCCCAGCATGCATGTCCAATGGACCATGCAAGGCTGGGGCTTTTTGCTCCCCCAGCCTTGCACGGCCCATTTAGGATGCCGCTGGGAACTGCATGTTTGAATGTGCAAGGGGTGTTACTGCACCTCCCACCCATCCAAACAGATTGGGGTGCTACATCAGAAGTGCTCCAGATGCTGGACCTGCTTGTGCTGAAGGAGCCAGATCACTTTCAGTGAGGCACTGCGCTTGGAGGATGAGGACTGGGGCAGAAGGTACGACCAACTTTAATGTGTATCTATGTGTATGTGTGAATTTCTGTTTGTGTACTGAGTGAAAGTATGATGATGAGTGTGCGTGTGAATGATCAAGTGCATGGAGTATAGGTGCACATGTGAAGGAGTACGTGAACTTTGTATGAATGTTGGTGAACATGTGTGCTTCTGATTCAGTTCATTTGGCTGGGGCATTGATTCTGGTGGGGGAGCTATGGGGGTGGATATTGGGGGGAGGGTGCATCATTTCTTGCTGCGCAAATATGAACGTAAGAATAATAAGTGTTGTTTTGTGGCTAGACTGGAATTCTGGTGAACCATTGTAGCCATTTCATTCTGCGGCATGACATTTTTTACTAGAAATATTGGATAAAGCAAGCGTGTTAAGTGTTATTATGTGGCTAGACTTACATTTTGGTGTACCCTTTCTAGCTATTTCCTTAGCATGGCATTGTTTACTGGGCATCTATAATAAAACAAACTTGTTAGGTGTAATTATGTTGTTAGACTGGCACTTTAGTGCCACCAGTCTAGCTATTTCTTTTGGACAACGTTTTTTACTAGGTATCTATTTTAAAGCAAGAATGATGTGTTATTACGTGGCTAGATTGGCATTTTGATGTAGCCAGATTGAAAAGGTTTTCATATTGTGGTATGGCATCTTTAATGTCCAAAGCAAATAGGAGTATGTTCTTACATGAGGATACTGACATTTGTTTGCAGAAACGTTTTTCTTATATTATCATTCCTGCCATAATGCCCAACATAATGACAGTGGACCCGATTAAACACTGATACCTGGGGTCAGAAACATTATTATGCGCAGCACAAACATGATTATGTTTTAATTTGGGAAACCTCCATGTATTGGTGCAGACAGCATAGAAATATAGTGGCACAGCCAGCATGAATATGTTTTATACTGGCATATATTGTAGACAAACGCAGTCCAAATGTAATAAACATTAAACACATAAATCACAAAAAATTGTTTCACATTCTTATCAAACACAAACAAAAATTCATAAAACAAATTGCATCATCTTGGCTGTACATTTTTTTACAACCCAAGCAAAATATTACAAATGTAAGGTTACTATGATACTTGATTTTAATATAATATTTTTATAAATGTATTGATGATACATGTTTATGTTGCTATCTTAACCTTATTATTATTAATGATCTTTGTTGGTTTGACCTAAACACATTTGTAAAAAAAATTATTTGCATAATTCTCACACTTTTGTTACAATCCAGTTCTGTAATTGTTTATAAAAGGTTTGAAAGAAAGATTACATTTTGTAAATGATTGTGTTATTATAAATATGTTATACGTTATTATTTATTTAATGGAACTATATCCATGTTTGCTGTAATTGTGTTTTTATGTAGGTGTGTACAAATATTATTATTAATATTCGTGAAAATGTAAATTAATTTTTGTGATGTCTCCACTTTGTGCTTACAGCCCCTTACAGACGTCCCTTAACTCCAATGTCAAGAAGAACCTTTGAAAAAGAGTCAAATTAAAAAATCAATTCAATTTTCAATTAGAAAAATTCGAATTAGATTTCATTTATGTATAATAGCTTTTTGAAAAAGAAACAATGTTATCCAAGTAAAGATATAAACACTTTTATGTACTTAAAATTATTCTGTGTATCATTATGAAAATCACCAGAATGTTATAAAGTATGTAAAAGTAGACTTAAATGTTATTAATATTAAAATAATATATATTTGGAACTTTTATTTTTTTTATTCATTTTTGTATTGGATGGATTAAGATTTTGTAAATCTATGCAAAATATCTAATTACTTTTAGATTTGTTATTTTTGAGAATTTATTTTTTATATGTTGCAAATGTTTTAATATTAGTATTATGTTAAATTGTTATGGTAGGGTTATTTATTTAAATACATTCTGTAGTACTTAAATTGTGCATCTATTGATTTTAGGTTAAATATGCATTTTATATTTTGCATTTTTTAATGTACGCATTTTAAATATTGCTTGTTTTTTATTATTTTAATTAGTATGAACTTTGTAAATGTATTTGTTGATTATTTATATAGCGCACCAAACACGTAGGTAACTGGGCGCATTACTTGGTTACATTGCTGCATACATATCATACATATTAATCAGGAACATACATGAAATGAACAAAAAGACAAAGATATTTACAAGATAATTAACATAATTACAGATGTTACACAGTGATATGTACAAAGTTAAGGTGAAGCAAAGCTAATGGAATATTTACCTTTGTTTGTGTGATTTATTAAGAACAATACATTTTAATGATCCCATGTTTTATAGGCATGTGTGATGTTGGTCATACAATGTTTTGTATGTATTTTCTATATTAATGGAGTTATTTTTAAATTGGTATAAAGTGTATTTGTGTTTGTAGTATTGTTTTATGTTTACAGTTATGTAAACACTAACTGATATACCTTGTGTTGCCTGGGTTATTATTACGTGAGAACAACATGGAGATTCCTGAGCAGCATGATGGGTGACATGATGGAGATGGTGACAACAACTATGGCACTAAAGTTCAATATTATTAAAGTACATGTTCATTGTAAGGCTTGTTTAGAAACAACATTTTTTGTTTCCCTTCCTGATGAACCTGGTTTACAGCTTGGACGGCAGGCACCATCTCGCAAAAATCATCTGGAAAAGTGATTTCATCTGATGCAGTAAAATTGTTTGTTTCCCTTGTGGTGAACATGGTATACGTTATTGTCGGAGGGTGCTAGAGAGCCAACCAAGATGGCTGCTCCCCCATGAGATCCTCGCCAAGCTCCTGGAATCCTGCATTCCATAGAGTCTGCCGGGGCTAAAACGATATTGGACCCTCACATTCTTCACGGTAACAACGCGTGACTCCTCCGGTGGGTGCGCATTGAAGCCTCAACCCCCAAAATACGTGAATCAAGCAGTGGAACCCCTCAAGTGCCTGCTGCTGCAACGAGCATAGGCCGTCCGGCGGTGCCAAACATCACCCTGCCACCGGGTCTCCAAAGCGCACGATCCAGTAACAACACTGGTGCGGAACACGAGCTATCCGCTCTGAACCCTGGCCCAATCAATATTACCCAGCACACCAGGAGGCCGGCGCCTCAGCAGGGGAACAATCCCCCCTCTACATCCAGGCGAGAAGGGGGCGGGCGCAGGAGAGGCACTGCCGCGATCACCAGTGGCCTTGACTGTTCACCTCAAGAAGCGTACCACCTACTGGAGAGGAGCCGGCCAGGACGGTAGATACTAGACTCCAGCCTTGGCCGCGGAGAACTGCCACTAGTCCGGTGACTTCAACCTTCTCTGCCCCCAGAAAATTACCATCACCAACAACTTACACACAGTGGAAGAAGACAGGTGCCTGAGCCCACACGGCTGAAGCTTCAGGGCTACCCAACAACTCGGGGCATGACAATAACCATGACCAGAACAGCGATAAGTGCCGGGAACTCTGCACCACCACCTAACGGCCTCCCGACCCAGAGCCCTTGGGAAGATGCTAGCAGCCCACCAGCACCAGAGAAGGAAATGACAAGTAGACCTCGCCCGGTGTCCAAAACAAGCAATGACAGTGGGACTGGGGCGACCACCGTGCCAAAGACAGCCCTGGTTGCTCATAGAACCCTGGACTCTTGGCAGCAATTGGAGCTGCCTCCCTCCGACGCTGAACAATTCTGAGCGGGGGTGGCATGATACAGCCGCAGTGTGACACACAAGGAGACCCAAGGTCCGGGACAACTGGCGCCTACTTCCCCTCACTGGATCTCCACATGCATGACTTGAGATTTCAACAGCAGGAGGAGCGCAGCACATGTACTCTCCTGGCTCCCTGACAAGGGGACCAGGCAACAATGTACCGCTATGGGGGGAAGGACAAGGAGCACAAATCAGTCAGCGGCCTGCCACGCACCCCATCTGGCAACAGCGAACCAACAACACGAGATCCGGTTTACCACAGCAGGTGGGCCCATAGGGCATGAGCACTCCACTGCCTGGACCACGCATTGAGCAGCAGCTGCCACCGCCTGGGCTGAACATCTTCGGGCCAATTAATTCAGTCCTCTGATAGAGGCGCAAGGCGAGGAGAGGGAGAACCCAACTTTATCCAAACACTCAGAAACCCACGTTCCAAAGTATCACAAACGTGGATCACTCCTTACGAACCGTCTCAAAGAAAGGACAGTGTAATATCCAGACCCGCCACACTGGATGTCCACAGGCTTTGATAAGCCTAGTTAATCAAGTTCAACCTCAGCCAACGCATGGTAGCTCTCAAACACCCCCCGCAGCCGAGTAGCCCATGTCAGTCCATCTCTATTGGCTGCTCTGACCGCCCAGGGCCATGTGCCCACATGACCACGCCAAGACAGGAGAACGATCCCACCGAACAGAACCCCCGTACAGTTGATTCTCTCCAACCTTATCAAGCCTCAACTGCCAACCATACACACTAGTCGTCACTGTCGCCAAACTTCTCACAGCTCCCCACAAGAACAGCATGCAACCCCCAGTACCATACTCCTACCAGGCTAAGGGTGGCGGTCACCACACATGGGGAGAGCAGACAAATCACAGAGGAAACTTAACTTCATATCCGGCCCCACGGCAAAAACCCCCAGGTCAAAGACACCACCAGCACCCCCAGAGCCGAGGATGGATCCAATTTAAGGTGCGATTCAAAACCCAGGACCCGACATGCGCGAAATCCTTCTGGACCTCAAAACTGGGATTGGCATCCTTGACTCAAAGCTAGATGCCCTGTCATCCAAGGTCGACCAGCTACAGCATCGGCTGGACAAGCATGAGGGCAGACTTGACACTGCAGAGCAGAGAGTGTCAGACCTGGAAGTTGGAAGCACAGACCTTACCACCAGGTGAACACGCTGGAAACCCAAATGAAAGCTGTGATAGCAAAAAATGAAGACTTGGGGGGGAAAGAACCGCTGCAATAATGTAAGACTGTTGGCGATAAGAGAAACACAATCCCCACGGAAAATGGAGGTGTTCATCGAGACAGTGTGCAGAGAGCTCTTTGGGGAAGCCGCTCTATCCCATTTCTTTGTGATAGAAAGAGCACACCATATACCTGCAGTCCGCCCTGTTTCGGGTGCCCCCCCCCACACCCTATTATCACAAAGTTACTTAACTACAAGGACCAGGACACGATCCTCTAATTCACAAGGGAAAAAGGAGAGGTTTACTACGACTGTGACAAGATACAAATATTCCCCGATTTCTCGCAAGCAGTTCAATCATCGTGCAGGACCTTCACCTGAGTAAAGAGACGCATCAGAGATAACCAAATTCAATATTCCATGCTATTTCCCACCAAACTATGCGTACAACATGGAGGCAAAACACAATTCTTCAATTTCCTGCAGACGGTCTGCAGCTACCTAGATGACATCGGCTGTTGACCCACTCGCAACAATCCGAGGCCAGACGAGGTCGACAGAGGAAGAAGAGATCTGATCTGAGACTCCAAGGTATGTGGGGAACCAACGCTTCACAAAATATACCCTATACCATAAGCACAATGAACATCACCTAACGGTGAAGAACATCGGCCCACTCTTACTTCCTGTTATCTAAACTATAACTCGACATCATCACCCACAGTCGTGTCTAAATATATTCTTCCAAAGGAGCCAGCAAGCTTGGCTGGACTCTAGCACCCCAAGCACAGCACTGTTCCACAGTTTTTGGTTTCAAGCTGGGTACATGAAACGGACGAGTTGGGGTTTGCCTGCAAGGGAGGGAAAGGTTCAACAGTTCCAGAGACTGCGCCCAACGTGATCCCGGTCACCATTGTCCACCCACCCATGGTACCTTAACACACGGAAAAGGCATGCACACCCCTTACAAACAAGTGCCTCAATAATAATGCACCGCCTTACCTTATGGACAGAATCTGTAAAAAACATTGTCCAGACCCACGAGAACAGCCAACTCTAACTGCCTTCAAGTACCAAGATTCAGACTCTCTACTATTGGAGGATACAGTTTCCCAGGCAAGGCTGCACAACTATGGAACTCCCTGCCTCCTGGCATTAGAGTTCCCCAGCCCTTCACTAAATTTAGACAGAATCTGACCAACTGGCTAAAAGAAAATGACAAATATAATCACCTTGACTAAACACCCTCGTGACGTTCTGCAACTAGGCTTACCTCCTGTCTACGGATTCGTTAACTATGTGTGCGCCAGTCCACCGGGCCACCTTCCTATGCCCTGTGATCATACTAACTCTATGCTACCTAACCATGTAACTTACACTGTATATACTGTTGTGCTATTGTTCACTTCGTCCTGCAGATCATGCATCCATGTAATTTCACTGCATTCTCTCATGATCATGTAATCTACACTGTATATATTGTTGTGCGATTGTATATCTGGTCTTGTATTGCATGTACCCATGTACATTGTACCTTGTAACCAAGCTGAACATATCCTTATCTGTTGTGCCCTGATGCCACTGGGTCTGGTGCGCATTATAAATAGACTAAACTAAACTAAACTAAACAATATCTGAGTCGTCCCAAAATAATTTATTTAAACAAGTTGCGATCATTGACCATTCAAGTTAGCAACATGGAATATTATGGACGGGAACAACCCAAATAAAACACGAAAGATATCTCATTACCTTAAACTGCACAACATAGAATTTGCTCTTATACAAGAAACTCACCTTCTTCTGTCCTATGAGAGCTGTTGGGCCCCCCCCTGTGGGGATGTCACAAATACTACTCCTCCTTCTCTTCTTATGCCAGAGGAGTAGCTATTCTGATTAGCAAGAATACAAAATTCAGGTTGATATCCGTATCAGGAGATACCAAAGGCAGAGCAATGCTTGTACATGGGATACTAGAAGACACCAACTGGTCCTTATAAACACATATGGCCCAAACATCGACGACACTAACTCATTCGATTGGGTGATGCAACATCTCACAGGGGTGGATAGTGTCGCTATCATCTTGGCTGGTGACCTGAACACCACACTGGGACAAATCCCGCACTGTCCCCGCATGGGACAAATCACACACATACACTACTACAGCCACCAAAGAAAGCCTCCAAGTTCACAAAATCTGTGAGACCTACGATTTGATAGACCTATGGAGACTCACTCACAAAGAATCCCAGGAATATATGTTTCAATCCCGGGTCCATGGGACTAGCGCATGTCTGCACTAACTGCTAGTGTCCAGGACAGGAAATCTGCAATGGGGCGAGTGCCAGATTCTCCCCCGGACTCTCTCAGACCACTCCCCAGTTACCCTAGAATGCATCCCGACAGACAACCGCACAAAATGCCCCACATGGCGATTCAAATCTGGGGCACTTCAAGACCTTGTGTTCGCCCAAGAAATCTTTCCTTACCGCTAACCAAGAATCGGCCCCCTCACACAGGATCCTGTGGGAAACCCTAAAATGCTACACCAGAGGTATTTGTATGCCCAAAGAGAATGGAATACTTAAGACCGTAAGGATAGAACTTATGAAAAATGAGACCCACTTGAAAGAACTAGAGCAAAACTACATGACCCTAGGAGACCCCAACAAACTAGTCCTAATAATAAAGGAAATGGACGAATTTAGAAACAACGCAGATAATGAGTGCTGTTTCCTGGCGCAAGGCCATCCGGTGTGACAATACGGCGAGGGCCAGAAGCCTGGCGCCCTCTTAGCAAAACTGCTAGTACCAGACAGGTGACTGCCACAGGTCGATTGTGTCCGCGACCCAAGTGGGAAACTAGTCCACACAGAGTCGAGAAATAGCAGAAACATTCTGTGAATTCTATCAAGACCTATATAGCTCCAAAACCTCGAATAACCCTGAGAAGCTCCAGGGATACCTGGATGATACAGAGCTTTATTGGGTGGCAGGAGACCTGAGAGAGCCCCTAAACAAACCAATCACAACAGAAGAAATCTTGGCTGCCATAAAAGAATTGTTGGGGTCTAAATCGCTGGGCCCAGGTGGCATGACAGGCATTAGGCTCTACCCTTTCACCAATCCTATTAGCAGTATACGAAGAGGCCCCGACAAACTGGTGCCTGCCCCCCACGCTACTGCCCCCCAGGAAGCCAACCATATCCTTCTCCACAAACCTGGGAAACGCCCAGAAGAATGCGCCTCATATAGGCCGATCTCATTGATCAACGTAGATAACTAGATCCTTGCCAAGATCTTGACTAACCGGCTACTCTCCCTAATGCCTGGGCTGGAGCTGGCTGACCAAGCTGGCTTCATACCAGGAGGTAACACAACATTCGGCATCCACTGACTCTTTGGCATTATTAAGGCACTAGACCCTGCAGCACATGTAATTGCTGTCCTTCTCGATCTGGAGAAGGCATTTGACTCCATCAAATGGCCGTATCTCTTTGTAATACTACAAAAACTGTGCCTCTGGAGGTACTTCCTCAACTTAACCTCGCTCCTTTACAAACACCCCTTAACTAGCATCACACTGGGGACCACGAAACCTGAACCCATTTAATTAAACAGAGGAACCAGGCATGGCTGCCCCTTATCAGCCCTATTGTTCACACTCACGATGGAGCTCCTGGCAGCTAATCTTATATCCAAACTCATGGATGAAGGCCTCACCATCAGGCCCCACAAATTGATTCTATCCCTCTACGCCGATGACGTGGCCCTCCTGGACAGTGATCCGGTCACCATTCTAAACCCAGTAATGAGAGAAGTCCTTAAGTTCAGCGCCCTACTTACCCCGAGTAGGGTAGAATTTGACGATGACTTCAACTTTAAATGGGAAATATCAGGAGTCAGGTACCTAGGAATTATGATGTCCAGGAACTACGACAAACTATTCTGTGATAAGTATGGAAAGATAATGGCGATGCTCAGTGAGAAAATATGAAGGTGGAAATGCCTCCACCTCACATTATGGGATTGAACCTCAATTGTCAAAATGTTCACATTGCCCTAACTCCTATATTTATTTGTAAATATACCACTGCTACTGTCACAAGGATTTTTCCAACATCTGCATAGCCTGATTCTTGAATTAATCTGGGTATGCAAACCAATGAGAGTTGCCTAACCAACTCTTATCCAACCTATTGTGAAAGGCGGCCTTGCACTTCCCGAATTTGAGCGCTACTATTGGGCAGCCAGGCTCAATTCCTGAGTCACTGGTACACCACCCAATTCGTCCTTCCACATGTCCAGATCGAATGGGCCCTGGTGCCTCCCAATCTTTGACGCGCAAACATCATTGGGGAACTCCAGGTACCGCCAAAGACCCTAAACGTGGTGTTGACCACCTATGAAATCTGGAGAAAGATTGCACACAAAAACATGACTGTCAGATTTTCTCCCCGCCTTCCAGTGAAATTCAATCCGGGAATGCCACTGACAACCGAGAAAGTGTATCTCCGGTTAGCAGACAAACTAAAGATTGTCACCCTAAACGACTGGTTCATGGAGGGACACTTCATGACACTCCAACAGGCCAGGGAATGAGGCACGGACTCCCCCCTAGACATACCTGTTTACTTCAGACTCTGGCACTCTCTCAGGTCTCTGTTCCCCTTGTTTCCCACCCAAACACCCACATGGCAGCTTCTACACAGAGTGATCCAGGCACAAGGAGAGGGTAGACTGATTTCAAGAATATGCAAAGACCTATTGACTACCACAAACCAGCCAGCGACCCCCAAACTGAGATGTGAAAAGACACTTGCAGACACAATAAATTAAGAAGACTGGGCATACATAATGTGGCAGACACACAAGGTGTCTCTAAACTCATGAAATACACTTATTCACTTCAATTTTCTCCACCAGGCATACCATACGCCTGCCAGACTCCATCGGCACTGCCCAACCATATCGGCAACCTACAAGAGATGCGGCACAGCACCTGCAGACTTTCTCCACCTGGCCTGGGAGGGTCCGCCAGTCGGGCGATTCTGGGGTGAGGTGCTGAACACAGCCTCTGCAATAATAGGAGAACAACTCAAATGTTGCCCCACAGTGACAATGTTTGACTGCACTAGGGACCTGCAACCCACATCGAGGAGACTGGCCGGGCTACATGGTTTACAAGCCTTACAATGACATATACTATCTATATTTTTAAAAACCTTTTTTTTGGTCTTTCAAACAAACTTTCACATTACAAAAAACCAAGAAAAAGGAAAGAAAACTGCACTCAGTTGTCCCGTTCTCCCTGCACCACAGCTCCTCCCCCCACCCCAAGAGCATTTTGAATTCTTGGTCTGGCATGCAAGCACTGCATAGTTCATATGCGGTTGATGTGGAACAGCAACGTGACACTGCAGGAGTTTGCAAAGTAGCGGTTTGGTGACGTTCAGTCTGACGATGATAGCAGATAATTAATGTAGGGTCCCCAAATTTCAGGTGGCCGGCATGCAGGGGCAAAGTTTTAATGAGGCTCCCCTCAACGTTGTGGCAGTATGCTCCGTCGTGTAGCCATCTTTGCTTGTTGGGGGTGTCCCCCTACGCTAGGCCGCGGCAACCCTTCATCTCACCAGTACTAGCAGTAGTCCGGCCATAGGATGTGAGGCTGGGAAATCCCACACTCGACAATGGAAGCCGACAAAGTGAAAGGCAAAACACAGCTTTATTCACATACAAAATAACGCAGGGACAGCTTACAAGCATCAAATCTTGCATCATTATGATGACATTGTAATACAAAATCTATGGGGTGAGGGGATAGGACAAGAATAGTAACTATAGATGCAGTATATAAGTATTAAACCTGTAATTGGGTAGCTCTTAACTGAAAGCTCCTCCTGAGACCACTTCGAAATTGATAATAACAAAGATACATCATTTATATGATTGACTATTGGTTGGCACGATACCTACTAGGTGGCGTACCATCAAGAGTTTTGATTGGTTGGCATTGCACTGACCAACCTTGGGCAACTGACAGGCCATCAAAACATGAGCTAAATGGGAGTAGGAGAAGTGAGGTACATGGGCCGCTTGTTTCATGTCAAGAAAAATACCATCCTTCGTCTCCTAGGCCATGAGCCAGAGTGATTAGCTTTGTAGTTAATCTTTCAAGGTGCCTCATGTCTGGGAATATGCATTAGGAGTCATTCTTATGTATTTATTGAGTATTTCTATGGTGCCTATACAGCTGAAAGTGATTCCAGGTGCCACAATACAAATGGAAAGGGGGGGCATAGGAGAAATAAATATTAATGGTCCTACTAGGCCTTGTGACATTCGGATCATCCAAGTGCAGTATCAAGAATCAAAAAGTGCAGGGGGAGGAGGAAGGTAGGGTGATGGGTTGGGAGCAGGGGGAAGGGAGATGTGCTGAAAGGAGGGGCCCAGAGGGAGGCTGGGTAAGTTCTATAAGGTGCCCAAGTGTGCTAGTGCTAGGGGAAAGCAAGGGGTAGGGTGATGGTGTGAAGAGGGAGAGGGTCAGCCTGGAAGACAATCAGGGAAGGGATTCCAAGAGTAAGTGCTGATGGCGGTGTACAGAGAGGAGACTGGACGAGGGATGGCCTGACCTCAGTGAGACTCATAAGGAACACAGGCATCCAGTTGTGGTGGCAGGAGGAGAATAGCAGGGGAGAGGGAGAGAGACAGAGGAGAAAAGGAAGATATTGAGGAGCTTCCCGAAACTTAAGGAGATCCAGCTCAAGATAGAGAGGGGCAGGGATGCCATTCTAGAGGGAGGGAGGGAGGGATGCTCCTGCCAAAGAGAGAGATCTACCTTCCACTCTCTGCTTGGAGAAACATCTGATATGCTGAGAGTTGGACCTAGAGGACCGGACGACTCTAGTAGGGAGGTATTTCAGGAGAAAGAGTTGAATGTAGCGAGCTCCCAGCCCCCAGCCTTGTGGATGATGCAGATAGTCTTGAATTTGATACTTGCAAACACAGGGATCCAGTGGAGGGATTTTAGGGCTGGAGAGATGCTGCCCCGGGGATTGAGGCCAAGGATAAGTCTTGCAGTCCTATTCTGTATTACTTGAAGAGGGTGGAGTAGGAAGCCGGCAGATTAAGGAAGAGGCTATTAAAATAACTTGGCCTTAAGAGAACAAGAGCTCTAAAGATGAGAAGGATCTCAGTCTTACTGGTGTTAAGGCAACTATCATTAGCAGCACACCATGGCTGAAAAGCAGTCAGACATTCAGGGATGAGAGAGGGGAGAGAGGGGGAAGTGGAGGAGAGCTTGATGGAAAGCTGAGGGTCATCAGCATAACACTGCAAAGTAGGAGAGAAGGTGAAGATGACAGCGAGAGGATAGGGCCCTGAGGGACACCACAGGTTGAGAGTGCGGCAGAGAAGAGAAAGGGGCCCAGTTGGTCTTGTGATAGTCAATTGAAGAGGAAGGTAGCTAACCAATCCAGTGCCCGGTACCTTATACCAAGGGAATCACAGGGCTTATTTATGAGGATGGAGTGATTGACAGTTTCAAAGGCAGAGCAAACATCAAGGAGAATAAGGGCAGAGGGAGAGTTGGAGTCAAGATTTGCAAGCAGGTCATCACGGTTGTTCAGGAGAGCAGTTTCTATGCCTCTGGCTGCTATGAAGCTAGACTCATGGTCATGAAGGCAGCCACCAGATTCAGTGCAATGAATTAGTTAGTAGATAACAACTTCTCCAGAGGTTTTCCCACAAAGACAGTAGTGGAGATAGGGCAGTAGTTACTTGGTCAGGAAGGGTCTGCAGATGGCTTTTTTGGGAGTTTGTGCTCAAGGGAGTGCGTGAGGGGTGAAGGGAAGTAGCCAATGGAAAAGGAGTGGTTACAGAACTCAGCCAAAGAGAGTGCAAGAGAGGCAATGTTGTCCTTGATAGTTCTAGAGAAGCACCTGTTTTGAGGAGATTTAATAGAGCAGACTGTCTTGGTGATCTCGGCCAGTGCTATGGGTGAGAAGGAGTAGAATAGGGGGAAAGGAGAGGGGGGACGGGGATGCCTGCATGCAGGCAGGGGAAGGAGGAGTGTAGAGGGGAGAGAGGACAGGATGTACTGAGTCTTGGTTGTGAAATCGGTGGCAAACATGATGCAGAGGGCCTGAGAAGGAATAGGAGAGGTGGAGACTGCAGTAGGATTGGCAAGTTCCTTGCAGATTTTGAAAAGTTCAGCCGTATTATTTGTGGCTCCAGAGATAAGGGTTTGGATATGGTCCCATTTCTTGCAGTGGATATAGAGCCAGTATTGCTTTTGGAGCAGGCAACAGGCCAGTTTGTCGGAAGATACGCTGGAATCCAGCCACCTCCGTTACACAACTTTGTACTTGCGTTTCAACTAGGCTAAGTTGGAATCGTACCAACTATTGCACTTGGAAGTCTGCTTCATGCAAATCCTCATGACAGGGGCAAGAATGTCCAGTGTGTTGGAGATGGAAAGGTTAGCAAGAGCAAAGTCAGTGTGAGAATGAAATGTGGGAGTGGGGGTGCAAAGGAGTTGGCAAAACCAGCTACCGACACTCACTTTATAGGTCAAATTACAGAGAAGGAGACCAGCAATGTGGGAAGAGGCTTAGTGTGGGGGGGCTCTGAAGCTCCAGGTGGGAGGAGAGGACAGAATGGTCAGACCAGGAGAGAGGAGTAGTGAGAGGTTTAGAGATAGTGACATCAGCTGAGATGAGCACATCCAGGGTGTGTCCAGCTTAATGGGTTGGGCCAGAGGGAAGGATGATGAGTGAGAGAGAGTCACAGAGGTTGTGAAAAGGTAGAGTGCCACATCAAGAGACCCAGGTGGATATTGACATCTACAAGGAGGAGAAGCTAAGGTCAGCCCATTCAGAGAGGAAGGGGGAGATAGGGCCAGGAGGTCTTTAGATTTTAGTGAGAGTGAGAGAGAGGCTAGGAGACAAACAAAGCTTGCAGACGAGATTCAAAGGAGGAGTAGGATTGAGTGGGTATGATGGAAGCAGGGAGCCTTTCAGGGTAGACAAGAGCCACTTTGCCTCCAGACCGGTTAGACCTGGGCTTGGAGAGGATATTGTAGTCCTCAGGAAGGAGAGTGTCAAAAGCAGTGACAGAGCTGGCATTGAACCAGGTCACAGCTAAAACAGGGACGTTGAGGTCAATGTTTTCAAGGAGGAGACAGATATCAGAACAATGTTTGACAGCTGAGCGAGAGTTAAGAGTAGCTAAGTGAATCCGGTTTCCACCTTTAAAGGAGCAGGGTACACCTGTCAGTGGGGGCAATGAGGCCAGAGGGGTGGCAGTTGGTAGAGTGGCAGGAGAGGGGAGGAATTTAATGAGAGATGGAAGACACCTGTCAAGAAGAAGGTTGGGCTGAGAGCCCTGGGCAATGATAGTGCCATTTTGGTAGACATTAATGATGCATCTAGAAGATAGGAAGTGTGCCAAGAGAACTTCCCACCTGGTTCCTCCATCAATGGGTGAGATGGAAAAAGGGGAAAGGATAGAGACCATATTGGGAGTCCAAAGTTCAGGAAGGGGGACCGTAAAGAGAATTTCAGTGATAGTCTGCTTGGAGGAAGCGTTGAATTAAGTGTCAGAAATTAGCAGTCTTGGATTGCAGGTGTCTTATCAGTGTCTGTACTAATAAATAGACAATGTTCTTGTGGTTCACTTGTCAAAGGAACGCGTTTGGATTTCTTTCACCCTGCATTTATGACTATTTTAGCTAAAATTGGTGTGAGTGTTACAGTTTCTTTTACCTCTGGAGGCACTCTTGAGCTCATTCTTCATAAAGTCTTCTAACTTATAATTATCCTGCACCTAGCTCATAACAGTCAATTTTACTTTTCTAGACTTTAATTCATTTGGGAGTAATTTGCCTTTTCTGGAAGTGCAGACCCTCCTTAAATTCCTCAAAACCTTGGCTTAGACTCTGAGCTACTGTCTGAACCCTGCACACATTTGTTATTTCTGTATTTTCAGCATTCTGTGCTCTCTGAAAGTCTTGAGGCATTTATGTATTTAAAAGGCTTACTGTGACTTTCATTTCGGAAAAGATGGCTGCCCGTTACTCTTGAAATTCTATGTTAGTGAGCTATATTCGCATGTCATTAGTGTTGTATTCAGTTTATATATTTCTTTTGTAATGCTCTTCATGTCTTTATAGTTGCAATTTTAGTATTCTTCTTGTATAAATGCATATCTGATCTAGTGCATTTTCTTTGTGTTGAGTGCATGTGCTTTATATCTATTGGATACATAAGTATCTTTCTATCATCTGTCTGGCCATTCTCGCCATCTTTAGCTCACATTGTGTTTATCATATGGATTTGGATGGTATGGTGCCTCAGTGAATAACGCTTTTCACCTTTGTGGTATTGGACAGGTGCAGGGGCCATAGCTATAAATTACATGTTCATCTGACCCTCAACAATCTTCTACTATTTCTCCTGTAACATTACCAATAGTAGGTACAGTTGTAATGCCATTGGTGTATTGTGAAGACATTTTGTTTCAACTTCCTGTTCGCTAATGTTGTGTTTGCTTTGGTGTTCCTTTCTGAGGGAATGTTTGTGGTCTTTTCCTTATGTTTTTTACAGATTTTTTCATGCTTTTGCTTTCAGCTGAATTAAATACTAAAGGACAATTTTGGAACCCCGGGTCTCATTACAAGTTTAGCGGTGCTGGAAAAAAGTGGTGGTTTTTCCATTACCGCCACTTTCCCCACACCGCAAATCAAAGTTTTTGGCAGATTTACCATGTGTTCATTCTGCCAGTGGTATATCCACCAACAATCCCCATGGAGTGCTATGGACTCCAAACATGTGTACGCACCACCACTTATAATCCTGTGGTAACTCCATGGGACCTAGCGGCAGTAATGGTAATTGAGTTAAGTGGTGTTTTGTCAGCTTTACCACCAGAATCCTCTTTTATGGATGTTTTTTAAAGGCAATTGTGTTTTTGTTTTTTGTGGGAAACCCCAATTTTGTTAGACCTTTGTTGCAATTACACATGTTTAGATAACAAAGGGGCATTCTTAATATATAAAGGAGAATGATATGTTACTTGTATTGTATTATTATAAATGTGTTGTAATAATTGTATAGGACAAAAGACCATTTGATTTTATATTTGTTGATTTTGAGATTTCAGTTGTAAATATTTGGTTTTACAATAAATTACACTTACAAGATGTATGATGATGTTTATGTTGTTGATTTTTTCTCAATATTTGGTTGATATTAAAGTTAATGTTTCACCTATACAAAATGAAACATGTTGTAATAGTAAAACATGTGTATGTTAATGAAAATGCAGTAATAATTAAATACATGTATTTATTAGTGTAAAAATGTAATGTTAAATGTTTAAATTAACAAGTGATAAATGACATGATAATGTTGCAATTACTGTGTGTATTAGGTTATGCGTACAGTTTTTCAATCTGTACATTATTTTTAATGTGGGTACAATGTTTTGTCAATTTATGCTGATGATTTTATACGTACCATTTAGTATGCACACCTGTTGGAAGTGTAAAGTGTATGAAATGTACAAAGTGCTACAAATATTACATTAAGCTGAAGTGCCCAATGAGGATGCATTTTAAAGTAATATAATGAATCTAAGAACATGCTAATGATGTGAAGTGTAAATTTTATTGAGCTGTATATTATGTGTAATGTTGGGTACATGATTTGTTTATTGTAAGTTAACAATATGTGTGTACTGTTCAGTGTACAAACCTGTTAAAGCTGTGAAGCGTATAAAGCATACAAAATGCCTGATCCCGTAAACAGTACATTATTGCTTGCATTCTATTTGACCAATTTGTCTGTAAAGCATAGAAAGTTTTTGAACCCACTTCATGTAGATGTACATAATTGACCATTTGGAATGTTGTACATACACTAGGTGGGACCAAACGTACATTGGAATTTGTAAGACACTTGCTAAAGGATAAATATGCCTAATGGATAGCTATTTAGTATAGACACCGTAGAAGCTATGGGTGTCTGAAGCATGTAAATTATATAGTATGCCGCTGAATAATTTCATATTTTCAGTTAATATTTAGTGCTGTAAAGTATTATAAATGAAGTAACTGAATTGCCAAGACACTTGCTATAAATATAGGGGCTCATTACGCTTTTTGCGGCATGGCCATCCCCATTCAGGGTACCGGGATCCCTGAATGGGGAAATACCGGGCCATTCCGACCTTGGAGGGCCCGGTACTTCCCCATTCAGGGAATCCGGACCCAGTCCATCCCCATTCCCATTTGAGCCCCCATAGGGCTCAATGGGAATGGGGGGCATGCTAGCAATGGGCCCATTAATGACAGCCCCATTGTTAGCATGCTGGACCACTCGTGGGACCCGCTAAGGACGTCTGGTAAGACCAGACATCCTTAACCGGTCTACGAGCGGACCTTGTAATGAGGCAGTAGGGGTTAACGGGGCTGGCAGCTCTACCGGCCCCGTTAACCCCCTACCACCTTCCTCGTAATGAGGCCCATAGTGCCCCTAATATTTGGTTATTAAGCATATATAACAGTTGAAGCTATAAAGCGTATGAACTCATTGAACAGCTAAATAGTACGCTACAGCATACAGTTTTATTTTTAGTTCATGTTTATCGCGATGCAGCATTATTAAATAGGAAAGTAATTGTTGCATTGATTGGTAAATGTAGATTTTATAATAACCATTTTACTAACCTGGTTACGTAGAAGTGTCTAAGAGTGAAATTAGAATTTCTACATGTTTAACATTATTTATAGTACTAGTGGTTATATTTCTGAACAATTGAGAAAGGTTTGTAAAGGGTACTTACTTTGCCTCCCCATTAGTCACTGTCACTGTCTTCAATTGAAGTGTTCAACATTTTTATTAGGGTAGTTGGAAAGGCTCTGTGACGGCGTGAGTTTTTTGTTAAAGATGTTCAGCTGAGTGTTTCTATATGGTGATTAATATAGCAACATAGAAGTAGTTTACATTATGCATGCATTGTTAGGAAGTGTTAGCATGTGTGTCTGCAAATGAAAATGTGGCTGATAGTACTTTGTTTTTTTAAAGAAGTTGGCGTTACAGGTTTATTAAAATGGTACACCAGGTAAGTGTACAAGCAAATGTGGTGTGCATGAAATATTTGTAGTTGTTTATACATAAATATATATTAACTTTGAAATGTTTTGTAGGTAAATAATTATTCCTCTGCAATATAAATATGTTTTTCATTTCACATGCATGTTTGAATAGTGGTGTAGCATGATTTCAGTCGTGTGTGTAAGTATTGGTGTAGCGTTATTAGAGTATTCATGTGCACAATGTTTTCATACCAAATTCTGAATATTGTATGTTTGCTATGTGTGTACATAAAGTGTTTTTAGATAATGTACTGTATGCATTTAAAGCAAATTTATTTTAGTTTGTTGTGTATGTGCATATGTATATTGTTATGTACGCATTTCCCATCATGCATGTGCTTGTAAATGTATTTTTTGTGTGTGTGTGTGCAATTATACATTTGTATTAATGGAACACCAATTGAGTGTTGTAAAAGAGGTTGTTTGTTTCCCATCTATGTATGTGTGTGAAATATCTTAGTCATAATATATTTGGATTTTTTCATAATATTTTGTGAAATAGCGTGTTGATAACCGCAGTGCTCAATCTCCTACCATTTGGAAATGTGAATTTGGAATGGCATGACTATTGCGGTGCAAAATGGAAAGACAATAGATATGATTGTGCTGTATAATGTTCTGTTTAATGACAGTGGCACAATAACAGATATAATTTTGATACACACTGGTGACAAATATTTGGGATACAGAAGACTTAGGTTCTCAAATAAAAACTGACTTGGTATGCCTACAAGGATTGTTTCCAGCAACCAGACTTATATATCAATGCTTGGCTGCATGACGAATTTGGCTGACTGGGAGTGCTACTCGTAGAAAAAGTAACTGCACAAATCACTGTGTGTATATGTATGTATATATATATATATATATATATATATATATATATATATATATATATATTAATTACACAGCCACAATAGTGGCTGTGTAGTTATGGTTAAGTTTCTGTTTCCATAGGAAGAGCCCTTTATGGGTGGCTTATAACTTCGCTCCACCTGGACGAATCCTCACCAAACTTTGCAAAAAAGTATATGGGTCACTCTGAATTTTTTTGCAAAGTTTGGTGAGGTTTGGTCCAGGGGGGGCAAAGTTATACGGGGGGTCCCAAAACTTCTTTTTTTCCTATAGACTGAATGGGGAAAAAACTTTGCTCACGCCTGCAGCCCAAACCGCTGGATGGATTTTCACCAAATTTGGACCAGGAGCAGGCAGTGGCTTGGTCCCGAAAGCGTGCTTTTGCAAATTTGGTGAAAATCCGTCCAGTAGTTTTTTTTTTAAATGACCAAAACGTAGGTCACAAAAAATTAGTGATATCTATGTTCGGTCCGTGGACACATTTCCCTGTTCGCTCCGCGGACAGTGTCCTGATTGTCCAACCGGCTTGCGTCATGTGCACGGACATGCAACGTGTTCGCTGATTGGATGGTGAAGAGCGTGAAGCGTGTCAGATTTTTGGGAACGCCCGCCATCTTGGATTCGCGGACAGCACGGTGAAACTTGGTCGAAAAAATACTATTTAGTAGAGTGTTTTGGTGTGTAAAAGTGTTTGGGGAGGGTGGGGGAGTAAGAGATGGGTTAAATGTTGTATTTATTCAGGTGGTAGACCCCCCTGTTGTGTTTGCTTTGTCCGCTGACAACACGGATGTTCTGAAAGTTCAAAATAAACGAAATGGGGGTGTTCTGAGGACACTACACCTGTACGTATTGTTCGCAAGCAAGTTCAAATTGTTCTGAGAACACATGAGGTGTCCTGGGATGTTTGTAAATAGACGAAATGGGGGTGTTCTGAAGACACTACGCCTGTGCGTATTGTTTGCACGCAAGCTGAAAGTGTTCTAGGAACACTCGCAGTGTCCTGAAATGTTCGAAAATAAACGAAATGGGTGTGTTCTGAGGACAGTAAGCCTGTCCGTTTTGTTTGCAGGCAAGTTGAATTTGCTCTAAGAACACATCATGTGTCCTGGGATGTTCCTCAGTAAACACAATGGGGGTGTCCTAAGGACGGTATGCCTGTCCGTACTGTTCGCAAGCAAGTTCAAATTGTTCTAAGAACACATGTTCGCAAGCAAGTTCAAATTGTTCTAAGAACACATGAAGTTTCCTGGGATGTTTGTAAATAAGTGAAATGGGGGTGTTCTGAGGACACTACGCCTGCACGTATTGTTCGCAAGCAAGTTGAAACTGTTCTAAGAACACTCGCAGTGTCCTGAAATGTTCGAAAATAAACTAAATGGGTGTGTTTGTTTGCAGGCAAGTTGAAACTGTTCTAATAACACATGCAGTGTCCTGAAATGTTCGTCAATGTACGAAATGGGGGTGTCCCGAGGACGCTGTCCGTATTGTTCGCTGGCAAGATGAAAGTGTTCTTAGAACACATGATGTGTCCTGGGATGTTCGTAAATAAACAAAATGGAGGTGTCCTGAGGACGCTATGCCTGTCCATACTGTTCGTAGGCAAGTTGAAACTGTTCTAAGAACACTCATGTTCGCGGACATTAAAAGTGCCAATATTGCATAGTTAAAATGTTTGACTCTATGGGTGTGATATGCTGCGGTGGTTGTGGCCAGGACATAGAGTCTTGGGAGCATGGCCATATGTCCATATGGCCATGCTCCCAAGACTCTATGCCCTGGCCACAACCACCGCAGCATATCATACCCATAGTGGCTTATAACTTTGGGATTGAAGAACAAATTTATAAGTAACGAAGTTATATACCACTAAGGGTGTGATTTGGTGTGATGGTTGTACTTAATATAATATACTTACTGTTTGGTTTAGTAACTGGAGTACATGTATTTCTTGTTTATTTCTGTGATAAAAGAAAAGATAATGTTAGTATAGGTATTTTGTAATGACTTATAACATTGAATAATCAACATTTTGTTTTTTACCCTCCAATTTAGTATATTACAAACCAGTGTACTGTGCAATTTGCTCAGTTTCTTTATTTGTTTCTAAAATCATTGGGTCTGTGGCAGAAAAAAAAGCCATGTTGGATTAAAAAAAAAACTTTTTTTGTTATGCTACAGTCCATTTGTTTGTTTTCAGTGTTCACTTGTTGTTTCTGGCTAATGCTCTATATATTGGCTTGTTGCAGATTTTTGGAGCAGTTAGATACCTGTTGACATATTCGAACAGTCTATTGTTTGTTATAATGTAGTGGTATTGATTTATCTGTTTGGTTATTGAAAATCTTGGGGTAGTTAGATACTAGTTGGCATATTCTAACTGTTTATTGTTTGATATAATTTAGTGGTATTCATTTATCTGTTTAGTTGTTGTAGAATCTTGGGGCAGTTATGTAGCTGTTGGCATGTTGTAACAGTTTATAGTTTTTTAATAGAAGTTTAGTAAATGTTTAAGTACAGTTTAGTTAATAATTTTTGGTTTTAAGAACATTAAATAAGTGTTTGTAAGATTTGCAGGTAATCTCTGCTTTAGAGTAATGGTAATATCATTACATTCGAACCATCCACATTTTCTTTTTTATATATGCAGTATTGGTTGGCTCCTGTGTGGTAGATTATACCTATTGTTGTGAAGGTTTTTTTACCAATTGATACTTGACCATGTGTGAATCCAGTCAGCTTGCAGTTGTTTTTGGTACCATATGCATTGTAACGTAGAAGCATTAGTATTACGTATCTACTATGTGTTTGTATTAGTAAGGTGGAGTGTTTATCCGAATTGCAGGTAGTACATAATCTACCAAGGTTTGCATTTTGTAGAAGTTGCTGAAATGGAACGGATTCACAATTAGGTATTGATACATACACAAAGCGCTCATTGGGGATTTGTTCTTGTGTCATATTGTTGCACAGAGTGCATGTATGTTTCCACATGTGTGAAATCTCGAAGATTTAATTTATAGGTATGTTTTTGTTTTCCAGTACTTGTAGTAAGTACATTAGAAATTCTTGTGGATCTTCCTGTGAGTTTATAGTGAATTTCACCATTCCAGCACAGTAGTCCAATTGTTGTCTTATTCCATAAACACTTTACGTGTTGTCACACTAACATTTGCAAACACAATTGGTCTGTACTGTGTAAGTAAATGTTGTCAACTATTGGTGGTAATTGAAATAGAATATTCATTGCTACATTTGCGTAGCAACTTGCACCAATTACATTTGAAAGTTTAAATGGACCAGGTAGTTCTGTATCTGAGTGTTTTTTTGGAGTTTGTCTTCCTTCTTTGAAGTAGTACCTGGTTTACTTTCCCTAATAGGTTCTTTTTTGATTGTGGTACTTGATGGTGTATTAGTTTCTTTTAATCTCTTTGGAGGATTTGCAGTGACATCTGTTGCATTTCTGTTTGAATTAGTTTTCTTTTAGAACATTTTACTTTTTGAGGAATAGGATATGTTTTTATATAGGGGTGTATAGTGAACGAAGTCTATTGTATTCTGAAATGCAAGGAATATCAGCGTTTACTTTACTTGCATCAAAGTTGATTAGAAATAGACCGTCAAGTGTACATAAGCGTGATAGTGCTACATAGCTCATGCCTTCTTTAAAGACTGTTACCAATGTCTATCAATGCTTTGTCTAGGGTAAGAACTTGTGATTTATGAATGGTGACTGCGTAGTCAAGAGTTAGAGAAAATTGTTCTCTGCGTACATACATGTCTTTGAAGAGAAGGAATCGAGCTGTTGAGCGTCCTATCCTTTTCACTTCTGAAAGTTTGTTGAAGAGAATATTGACAAACTGAATGTTGTTGTCACGTGGGTATGTTTGAAAGCCAACAACTGTACCCAGTGCTCCATTAACTAGTCCTTGATTCACGTCAAGGTTACGTTTAAACATTACTCTGCAATTTAAGGATCATTTTAATATTTTTTCCAATCCAGCTGTGTTGGAGAATTAATTTTCTAAACTATTTAGTCTCGTCGTGGCTTGTTTACAAATGGGTAGTGTCATACCATGTATGTATAGTTTGTCCGTGGTGCTAATTTCAATTATTGGTTGCATTTCTTTTTTTAACTTGTTTCATTGAATTTGAAACAGCTTGCAAGAGTTGGCATTAAGGCCATACAACTGACATTTTTGTGGGCTAATTGTTCCATAACATCCATAGCACATGCATTATCGCCATAAAGTGCATGAATGGCCGGGTTTTCAATATTGCTTCTGCTTCTTTAGAAAGTATACCAACTCTAATACTTTTAAAGATGTTGGCATAAGTGAGATCTGCAGATTGCTGCATGTTTTCTGTTAATTCTCTGTATTGGAAATGTTGCCAAAGGTTGACATTTCCAATGCTGCCAACATTTTTACGGCAGAGTTTGTGTCCTAAGGTTTTAAAAATAGGCTCACCTTTCACTGGTGTCAATTGAAGAAGATCTCCGAAAACAATAATGTGTTTTCCTCCAAAGAGCTCTTCGTAGTTTGTTTTGAGTACTTCTTGTAATCTGAGGAGAATCAAGGCCAGCATTAGGTTGGAGACCATGCTCACTTCATCTGTTAGTAGCATTTTCATTTGTTTTAATACTCTGCGTAGTTCCATTGCAGCTTCTGTAGAAAGTTTGTAATAGTCTCATTTGTTTTGGTGTTCTACTGGCAGGAGTAGTAATCGGTGTAAAGTGACACCGCCTATGTTGTAGGCAGCTAAACCTGTGGGGGCAGTGACAACAGCTGACAGTTTGTTGTTTGTCAATTGTTGAAGGAATTTACTGATGATTTTGATTAAGAATGTTTTGCCAGAACCAGCTTCACCACTGATGTACAGTAGTATAGGTTTGTAATTTTGGCAGGTGGATTTTTTGTTTTCATGTTGTACACCATGTGCAATTTCTTTTCTTACTTCTTCAAAAATGCTATGTTGCTCATTGTTTAGTTTTGATTGTAACATAGTTAAGTCTTCTTTATCTTCATACTGACACATGGTGTTTTCTACTTTTGTCATAGCTAATTCTGCCTCATTTGTTATTATTGTCTCTGCCAGTGGTTCTTGGCTTTCTTCTTCTTTTCTCCATGGTTTAAAGAGTTGTAGCAGGGACATGTAATATAGTTCTTTATGTTGAGGAGTCTTTAATGACAATTTGATATGATTAATTAAATTTGGTTTGGTGAGTTTTACTAAGCTGCCTTCACAATTTGTCACTCTGTATTTACCTTTTTTTTCATCGGGTTTTATATTATTTTTGTATGTGAAGTTTTGGGCTATGTGGTATAGACACATGGTTTCCAAAGTGGTACTTCTTTTACTGTTTTGGTAGTATGTGTCCAATAAATTGTTTTTTAAACTGTCTTGGCTGTTGGGATCATGTTTGGCTATTATTTCTATATCTTCACATGATTTTAGAACTCTTTTTTCTAGATTTAGCAGGACCAAGACTTAGCCATACTATATTTTCAGATTTTACATACAAAGCAGTACCAGTTAAACGATCTGCTGCTTCATAGGAGCCACATTCTCTATGGAAGAGCATTTTTATGCCCAAGCTGTATAATTTCTGAGACTGTGTTTTGTCTGATGACAGGTCATTCCAGATGTCTTGGAGCTCTGTTTTTTCTGCTTTGGTTAAGTATGCTGTAACATATCGTGCAACTGCAGTGAAATTGTCTGCAATGTACTGCACATCTATGTTTGCATTCCATAAGTGGGCAATGATTGCATTGTAATCATTGATATATTTTTCTTCTTCTGTTCTTTTTATGCAATATGGATTTTTAGGTGACTTACCTTTAACACTATGTCTAACTGAAGACATGAAGTTGTTCACTTGACCTGTTTTTGTAACCGGTCTAGGGAAACCAAAGCGGCATCTGGTGTAGTATTTCCCTTTGTTTTTGTATTTGCGACGACAATATTTGCCACATTTTTGTCTTTGAAATTGTAAAATATGTGCATGAAGATCACTATTTCTTTCTTCTGATGGAATTTCACAAGTGACATATTTTTCAGTAAACTGTAAAATGGTGGCGGCACTGTCTTGACCAAATTTAGGAGCATCTTTAATCCATAAAAGCATGTGGAGATGTGGTTCTCTTCTGGCTTGGTATTCTTTTCTCCAAAAGAAGTGTTTCACTTCTCCGAGGGGAGGAGCAGTTTTATTACAAATAAAGCGTAGCATAGCAATGAAGCGATGGTGAAAATATCTTGAAACATTAACAGGATCTAGAGAACAAAGTTCTCCAGGTGTTAGTATATCTGTTTGATTTGTTTTTGTTTGATATTTGTGGGAAATCATGCAAATCTTTCCATGAATATTCTGCACAACTTAATGTAACAGACCAAGTGGGTGGGCCAAGGTTTCTTATCATACAACGTACATCTCCATGACGTTGAAACCAGTTCTCTTTAGTACCACGCATATTTGGTAATAGATTTGTAATATTTGATTGTAAAACCTCATCTTTTTGTTGCACTTTTTGTAATAATTGTGTAGCTGACATATTTTGAAAGTGGGATCCTGATTTGAATGTGTGTGCAACTCCGTAACATAAAGTTGCTAGTTCACTTTCAAAGAGTAGGTGGAATATGTATTCCCAGATGGATCTTCAGAATACATCCGTAATGAGCGGTATTCTGATGCTGTTATTTGAATAGGTCTACCATCGTACCTTCCTCATTTGGCAGTAGGAAAAAGTAGAGGAAAAGCATGTGCTTCTATACTTTTTTCCCATATGCTAATTGGCAATCCTTTTGTTTGACCCATTTGGTACGTTTCTAGTGCATCTTCTATGGTGTCATTAGAGTGAAATGGGTGAATTGTATAATAGTCTAAAGTATTGGATATTGTAGCAGGATCTAGGAGCTCAAATTGACCAGCTTCGTGTCTCTTGAATTATTTCAGTGGTATCCTTCAAGTTTTCTTCAATAATAATTTCTTTGTAGTATTCATTATTGTCTTTTAGATATTGCAAGGCTTGTCTAACTTTATGTAAATCTACCAGTTGTTGCCAGATTATTTTGTCTTTTGTAGGTACACCATTTACTAAGATAATTAAAGATTGCTCTCCCAGAGACGTTGCACTCCCAGAGTGTGCACATTTTCTTTTAGATATAATGGTAAATACACTACTTTTCCCCGAATACCTTTCACTAATTCAGAGTGAGGTAATTGAACTGTTTTTGGTTGAAGGCGTATTATTGCTTGAAATGGGTGCACTGTTTGAATTATGATGCTCTCATATAAATTCAGTTGTTGTAAGGGTTTTGGTAGTGGAAATAATTTCAAATTATTTGTGATAGCATGTGAAGGAGTTTGGTTGTTGTCAAGTTTTGTAGTGCAGTAACTGCAAAGTATTAAGGGGTCAGTTATTTTGTATTTGTTTTCTGCTATAAGGTAGAGAGCTAACTTCAACTATTTAGAATCTTGATTGTCTTCTATTTTGTATGTTGGGTCTACAGTTTTTGTGTTACTTTTATAAAAAGTTCTACGGCAACATACACACACATGGTTTTGTATTTCAGCAGATGTACTTTTACATTTCAGTATTTCATTTTTGTATGTGTGTAGTAGAACGTTGCCATGCATAGAATTGTTGCCAATTTGCTTTAAAGCTACTTTATTCTGTAAGTGGATTTCACTTCCAAAATATTCTTTCTGGATATAGTCGATTTCTTCAAGTAGGTCTTTTGCTGTACAATGTAGAAGAATGTTATTTAAATTGGCTAGTACTAAAGCAGGACTTTTAACATAGTACCGTTTATAGACTAGATTTCCTATAGTTGAATGAAGTGTTGATATCATTTTGATATAATGGAAGGTGGTTTTGCAAGTATTTCCTGAAATGCAGGCCAATGAATTTCCTTGTAGTCCTGTGTACTTGCACACTGGACAGGTATCCATATTTTGCAGTAGTTTAATTTTGATTTTGTCTTTGCCTTTCACATATTGATAGAACGTCTAGTGTACAAAAGGCCATGCATGTCAATGTTTAACATTCCCAAAGAATCTTTCAAGTCTTTACGCCAATTCCTCAGATTCAGTTGATTGGAGAGGTAATTCTGAGTTTTCTGGGGATATTTTTGTAAGCAGTGTTTCTTGTTCCATTATGGGATTATTAACTTTTTCATAACCTCATCCACTGCTATTTATGACAATTGTATTTGTTTGCTTTTGTTTTTATGCTTCTTCATTAAAGTATGGTTCTGTGCTTGTAGTATGACTCCATTCACCTCCACAGATACTTAAGAAGTTGTTTCTGTTGACATTTTGTTTATTGAGAAGTCTTTTTTGTAATTTAGTCATTAGTTTTGTTAGTGGTTTCATTTTGTTTAACACTAAAACAAATACCTTTCTTTTGAGAAGGATTACACTGTCTATCAACGCTTCTAAGATTAATTTCCTATGATAGGTTTTAAGGGTTGAGCTTGATTTCTCTCCTGTTTTTATAAGATTTTGAAGGACTCTGTGATGGAACATTTTTGCTAAAATACATTTTTTGGTATGCTTAGTTTGCACTATATCAAGATTTATAGGAGCAGTTTTATCTGTAGTGGTAGGTGATTTTCTGTTCATTGTTTTGAGGTTTGTTTTACATTTTGATAGAGGAGGCAAAGTTTCTGTAGTTGAAGCTTGTTTTGTTTCACTAAATGACTGTATTAGCTGTTTTGTTTTAACTTTTTTTTACAAATTCTGCTAGAGATGGATGCTTGTTTTGGACACTTCTATTTTAATTTGCTATTGTTAGTGAGAATTCTCTGTTTAGGCTGAATTTCCTAACCTAGTGAGTCCCCCAGCAGCTTTGCTGGATTTCGGGCGTTTGTTTTTTTCCATCCTGCCAAGAGTGAGACTCTTTTTCCCCCACTCTTGGACATGTATGTGTGTAATTCCTTGGAATGTCAATGTGTTCTATGGGCTATGGGGTCTTTTACTCCATAGGGTCTCATATGTTTTTCTATGTGTGTTACACTGCACCCTATGTGCCGTAGCACTGGGGCGCCCTAGTGGACCCCCACCATAGACTCCATACCCGGGGACTGACTACTGTCTCCCCGGGCATGTAAAGTCACCATTGGCTTTGCTAGACCTACATTTACTAACAGAACTAGTACAAACCATCTTATTGTGGACATACTAGTAGGGGTAATTCGACTACTCCTGGATCTGTTACTCGAGGGGGCACTGTCCCGTCCCCCCTCGTCGAGTTTTGGCTGGTGGCAGTGGAAACTACTTGTTATGTTCGACCCCGAACATAACCCTATGGGATTCGTCCCATTGTTGGAGATTGATACTTTTTCTCGTTAATCTCTAACGTACCACCGATCTACTTATCTTAAATAAGTTTATCGGAGAGTATTTTCTGCCAGAACTCGGTTTGTAAAATGGCGTCTGTGTTTGTCTCTGTGACTCCTAAACCAAAGGTCGAGCCCTTTGTTCCACTTTTGGCAGGCTCTGTACAGAGACCCTCCAAAGTGGTGCCATTCTGTCTGGGTTACCACAGGGGTGTGAGAGGGGGTTTAGGCACCGTGGACCGAGTTGCCTTGCCAACTCCGGTCGCACTCTGGAGTGATTGGCCCAAGTGGTGAGCCTCCCCGCTCACCACTTAGCATGTGTTGATTGACAGCTAGGCTGAATGAATGGGGGTTTTCTGCATAAAAGCAGGGCTTTTCGGACTGGATCTTCAGAAGTCGCCACAGGACCTAAGAATCTGACGAGTGTAACGCTGAGCCGACTTGCACGACGACACCTCCGGTGGAGCCCTGCGGAACCGACTCACCACTTCCCGACGACAGAGGAGATCTCCCTGCCAGAGAGTCTCTTCCCCTGGCTGGTGGGAACAACCAGTCCCCTTTGCTTTTTATTCGCCTCAGGACGCAGTGGTCGAATTGCCCGTGCAGAGCACCTCGGCAACCGGATAGCCACTACCCCTGTACCGCGACCAAAAGGTGGTGCCTTGTGCTGGAGCACTCTGCGGCTGGTCTCTTCCCTGGTGGTGCACCGGACTTCACTTTTTTTCGACGACAAGATCATCTCTACTCTTGGCAAAGACCCGACGTGCATCCACCACCAGGAACAACTGCCCCCGCCGGAGCTGCCCTCCACAACAAGGTACCGTGTCCGCCTGGCTTCCCTTTCGATCGGTTCGAGTGAGGTGTCTTAATCCTCTCCTTTCCGTTGGGTAGCCTCCAAGCTTTCTCACCTATTTTTCTGAACTGGTTCAATCTGCCGATAACAATTTGCTACAAGGACTCGAACGCATTTCCACTAGAGACTTTTGGGACATATCGCCTTGCCTCTCTACGAGTGGGCCTGGCCTCTGAACTTTATGATCTATTGTGGTTCTTGCCTTCTTGCCTTGCATTTTTCCCGTGAAGTATTGAACTGTGTTGATTTCATAACCTGCTTATTTTCCTCTCCCGTCCTAACTAATATCAGATTGCCATCTAGGTTGAGGCATACACCTCTGTCTGCAAATAAGTGGTGCCGGTAGAACCTAGACTTGTCGAAATATTGTTAGGGGGATTGATCGTTTCTTCTTCGTAGAGTAATTGTGTTTGATTTGTTTGCCGTGATATTGCTATAGTGTTTTTGATAGATGTTTCGTTATAAATAAATACCTTAATATCTTTACATTGAGCCTTGTTGCGTGTTTGCTTGTCTTACTGTGAAGAATTGCCCTATCTTGTATACTCCACATACTGCTTAACTCTTCTTGAGAGAAGTCTGACTGCTCAGCCACAGCTACCAACAGTGAATCTGTGTGGTGCAGACTGCTACCAAGTGGGTTTACTGCCAAACGCCTGTAGTACTAAATCTTTTGCAGTGGTCCCAGAGGGAACTGCACAGGTTTCCGCCTAACAGCTCTCCTTCTCTGTTGCTTTCTACGGACTTGATTTTTGGTAGGCATTATTTAGGGTCTGTTGAAAAAAATACAGAAGGTATGGGTTGGGGTGTTCTTAATGTATGTGTGCTGTGTGCATGAGTGTCTGAGTAAGATGATAATGATGTATGTAATGGTGTGTGATTGTGCATTGGGCAACTACAACTAGTTGGGATGGGTATTCCTGAATGTATTGTCGGGGGGAAATTCTGTCGGGGTCGGCCGGGCCGTCCGTAGACCTCCGGGCAGGGAGGCCCCAACTCCTCCCGTATATCCCAAAAGAGATAGAGTATGAGACACACGCAAGAAGCAAGGTGATTCTGCTGTTTATTAGACAAAACGGCAGGGATGGGTCAAGGATCGTACACGTCCGTCCTGAAACACACACAATCGTGGGGCTCGCAGGCCCTTTTTATCTTAGTATGACGCGGTACTTGCGTCACCTTAGAAAGTTTAGCAAAAAACCTATTTCCACTCTGGATTGGTTACTCGAGTGGTAGGGTTAGTATAGCATACATATAGAGAACGGTGTTAGTGGTTGAGGGTTAGTCAGGTGATATACTTGGGCTGTCCCTTCAATTTGATACATGAAAATTGTTACATGAAGACCTCTGAGGATTGGTCAATGTTAATGGCGTCAGTGATAAGAGCCCCATGTTCTGATTGGTCCGCTCGCGAGCCTCCCAGTCTGGGGCTATCGCTGTTCCCAGCTCGCGGTGCACCTGTCATTTGCAACAATGTTTTACTATGGGTAGGTGTAAACAATGTGAGGATTTATTCATATGTTGGGAGGTCGACTACTCCCACTGCTGCAGATGTCCAATGAGTCTTTTAATTGTATCTGCCTGTGTCTTGAAACGTGGGATTCAGGCGTCTCCTTCCTCCTGGGCTTGGCATCCTGTCAGGTTTGGCTTTGTCACGTGAGTGGGACCGTGTTTGAGGCAAAATTCAGCGCAATTAATATTGTTTTTCCCACTGTGTGCCTGGTTTATCTTGCAGGTGCGACCTTGGCGTCGGCTTGTGGCGTGCAAGATTGCAACATCGTGCCCTTGGCTGTGTGCTTTCGCCGGGCTCATTCTGCAGGGTCAGCAACCGAGCTCTTGCTCATTCAATGTTCATGGAAGCTTTTGCTTGGGGCCTACTTGGGCCTGGTGCATAGGTGGAACCGTTTGATGCAGAGCGCTTTAGGTTACGGTATCATATTGCTCTATCCTCAGTATCGTGTCTCCGTTATATTCTTCATTATGGTACATGGTTCTTAGAAGAAGCGTGAGAAAGCCTTTTTAGATAAGTTCATTATGTGTTTTGCGTTTCTGCATTTTGAGAGCCTATGTGGAAAATAATAAAGATGCACGTCCGTGGGTATGTCTGTCGCCTACGTCATAGCACCGAGTATGTTCTTCGTGTGGATTGGTGTGGGAGTGTCCGGTGTGCATGTTTGCACAGGTGTGCTGACCGTTGGCTAGGTCGTCATGGCATCTCTAACGACGTGTAGGTTTAGTCAGTTGATCCATGCCGCAGGTGTCGGCATGGGCAGGGCGGGCTGCTGGGCAGGTAGGTGGGCACATCCGTATGTTCCTGTACCAGGGTATTTGGTCGTCTGGTAGATAGGCAAACTCCTCTCGTGGCGGGTGTCTAGGCCGTGATCCTCTAGGCCAAGTGTGAGAGGGGAAGGGCGGGAGCCTGCTCTTCCATTCTCCCACTTCATTCCCCCCTCTGGTCGACTTGTCGACCACAAACATATCCTTTTCTTTATCTCCTCTTACTCTCCATATTTTAGTTATTCCTCCCAAATGTCCATAGTGGTTAACATGGTCTTCAAATGACCAATACATATATGCACAGGTTCCTCCAGGAGTGCAGTATACCCATTTCCCTATGTAGCTCCTTGGGTTTCTTGGGTTTTCGAGCTTCACAGATGGTGGGTCCAGGTGGTTGGTGATGATCTGGTTGTGCAACTTCTCTCTCTCTTTTATGATTGTGCCTGTGTGTTGGCCGTCATCTGTTGGCATCAAGAGGTGCATACCAACCATTTCGATCATCTCGTCTGTGGTGCGTGCCTTCCGGGCCTTCCAAAATCTTATTATGATCAGTGTAGCTCCAGCCAAAATAGTACATCCAACTATAATCTTCAGTCCATCTGACAGCCAAGATGGCATCCATGACCATAATATTGAAAACCAGCTCTCATCCTTTTTCACACCTTTACTTTCATCCATCATTTTTGAGTGCATCTGGGCCAATTGTAAAACTGCTTCTGTCAGTGTACCATTGTCAGCATCGTTGGCAGGGGTGAATGTGCAGCATGATTGTCCTATCTTAGCGCAAACTCCTCCTTCCATTGCTGTGAGGAGGTCCAGTACATATCTGTTCTGAAGTGCTACCATCCTCACAGCTCGCAGTTCCTCTTTTATTGCGTTGAATCCATTTACCGTAGAATTAATAGTCATCATTAGTTCCCATCGAGTTATCTGGAGCCATTTTGCGTTTGCGTAAGCTTGTAGTCCTGGATGTATTATTGAGGAGAAGAACATTGCTGCTCTGCTGAATAGTCTGTGGTCTGGTGGAATTGAAGTGAGTGCTGTTTCCACCTTCCCCATAGGTAATTTCCTGTCAGAGGTTCTCCTTGTCTTTTCTTTCTATTCAGGACAGTATTATTGCCGTCGGTTTTGCTCTCTGGCCCCTTCTGAGGTTGTACAGATCTCTTCTTCCTCTTGTTCCCTTCATCCATTTTGGGGAAGTTCGCCACATTGACATGTTTCTGGGGTACCACTAGTGATGCTACATTAACGTGCACCATTGTGCATATACCATTCCACAGAGGGGGCAGTGTGTGGTATGCCTTTTTTCCACAGGCCCAGTAATGGTCCATTACTACTGCTGTTCCTGCTCCCCCCTCAGGTAACTCCATCACGCTTTCACAGTTGGTGTTGTATCCTACGTCCACCTCACCTTTATGTTGGTAGCATACCTTAGGCACAGTTAGCGGCAGTATTGTTATTGGGTCTTCATCCTTCTCCATCCACGTGAGCATGGGTACGTACTTGACCCAAGTCATCCAACATCTATGGTTGTGTCCATAAATAGTTGAAATATTTTCTCTTGTTACCATGTTGCTGCCAACCACTCCTATGTCCCATTTGTTGTTCATGTACACCTTCCCTGTTATTATCACCAGTGGTCTTTCCCAACATCCGTTTTTACCAGGGACTTCAGTGGCGTACCAATCACATGATAGGTACTGTAGTGTTACTTTCTTTGTTTCTCCTTTTTCAGGACCACTTGTTATGTATCTGAATCCTTCAGCATGTAAACTGCTCTTGTGGAAACTCAAATAAGTCTTGAGGAAGTTGTTTTAATATGGATATGTATCTCTTGTTTTCCACACCAGTTGCACCACTGTCCCTTGAAATCTTCCTTTCGTCTGGAACAGTGCCAGGTATATTATACATTGTGCTATTTTTTCATCTATCTCCGTGGCAACAAATGTTCGAGAAGCGCTCATGGCGTATGGGATTAATGAGAAAACGTAGCAGCTGTCTTCTGTTGTCTGCTTATCTATGTGGGTCATGTGTTGGTACCATATGTTGTTTGAGATGTGTGCTGAATCTTGTATGTAGTTGTCAATACCTTTATTATCTGAGTATGTGCTGCGTTTAACTCTATTTTCCTTGTGTGGGATTTTACTAGTACCACCTGACGTAACAACTGTTGCAGCTGGGGGTGGGGGTGTATTAGGTTTGGGTACAGCAATAATATTGATAGCATAGCTGTACTGCCATACAGAGGCAGCCAAGAACCCGGTGGTCATTAAAATCCCTATCAATTTTATTACAGATGCTAATTTCACCGGCATTTTGCTCTTACCTTTCTGCAGTCCGGCAGCTTATTCTTGCGACGTTACAGTTGCCCGCCTGAAAATTCTTAATATGCTTGTCATTAGTGTTAGTTGTCGTTTTTAAGCTCTCCCTATCAAGTAGTCATTCAGTGCCCAGGCGAAGAGCTGTTCCCACGCCAATCTAAGCGATCTATCTCTTAGGGCAGGCAAGTATGGTTGGAGGTGGGGCATTGAATGTTCTATGGCCAAGAGGAATGCTGTGTAGTAGACACGTACCCTCCTTCTTTTCAGGTACGTTGGCCTTTTTATTTCATATACAAATTGGTGTGACAATTCTTCCGGGTAATTATCGTCTGAGGGTACCATCTACTCCTGGGCAGTGAATTTGTTAGTTATCTACTTCCTTAGTAGTACAATAATACGCTGTACCTGCATGTGCGAGAGAACAGAAAGAGAACATTCAGTGTTTACATGTATATATGTGCAAGACAATGTCCTTCAGTTCAGTTATTACTACAGTGGGTAGGGGGTCAATGGGCAGAGGGTTTGGGGCTCAACTGGCGGAAGTCTCTTTACTCTTTAATCGTGTAACCATGGGGTGGGCGGTATGGGGATCACCCCTTTCTTTTCTAGTAGTTGTCTCTGGGGAATCTGAGGGGTGGCAGGGTATGGGGACACTTAGGCCGTTAGTTGTGGTAGAAGTCTCTTCCTCTGTTGGTGACGCTGTTGTTGTTCTTCCAGTGGCCCTGTCGGTGGCGCTGGGGCGGGTCTGGAGTTTGTAGATCTTACGTCATGTAGGTGGTTCCAGGCACGTTTGTCCTGTAGCTTTACTGCTCTCGTTGATACCTCCTCTACCAGATGGGGGCATGTGAAGCGTGGGCTGTTCCACTTTCTGTTGAAATTGCGAAGTAGTACGTGGTCACCTTTAGCAACTTTGCACAGTCTTTCCTTTTCCAATTCTTTATCTGCGTCTTCTTGTTGATCGCTGTTAGACCCGCCCCGCGTGCGCTCGAGCTGTTGAGACACAAACACTACAATAGTAATCAAAGAAGACACATATTGGTACATTTCATCACCAAGGACATTTGCAGTACTCTCGTGGTCGGTAAATGCTCTTGATGTTGGCGTTAGGGGAAGACGCATTTGACGTCCGGTAACCACCTCGTGAGGGGTGAGGTGGTGGTCGGAACCTGGTCTATTCCTTAGCTCAAATAGGGCTAGTGGAAGGCAATACAACCAACTCTTCTTTGTTGTTTGCTGTATTTTTGCAATTGCCTCCTTTAATAGGCCATTCAGACGTTCACATATACCGTTGGCCTGTGGGTGGTATGCACATGCAAATTTATGCTTGATGTTCAGTAAGGATGTGATGTGCTGGAACATTTCGTTTGCGAAATGTGGGCCATTATCTGAGCGGAGTACCTCGCACACTCCCCACCTGGGGAAGACCTCCCTCACTAGGAATTTAGCTGCTCTGAATGCATCTGGGTGTGAACAGGGCCCTGCTTCAATCCACCTCGAGAATGGGCATACTACTAAAATCATATACCTATTTCCTTGACATACGTTGATCATATCAACATAGTCAATATGGAGATGTCGGAAGGGTCCCTCTGGCCGGGGTATAGTACCTCTTATCACCTTCAGAGTGTGACCGGCCGTAAACTGTTGACATGTGAGACAATTGCTGATAAAATTTGACACATGAGAATTTAACTCGGGGCAGAACCAGTCTTCCCTAATTCGTGCTGCAATTACCTCCTTGCCTGTGTGGGCTGGGTGGTGTAGTTGGCTCAGGGCGGTGTTCAATAGTGCCAGTGGTATTATAATCTTTCCAGTGTCACCCTGGCGCCTTAGTGCGTCAGTTGGTGACATTGTGCATCCTCTTTTTACCCATATTTCTTTTTCTGCCATTGGTGCAGCCGCTTGTAGCTCCATTATCTGTGTGGCTGGGAGATGGGTGTACCCTTCTCTTATCAACATCTCCTTAGCCATTCCCCTCCCTCTCCCTCTCTTTGACTCTGGGGGGTTCCATATCTCACCAAAATATGCAGCATACTTTGCATGTGCGTCTGCTGCTGCATTCCCTTTTGAAATATAGTCTTCAATATTGGTGTGTGCGGTGCATTTGACCAAGGCTAATTCTTGGGGGTCATTTATTGCTTCAATTAGTTCAGCCAATAGGAGGGCATGTTGCACTGGAGTGCCATCAGCTCTCCTAAACCCTCTTCTTCTCCATTTTGACAGCCCTGAGTGGACAGTGGACGTAACATATGCGCTGTCGGAATATATGGTCACTCGTTTGTCAAAGCTTTCCTTCAACGCCAAGATCAGTGCGACCAGTTCAGCTGCTTGAGCGGAGTAATGCTGTGGTAATTGTACACATTTCACTGCCACATACACCGGTACCTCCATCATCCTCACCACTGCTGCCCCAGTCCTCCTCACACCATCCCTCTGATCGATAGTTGATGCCCCAGCAATAAATAAGAGCTCACCCCCCTCTAGTGCGTTTTCCTCAACTTTTCTAGTACATGAGTACATTTCAATTGTTTGTGTACAGTCATGGGCATAGTCTCCCTCCTCAATTACTTCTGCTAGGAACCTTGCAGGGTTAACCGTGCTACATCTGACAATTGATAGTTCGGCTCTGGATAGAATGATCTCATAACCTGATGCTCTTTGCGTGGTTAGGGTGGATTTAGGTTTATTTAATATCGCAAAAAGTTCATGTTCCACAAATAGTGTAGTCGGGCACCCCATGGTGATTGCTGATGCTTTTTCCACCGCGAAAGCAGCTGCGGCGAGACCTTGTTCGCAGGGGAAGTGGCCTAACATTACAGGATCTAAGTGGCCACTGTAAAATGCCGCGAACCCCTTATTACGTTCTTATACAGTCGTCCTGTTTTCACGTGCTCCTCCCCCTTCTACACTTGCCGTGGCCGGCGTTCTCCGTGCGCAGCCACGTTGCCCGTTTCGCATTTCCTCTATCCACTCGTTTACCGTTTATCTCCGTTTCCACTCCCTTACCGCAGTTCTCTTCCTCAACACTCTCAAAACGAGGATACCTCGTGTTTGCGATATCCTATGAAAACCCTATTGGTGACGTCACCGATCACGTAGAGCTACTGGTAAGTTCTTCATATACTCTTTAAATCCAAAATACACCTGCAATCTACCCCCGTTAACCCCACAGCTGTCTTCCTGTCACTCCTGGGACAAGGTAATCAAATCAATAATATAATCGGACTGCGCACGCTGCGTCGCCTCGCGTGTGATACGCCCCTCGACAGGAGGGCTTAACCAGCCAATTATCTTCCGTATTGGGCAACTAACTAGCTACCGCCTACAGGGAAATGTCATCTACCTATCGAGTTTCTTGCTCGAACAATTGGGATCCTCATCTACTCATTGATCAATAAATGCCAAATCGTAGGAAACCACACACACACACACCCTTACACGTAGTCGCAACCTAGGCCAATCAGTGTCTACGAGCAGCCGCACGTGGTGTTTTCGAGCTCCACCCCCCTCTCTCGCGCAACGCAGCCGACTGCTCTCGCACTCGTTCGGCTACCATTCATTTCATTGCCAACACTAAATTGTCAAACATTTGCCGCGCACCTGTGCAACACCTCCCACCTCCCGCATTTAATTCCTCCCCCCTCCCTCACAATTTCACATTGCTTGTTGTGCGTGGCATGCTCACCAAGTTCTCTTGATGCGGGGCCGCTCGACTGCGTGCACCCCTCCAAGCGGCTCGCCACCTCCCCTCGTCTGGACCACGTCTGGACACTCGCCAACCGCGGGCGGGATACTTCTCAACCGGCTCCCGAAGGCCAATATCCGGATTGCGCTGTCCGGTCTTCTCGCAGTTCCGCGATGGTCCTGTAGTCCTCAGAAGGGGGCAACGGCAGAGGGGGCCGCGCCGCCGGGCCCCCTCGCAACGGGAATACCTGGAAAAAAATAAAAATAAAAAAACAGATCTTAAACAGATCTCAGCAGTGCCTCCAACTTGTCGGGGGGGAAATTCTGCCGGGGTCGGCCAGGCCGTCCGTAGACCTCCGGACAGGGAGGCCCCAACTCCTCCCGTATATCCCAAAAGAGATAGAGTATGAGACACACGCAAGAAGCAAGGTGACTCTGCTGTTTATTAGACAAAACGGCAGGGATGGGTCAAGGATCGTACGCGTCCGTCCTGACACACACACAATCGAGGGGCTCGCAGGCCCTTTTTACCTTAGTATGACGCGCTACTTGCGTCATCTTACAAAGTTTAGCAAAAAACCTATTTCCACTCTGGATTGGTTACTCGAGTGGTAGGGTTAGTATAGCATACATATAGAGAACGGTGTTAGTGGTTGAGGGTTAGTCAGGTGATATACTTGGGCTGTCCCTTCAATTTGATACATGAAAATTGTTACATGAAGACCTCTGAGGATTGGTCAATGTTAATGGCGTCAATGATAAGAGCCCTATGTTCTGATTGGTCCACTCGCGAGCCTCCCAGTCTGGGACTATCGCTGTTCCCAGCTCGCGGTGCACCTGTCATTTGCAACAATGTTTTACTATGGGTAGGTGTAAACAATGTGAGGATTTATTCATATGTTGGGAGGTCGACTACTCCCACTGCTGCAGATGTCCAATGAGTCTTTTAATTGTATTTGCCTGTGTCTTGAAACGTGGGATTCAGGCGTCTCCTTCCTCCTGGGCTTGGCATCCTGTCAGGTTTGGCTTTGTCACGTGAGGTGGGACCGTGTTTGAGGCAAAATTCAGCACAATTAATATTGTTTTTCCCACTGTGTGCCTGGTTTATCTTGCAGGTGCGACCTTGGCGTCGGCTTGCGGCGTGCGAGATTGCAACATCGTGCCCTTGGCTGTGTGCTTTCGCCGGGCTCATTCTGCAGGGTCAGCAACCGAGCTCTTGCTCATTCAATGTTCATGGAAGCTTTTGCTTGCGGCCTACTTGGGCCTGGTGCATAGGTGGAACCGTTTGATGCAGAGCGCTTTAGGTTACGGTATCATATTGCTCTATCCTCAGTATCGTGTCTCCGTTATATTCTTCATTATGGTACATGGTTCTTAGAAGAAGCGTGAGCAAGCCTTTTTAGATAAGTTCATTATGCGTCTTGCGTTTCTGCATTTTGAGAGCCTATGTGGAAAATAATAAAGATGCACTTCCGTGGGTATGTCTGTTGCCTACGTCATAGCACTGAGTATGTTCTTCGTGTGGATTGGTGTGGGAGTGTCCGGTGTGCATGTTTGCACAGGTGTGCTGACCGTTGGCTAGGTCGTCATGGCATCTCTAACGACGTGTAGGTTTAGTCGAGTTGATCCATGCCGCAGGTGTCGGCATGGGCAGGGCGGGATGCTGGGCAGGTAGGTGGGCACATCCGCATGTTCCTGTACCAGGGTATTTGGTCGTCTGGTAGATAGGCAAACTCCTCTCGTGGCGGGTGTCTAGGCCGTGATCCTCTAGGCCAAGCGCGAGAGGGGAAGGGCGGGAGCCTGTTCTTCCATTCTCCCACTTCAGTATGTGCTACTAAACTGGGGTTCAGATCATAGTAGAAAGTAAGCTGGTGGTGTGGAGAATTAGAAATAGTAAATCTAATGGTATACAATTAAAACAGTTGTTTGTTCTATAATATCAAAATTCTAGGGGCTGAGTTGGGTCATTTGTGTGTCGAAAAATAAGAAATTGTGCGTCATTCTGCCTGTAAATCTCTGTTTAAGAAATGCGGATTTGTAGACAGAATGGGGCACAATCTTTTTAGGCACAGAAATAGCATGAAATAACCTTACAGTGTGTTTGAATAATAGTACAAATAATATGGTGGTATTCACCTTACTTTTTTTCTGAAATGAGCAGGTTTCTTCTTTGTACTTCAAATTCGGCTGCTTCTTTTCAGGAGAATGGTCTTCACTGCAATTGTAAAGGAAACAAATAAGTCATTTTGTTTGTATATAGCACTGTTTTTAATGTAGACGTTGATTTTTTTAATTGACATTGACCCTCAGCGCCTTCCTCAAAATCATGAAAACTATCTTATTCACATAAGATGCATCGCACCAGTTGAATACATATCATATGTTCTTAATGCATAAACTGTATTGTAATGACTAACTGTACCAACCAAAATATCATTTGTAAGCCTTGTGGAATTCATAATGTACCACTGAATACCACTATTTCTGTAACTAAGCTCTTGTAAGTAACAGCGCCCCAATGCCATGGGCTGCTTGCGCAGTATATAATTATAAGTAAATGTTTATGTTTTGTACTGTAGTATTGATGTTTGATATTTGAACATACTGTGTGCATGCAATTTTGTTTGAGCATGTTAACTCTTCATATTGTACTTTAAATATGTTAGTTCAACATGCTTTGAAAATGTGTGTGTAAAAAGAAATTAAATAGCAGATAGGTTTGGAAGTGACAGTTGATTTTAGGAGATGGAAAACATGACAGTCAATTCATTTTATAGATTGTACAAGCTAAAAGTCAGTTAATCTGTTTATATGAATCTATAAGAATTGTACATGTACTATATAGAAAATATGCATACCTGCAGTTTGTGTTCATGCATATGGATATGGATGCAGCTGCAAGTAGAAATCTTGGAGACTTGTATAGTATTTCTGGTAGTAGGTGCTTTCCAATGATATGACACTTGTACTCAGAGAGATTAACAGTACATTTACAGTGCTGATCTATGATGATGCAGTTAGATGTAGAGGTCTTGGATGTGATTGGTGGATGTTCATGTGACTTCTTAGCTATATCCAATGAGGGAATGGCACAGAAAGTGAAATGGAAATGGTATAAGGACTGTCCATGTTACAATATGTCCATGGACATGGCGGTAGTCCACGGACATCGGGTGTTACATCTGGGGATTTTGGTTTGGTGAGCCATGCAAATGAGAATGAGCAGAGAAAGGGATTGGTCAGGAAAGTTTAGTGGGTGTGTTGTGCCAGGAGAGAGTTTCTCAGATACTCTTTTTGCTGAGAGAAGAACAGATAGCTATGACTGTGTGTTTCAGAAAACAGATTGTTTGGATTTTTGGAGACTCGTGGATGCATTGGTTGAAGGTGCATTGAGAAAGCTGTGGAGTAGCTGTAGATCTTGGATTCCCACATGTGGAAGTGCACTGGCATGGAGTACGTGGAATGAAGTGGTTGGACTTGCTACTTCTCTGTGTTACTTTGGAGACAGAGCAACATCCAGACATAATAGTAATTCATTGTGGAGGGAACAGTTTGGGACATGTGTCTGGAATTTCTTTGCAAATTGAAATGAAAGAAGGACTTGGGAAGGTCATGGACACATTCTCAAGTAATTTTTTCACGTATTGCGCAGAGACAAATGCGGCTTCGTTCTTCTTCATTTGGTCCACAAATGGAGAAAGCTAGGCGCAATGTCAATAATGCTGTTTGTGCCTTTCTAAGAGATTTTGGCATGACCTCTTTTCACAATGAAAATATTATGTTTCGTAGTACATACATTTTTCGCAGAGATGGAGTCCATCTTACTTATGCTGGCAATCAGATTTTTCTGAGAAATGTACAAAATGCATTGCAACCTTTTTTGGAATTACAGCATCCATTTTGTAGTAGATGGTGAGCATTTCAAATATTTCAAACACAAACAAACACCACCAAAAAGCTCTTTTCAGAGCCACCACTTCCTCCCAGATAAAACTTCAATGGTTATGATAGGGTAGCACCCCAAAATTTTAGATGTCCGCGGACTTCTAAAAAATCCACAGGGACCTGCTTCATTTATTTTCACTTCTATTTTTTAACTGTGAAAGGCGGCTCTGAAAAGAGCCTTTTTTATTTTTGTTGTTTTATATTTTTTTTGGTTTTTTATACAAGACACACTAGGAGAGGAGGGGAAAGGAGGGTAAGGGGGGACACCAACCACGGGGATAAGAAAGGGCGAGCTGAGAGAGGAAGATGTAGAGTGGGTTTTACTTGGGTAGTGAGCAGACCTTCTCGTGCTCTGAGATAGCCTCAAAAGCACTATGAAGTCTCTCCCCCCTGCACAGTACTGCGTCACAGTACATACACACAACTGTGACCCTCGAAAGGTAAGGGTCATCAGTATTACGTATGGCCTGTGAGGCAGCTTGAGGAGTACGCTGTCCCACAGGAGTGTTCCTTGTGGTGACAGGATCGGAAACGGAGGATGAAGTGGAGGAAGTCAACCTGCTACGCTCCTCGCAAGGTACAACCTTGTGAATGGCCCGAAAGTGGAATGACTTTAGGTGTCACTTCATGTTAGTTGTCCCAAAGCTGTATGAACCATGCCTCCTGCGACTGAGTACCATTTTACACTCGTTAGTTCGCACGCGCCTTAGGACCATTACCATGAATGGTAAATAACCGCCACACCCAAGACTCACACTGAGTGCTGGTAGTAGAGACTTCCACTACCTCATTCTCGTCATCCTGTCCATCCTCATGTGCATCCTCACTCCTGTTCATGCCCTTGGGGAGGTGGTGGTGGAGGAGGTGGGGGTGGTGCTGAGGCAGATGCAGCACCAGGTGGCATGAGTGGAACCATGGAAGCCATCAGCTTGGAGTTGAAAATATGTAAACTGGCAGCAGAATTCGCTGTGTTCTGTAGGATAGCCAGAAACACAATGAGAATGAGTTCTAGGGTGTGGTCTTTTATAGGGGTGCTTGTGCGCGGTTCACGGATATGCGCACTGTCTGCGGACAGATCGAACAGAAAAAAGGGTTAAAAAAATTACACAAAAAGTATGTAGAAACTCAGGATTACTATGTGGGACTTGTACTATGGTGAGTTTTTATTGAAAAATATTGTAGATTACTTGAAAATCTAGTTTTAAATTGTTCGGGGACACGAACAGTGTTCGCAATCAGAACATACGCTGATCGTGGGCGCGGTCACATGATAGGTTCGCAAACATGTTTGTGAAGGGAGCGATTGGTGTTCTACCGACACTGTTCGGGTCCTGAAGTGATTAAAAGTGCGTCACAAGTGAAACAAACAGTTACAGACAGGCGTTTGTTCTTAGAACAGTTTCAACCTGCCTAGGAACAGTACGGACAGGTATAGTGTCCTCAGGACACCCCCATTTTGTTTATTTACGAACATTTTAGGACACAGCCTGTGTTCTTAGAACAGTTTCAACTTGCTAAGGAACAGTATGGACAGATATAGTGTTCTTAGGACACCTCCATTTTCGTTTCTTCACGGACATTTCGGACAACCGCGCTGTCCGCGGACACCTGAACTACTTTAGCAAAAAAAACAAGAAATTAATTAGGACACAATATAATAATTTTACTTTATTTTATATGTATGTTAAATTTATGACAGAGAAGGAAACATGAGAATTGGGGGTTTCAATAGGATTTATGAGGTGAAGAAGGGATGGAAATCTCATCAAAACATTTTGGTTCATGGAGAGGGTTTGGGGATAATTGAGTGGGATATGGTGAGGGGGGACTGGTACATGTGGGACAATGGTATGTAGTTGTTTGTTTGAAGTGATCCTCCACAAAGTTTTTTAAATTATTAAAATTTGCCAAGAGTAGGTCCATTTTTTCTTCTATGTGCTGAAGAGTCTTATTCAATACTGCTTTTTCTTTAGTATTTTCAATTTTGGTATGGTCTGTACAAAAGAAAATATATATGTGAAATGTATATAAAATAATATTTATTAATTGGTTTATATAGTAAAGTGTCTACCATTAGGTTCACTATATTCTGACATTTCCTCACGTGGGAAATGCTCCTCTAGCCACTCCAGAGTACTAGACATTTCTGTGAGAAAAAAACCATAATATCATTTTTTTGTATCCAATGCATAAAGTTTACAAATATATGAGTAAAATGCAGTACACTTACTAGCTTCTGGTAAGGTGTGTTCTGAGTGGTCTGTAGATCTGCTGTTGCTCTTAGTTGTGGAGTTTCTGTGAGGTAATCATGTTGGAAGCCTATCTTTCTTCTTTTGGTAAATTCCATTTTAGAACATATTGTATTTAAATGAATGGTTAGTGTGTTATATATATGGGTTACAATTCTTATTTATTCCTACATATAATGTGTATGTGTGCTGGTTTGTGAATTTGTAAAATGTTCATATGTTATGATATAACAATTAAAGATACCCCCCAGACTTTTTGGATAGTGGTGCTGTTGTCCGCATCTGTCCGCGGACATTAAAAGAGTTCACGGACATCAAATTCAGTAGAGGGGGTTCAGTAGAGGGGGTTCAGTATGTTCTATGTTACTTGTATATAAAGTCAGAGTTATTATTGTTAAGTTGCGCTACTAAAAACCTATGAAATTCAATGAAAAAACTTTGTTAAAGGGACGTTATGGTTCCAAGTAAAACCGAAAAACCCCTGAAATTCGCCAGTTATGGTAAGCTAAGCAACCATAACTCGCGCCACCACTGTGCACTGCTAAGACTAACACCCACGACATCAAAGATGACATCACAAATGTCATTGATGACATCACTGATGACATCACATATGAATTTACTTTTCATGAAATGTCTGTATAAGGCATTCTCATTATAATGTTGAGAAAAAAGTGTCAAGTATCATTGGAATAAATATGAGCTAATTAGTGCATTAAGAAATGCATTGATATAAATGGCATTCTATTATGAAATTCTATCGAGTATACTAAGTTACTCATGCAGAAACCTAGGCATTGTGTGCAGCATACATGATGAAGGTATAATATTCATAATGTTGATATGTTGAATAATGAAATGAATAACTGTTTTCTTATTAGAGTTTTGTGTACTGTGAAATATGTAATAAGTTGCTAATAAAACCCACGTATTACATAATTGCATTATTACAGACAAAACACAAAGACAAAATAATGCATACAAATATGTGTAAATACAGGGAAATTGAAGTAAGCAAAAAAAGAGAAGTAGTAGCAGAAACAATTCATAACCTAACTGATTATCTTTATGCTAATAAATGATTGCTCTGTTGCAAAGCTGCTGTTTACCCAATGTATATGTATCACATGATGTGACTGGACCCTAAGGAAAGTAGTATGAGTACAATGTCTACAAATATGAACATATACAGGGAAAGTATAGTAATAAAAAAACAACAGAACTATCAGAAAGTGCTGATAACTCTACTGATTATTTTCATCCACAGAAAGGATTGCTGTCTTTCAAGCTTGTGTCTTCCCCTATGTATATGTTTCATATGATATGACTGGACCCTAAGAGAATTACTGTAAGAACATACTTGAAGGATAAGTCTACAAATATAGTATGTTTACAATGTGTAGTTCCTGACTGTTACTGAAGAAAACCATGTGGCCTAGATGTGTCACTAAAGGAAAAAAGAGGGAGACAGACATGTGATATCATCAGTGATGTCATCAATGGCATTTGTGATGTCATCTTTGATGTCGTGGGTGGTAGTCTTAGCAGTGCACAGTGGTGGCGCGAGTTATGATTGCTTAGCTTACCATAACTGGCGAATTTCAGGGGTTTTTCGATTTTACTTGGAACCATAACGTCCCTTTTAACAAAGTTTTTTCATTGAATTTCATAGGTTTTCAGTAGCGCAACTTAACCATAACGTCCCTTTAACAATGTTTTTATATATATATATATATATATATATTCAAAGAAAAAGAGAGGAGAGAGGGAAGACGGCACTCTCTGCGGATCGGATGGCAGAGTCCAAAGAGGAAAAAAGCGCAGCTCACACGAGAAAGGTCATAAAAAAAGATTTCTTTAATGAAACAAATGCAAAAAGTGCGTAAAGAACACGGCTGGGAAAGCATCAGAAACAGAGGCAGGACGCCGGTGGGCACGACCTGCAGACAACGTGATTCACGCTCAACTGAGCGATTGGTCATGTAAAGGAAAAAAGGACCAAAGCATAGTTATAAAATCATGTAGTCCTTTCACTGTGTCAATGGAGCGAAGGAGGCATGGATTCAATGGCAGCCATATTGTAATGGGGAGGCAGAAAACAACCCATACTGAAGCCAAGATCAAAGTAAGTCAAAGAATGAAGTTCAAAGTGCACAGATAATGGAGACAACCTTAGATAATAAGGGAGGCAACCAAAGGAATGGGAAAAGCCACATGAACCAAACCAAATGCACCCCAAGTTCCACTGAGGATTCCTGGTTGATTCCTGGTCTTAAAAGGACAATTACACACACAATAAGTCGTCTTACCATAACTGGCGAATTTCAGGGTTTTTTCAATTTTACTTGGAACCATAATGTCCCTTTAACAACGTTTTTTCATTGAATACATATATATATAAATGAAAGCATTTTTAGAGTTTATGGAGTACATTTAACTAATGAGGCCAATTGTTTATTTGTAGTCAATATTATTGAAGCCCTACGTAATATATTGCAGTACATTTTTGCTTTACTTTTGTTTGTGCATACAACATGGTTATAGTTTTTTTTTTAAAAGAAATTCTTATGTATTTCCTTACTTTAGTGTATGTTGTAATGTGTACATAGTAGGGTGAGTGTATAAGCTGTGTGTGTATTTCCTTGCTTTAGTGTACATTGTAATGTTTACTCAGTGGGGTGAGTGTGTATGTTGTGGGTGGTCATGATAATTGTGGCTTCTTATTGTTGCTGTATTTCCTTGCTTAGTGTATGTTGTAATGTGCAACCAATGGGGGTGAGTGTATAAGTTGTGTATTTCCCTGCTTTAGTGCATGTTGTAATACATATGCAGTGGGGGGTGAGTGTGTGTGTTTTGCGTGGTGATGATAATGTTGTCTGTATATTGTTGTTTTAATTATTTATTGTCTTGCTTTAATGTATCTTGTAATTTGTACGCATTGAGGTGCGTGTAAATGTGTGCATTGTTATGGGTGCTGTGCCTATTGTTGGCATGGAAAAACATTTTAGTGCACCAATTCCTAATGAAATCTAAGTGCCTGCAAATAATTGGGAAAATTGAAGGACAGTTTGGAGATAGTTGAGCAACAAAACGTTATTTTTTTCTGTTGGGAAAACTCCTTGTTCAAAAGCTGTCAAAATGTGATCAAAGTAAACATTTTATAAACTATGAAGTCTTTTATGTATAATTCGTAAATTGTGCATGCACAGGCATGCAAGGGTTTAAAATATATTTAAAAAGGTTGTTTTTTGAAATTCCATAAAGACTTTGTCTTAACCTTAACTATGCCTGGCCATTTATGATTGCTCATTTTCTTTCATTTAATAGTTTCAGGTATTTTGTTTTCAACACAACATGGAATGTGTGTCAAAAGCTTGTAAATTCCATAAAGATGCAGTGGGGACCCACACATGAGCATCCTCCAACATACCAGAGTTCCGTGAAACGTCAAGCAATAAAGTGATGACAAACACATCTTATGACCAGTCAAACATATTTTATGTTTGATTAGAAAAATCAGTCAAACGAGTTGTCCAACATGAAATACGATGCGGACAAGCTTGAATTTTGATTTCTCCTTAATCAGCATACAGTGCAGATGCTGATAATTGGGAAAAAGGTTGGTTTCTGGGAATGTTTTCCAGGTTTCGTGTGTGATGCCACATTTTGATTTATTTGCACACATTGGTGAGAGAGATTCTGTAGCCTAGAAATGATGAAACAACTGTTTTGATTCCTAAAGTCCTGAAAGTGAGATATGGAACAGAAAACTGATACACAATACAACAATAGTAGCACACTTATCTGGAGTTTCATAGATGACTCAGAACTCATCAGAAAACCACATTACAGATATAAAGGATGGAAAATTGCCATCAGTCAATATAAAGCACTCATACTTAAAGGTTTGCTACAGACAGCAGAACATCTGTTTTTGGTGCATTTCCATTTATCACAAAACCCCATGCAACCACAATGGCTCCAACGCAGATATAACATTGGTTAACAATGGCACCATCAGCCCCAACCAAATGAAGTATGAATTCATTATGTTATGTTATGGTATGGTATTGTATTCATTTCATAGCACAAGTGTACAGCGCAACTAATGCCAAAAGGCAGCCTGGTGCTACACAATTTTCAGAACAACTGCACTAGAACAAAACAACTCTCAGAAAAGCAAGGTTTTTAATGTACGTTGAAACTGCAAATGTGCGACAGTGGACTGCAATGCAATAGGCAAAGCATTCCACTGTTAAGCAGCTGCCACAGAGAAGTGGACCGAATGTTATTGGAATTATTTCTCATAAGTATAATTGGAGGACAGCACATTACTACGGGAAACAAATAATCTCCTGTGTTTCAAGAACATACTCATACCAATGCCACTAATAGAATAGGCACACAAGCAGTCTAGTTGCATAGAAATTAAGTAAAGACTATCAAAGAAGGAATGTGACATCAGCGGTAATTGACACAGTCCGCTTCTCTCCCAACCTCCCTTTATGAGAGCATTTGTTCACCCCTTTCACAACACAGAAGCCCTGCCACATTCAGCACCCTCCTTAGGACCTTTGACCATGTCTAGACCATGGGAATAATTACTAAACAATACCTTAATAGAACAATTGTAATTAAACAAACACACCTCCACAGCAGACCTACGAACAGCACCCAGGATGGAGAATTACAGAACATTTACCACTGGATGCGCATGCATTAGACAACATTGCTAAAATAAAATGTTACAAACTCAAAGAAGAAGCATCTTGCCAAATGGTACACACCAAAACTACACAACATAAAGAAAGAAAAGAGATAATTGGAGAAAATGTAACACCGTCAACAGCTACACATCTACAGTGCTGATATCATCAATGCCAAGAAAGCACACAGCTCCAGATTCATTGATTAAGCACAAAACAGTCAAAAGGAAATATTCAATATTAAAGAATTGAAAAACCGGGTAGCCTGAAGCAAAACCATTATCACATCCAAAGAACTATGTAATCAAATTACAAGGTATTTCACCAAAAACGTTCTACTCCTTCAAAATCATCTGGCTAAAAAAGGACCACCACAAATCTACACCTGCAAGAAGATACAAGCCCTTGATCCACCTCCCCACTTTTAACCACTTTCTGCATCTTCACCCTGCAAACCTGCTACTATCAACATGTGTACACCTGCAGGGTATCCAGAAGTTCCTTCTCCTCCCAATTTATTTAAAATCATAATGAAACATCTGGATCTCATTTCTACATTTATACCATTCCTTAAAAAACTCCATCACTACCTGGACTGTCCCACTAGTTTTCAAAGCAGCCTACATCAGACCACTGTTGAAGAAGTAGGCAGTGGATGCAAACAGCATTGAAAACTATGCTCAGTATCAAACACTCTGTTGATCAGAAATAAAATACTAGAACAATTCATATGGGGTCAACATCAATATTTCATTGAATTTCTTGCTTCACAATGTACAACATGGCTTTATACTCACAAGGGCCACAGAATCAACATTGCGCTCAATATGGGATATACTAAAAAATAACAGAGATGGCAATGCTTATCCTTCGGGACATCTCAGCAGTGTGTGACACCATTAGTCACAACCTACTTCTAAATAGAATGGCAGACACTATAATCAATCACATGGCTCTATGCTGCATATCCTCCTTCCTCAAAAACTGAACTGAAACCACTATTATAACTCCATTCAGATCAAGCCCGTCACTTCTTCTTTTCAACATCTATTTGACTTATCTACTAAAACTCAAAAGCCCATCTAGACTCACCTGCTACAACTATGGACACAACATCCAAATCATCTACACATTGAAAGAACCCTTAAACTGTTAGTCAGATCTAAAAGGATGCCATGCACACGTTGATGCATGAATGATAAAATTAGACTAAAGACCAACCCCTCCAAAACTGAACTCATACCTTCCAGTAAAGTCCCGTCAACACATTGTCAGACCCCTGGGCCTATACCAAGTACTATCCCCAACAATGAGAACCCTTGGAACAACAATGGATGATAGGCTCTTGCTGGAATCACAAGTCACAGCGAGTGTCAGAAGATGTTTCTACCAACTTTGCATGTTAGCACGCATTATACCATACCTTTGGTACACTCACAGGTCCCATCCCATTATATCACTCATCCTAACAAGACTGTACTGCGCAAACTGCCTTTATCTAGGTCTCCCAGATTCCCAGAGTAGAAATCTACAAAGGACACAGTAAACAGCTAAGAGACTAGTCCTTAGGATGAACATCTTTGAACACAGTGGCACCCTGTCAAAAAAAGGATACACTTCAAAACCCTCTGCATTTCCCGCCATACTTAAAATGGAAATTACCCATATTGTTTCATAAAGATGATTCAACAATACATACCCTCCAGGTCTCTGAGATGAAGTAGCACCACTATAGTCCTTGTACCAGACTTTAATAGGAAAAGACAGAGGTTTGTAGTTCTCTTTTTAAACTACCAAACTTTGGAATTCACTACCCAAACACCTCCACCTTGAAGCGAACCACCAGACTTTCAGTAAACTACTCAGAACATGTCTCTTCAGCTAAAATGAACCAGATATACATAAAGTAACTCAAACTAATCCGCTGGTCCTTGCTGACATGTTCAAATCAACAGACACCTTGCAAAGGCATAGAGTCTGCTGAAACAAAGCAAACATGCCATGAAACACCCCTATGAAATCACTGTATATAGAGTCCATTCTTCCCTCACGCCTATTCATCCCTCACTTATTATTCACTGCTAAATCTACCATTTTTTGCACTATATCCACTACCGGCAGATGGCCCACAAGTTCAAGCACACTACACAAAATTTCCTATCCTACATTCTTCCTATCACTACCTCACCCTATTCCAATGATTCCAATACTATCACCTTAAGGCTAGGGCCGGCCTTATGGATAGCACAACACACTACATGTGTTTACCTGTACAAACACAGCAAAAAACATACTTTAGCAATTCCATTGTTCACATAACCAGCCTGAGCACATAGCAAGAAACAGCCGCAGCGTCCACAAATATTCTTTGTAAACATAGGATGTATAGTGCCTTGTGTTGGCTTTCATTAAGGTTCTGTAGTACCATGACCACAATGAAGCAAAGGTTGTTTTGCAGATTCAGTCAAAATAACGCGTGCACTGTGTGCCAGCAGAGCTGAAACACCATAAGAAATCTTAGCCTTCTACAATTGCATATGCTGCATCTAAGAAGTCTGCATTTAGTCTCGAACCCTGGCCAAAGTGGACTTTGTTTTTCTTTCATGTTATTAGCACCCATATTTGGTCCACACCTGCTAAACAAAGTGAATCAAGATACAAGCAAAAGTGTGATCAGCCTTAGATCTAACAACAACATAGGTCAGTGACTTTAAACATTGTTGTCATGAATGGATGTAAAATGGAGATATTGCTTTGTAGAATGCACGAAGCAGGAATATGAAGGTATGACTATTGCATTTCCCAGAGTGATGCACACATATTGATTTAGAAGGTAGTGGTCTAGAGGTGCTCATAGCCAAAAGTTGGATGCTGAAACTTGTTTCATGCATTGTATAATCTGGCTAAAAAAAACGAGGAAGGTGGGGTTATCATATTTATTAGTAACCTATCACGCGCCAGTAGCAATTTTTGCTTGCATGCTCCCTTTACCTTAATTATATCCTGATGCCATAAAATACTAATTCGTTATAACTTTGTTTTGGTCCTAGGTCCAAGGACTCTGCTATTGGTTCTCTCGATGAATTTCCCTGATTGCCCAGGAGGAAAGAAAAATGTCAGAGAAATGCACTCTCATGCGGTCATTCTGATACAAATTGTATCCGTGGATGAAATGACACAAGTAATATGTTTATGAACTTCATGCCCGAGTGAGAGCTTCGTAAGAAGTATAATGACCGTGAAGCAAATCTGAAATATGGCCACTAGATGGCTGTAGGGAAAGGTAAGTCATATTGATGTGGCTGCAATGCATTGTATTTGCCAACAAATGTGTGTTCCTTTTAAAATAAAAGGCCTAAACTTTGTTGTTTCCTAAGTAGGGTTCTGTAGTAAGACATTTGTACGGTTTATCCATGAATTTTACTGGGTAAATCGAATATGAAAAAATCTCTTTGCTGCGCTACTCAGGTGAAACCCTTTCTAAACGGATGTGTTTCTGGTAATGTAGCCCACCACCTAAGGTTAATCTTAATCACACTGTGAGAGTTTCCAGACAGCCCTTCACACAACCTGATTTCATTGTTTTTGCATTCGTTATTCTGCCTCTTCTTCCTTTATGTACGGAAGACTTGTGCTATGTCCTACAACCTACTTTCCTAATGAATTGACTTTAATGTTCTAAATTATCCCTAAGATTGCTGTCAACTTAGCTCAAGTGTTGTTAATGTTCTGAGGAATTGGGTTCTTTCAGGGTTGTATTTGCAATGCTTCAAAGCAGTTTGTAAATTACCAGGGAGCATTATTCCGATATCACAAATCACTTATTGGTTATAGATATGTTTTGGTGATAGAGGCAAGCACTCTGCTTTTGGGTCTTTTGATAATTTCCCTGCATGCCCAGGAGGAAGCAAACATGTAGGAGTTACTCTACTGGAAGGGTCTTCAACCTTTATGTTGGCAAGAGCAACTTGGTGTTAATGGTCAATAGGCGAGAGGTACTGGGGTGGTGATGTCCACGAGTAGGAGAATGTGTATAATTATTTTTTGGGGCTATTTTTTTCTCTTTACATAAAAAAAGGAATGATATTAAATACTTCAAAAACATGTATTTTTATTATTTTCTATTAGTAGCCTTCTAAAAATTGTCAAACATATCAAAATGTAGCTATCAAGGCATTGGGCCTCATTACAAGGTTGGAGGTAGCCTTGCCGGTAAAACCGGCAAATCTACCTCTGAACTGGCAAGAAAGTCAGGCACCCCCTAATGGCCAATTGCCAGGGTATTCCGGCCCCGCCGGACCCGGTAATTGGCCTTTCGTGGGTGCCGGAGCCGGTAGATCCCCATTCCCAATTGGGAATGGGGATGCCTGCAGCACTGGCACACTTCATTACTGTGCCGGTGCTACAGGCTTGCAGTGCTCGCGGGTGCCTTTCATTCCGCCAGGGCAGACCTGGCGGAATGAAAAGCACCTGCAGCCACAACTCAGAGTTTGCCAGTCTGAATACAATTGGGCCTCATTACGATGCTGGCGGTAGCCCTGCCTGTAATGCAGGCACGGCTACCGCCGTTATTCATTTTTTTCCGGCACCCAGAAATGGGCTTTGACCGGGTCATTACGGCCTTGCCGGACCCGGTGTTTGCCCATTCCTGGGCACCGGAAAACAGACCTGGCGGAATGAAAGGCACCCGCGACCACAACTCGTTTGCCAGTCCAGATACAACAGTACTGGCAAGCTTACCGGTAGAGTTGTATTTGGATGAGCAATCTTGTAATGAGGCCCATTTATTGTGAAGGTTGACACTCCAGGCTATCCACCAGTGCACAGTAATCTGGTGTGTAGCTTGAAACAGAAACAGCATTCAGATGCTGTCAGATGGGATCAAAGTTTTGATGTCAGGAGGTTCATGTTTGAAAAAGGCTGATTCTCAGACATAGGCAATCACATTGGCTGATAGTGTAGAGATAGTGCATAGTTTTTGCAAGTAACTGCACACCTGACATGGCAGATATAATTTCAGGACAGTTTTTAAAATCGTTTACAACAGCCCCAGCCACGGGAAGCACTGCAAACTTCACAATTGCACCATCTATAAAACTACATTTGTTTTTCATCGAATAATTAGCAACATTGAAGGGTGCCTCTCTAACAGCATTGGCATTTGCAGTGTTTAGTTTACCTACTGTTAGGCAGAGACCTGTGCAGTTCCCTCTGGGACCACTGCAAAAGATTTAAGACTACAGGTGTTTGGCAGTAAACCCACTTGGTAGCAGTCTGTACCACACAGATTCACTTGGGAGCTGTGGCTGAGCAGTCAGACTTCCCTCAAGAAGAGTTAGGCAGTATACAGAGTATTCACAATAGGTCAAAAGAACACAGTAGAACAAGCAAACACTGACCAGAGCTTGGTGTAAAAGAGATAAAAGTATTTATTTAAAACCACATCTAATAAAACACACAGGCACTAATATTAAGCAGTTCAAAAACATGGTCACTAAAAGATATACACTCCCTTCAACGATTAGTTAGACAGGTTAGAAAAGTCTTAAGTAAAGCAACACTTATTTTCAGACAGCGGTGAGTGCTTAACGAAGATGGCACTCTAATCAATCGGTTTACAAGGGAGAGAAAGGCAGAGCAAATATAGAAACAGATCCCAACACTTTCAGAAGAACACAGTAGGAGAAGAAGGCAGGTTAAAACCGTAAAGTCAAAGTTAACAAGGTCGGACCCACTTTAAGAGGCTCCGGTCGAAATGTGTCCAAGGTCACCCGGTTCAAAGTGCCCAAAAGTCTCAAAATCAGTTCAGAAAAAGTTGGACCAAAAGAAAGGGAACAGTTAGATGGTCAAGGCGGCCAGCCCAGTCGAGAAGGTTAAGGGATTATTATAACCTTGTAGCAATCTTTAGAAAGGAAGGCCTGACGGACACGGTACCTTTTAAAGTGGTGAGAATACTCCAGCGGGGGCAGTTGTTCCTGGCAGCGGATGCAAGTCGGTGCTTCCTGCCAGGGAAGAAACCAGCCGCGGAGTTCCCAGTTAAAAGGAGCGGTCCTTTTATTTTCTATCCAGTGGTAAGTGGCTATCCGGTTGCCGGGGTGCTTGGCACGGGCAATTCGACCACAAGACGTCCTGGGATGCGAGGAAAAGAAGGTAAACTGGTTGTGCCCACCAGTCAGGGGAAGAAGACTCTCCAGCCCGGAGATCTTCTCTGTCGTCGGGAAGTGGTGAGTCGGTTCCGCAGGGCTCCACCGGTGGTGTCGTCGTAGCAGGTCGGCAGACATCCCAAGGCAGAACACCCTGCCTATATGCCCTTCCTAAAATACATAAAAATCCAACCAATCCTCCAGGGAGACCTATTGTGTCGGGCTGCAGGTCCATACTTGAACCCCTGTGTAAATTTGTTGACCATTTCTTAAAACCCATAAGTATCAAAATGGACACATACATTAGAGACACCATGCACACTATCTAGCTATTTGAAAACTTAGACTTTGACCAACACAAACAGTTATTAGTCACTCTAGATATTAAAGCACTATACACCAGCATACCCCAACAAGCAGCCATTGACTGTGTGTATGAATATCTGACTGCTACCAACATCGACACAAAAACTCCCCCAGAATTTATCATTGAAATCATGACATTGGCCCTTTGCAAAAACTTCTTTGAATTTAATCAAAAATTTTACCTACAAACAAAAGGTACCGCCATGGGGGCAGCATTTGCTCCAAGTTTGGCCATTTTATTCATGGCAAACTTTGAGGCCAAATTTGTCCTCAGCCATCTCAATAGATGGAGAGAGAACATCAAACAATTGCATTGTTACATAGACGATATCATATGCCTATGGGAAGGCACAGAAGAGGCCTTACTAGAATTTAGCTCCTGGCTCAACACATGTAGCCAAGACATCCAATTTACATTTGAATACAGTAATTCCTCCATCCATTTCCTAGATTTAAGAATCCAACACGACCAAGGCAAATTAACATGCACCACTTTTCGCAAACCTAACGATCGGAATACTCTTTTAGATTTCCAAAGCGATCATCCTCAACATATCAAGGAACATTTACCGTATGGGCAATTCCTAAGACTTTGCTGGAATTACACCTCACTAGACAACTTTTACCAAGATGCCAACCTTCTAAGTGACAGACTCAAACAATGCGGCTACCCCAAAAAATTGGTGTCAAGATCTCTCAAAAGAGCCTGCTTCACATGTCACGACTCACTTCTCACACCCAAAAGCCGAGATGCAGAAAACGATACTATCACATGTCCCATTACCCACGGACAACATGCCTTTCAAATTAAAAAAAACATTTACAAGTATTGGCCCATAGCTAGACTCTGCCTCACCGACCTAGACAAACCCATATTCGCATTCAAGAGGGGACGCAATTTGAAAGGACACCTGGTACATTCCATGTACAACACAAAATCTCCGTAAACCCATATCTGGAATCTCCGATCACTCAAAGGGCACTATCCATGTGGTACCTGCTCAGTATGTCAATTTACTGTGAAACTTCAACAATTTCAGGTCGGAACAAAAACATGGATCCTCAATGATGTCTCAAATTGTAAAACAAATCAAGTGGTATATTGCATAGAATGCCCATGCAATCTACGATATATTGGACAGACCATGCGAAATGTCGGTATACGGATATCTGAACACCGTTCAAGAATCCGCTGCAAAAACATGACATCTCCACTAGTACAGCACTATATGGAGAAGAAACACAACACTCAGGATATAAAATGGTGGGTCATTGAACGGGTTCGCAACGGACCCAACATCCAGGGCCGCCTGTTAGATCGTGAATGCCGTTGGATACATAGAATGGATTCTGTCACACACGGCCTCAATGAACAATAACTCTTCCCTCAAAGATAATTCACTACTGTTGTGAGTGTATTCTTGGTTTCCTACTACATAGGCCATCATGCACCATAAGATTACCGCCACAACCTTCCAGTGCTCCTGTTAACTCATAGCACTCTGTCCCCCATACACAGAGACTCTATTCATTACATCTGTCCCCGTATGGGTCATAACTATCAACACCCCACGGCCGTGTACTGCCTACAAACAGCCCCGTACACGTAACGGCTCGGTCACTGCCTCCGCCACTCTGGAACCGCACTGGGTTCCATCTTCTCTGTGTCACCGTCAAATTAGATCGAGTGACCAGTACTTTCACTTTCAACCTCCAGTCAGGCACACCCAAGTACTCTGGAGTCGAGCCTCCTATCCAGACTTTCGAGCAATTCCAGCTCGCGCGACAAACAAACCCCCCCTTTTTTATTTTAGCTGCACTTACCTTTAGCGCCTACATCACAGTCTACAGCTGCAGGGCCCACCTGCATTGACTCCGACGCTTTTAAATCTAACGGGTGTCTCTGCATTACTTGTGTTAACTAAGTCAAACGCAAAGACGACTATCATCCCGTTCATGTCCAGTTCAGCAGTGCACCGGCTCTGGCCAATCAGGACTCTGAACTTTCCCGTATCCTGATTGATCTAGAGACCCACACACCCTCGACCCACCCCCAGCCCAGTTCCTGCCTTCATTACAGCAGCCCTGCACTTGCCGAACGCACATCTTTCGGCAGCAGGCTGTCCTTCGAGTCCTGACCGGGCACTCAGCACCACCCCAGTTTAGGTAAGCCTTCCCCGAACCCCGTGGCAGACTAACAGCATTTGGGGACTAATTTCCAGTACCTTGCATTTTACATTTAAAGGCATCCCGGCCTCTTTTCAATCTTCATAAATAGCTTTCTCTTTCTTCGCCTCTAGTTACAGAAATAAAGAAAACAGACGGCCACATACCTTTTGATCCTCCCCAACTTCGGGAGCACTTCTGTACACACAGAAAGACCTGGAATACTTCATGAATCTACGTATCCATGCACTGTGCTACACTCATTCTTTTTTATTTTCACAAGATAGGCATAGGCCCACACGTTAGGAGATTCTTGCTTCTCCTCAAAATCATAATTCTATTTCTTTCTCTGCAACAACTTTTATAGAGCATTTTCCCGTGAGTGCGAGCTACATTTAGCAGCCCAGCAAGGCAGCTACAACAACACATTTTCTTTCTACCTGCCTCCCCACGCACGACTACTACAACCAACTCTCCATCCAGCTACGCCCAGTCCGAAGAGTCTGCAATATTAAGAGAACGTCCACAAGGAGCCTGTGGTGAGATCTCCATTTATTAAGCCCACCACAGACCTATAGAGACAAGAGTCCATACCTAGTTCACTCTATTTTCCATTAAAGGTTCCTTCTTCCCTCCCAAAAACTTTTAAATATGTGGGGATTTATTTTCCTTTCAGTTCTGATCCAGCCAACGTTTTACTAATTCGCCCTTGTAAGTCCAGCGGAGAAACACCAATGTACCATGAGAAAAATTGAACAATGTTTTTTCTCTCTTGGTCTCTCCTCCATAGGGGTCACCCAACCGCCCTGAAGAAGGCAGCTTCCACGTCCCTCTAACCTTAGATACAAGATGGACACCAAGGTCGCCGAAACGTCATTTTGCAAGCAAGGGGGTCCTTTGCACCAACTCAATTTGGTCAAGTGATACAATACTGTACTCAGATTGCAACACTACAGAAAGTAGGATTCCCACTTACACTACCCCCTGCAATGTTGGCATACATCCAGTTGGAACTGTCTGAGATTCAATCAGCCGGGACAAACTTGTCCCAATATTAACTTTCAACCACTGCGAGTTATACGCAATCCACCCAGATGGACAACGCTTAGACCACTGGATCAACCTATGAATCTGTTACAATGTGAAAACTCATGAAGAATTCAAATTGCTGATTAAGCAACAAAAATTTTTCTGTTTTATGTCTTACAATTTACTGTTTTCTCTTCAGCACACTATGTTCAAGTTGTATATTTTTTCTTTATTTGAAAAAACACTATGGTTCAGTCTTTTTCACAATTAATGTTTTATGTTTCACACAAAACTGTAAATACGTGTATTTAATACAACCTATATATTTACAAAAACCCCTAGTGAGTATATGGTGTTTTTTCTTCTGGACTTATCCTTTTTCTGCGCCAAATACTTCAATTATGATCCATTCCATTAGTAAAAAAACCAGGGAAGGCTCCTTGATTTCTTAAACTAAGTTATGCTTTATTCAATGACACATAATCGAGATGAAGCCTTCCAAGTAGCAGTACTAGTTTTTGTGTATTACGGTACTCCGTAACTGAGTCTGCTACTCCTCACCACGGGTACACCAAACATTTTGGTATAGGACTCACTAGGTTAGCCTAAACAGAGAATTCTCCCTAACACCTACTTTTTACGATCACAGACAGGTTCTTTTGGGAACATTATTTTCATAATATGTGTGCATCATTGCAAAATGCCTATCAATGTTGCTCTTAATTCCCACTATAACTTGGGAACTGTATATTAAAGATGCACATTTTCTTTTTACTCTTTAAGAAAGAACTGTGGCTTCCACCTCTGGACGGTATTGTATCTTGGTTTCAAAGTTCAGTCACTCATCTGTTGTTCAATTTTACTCGCATTGGTTATCACATGCGTTTCATACACTGGTCACTTCAGCCCTCACCATACAATGTTGCCCACTTTCAACCTCGACTTCAACACAGACCAGTCTGCCCAACTCACCGGTTGAGTAGATTTCACTGGCCCTGTTTTGCTGCAGGATCTAAGGACAGTACCCCGGCGGCAGGCGATTACACCGCCTTGATTATCGACTGCAAGGGCCCCGGGTACCTCTGACACACAATGCAGGATTCGATAGCATGGTTTTCTGGTCTTATGCTTTCCATTCTCGAGGTTTTGTGAAAGTATCAGTTCCTCATTGCAAACCACTTCTGTTTCACTGTATTTCTCCTCGTTTTAAACTGCCATCTTGGAACTGCTGTTCCCTTGTGTGCTTTGCCTTGCTCAGAGTGTGCTCTCATGCTCTGCCTTTTACCCATGTGGGGAAGTGTAAATGAAGTCAGGTGTGAGCAGGGCCGGACTGGGAACCAAAAGAGGCCCTGGAAAATGTTGTCAAAGTGGCCCAATATTTTGCTGAACGAGCGAGCATAGCGCGTGAGCCCAACACACTGTGCATTAGACAGGCCACGAGACACCCGGTCCCGCACCAAAAGGGTGTTAGGAAACCTGCTATTATTAAGAGTAGGAGATTGAAATTAACAGGAAGAAGGAACACCTGCCCTCCCCTGCTTCCAAGATGGTGCCAACTGAAGGGTATTTCTAGGCACTTTAAAAGGGCTAGGGTCAATCCCCAGGCCATGAATGAGTCCGGTGTTGTCTTCCCCCGGACCTTCCTCTGGTTCTGTGTTAACTGACTCGTAGCTTGAGTCCTTTGTTGGGCCAAAGCACAGGTAGGCAAATACGAGCTGAGGCTGTTAGGGAAAATGGGCACCGTGAAATCAATGCCAACTGCTTAGTGCTTCTGGGGCCCCTGACCATGGCACTGTTGTCCCTCATGCCCTCTCCAAGCCTAGCCCTGGGCTCTGGCAGATGTAGGCCCCCAGGGTGTGTGGTAGTCACTAGTCACATTCTGTGAAGATTTTCATTGGATCTGCTATTTGCTCTCACTCTAACTGGCTTTGTGAGGGAAGATGAAAACTCTGTACACTTGTCCCTGCACATGCTTTCTGTGCCCCAATGTGTGCAAACAGATGGGAACTATGTGAACATGATTCTGAGGGTCCTCTCAATGGGTTAACGTGTGCAGGGGATAGGAGCTATGTGTACAGGCTTCTGAGAGTGCTATCAATAGCACAGGGTGTGCACAGAGGTAGAGGCTGTGTGTACAGGCCCCTGAGAGCACTCATAGAACAGTACCATGTGTACAGGGTGATGGGGGCTATGTGTAGGCGTCTGAGAGCACTCTCAATAGCCCTGGGTTAGTAGGGAGGTAAGCGCTATGTGTGCTCCCCTGAGAACGCTCTCAATGGCAGTGTGTCTTTATAGAGGTAGGTACTATGTTCACAGGCATGAGAGAGAGCTCTCAAGTGATCTGTATGAAAGGAGGAGCTATGCACACATGTAAGTGCTCTTGTGGGTGAAGGGAGGTAGTAAACATGCATAGAGGTGTGGGACTGCTTGCATGGGGTCTGGGTATGAAGGGATGTAAACAGAGTCCTGGGGTGTTCCTAGTGGCCCTGTGTATGTACGCTTGTAGGAGGCATGTGCACAGACCACTAATAACTCTGTGTTGTGGGGTATGCATGGCAGTAGGTGCTATGTACACAGCAGGACAGCTGCGTGAACACATTGTACCTTAGAGGCAGGCAGGCCAAGGGCAGTGCCACACCTGTTTGCCCACAATCCACAGTGCACAACGTGCAGGAAACTGGTATGAAACACACATGACGTGATTTAGGCTTGGTGCCCCAGCCAGCTCCTGAGGGTGTTTGGGGGGAGCTTCTGTGCTATTAATTCCCACCAGGCTTTGTGGATGTGCTGCAGAGGCAGGGCACTGGGCACGTGCATTAGACAGGTCCCTGTATTTGAAATACAGCAGGCAAGGTTTGTGTGACAGGGCAGTGTGCAAAGAACAGGCAGACAATGTGCACAAAGGCCTGCCTCAGGACACGCAATGCAAAGTGCATGGGAGGGAAACTAAAGTGCAATTATGCAATCCTCACTGTGCAAGGATTGATCAAAGAGATCACACTGTGGAAAGAAAGATGTAGGGATACTGAGTAGGTCATTGGTACAGGAAACGTAACCAAATGTGTAAAGTGCATCCACTGCATACATACTATGTTCAAGGGCCAAGAAGAATTTTGGCCTGTACCCATTAAAAAACGTTTTATGATGAATCATTCCCATTGCGTAATAAACAGACTTTGGGACACTGTGTAATGCTAATGCCCACCCATTACTTAGTTCTGTGATGCCAACGCATGAATTGCAAAATATACACGCAGGGGGCGCGCCTCCCATGATTTGCACCATGCACACAGTGGAAATACACTCCTCCCATATAATTTGTACACTTAGTAAGTGCATATGATATGACTGGTGATAAACACGGAATTCAGGAATACACGGACACCACACCCTCATGGCCAGTTGCACCCACGTGCCCTAGTTTCACTGGCCCAAGTTGATACATTTTACTGTTGGCTCTAGAAAATAGACTGTGGGGGCATGGGAAGGATCCAGAAGAGAGGAGGGCAGGTAAGCCTGGAGAGGAGAGGAAAGAAGGAGGTAAAAGTACCAGAGAAGAACTAGCAAGTGATGGTCACTCAGCAGTGTTACCCAAAATACTCATCCGAGTCTATCTGTCGTCCCCACTGCGACCTTGGCTTGAACAGGCGTGTGCTCCTTCAAGGAGCTGACTTTGACACTCCCTTCTGACAGCTGTGGCTCTCCTCTGCCCCATTTCAAAATGTGCTCTGCGGAACCTCTTTCAATAACTCTAACAACTCAAGGACACCACTACAACACGTGGCTGTGTGGATTGCAAGTTAGAGCCACGAAAATTGTCTACCAAACCCCGACTTACAATATAAAATTATGTCAAAAAACGAAAGTCAGGAAAACACAGCCAAAATGTGCACATCAGTGAAAACCACAAACAAGTAAAAATTAACCTACAAGTACGTTTTAACTATTATTTTACATTGGATAACATGGCAATGCACCCATTCATTTAACAAAGAATGTATGCGAGGATCAATCTAACCTGGTGTGATACCCCAGTCAAGCAAATGGTGGCCTGATTCGAATCAGTGTCAGTGAATTGGCCATTGTGGATACAGGTGGTGTATCCACAATGATGCTGAAGCAAGATAAGCAGATATTATGCATATTTCAAGCTTGTTAACATGTCTCCACGAATAACAGCAGCTGTACACTTATGTTTCCCATGTGCTTAGGTTTGTGTTAAGTGTAAATGGTCTGGGTATTCCATGTACTTGTGTTGTAGGTTATTTTGTGAAGGGTGTGGTTGATTACTTTTCTCCATGTGGAAAGTAGGTCTTGTTTAAAGTGTTCTTAATGTGACACCAGCCTTGTATCAATTAGTGGCATCGTCGGGGGGCTTCATTGAACTCTCAACCTTAATTACACTCGTCCAGAGTTCGAAAATGTAACGTCCAGTCACTTATGTGAAGTATTGACTCGGATTAGTGTTTTTTAGATTTCAGTTTTTTTTTCTTCCCTTTTTTAGCCAGTGCATCAGTGAAACGTGCCATTCAGTAAGTTACACTACATCCATATCTTAATATGAGGACAGACCCCGCGATAAGCCTGCGGGCAGTGGCATTACATTGCCCCTCATGCGCAACTACACTCAGCAGAAGATACAATGGGAGAGTGGGGCACTCAGCACGCAAAAATAATTCTTACCTTTCAGTTGGCAGTCTGGCTGCTGCCCTCAGCCTCAGCCACAGCCTCCCTCGAGTCGCCTCCTGCTTCTGCTGTCTGCTGATGGATTAGGGTGACCAGATTTCCAAAACGAAAAACTGGGACGACCAACAACATAAAAGAGGGAGTAACACGTTGCAGCCCCCCAATTACCGCCCTTCCCCAACCAGTGGCGTAACACATGGTCTGGGGGCCCCCCTGCAAGCCATGCTGAAGGCCCCCCCCACCTCGGCAACAAATCACGGGTCGCGCCACACGCTGGGCCGGCCTAGATTACCACGCTTGCGCAATACGCACAAACGTGTTGATGAAGGGGTATATCACACACTGCACTAGGAGAAAGATATAAATATGTGTTTTAATGCTATATACAGCACACTTTCTGAGAAAAATTGGCTAAAAAGCCACAGTGTTTGGTATTGTTGTGTAGGGTAACAGCAATCCAATACATGCAAGTCACCAACAGTGTACATGAACATTAATGCTTTGCTATTAAAAATGCCATGCCACAATGAAAACATGTCCAACTGGCTGCACAGTGTAGACCCGTGTAGACACATAATAACATTACAGTAAAGCATGCCAGGCCACATTAAGACATGCCTAGACTGGTTGCACCAAAATGCCAGTCGAAGCAATAAGACTCATAAAGAAGGGAGCACACATTCAAGCCTGCGTCTCTGCGGCCTCTAACAACACAGCCAAACTCTTTAAAATCTGCAAGGAACTGGCCAATCCTGTTGCGGTTTCTACCTCTTGTGTTCCCTCAACAGGTCCTCTGTACAGCTTTGGCCTCTCGCTTCTCTGCTAAAACTCAGGACATCCTGTCCACTATCTCCTCTTCCTCTCCCTCTTCCTCTCTCGCCCCCCTTTGGCCATCTCTCCCTCTCCTCCTCCGTTCTCCTCTTTCTCTCTAACACCTGACTAGGTTTCTAGACAAGTCCCACCTATGGAAGTGTCGGCGAAACAGGTGCTCGCCTGCTCCTCCAGAACCATTAAGGACCACATTGACACCCTTGATCCATTTCTGTAATCATACTTTTGCCACCCAAAAGCTGGCCAACTGCCAGCTTACACTCCAAACTGAATCTGTTGGTTGTCTCCATGACCATCAGTCTGGCTTAAGAGCTGCCAGAGGCACTGAAACTGCTCTCCTGATCACCTGTGAAGATCTGATCTCTAACCTTGATTCCAGCATTCCTCCTGTCCTCATTATCCTGGAACTTTCCTCTGCTTTCGACACGGTCAACCATGCCATCCTGATCTATTGACTCTGTGAGAACCTGGGCATCATGGATCAGGCCCTGGAGTGGCTGACCTCCTTCCTCTTGGACCGCCCCTCCCAGGTCGAACTTGGTCCCTTTCACTCCGTCGCCTCTCTCTACATGTAGCGTCCTCCAGGGCTTTATCCTCTTACCCTGGTTTTTCAACCTCTGCTTGGCCCCTTTGACCCACCTAATCACTACCTTGTCCTCTAATTTACAGTGTTATGCGGATGACACTCAGCTTTCCTTCAGGCTCCCCTCAGCCTCTCCTCTCTCGCTCATTCCTGGTGTAATCTTCAACTCCACTCTCTCTCTCTCCTCACATCTCGGACCTAGCCATTAAAATCCCACTACCAGCTGCACCTCCTCAACGGGGCTCTTACATTTTTCACTTTCCCCCAGAAGCTCACAGTCTCCAGAGCTCTGGTTCTCTCTAGGGTGGACTACTGCAACAGCCACTTTTTCAATCTGCCTTCCTCTACTCTCCGCCCTCTGCAACTAATCCAGAACAGGACTGCAAGACTTATCCTTGGCCTCAAGCCCAGGGACTGTATCTCTCCAGCCATGAAATCTCTCCACTGGCTCTCGGTGGCTGCAAGGATCAAGTTCAAGACCCTTTTCATTGTCCACAAGGCTTTCTGGGGCTGGGATACGCACTACATCCAACGCTATCTGCTAAAATACCTTCCTTATCAAGCCCTAAGGGTTAGATGCTTCTCCAGGCAGAGAGTGGAGGGGGGGGGGTAGATCCTTCTCCCCTGCAGGTGCCTCCCTCTGAAATGGCCTCCCTGACCCTCCCAAACTTGAACCGGACCAACTGACGCTCTGGAAGCAGCTCAAAACGTTCCTCTTCTCCTCTGCGTTCTCTCTCTGCCTCCCCTGCTGACCTACCTGTCCGCTGTACCAACTGGTTGCTTGGCTACCCTCTGTCTCACTGAGTCCAGGCTCTTTCTTGATCAGTCACCCTTGCACTTCCTCCAGGCCTACCACGCATTTAGGGGCTGTAACTGTAACCCTACAGTCCCTTGTTCTCCTTGCACTACCCAGAGCCACGCTGCCCTGGCGGCACTTACTCAGAGCATTGCTGCCGTGTTTTCCCCTCCCCTCTCCCTTGCACTTCCCCCCTCCCTTTCCCCTTGCACTTCTCGTTCTCACAATTGCACGATCTGAATGACACAAGGCTTAGTAAGATCATTTGTCTTGTCCTCCCTCAGTTTTCTTTCCCTTGTCTTGTCGTGCCTAAAACACTTGTGTACAGGTGCGTTATATATGACTTATCATATCATAATATATCATTTAATCACAGATGCCCAGAAAAATATACAGTGCCGCAGTAAGAAACGGCTAGACTGGCAGAACCCAAATGTCAGTCTAGCCAGGAATTACACTTAGCAGTACTGCTCTATCAGAAATGCCCAGTTACAAAAAAGTCATACCAAACTGAGGAATGACTAGACTGGCTGCACCAAAATGCCTCTCTAGCCACGAATGCCACATATCATGCCTGCATAGCATGGACATGGGCGACCATTATGATTTATTACACAACCCCACGCCCCACACATCCCTTCTCCCTCCCATCCCCTACCCCAACCTCCAAAATCAGCTCATTGGCCCAGAATTACCTGCATGTCCCTCTTCCTTGTCCCAGTGCTTACGTATGAGGCTCCTTGCCTCACTGGTAAGTACTGGGATGGGGCAGAGTGGGACTAGGAGTAATGAAGATTACAGGTAGCTAAGTCAGGCATTACCTTCATGTACCTCTACCTTATCCCAGTACTTGTGCATGAGGCATAGTGCCTCATACAAAAGTACTGGAATGAGGAAGAATAGGCATAGGTGAAAGATGATTACCAATAATTAATTAATTAATCAAGGCATTAAACACAAGTAGTGGTGCAACACCATTGAGCTGACTGGGTTTCAACACTCCCTCCCCTCACTGAAATTGTGGGCTATGTTGACTTGACCTGGCTGACCTACAGAGCAGTTGCCGGACAGAAAAGGACACAGATGTTAAACGGCACCTGGGTTTTGCCGTTAACAAGGGCCCGGCCCAGCAATTACTAATGTACAGCATTTCACTGTTAGTACCTGCATTCAAATACCAAATTTTTTAAGCAATTGAAATTGCGATGTGGGTTTAGTACTTGCTTGCCAGGGGAGTGATTGGAAGGGTAGAGAGGAGCAGGAGACCAGTCATTCTCACAGCAGCCCATAAGTGGGTGCTTTCAGACCTAAAGGAGAGATTTAACTGCTTGTAACATTGAAGCTGCACTAGAATAGTCTCATTAAAATGCGTAAAGAAGTTAGATGCCGTCACATAAATATGTTTTCTCCTCCCCACCACACGTGAAGTTAGCGCCTCTCCCAACATTTGAAGGGTTAGCCTCCCTGAAATGTAGGTTTTGTTGTGCCCCTGAACACAAGCACACACACCATTCACCATATACACACACACACACCCAGCCATCCATATATTTAAGAAGAGTGCACTCTTTCACCATACAAGCATACCCAGGCAGCCACCCGTACATTTAAGTGTTCTCCCATTCACCACAAAGCCACACACACCCAGCCACCTGCCCATACATTTAAGTGTGCATCCTTTCACCATACAGGCACACCCAGGCAGCCGCCCATACATTTAAGTGTAAGTGTGCATCCTTTCACCATACATGCACACCCAGCCACCCATACATTTGTGTGCACCCTTTCACCATACACTCACACAGGCAGATACCTATACATTTAAGTGTGCACCCTTTCAGCATACCCTCACACAGTCAACTATATATTTAAGTGTGGACACTTTCACCATAAAGGCACAACCAGGCAGCCACCCATACATTTAAGTGTACATACCTTCACTGTACACACATTTGTGTGCACTCTTTCACCATACACTCACACATGCACATGTCCTGGGTTGAGGGGAGCCATAATGCTTCAAAAATTCATTTGGCCTCATTAGGACCCTGGCGGTGACGGTATGAACGGTGGCGGTAGGGCACCGGCACCGTTCATACTGTCCCGCCGCATTATGAGTTCTGCTCGAAGGTTCCCGAAAGCCCGCCAGGTCTAACCTGGCGGGCTGTGTGGCACCAGCGAGCATAACTCGTAATTGCGCCGTCACCGTTAACAACAGTGCGGGCACAACCATGCTCCCCACCCTCATTCTGCCCTATAGGGGGATCGTGAGCCCGGCAATACCGCCACCCACGAATGGGAAATTACCGGCCCATTCAGCTTGTAATAGGCCGGTTATTGCCTATTCGCAGGAGGCGGTGCCATGCTCGTAATGAGGCCGATTGTTTCTTTTTGAAGTCACTCTGACTTCATAAAGAAATTATTTCTGTTAAGGACTAAACCATAATGGAAATAATTTCTTTATGAAGGCAGAGTGACTTCAAAAGTTTATTTTTGAAGTCATAGGCTTCCCCCACCCCATGACATGGAGGCCTCCAGCCTAGGGTCTTCATGTTATGGGGTGGGGGTAGCCACCAGACTTTTTGTATTCACTCTGCCCTTCATGCAGAGTGAATTAAAAAGAAAATGTAAAAAAAAAAGGTAGACATTTTTTTTTTTTTTAACATAAGTGGGGCCCCCTTCCAGAACTGTACATGATCTAATTTGTGCAGTTTTGTCTGTGAATCTTGGCATGTTAATTCAAAACAAGCGTTTGCTCTCATTGATATTATATGGCTTTCTGTACAGCCATTTCCAAGGCAGTCTCTGTGGCACAGTCAATAAGTGCTGTGACTTGTACCTGAAAGTTTGGGGGTTCGAGCCTATCCTCCAGCTCCAACATTCTGAAGTGTTAACTACAATTTCGCTTCCGCGCCAAAGAGGCCCTGCAGACAGAGGCCTACCGGGGGATGTCCCGGTGTCCCGGTGGGGCAGTCCAGCCCTGGGTGTGAGTGATGGCCAGTAATTTCCTGACTCTGCCTGGCCATTGTATTGGAAATGTCAGGTATATGGCTCGGGTGTTAGTCCCTTTTCTCTCAGAAAGATGTCTGTGAGAAAGTGTTTGTGTTGTGAAAGGGGGGGGTCTTGAGTTCTTTACCTGGTAGGATGTGGTAAAGGTGTTACATGGAAGGGGATACGTCTTGCTCCCACTCCCTGAAGACCCCTCACCTAGGTGACCCTCCCGCACTGATCCACCCCCAGGAACTGGATCCAAAAGTGATGGCTGTGTCCTGGCCACCTGGATGACAGATCCCCTGAGACTAGAGGGTGAGACAACTTCAGGTTTTCACATATGTTACTTAGTAACTAGGTCTAAACTATATTAATCCTATACATATCAAAATATATACATACAAACCACTGTTCACTTTTTCCACCTAATTACTTAATTCTTAAAACGTAAGCTGAAACAGAACTCTCAAATCAGTAAGTACTGACATTTGATAGCACATGTCATTTTGCATTCCTGTTTAGTTTTATGAATGTAATTAGACAAGCACCAGAATGCATGCAGTGCAGCTAGTAGTTTCCCACGTTTACTTATATGCAAATGTGCCATTAGCTCTTGAATTTCTGTATTGGGGCATGCATAGATGTGGGCTCCTCCATATCACAGCAAATTCCATTTTAACCTTTAATACTATGGGGTACGACTGCCTTAAAACAGAGAACTCAGTACCTTTAAATTAAAAGAAAATACACCGTTTTACCATAACCCGCAACACTAGATGTACCTTTTTCCTTGCATGCTGGGACTCGCATGCATTGTCTTTTGTTCTACACACACTGAGCAAAAAAGTGATTATAGCTGTATTTTTATGTTCCCCATTCTGATTGAAAGCCTAGTATTACCAGCATGCAAAATAAGGCTAACCAAAATAAATCTAAAGAAGTACAGTGACACGGAAACCATCAGAGCCCAAACTGTGTCTCACATGGCAGATGTGGGCATACCTTCCCTTCCTAAGCAGCCATTGTTTGCACCTATTGGTGACAATGACCACAACACACATTGCCAATATACTTTTGTTATTGATAGTTAACCCAATGTTGGAACATTGCCCCAACCCCTTCAAGCCCAGGCGCAGCCCCTTCTCTCACTGTGCACACAGCTTTTGACTGTTTGCTTTTTAGGAAGAGGAGAGGCAGGGGGCAGGAGAAGAGTCCCAAGGACTTCAGACTCAAAAATAAACACACAGTTCTCATTTTGATGTCTTATAGAAAGAGCTACTGGGAAGCCTCAGGCAACTACCGGTAGCTCGCAATCTATTGGTTGGAGACCCTGACTCTACTGCAACAACTCTGATGCAAAAGGTGTCAGTGGATAAAGTCAACAAGAACAATAAGTATGCACTATAAGACTAATGGAGAGTTGTGTGATAAGTAGAATGTCTATGAAGGAAATCTGAAACAAGGGCACTGAATGGATATATGCAAGGTTATGTCATATTGGTGTGGTTAAAATGTATTTTCTTCCTCAACAAATGTTTGTACATTTTTCAAATAAAAGAGAATGTAATTTTGTAGTGCAGCTAGTAAGTGGTTACAGTGGTGAAAAGCAAATGGCTTAAACTGCCCCCTGCATCGTTTCCAACATGTTTGTTTTATATTTATGTAAAACCTTAGGTAATGCAGCCTTCTATCCTACACATGCTTTCCAAGCAGAGGGCTTCCTGTTTACATTTTATATTTCCAAATTTATGTTGGCACCTAGCATTCAATGGATAACATACCCAAAAGGGTCATAGCTTTCAGTATCAGGGCATACCTTGGTGGTGAATGCACATATCGGCTGCAATTTATATTTTATTAACTATCAAAATTAATTAAAGTTAAATGTGCAACTAAAACAGTAAGACTGCAAGTAGAGCAAAGGGAACACAAAGCAATATAAAAAACAAGGACAATATGTACTGCCCTACAGAGGAATCAATAAAGAGATGTTATATCTGTTGTTTTGTGATTAGTGCAATGTACATTAACTCTGCACAGACTTAGGAAATATGTAGTTGATGGATAGACAAGAGCACATATTATACACATCAGTAAAGCCAATCTCATGAGCATTGAAGGTTTAATGTAAGATGCCCTGGCAGTTAAGCCTCCGTTCCAAGACACTATACTAAGAATTTCCATTAACATGCTTTCAGATAAAACAACAAATAATGTTCTGCAATCCATAGCCCTGTATAATGAATATGCTGCAAGGCATCAATGCCAGCTTGGTGTATTATCCAATCATGCCAATGACCTAATATTAGAATGGGCACTGAGAAATGTGTCGGTCAAAGAGAACACAACCCTCCATCACATATAAAGTTCTTATATAAAAGAAAGGCCTTCTCAAGTTGTTCTTTACTGGGTATATTGTGGGATGAGATGGCCCTGGATGTGAGAAATAAAGAGGCCAGTGTTAAGTATGAGGACTCACCAAATTCCCAGGACTGTACTGAGATGAGGTCCAACATAAGGCCTATGGAAACAAATTAATGAGGAGAGAAATTGGGCCTAAAAACTTCCAGATGCTAAAAGTTGCAAACTGCCATGCATGAAGGAATCAAAACACACATGGGCCCAACGTGTTAATAAATCTATGGAGAGCTGCACTAATATCCTCAGTAACAGCAGTGCCTAGCATCTTAAGTGAAATGCCAGAATTGTGTTTCAAGCCGCCGTAGTGAACCAAAGCATTTTGCATGGCGAATAAATAAAATGTCATTTTGCTTTTCATCCAAAGTGACAATCTGCAAAAGCAAAATGTTCACCAAAGCCACTAAAAGTGTGATGATGGTGCTCTTATTTAACAGCTTTGTGCAAGGGATGACGTTGTAGTGACATTTGTATATGCTGAAACTGTGTGCCTTCTAAGAGTTTATTTAAAAGTGCAATGTGAGTTAAAATGCAATTTGCAGCTGAGTTTGAAAGGCTTTGTGCTGTTTGACATTTCTTCAAGATGTGAAACTGCATTCCAGGGTCCCTGTTGACCTGGAGATCTAAGCCTGCAACTTCAAACCTCAGTGCCTTCCCTTAAAAATACAACCTTAGTTAGGTTAGTATCGTTGTAACATCAGGTACAATAGGAATTTAGGAGCCACAATTTTGTTAATAGCACGTAAATCAATTATAAAATGAAAGGGAATTGCATTATCACCTTTTTTGTATACTGGCAATATGGGGCTGTTACATGGGTTACCCGTAATTTCCTCAATTACTCCACAATGTACAAAATCAGAAACTATACATTTCAAAGCCTGTTCGCCTTCAACTGAGATCTTATATTGCGGGATGCGAGGCAATTTTACTCCATGTTTCAAAATAATTTTAACAGGTTCAATTTGAAGAATACCCACATAATTATCATCAATTGCCCACAAGCATTCTAGAACATTACTAAATTCTGACGGTAAAGGTTGAGTCAAAAACTGAGAGGCGAGTGATTGCTCAGGTGAAATTGTTAACCGAACTCCGTCCGGAGAACAATGTATTACTGCATGCAATGCCTTCAACAAATTTAGCCCCAGCAAGTTCTCACCACAGTTTGTGGTAAGTAGAAATGGACACTGTTCTGTGAAGGGACCGAGTGTTATCGGTACCGGCAAAGAGACCGGACAAACTACAGGTGTGCCTGAAAACCCTACGGAAACATTGAACTGCCCTGACAGGGGAATATTTGGAACCCGTCAATGATCAATGGAACATTTCTGTGCTCCCGTATCTACTAAAAATAGATGCTTCCTATTTCCCACCGCCATCTCAACTTAGGGGCCTTTCTGATGAACGGGAATAGGCGTAGGTTCCAAATCCTGCTTCGGGCAATCCTAGTGAAACAGAATATTATCAAAAGGAAGCTCTTCAGAGAGGTACGCGGCAGAAGGGTGATCAAAAATGTTTCTATTATCCACATTCGAAACTTGCTTATCTTGTGAAGGAGGTTGCTGTGATTCTGGTGCAAACTGACCTCTGCCAGGGCCCCCTGCACCTGGGCGACCTCTGGATCGCCTATCCATGTTCCCAAATGACCTTTGCTGCAAGGTCGGACATTGTGCGTGCCAGTAGCCTTCCTGCCGGCAATAGGCACACTGGTTAATGGTTACCGGAGCCAAGGGCGCACTTCCCTGTGGAATATACTGACCTCTAAATTGATTACCCCCTCTAGGGCTTCTAAGAATTTGTTGTAATAAAAGTTTTTCGTTTTCAGTATTTACACGATTTTCATAGTACTGAGCCATATGCAGTACTTCTGATTGAGACTTTGCCTGCCAAGCGCTTTCAGAAGACGTAACCTGTAGCTGGATGTCAGGCAGCAATCCACGTACAAATTTGTTGACAAACAGCCTTTTCCCTGACTCTGTGACTAAGTCTTGTCCACTGAATTCTGAGAATACCTGCTTGAACCGATTGAAGAAATCGGTAGCACCCTCAGACTTTCCTTGGACACAGGCCGTGAGCTTGTCCCAAATGATTCTTTTTTCAGGAACCATAGTTTTCAATTTTACAATAATTCTATCAGGCAAGGTTAATATCACTTGAGGCGGTCGTTCACCAACTGGTTTTCTCTATCTAGCCTAACCATGTTATCCCATGTATCTCCAAACCCAGGTATGTCATCTATAGTCCTAATCTGTTTCCACAAATCGACTGGCAGGAGTACGGGAAATAATAGGTCAATATCACTTAAGGTGAATACCGACGACTGTAAGACTGACTCTATTTCTTTATAGAACCCGGTCGGATTCTTTCTTATATCAGGAATGGATTGTTTTATGGTGTTCACTTCCTGTCTTGAAAACGGGATGTGAACAAACTGTGATACGTAATGTACAGGAATTTCTCCGGCGACTATTCCTCGTCCAGCATCGGCCGCAATCTCAACTTTCGGGACAAATGTCAGAGGGACCTCTCTTATAGGAAACTGAGAAATAGGCAGCTCCGAGCGCTTACTAAGCAACAGAGCCAAATCAAGCGCTAGGGAAGTCGAAGAAGTATCAATCGAAAAAGCTCTCTTATAAACACTCAACAATTCTGCGGGAAAACAAATCTTTCTTTTTACACACTCATTCTGCAGGTGCTCTACCATCATCTGTATCACTTTCTTTTGCATTTCTAACGTATACTGACTATATGTGTCATATACTTCATCTGGAGTTATCGACATATCCGAAATCCATCTTATCGCATCCTTCATACAAATTTGCGCTTCCTCACCTTTTAATTCACGGCGAGGAGAAAACTGTTTCTGTAAGTACATAATACCTAAACTACCACCATCTGCTTCCTCATTCTGTAACTCTTCCAACTCCTTCCTATACTCAAAAATCCTCTCAACATGCTCATATACCTTCTCCGCAGTATCTCTAGACAGCGCTAAAGCGTTCAAATCCCGTAACCCTTGTGGGAAATCTACATCATTTAATCTATTCCACATTATACTCAAATGAGTCCCTAATCCTTCAATAAAAACATTTTTCTCAGGAATGCCTTTTAAATTTTCGAGTGTGGAAAAAACATCGGCTTGTTCACCCTTCTCCATACAATGTTTAGCCCAAGCAATCAATTCACTCTTTTTGTCTGGGGACACAGTATTACGAGTCACAACCCTTGGTCTTGCTCCCTGGTCTACTACAAGCGATGCAGAATTACTTGGAAGAAGAAGAGTAGGCACATTCTGAATATCAACAGGTGGAGGCAAGGGGGCAGACAAAGGAGTGATGGCTGGAAGAACAACAGGAAGAACAGCAGGGAGGACCGGAGGAACTGTAGGAGGGGGAACAACAACGGGAAGGGGCAAAGCGCCAGGAGGAGGGACGTACGGAGGTGGCGCGGAGGCATCAGGCCTTCGTTCATGCAAAAGTTTATTAATCAATTCACCTGACGTATGAAAATCTTTTGAAGGGTAGATTTTTTTGAATGACTAATTGAAACGCCCTGTCCGTGTTCCTAATTGACTCCAATTGTTTATTTTGGACATATAACCGTGCCTTTTCGACACTTGTCATATGCCTACGCATATGTTTCTCTCTACTCTTCTGTTGCTGCAAAGCTTCTGTTTTCCAACTATGTAACATGTCAAATGCTGCAGGTCTAGCCTTTTTCTTTACTAATACAGACTCTAAATATTCTATACGAGGGATTTCAAAACTACCATTGGTTGGCCACCGAAGATTAGAATTATGTCTGGTCTGTCTGTGCCAAATGTCATTAAATGCTATACTACCAAAGCCTTTCTTACAATACATAGTACATGCCGGCGACCCCTCCTGCGGTGCGGGACGGCTATCTTCCAGAGATTGTCTGTCGCTGCGGAATAATGTCCTCAAGCAGGCAGACAATTTCCCAGGCATATCAAAGTTCTGGTGTTACCTGGTTAAATAATTGTGCTCGCGAGTACAATGCTCCAAATTCAAATTGTCAGGGTTAGATTAAGAATCGGGACACGATTCACCTGACCAAAGGACTGGGAGGCCCGATCAAGTTACTAAGGACAATGCTAAGGACCCACGTGTCTGGTGATTTTCGGCAAATTTACCCACCTCGATACATGGACCCTCGTCAAGACGTCGTCTCGGGCTACAGCTCACCGTTCAGGGATTAGATCGTGCAGTTTCGTCGAGGAATTTGCTTCTCGTCTAGAGTAGCCATTTCTGTTGGCACCGTCCGATCCCGGTTCGATAGCCGAGCCAACCTTCAACGAGACGAAGTCAATCTTGAGGGTCCCTATTCGGGTGCCCTCAGTGGAATCAGAAAAAATACAATATTACGGCTGTTACACCATGCAAAGGAAAATACACCGACACGGGCTTATAAAGATTCCCAGATTCTTTATTACAAAACTGAACAGTAGTCAAGAGAGTACACAAATAGCTATTTGGCTGTCAATACATCACAGAGACCACCAGCAGGGTTCAATGTGAGCAGTGAGCAGAATTTGCTAGCTGGACATCAGCGTATTTATACAGTTTGTTATAATGATGTCCAGCCTTTTACAAGTTAATAATACATTGGCATAGGGTCGAGCCAGGTTCACTTTCCTAATTTACATATCTTGTGCATGCAGTTTACTTTTGAATACATTTACTAACACACTCTATTATTCTTTAATTTAACATTACACTCTTTACGTATCGTTTTAATACAGATCAAACAAATGTTTGCATATCGTATTTGGATAGCATTACTGTTCTTGTAGTTTAACATTTGCTAATTCAAGTAATCCCCTGATCCTGAGGTCAACAAAGTACAAGGTCTACATGACCCGAACATGTAGCTTAAAGCAGGTTGGACATTAACCCTCCTACAGAGGTCGAAGAGGTTAAGGCAAGAACAAGAGCACATAAAACGGCCATTTTAGACTACAGGGTGACTTTGTACAATAAACTAAAATGGCGGTTCTAACCTAAAATGGAGGCTCGATTCACTCGAGTTCACGACCTTGTAATACAGGTTTCCTCGCAAAGCGACTGGGCAACGGCCAACATATACAATGAGGACGAAACAATATTATATCAGTTCTAACATTGGGTCAGTGACATAAAAGGTAGCTATTATAAATGCATAGTCTGGTGTCAGCTCTGTAGTGGTTCTCTACTAAAAATGATATTTTGTCTTTGTGTTACTGCAACATTGGTTGCTGATGTAATCTGTTGGTTTTAATTTGCTTAAATAAATTAATTAATACAAATCTTATTAATACACACCGGCCTGGTTCCTAGTCCATTGTGGCACTGGGTCTGTGTCGTGGTTGTTTTTGAGACAGTTTGGAGGCCTCACTATAGTGAACCAACTAAAAACTCATAGTGATTTGTTGTGCGCCACATTCATTGAAGGGGAACGAGCACCCTGACTTGTGTGTGACCATACAATAAACCATGACACAAACCCTCACCACCGAAAGAAAGCATCCCACATATATCTTGTGTAGTTACTACTCATCGAATACTCACCTAGGATGGACAGGCTTGCAGCAATGGAAGATGCAGCAGAACACCATTAGATACCTTATTGGACCAAGGCAAGAAGCCTTGAACACACAGACTGATTTTTTCATTTTTCTGTTTATACATTAAGGAACAAAACTAATGATTCTTCACGTTTCAATATGATAAATTGACTTGGACTATAACAGCATTTGTTTCTATTTATTCTCAACAAACTTATGGGCCAATTCATAGAATCAGGCGCCGATGTAGCACACGTGGCTGGCAAAGAGAGGGAGCGTGTGCCAGCCGCGTGCGTCAAACAGCATTTTGGCGCACCGTTATATTCATGGATTACTCGAGCCACTTGCAGCTGTGGTGCAGCGAAAATCCAGTTGCTCCAGAAACGCCCCATAGAAGGCCCCTTGCGCTAGAAAAAGCCATACAAATTCTCTATATGGTGCAAAGGGCTGTGCTAACCCTGGACCAGCATACAGCCCCCCTACACCGTGATCGTGTGAAAAACAGTGCATACCCTGCTTGCGGCAGGCAAAACACGTGACAATCTACCTGCGCACCGCCTTGAATATGTGTACCCCACTCGCGCCAGCAAAATCACAGGAAAATCTACCCACGCACCCCCTTGAATATGCGCACCCCGCTCGTGCCAGCAAAATCACAGGAAAATCTACCCGCGCACCCCCTTGTATACGCGCACCCCGCTCGTGCCAGCAAAATCACTGGAAAGTTCTACCCGCGCACCCCCTTCAATATGCATACACCGCTCGAGCCAGCAAAATTGCGGGAATATCTACCCATGCACCCCCTTGAATACGCGTACCCCGCTCGCACCAGCCAAATTACGTGGAACGGCTGCATGTGTGGTGACAGGTGCTGGGGGGATCCTCCCTGTGATGTGGGCTCCCGGCGGGGCATGGTCATAGGTGATGGGGTGTCACCTGTGGTGTGGGCTACCTGCGAGGCATGGTCACTGTTGATGGTGGGGGGGTCCCCTGTGGCGTGGGCTGCCTGTGGAGCATGGACACAGGTGATTGGGTGTCCCCTGTGGTGTGGGCTGTCTGCGGGGCATGGTCATGGGTGATGGGGGGTCCCCTGTGGTGTGGGCTACCTGCAAAGCATGGACAAGGGTGATGGGGTGTCCCCTGTGGTGTGGGTTGCCTGCGGGGCATGGTCACAGGTGATGGGGGACCCCCTGTGGTATGGGCTGCCTCACAGGGACACCCCATCACCCATGACCATGCCCCGGAGGCAGCCCACACCACAGGGTACTACCCCATTACCCGTAACCATGCACTGCATGCAGCCCACATGGCACCATACACTGCATTGCAGGCACTGACTCATGACCCCCACCAGTGACGGGCACCTGCAAGTAGGCCTCGACTCATGACCCCCCAACCAACACATTGTCACAACATACATTCATGTAGCAAATGTCCACCCAAATGCCACCCCACACTGCCCCCCCTACATTGCAACTCCACACCCATCCATCGTCCCCACTTCCCAGTACAGGCCCCATGGCATGTCATTCACAGAGCACGCATGCATGCATCCAAAGACACGCACAACATGGCCACATAGCAGTGACACCTGACTGAGGCAATGACGACTGACACATCCACCAAACAAATGAGAGCAGACAACACAAATATATAACTGCATGGAAATGTATTAAAATAAATGAAATAGACCAAAGGAAAAGCAAACATGACAATCAAAAATAAATGAATGTCAATTGAAATTAAATGCAAAATCCAAAGGAACATGAAATCCCATAAAAATGCAAATCCTAAAACTGGTCCATGTCCAAAGTCAAATAATAAACAACCGAACGGTAAAGCAAAAAAAAAAAGCATTCCTCCATGGGTAAAAAGGGTCCATGATCCCAGAACAAAATTAAACTTCCAAAAAACCCTATAAAAATACAACCATATACAAAAAGTGGAGCAATGTCCATGGACTCCAAAGAAAAAAGAAAGGAAACCTAACTATATTTACAATGCCGGCGGGCCGGTCCTATGGCTCACCGTTCTTACCAAGTGTTTTGGCCATGGCATCATCGAACTCTAAGTTAATGGCCTGGAGGCGGGACTGTGCTCTATCCTTGAGGGCTTGCAGGGATGCTGCCATGTTCTCCACCAACTCCCTGTGAGTCTCGTCGAGGAACTCCACCCACCTCTCTGCCTGCTGTATGGAGTTATCTGCCCTGACCATGGTGTGCCGTGCCCTCTCTGCCTGCCGCTGCTCTGCATCTATCTGCCGGCCCATTCGCTGCCACACGGAAGACACACTTTGTCCAGGGTCCTCCTGCCCATTGGCCGATGCCTGCCAATGGGCAGGAGGACCCTGGAGTCCTGATGGCTCCTACGCCATCTGCCTGTGCCACCATGCCTGCCTCCGGGAAGATGGCAACCCCCGGGGCCATCGTGCACATGCCCTGCTCGAAGGTGCCTGCACAAACTTCATTGCCATGGGTCCTGTTGCTGGGGTGACCACCTCTGATGTACCTTCAACTCCCGACTGCGGCAGGGATGGGATCTCCACCACCCTGGCTGCGTGGCCTGGGCAGGTTCACAGGTGGCCCTGGTGGCATGTGGGCCGGAAGACGGCATGGAGGATGACTGGCGTATAGTGGATGAAGAGGAGGAGGGGGTCGTAGGAGCGCCCATCACATGCAGGAGACCCGCGACAATGAGCCGTCCTTGCCAGTTCAGGATGGCACACACCTGTTCCTGATGACGTGGGTTGTACTGCCAGAAAGCACGCACATCATCACGAATGACACATGTGTGCATCGCAATACCGACTAGGTCGGGCTCAACCCTGCCTCGTCCGCAGGTAGAGGATGTCAGTTGACGTGGACCATCCCCCTACCTGCAAACGGGCCTGGTCTGAGGCATCCATGCCGGTGCACAGTGATGCAGTATCAGTGTCAGGGACAGGATTAGGCACAGGCCCTTCCACGGTGACCTGTGCTGCCTCCTGCCCCTGGACTGCACCACTTGCACCAGTGGAATCACCCCCACCAGGCCCCATATGTGGGTCTAATGCAGCCTCCTCCTCCTCCTCACCCACCACCAACCTGGATGCCTCCGAACTGTCTTCCGCATTGTCCTGCCCCTGTGGGGGCTCAACTGCCCCTTCCGCTACCTTGGAAAGTGACTGGGCCTTGCGTCTCCGGCCAGTAGAGGCATCCCTGCCGCTTTGCTCCACAGCGCCATTTCTGCCCTCTTCCTCAATTGCCGCTGTAGATAGGGAGAGATTGAACACATGCATCAGGGTACTGAACAATAGTCTGCTGGACACAAAGCAATTGCACATGAGTGGCGCTGTCAAACGTCACGGCCATCATCACCGTCCACAACACACGGGTCAGTGCAAGCAACACACATCCACAAACAAGCATGGCACATGCAACATACATTTGCATCCATGTCCAAGGCACTGTGTGAACATCAGAAGGGGGGCTGAACCTTACATGCATCATGGACAATTGTTGTGTGCCCCTCCCATTGGTAATAGTCCATCTGTGCAATGGTTGGGAGGCCACCAAAAGGGAAGGGCGGCAAATCTGGGTGACCTCCCAGGGCTGGGCGTGGTGGGGCATGTGGCCAGGGTGGCCAGGGAGGCCAAGGGGAACACGGGGGGACTTTGCCAGGCTGTTCCACAGGGGCAGTATGTGCAGCCACATGCTGGGAAAGCCATGCCACCACCCCCAGCGCCTCAGGCAGATGCTGCTGCTGCAGTCATCCCCAGCGCATATCTGACCCCACAGCCACTGTCATCTGCTGGCACGGGCCACCAGGTAGTGGGAGCTGCAGGTGAAGCTGCGGCAACCACCACCCATGCTCGTGGTCAGCCAGTGCAGGCTGCCGTGGCAAGGAGGACTCGCAGGCAGATTTTCAGGTTCGGGAGGCCAAGCCATGTGTGCCTAAGGTAGCTGTGACCAAGGCACATGTATCTGGGGCAGTGGTGTCATCTGCTGGCCCGAGCAGCGTGGTGGTGGGAGCTGCAGGGGCAGATGCAGCCAACACCACCCCGGCAGTGAGTCTGCCAGCCAGGGCTGCGTTGGTCACAGCCCTTGGAAATGAGGCAGTTGTGCTGCTTGGTCCTGGCAACAGCACCCAGCAGCCAATCACACAATCCAGGCCTTCCGTCCTCTTGCCAATTCCTACTCCCATTGGCCAGTCCACCATCGCCACTGCCCCTACTGACCAGAGTGGCATATGCCTCTCAGGGTCTGCACAACCAGCCAAGAGGAGGAAGTGTGCTTCTGCGCAAGATGCTGGGATCCCAGACACAGCTACAGCCTCCGGCACGGCAAGGAAAGAGCCTTTCAACAAACAGGAACTGGACTTCCTTGTGGACTACGTGTCGGCACACGACCGTGATATGCTGTTGGGCTCAGGTTGCCATACTATGCCTGCCCAGCATCAGGCCCACTGGCAGTTCATTGCGGATAGTGTCAGTGCCATGGGATATCAGAGGCGCACAGCTCAGGATTGCTACAAGTGCTGGACTGACCTCCGACGCTGTGCAAAACAAAAGCAGGCCTCTAATTACTCCCTGACTCTGGTGACTGGCAGTGGGCCACCACCAGAGGAGGATGAACTCACTCCACACAAGGAAATTGCTGCAGATTTCATCGATCACGGGGTGGGAGAGATGCCGGATTGTGATGCAACGTCCAGTGAGTGTTGATCTTTGTGTGTCCAGCCCATGTGTGTGTAACTTGTGTGATGCGTTGTGATTGACTGCCAGTACAGGCTATGTATTCATGAGTGCCATGTGTGAAACATGCAATGCTTGACTGATGCGTGCTTTTAGTGATGCAGTCTGCATGCCAGCCATGCGCTGCACACAGGGACAGTCCCCATCAGCACACATGCACCCTACTTACGTGCAACTCACTCGGTGGCCTCTCCTGTCCATGTTCAAACTCACTGACATGTTAGCATATAGCCAGTGGTGTAGTTCCAATCAAAACTCAGCCTATGTCACATGACTGATGGCTATGTGAGGTCACCCTGCAAGGTGCTCCTTCTCACGGGCATGCTTCCTTGCCTCTCCACCACCCTGCAGCTCACTGTCTCCATGGTACTGGCAGTTTCCGTGTTGGACTACTGCAATGGCCTGTTCCCCTTTCCTGTGTACATGCACACTATATCTGTACAGTGGGGTTCATCCTTTGTCCTTGATGCAGGGTGTCCCACTTGGACCATGCAGATGGCACAGGCTCAGAGTGCACATGAGTGTTCATTAATGGACCATTGCATTCCATGCAAGCCACTCCTATCGGTCCGTGGCTGGCTATTCATTGTAACACATCTCCAGAATTGTATGCATCTCATGTTATTTTGTCATCCATGTCATGCTCACTCAGGGTCACTTCATCATCACGAACATGTTTAGGGTGTCCTTGTATGTGTGGAGCACAGGCCTCCCTCTGTTACAGCTGCCCTGCCTCCAGGCAACTGGTGTTGTGGATTCTGCCTGGATGATGTACTTGTGATGGTTCCTCATGTGTCCTGCTTTCTATACCCCTCTCATCTGCTGTAGTCTCAGTTGACTCAGATGATGCAAATGACACCTGCCAACACTATCTGCAACTTCATAGTACTGTGGTCAGCCATGCAGTGCCATGCACTGGCTCCCTGCCATTCCCCGGGAGAGGGAGAGGGGTATGGTGCATCCCTACAACCCAGTGTCAACACTTTGCACATGATGACTGCACTTGCCCTTACATTGCCGTCATGTCACAAGATTGACATCACTATGTTTTTGGTTCTGTTGATAGTTGAGGACGTACACATGAACTGCACTGCACCCATGCACTTCTGAGCCATGTTTCACCCTTCAACATGCCAATTCACTTGTGTGATGTCAAAGTGACCTGGCATGTATGTATCCATGTGCCTCCCTTCACTGTATTTCAGAGCACTTGCGTTGTTGCATCCTGTGCCACGTGTACTTATTTTGATATTCATTTACTTGTTGTGCATGTTGACATGCATTTTACATGTGGCATGGACACCTCTATTTGACTTATGTTGTGGCTAATTGTGAATTGTGACATGGCTATGCTATGTGCCATCTCTTTGTTGCCATCTGACATTTTTGGCTAGGATCTATGCCTGCCAGTAGGTTGTGTGTGATGCCGGTGATATGCAACATGTAGTACATGTGTGGCCTACACATTTGACACACATCCATGTCTGCTTTCAGGGCCCCCTTCCACTTCATTGCCACTGCATGCATGCCAGAGTTTGTGTCGTGTGTGACATGGCTGCTTCATGTGTTGGCTGTCAATGTTGTGTTTACTATGTGTGTAGTACGTGCTGCTGACATGTGTGCTCATGTGTTTCCTATTTTGTTACAGGTGATGGGGCACTGGAAGCAGAGGAAGAGGAGATGGCAGACTGGTTGGAGTGTTCAGGTCAACAACCATGCACCAGTGGTGGTCGTGGGGTGGTAGGTTACGAACATCCCTCTGTGCTCCAGGCCACCTTGTCCAGGCCTGCTTCTGGGTACGGCTCTGAAGATCTCTCTGACTCTGATGTTGAATCGGATGCTCATGCATCCATGCCATCGATGGTGGGTGATTCTGCAATGGATTCTGTTCTGTCTGCCGCACCTGCAGTGGGGGTAGACCCTTCAAGGGGCCAATCAGTGTTGGAATGTTGGCCTGTGGTGGTTACGGGTGCAGGGCACACTCCACATCAGTTACTCCTGTTCCTGGGGCAGCAGATCTACGGAGGAATGCAGTCCTGCAGCCGCAGGCTGTGCCGGCACAGCAAGGACCATGGGGGTCATTCCGAGTTTGGAGGTAGCCATGGTGCTATTAGCACGATGGCTGCCTCCAAACCCGGGTCCAGGGTCTCTGGATAGGGACTTACTGGGTCATTCTAACCTTGGAGGACCTGGTAAATCCCCATTCAGAACACCATTCCCCATTCCCATGTGAGCCCCCATAGGGCTCAATGGGAATGGGGAAGAAGCTAATAAAGGGCCCGCAAACAGCGGGCCCGTTATTAGCTCCATGGTCCCTGAACGGGTCCCGCTAAGGACGGCTGGTCAGACCAGCCGTTCCTGGTGGGACCCGCTAAGGGACCTTGGAATGTGGCAGAAGGGGGTTAACGGCACTGGCATCCTTGGGCCAAACAGGCGTGGTGTCCAGCAACGAGGTGGCCTTGCACCACCGGGGAACACTGCGTGAGAAAATGCCATTACACAGTAACTGGGGGGAGTGATTGAGATGTTGGCTCAAGCATGGAACGTGTGGCCGATTCCATTCTCCCCCTGATAGGCAGGTGGAGCTCCAGCAGCAGGCAACGCAGTCCACATGCTGCTCTCTCAGGCTGGGCACGGCGGCCTCCAACAGGGCCCGCCAGGCTGAACTGGTGGCTCTGCGCTCAGCTATTGCTGCTGAGGCACAATCCCACAGAGAAGCCCTGAGGGATGATAACTCCCTCAGAAGTACTCTGGCTGCACTCATTATGGGCCAGGGGACACGGGCAGAACAGAGGATGGAGCAGCTGGAATGCACCCTCTCGGCTGAACTCCGTGCAAGCCGGGAGGAGGTCCATCTGTCACGTGAGGCCTCCCTTGCAGAACTCTGTGTAACACGTGTGTCCTTGCAGGAGGAACTCTGTGTTAAACGTGAAGTGGTGCATGAGGACCTCGTGCCATATCCCGGCAGAACAAGGCTCACCAGCCCGCATGCTTGCTGCGGTTGAAGGGCTTGCTGGGGCTATGCGTGGTCAGGCAGCTGTGCCACGTGCATCTCCTGATGTACAACCAGGGGGTGATGACTACGACGACCTATCTCTCTCTCAGGTCGGCCCGCGAAGACCATGAGCCCATGGAGGATATTTGTTTTGTCTCAACATCAACATATGTGGGTGTTGAGGTGCACTCTGTACCTCCCCCCACCTGAGTGCTCCCCAGACCCCCCCCCGGGTCCACTATGGCCATTTTCTTTTGTCTACTGTGTATTTATGTTACAGTGTAGTACTATGTGGCATCCAATGGCATCCACTGTGTGTTCCAGCTTGGCCCATACAGGTTTGCATCGTGTTTATGTTTGTGGCTTGGGGTCCAGACACATATGCCACTCCTGCTTCCCCTTTTCATGGGCTCACAAGGATGGCACCGTGGATACACAGAGGCATTGGACTTCCGTCAAATCTGTGGCCAGTCTGAAGTCCAACTTGTGTATACACCCCTAGTGGGGATTCATGATGGTTTCACCAGTGCATGGTTGGACTGCATTTTGGTGAGTATATTGTTGACTGTGCATGATTTCATTTTGCTTATTCATGTATTGCCTTGACTGTATACATTGTTGTATGCGGTCCCATGCCCTCTTTAGCTGTCAAAGCTACTCTCATGATGGTAGGGGGGCGTGTGGTGGCAATGTCACATTAGGCACTTGTGCTATGATGTTTCCTCACTGTCTGACATTGTCACTGTTGGGTCCTGGGTTCATGATATGTTATGCTGGTAAATTGATAGACCTGTGTTGGTTTTGCTCATGATGTGTCACAGGATTGTCAAAATGTTTCCATTGCAGATGTGTCCACATTGGAGTAGTTCACATGGAAAATGTATGCTACACTGTAGGTTCATGCATTTCCCATGCTCACATGCATTGAATCGCCCTGAAAACACACCCCCACAACACACACAACACCCCCCACCCCCAACACACACTACTTGCCTTCTGGGACATGCTGTGTCCTTGATGCACAAGTTCACATTGACTTTCGTGATTGTGAACTGACGCCGCAGGCTCATTTTTATGCTTTGTTTTTTCATGCAGCTGCAGGGGTTTCCAGGCCGCAAACACCACTCACTGTGCTGTGTTGTGTTGTGAGCGGGGTGTTGCTGGGGACAACCCTGTAGCACCCGCATTTTCATTTCTTTTTTGGGATTCCCTGAAATGCATGCCACCAAAGGTTTGAGGTTTTGGTGTTCACACCTTTGATGGCATGCATTTTCATACTTTTAGCATAGGTTGGATGTTTTTGCTTACTCTTTCCTTCAGGGTCCGTGTCTGAGGGGATTGTCTGTGGCCTGTTTCCGTTTCTGATGGTGCACTTTGTGACAGTTGTGTCATGTGTGTTGATATTTTTATTGTAGTTTTCACATTGCATACCATGGCATGGTGTGTTGGGTGGGTGACATGGGGATGAAGGAGGTTTAGGTGACATACCAGAATTTGGATGTGCTGTTTTGCATGCGTGCCTTTTGGTCACAGTGGATTGTGTTTGTTTAAGTGGCTAGGGATGCACACAATGCTGCAATTTCAGGGACACATTCTCAGGGTGTTAAGGTTGCGACAGTTGGCTATCCCTTTGTCATCATCGATTGTCACCTGGAATGTGCCAGGCCTGTGTGCACTCCTCAAGGGGCGGGGGGGGAGTTTAGGTGAAAAATGTAGCCACAATCTGGGTATGGTCTGCCTTGCCACGTGCCCTTTCCCTGCCCATGCGCAGCGGCCATGCCTGTGGTTGGGGATGTGGGGGCACCACCATGTCCACCGGTATGCCCCGCCGGGTTGCAACATTATGCAGGACACATGCTGCCACAATGATCCTGCACACTACTGGGGGTGCATGTAATAGCTGCCCACCAGAGCGGTCAAGGTAGCGGAAACGTGACTTCAGCACTCCGAATGTGCGCTTCACTATGCCCCTGGTTTCAATATGGGCTGCGTTGTATCTTACCTGGTTTGGTGTGGTGGGGTCCCATATTGTCGTCATCATGTAGGTGCGCAGAGGGTAGGCACTGTCTCCTGGGGGGTGATGATGGCTGTCATTAGTTGTTTTTGTTTTTGTCTGTGTGTGACATGCATGCATGTGCACAGGCATTTGTACTCACCAATGAGCCATGTGTTGCCATGCCTCCCAGCTTCCAGGTCCTGGTGTAGGGCTGACATTTTGAATATGAAACTGACATGGGTGGACCCGGGATAGTTTGCATAGACAGAGGGGATGATTCCCTTGGCATTGCATACAACCTGCACGTTTTTGGAATGCCAGTGCTTGCGGTTGTGATAGATGTGCTCAGTGGCCTTAAGTGGACATAGGGCCACATGGGTGGAATCAATGGCACAGAGCACTCTGGGGAAGTGTGCCACCCCGTAAAAGTCCTAGACCACAGCCTGACTTTCTGCCGGTGTTCTGGGCATGTATATGTGCCTGCGGACTGAGGGGCGTGCAGTCATGATTGCCAACACCTGGTGTAGGCAGCGTGTCTGCGTGGCCTGTGAGACGCCCCCAACTATGGCAGTTGTCAGCTGAAATGACCCAGTGGCCAAAAAATGCAGGACATTGAGCACCTTTTCCAATGGGCTCAGTGATTGGGAGCACAAGGTGGGTGATGTGAGGTCATCCTCCCACTCAGTAACCATGTCTAGGATGATATGAGGTGGAAACTTATACCTGCCATAGACCTGGTCATCAAGCATCCCAATAAGGCCTGTCCTGGGTAAGAAAATGCGGGGCCTGGCTATCCTACTCCTCCTGCGGTGTCCCACGATCACTGCTGCGAGAAATGAGCTCTATATATCCTTGTTTGTTGTTTGCGTGCACTTTCATGCTGATGTGTTTCCGGCTTTGCGCGTCTTTTGGTGTGCACAGGTTTTCCCTGTTCAATTCCATCAATACGTGTTGTTAGTGCACGTGTGGGCATTGCTGGGATTTCGCTACTGTACTTCCCCCATTATGCCCACATTTTCGTGTGTTGTTCCCCATTCCGCGTGTTCCGTCCCCTTTTTAGGTGTGTGCGCTGCACATAGTGCACCTTCACTGGGCCACTCGCGCACAGCTTTTGGGTTGTCGCAATGACGCGTGCACCACGCGCGGATTCTGAGCATGTCCCAGGTAAGCCAGGCGCAGGGCCTTCCATGAATCGGTAACAGGCATACGCGTGCGTTTCGCACGCGTGTGCTGCTTTTTTCAAGCTTGTGCCACACATTTCGGTGCACAATCATTCCATGAATCACCCCGTTAGTATTAAAATATGTTATTTTGATTTTATTGTATTTGAGTTGAAAAAAGAAGCTAGAAAACTTTTCCGGACAGGTCAGGAAGAATAGGATAGACACGTGATGGCAGTGGAGGAGTTAAATGTGGGGATATAGTTATGTTTTGAGCCTGTTTCTGAAAGTGGTGATATTTCTGAAAAGTCAGACTGCTTCATGTTCGCATATGTGCCATGATGGTTTGGAGCAACACCTAGTTTGCTCCACTACGATGTACAAATGCAGCAAACTTGGTGCTAAGCAGGTTTGCTCATCTTGTAGCACTGGCACACACATAAGGTAATCTGGCCCCAGTGTTCTTCCTTCAATAGGTATACTTGTTTAGCTTGTAAAGCTGCCTCTTTGAACAAGCAGTTGCTAAAGTGGAAATGCAATTTTCCATTTTAAATCGAGGAGTAACTATCATGCATTTGACATTGTCTGGCAGAAATAAAGGCTTATGTTTTAAAAACGTTGCACTGGCATATTGCAATGTTGCATGGCATTTGAACCAGTGCAAAAAAATATATGCAACTGCATAACAGCCTTGGGGTACTTAGAGTCAACCATTACTGTAACTCAAGTCCACTATCATGACCTGTCGAGAACATGACGTAATCAATGATGGCTGGGACTCTCACCCTGTATGAGCTGTGGCTCAAGGCACCTTTGAGAGCATACACTATGGTGGATAATGTTCGAATAGTGCTGCTATTTCATATAGAGCGGTCTAATATTAAAACAGGCCCATTTGAAGCAGTCCCGCCAATTATCTGCGTGTCATCCATATCAAATAATAATATTGATATTAATAATAACAACAATAATAGGTCTGTAATTGCAGCTAATATTTTTTTTAGAAGATAATGCATTACGATCAGCAGAACTCTGTGAGTAAATGTAAATTAAACAAGGGAATTCCAAGTTCATAATTAGGGCGGTTTGCAATAAATGTGTTCTTCTGGGGAAAGGTAGGTAGGGCCCATTGTTCCAGGTTTTCTTGGACACCTTCAAACTAACACTGCACAGCTGTGTTTTTGCTCTTGAATGATGATGGCTGCACTTACGGCTGAGGTAATACCGATGTGTATTATGGTGTATTATCTCATTAGTGGGTGATTTGCTATGTGAGTGGAATGTTAAGTAGACAGATGTTTCCTGATGGACCTGATCCTATTGTTCAGTAATTCAATTATGCCAGGAGTGCCTTATTGAGAGGACCTGTTTCCTCGCCAGCGGGGGTCAAAGAAATTATGTCTGAGTTCTCAGCCCCAATGGCCAGAAGCATCTACTGTAAGGCTACACATTGACAACCTTAAGATCGGCCTTCACATAAGAGCTACATTAAAAACATAAGAAATACACGGGCCTTAGCAGACGGTTCAAGAATTCCCCCACGGTTCGTTTTCAATAGCTTGTTTTGTCATTCGCCTATGTGGTCACAGATCAAGTTTTGCCCTCCCTCTAACTCCTCGCGCCCCCGCGCCCCCTGCCCTCTCCCAAATCATCAGGGTCCTTAAAGTAGCACGCGACCTGTCTGTGTACATGTCTGCAATTTTAAAGGTCACAAGCACCATATATACTCTAAACATCCCCTGCTTTACATGTCGACTACATGTGCTTTCTTTGCAAACCTTTAAAGACGTTTATAATTGAGATGCTTTAGGCCTGATTCGCAGTAGCGTTTTATAATGCCAACCCCCCATCGGAAAACGCTCTCTGAATTGGGCCCTTAGTATCATTTTGGGGAGTGCTAAGAAAAGGAGGCAATCAAAAATCACCACTCATTGCTTAGTCTGGCCCATAAAAGCAATATCCCAGGCAGAGCTAAAGGGCAGAGAGCATTCTAAGTAAAGAATCCGAGAGACTTATCTTGACTATGTCTTGATGTATTTCTCACTAATTGGTTGACATTTCCTTTTTTTCATTTAAATCCTAATTTAGATCTGTTCATTACACAGTGTCAGCATAGTTTAAATTGCATAATTCTGGAGATGTATTAACGAGTAGCATTTCCACGTTAAAACCCAGCCTAAGCCATTCCCCACGAAAGGTCACTCCACCAGGAGAAATGGTGCTTCCTTTCTGCAAAATGAATTTCTCTTATTGCGAGGCGTGCACTCCAGGTCGTCCAGTTATGTCTATGCCAAAATATGTGCGATCCAGGTAACGAGGCACAAATGGACATACACGAGCTCTATGAATAATCAGCTTTCTAACGTCACGTTAGTATTTCTCTATTGTGATCAAGGCTGCATTTGTTTTATTAGAATTATTCTGTGTGAGTAGAGCGTTTCTTTTATATTGCATTTTCTCAAAACATCCCTCACGCCGATAACGTGGACCTGGGCATTTCAGACAGCATGATGGATGCTTCTTCACTATGACAGGGGTTTTTAACAGCCCCTCTTCAGCATTCAATGCACACCCAATTATGTGTCTGAGCTGGTAACCTTGAATTTATGTTGCCATGGCGACAAACTGGTCATGCATTATGGATTATCATTGAAATTCTACACCCCCACCTAGGATAATGAGAGTTAGGGACTTAATCAAATCAGCCATTCTGTGTGACACAAAGTAAAGGGCTGGCTGGTATTGTTCAGTGCCTAGAAAGAGAGCAGGCCCGGTGGAGTGGCAGCTGCGGTGCAGCGGGCTGATAGATTGCCCTTATATGCGTTTGTGAATGTACAGACAGATGGCTCCCAGTGCTTGCACTTTGCAGCTTAGGAGGCATCTGTTCCGATAACCTCGACTGCCTCACCTTGTTGTCCTGGAGCACTGAGCAGAGGCTGGGAATGTGCATGACTACACTGACAATGCGCGTCTGCACTCCCTGACATCCTGCTTTCAACGGGCGGCGGCAAGGCCAGGCTGTGCGCCGTCACGGATTGGCCACTCCTGGGACGAGGTGGGAAGGGGCAAAGAAGGCTACCGTGAAACCACGCACAACCGAAATAAAAGCAGGGCAAAAAGCACAGCGGCCATTTGGTGAAAGACTACACAACCGCTTTACATCCACGACGTTTAGGTAGCTCCAAACCCAGCCAGAGGAGTTCACATGGGCGCCAGGCATACACTTAAAACACCGGTGAATTGATACAAGGCCAAACTATGCTTACACTAAGAGGCAAACCGACTACAGTATCATTTGAAGCGGATGTGAGTGCGCTTCTAAAATGGATATTTTTACGTTAAATAGAAATAAAAGAAGGTTGTTGATTAAGAAAATAGCTTTTTGTTGCATTGAATTAACTTTACTTTAGATAGTCATTAAATTAGATGTCGAAATATGAAATTACAGCAATGATTTATGCACATGTATAATGACATCACCCTTCTGGAATACATATCTAAATATAGCAGTGTGTAGATGGCAACGCAAGCACATTTATGAATAAAATGAATGCAGTGCAGTGCTTCTTTAATGTTGCACCTTTAGAATGTAGCTTAAAGGCTTTGTTTTGTTGATTGGTTCATTTGAACCGCCCCTCCTCTCACTGGGTGATTACAGTGACGTGAATTTTAAATTATGTTTTCCTTTCAGTGCAGCAAAGATTCTGTATGTACTATCAAAAAGTGCATTTTCTTTCCCTGCCGCTAATGGCGGCTGGTGAATGTTAAATTATTGAAGGGCACACATATTTTGCTGGCATGTGTGTAACTACCTTGCTTGCCAAGGGAGCCCAAACCAATCAAGGAGGGCGTGGCACACTTTTCACGGGAAATTGGGTAAAACAACATATTATTAAAAATCAGTTTGGCAGTTGTGTAGGGTAACGGGAGATATAAGAAATAATAGATTCCAAGTCACCAACAGGAGAGAGGGGCATTTCCCAACACATTTCTTTGATGTCTTTGCCCAAAATAAATGCTAGTATTATGCCAGTGTAAGAAGACATGGCAGCGGCCATACATTGCAGAAATGCCACGTAAGAACACTCGCATGTTGGTGTTTGACCTTAATGCTAGTAATGTATCTGTAAGAACACATGCCCAGGCTGGCAGTGCCAGTATTTATACCCAGATAAGAACACATTCATATTTTTTTTTCCATAATGCATTAATGACAAAGTATGAACACGTGTCCATGCTGGCAGTATCACCACATAATGAAGTAATAATGCCAGTTTAACAAAGCATGCCCAGGGTGACTGTGCCACATATGCCACAAGTGGCAATTAAAGACATACCCGATAATTCTCTTTTCGACCATAATACATTTAAGCTACAGTAGGCAAACCTGCCATGCTGCCAATATATGCAGGTCTGTCCTCGACAAAAACACACTCATATTGGCTTTTCCTGTGATGCATTATAACAAACCATCAAATCATGTCCAGGATGGCAGTGCCATCATGCCAGCAGTCCCACACAAAGACACACTCGCCAATGCTGTGTTTGCCCATAATGCCCATAATGCAAGCTTCACAGATGGTGCCTCATTTCTCCTGGATCTTTGGGAATGTGTGGACATTCTTTGGGAATGTCCACACTACAACACGGTTGTACATATAAATTAGTTTAGGCAGAAGGAACTTGTACATTGGTCAAGGTATATTGACGACGTGTTGATACTATGGAAAGGCACAGAATTGGAGTTCACAGACTTCCTAAACAGAATCAATGTTAACGAAATGGGTATTCAATTTACTGGTGTCTGCGATGCAAACAGTATTAATGTTTTGGATCTCACAATATATATTGAACAGAACCAGATCAGAACATGCACATTTCGTAAACCTACGGAGGTCAACGCTACCTTACATGCTACCAGTTGCCATCATCGAACAACGATTCTCAACATACCATCAGGAGAATTTATAAGAGCAAGGAGATACTGTCAGACCAAACAACACTTTGAGAAAGAATGCAGGATGTTACAATCAAGATTTCTGTCAAGAGGATATTCAAAGAAATGCGTTACCCAGGCTTTGGATAAAAGTTTGCAATTAACACAGGAACAAACTCTGGCTATAAGGAACAAGACTTTGGAGCCACCCACTATAGGTTTCATCACAAAATTTGGCAACGAACGATCACAAACATGTTAGAAAGATTTTGGCTAAACACTGGCATCTTTTGAAATTGGATGACCACATTTCGAAGTTTATTGATGATAAACCCAGAATCATTTTTAAGAGCGCACAGACACTAAAGAAGAAACTAAGTCCTTCGGACTTACCGGATCTAACAGAGGGAACACCCAATTGGTTACAATCCACTAATGGGTTCAGGAAATGTGGGATCTGCACCATGTGTAAACATGCACATGAAAAAACAGATTGTTTCAAGAGCAGCAATAACAAGACTCTAAAAATCAAAACAACCCATAAACTGTAGGACGAAATATGTGGTTTACGCGTTAATATGTGTATGCAATTTGGTCTACATTGGGATCACCATCAGGGAACTCAGGACAAGGGTGCATGAACATCTTGCTAAAATTGGAAGCCAGGACCCTAGACTTCCTCTTGCTTGTCATTGGCAAGAGAAACATCAAATGGATAATAAAGCAGATATCCAGTTCATTGGTCTTCAAAGAGTATTCCTCGGAAGACGTGGAGGTGACAGAGAAAAGAAACTCAGACAAACAGAGGCGAAAATAATTTGTAAATTCAACTCCACAGTACTTGGCCTCAACACAGATAATGAAATGGTGTCCTTTTAATAAGAATTGATCTAATAATTTAGCTGTGACTAATGTGTTTGTAAATATGTTGAATATCTCACTCACACGATGCATTGAGACCTCTCCCCTTATTATTATTAGGATTTAGAGTAGAACAACAATTGATATGTCTACACCAAATAATTTATTTCTATTCCCCTTTCCCCTACATTCAGAATACATTAACACACTTAATTTGCATACCTCTATTTAAACGTACTATTTCACTTATTGTAATCCACTATATTTGTTTGTCACTCCGACTCCATTACAATATGGCCGCCAGTGAGCATGCGACTAGACATGGAGGAAGGACAGATTGTGGTACTTGCCACGTTAGCAATGGATATAATCACAGAGAGGACGATTAATGGCGCCCCCTCGAGATTCTTAGCAACTTTGCGATCGGACACTTTTATTGTGAACAGCAGGTAAGAGAACGTCTGACTTTTCATGGCCTGCCGCATCCTGAGATACGTGTAGTTTCGCGCACGCAAACGTGCTTTTGTCACTTGTATAGACTCTCTTACTCGTTATAATATGTAATATCGCGCACGCGATCGTGCCCTTCCAGCCAATGGTACTTGTCAACACACTAAAACGCTTTCACGCGATTACTCTTTCACGCATTTAGCTAAGATGCACTTTTATGGACCACATATGATTAAGTGTATTTCTCGCACACGCGTCTGTGCGCTTTTTACCGATTAGACCAGCCACTCCAATAATACGTGTACCTTTCCTCACCACTTATTTTCGAGTTTGAAACCCAGTACCAAGTATATTTTTACTATCAAGATTCTTTAATCAAGGAATACAACAATTTGTATATGAATCTATTTTATAATTACAGGGATTTACCCGTTCAATATATGGAAGCTCATTTTTCACATTATGTGACGGGGGCACCTTACATGACTACAAGGTAACACATTTCTCATACATTTGTTGATATGAACAAACACAAATGATTATAATAATGCTTATACTTTGTTAAATGCTTCACAACTAACAATTGCTTTGTATCTACCTCTCTCCTAATCTCACCCCTGCTTTCTCCGCCCCCTCATTCCCCACCCCATTTTTGTCTGTTTTTTTTATTTCTGACATCTATGTATGCTTTATGTATTTACACTCTTCTTTTGGATGCTTATTCAATCTCACTTTGTCATTTTATTTTTGATATATACACATGTCTACCAATGTGATTATTTTGTTATGTTTTCATTTGTTTTATGATTATATGATGTTAAGACAAATCAATAGCCCTGATTTGAAAAAGGTCCTTGGAGGACCGAAACACGTGTCATCAGTTATAAGGGCAATTTCTTTTTCAGCAATAAATTTACTCTGCAAGGATTTGACGCAGTCTTTTTCCAGGTTACTTATACTTCATACTATCTATCAAAGGGTCTTGTACTTGGCTAAACCCCATACCTGGTGAGACGCGACTCAATGGACTCAATGTATTGATTGAATCAACTTCTTTCTTTCTTTTTTACTACTATAAGATGTCGCCAAGTTAGACCAAACCTTCCAAGCCAAGATCTTTTTTTGAGGTACATATAAATTAGTGTTGGCGGAGCCCTCTCATGGAATTCCTCAGGCCCATGGGGAATTGTTGGGATTATCTAACATGGTACATATGTATATCCATTTTTATATGGGGATATGCAGTGATCACAACAGGCCTTTCAAATGTGCAGTATGGTAATCTGTTTGGTCTACTTTAACTAATCAAAGTCATATGCCCTGAAGAAAATTCTAAGATGTATCATTGCTCGAGGGCTATCAGAATACCATGTCATTTGGAACATGTAGAATTTGACTCATGTATCCTGTAGAAGACCCTTGTGCAGAGATGGTGAAGTAATGGTTTACCACCAACATAGCGAATGCTTCGCGCCTATAAACAATTGTGTACACATGCGTTGTAAATGACGTATATCATATCATGCATCTTCACTCCACTTCTTACCCTCAAGCTACCTGTTGGCATAGATGTAAATCAGCTATCGAGTAAACCAACTGACATGACAGCTGGAAGTCTGATGATGGCGACAATTTTATCCCCATGAGTTGATATATTCTCTGCTGTTTTGCCACCTTCTGTCTGGGTCAGGAATGGCCAAAGGCAATCATTACTTCGTTTTAAGTTGGCTTCAACATATTATACTATCATGATAAATGTACGGTCAGCCATCTTATAAAGTTAATAAGACTGACTACATAGGAACACGGGTTATGATGAAGAATGATGGAGCCTATGTAACTGCCTCAAACTGACATTTAATGGAGGCACAACATCCAAGGGGCAAAAGAGCACTACCAATGGTAACAGGTTAAAGAGAAATAGGTCATCTGTATTAAAGATTGAGCTTCTTTCTTCCAGGAGAAGATGGCCATTTACAATCCAACATTAAAGCATTAGCCAATAACAAATATAGATCTTATGAAACATGTTTCAACTAAACTGCAAACAAATGCATTGCCTTGTCATTACCATCAAAAAGAACATCAACAATCTAGCACCAAGCCTGACCACTGTTGCTAGCAACTCCTTTAAACTTGGAATGATACTAGAGTGCCTAAATAAAGTGAACATATTCATGACACTAAAGCAGTGTGCACTGGAGACCAATTAAATTGGCAAAATCCTGTAACAAGAATGACCACATACCAAATCCAGGAAGGCAATGAAACACATAACCTTCTCTATAAACACCAATTAAGAATCAGAACAAAACAGAGGAACTGAATCAACTTTCCTAAGGCAGCTACAGAGAATTGACAACACCATGAGTATTGATAGCTCTTCCCTAAAATTGTGATCACCTTTCTTGCAAACTAGGAACTCCCAAGAAAGTCCTGGTAATTTGCTATCCAGAAATATAACCCATTAATCTGGAGAATCTCAAGCACGAGTACTGTCCCTTTCCCTCTTCAGTCTACAAAATAATCTTATGGCTGAGCCCAATCTCCTTTCTTGCCTTTTCATCCAAATGTACTCAGACAATAGAGAGATCATGAAAATGTAAACAACATCTGACTAATCACTATTTCAATATCGCACATTTAAGACTGAATGATCGAAAATGGCCTCTGTCTAAATGCCTCAAAATCTAAGCTCCAATTTGAAAAGATGAGGGCGCACACTCTGTGTAAGTGTAATAATGTCTTTTACTTTGCCTTCAAGTGGTACAGCAATAGACCCCCAGCACATCAGCCTGCATCTTTCCCTCACACTGTCTCTTCTCTAAACATAACATCCTAACATTCTATCTGAGCTTAAGTCCTCCACATTCCATAACCATGTTCCACATTCCGAAGCAGATCACATCATAACACATATTCCTCACTTGGCCCATTACAAAAACACCAAATGAATTAATGTAGACCTGCACACATGAACTACATACACAAAACAAACATCCCCTATGTATTGAAACGAAAAAATCATCAAATATTTGAGGTAGGTTTACTGCAGCTAGGAGCAGGGTAACTCTGAACGGTATGCTAATTCATCATCGACTTGACTTTTGCTACCCTTGCTAAGTGCTGCACCTGGCCTCCCTGTACCCTCACCACCCTTCTCAGAACCTCCATAACCTGGACAGGGTTAGAGTATAATGCATTCCCTTTTTTTTCATGACAACTTTCTAAACACGCCCCAAGTAACCCACTGCAACTTCCAATCTTTTCCTCCCTGATTTCTCATTTGTCTTCCTCACCCAATCACCTATCTTTTTATCTATTTTCTCTTTCAATTCTTCCACAACATAATCAGATTCCTGTGCCCTACCCAACCAGCGAGGAGAAACTCTTGTGCTGAGTTTTCCTCCCCGTCATTATCTCAAATTAACTCAATCCCGTGGATGCATGTGAAGCTAACCACAAGGCATATACTTGATTCCTCATAGCCACTTTCTTATCCCTCCCACATGCTCCCGCCATTCATGCAGCCTCCAAATACGCAATGATTTACCCTTTCCACCATTCCATTAGTCTGCGGTTGATATGCTGCAGTCCTGTTGTGCTTTATTTCATAATGATTAAGATAATCTTGGAAGCACCCTCCAAAAAACTCTCTCTCATTATCAGTCAACACAGAATTAGGTAATCCTTCCCTATCGAGCACATCCTGTAGAAACTAAACCATCGCATGAGCTGAAATAACTTGCACAATTTGGATCTCTGTCCACTGTGACAACAAATCAACTGGCACAACAATGAACTGTCCACACCCATTCCCCATATCTACAGGACCTAAAATATCCAAAACAATTTTGCTCGACACCTTCTCTGGTGTGTCAACTTTCACAACTGGTTGCATCCATGCAACAGCATTTTTTCCTGAAACATCACACATAATACATATTTACACCATCCTCTCTATGTTCCAGTCAAATCCTGGTTACCTCCCTCAACATCTTTGACCACTCCTCACGAGTGATGACTCCATCATGGGTAACAAACACAGTGTTGGAGTTTACCTCCTCGTCATGACAAATATCCTCTCCTTCACACTCTCTCAGTCTCGAGACATGGTCCACCAACACGATTTCCCTACCAGAAATTACTTCCATGACAAATTTGTTTATTTGAAACCCCTCTCACAATCTCCATCCCACACACATTCTGCACCCTTCTTGAGTAAAGTCCTCATCTTAGAATCTTACCCAAAAAATTGCGTTGATCATCCCTAGAAAATATCTCAGGTCTCCTTGCTTTCACAGGCCTTTATTTTCTTGATCCCATCCACCAAATCTTTCTTAGGCCTCAACCCTCATTAGATATTTCATGACCTAGGTACTTAACTCGGTTCATCTTTAAGCCATAGCTCCTCTCTTATTTTGTCATTGCAACAATGGATCATAAATTGATCCCTTATATGTTCATCCAACTTTTCCCCAAATTTACAATTGAGAGACAAATGTCGTAGGGTCGTTAAATTCTACTCCATGGATTCTCCTTCTTGTTCCCTGACTCCAAAGTTATACCTCTGCCTCTGTTGAACAGGCTCTGCTGAAAATGTATCAAGTCACTGGAGCACTGAGAATTTGATCCACCCGTTTGCACTCCCCCCAAGATTTGAATTGGAGGCGAGTGCAAATATTTGTTATTATGCAAGAATGACATGCACAATTCATTTGTGTTTCATTGTAGAATAAATGAGGCTGGGAAGAACCCAAGTAGTAATGAGGTTGTACTGTTTCATTTTATATATGATGTCTCCCTCTCCATATACTGAAGCGTGAGGCACTATTTGTGCCCCACCTGAGTCCTGAAGAAGTTTGGGAAAATAGAGGCTGACACCTGAAGCCCGGAGAAACCAAATGAAACACGTGTCGACGAGTTCAATCTGTTGCAGAACAGATAGTGACATCTGTATTAGTAGTTGGAAAGATTTTGGTTAGATGGTTATACACAATATGTAACCAGATTGAAATGTAAAATGATTTATGCTATGTATGTTTGAATAAATGTGAATGTATTATGGGGTGAATGAATGGAGTCAGATTTACATCTCAATAGAAATATGAAATGGAGTTTTAATGCGAATACAGGAGTATTATAATCTGAAATAAATGTATATGTTTGTGTAAGATTCAGTGAGTAAGGTTCGATTCTTCTAGCTTGATTGCAGCTATCTAGAATGCTTAGATGTGTGTTACTGCTCAGATGTGTAGAACTGTAGATGTATGTTTGTACATTTCTAGTTGTTTTCATTGTTTTATTCAGCAATTTGTTTGTTCACAGGTAGTATTAGCGTTTTCCTGTATATGTGAGCATCGCTATGAATATATATCGAATATATTGTATTTTGAATGTATTTGTATATTGTGCCAACCATTTACATGTTTTAAAAAACAATATTGTAATACGAAATAAATTGTGCCATTTGTATAATCTATAATATTGAGTATATTGAATGACCCTGGTATTCTCATCAGCAGGGATATTTTCTCCACCAGTTAATTAAGGTTAGTGTTTTTATTTTTAATGCCATTTTGTCTTAAGGGGAATTTTGTCTGTTCTTATAAAATGATTATTCTTCAATGGAATTTATAAAATAAAATTTCCTGCCGTGTTATTGTGGTCTACTTTGACCACATAAACAGTTTTCAATGATGTTTGTCAAGGGATGGGATGTAGATGTTCAAATTTCACACAGACATATCTATACGGATGAGATAAGTTCCTTTTGAATCACTCAAGTGCAGTTTATCTTGACTAATGAAAGAGTGGCAGCCCAAAAACCAGAGAATAAAAACAATCCATACAACAAAATAACCACTGCACCTCTTTGCAAGGGAAAACAATGTTTATTGCATGCAAAAAGGGTTTCAGACGGTTCTGTAGAACCAAACTGACACAGAGCTTGTCTTATCTCAAGATGTTACAACTGTTATAGCAGAAAAAACACAAAGGAACAATACTATGCATAATAATGAGTACAACATAATCCCACCACCCCCATTGGCTACCACTTATAGCACATGCTAAACCCCCATATAGTCCCTTGACCGATTTGTCACATCTACCCTACCCCCCTAAACATGTGGTCCCCTACATGGTCACTGTCAAACCCAGGTATATGATTGGTGGGTTCTTATCAATAGGTTCAAACATTTGGGACCATCAGGTAATGTGTACCATCCTGTTCCAGACACAATCAAAGAAACTTGATGAGGCCAAACCTGCCTTTGATGAGACAATAGGCTTCCTCATTAATCTAGATGCCATGGTGCACACAAGCTGCACTCCTGACCGTGTACTGAATTCATCAGCATCACCTCTGCTTCTTCTATCCCAAATCACAAGACGTTCTACACATGGCTCCCCCCTTACCTCTTCCCAGCCCCAGGTGCTTAAGTTGTGTGTCTAGGTGTAGATGATATGGGGTGTCCGCCCCGGGGTGCGGGCAGTAGTGTTCTAAATCTTCACCTGCCTCTTTGGCATCACATAGCCTTGTGCCCTATTCTCATGAATTGATCCTTCAATGGGAGCATCCTTTCATGCTTTCCTATCAACTAACATTTCGTTCACAACACATTCAGGCCCCACAGCTGGATACAATTAGTGCTTATCTGTGCACCATGGGTTCCTTTGTCCTCCGCTTTTCTCATGGGGAATGGGAAAGGGGTTTTGTTTTTGGAGCTGAACTACCAGAGCCGCAGCTCCACACCAAGGCCTGTGTTCTCTTCTGTTCATCGTGTCGTAGTGTAAGAGGATTCAATTCAACACTACAGCTAAGTCAATGCCTAGTCTGGGATACTGAATGGAAACCCTTATTGATATATCTTTATGTCCAGTTCATGCGTTCTGGATGACTACAGTTATATAACACCCCTCTCTTGGAATCTTCCTGACCCCACTGAGCCAAGAAGTAGTTCTGTTTTGCAAGTTAAAGGTTTATTTGATAACTTAAACAATATATATTATATCACGCTTTATAATAAATTAATAATTGGATATCACACTTAATCTGGTATGATAAAGATTAACAACGGAGAATCTGGCACTAGCACACTTCTTTATAATCACTAAGGAGTTGACATGAAATGGATAAGGTAGCACACTGGTAAATAGGGACAGAAGAATAATGTGATAGAGAATGCTTTATAGAGTTCAAATGGATGCAATGTTGAATGAAAGGCAATACAGAAAATACTCAATATGATTTCAGCAAAAGACAATGTAATCACTTTCTTGGACAATTCACCTCCCCCCCCTTTTATGCAATGCAAGGAAATGGAAGAAAGGCACACAGTTCTCAGAAATGCAATCAAATGGGATTCAGTTCACCCCAGCAACTTAGACTACAGACGTTGAAAACACAGGCCCAAATGCTTTTAAATGTGCTGGCAATGTAGAAAAAAATATGCTAAAATGCTTTTAATTCCCTCTAGGAGGTTCAGGGTGAGTGAAATCAAGTTAATATTAGTCCAGGCTCACTTTAGCAATGATGCAGGGATGGTTTTTATGAGGCAAACAAATTTCTTTCAGAGGAAAGCAAAAGCAGCTATCTTTTTGCAAGTGGAGAAATTTGCAAATCGCGGTAAAATTCGCGAATGCGTCTGGGCGATTACAGAGGAACTACAAGGGATAGCAATATCGTATTGGGGACCTAGGAAAGCCTAGGATCTCAGCTTCCAGATGAAAGTTACTGCAAGTCTCTAGCACAAACGGTCACGGAGATATGAGCGATTAAATAAAGGTCGTTTTTCAGATTTGAAATTTTAAAGTTCAAAAAGACAAGTGCAGCTTGCAACTAGAAAATGACAGGTGACAGCTTTGCAAATGACAGGTGACAGTTAGGAGACAGTTCTACTTAGATTAAACTAGATTGAATTATATTATTTTAACTAGGAGATTGGTTCTGCACAGTTTTCTAGGTACTCACACTATATTCTTGAGTGAAATGGGCCTCGCCATGGATCTGGTCAGGTTTTAGACGGGACTCTGGTCTCTGCACTTCACAGCGATCTGGGTCTGCTCTCTCTCTGGATTCTGAAGATTGAGGGATTTAAAGTCTGGATCTTTCTGCACAGCTTTCTCTGGAGATTGATGGAGGTAAAGTATGGATTTTCCCGGCAGAGCTTCCAGCTGCAAATGGATTTGAAAGTCCCTATCTGTCCTGTCTCTCTGCTTTTATGTGTTTTGAAAATGGGTGTGTGTGAGCAGCATCACTAGCCAGCCCCTCTCCACTTATCATTGGCCAAGCTTTCATTTCTCCCCTGATTGGGGGAGCTAAGTTGTGTCAGAGTGATGTCATTTTACAGCCTGCAGAGAGTCCACTCCTCCTGTCAACTTGCACACAAATCTAGATTTGAACCAAATACATATTTGCAGAGGTACATATTGTTTTAAAATCATATGCACCCCTCACATATCACAGGAGGTATCTCCTGTTCAAACTCTGCTCTTCCTGGGAGCTTGCATTCAAAAATGGCACATATTTCACTTTTTAACTGGTTTCGCAATTTCGGACATTAACCCAAATTTACACACATGTGCGCAAGGAGTATGGACATTAGTTGATGAAGTGTCAGATTTTTCACATGCACACATTTTGAGTAATATCCTCTTTTCCGCTAAAACCCCCCTGAACATGCCACCGGTTCTAGAAACCTCTTAAAATGTGGGCAGAAAAATCACAAGAATTATGGTGTCATTTATACAATTTTCACATGTCCGCTCTATGAGTTATTCATCTTTTTAGAGTTATGTTCTGGCCCCAAAGGGTGTGGTTTTCCTCCAGCACAAGGTTGAATTTCTGGTTTTTCCAGTTCTGCCAAGCCAGCTTGCTCTCACAGGCAGTGCCCCTCCCCTGTGCTTCCAGGAGAAATCTCCATTTACGACTCCCGCCATAAAACATTTGCCTGAGTCAAGACAGGGCTTTGTTCAATTTCCTGCAGAGCCCAGGTAATTCAATCAGGGAAGTGTCATATCCCTTTTGGTGTGAGCAGCAAAAGGGCAGCTAGGCCTGGGAACACAGCTGTGACTCAAGTTTCACTCCTGATGGGGGTAGTTGCCAGGCAAATTGGAATCCCTTTAAGCCAGTTTTTAGCTACATGTCATTTCTGTTCCCCAGTTTCTGCATTCAAATAAAACTAAACATTTTCACATATGCAGCTAGGAGGCTGATTCTAAGTTTAAAACTATGACATTTAAACAATTGCAACCTATGTGACACTCGAAAGTAGGTCACTCAGTCAATTTGAACATTTAGATTTGTAGTGTCTTTCTGTCCAAATTTACTTAAACTGCTGAAATCCACAGCTCAGCCAGTCTTGTTATACACCTTCAAGTCACTTCAGAATATAACTTTACATTGGATCCACCTCTCAGTAAGTCTTTCTTTGGCCTGTTTTGGGTTCATTTATTTAGTTTTCTACAAAAAAGTAAAATCTGGTGGTTTTAAAACGCCAGCTTTCTGATAGTGGTGAGTACTGGTACTGCACCCCTTTTTGGGATTTAAGAAAATGAATTCCCAACAGTTATGGGTTTGCTTTTGGCAATCAGCATTGCCATTCCCAATGGTTTCAGACTACTGTGTGGGTAGTCCAATGGTGGTTTTAGGCAGTGTCCTTCTGTGCCCATAACATTGGCAAAAATGGGTGGCAGCCTATTCTTCATGCATTTCCCTGTGCATTTTCTGGGAAGCTCTGGCCATCATGATGTTTTCCATGTCAGTACTGCACAGTTTTGAGGTAGGGCTCGGATGCATGGGTAAATACATCCCACAAGCCCCCCTCTTGCGATGGCCATTCGGTTTCACTGATGGGACTCGCAAGACCTGGGATGTTTCTTCATCTTCTTCCAATAGATGGCACAGTTCAGCATCTTTTCTCCATCCGGTCGGATCGATCGGTTCTCCTCGCCGGTCCTGATGGGAATATTGGGCGGTACCCCGGGCCCGTTGCGTCTCTGCTCCCGGTCTCCGGATCGTCCTCCTTGGTCATTCTCCATGGTTTCATCTCTCCTAGGACGACAAAGGAAGAGCGGCAATACCTATTCATAGACATTTTTCCACCACTGTTGAGATAGTGGGGCAGCATATGCATTTCATCATAACGAAACATTACATTCTTATTTTGAAAAAAAAAACAGTATAACTAAGATACAGTTTCATGCAAATCACAATATTTTAGAGACTAGATGTGGTATGTTTTATGGTTGGAACTGAATTAGTCTGAGACAGTACCCGCTAGGATTCCAGAGGATTCCTCCAGTTGTTGCAGAGTGTGCCTGGGATGGCAACATTTCAACTGGTTTATGTGGACCCACTTGTCTTCCCCCGCTGCCAAAGGACCTTTGGGGATGTGGATTTTGTAGGCCACAGGGGAGATCTTGTCGATGATCTCAAAGGGTCCCTTCCATGTAGGCAAAAATTTCCGCTGTTTTGCCTGGTTTCTTTGGAAGTTGTATAGATAGACCCGGTCCCCCACCTGATATTCCTTCCTGGAAGTTTTCAGGTCATAATGGGTCTTCATGCTATCAGCCGATCTTTCTAGATTCCGCTGAGCATAAGCAAAAGCATGTTGGAGGTGTTTCCTTAAATTCTCCACATACTCATGAGTTGTGGAGGCATTTATCAGTGTCTGCTTTTGGGTCCTGTAGAGCAAATGCTGGGGAAGCACCATCTTGCGCCCAGTCATCAACTCAAATGGTGACATTTTGGTTGCAGATGAAGGGGTAGATCTGATGGCCATTAGGACCAGAGGTAATCGGATATCCCAACTTGGCCCAGAATCTGCCACAAACTTCTTTAATATGCTCACAATGGTTCGGTTATATCTCTCTACTGCCCCAGAAGAAGCTGGCCGGTAAGCAATATGCAACTTCCTTTTGACCCCCAGTATCTCCCACATCTTTGTCATTACTTCACTGGTGAAGTGGCTACCTCTGTCTGACTCAATCCTTTGAGATAGACCAAAACGGGTAAAGATGTGGTTAATCATCAAGGCAGCTGCCGTTTCTGCCTTCCACCCACTTGGTAAACAAGCATGTCACAGTCAACATGTACTTATTCCCCCTAGCAGAGCGAATCACGGGGCCTACAAAGTCGATTTGTAAATCTGACCATGGCAGTGTCATCCCCCGCTTTTGGAGAGGCGCGCGGTGCGTGAGGGATGATGGCTGAAATTCTGCACACACAAGACACCCCTTCAAGTATTGGTCGAGGTCCTGCCCCATGTGTGGCCAGTATGCAACCTCTCTTAAGATTTACAATGTTGTGTGAAACCCCCTATGACCGGCGGTGGCCGCATCATGGGCGTGACTTAACATCAGGCTTCGGAATGAGGTAGGAACCACCCACTGATCGTGGCCAGCTTTGGATTTCCTTACCAGCAAACCGTCTTGGATTCGGAACAATTTTGGACATTTCATCAACACTCTTAGGTCCTCTTTCCCAATGTAATCGGTATCCGTCAGGGGAAAGTTCTCAGGGTCCTCAAGGTGCTGGTAAAATTTACCAATAATTGGATCCCCCTTCTGAGCGGTAATCAAATCAGCATCAGGGGTCTCCTTACTCCATTGTGCAATTGAAAGGTCGTTGTGAGCATTTGTCTAGTGATAGCAGTGACCTGGATTTCCCCCAACAGGGACTCAATCTCAATTAGATCCCCTTGGATGGCCCCGGTTTTGGCCAGCTGATCAGCTAAGTCATTTCCAGTTTTGTCTGGTCCCTCTACTTTGGAATGACCCTTGATCTTTTTCCAATAGATGGTCATCTCATTCGAGGTGACCAGATCATCAATGTTTTGGATCAACTTTCCATGTTTCAAGGGTTTGTTGTTAGCACATAACATGCCTCTGGTTTTCCAATTAACCAGGTGCTCCACGAACCCGTTCCGTACATAATCCGAATCTGTGATTATGACCAGTTCGTGGAGTTGATGCTGGACAGCAGTGAGGATGGCCTGATGCACAGCCATCAATTCTGCCACCTGACTACTTCGGGGACCAATTTTGTATCCAGCGGAGGGTTCTGGGAACTCCTTCACCCATGCATTCCCTACGCCAGCCACCAGTTCTTTCTCCCCGTTGTTGTCAACATGGTAAGAGCATCCATCCACATAGACAGTGGGCATTCCCTCACACTTGTCCTCTTCAAAGACTTTGTGTGGGGAATTAAGGTATGCCTCCGTGTTGTCCTTGATTTTTAGACTTTCGTCCTCGAGACAGTTTTCTCTGGCACAATCATGCAAGTCAGCCAGACCTTGCGCGAGGGGACTCTTCTTGTTTTGGCCATATCGGACCTCCACAGGAAAGCCTTGCATTGACATAATCCAGGAAGTAATTCGGGAATTACTCACATTTCCGGTCCGGATTCTATCACTTTGGAGATATTGCAGAGGCTGGTTTGGAGTCTCCACTATGATGTGTTCCCCCTGGATAAACGGGCGGTAATTCTTCAATGCCCACATCGTTGCCAGGAGTGCCTTCTCACAATCGTTGAATTTTTCCTCCACAGAGGATAAAGTTTTGCTCGCATAGGAGATTACTTTATTGACCATGTCATGCTTTTGGTATAATACTGCCGTCAAGCACGTATTAGAGAACCCCGTCTCCAGGAAGAACTCCTTGTTTCTGACAGGGTAAGCTAGGCAAGGCGCTTGTGAGAGGCTTCTTTTGAGTTGTCTTACTGCCTCGGATTGTTCTGGACCCCATTCCCACTTGACCCCCCCCTTCAGGAGATGAATCAGGGGTCTGGTAATCTCTGCGTAGCCCTCAATGAACTTTCTGCTGTAATTAGTCAGTCCAAGGAGGCTCTTTAGTTCTCGCAGAGTTGTGGGGTCTTTCAGTTTCTGAAGTGCTTCCACTTTCTTTTCCTGGGGACAGAGACCCTGAGGAGTAATCTCATGCCCCAAGAAATTAACACGGGTTCTACACCACTGTGCTTTCTGAAAGGAAAGTTTTGCTCCGGCGGCCCTCAACTGCGTCAGAACATAACGGATCTCCGCTATGTGTTCCTCCACAGATGAACTTTTGATGAGGACATCATCTACATAAGCCAGGTTACCCCTCGCACCCAGGTCGGGCATGGCCTTATGTAGGAAAATGTTGAATTCATTGCCGGAGTTGAGGTATCCGAAGGGAGTCCGGGTCCATGTATATTGCTGGCCCCCAAAGGTAAAAACCAGCTTGTATTGGTCCTCCCTACTGACAGGCACGGTCCAGTATCCATTGGTCAGGTCTATTGCTGTGAATACCTGTGACCCCTGGATCTGGGCCAGCCCTTGGTCAATGTATGGCAGAGGCCATCGGGAAGTATGGACCCGTTTGTTGAGCTCCCTAAGGTCAGCACAGAGTCTCCACTGGCCGTTTGGCTTCAATATTCCCAGCACCGGATTATTGAAGGTGCTGTGGACTGGACGGATTATTCCCCGGGACTCAAGGTTCTTAATTATTTCAGTAAGGGACTCCATTGATGCGAGAGGCAAACGATACTGCTTCACAAATACAGGAGTCATGCCAGGGTCCGTGGGGATTGTTGTTGTGTGGATGTCAGTGCGACCACAGTCATATGAGTCTACCGCAAAGAGATCTTGGAAATCCAAGAAAACTTGTTTCAACTTTTGCTTCTGTTCCAGAGTCACACAGGCATCAGCTAGGTTGACTCTCTCTTCCACCATCTGCCTGAAGCCTGGAAAGACTTCTGGTTTGGCTATCTCAGCGGCCTCCTCCAGCTGGGTGGAGAAGTCCCTGGTCAGAGTGCTGATTTGGACTGGAGGCTTCAGGTGGGAAAGGCAGCCCTCATGGACCTGGAAAATCACCTCATCCCTCCTGAAGTCACAAGTCACATCTTCCTTACCATAGGGGCAGGAAGTGTACACCAGGAAGTTCCCCCCATGCCGGGTAAAAATCCTGTCTGGTGTTGTATTGTCATCACTGTCACTGTCAAAACAGTCCTTGGGGATTGGTCCTAACAGTTCATTTACTAAGTCGATGGAAAAATGTCGGTCATCAACCGCCATTCCAATAATGGTGCCTGCGGCTAGAGTAATACTCTTTAAGTCGCTGTTATCCACCTCTATTAGAATGGTGTCATGTTCTATGTTGACTAATGGAGTTGGGTTTACCCCCAACCCTTGCTGTTGGAGAGAAGCGTTTAGATGTATGTAAGCATCAGGGTTTTTCAAATGTTGTCCTCTTTTAACTTTCACTTCCAGGGAGAATTGTCGGGTCCTTTCTGGGATGGTGACCTCCTCTTTAATCTGGATTTCAACTGCATAAGGTAGCAATTGAGCTGACCTAAATGCTTTTTCTGGATCATCAAAGCCCATGGGATTATCCGCTAATCGGGACCAAGCTTTGAAGTTTATTAGGTCCAAACTAATGGCAAAGCGATTGAGAATGTCACTGCCTAAGTAAAAGGCGGCAGGGACGTCTCGCACGACCCAACAATTGTGGACTATGCTCTTGTTGCCAATGGAGATTTTGAGCATACACCTGCTTGGCAGGAGATGTTTGGAATTAGGCGCTTCCAGGTCCATTTCCCATTTGTCTATCAGTTTGAATGTGAGAATGGCTGGATCTTTTGGGAGTTGGCGGAACATGGCTTCGCTGATTAAGCTCTTACCGTTGTTCACACACACTCGAGCGAGAACAGTCCTTCCCATCATTTAATTGGACAGGGATGAACAACTGCTCTCCAATTTGCTGAATATCAGCCAGGCTCTGAGCTGATTTCACATCTTTCTGGACTATTGGAGTGGGAGTTTCTGATTGTGGATTAGTATAGAATCTCAGAGTGTTTCCTTCCAGCGTGGAGTACCACTTTAGACTGGAAGGAAGGTTGATTTTCAGAAATAGAGAGGACCCTCCATCACCAGTCTGTTGTCCTACTGCTATTACTGTCACATCTGGAATTTGGCTATTCTGGAAGTGAAATTCTACTTGGTCAGATTTTTGTTCAACCATGTGGCAGGTGCCGTTTAAACTAACATGGTTGACACTCCGTTTTAATTTTATTGGTCGGCTAGTCTGGGTCCAGAGGACCTTGTTTACGCAATCTATTAGGGGTGACAACCTTCTCAGGAGGTCATTCCCTAGTAAACAAGGGGTGCCCTCTGGGGTCACAACTATGACCGGGTGTTTCAACTTGTGTCGCCCAATTTTAATGTCCAAGTCTGCAGTCCCCTCGACGGGAATTTCCTTCCCGTCAAAGTTCTGGAGTTGTCCAGGAAGTGAGGTGAGAGGAATTTGGTAATTCCCTCCCCTTCCTGCATTCAGTTCGTCAAAGGCCCTTCTGGAAAGAAGGGTAGCTTGAGATCCAGTGTCCACCAGTGCCAAAATTGTACCCTGCCCCTGTACTTGTACCGGGGCATAATATCTTCCCTCCTTCTCCTCAAGGGGGCACAGATAATGTACATTTTTGGACAACTGGTGGGCTAATTTTCTGGTTTTGGACATCGCTAGCGAAGAGATTTGGGCAGAATTCTGTGGAGAGCCTTGGGAATCTGAAAGAAAAATTTGGCAACTGGAGATCAGAGCCATTGTGGGTTCCCCTGGCTCCGGTTCTGGGCCGCCCCCCCCTTTTTGGAGGCAGTCACCAGGATGGGTTTGAACCAGGGGATTTTCTTGCGGTTGGTTCTGGGATGAGATGGTGGGCGGCGGTAGCTCAGTCTCCACATCTCCCCAGTCTGGATTTGCATCCCTAGGGACCCATTTTTCTTTGGGAGGAGTTCCCCCCTCTCTGAAAGAGAAGATCCTTTTCCCAGGATCCTCTGAGGATCCCTCTCCCTCAAATTGAAAGACCTGTACCTCCTCCTCAAACTGAGTCTGTTTGGGTCTTTTGTTTCTCCTACCCCCCCTCTGCTCCTTAGGAGGCAGTCTTTCAGGGGCAAGAGATTTTGTTTCCAGTTCCTGGGTTTCCAGGGGCTGTTTACAAGTGAGGAAGGAAGCTTCCTCCAAGGCTTTACACCCCCCTTCCCTTTGTGCCTCCTCCCTGGGAACCGGTGAGTTATCGGGGTGCTGCCCCCGTCATTGTTCTGGGGCACCAGGTCCAGAGTTGGGTGCGTTCTGCGCCAGCATGCCGATCTGAGGGTTCTGCTGAGCCCTCAGTATGTGACCCAGATCCCGCGCCATGTTTTGAACCTGGCGCTCTAACTGGGAAACCCGCTCAGGCTGATACGGGGCCCTGTTTTCTCCCCTGGGCTGATCCCGGGAAGGGTAGCTGTCCCTCCTCTGGTAATACCCCGGGTTGGGAAGATTTGGGTACCCCTCCACCCTTGGCCTCTCCTCTCCCGGATTCAGTGGTCTGGGCTCAGGGAATTGGGGAAAGAAGGATGGATGGTTTTGGGGCTGAAAGTCGGGTGGATATCTGGGGAAAAAGTTCTGCCCAGGGTTTGGTAAATTTCTGCCCTCCTGTGGAAAGTTTGGAGGGAAGTTCCCTGGGTTAGGTTCTTGGCTGGATCTCCCCCCTTGGGCTGGAGAAGTCCACACATAACCCAGGATGGGTCTGTTTCCCTTGTAACGTGGGCTTACATAATCAGGAGAGCGAGGGACCCCATTTGTGGGGCTGCCTCCCTGGCTCCCTGTCTGTGACTGGCCCGAGGACCTTCTGGGCCTAGCATTATTAGGTGCAGGTAGGTTTTTAGGCCCCCCCATCTCCAAATCCAAAACGGGGGTGACCTTTACCTCTGCCACCTTGGCAGCAGCAGGGGTGCTGTTGGCTTTGGGGTTTTTCTGGGCATTACTTTTGCTATCTACCGGTTTCTGCACCTCATAGATCCGGGTAGCCTGTTCAATGACCCAGTCTAAAGATCTTTTCTCGTGAAAATCCCTCACGAGCTGGGTCATTATGTATTTGGGCAAGGCATGAAAAAATGTATTGATGAATTCTCTACTGTCTGTGCGCACCCTTCTGGTGGTCTGTGCAAAAGCACGTTTCAGTTCCTGCACAAATTCTTGTGGGGCCTGATCCTCCCCACATTGTAAATTGTAGGCTGCCTTGCGAGCCTCTTGAGGATTTCTATGAATGGAAAAGTGTTTCAAGATGGCCGCCTTATAGGTGGACCATCTTAAATGATTTTGGTCCTCCAGCCCTGCAAAGAAACTGGAGTATTCCGGGGAGAAGGTCCACTTTACATATTGAATACAGCTTTGGCTGTCCTTCAAATGGAAAGTCTCCATCATTTGCTCAAACAACTCTAAGTGCTCCCAAACAGAATACTTAGCGTTCTTATGGTAAGGCGTGATGACGCTCCTGATCGCCTTAATCTGCTTTAAGGGGTCCTTAAGCAAGGCCCTTTTTGCCTTATTGGCCTTTTTGGTTCGGGTAACCCTTGTCCATTCCTCCTCTGACTCAGAGGCACTGTTCCCAGAGGTTCCTGTCTGCTCTTCCAGGTTTTCCCGGATTCTGCGAGCCTGGGAATGGCTGGCAGAATGTGGGGACCTGGTCTCCTGTGTCCTGCGCAGTTCAGAGGAGTCTTCAGATTCCTCCTTGCTGCCAGGATTTGATGGGTACCCCCTCCACTGACCTAACTGGGCAGAGGTTTTCAGGATGCCCTTAAGGGGCCTACTCTCCTGGGGTTCCCCATTAAATTGCACTGCGCTTGGGTGCCCATACCCGGATGCCCGCCCCTCCATACCTGGGTGGTACTGGCCTATGAGCCCCATACTTCTGGCTGGATAGTAATCTGCCATCCCTGTGGCCCTGTGCTCATGTGCGCCAGGGGACATGTGGGTGGCAGAGTCCAGGGACCGAGAGAGATAAAGGCCTCTGGTACTAGGGCTCCTGGGGTTATGCTCAGGAGTTTCTCTTTCCCAGCGAACCTCATCTCTATCCGCCCCTGCTCCCTGTTGCAATGCAAGAGCCTGCGCCTTCAGTTCCTCAGTTAAGGCCTTATTAGACTCTATCAGTCTCTCCTGCATCGCTACCTGTTGTTTGAGTCTATCATTGCGCTGGCAGAGAGCCTCATTCTCTCTCTGTGTTTCCTGATTGGTCCTGGAGCACTGGGCCAGTCTTTGCTGCAGGAGGGTTACCTCCTGAGTCCCATCCCTACTGGCCTGCTCCTGTCTTGCCAGAGCCTCCTCCACCCTCCTGGTGTGCTCTAGCAAGTCCTGGTGTTCTTTTTGGAGATCACCTAGTCCCTGGTGGGCCAGGTGATTTTCTTCCATTTTTCTTCTGAAGTGGCAGACTTTCTGGCCTAAGGTGTCCCTTTCCTGACCAAGAGCTTGAATTTGTGACGCCAGGTCGTCCCTTTGCCTTTGAAGGGCACCAGCTTTCCGGCGCTCTTCATCAAACTCTGCCTGGGTATCCAGGTCTTTCAGAATCAGTTTATTGCTTTCTGCCTTTTCCCTATCTAGGTGGCCTTGCAGGGTGACTACCTGCTCAGCACATACCCTGTTGAAGTCCAGTTGTTGCTCCAGCTTTTTCTGGCTTTGCAGTAGGGAGTCCAAACCTTCTTGGTGTTCCTTCTGCAAGGCCAGAAATCTGGTATCCTGTTCTGACTTTTCCTTTTGCAGCACATCCATATCCTCCTTTATTTTAGTGATGTACTGTCTGGTCTCATTTTCTGACTCCTGGCTTCTGTGCAGCCTTTGCTCAGAAGAGTCCAGATCAGATTGGGCCTTCTCTAACGCCATCTGTTGCCTTTTTGCCAGATCATGGCCTTCAGCACATTTATTCTGTATGGCTCCCATATATAAATATAAATATGCCGCTATCCTAACAATCTTGTCGTGTTCATCTTTGGCCTTAGGAGCCATATATAGTTCACTCAGGGCCACATGTAATGGACCCTGATCTCTCCATAAGTCTGACCCTGTTTCAGTGGCCTGTCGCGTGATGGCCTGCAACCAGGCATCCTGGCCCTGCTCAGCCCATTCACCTCTCACAAATAGTTTATGTAAGAAGTGCTCTCTGGCTATTTTCATATCTACCAAGGTCGTCATTCTAGAGATTGGTCTCTGTCCTGACTTACAGAAGTTTGTATTTTATTTTTGCAAAACAGACCTTTTCCTAAGAGCGTTCCTTAGAGGAGTGCTTTACAGCGTAACACAGCGTGGTGATCCGACCGGATATGTGTATCTGGTCAGCTGGCACGCTGTATTAATCTGCACAAATGGTAGATCTAACCCAATCGTCCGGCACAAGCCCCCAATTTGTAAGAGGATTCAATTCAACACTACAGCTAAGTCAATGCCTAGTCTGGGATACTGAATGGAAACCCTTATTGATATATCTTTATGTCCAGTTCATGCGTTCTGGATGACTACCCTTATATAACACCCCTCTCTTGGAATCCTCCTGACCCCACTGAGCCAAGAAGTAGTTCTGTTTTGCAAGTTAAAGGTTTATTTGATAACTTAAACAATATATATTATATCACGCTTTATAATAAATTAATAATTGGATATCACACTTAATCTGGTATGATAAAGATTAACAACGGAGAATCTGGCACTAGCACACTTCTTTATAATCACTAAGGAGTTGACATGAAATGGATAAGGTAGCACACTGGTAAATAGGGACAGAAGAATACTGTGATAGAGAATGCTTTATAGAGTTCAAATGGATGCAATGTTGAATGAAAGGCAATACAGAAAATACTCAATATGATTTCAGCAAAAGACAATGTAATCACTTTCTTGGACAATTCACCCCCCCCCCTTTTATGCAATGCAAGGAAATGGAAGGAAGGCACACAGTTCTCAGAAATGCAATCAAATGGGATTCAGTTCACCCCAGCAACTTAGACTACAGACGTTGAAAACACAGGCCCAAATGCTTTTAAATGTGCTGGCAATGTAGAAAAAAATATGCTAAAATGCTTTTAATTCCCTCTAGGAGGTTCAGGGTGAGTGAAATCAAGTTAATATTAGTCCAGGCTCACTTTAGCAATGATGCAGGGATGGTTTTTATGAGGCAAACGAATTTCTTTCAGAGGAAAGCAAAAGCAGCTATCTTTTTGCAAGTGGAGAAATTTGCAAATCGCGGTAAAATTCGCGAATGCGTCTGGTGCGATTACAGAGGAACTACAAGGGCTAGCAATATCGTTTTGGGGTCCTAGGAAAGCCTAGGATCTCAGCTTCCAGATGAAAGTTACTGCAAGTCTCTAGCACAAACGGTCACGGAGATATGAGCGATTAAATAAAGGTCGTTTTTCAGATTTGAAATTTTAAAGTTCAAAAAGACAAGTGCAGCTTGCAACTAGAAAATGACAGGTGACAGCTTTGCAAATGACAGGTGACAGTTAGGAGACAGTTCTACTTAGATTAAACTAGATTGAATTATATTATTTTAACTAGGAGATTGGTTCTGCACAGTTTTCTAGGTACTCACACTATATTCTTGAGTGAAATGGGCCTCGCCATGGATCTGGTCAGGTTTTAGACGGGACTCTGGTCTCTGCACTTCACAGTGATCTGGGTCTGCTCTCTCTCTGGATTCTGAAGATTGAGGGATTTAAAGTCTGGATCTTTCTGCACAGCTTTCTCTGGAGATTGATGGAGGTAAAGTATGGATTTTCCCGGCAGAGCTTCCAGCTGCAAATGGTTTTGAAAGTCCCTATCTGTCCTGTCTCTCTGCTTTTATGTGTTTTGAAAATGGGTGTGTGTGAGCAGCATCACTAGCCAGCCCCTCTCCACTTATCATTGGCCAAGCTTTCATTTCTCCCCTGATTGGGGGAGCTAAGTTGTGTCAGAGTGATGTCATTTTACAGCCTGCAGAGAGTCCACTCCTCCTGTCAACTTGCACACAAATCTAGATTTGAACCAAATACATATTTGCAGAGGTACATATTGTTTTAAAATCATATGCACCCCTCACATATCACAGGAGGTATCTCCTGTTCAAACTCTGCTCTTCCTGGGAGCTTGCATTCAAAAATGGCACATATTTCACTTTTTAACTGGTTTCGCAATTTCGGACATTAACCCAAATTTACACACATGTGCGCAAGGAGTATGGACATTAGTTGTTGAAGTGTCAGATTTTTCACATGCACACATTTTGAGTAATATCCTCTTTTCCGCTAAAACCCCCCTGAACATGCCACCGGTTCTAAAAACCTCTTAAAATGTGGGCAGAAAAATCACAAGAATTATGGTGTCATTTATACAATTTTCACATGTCCGCTCTATGAGTTATTCATCTTTTTAGAGTTATGTTCTGGCCCCAAAGGGTGTGGTTTTCCTCCAGCACAAGGTTGAATTTCTGGTTTTTCCAGTTCTGCCAAGCCAGCTTGCTCTCACAGGCAGTGCCCCTCCCCTGTGCTTCCAGGAGAAATCTCCATTTACGACTCCCGCCATAAAACATTTGCCTGAGTCAAGACAGGGCTTTGTTCAATTTCCTGCAGAGCCCAGGTAATTCAATCAGGGAAGTGTCATATCCCTTTTGGTGTGAGCAGCAAAAGGGCAGCTAGGCCTGGGAACACAGCTGTGACTCAAGTTTCACTCCTGATGGGGGTAGTTGCCAGGCAAATTGGAATCTCTTTAAGCCAGTTTTTAGCTACATGTCATTTCTGTTCCCCAGTTTCTGCATTCAAATAAAACTAAACATTTTCACATATGCAGCTAGGAGGCTGATTCTAAGTTTAAAACTATGACATTTAAACAATTGCAACCTATGTGACACTCAAAAGTAGGTCACTCAGTCAATTTGAACATTTAGATGTGTAGTGTCTTTCAGTCCAAATTTACTTAAACTGCTGAAATCCACAGCTCAGCCAGTCTTGTTATACACCTTCAAGTCACTTCAGAATATAACTTTACATTGGATCCACCTCTCAGCAAGTCTTTCTTTGGCCTGTTTTGGGTTCATTTATTCAGTTTTCTACAAAAAAGTAAAATCTGGTGGTTTTAAAACGCCGGCTTTCCGATAGTGATGAGTACTGGTACTGCACCCCTTTTTGGGATTTAAGAAAATGAATTCCCAACAGTTATGGGTTTGCTTTTGGCAATCAGCATTGCCATTCCCAATGGTTTCAGACTACTGTGTGGGTAGTCCAATGGTGGTTTTAGGCAGTGTGCTTCTGTGCCCATAACATCGGCAAAAATGGGTGGCAGCCTATTCTTCATGCATTTCCCTGTGCATTTTCTGGGAAGCTCTGGCCATCATGATGTTTCCCATGTCAGTACTGCACAGTTTTGAGGTAGGGCTCGGATACATGGGTAAATACATCCCACAGTAGGCCATAAAATAAAACATTTCAACACTTTTGCCAATTTATTACACCAACCTTGCTTCTACCACACTACCTTGCTGACTCCATCTTCTGCTTATTTTAATCCTTCCCGCAATCATGCTATTCTACATCACTAAAATACATCAACTAAATACCAAGCCTATAATAATGCCCTATCTATGACACCTGCAACCGCAACATTAATACATGTGTTGCTCTTTCTGTGTTGCTATATGTGAGTATCTAATATGTTTCAGACCTAACTAAGACAATGTATGAACTGTCAGCGGCACAACCTTCACTTTACTCCCACAATGACACATTTTAATAGGCTTTCCTCAACCCGAACCTTTTTGCCTGGCTGCAGCACTGCACGTGCATCCCAACATTAAGTAAAGTTTTCATACGTGATGATCAAAAGAATATGTTTCATTCTTCAAATCTCTTCTGTGATGAGCATTAACAAACTGGTATGCAAGCAACAATTTCAGACACAATGTAGATCTTAGTACAGGCTATAGAACCAGCCATTTCACTTAAAATAACATCTCCTTTTTTGGCTATGTTAGCTGAATTCACACAGTGTCCACCAGAACATTGAAATCAAAATAAGCACAGTATTTGTAATTTCAGTTCTGGGTTTGTTTTAATTCCCACAGATATATCCCTTTATAACAGAACCTGCTCTCATGCATGGCTGTTCAAATTTCCTGCACCCAAATATGTGCTCTCACGCTCCCCAAAAACCTAATCCATTGGCAAAGAGAAATATGTATCTCATTCCCCCTCCCTTGCCTATGTGTGTTTCCCCCGAACTTTAGCATATCAGTGCTCTTTACAATCCAAATTCCATCAATAGGCACATATGATCCATATGTATGGTCTGCATTTGTATGCTTTTACCAATGGAATCCAGATTCAGGTGCATCACTTGCAGGAACTAGCATGCAACATTTTGCAATTTACAGAGTTAATGTGGGCTGCGGGCCATTGCATGGCGCACCACTGGGTTAAACTAAGTACTAACAAGTGAGAAGTGATGATGTTGGCTTCTGGGGTAACTTCAGGCAATCCCACCTCTGGCGTTCTCAGTTATGTATTATCCTTTGGTCTCATTTTCAACAGTTGTAAGCTGGGGTTTCACTTTCATCACAACCTGGCCATGATAATTCAGGTGGGAATAGCCTTCAGGTGTTAAGTCTTCTTGAAAGTCTTCATGTGATTCTGTTTCTCCACCCTCATGATATTAATGCCACAACAGTCTCTCCCTGGTATTCTCACACCTCGCATAAGGCAATGTGGAATGTCTTGTTATAGCAACTCCAGATAGTGTACAATGCTGCTGCACATCTTGGTTTAGAAGCTAGCAGTCTTATGCAACACACATCACATTTGGCTAAATTGCCTTGGTCTCCTTTCCATGAATTGATCCATTTAAAAATGTTATGCATTGTTCACCAAGCCATCCACAATTTGGGCCTTTCCTTTCTGACAACCAGATTTAAACCTTAGGTGCATGCTCAGCATTTGAGCTCATCTATGCAGCTCTTGTTTACAGTCCCATGAATCTGTTGGAGCATAAACAGGGAGAGGTTTCTTTGTCCCTGCATCTGATCTTTGGAATTAACTCATCAACCATGCACCTCCATGGATGACCATCTTCTATTTCAGCACTTCTTTTATTCATTTTTTATTTGTTTGTGGTTCAATTACAAAAAAAAATTGTAAAACCTTTACAAAATATAAAATATAAAAGTAATCATGTAGATATTTCATTACAATCACATTTTTACGGAAATATCCAATTTTCATCTTATAAACTTCCACTAATACATATAAAATAATAAAAACAGGGGGAAAAAAATAAATATTTAAATTCCTTATGGTTTACAGCACTTGAATTCAACATTATCAATGCATTTAGCAAAATAAAATACCTCCTTCAGATAAAGTTCATTCAGTATAGCACAGATGAAAGATTAAATTGAGAAGGATCAGACAGCCTAAACAGTTCATACATGTCCCCTATCGAACAATGTCAGTTCCTTTTCAATATGCTTGCAAAAACTTACCAACTCATAAATTAAGGGTTTTTGCAATCCTTGCATCATTCTAGACCATAGGAATTGAAGACAATCTTCATATTCAATATTGACAAATTTCAACAATCGATTTGTCCTCATGTTCTTAAAATGGGGACAATAAAGTATGAGATGCTTCAGTGTTTCATATGGTTCATTACATTCAGCAAAGCGGCATCCCAAACAGTTTTTTATTTCATTCCCTTAATGCTGAGTTCTTTCTCTTGTTGTGTCTATACCGTATATACCGTATGTATGCTTTTCTAGTATGTTCACATGGGAATAGCATGATATGATCGTATCGTGGGGTACGCTGTTTAACAAATACACCATATTCTTTATACAGTTTATATGTCATCATTTGGTCAATCGTTGAGCACCAATCCATTTCGAAGAGCTTTTTTTTAAGCAAAACAAGCAAAACAAGGACGATGGTGCACATCATCTACAATGATGTTCACATCGTTCAGTATTTGTTGCATTTTCGACTGATATTTGTAAACGAAATTAGAGCATTTGCACTCAGCATATTATTCATATCAGCATATAACAAGTTTTTAGGTGGGAAGTGAACCTTTACATAAGTAGACAACTGCCTCCATTTGCATCATGTAGATAACGACACCAGCCCCAGTTCATGGCGTATAATTGCATTTGTGGCAGCCATTGGTAGAAACATAGCAGATTTCAATAGTGATCCCTGTAAACAATCAAGTGCAATACTCATGTCACATAAGCATGTATCCAGTGTGAATAATATTACACTTTCGATTTTTAAAGTCATACATTCAATTAATGGTGTTAACAAGAATTTACAATACCAGACATAAATCCTTTTCATTTGCGACATGAGTGGTCTGGTCTTGCATTTAATTATTTCCGTCAACGTTTTAATAGAATTTTGGGCTGATAGATTATACACTAAATAGATTGCATTATTCATACAAGATATTTGCGTATTCATGATCTGCAATCTAAATCCTCCTTTTCTTTGTTTGACTCCAACTTTCATGATAGCAGTTTTCGCCGGATTATGAGTCAGATTATGGGCTTTTGCAAATTCATCGAAAAGTGATAATGTTGATTGCAACCGTGCCGCTGTGGGGTCAAAAATAATATCTGCAAAGGCTAACCATTTCAAATGGATACTCCCAACTTTAACAGAGAACAGATTCCTATTCTCCCAGTTTTGGTCTAAATCAGACACGTATAAATTAAAAAGGGTGGCCGCAAGGTTACAGCCCTGTTTCAAACCTATCGCCGTTCCAATCGGAATGGTAGTGACTCCTTCCGCTGATATTCTAATTTTATATGATGTATTAGTGTGCAATTTAATGAGCCAGTACAATAAGACAGTTGGAATTCCAAAATTCATCATTTTCATCCACAAGATATTACGAACAACATTATCAAAGGCTGAGCGCATATCAATCATAGCAATATAAACCGGATTGGCGTTCTTTTCCTTAGTTCCTGCAATAACATGTGCCATAATAACCACATTCAAAGTGGTACTTATGTGCTTCCTGAAACCTGTTTGGTATTTTGCGTATAAGCACTTTGTTTCAATAAATTTCTCAAGGTCATGTAAGGGCAGGATCGCAAACAATTTCGCCTCTGTGTCGATTAATGAAATAGGTCGATAGTTCTGGGGTAGAGATGGATCGCCCCTTTTGAATATTGGAACTATATTCACTCTTAACCATGATGGTGGAATATCCCCAGAATTGATGATAGTTTCTAATTTAGTTTTTATGATTACTGCCCAAACAGCAGGGTCCGCTTTATGTAGACATGGGGGAAGCCCATCAGACCCTGCTGCTTTAGAATACGATAACCGAAAAATTGCCCATATGATATTGCTAAGGTTCCACTTCAACCGGGGGAGAGTACTACAGCACAAAGACACCTCGGGTGCATACCAGAATTTCTGAGGTAGTTGATATTTAGCCATTATATAATTTTGCCATACCTGATTCGAGATACAATTTGGCATGGCCAGCGCAACACAATTATTGTCTGCTTTCAAGGTACGCCAAATTACTCGGGTGTCATGTGACGTAATGGCTCGCACTAATGCACAATTCTCCCTATTATACCTCAAAATGCAGGCGTTCCTTAGGTTTTGCTTATACACATTCAGTAATTGGTTTTGCATTGTCCTGAAACACTCACTTCCCAGATTGCTTTTCTTAAGTTGTCTCATTGCATTATTTTTATCTCTTTTCAACAATTTACATGAGTAATCATAGGGATTACTCATGTGTACTCATATACTCAGAGTGTTTAACTCTGCTTTGTTTTTTGTAAAACAACATCAATGCTGAGTTAACCATTTGAGAACACTGAACTTCTGATGTCATATAGAGGTTACCCCCTTCCTGTCCAAACCTCCCCATTTGTTGCGATATATACATTACAAACTGGTTGCACAGTCCTTGACTCCACCTAATAGAATGTTGAGGACAATTTATTTCCACCAATGCAAGTGCTAAATTTGTACCAAGCAATTGACATTTTAATTTCAAAAGAGTGGAAATTTGCGCATGATCGCTGATCGATATCGGACCTATTTCTAAGGGAGCCATATGCGTTAAAAGGTTGTGCGAAACACACATGAAATCTATCGAGTTCTTTGTTCCTCGTTTCCATGATACTTTAGATTTCATATCATTAGTCACCAATAAATCCATATCCCAATCAGTCAAAAGTTCCCTAAGTTTAGCTCCTCTAGTACGTGCTAAAGTTGATGAGTTAGCTATAACTCTCTCATTCACATTCCTCGGGTCATAGTTGAAATCCCCACCAACAATAATTTCACAACCCTGATACTTGCTAGTTATAGTTTCTAAGCACATATCAAGTTCATCTAGCATGCCATCAATTGTTATGTTGGCGGGATTCCAATATAGAGAGACAATGATTAGTGAGTATTTAATTGAGGGTATATTGAGAGAAATCCCTAATAAACTTTCATATTCCCAGATCTGATTTGATTGAGCTTTAAGGGAAGTATTAACTGCGATTGCTAGACCCCCAGAAGGACGGCCTTGAGAGGATCTCTTTGCAGGCAGACAAAACGTAGAATAGCCAGGTATCATAAATGGTTCTGTTTTCATGGATTCTTGCAATACGATTATCATTGGTCGATCATTAGATGTTAATTCAGAGTACCATTTCATTAAATTCCAATGGCCACAGGAATTCCAAGAAGTGATTTTTCAACGACCGCACTTGAGAATGCCAAAACATCAACAGCATCCACCTCAGATTCAAAGGTAGATAGCACCAGGCCTTCATTCTTAATTTCCTCACGGCAAAACCAGATGAATATCATTACGGCCTCAGAGCTAAGATAGCAGACAGCCCTAAAATTATTTGTTCTTGCCATGGACACCCTAATGATATCCTCTGATTTTACCATTCTAAGTTGTGGTATGTTTGAGAATAGAGAGAAAATAAATGATCAGTAAATGCGTCTGTCCTCCAAGGCAGCCTCTTTACCCTCGAATCCTATGATATACTGTCTTTTAACATCTCCTTGTTGTGGCTTAGCTACAATTGAATTAGTTAATGGATCTTTAAATGAAGATGCTTTCGGAGTGGTAGTTACTGTGGCGTGAGCTTGTTTTGTTGGCAATGCTCTAAAAGTGCTTTCTGCATCTCATGAACACCCTCATATAGCACTTTTCTCAAAGATTCAAAAAGTTAATGGTTGCCACTAGGTAGGTTTTTATTAATGATTATTTCAGGTATCGACCTACTTAACGGCGGACCATTTATTGATATACGATTGGAATCAAGAGCAATTCCCATGGGGTCAGCATTGGACATGTTATTTAATTTGGGACTCCCCTTAGATAGAATATTGGGGACCTCAGCCAAATTTGTTTTTTTGCCCATACCATTCACCACAACTAAGGTTTTATTAGTACTCTCTGCACTTTCATTGGTTGCAATTGTATCAGAGTTCGGCGCTTCAGGCATACTTCACTATATGATTTTCTTGTAGGTATGTTAAGTGAAGAACAAAGCACACAAGTGAATAGGTTCAAGAACACTATTGCTCATACACGCGAAATCCCACAATTTTTTGTGTAAACTCTGCCATTTCTTTAATGAGACAATACTCATAGAGGTTATATCGTAGAGAAAAAAATCTCTCAGACACAATTATTTTATATATTGGAACTGTGTGAGTGGTATGCAAAAAGCACAATTCCAGGGAGAAAACAGACATCAAAATGGTTTCTTGGACCACAACAGAACAAACAAGAATATGTTTTCAACACACTGCATCAAGGCATTTTTCAGGCAAAAATAAAGACAGTGTGTGTATAACAAACGCAATCTGTGTGGGGGTTTGTCAAAAATGCCTAATTCAATGTTTATGTTGAGGGCAAAACTACTTTGGGAATCAAGGTTGCCCTTATCTCTTTTGGTCGTGCAACTTCTACCTAATATCGGAAAGTAATTGTTCAAGTTGGATTTCACAACTGTGACTGCCACAGGTTCGATTGTGATTATTTCCTTTTCAATTACCTGCGTTTCATGGACACCTAGAGGCAATCTTGGTATTTTAGGTTTGGCTTCTAACTTGCGATTAGTAACCTTTGTAGATTCCACTGTCATATTAGGTATAGATCTAGTAGATTTAATTATTCCATTCTTAGGATGTACATCTGAATTCAGTGAGAGAGGGTGTATAGGAATCCCTTGACTCACTTGCTTCAATATTTTAGGGGCAGGTGTGAGTGCCTCTTGGCTCTCTTTTGACAATTGTTGCAAGTAAATATGCTCTTCATCTGAGGTTTCTAAAACAGAAGCTGGCTTAGATTCTTTTTCAAATGCGTTATTCTTGTTTAATAAAGCTTCCTTTCTTCTCTTAGCATACCTTTTAATGGCATGCAAATGCGTCCTTTTAGCACAACGAGACATGAAGGAAAAGGTTTCATCAGATGGAGGGTTTTCCTTCTCCATCCTTTGCTGATATTCAATTTCTTCCACCAAAACAGTTCGACTATCAGGAGTAACTATTGGGGGTACCATTTTCAGTAAGTGAGTTGCAATTGTAGAGTTCAGTCCCTCAACTGAGGCCTTAATCCCTTTCAAATCAGTATCACAGTTGCACTTTACAGACTCAAGTGGTAATTTAATTTGCTGCAATCTCTGTTCACCTTCATATTGACTGTACTGCGTACCTTTATCGTGGCTTACTGCATAGCCACCGGGAGTGCAGTACAATCTTGGTTCATGATGGATAGATCTCAAGGTATCAACAGCAGTAATGAACCCCTACAACTTTGTCCATTTTGGAACATATATAATGTAAAATAGCCTTAGTTTCTTTCAGTCCCAAATGCGTCAATTCATGTCCCTTGTCCAGTAGAGCCAATATTTTTGTGATCACCAGGAGAGAACCAGGGGAATGGTGGTCAATTTCACATACATTGCTCAGACCCCCTTCAGAATCTGCTTGAGGCGATTTGCTATGAGCCTCAGCCGAATCAGGGGAATATGATAATGCATGCGGAGGTAGTTCCGGGATTCCATCCGCAACTACATTGTTTTTTAACTTATTAATGTGCTTATTACTAAATATTTTAATATTAGCCCTCCTAGTCATTCGATAGACTAGTGGAGTCATCATGCTAATGGAGCGGTTCACCTGTTCATCTAATGCGGCCATATTCCGCATAGTAATCTTAAACTGATCATCACTTGGTGTACACAATACAGGTGAAACCATGCGCTCACTCAAATCCTCAGTTATAGACTGCCTTTCTTCTTCGATCATGGAGGTGTGCGGCCTAGAAGGGTGAGCAGGATGAATTTGAGCTGAGTGAGTATCATGAATAGCAGTACTTAAGCAGCTCACAGTTTCAGCCGAAACACTCCCAACTGAGGCATCCGATATCGGCAATTCAATATATGATGTGCGACCCTTACAGACAAGGGAATCAATTTTGGATGATGTGAGGACGTTCGCTAGTACCTCATTGCATCGCCCACTCTGCAGGCCGTTAGCCATGATTATATAAGCGGAGTAAAGCTATGGAGAAATGTGGAATCTCCAATTCTCCTTTTTTGATATTAACTGTTTGTAATCACACAATGATAAGTCCCAGACTACAGGACCAACTCGTTTTTTCACAACAACCTAGTGAGTTTAAACAAAAGCATAAATTAGCAATTAGTAGTACCCAGCCAACCCAGCCTCACCAGCGAACAGCAAACAGTACTTAGCTGTACTTCGCAGGTGCACAGCGCGAGTGCGCTGGACTATGTGTATTTAAAGAAGCCGGATAGGTGTCACAGGGCAGGGGGGTGGGGCCACCATACGAGGAAACACCTTAAAGTAGAAACAAAAAAAGGGATTGTAAATGAAACACTTCGTGAAATTTCCACTTATACACAAACAGCAGGGAGCACACAGTAACGGAATAATCTTCAATATGGATAGTTAGGGGAGGACACAGTCACCTCCTTCCCCCTTCGTCAAAGGCCATGCAAGCTGGGAGTCACAGAAAAATATGCCCTCCGGTGCGAAGTTGAAATGAAAGCACCAAAACTGCTCCCAGCACCGTAAAAGTAAGAGCGAAGCTGGAAATCTCAGCGTTCCGCCCAGGGTCCGGTAGCAGTCAATGGGCCTCATTACGACCCAGGCGGTAAGGGGTTAACGGCGCCGTAAAAGGTGTCAGCGCCGTTAAACCCTTACCGCCTAATTACGAGGTCCCTTTGCGGGTCCCGACCTTACCAGCCGTTAAGCAAGGAACCTGCAAAGGGACTTTCGAGGTAATTTCGGTACCGCAATTTGCGGTACCATAATTACGCCTTCCCCATTCCCATTGAGCACTTTGGGGGCAAAAATGGGAATGGGGAAGGGTCAATGGTGAATGGGGAATTACCGCCCCGCCAACCTTGGAATGGGGCAGTAATTCCGCCATTCACCATGGCTCCATAAACCCTATTACAAAGATAAAATCACTCTCCAGATTATTCTCAAAATTGAAATATTACTGGCTGAGATTCTGGATACAGTTTCAACTAGCTAAGGTGCTTGTCAGTCGTCAGTGAATCTGTCCACCATCCAAACTAACACTTTCTGACCCTACAACTATTCTAACAACTAAAGATAGGAGGATGTGTACCTTTTAGTGTTTACGTTCTGATGAAGTTTAGTTCAATAAACTATCCTCAAGTAGCCTCTGGTGACTGTGTTTATCAAATCGTATAGTTCCTTCAGTATGTTACTGGACGTTTGGTCTATCTCTCTTTGGTAACAAATTCCTGTTCCTCTCTTCTTCTCTTTTAGAGCACATTTGCAAATCGTCCTTCTCTTTTCCCAAGGTAGATTTATCCAATACTTAGAATGTATCCTTCTGCCTTTCTTTTCATTGTGGTACAGTTTATATATTTGTTGGTCTCTCTCTGAGAGTGGTCTTTAAATGTGTATGCTCTGTTTCAACATTATTTACAAGCTTTCCTTTTCTAGTATGTCTTTGCTGTCAACTTTGAATTTCCTCATCTTGACTGATACCAATATGAACATTCCAACAGTGATTCTAATTCACTCTCTTATATTGCAATAAGTACATTTCTCCTTCTTGACTGGGACGAGTATGAGCATTTCACTTATGATTCTTATTCAATTTTCATGGGTCACAATGTTATGTTGACTGGCACGAATGAGTATGAGCATCCCAATAATGATTCTCACTCTCCCTCCCATTTTCCCTGTTAGCTGTAGTTACGAGGGATAACGTCACAGTGTTTGTGCTCTGTTTGGGTTCTTCTCTCTGTGTCATCAGGCTGTGGGGTGCATTTAAAGGCCCCAACTAGAGGTCCCTTTCACATGAATGGAAGGCATTTAAAATACTGAAACCGAACGGCCTGGACTTTGTTGTTGTTTTTCAAGTAAAATTAAAGAGCCGTTTGGAAAGGGGCCTACCTGTCATTACCAATTGATAAGAGGCATTTTAATTTACAAAGGAAGAGTGAAAAAAAAGATCACTGCTCACAGAAAAATGGCAGGAAAACAAAACATGATGTGTGGGTTAAGCAAAAGCAATGTATATTATGTTTCACCTACACAGCTCCAGTGACATTTGAAGAGCCACTTTGTCTTAATGGAAAATGTCAGCCCAAGGCAGTCCCTTTTTGCTGGCTGTGGACAAAACTTCACATGGAAATGTCCACTCTGTCTAGATATCACATCTCCAGTCAGATGACCAACCATAATAAAATGTCCTGCTAAAGTTGTCAAAATTCAGAGTTCTCCAGACATGCTGGCTGTGAAAGCAATGACTTCAAGAAAAGTTACCTCTTGGCTGGAGCATGACTAATATGTGTGAAAATGGGGGCACCCACTTCAAAAAGCAAGCTTCCTACACAAATGAAATTGATAAATTCATCCATGTGTCACTCATGGAACGTTAATGGCTATATGAGATGTGTTTCTGGCTGACCTGAACATGTTCCAAATGTGAGAGTTGTTGAGGTTGTGCGACATGAAATTAGGAATATGTTTAATAACTTACATATTCATAACTGTTGTGCTTTTTATGGAAATGGCAGAAAGATGCCACATGGCCGTGCTACATGTTACAGATTTGTTGGTTGGCTTATCTAATTGCCCATGATAAGCTGAAACTGAAACTATGTTTAGTATGCAGTTGCAAGTAAAATTAAGAAGTTGTGATACATTACACATTTTTGCCAAAAGTTGAAAAGAGATGACAAATGGGAATTGCCATATTTTCCTCCATACCCCTAAACCAATCCTGACTTGGAGGCTGAGTTTGGGAGGAGAGAGAAGGGTAACTATCCAATCCTAGTGCAGGGATTATTGTAGGGTACTTCCCCAAGATTGTAATATTGGTGTTGACACTTGCTGCTATATAAGGGGTACTGCACTAGGACAGGGGACACACAGAGGAACAGACAGAAAAAGGAGTGGAAAATACAGGACACAGAGAAGAGACAGACCATCAGGAATGCTGCTGACAGCTGTAAGGAGACACCAGAGGAGATTGCTGATAGTGCATCTGGATGGAGTTGTCTATCTCTGGGAAGGCCTCAAAGCTGACTGGGGTCTTTGGTGGAGAGCGGGAGGCCATCTTTGAGAGTGGAATGACCAGACCCCTGCCCTATCTTTCCAGAGTGTCCTGAGACGCAGCTGGATTTCCTGAACCTTAAACAGAGGCTTGCTATGCAAGTAGAACTGAGGCCCCGGGTAACCAAAAGGTGGGGGAATCTGCTTGCCTTGAATCCTTTCCCTTTATAGTGGGTAGGGGGGGCAAAACTGTGGAGATCCTTAGCCTATTTAACCAGTAATATTAATTTAATTAATTCCCCATTTGGCAGAACACTACGGCGGGGTGAATTATGTTAACATTCGAAATGAACAAAGCTCTCTTCCCACTGTGTGCAGAAAACTATAGCCTAAACATTAATTGGGTAATCCTTGTTGTCCATCTGACCCCGCATTCTTTAAGGAAGAGGGGTGTCTTTGTTCTTAAATCAGTACAACCTTTTAATCTAGCTTCCCCAACACAGGCCTTTCAGTAAGGGGGGTCTGAAATCCAAAATTCCCAAAGCATTCTAATTTTTCTGTCCGACTTCACAACATAGACCAAAGCAAGCAGGGGTCTGAAAAACAAACCGATAAAGCAACCTGTGTATTTTAAACCAAAAGTGTGATCAAAATTACCATTACCAATCTGGAAATCCTACTGCTAGCCTTTTAAGCCTGAAGGAAAATCAAAATCGCACAACATTACATATGTGCCTTCTTTATTGATCAGTGTAATTATTTTGTGAAGTGAAATTTACAGAAAGTGAAGAATTGTGGTGGTGTTCTTTTTACTCACATTTGTGATTTGTTGAAGCCGAGAGAAGTTGACTGTGTTGTGCCATGGATAAAGTGGTGCTTTGACCTTTTTTTGTCTAATTTCTATTACTTTTAATTTAATTAAATACCAATTTCTTGCCTGTACACCGGCCTGTCTCTTGGCTCATTGTTAGCTCTGGGGAGAGGGATTCGAGGCGCATGATATGTGTTTGAAATAGGGATAAATAAAAAAATCTGTTAAACAGTTTGTTGCATAACCACGTGAGTGGGGAGGGAAGGAACTCCCCGTGTTGAGGGTGGATACTCAATAAACTGTTACAAATTGGTGGCTCGGGCTGGCATTTAGCTTCCTATACCTGACCCATCACAAGTACATTATGACAGTCTATTCATTTTGATGCAATTGCATTAAGGTGGAGGGAAAGTCATCTTTGTTTTGTTAAAGTGCCACTAGGACTTGACTACTGAGTTCCACGGAGGTTTATAGGTAAAGAATTAAGAGTGTGTAAGAATTTATTTGAGTGAGGAAATCAAGCAGGAACAGTGTGATTTTGACCCTGCATAAATAAAGTTTTATTAAAGTGCAAAAAGCCAATGGTGAAAATGACTACTATACAAATTGGGGAAGCCAGGGAGCATCTAAATTATTTCTCAAAGGAGAATGGGTTGAGGACAATCCAGGAAACTGGCAAACCAGAATTGTGAGGGTGGTTACCTCAGTAAGCAATCATATATGGCTTGAAGCCAGAATATTGCACAAAGCACTTGAAGCATTTTATATGACCACAACTGCTCATAATTATCAGATACAAATGGCTCAGCTAACTGATTAGTTATTTGCTTTTAGTAGAAGACTGTTGGCAAAATATTGAGTCTAGTAGGATGAATCAGGCTGGAGACCTGTAACAGACCCAGGATCATGTTCAACAACTCAAATATGAGCTGAACATTCTTCACCAAGAGAGTGCACAGATTGAAACACAGTTCAGAGCACTGACAAATGATCATAAAAATGTTGAGAAAATCTGAGCACACTGCAACACAAGCTAAATGACCAGACTGCTCATGATAGAGTCATTTTGGATGACATTATGGCCTTTCAATTGCAAATAAAGCAGTTGAAAAATTAAAACAGTCAGTTAATGATCAAAGGGGTTTATTCCCAAAATGACTTTGATGTGATACATCAGCAGGTAAGTACTCTGAAACAACAGAGGACACAGCTTGCTCAGGAAAAAGGAGCATACAACTGTCCTATTACAGAGGATAAATCCATTTGAAATGGAGGTAGACAAGGGACAGCCAGGTTCTCAGGAACTGACCAGAATTAGAGAAGAAAGGAATGAGCGTTTGAGGCAATTAGAAGCTGAACTATTAAAGGCAGCAAAATGTAGGGATGAACAAGAGAAAGAGTTTAGTCTCCTGAAGGAAAATCCCCTTGAATATGTGCACAGTTTACAAGGCTCACAGAGGGAGAATAAATCACTTCAGAAGGAGGTGCAGCAAGGAAAGGATCTGCTGGTACTCAGAGCAGGATGCATGAGATTAATTGGACCTTAGTGTCAGAATTAAAAAGCCAGCTCCCTCACTACCAAGAGCAAATGAATAAAGAGAGGCACAAATGTATGAGCCTCACCAAGGAAATTGAAAATTATAAACAGGACCTCAGGCACCTTGACCAATCAGGATATAGGACAAGGCCAACTGATCAAGGTGCGGCCCTTCACAACAGCGGCCTCATGCCAGTCATTTACAACCTCTTGTGTACAAATGGGAACCAACCTCATGCATGGCATCAATCAACCCTAGCAGGTTGACATGAGGCAGTTAGACTTATCCAGGTCTAGCTCAGCTGATCAAGAAGGACAGGCCTGTCTGCTAATGGTGAGTATCCATCTCTACCACACCGAAGAGAAAGTGGCTGGACCAGTGTGTCCAGGGAAGTAAGGAATAATATGGTAAGTACTTCAGACCATGAAAACTCTTATGAGAAGAAAGTCAGGTAGTTAGATTGACTGAAGATGCGATTACAAAGAGACCACCTTGCCTGCTCCGCTGAAGGAGAAAAGCCAAACCTGGTCCAGGTGAGAGGAGTCCAGACCCTATGGTTCTGGGAGATATTCCCAGTATCACAGAGATAGGGAGCACCTAGAAGACAGGGAAGGGAGTACCGGTAGCAGTTCTGAGTCAGAATGTGAATGGTCTCATGTGCATAGGAATAAAAAGACAATGACTCAGGGCAAGGGTTTTGAGAAAGACCCGATAAGACAAAATAAAGCCTTAAAAAGCTTCCTGACCTCATACCACAAGAAAGTCAAGTATTCGGTATGGGAGCACCTGGACATTTATGAGCAGATGATGGCATCATTCCAGATCAGGAATTATGTGAATTGTATAGCATTTGCTAAATTGACTCTCTCACATGAGTACTCCAGTTTCTTTGCAGGACTGGAGGACCAGGATCTTCATAAATGGTCCACTTATAAGGGGGTCATACTGAAACATTTTTCCACCCATAGGAACACACAAGAGGCCTGTAAGGCTGCATATAACTTGCAGTGTGGGGAAGATCAGGCACCTATGGAGTTTGTGCAGGAGTTAAACCGGGCATTTGCTCAGACTTCCAGGCAGGTGACCCCTATGTTAGGGAGTTCATAACTACATATGTCCATGCTCTCCCCAAATACATAATGACTCAGTTGGCGTGTGACTTTCATGAGCATAGGACCCTGGATTGGGTGATTCAACAGGCCTATAACACCAAGGGTATACATGTGGACCTAACAACCTACCAAGGTCAGTCTTCCATTCCTACTGTGGATCAAGAATCATGTTAACACTCTATCACGGTTTATGGAGAAAACATTCTACTAGGCATATTTGATAGCCGGTCAAGTGGCACAGCGAGTAGAGTGCTCGCTTTGACATCCGTGCAGAGCCTGCTAACGCAGGTTCGAATCCCGGCGGGGCCAAACTCAGCCTTTCATCCTTCCGAGGTCGATAAATGAGCACCACACACCGTGGGTAATAATAAGCAGTGCTCAGATACCTGAGGGTTCGTAGCGCTATATAAATGCCAAATTATTATTATTATTATAAGCTTATGTTTTTTGGATGTATCATACACACAGAACAAGAGAGACAACAAAGCAGGCTGTCCCTACCAGAAGAACACCCTGTTCCTGTATCTGTGAGCTTGCCCTAGAGGACGGATGTAGCACCGCCTATCTAAAAGAGATAGATGGAAGAAACTTTCCCTATTTTAAATTTGCACAATTTAAAAACCAATTCAAATTTACTGTAAATAAATTGTTTGGGACATTCTACATTAGATAACGTCCATTGCTGGGGTAAACTAGTGCTCACTGTTTACTGTACTATATATTTTATTAGCCAGTGTAGCGCTTTCCACTAAGTATACCCATAAACTGGAAATGGTATGTAAAAACCCACAAATGTACGGCTCCTACTAGGTGCCTAAAAAGTGTACAGACCAAAATCTGTTTTTACAAAGATCGATCAAACAATCAGGTCTTGTTCAGCTTGTAATGTCTATGTCAGGTTACTCAGCACATAGATCATTGGTGGCATGAGACCAGCTCATGCTGTAAAAGGTCGACCGGTTTCGTAACCATAGAAATTTAGGTCATCTTCATCAGGACGCAGTAGTGGTTCCAAAACAATGGGGTCTTGGCTCCCTGAATGGGCTGCTGCGTAAACCGACTGCAGTGCTGCTTTGTCCACTGTCAATGGTGCCCGTATGTTGTCTGTGGGCATTCACAATCTTTTGGTCCCACAGAGGAGTAGTGCTACACGCACGTCCGTATCTAGTATTAGGTCTCTCGTAATATAAAGGAGTAGAATCCCGCTTGCATCAGGATAGACTCAGCTCTGCAATGCGGTTCTGTTATTTGAGTGAAGCCCTTCCGTGGTTAGTGCTGCGGTGTAGTAAACAAACGCTGTGTTCGTCAATCACTACGGGTACAATGTTTCTGATTGAACAGGCCACCAGGATTTATGAGGAGAAAAGCCGGCTGAGAGTAAACATACCACCAGAACTCTAAAACAAACTCTCCTGCTAATAAGCAAAATAAGCATCTAACACCCCTGCTGCTGCAAAGGTGGCAGAGGTAAAAATTACCCCTCCGTCCACAAGAGGGCCTAAAAGAAACCCTCCTGCTAACAAGCAAAATAGAAAGCAGAAGGGGGTCCCCCAACCCAGCCCAATAGAATGGTAGTCAGGCAGGAGCTCAGAACAATGATCCCTCGGAACATTCCACATATATAAGCCCTAGGCACAAGGGTAGTAAACCAATGCTGTGCTATGTATACACTCTCCCAGCCCAAGGGGGGAACTAATCCGGTAAGTACTGCCTCAGGAAACTTCCCTCAGGAGAGAAGTATCACTCCACCTCCCAATCTGAAATTTGTACCAAGATATCCCCCAAACCAGAACTTCCAAAACAATCCTCCTCTCTCTCCCTGGTTCCAGGACAATAGATCCCTGAACCGGGGAGAAGGGAGATTCCGGGTGGAAAATTATGGGAGGAATTTCCCATACCCGAGCTACTCTGGGAGGAGGAACAGTTACCCCTTTCAGGAGCAGCAAAGATATGACTTGAGACCTCCATACCACCCAGACACAGTCTTGCAACTAGAGCGACACGTCTACTAACTGACCAATGTTCTGCGAGTATGTTGAGGGCTCAGTCCAACTCTCAACCTAACCCTGCTTCCCAGATTTCCCTAACACCTTGGTCTGATGCACCAGGGCGGAAATGACGGGAGATAACCTATGTCAAACCACAGGTTCCGGAGGAGGGGGCCCAGATGGAGGGGAGATGCCAAACCCTTCAGGAAGCTTCCTTTCTCACCCAAACACAACCAGTAAAACCCTCTCAGCCTGTGTCTCTTCTACCCCCAAAATGTTAGAACATGAAGAGCAAAGGGTAAATAGGAGAAGCCAGAGAAGGGCCCACTTTGCGGAGGAACTCTGGATTATCCACTTTGAAAGAGAAGAATCCCTGGAGGATTCAGGTAAGCAGACCTTCTCTTTCAAAAACCTGGGGATCCCTCCCAAAGAATAATGGGTCCCAAAAGACCCTGAGTGACACAGGCTAAGTATGGATACTGACCCAGAACCAGAAGCTATTCAACCCCAAACATGTGTACCGCACAGAAGTGAAATGGAGGGGGTGTCCTTTCTCCAAACAGGTTCTGAAAACTGTTGCCAGGTAACGGGAGACCGCCAACGAGCCGGGGAAAAGGAGGATTCCACAACAACACCCCCTGTGAGTTGCAAGGTTTTTTTTTACAGATTCCCGAACACTGACACAGAAAACTGCACAAGATCACACAGTTTTGGAGTTCAATATTAAGAAAATGACCACCAGCCTGTCAAATAACTCACACTTTATTTGCACCTCGGAGGACAAAAAGGCTAATTTTATGCACCGGTTAAGTGCAGGGTCAGTTTGAATTAACAGCTCTGGTGGATACTGGATCCCAAGACACCCTTCTGTCAAAAAGGGGCTTTGACCAACTAAACTCAAGATGGGGGGAAGGCCACTCAATTCCACTCACACCACTTCCTATAGGCACATCCAAAATTTCAGCTGGAATGATATTTCCTTCAAAGAGACTGCGGATCTGGACATAAAATTTGTACGGATCCGGCTGAAACATCCAGTGATCGTTGTGATTCCAGAGGGCACACCTTGTTGATTGGGGAACGATCTCCTTAGGAGATTCTCACCTCTGATCGACTGTGTAAACGGGGTCCTTTGGTCTCAGACTTATGTTAGCCTGAATGGTACCTGTCACGTAAGTGATTATTGCTCTAAGAATGTAGAATTCCATTTAAAAAATAACCTAGTCCCAGACTTCACTGTCATCTCTGTAGGAGAACAAACTGGTGATGGGAATCTTTTTCCATTCTTGAAAATCAACCTTCCTCCAATTTTCTAAGTGGCAATCCACACTTCCTCCAATTTTCTAAGTGGCAATCCACACTGGAAGGGAACACCCTAAAATTGTACAGCAGTCCAAAATCAGAGGATACGTTGACTCCCATGAAACCAGACAAGGAAGAGTCTGCTCAATGTCTGATGGACATTCAGAAAAAGGTAGAGGAGTTATTTTTCCCCACTCCGTTAAATGAGGGGGAGGAACCAGTGCTCGCTAGTGTATGCCTGAATAATGGATGGAGCTTCATCAGCGAAGAATTATTTAGGAAACTCCCAAAAGATCAGACCATTCCCACATTAAAATTGATTGAAAAATGGGAAGTAGGTCTGGAAGCCCCAAATTCTCCTGCCTAGCAGGTGTATGCTAAACATTTCCATTGGCAACAAAAGTATTGAGCATAATTGTTGGCTTGGGAGAGATGTCCCTTCTGTTTTTTTATCTGGTAAGTGACATTCTCAACAGATTTGCAATCAATTCGGACCTAATTAATAATAAAGCCTGGTCCTGACTGGGGAGTAAGCCCATGGGCTTTTACAACATTGAAAAGCATTCCATTCAGCTCAATTACTGCCTTATGCAGTTGAAGTCCCTGGTAAGTATACCATTCTCAGAGCTGACAGTGTTGATGCACTGGGAGGAGGCATAGCTCTCATTGCTAAATCGAACCTAGACATGAGAATAGCCCCATCACCTGACTTCAAATCATGTGAATCCCTCACTGCTAAAGTACCAATTTCTGACTCCAACACTCACCATTCATCTTATCTATATTCCTCCGGGCCCCATTGGCACATTCGAGGAGGATATCTCTACCATCCTATCTGACAATCTAAAAACCACATCTCAAGTACTCCTGCTAGGGGACCTCAACCTGGGTTTTAATGCCCCCAAAGACCAGCAAACTATAGCAATCACTAATATACTTCCTGAACTTGGGCTCACCCAAAGAGTTACTCTCCCTACACATGACAAAGGTAGAACTCTTGAATGGGTGGCTGATGTTAACTGCAATGCCATTATTACTGCCATAACTCCACAACTGTGGACTGACCACTACCTTCTATCATTCACTCTAGTAGCTGAAATTCTCACACCTAAAAATAACTCACTAGCTCCTCCCATCCTAACTAGGAATAAAAAGAACACCATGACAGATAAGCTCCTACCACTAATATTACTGACCCTAAGCTCACTGCCAGACACCAATGATCCTAATATTTAGTGGATGAATGTAAGAAAACTATGACCAAAGCCTTAGATACCATCGCCCCTTTAAAAATGAGGGAAAGCAAACCCAGAGCTCATTTTTACTCTTGGTTCACTCCGCATCTCAAAACTTTGAGAGGGGAAAAAAGAAAATGCGAAGACACCTGGAAGCACTCACCCTCGGATGAAAACAGATCTAACCTTACTGACATCTCCTCACTCTACAAAAAAGAAACACTCCTCACCAAGCAGGAAACTTACAATTATAGAATTGCTCAAGCAAATTCTAGCACAAAATAACTTTTTGTAATTCTAAAAGAACTCAGATCCCCAATCCCTGTGTCAGATAACTGTGTGAAGGATAAACTTTGGTGTACTAATATACAGAAAACCCTATCTAACAAAGTCACCAATCTTCAGGCTAAGATTGCCGACCAAAAAGCTAACTTACGTCATATTGACACACCTAATAGTATTCCAACGATCACTCATAAACCACCACAAAGCTTTATCTTTGCAAGGGTCTCAATCCTTGAGGTTTAAAAAATCATCCTATCCCTCAAACTCAAAAATTGCCAGGGTGATAAATGCCCAGCTCAAATCATTAAAGATGCCACAAGAGACCTTGTACCCTTCATTTCGAAGCTTATTAACGCCACATTCTCATCTGTCACTATCCCTAGTAACTTAAAGGAATCTTGGTCCTCCCCCTCCTCAAGAAACAATTACTAAATCCAGCCATTCCGACTAAGTATAGGCCTATCACAACAGTGCCATTTCTACTTAAAATTTTAGATAGGGTGACCTACGTCCAGATACAGGAATATTTGGAGCCAAACCAGCTCTTAGGAGACTGCCAATCGTCAACGATCAAAAGAAATATTGAGGCTTTATACCACCAAAAAATGAAATGCGACAGTCACGAGTTCAAAAATACATGTACAGTTTATTCGTCAGATAGCTATCTTGCTCCCAACGCCTTGCAGTGTGTACTAGCAGACACCGTGAGGGGAGAGAGTGCTGGACATCTCAAAAACATCAGTATTTATACATTTTCTCATAATCTCAGGCTCATCGTCCGGCCCCTCTTCTTGTTACACACTCACTAGGGTTCATAGACAGTTCACATAACTCATACAGATTCAAATAACTATACATTGTTCAATGTTTTCCTCAAACACTAGACATGTTTTTCTGCACACACAATAAAATGGTAACATTTGTTTTCAAGCTTAAACTTAATCCAGTTTCAAGGAACAAACACACAGATTTCTGCAAAGGCAAATGGTTTCAGCTATTCAACATTCTGTTCCACTGTTTGAACGAGGATGACACTATTGATACAGACAACATCTAAATTACTGTTCAGTTCAACTCTAGTTTAGCTCCAAGGTTTCTTAATGCAGGACAAACAATCCACTTTCAGCAGTCTCAACATGTTTATCTACATTGACACAGTACAAAGTTCATTTTTCTCTGCTGGAGCCAAAAACACAAAGTCTAACATGAGACAGAAAGCAGGAGTTAATCAAAATGGCGGATGACTTTAAAATGGCGGCATATTCAGCTTTATTCAGGTTCATTCAAATGTGAATTTTAGTGCGATACGAATGTACTTAGGCCAATGTTCATTTCTAGGCGGTATTATGTGAAATATACTTTAACAAACCCTTCTTTTGGCCTAAGCCAAGAGCATTTATTCAAACATCAGCATTACCCGAAAACCATGTATCATTGTCACAACATCCTGAATCGCTGTCTTCGAAAACATTAATCACCATTAACTCCTTGATGGTAATATCCTGCATTACTAAGGCATTAGAAATCTTCCCGGGCATATGTGTCTTAGGTTCTAGTGTACCCATTACCTGTGCATAACTTCCTCCTATCATGGAACAAATGACAGTCAGACATTTTATGCAACAACATAATGCCAAGGATTACCATTAAGACTGCAAAGATTTTCCAACCTCAAGATCGCAAAAAAGTCCCAGAACCATGTACTAATATCCCAGTTTCCCTCTGGAACGTGTACTTCGGTACTTAAGACATGTACATTCTTAATTGCCTTAAATATGGTGGGGGAGGAATCTGGTGCAAAGAAGCAACACGCAGATCCCACCATTTTGCATACCCCACCATGCTCAGCTAGAATGATGTCTAGCACCATCCTATTTTGGAGAGCCACTAATCTAATAGCCTTTTGCTCTCGTGTCATGCTATACAGGATGTCAGTGGTCTCATTGATGGTTTTCTCTTAAACCCTTGCCAATTTTCTAATATCTTGAGAATGTATTATCTATCCCCAGAATGGCACGAAGGATTTTGCAACATCACCCAGAATCTGTGAAGGAGTGTCACCATGCTCATCCCGCCTGGGACGGTTTTTAGAGACTTCAGCAGTGGTGGTGACATATACTCCTGGCAACAATATACCCAAATAACAAGTACCCTCCCAATCTCTGGGTAACCACAGATATGCCTCATCACTGCAAACGAAGTAAACAGGATCTCCTACGTACAGAGGTCTATCCTCACTGGTTAGTACGGCAGTATTCGTACATCCCTCAAATGTACCCATTCATTGGGAACCATTTCTTTGTATGCAGAATGGGACGGAGTTTGGACTATGGTTGAAGTATAGGCAGGAGGCATGGCATATCTATTACCTACAGGAGCCATTTTAAAGGTAATCAACGATTGAAAAGGTCTGGAAAGTCTGTCAGAAGGCCTAATAGAAGCAACATTTAGATTGCTCCTATTTGCAAACAAAGAACATCCTAGAGGTGTTAAAACTCACTTTTCAAATTCGATAAGATTAGTCCCATCACAATTCCCAGTGACACTATTGTTCCATCGGCCAAAGAATAATGCCCTAAGTGAAGCATAGCAAGCAGTAGTTGAATGCAGTGGATGTATATCTTTTCATTATCTACCCAACAACCCTCATCATCTAGACCCACTGGATCCTCAGCCCACTGTTTGATTTCTTCTCAAGTAGCTTCAGCTGAATTTCTTTTATACAGCTAATCCCTTCATCTATCATACAAGTGTCAGTGACCCCTTTTGTTGGATCTAATACATACATCTTTGATTGCAAATCAGTGGCAGTCTGTTTGGCTATTCTGTCAGCAAAGGCGTTTCCCTTTCTTTCTTCGTCTGTCACTTTTTGGTGTGTGGCACACTTCATTATTGCTAACTATGTACGAAGCGCAAGTGCTCAAAGTAGCCATATTAAATGAGCAACATCTCTTAATTTGGATATGCGGAGCAAATAGAATGACCTCATACCTTGTTAGCCGAGCCAATGTGAGATTTTGCGTTCTGTTTAATAGACCATCTACGGAGTGGGGTACCATCACGGACAAAGAATGACCTAAAACCATACCCTCACTTTGTTTCACAGATGCAGCGGCAGCAGCTACAGCTCTCAAACATCTCGACAAAGCGCATGCAACAGGATCTAACATGAAGGAAAAATAACCGCACAGTCTATTCTTGCCCCCATGTTCCTGTGTCAAAACAGCCAAAACATATCCATCACATTCATGCACATAGAAAACAAAGACTTTTTCATAATTTGGTGTTCCCAAAATCGGTGCTGAACACAACGCAGCCTTGAGCAGATGAAAAGCATTCTGGCAATCCATGTTCCATGGTAAAAGCAAAGCAATGCCCTTCTTTGTCAATGCCAACATATGTTTTATAAATAATGAAAAATTCGGGATCCACTGTCTACAGTATGAAGCCATGCCCATTAAAGCTCTGGCCTCTTTCTGTGTATTTGGGACATACATATCAGAGATGCTTTGTATCCGTTCAGGTGTCAGTCTTCTTCCCTCCTTCAACAGGAGATAACCTAAATAGGCGACCTCCTGTTGACAATACTGACACTTTTTCAATGAAGCCTTATGGCCATGTTCCGCTAATGAATAAGCTGCAAGACAGTGCCTTCTTTGCAAGCAACTTCAGAATCAGCAGCTAGAGGTAGATCATCAACGTACTGCAACAATGTGCAAGCAGAACGTAACTCAAGCGTATCAAGCTGTTCTTACACCGCTCTACTATAGATGCTTGTGCCCTTGTTGCACACAAGTGAATGTGTATAAGAGTCCCCCTAGGGTAAACGCAAACAGATATCTGCTTTCAACATGTACAGGAATACTGTAAAAAAAGTTTTTAAAATCCACAACACTAAAATGCATAGCCGAGGCTGGAATCATTGTCAATATTGTAGTAACATCAGGTACAATCGGAAACTGTGGAGCAACAACCTTATTAATGGTGCACAAGTCAATTATGAAATGAAAAGGAATCACATTATCCCATTTCTTATAATCTGGTAGAATCGGACTATTACACACACTCCCTGCAATTTCCTCAATCACACCTATGTGTACAAAATCAGAAATAATACTCTTCAAAGCCTGTTCACCTTCAACCCAAATCTTATACTGCGGAATATGCTGCAATTTAACACCTGGTTTCAACACAATTTTAACTAGTTCAATTTGTAAAATTCCAACGTCATTATTATTAACTGCCCATAGACATGTCGAAAACCTATTCAATTCAGTTGGTAAAGACCTATACAAAAATTGTGGAACAGATGTTTGTTGAGGCGAAATCGTTAAATGCACTCCATCCGGAGAACAGTAAATCATAGCATTCAATTTCTTTAATAAATTGAATCCCAACACATTTTTGCCACAATTTGTCATCAATAGAAATGGACAAGAATCAGTAAATGGTCCCAGTGAAATCGGTACCGGCCGAGAGACCGGACTAACCACTGGCGTACCAGAGAACCCTACAGAAATGTTGTTCTGCCCTGACAGTGGAATATCTGGAACCAGTGAATGATCAATTGAACACTTCTGTGCTCCTGTACCTATCAAAAATCGATGCTGCCTATACCCCACCTTCATTTCAATGTATGGCCCTTTCTGATCAATGGGAATAGGTACCGGTTCCAGACTCTGCTTCGGGCTGTCCCAACGGAACAGTATATCGTCAAATGAAAGATCCTCAGAAAAATAGACAGTTGAAGGATTACCGAAAAAGTTTCCCACTATTAACACTTTGTTGCTAATTATCTTGTGAAGGTACCTGTTGATTCTGTGCAAACTGATTTCTACCAGGACCCCCTATCCCAGTATGGCCTTTGGATCGTCTACTCTTGGCACCATATGTGCTATTCGATCTCTGCTGAAGGATCGGGTATTGTGCTCGCAAATCACCTTCCTGTCTACAATATGCACATTGGTTCATGTGTACAGGACCCAGTTGTGCGCTACCCTCTGGTGTAAACTGGCCTCTAAACTGTATATTCCCGCCTCTAGCTCCTCTAGCTATTTGCTGCAATAATACTCTAGTTTTCAAGTCTCCCCTCTTCTTGTCTGCCTTCTCCTTCTCTGTATTAACCCTATTCTTATAGTACTGTGCCATATGTAATACTTCAGATTGTGATTTCACTTGCCAACCACTCTCAGAAGTCATAATTTGTGATTAGATTTCATGCAATAATACACGCACAAACCTGTCTACAAACAAACTTTTTCCTGACTCTGTACGTAAATCTTGGCCACTTAAATCTGAAAATACTTGCTCAAATCTGTTAAAATACTCAGCTGACTTCAATTGTACACAAACCGGAAGTTTATCCCATATCTCCAACATCGACTCCTGTCGGGCCTCCACCCTCACCAGCCGTGACTCAAGGCTGTTGGTGGGAGCAGCAGTGGTGGGGGGTGCTGTCACGGGGCCTGCATTATCAGTGCTGTCCTCGAGGAAGGGATCAGGTCAGAATCATGCAGGCAGGGATCAGCACTGCTGTAGGTGGGTGAGGGCTGAGTTTGGGGTGGGGGGTGGACACGGGGCTTGGGGTGGGTGGACATGCCACTTCTGTGACTCCTTCCTGGTCCACATACTCCTCTAAGTCATCTTCGGAGGTGGCCAGTGCTTCTAGTGCATCCCCTTCCACTGGTGTGGGTGTGGGCAGCTGGGTGTCGACAGTGTCAGGCACACTGGCTGTAGGTGTTGGCATCTGGCTGTCAACAGTGTCAGGCACACTGGCTGTAGGTGTTGGCAGCTGGCTGTCGACAGTGTCAGGCGCACTGGCTGTAGGAGTGGGCTGCGAGGGTGGCCCGGAGGTGGTGGTGTCGGTTGCCCTTTTCTGTGGCCGGGACGAGTATTCCCTTGTTGTGGTATCCTGGCTGGCATCTTCTCCATCGGTGCCTTGGGGGGTAGAAGAGATGCAGGGCATCAGTGATGGTGTTACATTCCAGATGCATACTATGGTGCTATTCAGTATTTCATTAATCATGCATTCATGTCTTACAGGTGTATCACACAGGGTAGTCTGAGGGGGAATTTTGGCATTTGCTGCCTGGCAGGTGGCATGCCGTTGTATTGGGGTTTGTGTGATGTATTACATGGGCACGGTCCATGTGTGTTGGCCGTGTGTTGGTAATGGGATTGGCACTCGGCATGCATTTCTGTGTGGCAGGGTTTGGCCCTCCATCTGGACTTGGATATGTTCATGTGGGTGTTGGGACATGCATTGCCTTGCCTAGACTCTCTTCCACATCACTTGTGCTACATCATGGTTTCCCCTACAGGGATCTGCAGGGTCACTCACCTTATTCTGGTGATGTTGCCGCACCTGTCTCCATCTCCCCCAAGCCCTCGATGGACTCTGGACTGATGAAGGTGCTTGCGGTCTCCTCCCAGGTTGTCAGTTTGGCAGGAGAGTGGGGACCCCCGCCTGTGGCCATGGCCTCCCTCCTGTTGTTTGCAAGTATGTTACGGACCCTGAGGTGGAGGTCATCCCACCTCTTCTTGCAATCCCTAACAGTCCGTGGGCAGGCTCCAACAGCAGAGACCTGGCGGGCTACCTCCTGCCAGATCTCCTTCTTGCGGTGCTGCTCCTCTCGCTTCAGGTTCAGAGATTTGATAACATCAGCATGTGCGGCAAGGGTGTCCGCAAGCATGTTTAATTCAGCATCTGAAAAGCGCTGTTTCTGCAGGCGGGGGTGGTCTTCCAGGTTGCCTTAGACATAATGAAAGTATTGCCACTGAGCTCTCCTGGAAACAACTGGTGGTTTGGGAGGATTGCAATGGATTGTGTTTTTAAAGATGTCCGCCGGCGCATTTCCTGTTCCGACGCAAACTATAGCAATCGCTAATATACTTACTGAACTTGGGCTCACCCAAAGAGTTACTCTCCCTACACATGACAAAGGTAGAACTCTTGAATGGGTGGCTGATGTTAACTGCAATGCCGTTATTACTGCCATAACTCCACAACTGTGGACTGACCACTACCTTCTATCATTCACTCTAGTAGCTGAAATTCTCACATCTAAAAATAACTCATTAGCTCCTCCCATCCTAACTAGGAATAAAAAGAACACCATGACAGATAAGCTCCTACCACTAATATTACTGACCCTCAACTCACTGCCAGACACCAATGATCCTAATATTTAGTGGATGAATGTAAGAAAACTATGACCAAAGCCTTAGATACCATCGCCCCTTTAAAAATGAGGGAAAGCAAACCCAGAGCTCATTTTTACTCTTGGTTCACTCCGCATCTCAAAATTTTGAGAGTGGAAAAAAGAAAATGCGAAGTCACCTGGAAGCACTTACCCTCGGATGAAAACAGATCTAACCTTACTGACATCTCCTCACTCTACAAAAAAGAAACACTCCTCACCAAGCAGGAAACTTACAATTATAGAATTGCTCAAGCAAATTCTAGCACAAAATAACTTTTTGTAATTCTAAAAGAACTCAGATCCCCAATCCCTGTGTCAGATAACTGTGTGAAGGATAAACTTTGGTGTACTAATATACAGAAAACCCTATCTAACAAAGTCACCACTCTTCAGGCTAAGATTGCCGACCAAAAAGCTAACTTACCTCATATTGACACACCTAATAGTATTCCAACGATCACTCATAAACCACCACAACGCTTTATCTTTGCAAGGGTCTCAATCCTTGAGGTTTAAAAAATCATCCTATCCCTCAAACTCAAAAATTGCCAGGGTGATAAATGCCCAGCTCAAATCATTAAAGATGCCACAAGAGACCTTGTACCCTTCATTTCGAAGCTTATTAACGCCGCATTCTCATCTGTCACTATCCCTAGTAACTTAAAGGAATCTTGGTCCTCCCCTCCTCAAGAAACAATTACTAAATCCAGCCATTCCGACTAAGTATAGGCCTATCACAACAGTGCCATTTCTACTTAAAATTTTAGATAGGGTGACCTGCCTCCAGATACAGGAATATTTGGTGCCAAACCAGCTCTTAGGAGACTGCCAATCGTCAACGATCAAAAGAAATATTGAGGCTTTATACCACCAAAAAATTAAATGCGACAGTCACGAGTTCAAAAGTACATGTACAGTTTATTCGTCAGATAGCTATCTTGCTCCCAACGCCTTGCAGTGTGTACTAGCAGACACCATGAGGGGAGAGAGTGCTGGACATCTCAAAAACATCAGTATTTATACATTTTCTCATAATCTCAGGCTCATCGTCCGGCCCCTCTTCTTGTTACACACTCACTAGGGTTCATAGACAGTTCACATAACTCATACAGATTCAAATAACTATACATTGTTCAGTGTTTTCCTCAAACACTAGACATGTTTTTCTGCACACACAATGAAATGGTAACATTTGTTTGAAAGCTTAAACTTAATCCAGTTTCAAGGAACAAACACACAGATTTCTGCAAAGGCAAATGGTTTCAGCTATTCAACATTCTGTTCCACTGTTTGAACGAGGATGACGCTATTGATACAGACAACATCTAAATTACTGTTCAGTTCAACTCTAGTTTAGCTCCAAGGTTTCTTAGTGCAGGACAAACAATGCACTTTCAGCAGTCTCAACATGTTTATCTACATTGACACAGTACAAAGTTCATTTTTCTCTGCTGGAGCCAAAAACACAAAGTTTAACATGAGACAGAAAGCAGGAGTTAATCAAAATGGCGGATGACTTTAAAATGGCGGCATATTCAGCTTTATTCAGGTTCATTCAAATGTGAATTTTAGTGCGATACGAATGTACTTAGGCCAATGTTCATTTCTAGGCGGTATTATGTGAAATATACTTTAACAAACCCTTCTTTTGGCCTAAGCCAAGAGCATTTATTCAAACATCAGCATTACCCGAAAACCATGTATCATTGTCACAACATCCTGAATCGCTGTCTTCGAAAACATTAATCACCATTAACTCCTTGATGGTAATATCCTGCATTACTAAGGCATTAGAAATCTTCCCGGGCATATGTGTCTTAGGTTCTAGTGTACCCATTACCTCTGCATAACTTCCTCCTATCATGGAACAAATGACAGTCAGACATTTTATGCAACAACATAATGCCAAGGATTACCATTAAGACTGCAAAGATTTTCCAACCTCAAGATCGCAAAAAAGTCCCAGAACCATGTACTAATATCCCAGTTTCCCTCTGGAACGTGTACTTCGGTACTTAAGACATGTACATTCTTAATTGCCTTAAATATGGTGGGGGAGGAATCTGGTGCAAAGAAGCAACACGCAGATCCCACCATTTTGCATACCCCACCATGCTCAGCTAGAATGATGTCTAGCACCATCCTATTTTGGAGAGCCACTAATCTAATAGCCTTTTGCTCTAGTGTCATGTTATACAGGATGTCAGTGGTCTCATTGATGGTTTTCTCTTAAACCCTTGCCAATTTTCTAATATCTTGAGAATTTATTATCTATCCCCAGAATGGCACGAAGGATTTCGCAACATCACCCAGAATCTGTGAAGGAGTGTCACCATGCTCATCCCGCCTGGGACGGTTTTTAGAGACTTCAGCAGTGGTGGTGACATATACTCCTGGCAACAATATACCCAAATAACAAGTACCCTCCCAATCTCTGGGTAACCACAGATATGCCTCATCACTGCAAACGAAGTAAACAGGATCTCCTACGTACAGAGGTCTATCCTCACTGGTTAGTACGGCAGTATTCGTACATCCCTCAAATGTACCCATTCATTGGGAACCATTTCTTTGTATGCAGAATGGGACGGAGTTTGGACTATGGTTGAAGTATAGGCAGGAGGCATGGCATATCTATTACCTACGGGAGCCATTTTAAAGGTAATCAACGATTGAAAAGGTCTGGAAAGTCTGTCAGAAGGCCTAATAGAAGCAACATTTAGATTGCTCCTATTTGCAAACAAAGAACATCCTAGAGGTGTTAAAAATCACTTTTCAAATTCGTTAAGATTAGTCCCATCACAATTCCCAGTGACACTATTGTTCCATCGGCCAAAGAATAATGCCCTAAGTGAAGCATAGCAAGCAGTAGTTGAATGCAGTGGATGTATATCTTTTCATTATCTACCCCACAACCCTCATCATCTAGACCCACTGGATCCTCAGCCTGCTGTTTGATTTCTTCTCAAGTAGCTTCAGCTGAATTTCTTTTATACAGCTAATCCCTTCATCTATCATACAAGTGTCAGTGACCCCTTTTGTTGGATCTAATACATACATCTTTGATTGCAAATCAGTGGCAGTCTGTTTGGCTATTCTGTCAGCAAAGGCGTTTCCCTTTCTTTCTTCGTCTGTCACTTTCTGGTGTGTGGCACACTTCATTATTGCTAACTATGTACGAAGCGCAAGTGCTCAAAGTAGCCATATTTAATGAGCAACATCTCTTAATTTGGATATACGGAGCAAATAGAATGACCTCATACCTTGTTAGCCGAGCCAATGTGAGATTTTGCGTTCTGTTTAATAGACCATCTCCGGAGTGGGGTACCATCACGGACAAAGAATGACCTAAAACCATACCCTCACTTTGTTTCACAGATGCAGCGGCAGCAGCTACAGCTCTCAAACATCTCGACAAAGCGCATGCAGCAGGATCTAACATGAAGGAAAAATAACCGCACAGTCTATTCTTGCCCCCATGTTCCCGTGTCAAAACAGCCAAAACATATCCATCACATTCATGCACATAGAAAACAAAGACTTTTTCATAATTTGGTGTTCCCAAAATCGGTGCTGAACACAACGCAGCCTTGAGCAGATGAAAAGCATTCTGGCAATCCATGTTCCATGGTAAAAGCAAAGCAATGCCCTTCTTTGTCAATGCCAACATATGTTTTATAAATAATGAAAAATTCGGGATCCACTGTCTACAGTATGAAGCCATGCCTATTAAAGCTCTGGCCTCTTTCTGTGTATTTGGGACATACATATCAGAGATGCTTTGTATCCGTTCAGGTGTCAGTCTTCTTCCCTCCTTCAACAGGAGATAACCTAAATAGGCGACCTCCTGTTGACAATACTGACACTTTTTCATTGAAGCCTTATGGCCATGTTCCGCTAATGAATAAGCTGCAACACAGTGCCTTCTTTGCAAGCAACTTCAGAATCAGCAGCTAGAAGTAGATCATCAACGTACTGCAACAACGTGCAAGTAGAACGTAACTCAAGCGTATCAAGCTGTTCTTACACCACTCTACTATAGATGCTTGTGCCCTTGTTGCACACAAGTGAATGTGTATAAGAGTCCCCCTAGGGTAAACGCGAACAAATATCTGCTTTCAACATGTACAGGAATACTGTAAAAAAAGTTTTTAAAATCCACAACACTAAAATGCATAGCCGAGGCTGGAATCATTGTCAATATTGTAGTAACATCAGGTCCAATCGGAAACTGTGGAGCAACAACCTTATTAATGGCGCGCAAGTCAATTATGAAATGAAAAGGAATCACATTATCCCCTTTCTTATAAACTGGTAGAATCGGACTATTACACACACTCCCTGCAATTTCCTCAATCACACCTATGTGTACAAAATCAGAAATAATACTCTTCAAAGCCTGTTCACCTTCAACCCAAATCTTATACTGCTGAATATGCTGCAATTTAACACCTGGTTTCAACACAATTTTAACTGGTTGAATTTGTAAAATTCCAACGTCATTATTATTAACTGCCCATAGACATGTCGAAAACCTATTCAATTCAGTTGGTAAAGACCTATACAAAAATTGTGGAACAGATGTTTGTTGAGGCGAAATCGTTAAATGCACTCCATCCGGAGAACAGTAAATCATAGCATTCAACTTCTTTAATAAATTGAATCCCAACACATTTTTGCCACAATTTGTCATCAATAGAAATGTAAAAGAATCAGTAAATGGTCCCAGTGAAATCGGTACCGGCCGAGAGACCGGACTAACCACTGGCGTACCAGAGAACCCTACAGAAATGTTGTTCTGCCCTGACAGTGGAATATCTGGAACCAGTGAATGATCAATTGAACACTTCTGTGCTCCTGTACCTATCAAAAATCGATGCTGCCTATACCCCACCTTCATTTCAATGTATGGCTCTTTCTGATCAATGGGAATAGGTACCGGTTCCAGACTCTGCTTCGGGCTGTCCCAACGGAACAGTATATCGTCAAATGAAAGATCCTCAGAAAAATAGACAGTTGAAGGATTACCGAAAAAGTTTCCCACTATTAACACTGCTCTTGGCACCAAATGTGCTATTCGATCTCTGCTGAAGGATCGGGTATTGTGCTCGCAAATCACCTTCCTGTCTACAATATGCACATTGGTTCATGTGTACAGGACCCAGTTGTGCGCTACCCTGTGGTGTAAACTGGCCTCTAAACTGAATATTCCCGCCTCTAGATCCTCTAGCTATTTGCTGCAATAATACTCTAGTTTTCAAGTCTCCCCTCTTCTTGTCTTCCTTCTCCTTCTCTATATTAACCCTATTCTTATAGTACTGAGCCATATGTAATACTTCAGATTGTGATTTCACTTGCCAACCACTCTCAGAAGTCATAATTTGTGATTGGATTTCATGCAATAATACACGCACAAACCTGTCTACAAACAAACTTTTTCCTGACTCTGTACGTAAATCATGGCCACTTAAATCTGAAAATACTTGCTCAAATCTGTTAAAATACTCAGCTGACTTCAATTGTACACAAACCATAAGTTTATCCTATATTATTCTTTTCTCAAGAACCAGAGTTTTCAATTTAGTCACTATTCTGTCTGGCAACACTAGTATCACTTGTGGAGGTTTCTCACCAGCATTCCTTTCCCCATCTATTCGTACAAAAGCATCCCATGTATCACCCATCCTTGCCTGATCATCTACAGTTCTAATCTGCTTGCATAAATCATCAGGAAGCATCACAGGAAACAAACAACAAATCTATATCACCCAGTGTGAAAACTGATGAACGCAAAACAGATTATATTTCTTTATAAAATCCTGTGGGATTCTTCCTAATATCTGGAATTGTTTGTCTAATAGTATTCACTTCCTGTCTAGAAAAGGGGACATGAACAAACTGTGAGACTTAGGGCCTCATTACGAGAATGGAGGTAATTAAAAAAGGAAGTCGGAATGGTAATAACGGCATCGTTAACGGGTCCGGGTCATTACGACCCGCCAATACCGGCACCGCCGGTACCGTGCCCCCTCATACCGGCATGGGCGCAAACACGCGCCCCTTCAGGGAGCAAATACCAGCATACCGGTATTTGGAGGACATCACAACCCACGCAGGCATGCAAACACCGGCATTGCGAAGGCAGTAATTAGGGGCTGCACGATGGCGGCCATACAGGCATCGCGGACCACCCGTAAACAGCAATCAGCATTCAAGGCAACTGCCACAGGTGGACTCAATGGAGTCTGGCCCATTATAAAAGGAGTACACCACACCCCTTCCTACACCAAAATGCTACCACTAGCTGTTGCAATCATGGCGCTGGAGGACATGCCTATACTGCTACAACTACAGCAACAACAGCAACTACAACAACTACTACAGAAGCAACAACAGGCAGCACAGAGGAGATACAGGAGGAGAAGGAGGGTGAGACAGGCCCAGCAATTACCACCAGTGCAGCCAGGAGTTCCACGTAGGCAGCCGCCAATCCCTCGCATCAGACCCAGTCCATTCAATCTAACACCTGAGCAGATCCACACCCTGTACCGGTTGAACCGGGACACCATCACCACCATAGTGGACTTGATACACAACGACATTGACAGCCTGATAGAAATATGCACTGCCATCCCCCCGCTACTGAAGGTGGTGTCTGTGCTCCACTTCCTGGCCACAGGCACCTACCAGCACACAGTGGGCCAGCTGCATGGCATTTCACAACCACTATTTTCACGCATGCTGAACCAAGTGCTGAATGCACTCCTGAAGCACGCTAGCACCCACATATCCCTACCACGGACTGCCCAGGAGATAGCCGACACCAAAGTAGGCTTCCATGCACTGGCAGGCATGCCCAATTGTGTTGGTGCCCTGGACTGCACCCATGTAGAATTGGTAGTCCCCCATGCTGTAGAGGCGGTGTACCGCAATCGCAAGCTATACCACTCCATCAATGTGCAGATGGTATGTGACTACAGCAAGATCATCACACATTGCTGCGTGAGATTTCCCAAATCAGCACATGATGTCATGGTGCTGCGTAACTACACGCTACCCTGTCACATGGAGCGACATGCTGAACCACGTGCCTGGCTGCTTGGTGAGTTGCCTGAGTGGGCCATGGCAGTGCATCAGGGTAGGGATGTGTTGCGATGCATAGCCCACCTGGGTGGGAATGGGGAGTGCATACTCTACCGGGGTGGGAATGGGGGGGATGCATACAACACCTGAGTGGGAATGGGGGGATACATACTCCGCTGGGTGGGAATGGGGGGATGCATACACCACCTGGGTGGGAATGGACGGTGAGTGGAGAATGCACGCAGAGCTAATGACACCTAACCTGAACCCCTAACCCCAACAGGACACATCATTGGCACACATCTGACCATTAACGCATATCAATGACCACATATAAAACGCACAACCTGCCCACCATGTGTATGTCAAGCAATGCATGACTAAACTGGATTGCAACTGTGCCTATGTGGCTAGTGTGTCCATGCACAGTGTAGTATACACAGCATAAATGGGAGGCTAAACATTGTCGTACAACCACAGTACATCTGCCTCAGAATGCATTACTTCACCCTGCATCATCTATTGAACGCCATCCAGACTACCACACCTCATAGCAGTATAGTATGCATCTAGATAACATTCGCGCCTACGTACAGGGATATGTGCATGTCCACACCAAATAGCTGTGGCCATGACTGTGATTCCTGAAGGTGGCATCTCAGAGTGACACACATCTATTTGTATTTGCTTGCAGATGATGGAGGATATCCCTTGAAGCCGTGGCTACTTACCCCTGTGCGGAACCCACGGAACAGCCATGAAGAGGAGTACAATAGGGTTCACACCCGTACCCGTGTTGTGATTGAGCAGACCTTTGGCCTGTTGAAGGCGCGGTTCCGCTGCCTAAGCAGGTCTGGTGGAGCACTCCTTTATAGGCCTGAGAAGGTGGCAAAGATCACCATGGCCTGTGTAATACTGCACTACATGTGCGTCCGGAGAAATGTACCACTGCCACCTGACATTGACATGCATGCACCGGGAGAGGATGATGAGGATGGAGACGGAGGTGAAGCAACACCCCTGCCAGTACGTGATGCACAGGATGGCCATGCAGTACGCCAATCACTGATTCACAAATACTTCTGAACCACAGGGACTTTGATAGACATGTGTCAGTGACACACCGGGTCCATGTGGACATGCACACATGGAATGTTGGGGAGTTGGGTTCTGAACACTGTCATGCATTAAATGGATACACACGAAATGAACAATGTTCAGGCATTGATTGTTTTTTCTCACAATGGGTGTATTGGTTCAAACTGCAATAATGTGACAACCCCCCCAAACACCCAGTGAACTCCCAAACCCCCCCCAGTAAACTCCAAAACCCCCAGTGAACTTCCGAACCCCCACAATAAACTCCAACCCCCCAGTGAAATCCCAAACCCCCAATAAACTCCCCCAAATGCTCCCATTCACCCCCAACACCATGTGAGCCACTCCCATTGTCCTCCCACACTATTTGCGGGACTTCTTGCTCTACAGGGGCAGCATTTCAGTGTGCCTCGTACTCCTTCTCATAGGATGCACAGGGCTGGTGGGGACAGAGGAAGCAGGTGTGGTGGCTGATGAGGAATCGGTGGGGATTTCCACGCCTGCTGCAAGTCGTGGCTGCTCCATGTGCAGCAGGATGGATGTCCTTACCTATGTTATGGCCCCCAGACAGTCTTTCATCAGCACTACCGAGGCATTCACTGAAGCTGTGTTGGCTGTAATGCCGGCTGTGGTCCCCGCTATGGCTGTGGCTATCTCCCGCCTGGTGTCCTCGCCATCCGCTATGCATTGGCGCAGGAGCTCCAACATCGACTCCTGTCGGGCCTCCACCCTCACCAGCCGTGACTCAAGGCTGTTGGTGGGAGCAGCAGTGGTGGGGGGTGCTGTCACGGGGCCTGCATTATCAGTGCTGTCCTCGAGGAAGCGATCAGGTCAGAATCATGCAGGCAGGGATCAGCACTGCTGTAGGTGGGTGAGGGCTGAGTTTGGGGTGGGGGGTGGACACGGGGCTTGGGGTGGGTGGACATGCCACTTCTGTGACTCCTTCCTGGTCCACATATTCCTCCAAGTCATCTTCGGAGGTGGCCAGTGCTTCTAGGGCCTCCCCTTCCACTGGTGTGGGTGTGGGCAGCTGGGTGTCGACAGTGTCAGGCACACTGGCTGTAGGTGTTGGCATCTGGCTGTCAACAGTGTCAGGCACACTGGCTGTAGGTGTTGGCAGCTGGCTGTCGACAGTGTCAGGCGCACTGGCTGTAGGAGTGAGCTGCGAGGCTTGCCCGGAGGTGGTGGTGTCGGTTGCCCTTTTCTGTGGCCGGGACGTGTATGCCCTTGTTGTGGTATCCTGGCTGGCATCTTCTCCATCGGTGCCTTGGGGGGTAGAAGAGATGCAAAGGATCGTCGTGGCTGGCGATTTTGATAAACAGGCCTCGATATGGGGACCCTCATCAAGATGCCCTCCTAAACGATGCTCACCATCCAGGGATCGGGTCGTGCAGTACTGCGGAGAAATCGCATCTCACTGTGCAGGGGCCCCCGACACTCTCCGATCCCATACCGGTAGCCGCGTCTTCATCTAGCGATATGACATCAATCTTGAAGGTCCCTATTCGGGCGTCATCTGAAAGATCACAGCTGACTGAAGGAATGTGCAAAAATCCAACCAACCACAAGATTCTGTTTTCACCTAGCAACCAGGACCACTGGGGTGAGGAGGGTCAGGAGTTTTAAACAGGTCTTTCTGTCTTTCTCTGTCACTGTTTTTCTCTCTCTTGACTTTTTCTTATTCCTTTCTGTTTTCCTCTTCCGTGAGGCGGAGAGGGGAGGTAGATTTTCAAACCTTACTCTTGAAAATGTTAAAATTTCTTCATTGGTGATCTGAATATTAATTTTGCTTATTGCATTATGTTATAATGTTGTTTCCCTTATAGATCACAATAAACAAATATAAAAAAAAAATATCGAGGCTTAATACCACCAAAAAATGAAATACACCAGTCACGAATTCAAAAGTACATGTACAGTTTATTGGTCAGATAGCTATCTGGCTCACAACGCCTCATAGTGTGTACCAGCAGACACCGTGAGGGGAGAGAGTGCTGGACATCTCAAAAACATCAGTATTTATACATTTTCTCATAATCCCAGACTCATCGTCCAGCCCCTCTTCGTGTTGCACATTCACTAGGGTTCATAGCCAGTTCACATAACTAATACAGATTCAAATAACTATACATTGGTCAATGTTTTCCTCAAACACTAGACATGTTTTTCTGCAAACACGATACAATGGTAACATTTTTTTCAAGCTTAAAGTTAATCCAGTTTCAAGGAATGTACACACAGATTTCTGCAAAGGCACATGGTTTCAGCTATTGAATATTCTGTTCCACTGTTTGAACGAGGATGACGCTATTGATACCGACAGCATCTTACTGTTCAGTTCAACTCTAGTTTAGCTCTAAGGTTGCTTAGTGCAGGACAAACAATCCACTTTCAGCAGCCTCAACATGTTTATCTACGTTGACACAGTAAAAAGTAAATCGTTCTCTGCTGGAGCCAAAAACACAAAGTTTAACATGAGACAGAAAGCAGGAGTTAATCAAAATGGCGGATGACTTTAAAATGGCGGAGTAGTCAGCTATATTCAGGTTCATTCAAATGCGATTTTCAGTGTGATGCGAAGGTGCTTAGGCCAATGTTCGTTTCTAGGCGGTATTATGTGAAATATACTTTAACAATCGGGTTTCAACATGGTACTGAAACTGTGTTGATTGATCTTAAGGCCCTGATCGATGAGCTTAAGGACAAGGGGAAATCGGCTCTACTACTACTACTGGACTGTTCAGCGACTTTCGATTTTGTGGACCATAAGGTCCTTTGCAATCACCTTGGCACATAAGTCCACTTCTCACAAGGCCATAGTTTGGATCCATTCCTTTTTGAGCAACAGGACTATGAAATTCTTTTCCGCCATCTGTGGCAGCTGACCCCATCCTGATTACATGCGGTGTGCCACAGGGCTTCTGCGTCTCACCCACTATGTACAACATATTTACTAAGCCCCTTTCAATGATTTCGACCTTCTTCGTGTCACCTACACTAACTATGCAGATGACACCCAGATTCTCATACCACTTTCCGGTGATTATGATAAGGATTTGGCCTTGGTAAACAGAATCTACCTCACCATACAGGCATGGATGGCTAGCCATGGTCTATGCCTGAATGATGACAAAACTGAACTCATCATTCTGGGAACCACCTTCAACCTTAATAAACTTGGTCACAAGTATACTTCTTTTAACATCGATGGAAATATCATCAATGTCGCTAAAGAGGTAAAACCCCTTGGTTTCTACTTAGACTCCATCCTCAACTTTGTCAAACAGGTTAATTCCATGGCCCCTGTCTCTGCTTACACCTGTAAATTGATCAGAGCTGGCAAACCATTCCTATCCAAGAATAGCTGTACCACACTGGCCCGAACTCTAATCCTGTTCAAATTGGACTACTGTAATTACCTATACCTGAGCGCTAGCAAGTACATTATCAACAAGATTCAAATCCTACAGAATAATGCCCTCAGAGCTGCTCTAGGTTTATCTAGAAAAGAGCACATTTCAGAGGTAAGAAGACAAAATAGTTGGCTTTCCATCAGTAACACACAATTGTTTAAACAATGCTGCACCTTGCTACCTTATAGAGAGAATGATCAGAAAAACTTCCAATCGTCCCACCAGGACTGTGAACACAAACTGCCTAGTCATACCTAGGTTCAAATTGAACAAAGCCGGAGGAAGCAGCTTCCCAGTAAAAGCAGCAAAGTTATGGAACTCCTTCCCCCCTCTCCTGAGGGCATACCAAACCTTTCAGAGTTTCAGACATAACATCATTAAATGGCTCAGAGATAAAGACCACTAATTCATCCTAGTTCCTATCAAATCGCCTTTATGTTCTTCCATACTACTTACTAGTGTGCTGTGCATACAGTTATTACAATGCCCATTATCTGCTGACCCTCAATCTTGTGAATTATGTAATTTTGGTATTGATTATTGTATGTATATACCTGTTTCATACAGTCCATTGACTGCATCATGCTATATGTAAATTGTTGTTCTAATACTATGTAAATTGTATAACATTAAGCCTAAAGTAATCTTGTTGCTGTTCCTCTGCGCCCGATACCCCCGGGTCTGGTGCGCATTACATTACAAATTAATAAACAAACAAACAATCAAATTTACAGAAAGTGAAGAATTGTGGTGCTGCTCTTTTTAACTCACTTTTGTGATTTGTTTATGCTGAGAGAAGTTGATTGTGTTGTGCCACGGATAAAGTGATGCTTTGACCTTTTCATGCTAATTTCTATTAGTGTTAATTTAAATAAATACTACTATATTTCCTGTGCACCATCTTGGTTTTTGCCTCTTTGTTAGCCTCGGTGAGAGGGATCCGAGGGGCATGATCTGTGTCTGAGAAAGGGCTAAAAAAGAGAATCTGTTAAACAGTTTGTTGAATAACGACGTGAGTGGGGAGGGAAGGAACTCCCGGTGTTGAGGGTGGCTTCTTAATAAACATTTGCAAGGCTGACCTCTTCTGTTCTTTCAATTGAATTTTCTTTGTGCCATCTCATCAGCTGTTTCCTCAGTATTGTGTTTACAGATTGGTTCCATGCTTGCCTTCACTTCATGATATCTGTGTTGTGCTCAGGACGCCGGGTCCACCACGAGTTTCATTTTCGCACTCAGAAATGTGACACCATGCATCTGCCTTGGTCTCTCTCTATCATGTCTCCTAGATGCCGCGCATCTACTTCTGCCTCTTGCCTCCTTGCAGTAACAAGACACTGAGCACCCAGCCTCTCCTCCGTATGAGTGAGCGAGCTGATTCATAACTCACAGTCTTCCTCTTTTGTTTTCCCGTCTCCTTCCCTCTCACATATTATTTAGCCGTGGGCCTTTCCTGGAGAAGTTGTGTGATGTTACATCTCTTGGTACTTTTCTCATATAATTATTTATTAGTTTATTTTGAAGAGGCATTGTTGGAATGCCCTTTTGGGAATTCCTCACAAGAACAGGAGTTCTTGTCACAAAGGGCGAGTCTCTCCCAGTGAGGTCGCACTTACCTCTTACCTCGAACACTATGGAGGGTGTTGTGGAGCAGGTTCATCTCCCTTGCCACACATAATTCCAGTGATTAATCACAGAACCTACCTGTCACATCCCTGCTCTAACAAAATCTCACCACTTCCTGAGTATCCCATTGGAGTGCATTAAGGATGTGTGGTAGGTCAGAAGAAGGAAACAGACTCTGATTAGACCTTTCACTGTTAAGTTTATTAAAGACAAGGAATAAGGCCTACCTTTTGCTACAAGGCACTGCTGCCTAACACAACTAGCTAAGGTGCTTATCAGTCATCAGTAAATGTCAAGCCTGCCTGACCCTACCACTATCTTAATAACTTAGTCAGGAGAATATCTCCCTTCTCGTGAGGCTTGTTGGTTTTGCACCAACCTTTCAAAAGTTCATCTTCAGGGAGTCCCTGGTGACTGTTTTTTATCAGTTCATTCAGTTCATTCACTGTTGTATTGGCCTTTTGTTTCTTCTTGTATTTTCCTTTACAAAGAGTTATTCTCTCCTCTTCCACTGGTAAACTTATCCAAGTACCTTTTCATTCTGGACTAATTCTGAATAGTTCACAATTTTGCTTTCATTCTGCTCTTTGCATTCAAATATATTTACTATGCCCACCTTGTTATTTATCCAGTCTAATGACTCCCTTCCATTGGATACAAAGGCAGTTCTTGGTTTGCAAGTTTTCTCAAGCAATGAGGGGAATGTGTCCCTTTCCCAGCCTTCTTCAGGATACTCGTACAATTCTTCAAACACTGTGGTATGTCTCCCTTTCCCAGTCTTCCTAAGACTTACAAGACAGTTCAGCAATTGACGAAGAAATGACTCTTTCCCAGCCGGCCCTTCACAGCTTCTTCTCTGCCTTTTCAGTTCCCAGGCCATGTTTGGCAGACCCAGTTAACTCCCACCAAGCAATGAGACGAAGAAGAGTGGTTTGCAAAGATCTCCAAGGTGTGGTGAGTCCCTGACCGTGTTTAGCAGTGCTGGGTTCCTTCTTTTATGCACTACAATGAAGAAGAGGAGTTTGATGCATTTCCAAACTCGATTGGGTCCTTGACCCTGGCTGGCAGTCCAGCTTTCCTTTTACCATGCACTTTGATGAAGAAGAGGAGTTTGGATGCTTTTCCAAACTCGATTGGGTCCTTGACCCCTTTTCCTCCAGGTTTCTTATTACCAAACACAGACTTGGTTTACTCACCTGCCAAGTACTGTCTCCTTATTCATTGCACTCACAGTTATAATTACAATTGTTATTTTATAACACGCTTAATACCAATGAGTGGTTTCTTAGCGCAGGATTGGGATTCAAACCTGTGTTGCACTGTGTTGTCTTGCTTCCAAGACAAACGAGTTGCCCCTGAGCTATCCTTCCGTCCTGCTCTCTTTGCAGTCTCTTGATTCCACATGCAGACTTGGTTTACTCTTCTGCCAAGTACTGCGTTCATATGCCTTGCAATCACAGTTCTCTTAACCTTCTCCCCACTTGTTTGACAGCCTTGGATCACCTTTCCTCAAAGAACCTTCTTACTACTTGATATGATCTTTCCTGGTAACGGTCCCAGACCCTATTACTCTTGTTACAACATGGCGAGACTGTTTCACTTAATGTGTCATAGTGTTTATTCTCCTTCCCCCTCTTTCCACACACTCTTGGTTTTAGGGTTTTCTTCACCCTCTCGGAATCCCCAACCATAGGCTCAGCCAGCCAAATACCTTTTGGGTCTTGGCTGCAGTTGGCATTCTGGAGCTCTTCCTGGCTTGCCGCAGTGACTCTGCAGTTTCTGAGCCTGTTCGGCATCTTTCCAGGTGGACTGCGTAATCCTGCGGGTTTGCGCTGCTGGTGCCTTTCCCAACAAGCCTTCTGGTTCATTCGGCATTCCCTGTAGGAACCCTCACTTCAGTGTCTCCATGCCGGAACCTGCTCCTGTTGCTGCTGCTTTCCTTGCCAGGCACCAGCCCTTTTCGTGGTTTGTCTCCACAGCGGCTGACCATTCGGGAGAGTCTGTTTTCTGTTTTCATCTGCAACCCGTTCAGATAGCTTTGTCTGAGTGATCCCTGAGGATTTCCACCTCTTTCTCATCACAGTTTCTGGATCTTGTCATCCCCATTCTTCCTCATCTCAGTCCTTCTTACTTCTTGCTTACTATAGAAGTATATGGGATAGGAGGAAAGGGGTGGAGGAGAGGGGGGGGGTGAAGGAGAGGTGCAGGTTTTAGATGTATACAGCATTTTCCCATGATAGTCATTACTGGTCCCGAAGGGGGTTTCCCCTCCAATGAGATCAACCCACTGAGTACCACCCCCAGGGGGATTATCGGGTAGCAGTCTCACCTGCCTGGCCTCATGGGAAGGGGTTCCCTGTTCAGAAGCAGTGACGACATCCTGGGATTCATCACAGCTTTTTTGGCCTCGACTGATGCGGATTTAGTCACTTCCAGACTATTTCTCATTTACTCCTCTTTGTACTGGTATGACAATATGTTTCTCTTGACTCTAATGTGGATGAGCATTCCATTAATGATTCTCATTCACTCTTCTTTCAGATATTGTGATGTTATCTTTCTCTTGACTATTACCAGTATGAGTATTCCAATACTGAGTCTCATTCACTCTCCAGGTCTCCCGTTTCCTCCATTACCTTCTGTTCTTAGGGCTAATTTCAACTGGGTTTTTGGTCCTTGCGGGTCAGTTTGCTTTCCCTTCGACTTGGTTGTTTCTCGTGGCATTTCACCACCTTCTCGTCTGTCTTGTCATCTTGGATGGCTGTATGGAATTAAATATATGGGCTTGTTATGGGTCTGCTGTGGTAGATTGGTTTTGGCATTGTTAAGAGGGCCCTCGGGCCACCAGGAACCTCCTGTGGTCACGTCACCACTCTCATGCTCTTCCTTTATCACTTATTCAGGATTTCACACATCCAGCTTCTGTTCTCCAGTCTTCCTCATTACTGACTGTAGCGCGTCTGCCACCTCTCGCTCTCTTACGATTGCAGTATGCAGCATGTCTTTCCTCTTCTTCTTGCTGGAGTTAGCATTCAAGCCTGTTTGTAACTTGCAGGCTCTATTGTCGCGTCTCTAGACTCCTCCCTTTTTTGGACTTACGTCAGCGTGGGACATAACCTGTGCAAGCCTTTGTTCCATCTTCTTTGTTTACTACGGATTCTCTTCTCTGCACGTACTCTTCTTCATCCCATGTAATTTGCATTTAAAGGGAAATCTTCTATTTCCTATTTGCAGTAACAAATACTCTTTTTCTCTTCACACTTACATTCACCATCAAGCTTTGAAGATGCTATTTTGGAATGCACAGGAATTGGAGTCCTTGTCCCCACAGGGGAAGTCTCTCCAGTTGAGGTACCAATTGTCTCTATCCCAAGGGAGGGTATTGCAAACAGACTCACCTCCCTAGCCTCACGGGCGGGGGGATCCCCGTTGGGAAGAAGGGATAAATTCCAACAATTTGGCACATACTGTGATGCTGGAAATACCTTATGAGGTACAGTACAGGGCCTCCTGTCCTTGTCTTACCACTTCTCTGTGTGTATCTTCTTAATGTTTTCACCCACTGAGGTCCCGCCTAGACCTCTGGCAGTGCAGCTCTTCATTCTTATCTTTTGGTGAAAATCCCCCATGGGATACCCTTATGGCACCCATGGGTGGGAGCACACCATTGTACCCTTATGTGTGTTCTTGTGCACCTGTGTGTTGCCCACACAGCAGGGTATGGGCTGGTGGCAGCTACATGCTGACTTGACAGCGGCTCTGAGTATCCTCCATTTTCGGACACCAAAGCCTTGCCATAGGAATCAATGGATTCCTGATAGAAAGCAAGATAGCCCGCGTTGCCTCTTGGTTTCTATTGCTTTGTACCTTGTTTCCCAATGTTTTGGGAAGCCCTGGCTCTGTCCCTTCCTGTTGGGTGGAAACACCATATATGTCTCTGTTGTTCCCATTCCTCCTTACTGGCTGTTGGGTGGAAATACCATATGTGGCTCTGGGGCTGCCTCCTGTCAGACTGACTGGAGCCTTCCCAGGTGTTTTGTCTTGTGGGTACACCCTAGGGGTGGGACCTGTGTGAGTGGAGTCTGAAGTGAACTCACATTCTCTGTTGTGGGTTTCTGGGTTCTGTGTTTGTAACACAAGGAATGAGACAGACCTGCCTGAAACTAATATGAATGCAGTGTAGTGTGCTGAAAGGCTGGGTACTTGCCCCAATCCACATTACTTTGTTATGAGTACCTTGGTGGAGTGAATAGTCTGAATGCCTGCGAGCCTGATTGGCTGTCTGCCTGCACAAATGCCCATATGTGATTGGCTGACTGTGCCTGGCTTGGACAGAGTGAATGAGGGACAGAAGTGTATATCTGGGGACCTCTCACTTACTAATTGGTTCAGTAGCTGAAGTCGAAACTTAGCAAGAAGAAGCTGCACCTTGAGGCTGAGCTGGAAGAGAAGCCTGCTACTACATTTCTTCAACAATCGAAAAGCTGTCATGTCTCCTGAAGACTGATCCAGAGAGGACCTGTAAAGGAGACCCCTCCCTGAGCTATGAGGAACCATTGTGCAAAACTGCAACTCTTCATTCAAGTACCCTGGAAGCCAGTCCTCGATGCCTGCCATCCGGAGAAGGGGTCTTCGAAAGTCCAGAGGTGGTGTGCCAGACATCTTGAGCCAGAGAAGTCCATTGGTGTCACCCAGGGTCCGGAAGTGCTGCTGGACACCGGGAGCTGCAAAAGTTCCAAACTACCTAAGAACATTTGAAAGGACATGCTTGTAGTAAACACTGACCACCTTTTCCTGCCAGAGAGCCCAGAGTTGGGAGGTTCTGTGCACGGTCTGCCTGTGGCTTTCCCACCACCAGAAGCTATCAAAGTTGTCCCGAGCGTCCACACTTGGTAAGGGTCTGAGGTCCACTCCAGTGGTCAAGTCCAGGTTGCTTGTAGTTGTCCAGACATCCGTGCTGCTGCTGCAGAACCAAAGAACGAAAGTCAGAAAACTACGATTTCCGAAACTCGACACCAAAAGTGACCTATTCAGAAATTGTTGACCAAAGGAGAGCACTGCGAAGAGCCAAACTGCTGCCATTCTGAAAGACTTTGGTACCTTTTTATTCTTGGACTCAGCATCCCAGGGGCTCCTTCTTCCTAAGGGGGTCCATCCCCAGAGGAAATCATAAAGTTAAGCCGAGAAACTCTGCCATTTCGCCTGCCAAGGCACCAAAGGTACTGTGATGAGGAAGAGCATCTTCTAGCCTCAAGAGTCATCCAGGGGTCCCCGATTTGTATTGGATCCTGTTCTCCTGTGGCCTCTAAGGTACTTTGTGGTGTTAGAACCTTTAAAAGAAAGCAAAAAGTTATTGAACAATATAGGACTGGGCTGTAAAAAAACACACACGTTACTACTCCCCACCGTTTCTATTACAGGATGCCCAGATGCGGGGATCCTCACTCAGAATTACTTGTCTAGTTTAAAGAAAGCATTCTGGCACTGTTCATAACTAACCTACATTTCTTTCCCATTCTATGCTGGTTACAACTTATTTAAGAATTCACCTGACATTTAAAACTGTCTGCAGTTCTTGCAGTTCTGACTGAATTTAAGTGGTGTGTGGTACCACATAGAGTGTGCATATTTGCCATTCTCTGAATAGGTATTTCATGTACAAAGTTTTATTATTTATATGTATATTCTGTTGGTAACAGTAGTCAACCCTATTTTATATAAAGAAGCTGTGTTATCACCTAACATAGTAATAATAATATTAATAATGATAATTAATAATTTAGCATTTATATAGCGCTACAAACCCTCAGGTATCTGAGCGCTGCTTATTATTGCCCACGGTGTGTGGTGCTCATTTATCGACCTCGGAAGGATGAAAGGCTGAGTTTGGCCCTGCCGGGATTCGAAGTTGCATCAGCAGGCTCTGCACAGATGTCAAAACAAGTGCTCTACTCACTGTGCTATTGGACCGGCTGTGTGGACATTCCTTTGTGGGGCCTTTGGGGAAACACTGTACTGAAGAAATTGTCTGCATCACCTCCTGAAAGCTTATGCCTGTCTGCTCGCCACATTTTACCAAATTGAGAGCCTGGCTGGGGTTCTTTTGTGCCTTTACCCTACCATATAGGGGGCGGAAGTACAGCTACCCCCTCCAGTCTTTACACTGGTGCTACAATGGTGGGATCACTGGTTTTAAGACTCAGTGTTTGACAGAGCTACTACAAAATATCTACACATCTTTATTGATTGATTGAGAGTTCTATTACAGTATACTGATAACTACACTACCAACAATGGAAACTATTGCAAATGGTAAATTGACTAGGATGCACTTAGAGGTTCTCCAGAGTGCTTGGCAAGAGAGAGAAATACATATTGAAGATAAGTCTAGGACACAGCATATAGCTGCCCTTCTGGATTTACAGGCAGATTGTGACACTCATGATGAAAATGGAGTCAGCTCTGATGGGGGTCCTCACCCCTGGTGAGGTTACAGATGTTGCCACTGGTAGTGCCACCTCCCTTGTCACTTCTATTGCAAAACCCAGCATTATTTCTCCAGGGAATGCCTTGGAATTTGAGTTATTAAGGATGAAATAGACCTTTGAATACAACAAATTAGAGATAAAGCTGAGTTGAAGAAAGAGGAGTTGACACAACAAGTAATACTCAAAGCCAGGGATCTGGAACTCAAAGGCAAAGACACTGAATGTCAGAGAATCCAGCTCGAGAAAGCTAGAGTGGAGACTTCAGCAAAACCTGTTGAGAACTACCATTCTAGAGGTAGAGAAAACTATCCTTTCCCTCAAACCCTCGAATTGCAAAGGTGACATCTGCCCAGCGCAACTAATAAAAGACGCTGCCAGAGACCTCTCATCGTTCATTTCTAAACTGATAAACGCCTCCTTCGCCACAGGTAACATCCCAGCTAATCTAAAACAATCATGGGTGCTCCCGCTTCTCAAGAAGCAGACTCTAGACCCCCTCATTCCCACCAACTATCGGCCCATTACTACGGTACCTTTCTTACTGAAAATACTAGACAAGGTTGCCTATACACAAATTCAAAGATACCTTGAATTACAAAATCTATTGGGAGCTAGACAATCTGGTTTCCGTCCACTCCATGGAACTGAAACTACCCTCATCGATTTAAAGACCCAAATAGATGAACTGAGAGACCAAGGTAAGACAGCACTGCTCCTTCTACTTGATCTCTCAGCTGCGTTCGATCTAGTGGATCACAAGGTCCTTTGCAAACATTTGGACACTGCTGCAAACTTCTCTACCCATGCCACTAAATGGATTGAATCCTTTTTGAGTGAGAGAACAATGAGAGTCTTCTCCCCTTCGGCAGCAGCTGACCCTTCACCAATCACATGTGGAGTCCCGCAAGGCTCCTGTGTCTTACCGACCCTATACAACATATTCACCAAACCCCTTTTCGAGGATGTGGACCTTCTAGGTATCACCTACACTAACTATGCAGATGATGCACAGATTCTCCTCCCGCTTTCTGGGGATCACAGTAAGTACAGGGAGTTGGTGAATAGAGTGTACCTCATTATTCAGGCATGGATGGCATCCCATGGCCTTGCCCGAATGATGACAAGACCGAGCTGATTATCCCGGGTAGGCAGGCCAATATCAACGAGCTAGGTAAGGACTATTCCATGTTTAACATAGATGGCAATAGTATTAAGGTTTCAAGAGAAGTAAAAACACTAGGTTTCTATTTTGATTCCACTATGTCTTTCACCAAACAAGTTAACTCCTTAGCTTCCACTACAGCTTATACCTGTAAATTAATAAGAGCAGGCAAACCATTCTTATCTAACGATAGTTGCATGATCCTAGCGAGAGCCTTAATACTATCAAGACTTGATTATTGTAATGCCCTTTATAGTGGTGCTAACAAAACTATCACCAAAAGGCTACAAATCTTACAAAACAATGCCCTAAGAGCTGAGCTAAACATAACTAAAAGGGATCATATCTCATCTATCAGACACCAACACAAATGGCTCTCCACCGACAATAGAATCCATCTAAAAATGATCTCCTTGATGCACAAAGCCCTCAATAACGCTGCTCCCAGCCGCCTGATGAACAAAATAAAAATAAAAATCTCTAGTAGGCCCATAAGAACTCCCAACTCCAACTGCTTGGTAATCTCTAGATTTAAACTCGCCAAAATTGGCGGCACCAGTTTCCCCGTGCTAGCTGCTAAATGGTGGAATGCCCTGCCACACAACCTGAGAACAGACCAACCCTTTTCACACTTTAGAATTAATCTTAACAAACACCTCAACGACAAAAATATGTAACGTATTGCTAGACACCTGTGTTACGCTACTTCATCTGAATGTATATATGTATTATTAAAGATATACTACAAATGTAAATAATTATAGCAACACTGTATATAACTGAATGCCTCGCCTGTTAGCAATGCCTTAATCTTTCGATCAGATCTGCTTCCTGCTAAGTCTGTACATACCTAATTCCCATCATTGTAATTCATGCAACATTACAATTATATGTAACACTGTAATCCTATGTAACATTGTAAGCTTTGCATACTCTCTTCACTGCGCCCGGTTACCCTTGGGTCTGGCGCGCATTACAAATAAATAAACAAACAAACAGAGTGTCAGGTTCCCAGCAACTAAGTTTATGATACATTTGGTTGGTGTGTATGTGGAGGGTTCTGATAGCCTACAATGGATAGAAACATTTTAAATGGTCAAAGAGATTGGGCTAAGTGTTTGTTAAGCAGAGTAACTTTGACTGGTATGACTGTATTCTGAAACTGAGTGTTGAAGAAAGAAGTCAGTATGAGTGCATGAAAACTGCTTTGATTGCCAGGTTGGCAAAGACACCTGCCCAGTACCTTAAACAGTTTAAGGATTATGAGAAGAGAGAGAATATGTGTTGGGTGTTGGGTGATTGTTGCACATATGAGTATGATGTGATGGATTGATGGTTATAAAGTGAAGTCTTTTTGTTGAGCTGCCACAACCTCTTGTTTTTTGTTTGTTTGTTTATTTATTTATATACCGCATCAAACCCGGGGGTATCTGGGTGCATTACAAGTTACATGAAGACTTAGCACAAATTACAAAATAAGGTACATACATGAGATTATTACAGAGCATTATTATGAATGAATATTACATCATGCTGTGTATTTACAAAGTTCTTTACAGATATTTACATGAGGGCAGACTGCTACGAAGATGTACAATGATACCAGAGAAAGGCAGGTTATAGGAGGAGAGCCATCTTTTGGTCTCTTTTCTAAAGCTGTAGTAAGAAGGTTCTGATCTTAAGGCTACAGGCAATGAGTTCCACAGTTGAGCTGCCAGAACTGGAAAGCTGCTTCCCCTGCTTTCTGAAGCTTGTATCTGGGAACCTTAAGGCAGTGTAAGTGTGCGGTTCTGGTAGGACGTTCTGATGTATTTTTGGAGAATTTGTCAGCTAAGTATTTGGGGGCCGCATTGGAGAGACATTTGAAGGTGAGGGTTAGTGATTTGAAGTTGATTCTATCCTCGACTGAAAGCCATTTGGTGTTACATCTGGCATCTGAGATGAGCTGCATTCTTGGAATACTTAGCACAGTTCTTAGAGCATTATTTTGCAATATTTGCAATTTATTAACATTGTATTTACTTGACCCTAGTATAATACTGCCGTCAAGCACGTATTAGAGAACCCCGTCTCCAGGAAGAACTCCTTGTTTCTGACAGGGTAAGCTAGGCAAGGCGCTTGTGAGAGGCTTCTTTTGAGTTGTCTTACTGCCTCGGATTGTTCTGGACCCCATTCCCACTTGACCCCCCCCTTCAGGAGATGAATCAGGGGTCTGGTAATCTCTGCGTAGCCCTCAATGAACTTTCTGCTGTAATTAGTCAGTCCAAGGAGGCTCTTTAGTTCTCGCAGAGTTGTGGGGTCTTTCAGTTTCTGAAGTGCTTCCACTTTCTTTTCCTGGGGACAGAGACCCTGAGGAGTAATCTCATGCCCCAAGAAATTAACACGGGTTCTACACCACTGTGCTTTCTGAAAGGAAAGTTTTGCTCCGGCGGCCCTCAACTGCGTCAGAACATAACGGATCTCCGCTATGTGTTCCTCCACAGATGAACTTTTGATGAGGACATCATCTACATAAGCCAGGTTACCCCTCGCACCCAGGTCGGGCATGGCCTTATGTAGGAAAATGTTGAATTCATTGCCGGAGTTGAGGTATCCGAAGGGAGTCCGGGTCCATGTATACTGCTGGCCCCCAAAGGTAAAAACCAGCTTGTATTGGTCCTCCCTACTGACAGGCACGGTCCAGTATCCATTGGTCAGGTCTATTGCTGTGAATACCTGTGACCCCTGGATCTGGGCCAGCCCTTGGTCAATGTATGGCAGAGGCCATCGGGAAGTATGGACCCGTTTGTTGAGCTCCCTAAGGTCAGCACAGAGTCTCCACTGGCCGTTTGGCTTCAATATTCCCAGCACCGGATTATTGAAGGTGCTGTGGACTGGACGGATTATTCCCCGGGACTCAAGGTTCTTAATTATTTCAGTAAGGGACTCCATTGATGCGAGAGGCAAACGATACTGCTTCACAAATACAGGAGTCATGCCAGGGTCCGTGGGGATTGTTGTTGTGTGGATGTCAGTGCGACCACAGTCATATGAGTCTACCGCAAAGAGATCTTGGAAATCCAAGAAAACTTGTTTCAACTTTTGCTTCTGTTCCAGAGTCACACAGGCATCAGCTAGGTTGACTCTCTCTTCCACCATCTGCCTGAAGTCTGGAAAGACTTCTGGTTTGGCTATCTCAGCGGCCTCCTCCAGCTGGGTGGAGAAGTCCCTGGTCAGAGTGCTGATTTGGACTGGAGGCTTCAGGTGGGAAAGGCAGCCCTCATGGACCTGGAAAATCACCTCATCCCTCCTGAAGTCACAAGTCACATCTTCCTTACCATAGGGGCAGGAAGTGTACACCAGGAAGTTCCCCCCATGCCGGGTAAAAATCCTGTCTGGTGTTGTATTGTCATCACTGTCACTGTCAAAACAGTCCTTGGGGATTGGTCCTAACAGTTCATTTACTAAGTCGATGGAAAAATGTCGGTCATCAACCGCCATTCCAATAATGGTGCCTGCGGCTAGAGTAATACTCTTTAAGTCGCTGTTATCCACCTCTATTAGAATGGTGTCATGTTCTATGTTGACTAATGGAGTTGGGTTTACCCCCAACCCTTGCTGTTGGAGAGAAGCGTTTAGATGTATGTAAGCATCAGGGTTTTTCAAATGTTGTCCTCTTTTAACTTTCACTTCCAGGGAGAATTGTCGGGTCCTTTCTGGGATGGTGACCTCCTCTTTAATCTGGATTTCAACTGCATAAGGTAGCAATTGAGCTGACCTAAATGCTTTTTCTGGATCATCAAAGCCCATGGGATTATCCGCTAATCGGGACCAAGCTTTGAAGTTTATTAGGTCCAAACTAATGGCAAAGCGATTGAGAATGTCACTGCCTAAGTAAAAGGCGGCAGGGACATCTCGCACGACCCAACAATTGTGGACTATGCTCTTGTTGCCAATGGAGATTTTGAGCATACACCTGCTTGGCAGGAGATGTTTGGAATTAGGCGCTTCCAGGTCCATTTCCCATTTGTCTATCAGTTTGAATGTGAGAATGGCTGGATCTTTTGGGAGTTGGCGGAACATGGCTTCGCTGATTAAGCTCTTACCGTTGTTCACACACACTCGAGCGAGAACAGAGTCCTTCCCATCATTTAATTGGACAGGGATGAACAACTGCTCTCCAATTTGCTGAATATCAGCCAGGCTCTGAGCTGATTTCACATCTTTCTGGACTATTGGAGTGGGAGTTTCTGATTGTGGATTAGTATAGAATCTCAGAGTGTTTCCTTCCAGCGTGGAGTACCACTTTAGACTGGAAGGCAGGTTGATTTTCAGAAATAGAGAGGACCCTCCATCACCAGTCTGTTGTCCTACTGCTATTACTGTCACATCTGGAATTTGGCTATTCTGGAAGTGAAATTCTACTTGGTCAGATTTTTGTTCAACCATGTGGCAGGTGCCGTTTAAACTAACATGGTTGACACTCCGTTTTAATTTTATTGGTCGGCTAGTCTGGGTCCAGAGGACCTTGTTTACGCAATCTATTAGGGGTGACAACCTTCTCAGGAGGTCATTCCCTAGTAAACAAGGGGTGCCCTCTGGGGTCACAACTATGACCGGGTGTTTCAACTTGTGTCGCCCAATTTTAATGTCCAAGTCTGCAGTCCCCTCGACGGGAATTTCCTTCCCGTCAAAGTTCTGGAGTTGTCCAGGAAGTGAGGTGAGAGGAATTTGGTAATTCCCTCCCCTTCCTGCATTCAGTTCGTCAAAGGCCCTTCTGGAAAGAAGGGTAGCTTGAGATCCAGTGTCCACCAGTGCCAAAATTGTACCCTGCCCCTGTACTTGTACCGGGGCATAATATCTTCCCTCCTTCTCCTCAAGGGGGCACAGATAATGTACATTTTTGGACAACTGGTGGGCTAATTTTCTGGTTTTGGACATCGCTAGCGAAGAGATTTGGGCAGAATTCTGTGGAGAGCCTTGGGAATCTGAAAGAAAAATTTGGCAACTGGAGATCAGAGCCATTGTGGGTTCCCCTGGCTCCGGTTCTGGGCCGCCCCCCCCTTTTTGGAGGCAGTCACCAGGATGGGTTTGAACCAGGGGATTTTCTTGCGGTTGGTTCTGGGATGAGATGGTGGGCGGCGGTAGCTCAGTCTCCACATCTCCCCAGTCTGGATTTGCATCCCTAGGGACCCATTTTTCTTTGGGAGGAGTTCCCCCCTCTCTGAAAGAGAAGATCCTTTTCCCAGGATCCTCTGAGGATCCCTCTCCCTCAAATTGGAAGACCTGTACCTCCTCCTCAAACTGAGTCTGTTTGGGTCTTTTGTTTCTCCTACCCCCCCTCTGCTCCTTAGGAGGCAGTCTTTCAGGGGCAAGAGATTTTGTTTCCGGTTCCTGGGTTTCCAGGGGCTGTTTACAAGTGAGGAAGGAAGCTTCCTCCAAGGCTTTACACCCCCCTTCCCTTTGTGCCTCCTCCCTGGGAACCGGTGAGTTATCGGGGTGCTGCCCCCGTCATTGTTCTGGGGCACCAGGTCCAGAGTTGGGTGCGTTCTGCGCCAGCATGCCGATCTGAGGGTTCTGCTGAGCCCTCAGTATGTGACCCAGATCCCGCGCCATGTTTTGAACCTGGCGCTCTAACTGGGAAACCCGCTCAGGCTGATACGGGGCCCTGTTTTCTCCCCTGGGCTGATCCCGGGAAGGGTAGCTGTCCCTCCTCTGGTAATATCCCGGGTTGGGAAGATTTGGGTACCCCTCCACCCTTGGCCTCCCCTCTCCCGGATTCAGTGGTCTGGGCTCAGGGAATTGGGGAAAGAAGGATGGATGGTTTTGGGGCTGAAAGTCGGGTGGATATCTGGGGAAAAAGTTCTGCCCAGGGTTTGGTAAATTTCTGCCCTCCTGTGGAAAGTTTGGAGGGAAGTTCCCTGGGTTAGGTTCTTGGCTGGATCTCCCCCCTTGGGCTGGAGGAGTCCACACATAACCCAGGATGGGTCTGTTTCCCTTGTAACGTGGGCTTACATAATCAGGAGAGCGAGGGACCCCATTTGTGGGGCTGCCTCCCTGGCTCCCTGTCTGTGACTGGCCCGAGGACCTTCTGGGCCTAGCATTATTAGGTGCAGGTAGGTTTTTAGGCCCCCCCATCTCCAAATCCAAAACGGGGGTGACCTTTACCTCTGCCACCTTGGCAGCAGCAGGGGTGCTGTTGGCTTTGGGGTTTTTCTGGGCATTACTTTTGCTATCTACCGGTTTCTGCACCTCATAGATCCGGGTAGCCTGTTCAATGACCCAGTCTAAAGATCTTTTCTCGTGAAAATCCCTCACGAGCTGGGTCATTATGTATTTGGGCAAGGCATGAAAAAATGTACTGATGAATTCTCTACTGTCTGTGCGCACCCTTCTGGTGGTCTGTGCAAAAGCACGTTTCAGTTCCTGCACAAATTGGGGCCTGATCCTCCCCACATTGTAAATTGTAGGCTGCCTTGCGAGCCTCTTGAGGATTTCTATGAATGGAAAAGTGTTTCAAGATGGCCGCCTTATAGGTGGACCATCTTAAATGATTTTGGTCCTCCAGCCCTGCAAAGAAACTGGAGTATCCCGGGGAGAAGGTCCACTTTACATATTGAATACAGCTTTGGCTGTCCTTCAAATGGAAAGTCTCCATCATTTGCTCAAACAACTCTAAGTGCTCCCAAACAGAATACTTAGCGTTCTTATGGTAAGGCGTGATGACGCTCCTGATCGCCTTAATCTGCTTTAAGGGGTCCTTAAGCAAGGCCCTTTTTGCCTTATTGGCCTTTTTGGTTCGGGTAACCCTTGTCCATTCCTCCTCTGACTCAGAGGCACTGTTCCCAGAGGTTCCTGTCTGCTCTTCCAGGTTTTCACGGATTCTGCGAGCCTGGGAATGGCTGGCAGAATGTGGGGACCTGGTCTCCTGTGTCCTGCGCAGTTCAGAGGAGTCTTCAGATTCCTCCTTGCTGCCAGGATTTGATGGGTACCCCCTCCACTGACCTAACTGGGCAGAGGTTTTCAGGATGCCCTTAAGGGGCCTACTCTCCTGGGGTTCCCCATTAAATTGCACTGCGCTTGGGTGCCCATACCCGGATGCCCGCCCCTCCATACCTGGGTGGTACTGGCCTATGAGCCCCATACTTCTGGCTGGATAGTAATCTGCCATCCCTGTGGCCCTGTGCTCAAGTGCGCCAGGGGACATGGGGGTGGCAGAGTCCAGGGACCGAGAGAGATAAAGGCCTCTGGTACTAGGGCTCCTGGGGTTATGCTCAGGAGTTTCTCTTTCCCAGCGAACCTCATCTCTATCCGCCCCTGCTCCCTGTTGCAATGCAAGAGCCTGCGCCTTCAGTTCCTCAGTTAAGGCCTTACTAGACTCTATCAGTCTCTCCTGCATCGCTACCTGTTGTTGGAGTCTATCATTGCGCTGGCAGAGAGCCTCATTCTCTCTCTGTGTTTCCTGATTGGTCCTGGAGCACTGGGCCAGTCTTTGCTGCAGGAGGGTTACCTCCTGAGTCCCATCCCTACTGGCCTGCTCCTGTCTTGCCAGAGCCTCCTCCACCCTCCTGGTGTGCTCTAGCAAGTCCTGGTGTTCTTTTTGGAGATCACATAGTCCCTGGTGGGCCAGGTGATTTTCTTCCATTTTTCTTCTGAAGTGGCAGACTTTCTGGCCTAAGGTGTCCCTTTCCTGACCAAGAGCTTGAATTTGTGACGCCAGGTCGTCCCTTTGCCTTTGAAGGGCACCAGCTTTCCGCGCTCTTCATCAAACTCTGCCTGGGTATCCAGGTCTTTCAGAATCAGTTTATTGCTTTCTGCCTTTTGCCTATCTAGGTGGCCTTGCAGGGTGACTACCTGCTCAGCACATACCCTGTTGAAGTCCAGTTGTTGCTCCAGCTTTTTCTGGCTTTGCAGTAGGGAGTCCAAACCTTCTTGGTGTTCCTTCTGCAAGGCCAGAAATCTGGTATCCTGTTCTGACTTTTCCTTTTGCAGCACATCCATATCCTCCTTTATTTTAGTGATGTACTGTCTGGTCTCATTTTCTGACTCCTGGCTTCTGTGCAGCCTTTGCTCAGAAGAGTCCAGATCAGATTGGGCCTTCTCTAACGCCATCTGTTGCCTTTTTGCCAGATCATGGCCTTCAGCACATTTATTTTGTATGGCTCCCATATATAAATATAAATATGCCGCTATCCTAACAATCTTGTCGTGTTCATCTTTGGCCTTAGGAGCCATATATAGTTCACTCAGGGCCACATGTAATGGACCCTGATCTCTCCATAAGTCTGACCCTGTTTCAGTGGCCTGTCGCGTGATGGCCTGCAACCAGGCATCCTGGCCATGCTCAGCCCATTCACCTCTCACAAATAGTTTATGTAAGAAGTGCTCTCTGGCTATTTTCATATCTACCAAGGTCGTCATTCTAGAGATTGGTCTCTGTCCTGACTTACAGAAGTTTGTATTTTATTTTTGCAAAACAGACCTTTTCCTAAGAGCGTTCCTTAGAGGAGTGCTTTACAGCGTAACACAGTGTGGTGATCCGACCGGATATGTGTATCTGGTCAGCTGGCACGCTGTATTAATCTGCAGAAATGGTAGATCTAACCCAATCGTCCGGCACGAGCCCCCAATTTGTAAGAGGATTCAATTCAACACTACAGCTAAGTCAATGCCTAGTCTGGGATACTGAATGGAAACCCTTATTGATATATCTTTATGTCCAGTTCATGCGTTCTGGATGACTACCCTTATATAACACCCCTCTCTTGGAATCCTCCTGACCCCACTGAGCCAAGAAGTAGTTCTGTTTTGCAAGTTAAAGGTTTATTTGATAACTTAAACAATATATATTATATCACGCTTTATAATAAATTAATAATTGGATATCACACTTAATCTGGTATGATAAAGATTAACAACGGAGAATCTGGCACTAGCACACTTCTTTATAATCACTAAGGAGTTGACATGAAATGGATAAGGTAGCACACTGGTAAATAGGGACAGAAGAATAAATGTGATAGAGAATGCTTTATAGAGTTCAAATGGATGCAATGTTGAATGAAAGGCAATACAGAAAATACTCAATATGATTTCAGCAAAAGACAATGTAATCACTTTCTTGGACAATTCACCCCCCCCCTTTTATGCAATGCAAGGAAATGGAAGGAAGGCACACAGTTCTCAGAAATGCAATCAAATGGGATTCAGTTCACCCCAGCAACTTAGACTACAGACGTTGAAAACACAGGCCCAAATGCTTTTAAATGTGCTGGCAATGTAGAAAAAAATATCCTAAAATGCTTTTAATTCCCTCTAGGAGGTTCAGGGTGAGTGAAATCAAGTTAATATTAGTCCAGGCTCACTTTAGCAATGATGCAGGGATGGTTTTTATGAGGCAAACGAATTTCTTTCAGAGGAAAGCAAAAGCAGCTATCTTTTTGCAAGTGGAGAAATTTGCAAATCGCGGTAAAATTCGCGAATGCGTCTGGTGCGATTACAGAGGAACTACAAGGGCTAGCAATATCGTTTTGGGGACCTAGGAAAGCCTAGGATCTCAGCTTCCAGATGAAAGTTACTGCAAGTCTCTAGCACAAACGGTCACAGAGATATGAGTGATTAAATAAAGGTCGTTTTTCAGATTTGAAATTTTAAAGTTCAAAAAGACAAGTGCAGCTTGCAACTAGAAAATGACAGGTGACAGCTTTGCAAATGACAGGTGACAGTTAGGAGACAGTTCTACTTAGATTAAACTAGATTGAATTATATTATTTTAACTAGGAGATTGGTTCTGCACAGTTTTCTAGGTACTCACACTATATTCTTGAGTGAAATGGGCCTCGCCATGGATCTGGTCAGGTTTTAGACGGGACTCTGGTCTCTGCACTTCACAGTGATCTGGGTCTGCTCTCTCTCTGGATTCTGAAGATTGAGGGATTTAAAGTCTGGATCTTTCTGCACAGCTTTCTCTGGAGATTGATGGAGGTAAAGTATGGATTTTCCCGGCAGAGCTTCCAGCTGCAAATGGTTTTGAAAGTCCCTATCTGTCCTGTCTCTCTGCTTTTATGTGTTTTGAAAATGGGTGTGTGTGAGCAGCATCACTAGCCAGCCCCTCTCCACTTATCATTGGCCAAGCTTTCATTTCTCCCCTGATTGGGGGAGCTAAGTTGTGTCAGAGTGATGTCATTTTACAGCCTGCAGAGAGTCCACTCCTCCTGTCAACTTGCACACAAATCTAGATTTGAACCAAATACATATTTGCAGAGGTACATATTGTTTTAAAATCATATGCACCCCTCACATATCACAGGAGGTATCTCCTGTTCAAACTCTGCTCTTCCTGGGAGCTTGCATTCAAAAATGGCACATATTTCACTTTTTAACTGGTTTCGCAATTTCGGACATTAACCCAAATTTACACACATGTGCGCAAGGAGTATGGACATTAGTTGATGAAGTGTCAGATTTTTCACATGCACACATTTTGAGTAATATCCTCTTTTCCGCTAAAACCCCCCTGAACATGCCACCGGTTCTAAAAACCTCTTAAAATGTGGGCAGAAAAATCACAAGAATTATGGTGTCATTTATACAATTTTCACATGTCCGCTCTATGAGTTATTCATCTTTTTAGAGTTATGTTCTGGCCCCAAAGGGTGTGGTTTTCCTCCAGCACAAGGTTGAATTTCTGGTTTTTCCAGTTCTGCCAAGCCAGCTTGCTCTCACAGGCAGTGCCCCTCCCCTGTGCTTCCAGGAGAAATCTCCATTTACGACTCCCGCCATAAAACATTTGCCTGAGTCAAGACAGGGCTTTGTTCAATTTCCTGCAGAGCCCAGGTAATTCAATCAGGGAAGTGTCATATCCCTTTTGGTGTGAGCAGCAAAAGGGCAGCTAGGCCTGGGAACACAGCTGTGACTCAAGTTTCACTCCTGATGGGGGTAGTTGCCAGGCAATTGGAATCTCTTTAAGCCAGTTTTTAGCTACATGTCATTTCTGTTCCCCAGTTTCTGCATTCAAATAAAACTAAACATTTTCACATATGCAGCTAGGAGGCTGATTCTAAGTTTAAAACTATGACATTTAAACAATTGCAACCTATGTGACACTCAAAAGTAGGTCACTCAGTCAATTTGAACATTTAGATGTGTAGTGTCTTTCAGTCCAAATTTACTTAAACTGCTGAAATCCACAGCTCAGCCAGTCTTGTTATACACCTTCAAGTCACTTCAGAATATAACTTTACATTGGATCCACCTCTCAGTAAGTCTTTCTTTGGCCTGTTTTGGGTTCATTTATTCAGTTTTCTACAAAAAAGTAAAATCTGGTGGTTTTAAAACGCCGGCTTTCCGATAGTGATGAGTACTGGTACTGCACCCCTTTTTGGGATTTAAGAAAATGAATTCCCAACAGTTATGGGTTTGCTTTTGGCAATCAGCATTGCCATTCCCAATGGTTTCAGACTACTGTGTGGGTAGTCCAATGGTGGTTTTAGGCAGTGTGCTTCTGTGCCCATAACATCGGCAAAAATGGGTGGCAGCCTATTCTTCATGCATTTCCCTGTGCATTTTCTGGGAAGCTCTGGCCATCATGATGTTTCCCATGTCAGTACTGCACAGTTTTGAGGTAGGGCTCGGATGCATGGGTAAATACATCCCACAGTAGGCCATAAAATAAAACATTTCAACACTTTTGCCAATTTATTACACCAACCTTGCTTCTACCACACTACCTTGCTGACTCCATCTTCTGCTTATTTTAATCCTTCCCGCAATCATGCTATTCTACATCACTAAAATACATCAACTAAATACCAAGCCTATAATAATGCCCTATCTATGACACCTGCAACCGCAACATTAATACATGTGTTGCTCTTTCTGTGTTGCTATATGTGAGTATCTAATATGTTTCAGACCTAACTAAGACAATGTATGAACTGTCAGCGGCACAACCTTCACTTTACTCCCACAATGACACATTTTAATAGGCTTTCCTCAACCCGAACCTTTTTGCCTGGCTGCAGCACTGCACGTGCATCCCAACATTAAGTAAAGTTTTCATACGTGATGATCAAAAGAATATGTTTCATTCTTCAAATCTCTTCTGTGATGAGCATTAACAAACTGGTATGCAAGCAACAATTTCAGACACAATGTAGATCTTAGTACAGGCTATAGAACCAGCCATTTCACTTAAAAAAACATCTCCTTTTTTGGCTATGTTAGCTGAATTCACACAGTGTCCACCAGAACATTGAAATCAAAATAAGCACAGTATTTGTAATTTCAGTTCTGGGTTTGTTTTAATTCCCACAGATATATCCCTTTATAACAGAACCTGCTCTCATGCATGGCTGTTCAAATTTCCTGCACCCAAATATGTGCTCTCACGCTCCCCAAAAACCTAATCCATTGGCAAAGAGAAATATGTATCTCATTCCCCCTCCCTTGCCTATGTGTGTTTCCCCCGAACTTTAGCATATCAGTGCTCTTTACAATCCAAATTCCATCAATAGGCACATATGATCCATATGTATGGTCTGCATTTGTATGCTTTTACCAATGGAATCCAGATTCAGGTGCATCACTTGCAGGAACTAGCATGCAACATTTTGCAATTTACAGAGTTAATGTGGGCTGCGGGCCATTGCATGGCGCACCACTGGGTTAAACTAAGTACTAACAAGTGAGAAGTGATGAAGTTGGCTTCTGGGGTAACTTCAGGCAATCCCACCTCTGGCGTTCTCAGTTATGTATTATCCTTTGGTCTCATTTTCAACAGTTGTAAGCTGGGGTTTCACTTTCATCACAACCTGGCCATGATAATTCAGGTGGGAATAGCCTTCAGGTGTTAAGTCTTCTTGAAAGTCTTCATGTGATTCTGTTTCTCCACCCTCATGATATTAATGCCACAACAGTCTCTCCCTGGTATTCTCACACCTCGCATAAGGCAATGTGGAATGTCTTGTATTAGCAACTCCAGATAGTGTACAATGCTGCTGCACATCTTGGTTTAGAAGCTAGCAGTCTTATGCAACACACATCACATTTGGCTAAATTGCCTTGGTCTCCTTTCCATGAATTGATCCATTTAAAAATGTTATGCATTGTTCACCAAGCCATCCACAATTTGGGCCTTTCCTTTCTGACAACCAGATTTAAACCCTAGGTGCATGCTCAGCATTTGAGCTCATCTATGCAGCTCTTGTTTACAGTCCCATGAATCTGTTGGAGCATAAACAGGGAGAGGTTTCTTTGTCCCTGCATCTGATCTTTGGAATTAACTCATCAACCATGCACCTCCATGGATGACCATCTTCTATTTCAGCACTTCTTTTATTTATTTTTTATTTGTTTGTGGTTCAATTACAAAAATAAATTGTAAAACCTTTACAAAATATAAAATATAAAAGTAATCATGTAGATATTTCATTACAATCACATTTTTACGAAAATATCCAATTTTCATCTTATAAACATCCACTAATACATATAAAATAATAAAAACAGGGGGAAAAAAATAAAAATTTAAATTCCTTATGGTTTACAGCACTTGAATTCAACATTATCAATGCATTTAGCAAAATAAAATACCTCCTTCAGATAAAGTTCATTCAGTATAGCACAGATGAAAGATTAAATGGAGAAGGATCAGACAGCCTAAACAGTTCATACATGTCCCCTATCGAACAATGTCAGTTCCTTTTCAATATGCTTGCAAAAACTTACCAACTCATAAATTAAGGGTTTTTGCAATCCTTGCATCATTCTAGACCATAGGAATTGAAGACAATCTTCATATTCAATATTGACAAATTTCAACAATCGATTTGTCCTCATGTTCTTAAAATGGGGACAATAAAGTATGAGATGCTTCAGTGTTTCATATGGTTCATTACATTCAGCAAAGCGGCATCCCAAACAGTTTTTTATTTCATTCCCTTAATGCTGAGTTCTTTCTCTTGTTGTGTCTATACCGTATATACCGTATGTATGTTTTTCTAGTATGTTCACATGGGAATAGCATGATATGATCGTATCGTGGGGTACGCTGTTTAACAAATACACCATATTCTTTATACAGTTTATATGTCATCATTTGGTCAATCGTTGAGCACCAATCCATTTCGAAGAGCTTTTTTTTAAGCAAAACAAGCAAAACAAGGACGATGGTGCACATCATCTACAATGATGTTCACATCGTTCAGTATTTGTTGCATTTTCGACTGATATTTGTAAACAAAATTAGAGCATTTGCACTCAGCATATTATTCATATCAGCATATAACAAGTTTTTAGGTGGGAAGTGAACCTTTACATAAGTAGACAACTGCCTCCATTTGCATCATGTAGATAACGACACCAGCCCCAGTTCATGGCGTATAATTGCATTTGTGGCAGCCATTGGTAGAAACATAGCAGATTTCAATAGTGATCCCTGTAAACAATCAAGTGCAATACTCATGTCACATAAGCATGTATCCAGTGTGAATAATATTACACTTTCGATTTTTAAAGTCATACATTCAATTAATGGTGTTAACAAGAATTTACAATACCAGACATAAATCCTTTTCATTTGCGACATGAGTGGTCTGGTCTTGCATTTAATTATTTCCGTCAACGTTTTAATAGAATTTTGGGCTGATAGATTATACACTAAATAGATTGCATTATTCGTACAAGATATTTGCGTATTCATGATCTGCAATCTAAATCCTCCTTTTCTTTGTTTGACTCCAACTTTCATGATAGCAGTTTTCGCCGGATTATGAGTCAGATTATGGGCTTTTGCAAATTCATCGAAAAGTGATAATGTTGATTGCAACCGTGCCGCTGTGGGGTCAAAAATAATATCTGCAAAGGCTAATCATTTCAAATGGATACTCCCAACTTTAACAGAGAACAGATTCCTATTCTCCCAGTTTTGGTCTAAATCAGACACGTATAAATTAAAAAGGGTGGCCGCAAGGTTACAGCCCTGTTTCAAACCTATCGCCGTTCAAATCGGAATGGTAGTGACTCCTTCCGCTGATATTCTAATTTTATATGATGTATTAGTGTGCAATTTAATGAGCCAGTACAATAAGACAGTTGGAATTCCAAAATTCATCATTTTCATACACAAGATATTACGAACAACATTATCAACGGCTGAGCGCATATCAATCATAGCAATATGAACCGGATTGGCGTTCTTTTCCTTAGTTCCTGCAATAACATGTGCCATAATAACCACATTCAAAGTGGTACTTATGTGCTTCCTGAAACCTGTTTGGTATTTTGCGTATAAGCACTTTGTTTCAATAAATTTCTCAAGGTCATGTAAGGGCAGGATCGCAAACAATTTCGCCTCTGTGTCGATTAATGAAATAGGTCGATAGTTCTGGGGTAGAGATGGATCGCCCCTTTTGAATATTGGAACTATATTCACTCTTAACCATGATGGTGGAATATCCCCAGAATTGATGATAGTTTCTAATTTAGTTTTTATGATTACTGCCCAAACAGCAGGGTCCGCTTTATGTAGACATGGGGGAAGCCCATCAGACCCTGCTGCTTTAGAATACGATAACCGAAAAATTGCCCATATGATATTGCTAAGGTTCCACTTCAACCGGGGGAGAGTACTACAGCACAAAGACACCTCGGGTGCATACCAGAATTTCTGAGGTAGTTGATATTTAGCCATTATATAATTTTGCCATACCTGATTCGAGATACAATTTGGCATGGCCAGCGCAACACAATTATTGTCTGCTTTCAAGGTACGCCAAATTACTCGGGTGTCATGTGACGTAATGGCTCGCACTAATGCACAATTCTCCCTATTATACCTCAAAATGCAGGCGTTCCTTAGGTTTTGCTTATACACATTCAGTAATTGGTTTTGCATTGTCCTGAAACACTCACTTCTCAGATTGCTTTTCTTAAGTTGTCTCATTGCATTATTTTTATCTCTTTTCAACAATTTACATGAGTAATCATAGGGATTACTCATGTGTACTCATGTACTCAGAGTGTTTAACTCTGCTTTGTTTTTTGTAAAACAACATCAATGCTGAGTTAACCATTTGAGAATACTGAACTTCTGATGTCATATAGAGGTTACCCCCTTCCTGTCCAAACCTCCCCATTTGTTGCGATATATACATTACAAACTGGTTGCACAGTCCTTGACTCCACCTAATAGAATGTTGAGGACAATTTATTTCCACCAATGCAAGTGCTAAATTTGTACCAAGCAATTGACATTTTAATTTCAAAAGAGTGGAAATTTGCGCATGATCGCTGATCGATATCGGACCTATTTCTAAGGGAGCCATATGCGTTAAAAGGTTGCGCGAAACACACATGAAATCTATCGAGTTCTTTGTTCCTCGTTTCCATGATACTTTAGATTTCATATCATTAGTCACCAATAAATCCATATCCCAATCAGTCAAAAGTTCCCTAAGTTTAGCTCCTCTAGTACGTGCTAAAGTTGATGAGTTAGCTATAACTCTCTCATTCACATTCCTCGGGTCATAGTTGAAATCCCCACCAACAATAATTTCACAACCCTGATACTTGCTAGTTATAGTTTCTAAGCACATATCAAGTTCATCTAGCATGCCATCAATTGTTATGTTGGCGGGATTCCAATATAGAGAGACAATGATTAGTGAAGAGTATTTAATTGAGGGTATATTGAGAGAAATCCCTAATAAACTTTCATATTCCCAGATCTGATTTGATTGAGCTTTAAGGGAAGTATTAACTGCGATCGCTAGACCCCCAGAAGGACGGCCTTGAGAGGATCTCTTTGCAGGCAGACAAAACGTAGAATAGCCAGGTATCATAAATGGTTCCGTTTTCATGGATTCTTGCAATACGATTATCATTGGTCGATCATTAGATGTTAATTCAGAGTACCATTTCATTAAATTCCAATGGCCACAGGAATTCCAAGAAGTGATTTTTCAACGACCGCACTTGAGAATGCCAAAACATCAACAGCATCCACCTCAGATTCAAAGGTAGATAGCACCAGGCCTTCATTCTTAATTTCCTCACGGCAAAACCAGATGAATATCATTACGGCCTCAGAGCTAAGATAGCAGATAGCCCTAAAATTATTTGTTCTTGCCATGGACACCCTAATGATATCCTCTGATTTTACCATTCTAAGTCGTGGTATGTTTGAGAATAGAGAGAAAATAAATGATCAGTAAATGCGTCTGTCCTCCAAGGCAGCCTCTTTACCCTCGAATCCTATGATGTACTGTCTTTTAACATCTCCTTGTTGTGGCTTAGCTACAATTGAATTAGTTAATGGATCTTTAAATGAAGATGCTTTCGGAGTGGTAGTTACTGTGGCGTGAGCTTGTTTTGTTGGCAATGCTCTAAAAGTGCTTTCTGCATCTCATGAACACCCTCATATAGCACTTTTCTCAAAGATTCAAAAAGTTAATGGTTGCCACTAGGTAGGTTTTTATTAATGATTATTTCAGGTATCGACCTACTTAACGGCGGACCATTTATTGATATACGATTGGAATCAAGAGCAATTCCCATGGGGTCAGCATTGGACATGTTATTTAATTTGGGACTCCCCTTAGATAGAATATTGGGGACCTCAGCCAAATTTGTTTTTTTGCCCATACCATTCACCACAACTAAGGTTTTATTAGTACTCTCCGCACTTTCATTGGTTGCAATTGTATCAGAGTTCGGCGCTTCAGGCATACTCACTATATGATTTTCTTGTAGGTATGTTAAGTGAAGAACAAAGCACACAAGTGAATAGGTTCAAGAACACTATTGCTCATACACGCGAAATCCCACAATTTTTTGTGTAAACTCTGCCGTTTCTTTAATGAGACAATACTCATAGAGGTTATATCGTAGAGAAAAAAATCTCTCAGACACAATTATTTTATATATTGGAACTGTGTGAGTGGTATGCAAAAAGCACAATTCCAGGGAGAAAACAGACATCAAAATGGTTTCTTGGACCACAACAGAACAAACAAGAATATGTTTTCAACACACTGCATCAAGGCATTTTTCAGGCAAAAATAAAGACAGTGTGTGTATAACAAACGCAATCTGTGTGGGGGTTTGTCAAAAATGCACAATTCAATGTTTATGTTGAGGGCAAAACTACTTTGGGAATCAAGGTTGCCCTTATCTCTTTTGGTCGTGCAACTTCTACCTAATATCGGAAAGTAATTGTTCAAGTTGGATTTCACAACTGTGACTGCCACAGGTTCGATTGTGATTATTTCCTTTTCAATTACCTGCGTTTCATGGACACCTAGAGGCAATCTTGGTATTTTAGGTTTGGCTTCTAACTTGCGATTAGTAACCTTTGTAGATTCCACTGTCATATTAGGTATAGATTTAGTAGATTTAATTATTCCATTCTTAGGATGTACATCTGAATTCAGTGAGAGAGGGTGTATAGGAATCCCTTGACTCACTTGCTTCAATATTTTAGGGGCAGGTGTGAGTGCCTCTTGGCTCTCTTTTGACAATTGTTGCAAGTAAATATGCTCTTCATCTGAGGTTTCTAAAACAGAAGCTGGCTTAGATTCTTTTTCAAATGCGTTATTCTTGTTTAATAAAGCTTCCTTTCTTCTCTTAGCATACCTTTTAACGGCATGCAAATGCGTCCTTTTAGCACAACGAGACATGAAGGAAAAGGTTTCATCAGATGGAGGGTTTTCCTTCTCCATCCTTTGCTGATATTCAATTTCTTCCACCAAAACAGTTCGACTATCAGGAGTAACTATTGGGGGTACCATTTTCAGTAAGTGAGTTGCAATTGTAGAGTTCAGTCCCTCAACTGAGGCCTTAATCCCTTTCAAATCAGTATCACAGTTGCACTTTACAGACTCAAGTGGTAATTTAATTTGCTGCAATCTCTGTTCACCTTCATATTGACTGTACTGCGTACCTTTATCGTGGCTTACTGCATAGCCACCGGGAGTGCAGTACAATCTTGGTTCATGATGGATAGATCTCAAGGTATCAACAGCAGTAATGAACCCCTACAACTTTGTCCATTTTGGAACATATATAATGTAAAATAGCCTTAGTTTCTTTCAGTCCCAAATGCGTCAATTCATGTCCCTTGTCCAGTAGAGCCAATATTTTTGTGATCACCAGGAGAGAACCAGGGGAATGGGGGTCAATTTCACATACATTGCTCAGACCCCCTTCAGAATCTGCTTGAGGCGATTTGCTATGAGCCTCAGCCGAATCAGGGGAATATGATAATGCATGCGGAGGTAGTTCCGGGATTCCATCCGCAACTACATTGTTTTTTAACTTATTAATGTGCTTATTACTAAATGTTTTAATATTAGCCCTCCTAGTCATTCGATAGACTAGTGGAGTCATCATGCTAATGGAGCGGTTCACCTGTTCATCTAATGCGGCCATATTCCGCATAGTAATCTTAAACTGATCATCACTTGGTGTACACAATACAGGTGAAACCATGCGCTCACTCAAATCCTCAGTTATAGACTGCCTTTCTTCTTCGATCATGGAGGTGTGCGGCCTAGAAGGGTGAGCAGGATGAATTTGAGCTGAGTGAGTATCATGAATAGCAGTACTTAAGCAGCTCACAGTTTCAGCCGAAACACTCCCAACTGAGGCATCCGATATCGGCAATTCAATATATGATGTGCGACCCTTACAGACTAGGGAATCAATTTTGGATGATGTGAGGACGTTCGCTAGTACCTCATTGCATCGCCCACTCTGCAGGCCGTTAGCCATGATTATATAAGCGGAGTAAAGCTATGGAGAAATGTGGAATCTCCAATTCTCCTTTTTTGGATATTAACTGTTTGTAATCACACAATGATAAGTCCCAGACTACAGGACCAACTCGTTTTTTCACAACAACCTAGTGAGTTTAAACAAAAGCATAAATTAGCAATTAGTAGTACCCAGCCAACCCAGCCTCACCAGCGAACAGCAAACAGTACTTAGCTGTACTTCGCAGGTGCACAGCGCGAGTGCGCTGGACTATGTGTATTTAAAGAAGCCGGATAGGTGTCACAGGGCAGGGGGGTGGGGCCACCATACGAGGAAACACCTTAAAGTAGAAACAAAAAAAGGGATTGTAAATGAAACACTTCGTGAAATTTCCACTTATACACAAACAGCAGGGAGCACACAGTAACGGAATAATCTTCAATATGGATAGTTAGGGGAGCACACAGTCACCTCCTCCCCCCTTTGTCAAAGGCCATGCAAGCTGGGAGTCACAGAAAAATATGCCCTCCGGTGCGAAGTTGAAATGAAAGCACCAAAACTGCTCCCAGCACCGTAAAAGTAAGAGCGAAGCTGGAAATCTCAGCGTTCCGCCCAGGGTCCGGTAGCAGTCAATGGGCCTCATTACGACCCAGGCGGTAAGGGGTTAACGGCGCCGTAAAAGGTGTCAGCGCCGTTAAACCCTTACCGCCTAATTACGAGGTCCCTTTGCGGGTCCCGACCTTACCAGCCGTTAAGCAAGGAACCTGCGAAGGGACTTTCGAGGTAATTTCGGTACCGCAATTTGCGGTACCATAATTACGCCTTCCCCATTCCCATTGAGCACTTTGGGGGCAAAAATGGGAATGGGGAAGGGTCAATGGTGAATGGGGAATTACCGCCCCGCCAACCTTGGAATGGGGCAGTAATTCCGCCATTCACCATGGCTCCATAAACCCTATTACAAAGATAAAATCACTCTCCAGATTATTCTCAAAATTGAAATATTACTGGCTGAGATTCTGGATACAGTTTCAACTAGCTAAGGTGCTTGTCAGTCGTCAGTGAATCTGTCCACCATCCACACTAACACTTTCTGACCCTACAACTATTCTAACAACTAAAGATAGGAGGATGTGTACCTTTTAGTGTTTACGTTCTGATGAAGTTTAGTTCAATAAACTATCCTCAAGTAGCCTCTGGTGACTGTGTTTATCAAATCGTATAGTTCCTTCAGTATGTTACTGGACGTTTGGTCTATCTTTCTTTGGTAACAAATTCCTGTTCCTCTCTTCTTCTCTTTTAGAGCACATTTGCAAATCGTCCTTCTCTTTTCCCAAGGTAGATTTATCCAATACTTAGAATGTATCCTTCTGCCTTTCTTTTCATTGTGGTACAGTTTATATATTTGTTGGTCTCTCTCTGAGAGTGGTCTTTAAATGTGTATGCTCTGTTTCAACATTATTTACAAGCTTTCCTTTTCTAGTATGTCTTTGCTGTCAACTTAGAATTTTCTCATCTTGACTGATACCAATATGAACATTCCAACAGTGATTCTAATTCACTCTCTTATATTGCAATAAGTACATTTCTCCTTCTTGACTGGGACGAGTATGAGCATTTCACTTATGATTCTTATTCAATTTTCATGGGTCACAATGTTATGTTGACTGGCACGAATGAGTATGAGCATCCCAATAATGATTCTCACTCTCCCTCCCATTTTCCCTGTTAGCTGTAGTTACGAGGGATAACGTCACAGTGTTTGTGCTCTGTTTGGGTTCTTCTCTCTGTGTCATCAGGCTGTGGGGTGCATTTAAAGGCCCCAACTAGAGGTCCCTTTCACATGAATGGAAGGCATTTAAAATACTGAAACCGAACGGCCTGGACTTTGTTGTTGTTTTTCAAGAAAAATTAAAGAGCCGTTTGGAAAGGGGCCTACCTGTCATTACCAATTGATAAGAGGCATTTTAATTTACAAAGGAAGAGTGAAAAAAAGATCACTGCTCACAGAAAAATGGCAGGAAAACAAAACATGATGTGTGGGTTAAGCAAAAGCAATGTATATTATGTTTCACCTACACAGCTCCAGTGACATTTGAAGAGCCACTTTGTCTTAATGGAAAATGTCAGCCCAAGGCAGTCCCTTTTTGCTGGCTGTGGACAAAACTTCACATGGAAATGTCCACTCTGTCTAGATATCACATCTCCAGTCAGATGACCAACCATAATAAAATGTCCTGCTAAAGTTGTCAAAATTCAGAGTTCTCCAGACATGCTGGCTGTGAAAGCAATGACTTCAAGAAAAGTTACCTCTTGGCTGGAGCATGACTAATATGTGTGAAAATGGTGGCTCCCACTTCAAAAAGCAAGCTTCCTACACAAATGAAATTGATAAATTCATCCATGGGTCACTCATGGAACGTTAATGGCTATATGAGATGTGTTTCTGGCTGACCTGAACATGTTCCAAATGTGAGAGTTGTTGAGGTTGTGCGACATGAAATTAGGAATATGTTTAATAACTTACATATTCATAACTGTTGTGCTTTTTATGGAAATGGCAGAAAGATGCCACATGGCCGTGCTACATGTTACGGATTTGTTGGTTGGCTTATCTAATTGCCCATGATAAGCTGAAACTGAAACTATGTTTAGTATGCAGTTGCAAGTAAAATTAAGAAGTTGTGATACATTACACATTTTTGCCAAAAGTTGAAAAGAGATGACAAATGGGAATTGCCATATTTTCCTCCATACCCCTAAACCAATCCTGACTTGGAGGCTGAGTTTGGGAGGAGAGAGAAGGGTAACTATCCAATCCTAGTGCAGGGATTATTGTAGGGTACTTCCCCAAGATTGTAATATTGGTGTTGACACTTGCTGCTATATAAGGGGTACTGCACTAGGACAGGGGACACACAGAGGAACAGACAGAAAAAGGAGTGGAAAATACAGGACACAGAGAAGAGACAGACCATCAGGAAGGCTGCTGACAGCTGTAAGGAGACACCAGAGGAGATTGCTGATAGTGCATCTGGATGGAGTTGTCTATCTCTGGGAAGGCCTCAAAGCTGACTGGGGTCTTTGGTGGAGAGCGGGAGGCCATCTTTGAGAGTGGAATGACCAGACCCCTGCCCTATCTTTCCAGAGTGTCCTGAGACGCAGCTGGATTTCCTGAACCTTAAACAGAGGCTTGCTATGCAAGTAGAACTGAGGCCCCGGGTAACCAAAAGGTGGGGGAATCTGCTTGCCTTGAATCCTTTCCCTTTATAGTGGGTAGGGGGGCAAAACTGTGGAGATCCTTAGCCTATTTAACCAGTAATATTAATTTAATTAATTCCCCATTTGGCAGAACACTACGGCGGGGTGAATTATGTTAACATTCGAAATGAACAAAGCTCTCTTCCCACTGTGTGCAGAAAACTATAGCCTAAACATTAATTGGGTAATCCTTGTTGTCCATCTGACCCCGAATTCTTTAAGGAAGAGGGGTGTCTTTGTTCTTAAATCAGTACAACCTTTTAATCTAGCTTCCCCAACACAGGCCTTTCAGTAAGGGGGGTCTGAAATCCAAAATTCCCAAAGCATTCTAATTTTTCTGTCCGACTTCACAACATAGACCAAAGCAAGCAGGGGTCTGAAAAACAAACCGATAAAGCAACCTGTGTATTTTAAACCAAAAGTGTGATCAAAATTACCATTACCAATCTGGAAATCCTACTGCTAGCCTTTTAAGCCTGAAGGAAAATCAAAATCGCACAACATTACATATGTGCCTTCTTTATTGATCAGTGTAATTATTTTGTGAAGTGAAATTTACAGAAAGTGAAGAATTGTGGTGGTGTTCTTTTTACTCACATTTGTGATTTGTTGAAGCCGAGAGAAGTTGACTGTGTTGTGCCATGGATAAAGTGGTGCTTTGACCTTTTTTTGTCTAATTTCTATTACTTTTAATTTAATTAAATACCAATTTCTTGCCTGTACACCGGCCTGTCTCTTGGCTCATTGTTAGCTCTGGGGAGAGGGATTCGAGGCGCATGATATGTGTTTGAAATAGGGATAAATAAAAAAATCTGTTAAACAGTTTGTTGCATAACCACGTGAGTGGGGAGGGAAGGAACTCCCCGTGTTGAGGGTGGATACTCAATAAACTGTTACAAATTGGTGGCTCGGGCTGGCATTTAGCTTCCTATACCTGACCCATCACAAGTACATTATGACAGTCTATTCATTTTGATGCAATTGCATTAAGGTGGAGGGAAAGTCACCTTTGTTTTGTTAAAGTGCCACTAGGACTTGACTACTGAGTTCCACGGAGGTTTATAGGTAAAGAATTAAGAGTGTGTAAGAATTTATTTGAGTGAGGAAATCAAGCAGGAACAGTGTGATTTTGACCCTGCATAAATAAAGTTTTATTAAAGTGCAAAAAGCCAATGGTGAAAATGACTACTATACAAATTGGGGAAGCCAGGGAGCATCTAAATTATTTCTCAAAGGAGAATGGGTTGAGGACAATCCAGGAAACTGGCAAACCAGAATTGTGAGGGTGGTTACCTCAGTAAGCAATCATATATGGCTTGAAGCCAGAATATTGCACAAAGCACTTGAAGCATTTTATATGACCACAACTGCTCATAATTATCAGATACAAATGGCTCAGCTAACTGATTAGTTATTTGCTTTTAGTAGAAGACTGTTGGCAAAATAGTGAGTCTAGTAGGATGAATCAGGCTGGAGACCTGTAACAGACCCAGGATCATGTTCAACAACTCAAATATGAGCTGAACATTCTTCACCAAGAGAGTGCACAGATTGAAACACAGTTCAGAGCACTGACAAATGATCATAAAAATGTTGAGAAAATCTGAGCACACTGCAACACAAGCTAAATGACCAGACTGCTCATGATAGAGTCATTTTGGATGACATTATGGCCTTTCAATTGCGAATAAAGCAGTTGAAAAATTAAAACAGTCAGTTAATGATCAAAGGGGTTTATTCCCAAAATGACTTTGATGTGATACATCAGCAGGCAAGTACTCTGAAACAACAGAGGACACAGCTTGCTCAGGAAAAAGGAGCATACAACTGTCCTATTACAGAGGATAAATCCATTTGAAATGGAGGTAGACAAGGGACAGCCAGGTTCTCAGGAACTGACCAGAATTAGAGAAGAAAGGAATGAGCGTTTGAGGCAATTAGAAGCTGAACTATTAAAGGCAGCAAAATGTAGGGATGAACAAGAGAAAGAGTTTAGTCTCCTGAAGGAAAATCCCCTTGAATATGTGCACAGTTTACAAGGCTCACAGAGGGAGAATGAATCACTTCAGAAGGAGGTGCAGCAAGGAAAGGATCTGCTGGTACTCAGAGCAGGATGCATGAGATTAATTGGACCTTAGTGTCAGAATTAAAAAGCCAGCTCCCTCACTACCAAGAGCAAATGAATAAAGAGAGGCACAAATGTATGAGCCTCACCAAGGAAATTGAAAATTATAAACAGGACCTCAGGCACCTTGACCAATCAGGATATAGGACAAGGCCAACTGATCAAGGTGCGGCCCTTCACAACAGCGGCCTCATGCCAGTCATTTACAACCTCTTGTGTACAAATGGGAACCAACCTCATGCATGGCATCAATCAACCCTAGCAGGTTGACATGAGGCAGTTAGACTTATCCAGGTCTAGCTCAGCTGATCAAGAAGGACAGGCCTGTCTGCTAATGGTGAGTATCCATCTCTACCACACCGAAGAGAAAGTGGCTGGACCAGTGTGTCCAGGGAAGTAAGGAATAATATGGTAAGTACTTCAGACCATGAAAACTCTTATGAGAAGAAAGTCAGGTAGTTAGATTGACTGAAGATGCAATTACAAAGAGACCACCTTGCCTGCTCCGCTGAAGGAGAAAAGCCAAACCTGGTCCAGGTGAGATGAGTCCAGACCCTGTGGTTCTGGGAGATATTCCCAGTATCACAGAGATAGGGAGCACCTAGAAGACAGGGAAGGGAGTACCGGTAGCAGTTCTGAGTCAGAATGTGAATGGTCTCATGTGCATAGGAATAAAAAGACAATGACTCAGAGCAAGGGTTTTGAGAAAGACCCGATAAGACAAAATAAAGCCTTAAAAAGCTTCCTGACCTCATACCACAAGAAAGTCAAGTATTCGGTATGGGAGCACCTGGACATTTATGAGCAGATGATGGCATCATTCCAGATCAGGAATTATGTGAATTGTATAGCATTTGCTAAATTGACTCTCTCAAATGAGTACTCCAGTTTCTTTGCAGGACTGGAGGACCAGGATCTTCATAAATGGTCCACTTATAAGGGGGTCATACTGAAACATTTTTCCACCCATAGGAACACACAAGAGGCCTGTAAGGCTGCATATAACTTGCAGTGTGGGGAAGATCAGGCACCTATGGAGTTTGTGCAGGAGTTAAACCGGGCATTTGCTCAGACTTCCAGGCAGGTGACCCCTATGTTAGGGAGTTCATAACTACATATGTCCATGCTCTCCCCAAATACATAATGACTCAGTTGGCGTGTGACTTTCATGAGCATAGGACCCTGGATTGGGTGATTCAACAGGCCTATAACACCAAGGGTATACATGTGGACCTAACAACCTACCAAGGTCAGTCTTCCATTCCTACTGTGGATCAAGAATCATGTTAACACTCTATCACGGTTTATGCAGAAAACATTCTACTAGGCATATTTGATAGCCGGTCAAGTGGCACAGCGAGTAGAGTGCTCGCTTTGACATCCGTGCAGAGCCTGCTAACGCAGGTTCGAATCCCGGCGGGGCCAAACTCAGCCTTTCATCCTTCCGAGGTCGATAAATGAGCACCACACACCGTGGGTAATAATAAGCAGTGCTCAGATACCTGAGGGTTCGTAGCGCTATATAAATGCCAAATTATTATTATTATAAGCTTATGTTTTTTGGATGTATCATACACACAGAACAAGAGAGACAACAAAGCAGGCTGTCCCTACCAGAAGAACACCCTGTTCCTGTATCTGTGAGCTTGCCCTAGAGGACGGATGTAGCACCGCCTATCTAAAAGAGATAGATGGAAGAAACTTTCCCTATTTTAAATTTGCACAATTTAAAAACCAATTCAAATTTACTGTAAATAAATTGTTTGGGACATTCTACATTAGATAACGTCCATTGCTGGGGTAAACTAGTGCTCACTGTTTACTGTACTATATATTTTATTAGCCAGTGTAGCGCTTTCCACTAAGTACACCCATAAACTGGAAATGGTATGTAAAAACCCACAAATGTACGGCTCCTACTAGGTGCCTAAAAAGTGTACAGACCAAAATCTGTTTTTACAAAGATCGATCAAACAATCAGGTCTTGTTCAGCTTGTAATGTCTATGTCAGGTTACTCAGCACATAGATCATTGGTGGCATGAGACCAGCTCATGCTGTAAAAGGTCGACCGGTTTCGTAACCATAGAAATTTAGGTCATCTTCATCAGGACGCAGTAGTGGTTCCAAAACAATGGGGTCTTGGCTCCCTGAATGGGCTGCTGAGTAAACCGACTGCAGTGCTGCTTTGTCCACTGTCAATGGTGCCCGTATGTTGTCTGTGGGCATTCACAATCTTTTGGTCCCACAGAGGAGTAGTGCTACACGCACGTCCGTATCTAGTATTAGGTCTCTCGTAATATAAAGGAGTAGAATCCCGCTTGCATCAGGATAGACTCAGCTCTGCAATGCGGTTCTGTTATTTGAGTGAAGCCCTTCCGTGGTTAGTGCTGCGGTGTAGTAAACAAACGCTGTGTTCGTCAATCACTACGGGTACAATGTTTCTGATTGAACAGGCCACCAGGATTTATGAGGAGAAAAGCCGGCTGAGAGTAAACATACCACCAGAACTCTAAAACAAACTCTCCTGCTAATAAGCAAAATAAGCATCTAACACCCCTGCTGCTGCAAAGGTGGCAGAGGTAAAAATTACCCCTCCGTCCACAAGAGGGCCTAAAAGAAACCCTCCTGCTAACAAGCAAAATAGAAAGCAGAAGGGGGTCCCCCAACCCAGCCCAATAGAATGGTAGTCCGGCAGGAGCTCAGAACAATGATCCCTCGGAACATTCCACATATATAAGCCCTAGGCACAAGGGTAGTAAACCAATGCTGTGCTATGTATACACTCTCCCAGCCCAAGGGGGGAACTAATCCGGTAAGTACTGCCTCAGGAAACTTCCCTCAGGAGAGAAGTATCACTCCACCTCCCAATCTGAAATTTGTACCAAGATATCCCCCAAACCAGAACTTCCAAAACAATCCTCCTCTCTCTCCCTGGTTCCAGGACAATAGATCCCTGAACCGGGGAGAAGGGAGATTCCGGGTGGAAAATTATGGGAGGAATTTCCCATACCCGAGCTACTCTGGGAGGAGGAACAGTTACCCCTTTCAGGAGCAGCAAAGATATGACTTGAGACCTCCATACCACCCAGACACAGTCTTGCAACTAGAGCGACACGTCTACTAACTGACCAATGTTCTGCGAGTATGTTGAGGGCTCAGTCCAACTCTCAACCTAACCCTGCTTCCCAGACCTGCTTCCCAGATTTCCCTAACACCTTGGTCTGATGCACCAGGGCGGAAATGACGGGAGATAACCTATGTCAAACCACAGGTTCCGGAGGAGGGGGCCCAGATGGAGGGGAGATGCCAAACCCTTCAGGAAGCTTCCTTTCTCACCCAAACACAACCCGTAAAACCCTCTCAGCCTGTGTCTCTTCTACCCCCAAAATGTTAGAACATGAAGAGCAAAGGGTAAATAGGAGAAGCCAGAGAAGGGCCCACTTTGCGGAGGAACTCTGGATTATCCACTTTGAAAGAGAAGAATCCCTGGAGGATTCAGGTAAGCAGACCTTCTCTTTCAAAAACCTGGGGATCCCTCCCAAAGAATAATGGGTCCCAAAAGACCCTGAGTGACACAGGCTAAGTATGGATACTGACCCAGAACCAGAAGCTATTCAACCCCAAACATGTGTACCACACAGAAGTGAAATGGAGGGGGTGTCCTTTCTCCAAACAGGTTCTGAAAACTGTTGCCAGGTAACGGGAGACAGCCAACGAGCCGGGGAAAAGGAGGATTCCACAACAACACCCCCTGTGAGTTGCAAGGTTTTTTTTACAGATTCCCGAACACTGACACAGAAAACTGCACAAGATCACACAGTTTTGGAGTTCAATATTAAGAAAATGACCACCAGCCTGTCAAATAACTCACACTTTATTTGCACCTCGGAGGACAAAAAGGCTAATTTTATGCACCGGTTAAGTGCAGGGTCAGTTTGAATTAACAGCTCTGGTGGATACTGGATCCCAAGACACCCTTCTGTCAAAAAGGGGCTTTGACCAACTAAACTCAAGATGGGGGGAAGGCCACTCAATTCCACTCCCACCACTTCCTATAGGCACATCCAAAATTTCAGCTGGAATGATATTTCCTTCAAAGAGACTGCGGATCTGGACATAAAATTTGTACGGATCCGGCTGAAACATCCAGTGATCGTTGTGATTCCAGAGGGCACACCTTGTTGATTGGGGAACGATCTCCTTAGGAGATTCTCACCTCTGATCGACTGTGTAAACGGGGTCCTTTGGTCTCAGACTTATGTTAGCCTGAATGGTACCTGTCACGTAAGTGATTATTGCTCTAAGAATGTAGAATTCCATTTAAAAAATAACCTAGTCCCAGACTTCACTGTCATCTCTGTAGGAGAACAAACTGGTGATGGGAATCTTTTTCCATTCTTGAAAATCAACCTTCCTCCAATTTTCTAAGTGGCAATCCACACTTCCTCCAATTTTCTAAGTGGCAATCCACACTGGAAGGGAACACCCTAAAATTGTACAGCAGTCCAAAATCAGAGGATACGTTGACTCCCATGAAACCAGACAAGGAAGAGTCTGCTCAATGTCTGATGGACATTCAGAAAAAGGTAGAGGAGTTATTTTTCCCCACTCCGTTAAATGAGGGGGAGGAACCAGTGCTCGCTAGTGTATGCCTGAATAATGGATGGAGCTTCATCAGCGAAGAATTATTTAGGAAACTCCCAAAAGATCAGACCATTCCCACATTAAAATTGATTGAAAAATGGGAAGTAGGTCTGGAAGCCCCAAATTCTCCTGCCTAGCAGGTGTATGCTAAACATTTCCATTGGCAACAAAAGTATTGAGCATAATTGTTGGCTTGGGAGAGATGTCCCTTCTGTTTTTTTATCTGGTAAGTGACATTCTCAACAGATTTGCAATCAATTCGGACATAATTAATAATAAAGCCTGGTCCTGACTGGGGAGTAAGCCCATGGGCTTTTACAACATTGAAAAGCATTCCATTCAGCTCAATTACTGCCTTATGCAGTTGAAGTCCCTGGTAAGTATACCATTCTCAGAGCTGACAGTGTTGATGCACTGGGAGGAGGCATAGCTCTCATTGCTAAATCGAACCTAGACATGAGAATAGCCCCATCACCTGACTTCAAATCATGTGAATCCCTCACTGCTAAAGTACCAATTTCTGACTCCAACACTCACCATTCATCTTATCTATATTCCTCCGGGCCCCATTGGCACATTCGAGGAGGATATCTCTACCATCCTATCTGACAATCTAAAAACCACATCTCAAGTACTCCTGCTAGGGGACCTCAACCTGGGTTTTAATGCCCCCAAAGACCAGCAAACTATAGCAATCGCTAATATACTTCCTGAACTTGGGCTCACCCAAAGAGTTACTCTCCCTACACATGACAAAGGTAGAACTCTTGAATGGGTGGCTGATGTTAACTGCAATGCCATTATTACTGCCATAACTCCACAACTGTGGACTGACCACTACCTTCTATCATTCACTCTAGTAGCTGAAATTCTCACACCTAAAAATAACTCACTAGCTCCTCCCATCCTAACTAGGAATAAAAAGAACACCATGACAGATAAGCTCCTACCACTAATATTACTGACCCTAAGCTCACTGCCAGACACCAATGATCCTAATATTTAGTGGATGAATGTAAGAAAACTATGACCAAAGCCTTAGATACCATCGCCCCTTTAAAAATGAGGGAAAGCAAACCCAGAGCTCATTTTTACTCTTGGTTCACTCCGCATCTCAAAACTTTGAGAGTGGAAAAAAGAAAATGCGAAGACACCTGGAAGCACTCACCCTTGGATGAAAACAGATCTAACCTTACTGATATCTCCTCACTCTACAAAAAAGAAACACTACTCACCAAGCAGGAAACTTACAATTATAGAATTGCTCAAGCAAATTCTAGCACAAAATAACTTTTTGTAATTCTAAAAGAACTCAGATCCCCAATCCCTGTGTCAGATAACTGTGTGAAGGATAAACTTTGGTGTACTAATATACAGAAAACCCTATCTAACAAAGTCACCACTCTTCAGGCTAAGATTGCCGACCAAAAAGCTAACTTACGTCATATTGACACACCTAATAGTATTCCAACGATCACTCATAAACCACCACAAAGCTTTATCTTTGCAAGGGTCTCAATCCTTGAGGTTTAAAAAATCATCCTATCCCTCAAACTCAAAAATTGCCAGGGTGATAAATGCCCAGCTCAAATCATTAAAGATGCCACAAGAGACCTTGTACCCTTCATTTCGAAGCTTATCAACGCCACATTCTCATCTGTCACTATCCCTAGTAACTTAAAGGAATCTTGGTCCTCCCCCTCCTCAAGAAACAATTACTAAATCCAGCCATTCCGACTAAGTATAGGCCTATCACAACAGTTCCATTTCTACTTAAAATTTTAGATAGGGTGACCTACGTCCAGATACAGGAATATTTGGAGCCAAACCAGCTCTTAGGAGACTGCCAATCGTCAACGATCAAAAGAAATATTGAGGCTTTATACCACCAAAAAATGAAATGCGACAGTCACGAGTTCAAAAATACATGTACAGTTTATTCGTCAGATAGCTATCTTGCTCCCAACGCCTTGCAGTGTGTACTAGCAGACACCGTGAGGGGAGAGAGTGCTGGACATCTCAAAAACATCAGTATTTATACATTTTCTCATAATCTCAGGCTCATCGTCCGGCCCCTCTTCTTGTTACACACTCACTAGGGTTCATAGACAGTTCACATAACTCATACAGATTCAAATAACTATACATTGTTCAATGTTTTCCTCAAACACTAGACATGTTTTTCTGCACACACAATAAAATGGTAACATTTGTTTTCAAGCTTAAACTTAATCCAGTTTCAAGGAACAAACACACAGATTTCTGCAAAGGCAAATGGTTTCAGCTATTCAACATTCTGTTCCACTGTTTGAACGAGGATGACACTATTGATACAGACAACATCTAAATTACTGTTCAGTTCAACTCTAGTTTAGCTCCAAGGTTTCTTAATGCAGGACAAACAATCCACTTTCAGCAGTCTCAACATGTTTATCTACATTGACACAGTACAAAGTTCATTTTTCTCTGCTGGAGCCAAAAACACAAAGTCTAACATGAGACAGAAAGCAGGAGTTAATCAAAATGGCGGATGACTTTAAAATGGCGGCATATTCAGCTTTATTCAGGTTCATTCAAATGTGAATTTTAGTGCGATACGAATGTACTTAGGCCAATGTTCATTTCTAGGCGGTATTATGTGAAATATACTTTAACAAACCCTTCTTTTGGCCTAAGCCAAGAGCATTTATTCAAACATCAGCATTACCCGAAAACCATGTATCATTGTCACAACATCCTGAATCGCTGTCTTCGAAAACATTAATCACCATTAACTCCTTGATGGTAATATCCTGCATTACTAAGGCATTAGAAATCTTCCCGGGCATATGTGTCTTAGGTTCTAGTGTACCCATTACCTGTGCATAACTTCCTCCTATCATGGAACAAATGACAGTCAGACATTTTATGCAACAACATAATGCCAAGGATTACCATTAAGACTGCAAAGATTTTCCAACCTCAAGATCGCAAAAAAGTCCCAGAACCATGTACTAATATCCCAGTTTCCCTCTGGAACGTGTACTTCGGTACTTAAGACATGTACATTCTTAATTGCCTTAAATATGGTGGGGGAGGAATCTGGTGCAAAGAAGCAACACGCAGATCCCACCATTTTGCATACCCCACCATGCTCAGCTAGAATGATGTCTAGCACCATCCTATTTTGGAGAGCCACTAATCTAATAGCCTTTTGCTCTAGTGTCATGTTATACAGGATGTCAATGGTCTCATTGATGGTTTTCTCTTAAACCCTTGCCAATTTTCTAATATCTTGAGAATTTATTATCTATCCCCAGAATGGCACGAAGGATTTTGCAACATCACCCAGAATCTGTGAAGGAGTGTCACCATGCTCATCCCGCCTGGGACGGTTTTTAGAGACTTCAGCAGTGGTGGTGACATATACTCCTGGCAACAATATACCCAAATAACAAGTACCCTCCCAATCTCTGGGTAACCACAGATATGCCTCATCACTGCAAACGAAGTAAACAGGATCTCCTACGTACAGAGGTCTATCCTCACTGGTTAGTACGGCAGTATTCGTACATCCCTCAAATGTACCCATTCATTGGGAACCATTTCTTTGTATGCAGAATGGGACGGAGTTTGGACTATGGTTGAAGTATAGGCAGGAGGCATGGCATATCTATTACCTACGGGAGCCATTTTAAAGGTAATCAACGATTGAAAAGGTCTGGAAAGTCTGTCAGAAGGCCTAATAGAAGCAACATTTAGATTGCTCCTATTTGCAAACAAAGAACATCCTAGAGGTGTTAAAAATCACTTTTCAAATTCGTTAAGATTAGTCCCATCACAATTCCCAGTGACACTATTGTTCCATCGGCCAAAGAATAATGCCCTAAGTGAAGCATAGCAAGCAGTAGTTGAATGCAGTGGATGTATATCTTTTCATTATCTACCCCACAACCCTCATCATCTAGACCCACTGGATCCTCAGCCCGCTGTTTGATTTTTTCTCAAGTAGCTTCAGCTGAATTTCTTTTATACAGCTAATCCCTTCATCTATCATACAAGTGTCAGTGACCCCTTTTGTTGGATCTAATACATACATCTTTGATTGCAAATTAGTGGCAGTCTGTTTGGCTATTCTGTCAGCAAAGGCGTTTCCCTTTCTTTCTTCGTCTGTCACTTTCTGGTGTGTGGCACACTTCATTATTGCTAACTATGTACGAAGCGCAAGTGCTCAAAGTAGCCATATTTAATGAGCAACATCTCTTAATTTGGATATACGGAGCAAATAGAATGACCTCATACCTTGTTAGCCGAGCCAATGTGAGATTTTGCGTTCTGTTTAATAGACCATCTCCGGAGTGGGGTACCATCACGGACAAAGAATGACCTAAAACCATACCCTCACTTTGTTTCACAGATGCAGCGGCAGCAGCTACAGCTCTCAAACATCTCGACAAAGCGCATGCAGCAGGATCTAACATGAAGGAAAAATAACCGCACAGTCTATTCTTGCCCCCATGTTCCCGTGTCAAAACAGCCAAAACATATCCATCACATTCATGCACATAGAAAACAAAGACTTTTTCATAATTTGGTGTTCCCAAAATCGGTGCTGAACACAACGCAGCCTTGAGCAGATGAAAAGCATTCTGGCAATCCATGTTCCATGGTAAAAGCAAAGCAATGCCCTTCTTTGTCAATGCCAACATATGTTTTATAAATAATGAAAAATTCGGGATCCACTGTCTACAGTATGAAGCCATGCCTATTAAAGCTCTGGCCTCTTTCTGTGTATTTGGGACATACATATCAGAGATGCTTTGTATCCGTTCAGGTGTCAGTCTTCTTCCCTCCTTCAACAGGAGATAACCTAAATAGGCGACCTCCTGTTGACAATACTGACACTTTTTCATTGAAGCCTTATGGCCATGTTCCGCTAATGAATAAGCTGCAACACAGTGCCTTCTTTGCAAGCAACTTCAGAATCAGCAGCTAGAAGTAGATCATCAACGTACTGCAACAACGTGCAAGTAGAACTTAACTCAAGCGTATCAAGCTGTTCTTACACCGCTCTACTATAGATGCTTGTGCCCTTGTTGCACACAAGTGAATGTGTATAAGAGTCCCCCTAGGGTAAACGCGAACAAATATCTGCTTTCAACATGTACAGGAATACTGTAAAAAAAGTTTTTAAAATCCACAACACTAAAATGCATAGCCGAGGCTGGAATCATTGTCAATATTGTAGTAACATCAGGTACAATCGGAAACTGTGGAGCAACAACCTTATTAATGGCGCGCAAGTCAATTATGAAATGAAAAGGAATCACATTATCCCCTTTCTTATAAACTGGTAGAATCGGACTATTACACACACTCCCTGCAATTTCCTCAATCACACCTATGTGTACAAAATCAGAAATAATACTCTTCAAAGCCTGTTCACCTTCAACCCAAATCTTATACTGCTGAATATGCTGCAATTTAACACCTGGTTTCAACACAATTTTAACTAGTTGAATTTGTAAAATTCCAACGTCATTATTATTAACTGCCCATAGACATGTCGAAAACCTATTCAATTCAGTTGGTAAAGACCTATACAAAAATTGTGGAACAGATGTTTGTTGAGGCGAAATCGTTAAATGCACTCCATCCGGAGAACAGTAAATCATAGCATTCAACTTCTTTAATAAATTGAATCCCAACACATTTTTGCCACAATTTGTCATCAATAGAAATGTAAAAGAATCAGTAAATGGTCCCAGTGAAATCGGTACCGGCCGAGAGACCGGACTAACCACTGGCGTACCAGAGAACCCTACAGAAATGTTGTTCTGCCCTGACAGTGGAATATCTGGAACCAGTGAATGATCAATTGAACACTTCTGTGCTCCTGTACCTATCAAAAATCGATGCTGCCTATACCCCACCTTCATTTCAATGTATGGCTCTTTCTGATCAATGGGAATAGGTACCGGTTCCAGACTCTGCTTCGGGCTGTCCCAACGGAGCAGTATATCGTCAAATGAAAGATCCTCAGAAAAATAGACAGTTGAAGGATTACTGAAAAAGTTTCCCACTATTAACACTGCTCTTGGCACCAAATGTGCTATTCGATCTCTGCTGAAGGATCGGGTATTGTGCTCGCAAATCACCTTCCTGTCTACAATATGCACATTGGTTCATGTGTACAGGACCCAGTTGTGCGCTACCCTGTGGTGTAAACTGGCCTCTAAACTGAATATTCCCGCCTCTAGATCCTCTAGCTATTTGCTGCAATAATACTCTAGTTTTCAAGTCTCCCCTCTTCTTGTCTTCCTTCTCCTTCTCTATATTAACCCTATTCTTATAGTACTGAGCCATATGTAATACTTCAGATTGTGATTTCACTTGCCAACCACTCTCAGAAGTCATAATTCGTGATTGGATTTCATGCAATAATACACGCACAAACCTGTCTACAAACAAACTGACTCTGTACGTAAATCTTGGCCACTTAAATCTGAAAATACTTGCTCAAATCTGTTAAAATACTCAGCTGACTTCAATTGTACACAAACCATAAGTTTATCCCATATTATTCTTTTCTCAAGAACCAGAGTTTTCAATTTAGTCACTATTCTGTCTGGCAACACTAGTATCACTTGTGGAGGTTTCTCACCAGCATTCCTTTCCCCATCTATTCGTACAAAAGCATCCCATGTATCACCCATCCTTGCCTGATCATCTACAGTTCTAATCTGCTTGCATAAATCATCAGGAAGCATCACAGGAAACAAACAACAAATCTATATCACCCAGTGTGAAAACTGATGAACGCAAAACAGATTATATTTCTTTATAAAATCCTGTGGGATTCTTCCTAATATCTGGAATTGTTTGTCTAATAGTATTCACTTCCTGTCTAGAAAAGGGGACATGAACAAACTGTGAGACTTAGGGCCTCATTACGAGAATGGAGGTAATTAAAAAAGGAAGGCGGAATGGTAATAGCGGCATCGTTAACGGGTCCGGGTCATTACGACCCGCCAATACCGGCACCGCCGGTACCGTGCCCCCTCATACCGGCATGGGCGCAAACACGCGCCCCTTCAGGGAGCAAATACCGGCATACCGGTATTTGGAGGACATCACAACCCACGCAGGCATGCAAACACCGGCATTGCGAAGGCAGTAATTAGGGGCTGCACGATGGCGGCCATACAGGCATCGCGGACCACCCGTAAACAGCAATCAGCATTCAAGGCAACTGCCACAGGTGGACTCAATGGAGTCTGGCCCATTATAAAAGGAGTACACCCACACCCCTTCCTACACCAAAATGCTACCACTAGCTGTTGCAATCATGGCGCTGGAGGACATGCCTATACTGCTACAACTACAGCAACAACAGCAACTACAACAACTACTACAGAAGCAACAACAGGCAGCACAGAGGAGATACAGGAGGAGAAGGAGGGTGAGACAGGCCCAGCAATTACCACCAGTGCAGCCAGGAGTTCCACGTAGGCAGCCGCCAATCCCTCGCATCAGACCCAGTCCATTCAATCTAACACCTGAGCAGATCCACACCCTGTACCGGTTGCACCGGGACACCATCACCACCATAGTGGACTTGATACACAACGACATTGACAGCCTGATAGAAATATGCACTGCCATCCCCCCGCTACTGAAGGTGGTGTCTGTGCTCCACTTCCTGGCCACAGGCACCTACCAGCACACAGTGGGCCAGCTGCATGGCATTTCACAACCACTATTTTCACGCATGCTGAACCAAGTGCTGAATGCACTCCTGAAGCACGCTAGCACCCACATATCCCTACCACGGACTGCCCAGGAGATAGCCGACACCAAAGTAGGCTTCCATGCACTGGCAGGCATGCCCAATTGTGTTGGTGCCCTGGACTGCACCCATGTAGAATTGGTAGTCCCCCATGCTGTAGAGGCGGTGTACCGCAATCGCAAGCTATACCACTCCATCAATGTGCAGATGGTATGTGACTACAGCAAGATCATCACACATTGCTGCGTGAGATTTCCCAAATCAGCACATGATGTCATGGTGCTGCGTAACTACACGCTACCCTGTCACATGGAGCGACATGCTGAACCACGTGCCTGGCTGCTTGGTGAGTTGCCTGAGTGGGCCATGGCAGTGCATCAGGGTAGGGATGTGTTGCGATGCATAGCCCACCTGGGTGGGAATGGGGAGTGCATACTCTACCGGGGTGGGAATGGGGGGGATGCATACAACACCTGAGTGGGAATGGGGGGATACATACTCCGCTGGGTGGGAATGGGGGGATGCATACACCACCTGGGTGGGAATGGACGGTGAGTGGAGAATGCACGCAGAGCTAATGACACCTAACCTGAACCCCTAACCCCAACAGGACACATCATTGGCACACATCTGACCATTAACGCATATCAATGACCACATATAAGACGCTCAACCTGCCCACCATGTGTATGTCAAGCAATGCATGACTAAACCGGATTGCAACTGTGCCTATGTGGCTAGTGTGTCCATGCACAGTGTAGTATACACAGCATAAATGGGAGGCTAAACATTGTCGTACAACCACAGTACATCTGCCTCAGAATGCATTACTTCACCCTGCATCATCTATTGAACGCCATCCAGACTACCACACCTCATAGCAGTATAGTATGCATCTAGATAACATTCGCGCCTACGTACAGGGATATGTGCATGTCCACACCAAATAGCTGTGGCCATGACTGTGATTCCTGAAGGTGGCATCTCAGAGTGACACACATCTATTTGTATTTGCTTGCAGATGATGGAGGATATCCCTTGAAGCCGTGGCTACTTACCCCTGTGCGGAACCCACGGAACAGCCATGAAGAGGAGTACAATAGGGTTCACACCCGTACCCGTGTTGTGATTGAGCAGACCTTTGGCCTGTTGAAGGCGCGGTTCCGCTGCCTAAGCAGGTCTGGTGGAGCACTCCTTTATAGGCCTGAGAAGGTGGCAAAGATCACCATGGCCTGTGTAATACTGCACTACATGTGCGTCCGGAGAAATGTACCACTGCCACCTGACATTGACATGCATGCACCGGGAGAGGATGATGAGGATGGAGACGGAGGTGAAGCAACACCCCTGCCAGTACGTGATGCACAGGATGGCCATGCAGTACGCCAATCACTGATTCACAAATACTTCTGAACCACAGGGACTTTGATAGACATGTGTCAGTGACACACCGGGTCCATGTGGACATGCACACATGGAATGTTGGGGAGTTGGGCTCTGAACACTGTCATGCATTAAATGGATACACACGAAATGAACAATGTTCAGGCATTGAATGTTTTTTCTCACAATGGGTGTATTGGTTCAAACTGCAATAATGTGACAACCCCCCCCAAACACCCAGTGAACTCCCAAACCCCCCCCAGTAAACTCCAAAACCCCCAGTGAACTTCCGAACCCCCACAATAAACTCCAACCCCCCCAGTGAAATCCCAAACCCCCAATAAACTCCCCCAAATGCTCCCATTCACCCCCAACACCATGTGAGCCACTCCCATTGTCCTCCCACACTATTTGCGGGACTTCTTGCTCTACAGGGGCAGCATTTCAGTGTGCCTCGTACTCCTTCTCATAGGATGCACAGGGCTGGTGGGGACAGAGGAAGCAGGTGTGGTGGCTGATGAGGAATCGGTGGGGATTTCCACGCCTGCTGCAAGTCGTGGCTGCTCCATGTGCAGCAGGATGGATGTCCTTACCTATGTTATGGCCCCCAGACAGTCTTTCATCAGCACTACCGAGGCATTCACTGAAGCTGTGTTGGCTGTAATGCCGGCTGTGGTCCCCGCTATGGCTGTGGCTATCTCCCGCCTGGTGTCCTCGCCATCCGCTATGCATTGGCGCAGGAGCTCCAACATCGACTCCTGTCGGGCCTCCACCCTCACCAGCCGTGACTCAAGGCTGTTGGTGGGAGCAGCAGTGGTGGGGGGTGCTGTCACGGGGCCTGCATTATCAGTGCTGTCCTCGAGGAAGCGATCAGGTCAGAATCATGCAGGCAGGGATCAGCACTGCTGTAGGTGGGTGAGGGCTGAGTTTGGGGTGGGGGGTGGACACGGGGCTTGGGGTGGGTGGACATGCCACTTCTGTGACTCCTTCCTGGTCCACATATTCCTCCAAGTCATCTTCGGAGGTGGCCAGTGCTTCTAGGGCCTCCCCTTCCACTGGTGTGGGTGTGGGCAGCTGGGTGTCGACAGTGTCAGGCACACTGGCTGTAGGTGTTGGCATCTGGCTGTCAACAGTGTCAGGCACACTGGCTGTAGGTGTTGGCAGCTGGCTGTCGACAGTGTCAGGCGCACTGGCTGTAGGAGTGAGCTGCGAGGCTTGCCCGGAGGTGGTGGTGTCGGTTGCCCTTTTCTGTGGCCGGGACGTGTATGCCCTTGTTGTGGTATCCTGGCTGGCATCTTCTCCATCGGTGCCTTGGGGGGTAGAAGAGATGCAAAGGATCGTCGTGGCTGGCGATTTTGATAAACAGGCCTCGATATGGGGACCCTCATCAAGATGCCCTCCTAAACGATGCTCACCATCCAGGGATCGGGTCGTGCAGTACTGCGGAGAAATCGCATCTCACTGTGCAGGGGCCCCCGACACTCTCCGATCCCAGACCGGTAGCCGCGTCTTCATCTAGCGATATGACATCAATCTTGAAGGTCCCTATTCGGGCGTCATCTGAAAGATCACAGCTGACTGAAGGAATGTGCAAAAATCCAACCAACCACAAGATTCTGTTTTCACCTAGCAACCAGGACCACTGGGGTGAGGAGGGTCAGGAGTTTTAAACAGGTCTTTCTGTCTTTCTCTGTCACTGTTTTTCTCTCTCTTGACTTTTTCTTATTCCTTTCTGTTTTCCTCTTCCGTGAGGCGGAGAGGGGAGGTAGATTTTCAAACCTTACTCTTGAAAATGTTAAAATTTCTTCATTGGTGATCTGAATATTAATTTTGCTTATTGCATTATGTTATAATGTTGTTTCCCTTATAGATCACAATAAACAAATATAAAAAAAAAATATCGAGGCTTAATACCACCAAAAAATGAAATACACCAGTCACGAATTCAAAAGTACATGTACAGTTTATTGGTCAGATAGCTATCTGGCTCACAACGCCTCATAGTGTGTACCAGCAGACACCGTGAGGGGAGAGAGTGCTGGACATCTCAAAAACATCAGTATTTATACATTTTCTCATAATCCCGGACTCATCGTCCAGCCCCTCTTCGTGTTGCACATTCACTAGGGTTCATAGCCAGTTCACATAACTAATACAGATTCAAATAACTATACATTGGTCAATGTTTTCCTCAAACACTAGACATGTTTTTCTGCATACACGATACAATGGTAACATTTTTTTCAAGCTTAAAGTTAATCCAGTTTCAAGGAATGTACACACAGATTTCTGCAAAGGCACATGGTTTCAGCTATTGAATATTCTGTTCCACTGTTTGAACGAGGATGACGCTATTGATACCGACAGCATCTTACTGTTCAGTTCAACTCTAGTTTAGCTCTAAGGTTGCTTAGTGCAGGACAAACAATCCACTTTCAGCAGCCTCAACATGTTTATCTACGTTGACACAGTAAAAAGTAAATCGTTCTCTGCTGGAGCCAAAAACACAAAGTTTAACATGAGACAGAAAGCAGGAGTTAATCAAAATGGCGGATGACTTTAAAATGGCGGAGTAGTCAGCTATATTCAGGTTCATTCAAATGTGATTTTCAGTGTGATGCGAAGGTGCTTAGGCCAATGTTCGTTTCTAGGCGGTATTATGTGAAATATACTTTAACAATCGGGTTTCAACATGGTACTGAAACTGTGTTGATTGATCTTAAGGCCCTGATCGATGAGCTTAAGGACAAGGGGAAATCGGCTCTACTACTACTACTGGACTGTTCAGCGACTTTCGATTTTGTGGACCATAAGGTCCTTTGCAATCACCTTGGCACATAAGTCCACTTCTCACAAGGCCATAGTTTGGATCCATTCCTTTTTGAGCAACAGGACTATGAAATTCTTTTCCGCCATCTGTGGCAGCTGACCCCATCCTGATTACATGCGGTGTGCCACAGGGCTTCTGCGTCTCACCCACTATGTACAACATATTTACTAAGCCCCTTTCAATGATTTCGACCTTCTTCGTGTCACCTACACTAACTATGCAGATGACACCCAGATTCTCATACCACTTTCCGGTGATTATGATAAGGATTTGGCCTTGGTAAACAGAATCTACCTCACCATAAAGGCATGGATGGCTAGCCATGGTCTATGCCTGAATGATGACAAAACTGAACTCATCATTCTGGGAACCACCTTCAACCTTAATAAACTTGGTCACAAGTATACTTCTTTTAACATCGATGGAAATATCATCAATGTCGCTAAAGAGGTAAAACCCCTTGGTTTCTACTTAGACTCCATCCTCAACTTTGTCAAACAGGTTAATTCCATGGCCCCTGTCTCTGCTTACACCTGTAAATTGATCAGAGCTGGCAAACCATTCCTATCCAAGAATAGCTGTACCACACTGGCCCGAACTCTAATCCTGTCCAAATTGGACTACTGTAATTACCTATACCTGAGCGCTAGCAAGTACATTATCAACAAGATTCAAATCCTACAGAATAATGCCCTCAGAGCTGCTCTAGGTTTATCTAGAAAAGAGCACATTTCAGAGGTAAGAAGACAAAATAGTTGGCTTTCCATCAGTGAAAAAATGCTGTTAAAAACTGCCTCACTAACACACAATTGTTTAAACAATGCTGCACCTTGCTACCCTATAGAGAGAATGATCAGAAAAACTTCCAATCGTCCCACCAGGACTGTGAACACAAACTGCCTAGTCATACCTAGGTTCAAATTGAACAAAGCCGGAGGAAGCAGCTTCCCAGTAAAAGCAGCAAAGTTATGGAACTCCCTCCCCCTCTCCTGAGGGCATACCAAACCTTTCAGAGTTTCAGACATAACATCATTAAATGGCTCAGAGATAAAGACCACTAATTCATCCTAGTTCCTATCAAATCGCCTTTATGTTCTTCCATACTACTTACTAGTGTGCTGTGCATACAGTTATTACAATGCCCATTATCTGCTGACCCTCAATCTTGTGAATTATGTAATTTTGGTATTGATTATTGTATGTATATACCTGTTTCATACAGTCCATTGACTGCATCATGCTATATGTAAATTGTTGTTCTAATACTATGTAAATTGTATAACATTAAGCCTAAAGTAATCTTGTTGCTGTTCCTCTGCGCCCGATACCCCCGGGTCTGGTGCGCATTACATTACAAATTAATAAACAAACAAACAATCAAATTTACAGAAAGTGAAGAATTGTGGTGCTGCTCTTTTTAACTCACTTTTGTGATTTGTTTATGCTGAGAGAAGTTGATTGTGTTGTGCCACGGATAAAGTGATGCTTTGACCTTTTCATGCTAATTTCTATTAGTGTTAATTTAAATAAATACTACTATATTTCCTGTGCACCATCTTGGTTTTTGCCTCTTTGTTAGCCTCGGTGAGAGGGATCCGAGGGGCATGATCTGTGTCTGAGAAAGGGCTAAAAAAGAGAATCTGTTAAACAGTTTGTTGAATAACCACGTGAGTGGGGAGGGAAGGAACTCCCGGTGTTGAGGGTGGCTTCTTAATAAACATTTGCAAGGCTGACCTCTTCTGTTCTTTCAATTGAATTTTCTTTGTGCCATCTCATCAGCTGTTTCCTCAGTATTGTGTTTACAGATTGGTTCCATGCTTGCCTTCACTTCATGATATCTGTGTTGTGCTCAGGACGCCGGGTCCACCACGAGTTTCATTTTCGCACTCAGAAATGTGACACCATGCATCTGCCTTGGTCTCTCTCTATCATGTCTCCTAGATGCCGCGCATCTACTTCTGCCTCTTGCCTCCTTGCAGTAACAAGACACTGAGCACCCAGCCTCTCCTCCGTATGAGTGAGCGAGCTGATTCATAACTCACAGTCTTCCTCTTTTGTTTTCCCGTCTCCTTCCCTCTCACATATTATTTAGCCGTGGGCCTTTCCTGGAGAAGTTGTGTGATGTTACATCTCTTGGTACTTTTCTCATATAATTATGTATTAGTTTGTTTTGAAGAGGCATTGTTGGAATGCCCTTTTGGGAATTCCTCACAAGAACAGGAGTTCTTGTCACAAAGGGCGAGTCTCTCCCAGTGAGGTCGCACTTACCTCTTACCTCGAACACTATGGAGGGTGTTGTGGAGCAGGTTCATCTCCCTTGCCACACATAATTCCAGTGATTAATCACAGAACCTACCTGTCACATCCCTGCTCTAACAAAATCTCACCACTTCCTGAGTATCCCATTGGAGTGCATTAAGGATGTGTGGTAGGTCAGAAGAAGGAAACAGACTCTGATTAGACCTTTCACTGTTAAGTTTATTAAAGACAAGGAATAAGGCCTACCTTTTGCTACAAGGCACTGCTGCCTAACACAACTAGCTAAGGTGCTTATCAGTCATCAGTAAATGTCAAGCCTGCCTGACCCTACCACTATCTTAATAACTTAGTCAGGAGAATATCTCCCTTCTCGTGAGGCTTGTTGGTTTTGCACCAACCTTTCAAAAGTTCATCTTCAGGGAGTCCCTGGTGACTGTTTTTTATCAGTTCATTCAGTTCATTCACTGTTGTATTGGCCTTTTGTTTCTTCTTGTATTTTCCTTTACAAAGAGTTATTCTCTCCTCTTCCACTGGTAAACTTATCCAAGTACCTTTTCATTCTGGACTAATTCTGAATAGTTCACAATTTTGCTTTCATTCTGCTCTTTGCATTCAAATATATTTACTATGCCCACCTTGTTATTTATCCAGTCTAATGACTCCCTTCCATTGGATACAAAGGCAGTTCTTGGTTTGCAAGTTTTCTCAAGCATTGAGGGGAATGTGTCCCTTTCCCAGCCTTCTTCAGGATACTCGTACAATTCTTCAAACACTGTGGTATGTCTCCCTTTCCCAGTCTTCCTAAGACTTACAAGACAGTTCAGCAATTGACGAAGAAATGACTCTTTCCCAGCCGGCCCTTCACAGCTTCTTCTCTGCCTTTTCAGTTCCCAGGCCATGTTTGGCAGACCCAGTTAACTCCCACCAAGCAATGAGACGAAGAAGAGTGGTTTGCAAAGATCTCCAAGGTGTGGTGAGTCCCTGACCGTGTTTAGCAGTGCTGGGTTCCTTCTTTTATGCACTACAATGAAGAAGAGGAGTTTGATGCATTTCCAAACTCGATTGGGTCCTTGACCCTGGCTGGCAGTCCAGCTTTCCTTTTACCATGCACTTTGATGAAGAAGAGGAGTTTGGATGCTTTTCCAAACTCGATTGGGTCCTTGACCCCTTTTCCTCCAGGTTTCTTATTACCAAACACAGACTTGGTTTACTCACCTGCCAAGTACTGTCTCCTTATTCATTGCACTCACAGTTATAATTACAATTGTTATTTTATAACACGCTTAATACCAATGAGTGGTTTCTTAGCGCAGGATTGGGATTCAAACCTGTGTTGCACTGTGTTGTCTTGCTTCCAAGACAAACGAGTTGCCCCTGAGCTATCCTTCCGTCCTGCTCTCTTTGCAGTCTCTTGATTCCACATGCAGACTTGGTTTACTCTTCTGCCAAGTACTGCGTTCATATGCCTTGCAATCACAGTTCTCTTAACCTTCTCCCCACTTGTTTGACAGCCTTGGATCACCTTTCCTCAAAGAACCTTCTTACTACTTGATATGATCTTTCCTGGTAACGGTCCCAGACCCTATTACTCTTGTTACAACATGGCGAGACTGTTTCACTTAATGTGTCATAGTGTTTATTCTCCTTCCCCCTCTTTCCACACACTCTTGGTTTTAGGGTTTTCTACACCCTCTCGGAATCCCCAACCATAGGCTCAGCCAGCCAAATACCTTTTGGGTCTTGGCTGCAGTTGGCATTCTGGAGCTCTTCCTGGCTTGCCGCAGTGACTCTGCAGTTTCTGAGCCTGTTCGGCATCTTTCCAGGTGGACTGCGTAATCCTGCGGGTTTGCGCTGCTGGTGCCTTTCCCAACAAGCCTTCTGGTTCATTCGGCATTCCCTGTAGGAACCCTCACTTCAGTGTCTCCATGCCGGAACCTGCTCCTGTTGCTGCTGCTTTCCTTGCCAGGCACCAGCCATTTTCGTGGTTTGTCTCCACAGCGGCTGACCATTCGGGAGAGTCTGTTTTCTGTTTTCATCTGCAACCCGTTCAGATAGCTTTGTCTGAGTGATCCCTGAGGATTTCCACCTCTTTCTCATCACAGTTTCTGGATCTTGTCATCCCCATTCTTCCTCATCTCAGACCTTCTTACTTCTTGCTTACTATAGAAGTATATGGGATAGGAGGAAAGGGGTGGAGGAGAGGGGGGGGGGGGTGAAGGAGAGGTGCAGGTTTTAGATGTATACAGCATTTTCCCATGATAGTCATTACTGGTCCCGAAGGGGGTTTCCCCTCCAATGAGATCAACCCACTGAGTACCACCCCCAGGGGGATTATCGGGTAGCAGTCTCACCTGCCTGGCCTCATGGGAAGGGGTTCCCTGTTCAGAAGCAGTGACGACATCCTGGGATTCATCACAGCTTTTTTGGCCTCGACTGATGCGGATTTAGTCACTTCCAGACTATTTCTCATTTACTCCTCTTTGTACTGGTATGACAATATGTTTCTCTTGACTCTAATGTGGATGAGCATTCCATTAATGATTCTCATTCACTCTTCTTTCAGATATTGTGATGTTATCTTTCTCTTGACTATTACCAGTATGAGTATTCCAATACTGAGTCTCATTCACTCTCCAGGTCTCCCGTTTCCTCCATTACCTTCTGTTCTTAGGGCTAATTTCAACTGGGTTTTTGGTCCTTGCGGGTCAGTTTGCTTTCCTTTCGACTTGGTTGTTTCTCGTGGCATTTCACCACCTTCTCGTCTGTCTTGTCATCTTGGATGGCTGTATGGAATTAAATATATGGGCTTGTTATGGGTCTGCTGTGGTAGATTGGTTTTGGCATTGTTAAGAGGTCCCTCGGGCCACCAGGAACCTCCTGTGGTCACGTCACCACTCTCATGCTCTTCCTTTATCACTTATTCAGGATTTCACACATCCAGCTTCTGTTCTCCAGTCTTCCTCATTACTGACTGTAGCGCGTCTGCCACCTCTCGCCCTCTTACGATTGCAGTATGCAGCATGTCTTTCCTCTTCTTCTTGCTGGAGTTAGCATTCAAGCCTGTTTGTAACTTGCAGGCTCTATTGTCGCGTCTCTAGACTCCTCCCTTTTTTGGACTTACGTCAGCGTGGGACATAACCTGTGCAAGCCTTTGTTCCATCTTCTTTGTTTACTACGGATTCTCTTCTCTGCACGTACTCTTCTTCATCCCATGTAATTTGCATTTAAAGGGAAATCTTCTATTTCCTATTTGCAGTAACAAATACTCTTTTTCTCTTCACACATACATTCACCATCAAGCTTTGAAGATGCTATTTTGGAATGCACAGGAATTGGAGTCCTTGTCCCCACAGGGGAAGTCTCTCCAGTTGAGGTACCAATTGTCTCTATCCCAAGGGAGGGTATTGCAAACAGACTCACCTCCCTAGCCTCACGGGCGCGGGGATCCCCGTTGGGAAGAAGGGATAAATTCCAACAATTTGGCACATACTGTGATGCTGGAAATACCTTATGAGGTACAGTACAGGGCCTCCTGTCCTTGTCTTACCACTTCTCTGTGTGTATCTTCTTAATGTTTTCACCCACTGAGGTCCCGCCTAGACCTCTGGCAGTGCAGCTCTTCATTCTTATCTTTTGGTGAAAATCCCCCATGGGATACCCTTATGGCACCCATGGGTGGGAGTACACTAGTGTACCCTTATGTGTGTTCTTGTGCACCTGTGTGTTGCCCACACAGCAGGGTATGGGCTGGTGGCAGCTACATGCTGACTTGACAGCGGCTCTGAGTATCCTCCATTTTCGGACACCAAAGCCTTGCCATAGGAATCAATGGATTCCTGATAGAAAGCAAGATAGCCCGCGTTGCCTCTTGGTTTCTATTGCTTTGTACCTTGTTTCCCAATGTTTTGGGAAGCCCTGGCTCTGTCCCTTCCTGTTGGGTGGAAACACCATATATGTCTCTGTTGTTCCCATTCCTCCTTACTGGCTGTTGGGTGGAAATACCATATGTGGCTCTGGGGCTGCCTCCTGTCAGACTGACTGGAGCCTTCCCAGGTGTTTTGTCTTGTGGGTACACCCTAGGGGTGGGACCTGTGTGAGTGGAGTCTGAAGTGAACTCACATTCTCTGTTGTGGGTTTCTGGGTTCTGTGTTTGTAACACAAGGAATGAGACAGACCTGCCTGAAACTAATATGAATGCAGTGTAGTGTGCTGAAAGGCTGGGTACTTGCCCCAATCCACATTACTTTGTTATGAGTACCTTGGTGGAGTGAATAGTCTGAATGCCTGCGAGCCTGATTGGCTGTCTGCCTGCACAAATGCCCATATGTGATTGGCTGACTGTGCCTGGCTTGGACAGAGTGAATGAGGGACAGAAGTGTATATCTGGGGACCTCTCACTTACTAATTGGTTCAGTAGCTGAAGTCGAAACTTAGCAAGAAGAAGCTGCACCTTGAGGCTGAGCTGGAAGAGAAGCCTGCTACTGCATTTCTTCAACAATCGAAAAGCTGTCATGTCTCCTGAAGACTGATCCAGAGAGGACCTGTAAAGGAGACCCCTCCCTGAGCTATGAGGAACCATTGTGCAAAACTGCAACTCTTCATTCAAGTACCCTGGAAGCCAGTCCTCGATGCCTGCCATCCGGAGAAGGGGTCTTCGAAAGTCCAGAGGTGGTGTGCCAGACATCTTGAGCCAGAGAAGTCCATTGGTGTCACCCAGGGTCCGGAAGTGCTGCTGGACACCGGGAGCTGCAAAAGTTCCAAACTACCTAAGAACATTTGAAAGGACATGCTTGTAGTAAACACTGACCACCTTTTCCTGCCAGAGAGCCCAGAGTTGGGAGGTTCTGTGCACGGTCTGCCTGTGGCTTTCCCACCACCAGAAGCTATCAAAGTTGTCCCGAGCGTCCACACTTGGTAAGGGTCTGAGGTCCACTCCAGTGGTCAAGTCCAGGTTGCTTGTAGTTGTCCAGACATCCGTGCTGCTGCTGCAGAACCAAAGAACGAAAGTCAGAAAACTACGATTTCCGAAACTCGACACCAAAAGTGACCTATTCAGAAATTGTTGTCCAAAGGAGAGCACTGCGAAGAGCCAAACTGCTGCCATTCTGAAAGACTTTGGTACCTTTTTATTCTTGGACTCAGCATCCCAGGGGCTCCTTCTTCCTAAGGGGGTCCATCCCCAGAGGAAATCATAAAGTTAAGCCGAGAAACTCTGCCATTTCGCCTGCCAAGGCACCAAAGGTACTGTGATGAGGAAGAGCATCTTCTAGCCTCAAGAGTCATCCAGGGGTCCCCGATTTGTATTGGATCCTGTTCTCCTGTGGCCTCTAAGGTACTTTGTGGTGTTAGAACCTTTAAAAGAAAGCAAAAAGTTATTGAACAATATAGGACTGGGCTGTAAAAAAACACACACGTTACTACTCCCCACCGTTTCTATTACAGGATGCCCAGATGCGGGGATCCTCACTCAGAATTACTTGTCTAGTTTAAAGAAAGCATCCTGGCACTGTTCATAACTAACCTACATTTCTTTCCCATTCTATGCTGGTTACAACTTATTTAAGAATTCACCTGACATTTAAAACTGTCTGCAGTTCTTGCAGTTCTGACTGAATTTAAGTGGTGTGTGGTACCACATAGAGTGTGCATATTTGCCATTCTCTGAATAGGTATTTCATGTACAAAGTTTTATTATTTATATGTATATTCTGTTGGTAACAGTAGTCAACCCTATTTTATATAAAGAAGCTGTGTTATCACCTAACATAGTAATAATAATATTAATAATGATAATTAATAATTTAGCATTTATATAGCGCTACAAACCCTCAGGTATCTGAGCGCTGCTTATTATTGCCCACGGTGTGTGGTGCTCATTTATCAACCTCGGAAGGATGAAAGGCTGAGTTTGGCCCTGCCGGGATTCGAAGTTGCATCAGCAGGCTCTGCACAGATGTCAAAACAAGTGCTCTACTCACTGTGCTATTGGACCGGCTGTGTGGACATTCCTTTGTGGGGCCTTTGGGGAAACACTGTACTGAAGAAATTGTCTGCATCACCTCCTGAAAGCTTATGCCTGTCTGCTCGCCACATTTTACCAAATTGAGAGCCTGGCTGGGGTTCTTTTGTGCCTTTACCCTACCATATAGGGGGCGGAAGTACAGCTACCCCCTCCAGTCTTTACACTGGTGCTACAATGGTGGGATCACTGGTTTTAAGACTCAGTGTTTGACAGAGCTACTACAAAATATCTACACATCTTTATTGATTGATTGAGAGTTCTATTACAGTATACTGATAACTACACTACCAACAATGGAAACTATTGCAAATGGTAAATTGACTAGGATGCACTTAGAGGTTCTCCAGAGTGCTTGGCAAGAGAGAGAAATACATATTGAAGATAAGTCTAGGACACAGCATATAGCTGCCCTTCTGGATTTACAGGCAGATTGTGACACTCATGATGAAAATGGAGTCAGCTCTGATGGGGGTCCTCACCCCTGGTGAGGTTACAGATGTTGCCACTGGTAGTGCCACCTCCCTTGTCACTTCTATTGCAAAACACAGCATTATTTCTCCAGGGAATGCCTTGGAATTTGAGTTATTAAGGATGAAATAGACCTTTGAATACAACAAATTAGAGATAAAGCTGAGTTGAAGAAAGAGGAGTTGACACAACAAGTAATACTCAAAGCCAGGGATCTGGAACTCAAAGGCAAAGACACTGAATGTCAGAGAATCCAGCTCGAGAAAGCTAGAGTGGAGACTTCAGCAAAACCTGTTGAGAACTACCATTCTAGAGGTAGAGAAAACTATCCTTTCCCTCAAACCCTCGAATTGCAAAGGTGACATCTGCCCAGCGCAACTAATAAAAGACGCTGCCAGAGACCTCTCATCGTTCATTTCTAAACTGATAAACGCCTCCTTCGCCACAGGTAACATCCCAGCTAATCTAAAACAATCATGGGTGCTCCCGCTTCTCAAGAAGCAGACTCTAGACCCCCTCATTCCCACCAACTATCGGCCCATTACTACGGTACCTTTCTTACTGAAAATACTAGACAAGGTTGCCTATACACAAATTCAAAGATACCTTGAATTACAAAATCTATTGGGAGCTAGACAATCTGGTTTCCGTCCACTCCATGGAACTGAAACTACCCTCATCGATTTAAAGACCCAAATAGATGAACTGAGAGACCAAGGTAAGACAGCACTGCTCCTTCTACTTGATCTCTCAGCTGCGTTCGATCTAGTGGATCACAAGGTCCTTTGCAAACATTTGGACACTGCTGCAAACTTCTCTACCCATGCCACTAAATGGATTGAATCCTTTTTGAGTGAGAGAACAATGAGAGTCTTCTCCCCTTCGGCAGCAGCTGACCCTTCACCAATCACATGTGGAGTCCCGCAAGGCTCCTGTGTCTTACCGACCCTATACAACATATTCACCAAACCCCTTTTCGAGGATGTGGACCTTCTAGGTATCACCTACACTAACTATGCAGATGATGCACAGATTCTCCTCCCGCTTTCTGGGGATCACAGTAAGTACAGGGAGTTGGTGAATAGAGTGTACCTCATTATTCAGGCATGGATGGCATCCCATGGCCTTGCCCGAATGATGACAAGACCGAGCTGATTATCCCGGGTAGGCAGGCCAATATCAACGAGCTAGGTAAGGACTATTCCATGTTTAACATAGATGGCAATAGTATTAAGGTTTCAAGAGAAGTAAAAACACTAGGTTTCTATTTTGATTCCACTATGTCTTTCACCAAACAAGTTAACTCCTTAGCTTCCACTACAGCTTATACCTGTAAATTAATAAGAGCAGGCAAACCATTCTTATCTAACGATAGTTGCATGATCCTAGCGAGAGCCTTAATACTATCAAGACTTGATTATTGTAATGCCCTTTATAGTGGTGCTAACAAAACTATCACCAAAAGGCTACAAATCTTACAAAACAATGCCCTAAGAGCTGAGCTAAACATAACTAAAAGGGATCATATCTCATCTATCAGACACCAACACAAATGGCTCTCCACCGACAATAGAATCCATCTAAAAATGATCTCCTTGATGCACAAAGCCCTCAATAACGCTGCTCCCAGCCGCCTGATGAACAAAATAAAAATAAAAATCTCTAGTAGGCCCATAAGAACTCCCAACTCCAACTGCTTGGTAATCTCTAGATTTAAACTCGCCAAAATTGGCGGCACCAGTTTCCCCGTGCTAGCTGCTAAATGGTGGAATGCCCTGCCACACAACCTGAGAACAGACCAACCCTTTTCACACTTTAGAATTAATCTTAACAAACACCTCAACGACAAAAATATGTAACGTATTGCTAGACACCTGTGTTACGCTACTTCATCTGAATGTATATATGTATTATTAAAGATATACTACAAATGTAAATAATTATAGCAACACTGTATATAACTGAATGCCTCGCCTGTTAGCAATGCCTTAATCTTTCGATCAGATCTGCTTCCTGCTAAGTCTGTACATACCTAATTCCCATCATTGTAATTCATGCAACATTACAATTATATGTAACACTGTAATCCTATGTAACATTGTAAGCTTTGCATACTCTCTTCACTGCGCCCGGTTACCCTTGGGTCTGGCGCGCATTACAAATAAATAAACAAACAAACAGAGTGTCAGGTTCCCAGCAACTAAGTTTATGATACATTTGATTGGTGTGTATGTGGAGGGTTCTGATAGCCTACAATGGATAGAAACATTTTAAATGATCAAAGAGATTGGGCTAAGTGTTTGTTAAGCAGAGTAACTTTGACTGGTATGACTGTATTCTGAAACTGAGTGTTGAAGAAAGAAGTCAGTATGAGTGCATGAAAACTGCTTTGATTGCCAGGTTGGCAAAGACACCTGCCCAGTACCTTAAACAGTTTAAGGATTATGAGAAGAGAGAGAATATGTGTTGGGTGTTGGGTGATTGTTGAGTGTTGCACATATGAGTATGATGTGATGGATTGATGGTTATAAAGTGAAGTCTTTTTGTTGAGCTGCCACAACCTCTTGTTTTTTGTTTGTTTGTTTATTTATTTATATACCGCATCAAACCCGGGGGTATCTGGGTGCATTACAAGTTACATGAAGACTTAGCACAAATTACAAAATAAGGTACATACATGAGATTATTACAGAGCATTATTATGAATGAATATTACATCATGCTGTGTATTTACAAAGTTCTTTACAGATATTTACATGAGGGCAGACTGCTACGAAGATGTACAATGATACCAGAGAAAGGCAGGTTATAGGAGGAGAGCCATCTTTTGGTCTCTTTTCTAAAGCTGTAGTAAGAAGGTTCTGATCTTAAGGCTACAGGCAATGAGTTCCACAGTTGAGCTGCCAGAACTGGAAAGCTGCTTCCCCTGCTTTCTGAAGCTTGTATCTGGGAACCTTAAGGCAGTGTAAGTGTGCGGTTCTGGTAGGACGTTCTGATGTATTTTTGGAGAATTTGTCAGCTAAGTATTTGGGGGCCGCATTGGAGAGACATTTGAAGGTGAGGGTTAGTGATTTGAAGTTGATTCTATCCTTGACTGAAAGCCATTTGGTGTTACATCTGGCATCTGAGATGAGCTGCATTCTTGGAATACTTAGCACAGTTCTTAGAGCATTATTTTGCAATATTTGCAATTTATTAACATTGTATTTACTTGACCCTAGGTATAGTGCATTACAGTAGTCCAATTTCGAGAGAATTAGAGCTCTAGCTAGGGTAGTGCAGCTTGTTGTACAAAGAATTGGTTTGCAAGCATTGATTAATTTACAAGTGACGCAGTGGCATTGACTTGTCTGTTCAGGTTCAAGGCTGATTCAAGGTAAAAGCCCAAGGTTTATACCACTTGGGAAACTTTGATGTTTATAACATCAATGTTGAATTATTTAAACTGATTACTTAGTTTATTCAGTCTTGCTGGAGAATCAAAGAGCAGGAGCTCTGCCTTGTCATCGTTAAGACACAGGCCATGAGTGGCATTTCACGCTTGGATAATAAGATATATTTTATTCAACATGGTTGAGTCAATGTCATGATCGCCCATGATGGGAATGAGAATATGAGTGTCATATGCATAGTTGGTTTAGGTGACACCCAGATTGTCAAGGTCATCAAAAAGCGGCTTGGTGAAAATATTATACATCGTGGGTGAGACGCACAATCCCTGTGGTACTCCGCAGGTGATAGGTACAGGGTCCGTTGAAGCAGTAGGTGAAAAGACTCTCATGGAGCGATTGTCCAGGAAGGATTGTATCAAGGAAGTGGCTTCCGTGGAAAAGTGGGCAGCTGATGTTAGATGATTACAAAGCACTTTATGGTTAACTAAATCAAACGCAGCAGAGAGGTCCAGTAGGAGGAGGAGGGCCAGTTTCCCATTGTCCTTTATTTCGTCCATTTCATTTTTCAAGTCAATAAGATCAGATTCTGTGCCATGTTTAGATCTAAAGCCTGACTGACGGAGGCCCAGAAGATTATTAGCCTCTAGGTAAGCATGTATCTGTAGGTAGGATGCCTTGTCTATGATTTTTAGGAGAAATGGACAGTCAGTATTGGTCTGTAAATGGTAGGGATGTTGGTGTCAAGATTGGGTTTTTTAAAAGAGTGAGGACCGATGCATCCTTTAGGTTGGTTGGGATGGTACAAGAGTCAAATGAAGAGTTGATGAATGTAGTGATGAAAGGGGATAGATCCCTAGCTGCATCTCTGATTATTTTTGTCGGACATGTGTCCCCCTACCATTTGGAAGGTTTAAGGGAGGCTATTATGTCCTCGACTTCTTTGATGGAAACTGGGGCAAATTTGAACTAATTGCACGATTTAGTAGGAATCGACTGTGACTCCTGAACCGGTAGGTCACTAGAGAGATTTTGTTTTTTTGGCTCCCATTTTTTCTTGTAGAAGTGTGTTTTATTAGAAAGCGCAGTTTGAATATTTGTACACCAAGTCTTGTCCTTGATATAGGCATCGGTCGGGGGAGTAGGGGACTCTAGTTCTCTTAGAGTGACGAAAGGTTCTCTTGTGCTTGAGTTCACTTTAGTAATTCTGTCATTATGTGTCCCTTTCAGTTTGGAGGATTTCAGACATATCTTAAGTCAATTTTTGAGAGTTTATCCTTGTTCGGGACCGTGGGGTTAGTTTTCCATAAGGATTCAGCGTTCCTTTTTTCATTCCGTAAGGCTTAATGATTCAGGGTGAAACAGGAGTTATGGTGAGCTCGTGGTTTAGGGTTGCACATTTCTAGTGGTGCTATTTTGTCGATGGCTTCTTTGAGTGTTGAGTTCTATAAATCTTCTAGAGCTGCAGGGTCTGAACTGAAGGATGTAGGATTGGTAATAGGATGAAGGAACAGAAGTAGGTTCTCTGCTGTTATATTACGTTTGTTTCTAGTGAGTGCTGGAGGGACCATAAGGTTCATCAGTTTAGGTAGTGAGCTGTCTTGTAATGTTAAGGACATAAGGTGTTGACCAGTCCAGGCACACGGTTCATTGGAAGTTATTGTAATCTCAAAATTAAGGTCAGCAGTCCAGTCTAAGATTCTTCCTTTAGAATGGGTTGGCATGTTAATCTGATGTGTGAAACCTAGTTCTGGGATGGTGTTAGCGAGTATAGAAGCATTGTCATCATTCAGGTTGTTAAGTCCAAGATTAAATTCTCCTAGTAATATCATTTGAGAATTAAGTTTCATGCTTGTGGTAAGTAGTGAGGTGATATCTTCCTCAAACGTTGAAACAGGGCCAGTAGGTCTATATAAAAGGTGCATGGTGATAGTACGTGATGCTGTGAGTGGCAGGTTGATGGACAAGAGTTCTCCAGAGGATCAAGGGAGATGTGTAGAGACCCTTAGTTTTGGCAATGAAGTCAATGCCGCTTCCTTGTTAGGGAGAATTCTCAAAATGTGCAAATTTTCTTTACCTTTTGAGACTGCCAGCAACTTTGCTGGATTTCTAGGATTTTATTTTTCTCCCTGGGAAGAGTGCAAGCCTTTTTCCCCACTCTTCCATGTATTTTGATGCGTGTTTTACTTTTGTGTTCTTTGGTTATGGAGTTTTAAAACAACTCCATAGGCATCACCTTTTTCTGTGTGTCACACAGCACCTTCAGTGCAGTAGTACAGGGATGTCTTTCAGACTTCCCAAGGTTTAAATACCTTCTCTGCAACTGACTGCGTCTCCCAGAGCATGTAAAGTTAAATTGACTTCACTAGTCTCTTTAAATTTACAGACCCAGCAGACACTATCTTCCTATAGAGTGCTGGAGGGGTAGCCTAGCTCCCCCTGAGTCAAAAACCTCATGTTACAGTCAAATGTTACCCTTTCCTACTTTAAATGACTGGTGTCAGTGGTTTAGATCAAACTACCATGATTTTTCCCGACCGCGAAAAACTGTAGCTAAAAATCGGGTCAGCCATGTTTTCCAATATGGCGCCCAAGACCTATCTGTAAAAACAGAATCCGGTCGATTTTTTTTTGCCATTTCTTTTTGGAAAGGTCCTTCTTGTGTTTGTCTCTGCACGCCAAACCAAGTTTGGTCCCTTTGTTTGTTAGCCTTTGGCAGTCTTCAGTGCTGAAGCCCTCCTCTGGCGCCTGAGTGTATGGGGTGGACAGGATGTGAGGTGTGTGCCTGAAACTCCCTGTGCTTAGTCTCCTAGGAGACATGAATGTACTGTGGCGTGATTGGCCGGCTGGCTTTCCGGCAAGGACAGCCACCCTGCTGTGTGAGTGAGGTAAAACTGTTTAAGAGCAGGTCTCTGAGACTTGGAAAATGGAGTCGACCACTGGAAAAAAAGAACCGAAGACGAGCTGAAGGAAGAGGACTGCTGCAACTCCTGGACGACCTGTGAAGCCCTGCTGCAGGTCCGAATTGCCTGAAACTCCATCGACAGAGAAGCCCTTCAAGTTTAACTTCTTCCCTTGAGTTTGGTGGGAACAACCAACTCGTAAGCCGACTGGACACCGTCCCCTCCTGGTCGAATTTTCTGCAGAGTGCTGTGGAAAACCGGAGAGCCAGTGGAAAGGATGCAAGTTTGTGGTCTTTAAGGCACTCGCACCTTAAACCGACGTTTTGCTAAGCTTGTGGCCTCATCCCTGGGCAGTGCTGGAACCTCCCAACGTCCTCCTTCTTGTCCTCATGACTGGAGCTCAGGAACAGCGAGATCTGCTCGAACTGCCAGGAACAACTGCCTCAGCTACAGCTCTTCTTCACTTAAAAGGTACTGTGCAAACACGGCCTGGGAATCTTTTCAGCCATCGCGAAAGTTTGTGGAACTTTCCCAACTTCGAAGGCTTGTCCTTCCCTAAACATTTGTCTAACATTTCGCTTAGCCAAATTCTTCTAAACTCTGTGGCAAAGACTTAACCGTTTACTACCAGAACTGTTCTATCCTATACAAAGACTCTGAACGATTGACTTTGGCCCAGGCCTAGGAACTGAATTGCTGGTTGTAGTTTATTGAAGCCCTTTGCCCTGCCTATGAAAGTATTTGTGCTGTTGATTCTTATAACCTTGTCTTTTTACCCCTTTTTAAAGTAACTGAAGTGCCATTTTGCTCCCACTTCAGGGGAGCTGAACTTGGTCAGTAACGTATTGGTTGTGTATTTGTAGTATATTAGTGTATGATATTGAGTTGCTCTTGCTAGTGTAATGTTTTCAAACTGACTGTGTAAATAAATGTATATTCTTTTACCAAGAAACCTTGAGTAAGTGTATATTTGAATCACTGTATTTGTTTGTCCTTTGTGTAACTTGTTCTACTGCTCACTCAACTCTTGAGATAAGTCTGGTTGCTCAGCCACTGCTACCAAGTAACTGTGTAGTACAGGCTTGTACCAAAGGTGAAATTGTACTGACACTTGTAGTCTTAATTACATATAGTGTTCCCAAAGGGTACTGCATGTGATTCTGCCTAACACTCCTCTAGATTTTTCTCTATCTAGCCTTAGTATAGTATAGTTTTCAGGTATGACCAGTGAGAGAGTTGGTCCTGCTGCTGTATGAAGACAAGTCTCCGTTATAGCTTGGAAATCTAGTTGGTTAGAGATAATGAGGTCTGCAATGTCCAGTGCATGAGCTACCATACATCTGGCATTGATTAGGGCACCTTTAATATGTGGTGAGTTATTGTCAGGTAGGTAAGGAGGATCGTGCAAGGTTTTCTGTCCGGATAGGTTGTTGGTGTCTTGGTTGAGTTTGTGATTAGATCTCTTCACAGTGGCGCTTTGGATCTTCACTTAGTTACTATAGTTAGTAGGTGGTTGGTAGATCTTATTTCGTCTGGATAGATTTGTGTATGGCAAAACATAAGGGAAATGGCAGTAACTAACATGTGCTAGTGGCAAGATGTAAATTTGGCATCGCATGTGGGCAGCAACAGTTAAAGGCAATTGCGAATGGCAAGATGCAAGTATGGCATAACATGTGCTAGTGGAAAGATGCAAATTTGGCGTCACATGTGGGCAGCAACAGTTAAAGGCCAGTGTGAATGGCAAGGTGGAAGTATAGCAAAACATAAGGGCAATGGCTGTAAATAAAATATACTAATGGCAGGTTATCAGTTTGCAGCAAGGGGTCACCGAGTTCAGCAGGTGGTTTATCTTAACAGTTGTTTGTAGGCTTACCACCGATAGCGGGTGCTATGACTGAGTGTGGCTCGAGTTGGTATAGATCGCCTCCATCAGGAGATGGTGCATGCGAGGCTGTTGAGCATGAGTGGAGGGGTCCACTTTGTTCATAAATGTATATAGATAAGTAGGCGACGGACGAGCCGTATTCTCGGAATATAATTGAGGTGGAAAAAGAGGCAGTGATACGTGCCCCTATGGTCCTAACGGCCCGGAGAGGCAAAGACAGGCCTTGTGAATCAGGCCTTAAGAAGTGAAGCCGGCTTCCGCCTGTCGATCACTCTGGTTGGATGAAATAGGAGTACCCAATCAGCTGTTGCGATGGCGTACGTGTTATCAGTCGTCTCAAAGAACAAGCGTGGCAGACATTAACAAAGGGCTGAGATAGTACACAAATTGCAGTGTAGAATATTGCTAAATTGCAGCCTCGTGTGCAGTTTAGCCGTTCAGGAGGACCAATACTCTGTAACTAAAGCAAATTAGTGGCTGAAAAAGTTGCGTACGTGCACATGGGCTTGAGCGTCAGGCACACTCACCAGAATAGTACTAGAGTACTGGTGTCCATGCAGACTCGTATTAATGGTGCAGAATCCCAGTGGAGAGGGCTCCTGCCCTGTCTGCTGCATCCGGCGATGAAGTAAAAATTGAACATTTTTCTGAGGCTTGTTCACCAGAGCTGCATCAATACATTGCTGACCAGAATATTTTGGATCCCATTAAGTTGGCCAAGTTGGCTGATAAGTGCGTCTCCAACAAGGTGTCCCCTAATGATCGCAGAGGGAAGGACAAGGACAAGGAGAAAGGGGCCACTCGGAAGGCTGAGGAGTCCAAGAAGCAGCCACATTCAAATAAACCTTAACATTCTCTCTCTAAGGTCCAAACATCTAGTGGGGATAAGTCTCATAGGGGTGGGAGTAAGAGTAGTAGTGCTCCAGCCGCAAAGCAGGCTCCCAGTGGATCCAGTTCAGTCCCTCATATTCCTGTCACCTGTTGGGACTGTTGGGCCTTGGACCACAGAAAGGTTGACCCCAAGGGTAAAGGTAAAGCACTTGGTGTCAAGGGTGTCAGCCTGACATACCCTTACTCTTTGCCTGAGGGAGAGGCCACTGTCCTCCCCTCCTCCACAGGGATACAATGTGGTGCTCCTGTGGAGATATCCTTAATGTCCATTGGGGCCTGCGACCAGTACTCAGAAGTACTGGCCACTATCCCACATAACACTAGAAGATTTTTGTTCTCATAAATGGCTAACCTTCTACTGGTTTTAGAGACACTGGGGCTAGCATGACAGTGGTGGACAGGACCCCGCTCTGGCCAGAGGACTATATAGGTGCTCCTCTGAGAACCCACTAGGTTAGCTGGTGGGCCTCCCAAATTATCTCCTGTAGCCCTAGTCCCCATTCAGATTGATGACAAGGCAGCAAATCCTTCTCTCCTGGCTCAGGACAATGTGCCTGCCAGCATTGTTTTGGGGAATTATTTAGTCGAGATGGGGTTAATCTCAGATGGGTTAACCCTGACTGCTGCTGCAGTCACTAGGTCACAGGTACAACACGGTCTGACCGAAAGTCAGTTACCCAAGCCGGAGGGGAAACTCAAGGCTAAGAGTCAGAGTAGGAAGACCACTTCTGTGAAGGGGGCTCCTTCTCTTCCTGATGTTCCTAAAACACCCACTGTGGCCCTAGCCCCTGAAGGACTAGGCCCAGTGGTGACCCTTGACTCAACTCCAGAGGGAGAAGAGCCAGGGGACCCTCCTCACGGAGAGGTAGTCAACCCAGAGGATCACCCTGACCTTCAATGTCAGCTGGCTGAAGGTGGGCCCTCTAGGCAGGATTTTTGTAAGGGTCAAAGAGAGTGCCACTCTCCTGATGGTATGAGAAAATTGGCCGGAGCACAATGTGAAGGGCCTAGCACTTTTAAGATTTATTGGGAGGGTTTTCTCCTTTACAGTGAACCCACTCAGCCTGAATCTGGTGCAGTTAAGAGGTTGGTTATACCCCAGGTATACAGGCCCTTCCTGTTGCAGGTGGCACATGAGGTACCCTTAGCTGGCGATCTTCACACCTCCCAGCCCACTTCTATTGGCCCAGGATGGAGGTACAAGTGGAAGGTCCCTGCAAAACCTTTCCCACTTGTCAGGTGTCTGGCAAGATTGATGGCAGTGTCATTGACCCAGTGCAGCCATTGCCAGTAGTTGGCACACCATCTGAAAGGGTGAGCATCAACATTGTTGTCCCCTTTGACCCTGCCACATCAGGTGGACACCGGTTAATCCTGGTACTGGTAGATCATGCCACCAGGGACCCTGGGGCTGTACCCTTTCAGACCATAACAGCAAGGTGGTTGCCAGGCCTCTCCTGGGCATCTTTACCAGAGGTGGAGTTCCTAAAGAGGTGATCTCTGACAGAGGAACCAACTTCCTGTCTAATAACATGCAAGCTATTTGTAAGGAATGTGGTGTAACCTGTAAGTTCTCTCCCTCCTACCATCTTCAGACCAATGGTCTGGTTGAGAGATTTAATACAACTCTCAAGGGCATGCTAGGTGCTCTGAAAGAGCCCCTAAGGAGGATATTGGATCTCCTTCTACCATGCCTGCTGTTTTCTTAGAGAGAGATACCTCAAGAGGGTGTTTGTTTCAGCCCCTTTGCACTCATTTTTGGACATCCAGTGAGGGAGTCCCTTACCTTATTACGAGAAGTTTTGGAAGCCACCCCTTCTAGGTCCTGCCAAGCAAGTGGGGGACTACGTGTTAGGCCTCGGAAGGAGGATGGCACCGATGATGGGCCAAGCATCAGAAAATCTTAAGGCAAGCCAAGAATTAAAGAAGTACTGGCATGACCTTAAAGCCTCACATGTGGATTGGACTTCTGGTCAGGAGATCCTTCTGATGGAGCCTACCAAGCCTCAGGCTTTGGCAGATACATGGACTTGTCCTTTAAGGATCCTGGGGTAGCCCTTCATGTAATCTATGTCAAGAGGTTCAGAACTTTCCACATAAGAGAGGTCTCTTGCCTATTGCTGGCTTCAGAGCAAGAAGAGGATAAGAGTGAGCCCCTTCCTGATTTTCTGCATAGCAATCCCCAGGATAGATCAGTGGAGGAAGTGCAACTCTTTCCAGATCTGACACCATAGCAGCAGAGGACCTGCAGGGCATTGCTCCGGCAGTATGCCCCTCTGTTCACACAGACACCAGATCTCAACCCATGGTGTAGGCTTGATATTGACACTGGGGACAGTGTACCTGTCAAAAACAGATGCTAGAGGATGTCAGACACTGTAAAGAACCACATCCAGACAGAGGTCGCCAAGATGGTGGACATGGGTGTCATTGAACCCTCAACAAGCCCCTGGTCCATCCCAGTGGTCATTGTCCCTAAGGCAAGTTCCCAGGCAGGTACCAAGGATTTGAGGTTCTGTGTGGACTGCAGTTGAGTCAATGCAGTCACCAAGACTGATGCACACCCATTGCCCAAGGCTGATTTTGTGGACACGATAGGCACTACCAGGTTGGTGAGCACCTTTGACCTCACATCAGGCTATTGACAAGTAGCTCTGACTGACCAGGTCAAGGCGAAAATGGCTTTCTCAACACCAGAAGGGCTCTACGAGTTTAGGGTTATGCCTTTTGGGTTGAAGAATGATCCTGCCACCTTCCAAAGGTTAGTCAATCATGGTCTCAGTGGGCTGGAGGACTTTTGGTGGCCTACCTAGACAACATTGCTGTCAACAGTTCCACCTGAGAAGAGCTTTTGATACATTTGGATAAGGTGTTGCAGGCCATGAAGGTTACCTTCCTTGGTGATGAGGTAGGAGGGGGCCATATCCAACCACTCCCTCGTAAAGAACATGCTGTACAGGACTGGGAGACGCCATCTTCTCAAACACAGGTGAGAGCTTTTTTGGGCCTCACTGGGTACTACGAAACATCATGGCAGACTACGGACCAATAACTGCACCTCTGACAGCCCTGACATCACCATAACAGCCTAGGAAGGTTAATTCTTGTGATGACTGTCAAAGGCCATTTGATGGCTTGAAGGAAAGTCTGTGCAAGGCACCTCTCATGTGTACCCCTGACTACAGCAAACCCTATATTGTAAAAACGGATGCATGTGACACTGGAATTGGAGATGTCTTGTCTCAGTTGGACAACAAAGAGAGAAAACACCCCATAATTTTCATGAGTAGGCAACTAAAGGGTAGCGAACATAGGTGGCCCACATTTGAAAAGGAGCGTTTTAGCATCATTTGGGCACTTAGGCATTTTAGACCTTACCTTACAGCATCTGCTTTTAATGTCTGAACTGGTTATAAGCCCTTAAAATGGCTTATGCAGATGAAGGGTGAAAACCCCAAACTGCTCAGGTGGTACATTAGCCTGCAAGGGCTATACTTCACCATTGAGCATAGGCCAGGGAACAGTCATGATAATGCAGATGACCTTTCCAGAAGGTATGTTGACCGTCTGGATGAGGGTAACAGTCTTGTGGGAGATCAGTTTCCCTAACCTCAGTCTGGGGGGGTGCATGTGATGCTGGAAATGCCTTATGGAGGGACCAGGCCTCCTGTCCTTGTCTTACCACTTCTGTGTGTGTGTTTTCTCTGTTTTCTGCCGCTTAGGCCCCGCCTGAACCTCTGGCAGTGCAACTTTTCATTCTTATCTTTTGGTGAACATTACCCGTTGGATACCTTATGGTACCCATGGGTCGGGTACACCCTTGTATCCCTTATGTGTGTTTTGGGCACCTGTGTGTTGCCCAGAGAGCAGGTTATATTCTCGCGGCAGCTACATGCTGACTTGACAGTGGCTCTGAGTATCCTCCATTTTGGGACACCAAGGCCCTGCCTCAGGAATCAATGGATTCCTAATAGAAGGCAAGATGGCACCTGTGCCCTCTTGATTACTTTTGCCTTTTACCTTGTTTCCCAAAGTCCTGGGAAGCCCTGATTCTGTCCCTTCCTTCGGAATGGCTGTTGGGTGGAAACACCATATATTTCTCTGTTGTTCCCGTTCCGCCTTACTGGCTGTTGGGTGGAAATACTATATATGGCTCTGGGTCTGCCTCCTGTCAGACTGACTGAAGCCTTCCCAGGTGTTTTGTGTTGTGGGTACACCCTAGGGGTGGGACTTATGTGAGTGGAGTCTGAAGTGAACTCGCATTCACTGTTGTGGGTGTCTGGTTTCTGTGTGTGTGTGACCCAAGGAATGAGACAGCCCTGCCTGACACTGACATGCATGCAGTGTAGTGTGTTGAAAGGCTGGGTACTTGCCCAAATCCACATTCCTTTGTTATGGGTGCCTGGGTGTAGTGAATGGCCTAAATGCCTGTGTGCCTGATTGGCTGCCTGCATGAATGCCTTCCGTGTGATTGGATGCCTGTGCCTGGCTCGGGCAGAGTGAATGAGGGCCAGATGTGTATATCTGGGGCCCTCTCACTTACCAATTGGTTCAGTAGCTGAAGTCAAGGCTTAGCAAGAAGAATCTGCTCCTTGAAGCCCAGCTGTAAGAGAAAGCTGCTGCTGCATTTTTCCAACAATCTGAAAGCTGTTGTGTCTCCCAAGGACTGATTCATTCAGAGAGGACAGCAACAGAGACCTCTCGCCGAGCCACGAGGGACCATTGTGCAAAACTGCTACTCTTTATTGAATTATCCTGGAAACCATTCCTGTGTGCCTGCCCCCCGTAGAAGGTGTCTCTGAAGTCCACAGGATGAGTGCCGGACATCATGACCCAGAGAAGTCCATTGGTGTCACCCAGGGTCCAGAGGTGCATTTCATGACTGCTGGAAGCCATTGCTGTCTATCACCCAGAAGAAGGGTTACCCTGGTATAGTGCTGCTGGACACCCAGAGCTGTGAAAGTCCCAAACTGCCTAAGAACATTTGAAAAGACATCCTTGCAGTCACCATAGACCACCTTTTCCCGCAGGAGAGAGCCCAGATTCGTGGTGTGCCTTGGAAGGTCTGCCGGTGGGTTTCCCACCACTAGAAGCTATCGAATTCATCCCGAGGGTCCAGACTTGGTGAGGGTCTGAGGTCCACCACAACGGTCAAGTCCAGGTTGGTAGTATTTGTCCAGATGCCCGTGCTGCTGCTGCTGCAGCAACGAAGAACCGAAAGTCTGAAAACTGCGATATTCCAAGACCCAACAAAAAAATGACCTATGCACCCGTCACCGCCAGAAGTCATTGAAAGGTCCCAGGGGTCTTATCTTCAGCCGCCAAGCTTTTAAGGAGACCACAGCAAGTTTCCTCTTCACAGGACTTATAGAGTCAGAGAAATTGTCGACCAATGAGAGCACCGCGAACAGCCAAACTGCTGCCATCCCGAAAGAATTTGGTTCCTTTTTATTCTTGGACTCAGTATCCCAGTGGCTCCTTCTTACAAAGGGGGTCCATCCTCAGAGGGAATCATCGAGTAAAGCCGAGAAACCCTGCCACTTTGCCTGCCAAGGCACCAAATGTACTGTGACAGGGAAGAGCATCTTCTAGACTCAGGAGTATTCCAGGAGTCCCAGATTCATCTTGGATCCTGTTCTCCTGTCGCCTGTCAGATACTTTGGGGTGGTAGAACCTTTGAAAGAAAGCACAAAGTTATTGAACGATTTCGGACTGGACTTTAAAAGACCACATACGTTGCTCCCTACCATTTCTATTACAGGTTGCCCAGGTGGGGTGATCCTCTCTCAGAATTTCGTGTCTAGTCTAAAGAAAGCATTCTGCCACTGTTCATAACTAACGTGCATTTTTTCCTATTCTATGCTGGTTACACCTTATTTAAGAATTCACCTGCCATTTAAAACTGCCTGCAGTTAGTGCAGTTCTTACTGCATATAAGTAATTTGTGGTACCACATTAAGTGTATATATTTGCCATATGTGCCTATTCCATGTACAAAGTGTTATTCATATGTATATTCTGTTGGTAACAGCAGCCAACCTTATTTTGTATAAAGAAGATTTTGTTATCACCTATCATAGTGTTTGGACATTTCTTTGTGGGGAGGGGAAAAACTGTACTTAAGAACCTGCCTTCATCACCTCATGAAAGCTTAAGCCTGGCTGCTCGCCACGTTTTACCAAATTGAGAGCCTTGCTGGGGGTGTTCTGTGTCTTTACCCGACCATATACGGACAGAAGCACAGATACCCCCTCCAGTTTTTACACATACTCTCCCTCTTAATTCAGTGACTTCCCCTTCTCCATTGAACCAACCAATGTTTTTTCTTGAGTTTTTAACAAAGGATTTTGTTTCCTTTTTGTTTGGAGATTGTGGTATGTCCCAATTCCAGATGGATTCTTGGATAACTTATATCTTGGAAGGTTCACACGAATGCATGGGAGAGTAGGGAGCTTTTAGAGTCTTGTGAATTGTCAATAGTTCACAAAAATTTGGAAAATCTGTGCCTATGATGACTTCTTCAGTTAAACCTGGCACTACTGCTGATTGTATTAGTGTGGGCTGAGACCTCACTTCTAAAGTCAGGGGTATCTTCGGATAGGTTTCCACATCTTTATGGATGCACATTATTTTTACTGGTTGACCCCTTTGGCGGTCTTCAGGATATATCAGATCGTCTTAGACAGCTGTTTGCTTTCTTTCTGAGTCTATAAGTGCAGTTGCACATACTCCATTCACGAGAATTGTTTCATGGGTTATAAAAGGTTGGGATCCACAATAATATATTTCCAAAATGTCTGTTTCTGCTTCCTGTTCTTCTTTCTCTTCTTCCCAGGGCTAACCAGATATCCACCCTATTTCCATTGGTTCTTCTGGCTTGTTCTTGAAACAATATCAAGCAATATTTCCCTTTTCTTCACATGAGAAGCATGTGGGATTAGTGGGGAAATGTGTTTTTATTTTCCATACTTCTTCCCTACTAGATAGGAGAACTTTTATTGTTATGCCTGGACTAATTCTTTTATAAATGTCTTCCTTAGGGTTAATGCGTCGAAGGGCGGTGGGGGGGGCTTATCTGTTTTTGACCATTTTACAAATGGAATATGAGGCTTTCTTTTTTTCCTCCACTGATTTTTCTGTATACCTTAGCTATTTGGCCACCTCTGAATGGACTTGTCCTACCTCGATGGCAGTCTCAAACAAGGGTTTATGGTGTTTTAAGATAACTCGTTGGAAGGTGTGAGGTAGACCATGAATACATTGTTCTAGCATTAATCTTTCCAATACAACAGAAAGGGTTATTCTTCCCAACCATTGACAGAGTGTGTTTTGGACTTGTGCTCCTAATTCTAATGGGGTTTAATTACCTAGAACTCGGATCCCTCAAAACTTTAATCTATAGAAACCCACTGTATCTCCTACTCTTTCTAGCAGGGCTCTTTTTATTTCGGAAGTTGGGGTGGTTCTCTGAGGATTAATGGTCTGATAGGAGGCTTGTAGGTCTCCCTTAAACAAATCGGCCAAGTAACACGTTTTTTACTCTGCCTTCCAAATTAAATAGGTCTTCAAAACTTTCAAAGTGTAGAAGAAAGGCCCTTAAATTCTCTCCTTCCTGGTAGAGTTGCAATACCCCTTGTGGAACGATCCAGTGATGTGGTCCCGTTCTCACTTGGTCTAATCCTTCTTGGAAGTGTTGGTTCCCTTATATCTGGTGGTTTACCAACCGATCCAGGAGGGTATCTGGGGTGCTCATGGTGGGATGAGGTTTACCCTCGGATTTCAAACCCTAAGACTCCTCACTCTCTGCCTCCTCCCTCGTACCTGATCCTTCAACAATGTCTACTCTATCCTGAGGGTCTTTTTCAACCTCTGAATCATCTGGTAACTGCAAATTCAGGGGAGTAGGTGTAAAGACTGGAGGGGGGTCTGTATTTCTGATCTCTATATGGTAGAGGAGAGGCACAGAGGACCCCAGCCAAGATTCTCTATTACGGTAGAAATGGACAAGCAATCAAGGCCTAGCTTCTCAGGAGGTGATGCAGGCTGGTTCTTAAGTACAGTGTCGTCCCCAAGCCCCCACAAAGGAATGTCCACACACTGTATTAGTTAAAACACAGTCGTTATATAATTAATATTCAAAGTTATGTACACTATCACAATAACGCACTTTGTGCTCAGAAAATCCAGAATGGCAAATATATACAGTTCTAAAGTGGTACCACAATTATTATCACATCTCATTAAAGTGCATCAACAATACTCTGGTCAAATGTCACGCAGATCAAGGAATAAAAGTAACCAACAATAGCTATAGGAGAAAAGCAGTTGGTTAGAACAATGGGCAGAATATTGACCCCTACCAACTAGGCACAATTCTGTGTGGAGATCCCCCCACCTGGGCAACCTGTACATTAAGGATGTATCACAAGCCCAGTCCATATATTGTTCTATAAGTCTTATTTCCATCTACAAGGTTTCTACCCCCCAATGTACCTGGTAGAGCAGAGTTCTTCGAACAGGCGTGGATGGATCCTTCTTGAGTGACTCCCTTTAAAGCACGAGCCACGGATCGTCGAGAGGCATCGAAGAAGGTGAACTTGGCATCAACGGCATCGATGAAAAGTTCGATAGTGCTGAGACCACAGCGCTGATCCAGGCCGTGTTCGTCGGCGACGACCTGCGCGGATGAGGTGTGCTGGGCACCTCGGCGATTGATAGTTCAGGACCGCAAAGAACTGGGCGTCGAGTCAAAGTCTTTGTGGTCTTCAGGTAGTGGGAAACCCAGTGACGGATGCTCCTCGGCGCGTCGACGGCCTGGCCTTCTCCTGTGGGATAAGGCATAGGGTGTTGAGGACGAACGCATCTGTGAATCAAAATTCTTAGGCAAAGGAGTGTGCGGCTCCGGTCGTCGGTGGCACAGCGTCAAGCGGTCCCCTCTTCTGGGCAACACAGCTTTGACAGGCCTCCAGCGGTTACGACGATACTCCGAACCCTGGTTGACGGCAATGGCAGCATCGATGTCCGGGTGCTTTACTTCATTCTCCTCGGCGGTCTCCATCTGCGGTCGGCACCTGTCGATGGTCTACTTCCAGGGAGCTTCGGCAAAGGATAGCAGTGCTCGATGGTCCCTCGGAGCATGGGAAGAGGGCGCCTAACCAGGTCCTCTCTCAGATCAGTCCTTGATGAACTCAACAGCTTTCGGATCGGGTCGAAGCAAATGCAGCAGCAGTTCTTCTTCTTCCAGCTGGGCGTCAAGGATAAGCAGTTCCAGTTACTCTTCAAGTGTCAGCACAGCTTCTGAACAATTTCCAGTGGTGAGAGGTCCCCAGATATACTATTCTGTCTCTCATCCACACGGCTGGGTCACACTCAGCAGCCAATCATACAGAAGGGCATTCATGCAGTCAGTCAGCCAATCAGGCATACAGTGAATTCAGGCCATACTCCTCCCTCTCAGACACTCACAACAAGGAATGTGTATTGGGACAAGTACCCAGCCATTGAACACTACACACATTTTTACCAGTTTCGGGCAGGGCTGTCTCAGTCATTGTGCCTCATTACGAGGTGGCTGATAAGGGGTTAGCGGCGCCGGTAAAGGTGCCGGAGTCATTAACCCCCTACCGCTGTATTACGAGGTCTCCTCGCGGGACCCGGTAGGGACGCCTGGTTTTACCAGACGGCCTTAGCGGGTCCCGTGAGGACACAAGCGTGCTAACAACGGGCCCGTTATTAACGGGCCCTTTGTTAGCATGCTCCTCATTCCCATTGAGCCCTACGGGGGCTCGAATGGGAATGGGGACGTACCAGGTCCGGGTTCCTTGAATGAGGAATTACCGGGTCCTCCAAGGTTGGAATGACCCGGTAACTCATTCGGGGAACCCGGACCCGGTACCCGGTCCTACTGTGTAATGAGGCCCATTGTGTCAAACACCAGAAACCAGACATCCACAACAAGAAGTGCATATTGGTCACCCACTCCATTCACCCAGGTCCCACCCACAGGGCGTACCCACAAGATACAGTCACTGGGAAGGCTCCAGCCAGTCTGGCCTGGACTTCACAACAACACCATATATGGAACTTCCACCCAACAGCCAGTCAGGGGGAAGGGACAGAGTCAGGGCTTCCCAGGACTTTGGTTAAACAAGGTAACAGGCAATAGAAAGCAAGAGGCCACAGGGGCCATCTTGTTTCCTATCAGGAATCAACTGATTCCAATGACAGGGCCAGGGTATCCCAAAATGGAGGATACTCAGAGCACCTGTTAAATTCAGCATGGAGTTGCCACCAGCTCATATCCTGCTTTGTGGGCCACACACAGATGCCCATAAACATACAATAGGGGCACAGGGTTTTACCCCCACCCGTGGGTGCCATAAGGATATCCCATGGGTCTGTACACCAAACCAAAAACAGGAAGAGCTGCACTGCCAGGAGTCCCACATGGACTCCTGTGCAGAAAACAATGCAGATCCCAAATGAAAAAGGACTACAGGACAAGTACACAGAGGCCCTGTCCCTCCAATGCATTTCCAGCATAACAGTCGCCCCTCCGCCCCCAAATTGAGGTTAGGGTGCCTATCTCCCACGAGATAGACACCCTCATCCAGACGATCAACATACCTTCTGGATAGGCCATCTGCATTATCGTGGCTCTTCCCGGGTCTATGCTCTTTGGTGAAGTCTAGCCCTTGCAAGCTAATGGACCACCTGAGCAGTTTCGGGGTCTCACCCTTCATGTGCACACGCCACTTCAGGGGCTTATGATGCATTTGGACCTTGAAGGTAGACTCTGTAAGGTAGGGCCTAAAATGCCTAAGGCTCCAAACTATGTTAAAACATTCCTTTTCAACAGTAGCCCACCTAAGTTCTCTACCCTTGAGTTGTCTACTGATGAATATGATAGGATGTTCCCTCCCTTTGTCCTCTAACTGGGACAAGACAGCTCCAATTCCAGTGTTGCAGGCATCTGTCTGGACTATAAAGGGTTGGCTGTAGTCAGGCGCACACAACACAGGTGCCCTACACAGACTTTCTTTCAAGCCATCAAAGGCCCTCTGACAGTGTTACGTCCAATTAACCTTCCTAAGCTGTTTGGGTGAAGTACGAGCTGTCAGAGGTGCAGCTATGGTTCCATAGTCGGCCATGAAATTGCAATAATACCCAGTGAGGCCCAAAAAGGCTCTCACCTGGGTTTGAGTAGTGGGAGTTTCCCAGTCATGTACTTTGCTGGGGAGAGGTTGGATCTGACCCCCTTGTACCTCATGACCAAGATATGTGACTTTTCGCTGAGCTATCTGGCCCTTGGTGGCCTTGATAGTGAGGTTAGCCCTTTTCAAGGCCTGCAACACCTTATCGAGATGTGTCAAATGCTCTTCCCAGGTGGAACTGTATACGGCAATGTCGTCTAAGTAGGCCACACAAAAGGCTTCCAGCCCACTGAGCACATGATTTACCAATCTCTGGAAGGTGGCAGGGGCATTCTTCAACCCAAAAGGCATGACCCTAAACTGGTAGGGTCCCTCAGGTGTTGAGAATGCCATCCTATCCTTGGCATGGTCTGACAGAGCTATTTGGTAATAGCATGAGGTAAGGTCAAAGGTACTCACAAATTTGGCAGCACCTATGGTGTCCACAAGCTCATCAGCCATGGGCAATGGGTGCGCGTCAGTTTTGGTGACGGCATTGACTCCTCGGTAGCCCACACAGAAGCTCCAATCCTTGGTACTGCCTGGGAACTTGCCTTGGGGACAAGGACCACTGGACTGGACCAGGGACTGGTTGAGGGTTCAATAACACCCAGATCCAACATCTTGGCGAACCCGGCCTGGATGTGGTTCTTAATTGTATCTGACATACAGTAGCACCTGCTTTTGACAGGAACACTGTCACCAGTGTCAATTTCATGCCTACACCACGGTGTAAGGCCTGGTGTCAGTGAAAACAGAGAGGCATACTGCCGGAGCAAAGCCCTGCAGGCCCTCTGCTGCTCTGTCGTCAGATCTGGAGAGAGATGTACTCCCTCCACTGAGCCATCCTAGGCTTTCTATGCAGCAAATCAGGAGGGGCTCACTCTCGTCCTCTTCTTGCTCTGAAGCTAGCAAGAGACATGAGACTTCTGCTTGCCTGTGGAAAGGCTTGAGCCTGTTAACATGGAATACCTGTGGGGCTACCCCAGGGACTCCCATGTCAACCAGATAATTGACTTCGCCCATCTTGGAGATGATCCTGAAGGGTCCAGTCCACTTGTCTACCAAAGCTCTAGGATTGGTAGGCTCCATCACAACGATTTCCTGTCCTGGATTCCAATCCACTTGTGAGGCTTTAAGGTCATACCAGTACTTGTTCAACTCCTGGCTGGCCTTGAGATTTGCTGTTGCCTGACCCATCATCTGTGTCATCCTCCGTCTGAGGCCTAACACATAGTCCCCCACTTGCTTGACGGGACCTGGAGGGCCGGCTTCCAAACCTCAAAGGGGCTGAAACCAACACCCTATTGAGGTACCTCTCTGTAAGCAAACAGCAGGCATGGCAGGAGGAGATCCCATTTCCTCCTTAGGGTCTCTTCCAAAGCGCCTAGCATGCCCTTGAGAGTTTTATTAAATCTCTCAACCATACCATTGGTCTGAGGATGGTAAGAGGTGGAGAATTCATAGGTTACCCCGCACTCTTTCCACATGGTTTTCATGTAACTAGACATGAAGTTGGATCCTCTGTCAGAGACAACCTCCTTGGGGAATCCAACACGGGTGAAAATGTCCAGGAGAGCCCTGGCAACCACCTTTGCAGTAGCAGTCCAAAGGGGTATAGCCTCAGGGTACCTGGTGGCATGATCAACCAAGACCAGGATGAACCGATGTCCACCCGAAGTGGGAGGGTCAAGGGGACCAACAATGTCGATGCCCACCCTCTCAAATGGTGTGCCAAACACTGGCAATGGCTGCAGTGGGGCAATGACACTGCCTTCAGTCTTGCCAGACAACTGGCAAGTTGGGTAGGTCCTGCAGTGGGACTCCACTTCTACACCCGTCCGAGGCCAGTAGAAATGAGCAGAGAGCCTCTGATTAGTCTTCTTGGTACCAAGATGACCAGCTAAGGGCACCTCATGCATCAACCGCAGCAGGAAGGGCCTGTAAACCTGGGGTACCACCAACCTCTTGAGGGCACCAGGGTCAGGCTTAGTGGGCTCACTAACAAGGAGCTCACCCTCCCAATAGATTTGGAATGTCCTAGGCACTTCTCCTTGTGCCTGGGACAGGGCCTGTTTCCTCAGACCCTCGAGAGAGTGGCACTCTCTCTGTCCCATACAGAAGTCTGTCCAGGAGGGTCCCCCTTCAGCCAGCAGGCATTGAAGATCAGGCTGGTCCTCTGGGTTGCAAACCTCTCCCACAGGAGAGTCTTCTGTCTCTTCTCTCTCAGGAGTTGAATTTGGGTTTTCCACTGGACCCAGCCCGTCCGGAGCATGGATCCCAATGGGTGCTTCAGGAACAGCAGGAAGAGAAGGGGCCCCCATCACAGAGGCAGCCTTCTTACTCTTCCTTCTTCTTTGTGCCTTGGGTTTCGCCCTTGGCTCGGGTACCTGACTCACAGCCAGACCCTGTGTCACCTGTGACCTAGTGACTGCAGTAGCAGTCATGGTGAGACCACCAGAGACCAACCCCAACTCTACTAGATCGTTGCCTAACAAAATGTTAGCAGGGACATTGTCCTGAACCAGGAAAGGAAGCTTTGCTGTCTTGTCTCCAATCATGATTGTGACTAAGGCTACAGGTGATAATTTGGGAGGTCCAGCAGCTAACCTGGTGGTTCTCAGAGGACCACCTACATAGACCTCTGGCTTGAGCAGGGTCCTGTCCACCACTGTCATGCTTGCCCCAGTGTCTCTCAGACCAGTAGAAGGCTGGCCATTCAAGAGGACACTTCTCAAAAACTACGGGTGTTCTGTGGGATAGTCGCCAGTATTTCTGCGTACTGGTTCCAGGCCCCAAGGGACACTAAGGAAATCTCTACAGGAGCACCGAAGCTGATCCCTGTAGAGGATGGGAGGACAGTGGCCTCCACCTCAGACATTGGGTAAGGGTAGCTCAGGCTGACAGCCTGTACTCTAAGTGCCTTACCTTTACACTTGGAGTCTCCCTTCTTGTGATCCAGAGCCCCAAATTCCCAACAAGTGCCAGGTATGCGGGGTACGGTACTGGAACCACTGGGAGCCTGCTTTGCAGCAGGTGGACCACTACTCTTATTCACACCCACAGATGACTTATCCCCACTAGGTTTTTGGGTCTTAGGAGAACAAGGATTTGATTTACTCGAATGTGATTGGTTCTGGGACTTCTCAGCTTTCTGAGAGGTCCCCTTTTCTTTGTCCTTGTCCTTCCCACTGGAGTCCTTAGGGGACACCCGGTGGGAGACCCACTTGTCAGCCAACCTAGCCAGCTTAAAGGGGTCCAAAATGTCCTGGTCAGCAACATACTGGCGCAGCTCTGGTGAACAGGCTTCAGAAAAATGCTCAAAAAACAACAGGTGGGACAATTCAACAAACGTTTTCACTTTGTAACCATCAATCCACCCTTCATTTTCATGTGCGCAGCACTCACCCAGTCAACCCAAGATACAGTTTCTCTTTTGTTAAAATCGCTGAACCTTTTAAGGTATTGGGTAGGTGTCTTGCCAAACTTGGCCATCAAAGCAGACTTCATGCACTCATACTGACCCCTTTCTTCCACACTCAGTTTCAGAATAAAGACATATTCAGTCTGAGGCACTCTGATTAACAAACACTTAGCTCAATCTCTCTTATCTACATCATGAATTGCACAAGACATTTCAAACGCTTCAATCCATTGGAGGATGTCTGAACCCTCCACAAACACACCAACCAAATCTTTCATAAACTTGGTGGCTGGGGACCTGTCACTCTCAACTGGTTTAGCTGAAGTCTCCACTCTAGCATTCTCTAGCTGGATTCTCTGGTGCTCAGTGTCCCTATCTTTGAGTATCACTTGTTGTGCCAACTCCTCTTTCTTCAACTCAACTTCTGTGGCCAACATTTTGTATTGAAAGACTAACTGTTTCCGTTGTAAAACAAATGGGGGTCTGGGAATCTCTCCACCAGCACAAACACAGCCCAATGTCCTGTTCTTGGGTGAATAACCCCTGGGAGAGACTCTACCAAGTCTTTAGCTCACTGTCCCTTTCACAGAGAAGAAATGTCCTTGCATATCAGCCTTTGTCCTGCCCAGGGGCAGTCCAGCGCCGAAATGCTAGGCAATCCACCTCTGAACAAGAGTACCAACAGTAACCCCATACACGTATTTCAGCCTTGTTGGGCATTATCAGTGAGGTGAAACTGTTGCCTCTGTAAGAACGGTGAGCAAGGGGTCCACGTCTGGATCGCCCTGTTAACTTAGGGTGAAACCCAAAGTTAATTTATGCAAAACAAAGGGGGGTCTGGGAATCTCTGCCAGCACAAACACAGCCCAATGTCCTGTTCTTGGGTCCTGTTCTTCCCATTCTAGCTCCAATTTTAAAAGCTCAATCTTCAGGGCTTCCCCCTCAAGAGCAGTGCTGGGGTTTGGAACAGAGGCAGTAGGAATGGTGGCATTCCCAGAATCAGATTCAGCAGAAACCCCAGGGGCAGAGTCCTCATTGGTTGCATCCCCCTTCAAGAGTTTCACCACCAGTCTGGTAGTCCACCAGGGCAGCTATCAGCTCAGCCCTAGACTTATCCACAAAGTCTAACTCACTGGCTTCACAAGCACTCTAGAGAGCCTCTAAGCTCATCCTTGTCAATTTACCATTTGCAATAGACTCCATTGCTTCTAATGCAGTTATCTTGTGCACAACTAAACCTCAATTTAACAAAGTGCAGATATTTTGTAAGTGGCACGGTTATACACCGATTCTTAAAACCATAAGCATCCCACCACTGCCACCAGTGTAAAGACTGGAGGGGGGTCTGTCCTTCTGCTCTCTATATGGTAGAGGAGAGGCACAGAGGTCCCCAGCCAAGATTTTGTATTATGGTAGCAATGGACAAGCAATCAAGGCCTTGCTTCTCAGGAGGTGATGCAAACTGGTTCTTAAATACAGTGTAGTCCCCATGCCCCCACAAAGGAATGTCCACACACTGTATTAGTTAAAACACAGTCTTTATAATTAATATTCAAGGTTATATACACTATCACAATAACTCACTTTGTGCTCAGAAAATCCAGAATGGCAAATATATACAGTTCTAAAGTGGTACCACAGTTGTTATCAGATCTCATTAAAGTGCATCAACTATACTCTGGTCAAATATTACACAGATCAAGGAATAAAAGTAACCAACAATAGATATAGGAGGAAAGCAGTTGGTTAGAACAATGGGCAGAATATTGACACCTACCAACTAGACACAATTATGTGTGGTGATCCCCCCACCTGGACAACCTGTAAATTAAGGATACATCACAAGCCCAGTCCATATATTGTTCTATAAGTCTTGTTTCCTTCTACAAGGTTTCTATCCCACCAATGTACCTGGTAGTGTAGAGTTCTTCGAGGAGCCATCGATGGATCCTTTTTGAGTGACTCCCTTTAAAGTAGGAGCCACGGATCGTCGAGAGGCTTCGGAGAAGGTGAACTTGGCGTCGACATGTCGATGAAAAGTTTGATGGTGCCGAGACCACAGCGTCGATCCAGGCGGTGCTTGTCGACGACGTCCTGCGAGGATGAGGTATGTGGGGCACCTCAGCGTTTGATAGTTCAGGACCGCAAAGAGTTTATGAAGAACTGTGGCCCGACAAGAGCGTCGAGTCGTCAAAACCTTTGTGGTCTTCGTGTGGCGGGAAACCCACCGGCGGATGCTCCTCGGCGCCGATAGCCTGGCCTTAGCCAAAGGAGCGTGCGGCTCTGGTCGTCGGTGGCACAGCGTCAATCGGTCCCCTCTTCTGGGCAACACAGCTTTGACGGGCCTCCAGCGGTTACGGTGATACTCTGAACCCTGGTCGACAGCAATGGACATTGACGGTATCGATGTCCGGGTGCTTCACTTCGTTCTCCTCGGCGGTCCCTGTTTCTGTTGGCAGCCTGTCGAGGGTCTGACTTCCAGGGAGCTTTGGCAAAGGTTAGCAGTGCTCGATGGTCCCTCAGAACTCGGGAAGAGGGCGCCTAACCAGGTCCTCTCTCGGATCAGTCCGTGATGAACTCGACAGCTTTCGCAGCTGTTCTTCTTCTTTCAGATGCGCGTCAAGGATAAGCATTTCCAGTTACTCTTCAAGTGTCAACTCAGCTTCTGAACAATTTCCAGTGGTGGGAGGTCCCCAGATATACTATTCTGTCTCTCATCCACACGGCTGGGTCACACTCAGCAGCCAATCATACAGAAGGGCATTCATGCAGTCAGTCAGCCAATCAGGCATACAGTGAATTCAGGCCATACTCCTCCCTCTCAGACACTCACAACAAGGAATGTGTATTGGGATTGAACACTACACACATTTTTACCAGTTTCGGGCAGGGCTGTCTCAGTCATTGTGCCTCATTACGAGGTGGCTGATAAGGGGTTAGCGGCGCCGGTAAAGGTGCCGGAGTCATTAACCCCCTACCGCTGTATTACGAGGTCTCCTCGCGGGACCCGGTAGGGACGCCTGGTTTTACCAGACGGCCTTAGCGGGTCCCGTGAGGACACAAGCGTGCTAACAACGGGCCCGTTATTAACGGGCCCTTTGTTAGCATGCTCCTCATTCCCATTGAGCCCTACGGGGGCTCGAATGGGAATGGGGACGTACCGGGTCCGGGTTCCTTGAATGAGGAATTACCGGGTCCTCCAAGGTTGGAATGACCCGGTAACTCATTCGGGGAACCCGGACCCGGTACCCGGTCCTACTGTGTAATGAGGCCCATTGTGTCAAACACCACAAACCACACATCCACAACAAGAAGTGTATATTGGTCACCCACTCCATTCACCCAGGTCCCACCCACAGGGCGTACCCACAAGATACAGTCACTGGGAAGGCTCCAGCCAGTCTGGCCTGGACTTCACAACAACACCATATATGGAACTTCCACCCAACAGCCAGTCAGGGGGAAGGGACAGAGTCAGGGCTTCCCAGGACTTTGGTTAAATAAGGTAACAGGCAATAGAAAGCAAGAGGCCACAGGGGCCATCTTGTTTCCTATCAGGAATCAACTGATTCCAATGACAGGGCCAGGGTATCCCAAAATGGAGGATACTCAGAGCACTTGTTAAATTCAGCATGGAGCTGCCACCAGCTCATACCCTGCTTTGTGGGCCACACACAGATGCCCATAAACATACACTAGGGGCACAGGGTTTTACCCCCACCCATGGGTGCCATAAGGATATCCCATGGGTCTGTACACCAAACCAAAAACAGGAAGAGCTGCACTGCCAGGAGTCCCACATGGACGCCTGTGCAGAAAACAATGCAGATCCCAAATGAAAAAGGACTACAGGACAAGTACACAGAGGCCCTGTCCCTCCAATGCATTTCCAGCATAACAGTCGCCCCTCCGCCCCCAAATTGAGGTTAGGGTGCCTATCTCCCACGAGATAGACACCCTCATCCAGACGATCAACATACCTTCTGGATAGGCCATCTGCATTATCGTGACTCTTCCCGGGTCTATGCTCTATGGTGAAGTCTAGCCCTTGCAAGCTAATGGACCACCTGAGCAGTTTCGGGATCTCACCCTTCATGTGCACACGCCACTTCAGGGGCTTATGATGCATTTGGACCTTGAAGGTAGACTCTATAAGGTAGGGCCTAAAATGCCTAAGGCTCCAAACTATGTTAAAACATTCCTTTTCAACAGTAGCCCACCTAAGTTCTCTACCCTTGAGTTGTCTACTGATGAATATGATAGGATGTTCCCTCCCTTTGTCCTCTAACTGGGACAAGACAGCTCCAATTCCAGTGTTGCAGGCATCTGTCTGGATGATAAAGGGTTGGCTGTAGTCAGGCGCACACAACACAGGTGCCCTACACAGACTTTCTTTCAAGCCATCAAAGGCCCTCTGACAGTGTTCCGTCCAATTAACCTTCCTAAGCTGTTTGGGTGAAGTCAGAGCTGTCAGAGGTGCAGCTATGGTTCCATAGTCCGCCATGAAATTGCAATAATACCCAGTGAGGCACAAAAAGGCTCTCACCTGGGTTTGAGTAGTGGGAGTTTCCCAGTCATGTACATCCTGTACTTTGCTGGGGAGAGGTTGGATTTGACCCCCTTGTACCTCATGACCAAGATATGTGACTTTCCGCTGAGCTATCTGGCCCTTGGTGGCCTTGACAGTGAGGTTAGCCCTTTTCAAGGCCTGCAACACCTTATCGAGATGTGTCAAATGCTCTTCCCAGGTGGAACTGTAGACGGCAATGTCGTCTAAGAAGGCCACACAAAAGGCCTCCAGCCCACTGAGCACATGATTTACCAATCTCTGGAAGGTGGCAGGGGCATTCTTCAACCCAAAAGGCATGACCCTAAACTGGTAGGGTCCCTCAGGTGTTGAGAATGCCATCCTATCCTTGGCATGGTCCGTCAGAGCTATTTGGTAATAGCATGAGGTAAGGTCAAAGGTACTCACAAATTTAGCAGCACCTATGGTGTCCACAAGCTCATCAGCCCTGGGCAATGGGTGCGCGTCAGTTTTGGTGACGGCATTGACTCCTAGGAAGTCCACACAGGAGCTCCAATCCTTGGTACTGCCTGGGAACTTGCCTTGGGGACAAGGACCACTGGACTGGACCAGGGACTGGTTGAGGGTTCAATAACACCCAGATCCAACATCTTGGCGAACCCGGCCTGGATGTGGTTCTTAATTGTTTCTGACATACAGTAGCACCTGCTTTTGACAGGAACACTGTCACCAGTGTCAATTTCGTGCCTACACCACGGTGTAAGGCCTGGTATCAGTGAAAACAGAGAGGCATACTGCCGGAGCAAAGCCCTGCAGGCCCTCTGCTGCTCTGTCGTCAGATCTGGAGCGAGATGTACTCCCTCCACTGAGCCATCCTTAGGGTTTCTATGCAGCAAATCAGGAAGGGGCTCACTCTCGTCCTCTTCTTGCTCTGAAGCTAGCAAGAGACATGAGACTTCTGCTTGTCTGTGGAAAGGCTTGAGCCTGTTAACATGGAATACCTGTGGGGCTACCCCAGGGACTCCCATGTCAACCAGATAATTGACTTCGCCCATCTTGGAGATGATCCTGAAGGGTCCAGTCCACTTGTCTGCCAAAGCTCTAGGATTGGTAGGCTCCATCACAAGGATTTCCTGTCCTGGAGTCGAATCCACTTGTGAGGCTTTAAGGTCATGCCAGTACTTGTTCAACTCCTGGCTGGCCTTGAGATTTGCTGTTGCCTGACTCATCATCTGTGTCATCCTCCGTCTGAGGCCTAACACATAGTCCCCCACTTGCTTGACGGGACCTGGAGGGCCGGCTTCCAAACCTCAAAGGGGCTGAAACCAACACCCTATTGAGGTACCTCTCTGTAAGCAAACAGTACGCATGGCAGGAGGAGATCCCATTTCCTCCTTAGGGTCTATTCCAAAGGGCCAAGCATGCCCTTGAGAGTTTTATTAAATCTCTCCACCATACCATTGGTCTGAGGATGGTAAGAGGTGGAGAATTCGTAGGTTACCCCGCACTCTTTCCACATGGTTTTCATGTAACTAGACATGAAGTTGGATCCTCCGTCAGAGACAACCTCCTTGGGGAATCCAACACGGGTGAAAATGTCCAGGAGAGCCCTGGCAACCAACTTTGCAGTAGCAGTCCAAAGGGCTATAGCCTCAGGGTACCTGGTGGCATGATCAACCAAGACCAGGATGAACCGATGTCCATCCGAAGTGGGAGGGTCAAGGGGACCAACAATGTTGATGCCCACCCTCTCAAATGGCGTGGCAAACACTGGCAACGGCTGCAGTGGGGAAATGACACTGCCTTCAGTTTTGCCAGACAACTGGCAAGTTGGGTAGGTCCTGCAGTGGGACTCTACTTCTACTCCCGTCCGAGGCCAGTAGAAATGAGCAGAGAGCCTCTGATTAGTCTTCTTGGTACCAAGATGACCAGCTAAGGGCACCTCATGCATCAACCGCAGCAGGAAGGGCCTGTAAACCTGGGGTACCACCAACCTCTTGAGGGCACCAGGGTCAGGCTTAGTGGGCTCACTAACATGGAGCTCACCCTCCCAATAGATTTGGAATGTCCTAGGCACTTCTCCTTGTGCCTGGGACAGGGCCTGTTTCCTCAGACCCTCGAGAGAGTGGCACTCTCTCTGTCCCATACTGAAGTCTGTCTGGGAGGGTCCCCCTTCAGCCAGCAGCCATTGAAGATCAGGCTGGTCCTCTGGGTTGCAAACCTCTCCCACAGGAGAGTCTTCTGTCTCTTCTCTCTCAGGAGTTGAATTTGGGTTTTCCACTGGACCCAGCCCGTCCGGAGCATGGATCCCAATGGGTGCTGTAGGAACAGCAGGAAGAGAAGGGGCCCCCATCACAGAGGCAGCCTTCTTACTCTTCCTTCTTCTTTGTGTCTTGGGTTTCGCCCTTGGCTCGGGTACCGGACTCACAGCCAGACCCTGTGTCACCTGTGACCTAGTGACTGCAGTAGCAGTCATGGTGAGACCATCAGAGACCAACCCCAACTCTACTAGATTGTTGCCTAATTTTTTATTTATTTATTTATTTATTTAATGTGATACAGTCTATTTAATAAACTTTACACATATTAATGAGCAAACATCATATATAGATTAAACTTCCGAGAACAGAATAGTCACAATATGACAATAATATAACAATATAATGATAATAAACTATTTACATATATAAAATCAATCTCAAAGCTCAAGGCTCAGATAGCATATAAAATAACAAATAGAGAAGGTGCTGAGAAGAAGAGGAACAAAGGGCGAGGGCAGTGACAGTTATAGATTACGAGTACTGATTTCAGATCTGAATATTCAATATTTCTTCTATCTTAGTCCAGATATTGAAGAGAGCTATCATTTCTCGCATGCTCTCAGAGTTCATGCAGTGGTGCCAGAATAATGACGTTCCAATTGATGCTGGATTATGGGAAAACTTTCCCAGATGACAATGGATTACGTCAATCATAGTGCCACATTCTGTCAAAACATGCCTTGCTGACTCTAATACTTTGTTTCCTTCACACAGCCGACAGGTGCGTTGTTCCAGTGGTAACTGCTGTCTTCTGCCCGTAACCAGGAGAATAGGCAGTTGGTCCATCCTTAACAAAAGGATAAATCGTCGCAGTTTTTTTGAGGGACATAGATTGAGATACCCTTGGGGTTGCAAGAATGAGTACAGCCTATACTGAACAAATGCGTAGCTTTTCAACGCGCTAAGGTAAGCGAAATTCTCTAGCCAATCCCACATTTCTACCCTCTTATCAAGTGCATTTTGAACTTGCTTGGTATATGGGCCAGCTCGCCAGGTCCATCCAATGGTAGCAAGAAGTTTTATCATCGTCGCAGATGGAGACTGAGGTTTTTGTTTCTTGCACAATTCTTGGGAGATGGTAAGCAGCAGAGGGTTAGCTGTTGTACTGCGCATTTTCAAAAAGTTGCCCAATCTCCTTTTCATGACAATGGCCCTCATAGAGGGTAGCCCTAGTTCTAATCGAATAATTGCCATCGGGACTCCCGGGCACAAGCCAAGTATGCGACGCCAGAACTTCCCCTCGATGATTTGAAGCCAGCTAAGATCTAAGTCAAAAAGTGAATCTAGACCATAAGTCACCATAGGGATAAATACCTGCATGTATAATTGGCGCGTACCCCATAGTGTAAATCCTCCTTGCTGATTGGTAAAGTTGGCTATTAAAGATGTTACTTGTGCTGCTCGCATTGTACGTGAGAGCTTAAGAGCCACAAAGTCCCCATTGGGCTCAAAATCAATACCTAGATAACGGTAGAGTGGGGCATATGAAATCAAGTTGTTATTCACCCTGAGGTTCACGCGGGACACTTTTTTGCTAGTAAATCTCAGTACCTTGGTTTTGTCTAGGTTAATAATGAGACCATTAGATTCGGCATACTCCCATAATGCAATGGCTGATCTACGTAAGCCACTAATAGAGTGGTCAAAGATGACCAAATCATCAGCATATGCCATGACGGTACAGGCAGAGTCCCCGATTTTGGGGGGAAATTATGAGTAGAAGTTAGAGCAAGCGGGATATCATGCACATACAGATTGTACACTAGGGGGGCAGTCACACAGCCCTGTTTGACCCCCCTATTTTGATATACCTTGCTGGTCAGATGTCCCTCCTGGTCCAATTTTAACCTGACTGAGGTATTCTGATGTAACAATCTGAGAAAATATAGTACGCCAGCAGGGCAGCCTAGAGCAGCCAGTTTAGAGCATAGGCGTTCTCTAGGTACCAGATCAAAAGCTGCTTTAAAATCGATGTATAGTGCATACAACGGTGGCTCATCTCTTTTACGGGCTCTTGCTCTTAGTAGATTCATTACCATCAAATTGTACCCAGTAGAGTAGCCTTTTCTGAAACCACATTGGAATTTGGATAATATATGGGCCTCGTCTACCCATGTCTGAAGGTCCTTGCGCAACAGAGCGGCAAACAATTTGCCTGTCGTGTCCAGCATAGAGAGGAGTCTGTAATTATTCGGGTCTAGCCGGTTTCCCTTTTTAAAAACCGGGATCAACACGGCTGTTTGCCACGATTTAGGTATCACCCCTTGGTTCAGAATTTTCTCAAACATAATTGTCAACAATCCTGCCCAAAACTCAGGTTGGGCTTTGATAACTATGTTGGCTAGGCCATTAGGGCCGGGAGCTCTAGAGGATTTTAGAGTTTTTATCTTACAGAGTATCGCTGTGTATGACATATCAAATGATATACTAGATCTTGGAGGAAGCGATGGAAAATTCTCCTCTGGCTGTACGATGGCGTTACGATTCAACAGGAACTCCTCCCATTCCTTTGCACCAATAGGGTTTGCAAGTTGCCCCTTGGTAGTTTCTCTAGCTTCACGTAGCAGTGCCCAGATGCTATGAGTGTTTTTTGAGCAAATGGTGTGAATCAATTTCTGATATGCCAGAGTTCTTTCGGTAAGCCGTAGCTTTTTGATATTGGTTCTATATTTGTTCTTGCATTTCCTAAGAGCCACCCTGAGATTTTCTAAAGGTTCGCTCCTTTGTTTGATCGTCCGCAGCTCCCTTCTAAATTCCCTCAAAGTGTCTCTGATCTTTTTGTTAAACGGGGGTATACCACCCTCTGGTTTAATCATACTCCGATTAGGGGTGGAGGCATGAGTATTAGAAAAACGACTGATCCAAGTTTCTATAGCTTCTATAGACATATCGTTGAAGTTGGGTAATAGGGGCCAGTTCTCAATGTTTAATGCTTTTGAAGCCAAGTGTATGTTCTGGACAGTCCACCTGATACTAGAGCCCGCTTTGTTTACCTGAATTGTACCCATATTACTCTTTTCTGATTTAGTGTGGACAATATTTAATACACACTGAAGTGCAGCGTGGTCACTCCATTCATTTAAAGATACCATTAAGTCAACAACACATAGCAGCATTTTAGGGCACATAAATATATAGTCAATTGTACTGGAAGAAGAACCGTTAGCCCACGTTGGTTTTCCTGGATGGTCACTAACAGTGTAACCATTCACCATCTCAAGATCCCAGTCATCAAACAAGAGGCGCCATTGCGGGCCTTCAGTATCTTTTTTGCTATGCGTAAGTGACCGCATGTTTCTTAGCCTAGAGTTTTGTGGGTGTAGCCCTCCCTCCCCCGGTATTCGGCAATTGAAATCGCCGACTACCATAACCGCACCGTTTCCCTGAGTTGCTGACCAGGATGCCAACAATTCTTGAAGGGCTGCTTGAAGTGGTTCACTTATACGGGCATAAGGAGGATTATATATATTTATCAGCAGTACCTTTTCTCCTTTACCCTTAGGCCCGTATTTAACTTCCACTGCCAACAGATTATTGTCTAGACTACAGGGTATCTGTTTCGAGATCAGACGGCTTGCCACCCCAGTAAGCAACCCGCCGAATGCTCTACCCTTCTCTCCCCTTTTCGCAAAAGACTGATAAGTCACAAAACCATCCAGTAATAAAGGGTCCATCGCCCAGGTCTCTTGTAAACATATTAGCTCATGTTTGGCGACAAAGTTTGCTGACCCCTCAGAGGACAGCAGATGCGCGAAGCCTCTGCAATTCCACGAAAGTAATGACCAGGTTCAATGGTTGGCTAGAGCTTCGGGGAGTGCTTCAGCCAACCATTTTAACACGTGTTGTATTTCTGCCACTTCTACTTTCTTTCCCTTAGGTACAATCGGGCATACATCTAAATCAGCTGAACCACTTGTTTCGCCGTTATCGACACAGGGATCAGGTTCATCCAAGTCAGCATCTATCTCCACGTCAACTGCCCAAAGTTCATCTCGATACTTCCTGATCAGCTGTGCGGTTGAAAGAAACTTGCAATGAAGGGCAGATACACACGAATTCCGCCCCTTCAATGGCTCCACAAACTGAAAGTCATCAGATTGCAATACTCGCAATTCCGGAACGGAGTATAATCGGGTTAAGAGTTCTGACCGAGACAGCCATCTGCGCCCGCCGTTATTATAAAGGTTCTTGATCCGACATATCCTACTGAACGGAGAACTCAAACCCTCCTCCGTTGGTTTGATAGGAGGATGGATGATTTTAGCCTGAGGCAGCAGAGGATGGGATGGTTTCTCCGGGGAAATACATAACCTTTCCTCTGGCAGCTGAGCATCGACTTCAAGTTGTTCCCACTCTTCGTCCAGTGCTTCTAGGTCATCCAAAGTCAATGTACCTTTAGCCTCAGTATCCTCATCCTCCCTTGCAGGCATTGGCGGCTTCTTCGACTGTTCCTTGTACTGATCTTGGTCTGTAATCAGCCAGCTAGTCAGGCAACCACCTCCATTGTTATTCCTTTTCTTAGCTCGGGCAGCCCTTTTCTTTGCTTTTTTTGAGCGGCCCCCGGTTTTCACAAGTTCTTCTACTGAGGGGCACTCTGACAGTTTTTTCCTGTTTTGTTGAGCCTTCTTAGCCAGTTTGCGCTGTTTGCGAGAGTAAAAAACCATCTCGGTCTGGTCCATATTTGCAGATGCTTCTTTGATGGGCATGGCATTTATCTCTTCAGCTATATCAATGGCCTCCGCTAAGTTGATTTCTGCCTCATCTTCCACAGGATTTTCATAAGTCCGGGAAGTGATTGGTGCGGTGGTATTGGCTAAGATGCGTCCGGTCATTTGGAGCAGAATTTTTAGGGCAAACTGGATAGAAGTTACAGAGGATTGTATCTCTGCTATTTCAATTGCTCCAGGAAACGGGATAGAAGGGTCCACATCCTCATCGTCCGGGACGTCCTCCATTGATACCATTACTAGGTTGGGGGAGGCTGATAATCTGCCCCCCTGCTCAGAGTAACCCGAGATAATGACAGGAGAAGCCGCAGGAAGCGTTCCCTGTGTCAGATCTTTATCGTCCTGCCTCTTGGGTATCAGGGGGGTCATCCCACGTTGTATGTTCAGGCATAGATCAAGTAGAGAATTATTATCGATGTCGTCGAAGTTAGTGGTACTCATACAGTCCCCCCCATCCCCTCCAATGTATGTTGGTTCCTCTATGATCGTTGAATTAGTTTCAGGTATGGAGTTTGTAGGGAAGAAACCAGTAATCTTCCCTTGACCTGGGAGGGTGGGTTTTTTGAGCTTCTTCATGGGAATTTCCTTAGTACTGTCCTTCTCCTCACTCCGCAGTGCCTCTGCTTCTCGGGCTTTCGGTGTCTTTCGTAAATTATATTTGTTTTGTGCTGTCTTTTGTCCAGGAGGCATTTTAAGTTATTCAAATGAGTATATAATTAGAGGGAGGGTAGTAGTACTGTTTTTTATGGGGCCACCTGTCTGTCTCACCCCCAGATGAAGTACAAACATAAAAAGAAGGGGTTAAGTAAAAAAGGGGGAGGGGGTCCAATGGGCCTCTTCCACTGGGGATACAGGGAGTACTTCCCACCTCTCTTACAGTTCCAGCACCTCCCCAACAAAGTCTTAGTGTGTCCCCTGCACCACAGGTCCAGCTTGCTGTAATGTGCCAGAGGGGAGGAGGGGGGAGGGGGGAGCAGGGGCGCCAATAGGCACCAATAGGCACCAGATATAACGGCCGCTGAACTTCCTTAAGTTCAGCGGTCCCGGCCAAGACACCCGCACCTTCCTCCCGCGCTTCTGCCTCTTCGGGGGGGAGTAATAAAGGCGGTAGTGGCGTATCAAAGGAAAAAATATCAGGTCCAGGAGCAAAACGGACCGCTAGCGATAAAGGAGATTATGGCGTGTCATAAACAAGAATATCAGGAGCAAAGCAACGGTAAGGCGCCTTTGCACCAATGCGCTCTGTTAGTTCTGTTGGCAGCCTTAGTGAGGCATTACTGCTTACCGCCTCGTAGCTGCCTCTATGCAGGGGGTCCTCTCCATTGGTCTCTTTGCCAGCTGACCGCCGCAACACACCCCGCACACACCGCCTCAACGGGACGCTGCTCCTCAGCTCTGCAGCTCCGCGGGCTCCGCCGCTCCTGTTCTGCCGCTCTGCCGGGTGCCTCAGTAAGCTTCCTGCTTCGCTTCACGCCGCGTAGCACCGCGTCGGCTCCTTCCGCACTCCTCGCAGGGAAACGTGTAGAGGAAGGGACCCTCTCACACTCAGACGAGCATACGAGTCAAGCCGCACTGTGAGACACTCCTCACTCTCCCAGCCGCTTCCGACTCGAATCCTTTGATTCGTTGCCTAACAAAATGTTAGCAGGGACATTGTCCTGAACCAGGAAAGGAAGCTTTGCTGTCTTGTCTCCAATCATGATTGTGACTAAGGCTACAGATGATAATTTGGGAGGTCCAGCAGCTAACCTGGTGGTTCTCAGAGGACCACCTACATAGACCTCCGGCTTGAGCAGGGTCCTGTCCACCACTGTCATGCTTGCCCCAGTGTCTCTCAGACCAGTAGACGGCTGGCCATTCAAGAGGACAATTCTCAAAAACTACGGGTGTTCTGTGGGATAGTCGCCAGTATTTCTGCGTACTGGTTCCAGGCCCCAAGGGACACTAAGGAAATCTCTACAGAGCACCGAAGCTGATCCCTGTAGAGGATGGGAGGACAGTGGCCTCCACCTCAGACATTGGGTAAGGGTAGCTCAGGCTGACAGCCTGTACTCCAAGTGCCTTACCTTTACACTTGGAGTCTCCCTTCTTGTGATCCAGAGCCCCAAATTCCCAACAAGTGCCAGGTATACGGGGTACGGTACTGGAACCACTGGGAGCCTGCTTTGCAGCAGGTGGACCACTACTCTTATTCACACCCACAGATGACTTAGCCCCACTAGGTTTTTGGGTCTTAGGAGAACAAGGATTTGATTTACTCAAATGTGATTGGTTCTGGGACTTCTCAGCTTTCTGAGAGGTCCCCTTTTCTTTGTCCTTGTCCTTCCCACTGGAGTCCTTAGGGGACACCCGGTGGGAGACCCACTTGTCAGCCAACCTAGCCAGCTTAAAGGGGTCTAAAATGTTCTGGTCAGCAACATACTGGCACAGCTCTGGTGAACAGGCTTCAGAAAAATGCTCAAAAAACAACAGGTGGGACAATTCAACAACGTTTTCACTTTGTAACCATCAATCCACCCTTCATTTTCATGTGCGCAGCGCTCACCCAGTCAACCCAAGATACAGTCTCTCTTTTCTTAAAATCGCTGAACCTTTTAAGGTATTGGGTAGGTGTCTTTCCAAACTTGGCCATCAAAGCAGACTTCATGCACTCATACTGACACCTTTCTTCCACACTCAGTTTCAGAATAAAGTCAAATTCAGTCTGAGGCACTCTGATTAACAAACACTTAGCTCAATCTCTCTTATCTACATCATGAATTTCACAAGGCATTTCAAACGCTTCAATCCATTGGAGGATATCTGAACCCTCCACAAACACACCAACCAAATCTTTCATAAACTTGGTGGCTGGGGACCTGTCACTCTCAACTGTTTTAGTTGAAGTCTCCACTCTAGCATTCTCTAGCTGGATTCTCTGGTGCTCAGTGTCCCTATCTTTGAGTATCACTTGTTGTGCCAACTCCTCTTTCTTCAACTCAACTTCTGTGGCCAACATTTCGTATTGAAAGACTAAATGTTTCTGTTGTAAAACAAATGGGGGTCTGGGAATCTCTCCACCAGCACAAACACAGCCCAATGACCTGTTCTTGGGTGAATAACCCCTGGGAGAGACTCTACCAAGTCTTTAGCTCACTGTCCCTTTCACAGAGAAGAAATGTCCTTGCATATCAGCCTTTGTCCTGCCCAGGGGCAGTCCAGCGCCGAAATGCTAGGCAATTCTCCTCTGAACAAGAGTACCAACAGTAACCACATACACGTGTTTCAGTCTTGTTGGGCATTATCAGTGAGGTGAAACTGTTGCCTCTCTAAGAACAGTGAGCAAGGGGTCCACGTCTGGATCGCCCTGTTAACTTAGGGTGAAACCCAAAGTTCATTTATGCAAACCAAAGGGGGGTCTGGGAATCTCTGCCAGCACAAACACAGCCCAATGTCCTATTCTTGGGTCCTGTTCTTCCCATTCTAGCTCCAATTTTAAAAGCTCAATCTTCAGGGCTTCCCCCTCAAGAGCAGTGCTGGGGTTTGGAACAGAGGTGGCAGGAATGGTGGCATTCCCAGAATCAGATTCAGCAGAAACCCCAGGGGCAGAGTCCTCATTGGTTGCATCCCCCCCTTCAAGAGTTTCACCACCAGTCTGGTAGTCCACCAGGGCAGCTATCAGCTCAGCCCTAGACTTATCCACAAAGTCTAACTCCCTGGCTTCACAAGCACTCTAGAGACCCTCTAAGCTCATCCTAGTCAATTTACCATTTGCAATAGACTCCATTGCTTCTAATGCAGTTATCATGTGCACAACTAAACCTCAATTTAACAAAGTGCAGATATTTTGTAAGTGGCACGGTTATACACCGATTCTTAAAACCATAAGCATCCCACCACTGCCACCAGTGTAAAGACTGGAGGGGGGTCTGTCCTCCTGCTCTCTATATGGTAGAGGAGAGGCACAGAGGTCCCCAGCCAAGATTTTGTATTATGGTAGCAATGGACGAGCAATCAAGGCCTGGCTTCTCAGGAGGTGATGCAGACTGGTTCTTAAGTACAGTGTAGTCCCCATGCCCCCACAAAGGAATGTCCACACACTGTATTAGTTAAAACACAGTCTTTATATAATTAATATTCAAGGTTATATACACTATCACAATAACTCACTTTGTGCTCAGAAAATCCAGCATGGCAAATATATACAGTTCTAAAGTGGTACCACAGTTGTTATCAGATCTCATTAAAGTGCATCAACTATACTCTGGTCAAATATTACACAGATCAAGGAATAAAAGTAACCAACAATAGATATAGGAGGAAAGCAGTTGGTTAGAACAATGGGCAGAATATTGACACCTACCAACTAGGAACAATTCTATGTGGTGATCCCCTCACCTGGACAACCTGTAAATTAAAGATATATCACAAGCCCAGTCCATATATTGTTCTATAAGTCTTATTATTATTATTCGGAGAAGGTGAACTTGGCGTCGACATGTCGATGAAAAGTTTGATGGTGCCGAGACCACAGTGTCGATCCAGGCGGTGCTTGTCGGCGATGTCCTGCGAGGATGAGGTATGTGGGGCACCTCAGCATTTGATAGTTCAGGACCGCAAAGAGTTTCTGAAGAACTGTCGCCGATAGCCTGGCCTTAGGCAAAGGAGCGTGCGGCTCTGGTCATCGGCGGCACAGCGTCAATCAGTCCCCTCTTCTGGGCAACACAGCTTTGACGGGCCTCCAGCGGTTACGTGATACTCTGAACCCTGGTCGACGGCAATGGACATTGACGGTATCGATGTCCGGGTGCTTCACTTCGTTCTCCTCGGCGGTCCCTGTTTCTGTTGGCAGCCTGTCGAGGGTCTGACTTCCAGGGAGCTTTGGCAAAGGTTAGCAGTGCTCGATGGTCCCTCAGAGCACGGGAAGAGGGCGCCTAACCAGGTCCTCTCTCAGATCAGTCCGTGATGAACTCGACAGCTTTCGCAGCTGTTCTTCTTCTTCCAGCTGCGAGTCAAGGATAAGCAGTTCCAGTTACTCTTCAAGTGTCAACTCAGCTTCTGAACAATTTCCAGTGGTGGGAGGTCCCCAGATATACTATTCTGTCTCTCATCCACACGGCTGGGTCACACTCAGCAGCCAATCATACAGAAGGGCATTCATGCAGTCAGTCAACCAATCAGGCACACAGTGCATTCAGGCCATACTCCTCCCTCTCAGACACTCACAACCAGGAATGTGTATTGGGACAAGTACCCAGCCATTCAACACTACACACTGCATTTTTACCAGTTTCGGGCAGGGCTGTCTCAGTCATTGTGTCAAACACCAGAAACCAGACATCCATAACAAGAAGTGCATATTGGTCACACACTACATTCACCCGGGTCCCACCCACAGGGCGTACCCACAACATACAGTCACTGGGAAGGCTGCAGCCAGTCTGGCCTGGACTTCACAACAACACCATATGTGGAACTTCCACCCAACAGCCGGTCAGGGGGAAGGGACAGAGTCAGGGATTCCCAGGACTTTGGGAAAACAAGTTAACAGGCAATAGAAAACAAGAGGCCACGGGGCCATCTTGTTTCCTATCAGGAATCAACTGATTCCAATGGCAGGGCCTGGGTATCCCAAAATGGAGGACACTCAGAGCACCTGTCAAATTCAGCACAGAGCTGCCACCAGCCCATACCCTGCTCTGTGGGCCATACACTAGGGGCACAGGGTTGTACCCCCACCCATGGAGTCCATAAGGGTATTCCATGGGTCTGTACACCAAACCAAAAACAGCAAGAGCTGCAATGCCAGGAGTCCCACTGGACTCATGGGCAAAAAACAATACAGAACCCAAATGAAAAAGGACTACAGGACAAGGACAGGGAGTCGTAAGCATCACAGTAAGATTAAACAATGTTGGGTTCTTCCTTTCTGCTACCGTATGTTTTATCCCTAACAAGATGGGGTCTCTGCCTGTCTCCTGTGAAAGCAGCACCCGTTGGGGTTCCCAGGCATCAAGAAGCCCGTAACATCCAGACTACATCTTGCGATATGGATCGGAAAGTTGGCCACCACAGTAAAAAATGCTCTTCGTGGCCACTGTGCTCTAGCATAGAGTCATCTGATTGGACACTTGCCCATCCAATTGAGAAGGTTGCAGAGAGGTAGATGGAAGGCCAGTATGCAAGGCCAAGCAATTGTGTCTCTACCGGTCTCACATGTGAGCAGCCCATTTTGGGGCTCCCGAGGTATCAAGAAGCTTAAAAAATCCAGGCTACATCTTGCGATATGGATCACAGCGGTAAAATGGCTGCTACTTTACCTAATCATGACATGGCCCCCATGCTCCAAGCGGGAGCCATCTGATTGGGCACTCGTCCATCCAATTAAGGAGGGCACAGCAAGCCGTATGGCAGAGCCGGCCAGCCTGGAATGCCAGTTTGCAATGCCAAGTGCTGGTGTCTCTGCCGGTCTCCCATGTGAGCAGCCTGCATTGGGGCTGCCTAGGCATCAAGAAGCCTACAACATCCAAACTACAGTTTGTGATATGGATCACATTGGTAAGGGGGCTGCCACTGTAACTGATACTGTATATGGACCCTGTGCTCCAAGCAGGGTGCCATCTGATTGGGCACTTGCCCATCCAATTGAGGAGGCTGCAGTGAGCCAGATGGTGGAGCAGGCCAGCTTGGAAGGCCAGTATGCAAGGCCAAGTGACGTGTCTCTGCCAGTCTCCGCCGGATGGGCCGGCGAGCTGGCACTCCACAATGTACAGCTCATCTCCTGTCTGCCTTATCCGCCACCACTCGCTTCAAAGGCGAGCCAAGGATCAACCTTCTACTTGCCATGCCTTGTATGCTGCGTGTGTTAACGGTGCAATGCACCCCCAGTCTGCATCACTGTCTTTGATTTTATCTGCATTGTGCCGCACTCCCCCTGCACCGTCTGGTGGCACCTTGGTACTACCAGGACTTGCCCAAGCTTTCCGCTGTCTTGGGCAATTGCGTACTAGCTCTGCTTTCCTACATCTGCAATATGTGCCCGCATATTCGAAAGTGGGCACTGCAAATTCATCATATGCCCCTGTTCCCGTTGGCCTGTCCCTTGGGAATCCATCATGAGTTGCTGATTGGTCTTCATTGCCTTATGATCGGTCATTCCTGGGGAGCCAGCAGGCCATGCCGGCCGCCGCTAGAAGGACCACATTTAAGGCCTTTGGAACTCCCTGTCAGGGCCTGCCTGGCCACTGGATGCCATGCGCTGTCAATTCCTGGAGAAGTGACCGCTACACTAGCCATTGCATACAACTGGGTGAAGCTGAGCATGTCTATCATTCTTCCCCACCATACGCTCATCACCCCTCCCTATTCCTCCCCAATGCTATCCCGAGGCCAAACCGACCGCTCCACAGGTTTGTCACCTCCATGCCCTATGATTCTCCTTGGCCATTAATACCTGCAACTCAACTAGTTGTATCACAACAACCAGATCTCGACACACTGTGCCACCCATTTTTTGGGCACTACTAAACCAACTCCAACCCTCCTGAGAATGCACAGCTACATTCACCTTAAGGCAAACACCAACTCGCCGGCGACAGCCCCCACATCCCCTCACTATGCTCCCTGCCTCACTGCCAGCCACATGGCCTGCAAATTCTCAACACAAGTACCCAGGCCTATCAGCAAGATATCTGGGTCTATCATTAATGTTACCTCAACATGCGCTCCTGGCCTTTACCACAAAGGAGATGCAATTCTGATCAAGTTGGGGCCTTTCTTCGTGACACCAGATGCCTGGGATCAAAAAAACGACAGCTGTGAGACTGACGCTGCTAATTGCAGCATTTCTGCACTCCTATGTATCTCACCCCATAACAAAAATCTATCCGATACATGTCAGAGTGGCATACTCACTGACAAATATACTGGCTACAACCCACACACGCTTCAGGAAATGTTGTCCTTGTCTATACCCAAGCTCTAATCAGAAATATTGTTATTGATGCCTGTTATTACTGACAGGGCCCATGCTCTCAATCTACCTACAAATATGGTAATTGATGTTCTGCGCCATAAACATTTTGATATTTGTGCTGCCAACACCCTACCAACTACTAAGGCTAATGTAAACATCACCACTACTTTCACAGTAGCCTACATGTCATGCAGACCCCTAAGGGCATGGTGTGCGCTACCCTTGCCATCCTCCTCCTGCTAGATCTTTCAGCTGCCTTCGATTTGCTGGATCACAAAATCCTTTGTCAACACCTGTCTTCAGCCGTGCACTTCTCCCGTAAGGCAATAACTTGGATTGAATCCTTCCTCTCCAATAGATCAATGAGAGTTTTTCCCCCTCCGCTTCCACCTCACCAGCTGTAATATCCTGCAGAGTCCTTCAAGGATCCTGTGTCTCACCCACACTCTATAAAATATTCACAAAACCACTCTTTGAACTCCTCGACACCATGGCTATCGTCTATTCTAGCTAGGTGGATGATAACCACATTTTCCTTCCTCTATCAGGCAAGTACGACACAGACTCTAACTCTTTGAATAAAATTTAGCAAAGCATCCAATCGTGGATGGACTTGCACTTGTTATGCCTTAACGATGACATGACCGAGTTGCTCCTCCTCGGATCTCAAAACCTCCTAGATAAACTGGATCGAGCTTACTTATCATCGGCGGCAATACCATAGCAGTCTCCAAAGAAGTTAAAACCATTGGGTTCTACTTGGACTCTTCCCTTTCACTAACTAGACAGATTAATGCTATTGCCTCATCCTCAGCTTACACAACTAAACTTATCACTGCTGGCAGATCTCTCCTAACTAAGGACAGCTGCACCACACTAGCGAGAGCCCCCAATGCCTCCAGATTAGACTATTGTAATGCCCTTTTTGCAGGTACTGATACGGGTAATATAAAAAAAACTACAGATGATACAAAACAATGCCTTGAGAGCAGCCTTAAACATCCCTTGAAAAGACCACATTTCATCATTCAGAAGAAATGTACATTGCTCCCAATTCGTGACTGCATCCACTTCAAAACCCAAACCTTAACCCACAAATGCTTACCAAACACTGCCCCTGATATTTATCGCATACATTCAAGAAAACTAAATCTAACAGCCCCACCAGGGCTTCCTACTCCTACCTCCTAGCCCTCCCTAGGTTGAAATTACTGAAAGCAGGGGGCCGCAGATTCACAGTGGTGACCGCAAAGCAATGGAACACCCTCCCGTTTCATCTAAGAGCGGAAGCATCCTTTTGGGCCTCTAGGAAGCCCTTGAAAATGTGGCTCTTTACACAAGAAGTATAACCTAATACGGATAGGCCCCTGATTGGTGCACTTCTAAGGATAATAATCCTTAACTGTTTGTTTACTCTGTGACTACACTACTGTCTAATATCTAATGTCTGACCACATTACTGTCTAATGTCTATACTACTGAGATTTCTGTAACCAGCCCCTTGATGCCTCCGGGTTTGGTGCGCTTTACAAATGACAAAATAAATAAATAAAAGGTGTGGTCATGTATTCTTGGGAAGGTGTGCATTGTCTCTATTTTGGGATTTTTAAATCCCACGGCTGACACCATATGTGGCAGATCAGAAGAAGGACACAGACTTTGATTAGACATTTCACTGTTAGGTTTATTAAAGAAGAGGAATAATGCCTAGTTTTCTCTCTACTACAAGGTGTTTCTACCTAACAAAACTATCTAAGGTGCTCGGCAGTCATTAAGAAATGTCTGGAAATTAAACTGTCCAACGTCCAACTCTAAGCCTGTCTGACCCTACCACTATCTTAATAAATTAAAGTCTGAAGAATGTCTCCCTCCTTCTGAGGCTCATTGGTTTATCATCAACTTTCAATAGTTCATATGTTCGTACAGTAGTTAATTCACTGTTGTATTGGGATTTTGTTTCTTCTTTTGTTTTACTCTACAAATAGGTTTCCGCTCCTCTTCCCCTGGTAAACCCATTCAACAAGTATCTTTTCCTTCTGGACTAATTCTGAACAGTTCACATTCTTTGCCTTCTTTGTGTTCTTTGCTTTCATATATATTTACCATGTCTATCTTGTTCTCGGGCTTCTATTTTATTACTTGACCATCTATTTTTATTAGGCCTTCTTGGTCTTGACTGATATGAATGTGTTCACTCTCCGAATATTTCTCATTTGCTCCTCTTTGTACTAGTTGTACAATGTTTTTCTCTTGGCTGTGATGAGTATGAGCATTCCAACAGTGATTCTCATTCACTCTTCTTTCTTATATTGTGATATTATCTTTCTCTTGACTGTGACGGGTATGAGTATTCCAATACTGATTCTCATTCACTCCCCCCGGTCTACCGTTATCCCTATTACCTTCTGTTCTGGGGGCTAGCATCACAATGGTTTTTGGTCCTTAAGGGTCTGTTCGCTTTCCCTCCAACTGGGTTTCTCGTGGCCGTCCACCACCTTCTGTTCCATCTTGTCGTCTCGCTTGTCCGTATAGTATTAAATATACTGGTTTGTCTGTTGTGGTAGAATGGTTTTGGCATTGTTGCGAGGATCATCAGTTCACAACAAACCCCATGTGTCATGCCACCACTTTCGGGCTCTTCATCTCTCTCTGATTCGGAATGCCACACGTCCAGCTCCCATTTTGCTGGCTTCCTCGCTAACGACTGTAAAGAGAAGATCAACCCAAAACATGTGCAGTAAAAATAGTCTAAGAGGCCAAAAGATCAATGCACTGTTTTGTAAGGGAAAACACGTTTTATTAAATGCAAAAAAGTCTCAGACAGTTCCATAGAACTGAACGGACATGGAGCTCATCACGCCCCAAGAAGTTACAAAACCACAAATCTGCATACATAGGTTACATTGTTATTCCACCACACTCATTGGCTACCACGTATAGAACATGCCTATATCCCCCTACATTCCCCAGACCGATAGGCCACAGTTTATCTAGCCCCATTCCCCTATGGACTTGTCCCACTAAATTGTCACTACTTAATCCAGGTACGGGATTGGCTACTAAAAAATATTGACACACTAATAAATCATGACTGTCACATGATGTGCCACCCTCAGATCCAGACATGTTAAAAGTAAGCTGGCAAGGATAACTCTGCTTTGATAAGACAATGGGCCTTCTGATTATAACATATGCCGCGGCACACACAAGCTGCACACCCAACCTTGTACTACATTTATTGGCTCCACCTCCGCTCCTTCTACCCCAAATCACATTACGTTTCAGACATTGTTCCGCCTTTATTGCCTTGAAATACTAGGTGCCCAATAATGACGTGACCAGGGCACCACTCTTGAGTCTGAATATCAGGGATTTATTTGCTTTGGTTGCCCATCTAAGTTTGATTCATTTGGGATGACCACTCATTGGGTGAGGGCAGTAGTGCTCTAAATATTTGCCTAACCAGTTAGTATCACGAAACCTTATGTGCCCTATTCTCATAAATGTGTCCTTCAAAGGGGGTGCATCCATGCTTGCCCTCCCATCAGCTAGGATTCTGTTCACGCCATGTTCACGCCATGTTCGGGTCCCCCAGTCGGATACAATTAGTGTTTATCTGTGCACCAAAGATGCCTCTGACCTCGGCTTGTCTGATGGGGCTAAACAGAGGCGCAGCTCCACAGCAGAGCATACATTCTATTCTGTTCATGATGTACAAGGCCAGGACATCTTATATGGTGGCACTCCTGCCATGTTGGCATGCTGAGCTCACTCATACCACAATACCTGTCTGATTGCATCTTCCACCTACTTCAGCTCTTTCCACGTACATCACAAAAAAACATATCTCCATATGCAACTATTAAACGCAGGGGCTATAACACTGCCCTATGTGTCACCTCTGCAACCTCAACATTGATACATGTATTGATCCTTCTATGTTGCTATATATGAGTATCTAATATGTGTCAAAACTAACTACAAATGGTATGTGCGCCTTCTGCTGCACCAAACTCAGCCTGCTCACACTGTGGTACATGCAAATAGGTTTTTCTGAGCTTTAACCTTTTTGCTTGTCTGGGATGCTGTAAGTGTAACTCAACACAACTGTAGCCTGTCTATCACCTCTTTCACTCTTATCATTGCAGGATGCTGCGTGTCTATCCTCTGCTTCTCACTGGTGTTAGTGGTTGAGCCTGTTTGTAACTCGTGGGCTCTCTTCTCACGTCTCCAGGCTCCTCCCCTTTTTGGACTTACATCAGCTTGGGGCTTCGCATGTGCATGACTTTATTCCTTCTTCTCTGTCTCCTTGCAGATTCTCTTCTCCTCCGAATGCCCTCTTCTATTTCCTGTGGGCAATAACACATACTGGTTTCCTCCTCACACGTACTTTCACCTGCAAAGTTTGAAGTTGGTATTTTGCAATACCTACTAGGGAGTTCTGAACAGAGTGGGAATCCTTGTCCCCACAGGGGTAGTCTGCCACAGTGAGGTCCCACTTGTCTCTACCCCAATCAAGGGTATTGCAGACTTGGCTCACCTCACTAGCCTACCAGGGGGTGCTCGTCCTTTGATTCGTCACAGAAGCCGATGATTTCAGACTCCATGATGGCTCTCCTTAGGGTCTTACAGAAGAGTCCCCTATCAACAGTGTCAAAAGAAATCTTTATGTCAACGAAGTCCATGTTAGTTGCAGGCACTGGAAATGGGCTCTGGTGAACAATATCCAATGATAAGCATTAGGAACCGAGGAGAGATACTGAGATGGGCCCCTGGCCGGGCTCAGCGGGAACAACAGTCTGATAGATATGATATGATATGGCCTTTATAACGTGCCTATACAAGTGTTTCAAGGCGCGACGAGGCAAGGGAGGGGAACAAAAGGGAGGACAGACGACAATCCTACTAGGTCAGGTGTCATTCAGATAGTGCAAAAGTGTGTGGGAAGGTGGCAGGGACAGTGCAGTACATGGGAATAGATAAAACAATAATTAAAGTAACGGCTATCAGGTGGCAAGTGCATGGCTAAGTGCAGACATCAGGTGTCAAGGGCTGGTAGGGGGACTGTAGGGATACAGAAACAGTCCCCAAGTGTGGGAGTTGCCAGGTGGGCAGTGCAGGTGTGTGGCACTGGCGGGGGAGGAACCTGGGTCCAAGATCAGAGGGTGTCCAGGTAGCCGGTGCAGTTCAGTAACACCCAGGAGGTCAGCAGAGGAGAGTAGGAGAAAAAGCAGAAGCAAAGAGAAAGGTTTTGAGGTGCTTCTGGAACCGGAGATGGTTCTCCTCAAGCTTAAGGGAGGCAGTGAGGCTATTCCAGAGGGAGGCCCCAGCCGAAGAAAGAGATCTACCACCAACTTGTTGCTTAGAGAAGCGACTGACTCTGAGGGAGTTGGAGGTGAATGAGTGGAGAGCTTGAGAAGGAAGATATTTAGGGAGAGAGAATCGAAGGTTTTGAGGCCCCAGGCCCCAGAAGATGCAGAGGGTTTTGAACTTAATCCTCACAGCCACTGGGAGCCAGTAGAGCTATTTCAGTCCTGGAGAGATACGATCCCTGGGCTTGAGGCAAAGGACAAGTCTTGCCGTCCTGTTCTGGATAAGCTGCAGAGGGTGGAGAGTAGAAGCAGGCAGATTTAGAAAGAGGCTGTTGCAATAGTCCATCCTAGAGAGAACCAGAGCTTTGGAGACAGTGAGCTTCTGTGGGAAGGAGATTTAAAGGAAGAATACCTCTGAGGAGTGCAGCTGGTAGTGTGACTTCTTAGAGACATCAGAGATGTGAGGGGAGGAGGAGAGTGTTGAGTCGAAGATGACCCTGAGGTTTTTAACCTTGCAGGTGGGAGCAGGAAGAGGGCCAGGAGAGGCTGGCCAGAGAGCTACAGGAAAGGAGGGAGTGGGTGTGCCAATGAGGAGAATCTCTCATCTTACTGGCATTAAGGCAAAGGTCATTTGTGGCACACCACTCCTGGATAGCAGACAGACAGTCAGAGATGAAGGAAGGAGAGGAGGAGGCCTAGGGTAGCCTAAAAATGAGCTGGGTGTTATATGCATAGCACTGAAAGTTGGGGCAGAGAGCGGCGATGTGGTGGGCAGGAGTGCCAGGTATTGGTTGAACAGCCAGGGAGAGAGGTTAGACCCCTGGGGGACACCACAAGTAAAGAAAAAGATAGCGGATAAGAAGGACCCAGGTTGGACCTGGGAGGGTCAGTCAGAGAGGAAAGAAGTCAGCCACGCAAGAGCCTGACCAGTGATACCCAGGTTATCACAGAGACAGTTGAGCAGGATGGCATGGTTGACAGTGTCAAAGGCAGAAGAGAGATCAAGCAGGATGAGGACAATAGGGGTGTTAGCGTCAAGGTTGGAGAGCAGGTCTTCACGGATATTCAGGAGAGCAGTTTCCATGCTTCTGGCTGCTCTGAAGCCAGACTGATGGTCACGAAGACAACCAACAGATTCAGAGTGGAGGTTAAGCTGGGAGATGGGCCGTTTCTCCAGGAGCTTGCCCAGGAAGGGAGTGATGGAGATTGGGCGATAGTTAGCCAGGCACGAGGGGTTGGCAGAGGGTTTCTTAAGAAGAGGGTGCACAAGGGAGTGCTTCAGGGGGATGGGAAGACTCCAGTGGTGAAGGAGTGATTGCAGAAATCAGCCAGGGTAGGAGCCAGGATGTCGATGTGGTCCTAGATAGTTTTGGAGGAACAGGGGTGAACCTGTTTCGACGAGAATTTCATAGATCAGATTTGTCTAGAAACCTTGTCTGCGGAGAACAGGGGAAAGGCAGAGAAGGAGGGAGGAGAGGTGGCTACAGAAGGACCAGAGGAAGAGCAGGGAGTAGTGGGAGCGGGGGGATAGGAGGAGAGCGAGGACAGGCTGTCCTGAGTTTTAGAGATGAAGTGAGAAGCCAGTGCTGTGCAGGGGGACCGGGAAGGGACAGGAGAGGTAGATACTGCGGCAGGATTGGCCAGTTCCTTGCAGGTTTTAAAGAGTTCAGCCGACTTGTTAGATGCCACAGAGATGTGGGCTTGGATATGAGCTCTGTTCTTGGTTAGGACAGAGAGCCGGTATTGCCTTTGGAGCAGGCGGCAGGCCAGTTTGTCAGGGGGCGTACATGAAGCAAGCCATTTCCTCTCGGCCACCCTGCACTTGAGTTTTAGGGTGACGAGGTCTGAGTCGTTCCAGGAGTTGTACTTGGCTTTGGGCTTCAGGTGGATTCTCATGACAGGGGCAAGGATATCAAGAGTATCAGATATAGCAGAGTGGAGCGTGGAGAGGGCTGTGTCAGGCTGAGAGTCAGCCAAAGTGGGAGGAGGGGGGGAGAAAGTGGCAGAGAAAGCCTCAACTGACACGCGCTTCATGAGGTGGATGACCGAGAAGGTGGGTGGCAGTGATGGAGTTGGCTTGGACTGAGGGGTAGGGAGGGTGCGGTGGGACGGAGAGGAGAAAGTGATCACTCCAGGAGAGAGGAGTGGAGAGTTTTTTTTCCACCAATTTGCAGACTTTCCTGGGTAGACCAGAAATATGATTTAAGCAAAGGTATCAGCAAGCTCTCAATGCTTTCTGGGCTATCGAAGTAAAAGGCCAATCCTATATTGCCCAGTGCTCTTTTGATGTACAGTAACCAGACACCTCTAAGAGAATCCCCCAGGCAGAAGAGGTTCTTTAGTAGCGATCTGGTTAGAGTTCCCTCTTTATACACCCACACAGATTGCCACATCAGAATCACCTTTAGCCTCAACAAATCTGTAAGAAAGGGTGTGTCAGTTTCCAAATGTCATGTACATAGCTGTAGTTGGAGGCATGACAAGCAAGGAAAACACCCCCTCCCCCTTTTAGTGTTTCAAATTCCCGTAACCTCAAAGCTAACACCCATTGGCCTCAGTACCAGTGGTCTCACCCCTATAAATCTCCAAGCTCCAAGCTATGTCCAACTGAGAACTGCCTCAAACACTTAGCAAACCTAAACAAACCTTTGATAGATCTCATCAGAATAAGGATGCAGGATTATAAATGTGAACTGCAAGACAGAAGGGCACAGATTGCAAGAGAAGAGTGGGTGCACTGGGCTTGGTAGCTGCATCACATGACATAAAATCATTATGGAGAATTATATCTCGGAATATGAGTGGGTTGGATTTGGGCCATGGCCCAGTTCTGGAATTGCACGTTCTGGGACAAGACCGGGTCTCTCTCCATGTGGCAGGTGCTCGGATCTATATAATGCTGATGCTTAGACTGTGACATTTATAATCTCAGGTTGATGACCTCAGCTCACCATGGCCAACTTAAGTGTGCATCTTAAGTTAAGTTCCTTTGCCTCCTCCTTTACCTTTTCCTTTTTCTCTACATTGCTTTCCCTTCTAAGGCTATCTGTATTATGATCTGGCAGATGAGCCCTGGCCTCATAGCTGGAATTCACAATTCCAGTCCTCAGTATTTGTGGATCCTCGCGGGGTGACAGCTTGCTTCTCGGGGGATCCTACCCAGACTCTGGCTGGTTGTGTAGTTCCTTCAGACATTAGAGAAATGGGAGGTTTGCTGCCCTCAAAGGGGAATCTATCTTAGATTCTAATCTGGTAAAAACCTCATGGAGATTTAAAACAATTTCTCACATTTATTCGTACTACCAGGCAATTCCATTGGAGGTCCAGTAGTTCCAACATCCCCTCGAGGGCAGTATAACAACAATCTAGTTTGATGCTTTGTCAGTGTCTCCACTCAGGTCTTCGTTCACACCAAACTATGATGTTCACATCTAATGTACATATCTTTCATCGAGAGCACACACTGTTATTCTACATTTCACTCCAAGCCCCTGAGAAAAGCTAAGCCCTGCAACAATAACTAATATATGTGCTGCACCGCACCCTTCCTCCAAGGACCTTGGCACGCTGAACACTCATTGGGAGAAGCAGGAATACAGTTTAATTAAATGGAAGGGCAGTGGCTCAGATCTGCAGTATAGTTCCCCGAATGACAGAAATCTACAACTCTGTCAGGGTCCAGTTCAAAATGGCAGGACTCTGGCTAATGTGACAAGAGGTCCTTCTGCTAATGTCAAGCAGTAACAACATATTTTGCTCTCCATCATTCCACCACGTACTTGGTAGCCTAATGCTCTCTATAATGTGGCAAAACTAAATCCAATTTGAAAATGACATGAAACGCTCCAAAAATGATAGAAACACTAACATTAAAAATGACCAAATCTTCCCGCTAATAGAATTTCTTCAGCTTATACTCCCCTTCACGTTTGGGAAGATGCACGTGCATCCTAGAACAATTTCCCATTCCTTAATAAATAGCTATGGCTCTCAGAGAATACACATTATCATACATATCTTCCTTGGGCCATGGTATGGGCCCTCAAACTATAGTTTAATGCCGGCTAGAGATGTGATATCGCTTAGGGTACTTTTTAAATATCACATATAAAATAAATGCTACCCTGACAGTTTTGGGTCACATTCCCTATTTTACACAGTGCTTACCACAAAAAAGCATTGTTGTATTTATTTAAATTAATCTCCCTGTCTTGATATTGGGCAAATCTTCCTCAGGACCAGCCCTTGGGAGCAAAAAATACCCAATTCAGCCCAAAATACAGGTTCTATTGTGCCGAGCAGTGAACTCATGCTAGTGACAAATCACACCTTCAAAAAGTTTTAGTATTTATTCTAAACAGTGAATTTCAGCAACATCTTGGGATTCAAGTTAGAGAAGATTACAAAGCACAAAACCTAGAGAAATGCAAAATATAGAGAAACATAGAACTTAGAGAAACATAGAGAAACACAGTCTTACGCCCCTTCAATCAGCACTGGGAGACCCTGGCTCTCATAAACTAGCTGTAACAAGCCCCGCTCAGAGGACAGCGCTGTAGGGTGCCGACAGAGCCACAAATTCCATACACTTGATCTTGCTCGAACCAAGTTCACAGATCGATCTCCCACCTGAGTCATGTGGGCATGCATTTTTATAATCTCGTGCTGTCAGTCCATGACGCACAGTTCCAGAACTTTCCCTATGCAAAATATAGGCTTGCTCATGGAAAAACCCAACTCTGTGAATTTCCACTGTGCTCCTTTTCTGTGCCCCTCCCTACTTGGAGCCCATCTGCGCGAAAGCTCAGGAATGTCTTATCAGTGCCTTCTCAGAGAAAGCGGATTTGTTTACAAAGCCATGCAGGGCTACCTTTAGAAAGGCAGAATATTCTAAGAGAAGCCGAGATGAATTAACCCCATGTGAGCAAGCTCTAAAAGGCATGCACTCATAGCTTAGTGTTCATAGCGCTTAAGACTGGCTATCTAAGCGCTATATAGGTGCCATAATGTTCCAAACACTCCAATAATGTCTATTAGCTACAGAGCTGGGGCCTTCGCCGTGCCTTTTTATCTACAATGCATAATGTGACCTACCACCCCTACTAGGCCTGCATATTCCTTGTAGCCCACTACTGCATAATGGAAGTGCTACAACAGACTACTGTCAGCATTTTTGGCACATACTTTGAATAGACTATTGGCTTTCAGCGGCTAATGCTGTCATCTAAAGCCCTGATTGGCAAATTTGCAATTTTGTGTATCACTACACTCCCTCAGCATTACATACAGTCACCTTACTGAACCACAATATCGTATTCTCGATCTAGGAATACTAATTTGTCAACACCTCACTTTATCTGAGTGATTGCTATGTATTTTACACACAATCAGTTCTCACTGGCTTCATCTAGTGAAAGGCACAGTGCATTTGATCACTGTTTTTTTAAGGTATTCTACTTGGAAAGATTGCTCCATAATGACAAGAACCACCCCAGGCCCCTTGCACCCCAAATACTTATAAAGGCAAGCATGCCAGGAGACATATCTAATTACAATTAGGGAGTTTTCATACACCCATTTGACATTTTTCTTTTGGGGAATGGTGCCAGGAGATCCCGCTAGTGTGCCCTTGGAAGTCTCAGTCAGCAGGCGCCTCCTGCTACCTTCAATGAAATCAGGATGGCCTCCAGTTCAGTTAGTCCCATTCACTCCCAGACAAGGCTGAATATTCCAGATTGTTTCCGAATTCAGCACTCATCTAATGAGGTCAAGTGTTCTTCTTCCCTACAGCTTTTCTAATGTCAGAATGTTCTGCTCTGTACTTACACTATTTTTAAAGAGTGTAAAAAACCTTGATAATGTCATGATTACGTAACACTATGCGATTGGCTCGAAATTTCCATTTGCCTGCCTCATAGTTAAACACTCCTATTGAATCACAACCGAGATCATCATTGTATGGTTATAATTTTGATATTTTTGACATGAACAAAGAAGGGGGGTTATTTCACTCCTGCACTGCTGAATGAATTTCAATTTCAATTTCAATTTTCAGCAATATGCTAATTGAAGGATTTCTGGAATCTGTGCTTGCAGACATATGCCGCGGTATGTGATATAATTATTAGGCATATTGCTTCATAAAGTTATGAACTTTTCTCTAATTTTAATTCTTTATGATTAATGTTTAGAATTCAAATGTGATGTTAAATTAAAAAAGGAGGTAAACGGGAAAGCTGGAAAGTGATGTAGAAGTTAAACCAAGTTGAAGCTAAAAGATATGAGAGAAGGAAAGGCGACAATGAGTAGAAAGAGGAATGAAGTGGAGTCAAAATGCATGATGAAGGCTGGAAGAAATAGGCAATTAAACAAAATAAAGAAAGGATGCAGCCCGAGAGAGAGAGAGAGAGAGAGAGAGAGAGAGAGAGAGAGAGAGAGAGAGGAGAGAGAGAGAGGAAAGGGAAGCAGTGCCTTGTTGGCTGTGAAGCAGCAGGTGTATGTTCTGAGTTAGGCTAGAATGCAGCTTTTGGTATACAAAATACAGTTAACAGGCCCAAAACAGCAATTTCCATTGTTCTTGTGAGGTAACAGACACTCCACACTGAAAGGATAGTCAATGGGTGGACATATCACTATGCATGGAACCAGAAAGCAGGTCAAGGGTGAACTCAGCAAAGTCCTGGCATTACCACATGATCTGGCCAAAAGCCCTTTCAAGCCCTACCAGACTCAAATACGGAGTTACACTTTGCTGCTTGTGGCCCGTAGCTGCAGACACCCAGGTTGGATGCCAAGGGGAGACTGAATAAGGGAGGCAGTGTGTTATATGTCCCTCTAGGATACACACCTGTGCTCCAGATTGCTATTCAACTTAAAGGCAGAGTTCTGGGTGTTGTAGTCCCAGATATCTTTGTTTGGCCGACAGGACCCTCAGATGGCAGACACAGCCCTCTAGTAAAGCAGGGTGTGGCTAAGAGAAGAACACACCTCCAGACAATCACATATCCTTCTGGGGGCTTATCAATATTGTTTGGATGATGTTTTACTGTGTGAGCCAGAACTGCTGGTGAGTCCTGGCATGAAGGTGTGTGAGGCTATGAACACTGCAACTCAAAATGACCCTCAGTAGCATGCCAATTCAGCGAAGGAACAGACACTTTTAAAAATAAACGTTTCCCAATTGTATTGAATTCTTAACTCTATTTAGCATTTAGCTCAATGTAACTGGTTTAACCAATTAACAAAAATGTACCCTAATCAAAACTAATTTAGATTTGTGCAGTCTATTTAGTGACTAGCAATTGGCTAGCAAATTGCAGAGCGAGATTCCTCTGAACCACAGATGTTCTTTTTTCCTTGACAGAATAGAGAGTAGGATCTATATTCTCTATGTTTACCCAGTGTAAGGCGATCGAAACAAAGGTGGCATAGTGGTTACTTCAAACCTTTATTATAAATTTAATGAAAAATAAAACTCTATCTTGCCCTATCTCTAAGAGGGGGTTCCGTGCCTCAAATAATAAAATAAGCAGCATGTCAGAATGTTCAAAATAATAAATGTCCATCGTCATGTCGAATCCTACTACTTTCCCTAAAACTTGTAGACAACTAAGGATAAAGTCTCTGTTGGGTACAAGAGTCTGCCTCTCTTCTTCTGGACAGAGGGTTTGAATGTTCCAAGTGGGGTTTCTGTTTACCCCACTCCTAGTGTGAATGTCTCCCTTCCCCTGGTTTCTCTGCTTCACAAAGCCCAGTGGAAATGTCTCCCTTTTCCCAGGATTTCTTCTCAGTATCCAACAACAACAGAGGGGATGACTCCCTCCCCCTAGTTCCTCTGCTTCGCAACACCAGGAGGAAATTACTCCTTTCGCTGCCTTTCTTCTCATGTTTTTTTAGACTTGGGTCCCAAACCGTTGGTGACGGACCTGGTTCTCTTCTTCATCAGATACTTTGAAGAAGAAGAGGGATGGATCTTCTCTTACTTCTTGAGCTATCTGGTTCACTATCCTGCCAGGTATTTCTATGGTTTCAATTCTCTTCCTGCTGCTTGTAGGATAGACCTGTTTCACTATCCTGCCAGGTATTATTAAAGGGATGGTCTAGTAAAAAATTTTATTTAAAAAATAGATAGGCAACATAAAAAAAAAAATACTAGCATTCTCCGTTTTAAAACTTCCTATGTAAAATTTGGAGCTATTCAAGCTCAAAATCCGCAAAAGCAAGCACATGGGCACATCCATTTTGTGAAATGGAGGCCCTCCTGTGCTGGCTTTTGCTTTTGCAGCAATAATGAAGGAAAAGCCAACCAGCAGTAGTAAACAAAGGCTACCGCTGGGTGGCTTTCCCTTCATTAGTGCTGTAGGCGGAGGACGGGGACCGGAGACCAGAGCAGGAAAGCTGCAGCTGAATCTCGGTAAGTGCTATTTATTTCTTTTAGAAAAAATAAGCAGTAGCTGCGTTTTTTTTCTAAGTTTTCCGGGCTGGAGGAGCCCGGAAAACTTAAAAATAAAACCGCAGTTTTAAAAACGTTGTATTTATGTTTGCGGTCGCTTTTGAAGCGACCGTAAACATAAATACAACGTTATTGTGTTGGAAAACACTGCAGTTTTTCTTTCCAAGTTTCTCAGGCTCCTCCAGCCCAGCTAGTGCTTATTTTTTTTAAAGAAATAAATAGCACTTACCGAGATTCAGCTGCAGCTTTCCTGCTCTGGTCTCCGGTCCCCGTCCTCCGCCTACAGCACTAATGAAGGGAAAGCCACCCAGCGGTAGCTTTTGTTTACTACAGCTGGCTGGCTTTTCCTTCATTAGTGCCGCAAAAGCAAAAGCCAGCACAGGCGGGGCCTCCATTTCACAAAATGGATGCGCCCATGTGCTTGCTTTTGCGAATTTTGAGCTTGAATAGCTCAAAATTTTACACAGGAAGTTTTAAAACGGAGAATGCTAGTATTTTTTTTATGTTTTTATGTTGCCTATCTATTTTTTAAATAACATTTTTTACTAGACCATCCCTTTAATCACCTCAGACTGTGATTTGCAATTTTTATGGCTATCTGGGTCCCAGACCCTCCTTTCTGGATTTGATTTTCTTTAAACCTTTCTGCTTGCAGCCTTCTTCTTAGCTCTCTTCCACATGTTTGGTCACCATCAGACATTTTAGCTTGGTTTGCATGGGTCTCGACCTCTCTGGAGCATCTGCGATTGAGCAAGAGCTATTTGTAGCCTTATCAGATGGTTAGTTGTATGCAGTGGCCCCGCACTTTCCCAGTTTGTCTGGGAGCGTGGTTCTTGCTCCGTGTCCATCTCTTGCTTCAAAGACCAAGGGGGCTGTCCTGAACTGGCTTGTTAGAAGGTCTTTTCTCCGCTGTAGGTCAGCTATGGAGTGCTGTGCCTCCATAGCTGACCTACACCTCTGTGTCCCGGCTTCTGCTCCTCATTCGCATCTCTTTTGGCCTCTCATGATTCCTCCTGGGAGGAAACTTGTGGGAATAAGTTATCCTGTCTGGGGTGAGATGGTAACAGGGTTCTAAGGGGGAGGGGGCCAATACTGCATTCTCCCTGACATGTCATCCCTCATCTCATAAGGCATTCCAATCCTATGCGATCCTCCCATGATGTACCACTCCCAGGGGGAATATTGAACTGTGTACTGCACCACCCAGGCCCAGTGGGAAGGGTCCTCCCATATGGAAGAAGAGATGACATCCAAGGACTTGTCAAACCAGCTTATAGAAATATTAGAAATGATACAATCACACCTATTCACGAGAAGCATACTTTGTAAAATGTATGTACAAGAGAGGCGGAGCCCCTTCTGACGGGCCCATAGGTCAGAGCTCACCCTCTAGTACCTGTAAAACAAGATAGCTGCACCAAGTGAGGAATGGGGGTGCAGGATTCACATACTCCAACACAATTCAATAAGGCCAACTCAATAGTGTGGCAAAGGGAAGTCTGTTTAATGACAAGTACAAAAAACGGGGAAACAAATGTGAATCAGCAGTGATGCGATCACCTGTCTCGCTTCAACTTCCACAAACTTCATACAAACTGTAACATTTATACTCAAAAACTTGTCATCATTGACGTCTAATTCTACAGGGTCGTCATGCAATATTATTGGTTGGAAAAGGTAACTTAAGAATAGGTGCTATATCTGTATATGGTAACAGAGCATCCGGATTGGATAATCTTATCGGGTGGGCATCTACGCCCATCCCTTTACATCACACGTGATAGATGTCACTACAAGTACGACATCCTATTGGTTCTACTATCTATAGGACCCTAGATTACTTGGTCCATTGTGATTGGGTAGGTTACACCCCTAGACATAAATCTCAACTTTAATTAGCAGCATGCAGAATGGACACCCAGGTGCCTAGTTCCCCAAGATTCACTGTCAACTTCCTTTTCTTGTTGAGGCTGAGTGTCCCAATTTCCCTCCTCCACCTCCTCCCCTGAGTAAATCGTGTCCTCTTCCACTGGGCTCAAGGATCGATGGGATCTGTAGTCCTTCTCCTTTTTGTTTTGAAGTTTGAGTCTCGCACGAGAGGAAGCCACAGTGAAGGCTACTAGAAAGCACTTCCCTGAGGACCCCCCTCCCAGGAGGGAAAAATTAGGGGAAAAAGCCAAATGTGGCAAAAAAACCCTCGGAATTGTGGCAGCTGGACTGGAAGATGCAGGATTCGAGTGGAAGAAAGTATTCGTCCAAATGTGGGCACAGGAATCCGAAATAGTTGAATTGGAGTTCGGACAACAATGAAAGCCCAAAGCATTAGGCAGTAGGACAGAAAGTGAAGGGAAGATGCGGCGAGGCCGCTAGGAAAGTAACCCGTATCAAGATCCACGCACTGGAAAGTAGCATAAACAGGAAGGAGTACGGGCAGAGAGGAGGGAAGAAGAGAAAGATAACAAGAAAAGAAAAACCGGAAGAGACCGGGACACAAAGCGTAGGCCAACAACGGCAGCAAAGGAAAAAACACAGCTGACCGAAAGGTTGCAGTGCGCAGATGTCAAGGGGAGGAGTACCTAAATAGTACTCCGTACATACGACGTAAAAGAACTAGACCACTGCATGTATGTAGTTGAAGGCGTGCTGGAAATCAGGAAGTGTGGTAGTGACTCCAACGGGCCATAGACGCCAATATCCAAGGCGTCGCATGACATTCACCCTGCCTCCTTTCCATCAATCAGTGCTTTAGGGCTATATGTCAATTTGTTGGCTGGGTATGGCCTCAAAACTGTAGCCTCTTATCTGGAGAAGTTATGGCATCCTTGGTTCTGGGTGACATCAGACGCTGGTAACTCTTCGCACTTGGCCAGTCATTTGTCTGTTCACCGTGAATCTGCTTCAATTCCCTTCATTTCAGATATTTGATTCTCCTTCGGTCTCGCCACCTGCCTGGGCCCCCCTTATCTTGACCTACACGGGCTGGTATGCTCTGAAGTTTTGATTCTTCAGAGTTGCCGCTCTCCTCCCTTCCTTAGGTTGACCTCGAATTCCCAGGCGTGAGCTGCTTCTTCGCTGAGTTTAGATTCCGCTCTTCCTTCTGGCTTTAGCAGGAATATGAAACCTGGCCTGGTAGGCCTCTGGCCGCCTGGGCATACTTCTGCTTACAAAATGGAGTCGCACTTGTATAGTGTGCTTTATTGAGGTAGATATATGGTTGGCGCTTGCCGCTCTATTCTTCTACTAAGGATTGCAAGCAGTACCGTTTTCTTAGCTTCTTGCATCCCAGGCCTATTTACACGTGTTAGCTGGTTGGATACTTCCATCTTGTTTTACAGCAATGTTTCCTTACGTTTCAACATCGTCTCCTCTTCTGCGTCCATTACATCTGTTTTCATAGCTACTCGCAGTGGTGTGTTATCTTTGGTTGTCATTTTCGTTCATCCGTGAGTCTGTCCAGGCCCATGTGTCATTACCACTTGCCATCCATTAGGGCTCTTTGAGTCTCTTCGTGGACAGTCTGTAGGTATTCTTCAGTTCGTGTCAGCTGCTGGTACTATTGTCTAAGTGGGTACTGTGCAGCCCATGGTTGTCCCGTTATGGGTGCTTCAACAGGTATTGCTCTTCTGATGTGCACTGGGCAGAGTCCAAGTGCAGCTCTCTGTTGGTTCATCTGCTCCTCATATGTCACATACCTTGGCAAGTACATTCCTGGTACCTCAAAATGGGGGGCAGGATGCAGGCCATGTCTGGGACCTCCTCTACACTCCCTCCTCTTGTCGGTTCATCAACCACTTCTCCTTCCTCCTTTGGATTAATCTTCCTTGGTTCTTTTGTATCTTGTTTGTCATCTTCAGGGTTTGTACAAGATAGTGTGAACGTACGTATCTTTGGAGTCCATATCTTTATCACAACTTTCAAACTTCCTGCTGTTTTTACATGTTCGTCTTTGTTCCAGGTCATTAGCTGGCATTTAGGCTGCAATAGATCCATTTTCCTTCATACTTTCTTTGTGTCCTGGGATACATAAAATGTGTTCCTTCTGGCGCAAATTCGCTGGCCTTCACAAAGTCTCTTATTTCTGCATCAGTCAGGTCTCTGGGCTTCCATCCTGGTTCGACATCGACCATGATTTTCATCCCAATGGCTTTCTTCAGTTTTCTGGCACTGTGTGATGATTATCTTGATAAAGCAGAATCCTAGTAGTATGACTAGCAGGGCTCCCAGAAACTTGAATATATCTGCCATCCATTGCGGATCCACGAGAACAGTGCTCCAAACCAGCTGTCATTATCCACTTTGTCGGTTTTGTCAATCATCTGGTTTTTTAAGTTTGTCAGCATACCTATGGCTTCTGTTAACGTTCCATTTTCCTCGTCATGCGAAGGATTAAATGTGCAACATGAGTCTCCGATTTTTGCACAAACACCCCCATCCATTGCTGTGATCATGTCAAGTACATATTTGTTCAGGTAGGTCATCAATCGGATTGCTCTCAGTTCTTCTTTGATCACGTTAAATCCTTTTATGGTGGGGTTGATGGTCTGCAATGCCTCCCATCTGGTTATCTGCAACCATTTAGCATTCACTCCGATTTGGAAGTGTGGCAAGGGTAGTGTTGTGAATACTGTTGAGGTGAGGCTAAACAGCCTGTGTTTGTATGGGATTGCATGGAATGCTTCTTCTGATTTGGCAGAAAAGTAATTCTCTCTCTTCATCCGGGATACCAGTTCCACGGATCTCTTCTTCCTTAGATGAGCATCTGCTTTCGGGAAACTGTCAATATTTAAGTCACTTTTTCTGATCACTAGTGCGGGAACATGGACGTTCACTAGTCTGCATATTCCTCCCCAGTTTTTCGGTAGTCTTATATATGCCTTGGATCCACATGCCCAGTAATGGTCCATTATAACTGCGGTCCCTTGCAGCATTCCTGGGGCTTCAAACATTTGTTTGCAGTTTTGATTCTCTCCCATTTTCCTTGTGCCATTTTTTCTGAAGCACAGTTTCGGGTTTTCCAGTGGTACTATTTGCAAGGGTCCTCCTCTGTCTTTAACCCATGTCAGCAGTTTTACCAGCTTTGGCCATAGAGGTTTGCATAACCTCTGTGAGTTCTCTATCGCTTCTTGGCAGGCTCCAAGGACCATCCAAGATCGGCAGATCACCACTCCTTCTTCCCATCCGTTCGGGGAAAGCACTGTTCCCCAGATCTGCATTTGGCCTCTGTTCTTCCAGATTTGAGCCTCTTCTGCAGTCTTTCCTTGGACGTTCAGTCTCAGGTTTATTTCCCATCTCGTTCCTGACCCTTTGGTGTCTGGCTTCTAGTACCTGATCACATGATTCCTGGTATGCGCCCTGTTTCTTGTTTTAATGTCCTGGACATAGCCGTCTTCATCGGGGTAATCCTTTTCAGTGGCCCATATCAATGAGGCCTCTCTTCCCACAAATTGCCCTCTGGTGTTGCACATTGCTACATGTGACATACAGTGTGCTGTAGGGACATCAATTTCTACAGCCACGAAGATCTAGGGTTTTCCCATGCTGTACGTTAGAAGTGCACAGACGAAGCATTCTTCTTCTCATTGCCTTCTTCCCACTTCCTTCATGTGCTGGTACCAAATATTGTTTCTGAGATGTGCTGTGCTGTCCAGGTAATTCTTTAGTTCATTGTCATATTCATGTGGGCTTCTCTTCATTCTCAGTGTTCTTCTGTAGTTTGCTATAACTATATCTTTAAATGTATCTGTGCTGCTTTTCCACTCTGGGGTTTTTTCTGGCATGCTTTTCGGTGGAGCAAGTTTCGTTATTTGTAACACTGTGGTAGGAGAAGGTCTTGCGTTTCTTTTCCTCTCTCTTTGTATTCTTTTCACAGATCTCCTTTAACCACCATTGATTTACCATCTGCCCAACGCGTGCCTGTGACGTGGGCCTGGTGCTTGTTCCTTACGTAGGAAATGGTGTGCTTGTAATTACAGTCTCTGTGGTTTTATGGTTTTATTTTTCAGCTCCTCGTGTAGTTTCTTTTCTCTAACTATAAACGCGAATAAATGATCTATCAGCATTTGCATCTTTCCTGTTAATTCTCTTGCGGCTGCTTCAGTCCTTTTTTAGTGCCTTTTTCATATCTTCTTTAGTTGGTCTTTCGCTTGCTTCCTCTTGGTCACTTCCACTATTTTCTGGGACTGGTTGTTCGGTAGGCAGTCTTGCACCCTCTGTTGCCTTTGTTCGAGGTTCTGTAGCCATTGACACTTGCCCTGGTTTGTGTGCATTCAGTGTGTGCGTGCGTGTAGTGCTCAGTGCTACGTTTTCTTCATTCCGTGCTGATCCTGTCTCCAGCTTTTCCCTACATTCGTTACCTCATACGTATAGGAATCACTGCAAATTACATTTAATTTTAGTTTGTTTACTTGACCCTCAGATTTTCTTGGAACTGGAATAACTATGTAGGGTCTGGGTGCTTTCGTGGGACTTATGCATACGTTAGTTGGTGGGTGCACTGAAATTGGGACGCTTCGTGCACCAATGAAGAATGCAGTTTTGATAGTCAATGACAGAAAAACAATGATAACTACTATGCATATACACATTATCGATCTATATGAAAGTTGCCAGCATTTCCTTCCAGGGAAGCGGGGGCGCCCCTCTGTTGGCGGTACAACCAAGTTACTGTTCTGGGCCCCCTTTTCGAACATGAGTGTATTGTCAGTGTTTATTTCTTTTCACTTACTCCGATCTTGTTTCTCAAAAGTTTGTAACATAAAGTGTTGAGTGTTTCTCAAGTGTCCCCCTCTTGCGGGTGACGACAGTAGTCTCTGGTTATGGCATACAGTTCCCTTGCTAGACTATGGAAAAAAGGTTAGGCTAACATCTTTGGTAAGTCACATTCATTATGCATATCTAAAATAGGTCAGTTCCCAGTTCACCTCGCGAACCTTCTTTGGTCCTGATGATATGCTGGTACCTGTTAAATGTGAAAGGGAAAACTTGGTACTAATCGGAAATCAAACCCAAAAATTAAAGACAAAAATAAGGAAAAATAAAAATAAAAATAATGTGAACAATAAAAATGAAAAAAATGAAAAACACAAGATGGTGAAGTTCTCGTTTCTGCTCTTCTCGATCTGTCCCACGGCGGAAAGATGAAGAACTGTGTCTCAGTCTCCTGGATCTGTCCCACGGCGGAAGGTTTCACTGGAATCTCTTCAGGTACTCTCGCTGGAAGTTGGATAGCTCCACCTGGTGCATGATTCCATGGAGGAGTGTGCCCATATGTGCGACATTGGCTAGATCTCTGATGAAGGTGATGACGTCAACATCTGCAGGCCTTCCCACCATTTCTGGATAGTCTGTGACTAGCCGGAACAGGACATTGTGTGCCAGCTGGCTGTCCTCAGGTGACAGGGACATTTGTCCTGCTTTGCTGGGTCATGGATCACAGGCCTTTCTTTTGACATGAACAGTCTCTGCACTTTCCTGCTGCCGCGTGGATTGGGACCACATAGTTTAGCTTGATCCACCGTTGGTTCAAGTGTTCAGTGTTTCTTGGATCTCTGATGTATGTGAGGGTATCCGTTGTTCTCCCGATGAGTCCTGGGCTTTCCTCTATGATGCGAAAGAAAGGCATGTACGTGAGTTAATCGAAGATCACTTGTGGTGGAAGCATTTGTGTCCTTTTCACTATGTTCGGGCAACTCGGCGAAGGCTTCCGCGATGACAGTCAGCAGTTGCCAGATTACTTTCTTGTTAGCAGGATCTTGTACAAAGTCTGTGACACTGGTTACTCTCCCTACAAGTGACGGATATGATATTACCACTAACTGGAAGTAAGTGAGTACATCCCACATGAGATTTCTGCTGGGAGATACCATGAGATCTGCAAAACAAAGTCTTGGTATTGGCTGCTTCAGGATAATGTGTTAAGCTTTCAGACAAAAAGTCTTGTCTGTAGTCTATCAGAGTCTTGGTTTTTCAACACTGCCTAAATGTGGCTTGATTCGGAAGTTCGTTTTGGTGTTTTGGCTTAGATGTGCAATTCTCTTCTTTTTAGCTTAGAGAAAATGACCTGTTAAAAAGCCACAATTTAAAAAACAGAGTTCTTTTGTCTTGGCTTTGCTGCTCATGCGTCCTTCTTCCTCATCATGGTTCTTGTCTACACGTGCTGAGGTTCTTGCCCGTTGTCTGTGGTTTCTTTGCGGTGAGGTGCAACTGGAGGGCTCTCCCCGATATATGGTTTAATGTCATTTAGGAAGAGCCATGTCCTCCTGCCCTGCAGCTTGACGGCTGAGGGAGTGCAGTCCTCCATGATTAAAGGGCCATTGTACCTTGGCTCGTCCCAGCTTTTCCTCGTATGGTTCCTTACAATACTGCATCACCAGGGACGACGAGGGGCGCACATAGGCCTTGAATTGTGTCTGTTTCAGCACCTCCTGTTGTGTTTTGTGCTGTGCTGCACCCTTTTTGCCGCCGCTACAGTTGGCCTGAAATGACAGAGAGGCTCAATGTCATGCAGTTCAAATACTCCTGCATTTCGGTCCCCAAGACCTCTCCAGTTGGCTGGGCATCACATCTAGCTCTATCTCGGGGGGTAAGGGTGGTCCTCATTCTCCTGCCTGTGGCTATCTCGTGCGGTGTAAGATGATGGTCGGAGCCTGGCTGGTTCTGAAGTGCATACAATGCCAGTGGTAGACAGTGCAGCCATCCCTTTTGTATAGTGAGTTTCAACTTGGCTATCCTCTCCTTTAACAAGCCGTTGAGCCTCTCACATATACCATTACCCTCAAGATGATACACCGATGAGAACTTGTGCTTTATGCCAAGCAACAAGTTGATCTGCTCAAATATTGCATTGACAAAGTGAGCCCCGTTATCTGACCTCATTACCTCGCACACCCCCATCTAGGGAACACTTCCCTTACCAGGAATTTAGCAGCACATGTTGAGTCTGGATGTGTACTGGGAACTGCTTCTATACATCTAGAGAATGGACACAACACTACAATTAAGTAGCTTTACCCATTGAACACTTGGATCATGTCGACATGGTCGATATGTAAGTGCTGAAAAGGCCCATTTGGCCGGGAAATGATTCCTCTCACTACTTTTAATGTGTGCCCAGCGGTGAAATGCTGGAAGATTATGCAGTTCACCATAAAGAATGCAACATGCTCCGCTAAATTCAGTGTAAACCAGTCTTCTGGGAGCGTTCCGGCGAGATTTTCTTTTGACATATGAAATGGGTAATGTAATTGCTCCAATGCTATCTTTAGTAGGGTGACAGGCCTTACTGGTTTACCAGTGCTGTCTTGCCCCCACAAACCATCGGAGGGGTTTAAAAACACCCTCGACGTTTCCATAGATTGTTCTCTTCCTGAGGTTCCTCCCCTTGGAGCTCCATTAGTTGAGTCTGCCCCAAATTGCTATAGGCCTCTGGTGTGGCTCGTGCTACCATCGCATGCTCATGGGTGCGTGCCACCTCCACGTCCATGATTGTTTCACTCTTATATACCATACGCTTGCCTTCCGTGTCCACTTCATGGTTTCCACGTGACACAAAATCCGCCCCTTTGGTGTGGGCGGCGCATTTCACGACCGCTATGCCCACTGGGAGCTGTAGTGCCTTCATCAGCCTGTCCAATAAGGCTGCATGTTGCACTGGTGTGCCGTCTGCTCGGAGGTAGCCCCTCCTTTTCCAGCGTGCTAAGCCTGCATGCACGGTTGATGTCACATAGGCAGAGCCACTGTACACCGTTACTTCCTGGTCTGCATGATTCTCAATGGCGAGTATCAACGCCAATAGTTCTGCAGCTTGCGCTGAATAGTGAGATGGTATTCGGGCACTGACGAGTATTTGAAACTCTCAATTCGCTAGGTGTTTTACCACAGCCACACCTGTGTATCTTTGTCCATCATCTTGTACGATTCTTGATGAACCGTCAATGAACTCGATCTCAACACATGCCAGAACATTTTCCCTTACCCTGGGGATTTCATCATAGAATTCCTCATAGTTTGCACAGTCGTGTATAGGTACTCCCTCTGTGACTGGCTCAGCTGTGAACGTAGCGGGGTTTACTGTTTTACATCGAACTACTTTGATCGATTCATTAGAGATAATCACCTCAGAGGCAGACGCTCTCTGAGATGTCAGTGTGCCCTTTGGTTTCTCTAGAATGGCGAATAATGAGTGCTCGACGTATAATGTCATGGAGCATCCCATTACAATGGATGACGCCTTCTCTATGGCGAATGCGGCGTCAGCTAAATTTTGTTTGAATTGGAAAGTGGCCTCTCATAACCAGGTGCAGACTCCCACTGTAATATGCTAAGGGCTTATACCCCAGCGAGGTTCGCTGAGCGAGTATTGCCGTCATAACATTGCCATCTGTATGTGAAAACAGGTAGAATTCCTCTGCATAATTAGGAATCCCGAGAACTGGGGCCTTACAAATTGCCCCCTTGAGTTCTGCAAACCCCTTCTCATTGCCTCAGTCCATTCAATATTTTCCTTTGTCGCCTGGGCCTTCTTTAGGGCCTGAAGCAAGGGCTTGGTAAGCTATAATCGAAGACCCACCCTCTGACATAATTGCACAGGCCTAGGAAGCTCTGCATTTGTTTTATCGTGAGCGGCTTAGCCGTGTTCATGATAGCTTCAGCCCTTTCTGGGGTTACCTTTTTTCCCTCTTGTGAGATTAGCTGGCCTATGTGCAGCACCTCTTGTTGACAGTATTGTAACTTTTCCTTGTCAACTTTATATCCTTTCTCAGCCAATATAGTCAGTAGCTGGACAAAATCGCGCCTGCATTGTTCTTCATTGGTGCTGCAGATCAGAATGTCATCCACATACTGCAAAACAACACTGTCTACTGCAATATTGCTTACGTCCATTTGCAGGACTCTGTTGAAAATGGACGGAGACTCACAATACCCTGTGGCAATCTCATGCTCGTCGTCAGATCTTGCGAGTCACGGTGCAACGGGATTTAGAAAAAAGCATTTTTCAAGTCAATCACCGTGAAATATTTTGCCTCAGTGGGTATGTTGCATACGATTGTAGATGGATTAGGGTCTAGAGGGAATGCTAATTAATCTTGGATTAAATACCAAGACCCTCCCTTTGATTTTGTGATGGGGTAAATCACTGTGTTAGTGGGTGATTCTGAGGTCACTAGGATGCCCTGCTCCATAATGGCGGAAATTGTCTTTGCGATCCCTTCATCCGCTTCTCTGGACATGGGATATTGTCGCGTTCTTGGTAAAATTGCTCCTGGTTTCAGTTTAATTTTCACTTCTCCTGCCCCCTTCAGGAGGCCTACGTCATAGGGCTCTGTAGTCCATACTGTGACAGGCACTTGGGCCATGTCATCATCAAAGTATTCTGGACGCATCAGTGCCAACATCATTCTCTGTGGCACCTCTCGTTTGATCATTTTGACCCAAAATATGAGACTCACTTCCACCCTAGTCTCTTCTAGGTCAGGGTTTTTTTTTCGATACCCTTCTTCAATGGTGATAATTGCGCACCATTGTCTGCCTTCGTCATCATACCCTTCGACCAGTGCTTCTTTCCCTCACGCTGCGGCAGTATGTATCATTAAGGGAAATACTTGTCCCTCTTCTACATGCATAGTTATTCTTGGTCTGAATAGGAAGTCATCAGGGGTTCTCATAGTTTTATCTGTGAGGCATGGCAATCCCGCCATGAGCACACGCACACCATACACGAAGACTTCTGGCTCTAATGTATAGCTCTCATGGCTATGCGTCCGGAGTATGCTCTGATTACTTCGCACACGTTTGAATAATGCATTCCTGGAATGGAGCATACTATTCCATCCTCCATAAACAAAATTGTCATATTCAACTTTGTCATTAAGTCCCTACCCAAAATGTTTACTGGGTCTGGCGTGAATATAATAAGGGTACATTCATCTCACAATCCTCTACAGAGACTGGGAGATTGTCCGTAAAGCAAACTCTGCTGTGAGCTCCTGTGAAACTCTGAGTATCTATGGCCTGGCCGGACATGGAAAACTTGCCTTCTCGTATGCACAAGCACGTTGCACCCGTGTCAACTAAGAAGGAATATTCTTACCCCCCCATGGCGACATTTACCCTTGGTTCCTTGTTAGGGTCTGGTGTCACTGATAGGATAGAGCACAATAGAGTTCCCCGTGAGCTGTCCTATTGTATATATAAGTTTGGTCCACTGTACACTTGTGGATTTCCTCCATTTCCAGGGTTGACTCCCCCTCCAGAGTTGGTTCCCTGAGGCATTTGCAGAGGTGCCTGTTGGGTTTGCCCTTGTGGCGTGTTCCCCAGGTTCGGGGGTTGGACCCCTTGTGGCATAACTTGCTGCAAGCCTGGTGCTTGCTGCTGCACTGTGTGATTCTGTGCACCACATTGTTGTGGGAAGGCAGGCTGATTCACCATGCCTGTTCCCATTCCTTGGCCATTTTTGCCACATGCCTTGGCTTCTGCATGCGTGCGCCACGTGTCCTGTCATCCCACACAGCCAACACACTGGCGGTGGTCAGGCCATCTGTCCATTTGGCTTATCTGGACTGCCCGTCTCTGTGTTTTGAAAGCCACCTTGATTATTCTGAAAACCTCCCTGATTACTTTGAAACCCTCCCTGATTACTCTGCCAACCTCTTCCTCTAAATCCCCTTGCCCTCAGGTAAAATCCCACGCTATCCGGTTATTCTGCGATGGGTTAGTCGCTTGTTGTGCACTTGGTTCAGCTGGGCTTGTCAACATAGCTTCTTCGAGAGCATATTTTGAGAGTTTCTTTTGCACCAGCTTCGCTTCCTCACCCTTACGAGTTGCCTCCTTTTTTCAATTCTTTTCTTGCAACAATCTACAGTAGTGTGCAATTGGATTGGGACCCATTCTGTGCCCACGGCATAAACATCTTGTGGGCGGTACCCTTAACACACTCAGTGCTGTACTTTTTAAGCTTGGGTGCATGTTTGGACAGCTGCTTACAGAAATGGGCAAGTGGGGTAATCTCCTCCATTCTTAAATTTCGTTACCAACAATATTTTATGCAGTTTCGACACGTCCACCCATATGAGCGAGCACCAAATATGCAAGCTCCAATCCAATCCTTTCCGCCAAAATTCTATATCATCAATTTACTTAACATTGGCGATTCCCTCTTAGTTACAGAATCACGTAAAACCCAATCAGTGATACAGTTCTTTACATTTGACATATAACAGGACACGCATGATAGACATTTGACAGACTAGACGGACACCAGCTGGACACACACACCTGGCTTCTAATCAATACCCCGACATGGAGTTTAAACAAACCCCCTTAGTGCTGTCTTTAATTGTCCCTGTAGTCTAATTGTCCCCCATTATGTGGGCTCTGAGTTCACGTTTCTTCTGACCGCTATATTAAAGCGCAGGAACAAGGCGAATCCTCTTACTTTTTTATCTAAGGTGTCCTTCCTGGTATCCTTCGTTTTCTCTCGGGTGTCCCCCCGGTAACCACTTGTTTTTCTCTCGGGTCCCCTCCCGGTAACCACGTTTTCTCTTTTTTTTTATACTCTAGTCATTAACCCCTTATATATATATACAGTCTTCTCTACATCTAACTATTTTGTTTTTTCTCTGCCACCCTCCGTTACCTTTCCCTTACTTGTTCTAACGCCTACAAGACATTTGCCAAAGTAATGAGTTTATTGTTTCACTCACCGCTCACATCTTTTCCTCTCTGGAACCTCGGGATCACTGCCCCTCCTTTCCAGCCTCTTGCGGTCTTTTCGTCCAATTGGCTGCCCGTAGGAACGATAAGGGTTATGCTCTGTAAGGCAGGTTCCTTCAGACCCACTGCAGATTTTCGAGTTATTCTATCATTGTCCACGGGAAGCTTCTCAGTCTACTCAGCCGAATGGCGAAAGGACTCGTGATATTGCCGAAGGCCTAGAGCTAATTCGTGCCATCGGTCTATGGGTGCCTTAGTATTAATTAATCAATAGTTGATGTTCGAAACCATCCTCATGCTACCAAATGTACAAGAGAGGCAGAGCGCACTCTGATGGGCCCATAGGTCAGAGCTCACCCTCTAGTACCTGTAAGACAAGATAGCTGCACCAAGTGAGGAATGGGGGTGCAGGATTCACTTACTCCAACACAATTCAATAAGGACAACTCAATAGTTTGGCAAAGAGAAGTCTGTTTAATGACAAGTACAACAAATGGGGAAACAAATGGGAATCCGCAAAACTCGTCATCATTGACGTCTAATTCTACGCGTTCGTCATGCAATATTATTGGTTGGAAAAGGTAACCTAAGTATAGGTGCTATATCTGTATATGGTAACAGAGCATGCAGATTGGATAACTCTTAGCGGGTGGGCGTCTAGGCCCATCCCTTTACATCACACGTGATAGACGTCACTACAAGTACAACGTCCTATTGGTTCTATAGGACCCTAGATTACTTGGTTCATTGTGATTGGGTAGGTTACACCCCTAGGCATAAATCTCCACTTGAATTAGCAGCATGCAGAATGGACACCCAGGTGCCTAGTGCCCCAAGATACACCCTGCCTCCTTTCCATCAATCAGTGCTTTAGGGCTATATGTCAATTAGTTGGCTGGGTATGGCCTCGAAACTGTAGCCTCTTATCTGGAGAAGTTATGGCACCCTTGGTTCTGGGTGACATCAGATGCTGGTAACTCTTCACGCTTGGCTAGTCACGTGTCTGTTCACCGTGAATCTGCTTCAATTCCCTTCTTTTCGAATATTTTCGATTCTTCAGAGGTGCCGCTCCCCTCCCTTCCTTAGGTTGACCTCGAATTCCCAGGCGTGAGCTGCTTCTTTGCTGAGTTTCGATTCCGATCTTCCTTTTGGCTTTAGCAGGAATATGAAACCTGGCCTGGTAGGCCACTGGCCACCTGGGCATACTTCTGCTTACAAAATGGAGTTGCACTTGTATAGTGTGCTTTATTGAGGTAGATATATGGTTGGCGCTTGCCGCTCTATTCTTCTACTAAGCATTGCAAGCAGTACCGTTTTCTTAGCTTCTTGCATTCCAAGCCTATTTACAAGTGTTATCTGGTTGGATACTTACATCTTGTTTTACAGTGATGTTTCCTTACGTTTCAACATAGTCTCCTCTTCTGCGTCCATTACATCTGTTTTCATAGCTACTCGCACTGGCGTGTTATCTTTGGTTGTTGTTTTCGTTCATCCGTGAGTCTGTCCGGGCCTGTGTGTCATTACCACTTGCCATCCATTAGGGCTCTTTGGGTCTCTTCGTGGACAGTCTGTAGGTACTCTTCAGTTCATGTCAGCTGCTGGTACGGTTGTGATATGATATGATAGGTTATTTATAACGCGCTTAATACCCAGAGGTTTCTAAGTGTGGACCCAGGGATCGAACATGTGTTGCTCCGTGTCGTCTTGTTTCCAAATCAAGGACGCTGCCGCTGAGCTATCCTCCTGGGACTTGTCTAAGCGGGTACTGTGCAGCCCATGGTTGTCTGGTTATAGGTGCTTCAACAGGTATTGCTCTTCTAATGTGCACTGGTGCAGCTCTCTGTTGGTTCATCTGCTCCTCATATGTCACATACCTTGGCAAGTACGTTCCTGGTACCTCGAAATGGGGGGCAGGGGTGCAGGCCATGTCTGGGACCTCCTCTACATGTATACCACCTTTTATCTTTTTACAGTTTGCAGATTCAAGAACTGTAGCATGGTCCTTGAGATGTTACTTACTCTGGCCCTTTAACAAATGAATTCATAACATTTTATTGACATGATATACATTTGAGTACTAGTGACATTTTATTAAATGCTGCATGGCATAACATATTCTGGATAGTATGTTAATCTGCATGCCATTTTGTTCTTTTAATATGTAATTTAATTGCATTTGCTGAACTGAAGATTATTATGATTGATTGATCAATTGGCAAAGAAGTATATGTCGGAGAGTGACAGTAGAAGAGGGGGACAGCCACCATAAATGCATTCAATGAGTGTCTTGGGGGAACAGTACTGTTCATGTTTGTGAAAATATGTAGAACATGTAGAGTTACAATTTGACATTGTATTGAACGCCCCTGTGTCTTTTACAACTATAGCCAGCATAGCAATATGAAACAGTGCATACTAGGTACTATATAATTAAGATATAATATATTATAAACTATACTACAATGATATGATTAAAACTATAAATGTTATATGAATACTATATCCCAATACTATTATTCCATAGTAACTCTACCGGTAGCAGTATCTCCCATTCCCAGTTGGGTCCATTGGACCCAATGGTGCATTTTCGGGGCAATTACTGTGCGCTAATACTGCCGGCGGTAATTGTGCCAAAAATTGGCATTTATTTGGCGTATTTATGCTGCTAGACTCGTGATAGAGCCAGCCCTTAAATGCAGTGGTAATACAGTTGCCGCTGCATTAAAGGCTACCGCCCAACTCGCTATGAGGCCATTTGTATTGAACGCTCTTGTGTCTCCTGCAACTTTGGCCAGCACAGCAATGTGAAACAGTGCATACTAGGTACTATACTAGTAGGATATGATATACTATAAACTATAGTATATTTATTCATGTGGTCATCCAAATTGTGTCAATTTGCTATTAAGTGAAGAAAAGGCATTGACAGTCTTAAGGGTAGTTTCATATCAGTTTTATTCACAATAAGAGTTCATGAATTCTAGATTTTGGATATCTTTGTCTTAGAAAGTAACAACTTCTCTTTGTGACTCTTATTTGACATTTATTTGTCACCGCTTGGAAAATATAAACTGTTTGTTGGTATCTCCGTCAATTTAAATTTGTGACCGCTACATGTGTTTCTACAGTGTTGTGCCTGTGGATCATCAGGAGGTTTTTCTACAATTGTTAGGTTATCCATAATTCATTTCTATTTATTTGGAGTCTTTTAGCCTCATTTTCAATGATTCAATTCCATCTTGGTTGGTATTCACCATAAAGATTGACTGTTTGTCAGGTATTCTCTCATCTGGTAAAGATCTGCCCTGGTTTAAGGAAGGTGTAGGATTCAATTACCCCTTCATAAACTATACTACTATGATATGATTAATACTATAAATGTTATATGACTACTATATTACAATATTATTATTCCATGTATACTTTTTTGGATGGAAAGCAAGAGTAGTCACAATAACTTCCAGTAGTGAAGGGAACTCACTATGTCAGAGGAAGTGTGCATGAGTTCAGAAAAATAGACACAGCATGCAGTGGCACCCCCCAAGAGCAACAACGAGGACTCCAGCTGGCACCACCGGCTGACCAGACAACACTATCAGACTGCCACCAAAACCTGCAGTGGTTACACATGAAAAAATAAATGTGGTAAAGCAGCTTCAGATGGACCATATGAAAAGTCATGAAAGTTTGAGGAGAGACTAAATCATGCATTCTGCAAGGGTGGAATTTTATATTTCTGTTGTTCAATTTTCTTTTTTTTAATGTTTCTTTTTTAAGGTGAATTATTTTTCATTGGATACTATTTTTGCATTCTGCTTTTTTTATTTGTTGTTGTAAGGTAAAAGGTTGTGTATTTATTCAGATGCCCTTGATAAAATTGAAATGTTATGTCATGTTTTGCAGCTCTATGAAGTGGCAAGGCCAGTGTCACGCTATCTATGTGAGTGGATGACAGGATGTATGTGTGAGGTAGGGCCTAAGACACGTGAGCTGCAGTAATGCATGTTGTTGTATTCTTCCATACATCTTAATGCTTGACATTCTCTTTTTATGGTGAGTTACATTTTCTATTTTCACCTAATGTAACTGAGTACATGTATTTAATCTAATATATTCATATTCACCCACAAATCCAATGTGTCATACTCATTAACTTCATAACCGCATCACTCTCATCAGGGCTTATACCAATACATGAAACCTCACATTTAATTTCCTTATATATGAACAAACAGAGTCAAAACACATCCAATATCTACATGCACCTACTTCATCATATCACTGCAACATCTATCACATTTTACTATAAAACATTGTTTCATAACGAAAACCATTTCATATCATCAAAGCATATCATGAGCACATATTCCCTATAAGTCCATGTATATATACCTATAAGTCCACAGGTGCCTTGCACCTTTATCCTGAAAACCGTCAAACAGGTTAAATCTACATATCCAAAAGAGCAAAACATTAAAACAGCATCATGTTATCACGTTACCTTTTGCATTTGTTTTTACAAGCCACTTTAAAAGCATTGTGCACTCATATTCCCTCTAGCAGCATGCACTCTGAACCTTCCCAGCCATGCCAGACACATAACCCACTAACACATCAAACATATCCATATACTGCAGCTTCATCTTGAACAATAGTAATACATTTGCACTATACATCCTATATCTTCACACATCGTGAATACCCTTGTTGCACGTACACCAATAACATTTGCTCTAAACTACGTCAACCTGCATTACATCAATACGTGTCATTGCGCCCAGTCCTTAAATTACACATAGATCTTCCACATTACCCAAATGGGCTATACACAAAATGACATCCTAACATTTCATTAATACTGAACAGTGATATCCATAACCTTGCCGATTGTATTTGCAAGAGAATTCAAAATACAATACCTTATGTCCATCTGCTGCAAAAAAAACGCTACGCTTACACCATGCTGCTGTTGACTGATATTTTTCCAGCACAGCAGTAGAATCCAATATTCACAATATGCGCACACGTAGCAATACATCTTCCTGTTTAATCCATCCTCCTCAGCCCCAGATCCTTTACGACACGGCGCTTCCGCACAACTCATCACAGCCACGACGTCCACATGGCCTTTCCTTTAACGTTTTAATAGGACTGCATCAACCGGAGCAAACGAACGCCAAAGAACGCTCAAACCTAAGCGTTCCAGCCTTCACCATCACGCCGGATCATCCAGGTACGTCATCATTTGCTCAGTAGCTCCCGGCCGCATAGAGCTCCATATTACGACCGTTTAACGGTCATGCAGCGCTCCATTTGCACAGTGCTCCTGTTCCAAAACAGACCTACCGTCATATTGAAAACACAACATTGCCTCCACTGGACTGCCCATTTGATTCCTCCAAACTTATTCCATTCATGAATAAGCAGTGCTCCTCTGTATGAACAGCACTCTGCAAACAGCTGCTTTTAAGCAGGGAAGTTTCTCCAGCTTGACCACTACCTCACCAATTGCATCCACAGTGCACACTCTTCTGCATTTCCACTTTAGGCAGACAGTCTTTCACAGCCACATTTCAAGGTTATAACACAGTACCTTTTTTATGAAGCAACGCAGAGGCTCCCTAATTACATCCAAAGTTTTGGCTACCTTCAAGGGATATTTTGTTCCATCCTCAACAGGGTTTATGCCACATCGCATAGAGGGCATTGCTCACTTGTCAACTTAGTTTTCTTGGGCACCATTCATCATTTCTCCTTCTCCATTCAGCGCCATCACCTCTGGACTTCTAACTGCCATCTCTGGTCCTCTTCCAAAAACATCCTCGTCGCCACTTGTAGTATTTGGTTTAATCAGATAGGCAGGAACCAGACTGGAGACAGGTATGTAGAAAAGGATGTTACTTTATTTAGTTATAGGGCAAGCTATAGAAAGGAGGTAGGAGCTCAAGGTATATACATCTTCTCCAGTCATCTCTCCCATCCTGTGTGTACCAAGTGACACTCCTGGAACCTTGGTGTAGTATAAGGTTCCAGGCTACTCAGCTACATTCTGATACTTGCATTGGTGCACTTAATACAAGTCACACACTACATTACATTGAAACTTGCAGGTTAATATCGATTTTTGCTTTCAATAATACATATGTTTTAAACAATAATATTATGGAACACATGTAGAACACAGCTGTTCTAAGAGGAGAACGTGAAAGTCCTGAACATGTCTTTGTTAAGGAAGACATGCAGTCACCCTAAAGTAGTTTTTCTTCTTTTGTTGTTGTGTTCTGATGTGTGTAGTCATTCTGAAAGGTGAAATGCCTTTGAGTTTTCATGAATGAAATAACCATTTTCTAAAAATGAAATGTGCTCAAATGTTTTAACTACCATTTTTGGGGAATATATTATTAATTAAACGTATCATACATCTGGGTTGAATAGATCTTAAACATGCCCCAGCCTCACATGTGCAGAGTGCATACCCACACAGCACTACTGGGTAATGATGCTGTCCGCTACATTGTTGTGATGTGAGTTAGTGGGAGCAGAAGTAACATGTGGAAGGTTTTTCTTCAATTAATGATAATCTGGAATAGTATACGTGTGGTGTTGGAAGTGCTGATTCATCTTTAGCACTGTTAGGATTTCAATAGACGTGTCCTGTTTCCGATGATTTCCCACACTGCATTAAAAAAAGTCCAGAGTTGATACTGTCAGCTGGACAAAACAGATATGCCTGACTGCTTATAGTTGGGAACATCTGATGTTTGCTGTTCCAATAAAGCAAAGGTTTGTCATCTACAGTTAGCTGCATATCACCTTTGGGATACTGCTCAAGCATTCCTCTACTGTTCTTCTTCAAATGGGCATTTGTTCTTTTTTGCTGTATCTTGACACTTTAGTTTGATAATATATCCCGTATATAGTTCTGTGTCTCTGATTGAAGTTGGGGAGCTCCTGTATTAGAACTCAGGGGTCCCATAAGACTGTCATACTGTCCTAATTTGTGACAGCTGGAGATGATGGAGAGGCTAGTGATTTCTACTTTCCTGGAAGTGAGGTTTCTTGTGTGCTGGTAGAGGAGGTGTTACTAGGAATGGTCTGTATGAAGGTGGAAGCAGAGGGAATTTATCGAGTTGATTTTCCAGGAAGATTCAAGTAAGACATATCCCTTTTACATGCCACAACTAGGTCCAGAATACACATCATGTATTTCTACATATCACACCCCCCCATAAAAGGTACAAAGAATAAACAAATAATTGAGTTACTGGGCATTTTTGGCTTGACATAGAACATAAACATTCTCTTAGTCTTTGATTTCTAGCTCCATTGTTATGATCTGTTCTTTCAGCCCATGAACTAGAGGGGTTGCAATACTGATGGTAGTGGTATCATTGGTTACAGCCTGTGCTGCATATTCAAAAAGCACTGTGGATGATACATTGCACAAGGCCCTATTGCATAAGAGTCAAAAACATTGATGATCCTGTTTCACCATTGTGCTGTAGCACATATTCGTTGATAGCTTTTTGCAGTTTATAGAGGGAAGCATATACAGGGTTGAGTTCCATTGGGTGGAATCTTCATGCTTGACGCTTAATTGGGGAAGACTTTGGCAGAATGGCTGAACTAGCACTCTTTTGCTGACATAGTTACATTGTGTTATCACATTGTTTATGTTTTAGAAGGTCCAGTATGCTAAAGTTCAAAATAGTCTGTCCAACAGAAACGCAGATGTATTTGCCTCTTGCCATTGCAGGTAAAATGTTGCCATCATTGTTGCTCAGAATAAAACCAACAGTCACTGCTTTTTTCTAAGTTATCCCAAAACAAAGGCATTGCATTCTGTGGGGATGTTTGATGCTGTGAGTGTCTTCTGATTGACATACATTGAATAGTTACTTGCTAGTGAATTTATTTTCAGTGTGGTAGTGGCACTAGTACCTCAGGTACTATTGGTGATTGCACGACCAATGCAGATTTCCTCAAAAGAAGCCCAATCTACAGTGGCACATATATAGTCTGATGCCTACCCATGGGGGACCTTCTCATTGTCCCAGTAATAATGTGCACAGCAGATGCCATTAATGCTTTTACGATTGTTGCTTAATGTGTGTTTTTGCAAACATCTGGCAATACAACTAAGGATACAATATGTGTGGCTGGGTACCTGTTATTTTGGACAAACAGCTTCAAAATGTTCCTGGAATCCTTCATTGCCACCAAAGAGTATGGCAGGACTTGATTCGACGACATTTTGGCTAGCTTCCCTATGTAGAAAACACATAGCAAAGGAGAGTTTCTGGAGTACTTTTTAGACTTGGTAAAAATATCCTTTCTTCTGGCATTCTTATTGGTTGGTGTCTCAAGAGGCTGTGAACGTGTTCTGGATGTACACATGCCTAGCTCCCTAAGCAATGACCATGAGCAAGCAGGCGTGGCAGCTCTGTGCTACCTGGAGTGTGAAGAGGGCATGAGGTGTGGTGTGGTGGTCATATTTGAATCTGAATGTGCTCTAAACTTTCCTTCCCCATGATCATCTTCTTCCTCCACAATAAGGAATGTTCCTTCAGAAAATGTTCTAGCAGTGAACCCACTTTTACTCTTTTCCTGATGAGCAGGCAGTTCCCATTAATGGCTATTTTCAAGTAATTCAACAGTTACAAGTGCATTGATGTATTCCAATTTCCCACAACAGAGTTTTACAGAGTGTGGACAATGGTTATTGTTCATATCAATGATAAAAATGTCACTGGCCAGTGATGTGGCCTTTTTCACAGTGGCAACGCGAGTGACAGATGTTCCTATTTTGTTGGCAGTGATGGGAGATGTATTGGCCATAAGAGAACCCCACTCTCCTAGATTTGATGGCATGATGTCTTTTGCTTCTAATGTGCTTCTAGCAATGTACACAATGTTGCCCTTCTGTGACTTAATTTCTTTTTCTTTGACATACAATGGCATTTATGTGTACCACAGATGATGTCTGCGTTGTGGTGTTCTTCTCTTGATAAGTTGCACCTGCACTTGCATTTCCAGTGCTAAGAGCAGCAACATAATCACCAGCATCACAAGAGTGCCTCATCGAATCTTGCATTCTCAATTTACCAGGTCGTACTGTTGTCTATAGAGGGACACTGTTGTGATGTAAATGTACATTCATTTATAACACACAAACATCTCACCACCAAAGGGGCATAATGGCACAGAATAACTTCATGTAACACCTAACAGATGTAACTTGAAGGATAGAGTCTGCTGTTACCTAGTGCACACAAAGGGTTTCAATGTTTTCCTAAATTCAACATTTTCTTCCAGGAGGCGGAGTGAGAGTGGCAGGATATACCATAAACTTGCCACCAGAAGACCAGCAGATGCTGACCTCAGATGACGATTTGTGTCTAGTGTCTTAGATTTATCCATATGAATAGAGGCTGTTTATGATGAAAGGGTTCATAGACTCGCAGAAAGCTTTAAATTCTATTTGTTTTGCCATGGGTAACCAATGTAGGTTGCACAGGGCCGAAGAAATATAGTCTCTTCAACTCCACTGAAATAATATTCTAGCCATTGCATTATGGATATATTAAAGTTTGGCCAGAGATTTATTAGAAGACCTAGGCACACTGAATTACAGTAGACTAACTGTATGGTCATCAATTGAATATTTTATCAAAAAGAAAGTAATCCAAGAACCACTTTAGGCATCTCATTTGAACAAAGAAACTACTTGTAAGTTTACTTATCTATGATGGCATAGAAAGGTCTGAATCTATCCAGACACCTAAGTTACAATTTATTTGGGCTGGAATAGGACATGTACCAAGCTACAACTCTGGCGGTAACTCGCCGATGCTAGCAGCGGGTTGTCGCCGGAATCATAACACTGTTTCTGCCGACTGTGATCCCAGGGTCACTGGGACATTACAAGTCCCATTGGACTCCATGGGAATGGGGACACAGAAGGACTGGCACCGTTGCTAATCGTGCCGGTGCTTCCATGAAAACTCTGTGGGTGGGTGCCATTACTCTTGGCAGGTCAGACCTGCCTGGTGCTACGGTGACCGTCCACAGAGTTGTAATGTGGTGGTCCGGAAATGGTGCTGGTACGGTGAGACCAGCACCCTTATTTCCAGACCACCACAACTGTAATGAGGCCCTAAATCCGGTCGCTGCTGTTTCAGTTAGGCAAATCTAAAGGGCCATCATTTGAAGGCTGAGCAGTGTTTTCATTACAGATTGAAATCTCTATGTTCTCAACATTTAATTATTTAATTGTAGATGATTCATGTCCATCCATTTCTTGACCTGTTTCTTGCAATATTTGAAGTCTAATACTGCTGATTTATTGAGGTTCCCTAGTCAAAGAATAAGCTGCAAACATATAGAAAGTTATTCATACCCCCCCATATTAGCTTAGCCAATGACGTCATATAAAAAATACAAATATTGAAGAGCAGAGGGTGGAGAGAGGAGCGTTGAGGGACTTCACAGGAAAAAGGTCTCTGTGCGGAAAAGAAAGTTGGGAGGCGAGTCAAAAAGGATTCCAGCCAATTCCATGCATTACTCCCAGCAGAATGTCATAAATGAAATGTCACAGAGAGATCTAGGAGGACAAGGACACCAGTGTTTCCTGTATCCAACCAAGAAATGAGGTCATCCAAAGCAGCCACTTATACACATGCAGTATTTCTGCCAGGTCAAAAAGGTATGCAGTCTTTCCATTAGAAAAAGTTCCATCAAAACTTTTTCCATCAAATTCTTTGCAATGGCCCTCATTACAACCTTGGCGGAGGACCATGGTGCTATTAGCACCATGGTCCATGCCGCTAAGGTTACGATTCCGCCATGGTGGATGGCGGAATTACCGCCCCATTACAAGGTGAGTGGGGCGGTAATTCCCCATTCACCAATGGCCCCTTCCCCATTCCCATTTTTGCCCCATAGGGCATAATGGGAATGGGAAAGGCGATAATTACGGCACCGTAAATTACGGTTGCCGTAATTATCGCCAAGGTCCCTTAGCGGGTTGGTTTTTAACGCCTGCAAAAAGCAGGCGTTAATGTCACCATCCCGCTAAGGGACCTTGTAATCAGGCGGTAAGTGTTTAACGGCGCCGACGCTCTTTACGGCGCCGTTAAACACTTACCACCTGGGTTGTAATGAGGGCCAATGAAAAAAAGTCCATCAAATGCATATTTCTGAAGGGTAAAGGGTTAATTTTGTATGGGGTGGGTTTCTAAAGGTTCAAAACAGGGGCTGTGGTGACCCCCTACAAGATAAATATTTTTAAAAATGCATTCAATGGACTTTTTTTCATTGCACAAAATGCAATGGAAAAATGTTTCGATGGAAAGTTTTCGATGCAAAGACATGTAACCAGTCTGAAACAGGCATGTGCTTCATCGAGCCAGCCCACTGCTTTTGCAAATTGTTGAAGCTGGGCAGTGACTTCAGCTTCAAACAATTTACTGAGGTAGCTGTGAAATTCACCATAGTGTGCTGGATCGAGTGGATCCAAGGTAGTTTCGGGTAGTGGATGACCTCTACTCACATAATAAATTTGAAAACTTTCCCGGAAGCCAATGAGTGTTTGATAATTAAGCAATTAGACTAGAGCAGGTCGGCCAGATCTGGTGGAAAAGGCCCAGGACCCAAGCTAACGATGGGCCCAAGTGTCATTACCGCCTCATCTGACCCACCAGTGAGGGTGTTATTGCTATAAGCATTCAAAATGTTTAACCAGAAAAACCTAGGTTCTAACAACAATGTATTTTGTTTAAATGAATGGGACACCTTGCGGCACCCCATTCATTCAAAGAAAATACTTACTTAAGATGGCTGCCATGGAGCTGGAAGACAGGGCTCGATGCAGAGCCCCCTGCTATTCTGCAACCCTAGAGGCTATAGCGGTGGCAGCACCTCCACCAAAAGCAATCAGGTAAATGTGGTCAGGGGCAGGGAGGAAAGGGATGGAGACAGAAAGGGGGTTAGGGAAAGATGGTGGGGCGAATGAGAGCAGGCTTCATGTTTCCCGGAATGAGGGCTTGAACTATGGGATTCAGCCTGCTATCCGAGCAACCTGATTGGCTGGCTCCCACACCCATTGTGCTAATCTGCCTTAAGTATGGGGCTACACAGGAATGCAGCTCTTTCAAAAGCCAGGTGGGGTATGGGTCAAAGGGAGAACATATAGCCTATACTTTTCCCATGTGATGCGTTTTCAACAGGAAATCATCTTTTGTGGGCTGAACGGGTCAAAAAGTACTTCTGAGGGGAGGTTGACAGCTACTTCCATTTCAATTGCATTCCTATCACCTTGAAGGGCTGTGTCCAGTAGCTGATCTCTGATCTTACTGATTTTTTACTTCAAAGTACTGTGGCAGCCCCTCATATAGTTCTTTTGATGTTGGTGTCTGACTCTTTAGAGAACATGGGGCATGAAGTTCAATTAGTACATGGAATAATTCCTCAGTTCTGTTTGGACTAATAAAGTTCCAATCATAGTAATAGAGCCTTGTAGTCTTTCTGAGCATTTTCCTGTAGACATATAGTTGGCTCATATATCTGTGTCTATGACTGGGATTCTTGTTTTCCTCCAAACTCTTAAGTTTTCTAACCGTTTTCTTTGGCTTTTAAATTCTGATCAATCAAAGATGTCTCTTTGCCTGGTTTGTTTTTATGAATCTCTTTGTAGCTGGGGCAAAACATTTGATTTGCAATTTTCCATTGAAAATGTTGAGGACAGATGGGTACTTGCCTTGGTATTGAGCTACCAGATTTTTTACACAAGAGGAGAATACTTATGCCTAATCGGATCCCATTCGGTCGGTTTCTCACAGATTAAGGAATCATGCAAATTGATACTAAAGGGAATTATGGCACAATCAATTCAAGGAAGAAACTTCAAGTTAATTATTTCCAGCTGGTTATAAAGATCTTAGAGACAATCCGGAATATGTCATTCTGATTTTGTAGGATGTATAATGCATTGTGTCAGTCAAAATTCTCTCATAAACTCCATCACTGTGGTTGTGCCACCCATGGGGTAGTCAAACCACAAGTTCAAATTACCCAAAACGATCAAATATGGCAATAGAGGGACAAGTTGCCCAATCACATTCCCAAGATCGAATACAAACTGGGACACAGATTTAGGGGCATCATAAACTAGAAGAAAGTCTAAAGATATATTTAGAGTGATATGACACATTTCAAGGCAAGTGTTTCCACACCAGTCGAAATGAAGATGTATTTTTCCTCATATTTAGTTTACTGTTAAATACGATGGCTGCCACACCTCACATTTTACCTGTGAAACTGTTTGGGCACAGATCGTTTAAAGCTGAATTTGAGTTTTTCAACAGCCATGTTTCTGTAAAACACAGACGGTTGAGATTCAAATCTGTTATCAGATTGTGTATACAGGCATGTTTTTTTTTTAACTGCAGAACATGCGTTAAGCAAGGCACCTTTATTACATGTTTCGGGTTCTGCTTGATGTGCAACAGCACTATTCACTATATGGACTTCGTCCATTCCGTTATTCATAACGCCAAGATCAAGTTTATCTAGCAAAGAGACAAATATCTCTTCTCAAACAAATTCATGCAATGTTTTTGCTTTCCATGACTTGTAGTAAGTACAGTAGGATTTATTGTGGATCTTCCGGTGTACATTTCACAATTCTTGCACAGTCGTCCAATTCTTGTCTTATACCTGAGACACTGTAAGTGTTGTAAGGAGTATTTGTGGCATTTCTATGAAGGATGAGGATTTGCAAACAGAACTGGTCCGAGCTGTGTAAGTAAATGTTGTGCACAATTGGTGGAAATTGGAAGAGAAGATTGATTGTTAAATTTGCATAGCAATTTACTCCAGATGTGTTGCTGAATTTAAATGGACCAGCGAATTCTGTCTGTGCATCGTTTGATGGGCCTGCAGAATTTGTTTGAGAAGAGATATTTGTCTCTTTGTTTTCTGATGGATGTGCAGTTGAGTTTCTACTACACAGTTGTGTGGTTGTATTATTTGATGGAGAAAGAGTTGGTCATTTCTTCAGTGGTATTTTCTGGAGATCTGTTGTTGATTCTGTTTGAATTACTTTTTTTTTAAGTTACAGGGTACATATGCAGGTGGGGGTGTTCGGTGAATAGAAGCTGTTGTATTCTAGGATGCAAGGAATGTCAACGTTGCCTTTGTTTGCATCAAAGTTAACTAGGAATAGACCATTGAGTGTACGCAGATGTGAAAGTGTAACGTAACTCATACCTTCACTAAAAACTGTACTGCCAATGTCAACCAATGCGTGATCTAGGGTTAGACCTTGCGATTTGTGAATAGTGACAGCATGTTCAAGGGATAGAATTAATTGTTCTCTGCTTACGTACATGTCTTTGAAAAGAAGGAGACATGCTATTGTGCAGCCAAGTTTTTTTAACTCCTGCAAGTTTGTCAAAGTGGATATTGACAAACCCAATGTTGTTGTCATCTGGATATGTTTGGAAGCCAACAACTGTACCAATTGGTCCATTGAGTAAACCTTGTTCTACATCAAGGTTATGTTTTAGAATTACTCTTCAATTTAGGCTCGAAGTTCATATTTTCTCCATTCCAGAAGTGTTGGAGATAGACTTTTTCGAAGCTATTTAGTCGTGCTGTTGCTTGTTGACACATAGGCAGTGTCATATGGTGCACTTCTACTTTGTCTGTGGAGCTGATATGCATTATGGGTTCATTTCATTTTTTAACATTGTCTCGTTGAATTGACTACAGCTTGCAAGGGTTGGCATTAAGGAAATACATTTTAGATTTTGTTGAGTTCACTGTTCCATGACATCAAGAGTAGATGTCTTTCGCCCATACAGCTCATGGATTAGTCTACTATTTAAGATGGATTTTGCATCTTTAGTAATCAGACCAGTTCTAATGCTTTTTAAAATGTTAGCATAGATGAGGTCTGCAGACTGACGTATGTTTTGAGTTAGTTCTCTGTACTGAAAATGTTGCCAGAGATTTACATTTCCAATGCTGCCGAGTGTGTTATGGCATTGTTTGTGTCCTAATGTTTGAAAATAAGTTGATCTTTTACTGGTGTTAACAATAATGTGTTTTCCTCCAAACAGTTCTTCATAGTTGGTATTTAGGACTTCTTGAATTCTTAGATGAATTAAAGCTAACATGAGGTTGTAAACCATGCTTACTTCATCTAATTGGGTACTTTCATTTGCTTAAGAATTTTGCATACTTCAGTAGCAGATTCTGCTGATAATTTGTAGTATTTTAATTTTGTTTTGGTGTTCTACTGGAAGGAGCAGTAGTCAGTGTATAGTTACACCTCCTTTGTTGTAGGCAGCTAAACCTGTTGGTGACTGTTACAACAGCTGAAAGGCAGTTGTTTATTACATTTTGTAGAAATGAGCTGATTATTTAAATTAAGAATGTGTTACCAAAACCAGCTTCACTAACTTGCACACAGGAGCAGAGGATTAACATTTTTACAGTTACAAGTCTTAGTTTCATGTTTGAAACCATGTTCAATTTCTTTACTGACTTCTAGATAAATGATGAGTTTTTCATTTAGCTGTGATTTGAGCACTGACAAGTCTTCTTCAGATTGTTTGTATTGATACATAGTATATTCCACCTCAGTCATGGCTATTTCTGCTTCATTTCGAATGAGTGGTGCTCAAAGTAGTTCTTGGCATCCTGTAAGGGAGGCTGACTTCCCTCAGGAGTGTCTTTATCTAGTTGAGCTTCAATATCTTCCTCTGTTAGCATTCTTTGTCCAACAGTTGTTTGTATTGTTTGCAATTGACATGTGTAATACCGCTTTCATTTTCATAGAATGCTGCTTAAAATGAGTCATAGGGCCTCATTACATGGAAGGCAGTAGCCATGGCACTATTAGTGCCATGGCTACCCCCTTACCGCCGTCGGAGGCCGGGTTCCCGGAATAGGGATTTACCGGCATACTCCGACCTATGTCAGACCGGTAAGTCCCCATTCCAGGAACCATTCCCATTTGAACACCGATAGGGCTCAATGGGAATGGGGAAGGAGCAAATAACGGTACCACAATTTGCGGTACCGTTATTTGCACTGAAGTCCCTCAGCGGGTCCTGTCCTTAACGTGTGGTCTGACCACACTTTAAGGAAGGGACATGCTGAGGGACCTCGTAGTAGGGCGGTGGGGATTACCGGCACCGGTGCCCTTACCGGTGCCGGTAATCCCCTACCGCCTTCCGTGTAATGAGGCCCATAGTCACCTAATCTTCTTCTTTTCTCCAAGGTTTAAAACGTTGGAGTAGGGCCATGTAATACAGTTCTTTATGTTGTGGAGATTTAAATGATAATTTGATATGGCGGAGTGAGCTGCAGAGTGAGGTTGCAGACCGTGGCAGACCCTGACCCTGAGTCTTTCTGCAGTGACTACCATTTTCCCAGCTTTCCTGAACTTTACCTGAGCCTTCAAATACTCACTCCAGCCGCGGAGCGGCCGCGGAGTGAGCTGCAGAGTGAGGTTGCAGACTGTGGCAGACCCTGACCCTGAGTCTTTCTGCAGTGACTACCATTTTCCCAGCTTTCCTGAACTTTACCTGAGCCTTCAAATACTCACTCCAGCCGCGGAGCGGCCGCGGAGTGAGCTGCAGAGTGAGGTTGCAGACTGTGGCAGACCCTGACCCTGAGTCTTTCTGCAGTGACTACTATTTTCCCAGCTTTCCTGAACTTTACCTGAGCCTTCAAATACTCACTCCAGCCGCGGAGTGAGCTGCAGAGTGAGCTGCAGAGTGAGGTTGCAGAGTGAGCTGCAGAGTGAGGTTGCAGAGTGAGGTTGCAGAGTGAGGTTGCAGAGTGAGGTTGCAGAGTGAGGTTGCAGAGTGAGGTTGCAGACTGTGGCAGACCGCGGTCGCCAACAAAAGAACTGTCATCATGGACTCACAGCATCGCGAAACCGATGGTTTGGTCTTCACATCGGAACATTCGAAAGAAGAAACACAAACAGTAAAAGAAGGAGCAGGAGCGAACTTGCAGCCAACATCGCTGCCATTACCTTCACGAAGTGGGCTTCAAGAGGATACAGGTACTACGCCCCTTTCCTTCCCCTCAGTGGAAGCCATAGACGATGCAAAATGTTTACGCGTGCCTGCTTTCCTTTTACCCCCTTCCTTTCCTCCTTTGCCTTCCTCTTTCCCAACCGTTCCTCTCCCCTCCTTCCCGTCCCCTCCTTCCCATCTCACCTGTCCACTTGTTGGCTCAGAGGCTGAAGTCCCTCGACGGGTACTTCGACCGCCGAAGGAAACTCCAGCAGGAAAAACGATCACCAGGAGACGGGGCGAAAAGCCACAGGCGCCCAAGCGGGTGCCGAAACGGACTATTTCCTCAGACCAGCCCGAGCTCGCAACGGATTTTCATCCGAAAACCGCGAGGCTTTCAACGAACATCCACAATGAATCCATCTCCGAGGCTGAAACGGACCCTGCGTCAGTACCGTTAACGGGGCCACAGAGTGAGCCTCGCCAAACAGAGACCCGGTCCACGCCTCTTTCTGAGGCGGCTGGTTCGATTCTCCAGTCTGTGAGCAGCGTCCTCACTGGGGAGGGGCCTCAGTTCACACCTGAGCAGCCTGACCACGAAAACGCAGCCGGGTGCGCGTTAACCTCAGAGAAACAGGCTGGATCTACTGATCAGGTCGAAAACTCTCCAGTAAGGGATATACAGACGACCACAATTACTGAAGGTGTGGCACCTCACCACACAAGTTCCATTAAAGATGCTCAAGATGAACCGACACACGTAACGAAGGATCAAGCAAAAACTACCTGTGCGGCTCAAGTTCACTATGTGCTATTGTCGGAGGACAGGGGGAGTATCACAGAGAAGGTTTCTATAACACCAATTGCCTCAAATGGAAACAACGGAGAGCCAAAGAAACGTAGAAGTCTCTACCGAAACCCAGCTGTATACGATTCAGCCCTCTGCAAGCACAAAGACAACATCGAATCTGCGGTCGAACCCGGCACCTCTAGGGAAATCCTAACCGCCTCCGAAGCCGCTGGTATGCATACGGCAAAGTCACCCAAAAAAAAACAAGGAAAGCAATATGAGGATCATTACAACTCACTCCCAACGATGACCACAAAAACTCTTTGACATAACCACAACAAGGTGAGAAGAAGACTGACCTCTAGACATAGGGTCCCCCCAAAAAAGAAAATGGGCCCTAAGACTGGTCCCCCTAAGCCCGTCACAGTGGCAGCCCTGAACGATTTCTTTAGGAAAAAGACGGAGAGTTGTTCAAGTTTCCAGAAGGAGCTGTCGGACGGCAAAATTTTGGAGAGCCTGGGTGAGACAGAGGCAGAGCTATCATCCTTGGGTTGTCTCGCAGAAAAACTTAATGCATCTCCGGAACCCTCAAAGACCACCGCACTCATGACACAGGCAATCGTCGCACCGCCACTCAAATGGCACTATTTAAACAAACCTACTTCGACGATTGAAAACGTTCAACTTCAGGAAGGGACAAGTGAAAAGAACAATCTAGAATTATTCCTTGTTGAACCAAGAATCGAAACCGACCATACTGCAGCTGGGGGCTTGAAACAAAAGCCTAGTTCCAGTCCGCATGAAATTATTTCCGAACCATGTTATCAAGCTTTAGAATTACGAAATGAAGAACTGAGAAGGGGGGAGAGTCCCGGGTCTCAAGAACTCTTGGTGCGACCGTCAACGACACGAAATATCTCGCAACTAAACGATTCTGGCCAAATCACTTCTCAGAAAGACACAGGAAACAAATCACCAAAAACTTTATCGCTGACCCACACTCCGATTCCTACGCGGAAATTTAGCAGAACCCAACAGCTTTCTCCGCTAAATCCTGCTCAGCACAAGCTGGAACTAACAACTATAACGTCTACAGTATCGATTACAATGGCCCCATTCACCAAGTTGTATGAAAACATCAATGACACGCTTCGTGACCAGGTGTCAATGCTGGCCTTAATGCAAGCAAAATTACATTACTTGGAAGGCTACATTATGGGGGCGCAAGGACCAGATATCAACAGAAAAAGGAGCAGGATAAGGCCGGGTGAACCTAGCCCCAGTGACCAACAGATAGAACCACGATCACCAGACGATGAGCGCTCAATCCGACGGTCGCAACAAAATAACGTTGCACTGACCGCCCTACCTGACACCATTCAGGAGGATGCCAAATCGTCACTGCAACAGGACGAAGACCTTGACATCCATATTAGTAAACAAGGGACTGAACCCCTAGATGCCATTATTGCTATACTTGAGGAGGAAGAAGATCACCCACAGTCAACTGATTTCGAGGCCAGAGAAGGGGTGAAGAAACAAGCAACTAATCCCTTCTCTTACATAAAGAACGCTAAAGAAGCACAAAGACCAAAAAAAGGCCTTGCTGCAAACCCTAAGAACTTTACATACGGCATATTTACCCAGCAAAAATCAATTCTTAAGCGAAACATCAAGTGGAATGAGAACAACCCACAAGAAACATCGGGCCCTCAAGCCCAGACGAGGCAGACGAAGGTTGCTGTCAGGAAAAAAGGGCCGCTTATAAAACCTACGGAGACAGCAAGCTCACATCAAAATCAAGTGAGAGAAAAACGAAACCACAGCTCAAAAGATAACGCTCCTCTCCTTGTCGTAGAGGAGCAATCAGACTGGAGCATTCTGACAGTGGATGAGACTGGGTATGAAAACAACCCAAAGAAACAATCAAAGAGAAAAGCAACTAAAGGGATTCCAGATTCCCCCAAAAATGAACCGCCATACAAAGTTAAAATACATGAACTTTCTGTTTCGCCGACAAAACCCCTTGAGACAACTCAAAGACGTCAAAAAGTGGACTATGTGGACACCGTAAACCCAAAACCACGAGCTCCCGAGGAAAAGAGATTAGATCTAGAGTGTAGAGTAAGCTCAAATATATGGAAGAGGAATGTACACGTGCACTCACCTGTCCTCTCTCGGACTCAGGGTGGAAAAGAAAATCAGAAAATGACTTCAAAGTCGTGTAACGAAACAGGAAAAAAAACCACGGATTCATATCTGCAATACATCTTCGAGGTGAACAAGAAGAGACCACATCGGAACTAGATCGCGATCGGAAAAAGGAATCAAAGCCAATCGTGAGTGCTTACACGCTAAGATTGAAAAACATCAATTCAAAGAAGAACGACTTGACGATGAACAGAACCACCATCATCAAAATTCTAACCAAAATTCCAAGCTTGAAACACTTTGAAAATAAAGACCTTTGGATGGTGGAACCAAGTACGTCTGGCAGAACAGACTACTCCTACATACACCTCAATTCCGAAGCCATCAAGCTCCATTTAATGAGAGAATCCGGTAACCTGGTGTCAGCGGGTTTTGAACTATCAGAAATTAGGCGATTGAGCAAGCAAGAGGATGCAACAAAAAGAACTGGAAGAGGCCCAAGTAACCAAATGGATACTTCAAAGACGACAAAGAACAACCACACTCGTTATATCAGCAGGATGCCCCATGCTGGTCCTTCGAAGACCACAAAATTAATAAACAGATCTGGAACCTCTAACCCGAATCAGGGGGAACGAGAAAGACCTGAGAAAACTCTCTTGTCTGACCGTAATCGAGGACAGAACTCTGTCCGGAACAAAAGGTTACAGCAAAACTTTCAAAACGATCGAACTTCAAGCAACCACGGAACACCAGGAAGAAACATAACCGAACTGTGGACGTGGCACAAAGCTGATTCCAATGTCAGGCATATAAGCATTAGCAACGACCTCCGGAAAAGAAGACCCAGCCTCAGATCTGTCAGGATAAGAAAAATCCGAAGTCAACATCCGCGCTGAACCTGTTAAAACTAGGCTGCTGGAACACGAGGGGCTTTACACACCTCACAAAGAAAACCGATGTTAACCTGGGCAAATTTGACGTTCTGTGTTTACAGGAAACCTGGCTGACTAACAAACCCCAGTTGGACGGGTATGAATTAATCTTCACTAGCGCAAAGAAAGGAGAAACTGGACGACCTTCAGCCGGACTGATAACTGCGATTAGAGCAGGAGCGGGCATGGAGATAACTGAAGTCTTCCCGACACCGTACTGGATCCAGGCCGTGCTACTCGCAAGAAAACCCTGTCCTACCGATCGAAAAAGTAGTCCAGTGCTCTTAATAAACGTGTACTGGAATCCTGAGACAACAACGAATGAAGGCTTCACTAACGAACTCCAAAATGCCATGGAAAAAGCCCAGAAAACAAGAATCGACCACAGCACAATCATAAGTGGTGACTTCAACGCCATATGTGACGGGATCGGAAACCGTGCAAATCAAAAATCTCCAGCACGGGAGAGGGGGAAACTCCTGGACAAGATAATGTCTGACAGGGACATGTACAATCTTCACTGGCAGCGTTTAGAAGCAAACCTGTCGATCCCGTCATGGCAAAGATGCGACCAAAATGGGACGATAGACCACATATTAGTTTCTAGAGACATTCTGCCAGAGATCCACTCCTTCGCTATTAGGCCGACAACCTTCAGTGACCATAATCTCTTAATTGTAGAAGGCTGGGCATCCGGAACGCAAACGACTGCGTGTCCTCTTCCACTCGAGACAGCGGAGAAAGGAAAGCGAGTAAAGATCTCCGAAAAAGGATTGTTAGAATTAGAAACACAATATACACGTTTAAGACACAAGAGTACGACAAATGCAAAAAGGAGCGGGATCGATCTGGATTATACACCTCTACTAACCAGATACCTCATGGCAACAGCAAAAACATCCACCCAAAAGAAAGACCATCCACATTCCTACAGCAAAGATCTGGTGGAGAAAAGGAAGGAGCACAGAAGGTTAAAAAGACTATACCAAAAAGTACCATCCTCTGAAAACTTGGCAATTTGGACAAAGGCAGTGGGCGATTATAGAAGCTGGCTGCTACACCACCGCCATAAACTGTACCTGAATGACTCACAACACATGCTGTCCGCTATTTGTGGAAACAAGCCAAAGGAATTCTGGAACCTGATCAAGGGTACACAAAGTAACACCAACGACAAGATCCAAAATAACGTGGATGAGGTCCGCTGGATTAACCACTTCTCAAACTTATTTGCTCCAATCATGGATGAAAAAATAGATAAACCTCAAAGTAAAGAATGTCGCAAATCCGACACTCCGTGGAACATCCCCAACGACAAAGAGTCTATTTTAAAGAAACTCAAGAAACTGAACAACTCAAGGGCCCTGGGTCCTGATGGTATCAGCAATCTGGAACTCAAAAAACATCCTGAGCTATGGGCCAACATCATGAGTAAGCTTTTTTCAAATTGCAATCAGATCAAGGAAATTCCACCTACCTGGAAAAAAGCAAACATTGTGCCTATTTTTAAAAGAGGTGCAACCGATGACCCAAACCAGTATAGGCCCATTGCCCTTCTAGATGTCAGGGGGAAAGTTTTTGCGTCTCTTGTATTGGACGCCTTTCAAAACTGGTCACGTATAACAAACACAATGGACCCTTTTCAGAATGGTTTCATTAGAAACTCGGGAACAACCACCAACATCTTGCTCATGAGCGCCCTGAAAGCAAAAGTTCTACAAGGTGGCCAAACGATCTACGTTGCTTTTATTGACCTGGTACAAGCCTTCGACCAGGTCAATAGGCAGCGCCTCTGGGCAAAATTGGAAGCTAAAGGATGTCCGGACTCAATCCTAAACCCAATAAAGGCCTTACATCAAGAGACCTCCATCAGAGTCCGCCTTAGTGCGGATGGCCGCTTGTCTGAGGAGATAGGCACAGCGAGAGGAGTCAAGCAAGGCTGCCCTTTAGCGCCTTCTTTATATAACTCCTGTATTGCAGATTATGAGGAATCAACGCACACGGTCAGGCACTTTCCACCTTCGCTGGGCGGAGAGAAGATCGATCGTCTACTGTACGCCGATGACATCATCCTGATGGATTTGACACCCATAGGCCTCCAACTCCAACTGGATAACTTGGTCTCTTACTTGTCAGACAACAATCTTCGACTTAATAAAGAAAAGACAAAAGTGCTAATCCTGGGCAAACTTTCTAACAAGAAACAAAAACCCTCTTGGCATTGCGATGGTAAGACCTTAGAAATAGTCCAGGCCTTCAAATACCTTGGAATTACCATCAGTAACGACAGGGACGAAAAAACCATGCAAGAAACCCTGTGGCTAAAATTAAAAAATCTCACAGCTCAAGCAAAGGCTGTGGACAAGAAATACGGACGTTTCTCGATCATTCCCGTCTTGAGATTTTTCAAGTCAAAAGTGGTTCCTGCCTTGATATATGGCATGGACGCAATGCCATTGGCTCCGAACACCATATGGGAGAAATTTGAAAGTTTTTTCTGGCGAAGTGTCCTAGGCCTTGCGGCATCCACTCCAATTGCGCTAATAAGGAGAGAACTCTGCTTATCATCATTGCTGGCAACAAAAATGAGAGCCAGTCTGATGTTATATCGTAAAGTTATCAACAATCCCGAAGCACGAGTGTTGGACCTCATACGAAAAGAAATCGTCAACGAAAACAATCGGATGCTTGCAAAATGGGAACTAACTAACCTAACGATCCTGAAAGAACTGGACCTGACGGTCGAGACTCTATTTCAAAACCCTAACAGAGTATCGAAAAAACTGTACGAAGCAGATTGGATCCATACGCAAGAAGTTGCATATACATATTCCTTGACAACTAACCTGTCATCTGTCCCGATGAAGCTCAATGCAGTGCGAGGTTATCTCCACAGATTTCCAAACAAGAGCCTCAGCCGGATGTTTCTGAGATTCAAACTAAACCAAATAAAAACCAATGAGATCTTACTAATTTGTAACCAAGTGCGATCGAACATCTGTTGCTTCTGCAATATAGAGGAAAACATAGAAAGTACAAAGCACTTGATAATGGAGTGCTCAAGTCTGGCAACGGAAAGATCTCGGTTTCTTATGGACCCGCTGAAGCACTATTCAACCTTAGACGCGGAAAACCTGTGGGCACTACTGACTAATGGAAACAACAAGCGATGCGTCTTAGGAGTGACTCTGTTTCTGAAATCTTTGAACTTATAGTAGAAGAAACCCATTCCTTGACAACGACCTGGAAACCAATAACCATCTAACTACCTGAAGGCTATTCCCGTGACACAAGCTGAACTGGAGGATCAAAACTCTATAAACAAAAGTCGGAAATAAACTAAATCAAAGTAAACCAAGGACGTTTTTAAGGAAGTTTGTAGACAGGAGTCTACAAATGTACTGTATTGTTGTTTTGTAAAAATTGTTATACAATTAAATAAAAAAAAAAAAAATATGACTAATTAGGCTGGGTTTCCTAAGTTTTACTAGGCTTTCCTCACAAGTTGAGACTGAATATTTGCCAATTGTCTCATCTGGTGTGACAATTATTTTGTACGAGTAGTTTTGGGCTATGTCATATAATCACATGTTTTCCAAAGCAGTGCTTATGTTTGGGTAGTATGTGTCACTTGTTTTGTTTAAATGTCCTGACTGTTTGGATCATTTGTGGCTATTGTTTTCATCTTTTGGTAGGGTTTTAGTACTTATTTTCTCGTGATAAAGCTGGACCAAGCTTTACCCAAACAATGTGTTCAGATTTGTCATATAAGGTTGTACCTGTTAAACCGTCCGCAGCTCGTAGAACCCGCATTCTCTATGGGAAAGAATTTTTATACCAAAGCTGTACAATTTTTGTGTCAGTGTTTTGTCAGATTATATGTCATCCCAGAGGCCTTTTAGCACTGTTTTCTCAGCTTTGGTGAGATTGGCTGTGAAATATCTTGCACTGGAGTGCAATTGTCTGCAATATATTGTATGTCTATGTTTGCATTCCACAAGAGGGCAATGATTGCATTGTAATCATTGATGTTGTATGTGTTTTTAGGGGATATGTCTTTTTACACTGTGTCTAACAGAAGACATCAAGATATTTACTTGTCCTATTTTGGAAACTGGTTTAGGGAATCCGGACTGACATTTGGTATAGTATTTATCTTTGTTTTTATATCTACATCAGCAGTATTTGCCACACTTATGTTTTTGGAAGCGTGAGATTTGTGTATGTAGGTTACTATCTGTGGTTTTGAAAGGGATGTCCCAGGTTATGTATTTTTCAATGGACTGTAAAACAGTGTCATCACTGTCACGGCCAAATTTGTGACCATCTTTTATCCACAAAAGCATGTGGATGTGTGGTGCTCCTTTGGATTGATATTGTTTTGCACTTCTCCGATCAGAGGGGTAGTTTTATTGCAGATGATGTGTGGCATGGCAATAAAGCGATGGTGAAAGTACCTTGATACATTGACAGGGTCAACAGAGAAGTGTTCTCCTTGTGTTTTTTTATATCTACTCCCCTGTATTTTGGTTTGCTGTGCGTAGGAAGTTTTGCAAGTCACCCCATGCATATTCTGCACAATTTAGAGTAACAAACCATGTAGGTGGGCCTAGGTTCCTTAGCATACAACGCACATCAGCGTTGTGTCGGAACCTGTATTCATTTGTACCACACATGTTTGCCAAGAGATTTGTGATACTTGACTGAAAAACTTAATCTTAGTCTTTTATCTTTCGAAGCAGTTGGGTAGCGGACATGTTTAAAAATGGTGGCCTTTTTTTTAATGTGTGTGTAATTCCACGACATAAAGTTGCTAGTTCACTTTCAGACAGGAGGTGGAAAATGTATTCTACATTTTGTCTGAATTTGTGGTCTTCAGAATGCATTCGTGAAAAGCGATATTCTTTGCACTAATTTGGCCAGTTGGTGGTGAATCTTTAATTATTTGGGTGGTTTCTCACAGGTTTTTCTCTGTTTATATCTCTGAAGTATTCATTGTTTTCTTTTAGATATTGTACGGCTTGTCTAACTTTGTTCAAGTTGACTAGTTGTTGCCAAATGTGTTTGTCTTTTGTTGGTATACCATTAATTAGTACAATCAAAGATTGATCTATTGGCTGTTGTACTCCTGGAGTTTCTACATTTTCTTTAAGATCTAATGGCAAATATACTATTTTGCCCATAATGCCTTTTAATAAGTCAAGAGGCGGCAGTTTGGCTGTTTTCTGTTGAAGGCATATTATAGCTTGAAATGGGTGTACTGTTTGGAAGTAGGAATATTTCTTTTATTATTAGTGACAGCACGTGATGGTTATTATAAAGCTTTGTGTTGCAGTACGTTCAAACTATTGAGGGGTACGTTTTTTGTATTTATTTTCTGAGGTTAGATATAAAGCTAATTGAAACCATTGACATTCCTCATTGTCCTCTATTTTGTAGGGCATATCTACTATTTGTGTGCTCTTCTTATAAATATTTCTGCAACAAAAGACACATACTTGGTCATATATTTGAGCAGATGCATTTGAAACTTTGCTATTTCTTTTTTGTATGTGCTTGTTAGAAGGTTGGTGTTTGTGAGGCTTTTGCTAAGTGAACTTCAGTTACAAAGTACTTAATTTGGATGTCATCTATTTTTTAAGGTATTCTTTGGCTGTTCCATGTAAGAGAATGTTATTTAAATGTTGCAGTTCTAGAGCTGGGCTTTTTGCATAGTAGAGTCTATGAACAAGATTCCGTATAGCAGAATGGCACATTGCTAACATTTGTATGTGGTGGAAGGTGCTTCTGCAAGCAGTTCCTGAAATGCAGGCTAATGAATGTCCTCACAGACCAGTGTGGCTGTGCACTTGAGAGAAGTCTATGGTTTGTAAAGATTTCATTCTACTTTTGTCTTTTAGTTTCACATATTGATTGAGGAATTGTCATAAAGATTTGAAGGATTGTTGGCGTACGTTACACATTGAGCTGCATGTCCTTTTGTACACTGGATGGTTTGTTTGGGCAAAAGGAACATTTGGTTGTAAGTTTGTTGGGGAGGTTTTTTCTATGAGTTTATTTTGCCATAATTGTGTCTCCCACCATTTCATACCTTCGACCATTACTGTCTATGGCAATTCGGTCTGTTTGTTCTTGTTTATAAACCTCTTCATTGAAATATTGTTGTGTGCTGCTTGCGTGAATCCATTCACGTTCACTGAACTTTGAAAAGGTATCCATATTGACACTTTGCATGGTTAGAAGTGCTTTTTGTAATGTATTGATTAATTTTGTTAGTGGTTTTATTATGTTTAAAATTAATATAAATCATTTTCTCTTTAGTAGAAATGCACTGTCAATTTGAGCTTTGAGGATTAGTTTCCTGCTGAGGTATTTAAGGCTAGATTGTGACTTTCTAGCTGTTTTGATTGTGAAGAACTGTACGGTGGAACATATTTTGTAACAATATGTTTTGGGATTGCGTTATAGTGGTTATGTTAACACTGGTAGATATAGTGTTAGCTTCATTAGTCGGTCTGCTTTTCTTTGTATATATTTTTTTACTTTTAGTTTTTGCAAGAGGGGCTTTACCTTTTTTAGTCATGCCTGATTTAGTTTTCTTGAGTGAGGTTACTAGCTCTTTTGTTTGAATGTTTTCTATAAATTGTTTTAGAGGTGGATGTGTATATGGCTTGCTTTTATTCTCATTTACTCTATTTTTTCGTTCTTTTCTATGGAGTTGCTTTTTAGTAGGCATTTTGTTGTGTCTTTTGGGAAAACAGAAAGTTTGGATTTGAAAGTTGTGGAATGCATATGGGTGTATTGTACATGGGTGTGTGGGTGTGATTGTAGAGGTGAATAGCATGTTGTGTGATTGTGTAGTAGGATGATAGTTGTAGTTGGGAAGGTTGTAAGAGTGTGTACAGGTGTGATGGGTTTGGGTTAGTGAGTAAGAGAGTGGTGGTGCGAATGAATACGTAGGGACATTGTGATGTGTTGAGGAAAACAGTGGGTGCTATAATGGTGGTGATCAGATATGATTAGAAAGAGTGTTCATATTGCAGAATAATGAGTAAGAGTGAAATAAATGCTGTTGATTTCAAAATAATACTCTAGGCTAATATATAGTGATACTACATTGCTACACTAATTAATACTATATTGATGTAGTTAATTTGTAGGATGTGAAGAGTGTTCTTTTTATAGTAGCTGTCTTCTGGAATGTTCTTCTTTCCTGTAATTGTAAAAGAATGTTAGTAGGTATACATGGCAATGGTCAAGTACTTTTAGTAAGAGAGGTTGTTGTTTATGAAAGTAGGAGGAGTTGTTGGGAAAACAAGTTAATAGAATTGTTTTATGGATGGTGTACTAAAGTATGTTAAGTATGTTCTGACAACAATTGTAGTATGAGTAGTGGTGATTGGGGGATTAGAAAGAACATGGCAGACATGGGTGCAAGAAAACGGTGCATGTGTAGGTTACTTTAGTGCTGCTGATGTTACTGAAAAAAGTGTTGTGTTTGTGGGGCAATGTATTTGTAATGTGTTGCAGTGTTTTGAAAGAATGGGGAACGTGTGGCTTAGTGGTTATGCAATGGTGGATTGTTGTTGCAGCAGTATGTTGTGTCTTATGGTAGAGGTTGGAAAAAAGAGTACTTTACATGTAAGGGGAAGTGTTGTATATAGATATGGTGCGGGGTATACACGTGTGTGAGTAGGTGGGCAATGGTGACAATGTAAGGGATGTAAGGAGTGAGATTGTAAAGTGTGACATGTTTATGGAATGGAAAATGGAAAATGCGAGTGTTTACAAATGTTTCTTTTTAGGAGCTGTGTGTGTATTATTTTGTAAAAGAAAATAAAAGCAGATGGAAAAGATATGTTTCACTTGGTGTATGTAATTTGAATATGTTGGCAGTACATGCATACTTGCCACCATAATCTATTCAATCTGTAGGTGCTTATGTAGTCTTTGTTTTTTTGTTTGTGTTTTGGGACTTGTAGTTCTACTTTCTTCATAATAAAACCTAGACTACAACTTCCAGATTGCACAGAAAAAATCAGGACTGGATGAGCACCTACTGTTTGGAATGGGTTATGTTAGCAAGTATGCATGTAGTGCCAACATATTACACTTCAACATATGAAGTGGCACTGAAACATGTTGCAGAAATGTTTGCAACTGATTTTTCTTTCTTTTACGAAAAAGTTACAGACAGGGCTGCTATAAATGCACATATGCATTTTTTGACTTACGTGCAAATGCACTTAAACATTTTTAAATGCACAGCATGGTATTTTTGTATTCAATATACATGTCCCACTTTTGAATATTCCATTCCAGTCCTGTTTTTTTCTTTGCATTGTGGGACTTGTAGTTGTATTATGGTAGAAATGGGTGTAAAAGTCACAGAATGCAAAGAAAGAAATGAAGGCTTGTTAAACACCTATAGATTGGAATGGGTCATGTTGGCAGCCATGCATGTACTGCCAACATGCACACACCTAGTGCCACTTAAAAATGTTCTACACATGTTTTGCTTCTGCTTTTTCTTTCTGTTACAAAAAAGTTACGCATAGTGCGGCTATAAAAGGATATATAAAATGTTTACTTTGATCAAATTGGTCCTAAAAAGATACATTTCTAAATGCACCGCATTGTCAGTATTTGCTGTTTAATGTGAGCAGGTTTTGAATGCTGCAATGCATGGATTTTGCTGGAGTGGTTAAAAAAGAAAAAAAGCTTATTGGGAGGCTTATTACAGGGTAGTTAGTAGGAACTTTCTCTTTCTCTCTCTCTCTCTCTCTCTCTATATATATATATATATATATATATATATATATATATTTGTAAAAGAGTTGCAGAAAATACTTAAAAAACATATAAGCATACCTTTACTATGTATTGTTAGATGCATATGTTGTTGAATCTGGAAATAGAAAGCTTGGCGAGTTTCACAGTAGTTTTTGATGCAGATGGCTGTGATTAACAGGAGATATGATCTCTGAGAGTTCATGTGTACATCTGAATTGTTGAACTGATATGACAGGGTTAGGTGTAGAGTTGTTGGATGTGATTTGTGGATGGATGTGTGACTGTGTGAAAGCAGCCAATGAGGGAGTGTTAAAACATGAAAGTGGAAAGGTTACACAGGCTGCCCTGTGCTACGATGTCTACAGACACTGCAGTAGTCCGTGGAAGGCACGTGCCACATCCGGATCTTTTGAGGGTACCTGGCATGGAGAGGGGGCTGCGGAGACCACAGACTGTCGTGGCTTTCCTCAGACATCAGGGAATCAGCCAATCAGGTTTCCTGGGTGTGGTGCACAGGAAGAGAGCGTAGCAGGAGTATTGTTTGGTGAGAGCACTGAAGATGGCTATGGCTATGTCTTTGGGGAGACAGAGTGCATGGATTTTGTGAACCCTTGGATCCATTGGCTGAAGGTCTATTCTGAGCACTGTGGATTGGCTGAAAATCTTGTATTCAATGAATTTGAAGTGTCATGGTATGGAGTGAAAAACATGACGTGGGCTGACTTATTCCAGTTTTGTAAGAATATGGTTCACTTAAAACATCCACACATCATTGTTAAACGTGGAGGGAACAGTTTGGGGTACGTTACCAGACTTTCATTGCAGTTTGCAATGAAGTAAACATTTGAAAAGTTGACGGAAATGTTTCCCAATTCGAAAATCATGTTTTCTCGGATTGCTCAGAGACAAATGTGGAAGCTGGGTGAGCTTTTTTGCACGATTTTGACATGACATATTTTCATAATGAGAACATTGAATTTGATATTGTCAACATTTTTCAAAGAGATAGAGTCCATCTAGCAGATGTGGGAAATTAGATTTTTCTGGAAAATTTTAAAAATGCATTGAAGCAGTTTTTGTGAAAACATAAAGGGCCTGATTCACAGAGGGTTTACCTATGGGATTGCACCATTATAAAACGCTTCTGTGAATCAGGCCCAAAATATGGATACAAGTTTTCATTAGAAGTTGCATTAAATAAAAATTAAAATAAAAGATACAAAGCACTTTTCCTGAAATGAACAAAAAATAACTGTGTTGTGTAGAATCTTTGTTGGTTTAGTATTTAAAAAAATAATGAAAAAAAATGAAAGTTAAAAAGAGAAAGAAAAGGTTCTTTTGAGAGCCATCATTTTTGTGCTAAAACAATTTAAATGATTTTTATGCCCCATCTGATGCCTGGAATTGTTTTAGGTGTCCGCGGACTACCACACTGTCTGTGGACTGTACAGGCAGCAAAGGAACCTGTGACTTTTTTCTTGGTACTATTTTTTTACTGTGAAATGTGGCTCCTAAAGAAGCTTTTTTGTGTGTTTTTGGTTTTGTAATTTTTTTGGCTTTTTCATTTTTTTCCAGGAGAGGCAAGGTAAGGTGGGGGTAGGGAAGGGGGGTAAGATAGGTAAGGGGTACCAACCACAGAGACGTAGGGGCAGGTGGACAGAGGAAAATGTTGGGTGGACCTTAAACAAGGTAGGTGGCAGTGTTCTTGTGCTCATTGACTGCAGCCTGCAAAGCACTCAGAAACTACTCCCCCCCTACAGATTGGTGCTTCACAGTACAAACATAGCACTGTGACCCTAGAAAGGTAAGAGTCAACAACATTATGTGTGGCCTGTGAGGCTGCCACTGGGATCCTCTGACCCAAAAGAGTATCCTTTTTTGGTAACAAGAGCACTTGAAGAAGATGGGGTAGAGGGTGTCGACCTACTTTCCCCTGAGAAATGTACCACCTACCTCGGAACACCCAGGTGGTTGGACTTGGTGTGACGCTGCATGGAGGTGGTCCTGTAGGAATAAAGACCCGGTTTTCTGTGACTGAGTACAACTTTTCACTGAGTGCATCGAGCCTTGGCTGCACAAGCCTTTGGTACAACCCCAAAGGTTGTGAAAAATTGCCTCACCTTGGACTCACTCTAGGTGCTGGAGATAGGGACTTCACCTCATTTTGATCTTCCTCTTCATCCTCATCATCCGTATCTCTGCTTCTCTTCCCCTGTCCAGGACCTTCAGGTTGTTGAGGTGGTGATGGTGGTGGTGGTGGTGGGGGTGGTTGGGAAGGAGGCATGTATTTTCTGAAAAAATGAAATCTGGAACAATGGATTAACAATATATTTAAATTATTGACTTAAAAAAGAAAATGTGTTTTTATTTATATTTCTAAAATTTAATGGAAAATACAAACAATAACACAATGCAATTATTCATTTAAGAATTCAATTCATTGAACCCATACAACACATTCAATCCATCCACGTACACAGTCAAACCATACACTCAATAAAACTGGATAGAGAAACAATTATTACATGAATGAAAATTGTGAATTAAACAACAATAAAGCCACAGAAAAATATATTGAAAATTACATAATTTGATATGTAGGCAGGAGAAGACTGGAATAGCTCAATTTTGCTAATGATGACTCCCTGCTACTCCAAAAGAAAGCACCGACCGGTTTCAACGTTAACAAGATGATTCTAAACATCTGCATCAGGGGAATTAGTAGATCTATTAACAGATACATACAAATATACATATAGAAACACTTTCAAAACAATGCACAGCTAGCTGCACAATGTAGCATCCAAACACATAGAATTTTAATACAACCTATATTTCTTCTAGGTTGTCTAATTCACATACGGCCAGTTAAACAGAACACCAGGTACATATAGAACATTAGGGAGCCTGTTCAAAGAAAACAAAAGGTCATTAATTACAGATGATACCAGGTCATTGAACCCTGCCAAATAATTTAAATAACCACCACCTCACAATGGAGCTATATGTACATAGTTGCCATCACAATCAACACCAGTCCCTCACCAGTGCATAATCACCAAACAACCACTAAGGTGTGAGTGAAAATCATTTTTGTATATTACCTTCACAAATAGTGTCAGACTCTCCAGCAGCAACAGCTCAAAGGATCGCAAAATCCACATCCACAGCCACAATAAAAATGTGCCCAACGAGCACACTTGATGGCCCCACCACTCAGGATACCACTAAAGGTGGTATAAATGGACCAACCATTATTGCAGGCTGCAAGAGAACACACACACATGGAGGTATATTGGTGTTGTGACTCATACACAAAAGTGTTTGGTTGATCGAAAGTACTAGTCAAATCATGCGACCTACCAAACGGCCAGGGAAAGCAATGCCATTGCTGCAATGATGCAGGTCGCCTCAACAATTGTGGCGGTCAATCTGCATGGGTACAAGTCGTTTTGTAAATAAATGCCAGTCAGAATCCTGACACAGAGAGTGCTAATAAAAGCTGTCCGTTTTAAAACACAAAGGACATAAGGACAAAAATGCCATCTGGCTTACCTCATGTTTTGTTTCGATTAGCTCTGCACCAAGGCTATCTGTATCCCTCTAGGCGTGATGGGAATACGGAAGCCAAACAGAAACTAACTAGAGCATCTGCATACAGTGGCGTTGCCAGGAAACAAATTGAGGTGGGGGGCACAGAGGGGACCAAAGACAAAAGTAGGGGGGCCGCCTATGAAAAGGTAACATGTGACGTGCCAGGCACTCCTGCAGAGAGGCTTTTGTGCACAACAACTACCCACACCCCATTGCACTTCCCCTCCCATCAGAATGCAGGCACAAAACAATTCAGTGACTAATGGCCCATCATTAGCAGTTTCGTGGCAACATTCTGATGGAAGGGGCGGCAAGCAGCTCCATCACTGCTCACTTTGAGGCAAAGGAGTATTGCTGTGTGATATGCAGACATTTGCCTAAGTGAGTGTCACAAATAACACCACAAACAGAGAACATGGTCACTGTCACCATAGGTACGGGGGCAGAAAGGGGGGGCACTGGATTTCGAGGGGGGCACTGGCCCCCCAGACCCTCTCCTAGCAACGCCACGGTCTGCATACACATTACAGACCCTCCATAATGGAAATGAAAAGGGTCATGGAGTGCCATTTTAGAGAGAGCGAGGCACATAGGATTACTGAAACCTAATAGACTGCCAACATTAGCAGTCTTATCCAAGGTAGGCAACAGGGTGTTCCAGACTCCTTAAGAAAAGAGAGGGCAAGGCAAAAGTACCAGCCAAGGAGTGAACAGAATGCAACGATTATACTCCACATAATGAAGCGGGACTAATTGTTCTAAAGCAATTAAAAATGAAACTCAAAAGACAAATTCACTGAGAATCATTTCTAACTACCACAGTCCGTCTTCAACAGATTCAAGACCATTCTTGGGTGTTTTTTAGCAGAAAAATCCAAAGGCGTTCTTTGTAATTGAATTTATTAGCCATTCCACTTTCTGTAATGTTTTGAACTTTCTTAATACAGAACCATCTAAATTCTGACTCCTCATGCCCAAGATCTGCGAAGTGTGACACCAGTGGTGCTTTATGCACTTTGTTGCGGATTTTGGAGCGTTGCTCATTTATTCTGACATTTACCTCTTGTGATGTTTTTCCCACATAGACAGGGTAATTCATAGAATTTCGCAGAAAAGTGTCGCAAGCGGCTGGCGCAGAGTGTCCGCGTGCGATTGACTGCGCCAGGCACGTGCGCTAAAACCGATTTCCGCGCACAGCGTATTCATGGATTTTAGGCTCCCAAACCAGCCGTGGCGCAGAGTATCGCAGCGACCCTGCAGCAGCGCCAGTAACGCCCCCAAGAACGCCCTCGCGCAAGGAAAAGCCATCAAAATCGCTAAATCATCGCAAAGGGCTGCGCTAACCCTGGACCAGTTTACAGGGCTGCCAAACAAGGAACGCAAAGCGGGTAACGTGCATATCAGGGGTACGCGTGAAGTTATACACGCGATTGGCCAGGGTACGTGTATTACAGGGGTATGCGGGAAGTTTAACATGCGATTAGCCAGGGTACGTGTATTACAGGGGTACGCGGGAAGTTTAACACGCGATTAGCCAGGGTACGTGTATTACAGGGGTACGCGGGAAGTTTAACACGCGATTGGCCAGGGTACGTCTATTACAGGGGTATGCGGGAAGTTTTACATGCGATTAGCCAGGGTACGTGTATTACAGGGGTACGCGGGAAGTTTAACACGAGATTGCCCAGGGTACGTGTATTACAGGCGTAGGCGGGAAGTTTCACACGCGATTAGCCAGGGCACGTGTATCACAGGGGTACGCGGGAATTATCACATGCGATTTGGCTGTGTACGTGTATTACAGGGGTACACGGGAAGTTTTACACGCGATTCGGCTGGGTACGTGTATTACAGGGATGCGATTTGGCCAGGTACGTGTATTACAGGGGTGCGCAGGAATTATCACACGCGATTTGGCTGGGTACGTGTATTACAGGGGTGCGTGGGAATCATCACACGCGATTTGGCTGGGTACGTGTATTACAGGGGTGCGTGGGAAGTCACACGCGATTAGGCTGGGTGGGTCCTCACAGGTGTTCCCTGTACACCCTCCACGGCCCCTGCAGGCAGCCTACAAAACAGGGGACTACCCTGCACACCTGCTCATGTCCCCCTGCACCCCCACCCCCCAGCAGTGCAGGGGCAGCCTCCACCAGGCCCCCACTCATGTCTCCCACCACCCCCACCCTCCCGCCACCAGGGGCAGCCTCCACCAGGCCCCCACCCATGTCTCCCACCACCCCCACCCCCCCGCCACCAGGGGCAGCCTCCACCAGGCCCCCACTCATGTCTCCCACCACCCCCACCCTCCCGCCACCAGGGGCAGCCTCCACCAGGCCCCCACCCATGCCTCCCACCACCCCCAACCCCCAGCAGTGCAGGGGCAGCCTCCACCAGGCCCCCACCCATGCCTCCCACCACCCCCAACCCCCAGCAGTGCAGGGGCAGCCTCCACCAGGCCCCCACCCATGTCTCCCACCACCCCCACCCCCCCGCCACCAGGGGCACCCTCCACCAGGCCCCCACCCATGTCTCCCACCACCCCCACCACCACCCCGCCACCAGGGGCAGCCTCCACCAGGCCCCCACTCATGTCTCCCACCACCCCCAGCCCCCACCATCCAGGGGCACCCTCCACCAGGCCCCCACTCATGTCTCCCACCACTCCCACCCTCCCGCCTCCAGGGGCAGCCTCCACCAGGCCCCCACCCATGCCTCCCACCACCCCCAACCCCCAGCAGTGCAGGGGCAGCCTCCACCAGGCCCCCACCCATGCCTCCCACCACCCCCAACGCCCAGCAGTGCAGGGGCAGCCTCCACCAGGCCCCCACCCATGTCTCCCACCACCCCCACCCCCCCGCCACCAGGGGCAGCCTCCACCAGGCCCCCACCCATGCCTCCCACCACCCTCAACCCCCAGCAGTGCACGGGCAGCCTCCACCAGGCCCCCACCCATGTCTCCCACCACCCCCACCCCCCCGCCACCAGGGGCAGCCTCCACCAGGCCCCCACCCATGTCTCCCACCACCCCCACCCCCCCGCCACCACGGGCAGCCTCCACCAGGCCCCCACCCATGCCTCCCACCACCCCCAACCCCCAGCAGTGCAGGGGCAGCCTCCACCAGGCCCCCACCCATGCCCCCCACCACCCCCACCCCCCCGCCACCAGGGGCAGCCTCCACCAGGCCCCCACTCATGTCTCCCACCACCCCCACCCTCCCGCCACCAGGGGCAGCCTCCACCAGGCCCCCACCCATGCCTCCCACCACCCCCAACCCCCAGCAGTGCAGGGGCAGCCTCCACCAGGCCCCCACCCATGCCTCCCACCACCCCCAACCCCCAGCAGTGCAGGGGCAGCCTCCACCAGGCCCCCACCCATGTCTCCCACCACGCCCACCCCCCCGCCACCAGGGGCAGCCTCCACCAGGCCCCCACCCATGCCTCCCACCACCCCCAACCCCCAGCAGTGCAGGGGCAGCCTCCACCAGGCCCCCACCCATGCCCCCCACCACCCCCACCCCCCCGCCACCAGGGGCAGCCTCCACCAGGCCCCCACTCATGTCTCCCACCACCCCCACCCTCCCGCCACCAGGGGCAGCCTCCACCAGGCCCCCACCCATGCCTCCCACCACCCCCAACCCCCAGCAGTGCAGGGGCAGCCTCCACCAGGCCCCCACCCATGCCTCCCACCACCCCCAACCCCCAGCAGTGCAGGGGCAGCCTCCACCAGGCCCCCACCCATGCCCCCCACCACCCCCAAACCCCAGCAGTGCACGGGCAGCCTCCACCAGGCCCCCACCCATGTCTCCCACCACCCCCACCCCCCCCCACCACCAGGGGCAGCCTCCACCAGGCCCCCACCCATGTCTCCCACCACCCCCACCAGTGCAGGGGCACCCTCCACCAGGCCCCCACCCATGTCTCCCAACACCCCCACCCACCAGCACTGTGGGGCACGTGGCCAGCAGGCAGTCAGGCAGCAGCAGATGGCAGGTGGGAGCGTGCTCAGGGCTCTGGGGGGCAGTAATTTGGCCTCCTGGCCAGGAGCGTGGTCTCTCGTGTGTGAACGCGTGGACAGCCTGATAGGGAGTGAAATCCCACACGTCAGCAAAGGCCCTTAGCGCGTAAACCCGTCAACAGCATATGCGCGCCTATAGTCACCTGCACGTGCAGGAAATTGTTGCGTGACACGTCCCAGTGTCAAAGCGTGTGATTGGTGAAAATGGATCTACACGCAGAAGTGACAAAGCGTGTGATTGGTGAAAATGGATCTACACGCAGAAGTGACAAAGCGTGTGATTGGTGAAAATGGATCTACACGCAGGAGTGACAAAGCGTGTGATTGGTGAACGTACACGCCGCGTAAGTGACGCTGTACGTGTGGGCCTGTATTTAAGGTACATGTAGAACACCATTTCCTTGTACGTGCTTTTCGTGGAGAGCGAGTGGGTGAATTCTGTACTTCTTGTCGTTTCACACGCGATTTACTTCACGGCGTTTCCAGTTCGTATTCCCTGTTACCTCTGACAGCTTTTTCTCTTTTTTCTCTTTTACTGGTTTACCTGGGCCTGTTCCCTCAAACAGTGTCCCCTTCTACTGTTGTCCTGTCTTCTCAGACAGCGTACACATCTTCTTTTGGCGGGGGTTTAGCCAGCCAAACGCGCTCATTTTTCACGCTCTTTTACCTGGCAGACGGTGAGTCACGCACGTATCCAACTTCTGTGCTTGCCCCGTGTGTAGCCTACCCCTTCAGAGGTCATTCTAGGCTGCGTGTGACACGCATACGTTCATTCTTGTGTTACTGGGTGCCACAGCGTAGTGCAGGTTTTTCTTTCTGCACACGTGGTCTAGGAGGGGTTGCGTGCACGTCATCTCCCTTTTTTGGGCCTCCTGTGCGTTGCGTGACCCGTCATCTTTCCCCAGGGGTTACAATCAGCCGTGCTAGAGCACTAGGGTACAATTACCATCTGGTACCCAACCCCTTTGACCCCCAATTGCCCAGGACAATTGTCTACAGCCACTCCCATACGCACATTAATATCAGTGCCATGGCTGGGAGGCGAGGATTCCGTAAGGGTGGCAAAGGTGGAAGAGCCACAAGTGGTGGCCGTGGTGGATCCGATAGGGGACGTGGTCGTAACTTGCAGGGTGAGCCTGTCCCCCCATGTGTGGAGGACCAGTCAAGGGCACCCATCATCCCCCCCCTCCCCCCCTCCCGTTGAGGCTGAAGTGGCTGACACCATCCATGCTCAGCCCTTGTTGGACCAGCCCATTGTGGCACCAGACCTGGCTGACTCCATGACTGACTTCCAGGTCAGCAGGGCTACGACACGTGCGCTGGTGCACGTTGATGCCATCATGCCACGTGGATCTGGGGCAGCAAGGTCATCTGCTGCACCAAGGAGGCAGGGCGGAGAGGCTGCAGGGGCAGCTGCGGCTCCATCCACCCCAGCCCTCACACACCCAGCCAGGACAGTGTCGGTCCTAGTCCATGCTGCTGACATTCCCCCTGACACCATCACACTAGAGCCAATGCCTGCACCAACTCCCATGCTGAGTGTGCAATCCCACACTCCTGATACAGAATCCACCAGGGCTCCTGCCCCTAGTGTCCAGAGCGGCGCAGGACACTCAGGATCACCACCACCTTCCAAGCGGAAGAGGAAGAGTGCTCGTCCGGCACAGGCTGATGCCCCAGACACGGCTACACAGTCCGGCCCGTCCAGGAAGCCCAGCTTCACGGATGACGAACTGAATGCACTTGTCGAGTATGTGTCCGGACATGACAACGAGATGGTCATTGTTGCAGGATCCAAGACCACACCTGCACAACGCCAGGCACACTGGCAGACCGTTGCGGACATCGTAAGTGCCCTTGGAATCGTGAGGCGCACAGCCAATGATTGCTATAAGCGCTGGAATGACCTAAAGCGCAGGGCAAAGAGTAAGCTGGCCTCAAGTCATGCCGCAACTCTAGTGACTGGAGGTGGGTCTCCAGTAGTAGACATGGAACTCACTCCACATGAGTCAGTCGCTGGGACCTACGTCACGGAGGAACAGATCCAAGGCGTGGGAGATCTGGCTGATTACGAGGCATTGTCCGGTGAGTGCACATGCATGTGTGTGTCATCCATGTGCATGGTGTGTGTGTGAGGGCTTCTGTTCGGGTGCCAGGTGAGAGTGTGTGCGCCTGAGTCGTATGGGTCAGCCATGTGCTTCATGCAATCCTTCCTGCGCAGCTGCATTTGGCCATAGCAGTATCCCTTCTGCCAACAGTAGACATCTAGCACAACTGCACGCCAGTTGCCCTTGAAGTGTCACCTTGACACAACATATTTGCTTCTTTTTCACTGTTCATTCAGTCAGTTTGTTTGCATTCCACCACTTTCACTAGGCATGTCGCTGTCCACTAGTCACATGTCTGACATGGGTATGGTAAAGTGGAGTGACTTTGTTACCTGGATATCATTTGTACACACATGTCCCTGTGCAATTTGACCATTTCAGACTGGCAGCTCCAGGTGAAAAATCTGACCTGTTAGAATTAGAAAAGCTATTACATGCGGGAACTGGACTGAATGAATAGGTGCTGCCCTCCTCTCCATCTTCACTCAATAGCAATGGTACATGCCATCTGTATGATGGCATGTGTGTTTCACCTGCCAATCACAGGCCAATGTGTGATGCCACTGCCAGGCAGCATGCAGAAAATTTGTTCATCTTCCATCTTGGTGTCATCAGTGTGTGCCATTTGCCTGCACTTCATACGCAGTGAGGGTGCATGCATGGGAGGGTTTTAGTCATGTGGGACATGTGTCAATCAAGTACTGGTTCTCTTGCTTCTCAGCCCTCAATGTGTGCCATGGTGCTAATGCCTGTTTCCATTTCTTTGTTTCATGTCTTTGCAGGGGAAGACGCACCTGATACTGCTGGGGTTGTGGAGATGGTGCAGACCCAGGAGGTGTCCCAGGGCCGACCAACCACCAGTGAGGGACGTGGTGTGGTGGTGGGGGAGAACCCACAAGTGCTGCAGGTCGTGCTCTCAAGGGGTGTCTCTGGCTGCACCTCCCCCGAGCTGTACTCAGGTGTTGATTCGGATGAGACCTACGTGCCGTCGCAGGTGAGTGTTCCAGGGAGGGATTCTGTTCTGTCTCACCCACCTGCACCAGGGTCAGTACCCTCCATGGGGATGTCAGTGTTGGCAGCTACGCCTTCGGTGGTTACGGATGCAGGGTCACACTCCGCGACATCTGATCCTGTTCCTGGGCCAGCAGATCAGAGGGGGAATGCAGTCCTGCAGTGCCGGCACAGCAAGGCGCAGTTCGCCTTGCCCCAGACAGGTGTGGTGCCCGCCGACGTGGTGGCCGTACGCCACCCGGCAATACCGCATGCGAGCAATCCATTTACGGTATGGCTACCCAACAGGCTGCATCATCCGAGATGATGGCTCAGGCCATGGATAGGGTGGCCACTTCCATTGTCCCCCCAGAAAGGCTGGTGGAGCGACTAGAGCAGGCAACCGACTCCATCTGCCAATCACACAGGGAGGACATGTTGGGGTCCAACAGGGACAGGCGGGCGGCACTGGCGACTCTGCAGGAGGCCATCTCCATTGAGTCCCAGGGCCACAGGGAAGCCCTGAGGCAGGAGCTCCTTCACCTCAGGACGACTCTTGTTGAGCTTGAGGCTTCAACACACCAAAGGACAGAACAGCAGCTGGAGCGTCTCACCCGTACACTCTCAGCTGAGATGCAGGCAACGAGGGCGGAGGTCCGGGCATCCCGTGAGTTGTTGCATGGGGACCTCCGCACACTCATCCTCCAGAACCAGACCTACCACACCCGCATGCTTGCAGCCATGGAGGAGCAGACTAGGGCCTTGCATGGGCTGCCTCCCATAGTGCAACCACCTCCGGATGCAGCTGCACAGGGTGATAATAGCGACAGCAGTGATACTCCCACAATAGGGTAGCCGTGTGGGCCATGAGCCCATGGAGGTGTTTTATCTTCCCAGGATCCACGCAGGTGGGTTCTGGTGTGCATCCTGTCCTCGGACCTCCTGGGTGGCCTCCCCAACCCCCCCGGGCCCATCAATGGCCATTTTTGATTGTTTCTTATTTTTATTTTTATTTTGATTTCTTTTATTCCCAATTTTTTTGGGACGATCTGTTGGCTTCGATCTGTTGGCTTCGATCTGTTGGCTTCGATCTGTTGGCTTCCGTGGTTCCTGTGGGCATACGCTGCATTGTGGCTGGGCACATGCAGGCTTGTAATGTATTTGGTTCAGATGCTTGGGTTTGAGTCACACACACCCCTCCTGCTTCCCGTTTCCATGGGCTTGCAAAGGGTGTGCCCAAGTGACAGTGAATTACACAGTGACGTTGGACTCCCATGAGCTGTGTGGCCAGTCTGTAGTCAATACTGTGTATACATTCATAGTGCATATTGCTGTTGTGTTGTACACTGCATGTTGCATTGATGTGTAACTCTTCTTCTGTGTCTACCTCCCAATTTGCAGGTCCCTTCCTCATGTCCACACAAGGACCTCTAGTCTGGAGATGGGGACCATGTTGGCAGCAGTGCACCTACAACTCTACATGGCGACAACACTGCACAGTTGGTAGTGGTGGGAGTGCAGGCATTTCCAGGTGGTGAGACTACTAATATGTAACATTTGTGATGTCATGTTAATGGTACTACGTGCTCAAGTATGTTGTTGGTCCGGCATTGCTGTGAGCATTTCAGGTGTTGCAGGTTTCTAATAGTGCCACTGTACATAGTGAGACTGATGTCATGTTGTGGGGATTACTTTGTTTACCTGCAATTAGCATGACATGGCACGGTGTGTCGTGTGGCGGTGCTGGAGTTGGGTTGGCTGACATAGCACTGTCCTCTTGTTGCATTTTGCAAGTGGGTATTCATTTTAGCTGCTTCAATGTGTAACTTCACAAAACTGCATTGGTGGTGTCTGTGTGGGTAGGGATGCACACATTGTGACACTTCCAGGTGAACAATCTCAGGCTGACATGGTATTCCCGGTTCATTCTCCAGACATTCAGGATCAGTGTCAGGTTGAGTCATCATTGATTGTCAGATGGAATGTGCCAGGGCAGTGTGCACTCCACAGGGGTGTGATTTCTATGTGAAGTAATTAGCCACTAGCTGTGTACGGGCTGCCTCCCCCCGTGCCCTTTCCCCTCCCATGCGCAGCGGCTGTGCATGTGGTTGGGGATGTGGGGCCACCACCATGTCCACGGCCAGGCCCCGGCGTGTTGCAACGTTGTGCAGGACACATGCTGCCACTATGATCCTGCACACTACTGGGGGAGCGTATAACAGCTGCCCGCCAGAACGGTCAAGGGAGCGAAAGCGTGACTTTAGCACTCCGAATGTGCGCTCCACTATGCCCCTGGTTGTAATTTGGGCTGTGTTATATCTTACCTGGGGTGGCGTGGTGGGGTTCCGAATTGGCGTCATCATGTGGGGGCTGAGAGGGTAGGCACTGTCCCCTGTGGAGGTGGTGATTGGTATCATTGGTGGGGTTGTGACCTTGCTCAGTATCCAACATGCATGCATGTGCAGTGGCATACATACTCACCAAGCAGCCATGTATCGCCATGCCGCCCAGCATCTATGTCCCGGCATAGGGTGGACATTCGGTAAATGAAGCTGTCGTGGGTGGACCCAGGATAGTTGGCATATACTGAGGTGATGATTCCCTTGGCATTACATACTACCTGCACGTTGATGGAATGCCAGTGCTTGCGGTTCCTATAGATGTGCTCTGATGCCCTGGGGGGACGTAGAGCCACATGGGTGCAGTCGATGGCACCTAGCACTTTGGGGAATCGTGCCACTCCGTAAAAATCCAGGGCGGCAGAATGCCTTTCTGCAGGTGTTCTGGGCAGGTATATGTGCCTGCGGACTGATGGGCGTGCAGTCATGATGTTCAAGACCTGGTGTAGGCAGCGTGACTGGGTGGCCTGTGACACCCCACCCACTATGGCACTTGTCCGCTGAAATGATCCAGTGGCTAAGAAGTGCAGTACATTGAGGACCTTCTCCAGGGGGCTGAGTGCTTGGGAGCACAGGGTGGGTGATGTGAGGTCATCCTCCCACTCAGTCACCAGGTCCAGTATGATCTGTGGTGGAAACCTGTACCTCCCATACACCTGGTCATCAGGCATCCCGAAAAGGCTGGTTCTGGGTGTGAATATTCTGGCCCTGACTATCCTCCTCCTCCTCCTTTGGTAGCACACTGCCACTGCTGCTAGGAACGGTATGTTCATCCTGGCGTCTGAGCTTGTTATTGTTAAAGTCCGCAATTGTATGCTTTGCGCGTGTTCTAGGCGAGCGTGTGACCCGCGCACCCCTGGAATCCAGTTCCCAGTCCAATAGCGTGTGGAAATTCACACGCACCACGGGATACAGCGTGTGACCCGCGCACCCCTGGAATCCAGTTCCCAGTCCAATAGCGTGTGGAAATTCACACGCACCACGGGATACAGGTTCGCTGACGTACTTGCGTGTGTAAGTGGCCGCGCACCCATTAAATACACGTACATAGGCCAATCGCGTGTACGTGCACTTTTGTCCAATTACACGCAATGAAATACACGTACATAGGCCAATCACGCGATGACACTCTGACGTGCAGTATTTCCACGTGTGTTCCGTCATCACGTGCTGAGTGGGGAACGCCCGTGCGGGTCACGTCAGACGCGCTTACGCGCTGAGGGACTCTGGTCCAATAGAATCGCGTATGCGTGCTGACGCGCTTACGCGCTAAGGGCCTTTCCTCGGATTTCACGCTGACGTGCAGGATTTTCACGTGCCAAATCACTCCGTATCAAGCTGGCCACCCGAAAACACACGGAACACCACGCTCCTGCCCAGAAGGCCGAGTTACTGCCCCCCAGTGCCCCGAGCAGCCTCCCACGTGCTATCTGCTGCTGCCTGCCTGCCTGCCTGCTGCCACCGTGCCCTGCCATTTGGTGCCTGCACATCAGCCATCTGCAGGGGTCCAGTTGCTGTGTCCACCCCTGCTGGAACTGAAGACTCCCAACTGGGATTACATCGCTCCACAGCCCAGCCCCAGGACCCAGTTGCCCACCCACACCTGCCTCTGGGGTTGCCATGTCGGGCACTTCCACATCTGGCACCAGTGGCAACCCCAGGCCAGAGGGGCAGAGGGGCACCAGCTTCACTGCCACCGAAGTTGGTGTCCTGGTGGAGCATGTCCTGGGGCAGTATGATGCCCTCTTTGGATCGTCCCGCGCCAGCAAGGAAGGACGGGAGAGGATCTGGGCCGACTGTGCGGTTGCCATCAACGCGGAGGGGGTGGCAACCCGCAACGTCCAGAAGATCAAGAAGCGCTGGGAGGACTTGAGGTCCAGGACCCTTGTGAAGGCCCGGCGCCTCGTGGAGGGGGGCCGGGGCCGCATGAGTTCCATCCAGAAGAGGGTCCTGGAACGCGTACGCCCAGCGCTCCACGCCCAGGTCCTTGAGAGGGAGGCCCGTCTGGAGTTGAGCGGTATGTGTCCAAGCATTACTGTGTGAGACAGGGCATGTTGCGGTGTGCTGGTTCTATGATACTTGCCTGTATGTGTGCCATGGGCCATGTATGCATGTATGTGTGCAGGGACATCATGGTAATGCATGTGCGACCAGTGATGTGTGACCCACATGGTTGTTGCATGTGTTGAAATGCGGCATGGGGAGCCCTATGCAGATTTTGGACATGAGAGCATGCCAGTCTCTGTACCTGGACATGGATGGGGGTGAAGGATGGGTGCTGATGCCAGGTACATATATGGTAGCCATGTCTGTGTGCCTGACCTGCGTGTCTGTGACTTGTGCATGCCATGGATGCATGACACATGTGTGTGACAATGCACAGATTCAGTGACGCACCCAACTTACCCTTGTTTCGCCTGTGTTCGGTGTGTTTGGGGCCAGATGGATGTGACTGAGGTGAAGTGTGTGCATGTGATATGCATGAGCCATGATGCATGTGAGTTACATATCATTGAATGTTTCTAGAGTCCATTGGACATGCATGGAAATGTCCATGGCATGCACCATGCCTGTTACTGTGTGTGTTTTGCCTGGACTGACCCATGTGTTGTGGAGGGACATGATGGAAGTGTACTTTGACAGTGGTGCTCATCTGCTATTGCTTCCTGTCTAGGGGACCATTGTACAGTAGCCTGATGCTTGTGTCCTTTGTTTCCCTCTACGCAGCGGCTAGTGAAGAAGAGGGCGGAGACGGCGCTGTGGAGCAAGGCGGGGATGCCCCCACGGCTGCAGCGGAAGGGGTGGGTGAGCGCCCACAGGGGCCTGCTACGGCGGGAGACGGTGAGGAGCCATCCAGGTTGGTGGTTTGCAAAGAGGAGGAGGAGGCCGACACTGGTGCACACATGGGGCCTGGTGGGAGCATCCCTGCTGGTGCAAGTGGTGCAGTCCAGGGCCAGGGGCAGGAGGCAGCACAGGTCACCGTGGAGGGGCCTGTGCATGTCACTGTCCCTGACCCTGTGAGTCCACCACCATGCACCAGCAGGGATGCCCCGTCCCAGGCCCGTCCGCAGGTAGAGGGGATGTCCATGTCACCTGACTCCCCTCCACCTGCGGACGTGGTAACCCCTGGCCGCGTGGAGAAGGTCCTGATTGGGGTCGCGATGCACACGGCTGTGATTCGTGATGACGTGCGTGCTTCCCGGGAGGAGCACGCACGTCATCACGAAGTGCACCGTGCCGACGTGGCCCAATTGGGATCGGCCATGTTCGGGGGTTTCCTGCATGTGTTGGCCAATCTGACGGCCCTCTCCTCCTCTGTGCAGGCTATCCACCGGTCGTTCTCCTTGCCGTCTTCCGGCCCAGATGCCACCAGGGCCCCCTGTGGACCTGCCCCGACCAATGCAGCCAGCTCGGTGGGGATCCCATCCCTGCCACAGTTGGGAGTCGGAGGTCCAGCAGGGGTGGACAACACAGCAAGTGGACCCCAGCAGATGGAAGATGTGACGGCATCATCGGGCAGGGCATGTGCACGACGGCGTCGGTGGTTTACATCAGCCTGGATGCCATCGTGCTGGCAGAGGCAGTGGCGTCGGAGGCAGCAGCGGGCTCGACGTGGGAGGCATCATGGCTCGGGGCCATCAAGATCAGAGGGGCAGGCATCGGCCGGAGGGCAGGGCAACCCTGGGATGGTGGTGTGTTCCGTGTGGGAGGAGTTTGGCCAGCGGATAGGTGCGGAGCGGCAGCGGGCGGAAGAGGAGCGGCTCGCCATGGTCAGGGCGGAGTTCTCCATGCGTCGGGCATTGAGGCGGGCTGAGTGCCTCGAGGAAGCTCGCAGGGAGTTTGAGGTGGACATGGGGTTGTCCCTGCGAGACCTCGGGGCCAGGACAGAGTCCCGCCTCCAGGCCATCGACATGGAGTTCGATGATGCCCTGGCCAGCAACATCACCAAGTGAGCCGCAGGACTTGCCCGCTGCCTTTGTATATAGTTATTTAGTTAGTTAGTGCTAGGTTTCCTTTATTTATTTTTATTATTTTGGACCGCTCGGACAATGGCCACTTTTTTGTACATATATTTTTCATTAGTTAGTGGTAGGTTTCATTTTTGGTGTTGGGCTCATGGACCCTGGAACATTCCTGTATATAGTTTGTTTTTTTGGGAGATACATTTTTTTAATTTCTTATTGTTTTCACCGTGACGTAATGGTTTTTCATTAATTTCCTATTACATGATATTGCTTTGGACAAATTCATTTTAATTTTTTTTTCCTTTGTTTTTTTGTTTATCACTTTTGTTCTCGGACATGGACCATTTATTTACTTAGCCACATCGTTGTATGTTTGAAAAGTTCACTTATTTTTGGTATTTAATACATTTTTTATATTTTCTTACACTTGTGTTATTTTCTCATTGGTTTGTTACATGTCATGATATGGGTTTTGACATTCACTTGCACCCATTGTGTATGTGTGTGTGACGGACATGTGTTCTTTTGCATACTTGGCATTGGGGTTGTGTCATGTGATTGCATTCACTATGTGGGTGGATGCAATCCTTGCCTGGGTGTTTGTGCTGGGTATGCTGGCCATTACTGCCATGATTGTGTATCGTCAGGACCTGGGGCCAGGGGGACATGTGTGGGGGCCTGCTGGCAGGTTCCCCACAGTGCTGGGGGGTGGGGGTGGTGGGAGGCATGGGTGGGGGCCTGGTGGAGGCTGCCCCTGCACTGCTGGGGGGTGGGGGTGGTGGGAGACATGAGTGGGGGCCTGGTGGAGGGTGCCCCTGGATGGTGGGGGGTGGGGGTGGTGGGAGACATGGTTGGGGGCCTGGTGGAGAGTGCCCCTGGTGACTGGGGGTGTGGGGGTGGTGGGTGACATGAGTGGGGGCCTGGTGGAGGGTGCCCCTGGTGACTGGGGTGGTGGGGGTGGTGGGTGACATGAGTGGGGGCCTGGTGGAGGGTGCCCCTGGTGGCGGGGGGGTGGGGGTGGTGGGTGACATGAGTGGGGGCCTGGTGGAGGGTGCCCCTGGTGGCAGGGGGGTGGGGGTGGTGGGAGGCATGGGTGGGGGCCTGGTGGAGGGTGCCCCTGGTGACTGGGGGGGTGGGGGTGGTGGGTGACATGAGTGGGGGCCTGGTGGAGGGTGCCCCTGGTGGCGGGGGGGTGGGGGTGGTGGGTGACATGAGTGGGGGCCTGGTGGAGGGTGCCCCTGGTGGCGGGGGGGGTGGGGGTGGTGGGAGGCATGGGTGGGGGCCTGGTGGAGCCTGCCCCTGCACTGCTGGGGGGTGGGGGTGGTGGGAGACATGAGTGGGGGCCTGGTGGAGGGTGCCCCTGGTGGCGGGGGGGTGGGGGTGGTGGGTGACATGAGTGGGGGCCTGGTGGAGGGTGCCCCTGGTGGCGGGGGGGTGGGGGTGGTGGGAGGCATGGGTGGGGGCCTGGTGGAGCCTGCCCCTGCACTGCTGGGGGGTGGGGGTGGTGGGAGACATGAGTGGGGGCCTGGTGGAGGGTGCCCCTGGATGGTGGGGGGTGGGGGTGGTGGGAGACATGGTTGGGGGCCTGGTGGAGGGTGCCCCTGGTGACTGGGGGGGTGGGGGTGGTGGGAGACATGAGTGTGGGCCTGGTGGAGGCTGCCCCTGCACTGCTGGGGGGTGGGGGTGGTGGGAGACATGAGTGGGGGCCTGGTGGAGGGTGCCCCTGGATGGTGGGGGGTGGGGGTGGTGGGAGACATGGTTGGGGGCCTGGTGGAGGGTGCCCCTGGTGACTGGGGGGGTGGGGGTGGTGGGTGACATGAGTGGGGGCCTGGTGGAGGGTGCCCCTGGTGACTGGGGGGTGGGGGTGGTGGGTGACATGAGTGGGGGCCTGGTGGAGGGTGCCCCTGGTGGCGGGGGGTGGGGGTGGTGGGTGACATGAGTGGGGGCCTGGTGGAGGGTGCCCCTGGTGGCGGGGGGGTGGGGGTGGTGGGAGGCATGGGTGGGGGCCTGGTGGAGCCTGCCCCTGCACTGCTGGGGGTGGGGGTGGTGGGAGACATGAGTGGGGGCCTGGTGGAGGGTGCCCCTGGATGGTGGGGGGTGGGGGTGGTGGGAGACATGGTTGGGGGCCTGGTGGAGGGTGCCCCTGGTGACTGGGGGGGTGGGGGTGGTGGGAGACATGAGTGTGGGCCTGGTGGAGGCTGCCCCTGCACTGCTGGGGGGGGGGGTGGTGGGAGACATGAGTGGGGGCCTGGTGGAGGGTGCCCCTGGATGGTGGGGGGTGGGGGTGGTGGGAGACATGGTTGGGGGCCTGGTGGAGGGTGCCCCTGGTGACTGGGGGGGTGGGGGTGGTGGGTGACATGAGTGGAGGCCTGGTGGAGGGTGCCCCTGGTGACTGGGGGGGTGGGGGTGGTGGGTGACATGAGTGGGGGCCTGGTGGAGGGTGCCCCTAGATGGTGGGGGGTGGGGGTGGTGGGAGACATGGTTGGGGGCCTGGTGGAGGGTGCCCCTGGTGACTGGGGGGGTGGGGGTGGTGGGAGACATGAGTGGGGGCCTGGTGGAGGGTGCCCCTAGATGGTGGGGGGTGGGGGTGGTGGGAGACATGGTTGGGGGCCTGGTGGAGGGTGCCCCTAGATGGTGGGGGGTTGGGGTGGTGGGAGACATGGTTGGGGGCCTGGTGGAGGGTGCCCCTGGTGACTGGGGGGGTGGGGGTGGTGGGAGACATGAGTGTGGGCCTGGTGGAGGCTGCCCCTGCACTGCTGGGGGGTGGGGGTGGTGGGAGACATGAGTGGGGGCCTGGTGGAGGGTGCCCCTGGATGGTGGGGGGTGGGGTGGTGGGAGACATGGTTGGGGGCCTGGTGGAGGGTGCCCCTGGTGACTGGGGGGGTGGGGGTGGTGGGTGACATGAGTGGGGGCCTGGTGGAGGGTGCCCCTGGTGACTGGGGGGGTGGGGGTGGTGGGTGACATGAGTGGGGGCCTGGTGGAGGGTGCCCCTGGATGGTGGGGTGTGGGGGAGGTGGGAGACATGGTTGGGGGCCTGGTGGAGGGTGCCCCTGGTGACTGGGGGGGGTGGGGGTGGTGGGAGACATGAGCAGGTTGTTAGGCGGAAACCTGTGCAGTTCCCTCTGGGACCACTGCAAAAGATTTAGGACTACAGGTGTTGCGATGAACCCACTTGGTAGCAGTCTGTACCACACAGATTCAATTGGTAGCTGTGGCTGAGCAGTCAGACCTCTCTCAAGAAAAGTTGGTCAGTATAGGGAGAACAAGCAACCAGGCTTTAGTATAAAGATAGTAAGTTATTTATTGATAACAGAACGTCTACGAAAAATACTAAAGCGAATCACGGCAAACAACTCAAAATACAATTACTCTGCAGAATGGAATAAAGCTCAACCCCCCGAAACACAATATCGACAACTCTAGGTTCTACGGCACCACTTATTTTCAGACAGAGGTGTATACCTCAACCCAGATGACACTCGAATATTTAGTGAGGAAGGGAGAGAAGAGAAAGGCAGGTAATGAAGTCAACACGGTTCGTACTGAAGCGGGTAAAAATGCAAGGCAAGAAGGCATTAATCACACTAGATCATACAGTTAGGCGGCCAGGCCCACTCGGTGAGAGGCAAGGCACGATGTCCTGGAAAGTCTCTACGGATGATGCATTCAAGTCTTGTTTAGCAAATTGGTTAGCGACAGGTTGAACCAGTTCAGAACAAAGAGTGAATAAAGCTTGGAGGCAACCCAACGGAACGGAGAGGAATCAGATACCTCACACGAACCGATCGAAAAGGGAAGCCAGGCGGTTACGGTACCTTGTTGTGGAAGACAGCTCCGACGGGGGCAGTTGTTCCTGGTGGTGGATGCACGACGGGTCTTGGCCAAGAGAAGAGATGCTCTCGTCGTCGAAGAGAAGATGTCCGGTGCACCACCAGGGAAGAAACCAGCCGTGGAGTGCTCCGTCACAAGGCACCACCTTTCGATCACGGTGCAGGAGTAGTGGCTATCCGGTTGCCGGGTGCTCTGCACGGGCAATTCGACCACTGCGTCCTGGGCGACCAAAAAGCACAAAGAAGAAGAAGACTGGTTGTTCCCACCAGCCAGGGAAAGAGCCTCTCCGGCAGGGAGATCTCTTCTGTCGTCGGGAGATTGTGAGACGATTCCGCAGGGCTCCACCGGAGGTGTTGTCGTGCAGGTCGACTCAGCGTTACCCTCGTCGGATTCTTTAGGTCCAGTGGCGACTTCCTGAAGATCCAGTCCCAAAGCCCTGCTTTTATGCAGACGTCCCCCATTCATTCAGCCTAGCTTGTCAATCAACACATGCTAAGTGGTGAGCGGGAAGGCTCACCACCTGGGCCAATCACTTCAGAGTGCGACCTGAGTTGGCAAGGCAACTCGGTCCAGGGTGTCTAAACCCCCTCCCACACCCCTGAGGTAACCCAGACAGAATGGCGCCACCTTCGAGGGTCTCTGTCCAGAGGCCCGCCAAAAGTGGAACAAAGGGCTCAACCTTTGGTTTAGGAGTCACAGAGAAAAACACAGACGCCATTTTACAACCCGAGTTCTGGCAGAAAATACCACTCGATAAACCTATTTAAGATAAGTAGATCGTTGGTACGTTGGAGATTAACGAAAAACAGTATCAATCTTCAACAATGGGACGAATCCCATAGGGTTATGCTCGGGGCCGAACATAACAAGTAGTTTCCACTGCCACCAGCCAAAACTCGACGAGGGGGGACGGGACAGTGCCCCCTCGAGTAACAGATCCAGGAGTAATCGTATTACCCCTACTAGCACGTCCACAATAAGATGGTTGGTACTAGTTCTGTTAGCAAATTTAGGTCTAGTAAAGCCAATGGTGACTTTACATGCCCGGGGAGACAGTAGTCAGTCCCCGGGTATGGAGTCTATGGTGGGGGGACCTGCTAGGGCGCCCCCGTGTCACGACACGTAGGGTGCAGAGTGACACACATAGAAAAACTTATGAGACCCTATGGAGTAAAAGACCCCATAGCCCATCGAACACATTGACATCTCAAAGGAATTCCACACATACATGTCCAAGAGTGAGAGGAAAAGGGTCACACTCTTGGCAGGATGGAAAAAACAAACTCCAGAAATCCAGCAAAGCTGCTGGGGGACTCACTAGGTTAGGAAATTCAGCCTAAACAGAGAATTCTCCCTAACACTCGCCCCCCCCAGACTAAGGGACAGGAGGATTTAATCCACTCCTGGATGAATCTCATACCTCTAGTCGATGATATACATCCTAGAGAGACCATCAGCATTTTAGTGGTGACACCCTGACCTGTGCTAAATGGTGAAATCGAACCCTTGCAGGCAGATCGACCATCTCAGTAGTTTTGGGTTTTCCCCTTTCATTTGCATTAACCATCTCAAGGGTTGGTGGTCAGTCTGAATAACAAAAGTAGAACCATACAAGTACGGCCTAAACTTCTTCAGAGCCCACACGATAGCAAAGCATTCTCTTTCGATTGTTGCCCACCTTGTTTCAGGATCCTTCAGCTTGCGGCTGATGTAGCAAACGGGGTGCTCCCTACCTTTCCCATCCAGTTGACTGAGTACGGCACCTATCCCTACATTGGAAGCGTCTGTCTGCACAATGAAGTGTTGGCGGTAATCAGGAGCTCTGAGTACTGGGGCTTGGCAAAGAGCCTTTTTCAGGTTTTCAAACGCCTGATTGCACTCCTCATTCCATTTAACCTTTTTAGGGAATTTGGGCGAGGAGATGACATTCAGTGGAGAAGCTATGGTCCCATAGTTCTCTATGAAATTCCTGTAATACCCGGTGAGGCCTAGGAAGGCTCTCACCTGAGTCTGAGTAGTCGGTGTTGTCCAATTTTGCACAGCTTCAATCTTACTGAGCAAAGGCCTTATTTCTCCACCGCCTACCTCATGCCCAAGGTAGACTACCTTACTCTGTCCAATTTGGCATTTACTCACCTTTATGGTCAGATTGGCTCGTCCAAGAGCCTGCAAAACATCTCTCAGGTGGGTTACATGTTCGTCCCAGGAATTGCTGAACACTGCTATGTCATCCAAGTATGCCATGCAGAAGTCCTCCATCCCGGTTAGAACCTGGTTTACCATCCGTTGAAACGTAGCCGGTGCATTTTTTAGTCCGAAAGGCATTACCGTAAACTGGTATAAACCAACGGGGGTAGAAAATGCAGTTTTCTCCTTGGCATGGTTGGTCAGGGCTATTTGCCAATAGCCTGACGTCAAGTCAAATGTGCTGAGGAACTTGGCGGCGCCAAGTTTATCCACCAACTCATCTGTTCTTGGCAAAGGATGGGCATCAGTCGTGGTGACTGCGTTAAGAGCTCTATAATCCATGCAGAATCTAAGTTCTTTAGATCCGGCCTTTGGTACTAACACAACTGGGCTAGACCATGGACTAGTAGAGGGCTCTATTACCCCGAGATCAAGCATCTTGCTGACCTCACCTTTGATGTGGGTTCTTACGTTTTCTGACATGCGATATCCTCTGCTTTTGACAGGCAGACAGTCACCAGTGAGTATCTCGTGCTGGCCCCAAGGGGTCAAGCCTGGTGAGAGCGAGAACAGAGAGGCAAACTGATTCAACATAGACTTGCACTCTTCTTGTTGCTCGGGTGTCAGATTGGAGGAGAGATTTACTCCTTCAATTTTTTCATCTAAAGGTAAGCCTCTGAGGAGATCCGGAAGAGCTTCACTCTCTTCTTCTTCCTCGGCCGATGCTAGAAGCAACGCTCCTACGTCAGGTCGTGAGACATACGCTTTAAGTCGGTTGGTGTGAAAGACTGTCGGAGCCTCCTTGGGGTTGCCCAAGTCCACCAGATAGTTAACCTCACCGAGCTTACCCACTACTCGGTAGGGTCCCATCCATTTATCTTGCAAGGCCCTCTGCCTTGTGGGGATCATAACAAGAACAAGCTGGTTTTGAGCGAACTCAACCATGTTAGCCTTTTGATCGTGCCAGTGCTTGACCAATGCTTGTCCAGCTTTCAAGTTATCGCTTGCTTCTGTCATCAGGTGCGACATTCTCCTCCGGAGACCTATCACGTAGTCAGTCACTCTGACTGGCTTGGGGGAAGGAGCACTCTCCAACCCCTCCTTAATCAGGGCCAATGGACCTCTGACGGGATGACCATAGAGCAGTTCGAAGGGAGAGTAGCCTACTCCCTCCTGAGGGACTTCTCTATAAGCAAAAAGAAGGCATGGCAATAGAAGGTCCCACTTACGCTTAAGGGGTTCTTCTAGAGCACCTATCATGCTCTTCATGGTTCGGTTGAACCGTTCTACCAACCCATTGGTTTGTGGGTGGTAAGCCGTTGAGAACTTGTAAGTTACCCCGCAGGTTTTCCACATGGCTTTCATGTAGTGGGACATAAAATTTGACCCCCTGTCAGAGATAACTTCCTTAGGAAATCCGACCCTAGTAAAAATACCAAGGAGGGCCTTAGCCACAGCCGGAGCTGTAACAGTCCTCATAGGAATTGCCTCAGGATACCTAGTAGCATGGTCTACTACAACAAGTATAAACCTGTTGCCTGAGGAGGTTGGAGGATCAAGGGGACCAACGATATCAATCCCTACTCTCTCAAATGGGACTCCCACAACGGGAAGAGGCACTAACGGTGCCACATTCTTGGACCCAACCTTACCAGAGATCTGGCAGGTATGGCAGCTTCTGCAGTGTTTTTCTACTTCGGCCCCCATTTTTGGCCAATAGAAGTAGAGTGAGAGCCTTTCCTTAGTCTTCTTGAAACTCAAGTGACCAGCCAAAGGAATCTCGTGGGCTAACTGCAAGAACTGTGGTCTGTTCTCTTGGGGTACTACAAGGCGTTTGTAGTCTCCAGGTGCAGACTCGGTCGGTTCACTATAGAAGAGGCCATCTTCCCAGTGCAACCTATGTTTCCCAGGCTCTTGCCCTTCAGCCTGAGTTTCTGCCTGACGGCGAAGACCTTCCAGAGTTGGACATTCTCTCTGTCCCTTACTGAAGTCTGCCCTGCTGGGTCCACCTTCTGCCAGTAACGACTGCAGCTCAGGATGGTCAACAGGATCCAGATCTCCAATGAGTTCCTGGCCTTCCATTAGCTCTTCTTCGGAGTCTAATTCTACCATACAGGGTTGTACTTCCCCCTCAGCCTCAGCTGGAGGTGGAGTTACGGGTGTGACATTGGACAACCGCGGGGAAGTCCGTGTCGGCTGCATCGGAATGTGGGCTGTTGGTTTCGGTTTAGAAGTTTTAGGTTTCCCTTTGACTTCTGTGTTCCTAGAGACTGTGGGATGTATTTACCCATGCATCCTAGCCCTACCTCAAAACTGTGCAGTACTGACATGAAAACATCATGATGGCCAGAGCTTCCCAGAAAATGCATAGGGAAATGCATGAAGAATAGGCTGCCACTCATTTTTGCCGATGTTATGGGCACAGAAGGACGCTGCCTAAAACCACCATTGGACTACCCGCACAGTAGTCTGAAACCATTGGGAATGGCAATGCTGATTGCCAAATGCAACCTAGAATTGTGGGGAATTCATTTCTTAAATCCCAAAAATGGGTGCAGTACCAGTACTCACCACTATCCAAAAGCCGGCGTTTTAAAACCACTCTGTTTCCCTGAAGGCAAGTCAAAATGCCTATTTTCAAACATTGCAATATGTGCAAAATATTTACTGAACACCAGCAGACATTTGGCAGAATGGAGTTTTGTGTGCCTACAAAATCTGGGAAATGAAGATCATAAGACAAGGTTTATAACAAGACTGGCTGCGCTGTGGATTTCAGCAGTTTAAGTTGCACTGGATTGAAAGACACTAAAAAAAAATCTAAATGTTTAAATTGACTGAGTGACCTACTTTTGAGTGTCACATAGGTTGCAATTGTTTAAATGTCATAGTTTAAACTTAGAATCAGCATCATAGCTGCATATGTAAAAAAATGTCTTGACTTAGACTGGGGAACAAAAAGTGACATTTTATCTGAAACCTGGCTTAAGGAACTGAATTCTGCCTGGCAACTACCCCCATCAGGAGGAAACTTGAGTCACAGCTGTGTTCCCAGGCCAACCTTCCTTTTGCTGCCCACACTAAGGATATGCCATCTATCTGATAATTGAATTATCTGTGCTCTGTAGGAGAGTGAACAAAGCCCTCTTCACTCAGGCAAAGGTTTTTATTACCGCAGTCGTAAATTGTAGCTTCCTCTTGGCAGGAGCTGGGAGGAGCACTGCCTGTGAGAGCAAGCTGGCTTGGCAGAAACTGGAAAGACTGGTTTCTATACCATGTGACCTGGGAAACCACACCCCTTTGGAGCCAGAACATAACTTTAAAAAGATGAATAACTCATAGTACGGACATGTGAAAATTTTATAAATGACACCATAATTCTTGTGATTTTTCTGCCCACATTTTAAGAGGTTTTTCGACCCGGTGGCGTGTTCAGGGGGGTGTCAGCGGAAAAGTGGATATAACTCTAAATGTATGCATGTTAAAAATCTGAAACTTCATCAGTTAATGTCCCTACTCCCTGCACACATGTATGTAAAGTTGGGTCCATGTCAGAAATTGCAAAATCAGTTAAAAAGTGAAATATGTGCCAGTTCTGAATGCAAGCTCCCAGGAAGAGCAGAGTTTGAACAGGGGATACCTCCTGTAATGCATGATGGGTGCATATGATTTTAAAACAATATGTACCTCTGCAAATATGTATTTGTTTCAAATCTAGATTTGTGTGTAAGTTGACAGGAGGAGTGGACTTTCTGCAGGCTGTAAAATGACATCACTCTGACTCACAGTTCATTCCCCAATCAAATGATAAATGGAAGTTTGACCAATTAGAAGCTGAGAGAGAGGTAGGGTCAGTGATGCTAGAACACACCCACATTCTAAACACATAAAAGCAGACAGACAGGACAGATAGGGACCTTCCAAATCCATCTGCAGCGGGACGCTCTGCCGGAAAAATCCATACTTACCTCCATCAACCACCAGAGAGCCAAACTAGAGACTTCAATCTATCCAGAACTAAGAGACCAGACCAGAGAGAAAGCAGTGCTGTACCCAGAGAGACCCAGACCAGCAGAGAGAGTGACCAGAGCCCAGTCTAAAACCCTGACCAGATCCGTGATGAGGCCCATTTAATTCAAGAATATAGTGTGAGTACCCAGCAGAACTGTGTAGAACCAATCTCTTAGTTTAAATTCATCTAATTCAATCTATTGAACCTAAGTAGAACTGCCTCCTAGCTGTCACCTGTCATTTCTAGTTGCAAGCTGCACTTGTCATTTTGAGCTTTTGTAATTTGCAAACCCAAAAACGACCTTTATTAAATCGCTCATATCTCCGCGACCGTTTGGGCTAGAGACTTGCAGTAACTTTCCTCTGATAGCTTAGAATCGTAGCTTTGAATCGCACCAAGAACCGCATTCCTACCCCTTATAGTTTTACCGCAATCGCGGAACACGCATCCGCGAATTTTACCGCGATTTGCAATTTCTTCACATGTAAAAACTGCTGCTGTTTGCCTTCCATTTGCCAGAAATTCGTTTAACCTGCTAACTATCCCTGCATCATTGCTAGTGTGAGCCTGGACTAATATTAACTAGATACCACTCACCCTGAACCTCTGAAAGGGAATTAAAAAGCATTTCCAGCATATTTCTCATCCATTGCTAGCACATATCAAAGCATTTGGGCCGTGTTTTCAAAACTCCTATCTGTGTTTTAAACTTCTGTTGTCTAAGCTTGGGGGGGATTGAACTGATTACATTGATTGCATTTCTGAGAACTGTGTGCTTCCTTCCATTTCCTTGCATTGCATCAAGGGGGGGAGGGGATTGCCAGAGAAAAGTGATTACATTGTTTGGTTGAAATCATATTGCGTATTTTCTGTACTGCATTCATTGAATATTGCATCCACCTGAGCTTACATAAGGCATCCTCTACCACATTATACTTTTGTTCCTATTCACCTGTGTGCTATCTTATCCATTTCATCTCAACTCATTAGTGATTATAAAGAAGCGTGCTAGTGCCAGATTCTCCGTTGTTAATATTTATCATATCAGATTAAGTGTGCTATTCAATTATTAATTTATTATAAAGTGTGATATATATATTTTAATTTATCAAATAAACCTTTTAAACTTGCAAAACAGAACTACTTCTTGGCTCAGTGGGGTCAGGGGGATTCCAAGAGAGGGGTGTTATATAGGGGTAGTCATCCAGAACGCATGAACTGGACCTAAAGATATATCAATAAGGGTTTTCATTCAGTATTATAGACTAGGCGTTGACTTAGCTGTAGTGTTGAATTGAATCCTCTTACAAATTGGGGGCTCGAGCCGGACGTTTGGGTTAGAATACCACTTATGCAGCTTAATACAGTGTGCTAACTGACGGGATACATACATCCGGTCGGATCACCACGCTGCATTACGCTGTGAAGCATTCCTCAAAAGGGACACTCCAAGAAAAGTTCTGTTCTGCAAAAATAAAATACAAACTTCTGTAAGTCAGGACAGAGACCAATCTCTAGAATGACGACCTTAGTAGACATGAAAATAGCCAGAGATCACCTCTTGCATAAGCTATTTGTGAGAGGTGAATGGACCGAACAGGGCCAGGATGTGTGGTTGCAGGCCATCACACAACAGGTCACTGAAACAGGGTCAGATATATATAGAGATCAGGGTCCATTACATGTGGCCCTGAGCGAACTATATATGGCTCCTAAAGCCAAAGAGGAACACAATAAGATTGCCAGGATAGCAGCATACCTGTACCTATATATGGGAGACATGCAGGATAGATGTGCTGAAAGCCAAAATCTGGCAAATAGGCAACAGATGGTGTTAGAGAAGGTCCAATCTGACCTGGTCTCTTCTGAGCAGAGGCTGCAGAGGAGCCAGGAGTCAGAAAATGACAGCAGACTGTACATCACTAAAATAAAGGAGGATATGGATGTGCTGCAAAAGGAAAAGTCAGAACAGGATACCAGATTTCTGGCCTTGCAGAAGGAACACCAAGAAGGTTTGGACTCCCTACTGCAAAGCCAGAAAAAGCTGGAGCAACAGCTAGACTTCAATAGGGCATGTGCTGAGCAGGTAGTCACCCTGCAAAGCCACCTAGATAGAGAGAAGGCAGAGAGCAACAAACTAATTCTGAAAGACCTGGATACCCAGGCAGAGTTTGATGAGGAGCGCAAAAAAGCTGGTGCCCTTCAACGGCAAAGGGACGACCTGGCGGCACAAATGCAGGCTCTTAGTCAGGAAAGAGACGCCATAGGCCAGGAAGTCTGCCATCTAAAAAGAAAAATGGAAGAAAATCACCTGGCCCACCAGGGACTGGGTGACCTCCAAAAAGAACACCGGAACTTGGTAGAGCACACCAGAAGGGTGGAGGATGCTCTAGCAAGAAAGGAGCAGGCCAATAGGGACACAGCTCAGGAGGTAACCCTCCTGCAGCAAAGACTGGCCCAGTGCTCCAGGACCAATCAGGAAACACAGAGAGAGAATGAAGCTCTCTGCCAGCACAATGATAGGCTCCAACAGCAGGTAGCGATGCAGGAGAGACTGATAGAGTCGAGTAAGGCCTTAACTGAGGAACTGAAGGCACAAATGCAGGCTCTTGCATTGCAACAGGGAGCAGGGGCGGATAGAGATGAGGTCCGCTGGGAAAGAGAGACTCCTGACCATAACCGCAGGAGCCCTAACACCAGGGGCCTTCATCTTCCCAAGTCCCTGGACTCTACCACCCCCATGTCCCCTGGCGCACATGAGCACAGGGCCACAGGGATGGCAGATTACTATCCAGCTAAGAGTATGGGGCTCATAGGCCAGTACCACTCAGGAATGGAGGGGTGGGCATCCGGGTATGGGCACCCAAGTACAGTACAGTTCAATGGGGAACCCCAGGAGAGTAGGCCCATTAAGGGCATCCTGAAAACCTCTGCCCAGTTAGGTCAGTGGAGGGGGTACCCATCAAATCCTGGCAGCAAGGAGGAATCTGAGGACTCCTCTGAACTGCGCAGGACACAGGAGACCAGGTCCCCACATTCTGCCAGCCATTCCCAGGCTCGCAGAATCCGGGAAAACCTGGAAGAACAGACGGGAACCTCTGGGAGCAGTGCCTCTGAGTCCGAGGAAGAATGGACAAGGGTTACCCGAACCAAAAAGGCCAATAAGGCAAAAAGGGCCTTGCTTAAGGACCCCTTAAAGCAGATTAAGGCGATCAGGAGCGTCATCACGCCTTACCATAAGAACGCTAAGTATTCTGTTTGGGAGCACTTAGAGTTGTTTGAACAAATGATGGAGACTTTCCATTTGAAGGACAGCCAAAGCTGTATTCAATATGTAAAGTGGACATTCTCCCCGGAATACTCCAGTTTCTTTGCGGGGCTGGAGGACCAAAATCATTTAAGATGGTCCACATATAAGGCGGCCATCCTGAAACATTTTTCTGTTCACAGAAATCCTCAAGAGGCTCGCAAGGCGGCCTACAATTTGCAATGTGGGGAGGATCAGGCCCCACGAGAATTTGTGCAGGAGTTAAAGCGTGCTTTTGCGCAAACCACCAGAAGGGTGCGCACAGATAGTAGAGAGTTTGTCAATACATTTTTCCATGCCTTGCCCAAATATATCATGACCCAGCTTGTGAGGGATTTTCATGAGAAAAGATCTTTAGACTGGGTCATTGAACAGGCTACCCGGATCTATGAGGTGCAGAAGCCCATAGAAAATAAAAGCAATGCCCAGAAAAACCCCAAAGCCAACAGCACCCCTGCTGCTGCCAAGGTGGCAGAGGTAAAGGTCACCCCCGTTTTGGATTTGGAGATGGGGGGGCCTAAAAACCTACCTGCACCTAATAATGCTAGGCCCAGAAGGTCCTCGGGCCAGTCACAGACAGGGAGCCAGGGAGGCAGCCCCACAAATGGGGTCCCTCGCTCTCCTGATTATGTAAGTCCCCGTTACAAGGGAAATCGACCCATCCTGGGTTATGTGTGGAGTCCTCCAGCCCAAGGGGGGGGATCCAGACAAGCACCTAACCCAGGGAACTTCCCTCCAAACTTCCCACAGGAGGGCAGAAATTTACCAAACCCTGGGCAGAACTTTTTCCCCAGATATCCACCCGACTTCCAGCCCCAAAACCATCCATCCTTCTTTCCCCAATTCCCTGAGCCCAGACCACTGAATCCGGGAGAGGGGAGGCCAAGGGTGGAGGGGTACCCAAATCTTCCCAACCCGGGGTATTACCAGAGGAGGGACAGCTACCCTTCCCGGGATCAGCCCAGGGGAGAAAACAGGGCCCCGTATCAGCCTGAGCGGGTTTCCCAGTTAGAGCGCCAGGTTCAAAACATGGCGCGGGACCTGGGTCACATACTGAGGGCTCAGCAGAACCCTCAGATGGGCGTGCCGGCGCAGAACGCACCCAACTCTGGACCTGGTGCTCCAGAACAATGACGGGGGCAGCACCCCGATAACTCACCGGTTCCCAGGGAGGAGGCACAAAGGGAAGGGGGGTGTAAAGCCTTGGAGGAAGCTTCCTTCCTCACTTGTAAACAGCCCCTGGAAACCCAGGAACCGGAAACAAAATCTCTGGCCCCTGAAAGTCTGCCTCCTAAGGAGCAGAGGGGGGGTAGGAGAAACAAAAGACCCAAACAGACTCAGTTTGAGGAGGAGGTACAGATCTTCCAATTTGAGGGAGAGGGATCCTCAGAGGATCCTGGGAAAAGGATCTTCTCCTTCAGAGAGGGGGGAACTCCTCCCAAAGAAAAATGGGTCCCTAGGGATGCAAATCCAGACTGAGGAGATGTGGAGACTGAGCTACCGCCGCCCACCATCTCATCCCAGAACCAACAGCAAGAAAATCCCCTGGTTCAAACCCATCCTGGGGACTGCCTCCAAAAAGGGGGGGGCGGCCCAGAACCGGAACCAGGGGAACCCACAATGGCTCTGATCTCCAGTTGCCAACTTTTTCTTTCAGATTCCCAAGGCTCTCCACAGAATTCTGCCCAAAATTCTTTTCTCGCGATGTCCAAAACCAGAAAATTAGCCCACCAGTTGTCCAAAAATGTGCATTATCTGTGCCCCCTTGAGGAGAAGGAGGGAAGATATTATGCCCCGGTACAAGTACAGGGGCAGGGTACAATCTCGGCACTGGTGGACACTGGATCTCAAGCTACCCTTCTGTCCAGAAGGGCCTTTGACGAACTGAATGCAGGAAGGGGAGAGAATTACCAAATTCCTCTCACCTCTCTTCCTGGACAACTGCAGAACTTTGACGGGAAGGAAATTCCCGTTGAGGGGACTGCAGACTTGGACATTAAGATCGGGCGACATAAGTTGAAACACCCGGTCATAGTTGTGACCCCAGAGGGCACCCCTTGTTTACTAGGGAATGACCTCCTGAGAAGGTTGTCACCCCTAATAGACTGCGTAAACAAGGTCCTCTGGACTCAGACTAGCCGACCCATAAAATTAAAACAGAGTGTCAACCATGTTAGTTTAAACGGCACATGCCACATGGTTGAACAAAAATCTGACCAAGTAGAATTTCACTTCCAGAATAGCCAAATTCCAGACGTGACAGTAATAGCAGTAGGACAACAGACTGGTGATGGGGGGGTCCTCTCTATTTCTGAAAATCAACCTTCCTTCCAGTTTAAGGTGGTATTCCACGCTGGAAGGAAACACTCTGAAATTCTATACCAATCCACGATCTGAAACTCCCACTCCTATAGTCCAGAAAGATGTGAAATCAGCTCAAAGCCTGGCTGATATTCAGCAAATTGGAGAGCAGTTGTTCATCCCTGTTCAGCTAAATGATGGGAAGGACTCTGTTCTCGCTCGAGTGTGTGTGAACAACGGTAAGAGCTTCATCAGCGAAGCCATGTTTCGCCAACTTCCAAAAGATCCAGCCATTCCCACCTTCAAACTGATAGACAAATGGGAAATGGACCTGGAAGCACCTAATTCCAAACATCTCCTGCCAAGCAGGTGTATGCTCAAAATCTCCATTGGCAACAAGAGCATAGTCCACAATTGTTGGGTCGTGCGAGACGTCCCTGCCGCCTTTTACTTAGGCAGTGACATTCTCAATCGCTTTGCCATTAGTTTGGACCTAATAAACTTCAAAGCTTGGTCCCGATTAGCGGATAATCCCATGGGCTTTGATGATCCAGAAAAAGCATTTAGGTCAGCTCAATTGCTACCTTATGCAGTTGAAATTCAGATCAAAGAGGAAGTCACCATCCCAGAAAGGACTCGACAATTCTCCCTGGAAGTGAAAGTTAAAAGAGGACAACATTTGAAAAACCCTGATGCTTACATACATCTAAACGCTTCTCTCCAACAGCAAGGGTTGGGGGTAAACCCAACACCATTAGTCAACATAGAACATGACACCATTCCAATAGAGGTGGATAACAGCGACTTAAAGAGTATTACTCTAGCCGCAGGCACCATTATTGGAATGGCGGTTGATGACCGACATTTCTCCATTGATCTTGTAAATGAACTGTTAGGACCAATCCCCAAGGACTGTGTTGACAGTGACAGTGAGGACAATACAACACCAGACAGGATTTTTACCCGGCATGGGGGGAACTTCCTGGTGTACACTTCTTGCCCTTATGGTAAGGAAGATGTGACTTGTGACTTCAGGAGGGATGAGGTGATTTTCCAGGTTCATGAAGGCTGCCTTTCCCACCTGAAGCCTCCGGTCCAAATCAGCACTCTGACCAGGGACTTCTCCACCCAGCTGGAGGAGGCCGCTGAAATAGCCAAACCAGAAGTCTTTCCAGGCTTCAGGCAGATGGTGGAAGAGAGAGTCAACCTAGCTGATGCCTGTGTGACTCTGGAACAAAAGCAAAAGTTGAAACAAGTTTTCTTGGATTTCCAAGATCTCTTTGCGGTAGACTCATATGACTGTGGTCGCACTGACATCCACACAACAACAATCCCCACGGACCCTGGCATGACTCCTGTGTTTGTGAAGCAATATCGCTTGCCTCTCGCATCAATGGAGTCCCTTACTGAAATAATTAAGAACCTTGAGTCCCGGGGAATAATCCGTCCAGTCCACAGCACCTTCAATAATCCGGTGCTGGGGATATTAAAGCCAAACGGCCAGTGGAGACTCTGCGCCGACCTCAGGGAGCTCAACAAACGGGTCCATACTTCCCGATGGCCTCTGCCCTACATTGACCAAGGGCTGGCCCAGATCCAGGGGTCACAGGTATTCACAGCAATAGACCTGACCAATGGATACTGGACTGTGCCTGTCAGTAGGGAGGACCAATACAAGCTGGCTTTTACCTTTGGGGGCCAGCAGTACACATGGACCCGGACTCCCTTCGGATACCTTAACTCCGGTAATGAGTTCAATATTTTCCTACATAAGGCCATGCCCGACCTGGGTGCGAGGGGTAACCTGGCTTATGTAGATGATGTCCTCATCAAAAGTTCATCTGTGGAGGAACACATAGCGGAGATCCGTTATGTTCTGACCCAGTTGAGGGCCGCCGGAGCAAAACTTTCCTTTCAGAAAGCACAGTGGTGTAGAACCCGTGTTAATTTCTTGGGGCATGAGATTACTCCTCAGGGTCTCTGTCCCCAGGAAAAGAAAGTGGAAGCACTTCAGAAACTGAAAGACCCCACAACTCTGCGGGAACTAAGGAGCCTCCTTGGACTGACTAATTACAGCAGAAAGTTCATTGAGGGCTACGCAGAGATCACCAGACCCCTGATTCATCTCCTGAAGGGGGGGGTCAAGTGGGAATGGGGTCCAGAACAAGCCGAGGCGGTAAAACAACTCAAAAGAAGCCTCTCTCAAGCGCCTTGCCTAGCTTACCCTGTCAGAAACAAGGAGTTCTTCCTGGAGACAGGGTTCTCTAATACGTGCTTGACGGCAGTATTATACCAAAAGCATGACAAGGTCAATAAAGTAATCTCCTATGCGAGCAAAACTTTATCCTCTGTGGAGGAGAAATTCAACGATTGTGAGAAGGCACTCCTGGCAACGGTGTGGGCATTGAAGAATTACCGCCCGTTTATCCAGGGGGAACACATCATAGTGGAGACTCCACACCAGCCTCTGCAATATCTCCAAAGTGACAGAATCCGGGCCGGAAATGTGAGTAATTCCCGAATTACTTCCTGGATTCTGTCAATGCAAGGCTTTCCTGTGGAGGTCCGATATGGCCAAAACAAGAAGAGTCCCCTCGCGCAAGGTCTGGCTGACTTGCATGATTGTGCCAGAGAAAACTGTCTCGAGGACGAAAGTCTAAAAATAAAGGACAACATGGAGGCATACCTTAATTCCCCCCACAAAGTCTTTGAAGAAGACAAGTGTGAGGGAATGCCCACTGTCTATGTGGATGGATGCTCTTACCATGTTGACAACAACGGGGAGAAAGAACTGGTGGCCGGCGTAGGGAATGCATGGGTGAATGAGTCCCCAGAACCCTCCGCTGGATACAAAATTGGTCCCCGAAGTAGTCAGGTGGCAGAATTGATGGCTGTGCATCAGGCCATCCTCACTGCTGTCCAACATCAACTCCACGAACTGGTCATAATCACAGATTCGGATTATGTACGGAACGGGTTCGTGGAGCACCTGGTTAATTGGAAAACCAGAGGCATGTTATGTGCTAACAACAAACCCTTGAAACATGGGAAGTTGATCCAAAACATTGATGATCTGGTCACCTCGAATGAGATGACCATCTATTGGAAAAAGATCAAGGGTCATTCCAAAGTAGAGGGACCAGACAAAACTGGAAATGACTTAGCTGATCAGCTGGCCAAAACCGGGGCCATCCAAGGGGATCTAATTGAGATTGAGTCCCTATTGGGGGAAATCCAGGTCACTGCTATCACTAGGTCCCAGACCAATGCTCACAACGACCTTTCAATTGCACAATGGAGTAAGGAGACCCCTGATGCTGATTTGATTACCGCTCAGAAGGGGGATCCAATTATTGGTAAATTTTACCAGCACCTTGAGGACCCTGAGAACTTTCCCCTGACGGATACCGATTACATTGGGAAAGAGGACCTAAGAGTGTTGATGAAATGTCCAAAAATGTTCCGAATCCAAGACGGTTTGCTGGTAAGGAAATCCAAAGCTGGCCACGATCAGTGGGTGGTTCCTACCTCATTCCGAAGCCTGATGTTAAGTCACGCCCATGATGCGGCCACCGCCGGTCATAGGGGGTTTCACACAACATTGGAAATCTTAAGAGAGGTTGCATACTGGCCACACATGGGCCAGGACCTCAACCAATATTTGAAGGGTTGTCTTGTGTGTGCACAATTTCAGCCGACATCCCTCACACACCGGGCGCCTTTACAAAAGAGGGGAATGACACTGCCATGGTCAGATTTACAAATCGACTTTGTAGGCCCTGTGATTCGCTCGGCTAGGGGGAATAAGTACATGTTGACTGTGACATGCTTGTTTACCAAGTGGGTGGAATGTCTCCCAGCCCCAAATTGCAAGGCAGAAACTGCAGCTGCCTTGATGATTAACCACATCTTTTCCCGTTTTGGTCTACCTCAAAGGATTGAGTCAGACAGAGGTAGCCACTTCACCAGTGAAGTAATGACAAAGATGTGGGAGATACTGGGGGTCAAGAGAAAGCTGCATATTGCTTATAGACCAGCTTCTTCTGGGGCAGTAGAGAGATATAACCGGACAATTGTGAGCATATTAAAGAAGTTTGTGGCAGATTCTGGGCCAAGTTGGGATATCCGATTACCTCTGGTCCTAATGGCCATCAGATCTACCCCTTCATCTGCAACCAAAATGTCACCATTTGAGTTGATGACTGGGCGCAAGATGGTGCTTCCTCAGCATTTGCTCTACAGGACCCAGGAGCAGACACTGATAAATGCCTCCACTACTCATGAGTATGTAGAGAATTTAAGGAAACACCTCCAACATGCTTTTGCTTATGCTCAGCGGAATCTAGAAAGATCGGCTGATAGCATGAAGACCCATTATGACCTGAAAACTTCCAGGAAGGAATATCAGGTGGGAGACCGGGTCTATCTATACAACTTCCAAAGGAACCAGGCCAAGCAGCGCAAATTTTTGCCTACATGGAAGGGACCCTTTGAGATCATCGATAAGATCTCCCCTGTGGCCTACAAGATCCGCATCCCCAAAGGCGGTTCGGCAGAGGGGGAAGACAAGTGGGTACACATAAACCAGTTGAAGTGTTGCCATCCCAGGCACACTCTGCAACAACTGGAGGAATCCTCTGGAATCCTAGCGGGTACTGTCTCAGACTAATTCAGTTCCAACCATAACACATACCACATCTAGTCTCTAAAATATTGTGATTTGCATGAAACTGTCTCTTAGTTATACTGTTTTTTTTTATCAAAGTAAGAATGTAATGTTTCGTTATGATAAAATGCATATGCTGCCCCACTATCTCAACGGTGGTGGAAAAACGTCTATGAATAGGTATTGCCGCTCTTCCTTTGTCGTCCTAGGAGAAAGAAAACCTTGAGACTGGCCAAGGAGGACGATCCGGAGACCGGGAACGAAGATCCAATGGGCCCAGTGGACCGCCCAATACTCCCATCAGGACTGGCGAGGAGAACCGATCGATCAGTACCGGATGGAGAAGAAGATGATGAACTGTGCCATCTATTGGAAGAAGATGAGGAAACATCCCAGATCTTGCGAGTCCCATCAGTGAAATAGAATGGCCATCGCAAGAGGGGGGCTTGTGGGATGTATTTACCCATGCATCCTAGCCCTACCTCAAAACTGTGCAGTACTGACATGAAAACATCATGATGGCCAGAGCTTCCCAGAAAATGCATAGGGAAATGCATGAAGAATAGGCTGCCACTCATTTTTGCCGATGTTATGGGCACAGAAGGACGCTGCCTAAAACCACCATTGGACTACCCGCACAGTAGTCTGAAACCATTGGGAATGGCAATGCTGATTGCCAAATGCAACCTAGAATTGTGGGGAATTCATTTCTTAAATCCCAAAAATGGGTGCAGTACCAGTACTCACCACTATCCAAAAGCCGGCGTTTTAAAACCACTCTGTTTCCCTGAAGGCAAGTCAAAATGCCTATTTTCAAACATTGCAATATGTGCAAAATATTTACTGAACACCAGCAGACATTTGGCAGAATGGAGTTTTGTGTGCCTACAAAATCTGGGAAATGAAGATCATAAGACAAGGTTTATAACAAGACTGGCTGCGCTGTGGATTTCAGCAGTTTAAGTTGCACTGGATTGAAAGACACTAAAAAAAAATCTAAATGTTTAAATTGACTGAGTGACCTACTTTTGAGTGTCACATAGGTTGCAATTGTTTAAATGTCATAGTTTAAACTTAGAATCAGCATCATAGCTGCATATGTAAAAAAATGTCTTGACTTAGACTGGGGAACAAAAAGTGACATTTTATCTGAAACCTGGCTTAAGGAACTGAATTCTGCCTGGCAACTACCCCCATCAGGAGGAAACTTGAGTCACAGCTGTGTTCCCAGGCCAACCTTCCTTTTGCTGCCCACACTAAGGATATGCCATCTATCTGATAATTGAATTATCTGTGCTCTGTAGGAGAGTGAACAAAGCCCTCTTCACTCAGGCAAAGGTTTTTATTACCGCAGTCGTAAATTGTAGCTTCCTCTTGGCAGGAGCTGGGAGGAGCACTGCCTGTGAGAGCAAGCTGGCTTGGCAGAAACTGGAAAGACTGGTTTCTATACCATGTGACCTGGGAAACCAAACCCCTTTGGAGCCAGAACATAACTTTAAAAAGATGAATAACTCATAGTACGGACATGTGAAAATTTTATAAATGACACCATAATTCTTGTGATTTTTCTGCCCACATTTTAAGAGGTTTTTCGACCCGGTGGCGTGTTCAGGGGGGTGTCAGCGGAAAAGTGGATATAACTCTAAATGTATGCATGTTAAAAATCTGAAACTTCATCAGTTAATGTCCCTACTCCCTGCACACATGTATGTAAAGTTGGGTCCATGTCAGAAATTCCAAAATCAGTTAAAAAGTGAAATATGTGCCAGTTCTGAATGCAAGCTCCCAGGAAGAGCAGAGTTTGAACAGGGGATACCTCCTGTAATGCATGATGGGTGCATATGATTTTAAAACAATATGTACCTCTGCAAATATGTATTTGTTTCAAATCTAGATTTGTGTGTAAGTTGACAGGAGGAGTGGACTTTCTGCAGGCTGTAAAATGACATCACTCTGACTCACAGTTCATTCCCCAATCAAATGATAAATGGAAGTTTGACCAAATAGAAGCTGAGAGAGAGGTAGGGTCAGTGATGCTAGAACACACCCACATTCTAAACACATAAAAGCAGACAGACAGGACAGATAGGGACCTTCCAAATCCATCTGCAGCGGGACGCTCTGCCGGAAAAATCCATACTTACCTCCATCAACCACCAGAGAGCCAAACTAGAGACTTCAATCTATCCAGAACTAAGAGACCAGACCAGAGAGAAAGCAGTGCTGTACCCAGAGAGACCCAGACCAGCAGAGAGAGTGACCAGAGCCCAGTCTAAAACCCTGACCAGATCCGTGATGAGGCCCATTTAATTCAAGAATATAGTGTGAGTACCCAGCAGAACTGTGTAGAACCAATCTCTTAGTTTAAATTCATCTAATTCAATCTATTGAACCTAAGTAGAACTGCCTCCTAGCTGTCACCTGTCATTTCTAGTTGCAAGCTGCACTTGTCATTTTGAGCTTTTGAAATTTGCAAACCCAAAAACGACCTTTATTAAATCGCTCATATCTCCGCGACCGTTTGGGCTAGAGACTTGCAGTAACTTTCCTCTGATAGCTTAGAATCGTAGCTTTGAATCGCACCAAGAACCGCATTCCTACCCCTTATAGTTTTACCGCAATCGCGGAACACGCATCCGCGAATTTTACCGCGATTTGCAATTTCTTCACATGTAAAAACTGCTGCTGTTTGCCTTCCATTTGCCAGAAATTCGTTTAACCTGCTAACTATCCCTGCATCATTGCTAGTGTGAGCCTGGACTAATATTAACTAGATACCACTCACCCTGAACCTCTGAAAGGGAATTAAAAAGCATTTCCAGCATATTTCTCATCCATTGCTAGCACATATCAAAGCATTTGGGCCGTGTTTTCAAAACTCCTATCTGTGTTTTAAACTTCTGTTGTCTAAGCTTGGGGGGGATTGAACTGATTACATTGATTGCATTTCTGAGAACTGTGTGCTTCCTTCCATTTCCTTGCATTGCATCAAGGGGGGGAGGGGATTGCCAGAGAAAAGTGATTACATTGTTTGGTTGAAATCATATTGCGTATTTTCTGTACTGCATTCATTGAATATTGCATCCACCTGAGCTTACATAAGGCATCCTCTACCACATTATACTTTTGTTCCTATTCACCTGTGTGCTATCTTATCCATTTCATCTCAACTCATTAGTGATTATAAAGAAGCGTGCTAGTGCCAGATTCTCCGTTGTTAATATTTATCATATCAGATTAAGTGTGCTATTCAATTATTAATTTATTATAAAGTGTGATATATATATTTTAATTTATCAAATAAACCTTTTAAACTTGCAAAACAGAACTACTTCTTGGCTCAGTGGGGTCAGGGAGATTCCAAGAGAGGGGTGTTATATAGGGGTAGTCATCCAGAACGCATGAACTGGACCTAAAGATATATCAATAAGGGTTTTCATTCAGTATTATAGACTAGGCGTTGACTTAGCTGTAGTGTTGAATTGAATCCTCTTACAAGACAGCGGCCGCCATTTCCAATGGAGCAGGAGTGATTTCTTTCTTCATCATCTCCCCGAGAGTACCGCGCAGGGTCCTCTCTCTTGCAGGTCTGGTTAGCTCCTGTAACCGTTTACTAGGAGGTTTGGGAGTGTGCGATACAACTCCGAGAGTTTTCAAATCGTTACCCAACAGTACGCGTCCTGGTACCTCACTCTGTATGCTGACAGGTATCTTTACAGTCATGCCGTTACACTGGATGAGAACTGGTAATTGGGGAAGCATCTGCACAGGCCCTCCAGCTAACTTGGTGAGGCGTTTGGGTGCCTTAGCAACATCCTCAGCCTGAAAAAACGATTTATCCACCACAGTTATGCTGGCCCCAGTGTCCCTAATGGCAGGCGTCTCCTGACCATTCACCTGGACACTGTCCTTATAATACTCTTTAGTATTATCGGGGATAGAATTATAGACATCTAAATTCTGTTGTTCCCACAACCCCAGAGATACTAAAGAAACGCTGGCTGAGACTCCAATGGGTTCGTCAGCTAGCAGTAGAAAGTTTCCACTTGCCATTTGGACTTCCTCCTCTGGAGCGAAGGCTAAGAAGACAAGCTGGACCCCTGAAGGTTTACCCTTACATCTGGGATCTCCTTTCACGTGATCAGTCGAGCCACAAACAAAGCATTTCCCGAATGCTTTCTGGAATGGTGGCTTGTTCTGACCTCCTTCCGGTTTGGCACCAGAAGACACACTATTCTGCTGTGGTTTTCCCGGTGGCTTACCCTTCTGGTTTTGTTTGGGGCCCTCTTTGGAATGTGAGTTATTCGAATTCTCCTTTGAGTCTTTTTTAGGCTGTTTTCCCTCGTCCTTTTTCTGAGTTGCCCCAGAATCCTTGTGAGTAGCCCTGTTGGCAACCCACAAGTCAGCAGCCTTAGCTAGAGCCCTGGAATCTAATTCCTTCGAATCAGCCAAGTGCTGTCTGAGCTCAGGAGAACAGGCATCATAAATCGACTCCAACATAAAAAGATTTCGCATACCCTCGTAAGTGTCAACTTTGTAACCCTTAATCCATCCCTCTAAGTTTTTCAACCCTTCACTCACCCAGGTAGCCCAAGGGGTACCATCATGCTTTTTGAGGGTTCTAAACCTCTTAAGATACTGGGAAGGGGTCTTCCCGAATCTAGCTATCAAAGCTAGTTTCACACTTTCGTAATCCGTCTTATCCACCTCCCCCAATTCCATTACCACATCAGTCGCAACAGGAGGAAGCCTAGAGAACAACCAGGGAAGCAACGCATTCCCGGTGATGTCCTGGAGCCCATGATTGTATTCAAACAGTTTCAACCAATCCAACACATCCAATCTCGGTTCGTACATACCCACTAATTCCTTCGGCATCCGGGGTCTTTTGGGACTGGAGCTCCTAGAGGAACCAGAGGAGAGAGAAGCATTTTCCATAGACAACTTTTTCATTTGTAACTCATGATTAAGCTCTATTTCCCTGAGTCTTAACTCAGCTTGTCTCTGCTTAGTTTGAGCCAAGAACCGTGCATGTTCTAATTCGAGCTTCATTTTTTCAAGTTCAAAATAAGCGGCATTACTCGTGGGACCTGGTATTGGCCCCGTAGGCACAGTTGGTAAGGCAGGTAGAGGAACAGGTGAGACAGTTTCATTAGCCTCGCCGTCCTCGTCAGCCTCTTCATCGCTATCATCAGAAATACGATTCAGATCAACACCATTACTGTTATCTACAGTTGCTGGAGAGTTTGGTTCCTCTGAACCAGTACCCAGACTTTGGTTCGCCAGCAATCTCTCTATTAGTTCTAACTTCTTGCCTTTTACAGGAAGATTCTCTTGTCTACAGAGAGCTCGCAGACTCTCAGTATTTTTATCCGACAAAGACTCTTGGCTGTACATTTCCATCGTAGACATGTTTTTTGAAAGTTGCTTTTGTAAAGTTTTGTGGTTAGTCGTCCTACAGCGTCGAAAAACACTCTAAACTGTATACTCGATACTAATCCCACTGCTGCCACCAGTGTTAGGCGGAAACCTGTGCAGTTCCCTCTGGGACCACTGCAAAAGATTTAGGACTGCAGGTGTTGCGATGAACCCACTTGGTAGCAGTCTGTACCACACAGATTCAATTGGTAGCTGTGGCTGAGCAGTCAGACCTCTCTCAAGAAAAGTTGGTCAGTATAGGGAGTATACAAGATAGGGTAATTCTTCGCAGCAAAACGAGTAAACACGCAACCAGGCTTTAGTATAAAGATAGTAAGTTATTTATTGATAACAGAACGTCTACGAAAAATACTAAAGCGAATCACGGCAAACAACTCAAAATACAATTACTCTGCAGAATGGAATAAAGCTCAACCCCCCGAAACACAATATCGACAACTCTAGGTTCTACGGCACCACTTATTTTCAGACAGAGGTGTATACCTCAACCCAGATGACACTCGAATATTTAGTGAGGAAGGGAGAGAAGAGAAAGGCAGGTAATGAAGTCAACACGGTTCGTACTGAAGCGGGTAAAAATGCAAGGCAAGAAGGCATTAATCACACTAGATCATACAGTTAGGCAGCCAGGCCCACTCGGTGAGAGGCAAGGCACGATGTCCTGGAAAGTCTCTACGGATGATGCATTCAAGTCTTGTTTAGCAAATTGGTTAGCGACAGGTTGAACCAGTTCAGAACAAAGAGTGAATAAAGCTTGGAGGCAACCCAACGGAACGGAGAGGAATCAGATACCTCACACGAACCGATCGAAAAGGGAAGCCAGGCGGTTACGGTACCTTGTTGTGGAAGACAGCTCCGACGGGGGCAGTTGTTCCTGGTGGTGGATGCACGACGGGTCTTGGCCAAGAGAAAAGATGCTCTCGTCGTCGAAGAGAAGATGTCCGGTGCACCACCAGGGAAGAAACCAGCTGCGGAGTGCTCCGTCACAAGGCACCACCTTTCGATCACGGTGCAGGAGTAGTGGCTATCCGGTTGCCGGGTGCTCTGCACGGGCAATTCGACCACTGCGTCCTGGGCGACCAAAAAGCACAAAGAAGAAGAAGACTGGTTGTTCCCACCAGCCAGGGAAAGAGCCTCTCCGGCAGGGAGATCTCTTCTGTCGTCGGGAGATTGTGAGACGATTCCGCAGGGCTCCACCGGAGGTGTTGTCGTGCAGGTCGACTCAGCGTTACCCTCGTCGGATTCTTTAGGTCCAGTGGCGACTTCCTGAAGATCCAGTCCCAAAGCCCTGCTTTTATGCAGACGTCCCCCATTCATTCAGCCTAGCTTGTCAATCAACACATGCTAAGTGGTGAGCGGGAAGGCTCACCACCTGGGCCAATCACTTCAGAGTGCGACCTGAGTTGGCAAGGCAACTCGGTCCAGGGTGTCTAAACCCCCTCCCACACCCCTGAGGTAACCCAGACAGAATGGCGCCACCTTCGAGGGTCTCTGTCCAGAGGCCCGCCAAAAGTGGAACAAAGGGCTCAACCTTTGGTTTAGGAGTCACAGAGAAAAACACAGACGCCATTTTACAACCCGAGTTCTGGCAGAAAATACCACTCGATAAACCTATTTAAGATAAGTAGATCGTTGGTACGTTGGAGATTAACGAAAAACAGTATCAATCTTCAACAATGGGACGAATCCCATAGGGTTATGCTCGGGGCCGAACATAACAAGTAGTTTCCACTGCCACCAGCCAAAACTCGACGAGGGGGGACGGGACAGTGCCCCCTCGAGTAACAGATCCAGGAGTAATCGTATTACCCCTACTAGCACGTCCACAATAAGATGGTTGGTACTAGTTCTGTTAGCAAATTTAGGTCTAGTAAAGCCAATGGTGACTTTACATGCCCGGGGAGACAGTAGTCAGTCCCCGGGTATGGAGTCTATGGTGGGGGGACCTGCCAGGGCGCCCCCGTGTCACGACACGCAGGGTGCAGAGTGACACACATAGAAAAACTTATGAGACCCTATGGAGTAAAAGACCCCATAGCCCATCGAACACATTGACATCTCAAAGGAATTCCACACATACATGTCCAAGAGTGAGAGGAAAAGGGTCACACTCTTGGCAGGATGGAAAAAACAAACTCCAGAAATCCAGCAAAGCTGCTGGGGGACTCACTAGGTTAGGAAATTCAGCCTAAACAGCGAATTCTCCCTAACACTGGTGTGCAGGGTAGTCCCCTGTTTTGTGGGCTGCCTGCAGGGGCCGTCGAGGGTGACAGGACCCACCCAGCCTAATCGCGTGTGTAACTTCGCACGCACCCCTGTAATACACGTACCAAGCCAAATCGCGTGTGATAATTTCCGCGCACCCCTGAAATACACACGCCCAGGCTATTTGGTGTGGAAATTCCCGCGCACACCTGAAATACACGTACCCTGCTGTAATCGCGTGTGGGACTTCCCGCGCACCCCTGTAATACACGCGCCCAGCCTATTCGCGTGTGGAAATTCCCGCGCACCCCTGAAATACACGCGCCCAGGCTATCCGCGTGTGGAACTTCCCGCGCACCCCTGAAATACACGCGCCCAGCCTATTCGCGTGTGGAACTTCCCGCGCACCCCTGAAATACACGCGGCCAGGCTATTCGCGTGTGGAACTTCCCGCGCACCCCTGAAATACACGTACCCTGCTGTAATCGCGTGTGGGACTTCCCGCGCACCCCTGAAATACACGCGGCCAGGCTATTGGCGTGTGAAACTTCGCGCGCACCCCTGTAATACACGTACCAAGCCAAATCGCGTGTGATAATTCCCGCGCACCCCTGAAATACACGCGCCCAGGCTATTCGCGTGTGGAAATTCCCGCGCACCCCTGAAATACACGTACCCTGCTGTAATCGCGTGTGGGACTTCCCGCGCACCCCTGTAATACACGCGCCCAGCCTATTCGCGTGTGGAAATTCCCGCGCACCCCTGAAATACACGCGCCCAGGCTATTCGCGTGTGGAACTTCCCGCGCACCCCTGAAATACATGCGGCCAGGCTATTCACGTGTGGAACTTCCCGCGCACCCCTGAAATACACGTACCCTGCTGTAATCGCGTGTGGGACTTCCCGCGCACCCCTGAAATACACGCGGCCAGGCTATTCGCGTGTGGAACTTCCCGCGCACCCCTGAAATACATGTACCCTGCTGTAATCGCGTGTGGGACTTCCCGCGCACCCCTGAAATACACGCGGCCAGGCTATTCGCGTGTGGAAATTCCCGCGCACCCCTGAAATGCACGTACCCTGCTGTAATCGCGTGTGGACCTTCCCGCGCACCCCTGAAATCCACGTACCCGGCCAAATCGCGTGTGAGACTTCCCGCGCACATGTATTTTTTGTCAGCGTGTCCGTGTTTGTGGGTACCCCTTTGCACGTCATTTGTCCTGGAGGGCCACAGTATAGGACATTCATCATGGCAGTATATGGGTGCTATTTGTTGGCGCACCTTTTGGCGCACATTTCTTACAGCCGCTGAGACGCTACCGCCTGCTTTCTTGTGGCGGTCGTGTTTGTGCCTGTGCGCTGGTTTGAGCGTGCGCTTTTTTGACCTATTCTATTCCATGAATACGTGTTGTAGGCGAGCGTGTGGGCGTTCTGCGCACTTTTACCCTGTGCTTCCCCCGTGACGCCCACATTTTGGCAAGTTGTTCCCCATTCCGAGTGTTACGCCCCGTGTTCCGCCTACTTTTGTTGCGTGCGCCGCGCTATGTGCGATTTTCGCTGTGGACTGTGCGATTTTTGCTGTGACCTGGCGCATGCCGTTAGATGGCCTGTGCGCCAACGTGCGCCGCGCACTTTCTTATCGCACGTCCGATGGTTTTCTCGCGCACGGCCTTCCATGAATCGATGTGCGCTGCTTTTCGTGCGATTTTCGCTATTCCACTGCGATTTTCGCTATTCCACTGCGATTTTCGCTATTCCACTGCGAATCGCACGTTTTTGGCCACTTGCGCCGCGCTAATTATTCCATGAATCGGCCTGATCGTTTTTTACATGGACAGAAAATCCCATACACCACATTTTTGGTCTTGCATGTGGTGAACGTCCTCAAATCCCAAGTTCTTTCCTCATATTCAAAGGATTGGATTTTCAAAGAGGAACTACATGCTATGCACAGGGTGCAAGGCTAATGGCCTACCAAAGGTTTTTGAAAGACATCCCTAATTCTTACTATGGGTCTATAGTCTTTTCTGCTTGCCCCAGTCAAGCTCTGTTTCAGACTGCAACCAATGGTTTTTACAATGTTAAGTGCATAGAGTACAGGACCCTCCAGTTTTCAAGGATGGCACCTCAAATGGAAGTACTATGCTGGGTGGGTCAGGAACCATCTGCGGGCAGTTGCACTGTCCACGGACTACTGAGTAGCAAATATGCCTTTGAAAAGTTGTAAAAAAAGTTGCCAGATCAACCACAAATGGGTCTGAGAGCTGTGGACGGGAAACATTGTTAAAGAGACGTTATGGTTAAGTTGCACTAATAAAAACCTATGAAATTCAGTGAAAAAACTTTGTTAAAGGGAACTTATGGTTACAAGTAAAACCGAAAAACCCTTGAAACTCATCAGTTATGGTAAGCTAAGCAACCATAACTTGTGCCTCCACCATGCACTGCTAAGACTAAGACCCAGGACATCAAACCCCCAGGTAAGTCCAAGTAACTGCCATGGTAAAAATGTATTTGGGAGGTAATCCAAGAGTTCATTATCATTACCAGCTGTGTAAAAGTGAGAAAATATATAGTTCTGCCTTTCTTAATGAGATAGAAGCAGGGTTTGGTCAGTGCACTTATTTTACTTTATAGGGGTCAGGTATCATCAAAAACGAGACACCCAGGTTCCTTTGGGTTCAGTACATTTGCTAAAACTCTCAGGCCAGAAAGCAAGTATCTGAGAACCTTGGTTTTGATTAACAACAATGCTATCTGTCTTATCAGGGTTTATTTTCAGATAGTTTAAGTCCATCCAGTTTTTGATAGCTACTAAGTAATCATTAACTTGAGGGAACTGGGAATTGTCAGCCTGATCATAATCGACTAGAATTTGAGTGTCATCAGTGTAATTAAAATAGGTTAGACCATGATGATGGGTAACGTCCATTCATGGTCAAATGTTAATGTTAAAGTGCATTTATACTGCACACTGTCACCACTGGAGGGGATCCCTTTGCGCTCTGGCAGCTCTGAAAGGCAAGGGGTGGGGTATGTTAGTAGGGCATGACGGGAGAGAAAGCAACAGAGAGCTGCAATGTGCTGTTGGCAGCTTCAGATCGTTTTTCACTGTTCACTAAGCTTGGGTGTATTTTCCGGTTGGTAGCCTTCATGTGCTGTTGTACGGGGCTATGTGTGGTTCCTTTCATTGTTGCAGTGTAGTGAAGTGTATGTGGTTTGTTGCGCTTTGAAGGTATGTTGTGTTTAGATCAGAGTTTGAGAGGTGTATGCAGAGGGGTGAGTTTTTTGTTAGTAGAGTTGGTTATAGACATTACTAATTAGATGTACTACAAGCTAGATGTTCACATTCCTGTCTAGATGTGACTCACGCTCATAATTACAATTCTGTCTAGATGGGACCCAAGTTAACATTCATATTCCTGTCCCGGTGTGGCGCAAGGTACTAATTATATATCTGTCAAGATGTGATGCAAGGCCTTATTTACTAATCTCTCTAGAAGTGACACAAGCCAATATTCACATTTCCTTCTAGATGTGTCACAGGCTAATATTCACATTTCTGTCTAGATGTGATGCAAGCTGATATTCACATTTCTGTCTAGATGTGATGCAAGCTGATATTCATGGTGATACTGAATAATAAATGTGACAGTTCAGGGCCTTATGTGACTCTGCAAGTTATAAGAAAGAATTTTGAGTGAAAGAAGTCCATACAAACTTGTTGAGAGCGATTAGTTACGAAAGAATGTATATATTTTAGGGCTGTACCTCCAAAAACATAATCTGTGAGTTTAGAGAGAAGAATCTGGTGGTTGACGGTGTCAGTGCACCTGATCTAATTTTTGTCTGTTTTTCTCTTAAGAGGTCTGAGATTGCAGTTGTAAGACATTCAGTGCTTCACAATGCTCAGAAACCAATTTAATTTGCAGCTAGAGTTCCTGACCCTTCATCAGAAAATAGTATCTGGGAGACTATAGTTTGTGCATGCTGTTTTGGGACGAAAATGTCCTGGATCCCTTGGATTTGAGATGGTTTCTTGAGTAATAGCTTTATGGTTTAATGGTTGACATTTTCCCATCTGGAGTAAAGATTCCTGTGTGTAGATAAGAATTACATTCATTTTGAATGAATTTTATATGTCAACAGCTATTTCTGGTGGTATTGGGTCTAATGGAGATCCAGAACATTTAGCCAACAATAAAAGTTGTGACAGTGAATTCTGCACCAGAAGTGTAAACGAATCAGACTTTGTCACTGCTGTAAGGTCTATATTGAGCAGATTTATTTTAGGTAAAACTGTTCTTATTGGAATGTTAACCAACTCCTTCCTGATTTTAACTATTTCTTGTAGGCAGGTTGGTCCACTAGAGACTGTAATGGAATGTATTTGGATTGTTCTGGCAATTTCATATCTCGCCCACTACTGCAAACAATGCACTTACTCCATTACACCAACTTGCTCAGCTGCCACCTAATGCCTCTTCTCCAGCTGAAACATTTGTTTCTTGTTTACCAAATCCTGCTGCTGCTTCTGAAGCTTCTCTTCCCCCTAAACATCCTGATGCTTTGCAGCTTCGGCTTCCACCTCTGACTTGTTCACCACTGGCTCAACCATGGACCACACCCAGTAATGTACTCACCCAAATTACAGATGAGGGTTCCTGCAGCTGTTGTTTACTTTTGCTCTAAAAACAATCTGTATATGGCCTCGCAGGCACCCCTCGCTTCCTCTCCACCAGTTGCCCTGAGAGTCTGATACATGCTGTTGCCGGCCAGAGAGTGCTATCATTACGCTTGACCCTAGAAGCAGAACGAGCTTGTCAATCCCCCTCAGTGTCATCTGAGCCACTGCCGCTGTGTCACTACTATGGATAATACTATCATCCAGAGATTCTGCTGTCCCTGCATCAAACACCTCAAACTCCTCATCAGTTTATTCCAGAGTTGATGATCCAAAATGTATAGAGCAACTGCTCCCACACAAACACACAGTCAAAAACGGCAAACTACATCAATAAAAACGAAGGAAGTAAACCAATAAAGGTAAAAAGGAAAAGAAAACATGGGAGATTACGAAACCAGAAAGAGAACTGGAGAAAATGGAAACAAAAGGAATCTTATAAAGACTTTAAACAGACACAAAGTGAAAATACAAACAGAATTACAGAAAAGGGGTACAAAAAACAATCCTCCAACAACCTACAAACAAAATGACAACTATACAAACATCAGTAAAACCGACTCCGTGTTTCCATAAAAACTATCTCCAAGATCCTCCAAGTGTCAGCCTGTCCTGCAAACCCCAACTAGGAACGGTTAGTGAACTGGCCCATTTATATAGATTAATTTAATTAAATTGTTGATTAAAGAATTAGCTACTTAAAATCATTCTTTGACGTTTGAAGTTCTCCGTTGGAGTCTTGAATGATGGCAATGTTTGGCCTCTGCTATGAAAACCAAGTGAGAGTTTGAGCGCTGAAAGACCCATTAGAAGTGCAGGCATGCTTACTATACCACTACTGACTTACTGTAAGTAAATTAGATACACTAATGTTCATATTTCAGCTCTCCGGACAAATAAGTCGTTTGTCACTATATAGAAGTACAATAAATTATAGTTTTCTAACATCTGCCTATTACTGTGCTTTTAAAGGCTTTGATAAATCTTGATCTTTATAGGTATGTCACAATTTACTCAAATCTACTTCAAAGGCCCCCACACACACTTGAAACATGAAGTAGGAATCTTTGCCTGTGTTAATTTAACTGGTGAAATTCACTTGGTTAGAATTACTGTAGGAGGCCTGATACTTCATTGGAAGCTTGATGATGTATTCCGTACTCCAGCATTGATTTTGAAACAAATGGCATTTGACTTAGGCTAAGATTTTATGACCATAATATCTTTATTTAGTTGCAACATTCTAATGAAATGTAAGTGCTCTTGTATAGCACACTTCTGACACAATTGGTAGCCTCACTGCATGTGGCTCTGTGAGAAAAAGGGGGGTCATTAGTGGGACCGGCAGATGTGAGATGATAATAATAATAATAATAATAATAATAAACTTGTGTTGTTGATAGGTGCAGGTCGGAAGTACAAAGCTCGTGTGTTCCAATCTGCTTTATAAGGCTTTGTTGGGGAACCGTAGGAGTATGCTGTCCACAGGGAAGGACCTACATCTGATTGGCTGCAGGGCTTTGGGTTTGGTTAGCCATGGATGTGGGAGAGTGTGATATGTCTAAAGAAAAGAGCTTAGACGTGGCTCAGATTAGTGTGCTAATGGCCATGCCTGTGCTGACCATCTGTGGGGGTTTGTGCATGTAGTGTACAGGCGCGTTATAAATGCCATATCATATATAGTGCAAGATGCTAGGATACCTTAACCGCGGGTCAGTCCGTCAGGGGAAGGAGGGAGTAAGCCGTACACGGAAAATGCAATCTTCTCACTGCCAACTCATTATAATGACCAGATGATGTCATCTCCGATGAGGATCACGTCAAGGCTTTCACGCACACACATTCCTTGCGTATTCCAGAGGGATTGCTCTACTCATTAAGCAGGATGCTAATGCTATCTAAAACATATGCTCCTAACACCTCTTAGCTGTGAGGCTCATGTGCTACATTCACAATACGGATGACATAGCCGTCAACACATTACAGCACTGTAACACATGATATGATATGGCATTTATAACGCGCCTATACACAAGTGTTATAAGGCGCATTGTCATAAAAAAACCGTATAATTTGGTGGCAAATTAAAAAGCAAGGCATTACAATCCGGGCTTTAAAAGGAGTCACTTTCTACATAATAGCGCTGCACTCCGTGAGAGGGCGAGGCTCTGTAAACTAGATCGGCTTGTGCTGCGTGGCTTTTTTCCTGAATCATGTGAGGCAGAGCTGTGAGAGATGGCGTGAGCAGTGGACTCCCTCTCTCCGAGAGCCGGCCCTGATGATTCCGAGAATCTTCGGTGAAAGCCTCATCCCTGACCTTTTTATGTAGGAGGTGGCTGCATAATGTATGGCGCATTAAGGAGGATATTTTATGAGGGGGCCATGCACAGCACGTGTTATGATCAGGCTCTCAGTCACTTTTAAGAGGGTCTGCCAGTTGCCATTTGGAGGGGGTGCGGGGGGGGGCTTTCTCCCGTTAGAGTGTTCCATAAAATTGCTGCAGTAGCGGCAGAAAGGCGCACATTCATCAGAAGCATTCAAGTGCAAGGTTATATCAGAGACAACCAATGACTTGTATTTTATTTCTACTGCTGCTTGCACGTGCTAGCAAAGCCTTTAGAGAAATGCACAGATGCAGTGTGTTGTGTTAGTGCCCGCCCCTCTGCTTCAGTTAAAGGACATCATTGCTGTCGCTGTAAAGGAAGTCAATAGGACGTCCCCTTATGTGGTGCCTACATGTTACACATGCTCTGGCAGTGGGCTGCATATGTTTGCGGGCCTGCTGAGCATTAGTCGGTTACTTCAGTTAGGGACGTGCCCTTTTGTGTGGGACCATTGGGTGGAGAGAACATGATAGAAAAAAAAAACACTATTAAATCCATAGAGCGTACTAATGGCCTGATCCTATTGGCTGCTGGGAGGATCTCTTTGGCGCATATCTAGGGAACCCGCGCACATCATTTTATGAAATGCAACTTGCATAAAACGTCGAGAAACCTACATTACAGACTCATATGGTTGCTGTGGGACCCACTAAGAACAGCCGAACTGATGTCAAAGTGCTTTGTTTTCACATTGACTTAAGGCAGATGAAACGGCAGCTTAATGGGCAGATGAAAAATGAGTCGGCTTTGTTTATGCTGAGGTTGATTATGTTATCGTGCAGGGTGACAGATTAGGCTTGGCCCGAAAGGTCATTGCCGAGCTATGGCAGACTGCGTGTGAGTGTTAGGGCGAGGGCAAGGGTTACAGGCTGGCCGTCTGCTGATAAGAAGGCATGAGAAAGGCACCTTACCTCAGGGAGCTGTCATCACAACCCTGGGATGGAATGCCTTGTCCCCCAGAATGGTGGAAAAGTGATCTGATGTGATAGGTTATTTAATACCCAGAGGTTTCTAAGCGCGGACCCGGGGATCGAACTTGTGTTGCTCCATGTCGTCTTGTTTCCAAGGTGAGCACGTTGCCCCTGAGATATCCTCCCGAGGCAAGTGCTGGAACAAACCACATTAGAGACAGCCTAATAATAATTTGATTTTCAGAGTTTGCACATTCAGATTTTCAATGAAATTTCTTTTAGGTATTAAATAATATATACATTTGTTAAATTGTCAGGGAGTTTCATCGCTCATTACATTAGGACCAATCCACTGATACAGCACAAGCGTATACAGTTGTCGCATTATTTCCTTATGGAAAATATTAGTGTTGCATATTTCTGGGAAAAAGACATTTCAAAAAGGGCACACGTATTACCTTCAGTTTTATCAAGAAGGTCATGCGCCACCTCAATCATGAACTTTAAATGTAAACCCAAAACATATAGAAACCTCGAAAAGATGTTTAACATTATCAGCACATTTTTTATTGGGTCTCGGACAAAGTATGCAGAATTAATATTATTTTGATTTAAAATGTAAAGCAAAAACATAACAGAGAATTCTTTATGCAATGGAGGTTAATAGTAACATGACAACGTTGAGACTTTTACATTTTTTTTTAATTACTTGTATATAATCAACTCGTGATTTTTACAAGAGCGAATTAGACTTTGAAGTCTTTCGTAAAAGTGAAAGTTCCTGTGTTCAGCACCCTGCCCTCCTCTAGTTTCCCTCTGCATTTATTTTGTCAAAGGCGATAGTAAGACGTTTTGCTGTTGTATTGGTCCACTTAGAGTTTTCTCCAGACAGTAGTCTGTTCCACCACACATCTTCTTCTAGAACTGACGAGGGCATCCCAAGAGGCGAAAGATAGGCCATTCTTTCTTGGTTTAATGGTTCGCAGTGCAGCAGTAGATGCTTCAGATTTTCCGGTTCTTCAGGTGTCGCGCATAGTCTGCATTCTTTAGACGCGGACTGCAGTCTAATACAGAGGATTCACGTTCACTCAACAAGCTCCCTCAATCCGCTTCACAGGGCACGCTCTTAACAGTTCCCTTCCTTTTAAGACCTTTAATAATGTACATTGTTTGTCGCATTTATCACATTACTTTAAGCCTGCAATATAGCTCACGAGTTTAGCATTTTATTCGTAGGGCTGCCTGGAACTGTCAGTTCCAGGTTTGAATGGTGTCACAGACGGCCGAGCCCTACCTCCTTCGTGGTTCAGAACATTCAATTTGATCCAGTTCGGCCATTCCAAAGCTGAAAGTTACAAACCTATGCTCAAGGGAAATCAACAGGAATCATGCTGTCCAAACGGTAAAATATTAGCATCAAAGCAACAATTGTACTTGTACTTAATCACTGCCACATATAAGGCATTACTATTCTGGTGTGACTCAGAATAGTGGTTCAAGTCTCAAGCAGGAATGATTTTAACATCATGTCAAAGGAGGACACTTCCAAGTGTCCAAAGGCAGAAGAGACCATAAACACGTGAACAGGGAACTAGATCTCGAACAGTGAGCAGAGGGCTTAATGGGTTCAATGCAGCATTGTAGTTTGTTGATGATACCCTCGCTTATTTTCTGCAAGATGGCAGAGCGTCTACGGGACTCGAATGCCAGACATTATCGAGAACATTAGCTTTGGAATGACGTGAAAGCCAGCAGAGATGTCAATTCAGGAAGTGCTCTGAGGTGGTTATATTTATTTTTCCCATTCATTATGGAAAGCTGGGTTTGCACTTTGCATGCCTGATTATTTCTCATAAAGAGAGTCCCAACTCAATTGAATATATTGTCCCTTTTTTATTTCCATGGCTAGCAGCTGGGATGTGGAGTCAGAGAAGCATCGGCAGGGAGTGGGGTGTATTACACAAGGACATATTCTGAGAGGAGCACAGGCTGAAGAAAGGAAGGGTGGCAATTGTCCAATGAAATGACATGTACTCGGAAGAGGTGCTGACTGGCCACTGAGGAAAGCAGGCGTTTGCCAGTGCTTCCCATGCCCATGTTTTAGGCCATTTAATTGGTCAGTGCCTCTCCTCAGAGTGTTTTAAAGGAAACCAAATGAATCAGATTGCCTAAAATGAACATTTGATTATTGGAAAATAAAATATCAAGGCTACAGTCTGATGAGTTATCTAAGCTCTCTTTGCCTTGTTGGGTTATTTATTTACACATGTAGACAATGGGCCTCATTATAAGTTTGCTGGTCCGGTAACAGCGGTACCAGTAAACTTGCCGGTACAGTTGCTACCGGACCAGCAAATTACGAGCTCTGCTCGCAGGTGCCTTCCCACCCGCCAGGTCTGACCTGGCGGGTGTACCGGCACGCGCGAGCAGAGCATGTCGGATGAACCGGCACCGTTCTGAATGATGCTGGTGCATCCAACCTCCCCATTCTCATTGAGCCCTATAGGGGTTTATAGGGCTTAATGGGAATAGGGAGCATTTTGTTCCGGCACCCGTGAATGGGCAATTACCAGGTCCGGCAGGGCCGCAATGACCTGGTAATTGCTAATTCGCGTGTGGCGTAAAAAATTGCAAGTTTGGCGGCAGCATGCCGGTTTTACCAGCAAGGCTACCGACAAACTTGTAATGAGGCCGAATGTTCCAGATTCTCAAAGCTTTTTCAGTGCAAATGATAAGATGCGCTAGCACATCACACCAAAAAAGAAATGCCCTCTTCAAAAAGCAAATTTGAATTTGTGCATCATAGATGCGCACATTCAAATTACCTTTCTCATAGGGTGACGAGATGTCCCGGTTTTCCCAGTATTTCAACCAGGGTCCCAAGAGTTTATTAAGTTTACAAACCATGTCCCGTTTTTTTTGGTGGACTGGTTCATGGATCCCTTTCTGAGCATGTGCAGCTTAGAGGCTCTGTGCATGCTCACAATTTCTTCCTCAGTGCCCTCCATGCTTCTCGGGCATGAGAGAATGCTCCAGTTCATTTCAATTCCAGGTGTGCATTTGAAACTTCAGCAGGACTTTAACAGGATTGTGCACTCCTCTCTTCTTCTTGTACAACCGAGGATTCCTGGGCCCACTGCATCATCATACAGCTCGATTTTCGCTGGGCACTGACTCGCTGCACTGGCTCTGCAGCTACAGCTGAAAACTCCAGCTCAATTACAGATGATTTTTCCAGTGTTTGACGTGACATGAGTGCTCCATCTCAGCTCAGACTGTCATGCTGGCTCTCGATGCTGCAGCTGTGCCTCATCAAACACTGACCCCGGTCCCCGACATTTCCAGGTAATCCCACCACTACCGTAATCCCACCATTACCGTTCTCAGAAGCAGCCAGGTGCTTGGCACTAGAATTTACAGGAACTCAGCCTATATGATATGCCAGAATGAGGAGGGGGTTCTAAATATAATATATTCAAGAAATTACTATTATAGGAATGTTTGCTTTACTTTAATCTGCAAATATTGACAAGTTGAAAATAACCCAATTTGAATGTGCTGTCACATAGGTGCGGACTTATGCAAGCCCCACCCCAATTGTTTTTTATATATTGTTTTTTTTACTATTATTTCTCTAGTATTTTTTTTTAACTCCTCCGCCCCCATCCCCAACTATGCCCAACTGTTGCCCAGCTCCATCCCTGGATCTCAAGCTACCCAGCATCTCGTCCTTTTCCCAGCCCTCACTGGTACACAGGTTGCAGCAGGGGGAAACTATACTACTAATATCCCAACTAAACTATCTACTGTGGGTGATAAAGTGTTATTCAGATTGCTCCCATGGTATAATCTCAGTGCTAATTACATTTCATTGTCCCCCTGGTGCTCAGTTATAGGGGTGTCTGAACCCCTACTTTGAGTTCTTAGTACGATGGTGGCTCAATCTGGTTTGTGTCTGAGTCCCAAAGACACTGACACTCAGCTAATCTGTACACACCGCACCAACCTGTTAGTCCCAGGGCATGTCAGAGAAGGAATGCTGAGTCACCTATCCTTTCCATTCGTGGTCTGGTCTTCTGCTTCTTCCGGGCAGTTTGTCATGTCAATCCATTCTGCCCGTCGTCCTCTGGTGTCTCAAAAAAAAACATACTGTCCTTGTGCAGAACCTTCAGGTTCGCTGGATACAGCAGTCTGTATTTCAGGCCTGATTCTCGCAATCTTCTCTTGATCGCCATGAAACTCAGGCATAGCTTTTGTACTAAGAAAGTCTAATCCGGGTACTCTGTAATTGACTCTGACGCTCTGCTTATCGTACCTCCTTTGTGGAAATGCTCCAAGATTTTCTCTCTGTCCTTATAATTTAAGATTTTGGCGATGATCTGTCTGGGCCGAGCACCTGGTGGCGGTTTCCTGGACAGGGCTCTGTGCACTCTCTCCACGGTGAACCCCTGGGTGAGCACTCCACTGCCTATTTCTTGCAGTAGCATGTTTTCGATATAGTTCATCGGGTCCGTGCTTTCTTCTCCTTCTGGGGGCCCGACTATGCGCATGTTGTTTCTACATGCTGTTCCCTCCGCCTCTTCAGCTTTCCAGGTTACACACTTGTTGCTGCAATGTGTAATTTTTTTGCATTTGCCGTGCAGGTCTCTGTATTAGTCTTCACTTTTTTCCAGTCTTCCTGTGCATTCAACCACGGCTCTGACGTCTTGCCTTAGGAGGTTAACCTCCACACTCACTGCATCGATCTTGACTTACAGTGATGTTTTCAGCTCTGCCATGGCTGCATCAAGTTTGGACTCCCATGTTGACTTCAAATCGGCAATGGCGTCCAGGATTTGTTGGTCCCCACGTGGTGGGATTGTTTTCCCTGGTGTGCCTTGCTCCGCTGACTTAGCTACATCCTCAGACTGGTTTGGTTTGGTAAAGATGCCCAATGATGATTGTTTCGCCTTTTGATTTAACCACTTTGGATGCCATCACACCTCCGCTAATTGCCTTTGCTTTCGTTGGCTGCGCTAACATACAGGTTGCTAGGTGCTTCTGCAGGTCACTTTCTCCTTTAATCTGCATGGTTCTCCCTCTGAATCTATGGGCCGTTCTGGCCGTGTTTGGTGCTCTGATGTTTGGGTAACCTAATTTTCCTGTGGGAACCGACTGTACTGGCAACATACATGTAGCTTCCCTGTCAGTGTGCCAGTGGACTGACAGTGTCACTGTCACTCCTTGTGTTGTGTGGTATGTATCGGAGTAGTCTGAGGCTGCTTGGCTAACTGTACCAGCTGCGCCCAAGAAGGTGGTATCTGCCTGGGCCCAATGTGGGTGTGATAATGCCCCACTGCTCCTCCAGTCTCTGCGTGCGTCTCCGAAGCACAGCAGGGGTTTATCTGATCAATCGAGTGCACTGCAGTCTGTTCCTGTTTTGCAGTGCAGCCAGGTGGTGTTTATGCCCTTCAGTTGCGTCAGTACCCTCACTCACCCAGCTCACTGTTACCGGCAGCCACACTGGCCAATGGAGTGTTCCTCAGACCCTCTTCACCAAGTGTGCTGGGTCTATTCCGTTCCTCCAAGGGGTATCTTTCTGGTGTACTATGGTCGTTAAGGAGCTTCTCCTCATGACAGGGAAGAGCTTACAGTATGGGCATCCACTGTAAGCAGCTGTGGGTCTGGTTACACCTATATTGCCCAGTGATAGCCGAAGTCTACTAATTGGCTATGCGTGTCCAACAACAGGGCCTCATCCACCGCACCTTGCCCTGTCCCTTTCTCGTAAATACACCTTCTTACTCCCAAGTTAACTTGACCTCATGTTCCCAGGTCCCATAGACTGTGTTCACATTGGGAAAGATCATCAAAAACAGTAGGTGCACTTTTTTATTTGCACTTGTGAGAGAAATGTTGAGGTCATTTTATTCTCAATGGTGACCTGAGTATAGCAGTGTGGCTAGCCATCAGCACAAAAGAAGCACTGGCCAGTCCCATGGTCCACATTGGTGCCTGGAGTATGAACTGTAATGATAATGAGGCACTGAGCAGCTGATGCATGTGGAAATGGTAATGAGGGACCATGTCGCGGATGCACATACTGATGCCAATGAGGGAAATACTGCAGGCCAGGCCCAGTAGCTACTTTGGAAGGCTTGGCCAGGCTTGGGGCATTTCCCTCATTACCATATCCCTCATACAAGTTTCTCATTACCATTGCCATCTGTTTCATCTACCCATACCCTGATTGTCATTTACCACGGGCATTCAAGTTCTGATACCTCATCATCACATGCTTTCTTATTTTGGACCCTCATTACCCCAGCCACCCACACCCTGTTTCTTCCTTAACAGGTGACTGTCTTCCTGGTCTTTGATTAGCATTATCATCCCAGTCACTCACTAAAGCATGCATCCTTCTGCTGGACCCCCATTACTGCACTTACCCTCAGCAGATGATCCCTCAGTGCTGTTACTACATGCACCCTCATCCCAGATCCTAATTAGCATGTGCATCCGTATACTGATATCTTATTACTGTGTGTATCCTCATCCACCATTACCATTACCACATGCATTCTTTATTCAGACCCATATTTGATCATTACAAATTTCATCCTCGTCTCTGTCTCTTATTATTCTGTAAATCCTCTTCCTGGTCACTCGACACCATTACCATTCCAAATTGCATTCTTGTCCCTCATTACCAATCAAATCATTGGGCCTCATTACGAGGTTAGAGGTAGCCTTGCCGGTTTTACCGGAAAGGCTACCTCCATACCGGCATGAAAATCCGCCACCCGCAATTGGGCAATTACCGGGGTATTCCGGCCCCGCCGTACCCGGTAATTGCCCTTTCACGGGTGCCGGTGCCGGTATATCCCCATTCCCATTTCAGCCCCGTAGGGCTCAATGGGAATGGGGATGCCTGTAGCACCGGCACCGTTCACAACAGTGCCGGTGCTACAGGCTTGCTGTGCTCGTGGGTGCCTTTCATTCCACCAGGGCAGACCTGGCGGAATGAAAGGCACCCACGAGCACAACTCGGAGTTTGCCGGTCCGGTAACAACAATACCGGCAAGCATACAGTACCGTTGTTACTGGACCGGCAACCTCGTTATGAGGCCCATTGTCCTATCCCCTCATTATCGTTACCACACACATACTTGTCTCTTATTACTGTGTGCATCCTTATACTGATTCCTCATTACTATAACTGGATGCATCCTCATCACTGTACCTAATTCCCACATGTATTCTCATACCCATCCCTCATTATTATTACTGCACACATTTTCATCCTGGTCCCTCTTTACTGCACACATTCTCAACTCTGTCACCCATTACCATTGCCATATGCATCCTGATCTCTTACCTCATTATCGCGTGCATTGCCTTCCCTGTCCCTCATTACCATTACTGTGTGCATTTTTGTCCAGGACCCACACTACCATAGTCATTTATTTTATTTATATATTTTTAAATGTATAGAGCGCACAAACCCCACAGCCATCAAGGTGCCGTTTGCAGAGGGGGACGGAAGAGGGAAAGGGGAGTGTAGGGCCGTTACGAGAGGTGTCGAGGGGGGCAAACGGCCCCAGGACCTGTGCTTGTGAGGACCTTGGGCACCAACCCCTGAGTGTCAGGCAGCAGAGTGCCCCCATTTTAATTATTTACAAGGGGGCTGTGCTGCCTGTCTCTCACGCTGCAAGGGCGTGTGTTTCCTCAAAGCATTTTTTTGTTTTATTTGCGAGACGAGGGGCGGAAGACAGCATAGACACATTGATTGACAGGAGAGGTCTTCTCTCCTGTCAATCAGTGTGTTCACATTGCAGAGAGGAGGGCCATACGGTCCTCTCTTGTGGTGGCATGGGCACGTGTGATGGCTGCAAGGAGGTTTTTCCTCCACCTTACCTCCAAACCCATAGTTTGGCAGTGCAGTAATAAATTGGTAATGCAGTGGTAACTTTGTTACCATTGCATTACCACAATTTTTGGACACACCACAGAACTCAAGATGTGTGCTTTTACACACACACAATGGCAGGGGGTGCTTTAATGCTGACATCATGCACCGCACACTGTCATTCCTTCATGCTGTCCTATACATTTATGCATATGATACAAAACGTAGTCTGGAATAAACCTCCCTTGAATAACCCTTTCTTCAGTAGAGGAACATGACTTTGTTTCAGTTGATTTGCAGTCATCATAACGAATTTCGGATTCCTCCTCCATAATCTCAATGGGAAATTTCTCCCGTCTCCTGTTTGGGCCACCGCCGCTGGCCCAGTGTAAAAAAGTAGCTAGGGCGCCTCACCAAATATTTTGTCCTGGGCTTGTCCTGGGCTTCACCACATCTTGTGACAGCCCTGGAGGAGTGCAGCAGGAGGGAAAGTAGTTCAGTACCAGAAAGGTTAATTGTCAATGGAGTAAACTGTTTTTAGTTGTTTCCTGAAAGGCCAGTATGAAGCTTCAGAGCACAGGTGAGGAGGCAGCTTGTCCCACAAGCGGGCGAAAATGATGGGGGGACCAGGGACGTCATTTCACCAAAATGCCAGGGGTAGCGGAAGTGACATTACACGACCCTTGACCCCTTGATGACACCACTGAAGTGATGTCATTTGACCCCACCCTGAAGTGATATCGCGGGAAGCGATGGAACACAGCCTTTCGCTCGTTGACAAAACAGAAAGTGGCATCACATATCATTGACCACTACGAAAAATATGGTTACAATATCACTATAATGTGATGTACATTTAATACAATAATGGATTGCCATATGTATTGTTAAGATCAGTGAGTATAGGTTCATATTACCAAATTACTGTGAATGCAAGCAGACGTCCATGACCAAATGATAATGATGTGTTATTATATAGCACTTACGCTTAAGCGCTTTATATAGAAAAAATATACACCCAATATCACCCAAACTGTGTTGGTACTCATTTATAGACCTCAGAAGGATGAAAGGCTGAGTTGAGGCGTTTAAAACAGACTAAATCAGTGACTCACCCCATGAAGTGTGCCTGAAATAAACCTTTAATGAGTTTAGCAATTATTGTATAGAATTCCAGAAAGACAGATTTGGTATTCCTATTCTTTCTTATTTAGGGTCAGTGCTGAAAGTGTTAGACTTGTGGCACTCCTGTTCTTATATATTTTTTTAATTTTTTTATTGGGACTGAACAAGAAAGTCAGCCACTCCAGAGGTAACGAGCCACATGGTGCTAGCCACAGCCCAGGAGCTTGCATTATAAAAAAAAATATATAAATATTTTTTTTTTGCTATTTTTTTTAGAGGTCGCAAGGGAGACCCCAGAGGTCGCAGGTGCGACCTCTGGTGACCCCTAAATGACGTCCCTTGGGGGGACTAGAACCCCCATCTATAGTACATCTGAAGCATGGGGTGGTCACTCTGTGGCTATATATTAGTCTTGTAGGTCTAGAGGAGCCGTTCTTGGAGATCCTCTGCGAGAGGTAGGGTGAAGCAGAATTAGAAAGACATTGATGAGTGATGGAGAGAATTTTAAAGTTGATACATTCTCAGACTGGTAACCAATGTGCAGCCCTTCTGTGAGCTGTGGCATGGTTCCATTTAAATAAGCCATGGCAGCCCATATGGAATTGTTATGGATAGTCTGGAGCATGTGAAGGTTGTGCTCTGAAGTGCCGGTGAGATGGGAGAGACAATAGTCAAGCGGGATCCAATTAAAGCTCCGACTATGGCCAGGCGGTCATTTGAGGAGAGGAAGTGTTTGGTCGCATTCAAGATTTTAGTAGTATGGACTGATGAAGATGTGATGGCATTTTGACATGTCAGATCATATTGAGGCTAGAGTCCAAGAGGATGCCTAGCATTTTGACAGTGGAGGAGACGGGGATTGGTGCAGGCATCAATGGTGAAGGAGTGGAAGGCTGGGTCAAGTTTGTCTAGATGTGAGCGGGGCCCACTATCTGGATTTCTGTCTTGTCATCATTTAGAAAGAGTTGGTGTGTCTCATCACAGTTCATCATTACCATTGCCACACACATTCACACCCTGATCACTTATTACCATTACTGTGTGCATTCTTATCTTAATCCCCCATTACTGTGCACATCCTTGTTTCAGTTCCTCATTACCGATACATCACCATCAATGTCCCAGATCCTCCCAGTCCTGGTTCCTCATTGCCATTACCGGAAGCATCCTCCTACCTGTTCCCCATTGCCAATACTACACGACTGTGTCCCAGTCCCTCATTACAACATGCATCTTTGTCTTGGTTCCTCATTACCATGTGCAGTTTCCTCCCAGGTTCTTCGTATCACTACTGCGCACATCCTTGTCCCAGTCCTGCATAATCATGTGAATCTTCATCCTAGTCCCTCATTACTATAACAGCGTACTTCCTCTTCCAGGCCCCTCAGTACCATCACTGCTTGCACCCATTACTGTGCACTGGCTGGGCCCAGTGGCTACTTTGGGTGACTTGACATAGCAAGGCCATGCCCTGGTCAGTGTGGCCACTGGCCATGACCAGGGGCACACAGATCTGCTATAGGTGCAAGGTTGCCACTGAGGATGGTTTGCTGGGGTCTGGGACATGGCAAGAGAGTAGCAATGGGGGTAAGGTGTCCAATGGCAAGGCCAATTTGGAAAAGCAACCATAACTTGCTCCTCAGCATTTGTGCTCTTAGCAACATGCAGCTATGTGCCCTGCAAAAAATGACATTGTTAAGCGGACATTACATTTAAGTTACGTATGTAAAATGTGAGCATTTTAATACGTTATGTACAGTTCAATGAGCATTTTGAAACAACTTCACTTATAAAATCCTTTCAAATTCAATTAAAATACTGTGTTAAAAGGGCATTATATTAAGCATATGTTTCGAAACACATGCAAATTCAGTGAAAACACATTGTCAAAGGGACCTTATGGTTATGTAATGTTTGCAGATAAGGGGCATTTTAATGAGTCACATTCAGTGCAACAGAATTATAAGACACGTTCAGTTATGAAAATAAACGTTTGATATTCAGTATTAAAGCTCAATAAAGAAAGTGCACCACTTGCAGGAAAAAACACATAATGTATTCGTACATCACGGCCTGGAAGATTAACTGAACATAGTAATCTTCAATATGCCCATTGAGGGTTCAACATTTTAGAGTCACAAAATAAATGTGCATATTGTAGGATAAATGTAACAGAAACATCATCCTAACATTATTACTGGTTGGTCATCACCAGTCCCCTAAACAATCCTATAAATTGTTGAAAAACGATTGGCAGTTACCATAACGTCACAAAAAAAGAACTCCACCTACCCAACATGATCTAAAGAGCTTCATTCTAATTGGACCCTGCTACCTCAGACAATTGGTGCTGCAACGTCCTACTGAGAGGGACCAAAGAGCAACGAAACGACAAAGCACAGACCTCCTTTTTTGTTTCCCATTCCCACTGTCTGCACCTTCTCCCTATGTAACTCCCTATCTCGTAACATGTTGCCAGTCTTGATACACCATCTTTTAGTAACCTCCCTGTAATGAATGGCCGTCTAGAAAAAAAATGTGACAGGTCCTCTGCTCAATACCGCTCCTGGACCATCATTTTTGCGAATTCCTCCATATTATTCAGCCCAAATAACATTGTGACTGCCTGAGAACGTGTCCTACATCTCACTGCGGCCTTCATAAACATTATATATTGTTTCCCTTTCTGATGAGGAATCATTTGCTGTCTGGGGCCGAGCATCCTTTGCTTGAGAAATGCTTCCTTTGCAATAAGAAGCTGACAACTATCTCACACCCCTCCCCACCTGCCCTTAAGCTCTCGGACTGTTTGCACGACAAGACAAAATTCAAGTGTTCCCCACTAACAACTATGGCATAATACACTATAATAGCAGCTTAACACCTGCAAACTACTCACAATGCAAGCTCTTGCTCATAGCACCTAGCATCCCGACAGACATAAGACACAATAATGCAGTCCTATGTGCTCCATATTAGGTGTTCTAAAAACGATCAAAAACATAACGCGCACATGCTTGCCATGAGCGAAAATATAACATGGTGAGCTGTGTGTGAGTGTGTGCTGCGCCTGATGATGAAAGTGTTTTTGTAGGTGTTATGTCCAGATGCCATTTAACTGCACATTGTGGTGTCATGAGTTTGATTGTGGGCAGGTGTGCTACACAATGTGCTGTATGTTTTCTATGGAGTCTGATGCATGTGGGAATGCGGTGCCATGCATCATATATTTCCCGCAATCATGTTGTGCAGGCAAAGTGTAGTAAGTATGGTGCCTTCAGTGTGTTGCTTGTCAAGCACAGGGTGCAATGTGCTCCATAAAGAATAATATGCTGTGTCCTCTCTGTGAGGTGCAGGGCATGCAAGCAATACAATGTTATGTGCCACAATGCTGGCAAAAAGCAAGGCTACAGTACAATTGGCTGTGTTATATAAAAACAAAAAATATTGCCTTTGTAATGTTAAAACAAAATACACTACAATATGATACAACTACCACATCTTAGCTGCTAACCTAAAAATATCAGCACTGCTACTGTCCCCGTGGCACATGGCATTTACGTCACTGCCGAGCTCCTGATGCCATGTTAGAAGATATTCCTCAGGCAATACACATGCTCCCCTTGTGGGCGGTGCACCTGCATCTGAACACTTGTGCAACTGAACAATGCCCCACACTAATGCCCCAATGGGACATAGAACACACAAGTGATCAAAGATTTGACAGGATTTCTATCCCGCCTTCCCTTAAACATGAACCTATTATGCTTTAACAGTCTTCTGTTTTTGTAACCTGCAGTGCTTCTCCTTCCTTGTCTTAGTTGTACATAATTTGAAAACAATAATTTAACGCACTCAAACTGACATATCAGTTAATATTATTCTGGGAGCCCTGATGTTTGCAAATGGCATGATGTCATTGTGGACATCAAAAAGCAGCACAACCCATTACTTCATAATCTACAACTGGCGTCTGTTACCTTTGAACCCATATCAAGTGATTTTCGTCACTCCCAACCGACTTTAAAGTAGAATCTGTTACCATAAAAGGGGGTACACCTATTTCAAACTGTTCTCCACACTTTATTGAACTTTTATTCAGCTTCCAGCACTGCCAGTGCATACCGAGGGGAACCACCCATTTATTGTATACATTTCAAGAGAGCTACTACATCTGGAAGCTTGTTTTCCTGTCTGTGAGCATTCAACACAGGATGGGAGCTGTAATTGCAGCAGCATCCCTCAATGGGCCACCACCACCACCCCAACCAGAATCACATGGAGGACATAGAGTAGGAGATAACAGGGGCACAACAGCTAATAACCCACAAGAGGAAGAAATGGAGGAGAATGAACATGTGGAAAAAGTAGGTGTGGCGATTTTTCAGCACCAAATGAAACATGCGAAACCTCAGCCTATAAAACGCTGAAAATGTTGATGAAAAATGTGTTGGTCATTCTGATACCGGAAATTAACAAGATAATATGGTATTGAATTTGTGAAAATTGAAGAAACGTATAATAGATGCTTGCTTTCATATGCTTTTTATAACTGTTTTTTTTTTAATTTTAGGGGCATCACTGTACATTAAAATTCAAATGTTACAGAAATTACATAAATGTTTTGCTCCAATAGATAATGTGAATATGCAAATCTACAAGGGGGAGTGCACATACAAGCTAAAGAATTAACGTAGTAATGCCAAAAGTAATGTGAGGGGTGACGGCACGACGCACGACCCATGTATATTACACCTATATTATATCTAATGGGCCACACGTTAGGGAGACGGGCACTGCACAGGCATGGACATGTGCAAACACCCAGAATGTATATGTCTTTTTTATTAGTGGGTGACAGAATAGGTGAGCATGTCTGTCACGATGTAAAGTACAAGTGCAGCAATAGTAACATGGTTATAGTTTTTTAAATGTACCTTAGAAGTATGATGAGTTTAAGGGTTAGGTATAGTAGTAATGAATAACAGTTTGGCTATATTTTAGTAGGCCCATGCCAGACTAGGCAGAAGCCATTTTTTTGTTGTTTTGGAAAGCCACTGTTCATGAAATTAAAGTGCTGCTGACACTTGTAGAATTGCTAGATTAGTTTACCAAGGGTGAGACACCAAGAAGCCCACAGTAGCTAATTAATTGTTGCAGAAGGAAACATTTCTCGTGGGAAGAGAACCGAAACCGAACGCCAGGTGCTGTCCTGCATGATAGATTGGTGTCTTGCAGGGGTTGGGGGGTGCGAGGAACGTTGGAAACCAATCAGGGGACTGGGATATGGTGTTTCAGAGGCTGTGAAAATGCCCCTGATCTTGTTGTTGTTCCCATATAATTGCATTGGATAGATTTGGTGGGATGGTGTGGCTGACGATGTCTCTAACAAAGCGATCCAATCCGCATTGACGGATTTATCAACTTGTACCTTAGCGGATGCCAACTAATGGCAGGCCCGATTTTCTGCAGGTCACCAGACAATGATGTAACTGAAGGGAGGCACACTTATGGGTCATGACATCATGAAGGTGTGCTGAGGTTGATATTCCAGGAAATGTTTCTATCCAATCAGGACATGTAATGTATATGAATTTATAGGGAATCTTGTGATGAACCACCAATTATGTAATAGCACATCCCCAACATTTGAAAGATTGACAATGTAGGCTAATATTAGATTTCCTTGAATACATTTTGCAGCCCTTCTGGCTGGAGTTGAAAATGTATTACAGTTCAGGTCCACTGAGCTGTTTGTTCACCCAGTCGGCTGTTTAATAAAGGTGGGTTTTTCTTGCATTGTGTACTACTCTTCCTTTGGATTACATTTGTGTTTTCTCTTGGATTGCCCCTGGAGACACTTGGTCTACAATGCTCTGGGGTGTGCTAAGCATGACTATGTTCAACTGTACCAGTTGTAGTTTAAAGGTATAGCTAGTTTGAAATGCTATAGTTAATACTCCATTGATGTATTCAGATGGGGATTTAAGGGCTGGTATGTGACTTTTCTGTTTTATCATTTACAAATATTGAAATGTCTAGTTTGGAGTTTAAATGTCAATGTATGCAAAAGGTTTTGTGTTGTATATTTGCTAAATTAATTTTAGTAGAATTTAGAGTGGATAATGGGCCTCATTACAAGTATGGTGGAGCAAAAAAGATTGTCGATGACGGAATTACCACTAATATTCCTGCTCCGCCATACTACGTGCATGGTCCTGGAGTGGAATATTTACCACCACAAACTTTCAAACTAAATTCAGACTTGTGTCTGTATATACTTTGGACTGTTTTGTGCATATCGTCCAATGGTTCCAAAATTACGAGCCACCAAAATAGTACTCTTCAAATGAGGAGATCAACTTAGTGTGACTCTGTCCTGTGGATATTTTCCAAAACATAGGGGAAAATAATAGAGTGCCATCTAGGTCTGGTCCTGATTCAGCATCCAGAGAAGCATCTGATCAGTAGATGCCTAATATTCACGGACATTGCACAAAAATGCACAGTGGCTTTTCTGCTTAATTCGTGTATGTGCACAAAAGCCTTACAGAATTGACAATACAATATTACACTGCCCTACATATGAAAATACTTGGCCTTTAGGTTGAGTAGACACTTGAGATGATGTGCGTGCTGCTGCTGTTCCCTCAGTGCACCATGAGTAGCATGCAGCAATATTTTCATTAAGAATACTCATGTGAGTGTTCTGTTGGGGAAGATGTCTGTCTGTTAAAGGAGGATAGCCAGTACATGACTTCTACATGCTTATCTGTCTCACAGTTTGCTGACAATTTACTAGTCGCCAGCAATAATAATTTGCTCTGGCCATTATGCTTATTTCATACAGGCTTGAGAACACAACATAACATTTTACATATGAAAACACATCATCCCCAGTGCCCTGGCCATTCGGGGGACAAGGACACTGGGGATGGGGTACTGCTGTGCTCCCTCGGTCCACCATGAGTAGCATCTGGCACTGTTTTGGCATTAAAACGTTTTTATCATTTTGCCTACTTTCTGAGTAGTTTTGATTATTGATGATTTGAGTAATCTCTGCATCCCCATTCATCTCAGATTATTGCTACCTTGTTTTAAAGGGCTGGAAGTTCTCCAGTTCACCTGGTAGCAGAGGATGGTTAAAAGTCTTTTGAGATAAGTAAGTTTTGAGGTTCCCGGCAATATAAGACGCTCTCTGCCATTCGGCTGAAAGGCCGTGAAGCTCCCTATAGATATCAGATTAGAATAAATGCGAATGCTTGCAAGCTAGGACAGACAGGTGCCTTTTTTTCAGTCAGAAACCCCTCCTGCCATCTATGGGAAGCTGATCCGACAAAAGGTTGAGGCGAATAGAAGAGGCAGACAATCCTGAGGGTCGAGAGCTGAAAAAGAAATAACACAAATGGTGAGTACAAACTAAGTGAGTTGGGAAAAAGTGTGAATGGGAAGTAAGGATTGTGAGACTTGTCCTTGTCCTCAAGCCCAGGGATTGTATCTCTCCAGCTCTGAAATCTCTTCATTGGCTCCCAGTGGTGGCAAGGATCAAGTTCAAGACCATCTGTATTGACCACAAGGCTTTCTGGGGCCTGGGACCGCACTACCTCCTACTCTCTCTTCCTAAGCATCTCACATCTCGAGCTCTCAGCTCATCCACCTCCAACTCTCTGAAGGTCACCCACTTTTCCAAGCAGAGAGTTAGGGGCAGATCTCTTTCTACGGCAGGGGCCTTCCTCTGGAACAGCCTCCCTTCCTCTCTCAAACTTGAGCAGAACCATCTCCGGTTCCGGAAGCAACTCAAGTCCTTCCTCTTCACTTCCGCTTTCTCTCTTCCTCTCCCCTGATGATGTCCCCTCTGTTTCACGCACTGGTCACCTGGCCTCCCTCTGAACTTGGGCCCAGGTCCGTGCCTGTCCAGTTGCGCCTTGCACTGCCTCTTAGATCCCCCAGCACTTGTGTACTTTCTGTAACCCTACAGTCCCCTCTTTCTACACTTATGAGCCACCCGTTGCCTGCACTTTCTAATTGTCTGCACCGACCCACCTGCTGGCTGCACTTTTGATTACCTGCACTATTCCATCCCCCCTTTTGCACTTCTGCTCTTTCCCTTCCCTGTGCTTGCACGATCTGAATGACACAAGGCTTGGTAAGATTGTTGTTTTGTACTCCCTCTGTTTCCCCCTCCTTGTCTTGTCACGCCTAGAAACACTTGTGTACAGGCACATTATAAATGCCATATCGTGTCATATCATATCATATCATATAATATATTACCTGCTTCATTCATTTCCTTAGTGTGTTTTAGGACCTATAATAAATCGAGTATTTGTGTACTTACTTTCGAAAGACCTCATCACGAGTTTGCCGGTAGCCCTTAAATGTGGCGGTAACGCTATTACCGCTGCATTTAAGGGTTCGCCCAAACATGAGTCTGGCAGCATTTACCCCCATCTCCAAGCTAGGTCTAAATGCGCTGAAACAATTCCCATTTTGGGGCACAATTAGCGCTGCGCTATTAGCGTGTGCTAATTGTGCTGAAAATTCTCCATTGAGTCCAATGGCCAATGGGGAATGGGGAATTACAGTTACCGCTAATTCGTGATCCGGCGGTAATACCGCCGGAGGGTTGGTGGTAACACAAATACAGTTGGGCGGTATCCCAGACGGGATACCGCCCAACTCATGATGAGGCCCAAAGTGTAATTATTGCATATTTCACTGTGTGCACTCTTTGTGGACACCTGACCTTGTATCACTTGTTCACTTGTATTTTATGATGTAATGGTTCTTAATATTTTAATATTTCTATTTAAGATCTGACTGCTTTATTTTTCTTGAATACACTTTTATGGCTCTAAAGCCGAAATATGTTTTAGAAAAAGAAGAAGACCCCTGACCCCACTCACCTCTTCCTGAGATTTGTGGCCTGATTCATCGAACGTTTTCCTATGGGTTTGTGCCATTATTAAACACTTCCATGAATCAGGCCCTTAGTCTTTACCACTATCCATACGTACCTTGATTGGGTTTGGCTAAACTCCCAGAATTCCCCTGTTCACTATGATGGGGTGGCCTCCTGAAATCTGTCCACCCGGGCAGATTTGAGGAATCCATTTTAACAGACATGAAACATATGGTTTAAGTAATGTGAAACATTTACTGGATCAAGTGAACAGAGTTCTCCTGTGCATTTTAAGTAAATTACTTTTTTATTTTGATTTGCAGTGCCTAGTATGTTATGTAAATCATCCCATGCATATTATGCATAACTGAGGGTAACAGCCCATGTAGCTAGGCCTAGGATACATAGCATAACGTGAATGTCAGCATGGCATTGGTATCAATATTCTTTTGTGCCACACCTGTTTGCCAAGATGTTTTTAATACTTGGCTCCAACATTGCATTTTTGTCTTTTATCTTTTAAAGTTGTTGACTTGCTAACTGTCTGGTAAAATGGGTTGATAGTTCACTTTCAAATAGAGGGTGGAAATGTATTCAATGTTCAAGTTATCTTGCATACTCACAGTACATTCTGAGAGAACAATACCCTTGAGTTCATATTTTCAAAGGTCTTTCAGGCAAACCATCCATGATACAGCATTGTGAAGCCTAGGCCTCTCCCACACCATGCAGAACTCTCGAATCCAGGCGTCTCCTCCTCCCTTGCTTATTATATGATGAGGCCTACTGTATTTTGAGACCTGGCCCTTTCTCCCACTATGCAGGATTCTCAAATATAGGTGTAGCCTCCATCTTTCTCTACCATATGCTCAGACTACTGCATTGTGAAACCTATGCCTCTCTTTCACTATACAGGATTCTCAAATCTAGGTGTAGCCTCCATCCTTGTTTAATATATGTGGATACCTGCTACAGTGTGAGACCTAGGCCCATTGGTATAGGACTCTCAATTCTAGGCCTGGACAAATATCGGCCCAATCCTGCAGTTTACGGTACGTATATAACACCTCGGGTGTGGACACAGGCCGCAGGCACGGCCAAGCATCCATGCATGATAAAATACGGCTATGGCTAAGCACATCCGGTCTAGTTTCGCACATAACCGTCCAGACTGAAATACCTGACGTACCTCAACACCTCTGCCACTAGCATACAGCGACCACCACCCGAATGGAACCCCTGATAGCTGACCTCACATAGTCTCTCTCAACAATAGCAATCTATATCTAACCCTCAACAGCACCCACACAAAAGTCTTAGAATGGCAACATGCACGCATGCATCTCCTAAACTAAACTCCCTAGAATTTCCAACCACATTGACTACGGTCAGCAAGGGCGTTCCAACCGAGAAAAAAAGCACATTGAGGCCACACAAGTGAGGAAAGAGCGCTGTATAAATAATCAAATACAATACAATACGATACAATATAATGTCTTGCTCCTCTCACTGAAGGTAAGAGTAGTCGAAAACAGTGTGCTTCTAAACATGTTTCCCATAGACTCATTGAAGAGCCTTTCCGTTGACTCATTTGATATGTCGCTAAGGCATCTCTGATGGTGTCACTTGAATGTAGTGTGTGGCTTGCGTAGTGGTCAAACATGATATTCATACTGTTCAGATCAGCATGTTCAAATTGACCAGGTTTTTGTGTGTCTTCACATATTTTGGTTGCATCTCTTATGTTAATTTCTATGTTTATGACTTTATAGTATTCAATGCACTCTAGTAGAGATTACGTTATTTTGTTAAATATTAATATTAATAATAATTAAACATTTATTTACTGGACATCCTACTCCTAGAGTGTCAATGGTTTCTCCAAGATCTAATGGAAGTAATTCTAATGGAGGCAATTTGGCAGTCCTGAGTCGTAATCATATTATAGCTTCGAATCGGTCTGCTGTTTGGATTATAATACTATCATATATATTGAGTTACTGGAGAGCATTGGGATGTTAGAACATTTCTAAGATGTTGTTGTTATCTTGAGATTGTGATGGTGAGGGTAGTAGTGACTGAATAGTGGGAGATAGGAATAGGGTAGTGACATTAATATGTAGAATGAGAGGGAGTGGTTGTTGGGACAGAGAAAAGATAGTAAAGTGGGGTGGAGGAGTAGGGTGTGAGAAAAAGGATTCAGAATGGCGCTGAGAATAATGAAAGGTTGAATGTAGCACTATATCACTGTAAGTGTGAGCATGGTACCATATCCCTGAGTATGGACTGAGATGAGGGGTGAAGAACGATGAGAGAATTGTGGTCTAGTAGGTAGTGAGTAATACTATGTAGAGAGGAAAGAGTAGTAGTGCAGAGAGAATAGTAATAGTATGGAGAGGGGAGAGTAGAAGTGGTGTTGCGAAGGGAGAGTTGTGTTGAGCAAGGACGGAGAGTGGAGCTAAACATTAGTGAGACAACAACATCAGAGGGATAGAGAAGGGAGTGTCATGGAGTGTGAAGCGAGACCATTGGTGAACTAGGAGGGAGGAGAGTAGGATTAGATAAAGAAGAGCAATAGAGAGGCATAGTGACAAGGAGAAGGATAAGACACAGGGGGGGGGGTGAGTGTTTCAAAGGCACAAGACCTTATGTAGTACCATCAGTTGGAGAACTCAGTGCAGGGATTACCTAGATTGTTCCCAGAGGGAGTTTAGATAGACGACAGACAGTGTGTTTGCTTTTTATTGCACCACATTCAGATTGCAAAGAGCTTAGACAGTAGGGCTAACAGATCTCTAGATACCATCCTGGGTTGAAGCCTACCTGAGCTCAGGAGGAGACATCGACCCCTACCCCCATTTTCCAGCCCAGTGTGTTACATTGAAAGATCTGATATCACTACATTGAACAATCTCCCTATTCTTACATTAAAGAATCCGCACATGCTCACCTTATTTGTTTGGGATTTTTGAAAATTCAAAAACAAAATCCTGGAAAATTTTTGGAGTTATTAGGGTTATCTGTGACACTTGAAATATGTTTTACTCTGTATGGTTGGGTGCATTTCAATGCTTCTAATACATGGCTAAAAACTGTCATCACCTTTAATACATTACCCTTTTTGGAATCAAATGTAACCGCTATTATAGTTGTTAGTACACAGTCTAGAATTGGTATGCAGCTTAATAAAGTACATCTAAAAATCGTGTTGTGCAGATCGATTTGTACGCTCATGTGTTGAGGCCAAGCAGTGCCCAGAATAAACATACTCAGTGAAGATAGACACCATATAGGTAAGGTGATACCATTGAGTCATAGGAAACCTTAAAATGGTATTGCTATTAACTTTCGACTTGCAAGAAAGAAGTAGAGAAAAAGTCCAAATTTGGCAAGGTTTAAGAGTAAAAACTGCTCAATGGATGCGGACCAAATAAGAAACAATTTGGGCATGAAGCGTTGACTTAATTTCAGGGATAGATATGGAGTTATTCCATCCAGGAGATTTCAAAATATTTGTTGGGGAAAGAGGTTCCCCCTGCTATCAAAAATATAGCTATATCTCCCATGGTGCTTTTCAGCAAAGAGGCTTTTCAGAAATGAAAATCCAATTTTTTTTTTCCTTTCATGCAAGAGATTACCGGGGTAATACTGGGGTAATGTGAAAATGAAAAGTGCTCATAAAGCTATTTGGAGGAGGAAAAGGGATGAAATTGAATTAGGCTGCAGGTAGGGAGGGGGAAGAGGATACCATGTGAAATTGGCGTGTTGGTGGGGGTCTGGGGTGCCAGTTAGAGTTTGACCATTTTCAGTTTATCGGGGTAGTACCAGGGTATCTCACGAGATTCCTGCAGGTACAACGGAAGACATGCTTGTAAAAAAAAAAACATGCGTCACTCAAACATAAGAGTAAAAGGGGGTAATGAGAAAGGGCAAGGGAGGGACAAAGAAGTCCAGGGGAGAGGAAGAACCATGGGAAGAGGGGCAGGGCACTTGATGAGTGCCTGATAGGACTAAGAAAAGTATTTGATTATCAAAATATTTTGGATTATCGAGGAATACCGTGGGATGGGTAGTTCATTGCCAATATCGGGGGAATACCGGGGGAATCCTGTGGGAATCTAGAGAGAATGAACAAAAAAGGAAATGTTACACGTAGAGTGAGCACATCTCCTAGGCAGGAGCTAATGGGTCTTTGTGCAACTGGCCAGGCCATGGCCAGCGGCCCCCAAAGAAACATATTGGTGCAACATGTACAGTGGCCACAGCTGAAGGACATGGTTAGTGGGCCCCAAAGAATCTTTTTGGTGCAACGTGTACAGTGGCCACAGCTGTAGGCCATGTCTATGGGCTGCAAAGAAACCTATTGGTGCAACATGTACAGTGGGTACAACATGTACAGTGGGCACAGCTGAAGGCCTTGGCCACTGGCCATGGCCAAAGACCAACGCTGGTGGGCCTCCAAGAAACCTATTGGTGCAACATGTACAGTGGGTACAACATGTACAGTTGGCACAGCCTGTAGGCCTTGGCCACTGGCCATGGCTGAAGGTCATGGCTAGTGGACCCCGAAGAAATGTATTGGAGCAACAAGTACAGTGGCCATGTCAGATATTGCATGTATGTTTCCACGTGTATGAAATCAGGAAGATTTCATTTATAGGGATGTTTTTAGTTTACAGTACTTGTATTAAGTACATTAAGAATTCCTGTGGATCTTCCTGTGTGTTTATGGTAAATTTTACCATTCCTGTACAGTAGTCCAATTCTTTCCTTATATCTGAGACACTGTAAGTGCTGTCAGGATTATTTGTGGCATTTTTATGACGGACAAGCATTTGCAAACACAACTGGTCTGAGCCATTTAAGTAAAAGTTGTGAGCAATTGGTGGCAATTGTAAGAGAAAATTGGGGGGGCGTGGCTAAAGAGCCATGGACTAGGACGTGCTTTCGAGCTGTGCTCCTGACGATCCGACTTCATCTGAGAAATTATGCTTTTGAAAATGATGCACGCGCCCAGGAACTGAACGGACGGGCGTTGGAACAGATGTATTGTAAGAATCCTGTCAAACATCTCGCTCGTGGTGGCGGATTGGAAGACAAATAGACTTTGTGTGGAAAGGCCAAGTGGATATATTGTTTCCAAAATGGCGGACAACAAAGGGAATGTTGTCGCAACCTAGATGTCTACAGAACTCTCTTGCTCTGAACGAAGCGCGAAAAGGACAGTTACTGGAGGCAACGTAATGCGCTTCTGCTTTCTACTGGGGGAAAAACAAGTCAGCGCTCCCGGGCCCGACCGACGATAGCAGCCAGAGATTGCCACAATTGTAACAATTGAGCCTGATGTGCCAGCGCAGCTCTTAGCCGTGCACAAAGCCAGCTGAACCCTTCTGCATCGCAGAGAGGGGGCGGACGTCGGCTACTAGCAGCCGGCACCGAATGTTGTTCCAAGATGCTGGATTGATGAGGCGGCGATCCCAGAATCGAACGAAATCAATGTATCACTGTGAAAGGCTACAGTAGCAGCGGAGAAACACTGCATGCAGGCTCATAGCCGCTTGCAAAGGCAGCCGGACTTGGAGGAGACGGAGGTCTGTGGAATTGAGAGCGAGCAGGGGTAAAGTAAATATGAAAAAGCCAGTGAAGAGTGGCTTGTGCGTGTGAGCAACGTAACCCTGAATGTGGATGGCGGCGGGGGCTCGTGTGAGCATGTATCAAGTGAAACGGTGGCCCGAAGTAAATACGAACGGAGCAAGATCTCGCACTGAACCAGACATGTGGAGCGCCCATCAATGATTACACTAACATCAGCTAAATACTGTGCACGAGCACGGCCCCCTGCCGCTCATAAAAGTAGCCAAGCTTGAACACGGCACGCGCAACAGTGACCCGGTGCTGGATCGAAGGAAGCGGGAGGCCGGTTTGGACTCCCCTGCATGGAAGTAGGGTACTGAGGGTGTGGAGTGGCGCGCTGCCCGAATTGAGTGGCAGCTGAAGTCAGTGCCACTTTGAACGGCAGCAATACTAGATTTGGGTGCAGTATATGCTTGCCCTGCCGCAACAGTTTGGGGTCTACCCCTTTCACTGCTGGGACACTTGGGAATGCACAGTTGCTGGACTGTGCAATGATACTGACTGGGGAGGGAGGCCATGTGCAATACAGGGCGGAACTGGCATATGATATGATATGATATGGCATTTGTAACGCGCCTATACACAAATGTTTCAAGGCGCGACAAGGCGGGGTGGAACAAGGGGAGACAGACAACGATCCTACTAGGCCAGGTGTCATTCAGATCGCGCAAGTGCAAGGGTAGAGGGGAAGGGAAAAGTGCAGGGGGGAAAGGTAGAGGGAAAAGTGCAGTAGAGGGTTATAGCATACAGGATAAATAACAAGGGCCAGCTGGTGGCAAGTGCGAGGTAAGTGCAGACAAGTGCTGGGAAGGGGGCCTGTAGGGATACAGACACAGTCCCGCAGTGCAGGGGTTGCCAGGGAGGCAGTGCAGGGGAGAGGGGCTGGGCCAAGGACCGAGAACAGTGAGTGGCCCAGTTGCAGATTCAGTGCAGTTTCAGTAATTTTAGCAGGGGAGAGGGGGAGAGAAAGCGGAGGCAAAGAGGAAGGTTTTGAGGTGCTTCCGGAACCGGAGATGGTTCTCCTCAAGTTTCAGGGAGGCAGGAAGGTTGTTCCAGAGGGAGGCCCCTACAGCGGAGAGAGATCTGCCCCCAACTCGTTGTTTGGAGAAGGGCTGACCCTGAGGGAGTTGGAGGCGGATGAGCGAAGAGCACGAGAAGGAAGATATTTAGGAAGAGAGAGTTGAAGGTATTTTGGCCCAAGGCCCCAGACGGCCTTGTGGACAATGCAAAGGGTTTTGAACTTGATCCTTGCAGTCACTGGGAGCCAGTGTAGTGATTTCAGTCCTGGAGAGATACGGTCCCTGGGCTTGAGGCCAAGGACAAGTCTTGCAGTCCTGTTCCGGATGAGTTGCAAAGGGCGCAGAGTAGAGGCGGGCAGATTTAGGTAGAGGCTGTTACAGTAGTCCAGCTTCGAGAGAACCAGGGCTCTAGAGGCAGTGAGCTTCTGGGGGAAGGAGAGGAAAGGAAGGATACCTCTAAGGAGGTGTAGTTGGTAGTGTGACTTCTTAGAGACGTTGGATATGTGAGGAGAGAAGGAGAGTGTGGAGTCGAAGATGACCCCGAGGTTTATTGCCTTGCAGGTAGGAGCAGGAAGAGGGGCAAGAGAGTCCGGCCAGAGAGCTGCAGGGAAGGAGGGAGTGGGTGTGCCGATGAGTAGAATCTCAGTCTTACTGGCATTAAGGCAGAGGTCGTTGGCGGCACACCATTCCTGGATAGCAGAAAGACAGTCAGAGATGAGGGAAGGAGAAGAGGAGGCCGAGGGTAGCCTGAAAATGAGCTGGTTATCATCCGCATAGCACTGAAAGTTGGGGCAGGGAGCAGTGATGCGGTGGGCGAGAAGTGCCAGATACTGGTTGAACAGCCAGGGAGAGAGGTTAGAACCCTCGGGGACACCACAGGTAGAGAAAAAGATGTCCGAGAGGAAAGACCCCAGTTGGACCTAGGAGGGTCAATTTGAGAGGAAAGAGGTCAGCCGCGCCAGAGACTGACAAGTGATACCCAGGTTCTCACGGAGGTGGTTGAGCAGGATGGTATGGTTGACAGTATCAAAGGCAGAAGAGAGATCAAGCAAAATGAGAACACATGGAATGTTAGAGTCAAGGTTCGAGAGCAGGTCCTCACGGATGTACAGGGGAGCAGTGTCCGTGCTTCTGGCAGCTCTGAAGCCAGACTGATGGTCATGAAGGCTACCAACAGATTCAGCATGGAGATTTAGCTGGGAGATGGCCAGTTTCTCCAGGAGCTTGCCCGGGGAGGGAGTGATAGAGATTGGGCGATAGTTAGCTGGGCAGGAAGGGTTGGAAGAGGGTTTCTTAAGAAGGGGGTGCACAAGGGAGTGCTTGAGAGGGGATGGGAAGACTCCAGAGGCGAAGGAGTGATTGCAGAAGTCAGCAAGGGCAGGAGACAAGGAATCGATGTGGTCCTTGATAGTTTTGGAGGAACAGGGGTGGACCTGTTTTGACAAGACTTTCATAGATCGGACTTGTCTCGAAACCTCGTCAGCAGAATTGAGCAGATGACCTGTCACTCATGATCGGATGCCACACTGTAAGCTGCAACTGAAGTTGGGATCTGACAACCTCAAAGGGACGCCCAACCCGGCTTACACTGCATGTACCTGGGCAACCTGACCACAGAGGGAGGTGTCGGCGAACACGTGACCATAAGAATTATGTGCAGGAAGTAGTACGTGGGAGGCTACAATCCACCTGAACAAGAATTGCATGTGCCATTAACCAATATAGGTTGGAAGACAGAGACCCCAACGACTGGAATAACAACAGCAGCACTGGGCCGGAGCCAGACACGTGTGCAGGGTGGCATTATGTCGGTGAAAGGTTTAAGAGCCAAGACCAAAGAACCCACAATGGAGGTCTTTGTGAAAACGCAGAGGACCCCTACAACGTCGGCGCAGAGCATGGTCGCGACTCCTGCGGAAGAAGCCCCAGAAGGAGACAAGCATCAGATCCTGGAGGCTATAACGGAGTTGAGCACTAAATGGGGCACGGTAATGGCGGACCTACGAACAGCCTTAGAGAACAAAATTGATGCGGTGGGAACTGAACTTACCCTGTTTCGGCAAGATGTCAGGGCGCTGGCAGAGAGAATGAGTGGCCTGGAAAGTGCAGTAAAGACCAATACAGATGTCAGCACAAATAATGCAAAGCAAGTTCATGTGCTCAAACAGCAGGTTGCCAACCTTGAAAATCGGGTGGAAGAAGCGGAAGGAAGGGCAAGAATAAATAACATACGGGTGGTCGGCCTGCCGGAGGGGGAGGAGGGCCAAAACCCTACAAACTACGTGGAGAACATGACCCTCCAGGAGATTGGAGCAGACAAGCTTTCGCAGGGGTTCACGGTGGAGCGGGCGCACTGCGCCTTAATGAGGAAACCTAGACCTGGGGCTCCGCCGAGAACGATTATCGCGAGGATCTTGAATTATAGAGACAGAGAGAAGATCCTGGAATATTTTCGTAAAGGCGGAACAATCAAGAGAGCATCCACCAACATCACAGCGTACCCGGATTACACAATGCCGGTGCAGAGACAGAGATACAGCTACGTGGCCGTCAAGAGGAGGCTGCGAGCAGAAGGCATCAAGTACATGCTTCTGTACCTGGCTAGGCTGAAGGTGCTACATAAGAGCAGAGCGCTGTTTTTTGATACTCCTGAGGAGGTGGTGACGTGGCTGGACCTGCAAGGCTTCCCGGAACAAGAAGTGGACCGTGATCGGCAGGAACATGACAACTGAAGAACTTGTGCCACGGACATTGAGGGGGTAAGTGGGAGGGTGATCCTGATTATACCGGGAAAGTGGGACCGGTTGAACATTGGGTAGCATTCGGGCCGTATGCTCGGCATGGACTGGAATATAGTGGGTAAAATGCAATTGGAAGCTGCATAGCGTTAACATAAAAGCGTAATAAATTTGAAAATAGGAGCAACAGGATTGAAGTAACACACTCCGAAATACTAATAGCTAAGAGGCCATTAGGGCGACTTCACCCTACTGAGCCCTGAGCACAGGCTTGTGCTGGACAGGGCTAGATGTGGGGGTGCCTGAGATCCAGGAATGGAGCTGGGCAACAGTTAAGGAGGGTGTTGTTGGGGAAGGGATGGGTGGGGGGAGGGGAGGGAGGCGTTAATTTTGGTGTGTTCATAGTTATGGGGAGTTCAAGTTCAAACATGAGCCTATATGGAAGAGCCAAAGGGTTGTATCTGTTGTATCTGCATTGAGTGGGTGGGTGGGATCGGCTGGAATTAAGGGAGGAGAGTATTAACGAGCTTTGGGAGATCTCAGGATAATAACGTGGAATGTCAGGGGACTTAACAGTTACATGAAGAGGAATAAGGTAATGCTGTATTTGAGAAGGCAAAAGATAGATATTGCACAGTTACAGGAGATGCATCTGACGCGGGAAAAGATGGAGCAAGTGGGAAATAATTTAAGGGGATTGTGGTGGGTTCGGCATACTCTGCCTACGCTAGAGGAGTGCTTGTCTGGGTGGCGCCGCACGTCCCATTCCAGCTAGTACAGGAAGTGGCGGAAACTCATGGGAGGATGGTTATATTGAAAGGGCTGGTGGAGAATAAAGAGGTATGCATTGTAAATACGTATGCCCCCAATCAAAACACGGCGGCATACTTCAGAACTCTGTGCACCAACCTTAGTATGTGTGTGGGCAGTGCAGTGATTTGGGGCAGGGATTTCAATTGTGTAATGAACCCCAGGATGGACAGATCTGATGGTAGGATTGATAGGCCCACCCCAGCAGCTAAAGCACTGCAGATGCTGATAGATAATTTTGGCTTGGCAGACGTGTGGAGAATAAAACATCCTAATGGTAGGCAATATTCGCACTACTCACCCCCGCAAAAGCTACACACGAGACTTGATTACGTCTTTGCCACGCCAGATGTAATTACAGAGATTACTCAAATAGAATATAAGGCAAGGGTCCTCTCGGATAACTCGCCCCTGGTCTTGGTTGGCAATACTGCCCCATGAAGGCGTGGATTCCGACATGGCGCCTCCGAGCAGAGGCACTCAAAGACCCTGTCTTTAGAGAGGATATAAGGGCCTGCAGGGCGGGGTCCTGGCTGACCTTCAAAGAGCAGAAGATGAACTAGAAAGAGCATTAGAAAATGGTAGTGTGTATACAGAGTTAGTACTTAAACTACAGCAGCAGTGTGCGGAAAACTGGGAAAGGCTCTGCAACCTCAATTATAAAAAATATGTAGAGAGACCGCATGTGGGAGGGGACAAAACAGGCCAGCTCTTAGTGTGGCTATACAAGAGCGAAACCCCTAGGCCCCCGATTAGGACAATAACTAGAGAAGATGGTGAGGTAGTGGACACCCAAGAAGGAGTCAACAAGGAATTTGTGGATTATTACAGGGTGCTATACGAGGACAAGGAGGGAGGCAGTCAAGAGGAGATAACCTAAACACTAGAAGATATAGGACTGGCCAAGATAAGTGAAGAGGAAAGAGTAGAGCTTGATCCACCAATTACCTTGGAGGAGTTGGAGGAGGTTGTGAGGCAGTTGCCTACCAGTAAGACCCCAGGAGCAGATGGGTTCCCTGGTGAATTTTATAAAGTATATAGAGAGGAAGTGCTACCCCCAATGCTATACATGCTTAACGAAGCGTTTGAGGTGGGAAGGTTGCTGGAGTCACTCAGAGAAGCAATCATAATACCGCTCCCCACGCCCAAAAAACCAGGGCATAGCTGTGCTCCTACAGGTCTTTGTCGATGATGAACCAGGACAGCACGATATTGACAGCTGTCCTGGCAAACAGATTGCAAAGAGTAATTAGCAAATTAATCCACCCAGACCAAACGGGCTATGTCCAGAATAGGAATATAACTCACAACCACAGGCGACTCCACCGGGTGGTCGAATGGGGAGGTAGGAATGAAGGCGAAATGGCGATTGTGTCCTTAGACGCAGTAAAAGCTTTCGACTTGGTTAAGTGGCCATGGTTGTTGGCGGCCCTGGGAAGATACGGAGTGGGGCCAGGTTATATCAGGTGGGAGAAAATGCTATACAGTGAGCCGCTAGCCAGAGTCCGAACAGGATCAGTGATATCCGAAAGATGGCAACTTAGTAGAGGCACCAGGCAGGGGTGCCCCTGGTCCCCGATGCTTTAGATTTTAGCCCTGGAGCCCCTAGCAATATACCTCAGGCAACAATATGATGCGATAGGTATTGAGGTAGGGGGGGAAATGACACTTAATATCCTTATATATGCGGATGATTTGTTATTATACTTGAAATACCCGGAAGAGAATCTCCAATATATTCTGGAAGTGATGGAGAGGTATGCGGTGCTGTCCGGCATAGCGGTGAATCCTCAAAAATCTAGCATATTCCCGCTGGGTAGCTATAAGGGAACCCCTGTGGAAAGGTTACCGGTGTTACAAATACCATGGGTGATTAGTTCTTTCCGTTACCTTGGAATAGATATGTATCACACGGCAGAAGAGGAACATAAGCACAACACCGAGATAGCCATTGAGAAAATCCGGAAATGCATGAAGTTCTGGGAGAAGTTGCCCCTAGCAATGATGGGACGGGGGGCAATGATTAAGATGGTGGTCCTACCTAGGCTTCTACATTATTTTAGTAATATCCCATATATGATACCCAAGAAGTTTTTTGCTAAACTGAACAGTATGTGTAGGGACTTCCTGTGGCATGTTACCCGAAATAGAGTGGCGCTATGGAAGTTGGGGTATTAAACTGCCTAATTTTGAGGTCTACTATATAGCAGGTCAACTACAATATGTGGCCAAGTGCGCTCCGATGATGCAACCCCTGAACGTAGGTTGTTTGGGCAGGACTGTACACCGTTTGACCTAAGGGAAATGATCTGGTAGCCCAAGTCAGAAATGAAGGAGCGCCCTGGGATGATGATGCTTGGGTGGAAAATGTGGCATCGAGCATGCCGGATGATGGAGAACCCATTCCCATGCTCCCCGCAGGTAACGTTTGTTGCTTTAGCAGGAGGAGATAAGCAGTTGACGGTGATTATCAAGACCTACTGGGAATCGGTGGGGCTGGTAACGTTAGGGGACATTTGGCAAGAGGGGACCATTAGGGATTTTGAAGGACTTGGGGAAGAAGCGGGATTGCATACGGGCCAATATGTTATGTGTCATAGGATGGTGCAGAAAATTCGGAAAACGTGGCCTGAAACAGTATTGACAGAGGAACCAGACGCTATTATGGGAGTAATATATGACATATCGGAAGGAGGGCATGAGATTTCTAGATTGTATGAGATGGTGCTGACTAAGGTTGGAAAGGCCTTGACACATCTGAGACTGGATTGGGAAGCGGAGGTGGGGGCCCCAATGGAAGATGGAATGTGGGAACGTGCCCTGGGATATCACAAGAAGGTGTCAAGAAATGCCAGACTAAAACAAATAGAGCTGTATATAACGCATAGAGCATACATGACCCCTCTGAGGATATCTAAGTTCAGAAACGCTGGGCGACAGGCATGTCCTAAGTGCGACATGGATAATGCTGACATGACACACATGTTTTGGTCATGCCCGGTAATAGAGTGTTTCTGGGGTGAAGTGGCACCAAAACTGGCAGAGAAGGGGGTCACGCTTGTCATAGACATGGCCTAGGCCTGGTTGCTGGGAGGGTTCCCCAGACCACGGAAATTTAAACATGTTGGTAAACTGAAAGATTTGGCATACATGCTCGCAAAACGGAGGATTGCCATGGGATGGAAGAAGTGTCACAAGCAACGGGTGGAGGTATGGTGGAAGGATTTGCAGAAATGGGCGGAGGCTGAAACGATGGTATGGCAAGAGGCAAGCAGCATGAGCAGGGAGGAAGAAGTGGGTACCCTGTTGGCATGGAAATTACTAATAGCAGAACTGTTCGGATCGTACGTACGTACATGTCTTTGAAAAGAAGGAAACATGCTATTGTGCAGCCTATTTATTAACTTCAGCAAGTTTGTCAAAGTGTATGTTGACAAACTGAATGTTGTTGTCATGTGGATATGTTTGGAAGACAATTGTACCATTTGCCCCTTTGACTAAACCTTTTTCTACGTCAAGGTTACATTTTAGAATAACTTTGCAGTTTATACCCAGAGTTCATACTTTTTCTAATCCGGTTGTGTTGGAGATACATTTTTCTAAGCTATTTAGCCTTGCTGTTGCTGTTGACAACTACGGAATGTCATGACATGCACTTCTAGTTTGTCTGTGCAGCTGATATGTATTATGGGTTGCATTTCTTTTTTCAACATTGTATAATTGAATTAACTGCAGCTTACATGGGTTGGCATTAAGGACATGCATCTTATATTTTGTTGAGTTTATTGTTCCATGACATCAGGAGGACACGTGTTTTGCCCATATAGCTCATGGATTAGGTTTGATTTTGATTTTTGAACATTTGTAGCATGCACCTGACGAATATAATCGTATATGGGTGCAGATGTAATCTTTGTAGTTGGCAACGTGTTCAGATCAAGTTCAGTTGGATAAGGAGGAATGGATTGATCTTACAAACAAAAAAAGCTCTAGAAAAACAGATAGGTCTTTACCGCCCTGCGAAATGCCGCAAGATTTGTGATCCTGTGGATGTCTCTGGGTAATTCATTCCATGCTCTTGGACCGTAGACTCCAAATCTACGGTCCCCTTTGCTCACATACCTAGTATGTGGAATCTGAAGCAGATTATTATCTGCTGAGTGTAGTTGTCGAGTAGGGACATACTTCCTAATTTTGTCTGATAGGTATCCTGGGCCAATGCTGTTGACACATTTAAAAAATAGTCTAGTATTTAAGATGGGTTTTGCATATTTAGTAAGCAGATCAGTACTAATGCTTTTTAAAATGTTAGCATAGGTGATATCTGAAGACAAACGCATGTTTTGAGTTAGTTCTCTGTAGCAAAAATGTTGCCAGAGATGTATATTTCCAATGCTGCTGAGTGTGTTGCAGCATTGTTTGTGTCCTAATGTTTTGAATATAGGTTGAGCTTTTACTGGAGCTACCTGTAGGAGGTCTCCGAAAACAATAACTTATTTTTCCTACAAACAGTTTGTTGTAATCGGTTTTTAGGACTTCTTGCATTCTGAGATGACTTAAAGCCAACATGAGGTTGAAAACCATGCTTACTTCATCTATCAGGAGCTGTTTCATTGTTTCAGAATTCTGCATACTTCAGTAGCAGATACTGCTGTTAATTTGTAGTGTTCTAAGTTGTTTTGGTGTTCTACTGGAAGGAGCAGTAGTCTGTGTAATATTACACCTCCTATGTTGTAGGCAGCTATATCTGTGGGGGCTTTTACAACAGATGAAAGGTTGTTTGCTAAATCTTGCAGAATTGTGCTTATTTTAATTAAGAATGTGTTACCAGAACCAGCTTCACCACTTCCATACAGGAGGAGAGGTTTATAATGTATACAGCTACAAGTTTAATTTTGATGCTTAAAACTATTTTCAATTTCTTCAGTGACCAAAACTATTTTCAATTTCTTCAGTGACTTCTAGATAAATGGTGAGATGTTCATCATTTAGCTGTGATTTCTACACTGACAAGTCTTCCTCAGATTGTTTAGATTGATACAGAGTATGTTGTATCTCAGACATGGCTCTTTCTGATTCATTTAAAATGAGTGGTTCTCCAAGATGTTCTTGGATTCCTGTAAGGGAAGGTTGACTGCCCTCAGGAGTGTCTTCATCTAGTAGAGCTTTGATTAATTCCTTGTGTTGGCGTTCATTTTCCCACATTTCTTGTATTGTTTGAAAATTGACATTTGTTATACCGCTTTCATTTGCTTTGAATGCAGCTTCAAATGAGTCATGGTCACCTAATAATTTAGCTTCTTTTCGCCAATGTTTAAAAGGTTGCATTAGAGCCATGTAACAAAGTTATCTATTTTGCAGGGATTTAAATAACATTATATAATTAATTAGGCTGGTTTTGGTAAATTTCACAAGGCTTCCTTCACAAGTTGATACTGAATGTTTGACAGTTGTCTCATCTGGTGTGACATTTCTTTATAGGAGTCATTTTGGGCTATGTCGAACAAGCACATGTTTTCCAAAGCAGTACTTTTCTTTGTCTACTATGTTTCGATTAAATTGTTTTTAAAAATATCCTGGCTGCTGTGATCATTTGTGGCTATTGTTTCTATCTCTTGGTAGGATTTTAGTACTCTTTTTCTGGATGAAGCTGGACCAATGTTTAGCCAGACAATGTGTTCACATTTGCCATACAAGGCTGTACCTGTTAAACAGTCTGCAGCTTCGTAGCACCCACATTCTCTATGGGAGAGCATTTTTATACCAAAGCTACACAATTTTTGTGACAATGTTTTGTCAGATGATACTTCATCCCAGAGGTCTTTTAGCTCTCATTTCTCAGCTTTGGTGAAATATCCTGTGACATATCTTGCAACTGCAGTGGAATAGTCTGCAATGTATTGTATGTCTATATATGCATGGCACAAGAGGGCAATGATTGCATTGGAATCATTGATGTAATTGGATGCTTTGTCCACTTTAATGTCGTATGTGGTTTCGGGGATTTGTCTTTTACACTGTGACTAACAGAAGACATCAGCTATATACTTGTCCTTATTTGCAAACTGGTATAGGGAAGCCAAAGCAACATTTGGTACAGTATTTATCTTTTTTATATATCTAAGTTGGCAGTATTTGCCACACTTATGTTTTTGGAAGCATAGGATTTGAGTACGGAGGTCACTATGTGTGGTTTCTGAAGGGATGTTGCAGGTACTGTATTTTTCAATAAATTGTAAAACAGTTGCATCACTATCATGGCCAAATTTGGGAGAATCTTTTAGCCCCAAAAGCATGTGCATGTGTGGTGCTCCTTTGGATTGATATTCCTTTCTCCAAAAGAAGGGTTGCACTTCTCCGAGGTGAGGGTTAGTTTTATTGTGGACGAAGTGCTGCATTTTAATGCAGTGATGGTGAAAGTACCTTGATACATTGACAGGGTCAAGAGAACAGAGTTCTCCTGGTGTTTTTACATCAATTTCCTCTTCATTTTGGTTTGCAGTGCGTAAGAAGTTGTGCAAGTCATCCCATGCGTACTCTGCACAACTTAAAGTAACAAACCATGTGGGTGTGTCAAGGTTCCTTCGCATACAACGTACATCAGCATGACGTCAGAACCAGTATTCTTTTGTACCACACATGTTTGCCAAGAGATTTGTAATAATTGACTGAAATAACTTCATCTTTGTTTTTTATTTTTTGAAGCAGTTGGGTAGCGGGCATGTGTACAAAATTAGAGCCTGTTTTTAATCTGTGTGCAAGTCCATAAAATCGAATTGCTAGCTCACTTTTGAACGGGAGATAGAAAATGTATCATACATTTTGTCTGAATCTGGGGTCTTAAGAATGCATTTGTAAAAGGCGATATTCTGATGCACTAATTTGTGCAGATCTTTCATATCTTCCTCCTTTTCCTGTAGGAAAGAGTAGAGGAAAGGATCGTTCTTCTACACTTTTTACCCATATGCTCATTGGGGATCCTTTGGCTTGACGCATTTGATATGTTTCTAATGCATCTTCAATGGTGTCTTTGGAATATAGTGGGTGAAATGTATACTGGTCTAAAATGTTGGCTGTAGTAATAGGATCTACACGTTCAGATTTGACTGTTGCTGTTGAATCTTGAATTATTTGGGTGGTTTCTCTTAAGTTTTCCTCTATGTTTATTTCTTTGTAGTATTCATTGTTTTCTTTCAGATATTGTAGGGCTTGTCTAACTTTGTTTAAGTCGATGAGTTGTTGTCAATTTATTTTGTCTTTTGTTGGTAACCACTTAACTAGTTCAATCAAACATTGATCTATTCTACATTTTATTTAAAATCTAATGGCAAATAAAATACTTTGCCACAGATACATTTTAACAACTCAGATGGAGGCAATTTGGTTGTTTTCGGTTGAAGGTGTATTATAGCTTCAAATGTGTATTGTTGGGATTATAATGCTCTCATACAAGTTAAGTTGTTGGTGAGCCTTTGGGAGTGGGAACATTTCTGTTATTATTGATTGCACATGATGGCATTTGGTTATTGTCAAACTTTGTATTGCAGTATGTACAAACTATTGAGGCATCAGTTATTTTGCATTTAATTTCTGCTGTTAGTTATAAAGCTAATTGGAACCATTGGGATTCCTCATTGTCCTCTATTTTGTAGGCCATATGTACTATTGTTGTGCTCTTTTTTATAAAAATAAAAGTTATGTGACAGACACATACTTGGTCTGGTATTTCAGCAGATGTGTTTTAAAACGTAGCTATTTCTTTTTTGTATGTGTTTGTTAGGAGGTTGGTGTTTGTGAGGTTTTCGATAACGCTTTCTGAAGTTACTGAATGTTCTAAATCATCTTCAGTTACAAAGTATTTTCTTGGGGTCTGCTCTATTTCTCGAAGGAGTTTTTTGGCTGTTCCATGTAGGAGAATGTTATTTCCATATTGCAGTTCTAGAGTAGGATGTTTTGCATAGTATATTGAATGCACAAGATTCCGTATAGCGAATCATGTGTTGCTAACATTTTGATGTGGTGGAAGGTGATTTTGCAAGCAGTTGCTAAAATGCAGGATAATTAATGTTCTTGAAGTCCAGTGTGGCTGCGCACTGGATAAGAGTCCATGGTTTGTAAAGTTTTCATTTCACTTTTATCTTTTCGTTTCACATAATTATTGAGGAATTGTCATTTTCAGGCTGCCCTCAGCCACCTCCTCTCCCTCTCTCATCTCTGATTGCCTAACTGCCATTTAAGATTGGTGTGCCACCAATGATCTTTGTCTGAATGCCAGAAAGATGGAGATTCTCCTCATCGGCTCACCTTCACCATCCTTTCCCCTCACCCTCTGGCTGGCCTCCCTTGGCCCTCCTCCTACCCCCACCTGTGAGGCTAAGAACCTTGGGGTCATCTTTTACTCCACACTCTACTTTCACCTCACATCTCTGACGTATCTAAGAAGTCAAACTTTCAACTGCACCTCCTCAAAGGTATTCTTCCTTTCCTCTCATTCCCCCAGAAGCTCACTGTCTCTAGAGCTCTGGTTCTCTCTAGGCTAGACTACTGCAACAGTCTCTTTCTAAATCTGCCTGCTTCTACTCTCCGCCCTCTGCAACTCATCCAGAACAGGACTTCGAGAATTGTCCTTGGCCTCAAGTCCTGGGATCGTATCTCTCCAGCTCTGAAATCTCTCAATTGGCTCCCAGTGGATGCAAGGATTAAATTCAAAACCCTCTGCATTGTCTGCAAGGCTTTTCTGGGGCCTGGGTACAAAATACCTTCAGCTATCCCTCCGCAAATACCTCCCCTCTAGAGCTCTTTGCTCCTCTACCTCTAACTCCCCGAGGGTCAGTCGTTTTTCAAAGAAATGAGCTGGTGGTAGATCTCTGTTCAGCCAAAGCTTTCAAATTAAGCTAATCCATAAAAACTGTGACCTTATCAAAACAGATCCTCAATTGAACTCTCTTTTTCCAGAACCACTCATGCTAGTCTTTAAAAGAGGTAGCAACTTCCGAGACCAGCTAATCAAAGCAGCAAGGCAAGAAAAAACCTGCATACACTTCTAATTAAACCCAAACAAGGGACTTTTCCCTGTCTAAAGTGCCAGCATTGCTCGAATGTGATCAAGGGCGACCACATTAGACATGCAAACACAGGCAAGAAAATTCCACTGAAGCAGTATGCCACATGTGATTCTAAAAATGTCATTTATGCGTTACGCTGCCCTTGTGGTAAATACTCCGTGGGCAAAATGGCAAGAAAGGCCAAAGAAAGTGGGCAAAACATAAATCGAACATCAGAACCAAAACATTAAATCACCCGTCTATAGACATTTTCGAGACCATAATCACAATGTTGCACAAATGAGGGTAGTGATATTATTATTTTATTTTATTATTAGAGGTACTACATCGTCTTCCACGAGGAGGAGATATCCAAAAAAGATTATCCCAAAGAGAACTATGTTGGATCCATCGGCTGAGACTCATTAAACCCGCTAGGAATCAATGAGGACTACTATTTGGGACCATTCTTGTAATACATTCCTCTAAAACCCTCTGTTCTTTCAACTACTTATTTTAAAATGGCATTTACAAATAACCTATGGTCACTACTAGGTATACAGGAAAGGACATTTTTTCTGACACAAAAATTCTTATGAGCAATCAATGCCACTGTATTGACTTTGAATTCTATTTCAATTGGGACATCAATTCTTGGTTGAAGAGATGTAGATATAACTGCTGAAAGATTGTGAATCGTCATATGGAACAGCATTTGAATGACTTTTAGCTACATTCCTTTGTCAGAATATCCGCACATGGAACATAATTAGAACTTCTTTTTGTGACCTTCTTACATACAAAGATTTCTATATTGATAAATCTTATTTTTCAAACAGTTCGGTCTATACCAGCTCGCTTTGTAAAATCATGAATCTTATTTTATTGTCTTGTTTAAACTCACACATAATGTGTCTGTATACTTATTCCCGACCTCTTGTAGGTCATATTCGGTCTGGATATCTTGCCCCTCTTTTTAGGCTACTACACATGTGGGCCTTAGACAACCATTAGTATGACCTTTTAGATATTCCACTACACTACGCATGTGCCACAATACATCAGAGGCCTCTCACTCACCTACATTATGACACTTATATACGTCATCTTTATTCGAATACACTGATCCCCGGACTGTCTCGCACATCCTTTGGGCCTGGATTACTTTTCCATATATTCATTTATCTCAACAGATATTGTTTCAAGTTTTACTATGATATTTAATGTCTTACGGCATTATGCCCGTCATTTCCTGTAATTTTTTTCAATCTATCGACAATGCCGCACTACGCATGCGCATTGTGACGATAGAGCTGTCTGACAGAGGCACATATCAGCATGCTTACGTCATTCTTATGAAAACGTCAGACCTAGTTGAGCTCCAGTGCGACGGCGACTACTTCCGTGAGCCTCCATGTAGCCGACAGAACGTCTTTTTCAGGTAAGTCCACACGGGTCTTTTCCCGATGCAGCCATACATCTACCCTGGAGCATTGTGTTTCATCAATATTCCGCTCTGCTTTTTCCGTTTCTAGGCGACTGCCCTGTGACAAGTTTCAGAACGTTGGCTTTCCCTCACAAAATCTACTTCCTTCTTCGTATGGTTCCTACCATGGATCCCTCAAAGGTTAGCATTGATATGCATTATACTTTCTCTTCCATAGAAATACACTTGTGTATAGGCGCATTACAAATACCATATCATATCATATAGAGGACCCTCAGACCCCTGGACACACCTCTAATTTTTTGTACATATATACTCGTTATCACCTGGTCATAGGAAGCCATGCTACATTGCTGTACCCGGGTTTTCTTCACAAACCCCTTCTAGACGGACACTGTCTTCTTTGATACTAACATTTCCAGAGGAATTTCAAAAATTATACACCAGGTTAGCATTTTTTTTATTTTTTTCATACTTTCATATTCAGCATTCAGTAAAATCTTTAGAGTATCAGAAATGCTATTTCCAAGTCTGCAATTAGACAGCCAGAGTGGTAGAGGCCATCAACCAGCTTCTCCCTGAGAAAGGAACATCCATTTTCAGAGCACTGGAGTGGTAGGATCTGGTGTGGTGGTGCATGGAAGTTGTCCCATAGTAGTACAGCCCAGGGTTTCCATGTCTACGTACGGCCCTGCATTCAGTGCACCTCACCTTGGCTGCCCGAGCCTTCGGTACACCACCAGCAGTGGTGAAAAACCACCACACCCATGACTTAATCCGGAAGATGGAGGTAGGCACTCCCTCTACCTTATCTTGCTCTTCCTCTTCATCCTCATCTGCATATTCAGGCCTGTTCTCTTCTCCAGGCCCTCCAGGTGCTTGTGGTGGTAATGGCCCCTGGGAAGGAGGAGGCATGGCCATAACAGATGCCATTGATGCAAATGTAGCTGTTCTGCAAAGCAGGTGCTGTCAGCTGCTCTTTGCTGGATAGCCAGATTGAGAATGACTGAAAGTAGTGGATGGGTTCATTTAGAGGACATTTCAGTGGACTGTGCAAATCTCTGTAGACTACCAAGTTGAAAATAGGCCTTTGAAAGTTATAAGACGGTGCCAGATCAACTAAGATTGGGACTCGGAGCTTTGGAAAGGTAAACATTCAACTTGAAACCCACTAGACTTGCTGGAAATGCAGTTTTAAACTGTGTGTGGAGCATGGACACTGTTTGCGGGCAGGCCTTCATGCTGCACGGGTGCAGTCACATGATGATGTCCCTGGACGTCCGTGGCGCTGACGGCTGTCCGTAAACACCATCAGGTCGGAGATCGCCAGGTGCATGGTTGTCGGCAAATGGGCGCGCTGTCTGCGGACTAATTAAAAGTGCGTCATGCAAGACCGGACATGTCCGGATAAGGTGCGATGTCCGCGGACACCCCATATTGATAACGGACACCGTGGGAGAGTTGTGTTGTCTGTGGGCTCTAATGTCCACGGGCTACTAATTGGGGTTTAAAAATACAAAATGATGGCAGAACAATATACAACATATTTATAGGATACAAAATAAATGTATTTATGACAGTGATAGGGTATCATAATGGGAAACAAATAGGAGAATTTGGAATTTCTATACAATGATCATCAGGAGAGGGAGTGAAGTTTCATCATAGCGTTTTTCATTTAAACTTTGGGAATTTGGTGGGGGGTGATTGCTGGGAGTAAAGGGGTCAGGTACAAGAAGGACAGTGATAATCGACATTCCTAATAACATGATTTTTAACCTAATTTAAAAGTTCTGTAAAGTCATTTCTAAGTTTATCCAATTTTGCAGACAAGATCATGATTTGATTATGTGCAGTTGGGATAGAGATTGTCTTACTGATTCTTGGTATTTTCCATAATTACATTGGGGTGCTGTTTCTTCATGTAGAGTATGTGCTTTAAGAAAAGAGGATGTTATTATTTGAATGAGCTCTGTATAAATTACATTATTTGTTTATTTTGAAAGATGTATTGTTTATCATTAGACATGTCATCATCACTCATTTTTTCTTTTTGGAAGTTTTCTTCCAATCACTCAAGTGTGTTTGCCATTTCTGTGAAAATAAAAAATAAATAAAAAAATTGTACTTTTCGCTTATAGGAAAGGTTTACATTATGAATGGTCATAATAGAGAAATAAATACAGTGTACTTACTATTTGGTAAGAGGTAGTTTTGCAATGAGTGCCTGGTGTATGTGAGTCTGTGTTAAGAGTTGTCTTGAAGTGGTAATATGGGGTGTACAATTATGGTTTGTGCTTGGTGCATTCCATTATATTGTGTGCTAAATGAAAACATAATTTGTACATTCTGAAATGATTATTTGTACAAAAAGGTATATTTGGGTTTAGTAAATAAGTATTGTTGTTATATGTGTATGTGTTGGTTGAAGGGTACAACATTTTCTGTTGTCCCCTGTGCTTCTGGCCTTTGTGAATGCTACCTGCTGTCTGCAGACTTCCATACTGTCTGCAGACTCTAGAGCTGCTACACTGGGGGTGAGTATAATATGAGGCACTTGTAGCACATTAAGGGTGTTAAAGGGATTTTATGGTTAAGTTGCACTAATCAAAACATGACATTCAGTGAAAATATTTTGTTACAGGGATGTTATGGTTACAAGTAAAACTGAAAAACTACAGAATTTCGCCAGTTGTAAGCTAAGCAACCATATCTCACGCCAGCACCGTGCACTGCTAAGGCTAGCACCCAGGACATCAAAGAAGACATCATTAAGGTGAAGTTACGTTGCACATATTTAACGCAACAAAACCCTTGGAATTCACTTATGACTATCTTAACTAGATTAATACTACTTTCAGTTCTTTCTTCTCTAAATTAATTATGACTAGGGAGAAGAATCTTTAAATGCTGTCCTATTTTTTGTATATTCAGTTTGATATGCACTTCAAATTGTAGACCATACACTACATTTAAAGAATTACAGCTGAATAAAATATACCTTATAATTACAACAGAAGTTGCCTCAAAAATATGTATATGTATTTGATATTAAACAAAATAGTCTTAACATTTCAAAATTGTATTCATATAATCAAAGCTTTTATTAGCCAAGTCATATATGATGTTATTTTTGATGCCATCAATGATGTCATCTATGATGTAATTAGTAATGTCACCAGTGATGTAATCACTGATGCCATCAGTAATGTAATCAGTGATGTCATATAAATGTAATTCGTGATGTCATCAGTGATGTCATCATCAATGTAATCTCTGATGTCATCATTGTGGGTATATGCTGTGCAGCAGGGGTCGAAAAGTGACTTTTCTGAATTTTCTGCTGAATTTAAGCGGTATGTTGCATTCAAATACCCCCTTAATATCCCTTGTTATTCTATAGTTTATAAATTGTATTTAACGTAATAAATAATGCTATGTACACACAATACAGAAACACTTAGGGCATGATTCACAGAGCATTTTCCAATGGGTTTACACCATTATAAAATGCTTCTGTGAATCAGGCCCTTAGTTTCTACAAATGATATTCCAAAAAAGTAGATTAAAAAATACACTTCATTTTCCACCTTAATTTTTGTATCTTAGCCAGCATCAAATCAGTCAATAAGAATGTAACATATTTTATAATAAAAAAGGCTGGTAAAGATTTTCTTTTTCTCAAAATAGTACTATATGAATACTGAATGTATTTTTAGTACTCAACCAATTAAGGTTGTGACTATTAATCATACAGCTGTAGAGCAAAAAATCTTCTCGGCAGAGGGAACAACAACTATTTCTTCTTGCACTAAGTTAAAATGTATGCAATGTTCCTATTTTTATTAAAATAATGCATCTGACGATAATAGTGATAAACACGAATATTTACATGAATACTAATACATTCATCATTCATTTGCTCACAAAAACAGTATTACTGTTTACAGTAAATATTGATAAGACATCATTTTCCTCTATATCATATTACTTTCTGTAAGAGAATATAAACACACATTATGGTATTTACATGAGTATTACATCATACACAGTCATTCAGAACATAATGTCACACTTAATCAAACTAGGTCATACTGGGGGGTGTGGTGGCCTTCCAGCCAATGAGGACGCTCAGAACGGGGGGTTTTACCACATTGTAACCCCTACTCCAAGCCTCCTCAGGAGTGGCATGCCACCATCTTCCCACCGGTACTGAGGTAAATGCACACCCTCTGCCCCCTTCCTGTCACACTTATCTTGCGCTCCTTCAGCCCATGCTGGTGCTGGGAACAGTCTGTGTTCCTGGTGCAACTCCTTCATGGCAATGGCCACCATGGAAAATGAGAAGGATCTATGTGTAGATTTCCTCTGCCTGATCCATGGTGGCCATCTTGTTGTATCTTTTTTCAAATTGAAAAACAGCAAATACACAATTTCTCAACTTCTAATAACTATTAGTATCCCAGTAGAATGTGCCAGGATAGTAATAGCAATAAACAGCTATTGACGAGGACATTACCGGGGCAGATAATGCCACAGACTAATGTTAAAGCCTTCACTCCACCCTGGCTTTTAACTAGCCCAGGATATCACCACTCCCAGTAATACACCTCCCAGGGTTTATTGCTTAAATAAGATTTAATTTACACACAAAATTTACACTAACAACATCAAAACACTAACTATATGCAAATAGATTATGTGTCATGTTTGTACCAACTTTATTTAACAAAGCTGTGTATAGGAATCACAGAGTAGTTTATGTAACCTTACTGAGGAAACTGGGACAAATAACCTAACCATGTCGTCAGTTTTACTGAATATATAAAGCCATGTATCAGTATTTTGAGTTGCAACTTTTTAATGTAAAGTCAGACTATTATCTGAAATAATACCAAGACAAATAAAAAATTACACTGACTATCACTAAATGTATAAATAATTAATTCCAAACATAGTGCATCTCTGTTACTTGTCATTAGAATACTTCTTGTGAAATCTGTGTGTGTCTTTATTTTGACCACCTACATACATAAGTAGTTAATTCCAATATTCTAAAATCTATTCTTCAAAATACATATTTATTTATATCTGTCTTCTTTTTTGATTCATTACATTTCTGGGACTTTTATCTAAAGCTCTTTTTATTTTGTTTCATATGTAAAAATGTATGTGAAACTACCTTCCCTAGCACTCAAAATACTGTACATGGAACAACTTATACAACCTAGTAATTATAGGAAACAGTATATCATGCACAACTATACAAACTGTTTTACATGATAAAGCAGAAGTAGAAGATTGTAGAATGCAAATTTTTATAATTTCTACCATATTCACTTTCAGAAATAAAATGAAAATATATGTACACAAACGTTTCTACTGTAAGCATATATCACTTTTACGTATTATCAAAGGTTTTATCATGAGCGCCCTCTTTTTGATAGCATACACAATCATTCCACAGAATGGAAATAAACTGCAACTATAAAACTTTACAAGGTTTTATATTGATATCATATGAATAAATACTAAGTATGTACATGGTAGTCACTATAAATGTAGCTTAGTGCATTTCTACATTAACACTCTGTTTAGTGTGTGCTCACATGGCATTGCAGATATGCACAAATAATGTAAAACGTTGGTTCTAATGAGATTATGTAGGCATTCTTTAAACCCTTAGGTAATCTAGCTTTGTGTGATACTGCAGAGTCATTGCACATAAGCCAATCTACCTCTGCGTGCATCCATGTAGTGAAATGTCCACTGTAAATGGATGCACCATAATGAAATCTAATTGCTCTTGTTTTAAATGTTGCAGTCCAAATGGATATCTGAGCATTTACACAATGTAAAATAATAGTATTACCCTTCCTACCATCAATTGTGTATCTCTGTAACATAAATAAAAGTTAGTTATTATACTCTATAGTTTGAAGTGATGATTGCAAATGACAACCACACTGACTACATTACATGTCATGTTGAGCTTGTATTAACAGATGACCAATTTTTACAATGTTCTGATTGATATAAAAACCATTCAAAGGGATCACAACAAAAGTGTTGTGTATGATATCGTGGATAGTCATGGTTCTACTCATGAGACATTCCTATAAAACTGTTCAAACAAAATGTCTCTTTGGCCTTGAAAATACAAAAAATCATGAGCATTGTGTTTAGTATTTTCTTAAAAAGGTTTTCTTCCATTTTCTACAGCTATTACATGCCAAATGGACATTGCAGAATCTATGTCTTGTGGTCTTTCATCTACTGGCTGTTTAAGAAATTAAAGTTTCGCTTTGTTTTTCTACTGTTGAAGTTATCATTTCCATGATTGATGTCATTTGAAACAACCTACAGAAAATTTAATTTGAGTAACATTCAACTCCTGTTTTATTACTAAATCTACAGTGGGAGTATTTCAAATCTACTTTACTTTCCAACATGTTAGATTGCCTTCCTTCACAGGATGTACAGGAACAATTTTCTTTAAATGTACTTTACCTGTTGGTTTTCTTTTTGGTTGAAAAGTGTCTAATAGGAGCTGGTAGTAAGCCAAGATTAGGAGCATACCATTCAAGGAACCTATTGTACTCGTGAAAACATGAAATGACTGCTGTTACTTTTGTATAATCAAACTTTAATAAAAAACAATCTTATTTGTACCTGTGACAGTGCTACATATGTCATTCCTTCTTTATAAACAGAATGACCAATGTCCATCAGTGCAGCATCTAAAGTTAATCCTTGTGATTTATGCACAGTTATTGCATATGCAGAGCACAGTGGAAATTGTGCTCTTTTCAAAACCATGTCTTTAAAAATCATGAAGTGTGAAGAAATATAACAAACCAAGTGAGGTTCTTCTACACAATCAAACTTAACTAAAATATATTCTATACTTGTACTGTGTGAAAAGGGGACAACTGAAAGCCACTCTCCCCATTTACCAGACCAATTTTAATGTTCAAGTTCCACTTTAAGATAAAGCATGTATTTATGCACAGCTTTAAAACAGACTCTAGACTTAATCATGCTTTTGCTTTTTTTATCAAATTCTAGTGGCATAAGGTGCCCATCTAGAACATTACATTATTGTATTTCTATAATTAGTTCCTTCTCAAAGTGCATCATTATAGAGTTGAACTTGTCACACTCTGCAAGTGTAGACATCAAAGCAACATATGTTATTTTCCTGCAGACTCAACTTGACATCAGGTCCAGTGGAAACTGCTTGAAAATGTTAGAAATCAGTCTACCTTTAAAGACTGTTTTCATATTATCCTCATGTAAACCTATATAAACCTTTTTTAGCATTTCTGCATACTGCAAATCTGCAGACTGCCTCATATTAAGGGTAAAATCCTATGTTCAAAATAAATCCAAAGGTTCACATTACAAATACTACCTATAGTTGTTTTACTATCCTTTCATTGAAGAATCTGGAAGACTGGTTGACCTTTCAGAGGAGTTAACTGTAACAAATCTCCAAAAACAAGCACACTCGTGCCTCCGAACAAAACATCATATTCAGTCCACAAGACCTCTTGCATTCACAAGTGAAACAAAGCTAGCATCAAGTTGCACACAATATAAACTTCATCCACAGTCAACACATTTAATTTTATCAGAACCCTCCCTACTTCTTGTGCTGCATTTGATGCACGTTTTCCATATTTAAATGTATTTCCATGCTCCACTGGTAGCATCAACAACTGAAATAAACTAACACCAACTATTTTGAATACTGCTAATCCTGTACAATACATGACACAGGGGAATCAGTCAAGTCTAGTATCATTGCTCTCACTGCATACATTCGAAAAGTTTTCCTGTACTAGCCGGCCCACTACTATACACCAATAAAGGGTTCTAGTGGACACAGGAGAATTCATGCTTATGTTTAAGACCATGCAAAAATATATATTTTATTTTCTCATACATTTCCTTTTGCTCTTTATTTAGCTTATTTACTAAAATCTCACATGTTTATGTGAACATTTTATTTGCTCCATTGCACTCTCCACTTCTCCCATGGCGAGCTCAACATCTGTTTGAAAAATTTGAACTTCTAACACATTCAGATTCTTGACCACCAATTTAGCTGCCAATGGTTTTGCTTGGTATATTTCTATTTGAAGTAGTTCTAAGTACTCTTCTAACTTTCTGTTCAAGTTATTTACTTTATTTGCAAGAAATGACTGCTCAAAGGTTTCATAACTTTGAAGCAAATCACTCTCTACACACCATGGCAAGAACAACTGCAAAAGGAAAACATAAAATAATATATTTTTCTCTGCAGTTTGGCAAAGCAGTTTCATGTGGCTGATGAGACTTCACTTTTCATGCCTCACCAGACAACCATTACATCCATGTACTTTACATCGTTGCTCACTTCACATTCCAGTATGAATAGTGTTCTGATACTTCATACAAGCAAAGGTTTTCCAAATGTGAAGATCTATTTGAAAAACAGGTATCAACTAAATTAGTTTTCAAAGTTTCTGTACTATCAGGTATACTCTTTCAGCTCACTGTTCAATTTCACTAAGAGGCGTTAATTTCAGTTTTCTGCTAATTGCAGGATCTAGACCTAGCCAAAGTACATTGATGCTATGTCCAAAAAGAGGCAAACTAGTCAACCGATCTGCAGCTTTGTACCTTCCACACTCTCTGTGCGAAAGCATTTCATTTTGATACCAACACTTAGTATTTTCTGACTAAGTACCTAATTCACAGAAGTGTTTTATAATGGCAAAACTCCTTTGGAAAATGCTCTGTGAATAAGAGCCTAAAACCTTTGTGTGCAGATAAGTCAGCCCACAACTCAGCTGCATTGCTTTTCAGCTTTTGTCAAGTATGCTGTAACAAAGCAAGACACAGCTGTAGTGCCATCAGCAATTTACTGTACACCAGTACTAGCATTCCAAAGCATATAAAATATAACATTGCAAAAACTTGGTGTTGGAAGAACCTTGATACACCAACAGGATTCATGGCACACTATTATGCTGGTGTCACATGTCCTATACCTACTCTCGTTGGATTATTTTCTCAAATCTACTCTGCAAGGTCATCCCAGCCATACTCTTAAGGCCACAAACTAAGTTGGAGTACCCAGATTTTGCAACCTACATATAACCTCAGAATATCTTCTATATGCATATACTTTAATTCCTCTCATAGTGGCAAGGATATTGGAAATGTTCCCTTCTTGGACTTCATTCCTTTGTTTTACCTGTTGCACCTGTTTGCAGAAACATTTTGAAATCTAGTTCCCATTGGAAGTGTATGGGCAACAGACTAGCACTCAATATTGGTGCAGAATTTGGAATCTTCAGAATACATACGTGAACAACGGAATTCCAAAGAAAAAATGTGAACTTACCGAACATCTAATATACCATCTTTTCCAGTGGGAAAAAGCATATGGAAACAACAAGCTTCTAGAGTTTTTTCCCAGACACTGATTGGTGCAACCGTTGTTTGTTTCATTTTATATTATTCTATCACCCCTCAGTTCTCGTGAGTGTAGAGGATGAATAGTGTAAGGCTCATAACAGCTGTTACCTTCTGCAACAGTAAGACATTGAAACTGTACTTCACCTTTCTTGTTTGTTAATCCAATATCAAGTACAGACATGTCTGGTACATTGAGCCTGTCTTTATACAGTTCATTGTGACTAGAAATACTAAAGCTCCATTTAACTTTGTATTATACATAAACTTCTGTGAAACCTCTGGGTCCTTTGTAGCAACACCATTCACTAAAACAAAGATAAATTAATATCTTGTTTCATTCTCAGACTGTTCACGTTTTCTTGCAAATTGAGAGGCAAATGCACAACGTTACCTTTCACCTCTTGTACATATGACTTTTCAGGGCGTTTTGATGTTTTGGTATCCTAAAAATAACATGAAAAGGATAAACAGTGTGCAATGCAATCACCTCAATAATGTACACACTTTGAAGCACAACAGAAATTTCAGCCACCACCATGTTGTTAAAAATGTTTCTTGTAAGAATCCTCTTCTCTGTGATTCACTTAAACAGTATTTGATCACAAATAATGCATCACTTGCATTGAATCACTGTTCTACAAACATCTACAGATAAAGATCCATCTAAACATCACCTATATGGTCCTCTACTTTCTCTTCTATGTATCATGTTTGTACTTGTATTCTGTAGAATGTGTGTCAACAGGACAGCCAAAGTCAGGTTTTTCACTTGTAGATTGAAACATTGCCATTCTTGGCCATGTTCATGAACAATCTGATCCTACAAAAGCATATGATCATCATGGTCACTTCCTACAAGTGATTCTTCTATATGGAATTCATATTTGAGTTGAGTGGTTTTTACCATCTCAACAGTAGAAACTAAACTTTCTACACTTCCAGTAGTCAAAGCCTTGTTTAATAGTTCAAGTGACATACATGGTGTTTTCACTGATACAGTTTAAGAAGAAGATACAGTATTTAGTTCTGATGTGTAGTCAGCATACTTATGTGGCAAAACTAACTCTCACATCTCCATGTCTGAAGACAAGCCAGAGAGTAACTCAGTCATTAATTTCCTGCAGTATCTTGATTGACCATTGTACATTATCAATTATGTGTAATAATTGCAAGACATTCTTTAAGACTCTACAGGAGTCTGTGTCAATATTACACAAAGAATTGCATTTCCATACTATTTTCTTTTGTTACTTCTACAGAACACTGTCCTAATGTATCTTCTTCACTTGTTCTTGGATTTCAGATTTCCTCTCACCCTGACTCTTCAATGTCTACTTGGCCCCTTTGGCCCACCTTATCTAAACCTTCTCCTCTAATTTTCTGTGTTATGCGGATAAAACTCAGCTCTCCTTCAGGCTCCACTCAGCCTCCTCTCCTCTCTTGCCCAGTCCTGACTGTCTGTCAGTGATTCAGGGTTGGTGCACCTCCAACAATCTCTGCTTTAAGGCAGTAAAACAGAGATCCTTCTCATTGGGACCCCTGCTCTCTCTTCCCCTCTCTCACTCTGGCTGTCCTCCTTGGGCCCTCTTCCTTCACCATCCTGTGATGCAAAAAACCTTGGTGTCATCTTCGACTCCACTCTTTCCTTCTCTCCTTAGATCACGGACCTTGCCAAGAAGGCCCATTACAAGCTGCACCCCCTCAGAGGTATTCTTCGTTTGTTCACTTTCCCCCAGATGCTCACTGTCTCCAGAGCCATGGTTCTCTCTAGGCGGCACTGCTGCAACAGCCTCTTTTTTAATCTACCTTCCTCTACTCTCCACTCTCTGCAACTAATCAGAACAGGACTGCAAGACTTTTCCTTGGCCCCAAGCCCAGGAAGCATATCTCTCCAGCCCTGAAATCGCTCCACTGGCTCCCGGTGGCTGCACGGATCAAGTTCAAGACCATCTGCATCGTTCACAAGGCTTTTTGGGCTGGGGCTAGCACTACATCCAACTCTCACTTCCAAAACACCTTCCTTCTCGAGCCCTTCACTCAGCCCTCTCTAACTCTCTAAGGGTCAGATGCTTCTCCAGGCAGAGAGTAGGGGGTAGATCTCTCTCCTCTGCAGGTGCCTCCCTCTGGAATGGCCTCTCTGCCCCTCTCAAACTTGAGCTGGACCACTTCAAGTTCCGGAAGGAGCTCAAGACTCTTTCTTCCCTGCTGACATTCCTGTCTGCTGCACTGACTACTTGCCTGGTTACCCTCAGGCTCCTCTACGATGAGTTGATCCTGCACTGCCTAGTGCCCAATGTGCACTTGGGGGCTGTATCTGTAACCCTACAGTTCACTGCATCCTTGCACTTACATAGAGCTGCACTGCCCTGGCTGCACTTACTCAGAGCAATGCTGCCCTGATTGCACTTCCCCCTTCCCACTTCTCCTTTCTCCCTCCCCTCCTGCCCTTTGCGTTATCGCACTTGCACGATCTGAATGACACAAGGTCTATGTTTGTTTTGTCCTCCCTCTGTCTTCCATTCCTTGTCTTGTCATGCCTAGAAACACTTAGGTACAGGAGTGACAAGAATTTATGGTCACAATGAACTGTATAAAGACTTGTGCAATCCATCCAAGTGTGATTCATTTCCTACCCCCAACTATCCATCTAAGTGCGAGAAATGTCCTACCCCCACCAATCCATTAAAGTGCTGCACATTTCCTTCCCCCAACATTCCATCAAAGTATGGCATATTTCCTGCCCCAACAATCCATCAAAGTGCAGCACATTTCACGCCGCCAACAATCCATCTGCGATACATGTCCTACTCCCAAAAGTCCATCAAAGTGTGACACATTTCCTGCACCCAACAATCCAACCAAGCATGACCCATTTTCTACCCCCAACAATCCATCTAAGTTTGATACATTTCCTACCCCCAACAATCTTGCTAAGCGTGACACTGAGATAGCTCCCAATAAATTGATCGGGATATCTAGGGGGGAATGCATGTACTCTACACAGTGTCATGATATGATGGTAGTAATGTTGATGTGGCAGGGTTTTATTGAGCACGGAATTGGCTCTGCTCATGGCCTGTGCACCTTACCTTAGTTGTAGATTTAGGTTGCTCCGACGGTCGTCTACGGGTGAACACGGAGTAGAGCTGCCTAGGATGAAGCTGCCTTTTGCCTCTGGCTGCCCGGTCATGGGGGCAGAGGGGAGAAAAATAAATAATAAAATGCAAAATGAGGTCGATGTGCGGGCAAGATAGAGGGCAAAATAGAAATAAATAAATAAAGTGGAAGGGAGAGGATGGTGGGTGGGGGACACTCACCAGGTGAAAGTTCCATGAGCACAGACAGGCGGTGTGGGACCCGCTCTCATGGGCCTCAAGATGCAAAATGAGCATCTAAGGATCAATTCTCCATGGATAGTATGCTCCAATCGCGGGCCTGGTGGGTGGGAGCGGGGCAGGCAGAGGATAGGGGAGGGAGTAGGGACGGAAGGAGACAATGGGGATGATGGAGGGAGAACAAATAAATAGGAAAGGGAGGTTGGCAGGCGGGAGGCATACAGAGGGGGGAAAAATAAATAAAATACAATTCAAAAAGGAGAAAGCGGGCAAGCAAGATGGGGGTGAATTTTTTTTTTTATGGAAGGGAGAGGATGGTGGGCGGAGAGGGCACTCACCAAGTGCAAGTACCTTGATCACGAATAGCACGTAGTCTTTTCATAAGATCAAATGTGTTAATTATACTAACCTACCATCAATAATGTTTCTATGGAGGTGCAACATCCTAAACGCAAGCGACGATGTAAGCTCAGGGACTGTTATTAACTCAAGTGTTTTTCCACTGTTTTTGAATTAGGCCTTATTTTTGCATCACTCTAGAGAGTCCATGGACTGACAAGAATGCGGCAGAGTGAACTAGCAGCACAAACATTAACCATTGTATCAAAAGGTTGGCCTCTTAGTCATCCTTTATGTTGTTTTAGTAATTCTGCCATTTTGAATTAGATTCTGTTTCTTCTGCATCCAAGATAACCCTTGAGCTGCCAAGGTGGCCTGGAAGCGTAAATACGAACTATTATTGTAAAATTCAGGCCTCTATTACACATTCTCATGAAAATCATGGTTTTCATCCTTGGCATAGCCAGACAAGCATGCAATAATAATGAGTACAGGCTTTAAAGTGGGAGAGCTGCATGTGCAGGGAGTTGCATGGGATGTCAAGCTCTATGGTCTCATGGAGGAGAAAGGCCTTGTATTTAGTTTATTGCTGGGGATGGCAGATTTTGCTCTCCTTGCTGAATGCACATGATTAGGTCATCTGTGAGGGATGCACATCCAAATTTAACCTGTTGTACTAACCAATTAAAATGGGGAATGGTAATAAGCAACCAAAGTAGGGAAATGTGTTGACCAATTATTTTAGGGCAATTTCTGCTAACTTAGGTTTTATATAGGTAGGAGCCAATAGGATGCTTAGAATGTAGTTACAAATCGTGTCTAGATTGTATGCAATTTCTTTCTAATTTTGTTGTTTTTGTCTTAGAATACTACTGTCTGATGTGGGCGAGGCAAGTTCCCAGCTTTTCGGTCTCAAGAGACTGAGTGACTCTCCCGGCCGTTAATTTGCATTTGCAATAAACTTGTGTTTTCTACAATTTTGGCCCTCTTGTCATCTTTTGGATTTTCTTGAAGGTCAACGATAGTAAGCAAGCAATAGGAATGTCACCAGGTTTAACATTTCAGTATTGATTCAAAATAAAGTTTTAGGTAATGCTGCAGTTATATAAAGTGACCATTAATATTAGCACCTGCAGAATTGTCCAAGTACCTAAGCATATAATAGCAGTGGCTGCACATTTCTCACTGTTTTATATTTTCTAAAACGATTACCTTTACAACATTCTGGACATCCCTATACCTTCCATCTATTTTATGCAACAGGAGTAAGCATGCACCCCCATAGCAATCCATTCTACATGCTCCATGCCATACAAGCATGACAGACAATGTACACTGCAGATTTAACCCCCACATTCCAAATTCAAAATTGTGGCAACACGAACTTTATTAATACTCACTATTAACAAATTAGGTCCCCAAATCCAATATTCACTTTCCATCCATTAGCAATGTTTCAATGCATCCCATTTATGCTGCAGCTCACTGTAAAACATTTATATTTCAAAGAGGAGAAATTAAATGCTTCTTCCATTCACACTGCTCCCTTCTTCTGTGCCACACAAACAAGCCAGCATGTGTGCTGAAATGTATTAGCATAGTTACCCACAACTTAAAGACACTGCAATCTACAGCTTTGTATATGTTGTAAACTACAACACCCATAAAACCACACCATTCACTATACCAGCTGAAGCTGTTAGAAATTATACTCCAAAACATCTGTCAGAAAATAATTGTGCAACCCTAAACACCTTGATTAGATTACTGTAATGCATTCATATTACATACACCTTATGTCATAGAAGCCTCAGCACCTACGAACTCCACTTTCTCTTTTCATAACATAAAGTGTGATAATGATAGTAATCTAGCACCAACAGAAAGGAAGCCTTAAGAATTGCACCAATTTTGAAATATCACTAGCCATGGCAAATGCATTTCTCATATACTGCCATGCAAGCATAACAGGGAATGTGCACACTTATAATTAAACCTTACCTGACAGGTTTCATATATCAGAGGGTGTAATATCATGTTGGAACATTGCTTATCATGCGCACATATTAACAACTTTTCACAATTACAAATTCTTCTCCCCAATATGCAATCATGTCTCTACTGGTTATATTTGTATTCTGGAAGTTGTTTAACATATAAGCAGGCCAAACGGTGTTCAGAATAAATGCATAGCCTAGCTATCACATCTGTTTTGCAGGTAGTATTTCTCATTAACACTATAGAACTTGAATGTGAAAACTAACCATAGTGCTCATGCACATACACGGAATACACTGAATTTGGACCTGCACAGTCCAAATTCAAAAGTGTGACAACAAGAACTTTAGAAATACTCACTATTAACATATCATGTTCACAAATAATCACTTTAGAACATCCATTAGCAATGCTTCAGTGTATTCCATGGAAATGCATTTAGAGGGGGAAATAAAACACAACTTCCATTTACACTGCTCCCTTCTTCTGTGCCACACAAATGATCCAACATGTGTGCTGAAATGTATTAGCATTGTTACCCACAACTTAAAGACATTGCAGCCTTCAGATGTTTGTATGTTCTACAACACCCATAGGTCCTCCCTGTTTCACTATACCAGCTGAAGCTGTTAGAAATTATTTGCACAACCCTAAACACCTTCATTAGATTGCATCTAATGCAATTCCTTCTCGATTGCATTGGATGCAATCGAGAGGGAAGCATTTTCTGAGCTTCTGGGGCACTCAAATATGGCCGCCGCCTCCCGCACAACATTTTCCGGCCCTTGGGTGACCTCATCTCCATACCTGCTTGCATGCGATTTGCCACGTCTGATTGCACAAACAGGGGATCATGGGAGCCGGCAGACTAAGCCGGCCCCTCTTAAGAACCGAAGACCTGTCTGGGCCTGTTCGGGCACGTGCAGTACATCAGAGCTTAAGACCCTTCTGCCCAGTATTGTCTACTGCAGTATCTTTTGCAAACTTGAAAACCCTTCCAGGAAAACCCTGACCGGAGCTGCTTACATCATCTTGCCAACCACTAAACAGGGTTCATACATATGACTCCCATGTGCTGTAATGTTATTGCCCTGCAATATGTTTCACTCCCCTGATCCCCCTCCTACCTCAGGGGGCTACCAACCGCCCGGAAACAAATCCCACTTCTATGTCCACCATGCTTTCGCTCCCTGACCTCCACCCCTCCCCTATCCACTGTATGCCTAAAAGTGCTACTGGTTGGTACATTCCATTGACAGAAACAGAGACAGCCGCCTGCATAATTCAATCAGGTTGCTTCCTCTGCCTCCAGTGGCAGACTCCTAACACTCATTCCTGCAATCCTTGGCTGAAACCAAATGTCTATCACATCTTTCCTACTATTTTGTCTGCTCATGCCGGAGAACCTTAGTGTTTAAACTAAGACCACTCCAGGCTGTTTACTTCACCATCTTACCGCAACTACACATATGAGGTAGACCTTGCTACGTCCATCTCTCCTGGATCACCATACCTGTCTGTATCTTGTTGCTAATGTCCTGCACAACCGAGGCAGTCCCTTGCCACGCAGGGTGAGGCTTGGCCAGCCTGCACAGGGTGAGCCTCTGCTGTACTGTTCCCCTTCGGGGGTTGATTGGATCCTGCACGTCAACAAAAACCATGATGGACTGACTCAATTTAAGGTATATCGCCAAGCTTGCTGACCGGAATCGTCCAAAAAGACCTGCAAAAAAACGCATGTGATATTTGTCTGAATTTTGGCTATACGAAAATCTTGTATAGCCTAAAGATTCGAACAAATATGCCATACAAAACATTACAATGAAGCAGGACAGCAGGGGTTGCGGGCGTGTCCCCAGTACCCTTCTTCACTGTAATGTGAGCGGGGGTTGAGAGGGTGTCCCCTGCTCCCGACTAAACCAAATATTTTAAAAAAAGAAAAGAAAAGCTGACCCTGCAGCGCCGGTTACCATACAGGCAAGTGAAGGGAACCAGCGTCGCAGAGGGATGTTGGTGATGGCAGCACACAAGGAGGTGTGCCGTCCACAGGTAAGTAAAGAGGTGGGGGCAAGGGCAAAGTCTGAAATGTTCAGGGGAGAGAATGCCGAAAGTTATTTTCGGAAAAATAACTTTTGGTCTTTTCTCCCTTGAACATTTCAGCTTCGATCTTCAAACCGAAATCCCAGCTGACCTGCAGACTATAATTCTAGTTAGGTTGTCACTACCATTGTTTTTCTTGTCTTTCTTTTGTAACTGTTTCATAACTTTGCAATTGTAATTTGATTACTTTCCTGAATCCTATTGGTAACGCCTTGCTTGTGCACATGTACACAGCCTCGTGCATATGTAACTTGCCCGCAGCCAACCTGATAATGACTTTCAGCCTCATGCTGCATATGTTAACCACCTACAACTTGAACTGCACATATAACTTGCCTGCAATCTACCTGATAACGATTTCTAGCCTGTGCTTCATGTTACTTGCCTGTAACCAAACTGATAATTATTTTTAGCCTGGTGCTGCATATGTAAGTTGCCTGTAACCTACCAGATAATGAATTTTAGTCTTGTGCTACCTATGTACCTTGCCTGTAACCTACCCTATAAGGACCTTTAGCCTTGTGGTGCCTATCTAACCTTCCTGTAACCTACCTGATAATGACTTTTAATGGGCCTCATTTTAAGTTGGCTGGTCCGGTATTAAAGTGCCATTATTAATGTATACCGCACCTTTACTGGACCAGCCAACTATGGATGAAACGGAGCACAATCGTTGGAAACACAGGCACCAGTTAAAAAGCATTCCGAAATCATAGGCACCTGTGAAGAAAGTGGCGCTGCATATACTGGATGTCCCCTGAAACCTGTGCTGGCATTAACAGCACAATGGAAATAACGGCACATCCCGAGCCAGTCCCTTCCTGTAATACCATTCAAAAAATACTGATAATACAGACAAACGCTAGGCGGCCAAACCTCCACCTGAAAACAGGTGTTAAATGCCAGCAAACACCTGCAGGTGTGGGGAATGAGGCCACAGGTGCACCCAATGCATCCAGGAGCATCGAATGTAGCCTGGAGGAGCTGAAAAATGACACACCACCAACAGAAACACTTCCAAATACCACCATGCTGCCACTCACTGCAGTCAGAATCAACATGCAGCTGCTCCAGGCCAGCATAGTGCTGCAGGGGCTAGGGGGTCAACAGAGGGCACACAAGGCAGTGCAAAGGACAATGAAGAATGTGTGGAGGAGGCGCCGTGCAAGGCATGCACCCATTCCCGTGTTCCGGCCACACCATGGACCCTCACTGACATGCACATCTTTACCCTGTACTGCCTTTACAGGGAGAGCATTTCATATGTCCTCAGCATGATCCAGGAAGATATTGTAAGCTGGATTGGCATCAGAACAGCCATACCTCTGCTGGTAAAGCTGTTGTTGGTCCTGCACTTCCTTGCCATGGACACATTCCAACACACTGTGAGTCAGCTGCACTGCATTTCTCAGCCTTCATACTCAAAACTGATGGTCGAGGTGCTGGACACACTCCTGCTGCATGTCTGACAACTCATTGCACTCCACACTACCCTGTCACAGGTGAACACCACCAAGGGAAGATTCTATGTCATCGCAGTCATGCCCAATGTGGTGGCTGCCCTAGATTGCATGCACATCGACCTGGTGGCACCCAGGACTTGGAGGAAGTCTACAGGAACTGGAAGCAGTACCATTCACTCAATGTCCAGGTTACCTGTGATGCGGACCTCACGATCACCCAGTCCTGTGACCAGTTCCCTGGTTCAACCCATAATCCCATGGTCCTGCGGAACAGCACGCTGCTGATGTATGTTATGTTGTGTTATGTTATGGGTATTTGTACAGTGCACGTACGCCAAAAGGCATCATGGCGCTAGAAGCCAAGGAGCAGCAGCATCCAGGGGCTTAGAACAGTAGTGTCTTTAAGGAGCAGCAAAAATCCAAATGGTCATCTGTGGCATGCAGGGATAAAGGAAGGCCATTCCAGGCCTTCGCAGTCAGCACGGAGAAGGCACGGCTGCCTGTACGTGCCAATTTGATACGAGGGCCGGGTAGCATGAAAGGCAGACTGGGAGCACCGGGGCCGAGCCATCACTTACCGTTGAAACTTTTCCTGGATATATTCTGGTCCTAACTTGTAGAAAGCCTGATGCACAATACAAATGGACTTGAAGAGGATCCTCTTTTCAATGGGGAGTCAATGGAGCTGTCTGAGAACTGGGGTCATATGTGCTTGAAAAGGGGGGTGCAACACAAATCTGGCAGAAGCCTTTTTGGGGCAGCTGAAGCTGGAGGGGCACAGAGTCCAACGCACCTCGGCATTGGGTGAGTACATGTCCCATCACACTGAGCCTGATGTGTGTGGGGGGGTTGCCAAAACAAAAATGCATGCCCTGAGAAGGCCACATAGAGACCGGACCCACACACACACCCAAAACCAGACAGGCTGCAGGCCACTGTAATATGACATGATACACGAAGCAGCAGTGAATGGTCAAACTATACAACCCAAACAGGCATGCCACACACAGTGGACCACATGTACCAGAATGCACCAGTGCATACCCCACAATATGCATGGACTCCAAGGGTGGTGTGGTTGCCTAGGAGTGTCCAATATATGTCTACTGGGGCACCAAAATATGACAGGCGACAACATACACGATCACGAAGGCCACGGACCACAGTAAGCAGAATCACAAATCCAAATCATCGACAAGAAGATCAGTCTGCAAAATGGCATACTTGGGTGTTTGAATGGCCTGCCAAGCCCCAGACACCCATTGTGCATGCTGATATAATGGGGTAACGTACAGGGCCACGTCTCACCAATGGGAATCAAACACATAGGGTGAACACTGTGTCAATGACTGCATTACACTGACATACATGAGATGTTGCCCTGATGAACTGCAACAGAGGGACACAAAAGTAGAAATGGACATGGCATGTGACCAGAACACCATGCATATTAAGCCATCAATTGAGGTGCACAGACTACATGCACATGTAAACCAGACTCCCCCACCCCCAATTGATCATGGGAGCAATGGACAAGCCCAATCTACATGATATGCCATGTGGAACTGACCTGGCCTGTGAGGCGCCACCAATGGTTGCTATGACTGTTGGGTGTTTGCAAGATGTGCCATGCCTGCTCTGCCCAACCCCCTGAGTAGTGCACTCCATATGCAAAGGTTGTAATGTGAATTGGCGTAGTGGGCTGACACATGTGACATGCCATCACAGGCTATTGTGAAAAGGATATAATGATGCACCCATCCACAGTACCCAATGACATACTCTAATGTCTATCCCCCTTTTAGTAGTAACTGCACACAAAAAAACAATGCACCCAATGACATATGTCCACTTATTGCTACAGGTGAAAAGTATGTATCTAACTAAGTGCAACTTGTAACCATACACAAACTAAACACCACACCCTCCCCAAACACCTAGCCCAGCACACCCTCAACAAACAACCTCTGCATACCCTCTTGTTCGGTGCCTCTGCTCCTGTATCCTTTAGCCAAGTGTCACCATTGTGGCAGTGGCATGGCCCAGGGAGTGCGCTGCCGGGGGAAGTCCAACACCCCATCCCAAAGCCTGGGCACCTCAGAGCTAATAAAACATCTTGTGATGGCGCACTGGGATGAGGTGGATGAGCCATACTGGCAGGCACACCACAGGCAGAAGGTATAGGCCCAAGGACCTCAGGTGACCCAACATTATACCAGTGCTGCACCCACCTCCTCACCTACAGCACCATCAGCTCTGGCCACATCGGAACATCTGGCAGACCCACAGCTGCAGCACCTTACAGCAGCTGGGCCACAACGGTAGCACCACCTGCAAGGCAACCTGTTGCAATTCGTCCAGTGGTGAACCTGAGCGAGGGCATGATCCTGAGCTTCATTTCACACAATAGGATTCCCATGGGAGGTGCCACCCTAGACGAGTGGGCAGTTGCAATTTCACAGCATCAAGTCAACTACAACTGCTAGTCTTTTTATTTTTAAGTGGCAATTGTTCCCCCCTTTCTAAAACAAGACACATTTAAAAAAAAATATGTTCACTTTTACCTCTTGTTACATGTTCCAACCCTAATGTTCTTCGCATATTTGACGTTATGGGCAGATAGCCTTGGTTATAAACATGATTATAGCTGATTATAGCTGCTGTTATTGGAAAATCCCTTTGTAGAAATCTCATTATTTCCTGCATCCTAAACTCCACAATTACAAATGGTGTACTCTTTTCCACTCACCCACCTCTAGCCTAATGTATTTTCATCAATTTTCCCCCTCCAAATCACTTTTCCCAACTTGTCAATTCACAGCTAATTCTGGCTACAGCTGTGTAGGGCACATATCACCACAGTTATTCCTGTGCTGCAAAATTCCACCGATAGCTGCGGGTATTGACAAAATGTTCACTGTGGTGATTTCTTCATTTCTTATGTCCTTCACTAAACAATTTCACATGGCCTCCCCATTCCCCTCCCCACCTCCAGCCTCATGTCATTTCATGCCTTTCCGCCCTCCAAATGGCATTTTTTTACCTTTCATTTTTGTCTAGCCACATCTATCCAGGTAATTACTGTGGCTATCTCTTGCATCAAACAAAAAAAGGTGTTTTTTCTTCTCTGAAAAGCCTGCCTGCTGCAAAGCACCATGGGAGATATTTTAATAACTACTGGGCACAATAACCAGACCCTCAAATCAAGTCAACATTTTGTGGTCAAGTTTTTTCGTACCTGGTCCAATTCCATCCAGCGGTTTTGGGTGTGCGCTTGAGCAAAAAATTAATTTTTCTCTATGGGAAAATTAATGGGGACTAGGTCGACAAAGCGTTTATTTTTCTTTCTTAATAACCTTTTTATTTGTTATCAGATCCCTCCCAACATTTCTAGACTGGGGAGGGCCCGTCACATCAACTTTATTTGCAAAATTGCAGCAAAATCCGTCACACAAGTCAAATGTTATTAGCAATTCCATTTTCGGATTTCTTCTGTATCTCGATACTCACCTTAACTATATTGCGGCGACCAACGCACTGTGAGATAGATATATATATATATATCGAAAAAAGGGAGAAAGAAAAGCTGGTTAAAGCTTTTTGGGCAGCACTCTCCTCGTAAATAAAAGTCAGCCGGATGAAAAGAAAGGATCTCCGTTATACCTCCGTTATACGTCCTTTATTTTTCAAAACATGGTAGACAAGCGGTTCAGGAGAAGACAAACAATTACGCGTTTCACCCTTTCGGGCTTCATCAGATTGTAAATACAGAAAACAGATTTCTCTTTTCAATGTTTTACAAGTGAAGCTGTCCTTCTTTGTTTTCCATTGAATTGTATATTTAAGACCATTCCCTATTTTCATGGGTGCCATGTTGGAAGTGTTTTTTGTAAATGATATTGTTGCTTTGTCTATACATTGCACAAACATTTGGAGGTAAATCAAGTATATTATAACAACATCTTTACTGATTCTGCTTTTTTGCAATTGCGTGCCTTATGTCATATGTTTTTCCCAAAAACTTTGATTACGCCAAGAGTATAGTTGTATAACATTTTTGTTGCTAAAGTGCATAGTGCTCTAATAAAGTGCATAGTGCTTTCGATATATATATATATATATATATTTGTTTTTTTTGTTTTATTGGTTAAATAATTATCAACCTTTAACAAGTCAAATCAGTCAGTATCATTTCCCCTTTCCCTCCCTCCTTCAGTATCTTCACCCCTCCCCCGGAGTTCATCTGAGCCCTATTTTAGTCCATTTAATATCGATTCTATAAATCTTAGGGCTTCCAGGATGGGGCCAATTTTTTGCACCGTCAATATTCGTTCCCAATATTCATCATCCGTTGACGTGTTTATATTGACCACCCATTCTCCTAAATAAGAGTTCCTTTGGGTGTTTAGTGCGGAGCAGGCTAGCAACCAATATTGATTCCAACTTATCTGTATCATTACAGAATCGACAGCTGGCCTCTTCCACTGGTATTTGTTTTATGTCTAGCCTACATCTCATCAAGAGGTCCCTATATTTTGAAGAGGGGAACCTTCGCAAGTACGGCAGGGGGTCATTCAGTGCCTTTCGTTCCCAAATGATTTTATGACAGTTTATATTCTGCCTCTTTAAATTGTCTGTTAGTTCCCAATCCTTTTCCCGTAGACTTTTCTTTGCTTTGTCCGGGTTTTCTTTCAACGTATCGGTTTTGATATTGTGACGCTCCATGATTTCTATGCTGATTTAGGACCTCGAGCCGACTGCATTATTAGGACCATAGATTCTTTCACGTTGATCTTAAGATGGTTTGTGCCTAAATAGTTCTCAAATGCCACCATGCGTCTTTGGAGTCCTATCGGAGTTTGATCAACAAACACGACATTGTCCGCATACAAAATCCATGAGAGTTCATCATCCTGCAATGCTGGGGGAAATGCTTGAATTTGATCCTGGGATTCCTTCATATCTGCTAAATACAGAGCAAACAGAAAAGGAGCCAGGGCACAGCCTTGCTTTATGCCTTTGGATTTCAACATTTTTTCAGTCAGATCGCCACCTTTAGAGACCAGTATTTGGACTGAAGTGTTGGTGTATAATTCTTGGATGGCCTCAAGCAGATCTTCCGGGCAGTTCCATTTGTTTAGTTTGGTCCACAGTTGTTCTCGACAGAGCACGTCGATGAGATCGATGAAACCCAGGTATATATTCCTTTTTTGCTTCAATGCCCGTAGTTTTAGCATATTCAGAATGAATAAATTCAGGGATGTTGCTACACCACTCATGAAGGCTGTTTGTCGCTGATCTAGGATTCCCAATCTTATTGCCCAGTTCTTTAGGTCTCTCAGCAAGATGGAGCAAAACAGTTTTCCGATAGAGTCGAGGAGAGCAATAGGTCTATAATTCCTTGGGTTGTTGCGGTCTCCTTTTTTGTATATTGGCACAATTAGGGCATCTTTCTAGGACTTTGGGATGGTTCTTGTTTTTAGTATCTGCTGGAATAATACCAGAATAAAATCTGCCCACTCTTCCTTATTTTCCTTCAACATACTATTCGAGATGCCGTCCGGCCTGGCTGCTCTCGATGAGCTCAGCTTTTGTATCCTCGATAGTATGTCATCTCTATCAATGTTGATCGACCACTCGATTCAGATTTTTGCTTGCTCTTCATTGCTTCTTTCTCTTGGAAGAGGTCCAAATAGAATTTTAACCAATGCTCCTTTGATACATTGCTTGATGTTAGGGCTGTCTGAGGATCTTCACCATTGTTAATTATCTCCCAAAGAGACCTTGTGTTGGATATGCTTATTGCTGCCATCATTTTTTCTGCATCTCCCTGTGCTCTCCATACCCTTGAGGATTTTAGCCAGTTCTTATAGGACTGTTTACAGTGTCTTATGTTTTCCTCTTTATTAGGGTTGGTGCCTTTCTGAAGTCGTCTAAGTGCTGTGCGATATTCCCTTCGTCTTTCTACCAGAGATTTATTATATGCATGTTTCCTTACCAGGTCTTTATTCTTTTTTATCCCACTCTTGACTTCGTACTCCGTCAGTAACCAGCCATATTCTGCAGTTTCATGAATCTCTTTGAATTTATGGGTGAGTCGCTCTGCCAGTTCGGGAATGGCTCGTGCTTTTATTCTTAGCCTGTTCCTTCCCCCTGTTAATTCCATTTCGGGTACATTACGATAGGTCAACTCATCCGTCTTCCAAAGGAGTTCTATTTCTAATAGTGCATGATCACTGGCTCGCTGAGGGATTACTTTCAAGGAATTGATCCATGGCAGGGTATTTCTGGCAACAAAGCAATAATCCAGACAGGCACTTGCTAGATTCGCAGACCAAGTGTCGGCCCCTGGGAGATCACCTTTTGTTTGGCCATTCAGCAACGACATCTCTCTGGTGGCCATTTCAACAAGCCAAGGCTTTTCGTTCGATGCTAGAGTAGCTCTCCTTTTCAAGAGGCTGTTTTTATCCAACAATTTAATGTTCAGATCGGCACATATAATAATTAATTGTGCCTCATCCTCTACCATTGAGGCATCAATGGCCATCATGATATCCGCTAGGTATTTGCCTGTTACTGACTCAGGGGTATTCCAGTATGTATTAATTAGAAGGAGTCTCTTTTCATGCCGTCCTCTATTTTTCACTATTGTTGTGATCTGTACAAGACGATTTGGTGTCCGATGATTTAAGTCTTGAAATTGGGAGCCATCTTTTACCAGGGTTATGAGCCCCGCACGTGGTCTTCCTGAAGGTCCTTTCTGGGCCGGATTTATATAAACCTGGTATCCTTCTCATACAGGTGTTGTTCTGATCCAGGTCTCCTGTAGGCATATTAGTTCATATTTTCCTAGGAAGTTACTCTCTCCCACATAAAGATGGCCAAACCCCCCGAGTATTCCATGAGGCCAAGAGAGGTTTATTCCCCTCTCTACTAGAAGCGATCTATTGTCTCTTTTTTTCCGATCTCATACTGGGGATGCGTGGTCGCGTTTCCTCTTTCTTCTGTGTTTTCTCCCTGCCTCCATCCCCTTTTGACTTCTGACTTGAGTTGTCAATCGTGTATCTCATCTTTATTAACTCAGTGTCTGTCATTTGCCGATCACTTTTTGGTTTATTTACTTGCCCCAGGCTGCGATCTTCTGTGTCCTCTTGATTTTGCTTGGCTTTTGACTTTCGGTTTGACCTTTCATCCAGTCAGTTCTTAGTGGGTTTCCTTGCTGTGTTTTCCCTTGTTAATTCTGCCCTCTCTTCTACTGATCTTGGTGCCTTTGCATCTCGCCAGTCCCTTTTGCTCTCGGGATCAGTAAGTCTGTATTACCACGCCTCCAATTTACTTCTTGCGCCCCATAATCTTTCTTTGAGTTTGCTTAGCCTTAGATGTAATACAATTACGTCCGGCTTTTGTTTATCAATGAATTCTACAATCATTACATCATCACTGTTGATTTTTAAGGGAGGTGGTAAGTCATTAAGGATTGCCATCAGATTATTCCTGTTCAAGACCATCCTTCGTTTATCCCTCCATGTCCGTTCCATTTTTAGTATATGAGTGGGGCCCGACAAACCCCTGTCGTCCCTGCTCCCCACTTGCTGTTTTTTTTCTGGGTTCCTATGACTTGAGTTCTCTCGCCCTTTCGGGTTCGGTGGATTGTTTATGTTTGTTTGTTTGTTTATTTTATTTATATAGCGCAAACCAGGCCCTGAGGCAACCGGGCGCATATCTTGGCAGAGGTTACAGGTAGAACATATCATCACATTGGTATCAACAAATTACGAACAACATATACAATATATACAATATAAAGATATACAGATTATACAATTGACGTTACCAGATACAGTTGACGTTACAAAACAGGGCAACAAGCAGCACAAAGGTGCCAGGGCAGAGCAAAGCTAAGTCGCAGCTAGCCCGTCAGGGTCAGAGGGCAGTTGTTAATGAGAAGTAACTAGCCAGAGCTTGGCTTTGTGTTTGAATAGGTTAAGTGATGGTAAGGATCTGATGTTAAGTGGTACCGTGTTCCAAAGCTTGGATTACCGCCACTTGTCTGGGTTCTTAGTCTTTGTCTGGCTTCTAGCTGTTTTAGAAAATCTCGGGACTTCGTAGGACTAATAGATCTTCTTCTACCATCCGTGGAAGTTGTTCTATAATTTGGATTCTTAACAACTGTCTGTTTTTTCCTATGCTCTCTTGGCGAATAGTCTCAAGATTTTGATCTCCATTTGGATATGCTTCCTCGATGGTTATCTCCTCGACTCCTTTGAGTATTCCTTCTGCCATCTGTAGAAGTTGATTGAGGGTCTTGGTTCTTGGCAACGTTCTTTTTTCCTCTACGATCTTTTGGCGGGGCATCTCGCGATGTAGATCTCCTTCGAGGTGTGTTTTCTCAGTGCCTATCCCCACCGCTCTTTTTATCATTTTCGCGTTCATCTTTTTCCGGATGACGCTAGCGGTCCTTTCCCAGTGTGCTCGTTTCCTTTTCCACTAGTTTTTCTTTGGTTTTTTTTTGTAGCGGCCTTCCTCTGTGCTTCTTTTTTTCCCTGTTGGAGCACAATCTAACTGCTTATCTATTGCTTGCCACTCAGATAAGCTATTGTTGTCCCATCGTTCGTCCTCTTTGTTTTCTTCAATTGTTTCAATACGGTCACTCAGGCAGCCACTTGTATCCATGCCATTTTCATTCTGTATGTCCCGGTCCTTGAATTGAATGGAATTCTCCTGTAGTGCACTTGCCAGGTTTAGTTCTCTCCTAGATTTCTTAGGCAACGGTTCTTCACCCACCTCTGTAGGCAGGTTGATATTTCTTAAAAAAGCTCTCAAGCCGTCTGCTTTGCGCTTGGATGCCTGTTTTTTGGTTTTCTTATGGTTCAGCCCTTTAGATTCTTTTTGTAAGGGATCTTCTGGGCTGACGTTCTTTTTTTCCCGTTGCTGTACTACTTCCTTAAAGATCGGGTAACTCGATTTTATCTCTTCTTCTTCCTCAATCAGTAGACAGTCTGAGTTAATGGGCCCAGATGTCTTTAAGCCCTTTCCTAATCTTCGGGGGACACCAACTCTTGACTTTGGTTTGTCCACTTCAGCTGATTTCTTCTCCGGTCATCCTCATCCTGTCCTCTTGTAGGATGTTGTTTTAGATCAGTCGTCCGGGAGGCTTGCTGATTCAGCTTTCTTATCCATTTATGATCTTCCAGGATAGCTTCCATCAGAAGTTGCTTGTCATGTGTTTCTTGACACGCCAGGTCACATAGGCGATTTTGCCATTGATGTGATAAATCTGATTCCTTCTGGAGTCTCCCGTTCAAATGCTTCGTGAAACACACTATTTCACACATTCCCTCCTCAGTTTTCAAGATTTGGGTATGTAGTGACTGCAGAGTTTCATTCATAGATTCGTAAAGTTTCAGGAATGGGGCAAGCGTGATATTCAGTGCTGCCATCACCACATTCTGAGTGTATGCAAGATCGTCCATCTTCCCCTTACAGCACATCTTGCTTATTTTCCCCAGGGAGATATCATCGATCTCCACTGTCTTGATCTTGTAGGGGGCCCTCTCGGGGAGTTGACCTCCTTGATCCATCTGTCTTAGGCTAGGATTTTGATATCCGCCATAATCGTGAGGAAATTAATTCCGGTTCGTCCATTGGGTCTTCTTCGTCATCAAGCACAGCCAATTTGTCCTTAATAAAAGAGAGGCTTCTCCTTTTTTCCCTTACTATTTTACCAGTAAGGTTTGAGATGTCCTGAATTAGTTTGGAGGCAATGCTCGAGTTGCTGGGGGTTTCATGCGCCTTGCCACTACTGCCAATTTGAGGGGCGACGTCTAGCTGGGACCCGCTCCCCAACTCCCTGCTGTAGTCCCCACTTAATTCCGTATTATTAAAGATGTCTGGAGTGCCTGAATAACTCAGATGGGCCCCCAGCACCGGTGTATAACTCCCGACATGATTTTCCTCCGGCTTCTTCGGCCCCACTTGTGGATGCAGGTGTCCTGCTGGGCTGATGGAATTATCTTGGGGAGCAGTCTGCTGCTGGGGCGGGTCTTTCACTGTGGTTAGTGCTTCTTTTACCAAGCCCTTCTGAATAGTGTTTATATCGCAATTGTCCCTCATTCCCTTAGCTTGTATATGGGGTTCTTCTGGCCATACTGGATCACACGGCACTTCAGGGTCCATAAGTGGGACTTGTTCTTGCAATTGCAGTGCTGGTGGCTTTCCTTTCAAATCCTTGCCTGACGGAGCCTCTTTAGTTGGATATTCTATAATCGGGGTCTCCAGGTGTAGCTCCAGCACGGGACAGTCGCTTGTCTCACTTACCAATCTTAACAAACTAGTAGGGTCAGCCGGGGTCAGGCGTCCCTCTGTCTGTGGGGTATGCGGGCTTGTATCTCCCTGGGTCGTGGCAGCCACTGCTATGGTATTTACAGAACCAGATGAAACCTGTATGATTGTTATTTCTGGGTAATCCCACCTCCCTAGTGAGTCTGTGGATGAGCTTTCTTCCATATCTGTCGTGGATTCTGAGGGCGATCCCTTCTCCTGGGTTTTAGACAAGAAGGCAAGGCGGCTTTGTTTCAAGGGCGGTAAGCCTTTGTTAGGACCTCCCCTGGCTGGTGACAGGTCCTCGGCAAGAGCCGGGTAGGAGGCTGTGCGCTGCCTTACCTGGTGTCTAGTTTTCATTCTTTCTGCCACCCCCATATCTGAGGTGTCGCTTTTGAGACGGCCCATCGTCGTGCAGCTCCTCTCTGGGTATTAAATGCAAGTGTGCAGGAATATATCAACTAACAGATTTCTTTCAGTTCCGCACCCGATAGCGTGGGATACTGTGTGGATCAAAGGTCGGTGGCCCACAGTCTCCACTTTATGATGGTTGGTTCACAATCTTGCACTTTTAGGTGTATTTGCTATACAACAGCTTAATGTTCCTTACCCTTGCGCCGAAGCCACCGAACAGCCTAACGGCACCAGCCCTTCTGCCACCAGGGATTACGCCGCAAGGGTGGTTTGGCCTACAATTTAATGTCTGCATGTGGTCACGTGATACATCACGTGCGCGTGCTAAGCCCCGCCTCCTCCAGGAAGCAGAGAGCAGCAAGAGCTCCTGCTCGCAATGCTGCTGGGCTCACAAGATTCAATTTCTCCTTCTCAAATGCTCGTTTTGAAAAGCGCACTTCCTCTGGTAGTAGGTATGCACCCCTCGGGCGGTTTAGCCAACAATTTATGTCCTCATGCGGTCACGTGATACGTCACGTGCGCGTTCTAAGCCCCGCCTCCTTCAGGAAGCAGATAGCAGCAAGAGCTCCTGCTCGCAATGCTGCTGGGCTCACAAGATTCAATTTCTCCTTCTCAAATGCTCGTTTTGAAAAGCACACTTCCTCTGGTAGCAGGTATCAATTATCACCGATTGGACTGTTTAGGAAATCCAACTATTTCCCAACAGAGATTAAATTCAATTAAACAATGTAAAACTGGTAGAATGGTGCAGTTTTGTCGCGCAGAACTTAGAGATACGAAAGAATTGTAGGGGCACAGCTCCTTTCTCCATATATATATATATATATATATATATATATATATATATATATATATATATATATATATATATATATATATATTGTGGCTGTGTAGTTATGGTTAAGTTGCTAATCCCATAGGAAGAACACTTTTTGGGCGGCTTATAACTTCACTCCGCCTGGACGAATGCTCACCAAACTTTGCAAAAAACAGTATATGGCGCACTCTGAATGTTTTGGGAAATTTTAGTGTGGTTTGGTTCAAGGGGGGCAAAGTTATGGGGGATCCCAAAATGCATTTTTTCCCACATAGACATAATGGGGAAAAGCTTTGCACATGCCTACAGCTCAAACTGCTAGACGGATTTCCACCAAATTTGTGGCAGGAGTGGCGGCTTAGTCCCGAAAGTGTGCTTTTGTTAATTTGTTGTAAATCCGTTCAGTAGTTTTTTTTTAATCGGCCAAAACGTAAGGCAAAAAAAATGTGTGATATCTATGTCTGCTCCATGGACACACTTCCCTGTTGGCTCCGTGGACAGGACACCGATTGGCCAATCGACTTGCGTCATTTCTGCAGACACGCAACATGTACTCTGATTGGCTGGGATGAGGCGTGAGGTATATCACATTGTTTCGATGCACACGCCATATTGGATTTGCCGACAGCTGGGCGGCGAACAGAGGCAAAATGCAATTTTGGGGAGTGTGTTGGTATGCAGAAGTGCTTGGGGAGGGTTGGGGAGTAAGAGATGGGTCAAATACTGTATTTGTTTAGGTGGCAGGTGCCCCTGATGTGTTCGCCATGTCCGCGGTCAAAGCGGTTGTCCGCGGACATAATAAATGCACTACTGGCTGTTTCATTTTAGTATGATGTTGGTATTGGGTTGTCAGTAGAGGATTGATTGTAATTAATATCCCATATAAGCAGCCCAGATACCACAGTCAAAATTGTTGGTATTATAGGTGTGTTATGCTGCGGTGGTTGTGGCCAGGGCCTAGAGTCTTGGTGCATGGCGAAAGCCGTAGGCCGTAGGTCATGCACCCAAGACTCTAGGCCCTGGCCACAACCACAGCAGCATAACACACCCATAGAATCAAACACCCATCAAACATCCACAACACAAAAGTTTGTGTACTGTTTCATTTGTAGAGTTTGTAACAAGGAGTGCAGTGTTTCTGAGTTTATTTATTGTATACTTACTGGTTGAGTTTTTTGTGGTTGTATGCAGTTTTTTCATGACATGGGTAACTGGACCAGACATACTTTTTTGATCTGTGTGATAAAAGAAAAGATCATATGTTAGAGCAGGTAGTTCATAATTAGTTATTGCATTGCATAATAGACATTTCTGTATTTTTTTACCCTCATATTTAGTAGTTTACAGGTACTATAGTTCAAACCAGTGTACTGTGCAATTTGTTCAGTCTCTGTGTTTGTTTTCTAAATCATTGGGTCTATGGGAAAAACAAACATAATGGATTTAAATAAAAAAACTTCAATGTTGTGGTAAAATATATTTTACTGTTTATTTCTTGTTTCTTGCTAATCTTCTATCTTTGGCTTGTTGCACATTTTTGGGTCAATTAGATACCTGTTGGTGTATTCTAATTGTATATTTCTTGTTTGATTTTAGTAGTATTTGTTTATCTGTTTGCTTGTTGCAGATTTTTTGGGGAAGTTACATACCTGTTGGCGTATTCTAACTGTATATTTCTTGTTACATTTTAGTGGTATTTATTTATCTGTTTGCTTGTTGCAGAATCTTGGGGCAGTTAGATACATGTTGGCATACTCTAACTGTGCACAGTTTTGAAGTTAAACCTTTGCTTATGTTCATACACAGATTACATATTAAATTTTGGCTTTAAGAATATTAAGTAAGCGTTTACAAGATTTGCAGGCAATCTCTGCTTTAGAGTAATGGTACTATCATTACATTCGAACCATCCACACTTCTTTTTGATATATGCAGTGTAGTGACCTGCATTGGCTGTGGCTCTTGCGTGGTAGATTATACCTATTATTTTGAAGGTTTTCTTACCAAGTGATACTTGACCGTGTGTGAATCCAGTCAGTTTACATTTTTTTTTGGTACCATCTGCATTGTAACGTAAAAGCAATACTATTAAGTACTTACTATGTGTCTGTATTTGTAAGGTGGAGCGATTATCTGAATTGCAGGTAGTACATAATCGGTCATGGTTTGCATTTTGTACAAGTTACTGAAATGGAATGGATTCACAGTTAGGTATGTATACATACACAAAGCATTCATTAGGGACTTCTTCCTGTGCCACATGGTTGCAGAGAGTGCATGTATGTTTCCACATGTATGAAATCTTTCATTTATAGGTGTATAGTTTATCATGTATCATTTCAGTTTGAGGTAGTTTTCTTTTACAACATTTTGCTTGTTCTGGAACAGGATAGGTTTTTAGATGGGGTGTGGAGTGAACGCAGCATATTGTTTTCTAGAATGCAAGGAATGTCTGCATTTACTTTACTTGCATAAAGTTGATTAGAAATGGCCCGTTAAGTGTACGTAAGCGTGATAGTGCTACAAAGCTCAGACCTTCTTTAAAGACTGTTCTACCAACAGCTATTCATGCTTTATTTACGGTAAGACCTTGTGATTTGTGAATGGTAACTGCGTATGCTAGAGTTAGTGAAAATTGTTCTCTGCGTACATACATATCTTTGAAAAGAAGGAAGCTGGCTGTTGAGCGTCCTATCCTTTTAACTTCTGATAGTGTGTCAAAGAGAATATTGACAAATTGAATGTTGTTGTCACATGGGTATGTTAGAAAGCCAACAACTGTACCAAGTGCTCCTTTAACTAGTCCTTGCTCCACATCAAGGTTACGTTTAAGCATTACTCTACAGTTTAAAGATAATTTTAATATTTTCTCCAAACCAGCTGTGTTGGAGAGTTTTCTCGGGTATTTAGTCTTGTTGTGGCTTGTTGGCACATGGGTAATGTCATTCCATGTACATCCAGTTTATCTGTGGAGCAAATTTCAATTATTGGTTGCATTTCTTTTTTCAACATTGTTTCATTGAATTTTGAACAGCTTGCAAGAGTTGGCATCAAGGACATACAATTGACATTTTTGTGTGCCAATTGTTCCATGACATCAGTAGCACATGAGTTATGGCCATAGAGTGCATGGATGTGCCTGGTTTTTAATATTGCTTGTGCTTCTTGAGATAGTACACAAACTCTAATACGTTTTAAAATGTCGGCGTATGTGAGTTCTGCAGACTGGCGCATGTTTTCTGTTAATTTCCTGTATTAGAAATGTTGCCAAAGGTTGACATTTCCTATGCTGCCAAGAGTTTTACAGCACAGTTTGTGCACTAAGGTCTTAAAAATAGGTTCAGCTTTCACTGGTGTCAATTGAAGAAGATCTCCGAAAACAATAATGTGTTTTTCTCCAAAGAGCTGTTCGTAGTCTTTTTTGAGGACCTCTTGTAATCTGAGGTGAATCAAAGCCAACATTAGGTTGGAGACCATGGTCACCTCATCTATTAGCAGCATTTTCATTTGTTTGAAAACTCTGCGTAATTCCATTGTAGCTTCTGTGGAAAGCTTGTAATAGTATATTTTGTGTTGGTGTTCTACTGGAAGGAGTAGCAATGGGTGTAAAGTGACACCTCCGATGTTGTAGCCAGCTAAACCTGTGGGGGCAGTTACAACAGCTGACAGTTTGTTGTTTGTCAATTGTCGAAGGAACTTGCTGATGATTTTGATTAAGAATGTTTTGCCTGAACCAGCTTCACCACTCACGTATAGCAATATAGGTTTGTAGTCTTGGCAGGGAATTTTCATGTTGCACACCATGTTCAATTTGTTTTGTTATTCATTGGCAAATGCTACGCTGCCCATTGTTCAGTTGTGATTTTAGTACAGCAAAGTCTTCTGTTGCTTGTTCATACTGACACATGGTGTTTTCTACTTCTATCATGACTAATTCTGCTTCATTTGCTATTAGTGGCTGTCCAAGTAGTTCTTGGCTTCCTGTTACAGAAGGTTGACTACTGTTGGGTGTGTCCACTTGTAGTTGGGCCTGGAGTTCTTCTTTGTGTTGCTGTTCATTGTGCAACATGTTTGGTACTGTCTAAAGTTTACGTCTGTTATAGTGCTTTCATTTGCTTTGAAAGCGTCTTCATAGGAGTCATATGTCTCCAGTAGCTATTCTTTTCTCCATGGTTTAAAAAGTTGTAGCAGGGACATGTAATACAGCTCTTTATGTTGAGGAGCTTTTAATGACAATTTGATATGATTAATTAAGCTGTGTTTGGTAAGTTTCGCTAAGCTGGCTTCACAATTTACCACTCTGTATCTACCTTTCTTTTCATCTGGTTTAACATTATTTTTGTATGTGAAGTTTTGCGCTAAGTGATAGAGACACATGGTTTCCAAAGTGGTACTCCTGTTTTTGTAATATGTGTGCAGTAAGTAGTTTTTCAAAATGTCTTGGCTGTTGGGATCATTTTTGGCTATTGTTTCTATGTCCTCATATGATTTGAGAAATCTTTTTCTAGATTTAGCAGGACCAAAACTTAGCCATACTATATTGTCAGATTTTCCATACAAGGTAGTACCGGTTAAACGGTCTGCAGCTTCATAGCAGCCACATTCCCTATGAGAGAGCATTTTTATGCCTAAGCTGTATAATTTCTGTGATAGTGTTTTGTCAGATGATATGTCATCCCAGAGGTCCTGAAGCTCTGTATTCTCTGCTTTGGTTAACTAGGCTGTGACATATCGTGCAAATGCAGTGGAATTGTTTGCAATGTACTGCACATCTATGTTTGCATTCCATAGGAGGGCAATGATTGCATTGTAATCATTGCTGTATTTTGAATCTTCTGTTCTTTTTATGTTATATGTGTTCTTAGGTGATTTACCTTTGACACTATGGGCCTCATTACAACCCAGGCGGAGGACCATGGTGCTATTAGCACCATGGTCCATGCCGGTGTCCGCCATGGCGGAATGGGGAATTACCACCCCATTCCGAGGTTGGTGGACGGTAATTCCCCATGCCGCCATGGCCCTTCCCCATTCCCATTTTTGCCCCATAGGGCTCAATGGGAATGGGGAAGGCGCTAATTAAAGTACCGCAAATTGCGGTACCGTAATTAGCACCAAGGTCCCTTTGCGGGTCCCTACTTTAACTGTTGGAAAAACCAGCCGTTAAGGTCGGGTCCCGCAAAGGGACCTCGTAATTAGGTGCTAAATGTTTAATGGTGCCGCAGCCTTTTACGGCGCTGTTAAACACTTAGCGCCTGGGTCGTAATGAGGCCCTATGTCTGACTGAAGACATGAAGTTGTTTACTTGACCTGTTGCTGAAACTGGTCTAGGTAAACCAAAGCAGCATTTGGTGTAGTATTTCCCCTTTTTTATATATTTGCAACAACAATATTTTCCACATTTGTGTCTTTGAAATTATAAAATGTGTGCATGAAGGTAACTATGTGTTTGTTAAGGGATTTCACAAGTGACATATTTTTCGATGAACTGCAAAACAGAGGCATCACTGTCCTGACCAAATTTAGGAGCATCTTTAATCCAAAATAGCATGTGGATGTGTGGTGCTCCTCTGGCTTGGTATTCATTTCTCCAAAAGAAGTGTTGAACTTCTCAGAGGGGAGGAACAGTCTCATTACAAATAAAGTGTAGCATAGCAAGGAAGCGATGATGGAAATATCTTGATACATTTACAGGATATAGAGAGCAGAGTTCTCCTGGTATTTTTATATCTGTTTGTTTTATTTTTGTTTGCTATGCATAGGAAATTGTGTAAATCTTCCCATGCATATTCTGCACAACTTAATGTAACAAACCAAGTGGGTGGGCCAAGTTTTCTTATCATACAGCGTACATCTCCGTGACATCGGAACCAGTATTCTTTTGTACCATGCATGTTTGCTAAAAAAATTGTAATACTTGACTGTAAAACCCCATCTTTTTCTTGCACTTTTTCTAATAATCGCAAAGCTGAAATATTTTGAAAATGCGTACCTGATTTTAATGTAGCGTAGAGTTGATAGTTCACTTTCAAAGAGAAGGTGGAATATGTATTCCACGTCTTGTCTGAATCTGGGGTCGTCAGAATACATTTCGTAATGATTGATATTCTCATGCTGTTATCTGTGTGGGTCTATCATCATACCTTCCTCCTTTTCCAGTAGGAAAGAGTACCGGAAAGGTCTGTGCTTCTATACTTTTTTCCCATATGCTGATTGGAGATCCTTTGGCTTGTCGCATTTGGTACGTTTCCAGTGCATCACCTATGGTGTTTTTAGAGTGTAAAGGATGAATTGTATAATGGTCTAAAAGATTGAATTCTGTAGTAGGGTTTAGAAGTTCAAATTGACCAGTTTCTGGTGACTCTTGAATTATTTCAATAGTTTCTCTCAGGTTTTCTTCAATATTAATTTCTTTATAGTATTCATTGTTGTTTTTTAGATATTGCAGGGCTTGTCTAACTTTATGTAAGTCCACGAGTTGTTGCCAAATAGTTTTGTCTTGTGTAGATATGCCATTTACTAAGACAATTAAAGATTTATCTATTGGCAGTTGCACTCCTAGAGTGTGTACATTTTCTTTGAGATCTAATGGGAAATAAACTACTTTGCCTTTGACTTATTCAGAGGGAGGTCATTTCGCTGTTTTTGGTTGGAGGGGTATTACTGCTTGAAATGGGTGCACTGTTTGAATTATGATGCTCTCATATAAATGTAGTTGTTGCAGGGGTTTTGGTCGTGGGAATAATTCCAAGTTATTTGTGATAGCACGTGAAGGTGTTTGGTTTTTGTCAAGTTTTGCAGTGCAGTAATTGAAAAGTATTAAGGGGTCAGTAATGTTGTATTTGTTTTCTGCCGTAAGGTAGAGAGCTAATTGGAACCATTTCGAATCTTCTTTGTCTTCTATGTTGTATGTTATGTCTCTAGTTTTTGTGGTACTTTTATAAGAAGTTCTGCGGAACATACACACGCATGGTTTGGTACTTCAGCGGAGGTACTTTTAAACTTTATTATTTCTTTTTTTAATGTGTTTAATAGAAGGTTGCTATTTGTAGAGTAGTTGCTAATTTGTTGTACATCTATTTCATTTTCTAAGTGGCTTTCAATTCCAAAATATTTTCTCTGGATAATCTCTATTTCTTCAAGTAGTTGTTTGGCTGTACCATGTAGAAGTTTGTTATTTAAATTGTCTAGTGCTAAAGCAGGACTTTTAGCATAGTAGAGTTTCTGGACTAGATTTCTTATAGTTGAATGATGTGTTGATATCATTTTGATATGATGGAAGGTGATTTTGCAAATAGGTCCTGAAATGCAGGCTAGTGAATGTCCTTGTAGTCATGTGTATTTGCGCACTGGACAGGCATCCATATTTTGTAGTAGTTTAATTTTAAATTTGTCTTTGCTTCTTACATACTGATTGAGGAACTGGCGTAAAGATTTGGAAGATTTTTTGGCAATGTTACACATTGATGTGCACAGCCATTTGTAGACTGGATATTTTGGTTGAGTAGAATGGGGAGGTGATTCTGAGTTTTCTGGGGATATTTTTGTGAGCAGAGTTTCTTGTTCCATAATGGTGTTATTACGTTTTTCATACCCTCGTCCACTGCTTGTATGGCAATTGGGTTTGTTTGCTCTTGTTTATATGCTTCTTCATTAAAATATGAATCGGTGGTTGTGGTGTGACTCAATTCACCTCCACAGATGTTTAAAAAGCTATTTTGGTTGATATTCCGTTTATTGAGAAGTCTTTTTTGTAGTTTAGTAGTTAGTTTTGTTAGTGGTTTCATCCTGTTTAAAACTAAAATAAATAACTTCCTTTTGAAAAGGATTGCACTGTCTATGAGAGCTTTGAGGATTCATTTCTACAGTAGGTTTTAAGGGTTGTGTGGGATTTCTCTCTTGTTTTTAAAAGGTTCTGAAGGACTCTGGTGGAACATTTTTTGTAAAACATTTTTTTTGGTATGCTTACTTGCCACTACATCAAGATTTATAGGTGCAGCATTAGCAGTAGTGGTAGCTGAAGTCTTGTTAATCACGTTCTGTTTGGTTTTACATTTTGATAGTGGAGGGAAAGTTTCTGTATTGGAAGCTTGTTTTGTTTCGCTTAATGACTTGTATTAGCTGATTTGTTAGAACTTTTTGTACAAAATCTGCTAGAGATGGATTCTTATTTTGCACACTTTTATTTCGATTTGCTCTGCTTCTGCGTTCCTTTCTACGGAGTTGATTTTGGTAGGCATTCTTTGGGGTCTATTGGAGAAAAAGAAAGAAAGTGTGGGTTGGGCTGTTGTGCAGTGTATGCATGCTTTGTGCATCAGTGTTTGAGTAGGATGGTAAGTATGATTGTGGAGGTGTGTGATTGTGCAATGGGCAGCTACATCAAGTTGGGAAGGCTATTCTTGTATTTGTGTGTTACTATACTGGTCTTCAGGTGACAATATAAAGTATCCAACTGGTAAGGGGAAGCACTAATACTACATCTATTGGTAAAGGGTTAATATATTGTTTTTTTCTACAATACTAAAATGCTAGTGTGTTTGAGTAACAGTTAGAACATTATGTTAGTTGTGTACTTACTTTTTTGTATGGATAGAGTAGGTTTCTTCTAAGTCATACTTCCGACGCTGCTGGTTTTCAGGAGAGTGGTGTTCACTGAAAGTGTAAAAGAAAGAAGTTAGTGAATATGTGTGTTTATAGCACTTTTGTTAATGTAGACATTGTTTTGCACTTTCCTTTGCCTATGTGCATCCTGTATATTTTATTTAAAATCTTTTAGTTGAATATGTTTTTCAAATGAGTATAATAGTAAACGTATAGAGCACACTGTTAATGTTATGTTAATGGATGTTAGGAGATAGAAGAAATAATCATGCATTTTTTGCTACTTTTACAGGGTAAATGGCAGAGATTGTACATAAAAGCATTCAATGTATGCCTTTGTGAAGGTGTGAGAAATAAAGCAGAAGGATTTGATATACAGGTAGTGGTGTGGGTTGATCTGGGAGCCTTTCTAATGATATTGTCTGTGTGTGTGCTTGAATGAAGATGTGTGTACTCATCCTGGCTCTGTGTAATTTTATAACACACTGGACAGTCTTTTTCATAATTATACTGTTATTTTTCCCATCTTATAATATGAAACATATTTTTTTTAGATAGGTGTGTGTGCAAACATAAATGTGGAGAGCGGAAAGGTTTGCAATTGACACTTCATCATAGCAGATGGGAAAAATGACAGTAAATTAATTGTATAGTTTATACAGGGTAAGTGGCAGTTAATATTTCTATTTATTTTATTTTACATTTTTAAAGCCCTTACACAGCCCGCAGGCATTGAGGAGCTGATATACGAATTGTTTGTTTTTTAGTTGCGTAATTATTTTGTCTTAGTTGCATATTTATAACGCGCTTAAACACCCAGAAGTTTGTAAGCACAGACCCGGCGATCGCATCTGTGTTGCTTCGTGTCATCTTGCTTTCAAGGTGCGCACGTTGCCGCTGAGCTATGCTCCCGGGATGTATTGTATTCCTAGAAGAGGCGTACATGTACTCTGTAGAAAATATTCATACCTGTAGTCTGTGTTCATGCATTTGGATGTGCATGAATCTGCAAGTGGAAATCTTGCTGAGTTCTATAGTAGTTGTTGCTGTAGGTCCTTTGGTGTCACAGGCAAATTGTACTGAGAGTGATCAATAGTACATCTAAAGTGCTGATCTGTGATGACAGAGTTAGATGTAGAGTCCTTGGATGTGATTGGTGGATGATTGTGTGACTACTTAACAGTAGCCAATGAGGAAATGGTGCAGAGATTGCAGTAGAAAGGGTAGAATGGCTTTCCAGTGTTAATTACGCGCAGAGCCTGATACTGATACTCCAGGGTATGGCGCGCTATACAAATAATAAACTAAACTAAACTAAACAGCATGGCTATCCGCAGACAGGACATGCTACATCCAGGGTTTCCAAGCATGAAGTGGTAGTGTATTTTGAGGATTAGCCAATTAGGTGTTGAGGTTCTGCTTCGTATTGAGAGAGGCTGTGTGTAGTGAAGATGACGGAGGTGCAGAAAGTCAGGGTGTTGGTGGTTGGAGATATGTTTGTGAATGGTTTGGAGCAGTATGCAAAATCTAGGAATGTGGCTAACCATTTTGACACAAAAGGAGTGGATGTGGTGTTGAGCAATGTGCCTGATTTGTATTTGCAGGCAATTACGGTAGCTTGTCAGGATATGGCTAGGTTTCATAGTCCACTTGTAGTTGTTCTACACTGTGGTGCTTTGCATTTGGGCTATGTCAGTGGCCCTACTTTGTTGCAAGATCTGCAAAACTTGGTTCAGGCAAACATGAAAGTCCTTCCAAATGCCAAGGTTATTTTTTCTGGTTTGACACCTAGGGCAATATGGGACAATAGTTCTGTTTTTTGTCGACAGCAAAATGTTGCTAGGTGCTTACTCAACCGAGGCATGTTTGGTTTTTTGACTAGATCTGGCATGTTGTTTTGCAACAATGACAACGTTGACTTTGGTAATGTTGATTACTTTAAGGAAGATGTCATTTTTTTTATTTTTTATGGGAAATTCCATGCTGTTTTGGAACATAATGGTTGCTTTGGAGAAGCTAATGTGAAGATTTTTGGGGGAAAATAAGAAAAAATAAATAAATAAAAGGTGTTGCTGAAGCATCTGAAAAACCCTGAAAAAAGAAGCTGTTTTCAGATCCAACCTCAAAGAGGAAATGGGGTACACTATTGAAATTTTCATCCCCCGCTCAAATTTTTAAATTTGTCCGTGGGCAGCGCAGTTATCCGCGGACAGCGCATATTACATACAAGGATTTTGGGGTTGAGAGGCATGCAAATGAGACTGAGCAGAGCAAGGGATTGGTCAATAAGGTTTACTGGGTGTGTTATGTAAGGAGAGAGTTTGTCAGTAGGTCTTTTTCCTGAGAGAAGAGCAGATAGCTATGGCTGTGTGTTTCGGAAAGCAGATTGTTTGGATTTTGGGAGATTCGTGGATAAATTGGTTGGAGGTGCATGAAGATCGCTGTGGAGTGGCTGCACATCTTGGATTCTCTCATGTGGAAGTTCACTGGCATGTAGTGCGTGGAATGAAGTGGGTGGAATTGGTACCTCTCTGTGCTTCTTTGGTGACGCAGCGTCCTCCAGACTTTATTATTATTCATTGTGGAGGGAACAGTTTAGGACATGTGTCTTGAATCTCTTTGCAATTTGCAATGAAAGAAGGACTTGGGAAAGTCATGGACATGTATCCAAACTCCAGAGTAATTTTTTCCCATATTGCGCAGAGACAAATGTGGCTGCGTTCTTTTTCATCTGGTCCACAAATGGAGAAAGCAAGGCACAATTTTAACAAGGCGGTTTGAGCCTTTTTGAGAGATGTTGGTATGTTCTCTTTTCAGAATGAAAACATTATGTTTCGTAGCATACACATTTATCGCAAAGATGGAGTACATCTTAATTATGCCGGCAATCAGATTTTTCTGCGAAATATACAAAATGCATTGCAACCTTTTTTGGAATTAGAGCAATCCATTTTGCAGTAGGTGTTGACCATTTGAAGTTTTTGAAACATAAAAAAAACACCACAAAAGGCTTTTTTCAGAGCCACCACTTCCTCCCAGAGAAAAGTGCAATGGTTGTGACAGGGCAGCACTGCATAGATTTTAGATGTCCGTGGACTGTCCTCGGACATATAAAATTGCACAGGGCCCTGCACTATTAATTTGTCACTTCTATTTTTAAACTGGAAAGGGCGGCTGTGAAAAGAAGCTTTGTTTTTTGTTCTTTTAAAATATTTTTTTGTTTTTTTTAAACACGACACAGAAGGAAAGGAGGGGAAAGGAGGGTAAGGAAGGGCACCAACCACGGGGATAAAACAGGGTAGGTGGAGAGAGGAAGATGTAGGGTGGGCCTTATTTAGGTAGTGGGCAGTCCTTCTCATGCTCCTTGACCGCAGTCTCGAAAGCAGTTCGAAGGTTCTCCCCCCTGCAGAGTACTGCATTGCAGTACATGCACAATATTGTGAACCTCGAAAGGTAAGGGTCAACAGCATCATGAATGACCTGTGAGGCAGCTGGAGGGATGCACTGTCCCACAGGAGTGTCTTTTGTGGTGACAGGAGTGGAAACGGAGGATGCTGTAGAGGAACTCAACCTAGTTTATTGCAAGGTACAACCTTAAGAATAGCCCCACCGTGGAATGACTTTAGGTGTCGCTTTATTGAAGTAGTTCCAAAGTTATACGAACCAGGCCTGCCACGACTCAGCACCATGCAGCACTGAGTGCACATTACCTTGTTCGCATGAGCTTTGACTTTCCATCAACAGTGGTAAATAACCGCCACACCCAAGACTCACGATGAGTGCTAGTAGTAGGGACTTCCACTAAATGTTTATGTTTATGTTTATGTTTGTTTATTGAATTTACATAGCACTTTAAGCCAAAGCGCTTTACAATATAACAACAGGTCCAAAAGTGAGAGAAGCATTTTTACAAACATGAACAGGTCATTAGAACAATAAGTAGAACTATTTACAAGGGGGGAGAGGGTGGGGGAGGGTAGAGGAGGGGGTAGGTGAAGGGAGTTAGTGTAGGATTTGAGGTAGGTGGAGGGGGAGGGAGGGGGGAAGGGGAAGGGAGGGGGTGTGATCTGGTGGCCTCATTGCCCTTTAGTAGTATTTGTTACCAATTTAAGGTCAGAGGGGAAGGAGAGAGGATGGGGGAAATGAGGGGGGCAAGGGTAGGAGAGGAGGGGTAGGGAAGGGAAGTCAGGGGGGAGTGAAGAAGATGGGCTTTCAGGGAGTGGCGGAAGGATGAGTAGGTAGGGGCGAGCGGATGGAGAGCGGGAGGGAGTTCCAGTGTAGGGGGGCCAAGAGTTGGAAGGAGCGGAAGCGTGAGGAGGCACATGGGGCTGGGGGTACAGTGAGGAGGTAAAGGTCTGCTGAGCAGAGAGAGCGGGAGGGGGAGTAGAATGAGAGGAGGGAGGAAAGGTAGGGGGGTGCCAGGTCATGGAGAGATTTGTAGACAAGACAGAGGAATTGAAATTTCAGTTGTGAGAGGAAGGGAAGCCAGTCAAGTTGAGAGAGAGGTGGAAATAGATTCTCGAGGGCTGAGGAGACATAACGTATGGATAGAGGAGTAGTAGATGGATTTTAGGGGAGTTAGGTGAGAGACAGGGAGTCCAAAGAGGAGAGAAGAGCAGTAGAAGAGGCGGGAGAAAATAAGGGAGGAGATTAGGAGTTTGGAAGCATGGAATGTGAGAGAGGAGCGGATCTTGCAGATGTTATAGAGGTGATGGCGACAGGCTCAAGAGGTTAGAGAGATGTGGTTGGAGAAGGAGAGAGAGGAGTCGAGGTGGAGGCCGAGATTGCGGGCATGGGAAGATATGGGGGGGTTGGAAGGTGGAAAGTGGATGAAGGGAGGGGGAAAAGGGGAGAGAGTGTTAGGAGGGAAGAAAAGCACCTCAGTCTTGTCAGTATTGAGGGAAAGAAAGTGCGATGACATCCAATCTTTTATGGCCGTGAGGCAGGAAGAGTGAGGTGGAGGTCATCAGTGTGGAAGTGGTGGGAAATTACGAAAGAAGAAATGACTGGGGAGAGAAGGGAGGTATAGAGAGAGAAAAGAAAGGGTCCCAGCATGGAACCCTGAGGGACGCCACAGTCCTTGGGGAGGCTGGAGGAGGTGCGGCCGCCCCAGGAGATAGTGAAGGATCGATTGGAGAGGTAAGAGGTGATCCAGGAGAGAACAGAGTCTTTGAAGCCGGAGGAGTACAGAGTGCTAAGAAGTAAGGGATGATCTACCGTATCGAAAGCTGCAGAAAGATCAAGGAGGATGAGAATTGAAGATTGCTTAGCGTAGCGAGCAGTGAGGAGAGAGTTGAGGACATAGGTGAGGGCAGTCTCAGTGGAATTTTTAGGGCGGAAACCATATTGAGATGTGGGGAGGAGGGAGTGGGATGAGACGAAAGCAGAAATTTGAGAGTAGGCAACGCGCTCGAGGAGCTTAGAAATAAAGGGGAGAAGGGAGATTGGCCAGAAGTTGGAGGCAAAAAGAGGGTTATTAGAAGGTTTCTTCAGGATAGGGATTATGGTAGCATGTTTGAAAGCTGAAGGAAAGGTGGCGGAGGAGAGACGGATGTTGAAGAAGGTGGTAAGGTAGGGAATAAGGAGGGGGTACATTTTGGGGATGAGGGAGGTGGGGATGGGGTCAGAGGGGACAGCAGTAGGGTGAGTTTTGGACAGGAGGTGGGAGACACATGCAGGGGTGATGGGAGAAAAGGTGGACAAGTTGGCAGAGCTGGAAGAGGGGGAGGGGAGAGAAGGAAGAAGAGGAGAGCATGTTCTGGCAAAGAGACAGGATTTTGGATGAGAAGAAGTTGGTGAAGTCAGAGGGAGAGAGGGGAGAGTTCGTGGAAGGGTCAGAAGTGGGAGGGGTGAGAAGCCGAGAGAGGGTCTGGAAGATAGGGCGAGGATGAGAGGCTTGTGAGTGGAGGAGTAGAGTAGTAGGAGCGTTTGGCAGATGAGAGGCAAGCGTCGTAGAGAGAGTGTTATGAGAAATAAGAGGATTGATTAGTCAGAGAACGGGATTTGATCCAGCATTGTACGAGGCATTGGAGGAGGCGGTTGCTCATGGACAGAAGGTGTGAAGAGAGCCAAGGTTGGGAAGGTTCGTGAGAAGGGGAGAAGGGAGTGAGAGGATAGAGTTGGTCAAGACTGGAGGTTATAGAGGAGGACAGTGAGGCTAGGGCGTCATCTGCTGAGAGGGAAGCGAAATCAGAGAGGGGGAAGGGAGGAAGAACATGAGTCATGGAAGAGAGTAGGGTTAAAGTTGCGGAGGTCGTGTTGGGAGATGGAGGGAAAGGAGGGAGAGGTGGGGGAAGATAAGGGGGGAGGAGTGTGGGAGAAGGAGAGCAAGGCATTATCGGAGAGATAGTTGGGAAGAGACGATACAGGGGAGCAAGAGTAAGAAGAGTGAAAGATGAGATTGAGTGTGGAGCCAGAGGAGTGGGTAGGGGGGTAGGAAGGGGAGAGAGGAGGTAGAAGTCAAGTAATGAAAGAAGAGGAGAAGAATGAGATGTGGATGAGAGAGGGAGGTTGAAGTCGCCAAGGACTGAGAGAGGACTAGGAGAAGGAGAGATGAGAGAGAGAAGATGGTCAAGGTCAAGGTCTTCATAGAAAGAAGAGAGGGGGCCAGGAGGTCTGTAAATAATTACGAAGGAGATCGCGTGAGGATAGGTGAAGGATTTGAAAAGAAATTCAAAGGAAGAGAAGGTGGGGAGGGTGAGGGTAGGGGATGAGGAAAGACATTTAGGGTGAAAAATGAGGCCGACACCGCCGCAGCGACCAGAGGGGCACGAGACATGAGAGAAGGAGGAGGAGGAGGTGGAGAGAGACGCAGGGACTGTGGAATTGAAGAGGGAATCCAAGTATCGGTGATGCAGAGGAAGTGAAGATTGAGTCGAAGAACAGGTCAAGGGTCTCAGTGGCTCAGATGGAACAGGCATTCCAGAGGGCAATGTTGATGATGCTGGAGGGGCTAGCAGGCGGGAGGTGGATCATCCTCTTCATACTCTTCATCTGCATCCTCACGCCTTTTCCCCTCTGCAGGCCCTTGGGGACATGGTGCTGGTGGAGTGCCTGGGGGTGCAACTTGCACAATTGTCCTGTTGTAAATCTTGGAAATCCAAAAGCAGAATGAGGATCAGCTCTGGGGTGCGGCCTTTTGTAGGGGGTGCTGGGGCATGCTTCGTGGACACCCGCGACATGTTCGCAAATCGGACGGATGTCTGCAGGACACCAAATGCGCAGTGCCGGTTGTGCGCATGCATGCGGGTGTTCTACGGACAGTGTTCGGGTCCTTGAACTAATTAAAAGTGCAACACACATGCGGTGGACAGTTGCGGAGAGGCGCGATGTTCGTAGGACCCAAGTGTGTGATGCGCAAGTGCGCGGGTGTCCTACGAACACTGTTGAAGTCCCCAAATAAAATAAATGTGCATCAAAACTTTGCGGACAGGATATTTGTTGTACGGATATATTAATTCTGGTTGCGGACATTACAAACAGTGGGGGTGTTATTAGGACACCCCTATTTTGGGTGATTGCAGACAGGTGGACATCTTGTGTGTTCTAAGGACACCTCCATTTTAATTACGAACAGTACAAACAGGTATATTGTTCTTAGGCCACCCTCATTTGGGTTAATTGCGGACAAGCAGACATCTTGTGTGTTCTGAGTACATCGCCATTTCAATTATGAACAGTGCGAACAGGTAAATTGTCCTTAGGACACCCCCATTTTGGTTAATTACGGACAGGCGGACATCTTGTGTGTTCTAAGAACACCTCCATTTTAATTACGGACAGTACAAACAGGTATTGTGTCCTTAGGACACCCCGATGTTGGGTAATTGAGGACACCCCGGACAGCCGCGTTGTGCACGGACACCCTGACTGCCTTATGAAAATAAAATAAGACACAGGCATATACTAAGAACACATTTAAAATGTTATTATTGTTTAACAGTAGAAACATTAGGAAAGAGAGGGGAAAGCAGAAACAGAAACAAATACGGGGGAATTAGGGGTTTGGACATGATGTGTGGGAGGGGAAGAAGGGATGGAAGTTTCATTGTACTGTTTTTCTTGGTGGGGAGGGTTTGGGGATAGTTGGCTGGGACATGGAGAGGGGGAACAGGTACATGTGGGATAGTGGTATTTAATGTTTTCTTTAATGTGGTCCCCAACACACTCTTTTAGTTGATTGAAGTGTTGTATTACCAAATCCATTTTTAGTTCCATTCATTTCAGAGGATCTTCTATTATCTCTTTTGGTATATTATTTTTATTGGTTGTCTGGTCTGTTAAAAAAATGTTTTAAGTACATATAAAGTAATGGTTATTAATTGGCTTATATAGAGAAATGTTGGGTCTACCATTATTATCACTCTCTTCACTCATCTCATCTCTAGGGAAATTCTCTTCCAGCCATTCCACAGTACTGGACATTTTGGTGTTAAAAAAATATATATTAGTTTTAGTGTGCATAATACAGAAAATGTATAAGTATATGACATAAATGTAGTGTATTTACTAGTTTTTTTACAAGGTTTTGCTGTTACTGGTGTGTAAGTATGCTCTTGCTTCTTGCTGTGCAGTTACTGTGAGGTAATTCAGTTGGAGGGATATTTAATTTGTTTTTGTATATTCCATTATATTGGAAATGCTACTTCAGTGGATGGTTGGTGTCTTACATATACAGTATGCACTCCTTACTTATTATTAAATGTAATGTATTTATGTGGTCTATTTCAATATGTTTGGTGTTTTTATTATATGACACAATAATGTAAGATACCCCGTGACTTTTTGGATACTGCTGATGGTGAACACGCCCACGCACGGACATGCGCACAGTCCACGGACATCAAAATCACTACCAGACCAAGGGGTTTAGTATTTTCTATGTTATATAAATGTAAGGTAAGGGAGTTTTAGTAAACATTTATCGCATTTCCATTATCTATATTTATATTCAGTGAAATAAACGTTGTTAAAGAGACGTTATGGTTAAGTTGCGCTACTAAAAACCTATGAAATTCAGTAAAAAAAACTTTGTTAAAGGGACGTTATGGTTCAAAGTAAAAATGAAAAAAAACAGAAATTCGATAGTTATGGTAAGCTAAGCAACCATAACTCGAGCCACCACTGTGCACTGCTAAGACTAACATCCAGGACATCAAAGATAACATCACAAATATCATTGATGACATCACTGATGACATCACATGTCTGGCTCCCTCTTTTTTCCTTTACTGACATATCTAGGCCAGCAACAATCGGCAACTAAAAACTAAACTAAAAAAGTTGACCTACGGAATGTAATATTCATTTTATCGCCCAATATTTTACTCAAATATTCATCTAGTTTTAGAACATGCCAGTGTCTCTGCATGACCTGGTGAATGTTCTGTGCCCCATTTCCATATGCCAAGATGTATGTACTTTAATTAAACACACCATCTGCAGTAATAACTAAGTAGGAGAACTCCACACAAAACGTACCTCTGTGAAACGAACAGAGAATATGCAAGGATAGAAAGATACATCATTCTGGGTAATGACACAGGGGTTCAAAGGAAATAAATAACAACAATGTTTTCACAAAGGATATGTTGTTGTGCGCAAAGGGATGTCTCTACGGTCCAAAACTGGATCAAGATGGCAGTAACCAGTCAATACTACCTTTCGCTGTTCCTGCAACTGCGAACCAGGCGTCTAGGCCCTGTTTGCGAAATTTGAAGTGGCTCAAATGCAGCAGTCATTTGGTTCCATATGAGGAGTAATGCTGAGCAGGCGTTGAGTGGAAGTTCATTGCAGTTTGAAGTTATGCTTGAAGAAGGGCAGATCATTAGGGCAAGCAGGGTTGGTTTGACAGTCGGTTCACCAGGGTAGATGCTGGTGGCTTGATGTGCTGTCTATGCAATCAATTCAATAGAGCGCTCGATGGAAGTGTGGATCATGAAGGCCACCAGGGTGGGGAACAACAGTCAGTTGGATGGTGAAGATGTTGGTGACTGGATGGGCAGTTCTAGTCAGTGGTTCAATGCAGCATTTGATGGTCGCTGTTCGATGAGACACCTGGGGTTGGTTCGACTGGCATTGAAGATCAACAGCAAGGATGCTGGCAGTTTGAATGGTGGTTGGATTGGTGCATATGCACTGATGGCATCAGGTTTGAGGCAAGGCAATGGCACGCTCAGGTGGCATGGTGAGGTGGCAAATTAGTTCGAATGTGTGAGATAGCAGCTTGAAGATCAATGAAGTGCCAAAGGCAGCTTCAAACAGTTCTCTTGGCTTGAATAGGGCCAAACGGGCTTGAATCACAGCTCTCTGTGTTTTGAGAACAAAAACACAAGCTTTCTAGCTTGCTTGGCTCTCAAGTGCTGTGAGTCCCATTCTGGGGTCGAGGGACTAATGTTGTCTATGTTCTCAGGCTCTGAATCCAAGGGAGGCTAGCACACTCTTTCAGGAGTCCTTCACCACAATGAGGTCCTGTGCAGCAATGTGACTGGCAGAGATGCAGGTCTTGTTCCTACAGAAGGTCACCCACAATTTGCCCTGGGGATGGGTAGTGAATAGAGCTTGCTTCTGCCTTGGACACCCAGTCCACACCTCACTGGCACAGGGCTTTGGAAAGTCAACTCTCCCAACAGTGCTCCAATTAATTCTTCCTCCTTTGTTTGTTCAAAAGTGAATCCAAACGGTTCTTGAGTCAAGTGGTCTTTGCCTTGTGACATTGTACCCAAAGTACTTTATGTTACAGGAATTGGACGGGACAGGCGGAAAAGGAGAATACTGAGAGAAACAATATTGTAGAATCTTACCTCAGCTAGGCTGAGCTCCCTTCATCTACACTAACTCCACCTCCCTCTCTTGCCAAAAACAACAAAGGCCCTTTTGGCATGCAGCCCTATGGTGAGGCTAGTCCATTTGGGGATGGGTATATTCTTTGATTCCTGGTCATCAGATCAGCTTCTGCTGGGAGGATGGCCTGCTGGAGAGAGGTGTTGCCTGACCTCACAAAGGGTCAAAAGGAGAGGCCTAGTAATTCAGTCTCCTGCCCTGCATGTTGGCAGGGCCTTCATAATGCAGGTAACCCATCCACAGCTGAGCTGAGCTCATATGGTTGACACAGGTATAATATCAGTTTGATAAGTCTTGAATAAATATGAGAGATACTAGCCACTGTACCTTAAACTCTGGTGTGGCTTATTTTGTATGTTTACAACTGCCACCAGAATAGGGACTCTCATAGTTATTTCGTTTGGTAACAGGGATGCACGTCTTAAATGCATCCCCTGCGCTGACATGACTTGGCAGTCACTGCAATTGTCAAGAAGGAACCTCTACCCTCTGAAACTCCTCTGTGCCATAGGATAGCATGTTCTGCAGATCGGGATACTGATTCAGCAGTGCATGAGGATACATTATGATTTTGGCATGGATTTAGTTACAAAGTGGGCCTGGCTATCAGCCCACCCTACTGAGATGGATTTATCTATATCATTTTAATATTATATAAATCAAAAGAGCGAGGGCTTCCACACCCATGACAGATGGAAATCCTAAACACAGTCCTCAAACACATCCCACTCCAAAACAAATCCCATGAAAAAATGCAGTAAAAGAGCCATTCACGAAATGCAGTGAAAGTGGTGAGTTGGTCGGGTACCCTTTGCCCATGGGCAATGGCACATCTTGTGTAGGTCATGACATTAGGCAATTCCTCAGGCTCCACCAAGCCACCAGAAGGAGCCATTGGGAACGTTATGACCAATTGAAATCCATGAGCCACTGCACATTGCCTACAGCTATGGCGATTGAAATCTTTGCTGAGGTCCTCACCTTTCTCCAAGCCATGTGCCGCACAAACCATTGAAAGTGACCACAGGTCCCCTATTGCAAGCCTCCTGGACACTGGCCAGGGCTTGTACCATGGCCAATCATCACTTTATCTGGACATGAGCTTTGGAGTTAAATTCCTCCTCACAACTCTGCTCTGCTGATCTTCCAGGTTCTTCGATGCAGGGAAACACAAGCAAGGTAAGTGCTGTAAATCAAAAATAGAAGATGTCTATCCTTTCTCTATTGCAAATGTATTGATTTTATTTTAAATATTCGGTCTAATTTGCTTTCAAACCTCACACATTTTTTCTCTGCAATATGGGTTATAAACTTGCCATTGGCATTATAAAATCCAATTCATATATTTGTGCTATTCAACATGCATGATATATTGTGTAATGCCCAGCAAATGCATTTCCGATTTGTATTTTAAACTAGTGCCAAAAATGCATTCCGTCTCATATGTACCTACAACATAAAAGCACAGACCAAAGGCCAAGAGTCGTCAATTTGTTAAAACAGGCACTCAGGAAATGGCAACATTTGGGTCTAACACCTATACTCTGTAGATGCAGCTTACCTTTTAAAAGCCTACACCCTGAAATTGTTATGTTGTGTGATTTGGCATGCTGAGCGTTACATGGGGTGGTAGCTTATAATACTGAAATATTGCATATGTTGAGCTGCAACCGCAAACCAAACACATTTGCCCCCTTGCTTCTGCAATATGGTTGAAGCCTTGCCATTAGTCATGCAGCTCATAAATCATAAATGTGCCCCAATGTACCTTAATAATATGTGTATGTTAAACTAGTAGGCGAATATGCATTCTGCCCCAAGGACAGCTGCAATTCCCTAAACACAGGCCAAGGGCCATGAGCCATCACTGTGTTAGGACAGGCACTCTTGAAATAGCAGCTTTTAGGCTGACAACCTGTACTATGTATCCATAGCTTAATTTTTAAAAGCCTCCATCCTGAATTGGTCATGCTTTGTGATTCGGCATGCTGAGTGATACATGAGGTGACAGTTTGTCACTCTTGCCCCAACTATGTTCGGCTTTTTTTGCAGACTTTAAGTTGCAGACAAACAGCATAGGGATAGGGGCTTTAAAACGAAACAGAGATGTCTGTCTTTTTTCTTTTGCAGATCTATTGACTCTCTTTTAAATATTCTGTATAATTTCCCGTCAAACCTCCTGTACATTTTACTGTAACATTGTTTGAAGACTTGCTGCGGATTCTCACTACTCAGACATGTTCCAATTCAACCTCTATAATACTTGCCTAATGCACAGCAAATACATTTTACATGTCTACTATACACAAACACACAAACACACAAACACACACACACAATATTAGTAATAATCACTGACTTGTTAATTAATTTGTAAATATGTGGTACATGGTACTGTTTGTTAAAATAACCTCAATACGTGACCATTTCAGGGAGTTATGCACTCAGACAGATATGTAGTATACTTCTCATAGACTTATTTTATATTCCACTGTATTCATGACAAATGTGAAGTTATATCTAATCCAATCCAATAAGTGAAACTAAGTCCTATTCATATTTACAAATGAGATAATACATTATCATGACACTTTATTGCAGAAAAACATAAGACAATCCCACAAATGACAATAAATATATAACTACGCAAAGTGAGTAAAAATTAAAGGGATAAAGTTAACCAATTCCACATATATAACATTAATAAGAACACAAGACAATCCATTATTTACTAGTATACATCAAATTCAAAATTGCACAACATGAGAATCCAAGATGCGTATCTCATTAGAAACAACTCTCTTGGTTTGCAATTATTAATGTCTTTTTTTAAACAGCCTGTTAACTCCTGGCAGATTCTTCATCAGGAATTACTTTTAAATGGAGAAGAGCTGTTCTACACTGACAAAAGCCTCCAAACCTCAAGAATGGTAATAGAGTAGTACAATGGATGCAGGAATGTAGACTATACAAACAATGTTTACTGTTTTTTATCATGATTGTACATAAAGGACATATAGTCATAGTTTCACTGAGGTGTTGTCAAATGGTCCAAGTGTTGCCTATAGGGAGTACAACAAATCTTACCCTTGTTGACCAATCTCGGCTGTCCACTTTGAAATCCATATTAGACAATCCTTGTTCTTCCCAGATACATTGCTAACATTATCTACATATATAAAACATGTTTGTTTCTGTACTCAGCTGATGTAATGTATCTGTGTTAGGTTTCCCTCTGCTGTCGAAATGGAAAAGTGCACCACTGTGTGCCCTTCCAATTCAACAACAGCTATCATTTTAACAAACAGAATACGAACGGTTCTATGCGGTCACCTTCATCTTCCACTATTGCAAACCTTCGGTATCATTTCAAGTTACTTCTTTCCACCCCCACTTCTCTTCACACAGAGCACAGCGGTTCCAGTATCAATGAACAGTTAATTATCAGCTCAATGTTTCAGTCTCTAAAGAGCCAAAGGCTGTAGGACGAATAGCTTCTCATGAGCTAAAACTGAAAGCAGGTGCTATGATTATGCTACAACACAATATTATGCCATCACAGGGACTCTGCAATGGAACAAGGTTGACAATTACGCATCTACAAAGACACATCTTAGAGACCCATGCAATCAATGGAACCTATATACTGTTCTTATACCGCACATACCTCTCATTCCATCTGATAACAATATGCCTTTCAAATTCAAAAGAAGACAGTTACCTATATGTTTAGTCTTTTCAAAGACCATTAATAAGTCACAGGCACCACCGTCCCCTTCCTGGAAGTGACCATTGGTGACCATTAATAAGTCACAGTGACCTACACCCCTTCCTGGAAGCAATCAGTGGTAATTCCGGTATTAAATAAGGGGAACAATAGTGACCCTATGAATTACCAGACAATATTGACCTTTAAGATATACTATCATGGTGAATGTTACGCCGAGAATGGTTAGTGCAATTTTTCCTTTACCTTTGCTCTAAGGATTTCCTATCCTTCCGCATGATTGAGTGGGGGAGTGAAGACAGGTGTGCACCTCTATAAGGCCAAGGTATTTCTTTTACCAAATATTTATTCTGCAAATATCTCTCAGCATTCATCGGGAATGTTGCTTGAGGGTTACTCCACAAATAAGCCATAACAGATTTTTCCTAAGCCTCAAATCATCCTTGATATGTCTCGTTTACATCTTTATGGTTGTACAGGTTGGTACAAAGTTAGGTAAATGCAAATACTCTTGAGTAACAGATCAGCAACTTTTTTGGATTCTATCGCATCCTGGGGCTCACAGCCCCACAAATCAGAACGATAATAGTAGCACAATATATTTCCAAAATTTCATCAACTGACTCCCTGCACAAATAGGTCCTTGAATGCAAAGTTGGTCTGTTTACCTGTGCCATTGTCACAGCCTGCTTCTTTATGTGAGCAAAACCTCCTAAACTCGTTGAGAAGGACACACCGAAATTAATGAATTACTTGACATATTTCATTAAGATGAATATAACAGGAAAATGTTCTGCTGCTGCCATTTTTAAAGCGTTCACCTTTGCAATATTAATTCTAATTTCTGACGTGTATTAGTCTATGTATGCTTCCGGGAAGAAGCCGGGTTTAGGTATTCTGATTGGTATAATACTAATGAGGTCTCACTTGAGAGTGAGGAGGGCTACAGTGCCCCGGGTGGGCTGTGTTACATAGGCTGGTCAGAGATTTGTACAATTTGGTTGGTGTTACTCTGTGAAGGGGCGGGAGTTATCTGGTGTTTGCCTGGAGTGTGTGTGTGGATAGTCAATGTGTGTATTGTAAGTGACTTCAATCCAGCACTCAAACCAAGTCAATGCTTATTATGGGATGCCCAATGGAAGCCCTTATTTATATATTTTTATGTCAAAGTTCTTTGAATCTGTATGATGAACCCTTATATAACGCCCCACTCTTTGGATCTCCCCGACCTCACTGTGCCAAGAAGTAGGTTTGTTTTGCAAATTAAAAGGTTTATTTGAAGAATTGAACAATATACATATCACACTTTTATGAATAGAACAATATCTGAATAGCACACTTATGAATATGAACAGTAATCAGTAATGGGTAATATCACATGATCAACAACTCTTTAATCACTTAGGAGTAGGAATAGAAAGGATAAAGTAGCAGAGAATACTTGGTATGGGTTCAAGGAAATGCAAGACAGGAAAATGCAACACAGAAATAAACTTGATATGGTTTCAATCAAAAGACAATATGATCACTTTTTCCCCTGTGACTACTCACTCCCCCCACTATGCAGTATGAAGAGATGGAAATGAGGGCACACAGGTTTCAAGAATACAATCAATAATGCAGTTCAATTCCAGTTCCCCCAGCAAGCTTAGAGAAAACAGGTATGATTTTAAAACAGGCAAAAATACTTTTGAATGTGATTGCAATGAATGGGAAAATATGCTAAAATGAGTTTAATCACTAAAGGAGATTCAACACTAGTGATAATTACTTTGGATTGGTACAGGTCAACACTAGCAATGATTCATGAAGGATTATCAGAATGAAAACGAATTTCAGCAGTTGAAAACAAGAAGCAGCTATTTTGACATGTGGTGAAATGGAGCTAAATTGCAATTTGCGGCAATTTTTCCGATTGCGTGAAATGCGATTACGGAAAAACTATAAGGAATTGGAATGACGTTTAGGTTTGTTTGATTTTCAGAAATAAAGTCAAGATTTCAAAATGACAGATTGCGCTTTACAGATTTGGAATCAACAGGATGGACACAAGATTCTATAATGCAGTTCTGGACAGGTTGAAATGGATGGAAGAGGATTACTTTAAACTAAGATTGGTTATGGACAGTTCTAGACTAGATACTCACTCCTATGGCTTTGGAATGGAGTGGGCCCGTCAAAGATCTGGTCCAGGGTTTGGCTTCACTCGCCAGCGGACAGGATCAGGCTCTCTGGTCTGCGCTCATCACTGAACGGCGGTCTGCATTGCTTCTTGGACTGGATCTGGCGGGTTCTAGATACAGCTCTGCTTTCTGGGTCTGGACCTTGGTTCTAGCACAGGGTTCATGGCTAGAATAGCAAAACAGCACAGCCCGGCTGTTGAATGTGAGAGCCCCTTGGCAGTTTAGGGGTTAGAATCAGGTTGCTAGATTCTGCAGGCCTGCTGAGAAGGGTTCAGCTTTTGGTTTAGGCCTCTCTGCTTCAAAGTTCTAGAGTTTGGTTCTAGAGTTGGTTCTAGATTTGGAGTCTGGAGTCTTCCTGCAGGGTGCTGCGCCAAGAAATCAGTTGAGTAGTGCAAACATTTCTGTGTCCTATCTGTCCTAGCAGTCCTTATTTATGTATTTCCAAAGTGGGTGGGGAGGCTGGTTCTCTATGCCCAACCCTCCAAGGATCGGATTGGTCAAAGGATTTCCTGTGTCCTGACTGGAGAAAGGATCATCGTGTCACCCGGTGTCATGTTTATGGCTTAGGTGAAAACACTCCCCTTTGTGTCTGTACAGCATATCTGATTTTTCATAAAACACATATTTACAATATACACAACTTGTTAAAGCTACCTAAATTGCTTGACAGATTGCCCAAGGTAAATTTCTGTCCAACTCTTATCAGAAATGACCACTTTTTGCACTTTTGGAGGGATTCCCAATATTATTTCTGCACCCATTTATAGACATTCATATCCTCTCTGGGCATATTACTGTCATTTCTTATGTTCATAGCAACAACACAGCAGCTACAATATGAATAGATTCCGGGGTTTGGTCTCAGAACATCACACAGCGTCCAGCTTAGTCTTAAATCGTGAGGGAATTTTTCATTTTAAGAACCTCAAAGTTTCACGTTTTTGTCAGCTTGGTACAATTTGTTATACGCATTTTTATAAAACATACATTTGCTTTCAATTCAATTCACATCTCAGTGTGGTTCGCCTTCTAGAGCTGGGCTGACTTGGAGGGTCACATGTCTTGTTTCCTGCCAACACTTTGTTGACAGTTACACCCGAATTTAGCATATTCCTATTCATCCCAAAGAATCCATTGCCTTGACTGAGAGCAACAGGCCAGGGTGCCTCTGCTAGTTCCTGTTCACACCAGGCTGTCATTTTCTTGGCCAAGGGCAGGGGAAGCTTCCTTTGTCCAGGGAAAAGGTGTGAAGGGTTCTCAGGGGAAGCAAGCCTTTTGGAGTTTTAACTGCATCAGGTTACTTTCTGATCAATTGTAACATAGTTCCTTGTGAAAAGAATAACATTTATTAACTTAAAATAAGAAACATATCCTTAAATCAAGTCTTTTTCAACATGAAATCACTGTTTGGCACTCTATGTGGCATTTTGATGGAATTCTCTTCTTTTGGCATAGTTTGGGTTCAATTGTTCAACTTTGGTTCAAACAAATGGTTTTAAAACGCCAGCTTTCTGGTAGAGGTGAGCAACGGTATTACCCCCATTTTGGACAGCTGTCTTTCTATCAAGGATCTTTAAAAGAGGATTTTGTTCTAAGAACATATGATTTTTGCTGACATTGGGCCTCATTACAAATCAGGCGGTCCGGAAATAACGGTGGCGGTAAACCCACCGCCACCGTTGTTTCCGGACCGCCTGATCCCGACTCCTGCTGGCGGGAGGTGATGTTCCCGCCAGGTTTGACCTGGCGGGTTTAACACCGCCCGCCTGCAGGCGGATGAGGAAACACCGGCAGCATTACGAGATGCTGCCGGTGTTTCCATGAACCCCATTCCCATTGAGTCCCATAGGACTCAATGGGAATGGGGATTAACACCATTCTGCCTCCGTGATTCCCAGAAAACCGGGGTTGTAATGCCCCGGTAATTCCGGGAATCACGGAGGCGGAATGGTAATACAAGTCCAGCGGTAACCAGGCGGTTTTACCGCTGGACTCGTAATGAGGCCCATTGTATTGATGTGGATTCTTGCAGTAATAATGTGGAACATCCAACAAAGAGGTTGAATCTTTTAGGTGCTTTGTGAGTCATGATCTTAGCAATTTTTGACAATCAAGAAAACAGATTTTCCAACAGCTCTGTGTTTCTTTTTCAATCAGCATTGCTATTTCCAAGTGGTTTCAGGCTACTTTGTGGGTAGCCCAATGGTGGTTTTTGGCAGTGATCTCCTGTGCTCACTAAGATAGGCAAAAGTGGATGGTTGCCTATTTTTTTAGGTTTTCACTGCACAATTTCTGGTGATTTCTAGCGAGCAGTATGCTTTCCGGCAGCCATTATGATGTTTCTGCTGCCAGCAATGCACAGTGATGTTGCAGGGCTTGGATGAGTGGGTTGATACAACCCACAAGTCCCCCTCTTGCGATAGCTGTTGAACTTCCATCAATGGAATTTCGCAAGACTGGGATGTAAGCCTCATCTCTCCGGATTCCACAAATGGCAAAGTTCAGCATCTTTTCCTCCTTCAGGGGTGGATCGATCGGCTCTCCTCGCCAGTCCTGATGGGAGTATTGAGCGATACCCCGGGCCCCTCAAATCTTTGCTCCCGGTCCCCGGTCGTCCTCCTTGGCCAGTCTCCATGGTTTCCAGTCAACTATAGGTTATCTCTCCTAGGATGACAAAGCAAAAACATATTCATAGACATTTCCCCACCACTATTAATGTAGTGGGGCGGACATATAGATTTAATAAATCAGGAGACATTTGTTGTATTTTATAGACTATATGTGGAATATTTGAGGGTTGGAATTTTATGGATGGATCTGGATCTGGAGTGGCCCCCTCTGGGGTTCCAGATGACTCCTCCAGTTGCTGCAGAGTGTGCCTAGGGTGGCAACACTTTACCTGATTAACATGGACCCACTTGTGTTCCCCCTCTGCCAAACTGACTTTGGGGATGCGGATCTTGTAGGCGACTGGTGAGATCCTGTCTACAATTTCAAAAGGTCCCTTCCAGGTAGGCAGAAATTTTCGCTGTTTCACCTGGTCCTTTGGAAATTGTATAGATAGACCCGGTCTCCTACATTGTATGCTTTTCTAGTAGTCTTTAAGTCCTAGTGGGTCTTCATTTCATGCTGTTGGCTGATCATTCTAGATTTCGCTGAGCATAGGCAAAAGCATGTTGAAGGTGTTTTCTTAAATTTTCAACATACTCATGAGTTGTGGAGGCATTGATCAAGGTCTGCTCTTGGGTCCTGTAAAGCAGATGCTGGGGAAGCACCATCCTGCGTCCAGTCATCAGCTCAAACAGTGACATTTTTGTTGCCGATGAAGGGGTAGATCTGATGGCCATTAGGACAAGAGGTAATCGAATATCCCAACTTGGCCCAGAATCCGCCACACATTTTTTTAATATGCTCACAATGGTTTTGTTGTAACGTTCAACTGAACCACTAGAGGCAGGCCCGTAAGCAATGTGTAGCTTCCTTTTAATCCCAAGTATCTCCCACATCTTTGTCATGACTTCGCTGGTGAAATGGCTACCTCTGTCTGACTCGATCCTTTGGGGTAGTCCAAAACGCGAAAAGATGTGGTTGATCATCAGGGCAGCTGCTGTTTCTGCCTTGCAGTTTGGGGCCGGGAGACATTCCACCCATTTAGTAAATAAGCATGTCACAGTCAACATGTACGGGCCCGATAAAGTCGACTTGCTAATCTGACCATGGCAGTGTCATCCCCCTCTTTTGGAGAGGCGCACAGTGTGTGAGGGATGTTGGCTGAAATTGTGCACACACAAGACACCCCTTCAAGTATTGGTCGAGGTCCTGCCCCAGGTGTGGCCAGTATGCAACCTCTCTTAAGATTTCAAGTGTTGTATGAAACCCCCTATGACCGGCTGTGGACGCATCATGGACATGACTTAATATCAGGCTTCGGAATGAGGTAGCAACCACCCATTGATCATGGCCAGCAAGGGATTTCCTTACCAACAAACCGTCTTGGATTCTGAACATTTTTTGACCTTTCATCAACACTCTCAGGTCCTCTTTCCCAATGTAATCGGTATCCGTCAGGGCAAGGTTCTCAGGGTCCTCAATGTGTTGATAAAACTTACCAATTATTGGATCCCCTTTTTGAGCCATAATCAAATCAGCATCTCCTTAATCCATTGTGCAGTTGAAAGACCATTGTGAGCATTTGTCTGGGACCTAGTGATAGCAGTGACCTGGATTTCCCCCAACAGGGACTGGATCTCTATTAGACCCCCTTGGATAGCCCTGGTTTTGGCCAACTGATCAGCTAAGTAATTTCCAGTTTTGTCTGGTCCCTCTACTTTGGAATGACCCTTGATCTTTTTCCAATAGACGGTCATCCCATTCGAGGTGACCAGATCATCAATATTTTGAATTAATTTCCCATGTTTCAAGGGTTTGTTATTAGCACATATGCCTCTTGTTTTCCAATTAACCAGGTGCTCCTCAAACCTGTTCCGTACATAATCCAAATCTGTGATTACGACCAGTTCGTGAAGTTGATGTTGGACAGCAGTGAGGATGGCTTGATGCACAGCCATCAACTCTGCCACTTGACTACTTCGGGGACCAATCTTGTACCCAGCAGAGAGTACTGGGGACTCATTCACCCATGCATTCCCTACGCCGGCCACAAGTTCTTTTTCCCTGTTGTTGTGAACATGGTAAGAGCATCCATCCACATAGACAGTGGGCATTCCCTCACACTTGTCTTCTTCAAAGACTTTGTGTGGGGAATTGAGTTATGCCTCCATGTTGTCCTCGATTTTTAGACTTTCGTCCTCGGGACAGTTTTCTCTGGCACAATCATGCAAGTCAGCCAGACCTTGCGCGAGGGGACTCTTCTTGTTTTTGCCATATCTGACCTCCACAGGAAAGCCTTGCATTGACAGATCCAGGAAGTAATTCGGGAATTACTCACATTTGCGGCCCAGATTCTGTCACTTTGGCGATATTGCAGAGGCTGGTGTGGAGTCTCCACTATGATGTGTTCCCCCTGAATAAACGGGTGGTAATTCTTCAATGCCCACACCGTTGCCAGGAGTGCCTTCTCACAATCGTTGAATTTTTCTTCCACAGAGGATAAAGTTTTACTCGCATAGGAGACTACTTTATTGACCTTGTCATGCTTTTGGTATAATACTGCAGTCAAGCATGTATTAGAGAACCCTGTCTCCAAGAAGAACTCCTTGTTTCTGACAGGGTAAACTAGGCAAGGCGCTTGTGATAGGCTTCTTTTGAGTTGTCTTACTGCCTCGGATGGTTCCGGTCCCCATTCCCACTTGACCCCCCCCTTCAAAAGACGAATCAGGAGTCTGGTGATCTTTGCATAGCCCTCAATGAACTTTCTACTGTAATTAGTCAGTCCAAGGAGACTCCTTAGTTCCCGCAGAGTTGTGGGGTCTTTCAGTTTCTGGAGTGCTTCCACTTTCTTTATCTGGGGACAGAGACCCTGAGGAGTAATCTCATGCCCCAAAAAATTAACACAGGTACTACACCACTGTGCTTTCTGAAAGGAAAATTTTGCTCCGGCGGCCCTCAACTGTGTCAGAACATAACGGATCTCTGCTTTGTGTTCCTCCACAGTTGAGCTTTTGATGAGGACATCATCTACATAGGCCAGGTTACCCCTCTCACCGAGGTCGGGCATGGCCTTATACAGAAAAATGTTGAACTCATTGCCGGAGTTGAGGTATCCGAACGGAGTCCGGGTCCATGTGTACTGCTGGCCCCCAAAGGTAAAAGCCAGCTTGTATTGGTCCTCCCTACTGACAGGTAGAGTCCAGTATCCATTGGTCAGGTCTATTGCAGTGAATACCTGTGACCCCTGGATCTGGGCCAGCCCTTGGTCAATGTAGGGAAGAGGCCATCGGGAAGTATGGACCCATTTGTTGAGGTCCCTAAGGTCGGCGCAGAGTCTCCACTGGCTGTTTGGCTTCAATATCCCCAGCACCAGATTATTGAAGGTGCTGTGGACTGGACGGATTATCCCACTGGACTCAAGGTTCTTAATTATTTCAGTAAGTGACTCCATTGATGTGAGAGGCAAGCGATATTGCTTCACAAACACTGGAGTCATACCAGGGTCCGTGGGAATTGTTGTTGTGTGGATGTTGGTGCGACCACAGTCATATGAGTCCATCGCAAAGAGATCTTGACAATCCAAGAAAACTTGTTTAAACTTTTGCTTTTGCTCCAGGGTCTCACAGGCATTCGCTAGGTTGACTCTCTCTTCAACCATCTGCCTGAAGCCTGGAAAGACTTCTGGTTTCGCTATCTCAGTGGCCTCCTCCAGAAGGGTGGAGAAGTCCCTGGTTAAAGTGCTGATTTGGACTGGTGGCTTCAGGTGGGAAAGGCAGCCCTCATGGACCTGGAAAATCTCCTCATCCCTTCTGAAGTCGCAAGTCACATCTTCCTTGCCTTAAGGGCAGGAGGTATACACCAGGAAGTCCCCCACCCCATGCCGGGTAAAGATCCTGTCTGGTGTTGTGTTGTCATCACTGTCACTGTCAAAACAGTCCTTGGGGATTGGTCCTAACAGTTCATTTCCTAAATCTATGGAGAAATGTCGGTCATCAACCGTCATTCCAATAATGGTGCCTGCGGCTAGAGTGATACTCTTTAAGTCGCTGTTATCCACCACTATTGGAATGGTGTCATGTTCTACATTGACTAGTGGTGTTGGGTTTACCCCAACCCTTGCTGTTGGAGAGAAGTGTTTAGATGAATATAGGCATCAGGGTTTTTCAATTTCTGTCCTCTTAACTTTTACTTCCAGGGAGAATTGTCGGGTCCTTTCTGGGATGGTGACTTCCTCGCCAATCTGAATTTCAACTGCATAAGGCAGCAGTTGAGCTGATCTAAATGCTCTCTCTGGATCATCAAAGCCCATGGGATTATCCGCTAATCGGGACCAAGCTTTGAAGTTTATGAAGTCCAAACTAATGGCAAAGCGATTGAGAATATCACTGCCTAAGTAAAAGGCGGCAGTGACGTCTCGCACGACCCAACAATTATGGACTAGGCTCTTGTTTCCTATGGAGATTTGGAGCATACACCTGCTTGGCAGGAGATGTTTAGAATTGGGTGCTTACAGATCCATTTCCCATGTGTCTATGAGTCTAAATGTGGGAATGGCTGGATCTTTTGAGAGTTGGTGGAACATGGCTTCGCTGATGAGCTCTTATTGTTGTTCACACACACTCGGGCGAGAACAGAGTCCTTCACTTCATTTAACTGAATTTGGATGAACAACCGCTCTCCAATTTGCTGAATATCAGCCAGGCTCTGAGCTGATTTCACATCTTTCTGGACTATTAGAGGGGCAATGTCTGATTATGGATTGGTAAAGAATTTCAGAGTGTTTCCTTCCAGTGTGGAATACCACCTCAAACTGGAAGGAAGGCTGATTTTAAGAAATAGAGAGGACCCCCATCACCAGTCTGTTGTCCGACTGCTATTACTGTCACGTCTGGAATTTTGTTTGTTCTGGAAGTGAAATTCTACTTGGTCAGATTTTTGTTCAACCATGTGGCATGTGCCGTTTAAACTAACATGGTTGACACTCTGTTTTAACTTTATTGGTCGACTAGTCTGGGTCCAGAGGACCTTGTTTACACAATCTATTAGGGGTGACAATCATCTCAGGAGGTCATTCCCTAGTAAACAAGGGGTGCCCTCTGGAGTCACTGCTATGACCGGGTGTTTCACCTTGTGTCGCCCAATTTTAATGTCCAAATACGCAGTCCCCTCGACGGGAATTTCCTTCCCGTCAAAGTTCTGAAGTTGTCCAGGAAGAGAGGTGAGAGGAATTTGGTAATTCTCCCCCCTTCCTGAATTCAGTTCATCAAAGGCCTTTTTCGACAGAAGGGTGGCTTGGGATCCAGTGTCCACCAGTGCCAAAATTGTACCCTGCCCCTGTACTTGAACCGGGCATAGTATCTTCCCTCCTTCTCTGCAATGGAGCACAGATAATGCACATTTTGGACAACTGGTAGGCTATTCTTTTAGTTTTGGACATACAAAGAGAAGAGATTTGGGCAGAATTCTCTGGAGAGTCTTGGTAATCTGCAAGAAAAAGTTGGCAACTGGAGAGAGGAGATGTTTTGAGTTCCCCTGGTCCCAGTTCTGGGCCACCCCCCCACCCCCTTTTTGGAAGCAGTCCCCAGGATGGGTTTGAACCAGGGGATTTTCTTGATATTGGTTCTGGGATGGGATGATGGGCGGCGCAAGCTCAGTCCCCACATCTACCCAGACTGAATGTGAATCCCTTGGGACCCATTTTTCTTTGGGAGGAATTCCCCCATCTCTGAAGGAGAAGATCCTTTTCCCAGGATCCTCTGAGGATCCCTCTCCTTCAAATTGGAAGATCTTTACCTCCTCCTCAAAATGGGTCTGTTTAGGTCCTTTGTTTCTCCTACCCCCCCTCTGCTCCTTGGCTGGCAGGCTTTCAGGGGCAGGAGATTTTGTTTCCAGTTCCTGGGTTTCCAGGGGCTGTTTACAAGCGGAGAAGGAAGCTTCCTCCAAGGCTTTACACCCCACTTCCCCTTGTGCCTCATCCCTGGGAACCAGTGAGTTATCGGTGTGCTGTCCCCGTCATTGTTCTGGAGCACCAGGTCCAGAGTTTGGGGCATTCTGTGCCGGCATGCTCCTCTGAGGGTTTGCTGAGCCCTCAGCATGCGACCCAGCTCTTGTGCCATATTTTGTACCTGGCGCTCAAGCTGTGAAATCTGCTCAGGCTAATACGGGGTTCTGTTTTCTCCCCTGGGCTGATCCCGGGAAGGGTTAGCTATCCCTTCTCTGGTAGTACCCCGGGTTGGGAAGATTTGGGTACCCCTCCACCCTTGGCCTCCCCTCTCCCGGATTAGGTTGTCTGGGCTCAGGAAAGTGGGGGAAGAAGAATGGATGATTTTGGGGTTGGAAATTTTGTGGATACTTGGGGGAAAAAGTTCTGGCCAGGATTTGGTGAATTTCTGCCCTCCTGGGGGAAGTTAGGAGGGAAGTTCCCTGGATTAGGTGCTTGGTTGGATCCCCCCCCTTGGGCTGGAGGAGTCCACACATAACCCAGGATGAGTGGTTTCCCTTGTAGCGGGGACTTACATAGTCAGGGGAGTGAGGGACCCCATTTGTGGGACTACCTCCTTGACTCCCTGTCTGTGACTGGCCCGAGGGCCTTCTGGGCTTAGAATTATTCTCTGCTGGCAGTTTTTTAGGCCCCCCATCTCCAAATCTACAGTGGGGGCAACCTTTACCTCTGCCACCTTAGCAGCGGCAGTGGTGCTGGTAGGTTTGTAGCTTTTCTGAGCATTATATTTATTTTCTAAGGACTTCTGCACCTCATAGATTCGGGTGGCCTGTTCAATGACCCAGTCTAGTGACCTTTTCTCATGAAAATCTCTCACTCGCTGGGTCATGATGTATTTTGGCAGCGCATGGAAAAAAGTGTGAACAAACTCTTTGCTATCCGTGCGCATCCTTCTGGTAGTCTACGCAAAGGCACGCTTTAACTCCTGCACACATTCTTGTGGGGCCTCATTCTCCCCACATTGCAAATTATAGGCTGCCTTGCGAGCCTTCTGGGGATTTCTATGGACAGAAAAGTGCTTTAAGATCGCCGCCCTGTATGTGGACCATCTTGATTGATTTTGGTCCTCCAGCCCCGCAAAGAAACTGGAGTATTCTGGGGAGAATGTCCATTTTATGTACTGGATGCAGCTACTGCTGTCTTTCAAATGGAAAGTATACATCATTTGCTCAAAGAGCTCTAAGTGTTCCCACACAGAATACTTGGTGTTCTTGTGATAAGGTATGATGACACTCCTTATTGCCTTAATCTGTTTTAAGGGGTCCTTAAGCAAGGCCCTTTTTGCCTTATTGGCCTTCTTGGTTCGGGTAACCCTTGTCCATTCATCCTCTGACTCAGAGGTGCCGTCTGATCTTCCAGGTTTTCCCAGATTCTGCGAGCCTGGGAATGGCTGGCAGAATGTGGGAACCTAGTCTCCTGTGTCCTGGGATGCTCAGAGGATTCTTCTGATTCCTCCTTGCTCCCAGGATTTGATGGGTACCCCCCCACTGACCTAACTGGGCAGAGGTTTTCAGGATGCCCTTAGTGGGCCTACTCTCCTGGGGTTCCCCACTAAATTGCACTGTACTTGGGTGCCCATACCCAGTTGCTCACCCATCCATTCCTGGGAGGTACTGGCCTATGAGCCCCATACTTCTGACTGGATGGTAATCTGCCATCCACGTGGCCCTGGGCTCATGTGCACCAGGGGACATGAGGGCGGTAGAGTCCAGGGACTAGGAGAGATGGAGGCCTCTGGTACTAGGGCTTCTGAGGTTATGCTCAGGTGTTTCCCTTTCCCAGCAAACCTCATCTCTATCAGCCACTGCTCCCTGTTGCCATGCAAGAGCCTGAGCTTTCTATTCCTCAATCAAGGCCTTACTAGATTCTATCAGTCTCTCTTACATTGCTACCTGTCACTGGAGCCTATCATTGTGCTGACAGAGAGCCTCATTTTCTCCCTGTGCTTCCTGGTTTGTCCTGGAGTACTGGGCCAGTCTTTGCTGCAGGAGGGTTACCTCCTGAGTCCCGTCCCTACTGGCAAGTTTTGATGCTCTTTTTGGAGGTCACCCAGTCCCTGGAGGGCCAGGTGAATTTCTTCCAACCTCCCTTTTAAGTTACAGACTTCCTGGACTAAGGTATCCCTTTCCTGAACAAGAGCCTGCCTCTGTGCCGCCAGTCTTTGAAGGGCACCAGCTTTCTGGCGCTCTTCCTCAAATTCTGCCTGGGTGTCCAGGTCTTTCAGAAATAATTTGTTGCACTCTGCCTTCTCTATATCCAGGTGGCTTTGCAGGGTGACTACCTGCTCTGCACATGCCCTATTGAAATCCAGTTGTTGCTCCAGCTTTTTCTGGCTCTGCAGTAGGGAGTCCAAACTTTCTTGATACTCATTCTGCAAGGCCAGAATTCTGGTATCCTGATCTGCCCTTTCCTGTTGCAGGATACCCATATCATCTTTGATTTTAACTAGATACTGCCTACTTTCGTTTTCTGACTCCTGGCTCCTCTGCAGCCTGTGCTCGGAAGAGTCCAGATCAGATTGGGCCTTACCTAACGCCATCAGTTGCCTACTTGCCAGATCTTGGCCTTCAGCACATTTGTCCTGTATGGCTCCCATAGATAAATATAAATATGCAGCTACCCTGGCAATCTTGTTGTGCTCATCCTTGGCCTTAGGGGCCATATATAGTTCACTCAGGGCCACATGTAAGGGACCTGATCTCTCCAGATATCTAACCCAGTTGCAGTGATCTGTTGTGTGATTGCCTGCAACCAAACATTCTGGTCCTGCTCAGTCCATTCACCTCTCACAAACAACTTATGCAAAAGGTGCTCTCTAGCAATCTTGATGTCTACCAATGTCGCCATTCTGGAAATTGATTTCCTTCCTGATTTAAAGAAGTTTATTATTTTATTTTGCAAAACAGACTGTTTCCTGAGAGCGTTCCTTTTTGAGGGGTGCTTTTACAGTGTAACACAGTGTAGTAACCCAACAGGATGTATGTATCCTGTCAGTTAGCACACTGTATGAAGCTGCGCAAGTGGTAGATTTAATCCAGAATCCCGGATGAGCCCCCAATCTGTAAGTGACTTCAATCCAGCACCCCAACCAAGTCAATGCTTATTATGGGATGCCCAATGGAAGCCCTTATTTATATAGTTTTATGTCAAAGTTCTTTAAATCTGGATGATGAACCCTCATATAACGACCCTCTCTTTGGATCTCCCCGTCCTCACTGAGCCAAGAAGTAGGTTTGTTTTGCAAATTAAAAGGTTTATTTGAAGAATTGAACAATATATATATCACACTTTTATGAATAGAACAATATCTGAATAGCACACTTATGAATATGAACAGTAATAAGTAATGGGTAATATCACAATATCAACAACTCTTTAATCACTTAGGACTAGGAATAGAAAGGATAAGGTAGCAGAGAATACTTGGTATGGGTTCAAGGAAATGCAAGACAAGAAAATGCAACACAGAAATAAACTTGATATGGTTTCAATCAAAAGACAATATGATCACTTTTTCCCCTGTGACTACTCACTACCCCCACGATGCAGTATGAAGAGATGGAAATGAGGGCACACAGGTTTCAAGAATACAATCAATAATGCAGTTCAATTCCAGTTCCCCCAGGAAGCTTAGAGAAAACAGGCATGATTTTAAAACAGGCAAAAATACTTTTGAATGTGATTGCAATGAATGGGAAAATATGCTAAAATGATTTTAATTCACTAAAGGAGATTCAACACTAGTGAGAATTACTTTGGATTGGTACAGGTCAACACTAGCAATAATTCATGAAGGATTATCAAATTGTAAACGAATTTCAGCAGTTGAAAACAAGAAGCAGCTATTTTGACATGTGGTGAAATGGAGCTAAATTGCAATTTGCAGAAATTTTTCCGTGGGCGTGAAACGCGATTACGGAAAAACTATAAGGAATTGGAATGACGTTTAGGTTTGTTTGATTTTCAGAAATAAATTCAAGATTTCAAAATGACAGATTGCGCTTTACAGATTTGGAATCAACAGGATGGACACAAGATTCTATAATGCAGTTCTGGACAGGTTGAAATGGATGGAAGAGGATTACTTTAAACTAAGAGATTGGTTATGGACAGTTCTAGACTAGATACTCACTCTTATGGCTTTGGAATGGAGTGGACCCGTCAAAGATCTGGTCCAGGGTTTGGCTTCACTCGCCACTGGACAGGATCAGGCACTCTGGTCTGCGCTCAGCACTACATGGCAGTCTGCACGGCAGTCTGCTCGGCCTCTTGGACTGGATCTGATGGGTTCTAGATACAGCTCTGCTTTCTGGGTCTGGACCTTGGTTCTAGCACAGGGTTCTTGGCTAGAATAGCAAAACAGCACAGCGCGGCTGTTGAATGTGAGAGTGCCTTGGCAGTTTAGGAGTTAGAATCAGGTTGCTAGATTCTGCAGGTCTGCTGAGAAGGGTTCAGCTTTTGGTTTAGGCCTCTCTGCTTCAAAGTTCTAGAGTTTGGTTCTAGAGTTGGTTCTAGATGTAGAGTCTGGAGTCTGGAGTCTTCCTGCAGGGTGCTGCGCCAAGAAATCAGTTGAGTAGTGGAAAAATGTCTGTGTCCTATCTGTCCTAGCAGTCCTTATTTATGTATTTCCAAAGTGGGTGGGGAGGCTGATTCTCTATGCCCAACCCTCTAAGGATCGGATTGGTCAAAGTATTTCCTGTCCCCTGACTGGAGAAAGGATCAGCATGTCACCCTGTGTCGTGTTTATGGCTTAGGGGAAAACACTCCTCTTTGTGTCTGTACAGCATATCTGATTTTTCATAAAACACATATTGACAATATACACAACTTGTTAATGCTACCTAAATTGCATGACAGATTGCCCAAGGTACATTTCTGTCCAACTCTTATCTTCCTAGGAGCTTTGGTTCAGAAATGACCACTTTTTGCACTTTTGGAGGGTTTCACAATATTATTTCTGCACCTATTTTTAGACATGCATTCATATCCTCTCTGGGCATATTACTGTAATTTCTTATGTTTATAGCAACAACACAGCAGCTACAATATGAATACATTCCGGGGTTTGGTCTCAGAACATCACACAGCGTCCAGTTTAGTCTTAAATCGTGAGGGAATTTTTCATTTTAAGAACCTCAAAGTTTCCCATTTTTGTCAGCTTAGCATTTTTATAAAACATACATTTCCTTTCAATTCAATTCACATCTCAGTCTGGTCCGCTTTCTAGAGCTGGGCTGACTCAGAGGGTCACATGTCTTGTTTCCTGCCAACACTTTGTTGACAGTTAAACCCAAATTTAGCATATTCCTATTCATCCCAAAGAATCCATTGTCTTGACTGAGAGCAACAGGCCAGGGTGCCTCTGCTAGTTCCTGTTCAACCCAGCCTGTCAATCTCTTGGCCAGGGGCAGGGGAAGCTTCCTTTGTCCAGGGAAAAGGTGTGAAGGGTTCTCAGGGGAAGCAAGCCTTTGGAGTTTTAACTGCATCAGGTTACTTTCTGATCAATTGTAACATAATTCCTTGTGAAAAAAATAACATTTATAAACTTAAAATAAGCAACATATCCTTAAATCAAGTCTTTTTCAACATGAAATCACTGTTTGGCACTCTATATGGCATTTTTGTATGGAATTCTCTTCTTTTGGCATAGTTTGGGTTCAATTGTTCAACTTTACACGAATGGTTGTAAAACGCTGGCTCTCTGGTAGAGGTGATCAACGGTATTACACCCATTTTGGACAGCTGTCTTTCCATCAAGGATCTTTAAAAGAGGATTTTGTTCTGAGAACATATGATTTTTGCTGACATTGTATTGATGTGGATTCTTGCAGTAATGATGTGGAACACCCAACAAAGAGGTTGGATCTTTTAGGTGCTTTGTGAGCCATGATCTTAGCAATTTTTGACAATCAAGAAAACGGATTTTCAAACAGCTCTGTGTTTCTGTTTCAATCAGCATTGCTATTTCCAAGTGGTATCAGGCTACTTTGTGGGTAGCCCAATGGTGGTTTTTGGCAGTGATCTCCTGTGCTCACTAAAATACGCAAAAGTCGATCGTGGCCTAATTTTCAGGTTTTCACTGTGCAATTTCTGGTGATTTCTAGCGAGCAGTATGCTTTCCGGCGGCCATTATGATGTTTCTGCTGCCAGCAATGCACAGTGATGTTGCAGGGCTTGGATGAGTGGGTTGATACATCCCACAGTATGTAAGCTTTCAAGTAGAACGGTGAGCAGGTTAGTGAGCAATATAGAAAAACAGTTCACATAGTCAATAGGTATTTAACTATGAAAGGGCAATGATCGGTCTTGATTGCCATGTTCCTGTTAATTGGTTAAGTGTGCTTTCCACTTCAGCTGAGCCAAATATTCTGGCCAGTATTCATTCTTGTATGCCTTGTACGATCACATAAATTATGAAAAAAGATGGAAAAAGGGAACACCACCAATTCACATTGTATTGGGATAAAAGGCACTTTATCAGATGTGTTCTTATCTATGCATATGTAACTTTTATATTGTACACAGCAAGGATTTCATTTTTGTTGTACGATTATGCTGAAATATGTATACAAAGGGTTCCTGCACAGATCATGAACAGATTAATAATGCCATCTAGATTAACTGTTAGGAATGTTTGAGAAAGGTTTCCTCAATATTGCTAGCACTGTTAATGCCGCAACTCTTTCACAAAGGATGTGTAACATACTCACCTCTTTCATTAATCTGAGTACTGACAAGACCTATTATATAGCTCCTAATAATAGGAGCAATGTGGCATTATAAGCTGTACAAGAACTTACTTCCAATCCATCATTCATAATCTGGCAGATTTACAGTGATGACGAGTGTCAGTAACAGTGTTTTAGTTAGGCTGATTATCTGCAGAGAATACCAACAATCTTGTAATGAGGTCCGTTCCTCAGACTTAATATTGATATTATTGGCAGGTGCTTCACGAGCAACCCTTTTTGCAGAATGGTTTAATTAGGTCTAATTATTCTAGAACTCGAGTAGTCAATCATTATTACAGTAACATTTGAAGACACCGTTCTGTGCAAAAAATCATTGTATATTGCCCCGTTACTGTTGCAGCACCCAGATAATGTCTACAAGTAATAAATATATTTAACCAAGAAAAACGCTCATACTGGGGAATCCCGTACACCTAGGACGAGCAATCTCGTCCTCGGCACTTGCACTTAGAATATGTACAATGGTGTCCATTCTTTCCGACCAATCGTCTGAGAGTAGGAACAATGATATAGAACACGTGAATGCTTGGGTAGAAAGAGGACACCCTTCAAGAGACATCATTACAGCAGAAAAAACTGAGCCTGCCTCGCAGCAGCCTAGGGCGGGCTGCTAATCTTTGGTGAAATGAGGATACAGGAAGAACATTGTACTGGTCTGTTGTACAGGCCTGCTCCTTTCCACACTCTGGTTTCTGGTCAACGAAATCCTTTCTTTCCACGACGCCCACTGGGGATTTCATTTCTCCAAACCAAATGTTAGCAACACTGCAGCTTTTGCTTTAAAACTGTGAATTATGAGAGGTATTGTCCAACCAGAAGAACCACCTTTAAGAACAACGTGTCCACTTTAAGCAAATTCCTTAGCACACTATTGACAATTAAGTGATATCTATGGAATATCGATTTCCCTGTGTATTAGGTGAGGATACTGCTTCCATGTATGCCGTTAGTCGTGCATACTGAAAGAGCCTTAATTGTTTGGTAAAACTGCTGGGTCAATTATTTGTGATGGAATGAATGATGAGCCCCTGATAGCTTATTTGCTCAACCCAGAGTGCACTTCTCCTTTGTATGAAACAAAAACCCTACACGGATTTTGCGATAACTAACAGGTCATAAAAAACAATAAAAACATGCCTCCATGTTCCATTTTCAAGACAGAGCGTGGAGGGAATTCTTGTACATCTGTCTCCTTAAACATTGCTTTTTTCTTCAAGTGTTTTCTAAAGGAGGTTGGCCTTTTAAAAAAACATACGGTTTGCCAACAGAGTTAACGTTAATTTTAAATGTATCTTCAGGCAGTGTTACTGTATTATTAAAGCAATAGTCACTGCTCCTTAGCGTGGGTCCTGTCTGCTGTTCCACCGGTGCTGCCTGGCGTGTCTCATCGTGCTTAGTCATAACCATACACTCAGGTACTAAATGAACACAGACAGTTCTCGGTCTCACTGCGCTGAACAGTACAATAGTGACAGGTGTTCCAAGTAATTCATAAAAGGAGGGATTTCTCATGAGTTCAATGAGTTTAATAACGAAGTAGCCTGACACGTGTTTCGAGTCATCACCGACTCTTCATCTGAGGCTGAAAGTGTCAAACGCTAGCCTAACCAATTAAGTACATCGTGGCCAGTGCCAGATGCACTCTCTCACTGCTTCGCAACTGCGGAACTCTGTGCAATTCTGCTGAACTGGGCTGCTGAATTGGGGCTTACTTTCATTTCATTCAGTTCAGCAGCATTGCACAGAGTTCCGCAACTACGAAGCAGTGAGAGAGTGAATCTGGCACTGGCCACAATATACTTAATTGGTTAGGCTAGCTCTTGAAACTTTCATCCTCAGATGAAGAGTCGGTGATGACTCGAAACACGTGTCAGGCTACTTCGTTATTAAACTCATTGGACTCATGAGAAATCCCTACTTCTTTGAATTACTTGGAACACCTGTCGCTATTGCACTGTTCAGCGCAGTGAGACTGAGAACTGTCTGTGTTCATTTAGGTTCTTAACTGTGGGTGGCATCTGGCAGTGCTCCCACACCCCTCAGCCACCTGCAGCTTTAGTGCTTCCCTAATTTCTTCAGTGTACAAGCGCTGTGGACTTTGACTTTTTCTGCCAAACCTGTGTGTTTCCATACACTCAGGTAGCCGATAGGAATGTCTGGTTTACCGGTACGACTGTCTGCAGAATATTCCCCTTTCCCTCCGCCGAAAAGCTAGAATAAGCTTAAAGATGTTTGCCTCAGACATTACAACTCCAACAAAATGGTCAAAAAAATTAAAAAGCCCTGTTAACAAAAAATGACCCGATGGGAAAGCTTATAACAGAGGTGTTTGTGATCATAATCATATTTAATAACGAACAATGTAAATCTGTGGTTTATTATCGCTCGTAACAAAAACATTTAAATATGATTAAGCTGGTGTACGCAGTTCATTTAGTGTAAAGTTTTCTAGAAATGGACTGATTTATATACTAGCGCCAGACATGACATCAGCCACTTAGAAGGAAGAATTGGCAGTTTTGAGAGGCGGGTAGGCCAGAATGCACTTTGTGGATGGAACATGATAATTTTGTGACTGTTGAGATGTTAAACAGCGCTAGGCTGGGGTGGGCAGTGGAGGCTGTAAACAGCAGTTTAAACATCAACAAGTGATATTCATACATCTTTGAATTATGAAGCACATTTGAAGCTTTGGTTTCTGTTCTGAGCAGTTTCTATTGTGGCTCTGCAGTAAATGATGACAACCATATACATCGGTCTTGGTCCTGTCCCCAAACAGAGAAGTCCAACCTGAACTGTTCATTCACATCCCCTTTGCATGGGGAATCAGGAACCACAAACATGTTTCCACCTTGTTGGTTCTCATCATTGAGATTGGACTTCTGTTCCTAGCCACAACAAGAAACCAAAGTGAACAGCCTTTATTACGTAAAGAGACTGACTATAAATTTGCCCAATTTGTCACATTGGTGGCAGCAGTTGGGATTTGAGACAGACTGCAACTACAGCTTGGTCAGCCAAAATAATAGTGTGCAACTAACCTAAGACTCACTGCCAAGGTGTTTCTTAATCACTACATTGTGGCTCTCCATGAGCATACTGCAGGGTCTGAGAACAGGCTGTCTGCACAGGCTCTGTGAGAGTTTGGGTCTCCTACATGGCAGTAAGGTTAGAAAGACTGAATTGCAGAGAGCTCTCACCGCATTACTAGGTGCTGGGGAAATTTAATTGTATTGGCAAACTCACAAAATATCCAGTGGGGAAGTATGCAATGACAGTCTAGACGCCACATCCCCAAGAACATATTATCTGAGGTGGGGAGTGAACCTTGTGAAGCATTTACAGATGAGTCCTTAGACTCTCCGTGTGCATGGACCACAGGTAATAACATTGACACAACTCTGAGCACATCTAATTTTTTTCTTTCTTTAAATTATCGAAAGCGTGGGCGGACCCAATTTGCATACATGCAAGCATATCCTTGAAAAGTGTGAGATGGAGTTTCACCAGTGTTTAGGGGAGATTAGTGACACTAACCATGTGGAGCCTCAAAAGGTTCGGGCAGGTGCATGAATACACAAGTCCACACAAAGAATAAGACGCATGCATCCAAATCAATGGAAACTGATCAGGGTAAATGCATGACGGGAAAGGACATAGGTTCTGACCCTTTCAAGAAATGTCCCCAAAAATCCAAAGAGAGATCCCAGACTTTTGGTACAGTGTGGACACCTATAGCACTGAGGACCCCACACACTCCAATGCCAGTGGCAGTGTCCAGTGCAGCTATTTGACACATAGTAAGTGAAATCCTGCCTTCAAGGGGAAACCCAAGCAGCCCAGTCTGACTAATGGACCCCTTATAGAGGAGGCCACAGTCAACATGGGAAATCCAACTAGGCCAGGGAGTGTCCAAAAAATCCCTCCCTCTGAATGGGGATGGTAATGGGTCCTTTGAAGGGACCCCAGGCTCCCCAAGACTCAGATGTTTCTGGACTGTGTCTCTAGAAACAGGGAAAAGTCTCCTACCTTGCATCGCACTGCTGCTAGTGTCACAGATGTCCAGCAACTTGGGAAGGTTGGGCAGTACACCCACAGACAAAACTCACAAGTAAGAGGGTTTGATGTTCTGAGTTACTGTTCCGTGGAAATGGTAGGGCTTAGTTGGAGGGACACACCATCCCTCCACCATACTGTGGACAGGGTCTCTATTCCAGTAGGGTATGTAATGATCTCCCTAACCCAGATGTAGTCATGGCAATTGGAGCGGAACCTCTGTGAGCAGCATAGGAGGAGGCACATGAAGGCTACGGCCCTGAGTGCAAGGCACCTATGACCAGGTCAGCACCCTGTCCAAGTCTGAAGTACCCTGAGGTGCCTGCTCTTTTTCGAGAGAGCCCAATGGCTGCTGAGAAAACTATTGAATTAGCACTAGGTTCAGCGATCTCAAGGTTGCCTACTAGCTTAGAAAAGGAACCTGAGATGCAGGACAGGGTGACTTTAAGTCTGAAGGGTACTCCAGGACTATGTGAGTTGCACTACACTGGAGTACCAGGTCATGCTGACTGCTGCCCAGACCAGAAGGGCTGTTTCACTTTAACTGGTCTGTTGTGGCAGACCATGGAGAACGTAGAGGGCGGAGGTCCTGAGCAGCACCAACAAAGGGAAGAAGCACATAGTGAAAGCCTTGGTCTACTCCACAAACAGTAGGCTTTCTCAGTTGCGAAATATGAGAGATCAGTCTCCCAGTTCAGACCTGAAGTCCCCTAACACTCATACTGTTACCACAAAGGACTAAATGGCCACTGAAGTGACTATTGTGTTTGCACCAGGTTTAGTGTTCTCTGGGTTGCCTACTAGTATAGAAAAAGAACCTGAAATGGTGGATAGGGAAGATTCAGACCTGATCAGCCTGCCAGAACTCAGTAGGTTGTCGTCACGTGGAGCCACAGGTTAGTCTGACTGTTGAAGGTACAGGGAATCTGTCCCACCCTAATGAGTCTGTTGCTGCAGAGCGAGGAGCAGGCACTGCTTCACTCCAAAAAGTGAAAGAAGTGCAGATAAAAAGCCCTGGACTCTTCCAAAACACTGAGATGGTCCAAGGTGGAAACCCTGACCCGTTCAAGATCAAGGAGTCCAAGAATTCAGAGATAGGGTACAGGCAGGAGCTGGCATTTCACCCATGCCTCTGGAGGTTCCTCCCAGACCTGGCTCTTGACCCACTTGCTGTTGATTTAGATATGGCTGGGACAACTGACCACTGGTCGGATCATTTTTACAATCCCCATGTAGATTTACAACCGGAAACCGTACACTCTATCCAACCATGCCTACTAACTGACATGGCTAGAGGGGCCCACTGGAACACATTAAATCCACTACCTATGGTTGGACGGACTTGGGATTTCCCCCAAGTTGTCATAGCTGATCAGGGTTCTCCTGGCATATCTGCGGCTATTTTTGTTCATTTCCTTTATTTGTTTATGGTTTTACAAAAAAACTTTACAAAATTTCATTTTTGAACCATTACTTGCAATACATTAATCACAAAAGCATAAAAACACGTAGCATTACAAAATCAACTGAACAGAGAGCCAAAAAAAGAAAAAAAGGTACAAGGCAAACTCAATATATATAATTCTACCTCCCTTTCCACGTTCTGGCAATTGGTTCAGTCTTACAGATGATTCATCTTTGAGTATTCCATCATATAAAACAAGTAACGATTTGATAACAATTAAAACAAATAAACTGGCAGAGTGGTAAACTGAGGAGCACTACATTAGTTTCTGCACCAGACTCTACGTGTTTATTGATTCATTCAATCGCCTACATATAGGTTGGGTTTAAGTTGATTTAGACCACATGTGTCTGACAAAAATCTAACCACAGAAATGTTAAGACCCACACTGGTGCCATGTAGCATTTCCCACCACACTGAGTCCAGCACAACCCTCACTGGGTCTGATACAAATTTCACAGAACTTGCGATACGCTGAGAACTCAATGCAGTACATTCTAATAATAAATAAGTGTTTCTTTCCGTTCTTACAGAATCTTCACAGGTTGCTCCCACTCACGTTACCAGCTCTAATCGCCATGATTTCACCAGTTTATAAAACGTTGAAGCAAAATCTCATGTACGCATTCCGCCATAGAAGGTACGATAAACGTACTAAGTACGATTCCGCAGTGCCTAATTTCTTAAAATGAGATACCAAATGATTGTATAGTTTAGTCTTTGACTATATCCTTTGTTGCAACCGAGTCTGAATATTGCATCAGTTGCTTAACACATGTTGGGTTTTGTACTAGCATAGCCTTACTTATCCCCAACTTCTCAGTAACACTCTGACACAATCTGCTTGAATCGGAAAAGAGAGCAGCCTCTTGACTGTTCGCTCTAAGCTTGACATCCAATTTAGTATAGATGGTATTTTCAGTCTCTTGTAAGAGTTTCCGGCATAGTGATATATTTTTCCAATTTACCAGATTAGTCAGAGATAGCAGGCCTAGCTCATATATAAGGCAGCTAGCCGGCAAACACTTTGGTAAACATGTCAGAAACGCTCCCAAATTCTTGCTTCTATCATGTTCCAGTCAATCTGCATACTAAGAGGTAGAAGCTCTAAAATGTAACAAAGTTTTGGAATCCCCTTTAGTTTATAGAAACTCAATAGAGGAGACAGTGAGTACTTGCAATATTTTCCCCAAACTTTCCTCATTTGTAATATGAGATTACTGGCCTTTTCCAATATATAATATAGGTGCGCACGTTTCCTAGGGTTCTCAAAAACTGGGAGCCCAGGTATCGCATTGAGGAGTGAATTGCAAGTTTCACTTTATGTACCAGCTATAGGGAGTAGGTCTTTCGTGATAACTCAGCCACATGATCACCGATTTCCCTCTGTTTATCACAAGGCCATTTGAGGTTGTATATTTGGAGAAAGCTATTAACAGATGCTGGAGGCCTAATGGTGTACAGTCAATCAGCAGAAAATCATCTGCATAGGCACACACCCTCTATTTTTGGAGAAATAAATGCAGCTTTAGCCAAAAGTGTGCGAACATCTGCGGCTATGCAGACACAACAGAGACCTCAGCAGGTCTCTGGCTAACTAAAACTCTTCCAGCACTGGAAGGATGCTTTGCCCAGGATATCAATTCTAGAAATCAGACTATGGGCAATGAAATTAAAGTAAGACAGGCACCTGTAAATCTGGAATTGGAGTAGATTAATTGCAGCTGAGCTCAGAAGTTGATTATTAGCCCATCACCTCGCTTCACAGGCGGCTGATAGCATGAGAGTCAAAAGTGGACCACAGTTGACAGGAATCCAAAACAGGGACATTGGATAATCTCTCTTCAGAGAGTTTTAAATGACATGTTGCCTCCATCTGAATAACAACATGCTAGTGCAATTAGCACCCGGTTATTTTCTCTTTGAGGCTAAGCCTGACCCATAGAAGGGTGGTTCTCAACCTTTTTGGCTGGAGGGTATGTGACGGATTGCCATTTGGTAAGGGTTTGAAATCCCTGGCTTTTAAAATTTGTATTATTTAATAAAATGGTGTAGGTAATTCCATATCGGACAGAGTAATCTGCTGATCAGATTCCCCTTTCATAAGTTCCATTCAAAAAGTATAGGGTGTATCTCTGCCCTGCTGCATCAGTATCTTGATCTGCAGCGCCTGCTCTACCAGTGGCACGAGCAGGTTCAGAGGTCACAAGAGCCCATTTGACAGCTACAATGACAGCCAAGTCTCTGTAGAACAGGGTCTGCATTTAAGATATGCACCCTGTACCCACATTATGATGATTAGCCTAGGCTGGTGGCAGGGTAAAATCTAAATATAAGCCATGCCTGAGTTCGGGATTGGTGCATGGCACTGCTCATAATCATTGCAGCCACTTCAAATTGATAACACAAATTCCCCAGCACTGTAGGCTCAGCTCAGCTGTGAACAGGTTATGTGTATTCATATTCTTCCGAGACAATGTGAACATTGCCCTACTGGCAGTATTATAGCCTTTGTAAGGGCAGGTAACACCCTTTCCCAGAGACAGCTGCTCCCCATGGAGCTGGCTTGGGAACAGGAATCAAAGGGCACATCCATTAACTAAAATATTGGCTTCCCACCAGAGTCATGCAAGACTTTCAATAACAGGGATTGGACCCCAAAAGCATGTCAGATTTAGTCTAATCAACTGTAGACATTTACTTTTAAAAGAAGCTGTAAGACACCACTTCTTCGAATCATATTTTTTTACTTCATCCTTTCATTGGACCTCTTTTAAGAGAGTTAATACTTCCAAGGTCCTCCACTAGTGAGGTGAAGACTGAGTGTCCAAGACTGAGGCACACACTGTCCCCTAACCATCCCCAAGGACCATTGGAGGTGACCTGCTGGGACAACACCTGCCTCTCTGTCAGCCACAAAGGTACCCAGGACCTTACTGTGTTGTAGGACACCAGCAGTTGTGCACCTCCCTGGAGCTTGGAAGAATGAGAACAAGGACCAAAATGTATATTTTAGCCCCTGAATTGGGATTTGCAGCAACCAGAGGACCAATCCAGCCTGTCAAACTACTTCGAACTGTGATTCTAGCCGGATTCAATGCCTTCAACCCGAAAGGACAGACCAGAGCTGCTTTGGCTCTTCACCATCTCACACTGCTTTGGCGTGTGTTCAAGCAAGTTCACTGCCATACCACACCATCTGAGCATGTTGTTGCTTAGGCTCGAGCCAGCAAATCTTTGCAACAGCTGCATCCTTCAAATCCACCTTGGAACCACCAGCACCTTTGATGCCGATCTTCGACAGTTGACCAGAACCTGGGGGCTCAAAGCTATCTGTGCATCCAGTCACCAGCAACCTTGCCATCACTTGGACATTTGAACAGGCACTGGTGGTCCCCACAATCATCACTGAATCAAGCATTGTTTCAAACCTCAACATACTTCTGCCTCGAACTGGATCATCAAATTCTTGTCACTGGGAACCACACAGCTGCTGCGCTCGAACTCTTCGACTTGACATGTTTGCACCAATTAAACCAATTTGATGCCACCTCAGACCTTGCCAAGCCTCACACCTGCCTGGCCCAAAGCAACTGCTCCTTGCTGGCTCTTGACTCAAATCTCTGGCTGTAACTTGTTTACTTCCTCCTGGCTGTTACTAAATGATTCGATCACATTTGACCTCAAACCATTGCCTCAACATACTGTACACTGGAATATCAAGGGCACCTCTTCAAACCCATACCAGACTTCCACGCAAACTGCTGGAAGGTCACTCATTGATCCGAACCAGTGGATATACACATTTCAAACCAATTCAACTTCAAAACTGAGCCTAGTACACATTCTGACCTGCATCGGTAGAGTGCTCTCTTCAAACTCTTGGTCTCCGATTTTCGACCTGGCTCAATGCCCACTCTAAGCTTGGATCAGCTATGATGAACAGTCCTTAAACTTGGTTCAGCCCACTTGCACAACAGTTAAAAGCCCGGTTTGGCACAGTGGAACTTCCACCTTAGTTCAGTTTTGGGCCTTAGAGACTGGTTAGGTAATGAATCCCTTTTTATTCCAAGCAACATATTCTTTTTTAAGAACATTGTTGATTTTACTCTCCTTACACCCCTGATTCATTACTCTGCTGCATTGTGCTATCTCTGCTTATTCTCTGTTCTTTCCTCAGGTGTCTGTTTTGTGTTGTGTTTTTCTGTTTGAACTGTTATGCTTTGCTGATTGGGTTAAACTGAATCACAGTCACACCTCTCTTAAGAGCATAGCTTTCTGTCTGCACACATAACCACAAAAGGCGAAGGAGGTGTATTGCTTAACTGTGCCCCTTTTACCATTATGATTGTGTTGGCTCTTGGTCTGAAGCAGCGTGAGGGCTGAGTGGGCATTTAGCCTCTAATCATCCTTGCACTTCTGCAGGCCAGAAAGTAATTTGTCATAGCCTAAAATAAAGTAATATGGTTGGGCCCTTCTCTTAGCCAACTTCTCTACTCAAGCTAATCTAATTTTGACTCATTCTCATACATGCTGACTTCAAAGGGGCTCCAGTGGAGAGCACAGTGGTGTGAGAGTGGTTTTGTTAGTGCTGCCTTTGAAGCACTGGATCCCAGAACACTTCCTGCTGGAGGTTCTGGTGCCCTGCATAATTGAAGATGTTTCTCTTCCTGTATGGGTATCAAAGAGGCTGTATCCAGGTCATTCTTCCACATTGTAGCCATGGAGACAATCAGGATAGACAACAATATACATTATTCCTGTCATAGCTTTGCCCTGCTCACAGAGCTGACACTATTGTGATATCAAACTTTTGTCGCTGTATGATTGTGCGAGATTAGAGATTCATTTGAAACCTTCCTGTCGTTACCTCTTGTGTTTTGCTATAGATAGTCACCTTGTGTGGGATTGGTATGCCCAGACGTGGGTCCCATGCCTGCTGGAGCTAAACACGCAAGCTACTCCTCACTGATGAGGTCCAACAAGGTCAAAACATGTCTGGGAATGCTTGTGGTCTCTTGCAGAAGGGATGTGACGTAGAAGTTCAGGCTGGACGGTCCTTTTTGGAGTGTATGGGGTGAAAATACAGCCCCAGAGTGACCGAGATTGAGAGGCCATGCAAGGCCCTATTGTGAGAATAAAGCTGGCTGATGTTGAAACCCAATGGAATATGCCGGTCAGTTCAAACATTGATGTCCAACATGAGGCCTAGTGAATGCACAAAGTGGGCCCCACTCAACATTACCAAAATGGGAATGTGAAGGAAAGTATGTCTTAAAACATTGATAAAGCAGAATGTGCCCAATACAGTTGCAAAAGAAAGTTGTGGCTGAAAATGCTGTTTTCATAAAATATGACAAGCCACAATTTCACTTAAAGAGACAGATAGCAGCATGTTACATTGACTTCAATGCAGCACAAGCCTATGATCCAGAAATCTAAAGTAAAGCCAAGCACTTTGCATTCATCACAAATAAAACGCTTACTTTTTAACGTTCATAATGACATCATTTAAAAGGTGATGCCTACTTGTTGTAGAACGGAACACTAGTTTTGTATGTTAACTGTGGCCTATGTGTGAATAATACTGAAAGGGAGACTCATATCTTTGTAATGATTGTATTAAAGAACGATTTAATTCCTAGACAACAGGTCTAGATGTGATACAGAATTTCATGTGTAAAATACATCTTTACAATTTAAAATGCTATTCTGTTAGAATTATGTATGCAGTTTGTTGTACCCACTCAACTGAAACGTTGGTGCCTCTGAAACTTTGACCACAAGATCTTTGGGCTGGACCCACCAGGAGAAGGAGGTCTGGTTTTCAGCTTAAAATAAAAAGAAATATAAATGGTAGATCAGAATTGTGAAGGGTACAGATAAGACGGCCAGCAGAAATGACCTTTAAGGTCAGGTCTCCCCATTAACTGCATTAGCTTTGAACAAGAGACCTTTGAAGACACTTATTGACAGGATGGAATACTATGAGCCGGGCAGATGGCTGTGTCATGTGACTGGGGAGAAATGAAACTTATGAGGAGAGGGGAGCTGCATGTGAAACTCAGGGGCCCATGTGATGCATTGCCTATGATTAACATTGTGCTGCTCTTTCCTTTATAAAAAGAGAATTGTCCCAGTGAGCTCATCCAGGATGCAAATTAAAGGGCATAAAAAAGCATGTCAGTTCTTTGTTAATATTAACCCTTTGTGATGTATAGAATTTGAGTTAGAAAAAAAACATGATTCTCGCCTTCTCATAATTCTGAGGAAGTGGAAAGTTGGTGAGGTGATAGGATGTGAAATTAATGTTTGAATTGTGAAGTGTCATATTTTTCACTATTTTAGCTCAGGAGCAGATCGCAAAAAACAATAGCTCCTCCCAGGATGGACCTGCAGAAGTGAAAATAGTATTGACTGATTCGCCATAAAATGTAGAAATGTAGAAATGAAGTGGAAAGTCAGTGAGGTAATAGAAGGTGAAATTATTGTTTGCATTTGAAGTGGCATATCTTTCACCATTTCGGGTCAGCAGTGAATCGCGAAAAACAATTGCTCCTCTCAGAGATGGCTTGCCGAAGTGAAATTAGTATTTCCCGGTTTGCCATAAAATGTAGAATTCAAAAATGTATATGTTCATGCAGTTATCTGAAAAATAAAGATAGCTGCCATGTAGGGAAATTTTAAGAAAATCAAAATGATAAACCAAGATGTAATTTTGGAGTAATAAATGTTTCTCCTCCTTTGGCCTCCTTTTTCCACACCTGCCAACTCCTTGTCCTATCAGCAGTCAGTGGGCAGAATTGGTGGGAGAGGGAGTGAGAGGGGTAGCCAATTCATACCGTGGGAATATTGATAATGTGTAAGTATCATCAGCACTATATAATATCAATTTCCTATTTGAGAGAGGATTCTAGCTAGGAACAACTGACCCGAGAGGCAAGGAGAGCTACTAAAACCATTGTGGTACCACCTTGTTAGGAGAAAAGCTGTCTACCTGAAGAGGCCTTAAACCTTGCAAGGGAGGCAGAGACATCAAACCTAGAGGCTAACCGGGCCTGACAGTGGAAGAGCCAGATGAGGAGTGGGTGTTGGTGACTATCCTTGACAGAAGCCGATGACCAGATGTGTGCTTTCCCATGATGAGCCCTGCTCTTTCCCTTAGTGGCCAATAACAAAGGTCTCCCATGTAAGTCAACTGATTCAGATGACAACAAATGTGTGGGGGGATTCTGCCAGCTTTCATCTCCTTCTTGCATAGTGGGTAGGGGGCAAAACTGTGTAGACCCTGGCCATATTTGACTAAAAAGATAAAGGGCCTCATTACGAGTCCGGCAGTAACCGCGGCGGTAAAACCACCTGGTTACCGCCGGACTCGTCTTACCATTCCGCCTCTGTGATTCCCGGAATTACTGGGGCATTACAACCCCAGTTTTCCGGGAATCACAGAGGCGGAATGGTGTTAATCCCCATTCTCATCGAGTCCTACGGGACTCGATGGGAATGGGGATCATGGAAACACCGGCAGCATCTCGTAATGCTGCCGGTGTTTCCTTGTCCACCTGCAGGCGGGCGATGTTAAACCCGCCAGGTCAGACCTGGCGGGAACATCACCTCCCGCCTGCAGGATTCGGGATCAGGCGGTCCGGAAACAACAGTGGCGGCGGGTTTACCGCCACCGTTATTTCCAGACCGCCTGAGTTATAATGAGGCCCAATGCCATTAATTCCTCATAGAAAACCCCCCTATCCATTGCAATTGATTTTGGGTGAGAGGGCAAAACTGTGTAGACACTAAGCACATTTTATTCAAGTTAATTCAATTAATTCCCATACAGAAAAGATCACGGGATGCGTTTTGTTACAATTCAAAATGAACACATCATGCACAGTGTGTTACAGTCATTATAGTCAATAAAGTAATTGGGTGACCCTATTTTCCTGTAACCCCTGACTTCCTTACAGAAGAGGAGTATCCTTAATCCCAAAATAGGAATCCCTAAAAATCTGCCTTTCAAGTCAATTTAGTGTCTGCAAAATTAATGTTCCCATTTATTCCCAAATCAGAAGCCTAAAGCCCTGCATTTCATCTGAATGAGTGTTGGAAAAAAGTGACTCTCCCATTGGGTTTATTTACCAAAACCTTGCATTTCAAATTAAAATCCAAAACGATTTTCCCATTGAGTTAATTTCCCAAACCCTGTGTTTCTAATAAAAAGCCAAAATGAGTTTCCCACTGTTTTCCCACTCCCTGTACCTTGCCTTCAAACCAAAGGGGTCATATGTAATTGATGCCTTTTGGGGTGGGGTTGCTTGGAGAAAATAGCATTTGGTTAACTAAATCTCTAAATTCTACCTGTGTTGTTGTAGTAACTGAAGGTCTACTAGAAATACATGTCCATACATTGATGTAAGTAAGCTGAGGTTTTGATATTGTATTGCGCCACAGAGTTAGTGGCTGTTGTCTTTGCGATTGATTTATTATTAATTGTAGTAAAATGTAAGTAAGTATAAATATTATTAATATATAGCGGCCTGGTTCCTAGTTTATTGCTGGTACAGAGGGTATCTGCTGAATGGTATTTAATAGGTTGGAGGCCTCACTAAATTTGAATCTGCTTAAAGTTCTTTGTTGTTGCACCACCTTGCTTGTGGGGTGGAGGAACTCCCTGGGTTGAAAGTGACCAAATAAACAGTGACAGGTGGGACCAAGCCTGATTTACATATGGACTTTCCCCTTCTGTAATGGCTTGGCAGGTGAAGAACGATAGTCTGGAGGGTTGGCCAGAGCAATGCCAGAGGGTAAGATTAATTCTAAACCTACCAGCCATCACTGCTTGTGTTTTGCTATAGTCACCCTGAGGGGACTGGTATGCCCAGACGTGGGTACCATGCCTGCTGGGCTTAGATACCCATGCTACTCCTCACCGATGAGGCCCACCAAAGCTGAAACATGTCTGGGGATGCTTGTGGTCTCGCGCAGAAGTGATGTGACATAGCAGTTCAGGCTGGACCGTCCCTTTTTCGGGTGGAACCAAGCCTGATTTACAGATTGTCTTTCCCCTTCTGTAATGGCTTGGCAGGCAAATAATGATGATATGGAGGGTTGCCCACAGCAATGCAAGAAGTTAGGATTAATTCTAAAACCTCCAGCCATCACCTATTGTGTTTTGCTGTGCTATTAGAAGTCAAAGTGTCATACCAGGTGCAGCGCATATTTACAGATGTATTGTAATTGTAATTGTTTATATGTAAAGCGATTTATACACAAGTGAAGTGCTTCAAAGAGCTTCAAGACGGGAAGGGAACAAGGGAATACAGCTGTCTTTCTTAGTCCTTGAAGATTCCGAATGATCTAGCAACAATAACTAGCATACTAGGACAGAGGCATGTCTACTAGTGTAAGTGCGTGTCAAAGAAGTGGAGGGAGAGGGTGGAGAGCGGGAGGGAAAAGGACATACTGAACAATAAACAAGCGTACTAGGATGTGCAAGTGCTGAGAAGGTTTGTGAGGGAGGAGAGGGGAACAAGTGTGCCCAGTCCAGCAGGGGACTGGGTTAAGTGCAGGGTGGTTGCTCCTCTGATGAAATATATTCCAAATGCAGAGGTGCCAAGCAGAGTGCAAAGGTCCGGAGGCAAGTGCACACCTGGCGAAGGAGCCTGGGACCTGTGAGGCTCGTGGGTGCACCAGGCAACCAGTCAGCAAACCAAATAGGTTGGGGAAGAGAAAGAAGGAGGGAAGCAGGAGTGAGAGAGAGGAGGAGGTTAGCAGGGGAGAGGGAGAGAGAAAGAGGAAGAGAAGAGGAAGGTCTTGAGAAGTTTAGGGAACTTAAGGAGGTCTGACTCAAGATGGAGAGAAGTAGGGAGGATGTTCCAGAGGGAGGCGCCGGGAAAGGATAAGGATCTACCCCCAAATTTCTTTTTGGTAAAATGGCTCATCCGTAGAGAGTTGGAGGAGGGCCAAGCGTGGGGCTGTAAAAGGATAGCATTTAGGATGAGAGCATTGTAAATAGTAAGGGCCCGTCCCCAGAAAGTGTTGTGGACAATGCAAAGGGTCTTGAACCAGATCCTTGCAGACACAGGGAGCCAGTGTAGTGATATCAGCACTGGAGAGATGCAGTCCTTCAGCTTGATGACTAGGATAAGTCTTGGGGTTCTGTTCTGGATAAAGTTCAAGTAGATTTAGGAAGATTGAGAAAGAGACTGTTGCAGTAGTCCATTCTGGAGAGAACCAGGGCTCTGGAGATGGTGAGCCTCTGGGGGAAGGAGAGAAAAGGTAGAATACTTCTGAGGAGATGCAGCTGGTAGTGGGACTTTTTGGACATGTCCAAGATGTGAGAAGAGAAGGAAAGAGTAGAGTCGAAGATGACCCCCACATTATTTATCTCACTGGTGGGTGAGGGCGCAGGACCAAAGGAGGCCGGGCAGAGTGAGAGTGGGAAAACGGGAGCAGGGCTCCCAATGAGGATGATCTCTGTCTTACTGGCCTTAAAGCAGAGATATTAGCAGCACACGAGGAGTGACTTGCAGAAAGATAGTCAGGAATGAGCGAGGATGAGGAAGAGGCAGAGGGTAGCCTGAAAGAGAGCTGTGTGTCATCCATATAACGCTGAAAGTTGGAAGTGAAGGCATACATCTTGTGGGCCAAAGGGGCCATGTAGACATTGAAAAATGAGGTGGATATATTAGATCCCTTGGGGACACCATAAGTAGAGATAGTGATAGCGGAGAGAAAAGACCCAGGTTCTACCTGCGAAGGACGGTCAGAGAGAAAGGATGATAGCCGTGCCAGGTCCTGATCTGTGATGCCCAGGGTATCGCAGTGACAGGAGATCAGGATGTACTGGCTTACCATATTGAAAGCAGAGAGGAGGTCATGGGGAATGAGGACAGAGGGAGAGTTAGAATCAAGGTTTTAGAGCAAGTCTTCACAAAAGTGTACCAGACAGACTAAGGCACACAAGTATTAGAATTTCAATCAGAGGTACAGAAGATTAAAAAGTCACCTCTAACTTCAGGCAACTGTCAGGATTACATATGCAACCTTTGAATCAGACCTGTTCCACTGCATAGCTGGCGATGAAGGTGTTCATCAAAGACACATGTTGATTTAAATGTGCCAGTTCAGGAAGTAAAGAAGCAGAATATATGCCTTCTGTCGCAATTCCTGTGAGGCCAGTTATCAGACGGCACTGCTCGCGGACATGTAAGATTTCTTGGCACTTGACGGATTGCTGTATGCACTACCACTCCCATCTAACACCAAAGCTAACATAGCGTATGACATAATCACACATATGGCGTTGCATGCAAAAACATCATTCAGCTCTCGCCATCAACACAGAATTTAATCCCCTAGTTTGTTTATGTTCACTGCTACTCAACAGTCTCCCGGACCACAGGTCACATTTTCCATTGTGCTTTACCTTAAATCCTATTTATTAGCTGACTTCCTGACCCGATCTCTTTTTGCCCCTGGATTGCCCCTGCTGTGTTTATCCTCTTTGTTGATACCACGGCTCTGACCTCGGATTTTCCCTGGACTGGCTTCTTGACTCTCCCTCCTTTACGGACGGCGACCTGATTCCCCAACCATGGCTTGTTCTCCAGATCTCCTTGTTCTTCACCCCTTTGGATACTGGTAACTTTGGTGTATTTACTTTTGCATTTTTGGGTTTCTTGGAACTCGAACTTTGAGGACTTCTGGGATTCTTTTTCTCTTCCTCCTTCATTTACTGCTTTCCATTAGACAATCGTCCTCATGCTGCTTAGGTCAGCCCCAACGTTGTGTTTTCTTTTCTCCCAATGAGGATCAGGACTCCTGACCTATGGACGTTGTTCTTCTTATTCTGATTATAGCTTTGCATTCTAGCAGGTGTCTGACGGCAGTGTATCATATGATCTTTCAACACATACTTACACAGTTTTCCCTTAATTTACAGTTGCCTGAAAGACCTTGGGGCAGCCTTCTCACCCTTCAACCTCCTAACTTTTGTTAGTTAGGATCCCTCACTATGATTGGTTGCTCCCATGTATTCAATGGAAATATTGGAGCTCCTTCAATCAAACATTCACCAGACTCCACTGGTAGACCTAGCTTTTTTGTCTGTTTTCTCTTGGCAGTAACATATGTTTCGATTGTGTACAGTCCAAATGGCAAGTGCTTAGCACAGGGTCTCACTGGTATAGTATGAATTCAATTTATGGAACCTTGCTGACCAATTTCATTGGGTCCAAAGGTGTCATCGAAGTTCATTTTCAATTCCTACCTTGACAGCACAGGCATCTAATTTATTGCATGCAGTGTTTGAGGGAGTTGGTTTGGTTGGTTTAACATTCAGTCTGTTAGGATCTGGTCACTTACTTGTTGTTGGATCTTGTTTAAAAACTGAAGCAAGGACACAATAGGGCTCTAAGTGGCTTGCCACATTGGTGGTTGCTTTTAAAATGGTAAATGAATGCTTGCTCTGTGCACTTCAGGAGTAGCCTGCAGGTACCTTTGTATTTGACGTGCCTGCCAGCATTAAGGGAATAGGAGTGGCCACCACCACAATGCAAAGTCAATAAGGTAAACACTTATGGCATGATTTACAAACCATTTGTCAATGGGATTGCATCATTGTAAAAAATCATTTGTGAACCAGGCACTTATTATCAAGGATAGTATGAGTGCTACAGCCACCCAACATGCACTTTTGGGTAGAAAATACACTGAAAAAATACCAGAGTGCCTGCTACCTTTGTCAACGTTTGAACCATACAGCAAGAGGTCTAAAATGCTTCAGAACAATGTCAGTTATGATGTGCATCATTAACATATGTGAGTGACCCTGAATGTTCCATGGATGAAGCTGAAACCCTGTTTTAGTGGGAGATGTAAGGAACACATGGTGGCAACAGTAAAGACAGACACAAGTGATCACAGTTCTAGGGTGTTTATTGAACTGTATATATGGGTGAGAAAAATGCCTAATATAAACCTAAATCTAAGATGGGAGCATGGTACGACCATCAAATAATAATAAGGCAGTCCTAGTGGTGTATTGTGAAATAAAAAGGGCCTATACTGAAAAAAAAACTATTGCCAATTCTTACCAAAATAGTGTGGGATAAGGTTCACCAGAAAAGAAACAAGTGTTCACAAAATGATAAGTCAGGATGTTATAGCTAAGGTCTCCCTTCACTGCGTTTTTAGCATGGGACAAGGCAGGACTCCTGAGCACAACACACCTCAGAGCTTCTCCAGCACAAGGTTATGGTTCTTTTCTGTGATATCAGAACCTTCTGTCGGCAAATCTCTTTCATACAAAGTCTCTTGCCTGCGAGGGCCTGGTGTGTAAAACAAATAACAAAACAAAAGTTCCTTTCCTTACCCTTTTACGCTGTGTGATGACTCTTCACCATTGGTTCCCCTCAACCAGGCTCCAATCCTTCTTCAATGTTAGCCTCCCTACATCGGGTTCACAACTGCCAGATATGGCTCACTTTGCTTTCTCTCAATGCCCGATTGACTTCCCTTAGCTTTCTTTTTTACAATGTGTCAAAGACTTTCGATTGTACAATGGGTTTTACTCGACCCTTGTATGATCACCTTGACACTCTGCTTTGGCTCTCCCAGGGCCTCCTGGCTTTTGTAGTTTCTTCAAAAGGGGACCAGCCAGAGGCTTTTGAATGAGCACCCACATGGTCCCAGACCACTCTGCAGCTGGTCTTTCCCAGGGCTTTCGTAAGCCTTAGTAACACACAATTTCTTTGTTCATAAGTTCTTTCAATTCATATCATGTTGCCGTTTGCAAGCTTTGCTCAACACAGTTCGGTCTACTATCGGTTCTCTCTCTGACTCACCAGCTGTGCTGAACTCTTTGGTGCTTCTTGTCTCTGGGGTCAAGGACAGTACCACGATTGTAAGCATGTCTTCCTGCCTTGGTTATCAGTGTGGGAGGGCTCCATGCACCGTTGACATCTGTTACACCACACACCTGCTGTAGTTCCTGGTCTTATGATTCCTTTCATGGAGGCCTCACAGGTCTGGGTCAAAAAGGGCAAGGGCACTTCCCACCTTGTCATCCTCTCAGGTCTTGCTGACTTTCTCTTCCCTTTGAACTGCTATCCTGGAATAGCTGCTTCCTCGTGCGGTTGGCCTTGCTCAAAGTGTGCTCTCGTGCTCTGCCTTTTATCCCAGTGGGGAAGGGAAAGGGCCATCAGGTGTGTGTAGTTATTGTCAATTGCCTGACTCTGCCTGACCCTTGTGTTGGGACATGTCAGGTAAACGGCTCTGGTGTTAGTCTGTTGTCTTTCACGGTGTGCAAAAGTGTTTGTGTTGAAAAAGGGACGGATAGAGCTTCTAATTATCCTATGGGGTAGGATGGGAAAAAGGTGTTATAAGGGAGGGGGTACCGTGTCTCGCCCATTGCTTTCCCACTTCTACTCCCCGAACACCCCTATCCAGGTGATCCCCCCCACTGGTCCACCCCAAGGAACTGGATCCAGTAGCAGGGGCCGTGTCCTGGCCACCTAGAGGACACCTTCAGGTTTCTCACAGAGCCAATGGATGTTTCGTAGGTCTTCCCTTATACTTACCTTGTAAAGGACCTGATATGTGACCTTGTCAACTTGGACTTAGGTAAAAGAGTTCACTTCCCTACCTGGTGTCTCAGAGTTCTTCTTTGCCAGGAGTACATCTTTACAATGGTGATGAACTGGCTTGAGGGGAGGAGCTAAGGAACCACATCAGCTGCTCAAGGGTAGCAGTACCTGCATGATAGAAGAAAAAGGTAGCGTGAAGACTGGGACAGGAATCATCCACAGGCTGACCACCCCATTAAGATGAGCTGACCCCTGACCCAGCATACTGGAGCAGCAGAGGGAGTCTGGCTAATAAGTGGCATCTTGGGGTAAGAATCTGGCTGCCGGGGAGAGCAAAATGGCCCTGTGGCAGCAGTTTGGGCGATCCTGTAGTGGCAGGGCCCCTGTGGCAGCTTGTACAGCCTGGGAGTGACTCAATAATGTGGCATTGAGGACCTGGGAGAGAGACAGTGGCTCTTACAGTCTGGGAGAGTTGTTTCAGATCTGAAGGGGGAACATCTAAGGAGAGTGTAAGTGTTACGGTGGTAGTGAGGCTGGCTGGATCTGTGGAACTGGAATAAGCCACTGTCCTCATTGGAGATAAATGGCAGCTGCCATGACAGCTTTGGAGGGCTGTCAGGGGCAGTTGACATGGAGTAGTGAAGTTGCAGGTCAGGTAGAGTCGCTGTGAGGTGCAGAAACTGCTGAATGTTCTCATTTGGCACTTATTGCGATAGTCAGGTTAGGAAAAATGTCTGCCGGGTGCAGTACAGAAACTTGTGAGCGGCCCCCATTTAGAGTTCATGTGGAGCGGCCTGGTGGGGCTGCTAGTGGAGGTGGAGCGAAACATGGCAAACCTTGGTGTGTTCACTGGAGGGCCGCAGTCTTACCTTCATGCTGGCTTTACTCTCCGGGGTGCAGCGTTTGGCTGTGAACAGGAGCTCTGTGCTCTTTGGAGATCATGCTGCGAGTGATGATGTCGGCAAACGTTTCTCCATTGAACGTTCACAGGCAAACAGCACAGTTTCGAACTGTGTGTGAGGGCAGTGCATCAACACTGCAAGGTTTCTTTCTCTGTTTTTGCTCCGACGAGCTGTTATGAGTGAAGAAACTGGGGGCGCTTGACAGTGTGCTAAGTACTGTTGCGTGGCTACTGGCCATGTGCAGTCCTCTGCTTGGACATCAAGGACAATGTGCTGTTTTTATGAGTGCACTGACTTTCGTTAGTTTGGAGGTGCTGTGGGGCATGTCAGTGAAGGGTGCACTCCGCACAAACTGTGATGGATGTATTTGGGCTTTAGCAGCAGTGCATTGCAGAGGAGGTACTTTTCACCTGTTTCTGACAGTTCATGACATGGTGCGTAGGAGTCATCTGCTGATCTTCTTGTGTGGTGGTGGCATTCCTCTTCTCTGTCGAAAAAAGGCATCTCTTTTGGAAGTGCAACTATGTGGGAAATGTTTTCAAATTTAGCCTGTTGTACATTATTCAGTGAGTGCCATGTGAGGCCTGTGAATTGCATTTGGGTTCTGTGGGTTTTCTTGTTGGGGCAGTTGATTATGTGTGGTTTTGGAATTTACCTGGATTATGGCCTTGGTTTGGATGTTGGGGTGAGCTTGAGTCTTGAGCCTTGGTTATGTCAAGGGACTCTGTTGTGATTGAGCAGAGACAATTATGTGGCCTCGGTTTATTAAGCCAATGCCTAACTGTTCTATACAGCAATATTAAATGTCAGATTATATGTTTGTGTTCATATTTTTGTTTCCACAGGACCACCAAATATTAACAACTTTGTAGCTCAGGGCAATGGACTTGATAAGAGTAGGTGTCTCTCGTTTACCATGTCCTAGAAGGCTCAATTACCTATATTGTGTGGTAAGGTATATGTTGTCTGTCTTGTTATGTAAAACTCAGCTTGTGAGCTATCAAACCACTTGCTGGGTTTGTGGCGGCCCAATCCTTGTGTGTTTGTTTAGCAGTACTGTGTCCACCAGTGGGCTTGACATGACTGTTGTGTTGTGTGGAGCAATGTCTGCTGGAGTGCCTGACCTGGCCACGGACTTCCCTCGGTGTTGGACTCCCAGCACTGTGGGGCGTTATTTACCCATGAATGTTGTTGAATTGTGGTAGTGGGGTGTTGGACACCTTGAGGTTTTTGGATGTTTTCCTGGGAGGTTTACCTGCTTGGGGTTTTTGTGAGAAACCTGAAGGTGTCTCACCCGCTAGTCCCCGGGGATCTGTCATCCAGGTGGCTAAGACAAGGCCTTCGCTTTTGAATCCAGTTCCTGGGGGCAGACCAGTGAGGGAGGATCACCTGGGTGAGGGTTCTTCTGGGACTCGGAGTGGGACAAAAAAACGGTGAGAGGCGATATCCCCTTCCCTGTAACACCTTTACCCGATCCTACCAGGTAGGATACTTGGGAACTCAACCCCCTCCCCTTTCCCAACTCAAATACTTTCTCACGGACAGCTCGCTATGAGAGAAAACAGACTATCACCCGAGCCGTATACCTGACATGTCCCAATACAATGGTGAGGCAGGGTCAGGCAATAACTGACCATTATACACACCTGACTTCCATTACACCTCCCCACATGGATACAAGGCAGAGCATGAGAGTACACTCTGAGCTAGGCAAAGCACATGAAGAAGCAGCAGTTCCAAGATGGCAGTTTAATACAAGGCGAAAAACAGTAGAACAGAAGGGGATGACAAGGAGGGAAGTGCCTGAGACCTTTTTGATGAGGAGTCGTTAATTTCATGGACCTTCAAGAATAAATAGCATAAGACCAGGAAACAAGGCTGAAGAATCCTGCATTGTGTGTCGGAGGTGCATGGGGCTCTCGTGTGCTGATAGTAAAGGCAGGGAGAATTGTTTGCGTGTGGGTGTGTGGGGCGGGATGGGGATTGTGTGATAAATCATAATGGTCATCCATGTCCAGGCTAAGCAGGCTTGCTATGTTGTATTAGTGGCTAGAGAGGCATTTGGTTCAGCAAGTCTAGTAATTGGTTAGTTTGGCTTGACATTTTTTAACTGGGATTCTCTGATAAAGCAGCCCTGCATGCTGCCAGTCTAGTTGTTTCTTACTGTAACTGTGATAACCTAACCATGATAAGTGTTATTGCTTCGACTGGCATTTTGGTGCAACCAGTCTAAGTATGTATAAATGTGGCTGGGCATGCTTTACTGTAATATGTTATGTGTCTACACTGGTCTACACTGTGAAGCCAGTTGAACATGTTTTCATTGTGGCATGGAATTTTTAACAGCAAAGCATTATATTAATTAAAGCATTAATGTTCCTGTGCACTGTTGGTGACTTGCATGTATTGGATTTTTAGATTGGTGTTACCCTACAAAACAATTGCAAACACTCTGGCCTTTTAAACATCAGTTTTTCTCATAAAGTGTGCTGTATAATGCATTAAAACACATATTTATGTCTTTCTCCTAGTGCAGTGTGTGGCGTAGCCTTGTAGCAGCACGTTTGTGTGTATTGCGCAAGCGTGGTAACCTGGGCCGGCCCAGAGTGTGGCGTGACCCAATGTTTTGTTGCTGAGTCAGGGGTGGGGCCGCAGCATGGCTTGCAGGGGGCCCCCACATTTTCTGTTACGCCTCTGCGACTTGTCCCGTGCTAAATACATGGGGAAGGGAGATCAATGGCCTAAACATTCTGACATATAATTCTGTGAACATTTCTTTCTTTTTCGTAAAACTGTTTCCTACATTATTTGTATTTAAAAGAAAGGTTTGGCAATAGGTTTATTAGTATAGTCCATTTTATATTGAAAAGTCTCCACTAGGACTGCATTATTATTATTTGATGGTTTTAGCATGCTGCCATCTTAAGATTTAGGATTTTCAAACCCTTATTGAATTTCAACAAACACCCTTGAACTGTGGTCACTTATGTCTGTCTTACTGTTGATACTATGCTTTCCTTACATTTTGGAGACACTGATTTGGACACCCAGTACTCTCGAGGGGGTAGTCCTCTCTCTCCGTTGATGCATTGTTGTGCGTACCTGATGCCTTGTGTTCTGGAGTGTTTGGTGTTGGTTAGTGTTTTTTGGCAGTATATGGTTTGTTGAGGGACCTCACTGCACCGTAGTTGTTGGTGGTGTGACAAGGAGAGGGTAGTAGCTTGTGGATTTATGGATTTTGTGGTGAGTTATGGTGTGGGGGCTGGCTCTTTTGATTTGATCTCCCGCTGCAGGGCCCACGTATGTGAACTGTGGGTTGTAATTGTCGGAGTTGGCCTCTGGTTGTTGCAGGACGTTGAGTGGATGATGGTTTGGTGGAAGAGTGGCTCCTTGCTCTTATGGAGGAATGGAGTGTGGGGTTGCTGGAGTTTTTGCTTACTGTCTGAGTGAGATTGGGAGTGTTGTTTGAGATGTCTGACTTCTGGCCGCTTTCTCTGATGGTTTTCCATATGTGCTCTGTTCCGTACCGCCATTCCTTTGTCTGTGTTGAGGAGGGAGATGTGTTGTGTCTTGTGTCTCCTGGTGCTGTGTGAATTCAAGCTGTATGGAATGCTTGATGGAATGCTGTTGTGTAGAATGTTGATGAAAGAGCCTGTGAGAGTGGGAGGCAGTGGACGTTTTATAGCTCTTCCTTATACTTACCTTGTAACGTACCTGATATGTTACCTTGTCAGCTTGGACTTAAGTAAAACAGTTGACTTCCCTACCTGGTGTCTCAGAATGCTTCTTCACCCAGAGTACATCTTTACACATTGGTTATAAATGTACATTTCTTCCGATAAGCCGTGTAAAGGTGACCCTTTGAAAGTGCACAAAACTTTCAGTAGAATAATATATTGTTTCTGTTAACATTGCATTCTTCTTTAAAAAGACTTATCTCTTTTAAATGAAACACAAAATATACATGGAAGCTGTTAAACAGAGTAGCAATGGTGACTGTTTAAAATGAAATAACATATTGTTTCAGCTAGAATGTATGTACAAGTCAAATATTTGACTGCATGTTATTTATAATTGATTTTGTCGGAAAACCGTTCAGGAAATAATTTTACAGTGAGACCTGAACACTTTTTCGATTAAGTACAAGAGCTGACTGTACATGCATGTGATTGAAGATGTTTGATCTTGCAGCGTTTTTCTCGTTGTTTGAACTTCGCATCTACTGTTATTGATACGGCTTATTCTATTTTCTTTTCATTTTCTTTTGGCTCATCCTGTCAGCATCAGTCTTTTCACTCTATGCTGGTGCGTTGCATTCTGGGAAATGATGTGCTTTAATATTGTTCTGACTTCACACGGGTTAATTGTTGAGAAAGCACTCATCCAAAAGACGTTGAATAAACAGCTCTTCTGCTTATAAGTGGTGTGTGGCTCTATCTATGGATCCTGCTCATCCTTCTAAGGATTGCCATATAAGGTTTTATTATAATCTGAGTTAATGGAACTACATGTATCAACCTCAGATAAGTACAATGTTGATTCGGCACTGTGGGGATTCGAACCTGCATTCTTCTGATTGAAAATAGATGTTTGGTGTGAATGATAAACTCGCTGAATTAACTCACAGGCTTCTTTTCAATAGATTAATGGAGTCGGTTAGACTGAATCAATGCATGACACAATGCCCATTGGAATGATTGTCTTTCAAACATCTCTAATCACATTAGAGGATAACATTTTGTGTCCAAGCAATTTGATGTTTTCTGCTCATTTTCAGTCTCAGAGGGATGGGCTACCTTTTTAACGACAAAAAGCCAGCTAGTGAAGCAGCTAGATGAGATATTGCCCCACCCACTTCCTCCTATGGCTCTGCTTTTAAGGCCACGTAGTTCTATTATGGCAGTGCCTGAGAAATGTAGATCCAATGCCTATACAAAAGCCAACTCGTTTTAGTTTGCCAATGCTTGTTACCTATGATGGGCAATCGTATCTGTGGCTCCATGCTTTCATCACAGCCATGCATGTCCAGTTACCCGAATAGCTGTCATAGGCTACTATGTGTTCTTTTTTTTCCTCACTTCTTCCGTTATGGTTCGTTTTCTTTTTATTCATACACTAAAAACTGTGGGCGTCATTAAGAATTCAGCGGTGCAGTAAATAAGTGGAGATAATTCCATTTCCGTTGAATTGTAAGTTGGACTTGAAGTGGTAGATTTTTCTCCAGCAAGGTGCTCCTCCATCTAAAAGTAAAAAATCAGCGATTTACTGAGGCTGATACTACTCATAGAAAATAAGCAAAAATCCCAATGAGGTCCTTTGGACTCCAATTTGAGTACTGGCACTACAATGCAACCCCTGGTAATCCTACTGTACATATTTGGCAGAGTTACAGCTAGCGGTAATACGGCACAGCGAGTCTGCCAATTTCTGGAGGCGAAGTGAAGGATTCACCTCCAGCTTTTTGATGGCAGTGAATCCTCTACTTTACCACCAAACTCGATATTCGGCGGTGATGTATAAGTTTCAGTAATTCTGTTACCTCCAAAAATGTTGCAGCAACAGAATTAGCACCAACAGTTAGCCACACCATTGAACCTGTAATGAGGCCCTAGAGGCTTTGTGGTTGATTGTAAAGTTATGTGGTTGTTTTGATAACAGGCACAACACAAAACCATGAAGGGTTGCTCACAAGCCCGGTCTTTTTCAGTTGCCTCAAATCAATAGCTCAACTTGTTTCTGCAAGCTAATGTTGTTTGTGACAGATACATGCATTTGATAGATTTAGAAACTGTTAATTGCTGGTGTGTTTAACAAACTGGCTCACAGAGAGCTTCCTACACAGCTGTTTGTGTTTCCAGTTTGATGTTCAAAAGGCTCCCATGTGGTTCCTAAATGAAAAGAATTACGTGAAATATTTGGTTTGCCAGGGGCGCCCACGACTATGCTGACAGACTACACCCTTGGAGATTGAAGATGGATTGTCAAACCCTAACCCTGCTCCCCCTCCCACAAGGTACATGGCCTGGAAGAAGAACCAAAGATACTGCGATAGACCATACCATTTCCCTAGTGCTCCTATGATAGACAAGTATGTAAAGAGGTACCCACTCAGTCAACAATACAGCCCAGGAGCAGTGCAAATGCTACCCTGAGTGGGTAAAGCGCCTCAAGATGCAACTAAGCAGACTTCAATTGAAAGTATTGACTAAAGGACCAAGAAGCCACACTACTGATGTCGTTAGAGACACCATGAAATTGCTACGTTAGACACGAAGCACACGTGCCATCCACACATCGGGACACAAAACACGCACCCGAATACATGAAGAACAAATGCGGAACAGTTCTATAAGTTAGAGGACCGATACATATACATACTGCCTTTGCCTTATTATTTTGTCATTAGCTTAACTGCAGCAACGCAGAAACTACAAGAGGCAAGAGATCCTGAACAAGCTTGCAGATGCTTACATGCAAATAACCTAATGGAAGTGCAGGAGCACCTATGGGACCTGACAGAACCAATGTATTACTAACATATGGAGAACTATAGAATAACACAAACATGTAGAAGCCATGCCATGGCTTAGGAAAATCACAGTAGGCCTTAAACGTCTCAGTACGAGCTGAGCTGAGCTGAATTCAGACTGACTAGGAGAGCAACCATGTGGGACAGGTGACATTCCATTCCCTGAAGGGCAGTAACACCAGCTGCAATAAATATGAATGAATACACATAAATCAGAGTAATTCAGAGCTCCAGAAGCCCAAAACATGGACTCTGAACACATGACTCAGCAGCCTGAATGATGAATCAAAACCAACACTGGGAAAGAGAAGCGATTTCACGCTGACAGACAGAAGCTTCCAACAAAGTCGTTACAGCAAGAGACAAGGGTTGCATGATGTGAACGGGCACTCTCATTGACTTTGGTGGTGCTTTTAAGGTACAATGCAGATACATAATTGTTCTTATTACCTTGAGAAGACACACCTCGAGCGGAGAACCATTTCAGATCCCAGGCCTGGGGACGGCAGCTCTAGCCAATCACAGTTCAGGACCCAAGGGACGGGTAGCAATGGGCAGTAATCAATTACCCTCATACTGCAACATTGTGTAGTATTAGATAATTGGGGATGGGCCAGGCCAGCCACCTGACATGCGAGAGCCAGTGAACTAACATGTATAGGGTCCACTATAGGTGTACTACCTCTCAACACCCAATCCAGGCGCACAATAGGTTTTCTGGAGAAGGGCCCAGGTAGTGACGTCCTTATGACATGATTTACCCTAAAACCTGGCCTGCGATCCAAAGCTCATGGAGACGTTCCAGTATTTTTGTCTATCCTTGTACAGATCCCTGTTGGTTTTGGATGTAAAAAACCAGTTTGAACTTGCTGTCGGTGCCTGTGTTCCTTTTTGGGGGAAGGTGGTGGGAATTCCATGAGTTCTGAGCCTGCAAACTACTAGTAGCTGTTGAACCTACCTCGGAGTTTGTCCCAACAAGATAGAAACGCCTCACGTGAATGCTGGAAACCACGCTTAGTGCATGACTTAGAACCTTTGTACAGTGTTTCATTCTTAGACCTCCGCCTGTGACGTTATCTATTATAATATCCGGACAGTCATACTGTTGTTTTCATTAAACCAGTGCATATCATTCAAATGTGTGATTACTGCACATGTTCAACCTCATTTGGCTATCTCATAATGAAACCCAATTGAACTTTTATATCTGTCAGGTGAGTGTAAATTTCTGGAAATGTTTGAAGTTAAAAGGTCAAGTGAAGAAACTACTTCGCCTAATAGATATATTTTTTTGTCCAGCTACAAAACGAAAACTTACAGTAACTCTACCTTTTAGTTTATTAGGGGAAAACTGTTGACTTTGTCAATGCTTGTTTTTAAACACAGGAAGCAGATATAAATCAGGTGGCCGAATGATTGTTTGTTAAGACATTTTTATTACAACATTAACACGATTACAGAGGCAATTAAGCCATCAACTGTCAACAGATTACTTGGAAATAACACCTCTGGCCCAAAGCTTGATGATTCTATTTGATAGAGGTAGCTCAAAGAGATTCCAGAGGATGTGTTTTGGGCAGGGAGGGGCAGCTGGCAGGCGGGAATGGCCATAGGGATGAGCATGGCCTGAGCAGTTAATGGGTGGATAGATAGGCAAACGTCACTCACAAGCCATGTATCCCTCCACACATGCCATCTCCCTTCCAGCAGAACTGCAATGCTATAGTTTTGGCTTATAGGTGGTGCTGGTGCCCCACCAAATAACTATAACAATCCAGGTGTATTGCACTAAAAAGATACGCTTTCACATGAGCCTGTTTTATGACTCCAATGGATTGCCTATGTATAGCAACAAAAAGGTCCAAACGCAAAATGGGGGCCAAATATTTTTATACTGGTAGTCCAACCACTTTCCAACATGGCAACCCTATTCATAAATTGCAAATAAGGACATCCCCAAGCCAGGATTACCACAGCTGTAAAGGGCATGAGCAGTCTATACAGACTCAATCGTAGAGCTCACTTGCTGCCCCATACTCTCAGGGTCTGAATTTCCTAAATTATGAATGAAAATCACCCACATTCCTATACACAAGGGCAGCGTATGCACTTTCATCATGACAACTTCTGCGATTAATGAACGGCCTGTATTGCAAGAACGTTGTGCCGTGTTTGTGCCAATTCAAAATTAAAGCAAGTGCACAAATGAAATGCACCGAAATAAAATATATTTTGTCAGGCAGATTTGGGAGAACTTGTGCAAAAGGTTATGTAATACGTGAAAACGGTGTTTTAGCCAACAACATTCAAATACTTTAGTAATTGAAAATAAAGCCTGTCTTGTGTGCAAACAGTCACCCCGTTCAGGGGCCATCAGCTTCACATTTGGGCCAATAACCCAGTCCTCGACCGTTAACATGTCAACCATTCACCCAGTTCAGCCAGGCTATAACTGTGTAACAACACATGAAAAATGATGTAACATGAATAAAACAACTGGCCTTTCTTACTGGTGGGGGCAGATGGTCATGAGGAGTGGAAGGCAATGAGGCAATATTCTATGCATGAAATGTCTCATTCCGCGTGCGTGCGTTTGCTCTTTTCTGATGTTTTTGCATTGATTTGTAAACACATACATACATTTTTACTTCAAACTCTCATTGTGCTTATTTTTGTAGAGCATGGAGACAGTAATGTGCATCAAAGCAGTACACATAAAAACGACTAATATTCAACATTTTAATCAAAATAATTTCAAATACGGTTAAAAGAACTTCTTAGATGTTTAACAGAATAACCACTTAAACGTTCAGCATTTTCAAAGATTCTATTCGCAAACGCGGTTCTTTAGTTGTTTACAGAAAAAAAAACATTGCTTAGATTGGGCTACTTAGTTTCAAATGGAGACATACCCCTATGTGCCTGCACTTGTTTTCTTGAATTTGACACTCTACCTTTTCGTCGACGTGTTTTCCGGCTATATACATGAGACAATTCACAATTTCGCATGGTATGCAAGTAAGCTTGAATGAACAGCGGGCATCCGTTAATATAAGGGTCTTATCTTTAGTAAAAAGTCTACACGTGAAGACATAATATTGTGTAATATATAGTGACCATAATTGCTGTTTAGTCCTCCAGTTTCTTCCTCTCTAGCGTTCTCCACTGCCAGCAGTCCCTTTTCCATATCCCTTATGCTAACATCTCTCTTTTGTCATTTTTATTTGTCATCTCTTTTAACACCTGTAGAAGTCTCCAACACTTTGTTCATCAATCACTTGGACATATTCTTTGTGGACATGATGCGGACTGTTGCTAATCATCAGCTCACATTGCATTGTTTTCTTTGTAATAATATGCAATGGCAAAACCCAGAGGCATTGAAAGGAATGCTGGCCTGGTGGTTAATGTTCAACGTGTGCAGTCTCCCCTTCTTTATTTCTAACGCATTCAAATGCGTCTTCTGGATGTTGAGTCTATACGTGTCCAGAGCTTACAGTCATACTTTTAAAATTTGACTTACACAGACATTTTCTATGTTCAATATTTTGACTTCATCCTAAAATTCCCTGACTACAACACCACACTTCTGAGCCCACCATTAAACAAGCTATATCAAACCTTCCACCAAGGGGGCAGATTATTTAACATCGGCATACATGCTACAAAACAAACACATAACTTATCTCAGGTTCTGCTGATTGGGTAATACAGAATAACAAATAAGGGTTTGCCCCAATCCATGTTACATATAAATGTGTGCACTGCAAACCCTGAAACAATCTGATTTTCCTACTGTGTTTGCAAAGGACAGCAACATTGTTTTCTCTTGTTTCATAATGAATACACTTTAAAACATTAAAATAAAAAACACAGTTTTCGTACTCGGGTTTAATGCCTTGGTTCTAAAATGTATATAACCTACCTACATTTGAAGGAAACCCCATGTACTAATAATATTACAGTGCCTGGGGTAGTGGCCCTGTAGTTATGGTTAAGTTGCTCAACCCATAGGAAGAGAAGTTTTTTGGGCGGTATCTAACTTTTGCTTGTAGCCGGTCCGATAGCACAGCGAGTAGAGCGATCGCTTTGACATCTGTGCAGAGCCTGCCGACGCAAGTTTGACACACACCGTGGGTAATAATAAGCAGTGCTCAGATACCTGAGGGTTCATAGCGCTGTATAAATGCTAAATATTTATTATTATTATTATTATTATTATTATTATTATTATTTGGCGATGCCCAACGAATCCTCAAAAACTTTGCGTTTTCTGATTTAAAAAAGACCACACTTTTACCCCTATCCTATACTATCTATGAAGGTACACAAAAGTATCTTAAATTCCCCAGACAGAGCAATTGTTTCTTCAAATAATTGTTTGCTAGAAGCCACTTCAAAGTTTTTAGAAAAATGTTTACAACCATTTCTTAAAAGTCTAAATTGATATATTGGAGACATGTCTGACTTACTTAAGAAATGCCAAACTATTAATTGGTAGCAATTCTTTGTTTTGGAATTCATTGTTGTGGTTTCTTTATATGCATTACACGACCTGTGGTAGAGGCTGTGTAGTTATGGTTGAGTTGCTCAACTCATAGAAAGAGCACTTTTTGGGTGGCTTATAACTTTGCGCTGTTCGAGGAATCCTGACCAAACCTTATAAAAAAAAGTATATGGCCACCTCAGAATCATTTTTTGAAGTCTGGTGCCGTTTCGTCAGGAGGGGGAAAAGCCAGGGGGTGGGGGGCAAAACATTTACACCCCTCATAGACATAATGGAAAAAGAATTGCTCATGCCTACAGCCCAAACCGCTGGACGGATTTGCACCAAAAACTTGCAAGGAGTGGTGGCTTGGTCCAAAAAATTGTGCTTTTTCAAATTTGGTGTACATCCCCAGTATTATTTTTTTTAAATGGCCAAACAGTAGGTCAATAAAATTGATGATAACTGCGTATGGTTTGCAGACTCATTTCCTGGTTCAGTGTCTGTGGATGCCTCTGGGTCGATAAGAGGACATCATGGTGTTAACGGACATCAAACTCGCATGCTGATTGGTTGTTGAAAAATGTGATCCGAGTCAAATATTTTGAAATGGTGGCTATATTGGATCCACGGACCACAGCCTTTGTCCCTGGTTAGCGTAGTGAGGAACAACTCTGGAAAATAAATTTGGTTCTATTTTTTGGCTAAACAAGTGTCTTGGAATGGTGGGGGAGTGGAACAAAGTTAAGATGTAGCCATTTTTATAGGTTTAAAAAGGCCACAGAGATGCTGCTGAGTCTGCAGTAAATTTTACTGTCAGCTGTCATATTCTGAGCCACGGACACAAAAATGTGTCCACTGATACTATTGGGATTGTATATATTACAGGGTCTGTAGTAGCAGCCCTGTAGTCATGGTTAAGTTGCTCAACTCATAGTAAATAACTTTTTGGGTGGCTTATAACTTTGGTGCCGTTCAATGAATCCTCACCAGACTTGGCCAACTCGGAATGATTTTGTGAAGTTTGGTGCAGTTTCGTCCAGGGGTGCAGAGTTATGGGGGGGGTCCCAACATTTTTGAAATCCTGTGTTTTGGTCATACCTATGGCCCAAATTGCTGGAAGGATGTGCACCAAACTTGCAGCGACTTGGTCTCAAAAGTGTGCTTTTGCAAATTTGGTGTATTTCCAACGAGTAATTTTTTTTGGCAAAAAGTAGTTGCAAAAATAAATATGTGATATCTGGGTCCAGTCTGCAAATTAATTTCCTGATTCGTAGTCTGCAGACAACTCTGGACCAATCAGAGAAATGCGTGACACTAGCGGACATCATATGTGCCCGCTGATTGATCAATAAAAACATGAGGGGCATCAACAATTTTGAAACGGGCGCCATGTCGGATTCACAAACTGCACCCATTGTCCGCGAACATTCACAGTAAAACAGATAAAAAAACATGACATTGCACTTGTCAAACAAAACAATCACTGGGGATTTGAGGGGTGATGAGGAGGGGATGGGATATTTGTATTTGCATTTGTTTATTTATATAGTGCGCAAAATTCAGAGGTATCTAGGCGCTTAAACTTAAGAGATTGGTTTCAGTGCCTCAGGTTACAGAATAGGAAGCTTAAGAAGTGCATTACAACATTGTGGAATGTACAAGGGTAATACATCATTCACAAAGTGCAAAAGAGAAGTACATAGTGAACACATCCATTGAGCCTGACCCCATGTTGCAGGGCGGCAGCAACACACAGATGTGAAAGTGCAGCAATAGGCAAATACATGGTGCCTAAAAGCCAGCAATCTGGTGTTTTTTCTTCTTTGAAGTCCGTGAACATCTCAGATGTTCGGGGACCTTCCTGTGAGGTTCACAGACATCTCAGATGTTCAGAGACATCCATTCAAAAGCAGTTTTGGGATGGCTTATAACTTTTGTGCCACTATATGAAACTGCATGAACATTTGCAATATCATTTTAGACTAGACCCAGAATGGGTCTACAGAGTTTGGTACTGTTTTATCAAGAGCGGGCATAATTAAAGGGGGCGGGCAACATATTTGAAATACTTTTAAATTTGGCTCCATTTGATGAATCTGCACAAACGTTTGCAGACAGATTTTAGACCCTGATCTGAATGCTTTTGCAGAGTTTGTGCTAAGAGGGGTCTCAAAATTATTAAATGGCTTATAACTTTGTTGCTGTTTGACGAATCTACACAGATGTTTTTAGAAATATTGTAGACCCAACCTTGAATGTTTGTGCAAAGTCTGAATGGATTTTGTCAATTGGGGGCTAAGTTATATGACTATTTTATGTATGTACTTTTTGACACTTTAAAAAAAAGAAAACATAGACGGATTTGCAGAAAACCCGTGCAAGGAGCATTGGCAAGGACTGAAAGCTTGGTTTTGCAAATGCGGCCTTGTTTTATTTTTTGAAAGTATAATGTAGACACAAACAATAGTGATATACCTTTGGTGACTGAGGTAGAGCCTGTGGCCATGGGCAGTGGGCAGATTATGCGGGTCATGGCCATGACCCAGACAATGTGGCTACTGGCCATGACCACAAGCAAATGGCAATGGGGTTTGAAGTGGGCATGGCCACCAGGGATCAGCTATGTGGTAAAGTTTTTCAATATCGGGATAGGTTGGAATGGGAAAATAATTCTGCTCGTGGTTACAACCTGAATTGCTGCACGGGATTGCAGCAAACATTCGTGAGGAGCATCAGCATGGACCTCAAAGCATAGTTTTGTAAATCCGTCCTGTTTTATTTTTTCTAAAAGGTGGGACTGAAATCATGCTTTTGCAAATCTGTCCTGTGTTTTATTTATTTTTTTAAAGTGTCAAAAAGTAGGTGCAAATATTTGTGCTATAACCTTGCTGCCTGGCCCTTGGCAAGGACAAATGTCTACTCTGATTTGCCTATTGGGGAATGCGGCATGGCCGAAGCCCATGCCCCATGGATTGTGGTGAGTGGACATGGCTGCAAGCCACGAATACTGCCAATTGGTGATATTATTAGGGTATAGTGGACACTGAACTTCGATACAGGGTAGGTGCAGTGGATAGAGGTGGTGGTTTGGTGGCGCTCGGTTCCTAGTCCAGCCTCATGCCCTAGGAAATTCAACCGTGACTTATATCCCCAGCATGCACTCCTGATAACGACACACATCAGTTTGCACTGCAAAATATATGTTTGTTAAAGGAGCTTTACAGTTTTTTCATATATGTTAAAAGAAGAATTATTAATAACTCATATACTGTTATGTAACATCATGAAGCATTTTCACTCATAAAAACCTATCAAACTCGCAGAAAAAACTTTGTTAAAGGGATGCTATGGTTACAAGTAAAAACCCCAGAAATGTGTCTGTTATGATAAGGTAAGCAGCCATAACTCACACCACCACCATACACTGCTTAGATTAACACCCAGGACATAATAGATGACTTCACAAATGTCATTGATGACTTCACTGATGACATCACATATGAAAGTAATTTTGACGAAATGTCCCTAAAAGGGGTTGTTTTTATAATGTTGGTAACACGATGTCAGGTGTGATCGGGAGACCGATCATAAACTACTTAATTTATTAAATAATGTACTCATCTAAACAAAACATTATATTAGAGTATTGTTAATTCAGGAACCTAATCATGCATACACATAGACAATGGCTGCAGCATGCACCATAGAAGTACAATATTTTTAATCTGGTAGTTTTGGAGAGTAAAATAATGAATGCTACCATATTAGAGTTTTGAGTAATGTTGAACATGGAATACATATCTAACAATCCAAGACTTACTACACACCTGTGTTAGTACAGACAATACATAAGAAGACCCAGAATGCATACAAATCAGAGGCTCATACAGGGAAACTAAAGTAAGGAATTGTTTGTTTGTGGCCTGCTTAGTGACCCATGTATGTGCAACATGAGCTGAGACCAAACCCTAAGGAAAGGACCATAAGAACATATGACAAGGTTAATGTCTAGATATATAGCATATTTTGAATATCCATATTCTGACTGCCAGTGAACAAAAACAAGTTGCCCAGAAATGATGTCATCAATGGCATTTGTGATGGCAGTGCACGGTGGTGGCACAAGTTATAGTTGCTTTGATTACCATAGCTGGCAAATATCATTTTTTTAAATGGTTTTTAATTAGTGCAACTTCACCATAACATCCCCTTGACAAAGTTTTTTCACTGAATATATATATATATTCAGTGAAAAAAGCCCGGTAGGGTGAAACGTGTAATTGTTGGTTCTCTCCTGAGATGCTTGTCCACCGTGTTTTTGCCAAAATAAAGGATGTTTGATGGAGATCCTTTTTTTTGCATCTGGTTTCTTTTTACTCGCGAGGAGAGTGCTGCCTGGAAAGCTTTAACCAGCTTTGACCTTTTTCTTTTTTTTGATATATATATATATATATATATATATATATATATATATATATATATATATATATATATATATATATTTATTTATATATATATTTTTTTTTACAGGGTCTTTGGTAGCGGCCATGTAGTTATGGTTAAGTTGCTCAACCCAAAGGAAGAAGAGCACTTTTTGGGTGGCTTATAACTTGGCCCTGCCCAGATAAATCCTCACAAAAATTTGCTAAAAAAAGGATATGGCTCATCAGATCGATCCTGCAAAGTTTGGTGAGGTTTCGTCAAGGGTGGGCAAAGTTTGGGGGGTCTCAAAATGTGTGGTTTTTGCCCATAGACACATGGAAAGACATTTTTGCTCACATCTACAGCCCAACCGCTGGACGAAGGTTCACCAAATTTGCGGGGCAAAATAATCAGTGGTATCTGGGTTCAGTTGTGGGCTCACTTCCCTGTTCGTTCTGCGGATGGGCTTCTGATTGGCAGTGTTGAATCCACAGCCTGTTGCAGCGGACAGCTTGGTGGGGAAAAAGTCTGGAAAACATATCTTTGGTCATTTTATTGGTGGAAAGAAGGGCTGGGAAGGGTGGGGGAGTGGAAAAAAGATAATATGGGGCTGATTTGTTAAGTTGAAATAGGCTGTGCAGGTGCTGTAACTGCTCGCAAATAACGCAGTAGTTCTCAAATATTGTGGTGAACGGGCAGCTTTGAAAAGACAATTGGGTTTATTTGATAGCTGGAAGAGGGCATAGAAATGGTAGGGTAGTGGAATGAAGGCAATGTAGAGCTGGTTTTATGGGTGAGTAAAGGGTTTGGAAATGCCGCCGGACCCACAGTGAATTTCCGTGTCAGCTGACATCATTTCAATTGCATGGGGGTTGGGTGAGTTTTATTGACTGACTGTGTCTGATACATACTTGTTATACAGTTAATTGTGTTGTGGTCAATGGCCAGATTCTGGGGGAATGGCCTAAGACCATGCCCCCCAGAATATAGGCACTGGGTAACATCACCAAAGTAGTAATATGTCTATTGTAGTTACAGGTAATATAATAGGAGTATGGCTTGAATTACTATACTAGGAATGTGTGTACAGTAATTGTATGTAATGTAGTGGAAGCAGAAAGTGTTTGTAATGTGGAGGAATTACATAATTGAATTGTATACAGAATGTATGAGTGTAGTACAATTGAGGATAGTGCTCTCAAAATATGCAGTTTATTAAGATTGCTGTGTCTACTTAATGTTGAAGCGTCATGCAGCTGCCTTCTGTGGTTTCTTTTCGGTGAAAAAAATTACAATTGGTTAAGCATGATAGTTTAAAAGCTGCTTTTAAAGCTTTTTTAGACCCTCATAAACAGTACATTTTAAGTACTATGTTTGCTAAAACATTAGTTTATTACCCAACTCTGTGGTTTTCACTTTATATTATCATTGGGGAAAGAAAATAGCTACTGGATAAAAAAAAACGATTACAGTTATATGAGTGTAAGCATTATAGTACGCTTGCTTGAAGTATGTTGTTATTGAGGGAATGCATGAAATAGTTAGATACCTGATGGCGTATTCCAACTACATTAGAGGTTAGAAGATGTCATATAACAATTCAGTTAGCGTATTTGAAGTGCTTTGCAATGAAGGGTATTTTTTTAAGTAGTTATACACCTGTTGGCGTATTCTAACTAGATTGCCTTTGAATAGTGTTCTTGTAGTATTATGGATGTAGTTAGATACCAGCTGACATATTCTAACCTTTATTGTGCTATAGTTTAGTGACTACATTTGGGTTGAAGGAATATTAAGTAGGCATTTGTTAAATGTGCTGGTAACCTATGTTTTGGGCTAATGTAGGTATCGCTTCATTCAAACCAACGAGTTTTCTTTTTCACATATGCAGTGTAGTGCCCTGAGGTAGTTGTGGCACCAGCGTGGTATATTATACCTACTGTTGTAAATGTTTTCTTTCCAAGAGATACTTGTCTGTGTGTATTAGTATGACATATTGGCTATGTAGGTTTATTTGTATAGTGGAACGATTCTCTGAATTGCAAAAAGGGCATAATGTGCCAGGATTTGCATTCTGAAGACGCTGGTGAAATGGAATGGATTCACAATTTGGTATGAATACATATAGAAATCGTTCATTAGGGATGTGGTCTTGTGAAACATGGTTGCAGAGAGTGCATGTATGTTTCAAGTGTATGAAATCTGGAAGATTTCATTTATAGGGTTGTTTTTGGTTTCCAGTACTTGTAAGTACACTAGGAATTTGTGTGGATCTTCTTGTGTGTTTATGGTATATTTTACCATTCCTGCACCGTAGTCCAATTATTCCCTTATACCTGAGTTGTCAAGATTATTTGTGGCATTTCTGTGAAGGACAAGCATTTGCAAACACAAATGGTCTGAGCCGTTTAAGTAAATGTTGTGAAAAATTGGTGGCAATTGAAAGAGAAGATTCATTGTCACATTGTCACATTAGCATAACAATTTAATCCAGTTATGTTCGTGAATTTAATTGAACCAGAGAGTTACGTTTGTGGATCGTTAGATGGGCCTGCAGATGTTTGTGGAGGAGTAACATTTGTGTCTTTCTTTTCTCATGGATGTGACCTTAACTTTAAACTAGATAGGTTTGTGGTTGTATTATTTGATGCAGGAGTTGGTCGCAGTTTCTTTAGTGGTTTTGGGAAATCTGCTATCACTTTTGTTTCTATTTGTCTTTTAAAAGGTTTCTTTCTTTGAGGTACAGGATACATATTTAGATGGGAGTGTATAGTGCCGATAGCCTGTTGTGTTCCAGGATGCAAGGAATGTCAGAATTGACTTTGTTTGCATCAAAGTTAACTAGGAATAGACCATTGAGTGTGCACAGACATGAAAGTGCTATGTAACTCATACCTTCTTTAAAGACCGTGCTGCCAATGTAAATCGATGCTTGATCTAGGGTTACACCTTGTGATTTGTGAATAGTGAAGGCATATGCAAGTGACAGAGAAAATTGCTCTCTGCGTATGTACATGTCTTTGAAAAGAAGGAAACATTCTATTGTTTGGCCAATTTGTTTAACCTCTGCAAGTTTGTCAAAGTAGATATTGACAAATTGAATGTTGTTGTCATGCGGATATGTCTGGAAGCCAACAACTGTACCAATTGCTCCATTCACTAAGACTTGTTATACGTCAAGGTTACATTTTAGAATAACTCTGCAGTTTAGAGACAAAGTTAATACCTTCTCCAATCTGACTGTGTTTGAGATACATTTTTCTAAGCTGTTGCTCGTTGACACACAGGAAGTCTCATGTTGTGCGCTTCTCGTTTGTCTGTGGAGCGATTATGCAGCATAGGTTGCATTTCTTTTTTCAGCTTTGTTTCATTGAATTGACTACAGCTTGCAAGCATTGGCATTAAGAACATACATTTTAGATTTTGTTGTGTTAATTGTTCCATGACATCAGGAGCAGATGTGTTTCACCCTTACAGTTCATGGATTAGTTCAGTATTTAAGATCGATTTTGCATCTTTAGTGAGCAGCCCAGTTCTGATGATTTTTAAAATGTTAGCATATTTGAGGTCTGCAGACTGGCGCATGTTTTGAGTCAGTTCATTGTAGTGAAAACGATGCCAGAAATGTACATTTCCAATGCTGCCTAGAGCATTACAGATTTCTTTGTGTCCTAATGTTTTGAAAATAGGTTCACTGGCGTCAACTGTAGGAGGTTTCTGAAAACAATACCATGTTTTCCTCCAAATAGTTCTGTGTAGTTGGTTTTTAGAACTTCTTGCATTCTGAGATGAATTTAAAGCCAAAATGAGGTTGGACACCATGCTTACTTCGTCTATCAGGAGCGTTTTCAATTGTTTTAGAATTCTGCGTACCTCAGTTGCTGCCTCTGCTGACAATTTGTATTATTCTAATTTGTTTTGGTGGTCTATGGGGAGGAGTAGTAGTCAGTGTAAAGTGACACCACCTATGTTGTAAGCAGCTAAACCCGTGGGGGCTGTTGCTATAGCCGAAAGGTTGTTGTTTAAGTTTTATAGAAATTTGCTGATTATTTTAATTATGATTTTTTTGTCAGAACCAACTTCACCACTTACATACAGGAGCAGAAGTTTATAATTTTGACATGTACAGGTTTTACTTTCATGTTTGAAATCATGATCAATTTCTTGAGTGATTTCCAGATAAATGGCGAGTTGTTCATCATTTAGCTGAGATTCCAGAACTGACAAGTTTTCCTCAGATTGTTTATATTGATACATACTATTTTCTAACTCAGCCATGGTTATTTCTGCTTAATTTTGAATGAGTGGTTCTCCAAGTGGGTCGTGGTTTCCTGTAAGGGAAGGTTGAATGGTCTCAGGAGTGTCTTTGTTTAATTAAGCTGCAATGTCTTCCTCTTGTTGGCGTTCATTGTCCAACATTTCTTTGTATTGTTTGAAATTGTCATTTGTTATACTGCTTTTATTTGCTTTCAATGCAGCTTCAAATGAGTCATAGTCACCTAATATTTTTTTTAAAAATTGGAGTATGGCCATGTAATATAGTGTTCTATGTTGTGGAGTTTTAAATAACTTGACATGATTCATTAGACTGGGTTTAGTTAGTTTCACCCGGCTTCCTTCACAAGTTGAAACTGAATATTTGCAAGTTGTCTCATTTGGTGTGACATTGTTTTTGTAGGTGTAGTTTTGGGCAATGTCATAGAGACACATTTTTCCAAAGTAGTACTTCTGTTTGGATAGTATGTGTCAAATAAATTATTTTTTTAAATGTCCTGGCTGTTTGTATCATTTGTGACTATGTTTACTATCTCTTGGTAGGATTTTAGTACTCTTTTTCGGGATGAGGCTGGTCCAAGGTTCAGCCAAACAATGTGCTCAGATTTGCCATATAAGGCTGCACCTGTTAAACGGTCTGCTGCTCTGTCAGACCCGCATTCTCTATAGGAGAGCATTTTCATACTGAATCTTTACAATTTATGTGATAGTGTTTTGTCAGATGATATGTCATCCCAGAGGTCCTTTAGCTCTGTTTTCTCAGTTTTGGTGAGATAAGCTGTGACATATCTAACAACTGCAGTGGAATTATCTGCAATGCATTGTATCTCTATGTTTGCATTCCACAAGAGGGCAATGATTGCATTGTTACCATTTATCTACTTGGATGCTTCCTCTAATGTCATATGTATTTTTAGGCGATTTGCTTTTTACACTGTGCCTAACAGACAGCATCCAGGTATTTACTTGTCCTTTTTTACACATTGCTCTAGGGAAGCCAAAACAACATTTCGTATGGTATTTCCCTTTGTATTTTTATCTACTTTGGCAGTATTTGCCACATTTATGTTTTTGGAAGCGTAACACTTGTGTCTGTAGGTCACTTTGTGTGGTTTCTGAAGGGATGTCGCAGGTAATGTATTTTTCAATAAATTGAAAAACATTGGTGTCAGAATCATGGCCACATTTTGGAGCATCTTTTATATACAAAAGCATGTGGATGTGTGGTGCTCCTCTAGATTGATAATCTTTTCTTCAAAAGAAGTGTTACACTTCTCTGACAGGAGGGGTAGTTTTATTGCAGATAAAAGGCAGCATGGATATGAAGCAATGGTGAAAGTACCTTGATACATTTACAGTTCAAGAGAACTATGTTTTCCTGTTGTTTTTATGTCCATACCATCTTTATTTTGGTTTGTAGTGGGCAAGAAGTCGTGCACGTCATCCCAAGTGTATTCTGCACAACTTAAAGTAACAGACCATGTGGGTGTACCTTGGCTCCTTAGCATACAACATACATCAGCACAGCATGCCATTGGATTCAGTATTTGTTTCTATCACAAATGTTTGCCAAGAGATTTGTGAGACTTGACTGCAAAATGTAATCTTTGTCTTTTATTTTTTTAAGCAGTTGGGTAGCGGATAGTTTTAAAAAGTTAGAGTTGCTACGTTACTTTGGAAGAAGAAGTGGAAAATGTACTCAATATTTTGACTGAATCTGGGGTCTTCGGAATACATTTGTGAAAGAGCAATATTGTGATGCACTAATTTGTTTGGACCTTTCATCATATTGTCCTCCTTTCCCTATAGGAAAGAGAAGAGGAAAAGAATCTGCTTCTACTTTTTTCCCATATGCTCATTGGGGATCCTTTAGCTTGATGCATTTTATATGTTTGTAATGCATCGTCATTTGTGCCCTTGGAGTGCAGTGTGTGAATGGTATACTGGTCTGGAATATTGGTTGCAGTAAGAGGATCCACAGATTCAAATTGTTCACTTTCTGGGGACTTTTGAATAATGTGGGTGGTTTCTCTTAAGTTTTCCTCTATGTTTATAGTTTTGTAGTACTCATTATTTTCTTTTAGATATTGTATGGCTTGTCTAAATTTGTTTAAGTCGACTAGTTGTAGCCACATGTTTTTGTCTTTTGTTGGCACACCATTAACTAGTACAATTAAATATTGATCTATTGGCTATTTTAGTCCTAGAGTTTATACATTTTCTTTTAGATCCAATGGTAAATATACTTCTTTGCCATGGTTGCCCTTTGGTAGCTGGGATGGAAGTAATTTGGCTGGTTTTGGTTGAAGGCATATTATAGCTTGAAATGGGTGCACTGTTTGTATTTTAATGGTCTCGTACAAGTTAAGCTGCTGGAGAGCTTTCAGAAGTGGGAATACTGATAACACATGATGGCATTTGATTATTGTCAAGCTTTGTGTTGCAGTATGTGCACACTCTTGAGGGGTTAGTTATGTTGTATTTCGCTTCTTCTGTAAGAAATAAATCTGATTGGAACCATTGAGGTTTTCCTTGTCTTCTATTTTGTAGGCTAGATCTATTATTTGTGTGCTCTTTTTATAAAAAGGTCTGCGGCAACAGACACATATTTGCTCTGGTATTTCAAAAGATGTGTTTTGAAACTTAGCTATTTCTTTTTTGTATGTCTTTAGTAGGAGGTTGGTGTTTATGAGGTTTTCTGTACTGTTTTCAAAAGGTACAGCATTTTCTAAGTCCTAAGAACCTTCAGTTCCAAAATATTTGCGTTGTATGTGCTCTATTTCTTCAAGGATTTCTTTGGCTGTTCCATGTAGTAGAACGTTATTTGCATTTTCCAGTTGTGGAGTAGGACCTTTTGCATTGTATTATCGATGCACAAGATTCTGTGTAGTAGAATGGTGTGTCGCTAACATATTGAGGTGGTGGAACGTGCTTTTGCAAGCAGTTCCTGAAATGCAGGCCAATGAATGTCCTTGCAGACCAGTGTGGCTGTGCACTAGACAGGACTCTATGCTTTGTAAAATTGTCATTTTGCTTTTGTCTTTTAGTTTCACATAGTGATTGAGCAATTGTCAAAGATTTAAAGGATTGTTGGCATACATTACACATAGAGCTGCATGTCCATTTGTACACTGGACAGTTGGTTTGGGTGAAAGGAGCATTTGGTTCAAAGTGTGTTGGGGATTTTCTTTCTATAAGGTTTTCTTTTGCCATAATGGTTTGATCCACCATTTCATACCCTCAACCACTATTGTCTATGGCAATTGTTTTTTCATGTTGTTGTTTATAAGCTTCCTCATTGAAGTATGGTTCTGTGCTGCTTGTGTGCATCCACTCACCATCACAGAAGTTTGAAAATGTCTCTATATTGACACTGTGCATGTTTAGAAGTAGTTGTTGTAATTTATTGATTAATTTATTTAGTGATTTCATTCTGTTTAAAATCAATATAAACAATTTTCTCTTTAGTAGAAAAGCACTGTGAATTAGAGCTTGCAGGATTACTCTCCAGAAGTAGATTTTATGGAATGGTTGTGACTTTACAGATGTTTCTGTAAGATTGTGAAGAACTCTACGGTGGAAAAAGTTTTGTAATATCCTTTTTTTGGATTGCTTTACCATGACTACATTAACACTGGTAGACAGAGGATTGGGTTTGTTAGTGCTTGCGCTTTTCTTTGCACATCATTTTTTTATTTTTTGTTTTTGCAAGGGGGGCCTTGCCTTCTTTAGTCGTGGTTGGTATAGTTTTGTTGAGTGAGGCTTCTAGCTCTTTTATTTTAAGGTTTTCTATCATTTGTTTTAGAGGTGGATGACGATGTGGTGTACTTTTAGTCTTATCTGTTTTAGTGTTTCTTTCTTTTCTATGGAGCTGCTCTTTGGTAGGCATTTTGCTGTGTCTGTTGGGAAAAGAGAAAGGTTGTATTGGGAAGTTGTGCAATGTATATGCCTGTATCACCCATGGGTGTGTGGGTGTGATTGTGGAGATGAATAGAGCACTGTTTGAATGTGAGGTTGTTATGTTAGGTGTGGGTTGAAAGGTTGTGGGAATATGAGTATACAGAGGTGTGATGGTGTTGAGTTAGCAAGGAAGGCAGTGGTAGTGCAATGGAATCTGTATGGTGATTGGCTGTTTTGAGGAACAGAGTGGGTATTGCAATGGCGGTGTCTAGATGGGAATAACAGGAGTGTGTGTGGTGGAATATAATGGGCTAGAGTGAAAGAAATGTTGGTTTGACAAAAATGAATCTGGGGAAATATATATAGTGGCACTGTGTTGCTATAATAACATGCATATGCCTGGTCCAATATTGTACCTACTTTGTCAGAAGCCAAGGGTATTCAATTTTCTGTTTTTGATTGCAGTGATGTACTTCTTTCCTGTAATGGTAAAAGAAAGTTATAATACTATCTAGTTTTATATAGTGCTACAAGCCTGCAGGCATCTGAGCGCTGAGATAGTAGTTCATATTATGATCCCACAGCGTGGTACTCAATTTATCCACCTCAGAAGGATAAAAGGTTGAGTTGGCCCTGCCGGGATTCAAATCTGCATCAGCAGGTTGCACACAGATGTCAGAAACGGGCGCTCAGCTTGTTGTGCTATCCGACCAGTTAATATGCGTATATGGTAATGGTGAAGTACTGTTAGGAAAGAATGGTCATATTTTTAATGGAAGGAGGAGTGGTGGGTAAAAAGTTAATAAAATTGGTGGATGGTTAAAAATGGTTGCTTTTAGGAGACTTTTCTAGAACTTCAAGCAATGTGTGTGTGCATTTGCAAAATCTGTGTAACCATTTGTAAAAGAGAAGAAAAATGGATGGAAAATATTTGTAGTACACTTTAAATGTCAGTTGGTGGGTATAAGTGTAATGTGTTAGAAGTATATGAATACTTGCCAACATGATGCTTTTATAATCATTGGTTATGTAGTCATAGAGTTTTTTTTTGCTTGTATTATGGGACTTGTAGTTCCATTTTTACCATTATAAACGGAGTACACGTTACAGAATGTAGAGAATAAAGTAGGACTAAATAGGACTAAATAGGCAGCTGAAGAATGGAATGAGTTCTGTTAGGTAGTATACATGTACTGTTAATATATTAAACTAGTACTCACTGAGCGCCAATTACAAATGGTGTACAAATCAATTTTTTTCAAATAGTGTACAAATCAATTTTTTTCTGTTACAGAAGGTTGACCACTGTCGGAAGTGTCCACATCTAGTTAGGCCTGGAGTTCTTCGTCATGTTGCTCTTCATTGTGCAACATTGTTATGTAGTGTGTAAAGTTTACACCTGTTATAGTACTTTAATTTGCTTTGAAAGTGTCTTCATAGGAGTCATAGGTATCTACTAACCCTTCTTCTTTTCTCCATGCTTTAAACAGTTGTAGCAGAGACATGTAATACAGTTCTTTATGTTGAGGAGTTTTTAATGACAATTTGATATGATTTATTAAGCTTTGTTTGGTAAATTTCACTAAGCTGCCTTCACAATTTGCCACTCTGTATCTACCTTTCTGTTCATCTGGTTTTATATTATTTTTGTATGTGAAGTTTTGGGCTACGTGGTAGAGACACATGGTTTCCAAAGTGGTACTCCTGTTTGGGTAGTATGTGTCTAGTAAATTGTTTTTCAAAATGTCTCGGCTGTTGGGATAATTTTTGGCTATTGTTACTATGTCCTCATATGATTTGAGAACTTTTCTTCTAGATTTAGCAGGACCAAGGGGGTCATTACAAGTTGGGCGGTAAGGGATACCGGGCACCGGTATGGAGACCGGTGCCGGTAGTCCCTTACCGTCCAATTCTGAGGTCCCTTAGCCAGAACTGTAAAGGACATGTGGTCTGACCACACATCCTTTATGGGTCCCGCTAAGGGACCAGGGCGCTAATAACGGGCCTGCTATTCACGAGCCCGTTATTAGCGCCCTCCCCATTCCCATTGAGCCCTATGAGGGCTCAAATGGGAATGGGGAATGGTTGGTTCAATTGGGATTTACCGGTCCCTCCAGAGTCGGAATGCACCGGTAAGTCCCCATTTAACCAGACTGGTGCCAGACCTGGTATTGGAGGCAGCCATGGCGCAAACAGTGCCATGGCTACCTCCAATCTCGGAATGAGGCCCCAAGACTTAGCCATACTATGTTTTCAGATTTTTCATACAAGGCATTATCGGTTAAATGGTCTGCAGCTTCATAGCTGCCACATTCTCTATGAGAGAGCATTTTTATGCCTAAGCTGTACAATTTCTGTGACAGTGTTTTGTCAGATGATATGTCATCCCAGAGGTCTTCAAGCTCTGTTTATTCTGCTTTGATAAAGTAGGCTGTGACATATTGTGCAACTGCAGTGGAATTGTCTGAAATGTGCTGCACATCTATGTTTGCATTCCATAGGAGGGCAATGTTTGCATTGTAATCATTGGTGTATTTTGATTCTTCTGTTCTTTTTATGTAATATGTGTTCTTAGGTGATTTACCTTTGACACTATGTCAAACTGAAGACATGAAGTTGTTTACTTGACCTATTGTTGCAACTGGTCTAGGGAAACCAAAGCAGCATTTGGCATAGTATTTTCCTTTGTTTTTATATTTGCGACCACAATATTTCCCACATGTGTGTCTTTGAAATTGTAAAATTTGTGCATGAAGGTCACTATGTGTTGTTTGTCCAGGAATTTCACTATTGACATATTTTTGGATAAACTGCAAAACAGTGGCGTCACTGTCCTGACCAAATTTAGGAGCATCTTTAATCCATAAAAGCATGGTGCTCCTCTGGCTTGGTATTCTCTTCTCCGAAAGAAGTGTCGTACTTCTCGGAGGGGAGGAACAGTTTTATTACAAATAAAGTGTAGAATAGCAATGAAGCGATGATGGAAATATCTTGATACATTTACAGGATCTAGAGAGCAGAGTTCTCCTGGTGTTTTTATATCTATGTTTGTTTTGTTTTTGTTTGCTATGCGTAGGAAATTGTGTAAATCTTCCCATGCATATCCTGCACACCCTAATGTAACAAACCAAGTGGGTGGGCCAAGGTTTCCTATTATACTGCGTACATCTCCGTAACGTCGGAACCAGTATTCTTTTGTATGATGCATGTTTGCTAAAAGATTTGTAATACTTGACTGTAAAACCTCATCTTTTTCTTGCACTTTTTGTAGTAATTGTGTAGCTGACATATTTTGAAAAGGGGTACCTGATTTTAATGTGTTTGCAACTCCTTAGCATAGAGTTGCTAGTTCACTTTCAAAGATAAGGTGGTATTCCACATTTTGTCTGAATCTGAAGTTATTAGAATACTTTTGTAAAGAGCGATATTCTGATGCTGTTATTTGTGTGGGTCTATCATCATGCCTTCCTGCTTTCTCAGTAGGAAAGAGTAGAGGAAAGGCATGTGCTTCTATACTTTTTTCCCATATGCTGATGCAAGATCCTTTGGCTTGTCACATTTTGGTTTCCAGTGCATCATCTATGGTGTCTTTAGAGTGTAATGGATGAAATGTATAATGGTCTAAAATATTGGATTCTGTAGCAGGATCTAGAAGTTAAAATTGACCAGTTTCTGGTGGCTCTTGAATTATTTCAATGATTTATCTCAGATTTTCATCAATATTAATTTCTTTGTAGTATTCATTGTTGTCTTTTAGATATTGCAGGGCTTTTCTAACTTTATGTAAGTCCACGAGTGGTTGCCAATTTTTTTTGTCTTTTGTAGGTATGCCATTTACTAAGACAATTAAAGATTGATCTATTAGACGTTGCATTCCCAGAGTGTGTACATTTTCTTTGAGCTGTAATGGTAAATAAACTACTTTGCCACGAATGCCTTTCACTAATTCAGAGGGAGGTAATTTATTCTGTTTTTGGTTGAAGGCATATTATTGCTTGAAATGGGTGCACTGTTTGAATTATGGTGCTCTCATATAAATTTAGTTGTTGCAGGGGCTTTGGTAGTGGGAATAATTCCAAGTTATTTGTGATAGTACGTGAAGGTGTTTGGTGAAGGTGTTTGGTTGTTGTCAAGTTTTGCAGTGCAGTAATTGCAAAGTAGTAAGGGGTCAGTAACTTCATATTTGTTTTCTGCTATAAGGGAGAGAGCTAATTGGGACCATTTGGAATCTTCATTGTCTTCTATTTTGTACGTTATGTATAGTTTTATAAAGAGTCCTGTGGCAAAACACACACACATGGTTTGGTACTTCAGCGGATGTACTTTTAAACTTTAGTATTTCTTTTTTGTATGTGTGTAATAGAAGGTTGCTATTTGTACAGTAGTTGCTAGTTTGTTGTAAAGCTATTGCATTTTTTAAGTGGCTTTCACATCCAAAATATTTTCTCTGGATATGCTCTTTTTCTTCGAGTAGTTGTTTGGCTGAACCATGTAGTAGATTGTTAATATTATTTTTTTAACCAACTTTATTTTCAATTTTACCACAACAAAAAAGATTGTGAACAGTTACAACTTGTACTATAAAACATTACTTCACTCATATCGTTGTCAGCCATATTGGGAGCCTTTGCATTGTTTCCAGTGATTGTCCTCTTGAACTTTCCCTTGTCTTAATTTCTCCCCACCACCACCCTCCACCCTTAGCCACCCTTCCCACCCACCCTTGCTGTTGTCTTTACCAAATGACCTTGTTTCTTGACCAGTTAATGTCTTTGAGCCCAACCATCTGCTGTGGTTCCTCTATGTCTCTTCATCAGATATGGATGTTTCTGAGCAGTCACGGTTTAAAGTAGTGAGCCTCTCTTTCCCCTACTTAATCCTGGAGAGGTTCCCATATTGCGAGAAATTTTAGGTACCTTCCCGATTTCATTGCACAGATGTTTTGCATTGCCTTAACTCCCCACAATTTGACCCACCACCATGGTGCAGTGGGTCCCTCCACCGTCTTCCACCGTTGGGCCACTATCATTCTTGCTGCTGTCAAAAGATGGGTTATGAGGGCTTCTCTATTCCCTGAAGCCACATATTTTCCTTTTGCTACTATGCCTAGCAGGATTACTTTTGGCGACCATGGTAGTTCTTATCCTGTTATGTCTCTAATATGGCCCAAGATTTCCAATACATGGTCATCTTCAGGCACGACCACCACATATGTCATTTGGTAAAGCAACATTGGAGGGTATCATCTGTCTGCACCCTGTACAGGAGTTTATATAATCTAGTTATCGCTTTCGTAGGTGTTCCCTCCCTTATTGTTAATTCTAGGCCCATTGGAGGTCTTAGCCCGGCCTTCTTTATGACTGGATGTGAGATCAAATGGAGGAGTTGTATGTATCTATATCTGTGATTTTCGTCAACGCCAAATTTCTCTTTGCAGTCTTCAAATGAGAGTGGGGCTCATTCCTGATACATATCTTGTAATGACACTGTTTCAGCGTCCTTCCACCCAACCCAAAATGTTTTATGTAGTCCGGGTGAGAAATCTGTGTTGTGCGCCAGGGGGGGGTAGCGGGCCCAGCCCTGGTCTTATCTTACTGCCCCGGATTACTCTATCCATGCTGCATAGGGTCGTCTTAGTGGCCTCCAATAGAGAGCCCCGTTTTCACGGGCGCCTGGCTTTAGGAGATGTAGCACTTTTAGTGGGATCTCTGTTGCTGTTTGTTCTATCTTACCCCATCCATGGATAGGGTCCCGGCCCGACCATTTTAACATTGGTGTCAATTGGGCTGCTAATATGTACCTCCTTATGTCTGGCACTCCCAGCCCTCCGAGGAGCATTGGTCGCATCAGGATCCGTCTTTGGATACTCGGTTTCTTATTTCCCCAGATAAATTTGAACACTGCCCTCTCAAGTTCCTTAATTAGCTTTGGGGATATTTCCACTGGGATTGAGCTTACTACATATAGTAGCCTGGGGAGTACGGTCATTTTTACTGCCGCTATCCTTGCGAAGCATGAGAGTTCCTGAGAGTCCCACCTTTGCAAGTCTTCCTGGAGGCGCCTCCATAGAGATGTAATATTTGCCTTATGTAAGTTCTTCAGTTCTCTAGTGATCTGAATCCCTCGATACTCCAGAAACTGCTTTTCCCACTTTAGGGGGTAGAGTTCCTCCATGAGGGCTATGTCTTCTCCTTTCTCTGTGATGTTCAGTGCTTTTGATTTAGAGTAGTTTATTGTAAAGCCCAAGGTCACTGCAAACCTTTGTAGTTACTTAATGATCTTAGGTAGTGTGTGTGCGATGTCTACCATATAGAGTGTGACATCATCTGCATAGAGCGCTATCTTATTTTGGGACTCCCTGCTACCTACCCCTTTGATGTTTGGGTCCTCCTGGATTCTAATTGCGAATGGCTCCATCGCCACAGCGGAAATGAGCGGGGAGAGTGGGCACTGCTGTGGTGTGCCTCTCCGAATACTGATTCTTTCGGAGGTATACCCGTTTACAAGCAATTGCGTGGACGGGTGTTGGTAATTTGCTAATACCATCTTAATAAATGTCAGTCCGGAACCAAACCCCTCCAACACCAGTCTCAGGTATTCCCAATCAATGCTATCGAAAGCTCGCCTGGCATCCAGTGCTGCTATCACAAATTTCTGGTTCCCTCTCACACCCCAATCAATGATGTCAATCACCCGTCTAAGGTGATCCTGTGTGTGTGTCTCCCTTTTACGAAGCCTGCTTGATCCTCATGTATTATTTCTGGTAGCACTGTTGCCAAGCGGTTTGCCAATATTTTTGCGTACAATTTTGCATCCGTATTGTGGAGTGCTATGGGGCAGTAACTAGTGCATTCTACAGGGTCCTTGCCAGGTTTTAAGCGTAGTATCGTGGCTGAGTGTCCCTTGTCCATTGAGACTGACCCCCTATCTCTGATCACATTGAAGAGCTGGGTGAGGGGTGGAAGTAGCTGTGTGTGGAATGTTTTGTAAAACCTGTTTCCCAGACCGTCTGGACCCGGTGCTTTCCCCCTAGGTAGGGCTGCTATCGCTTCACTAACCTCCTGGGCTGTAAATTGTTCTCCTAGCATCTTTCTGTGTTGATTTGTGGCAATTGTATTGCCAACATATAGGATGTCTGTTCTACTGTACTCAGGTTATCCTTGGTCTTTACGTTCTTATGGAATTGGACCATTATTTCTAATTTTTCTTTGTCCACTCTTCGCAGTTACCCCTGACTATTTCTTAGCCTCATAATGTTGTTGCGTGTCTTCTGTTTACGCAATTTGGCTGCTAAAAATGTACTTGCCTTCCCCCCGTGTATGTATACGATTGTTAAGTGTTCAGTAATGCTTGCACGGTTCTATCTGCAGTGTGGTTTTCTAATTTGGTTCTGACCTTCTTGAGTTTTCACCAGGTGCTGGGCGTCTGGCGAGTCTTATGCAGTTTTTCGGACGCTCCCACGTCTCCCTCAAGTTTACGTGTTATGAGAGCTTGAACTCTAATGTATTGTGTTGCTTGTGTGATAAATTCCCCTTGGACTACTGCTTTCCCAGAATTCCATACCACCCTCCAGTCGACCTCACCGTTATCGTTTTCCTGAAAATAGTTTTTTATGACATCCTCCATGTGTGCCATGAGTGCAATGTCCCTTAAAATTGTTTCATTTAGCCTCCACTGTGGCCGTGGCCTGTGACCCTTTAAGTTCTATGTGGAGCGATACTGGTCCATGATCTGAGAGGTATTGGACTCCGATTTCTACCTTTGTGACATTGGGGATTAGTGAGGAGGAGACCAATATCATGTCTATTCTAGAGTATCCCTTATGCACTGCTGAATAATGTGTGTATTCTCGATTTCCCCCTTGAAAGAACCACCACGTTTCAACCACCCCCAAATCTCTAAAAAGCCTACCCAGGGCTTGTCTGTTCCTCTGATCCGCAGCTGTCTGGGGGAGTGTTTTATCTAATTTTGGGTCCATTACACAGTTAAAGTCCCCTCCTATGATCACATGGCCTTCACAGCACCCTCCCACCTTCTGGAGTAACTTAGGGATATACCGGTCTTGTTTTTCGTTGGGTACATAGACTGCTATAATTGTGTATATTTGTCCTTTAATTGTGCCCTTTATCCCCACATATCTACCATCCACATCCCTTATCATTTGTTGTTTGTGGAAACCTAGGTCTCGATTGCAAAGGATTGCTACTCCTTTCGATTTTTTCCCACATGAGGCAAAATATTGGAGAGGGTATGTTCTACTTCGCATCCTCTTTTCGTCCTTCTGGAGGAGGTGCGTCTCTTGCAGGATCGCTATTGCAGTGTGCATCACTTCCAGTCTACCCAGGATCGCCCTACATTTAACAGGGGAATTAAGCACCTGTACAGCTATCAAAACTATGTTTGCTTCTCCCATTATACCCAGGATTAAGGATATCTACATGTCTCTCACCTCGCTCTTTGTTACGTGTCTTTCTCGCTTTGGTTTTATTTCTGCCTTTCCCCCCTGAGATGTTGGCTCAACCTTCTTTGTGGTCTTTTGGTTCTTCGTACTCTCTTCCCCCTTCCCTTTTCCCACCCCTACACACCCCCTCCACCTTCCCCAATCCTGGGAGTACATGTGGCCTGGGTTCTTTGGGAACCCCCTGCCGGTCAAATACGGGCTTTGGGCCTCAACGTTTTCCCAATTATCAAACCGCCAGGTATGACTTTTTACCTGACCCAGCTTCCAAGATATGTGACCTCCCACCTCCGTGCAGATGTGTCCATTCATGCGGTGTAGTCTATTCTGGTGCAGTGTGGTCGGCAATTCAAACATTGTCAGTATTAGGGGCCTTGTTTGGTGAGTGTTATTTCTCTCCTCCGTCAGTCTTGGCTCTGTTGCGGGCTCCCAGGTTTCCTATCCTTTCCCCCGTATTTGTTTTCTTTCCGTCGAACACTCCCACGGCTTGCTAGATGGGCCCGTCATGTTGCGTCGCGGGCAAATGGCTGTATCTGGTTGGTAATCTTCCAGGTGCAGTGGTGCTAGGCCTTCAACACAATTGCCAATTCTCCTCTGTTTTCCTTCCATGTAAATGATAGGCCAAACGGGTGCGCCCATCTATATTGGATTTGTTGTGTTTGAAGGGCTTTCGTGACTGGCTGCATTAGCTGTCTTTTGTGAAGGGTGACCAGCACTATATCTTGATATAGCTGTATGCAAGAGCGATTGATCGTGAGATCCCCGTGTGTTCTTGTTGCTCTCAATATGTCTTCTTTCAGACAGTATGATGTCATCGCTATTAGGACATCCCCGGGTCTCATTCCCGGGTCTCATTCTCGGGTCTCATCCCTGGTTCATTCTGTTTCGGGCCTACCCGATGTATTCTGACAAATCCAATCGCCTCAGGCTGGGTATCATTTAGTAAGTTGCTAAAGCAGTGTTGCATCGTATCCTTTAGATTCTTGTCAAGCACTGATTCGGCTCGGCCCTTGACCCTAATGTTAGATCTTCTTGATCTGTTTTCCAGGTCTTCCGTCTGCAGTACCAAGTTATTTGTCGCGTTAGCCAGCTGATCCAGCAGAACACTATTTTGGTTGGTTTCCTCCACCACATTCGACAGTCCGCTTTCAACACGTCTACTCTTTCTCCTATCTCTGCCATTTCTTTGCTGACCTCCTGGAGGGAGGATTTCAGTTCCTCCTTCATTTGTTCCAGTTGGCTGTGAAATGTGTTTGTCAAACTGGCTTCCATTCCCTTTAGGCAGTTCAGGAGTTCTTCTTTGTCTGGCGCCATTGTACTCGTGGGGAGGACTTCTGTTTGAGTGGTCAGGGCCAGTGGGGGGGACGGCGATTCGGCATGTGTTCTGCGTTTCTGCCAGAGTGAGCAGGCCAGTGGCTAGGCAGACCTCAGCAGGAGGGCGAATGGTGCCCTCTTATGCTGCGACAGTCCTCGGGAGTGGTGGGATGGTGTGGTCTATGTGCAGTCCTCACAGAAGTGGTGCAGTTTAACAGAGAGGTCTGAGCACCTCCCCCAGTGCAGCACGTTTCTCCGCCAGAGCTTGCTTCATCCCAGCTGCCTTCCAAATATCTCCAGTTGTAGTCTGGTATATAGCACGTGCTTCGGCACCACAAGAGTGGGTTGTGTTTTCCCACGTCTCTTCGTGCTTCCTATCTTCCATTGTCTCCACTCAGTAGTAAGAGGTTCACCTGCTCTTGTGAGCGTTTCTTTTGTTACACGTGTTTGTTCTGCTACGCATGTTAATAACCTTTTCAGTACAGCTCCACAGATGCTTGGTCGTTGTGGGCCATACGTCCCCATGTCAGACTGCAGGCCTTGTTCCTATCAGACCCTCGCCTCAGTGCTCTAACTGTCCCAGATCGGGTGTTGTCTGCGTCTCCCGATGCTGGGTGTGAATGCTCTGGTCCTTCCTCCTTGGGGGTCCCTTCAGGCCTTCCACACCTCACTGCAGGCACGGACCGCTTCTCTCCTCGTGTGCCTCAGGGCTGCTGCCTGCGCTCGTGCTCCAGTCGGGCCCCCCGTGCTACGTGAGCCGCTAACGGGGTGCTGCAAACCCCTCCCCCCCTGCTGGGTTGGGAGCCGCACCCCGCTGCTCTACTATGTATTTTATTTCAGTTGTTTCCAGGTGAAATCTGATCCTGCAGTATCACTTATTGGCCAGCACTCAGGATCGCCGTGAGCCCATCCGTTCCGCCAGGAGTTCTCTTTCAGTGTCTTATGGGTTAATGTGTCCAGTTTGATTTGCTCAGAGGGGAAGTTAGAAACCTGCCGGCACTTATTTTGGCTTGAAATTATGGATGCTGCAATATGCAGGGATCGTACATTTGTCTAGTCAAATAGCAACACAGGCAGTATCTCTCACACAGTAATCTACCTCTCCATATGTACCTCTCCATATGTGCTCCACCGCACAGGTTGCTATTTTTACAGTCTTTGCTAGTTTGTTGTAAAGCTATTGTATTTTGTAATTGGCTTTCACTTACAAAATATTTTCTCTGGATATGCTCTATTTCTTCGAGTAGTTGTTTGGCTGTACCATGTAGAAGATTGTTATTTAAATTGGCTAGTGCTAAAGCAGGACTTTTAACATAGTAAAGTTTATGGACCAGATTTCTTAAAGTTGAATGATGTGTTGATATCATTTTGATATGATGGAAGGTGCTTTTGTAAATAGGTCCTGAAATGCAGGCTAATGAATGTCCTTGTAGTCCTGTGTATTTGTGCACTGGACAGGCAGCCATATTTTGTAGTAGTTTCATTTTGAATTTGTGTTTGCTTTTTAAATACTGATTGAGGAACTGGCGTAAAGATTTGAAAGATTTTTTGGCAATGTTACACATTGATGTGCACGGCCATTTGGAGACTGGATGTTTTGGTTCAGTGGAATTGAGAGGTGATACTGAGCTTTCTTGGGGTTATTTTTGTGAGCAGCGTTTCTTGTTCCATAATGGTATTATCAAGTTTTTCATACCCTCGTCCACTGCTATGCATGGCAATTGTTTTTTTTGCTTTTGTTTTTATGCTTCTTCATTAAAATATGGTTCTGTGCTTGTGGTGTGACTCCATTCACCTCCACAGATGTTTAAGAAGCTATTTTGGTTGATATTCTGTTTATTGAGAAGTCCTTTTTGTAGTTTTGTAGTTAGTTTTGTTAGTGGTTTCATTCTGTTTAAAACTAAAATAAATAATTTCCTTTTTAGAAGGATTGCACTGTCTATGAGTACTTCTATGATTAATTTTCTACGGTAGGTTTTAAGGGTTGTGCATGATTTATCTCCTGTTTTTATAAGGTTCTGAAGGACTCTGTGGCAGAACATTTTTTGTAAAATAATTTTTTGGTATGGTTATTTGCCACTACATCAAGATTTATAGGTGCAGTGTTGGGAGTAGTGGTAGCTGAAGTCTTGCTGATCACTTTCTGTTTCGTTTTACATTTTGAAAGAGGAGGCAAAGTTTCTGTACTGGAAGCTTGTTTTGTTTCGCTTAATGACTGTATTAGCTGTTTTGTTTGAACTTTTTGTACAAATTCTGCTAGAGATGGATGCTTATTTTGGACACTTTCATTTTGATTTGCTCTACTTCTGTGTTGCTTTCTATGGAGTTGCTTTTTGGTAGGCATTCTTTGTGGTCTGGTGGAGAAAAATAGAAAGTGTGGGTTTGGCTTTTGTGGAGTGTATGTGTGGTTTGTGCATGAGTGTCTGAGTATGAGGGTAAGGATGTATGTGGAGGTGTGTGATTGTGCAATGGGCAGCTACAGCAAGGTGGGTAGGCTATTCTTGTATTTGTGTGTTACTATGCTGGGTTTCAGATGACAACACAAAGTATGCAGCTGGTGAGGGGAAGCACTAATACTAAATCTAATGGTACAGGGTGAATACTCGTGTTTGTTCTACAATACTAGATGTCGAGTGTGTTTGAGTAACAGTTAAAACATTATGGTAGTATTGCACTTACTTTTTTTATGGAAAGGGTACGTTTCTTCTAAATTCTTGTTCATACTTCAGACGCTGCTGCTTTTTAGGAGAGTGTTCTTCACTGTAATTGTAAAAGAAAGAAGTTAATAAATATGTGTTTTTATAGCACTGTTGTTAATGTAGACATTGATTTTTTTGTTTTTGCAGTATTAGTGATTCTGATAACTGAGCATTGTATGTACATGCACTTTCCTTTCCCTATGTGCATCCTGTACATTTTACTTTGAATCTCTGTTAGTTGAACATGCTTTACAAATGAGTATAATAGTAAGTGTACAGAGCACATTTGGCTTCTTAAGGCTGTGTTATTGGATGGTAGGCGATTTTTACAGGGTAAATGGCGGGTAAATGGCGGGAATTGTACAAAAAAAGCATGCAATGTATGCATTTGTGAAGGTGTGGGGAAAAAAGCATAAGGATTTGATGTAGAGGTAGTGATGTTGTTTCAGTTGGGAGCCTTTCTAATTATATTGTCTATCTGTGTGCTTGAATAAAGATGCATGTACGCATCCTGGCTGTGTGTCATTTTATAATAGACTAGAAAGCCTTTTTCCACAATTATACTCTTATTTCTCTCATTGTTAATATGAATTGACACTTTTTTAGTTAGTTGTGTGTATAAATAAAAATTTGGGGAGCAGACAGGTTTGCAAGTGGAACTTGATGATAGCAGATGGGAGAAATAACAGTAAGTTTATTTTACAGGTTGTACAGGGTAAGGGGCAGTTACTCTATTTATATGCATTTATACAAGAGCTGAACATGTACTCTGCAGAAAATATTCATACCTGTAGTTTGTGTTCATGCATGTGGATGTGGATGAATCTGCAAGTAGAAATCTTGGGGAGTTTTATAGTAGTTGTTGCTGTAGGTCCGTTGCAGTCGCAGCCCAATTGTACAGAGATTGATCAATAGTACATCTAAAGTGCTGATCTGTCATGATGGAGTTAGTTGTAGAGTTCTTGCATTTGATTGATGGATAGTGGTGTGACTGCTTAACAGTAGCCAATGAGGAAATGGTGCAGAGAGTTAAGTGGTAAGGGTAGAAGGGCTTTCCCATTGTTATGCGCTCTGCAGACCCCACAGCTGTCCGTGGACAGGGCGTGCCACTTACAGGACTTCTCAACATATCTGGCATGGAAATAGGACTATAGGGATCAGCCAATCAGTTGTTGTGTGGTTTGTATTGAAAGAGGCTGTGTGTAGTGAATATGGCAGAGGCGGAGAAAGTCAGGGTGTTGGTGGTTGGAGATATGTTTGTGCATGGTTTGGAGCAGTATGCTAAATGCAGGAATGTGGCAAACAATTTTGATATTAAAGCAGTGGAGGTTGTGTGGAGCACTGTGCCTGGTTTCAATGTACAGGCAATTGTACAAGATTGTGAAGATATGGGCAGGGTGAACAGTCCACATGTGGTTGTTTTGCACTGTGGTGCTTTGCATTTGGGCTATGTCAGTGCCCCTACTTTGTTGAAAGATTTAGAAAAAGAAATACAAAATAAAAGGTGTTTTTGAAGTATCTTTAAAAAAAGGCTCTTTTCAGAGCCAACCTCAAAGGGGAAATGGGGCACACTATTTTAATTTTCATTACCCACGCCCAGATTTTATGATCTGTCCGCGGACAGCGCGGTTGTCTGCAGACATTGCGTATTACACATGGGGATTTTGGGTTTGAGAGGCATGCAAATGAGACTTAGCAGAGCAAGAGATTGTTCAATAAGGTTTACTGGGTGTGATGTGGAAGGAGAGACTTTGTCAGAAAGTCCTTTTCCAGAGAGGAGAGCAGATAGCTTCGGCTGAGTGTTTCAGAAAGCAGATTTAATAGATTTTGGGAGACTCATGGATAAATTGGTTGGAGGTGCATGCAGATTGCTGTGGAGTGGCTGCACTTTTTGGATTCCCTCATGTGGAAATGTACTGGCATGGAGTGCATGGAATGAAGTGGCTGGATTTGGTACCTCTTTGTGCTATTTTGGTGACACAGTGTCATCCAGACATTATTATTATTCATTGTGGAGGGAACAGTTTAGGACATATGTCTGGAACTTCTTTGCAATTTGCAATGAAAGAAGGACTTGGGAAAGTCATGGACATGTTTCCAAATTCCCAATTAATTTTATATCGTATTACGCAGAGACAAATGTGGCTACGTCCTTCTTCATTTGTTCCACAAATGGAGAAAGCGAGGCTCAATGTCAAAAAGGCAGTTTGTGTGAGATGTTGGCATGTCCCTTTTCACAATGAAAATATTATGTTTCGTAACACACACATTTTTCGCAGAGATGGAGTACATCTTACTTATGCTGGCAATCAGATTTTTCTGCAAAATATACAAAAAGCATTGCAACCCTTTTTGGAATTGCAGCAATCCGTTTTGCAGTAGGTGTTGACCATTTAAAGTTTTTGAAACATAAAAAAACCCACAAAAGGCTCTTTTCAGAGCCACCACTTCCTCCTAGAGAAAAGTGCAATGGTTCTGATAGGGCAGCACCCCAACATTTTAGATGTCTGCAGACAGTATGCGGACATCAAAAAAATGCACAGGGCCCAGCACCATTTATTTGTCACTTCTATTTTTAGACTGTAAAATACGGCCCTGAAAAGGCCTTTTATTTGGTTTTTGTTTTATTTTTTGGGGTTTTTAAACATGACGCACAAGGAAAGGAGGGGAAAGGAGGGTAAGGAAGGGACACCAACCATGGGGATAAGAAAGGGCAGGTGGAGAGAGGAAGATGTAGGGTGGGCCTTATTCAGGTAGGTAGCAGTCCTTCTCATGCTACTTGATCGCAGCCTCAAAAGTACTTCGAAGGGTCTCCCCCCTTAGACTACTGCATCTCAGTACATGCACAATACTATGACCCTCAAAAGGTAAGGGTCAACAGTATCACTTATGGCCTGCAAGGCAGTTGGAGGGATGCGCTGCCCCACAGGAGTGTCTCTTGTGGTGGCAGGAGCAGAAACGGAGGATGCTGCATGGGAACTCAACCTACTACGTTTATCGCAAGGTACAACCTTATGAATAGCCCTACCGTGGAACGTCATTGATGTCATACCATAGCTATGTGAACCAGGCCTTCCACGACTCAGCACCATATTGCACTGAGCGTAGCGCACCTTGTTTGCACATGCTTTTGGTACTCCATCAAGAGTGGCAAAAAACCTCCACACCCAACATTCACGATGAGTGCTAGTAGTAGGGACTTCCACTACCGCATCCTCCTCATCCTCTTCATCACTCTCCTCTGCATCCTCACGCCTGTTCCCCTCTGCAGGCCTTTGGGGAGATGATGGTGGTGGAGGGGGTGGGGTTGGTGATGAAGCTGAAGCAGCCATGTTTTCCATCTGGAGGACAGCAGACAGAAGTCACCAGCAATGCAGTGAATGCAGGCCAGGAGCAATGCTCTGTCAAGTAGCCAGAACCACAATGAGGAGCAATTCTAGGGTTTGGCCTTTTATAGGGGTGCTGGGGCACGCTTTGCGGACACCTGCGCTATCCACGAACACTTCAAACACACAAAAAGGGCTCAAAAAGTTCCAAAAAAGTATGTGGATCGCCAGGGACATTGTCTGAGACATGTGCAATGGTGAACTTTTACTGGAAAATACCTTGGATTGCTCAAAAAAGCACCTTTTAAATGTTCTGGGGCCCAGACGGTGTTCGCGAACAAGTATCCATGCTCAGCGTGGGTGCAGTCACATGATGACGTTGCAGACAAGTTCGCGAATGGGACGGCTGTTCGCAGGACACCAAATGCACGGATCAGTTGTGCGCATGCGTGCAAGTGTTCTACGGACAGTTTTTCGGTCCCCGAACTAATTAAAAAGTGCGACACAGGTGTTGCGGACAGGAGTGATGTTCGTAGGACCCAACAGTGCGATATGCATGCGTGCGAGTGTCCTGCGAACCCTGTTCACGTCCCCAAACACAATAAAGTGCATCACAAATTTGCAGACATGCAGACGTAGTATGTGTTCTACGGACATATTGATTCTGGATGCGAACAATGTGAACAGAGGGGGTGTTCATAGGACACCTTGATTTGCATAGTTCCGGACATGCAGATGGCTTTGGTGTTCTGCGGACAATCCCATTTTGAATACGGACAGTATGAACAAGTATAGTGTCCTTATGACAACCCCATTTTAGTTAATTGCGGACATTCCGGATATCTGATGTGTCCTAAGGACACCCCTATTTTGGTTAATTGAGGACATCCCGGACCGCCGCACTGTCCGTGGATACCCCAACTGCCGTTTAAAAAAAAATAAGACACAGGAATATACTAACAACACACTTAAAATTGTATTATTGTTTAACAGTATAAAAATTACGAGAGAGAGGGATAAGCAGAAACTGAAACAAATGCAGGGGAATTAGGGGTTTGGACATGATGGATGGGAGGGGAGGAAGGGATGGAAGTCTCATCGTAATGTTTTTCTTTCTGGGGAGGGTTTGGGGATGGTTGACTGGGACATGGAGAGGGGGAACAGGTACATGTGGGACAGTGATATTTAATGTTTTCTTTTATGTGGTCCTCCACAAAGTGTTTTATAAGAAAGACATTTTTCATTAACATAACCATTTTTAGTTCCATTCGCTGCAGAGTATTTTCTAATGTCTCTCTTTGTGTATTATTTTTAGTTTCTGTATGGGCTGTTAAAAAATAAAATGTGTTAAAAACACATAAAGTAATGGTTATTAATTGGCTTGTATAGAGAAATGTTGTGTCTACCATTAGTATCACTGTCTTCACTCATTTCATCCTGTGGGAAATTTTCTTCCAGCCATTCCAACGTACTGGACATTTCTGTGTAAAAAAATTAATATTAGTTTTAGTGTACCTAATACAAAAGGTTTATAAATATATAAAATAAATGTAGTGTCCTTACAAGTTTCTTAGTAAGTTTTGCTGTTACTGCTGTGTAGGTCTGCTGTTGCTTTTTGCTGTGCAGTTTCTGTGAGGAAATTATGTTGGAAGCATATTTATTTGTTTTGGTATCTTCCATTCTGGTGCATATGCTATTGAAATGGACGGTTGATGTCTTACATATACAGTTTCCACTTCTAATTTATTATTGCATGTAATTTATTTATATGCTGCTCTTTGAACTTGTTCAGTGTTTCTATTGCATGATGCAACAATGTAAGATACCCCCTGAGTTTTTGGATAGTAGTGATGCTGGCGGAGTCAGTCCGCGGACATGCGCATCGTCCACGTATATCTAAAATCACTAGCGTGGTGCAGGGGGTTCAGTATCTTCTATGTTATATGTATATAAACTAAGGCAATCCTAGTAAACATTTATTAGATTTATATTATCTATATGTATATTCAGTGAAAAAAATGTTTTAACGGGGGTGTATGGTTAGGTTGTGCTACTAAAAACCTATGAAATTCAGTTAAAAAATGTTGTTAAAGGGAGGTTATGGTTCCAAGTAAAAGAAAAAACCTCTAAAATTTAACAGTAATTGTAAGCTAAGCAACCATAACGTGTGCCACCACGTTCCACTGCTAAAACTAACACCCAGGACATCAAAGATGACATCACAAATGTCATTGATGTCATCACTGATGACATCACATGTGCATTTACTTTTTATGAAAAGTCTGTACAAGGGATAATTGTAATGTTAATAAAAAAGTGTCAATGATTATTGGAATAAATATCATGAGATACGTAGTGCATTAAGTAATGCATTGATACGAATACCATTCTATTATCAGGTTCTTTCCAGTATACTAAGCTAGTCATGTAGAAACATAGGCATTGTGTGCAGCATGCATGATGGAGGTGAAATATTAACAATCTTGCCATGTTGAATAGTAAAATAATAAATGCTTTCTTATTACAATTTTGCCTACTGTGAAATATTTAAGAAGTAGCTAATAAAACCCACTTACTACATAATTGCATTATTGGAAGTAAACAAAAAAAACAGCAGTATTACCAGCCAATCTTCATACCCTAACTGATAATCTCCATGCAAAGAAATGATTGCTGTGCTTCAAAGCTACTACTTCCCTATGTATAACTATCATATAATGTGACTGGACCCTAAGGAAAGTAGTGTGAATACAATGCATACAAATATGAGCATATCCAGGGAAAGTAAAGTAATACAAAAAAGCAGAACTATACGAAAGTGTTGATAACTTTACTGATCATCTTTATACATAGAAAGCATTGCTGTCTTCCAAGTCTGTTTTCCCCTATGTATATGTTTCATATGCTGTGAGTGAACCCCAAGTGAATTACTGTAAGAACATATTTGAAGTATAAATCTACAAATATAGTACTCTTTGAATTTTTAGTTCCTGACTGTTACTGGCCTAGATATGTCAGTAAAGCAAAAAATAGGGAGCCACACATGTGATGTCATCTGTGATGTCATCAATTACATTTGTGATGTCATCTTTGATGTCCTTCCTGGGTGTTAGACTTAGCAGTGCACCATTGTGGCGTGAGTTATGGTTGCTTTACCATAAAGTCTCTTTAACAAAGTATTTTTACTATATATATATATATATATATATATATATATATATATATATATATATATATATATATATATATATTACATGGCCACGGTAGTGGCCATGTAGTTATGGTTAAGTTGCTGTTTCCATAGGAAGATCACTTTTTGGGCGGCTTATAACTACGCGCTCCCTGGACGGATCCTCACCAAACTTTGCGAAATAAGTATATAGGTCACTCTGAATTTTCTTGCATAGTTTGGTGAGGATTCGTCCAGGGGGGGGCAAAGTTATAGGGGGGGTCCCAAAACTTTTTTTTCCCATCGACTGAATTGGAAAAAACTTTGCGCACGGCCACAGGCCAAACCACTGGACGGATTTACACCAAATTTGCGGCAGGAGCGGGGGCTTGGTCCCAAAAGCATGCTTTTAGAAATTTGGTGTAAATCCGTCCAGTAGTTTTTTATAAAATGACCAAAACGTAAGGCAAACAAATTAGTGATATCTGTGTTCGGGGAGGGTGGGGGAGTATGAGATAGGTTCAATGTTTTGTTTTTTTATGTGCTAGACATTTTTGTCCACGGAGAACACGGCTGTTCTGACATTTTGTAAATAAACTAAATGGTGGGGTGTTTAGAGGACGGAGTATGTGTAATTTTTGTTTGCAAGCAAGGTAAAAATGAGCTATGAACACTCGCGGTGTACTTAATTGTTCGTAAATACACAAACTGGGGGTGTCCTCAGGACGCTGTCCGTATTGTAATCTGTCTAGTTGAATGTGTTCTAAGAACACACGCGGTGTCCCAAAATGGTTGCAATTACACAAAATGGGGGTGTTCTGAGAACGTTGTTTGTATTGTTCGTTGTCAGGGTGAAAGTGTTTTAAGACCACTCCTTTTTTCCGCTAATAGTACAATTTCCTATGGGCGTCAACCGACTTTTTGTCCACTAAAGAAACGATAAATCCGGCTGGTGTGCGCCGACATTATGTGATAATCCTATGACTGGCGCTATTGACCTGGCGGACTTGCCTTTGCGACACTAAATCATATCTCCCGCCCCTAAGCCTGATATTATCAAAGCATTCATATTCCCCGCCTCTCTCCGTGACGTTACAGGGTGCGTCATCAAACGCGCCCAGTCCTCTGCAGTCCTAAGTGACTTTACACAGAACCCGGAAGACAACACATATTATGTCGCAACACAGCACGCCACAATTCAGAATATGAAACAGTGATTTAAAAGCAAACAGCAAGATTGTACATTTTGTAAAGTACATTTATTTGACATCAAATGTTTAGAGAATATTCAGCAATTTGCATTTGTCTTTGTTGTCGATCCGCAAAAGTTCATGTTGAGGCACGCAATGTTCCTTTGCGGTACAGAGGGTGTTAGATCAGCTTACAACTCAGTGCGCCACAATTCGGAATATGAAACTGTGGTTTAAAGGTAAACAGCAGGATTGTACATTTGGTAAAGTACATTTATTTCACATGAAATGTTTAGTGAATATTCAGCGATTTGCTATTGTCTCTGCTGTCGATCAGCAAAAGTTTATTTTGAGCCACGCGTTGTTCCTTTGCGGTAGATAGGCTGTTGGTTTATGATAAAAGCAGTAAATGGTTGCTCTGATAATTGGAAGGTTGCTCCAACAACGAGCCATTAGACCACCCTATTGGTTGGTATGTTGTTTGTAGCCGCTAGTACTGCGTAAGGGCATATTGGTCCTTGGCGATTGTCCCATAAAATGGTGAGGGTCATGAAGTTGCATATTTGGACCTGCACCTGGCAGTTGAAGACCCCATCCGCTGGAGTCTGTAAATCGTGACATAGGCAAAATGGGGCCACATACCTGTTTTAAAAAACATAAATTAGTCTCACCAGCCGATCTTCATTAAAAATCATCATTTTATTTATTAGGGCGTGAAACTATTTGCTATCGGAGATAGTGCAACGGAGTATGTTAATAATAAAATAATAATATTTCCCATTCATATAGCGCTAAGAACCATGAGGTATCTAAGCGGTGCTTATTATTAACCACGGTGTGTGGTGCTCATTTATCGACCACGGAAGGATGAAAGGCTGAGTTTGGCCTTGCCGGGATTCGAACCTGCGTTAGCAAGGTGTGCACGGATGTCAAAGCGAGCGTTGTACTCGCTGTACCACTTGACAGGCTACAGTGAAGTGGCACAGCGAGTAGAGCGCTTGACCGCCTATAGACCGGTTAAATTATTTCTATTAACCCACCCTGTGTCGTCTGCCTTTTTCAGAGCCCTCTAAACGACAGGGGATCAATTCGGCGGTGATAGTGCGCGGTAGAAAACATTATGCCACTTTCAACGAACAAGTTCAACTTGAGCGGTCTTTAATGCTACGCTATTGTAATTATATTCGGTATAAAATAATCTAAAGGGTTACTTACAGTACAATTGCAATTTCCATTGTCTACGAGTAGTGCAGTCCCAAAATACGACTCCGCGTGTGCGAACGATCTTTCGCATAGTGATATAATATATAAAAGTGGTTTTGTTTCAGAAATTTCATCCTTATCTTCTCTTACGTTTTAGCAACACTCCTTCAAGAGAAGTCTTTCATCACAATCTCTGTCTGCAAAGGTCAAAACACAATACGACCTTATAGTCTGCTTCGTGAGCCTCTCCGGGGCCCCAAAAAAAATGGAAGCAGCTGACCTTTACTGTGAACGAGCATAAATTCTTACTTTGCAACATTCTGTGTAAAGCCATCTGTGAGAAGTTGGTTTTTGCACGCCATGTTTGTATATTGTTTGCGTGATATTAAAAAAAGTTTGTTTAAGGGCCGTTATGGTTCTAACCGAAAGACCCCTGAAAATCACAAGTTATGGTAAGCTATGAAAAATAACTTGCGCCACCACCGTGCACTGCTAAGACTAACACCCAGGACATCAAAGATGACATCGCAAATGTCATTGATGAAATCACTGATGACATCACATGTGTATGTACTTTTCATGGAATTTGTGTACTAGGGATTTTTATTATAATGTTGCGAAAAAAGTGTCAAGGATATTGCAATAAATATCATACCGTTATTAGTGCTTTGAATGATGCATTGATATAAATAGCATTGTACTATGGGATTCTATCTAGTATACTGAGCTACTAATGGAGAAACATAGCATTGTGTGCAGAGTACAAGATGAAAATATAATATTTGTAATGTTAATATGTTGAATAATGAAATGATAATTGTCCTGGAATGTTCGAAAATTCACAAAATGGGGGTGTTCTGAGGACGTTATTCGTATTGTGTGATTGCTTAGCTGTATGCAATGAGGGAATGGCACATCTTTGATGTCCTGGGTGTTAGTGTTAGCAGTGCACGGTGTTGCGAGTTATGGTTGCTTATGTTACCATAACTGCCGAATTTCAGGGTTTTTTTGGTTTTACTTTGAACCATAACGTCCCTTTAACAAAGTTTTTTCACTGAATTTCATAGGTTTTTAGAAGCGCAACTTAACCATAACGTCCCGTTAACAACGTTTTTTTACTGAATATATATATATATATATATATATATATATATATTTGTGAAAGAGTTGAAAAAAACATTTTTTTTAAATATGAAAATATGATCATACCTGTTCTATGTTTTGTTAAATGTAGATCTTGCTGAATCTGGAAATATAAATGTTAGGCAGAGGTTTTGGATGTGATTGGTGGATGGATGTGTGACTCTTTGAAATGAGCCAATGAGGGAGTGTTAAGAACATGGAAGTGGAAAGGGTAGAAAGGCTGCCATCTGCAAGTGGGTCTGCAGACATCGCAGCAGTCCATGGATGACACGTGCCACATCCAGGTCTTTTGTGGATTGCTTGGCATAGAAAGGGGACTGTGGGTAGAAGCCAATTAGGTGTGCTGGATGTGTTATACAGAAAGAGAGGGTAGTAGGAGTTTTGCTTTCAGGAGTTGTGAGAGCTGTGATCATGGCTATGGTTATGCGTTTGAGAAGGCAGCGTGTTTGTATTGTGAGGACTCTTCAGTCTTTGAAGGCATATGCTGATAATCAGGGCATCCTTGGAAATATTGGACTGGCAGAAGTGGAAGTTTCCTGCCATGCAGATTGTGGCACAGACTGCACAAGCTTGCTTTCATTTTGTGAGAGTATGGCTCACTTCAAATATCTAGATATTGTGATTGTCCATTGTGGAGGGGACAGTTTGGGGTTTGTGACTCCACATGTTGCGCTGAAAGATTTTTAAAAATGCATTATACAACTGTTTCCTGCTGTCAAGATTATTTTTTGGGAAATAAATCTAAGACGCACATGAAGATGTCCAACAAACATTTTTAGTCCTCAAATTGAACAATCAATGCAGATTTTCAATACAGGTGTATCTGCTTTTTTGTATGCTTCAGGAATGTAATCTTTTGAGAATGATAATATCAATTCACTGGGTGTGATTTGTTTTTGGTCCAGATGGAAATTGCTTCACAGATGTCGGGAATGCAATTTTCCTTTATTATGTAAGGAAAAAAAAGGCAACAACAAAAAAGGTGTTTGTTTATAAACCCCATAAAAAATAGGTTATTTTCAGAGCCACCACTAAATATTAAATAACTTGCCTTGCATTTAATTTCCCTTCCCACCCTGTTCAGTTAGACGATCTGTCCATGGACACAGCGGTAGTCCACGGATGGCATGTGCCACATCTGGGTCTTTTGATGCTAACTGGCATGGAAAGGGGACTGTGAAGGCCACGGTCAGTTGAGGTGTCCGCGGACACCAGGGGAACAGTCATTCAGGTTTTCTGGGTGTCGTGTGCTGGAAGAGAGGGTAGCATGAGTTCTGTTAGTAGGAGTTGTGAGAGGATTGAAAATGGACATGGCAATGTCTTTCAGCAGGGAGAGTGTTTGGATTTTGGGGGACTCTTCGGTCCACTGGGTGAAGGTGTATACTGAGCATTGTGGAATAGCCAAAAATCGTGGATTTCCTGAATTGGAATTGTTCTGGTATGGAGCACGTGGCATGAAGTGGGTGGTTCTGCTCCCATCATGCTGGACTTCCTTTGCATCTTGTACTCATGGTGACCCTGAATCATGCTGTTCCCATCTTCATCTTGTATCCTGGCTTGCAACATTATGTGTTACTACTGACTTCTGCAATTGTATTCGCTCTCCGCGCTTGCTTCTCCACTCTTGTTGACTGCTTAATCTCTTTTCTCTCCTCCTTTCCCTTCTCCCTTTTCCTATCTCCTCCCCTTACTTTCTTCTATGCACTTACTCTATCAGAATTTTCCCTGGACCTAATATGATAGCAACCTCGTCTGTTTCATCCACCCTCCCATTACTGTTTTTTTACTCCTCACCATCCCTCCAGCACTATCTGAAATGTCGTCAGGCCTAGTATGATAGTCGCTTGTTTTGTTCCTCCCCTCCCTTTCTGCACCCCTCTCCCTCACCTTTTGTTTTTCTCCGGCTCTACCAGAAATGTCGTCAGGCCTAGTACGGTAGTCGCCTGTCTGTTTCCATTTCCTTCCCACTCTCCCCCTCCCTTCCTTATCTATGTCTTAGCTCTTGCACTATCTGAAATGTCGTCAGGCCGAGTACGATAGTTAATTTCACATCCTTACTGTTCATGGCCTGTAAGAATGTGGTTGTATTTTCCCTTGTTCCCTTCCTTGCCTTGAAGCGCTTTGAAACACATTGTGTATAGACGCTATATAAATAAACTATCATATCATATCATATCATATCATATATCATTTTGTGCAAATATGGTTCAATTGAAGCATACAGACATTATTATTATTCATTGTGTGGGAATAGTTTGGAGAATGTGACTGAAATCTCATTGTAGTTTTCAATCAAAGAGACATTGGGAAAGTTGAAGGAAATGTTCCCTAATTCCAAAATAGAGAGACAGATGTAGATGCGTTGCATTTCATTTGGTCTGCAAATGGAAAAAGGCAGGCACAACGTCAATAAAGCTGTCTATGATTTTGTTAGTGATGATGGCATGATATCATTCCACAATGAGATAATTAAATGTGATAGGGCCAACATTTTTTGGCAAGGTGGAGTCCATCTAACTGATCTGGGTAATCAAATATTTGGGGAAAACATTAAAAATGCTTTTGACGCAGTTTCTGTGAAAGAAGAAATAATGAAAATCGGTGTTTTTCATGCTTCTTCACCGCAGCCTTGAAAGAACTCCAAAACTGCTCCCCCCTACAGATCGGTGCTTCACAGTACATGCATAACACTGTGACCGTAAGGGTAAGGAGTATCCTTTGTTGTGACAGGAGCAGATGAAGATGATGGGGTGGAGGAAGTCCCTAAGGTCTGGGCAAAGCCTCCATTGGCCGTTGGGTTTTTGTATCCCCAGCACAGGGTTGTTAAAGGTACTATGGGCTGGATGAATTATCCCATGGGAGTCAATGTTTTTTATAATCTCTGTGAGTTACTGCATAGATGCAAGAGGAAACCTGTTGGAGGTGATGATTCAAATTTATACAAGCGTCCTTGTTTTGGAGGTTCTGTCCTCACTTAATTTTTAGGGGAATTGTAAATTGTCGTACCTGCCCTTGGATGGTGACCTCTTCTTCCATTTGAACTTCAACCACATATGGCAGCAATTGAGCTGACCGAAATTCTTTCTCAGTGTTGTCAAAGCCTGTGGGGATCATGCTTTGTAATTAATTAGTTCCAAATAAATTGCTAATCGATTGAGAATGTCACTGCCTAAGTAAAAGGCGCAGGGGATATGATAGGTTATTTATAATGTGCTTAATACCCAGAGGTTCCTAAGCACGGATCCGCGGGTCAAACCTGTGTTGCTCCTTGTCGTCTTGCTTCCAAGACTAGCACGTTGACCCTGTGATATCACTAAAAACCCCAGAATTATGTTTTATGCTTTTGTCACCAATGGAAAAAGTTTGCATGGACCTGCTAGGCAGGAGATGTTTGGAATTTTGAGTTTCCAGGCCGATTTCCCACTTATCAATCAACTTAAAGTGGTGATCTTTTGGGAGTTTCCTGAATAACGCTTCTCTGATGAAGCTTCTTCCGTTATTCAGGTACACTCTGGCAAGAACAGGCTCCACTCCTAATTTACCTGAATGAGGAAAAACAGCTGTTCACCCTTTCTCTGAATGTCGGTCAAACTTTCAGCTGTTTCTTCATCACCTTTTGTCATGGGATTTGGGTTTTCTTCAGAATGTGGATTGGTATACAATTTCAGAGTATTTCCTTCCAGTGTGGAATGCCACTTAATATTGGGAGGAAGGTTAATGTTAAAAAATGTAGAACCAGTTTGTTCTCCTACAGAGATGACAGTGTTGTCTGGGACTTGATGGTTCTTAAAGTGAAATTCTATTTGGTCGGACCATTGTTCAAACATGTGGAATGTGCTATTTAAACTCACAACATTTGTACTTTGTTTTAATTTGATTGTCTGGTTCGTCTGAGTCCAGAGGACCTAGTGTACGGAGGTGTGAGGGGAATTTGGTGACTCTCCCCACTTCCCCAATTAATTTGGTCAGAGGTCTTTTTGGACAGGAGACTGGCTTGAGATCCAGTATCCACCAGCACTGATAATGCACATTGACCCTGTACCTTGATGGAGGCATAACATCTTCCCTCTCTCTCTTAAAGGGGACAAAGAAAATGTGCATTTTGTGCCAGCTTGGCAGTTAATTTGTTTATATTGAACTCTGACACTGGGGGATCTTGGACAGCTTTCTGTGTCGGAGTCTGGGAATCTGTAAAGAAGATTTTGCACCCAGATATCTGTGGGATTGGGAAGTCCCCTTTTTCCCCTGATTCTTTGCTGCTTCCATTTTCCTGGAGAAAGTTACCCAAACCTATTTGGTTGAAGGAGCCCTCATTGCTTTCAGAGTCATTTGGTGACATTGTTGGGGTTCAAGAATCGGTTGCTCTGGGCCAATCTCCATACTTACCAAGTCTAAATTAGGGTCTTTTGGGGCCCATTTTTTCCTTGGGAGGGATAACTTCATCCCTGAAAGAGAGAATTTTCTTCTCTGAATTCTCCAAGGATTCTTCCCCTTCAAACGGGATGATGCGGACTTCCTCCACAAAGTGGGTTCTCTTTTGCTCTTGATTTCTCCTACCTACCCTCTGTTCCCTAGGTTCTAGCTTTTCGGGGGTAGGAGATTTGTGTACAGGTTCAGCAGTTTCCAGGGGTTTTTCTCTGGTGAGAAAGGCAGCTTATTCTAGGGCTTTGAATCGCCCTTTCCCCCTGGATCGCCTCCTCTTGAACCTGGTGGTTGTCAGGGGTTTCTTCCCTCATTGCTCCGGGGCACCAGACCCGGGTGTCGAGCTGTTCTGCAGCAATTTCCATTTGAGGGCTCTGCTGGGCCCTCAACATGCGACCCAGGTCTTGTGTGAAATGTTGGACCTGGCGCTCCAGTTGAGAAATCCTTTCCGGTTTGTAGGGGGGGTCTGAATTCATACCTTTGCTGCACCTGGAAAAGGTAGCTGTCCCTTCTCCCAGTTAGCTTGTGTATTGAGAGTTTCCCGGATAACACTCCATCATTGGTCTCCCTTATCCCTGATTCAGGAATCTATTGTCCTGAAAGCAGGGAGAGAGAGGAGTATTGTTCAGTAAATTGGGGTTTGAAGGGCATCTTAGGTTGGCAGTGCTGTATTTATTTCTTCTTTCCTGAGGGAAGTTCTGAGGGAAGTTTTGAGGGAGGTTTCCTGGGGAAGTACTCACCTGATTGGACACCCCCTTCTGCCAGGGGGTCCATATGTGCCCCAAGATGGGTCTGTTACCCTTATATTTAGGGCTGATAGAGGTGGCAGTGTCAGATGATGAGTTGATCAGATAGGCTGCCTGGCTACCACTTGATTGGGTTAGATCAGAGGGTCTCCTCTGCCTCTATTATGCTTATTAGTGTTAGTGGGAGGAGTATATTTTGGCCCCCAATTTCCAAGTCCACTGTTGCAGCAGCGGGTGTGTTTGACGGTTTGGGGTTTTTAGGATTATTTTTATTTTCACTGGGCTTTTGAACTTCATAAATCTGGGGTGGCCTTTTCTACCACCCAATCCATGGTCCTACGCTCATCGAAGTCACTTACCAGTTGGGTCATAATGTATTTCATAAGTACTTGGATGTAAGTGACAATGAACGCCCGTCTATTTGTGTTCACCCACCTAGAGGTCTGGGCAAATGCCTGCTTCAGCTCTTGCACAAATTCTCTAAGTTTTTGGTCTCCCCCACACTGCAGGTTGTAGACCACTGTGCGGGCCTGCTGAGGGTTCCTGTGAATGGAGAAATGCTTTAAGATAGCCGCCTTACAGGTGGTCCCTCTTCGGTGCTCTTGATCCTCCAGCCCTGCAAAGAAGCTGGAGTATTCCAGGAAGAATGCCCATTTGAAGAACTCCATGGAATTTTAATGATTTTTTTATACCAAATGACGTCATCATTTGGTCATACAGTTCTAGATGCTCACATACTAAGAATTTGGCATTCTTGTGGTAGGGTGTCACAAAGCTCTTGATGGCCTTTATTTGCCAAATTGGGTCTTTTACAAGACCTCTCTTCTGTTTTCCAGTGCACCTGAGTCCACTCACCTGCTGACACAGAGATGCTAACATTGGTGGTCTACTCGCTGTCCTATAGGCGCTCCCAACCTCTATGAGACTGGGAATCCCTCCTAGAATGACAAGCTCTGGTCTCTTCTCCCTTGTGGTGCTGTGGGCTCTCAGGGTCACTTCCCTTGTACGCCCCTGTTCGCACAGGGGAGCACTCATCTTCCTCATCCCTTCTTGGTGTGGTGGAGAAGTCCCCCCACCTCCCTGCAGGTGTGAAGGTTTTTAAAATACTCTTTTGAGGCCTGAATTCTGGTTCTTTTCTGTCTGCAAAGCAGATCAGATGGTTCCTTTTGTAACTTTAGTTTCTGTCAGTCTAACTCCCTAAACTTCTCATCATAGGAGCCCTCCTGGTCAGATGTACATGCTAGGGTATTTTAAAATCTGTGTAGAGATAAATACCCATCAATGTCTGATAAGGCCTGGCCTTCCAGCTCAGTTGGACTAGGCCTGGTTGAGTCCAGCTGCCTCACGTTTCCCTGTTCTTGCAAACTCATAGGCATGAAGTTAACAGCAGCCTTTGTATATAATGTGGTGCATTGCCTTGAGGTCCCTGGTAACGAGGTCATCACTCTGTGATCGGAAGGTACCTTTCCATACTCTAACTGGTTGGGGTGCCTCAAAGCCTGTTTGTATTTGGCTATTTCCTTCTCCAATCTCTCAGATTAGTTTTTCTCAGCCCCTATCTCGTGGTGATACATAGAGGCCTGAGCTTTGAACTCTGATACCAGTGCTTGAGTAGCTTTGAGAACTTTTTTTTGTGCCACTCCTTGATCACTGAATCCCTTGTTCTCCTCACAAAGGGACTCATTCCTTCTGTGAAGCTTGTATTGTCTTGGCATATTCAGACCTTTTCTTTTGCAGGAGACTAATCTCCTCCCTTTGTTCACTTTTGGTCTGTGTTGCCTGCTCTATGTCAAGCTCTGCTTGCCTCAAATGTTCCATTAATTTTTAATTTTCTATTCTCATGTCAGTATGTTCCTGAGAACAAACTCACTTTTCTCAATGTCCGTCCTTAATTGACACACTTCCTGACACAATTTGCAATTTTCGTCCCTGAGGTGCTCTCTCTGCTGTTTCAGCGTGTTCAGATTTTGGCACATTTGATCGGATTCTGCCTGGGAATTGACACCCCTAATGATCAACTGGCTATTCTCATCTTTCAGTTGTTTAATCTGCATTTGAAACGCAAAAATATCCTATAAGCAGGCTCTATTGTGCATTGCTCAGTATTATTTTGTTGATTCTCGCTCAGGTTTTCAACACTTTCTTGATACTACTATTTCAATGCATAACATTGAGCCTCACACTCTAAATATGCTCGCTGTTGTGTCACTAACTCACTCTTTAGCTGCTGAATGACGTTTTCTAATTTTAACTGTGAACGTTGGCTCTGTTGCGCTTTTTGCTCTAATTGTTTCAACTCTCTCTGTGCTTGATCCAAAAGCTCAGATTGGTTTTGCACAGAGGCTACACTTTCCTGGATCATCATATAGAAATATATATATGCTGTGAGCTAAGCCATTTTAATTTGTTCATCTCTGCTATTTCGTGTCATATAAAAGTCTGTCAGGGCCTGATGTAACAGCCCATTATCCTGCCACATATCTACATTTACAGAGGTAACCTCCTGAATCATTCTAGTTTGCCACATGTCATGCTCCTGTTCTACCCATTCACCCTTAATAAACAATTTGGATAGAAGGTGCTTCCTGGCCATATTTATTTCTACGGTGCTCATTCTGAAATGTGTTCTGCACCTCATATGTTCTCTATGCAAGGGCAAAATCTCAACACTATTGCTGCTTAGGTTGTACTCAAAATGACAACTCAAATGAACACTTTTATCTACACACCTCCCTGCAACCCAAAGTACAGGTCTGAATGGCACCTTCACAATGCAACACAACATTCCATGCACTGAAATGCAATTACACCTAAATGAATAGTCTGCTGCAAGAGAAAACTCTCTACCAATCTCAGAATGAGCCCCCAGATTTGTTGTGGTTTATTACATTGTCACACTCAACTCAGGGAGTTCCGTTCCCCCCAATGAATGTGGCACACAATAAATCACTACGATTTTGCTTCAGTTCAGTTTGGTAAGGCATCCAACTGGTCTCACACCCAACCCCAACAAATATCCGGTACCACAATGGACTAGGAACCAGGCCGGTGTGTAGTAAGAATAATGATTTATTAATTTATTTTAAACCAAATTTGATGAATAGACTAACATCAGCCACCAGTGCTCTGCCAACACAAGAACAAACTTGACTTTGTTAAAGGCACCAACACAGAGATAATACTGAGATATGCTGTCACTATTTATTTCAAATCACTCACCAATACAGAAAAATAACAATTCAATACACACAGTGATTGCTGATTTGGTTATAATACTTTTCTCTCAGCAGCCCCCACCCTCCAAACATCAATTAGACTTGGCCCCTCTGAATTGAATGCCAGTGGCAGATAGTGGGAACACAATGGGAAAATCGTTTTGGGATTAATTGTGATAAAAATGTACTCTTTGGAAAAGGGATTCAAGGGGAAACATAGTTTGCTCTACTTGTTACCACAGATGCAATATGAGTGACAGAGAAGCAATGGGAATATTTGTTTTGCCACACCTAAACAGAACAGGCAGTGCTTTGTGGTTTTGTTCAGAGCACAATGGGAACATTGGGGACATTTTGTTTTGCACCCTGTTCATGCATGTGGAAACAGGGTTTTGGGATGAATTCTTTTGGTAGATCTTTATGTCTATACCAGCTCAAAACACACTGGGAAGTGTTTGTGGGTTTCGAATGCCAACAAACCACATCCCGTGATCTCTATAGGGGAATTCATTGATTTACTTTAATTAAATATGCTAAGGCTCTACACAGACAAACAGGATATTTGGCTATGGGGTATGGGGAAATAACTAGAACAATACTTGGAAAAATGCAGGGCCTACACAATCTATGGCTTTGGGAATAGTTTTACTTAGAGGTGAGGGCTTGGAATGGGCATCCGGGAACAGCAGGTCACCGCTGGGACAGCAAGGGTGTATGTCAATGATTGTCTCCTTTGAATCCTCCAAGGGGTACCAGTCAACTTCTAGGTCTCCAAATTCCTTTCTCCAATGAAAGATTTGTGCCTCTCTGCTGCGATTTTTCTCGCAAGATTTTAGCAGCAGGTTACCTCCCAGAATAAGTGGAAAAGCCCAGTTCTAATGCAAACTGGTCTACTTATAGGGAAAATTACATCACAGACTTGTCATAATTCTTGCTAAAGGGATTGGTTAGTTTTCCCTACCTACCTCCCACCTGTGTGCTAATAATACAAGGAAATGGGGGTGAGTTAGCACAGCTGGTGAAGGAGAAAGATTTGTGATCCCACTTTGACAGGTGGGCGCGGCATCGACAAAACTCTAAAAATCTATCAACATGGCAAGTACACTAATTTTTCAAATCTTTACATGTATGAACAGCATTCATAGAATTTCGCACTGCGTTTGACTCAGTTCCCAGAGAAATATTGATTAAAAAATTACTAGATGGGAAATGTCCATGGTACATCCTGAATTGGCTTTTAGAATTTCACACCGGATCTAGCATACAAATACGTTTGAGTCATGATGGATTATTATCTGACTCAATTCAAACAGAATGAGGACTGAAGCAAGGATACTTACTTGCTTTGGCACTTTTCAATTTTTTTTATAGCAGATATGAGCACTTGTTTATAACTGATTCTCCCAAGCTAAATGGATCACATATAAAATGGCTACTATATGCAGATGATATGGTTCTAATTTCCAAGACCCATAAAGGTTTAAGAACAATGTTGAAAGCTCTAGATAAGTATGCACAGAATAATTATATCTCTATAATTCTAATAAAAGTCAAATAATGCAGTTTGCAAACTTACACCAACAAACAAATAATGGTTCATGGTATTTACAAGATGTGTAGTTGCAGAGAGTAACAAGTTATATTTGGGAGTAAATTTGAACAATCATCCGGCTAATAAGCTGTATGATGATAATGTAAAAAATAAATTCTCCACAGCAATATCCCAAGCGAGAATTATGAATGCTAAATATTGTACATTTACAATTGGACCTATTATAAAATATTACAAGCAAAACGTTACTCTGGTGTTACTATATATAGCAGAAACTAAAAAATGTAAACCCTATGCATATTGGGCAAAAATCGAGGGTGAGTATTGGAAAAAAGTTTCGCATCTACCCATGTCAGAATCCATTACTGTAATTAGATATGAGCTGGGTTTAATATCACTCTATGCAATTGATAAATGGCATTTATGCTCATTGTTCCGAAAATGCATAACGTCAGATGGTAAAATGGCCTTTTGATGTTGCTATCTAACTTCCTCCAAACGTCAAATGATATATTTGGAAAAACATGGAGACCTAAAGTGCAAAGGGTCCTGCACAATGCGGATATCTTAATTGAATTATTAACAACTAATCCAGTAAAAGCAAAAAAAAGCTATGGGAATACAACTGGACGAAGACTAGAGAGAAATGTATGCTGTATAAAAACTTCAATGAGAACACTTTCTTAATGAAAAAGCATGGAATAACAGCAATTTACTTGATGAAAGCACCTAATCCATAGCATTGTGCAGACTTTATGAATTTTCGATTAAACTTATGGCCGACTAGGGAAATCATGTGTAAATGGAATAAAATGTCTCAGCAGGATGCAATGTGTCATTTTTGTAATCAGGAAGATGAAACCTTAAGGCATGAGATGGTAAATTGTCAATAATTATCATCGCCAGTGGCGGCTGCTATTATAGGGCGGCAGGGCGCCGCCCCCCCAAAATGAAGAAAAGAAGAAAAAAGCAGAGCAAGATTCAGAAGAATCTCTTCTGAATCTTCTGCATTTCCCAACAGCGCAGGGGCGCTGTGGCAAAAATACTGTGGCAGCCGGCCCGACACCCATGACTCCTATGGGCGTCGGACCGGCTGCCACAGTGGGATGCGTCCCGTTTTACACTCGTTTTTACAATAGTAGAGAGCGTGGAGCTCGTAGCTCCACGCACTCTATGTAAGGCCCTTTCATTAGTAGGCTGGCAGGGCGCTAGAGGGTTGGCCCCGCCAGCATAAAATGTGCGCAAACAGCGCAGTGAAGATTCCTTCCCCCCCAGCTACAGTAATGTCATTGGCTGTTTTCCAGCCAATGACAAACCTTGCATTGGCTGGCAAACAGCCAATGACATTACTGTATCTATGCAGGTGGCGCAGGGTGTGTACGTGCGCCTGCGCCACCTTCACACTTCTCTTTCTCTGCCCGACGAGCGAGTGCCACAAGACAACCAGACCGGACCCGACCCCTGCTCAGACGGAAGAGTTGTCTGACCAGAGACAGCCTGGGCCCTGCCTTGCCGGCTGCAGTAAGTTAGTACCACTACCTACCCATACCCACTGTTTTGGGTGGCCACGTGTGTGTAACACGGCCCCTACAGGAAGCACTGAAAGACATGCAGGCCAGGGCCTACACATCTTTCAGTGCTGACTGTGGGGGCTGTGTAGGCAACTTTGGGCCTTGTGTCACACATGGCCCCAAAGTTGTGTGTGTCCCAGGCAATCGAACTCGAACACTTGTTTATTTCTGATGAACTTATGCGGTTAAAGCTCTATTTGAATGGGTCGGTGCAAGGGCCTTTGGGGGAGGGCGGACATTAAGGGGGTGTTTTAGGTTTGGCCAGTTGAGTCCCAGGATGAAAATGGACAGAGCAGTTAGGGCAGCTAAGGTGCAGCGGGAGATGGTGAAGAGAAGTACAGGATGGAAGAGGTCACGGATGGGAGAAGGGATTAAGGACGCGATCATGCAAAGAGGGATGGGATATATAATGTGGCAGCCAGGCAGTATTTACATTTGAGCAGAAACTTAACCTGGATGGCTGTGGTAGAGGAGTGGGACAGATAAGTTAAAGAATGTGAGGGGAGCATAGTTGAGCTGGCCAGAGCTGGGGTACCAACAAACATTTTTATCAGAAGGAAGGTCCCAGCAGTGGTAAGAATTGAATTAGACAAGGAATTGAAGGAGTATTTCAAAAGATGCAGGAGGATGAAGGGTGGAACTGGTTGGCAAAGGGCAAGGAACTGTGGCACGGGGAGGAATTATGGAGAGGGGTGCTAACTTGTCGCCGCTGCATGGACCAGCACCCAGAAAGGGAGGGCAGTTATGGGTTGGAGGGTCATAAAATGGGCAGTGTTAGGTGCACCGTACAGCCCCTGGGGAGCACTGAATCAGAGGGGAGGCACAGTTATGCAATTACCACAGGTAGGGGTTGGAGCCGCCATCGGTCAGAAAGGGGCATTAAACCAAATGGAATAGCATACGAAGAGTGATACTGGGAGGATGCTGGGAATGAGGGCGCAGATGCCATTGAAAGAACATGTTCAGGAGGAGAGCTCAGGCATGGTTAGTAAGTGGACAGGTCAAACAACTAAAAGGGCATCCATTGAAGACAGAGGTTGGAAAACAAAGCGGGCAGGAAAGGGAGCACAAGGTGCTAGCACGAGAGAAAGTGGTGGAGAGGGTTGAAAAGGTTGGTTAGCGAAGGTTGAGAAAGCAGAGCAATGGGGGTGGCAAATGGAGATAAGGTGTTCGATGTGACAGGCTGGAAAGGGGCAACAAGATAGGGCATGATGAAGAGCGATGGACAGCAAGTCAATTGTACAGTTTGGTGGGGGACGTCCCGAGGAGCACTGCATGGTGGAGTGCTTGAGCAGGGTCATGTTTAAGGGTCTGGAGCATTTGAGCGGGGGTAGCATTGGTGGTTTGGGTTGAGTGCTCTGAGTATTGAGCAAATGAGGTTGGTGCTTAAGGGGGTGTGTAGCAGGGGTTTCCTCAGTTCAAGGGGGGGGCAGTGTGTACTGACTTTTGATTAGCCTCGAGGGGTGGAGGGAGCGGGTGGGTGGGTGATACAGGTGACAATGGGGGGCAACTAAGTTAGGGGTTGGTGCAGGCAGTTGTAGGATGATGGGGCTCTGCTAGTCTCTGAGCAAGTAGGTGGTGTAGCATAGGGATGTGGGGGGTTTGGACATACACCCTCTCAGCAATAAATAAAAACATGAAAAATAAATAAAGAAATAAATACAAATAAAATCTAGGACGTGTGCTGGGACAGAGTGACGGCGAGGAAGGTGCAGATGATTGCTTGTGGATTCGCTCAGTGCCAAGATGCGAGACGTTATGGGAAGTGTTCGGAATACCAAGGGTTGGCTGAGTTACAATGAAGTAAGATGGAGGGGATAATGTTATGGTTTATATGCTTGGGTGGATTTGGCAGGACTTGTGGTCTAGTGTAATGATAATGGATCAAGGGTTGGCAATTGCGGCCACAGTAAATGGCTCTGAGTGTGTTGTGCTAAGTGGGGAGTGAGGAAAAAAAGGGATGCTAGACGGCTGGGGACCAGGGTGAGGGGTCAGCAGGGGGTCTAGAGGACTGCAGAAGCAGCAGGATGAGCGTTCAGAAAAGAAAAGGGGGGGCCAATGTTATGTTGGTCAGCAGGAGCAGAAAATGTTTAGGGTAGGTTTTGAAAAGAGGTTTGGGGCTCTCAGGTTATTGGAAGTGGTGGAGGTCAAAAGGGGGGAGAAGGTATTACTGAAAGATGGAAGTGGGTCGAAGGTGGGACTAGATAGCTAGGTTGGAAGGGCCAAAGAAGGTCAGCCGAGGGGATGGGGTTCATGACAAGAGGGAGACAGAATTAGGGCAGGGTAGGGAAGGGAAGGGATGACTAGAGCACGGCGACCATGTGGCGGACTGGTTAAGACATGAGATCTGCATGGCTACAGAGGCTTTAGAGCGTATGTCCTTTTCCATTGTGCGGCTTCTGAAATGCAAGGAGTGCAGGCTGAGCAGCGTTAATGCTTGACCCTCACTGTTCCACGAGCAGAGGGCTATTACCAGCCTTGGGGTGGGATCCCACTGTAGTCGTCGGGCAGAGGTTCGTAATTTGCGGTGAGTGGGGGGTTGAGGGCCAGGGATCCCTCATGGACCCTGGGGCTGGCATTGCTCGGCAAGGCTGAGGCAGGGGCCCCATGAGCCTTCGCCCCCTCCCTAAAATGCTGTCGTCCTAACGTGCATAACTATTTGTGTGGTGCTGTGCCGTGGAGGTTTAAGAGGCTGCGTTGCAAACAGGAGACGTGGAGGATCTCGGCAGGGCCTTTTCCTGCCCATTGAGGTTGGCACCTCCTTGCATGCATCTGTGGTATTGCGTTAGCGGGTTGTAGCAAGGTAGACAAGTCAGGCCAAGTCTTGCTTTGGTGCGGGAGGGTGGCCCTACCTTCCCCGGCACTGCATGTGCTCCAGTTCCATTAATGTAACATAGGGACACGCTTGGCTAGTTTCAAAGCCTGGTCGAGTGCAGTGATTGAATGCTTGTGGCATGCTTTAGCGAGCCCAGATTTCCTTGGTAATCATCTCAGAGGAGGGAGCTAATGTGTTATGTACCCCTGACCTCCCCATAATAGCCAGCCAACAGGGAAACCCATCCTCATTGGTGTTTCCCTCATTGGCATAAGCGAAAGGAGCAAGAGGTGGCCAGGCCACTATACATGTATAACACAAACCCGCCGCAGGTGGGTTTGTTCTAATGATTGGCTGCGACCCTAGTTAGTGTTGGCAATAAAAGTTTGTGGATTTTATTGCACAATACATAAGTAAATCATAAAACATGATTGTAATTTTATTCATAAAATGTACTCATGTATGACATAAGGTCTCATCTCTGTTGTACTTTTGGGCACATGTTTCCGCAAGTGTCCTCTTACGTATGTAGTCTTCTGATTGTGATGAGGACTTGACAGTATAATCTTTGTTACCTGACCTCTGAAATGGCCTCATTTACATTGTGGGGATGAAGAAGAAACCATCAGAAGAAAGCATTTCTGTGGGTTTCTTGCATACCACCATCCTAACCCTTTTCCCAAATGGAGCACAAACCACAAAATGAACACTGGCGCCCCTTCTTACAGTGAATGAAATACAGTGGGAATGACATGAGCTGTGCAAACAGTGGTGCTCATGATTTAACCTTATTATCCACAGTGGTCTGCAACCTTTGGCTCTGCAGATGTTTTGGACTACAACTTCCATTAGGCCAAGTCATCAGAAGCGATGGCGAGGGGCCATGGGAGTCGTCGTCTAAAACATCAAGTACCTGGGCATCTAATAGGAGTGCCTGGCAAAAGCTTAATACATACGCAGAAGCCAACATTTTGGCCTTGTCAAGGCCTGTGTTTGAACAGGAAGGACCTCAGTTGCTTTGCCAATGCTGTTTCTTAACAGGACTTCAGCGAAGGACACGCAGAGTGCTTATAAATCGGCTGCCTGAAGGGCTGCAGCAAATGCATTTTGTAATGTGAGCTCTGCAAAGCGCACATTTAAAGCCCCAGAATGAAAACATTATAGAAATGTATATATTGCAGCGTTATACAACTGATGACTGGCACATGGTGGTAGCTGCTGGTACTTTCTTTACACATTGTACTAATGATTATTCTGGTGCAGCTTCAATATTACAAGCAGTTAACTCTCTCTCCTTCATGTGTGAAAACCATTTTAATACTGCTCTGAGCCTATGTTGCCCTTTCTCAGATCAGTCTCTCGCTTTCTCTTTACAGACCATCAGCAACATCTTACATGAACAAATCCGACCAGTCCAGGGTAATTGTGAAACTTAAAACATTGGACTTCAACCTCCACAGTGCACCTTACGGGATTTTGGATTTCCCATAGCCTCTGAAGGAGTTAATTGCAGTGAACATTCTCCAGAACGAGGTGAGCTAGCATTAGACTTTTGTAGGGTTTGGTGCTCAGGGCATGCCAACTCTGTTTGTGTTCATCTGTAGTAAAGAAGGCACACAGCTATCTTGTTTACATTTTTTTTTTTAAAGAAGCCCATGTTTGTGGGAATCAATGAGGTGGGGGAAAATCTGATGAACAGTACAGACTACAGAATGGAATCTATGACTAGCTGAGAGGGTGTCATGTGAAAATGGAAAATCATACATATAATGCAAAAAGGCCTGCTTATGGTTCAACGGAAGCATACCTGTTCATTTGGAAACTGTTGAATGGTATACAGTAATTTGTTATACCGCTGAAAAATCCCACAGTTTTTCAAACATCAGAATACCTTCTTTCTAATCTTCACCATTGCTCCCACAGTGCTTGGGAGGGGTTGGGGTTGTGTGATGCAGTCAGAAAAATCTCAATGTTTCTTTTTAGAACAGTATTAACAGAACAAACTTGCCTCATTTCTTCCATAAGTACTCATTTGCCAAACAAGCTGCAATACGTACTGTGTGGCTGGTGTCACATTTGCTAATGGGCATGTGTGTTAACATCAGCAATTATACTCAACTGTACTGGTCGATGATAAGTACAGCACAGTTGTGTATAATTGCAGATGTTATCTGTGTCTAGTACCGACTAATTATACTTATGTGTTATTGAAGAGCATACCTAACAATGACTACATGATCCCATATACATATACATGTACATAATAATTTTGCTTATTAACAGGTGTCACTGTTGCCGAAAATGAATTCAGTGGACCAATTACTCCCAAAACCATTTTCCGGACTCGCACACAGTGAAAAACTGGAGGTGAAAAGACTAGGGCCTGATCGGCCAGATGTAAAAATTGAACAGTCCGCAAAAGATAGGGGAAAGGCTTACACACGCACATTTTCCATGATGTGGTATGAAAAGAAGACATGGCTCACTGGTAGCATTGCTAAGCGGTCTTTGTTCTACTTCCCTTGCCTGCTGTTTGGAGGTGAAATGGCCTGGACAAAAACAGGAGTCACTGACTTAAAGCATTTGTCAGAAAAAAGCAAGAGACATGAATCGTGCAAATCTCATATTGAGAATATATTACAGCTGCGCATGTTGGGAAGTGTAAACATTGCAACACAGTTGGATGATGCCTATTGCCGGAGCGTGATGAGGCATAATGAGGATGTGGATAAAAACCAATACATCTTGTCAAAGTTAATCGACTGTGTGTGTTTTTGTGGTGCATTTTAATTGGCTTTACGTAGCCATGATGAAACTGAAGACTCTTTAAATTCTGGTGTATTTATAGGCCTGGTGGATTTTGTATCCAGCATAGACAGTGCAATGGAACTACACTTAAAAAATTCAACAGTATTTAAGGGCACTTCAAAAACAACTCAGAATGAACTGCTGGACTGCATGCTCACGGTCACCAGAGAGATCATTGTAGAGCAGTTAAAATGCACAGATTATGTGGCTATTCAGGCAGATGATACAACTGATGTTTCCAAAAAGACTAAGTATGTGCTAGTCTATAGCTACATTGATGAACGATACAGAATTGTTGAAAGGTTTCATGGATTCTCTTATCTGAAAAACTCGAGTGCGCAGACCATTGCTACTGCCATAATGTAAAAATTGGACAAAGTATTCCCTGAAGATTGCCACAAAAAAAAGTAATTGTGCAAACATATGATGGTGCGAGTGTAATGAGGGGGGTGTCTGGTGGAGTCCAAAAGAAAGTAGCTGAAGTGTATCCAAATGCACATTATGTACATTGCTATGCACACCAGCTTAACCTCATCATTGAACAGGCTGTTTCAAAAATCTCAGAAGCTTGAGTTTTCTTTTATGATATCTCTGGCTTCTGTACATTTTTTTCTCGTTCTCCAAAAAGAATCTCAGTTCTAGATGAAGTATCAGATCAAGGACTTCCAAAACCATCTTGCACTCGCTGGAGCTACCATATCCGGGTAGTAGAAGCCATATTTTAGCACAGGGAAGCACTCCGTACATGCTTTGAGATCATTATTGAAAGACAGACTGATTTCGAGGGGGTTACTGTGCATGAGGCCCAGGGATTCATTTGAACTCTGAAAGAGAAGGAGTTCCTTTTCTTCCTTTTTTTGTTCAATGACATAATGCCCCATGTCGACATTCTATATAACTAGCTTCAGAAGTGAGACCTTGACTCTGTGTATTTGCAGAAAGCTACTGCAACTTTTATCAAGTGCATTCGCAGAGTACGTGAAAGCACTGACAATCTGGAAGCTAAACTTCCATCAGAGGCAACTTTTTCAGGTCGCAATGCAAATATGAACACTTTGAATCGTTTGGCTAAAGAAGTATGTGATATTATAGTTACACAAGCCCAAGAACCCTTTGCATTTACTAACCACTTGGAGGGGGCCAAATTGTTGCAGAGTGACCTATTTCAAACACATGGACAGTCTTTTCCCAATGATGAACTGAATGTAACTGTCCAAGCGTACCCCATGTTAAACAAGAAAAGACTGTGCACTGAGCTTTCAATTGCTTATGAGAGACCAGAATTCTGTAGTTCAAGTGGGGTAATTTCTTTATTAAAATTGTTAGTTGAAAACAATCTCGACGAAGCATTTAGTGAGACAATGCAGTTATTAAAAATTCTGATTACTACACCCATGAAAACAGCTGAGTCTGAGCGCTGTTTCTCCACCCTGAAGTGAATTAAAACATTCTTGAGAAACACAATAACTGAGGATCGTCTGAATGCTTTGGCCATGCTGTCCATGAAAAAACAACTAATTCAAGAGATCCCTGATTCAATACACAGACTATTGATAAATTTGCCTCTCTGAAAAATAGACGTGCACAATTTGTGTACAAACTTTCAAAATGATTGACCAGTGAATGTTCTGTTACAAACAAGCTATTTGCAGTTATTTTGTGGGTTACCTTGAATTATTTGTTTCAATGGCCTTATATATGTCAGGATTTTGTGTAAGGTTGCAGTGATCTATTAGACAGAACAGTGAGAAATGTGAAGTATGTTTTGATGTTATGGTTGTTGGTTGATAATAAAGCACTCAACATAATAAACTTAGTAAACTATTTCTGTTGCATTTTTCTCCATGCAATATGTCTGTGCTATTTCTGAGACCTGTGCATTCCACGTGTTGCAACTTTGAGGAACTGAAGCAATGGGAACTCAGCGAGGCAGACAGCCATTAGAGGTAGGACAAATGTCGCATTAATTAAGTGGTTAAAAAATAAAGCAATATTTTAGCTTAGTTTCCCCCTTTCCAAAAATGCCTAAAATCCCACCTTAGTAAGAGGATGAACGCATGTGAATGCCAGTAACAGCATGACAAACATATGTTTCCATCATTACTGACTATATAATGAATTTCTTTATGCATACACCATAGTACCAGCTATTGTCAATACAAACTGCTGTAAAATACACCATCACACTTGCACACGTAAGAATAGTGTACCACCATTAATATCTAAAACCGAATGCTTGTTTCATATTTCGGTGTTTTTTTTTTGACAGTAAATTGCACATTTTGTAGGCCATTTTTCCAAAACTTTTGCGGGGGTAGAACACCCCTGCAGCCCCCTTGGGGGGGGGGGTGGGCTTGCGCACTGCACGCGCTCGCTACTAAAATTACCCTGGGAAATTTACGCTCAACAAGCTTTCAAACTCACCAGCTGCCACTGATCATCGCAGAGGATTATATACTTTAAACATCATTTTAAGGAATATAAGGCCTTGACTCATCAACGTCTATGGAAGCTCTGTTCCATACAGACTCGAAAACAATCAGATATGCCATTATAAAATATCTTCAGAAATTGAATCTATCTAATGATACACTTATGATGAATTATAATTCACTAAAATGAAAAATGAGTTATGTAGCTTTAAGGCAGCATACAAGTGTTTAATTGTAGAATGTTAATCCAAACCGTAATGTTAAAGTGGTATTTGCACACGTGATGTGATAATGGTTTTTCTTGTCCTCTTTTTCTTTTTCCTTTTTTAATAAATTATGAAATGATTTGTAATATGTTACATGATGAAAATGTTATTTTTGTGTATAATGTCAAAAGGTTATATATGATGACAATGTTATTCTTTCTGTGTTACGTTGAAAGGTTGAGTCTTTAATCAGCCAAACAATGAAATAAAAAAAATATGATATTTTTTAGAACTACATTTCAAGGCAAATCAGATGATGCTAATCTGAAGTTGTACACCCTTACTATGCATAGATACATTTTGTCTTGATTTCCTCAGGAGCTGTATCAGTGAAAAATATGCCATGTCATTGTACTCATGTTAATTATTTCCTTCAGTCTCACACCAACTTTCAAATCTCTCGGAATCAAGGATAGGACCAAATCAAATTTTCATTAATAACTTTAGTTATGTTTATCACACAAAAATAATTTTAGCTTGATTCAAAGGGGGTACTGTCACCTTTAATACAAGTTTGAAATGACCATTGTGGAATCTACACTGCCCCTTTCATGCAATAATATGTATTTTTCTATTACTTCAGCTGCAGCCTTTTTTTTGTTTTCCCCGATTATATTTTCCGTTAAGCATGTGACCAGCCAGAGGCTGGCTCATGCTTATGTTTGCCTCACCCTTCAAGGCCTGTGAGGGCCCTGATAGCACTCTAATGGCCATGTTATGGGAATTGTGACCTCAAGATCACTTCTGCTGAAAGAACAGGCTTGGCCTTATCAGTCCCTACTGTGCTTTAAATCTAAACAGTGTATTTCTTTCTATATTTTTAGGTGATGCCACTGAATGATGGATGACAACCAGACCCCTGTCCCCAGGACATTGTGGGGTACATTTACCAGCCAAGCAGAACTCCCGGCCTCACAAAACTGCATTTGAGCAGTTATAGAAACAATGGCTTGCTGTGGTGGCAGAGCACATGTTCCTCTACATGTGTTGCCTTTAATATTTATTTATTGTTATTTGTCTGTTTCTCCTCTGCTTCGCACTTTCCACCTCTCCCCCTTCCATGCACTTTTCCCCTCCCCCCTCTTCCATGCACTTGTGCATTCTCAATGTCACTGGGCCTAGTAAGATCGCTGTTTTGTTCTCCCCTGTTCCCCTCCCTTGCCTTTTTGCGCTCTGAAACACTTGTGTACGAGCGCAATAGAAATAAAATATCAATCCATCTGCATTCAAAACTGCATTTTAGCAGTTACAGGAACCATGGCTGAACCGTGTCTGCTGTGCACATATGGGGCTAGTTGGAACACATACGCCCATAGAATGGTGGCACTTCTTTATGGGAATCCAAAAAGAGGAATTCAAAGGCAGCCAGGCTCGGTGTTGCAAGGCTGAGATTTGCATAAACTTCAAACTGCCAAAGAAAATGTTCTATGTAAAACGACTTTGCACTGGTGCTATCTTCATTTTTGAACATCACACAGCTTTCGTTTTAGTAAAACACAGCCATGTTCATCCATGTTCAGAATGTGCACCAGCAAATGGGGGCATTTCTCACTGAATGACATGTTGTGTCAAGCAAAATCTGTGAAGAGCAGCGAAATCCATTTCAGGCCGTATGACCCGCATTCACTATTGCAACAAAGAAACTCCCTGGCCGTGCGTCAATTACAAAGAACAATATTTCCAGCATCTTTCCACGCCCTGAATCCATGCCCTGAAACTGATCTGATCTGTAAAGACTTTTCTGAAATGTGTGTTAAATAAACTGCATTTTGTTTTGCAAAGGCAGTGAAATAATACTTTTTAATGTGAAATCACCCCAGGTACTTGCACATAAACAGTATGTTATGGGTGGAACAGGGAAGGTTTAAGTGTATATTATACTAATGTACTAAAGACTTGGTTTTTGTGAAAGAAAGTAAAGAAGAAAATAAATGTGTGTTTGTAAACAGCAGAACAAAGGCTCCTGAGCATGGAAGCTCAAGAACATAAAACCTTCCTGGGACAGTAATCTCCCCCACAAACTATGAAAGGGCCAAGGTGTGAGAATTCACAACCTCATCAGACTGACTTGCTTTTCCTCCAGCCAGGAACAATGGATCAAGGGGACCTGGCCTTGTCACAGGCAAGTGTGAATTCCTTGTTAAACCTCTCCTCAGCTGTATCTGCCAGAATGAAAGGGTGCTATGGTAACCCTGCTGCCCAGAACTGACACAGAGGGGGAAGGCTGGCTATGGACATTTTAAGTACCACCCTCCGGTGACAGATGCCATCCATTTGATTTAAAAGACTTTTTATATTAAAGCATTTATTTCAGTGACCTGAAGAAGCAGCAATGTGAAATTATGAGCGTGAAATTATGAGCGTTTTAATGTAAATTGTGTACCATTAAAACAAGACTATGTGGGTTATCCTAACATGTGGGGGACGCAAACGGCATTGAAGGGGCATTTCTGGAAAAAGCGTACATGACACAGTTATGAAGGTTAAATGAAAATATGCCTGAAATTAATAGGCTTAGGTGTTTTTAGAATTTTAGGGGAAATATTTTCGATAGAAATTGTGAGAAAAGTGCCAGAAGGACAAAACAGCATTGTACAAACTTGGGAGTTAGAACGGCATATTCCTTGTAAAATATGGGGTCTGCCTATTTGATTTTCAAGAGAATAACAATTATAAATATAAGAGTTGTGTCTCATAACTGATTTTGGCAAAAGTAACTGTGGTATAACAAAGCACCTCCATAAAAACACCCACACTAAAACTGATGTCACTTCACTGGGTCCAATCTGCTTACAGGGAGGCGGCGACATCCTCTGTCTGTCCTATCAGATCTTAGAGGTTGATCTAGCTTAATTCTGCCCACATGGTAAACATCCTCTGATATCATCCGGTTTATAAAAGGAGGAAGCTTAGGGAGAGGCAGGACATTCAAGGAGATTCAAGGGAAAGACTTTAAAAAAACAGACATTCAAGAATCATTCATTCACAAATCAACATCCAAAGATCCAGACATTCCACATTCACCCTGCAAGACTGCAGTGTCAGGCCAGTGGTACCTGATCCAGATCCAGAACCTCCTATCCAGGCAGAACTATTTATCCAGAATTAAGCCCTATAAAAATCCCAATCATTCAGGGAGAAAGGAGGAAAGACTGTGCACTCCTTTGTGAGAATCCTGTGACCAGACCTGTCTTTACCTAGCTGATGCACCCACTGTCCACTGAGACCAGACCCCGATTGCCTTGCTGTGCCACCAGAGAAGAGCTGCCGCTGTGCAGTCACCGGACCCTTGTCCGCTGTCCAGAGACCCGGTAAGCTGTCCAAACTAACCAATTCAAGTGCTTCTTGTAAGTATCACCCTTCTCCAATAACCAAAAAGCTGCATCCTTTGCTCTGTTACCTTGTATTTGTCCAACCCTATAAGAAACCCTATAAGAAATCCTATAAGTATCTTAGTAACTTCTTAAAATTGTTAGAATCCTCTGTGTATCCTGTCCGCAGAAAAATCTGAATTAGTCTTCATGTGTTAACACAATTCTTTTCTAGTCATTTCAGTCCTTGTGTAAATCCTTAGCACTATTTTTAATCATTTAATTAATTTCCCATAGAGATGAATGTGGTGTGGATAGGTTAACCTTGCAAGTAACCTCCACGCGTACTGTCTTTCTTTAAATACCTAGCCACTAAAATATAATAGCAGTAGAATATATCCTTATTCTAACAAAACCAAGTTGCCTGTGAAAGTATTTCCCGTGTAAAAATCTGATGTTTCCCTTGCATTTAAGAATCCCATTCTGTCACCCATCCAGAGTCACCCTTGCACTTAGTATCATACCTGTTATGTGCCTTTGTCCTTCATCAGCAAAACCGATTTTCGATTCTGTCTGTTTAGCTCATTTTCTAAGCCGTTTTGCTATCTTCAACCTGTGAAACTAAGAAAGTGCAATTTTGCCACTTGTGATTCTTGCTGCACTGCTTTTACTTCCCAAAGTCGATTTTCTAACCTCTATGCATGTTGTTTGCCTCGTAGATTGTATGTTTTCCTGCCTTGGAAGTACAGCCACACAAATTCCTGTATTATCCATTCAAACACACATGTAAATAACCATCCAGTAATTCTGAGTGCCATTTTGCTAATTTTTCAAGGGAGCTCAATCTGATTTTTGGCTCACATTCAGGGGTGGAAGGTCAGTTTTCATTCTGATTTTTGCCTAGTATACCTGACTCCTTCCTACTCCTCTCCTCCCACACATAACCAGGTTAACGTGGGTTTGAGGGAGTGTCAGGGGGAATGCCTAACTGTGGTGCTATTTGAAAATACTACCCGAAAAGTAATCTTGCTTTCATTCATTTGTGCATTGTGCATCTGATATTAGAAGGTAAAACTAAGTGTATTCTATCATATTACTGTGTAATTATCACCACACTGGTGATTGCTGCCCTATATTGAATGTGTTAAATTTTTATTCAAAAATAAAAATAAATAAATATTTCATGTTACAAACGGCCTGGTTATGGTCCATTGCGACATGGGGTGTACTTTATGGGGGTGTGAGACGGGTTGGCTGCCATCTCTAAAGTTGGATCTGAATGTAATAAACTTAAAAGCATTTTATTATGCGCTGCATCCTTGGCCAGTAGAAAGAGTCCTGATCTGGAGTGTGCCACATCTTTAAAATTCTTAACACAGTGGGGGCTCGTTGCCTGGATTGAGAAAGTGCTTCCACCCATGACAGCTTAATACAGCAAGCTAACCCAGAAAAGGTAGTGATACTTTTTGGGGTTAGAAAGCTGTGTTACACTGTAAAAGTGCCTTCCCAAAACGTAGACCATAAGTATCAGGCCTGTGTGTAAAAATAAAGTAAAATTAACCTTGAACTAGACAAAACGCAACAGAATACAGGTTTACCCTTATATAAATAATTTAATAAAGGAAGAACACTCTTCATAATAAGCACCGTTGAGGTGAACATAGCTAGGCAGCACTTTCTGCACAAATTATTTGTCGGAGGGGAATGGGCAGAGCAAGATGAGGGGGCCTGGCTTGTAGAAATTATGCAACAGGAAACCACTATGAGCATGGATGTGTGGCAAGCCGGTGGCCTATTACATCAAATCTTGCGCAAGTTGTATATGACTCTGAATATTAAAGAGGAGCAGATTAAAATGGTCCAACTCACAGCCTACATATATCTTCAGATGGGGGTTATGGAGGAAAGATCTGAAGAAAATAGAACCCTTGTGCAAAACCAGTCGGAGCGCTTAAACTAAATGCAGACTGAACTAAAACTAGTAGAAGAGAAATTGCAAAAGAGCCAAGATTCTGAGGCAGAATTTGAAAACTACATCACACAGTTAAAAGAGAACTTGGCTGTACAACAACAAAATAATTCAGGCCAAGAGGTCCAATTAGATGCATTAAAAGTGGAGTGTCAGGAAAAGGTTGACTCAGAAATTGAATGAACAAATAAAATATAACAGAGTTTGAGCAGAGCAGATATTTATGTTACAAAATCAGATGAAAGAGTTGGAAGAGGAGAATAATAAATTAATCAGTAAAGAACTCCACCTCCAGACAGAATTTAACCAAGAACGCCAGACATTACGTACGATCAAACAACAGCGGGATGACCTGGCTGAAAAAAGGGACACCGTGTATCAAGAAAAATATGTCCTATGTCAGGAAGTGTGCAACTTAAAACCAGCCTTACAGACAAGAAAGGTAAACCTCCAGGAACTGAACCAACTAAAAGTAGAACATGAAAAATTATCGGGGCACACAAGACGAGTAGAAGGTGCTCTAGAAGAGAACACCCAAACTAAAAATTTGCAAAATCAGGAGATGCATCTCCTGCAACAAAAATGGTCTCAGTGTTCCCAGGCCATACAGACAGCACAGAAAGACAATGAGGCCCTCTGTGAGGAGAACAGGGGACTCCAGAGCCAGGTGGCAGCTCGAGAGCAGGTAATAGAGGTAAGTCAAGCCATGACAGCAGAGCAAACGGCTCAGGCCTTAGCCTACCATCAGGGAATAGGGGCTGAGAGGGTGAAACTGGAGCTGTTAGGAAAAAAGTATGCTAGGCGAAATTAAAACTTGAAGCACCCTGAACAAATAGAGAGGGACAGGGCTACCCTGGATCACAGTGTGATGCCCTCTGTACAAAGGGCCTCAAAACCATGTACTGCCTTGTATGTACCAAGTACTGATAACTTCATGCGCACCAGTTCACAAGAACCAGGAATCATGAGGCAGCCAGACTCTAGTAGGCCCAGCATGATTGACCAGGCAGGCCACTGCCCATCAGAGATTGATGGACAGTCGTCCCTGTACAGATTCCAAAATATTATGGCCGATCTATCTGATCAAGAAGAGTCCTATGAGGAGAAACTCAGGGTGTTAGACCTACAGAAGCATCATCATTGAGGGACCATTGGGTTTGCTTTGCAGAACAAAATGAGGGTGAATTGAAGCCCCAAAAGAGAATTCTAAAAGCCTCTACCCAATCAGGGCAGTGGGGGGGATTCTCCATCAACTCTGGAAGCAGAGAGGAGTCAGAAGACCACTCTCCTGTGCGAAAGAGGGAGTTCAAGGGGAGTGACCCAGAGAGCCCAAGGCACAACAAGGGAGAAGGAACTAGACCCCACCATTCTGAGAGAAAGTCACAAGCTCAAAGAATCAGGGAGCGCCTAGAAGATAACAAGGGGACCTCAAACAGTAGCAGCTGTGAGTCTGAGGGTGAATGGACTCAGGTGAAGCAGTAAAAGAAGGCCAATAAACAAAAGAGAGCACTGGTGAAAGACCCCATAAGGCAGATTAAGGCTATTAGGAATTGCATTACCCTATATCACAAAAACGCAAAATATTCTGTCTGGGAGCATCTGGAGCTATATGAACAGATGATGGACTCTTTTAACATCAAACATATCCAGAATTGCATAGACTATGCCAAATGGACGTTCACTCCAGAGTACTCCAGCTTCTTTGCTGGGCTGGAAGACCAGAACCATTTAAGGTGGTCCACCTATAAGGCAGTCATCTTGAAGCACTTTTCCACCCCCATCAACCCCCAAGAGGCTTGAAAATCGGCCTAAAATCTGCAGTGCAGAGAGGATCAGGCCCCAAGAGAATTTGTGCGGGAGCTAAAAACGTGCGCATGAATAGAAGAGAATTTATAACCACCTATTTTCATGCGCTCCCAAAATATATAATGACACAGCTGGGATTTTCACGACACCAGGACCCTGGAATGGGTAATAGAGCAGGCTATCCAGATCTATGAGGTCCAAAAACCTGCAGAAAGTAAAAACCAAACAAAAAACCCCAAACCAATCAACATTCCCGCTGCTGCTAAGGTGGTGGAGGTGAAGGTTGCCCCCATTTTGGACCTAGAAATGGGGGGGGTCTAAAAACACACCTTTTCAAAACCAGCAAAATCAGAAGCAAAGAAGGCCATCTGATCAATGAGCAGCAGCTGGTAGTCAGGTAGGTAATCCCACCAATGTGACCTCTAACTCTGCTAATTATATCAGTCCCAGGTATAAGGACAATCTATCTTGGGGTATGTGTGGAGTCCCCCAGCCCAAGGAAGGGGATCCAACCAGGTGAGTACTTCCCTAGGAAACTTCCTTCCCAACTTCCCTCAGGAGGGCAGTAATCCTCCAAATCCTGGGTTAAGTTTCTTTCCCCGGTACCTTCCAAGCCCGAACCTACAGGACATCCTTCCTTTCTCTCCTCGCTTTCAGGAGTCCAGACCACCTAATCTGGGAGAGGGGAGGCCAAGGATGGAGGGTTACCAAGGGAATCCCCAGTACCCAGGGTACTCCGGGAGAAGGGATAGTTGCCCTTCCCGTGAACAACCCAGGTTTGATCAGAGACCCCTGTACCAGCCGGAGCCGGTGTCCCAACTGGAGCGGCAGGTCCAGAACCTCACTCAGGATCTGAGTCGCATGTTGAGGGCTCAGCAGAACCCTCAGATGAACATGGCTGCTCAGAAACCCTCAAACCAAGGGTCTGGCACCCCGGAACTATGAAGGGGAGAGAACCCCGACAACCCACCAGTTCCAGAGGAGGAGGCACGGGAGGAAGGTTGGTGGAAAGCCCTAGAGGAAGCTTACTTCATCAACCAAAAAAAGCCCCTGGACACCCCAAAACTGCAACTAAAATCTCTTGCCCCCAAAAATCTGCAACCCAGGGAACAGAGGGTGAGTAGGAGAAACAACGAAATCAAAAAGACCCATTTTGTGAAGGAAGTCAGTGTCCTCAAGTTTGAAGGGGAAGAATCCTTAAAGGACTCTGGGAAGAAAATCTTCTCCTTCTGGGACGGGGGAATTCCTCCCAAAGAAAAATGGGTCCCAAGAGACCAGACCTTAAACTTGGCAGGTGTGGGGACTGATTCAGAATCGACCATCCCAGAACCCCAGAAATGTAATCCAGAGAACAAAATATTAATAGGGGGTTCCTCCCTACAAACTGGCTCTGGTGACTGCCACCAGGTAAGATGGGGCAGCACAGAACTAAGGGAAAAAGGGGATTCCAAAATCCCACCTATTTCAGGATGCCAAATTTTTGTTACAGATTCTCGGAATCCAGCACAGAAAACTGTCCAAAACCACACCATGTCGAAGTCCAAAATAAAGAAATTGACTGCTTAGCTTGCCCAAAATGCCCATTACCTTTGGCCATTGGAGGAGAAAGAAGGTAGATTCTACACCCCAGCCCGAGTGCAAGGACAATTTGCATTTTCAGCATTGGTGGACACTGGATCCCAAGCCACTCTTCTGTCCAAAAGGGCCTTTGAGCAGCTAAATTCAGGAAGGGGGAGAGACACCAGATCCCTCTCACCGCTCTTCCTGGACAACTCCGGAACTTCGCCAAGAATGAGATTCCCGCTGAGGGGACTGCAGATCTGGAAATTAAAATTGGGTGGCATAAGGTGAACGCACCTGGTCATATTTGTTACTCCACAGGCAACCCCATGTCTATTAGGTAATTACCTCATCCGGAGGTTGCCTCCCCTGATAGACTGGGTAAATAATGTCCTCTGGACTCAGACTAACCGGCCAATAAAATTAAAACAAAATGTCAACTATGTTAGTTTAAATGGCACATGCCACATGGTTGAACAAAAATCTGATTGAGTTTAATTTCCAAAATAATCAAACACCTGGCATTACCATAATTGTAGTAGGACAAAAACTGGTAATGGAATCTCCTCTCCATTGTTGAAAATCAACTTTCCTTTCAGTTTCAAGTGGCATTCCATACTGGAAGGAAGTACTTTGACTTTTTATACCAATTCCCAATCTAAAAATCTTAATTCTATAGTCAAAAGTGATGAAAAACCAGATCAAAGCTTAGCTGACATTCAGAAAATAAGAGAACAGTTGTTCCTCCCAATTCAGTTAAATGAGGGGAGGGAGTCTGTTCTCGCCAGAGTGTGCTTGAACAATGGAAAGAGCTTCATCAGCGAAGCTGTGTTAAGGAATCTCCTAAAAGATCCAACCATTCCCACATTTAAATTGATTGATAAGTGGGAAATGGGCCTGGAAACTCCCAATTCCAAACATCTCCTGGCTAGCAGGTGTATGCTCAAAGTTTCCCTAGGTGACAAAAGCATAGAGAATAATTGCTGGTTCATGCGAGATGTCCCTGCTGCATTCTATTTAGGCATTGACATTCTCAATCGGTTTGCAATTAATTTTGGCTTTATAAATTACAAGGCCTGGACCTGAATGGGGGGCAATCCCATTGTCTTTGATGATTCTGAAAAGGCCCACAGCAGTAGTTGGGGTTAAACCCAACACCATTAGTCAATGTAGAACACAACACCATTCCAATAGTGGTGGATAACAGCGACCTTAGGAGAATCATTCTGGGCGCAGGCACCATTATTGGAATGGCAGTTGATGACCAGCATGGATCTAGGAAATGAACTGATAGGACCAATCCCCAATGACTGCTATGACAATGACAATGACAATGACATACTGCCAGAAAGGATCTTCACCCGGCAAGGGGGGAATTTCCTGGTGTACTTCTCCTGCCTTTACGGGGAGGAAGAGATGACCTGTGACATCCGGAAGGATGAGGTGATCTTCCAGGTCCACAATGACTGCCTCTCTGTCCAGGTCTACACCTTAACCAAAGGCCTCTCCACCCAGCTGGAGGAGGCCGCTGAGATCGAGAAACCCGAAGTCTTTCCAGGCTTCAGGCAGATGGTTAAAGTGCGGGTCAACCTCGCTGACGCCTGTGAGGAAGAAAAGCAAAAGTTGAAACAGGTGTTCTTGGATTTTAAAGCTATCTTTACCCTGGACTCGTACGACTGTGGTCGCACCGAGATACATACTATGTCAATTCCCACGGACCCTGGAATGACTCCTGTATTCGTGAAGCAATATCGCTTGCCTCTCGCATCTATGGAGTCCATGACAGAAATGATCAAAAACCTAGAGTCCCGTGGGAAAAATTTTCCAGTCCACAGCACCTTTAATAAACAGGTGCTGGGGATTTTAAAACCAAACAGCCAATGGAGACTTTGCGCAGACCTTAGGGAGCTGAACAAATGGGTTCACATGTCCCGATGGCCTCTTCCCTACATTGACCAAGGGCTGGCCCGAATCAAGGGGTCAAAAGTGTATACTACCATTGACCTGACAAATGGATACTGGACCATGCCCGTCAGTAGGGACGACCAGTACAAACTGGCCTTTACCATCGGGGGCAGCAGTACACATGGACCCGGACTCCCTTCGGATACATAAACTCCAGCAATGAATTCAAGATCTTCCTACACAAGGCCATGGTCGACTTGGGTGATGCCTTGATTAAAAGTTCAACTGTGGAGGAACACATAGCAGAAATCTGCTATGTTCTGACCCATGAAAGTGAGAAGTCCCCAAAAAATGCACTTAATCCTCCCAATAAGAGTCAAACAGGACACATCCCTGGAGGGAATGAGACCAAGACCAAGTGCTGGTGATATAAAAAATCGTTTATCTAAAATAGGGCAAGCAGAATCTACTCTGCTCACGCTGAGAGCGCTCTGCAGAAAACATGTTGCAAGTCATTTTTACACAGCTTTTGTGTCATCCAGGAGAGGGGAGGCCTAGGGGGCACATGAAGAGTTGAAATTGGTTACTAGGGATGAGCACCTATAGGTTGCATAGGGTCGACGTGCTGGGGTTGGAGCAGGATCACGTGGTGCTGTGATGATGCTTCTCAGGTCAATCGGTCAGCTGGGCTCATCGGATTGGCATGTGGTGTCGGCAACTTTTGCAGTGTTACATATTCAATAAAACACTTGACATTTGCCGTTGTGGCCACGCATTCCCATTCATCCAATATTATGCTCTATCTTGTCCTTCAGCCTTTAAGGCCTGTGAATCTTGACACCAAAGGAAAGACATTTCTCAAGTGGAGGTTTAACTATCATTGGGCACAGGTCATGGTGCATTTCTTAAACTCAGTGTTAGATCAGTTACTGGGTGGTCCACGGTGTTAGTATAATACAAAATATATTGTTCAAGGGGCTAAGACTTTGAGATCACAGAGTGGTCTGGAATGTCCATCTCGTACAATAAAGAGGTCACTGGATTTAAGGCCTAACTTACACATTTAAAAGAATGGGTCACAAGAGCACATACCACAATAGTCATAAGTCTTAGTGTGGGGGTTAAAGGCGGGTTGTTTAAACATCATTAAATGTTTGCTGATCTCTTTTGGCACTATAAAGGGTGGAGGAGAATTGAAATACCTTTGCGGTGCAGTTCTGCTTTGCATGGGGAGACGGGACCTCCTGCATGGCGTTTTACATAAAGGCTTCTTTACACATGGTCGTTACATTATGATTGTAATCGACTAGAGCATGTTATCATTTCTCTTTGGCTGTGTGCTCTCGTTGTTATAAAACTCATAATAATGATTTGCGTATGCACGGGTTATCTTCCATGCTAAATAAAGCAGTCCATTACCGAATCTCAGAATATAAATGGTAGGGCACCTGGCGGGGTCCTGATTTACCCAGGTGGGTAAACATATAATAAACAAAAAAATCAGGATGACGAGATCCAGACCAAGTTCTGTGTGTGTGTGTTTATTCGCATCAACACAGAAAGTTTTAAGTAATCAAGACAATTTATTTTACAGATCTTTCGATAAGCACGAAAGGTACAATGTGGACGGACAAGGTTTAGTGATGAAAAGTGATAACACATATGTGTGTAGACCTCGAAACTGCAGAGGTCAAAACTTCAATCAAAGACACATTTCCCACAGTTGGAAGGGGTAACAACCCTAGTAGGCAGGGAAAGGTGTGCTCTCAGACTTGCGTCAGTCCAAGGCATGATTAACACATGGTGCACACAACACAATTTACATGAAACGTACACAAGGGGGGTGGAGTTGTGACACAGGGATCGACACGGGGTGTGTTTCGGCCAAAAAAGAGGCTAGAGTGGCGCCTGTCTTTGTGCTGGCCTTCGTCAGGAGATGCACCTATGGCGGTGCTGTCCGTAGTGTCTGTGAATAAAAACATACTGGTGAGGATCTCGAGAGTTTATTTGCTAAGTACTGACTAGTATTTAATACGGGCCAAGTGGTGCCAGAGAGGTGCACCATGTGGTGTCTCTTGAGAACAGCGTACCTGCTATTGTGGTAGCAGGAGGCTGTTATGAGGATCATCCATGAATAATGCAGGATTGACGGTGCATGAATAGCACTTGTTCTGTCGGCTGTCTCGGTGGACGGGCCGATTCGTCTCAGGGTCCCGTGCAACTGGTGTAGGCCGGGATTGGTCCTAAATCTGCGAAACGACATAAAACGCGGGTAATGAAAACCCGGCTGTGTGTAAAGGATAAAAACCCAATGGGTGAAGGTGGTCCGAAAAAGGGCTCTAACCCCACTGGTGTGGTGGTGGTGCGGTGTTCGAGGCTCCATTAGCAAGATACCTGGGCTGTGTGCTCCTGGGTATGCCGAGGTGAGTGATGGTCGGCTAGGCAACATGACTAAGGTGGCCCTAAGATGACAGAGGTGCTTATTGTAAATAGACATCTGTCCAGGTGAAAGCTATGCCGGGCACGGGATAGTTGGTCGTGGGCTGCGTGTCAGTGCCTGGAATGGGAATTATCATGAAAGTGGAGTCAGCGTGAATCTCTACATGCCGGCCCTAATGCATATTCTTATACTAAAATTATACTAGTTACAACATTTGATTGCTAAATTGCTTTTACATGATATCAGGCATATATTTACATTGAACTTGGAAATGAGGTAGCTTTGTGCTGGCATGTACAATGTTATGTTCTGTTATGCATTTTGTTATTGCAATCCATTTCGATTAAACCTCATACTACACGTTAATGCACATCACACTTATATACCTGGAACCTAATGTTAGTGCTTCTGATTATACATATATTATACAACGCACTGATATGCTTATTGTTCTACTACAAACCTTTCATTGTTTCGCATGCAAGGGAAACAGTTTATGAGCAACTTATTTTGATTGCTTGCAGAAAAGACACTTTAGTTTTTCTCATATTAAGGTGGAACAACATGACATACTCGAGGGTCGTTGTTAGCTATTTGACCATGTTCAAAGGATATGGGGGTGGTATTCTTTATGGCCTGGGTCTGCTTGGTGGGGGCAGGTTTATAGAGATGAACGACTTTCTGCTGCCAGGTCTTGAGTTGGGCCGCGGCAGGGTCAATGAGGTAAGACGGAAGACAGAAGATACAGTGCAAAGTTTGTTGCATTTGCGCAGCCAGTCTCCCATGAGAACCGGACAGCTGCAGAGATGACAGAAGGGAGGAGGTTGGGGGAGTAGCTTGTTCGCTGTGCGCGTCTTGCGGGGAGAGCTGCAGGCCTGCATTCTAATTTCATGGCTGCCTGCCATTATGTGAAAATAAAATGGAGTTGGTGGCACACAAAATGGAGTGTAGTCGGACTCTGATCTGGACTGTTCTGATGGGTTACAGTTCCTAGGGGTATTCAAGCACGGGTGCTCCAGGGCCCCTGAACCCAAAGCAGCTGCAACTGGGCCTACTCAGGAAGTGTGCGAATGGAGGGGGGTTCCAAGACCCCCTCCTCCCACACATTCCCCCCTTTCGTTACTTAAGTAACGGATATTCTAATTGCCCCAACCTTTTGCGCTCTTCTTTCTCAGCCACTGCCTCCTCCCATGCAGGTGTTCCCTTTATTGGCATCCATGCCCTACATACCGCTCTGAGGCTTTCCCCTTCTAGCGTATTCATGTGGGGTACAGGTCATATAAATGCACCTCCCTTCACCCTCCATGTCCACCCATACTTCTTTGTACCACTGTAATTCTCTTGGCTCTTTTATGGTTGTATGATATAAATTATCTACTATCTGCCCTGTATTGTATATCGCGGTCATTCTATATTTTGGTTCTGAGCTTTCTCCTGTTTGAACTTCTGCCTCCTGCTTTATTTGAGCCACTCCATTGGCACGGCCCATTGTTACCATCATCAGCGCACCATTAGGTACCACGTTTGCACAGCATCTGAGACTTAATTGGCACACACAAAAAATGAGTAGAAAAAAGACAATGAGTGGTATGAGGAGTTTCACTGTCATTCCGAGCTACGATGGTACCCAGGAGAAAAGATTGTCAAACCTGGTGCTGGGCTGTGCTCCCCCTTCGTCTTTCTTATGTTCTCCAAGGTCGTGCACTGCCACTATGACATGGGAAAGGGAGCCGTTGTCCACATCTGCAGAAGGTACAAAAGTGCAACATGCGCTCCTTATTTTTCGGCCAACACCTCCATCCATTGCTGTTAACAGGTCTAGTACATACCTGTTCTGCATGGTCATCAGTCGTAAGGCTCTGATTTCCACTTTGATAATGTTGAAGCCTTCTTTCCTGTCGTTGGCCAGCTGGATGAGTTCCCATCTGGTGATCTGAAGCCATTTTGCATTCGCTCTCGTCTGGATGCTGGGGACGAGAGACGCGAAGAATGTCTTGACGGAGCTGAACAGCCGAAATCGATCTGGGACCTGTGCCAGAAGTTCTGACAATTTAGCAGAGATATAGTTGGATGACCTTTTCTTCTTCCGCACCGTGCCTTGTAAACTTTCCTCAGCAATGGCATACACAGGGGCTTCTTCAGGTGTTGTTGGAGCTGTTTCGTTTGGCGCTGCCACTTGTGTGTTTTCTCCTTGGATGTGGCTTTCTGGGATCACCATCAGGGCAGAATGCAGCATTGCCAGGGAGCACAAGCCCCTCCATGATTGAGGGAGGTGCAGGTACGCCAGGTTGCCTCAAACCCAGTATGTATCCATTGTTGCAGCTGCACCTTTCTTCATATCCGGTATTATGAGAGTTTTGCTGCAATTTATGTTCTCTCCCATGTTCTTTTTCCCTTCCCCACAAAAGCACAGTTCGTATGAAATGTGTTTTTGTAATTTGAAGGGTTTTTCGATGGTAGTAACCCAAGTGAGTTTTGTTATATGTTCAGTCCATATGGGAGAGCACGTTCTCTGTACCCAGTAAAGTTTTTCTTCAGACAGTGCTTGCAACGCTTCTGCTTTACACAATATTTCTTCATTCTGCCACTTGTTGTCTGAATGTAATGTTCCTTTTGTCACCAAAAAAGCTCTTTTACGCAAATCACTCCTTGCGGCCTGGAGTAACATGTCCACTTGTTCTGCAAGAGTTCGAATGAGACAGTGTGTGCTTGGAAAGTAATTTTGATTCTACATAGTGCGAGATGTAGGAGACACTGTGCCTCTGCAAATGGAATTTATTGTGGCAGCAATACCTTAGGGGTTCCTGAGGCGTGGGTTATAAGTGAGCAAACGTAACAACTTTCATTTGTTGTTTGTTTTGCCATGTTGCTCATGTCAGCGTACCACTTGTTTGTTTGGTGTGGGTGTCAAGGATCATCAATGGTGTCAATGCCAAATGTATAATGCTCTTCCCATTTTTCTTGTTGTTTTCCCCTATCTTTCCTTCTGTTGCCACCCCCATCATTGCCTGGAGAACCTTTTCATTCCCTTTTTCCTCCCATTTGGTGTATAGTCTAAAATAGCTAGTGGTCATGTGCTTGTTATGATTGTTTTCTTGTCTGGTGACTATATTATCTGGTGATGTGATCTTCAGACTGGCATTGTGGTTTGGTATGGGTGATTTTGCACCCACGTGAGTTCTGAGGGTGTTCTGTCATTCATTGAATAAACACTATAATCGGATTCATTAAACTCATGGGGCTCTTGGCTGGCCTGCGCAATTGTGCCATTGAAGTTAATATTATCATTAGATTTGTTCCTGTAATGCCCGTGGGCCCATATCAATTTAAAGCCATCCCAGATTAAATGGGTTCCTTGTTTGATTGATTTTATCCCACCACCCCCGTAGCTCATATCGATTGAAATAAAAGCTATGGCCCAATACAAAACTAGGCCAAACAATGTTGAAAAGAATACTACTGCACATACAAACTACACACATTCATACAAATAGCTAGGGTAAGTACTCCTTCTTCTATTTCTATCTACACTATTGTCGGTTGTCGTTGGGGCCTCTTCCGTGCCCATTGTAGCTCCTAGTAAATGAGATGTAAGCATTTGTTAAGCATACACATTAGATTTTCGTTATTACACATTTTAATTGTAGACAGTTCCACTTTTCGGGCTTATTTTTGGACCTTAATACAGGTGTTTATTTTGTGTCCTTCCTTTCCCCCTCCTCATACTTTGAGTTTGGGGAGGAGGAATTGAGGGAGACAATTTACTAACAATTTAAAACCTACAGGGAGGAAAAGTGAGAAAGAGAAAAAGAGAGAGAGAGAGAGAGAATATGGAGGACATTCATCATTTTCTTTATACAATTATTTACATTTTAGCAGTGCCTTTTCATTTTGCATACTGTACTTGACGTTTATACCCATTAAGGTTGTGCACCTTTACCAACAATCTTTTCCATTATACACTCATTCCTGCCTACACTTGCAGCTAGTTTCTGTATTTTTGCTCCCTCATTCACTATGTTTGTACACTGTGTTAATTTCTACCATTTTCATGATCTACGCAGTCCGTGCTTTCGTGAGCCTTTCGGACATCTGTTAAGTGCACCCAATACCTTAAGCCCTGTACTTTGACTGCCGTGGCCATACAGTATATTACTTTATAGGGGCCGTGGAACCCCTAGGTCCATTCCACCTACGCACAAAGCTTCTTATGTATACCATGTCACCTGTCATCAATTGGCAGTCCGGGCTGTCTGTGGCTGGGGTGGTCATGTCTGTGGCTGTTTCTTGTGTGAATGGGGGTGCTATTTGCTTTACTATGGCACGTGCTGCTCTTGTAAGATTTCTGAGATACTCATGGAGCTCTTCTCCCATTACTGCAGCACTCTGGTGTGCATCTGACTGTCTGCGCAAGGGTGAGTGGGCTGTGTGCATCTTCCTGCCTGTCACGATCTCATGGGGTGACAGATGGTGGTCCTTACTGGGTTGATTCCTCATCTCAAAAAGGGCTAAGGGTAAACAATATACCCAGTTATTTTTGAGTGTATGGCACAGTTTTGACAATCTGCTATTAAGTAGTCTGTTCATTTTTTCAACTAATCTGTTCTATTGCGGATGATAAATCGTACAGAGCTTATGTGTTATTCCCAGCATTGCTGTTATGTGCTTGAACATATCATTTACAAAGTGCGTCCTGTTGTCAGAACGTATGACATCACATATACCCCAGCGGGGGAATACTTACCTAACCAAGAATTTGGTGGCACACCGTGCATTCAGATGAGTGCATGGAACCACCTCCACTCACCGAGAAAAGGGACAGACTGCTACAATCAAATATCGGGATCCATTACACCACTCTCCCATGTCTGCATAGTCTATATGCAGCTCTCTGAATGTCCCTTCAGGCTTTGGCAATGTCCCTCTCAGTGTTCCTAATGTCATGCCAGAGTTGTATGTTTGGCATGTGGTACATTCTATTATTAGCTTCGTAACATGCTCCTGAAATCCCGGGGAGAACCAATCTTCCTGTATGTCTGCGATAATGCGTTGTTTTGCATTGTGGGCGGGGAAGCACAGTTGTTGGAATGCTACCTCCAGTAATTTTGCAGGCATTACTACCTTACCGGTATTATTTTGTCTCCATAAAAGGTCAGTGGATAACTGGCTACATCCTCTCTTTACCCACACTTCCTTTTCCTCACTTGGTGCATCTTGTTGAAGTTCAATAATTTTGGAAATTGGCAATGAGTTGAATCCTTCTGGGTGCTCTTCCTCAACTACCTTTTGTAGTATGTACTTACCTGTAGGGCTCTTTGGTAAATAAGATGCTTCCTTGGCAGCTGTGTCTGCTGCCGCGTTTCCCAATGAGATGATGTCATCACCTCGTGTGTGGGCCTGACATTTTACGACAGCTACAAGTGTGGGCTCTTTTAGTGCATCAATGAATTCTCCTAACAGTGTTGCATGCTAGACTGGGAACCCCTCTGTTCTTCGGAATCCCCTCCTACCCCATCTGACTAAACCTCCATGTACAGTCTGTATAGATTGTGACTGTGCACCCTTTAGCTGTATGCAATGCTTCTATGAGCGCTGCTAGTTATGCTGCTTGGGCTGAGAAATGAGGCGGTAGTATTTTTTGGACAATAACTTCAAATTCCCCATCTTCCACCCGAACTACTGCTGCTCCCACATGCTTTTCTCCCATTTTACAATCTATGGAAGCTGAACCATTAACAAAATACATTTCTCCTTCTGTTAGTGCATTTTCATGTGCTGTGGGCGTATTGCCATCACCACCTCTGTAGGTGGCACAATCATGCTGCTTGCTGCATGTCCTCTACCGTACATGCTTCTGTGAGGAATGTGGCAGGGTTTTGTCATGATGCCTGCTCCCGAGGAGCCAGGTCAGGCCCAGCGTCCCCGGAAGCAGACTTCATACTCACCAAGCAGGACCCAGCAAACCCCTATAAGGGCTCTTTGGACCTTGTCCTGGCGCCATAGGCGCCAGGCTCATCATAGCAGAACATATGGTAATGCTTGGGTGAACTCACCTGAGGCAGACCATGCTGCATAGTCACCCGAGGCAGACCATGCTGACCGAAGCTCCAAGCCAACTAAGGCTGGGGAGGAACTATTTTCTTTCAGGAACTCTTTTCTTACTCGGGTGGGGCCAGTGGAAGAACACTCACCTGAAGCTCTTCCAAGGCTATTTAAACCACGCCCGGATGGCCACACGTGCTTCGCGTTATTCTGCATCTGCAGCAGGACGCTCACCGAGACGGCTCCTGCATCCTGGCTCCTGCCACGCCCACCAGCACCTGGAACACCTGCAAGGAGAGAAAGGCAAGCATTAGGACATTACCTACCTTCATCCAGCATCCGGATTCTTCACTCCGTCGATCCTGCAAAAGAAAGTCAAGGGTTAGAAACGCATCTCATCGCTCGCTGTAGCGCCGCTTCCACTTACCTTCACGTGGCACTGTCTAGCTCTCTAGTGGTCATAGGCGACATCGGCCGCATCCCAGCACCTACGGAAAAGAAAGACAATAGTTAGAAGCGCTCCGCTTCTCACGCTGCCGCGCCGCTTCCACTTACCTTCACGTGGTGCCGGCAACCTTTTCAGCGCCCATAGGCGACATCGGTCGCATTCAAGACCTACGGAGAAAAAGGACAAAACAAGGTGAGCAACGAACTAATTGCAAAAGGACAGATTACTCACCTTAAGTCTTACCTGAATTTTGTTGGGACCTCAGTTCCCTTTTCGGGTCAGAGCGGCTTTTCGGCTTTTCCGTACCCCGGCCCCTATGCGGAAATAAGACACACTCATTAAGGTGTCGCAGCAAACCACTACGGCACACCTTCATTAAAAGTACTCACCTGAGCTTACCTCGGCGTATCCATTCCTCCACACGGATTCCTCACCTAGTCCCTGAAAATTAAACAAAGGCCAAGGGACAAATAAGACTTGATCTTTTGAACTATATACTTATGGCAGCATTTTGGTAAAGGCAAGCAGACATCGAACCCTCGCCAAATCCGAGATCCAGTGAAGTAACTGGAAATCTACGCGCCCCTGCGTCAGAAGCAGGATGGAGAGCTCGTCCATACAGAAATTAAGGTGAGAGTCTGCGGAAGGCACAGCTAGGGTTCGAGGAGGGTGAGAAGGGGAAAAAGGGGGGAATCTCACACACAATCTAGCAGACAGTTAACTCCCTTTTCTCATCTACAGAAGGATTATTCTACGGGCCAGACAGACGAGGTTTGGGGGTCCAGTCCAGTCCATCTTCCAAGCACTACGCTTTACCGTGGAAGAAGTTGTAGCAGTCCAGAATGGGTCGGCGCCTCCGTGGGAATCAGGTGAGCGTTACAGGTTTACACTTTTACACCGCACAATATGTATGTTTGCGCTGGATATGATTAACTCGTATGCTGTTGCTCTTTGGGTGGTGAGTGTGCTTTTTGATCTTTCCAAAAGAGCAAAAAGGGAGTGTTCCACATACAACCTCTGTAGGTGGCACAATCATGCTGCTTGATGCATGTCCTCTACCGTACATGCTTCTGTGAGGAATGTGGCAGGGTTTACACTTTTACACCGCACAATATGTATGTTTGCGCTGGATTTGATTATCTCGTATGCTGTTGGTCTTTGGGTGGTGAGTGTGCTTTTTGATCTTTCCAAAATATCAAAAAGGGAGTGTTCCACATACAACGTGAGGGAGCATCCCATCATGATTGTAGAGCTTTTTTCGATTGCGAATGTGGTGGCTGCGAGAGCCTTTTCGCAAGCGAACTATCCTTGCATTACTGCTGTCTAGTGTTCCACTATAGAACGCCAAGGGCTGTCATGAATGTGCCATTACAGTGTGAGAACAGGTAGAACTGACGATCATAGTTGGGGGTTGCCAAAACTGGAGCTGTGGATATCAATTCTTTGAGTGTGTCAAAGGCTGTGTGCATTTCTTGTGTCCACTGTAACTGAGTGTTTTCTCATTGAGCTTCCGTGGGTGCCTGTAATAGGGGTCTTGTATATGCTGCGTAGTCTAATATCCAGACTCTGCAGTAATTACACATGCCAAGGAACTTCTGCATCTCTTTAACTGTATTGGGCTCTGTTACTGCTTTTATTGATGCCGCTCTGTCAGGTGTTATTCTTTTGCCATCTTTGGATATTAACTGACCTAAGGATAACACTTCTGTCAGGCAATATTGCAGTTTTTGTCTGTCCACTTTATATCCTTTCTGTGCTAACTGTGTTAACAGGATGATGGAATTTTCCCTACACTCCTTTTCATTCTTACTACAGACCAACAAATTGTCTACGTTTTCAGTGATTGGACTGGTTGTGTGTATGTTTCCAAGGTCTTCATGCAAAATTCTATTAAACATACTGGGACTCTCACAGTACCCTTGGGGCAAACGGCAGTGTGCATACCTTTTCCCTCCCAGTGCGAACGCTGTTAGGTACCAAGAGTCTGGGTCGAGCGGGATTGAAAAGAATGCATTTTTCTAATCTACCACAGTGAAATATGTGGCCTGTGTTTGGATACTGCACAATATTGAAGCAGGATTCGGGACAAGGGCAAACTCCTTCTGTACTACGTCATTAAGGGGGCGTAGGTCCTGGATCATCCTCCATGCCCCTCCCTTTGCTTTCTTGATCTGGTAAATGCAAGTGTTGCCGGGCGAGTTTGATGACACTATTATACCCTGTATCATCAATGCATATATGGTGTCTTTTATTCCCTCTTCTGCCTCCCTGGATAAGGGGTATTGTTTTACCTGGGGTAAAATGGCTCCGGGTTTGACTTTTATCTTTACAGGTGTTACTTCGTGTAGCAGCCCTACATCGTGTGGGCCTGTGGTCCACAACTGCTGCAGGATCTGGGACATGTCTTCCTTGAAGTATGCTGGTGGGGCTTTGACAACCACTACGAGGGGTAGTGGCACTTCTCTTTTTTGAATCATTATGTCACAGGGAATTACAATTTCCATCACTATTTCCCCATCATCTGAGTCATTAAAAAGATCCTCGTTTGCAAGATCCCTCAGGGCCATATTGGCTTTAATGCACAGTACTGTTCTCCACTGGCATCCCTGCAAGTCAATTGTCATTACTGGTATTCTTTGCGACGACACCTGTATTGCATGTACGTCTAAGGACACTATTGAACCTGGCACTGTCTCTGGGTCTTTGATTGGGCGGAAAATGAACTCTGAGGGCACTCTCCATTTCTTACTTTTCAACTCTGGCACCACTCATGCTAGTATCCTCAGCCCTTGTATGAACATGTCCGGATCTACAGGTATGCCACGTGTTTGTGGGAAATCAGCTTGAGTGTGTATTACTAGCATAGCACTGATTGCACATATTCCTGGTGTAGAGCACACTATTCCTCTGTCAGTAAAGGATATGGTCATGTTAAGCTTGCTGAGAAGGTCCCTTCCCAGCAAGTTAATGGGCGAGTCTTCGTAATACAACAGGGGTGCTTGTACAGCCCCCCCCCACTGTTATGTCTAATTCTTCAGTGTATGGAACCTTGACCACTCTCCCACAGAATCCTTGCATTTCCAAAGTGCGATTAGAAAGCGGGAACCTGCATTTGCCGTGGTAGCATAGGTGCTTCTGCGGGTGGGGGCGGTACGCTCATGGCACTGGGGGTATTGTGGTACATTTTGTGAGGGGACTTGGCGCTCATTCATGTACATAGGGTCGGGCTGACTCTCCCTTCTATTCCCACCCATCGGTAGTCCATATGGGCTCCCCAGGTGGGGGTGTCCATACTGTTGCTCATTTGAATATGAATTAGTGGGCCTGCTCTGACAATCTCTCAAGAAATGTACCCACCTCCTGCAATTCCAACATTGTTCTTGTCGTCGTCCTCCTCTCAGTCCTCCGTACCCAACACCCCCTCCCCTTGACCCTCTGAATCCTCCTCTGTTTCCCCAGCCACCCCTCACCGGCCATTGTGATCCCTCATACTGATTTTCTCCTGACCATGAGTCTTGACTATTACTTGCCCAGTTTGCTGCTATTTGCACTGGTATTTCCTTCTGTCCTTCATCCTCCTCCCACTCTCTTCCTGGCGTGTTAGTTGCTGCTACTGCACTGACCTTCAATAGTTTGCTTTGTACTAATTTGGCCTAGTCTTCCAACCGCCGTGGAGCTATCTCTGTTTCTTTCTCTTTGATCCTTTTGCAATGGTGCACTATTATACTTTGAATTTCTGGCCACCCCTTGGCTTCTATCCCAGCTATTTTATCAAGGGCCTTCTGTACTTACTTTGGGAGTCCCCTTTTTATAATGAAATAAAGAAATAAAATAGGGAGGTCGATTGGTCCCAGGCCGTGCTAGTTTCTGCTCTCCACATGTCCTGCACCCGGAGAATGAAAGACATTGCATCTTCATCATCTCCCATTGTACACTGCATTACCGACTGTAAATTCGGTGTGTCTGGAAATGTCTCCCTCAGGGCATCCCACACTCTCGCTCGTACCGTGTTGAACGAGGCCTCATCATGGCGGTCACAATCTAGTCTTATTCCGGGAAACCCTGCCTTCACTCAGACCCGGTTTGCCTGATCTCCGACTGCAGATACTAGCAAGCTTTTAACATCCCCCACTGCCAAGGGCACTCCAGCCGTGTGTTTTTCAAATGCATATATCCACTTGCTGGCACCTCCGGACAGTGGTGGTCACTGTTTGAGGAAGTTGGCTTTGTCCATTTGGGCCCATGGTATGTAGTTCGGCCTTCCCGCCCCCCTGTGGATAAGTGGCAGCTTTGGATGTTTCCCCCCTTTTCCGTTACTCACCTTTTTTACCTTCTTCCCTACTACCGCCATACGTCCTGTTCTGTTCCTTAACCTCCCTCTCCATTCTTCCATGGGGGACAATCCCTCTCCAAATGAAGCCCCACCAGTAGCAGTTCCCAATCTCCTTTCTTCTTCTTCCTGTTCCTCTATGTCACACCAGTATTCTTCTTCCATGTCCGATACCATCCCCCCTTCCTCCACCTCACGTTCACTATCGGCTGTGGTTATTTCTATTATCCTTGTAGGGGTGTCATTTATCCGAAATAGTATCTCTCCTTTTTTTCCACCCGTCCTCTGCTTGCCTTTCACTAGGTTGATGCGTCGTGTCCCGTTCTGACCTGGGGGTAGGTAGCCCCCCTTGTTCTCCCAAGGCTCTCAAGCAGGACAGCTCTGTTTGAGCCATCGTTAATTACCTGTCCTGTCATTCCTTGGCTCTCATATGGGGGTGGTGCAGTGGCATATGGCTTAGGTGTGGGTGGTGATGTGGATTGTGATACATATACAGCGTCGCTGTATCCCTCTGCAGGCACTGGTTTTGTCATTAAGGGGTATATACGTATAACCTCTGTCTTATTCTCATTCTGCTCAATTGGCCCTTCACTGCCAGTTGTTGTCAGGGAAGCGGCATTATACTCGCCACTCTTAAACAGGGGGGCTTCCTCAAACAACCGCCACAAGTCCAATATTTCCCTCCTGTTCTGCAGTTGTTTTCCTTTATATTTAATAAACAAACATGTGTCAACCATTTATAGCGCAGCTTTATCAAAGGTCCCTCCTTGGGGCCACACTTGTGGCAAGCCTTCTCCCTTCAATTCTGTGACCCACTGGTCATGGTATTTGTTGATCTTTTCTGCATACCCTGGGTTTACAAATATGGGCCAGGGGTGTTTCTGCACCGATTATATCAACCTGAAGTGGTTATTAAATCAAAAACCTTTTTCTACAATTCCTACACTTCCTATATGACCAGCTCAATATGCTTTGCAACACTTCTCAAAACAAAACCGTTTGCTCACACTGGGTTATTCATGAACAATAACAATGTAGGAATATTCTTCAACACAGTTTTCAAACCGTTTTTCACAAACATACACCAAAAATACCTTTACATAAAACAACACCTTAGGGCATAGCATACCACATACAACAAATGACATAAAGAACACAGATTGTACCTCACCTTCCCTAGTACCTTAGTACCCTCTAATACCCTTTTCTCACTGCCCTTCCCTGATTCTCCAATCCCTTTAAAGAATTCTCTCCATCCACCCTGTCTATACCCAGGCGAGAGTGAAAAGGAGTAAGAAAAAGTAGGAAAAAAATATTATAAATACTACTCCGGGTCTTCCTTCGAGATCCCTATGTTGTTTTCTTCACCTTAGTTTTCCCATATCCATTTGTCCAGTACTAGTCGAGATAGCACTATCCGACGCCGCCTTCCACCCCCAATGGAGATAGAATCTCTTTATCCTCTTTTCACCTTATTTTCCGTCACTGTCCTAAGGGTCATATGCGATAGAAGGAGAATAGAATAGAATATAGAACAGCATTTCCCCTTGCTGCTAATGACCTCCCTTCTTATTTACCCCTGCTGGTATTTTACAACCCAAACCTCCTAATCTGACTCCCACCCCCCTTTTAATATCACCCGCACTTTATACTCGCGTGTCGGTCTTGATTCGAGACACTCCGGACCCAATCGGTCGGAGCGCCGCCACTTGCTCAAAGACCACGCCCGGCTCTGGTGAGTGGTATGGTGGGTTTTGTAAAGTTGGATCCCGTACCCTTTCACCCTATTGCGTGCACACGTCTAGGTGCACTGGTTGCCATTGGCGGGTAGCTCTTGAGGGAGCGTGCTCCGGGTTGAAACAGGGGGCGTCTCGTGCCAAAAGGACAAAAAGAACACTATCACATCAGGATCACCAATGAAAGTGAGAAGTCCCCAAAAAATGCACTTAATCCTCCCAACAAGAGTCAAACAGGACACATCCCTGGAGGGAATGAGAACAAGACCAAGTGCTGGTGATATGAAAAATTGTTTATCTAAAATAGGGCAAGCAGAATCTACTCTGCTCATGCCGAGAGCGCTCTGCAGAAAACATGTTACAAGTCATTTTTATACAGCTTTTGCATCATACAGGAGAGGGGAGGCCTAGGTGGCACATGAAGAGTTGGGATTGGTTACTAGGGATGAGCACCTATAGGTACCATAGGGTTGACGTGCTGGGGTTGGAGCAGGATCACGTGGGGCTGTGATGATGCTTCTCAGGTCAATCTGTCAGCTGGGCTCATCGGATTGGCATGTGGTGTCGGCAACTTTTGCAGTGTTACATATTCAATAAAATCCTTGACATTTGCCCTTGTAGCCACGCATTCCCATTCATCCAATATTGCTCTCTATATTGTCCTGCAGGCATTAAGGCCTGTGAATCTTGACACCAAAGGTAAGACATTTCTCAAGTGGAGGTTAACTATCATTGGGCACAGGTCATGGTGCATTTCTTAAACTCAGTGTTAGATCAGTTACTGGGTGGTCCACAGTGTTATTATAATACAAAATATATTGTTCAAGGGGCTAAGACTTTGGGATCACAGAGTGGTCTGGAATGTCCATCACATACAATAAAGAGGTCACTGGATTTAAGGCCTAACTTACAGATTTAAAAGAATGGGTCACAAGAGCACATACCACAATAGTCATAAATCTTATTGTGGGGGTTAAAGGCGGGTTGTTTAAACATCATTAAATCTTTGCTGATCTGTTTTGGCACTATGAAGGGTGGAGGAGAATCGAAACACCTTTGCGGTGCAGTTCTGCTTTGCATGGGGAGACGGGACCTCCTGAATGGCGTTTTACATAAAGGCTTCTTTACACATGGTCGTTACATTATGATTGTAATCAGCTAGAGCATGTTATCATTTCTCTTTGGCTGTGTGCTCTCGTTGTTATAAAACTCATAATAATGATTTGCGTATACACAGGTTATCTTCCATGCTAAATTCAGCAGTCCATTACCGAAATTCTCTGCATGCAGGCCCTAATGCATATTCATATACTAAAATTATACTTGTTACAACATTTGATTGCTAAATTGCTTTTACATGATATCAGGCATATATTTACATTGAACTTGGTAATGAGGTAGCTTTGTGCTGCTGCGTACAGTGTTGTGTTCTGTTATGCGTTTTGTTATTGCAATCCATTTTTATTAAACTTCATACTACACGTTAATACACATCACACTTATATAACTAGAACCTAACATTAGTGCTTCTGATTATACATATACTATACAAAGCACTGATATGCTTATTGTTCTACTAAACACCTTCCATTGTTTTGCATGCAAGGGAAACAGTTCATGAGCAACTTCTTTCGATTGCTTGCAGAAAAGACACTTTAGTTTTTCTCATATTAAGGCGCGAACAACATGACATACTTGAGGGTCGTTCTTAGTTATTTGACCATGTTCAAAGGATATGGGGGTGGTATTCTTTATGGCCTGGGTCTGCTTGGTGGGGGCAGGTTTATAGACATGAACGACTTTCTGCTGCCAGGTCTTGAGCTGGGCCGTGGCATGGTCAATGAGGTAAGACGGAAGACAGAAGATACAGTGCAAAGTTTGTTGCATTCGGGAGCCAGTCTCCCATGAGAACCAGATGGCTGCAGAGATGACAGAAGGGAGGAGGTTGGGGGAGTATCTTGTTCGCTGTGCGTGTCTTGCGGGCAGAGCTGCAGGCCTGCGTTCTAATTTCATGGCTGGCCTGCCATTATGTGAAAACAAAATGGAGTTGGTGGCACACAAAATGGAGTCTAGTCACACTCTGATCTGGACTGTTCTCAGGCGTCACAGTTCCTAGGGGTATTCCTGCACGGGTGCTCCGGGCCGGGGCCCCGAACCCAAAGCAGCCACAACTGGGCCTACTCAGGAAGTGTGCAAATGGAGAGGGGGTTCCAAGACCCCCTCCTCCTACACACCCAGTTGAGGGTTGCCAGAGCAAAACTGTCCTTCCAGAAGGCACAGTGGTCAGGACCCGTGTCAACTTCTTAGGACATGAAATAACCCCTCAGGGCCTCTGTCCCAAGATGAAGAAAGTGCAAGCACTACTAAAACTGAAAGACCCCACAACTCTGTGTGATCCAAAAATCCTCCTTGGGCTGACTAATTACAGTAGGAAGTTCATTGAGGATTACACACAGGTCACAAGACCCCTGGTCCATCTATTGAAGGGGGGGTCAAGTGGGAGTGGGGTCCAGGACAAGCTGAGGTAGTAAAACAACTCAAAAGAAGTCTCTCACAAATGCCTTGTCTAGCTTACCTTGTTAAAAACAAGGAGTTCTTCTTTGAGATGGGGTTCTCAAATACATGCTTGACAGCAATATTATACCAAAAGCATGACAAGGTCAATAAAGTCATCTCCTATGCAAGCAAGACTTTATCCTCTGTGGAGGAAAAATGTAACGATTGTGAGAAGCTACTCCTGTCAACAGTGTGGGCATTGAAACATTACCACCCGTTCATCCAGGGGGAGCACGTCTCTGCCCCAACTTTCAGTACTATGCGGATGACACCCAGCTCATTTTCAGGCTACCCTCGGACTCCTCCTCTCCCTCCATTATCTCTGGCTGTCTGCTATCCAGGAGTGGTGTGCCGCCAATGACCTCTGCCTTAATGCCAGAAAGACTGAGATTTTCCTCATCGGCACACCCGCTCCCTCCTTCCCTGTAGCTCTCTGGCCTGCCTCTCTTGGCCCTCTTCCTGCTCCCACCTGCAACGCTAAAATCCTCAGGGTAATCTTCAACTCTACTCTCGCCTTCTCCCCTCATATCTCTGACGTCTTTAAGAAGTCACACTACCAGCTGCACTGCCTTAGAGGTATTCTTCCTTTCCTCTCCTTCCCCCAGAAGCTCATTGTCTCCAGAGCTCTAGTTCTCTATAGGCTGGACTATTGCAACAGCCTCTTTCTAAATCTGCCTGCTTCTACTCCACGCCCTCTGCAACTTATCCAGAACAGGACTGAGAGACTTGTCCTTGGCCTCAAGCCCAGGGATCGTATCTCTCCAGGACTGAAATCTCTGTGCTAGCTCCCAGTGGCTGCGAGGATTAAGTTCAAAACCCTCTGCATTGTCCACAAGGCCTTCTGGGGCTCGGGACCTTAATACCTGCAGCTCTCTCTTCCTAAATATCTTCCTTCTCGCGCTCTTTGCTCATCCGCCTCTAACTCCCTCAGGGTCAGTCGCTTCTCCAAGCAACAAGTTTGTGGTAGATCTCTTTCCTCTGCTATTGCCTCCCTCTGGAACAGCCTCCCTGCCTCCCTTAAGCTTGAGGAGAACCTTCTCCGGTTCCGTAAGCACCTCAAAACCTTTCTCTTTGCTTCTGCTTTTTCTCCTCCTCTCCTCGGTTGACCCCCTAACTGGAACTAGAACTGCACTTGCTACCTTGACACCCTCTGATCTCGGCACCACCTGCACTGCCCACCTGGCAACCCCTGCACTTGGGGACTGTTTCTGTATCCCTACAGTCCCCCTCCCAGCCCTTGACACCTGTTGTCTGCACTTATCCATGCACTTGCCACATGCTGGCTGCTACTCACTTATTGTTATTATCTTTGCCATGTACTGCACTGTCCCTGCCCACTTCCCATGCACTTGCGCGATTTGAATGACACCTGACCTAGTAGAATCGTTGTCCGTCCTCCCTTTGTCCCCCTCCCTTGCATCGTCGCACCTTGAAACACTTGTGTATAGGTGTGTTATAAATGCGATATCATATCATATCATAGACTGCACACCAGCCTTTGCAATACCTCCAAAGTGACAGAATCCAAGCAGGACATGCAAGTAATTCTAGAATTACCTCCTGGATTCTGTCCATGCAAGGCTTTACTGTGGAGGGCAGATATGGCCAAAACAAGAAGAGTCCCATCGCGCAAGGTCTGGCTGACTTGCATGATTGTGCCAGAGAAAACTGTCTCGAGGACGAAAGTCTCAAAACTCAAGAAAACATGGAGGTGTACCTGAATTCCCCACACAAAGTCTATGAAGAAGACAAGTGCAAGGGGATGCCCACATTTTATGTGGACGGGTGCTCCTATCATGTGACAACAACAGGGAAAAGGAACTTGTTGCCGGCATTGGGAATGTCTGGGTGAATGATGCCCCGGAACCCTCTGCTGGGAAAAAATTGGTCCCCGCAGTAGTCAGGTGGCAGAGTTGATGGCAGTTCACCAGGCCATACTCAGTTCCGTGCAACACCAACTCCACAAACTGATCATAATCACTGATTCCGATTATGTCCGTAACAGGTTCGTGAAACATCTGATCAATTGGAGAGCCATTGGCATGCTGTGTGCAAATAACAAACCACTTAAACATGGCAAGCTCATACACAATCTTGATGATCTGGTCACCTCTAAAGGGATGACCATTTATTGGAAAGAGATTAAGGGTCATTCCCGAATAGAGGGGCCAGACAAAACTGGAAATGACCTGGCTGATCAGTTGGCCAAAATAGAGACATCCAGGGGGATCTCCTTGAGATCGAGCCCCTGTTGGGGGAAATCAATGTCACTGCTGTCACCAGGCCCCAGACAAATGCTCACAATGAACTCTCAACTGCCAGTGTAGCAAGGAGACCCCAAATGCTGATTTAATCATGGCACAAAAAGGGGATGCAATTATTGGGAAATGTTACCAACACATTGAGGACCGTGAGTACTTTCCTCTGATGGAAACCAATTACATTGGGAAAGAGGACCTCAGGGTGTTGATGAAGTGTCCCGAAATGTTCAGAATCCAAGACGGTGTGTTGGTAAAGAGATCCATCTCTGGATGTGACCAGTGGGTAGTACCTACCTCATTCCGAAGCCTGATGCTAAGTCACGCCCATGACGTGGCCACAGCCAGTCATCGGGGGTTTCATACTACTCTTGCGGCAGGTTGCATACTGGCCACACATGCGGCAGGACCTCAACCAATATTTAAAGGGGTGTCTTGGTGTGCACAATTTCAGCCAAGTTCACTCACACATCAAGCTCCCCTCCAGAAGAGGGGGATGACACTGCCATGGTCAGATTTACAAGTAGATTTCATTGGACCACTGATTCGCTCCTCTACGGGAAACAAGTACATGTTAACAGTAACATGCTTGTTTACCAAATGGGTGGAATGTCTCCCGGCCCCAAATTGCAAGGCTGCACTGATGATCAACCACATCTTCTCACATTTTGGCCTTCCTCAAAGGATTGGGTCAGACCAAGACAGTCACTTCACTAGCGAAGTGATGACAAAGATGTGGGAGATACTTGGGGTAAAAAGGAAAGTTCATATTGTATACTGCGGCCCTCTAGTGGCGGAGTTGAGAGGTACAATAATACCAGTGTGAGCATTCTAAAAAGGTTTGTGCAGATTCTGGCCCAAGTTGGGACATCCGATTACTGCTTGTCCTGATGGCCATCACTATGACTAAAATGTCCCCATTTCAGCTAATGATTGGACAAAGGATGGTGCTACCTCAATATCTGCTCTATAGAACACAAGAGCAGACACTGATAAACGCCTCCACAACACATGAATATGTTGAGCATTTAAGAAAACACATTCAGCATGCTTTTGGTACACTCAGCGGAATCTGGAGAAATCGGCAGAGAGGATGAAAACTCAATATGATTTAAAAACAACCAAAAAGGAATACCAAGTAGGAGACAGGGTCCACTTGTACAATTTTCAGAGGAACCAGACTAAGGAGAGGACATTTCTCCCCTCCTGGCATGGACCCTTTTGAAATTATACTCCAAATCTAACCTGTCGCCTACAGAATCTGCATCCCCAAAGGAGAGCTTCAGAAGAGAAATGGGTCCACATTAATCAGTTAAAAAATTGTCACCCCAGACACACTTTGCAGCTGATTGAGAAGCCAAGGGAAAATCAATTAGACGAGACACCTGGACAATAAGAAGCAATAAAAAGAAAAAGTAGAAGGAAATATGTAGGTCCCTAGGTTTATCTATGTAACAGGGATTACTTTCGTTATTGTTATTGCAAATATGTAATGAAACTATGGGTTAAAGTTCAATAATGTCTTTGCATTGTTGAGTAATGTGTTTGCTGATATTATTTGAGTACCCTGATAAATGTGAATATATGCCTTGTCCCACTGATGTCAACCTTCCGGGAAGACTGTCAGTGAAAGATTCTAAAACCTGTTTTTTATCTATCTCTATTAGAGTACTAATTCCATTACCTCCTAGAATGATGAGGACCTCCCCATGGACCTGGAAAGGGAAGGGAGGAAAGGGGGTGTCGCTCCACACTCTCCAATGAAAGACAGACGGAAGATTTGGGCATACTGCTCTCTGATGAAAGAGAAAGACAGAAGAAAGATATTGGCGTATCGCTCCCTGATGAAAGAAGAACTCCACAAGATGATCCTCACTTTGCCCTACACTCCCTCAATAAGAAGTCCCGGGAAAGCAGGGGGGGGGGATTCTCTAGGGTACATTTACCAGCCCAACAAAAATCCCTGCCTCACAAAACTGCATTTGAGCATTTACAGAAATAATGGCAGCGCTTTGACGGAGGAGCACATGTTTCTCTGCATCAAAACTGTGTTTTAGCAGTTACAGATACCACGGCTGCACTGTGTCTGCTGTGCACATATGGGGCGAGATGGAGCACAGACATCCCGAGAATGGAGGCACTTATGCTCTTCATGGGAATCCAACAAGAGGAATTCAAAGGCAGCCAGGCCCAGCGCTGCAGTGCTGGGATTTGTATAAACTTCAAACTGCCATTTTTGAACATCACCAAGCTTGGGTTTCAGTAAAACACAGCCATGTTCATCCATATTCAGGTTGTGTACCAGCAAATGGGGGCATTTCTCACTGAATCACATGTTGTGTCAAGCAAAATCTGCGAAGAGCAGCGAAATCAATTTCAGGCCGCACGACCCACGGTCACTCTTGCAACAAAGTAACCCATGCAGAAGACTTCAAAAAGAAAGCTTTTTCTCCCTGGCCATGCGTCAATTACAAAGAACAATATTTCCAGCATCTTTCCATGCCCTGAAACTGACCTGATCTGTCAAGGCTTTTCTGAAATGTATGTTAAAGAAATCACATCTTGTGAAATCCCCATGTAAAATAAGCATGTGTACATTCGTTTTGCAAAGGCAGTGAAATAATACTTTTTAAAGCTGAAAATGTGAAATCATCCCAGATGCTCGCACAGAAATAGTATGTTATGGGTGGAACTGGGGTGGCTTAAGTGTATATTATACATATGTACTAAAGACTTGGTTTCTGTGAAAGAAAGTATGGAAGAAAAAAATGTGTGTTTGAAAACAGCAGAACAAAGGGGCCTGAGCAAGAAATTCAAGGGCACAAAACCTTCCTGGCACAGCAATCTCCCAAACAAACTATGAAAGGGCCAAGGTGTGAGAATTCGCAAACTCGTCAGACTGACTGGCTTTTCCTCCACCCAGGAACAATGGATCAAGGGGAACTGGCCTTGTCACAGGCAAGTGTGAATTCTGTGAAACCTCTCCTCAGCTGCAGCAGCCAGAATGAAAGGGTGCTATGGTAACCCTGCTGCCCAGAACTGAAACAGAGGGGACAGGCTGGCTGTGGAATTTTAAGGACCGCCGTCCAGTGACAGATGCCATGCAAATGGCATTAAAGGGGAATTTATGGAAAAAGCGTACGTGACACAGTTATGAAGTTTAATGAAAATATGCCTGACATTAATAGGCTTAGGTGTATCAATTTTTAGAATTTTAGGGAAATATTTTCCATAGAAATTGTGAGAACAATGCCAGAAAGAAAAAACAGCATTGTACAAACTTGGGAGTTGGAATGACATATTCCAGTTATGTTTTGTCTCATAACTGATTTTGGCAAAAGTAACTGTGGTATAACAAAGCACCTCATAAAAACACCCACCCTAAAATTGATGTCACTTCCCTGGGTCCAATCTGCTGACAGGGAGGCGGCGATATCCGCAGCCTGACCTATCAGATTTTAAAGGTAGGTCTAGCTTAGTTCTGTCCACATAGTAAAAATCCTCTGATGTCATCCAGTTTATAAAAGGAGGAAGCTTAGGAGAGGCAGGACATTCAAGGAGATTCAAGGGAAAGACTTTCAAGAAACAGACATTCAAGAATCATTCATTCACAAATCAGCATCCAGAGATCCAGATATTTCACATTCACCCAGCAAGACGCCAGTGCCAGGCCAGGGGTAGCTGATCCAGATCCAGAACCTCCTATCCAGGCAGAACCATTTATCCATAATTAAACCCTCCAATAATCCCAATAATTCAGGGAGAAAGGAGGAAAGGCTGTGAACACCTTTGGGAGAATCCCGGGACCAGACCTGTCTTTACCCAGCTGATGCACCCACTGTCCCCTGAGACCAGACCCTGGTTGCCTCGCTGTGTCCCTAGAGGAGAGCCGCCGCTGCACAGTGACCAGACCCTTGTCCTGTGTCCAGAGACCCGGTTAGCTGTCCAAACTACCCAATTCAAGTGCTTCTTGTAAGTCTCGCCCTTCCGCAGTAACCAAAAAGCATGCATCCTTTGCTCTCTTATCTTGTATTTGTCCAACCCTATAAGAAACCCTATAAGTATCCTAGTTACTTCTTAAAATTGTTAGAATCCTCTGTGTACATTGTCCATAGAAAAATCAGAGTTCATCTTCATGTGTTAGCGCAATTCTTTTCTAGTCATTTCAGTCCTTGTGTAAGTTCTTAGCACTATTTTGAATACTCTAATTCATTTCCCATAGAGATGAACGTAGCGTGGATAGGTTAACCTTGCAAGTAGCCTCCCTGCTTACCGTGTCTTTTTTTAAATGCCTAGCCACTAAAATATAGTAGCAGTAGAATAAAGCCTTTTTTTAACAAAACCGAGTTGCCTGTGAAAGTGTTTCCCCTGTAGAAATCCGATTTTTCTCTTGTGTTTAAGAATCCCATAAAGTCACCCATTCAGAGTCACCCTTTCACTTAGTATCATACCTGTTCGTCCTGTAAGCGATATTCAATCAACACTACAGCTAAATCAATGCCTAGTCTGGGATGCTGATGAAAACCCTTATTGATGTATTTTTATATCCAGTTCAGTACTCTGGATGACAACCCTTGTATAACACCCCCCTCTTAGAATCCCCCTGACCCCACTGAGCCAAGAAGTAGGTTTGTTTTGCAAATTAAAAGGTTTATTTGAAAAATTAAACAATATATATATATATATCACACTTTTCTAATAAATTAATATCTGATAGTACACTTAGACATATGATGTTGATCAACGATGGGTAATCTGGCACTAGCACACTTCTTTACAATCAATGAGCAGTTAGTATAGGATGGATAAAGTAGCAAAAATACTTTTATGGTTTCAAGGTAAAAGCAATGAGGAATAAAATGCAGTACAGAAACACTTGATATGATTTTAGCAAAAGATAAGATAATCACTTTTTCTCTGGCAATTCACCCCCCTCCCCTATACAATGTAAGAAATGGAAGGAGATGGAAAGAGGAGCACACAGTTCTCAGGAATGCAATCAAATACAATACGAAATTCAGTTCCCCCCCCAGCAAGCTTAGAGGAAACAGGTAGGAGTTTGAAACACAGGCCCAAAATGCTTTTAAATTTGATGGAAATGGATGGGAAAATGTGCCAACTGATTTTAATTCCCTCTAGAGATTCAGGGTGAGTGGGAGATGCATGTTGGTATTAGTTCAGGCTCACTTTAGCAATGCTCTATGAATTATTACCAAGTTGCAAACGGATTTTAGCAAAAGAAAGAATGGAGCTGCTATTTTGACAAGTGGAGAAATTGAGCCAAAATCACAAATCGCGGTAAATTTCGCGAGTGCGTGAATCGCGATTGCGGTAAAAGTATAAGGAGTAGGAAGGTTCTAGGCTTGTTGGAAAGCTTAGATTCTAAGCTTTCAGAGGAAAGTTAAATTTCGTTCCTAGCCCAAACGGTTCCAGAGATACGGACGATTAAATAAAGGTAGTTTTTCGGATTTAAAGTAAACTCAAAATGACTGGTGACAGCTTGCAGCTGCAGAATTGACAGGTGACAGTTGTGCAGCTTTAAAAATGACAGATGACACGATTTCTAGGAGGCAGTTCTACTTAGATTAAAATAGTTTGGATTACATTATTTTAACTAAGAGATTGGTTCTGCACAGTTCTGCGAGGTACTCACAATATAAATTTGAACTAGACCTCGTCACGGATCTGGTCAACACGTCCGGCTGTGGTTCTGTCTGCTCGGCGGGTCAATCAGGAACTGGTTCTGCTCACAGCGATCTGGGTCAGCTCTGCTCTGCTGGTCTAGCCTCTCTGGATTCTGGATGTAACACTGCTTTCTGGGTACTGCTACAGGTTCTTGCATAAATTCTCGGCCAAACTTCAAACAGCTCGCCCGGCTGTTGAATAGTTTGGTTAGTTTTGAGGCCTGCTGAAGAGGATTCAGCTGGTGGATTCAGGCCTCTCTGCTACAAATTCTGGAGTTAATTTCTGCTACAGGTTCTGGAGATTGATGGATTTGAAGTCTGGATCTCTGGATGTGAAGTCGTCGGTCAGCATGCTCCGCAGCAAATGGGATTGAATGTCTCTACCTGTCCCAGCAGTCTCTTTTTATGTGTTTTGGAAAGTGGGTGTGTGCGTTGGTCATAACTAAACCTGCCCCTCTCACTTATCATTGGCCAATTCCTCCTCTCTCCCTTGATTGGGGGAAGGAAATGTGAGTCAGAGTGATGCTGTAGGTTTTATGGTCAGAGGAACCTCCCCTTGTCAGATTGCACACAAATCTATTTCTGACCCAAATACATATTTATCTATGTACCATTTTTCTTATATTATAGGTCCAGTTAACATATTTTCTGTAGCACCAAACCATCCGATCCCTGTCTTTGTACGATGTCGTGTCCACTGATGACAGAATTCTCCCCTTTTCATCCAGATAACGACCTCTAAACCTTTCCAGATTTTACACAAATGTGCACCAGGGATATGGGTTACAGATGATAAAGTGTCAGATTTTTAACATGCATACATTTGGAGTGAGACCCTATTTTCCGCTAGCAACCCCAGAATACACCACAGGCTCCTAACGCCTCTCAAAATGTTCACAGAAAAATCACTAAAATAATGATATTACTTATATAATTCTGACAAGTCCGCACTATGAGTTATCTATCTTTTTAAAATAATTATGCCCTGGTCAAAAAGGGGTGTGGCTTCCCCCATCACAGGGTGGAATAACTGGTTTATCCACTTCCCCCAAGCCAGCTTGTTCACAGAGGCACAGCTGCCCCCCAGTTTCTCCCAAGAGGAAGCTATTTTACGACGCCCCCAATATAACATTTGCCTGAGTCCAGGACAGGCCTTTGTTCAACTCCCTGTAGTCCCCAGCTGCTCCACCCCTAATCTAATCAGAGAGGTGACAACTCCTTTTGGCAAGGGGAAGAGTGGCTGAGCAGGTTTCAACTCCTGTCGGGGGTAGTTGTTAGGCAGAATCCAGTTTCATTAAGCCAGGTTTCAGCTAAATGTCACTTTTTGTTCCCAGTTTAAATCACTTACAATTTTTACATATACATTATGTAAGTCATTTCAGAATATAGTTTTACATTGTATCCACCTCTTAGCAAGTCTTTCCTTGGTCTGGTTTTGTTTCATTTGTTCAGTTTTACACAAAAGTCTGGTGGTTTTAAAACACCGGCTTTCTGATAGTGGTGAGTACTGGTAATGCAACTATTTTTGGGATTAAGAAAATGAATTCCCCACAGTTCTGAGTTGCTTTTTTGGCAATCAGCATTGCCATTCCCAATGGTTTCAGGCTACTGTGTGTGTAGCCCAATGGTGGTTTTAGGCAGTGCCCTCCTGTGCTCACAACATAGGCAAAAAATGGGTGGCAGCCTATTCTTCATGTTTTCCCTGTGCACTCTCTGGGGAGTTCTGGCCATCATGATGTTTTCCATGCCAGTACTGCACAGTTTTATGGTAGGGCTTGGATGCATGGGTAAAAACATCCCACAGTCCTTCATCAGCAAAACTGATTTTCGATTCTGTCTGTTTAGCTCATTTTCTAAGCAGTTTTTCTATTTTCAACCTGTGAAACTAAGAAAGTGCAATTTTGCCATGTGTGATTCTTGCTGCACTGTTTTTCCTTCCCAAAGTTGATTTTCTAACCTCCTTGCATGTTGTTTAGTACCTTGCCTCGTAGGTTGTAAGTTTTCTTACCTAGGCAGTACAGCCACACAAATTCCTGTCTTATCCATTCAACCCCACATGTAAAATAACCATCCAGTAATTCCGACTGCCATTTTGCTCATTTTTCAAGGGTGCTCAATCTGATTTTGGCCTCCGATTCAGGAGTGGTTGATCGGATTTTCATTCTGAATGTTGCCTAGTATACCTGACTCCTAGCTACTCCTCTCCACCCACACACAACTTGGTTAACATGGGTTTGAGGGAGGGTTGCAGGGGGAATGCCTAACCATGGTGCTATTTGAAAATACTACCCGAAAAGTAATCTTGCTTTCATGCATTTGTGCATTGTGTATCTGATGTTAGAAGGTCAAACTGTATTCTTTTATTTTCCTGTCTAATTATCACCACGCTGATGATTGCTGCCCTATATTGAATGTGTTAGATTTTTATTCAAAATTCAAAATAGATAAATATTTCATTATTACACGCCAGGTTTATGGTCCATCGTGACACGGAGTGCACATTGAGGGGGGTGTGAGACGAATTGGCTGCCTTTTCAAAAATTTAATCTGAATGTAATTAACTTAAAAATGTTTTATTGTGCGCCGCATCCCTGGCCAGTAGAAAGAGTCCTGGTCTAGAGTATGCAGCATCTTTAAAATTCTTCACAATATCAGAGGAAAGTTCTTAGAGCTTAAGTTTAATTTTGGGAGAAATTACCTGCTCATGTAATCCTGTCAGCAGTGGCTTTTAAACTCACACATAATGCATAATACATGACATTTTATATGGCACCTGGGCATAATATGCAGCTGTAATGTACTTTAATCTCACAGTCGCAAAATATATGAATATCACTTCTGGATTGTCCATATGCATAGGGCAGTTATGTGAGAAAACCATGTTCAAACTGAAAGTCAAACTCTGAAAGTCTATTGAGCACTTCTCTCTGAATACTGTCATTTGGTTGAGGGAAAAACAAAAAGGAAATTCTTTTATTTCTTGTAAATGCAAGAAGCTTGGTTTCAATTTAGATAACTGGGGCACAATCTGGTATTACTTTGATGATAATGTACGCACTGCTGTCTCTTTAAGTAGAATTGCAGCTCTCCATGGATTGAGTAAAACAGTATGGCTTTATCAACCACATGTCTTTCTTTTCCTTGCTGAAATGCATTGCGTGTATCTTCGCATTTTTGCGATTCAAGCTCATTTGCTTTCCTTTACATTTTAAGGTTTTAGGTTCAATAGGCCTAATGTCTGACATTACCATTTCTGTGCTGGCCTTATACTTCAATGGGCATGTGCAGATCAGTCTGGCCTCTTCATTTCTGGCATTCAGGGGCCATATTTCACCCCACACTTGATTGATTTGTTTATTGTGTTCTGCACCCTTTTGCCTACAGACTTTTTTAGGCAAATTACAAATAATACAATACATTTAAAATAATTAGACCAATGTGTAAAATCAGAGACGCCTGCAAGAACCAATAGAGTGGCCATGTTGTGATTTCGTTCCTGGTTCACAGGCAGAACATCACACAAGGTGTGGAGAGTGATCTGCATTTTTCCCTTTCTGTTGTGACTGAAGATCCTTTTGGAGGGTTTACATCAAAACTTTGAGTGCATAAGCAACGTGTTCAACCATTTTCTTTTTTGGAGCAAGCTTGCAAAAAAGGGCTTAACATTTGCCCTGCATAGGAGTTCTGGAAAGATCACTTAGGGCTATTTCATTGTCACTCATCGTGACCAAAATGAAAATATTTGGTCATAAGTGGGTCAATTAATTTTGTTTAAGTTTTTTATAAGTGATTACTTTTAATCACTTGGTGGTCCCTTTTGTGTCTCATCATCTTTTTCTACTCACCAAGTCGTGTGCAAAGAGTGATTTCATTCAAGGATCAATTATGTTAACTTGGTAATTAAATGTTTTTCTGTGCAGGACACATGCCCATTAGCAGAAATTGTAGTTCTGATCACTATGTTTGGTTCTAGGTCCTCCTGAGTTTCACCTAAAATTGTTTATTTTGTTACCTTGTCCAGTCAGTTGGTGGCGGGTTACTGCTTTTCACTCATATCCAGAGTCAGGATGTACCAGTGCACCATTCCATTATAAAGACTTTGAAGTTTCTTCCTCCTTCTCCTCTTCTGACACTACCTTTGAGCTTCCTGCTGGTTGGTAGGTGGGCAGGCTGATGGGCGCTACCGGGCAGGCTTACTGCTGGCTTCTCTACAAGTTCTTGGGCTGTCACTGGGTAGGCTGCTTGGTGGGCAGAAACGGTGCTTCTGTACAAGCTAATGAGTGTTCCATGCCTTATTAACGAATCAAACAATAACAAATACTTTTATAACGAATTTCGTTTTCTTTTTTCAATTTGGTTTGTCCCTCCAAATTGCCTGTTTCCTCAGCTTTATTACCCCACTCCAAGACGCTCCCCACCCTTTTTAATCCTTACCCCATACGCCATAAATACATTAAACAAAAAATTCAAAAAGTTTTCCTTATTTTGTATTCGTTAAAAAAGTCATTTGTGTTGTAAATTCGGTAATATCACTGTATAGCGCTGATGCGGGGGAGTTGGGTATGCGCATGGACTGCTTGCAGAGCTGCCTCCTGCTGCCGCACTGGGGCAGATACTTTTAGTAGTAGGATTTGCCTCAGAGCAATGTAATAGGCGTCCCCGTCCTCCATGCTGCTGTCTTATTTTGAATGTGGTCTTTTCTCACCTTTTTTATTCACCCACACCCCCTGCATACATTCAGATGTTGGTTTTCTACAGAGCTGTTCAGACTTACTTTGATATGATATGATATTTGTAACGCGCCTATACACAAGTGTTTCAAGGCGCGACGAGGCAGGGAGGGGGGAACAAGGGGAAGACAGACAACGATCCTACTAGGCCAGGTGACATTCAGACCGTGCAAGTGCAGGGGTACGGGGAAGGGAAAATGTGCAAGGGGAAGGGGAGGGTGAAGTGCAGTACAAAGTAAGTAGAATAAAAAATAAATAAATAGGGCCAGCTGGTGGCAAGTGCAAGGTAAGTGCAGACAAGTGCTGGGAAGGGGGGGCTGTAGGGATACAGAGACAGTCCCACAGTGCAGGGGTTGCCAGGGAGGCAGTGCAACTGGAGAGTGGCTGGGCCCAGGCCCGGTCGGTGAGGGTGGCCCAGTTGCAGATTCAGTGCAGTTTCAGTGAAGAATTTAGCTGGGGAGAGGTAGAAAGAAAGCAGAAGCAAAGAGGAAGGTTTTGAGGTCCTTCCGGAACCAGAGATGGTTCTCCTCAAGTTTCAGGGAGGCAGGAAGGCTGTTCCAGAGGGAGGCCCCTGCCGTGGAGAGAGATCTACCCCCAGCTTGTTGCTTCGAGAAGCGGCTGACCCTGAGGGAGTTGGAGACGGATGAGCGAAGGGCTCGGGAAGGAAGATATTTAGGAAGAGAGAGTTGAAGGTATTTAGGCCCCAGGCCCCATGCCCCAGGCCCCAGAAGGCCTTGTGGACAATGCAGAGGGTTTTGAACTTTATCCTTGCAGCCACTGGGAGCCAATGTAGAGATTTCAGTCCTGGAGAGATACGGTCCCTGGGCTTGAGGCCAAGGACAAGTCTCGCAGTTCTGTTCTGGATGAGTTGCAGAGGGCGGAGAGTGGGGGCAGGCAGATTTAGATAGAGGTTGTTACAGTAGTCCAGCTTCGAGAGAACCAGGGCTCGGGAGACAGTGAGCTTCTGGGGGAAGGAGAGGAAGGGAAGAATACCTCTGAGGAGGTGCAGCTGGTAGTGTGACTTCTTAGAGACGTCAGATATGTGAGGAGAGAAGGAGAGTGTGGAGTCGAAGATGACCCCAAGGTTTTTTGCCTTGCAAGTAGGAGCAGGAAGAGGGCCAAGAGAGGCTGGCCAGAGAGCTGCAGGGAAGGTGGGAGTGGGTGTGCCGATGAGTAGAATCTCAGTTTTACTGGCATTAAGGCAGAGGTCATTGGTGGCACACCATTCCTGGATAGCAGACAGACAGTCAGAGATGAGGGATGAGGGAAGGAGAGGAGGAGGCCGAGGGTAGCCTGAAAATGAGCTGGGTATGAGCTGGGTATCGTCCGCATAGCACTGAAAGTTGGGGCAGAGGCCGGCGATGCGGCGGGCAAGGAGTGCCAGATACTGGTTGAACAGCCAGGGAGAGAGATTAGATCCCTGGGGAACACCACAGGTGGAGAAAAAGATGTCAGAGAGGAAGGACCCAAGTTTGACCTGGGAGGGTCGATTGGAAAGGAAAGAGGTCACCCACGCCAGAGCCTGACCAGTGATACCCAGGTTATCACGGAGACGGTTGAGCAGGATGGCATGGTTGACAGTGTCAAAGGCAGAAGAGAGATCGAGCAGAATGAGAACACACGGAGTGTTGGAGTCTAGGTTCAAGAGCAGGTCCTCACGGACGTTCAGGAGAGCAGTTTCCGTGCTCTGGTCGCTTTGAAGCCAGATTGATGGTCATGAAGACTACCAACAGATTCAGCATGGATGATAAGCTGGGAGATGGCCAGTTTCTCCAGGAGCTTGCCCAGGAAGGGAGTGATGGAGATTGGGCGATAGTTAGCCGGGCAGGAGGGGTCGGAAGAGGGTTTCTTGAGAAGAGGGTGCACAATGGAGTGCTTGAGGGGGGATGGGAAGACTCCAGAGGCGAAGGAGTGGTTGCAAAAGTCAGCCAGGGCAGGAGCCAGGGAGTCAATGTGGTCCTTGATAGTTTTGGAGGAACAGGGGTGAACCTGTTTAGACAAGACTTTCATAGATCGGACTTGTCTGGAAACCTCGTCAGCAGAAAAAAGGGGAAAGGCAGAGAAGGAGGGTGTCGGGGTGGCTGCAGAAGGGCCAGAGGAAGAGCCTGGAAGAGAGGGAGGGAGGTGATAGGAGGAGAGTGAGGACAGGATGTCCTGAGTTTTAGAGATGAAGTGAGAGGCCAGTGCAGTGCAGAGGGCCTGGGAGGGGACAGGAGAGGTAGAGACTGCAGCAGGGTTGGCAAGCTCCTTGCAGATTTTAAAGAGTTCGGCCGAGTTGTTAGATTCCGCAGAGATGCGGGCTTGGATAAGGGCTCTCTTCTTGGTGAGAACGGAGAGACGGTATTGCCTTTGGAGCAGGCGGCAGGCCAGTTTGTCAGAGGATGAACATGAAGCACGCCATTTCCTCTCTGCCACCCTGGTCTTGCGTTTTAGGGTGATGAGATCCGAGTCATACCAGGAGTTACATTTGGCTTTGGGCTTCAGGCAGATTCTCATGACAGGGGCAAGGATATCAAGAGTATCAGATATAGCAGAGTGGAGCATGGAGAGGGCTGTGTCAGGGTGGGAGTCAGCCGAAGGGGATGAGGGGGCGAGAAGGTGGCAGCGAAAGTCTCAACTGACACGCGCTTCATGGGTCGGATGACCGAGAAGGTGGGTGGCAGTGATGAGGGTGGCTTTGCCTGTGGGGTAGGGAGGGTGAGGTGGGAGGATAGGAGAAAGTGATCACTCCAGGAGAGAGGAGTAGAGAGAGGGACGGAGAGGGGAAGGTCAGAAGAGATAAGAGCATCAAGAGTGTGCCCTGCAGAATGAGTAGGCCCAGACGGGAGAATAGAGAATGAGAGAGAGTTGCAGAGGTCACGAAAGAGTCCAGTCGGGGGACAGGAGCCATCCAGGTGGATGTTGAAGTCACCAAGAAGGAGGAGTTGAGTGGTAGAGGACAGGAGTGAGGAGGAGAGGTCAGCCCACTCAGAGAGGAAGGAGGAAATTTGACCAGGTGGGCGATAGATAGTAGCCACAGTAAGGGAGTGGCTAGGAGAGAGAGAGAGTCGGCATCAAGACATTCAAAAGAAGAGTAGTTCTGCGTAGGAGTGACAGTGGCAGGAATCCACTCAGGGAAGATAAGGGCAACACCCCCCCCTGCACGGTTGGGCCTGGGCACGGAGAGGATCTTGTAACCGTCAGGTAGGAGTGTGTCAAAGCTGGTGACAGAGCTGGCCGTGAACCATGTCTCAGTGAGAACGAGGATGTCATGGTTCAGTTCCTCAAGAAGGTGACAGATGTCAGAGGAATGCTTGATGGCAGAGCGAGAGTTAAGAGTGGCAATGTGGAGAAGGTTGCCATCCTTGAAGGACTTCCGGGGAGGGGTACAGATTAGAGGTATGCCCTGCGGAGGTGTAGCAGAAGGAGGTGAAGAAGGATCAAAAGAGGGGGCAGGGAGGGAGGGTAGAGGCAAGGTAGCCGAGGACAGAGGAGGGGGGACAGCACGAGAGGAAAGGAAGTTGCTGAGGCGTGGGAAGTGTCTATCAAAGAGGTGAAGGTTGGCCTGAGGGCCTTGGACCAAGACGGTCCCATTAGCGTAGACATTAATGATGGCCATAGAGGAGCGGAAGGGGGCCAAGAGGACATCCCAACGGGTGCCACCATTAATGGAGTTGCACTGCTTTTTGGCAACCTACACCTGATCTGCACCTAGTTTGACGGGCTACTAATTACAGGTGGAGTTTCTAGTGGCACCTTTCTGTATGCATCAATATTCTGACGTGTTTCTTCTACGTGGAACATCAGCATTTAAAATCCGACTGTATATGGTCGTTCAAACCACACAGATAATGATATTATTTTCTGTCTGGATATTCCATGTGGAAAAATGCCAACATTATCCGCATGCATGAAACGTGTACATTTACTTTTCTGCATGTTTAATCATGTTTGCTCTAAAAATTAATCACATTGGTCTTTGCAAACAGTATTTTTCTTCTTCCTGTCTTCAAGTAACCACAAATGTTTCTTTGGGAGAGTGCATGTTTGCTTCTTTCCAGCTTTCCTTCTGGACTTTTCTTCAGAGTTTGCAATTACACATGCTTACTGACAGGGTTCCCCTGCCCTGGAACGCAAAATGGAACTATGGGATCTGTCTGCGATTGGATGTGGGATAATATCAGAATGTGTTTGCCTTAATTATTCGAAAAAGGTCTTTCCTTGGCTAGCCCACTTGACCAGAAAACGTATTTCTTCCTCTTTCTGCTTTACCGCTGGAAATATTGTTGGACACACTTTATGATACATTATGTATGTCGGGTTTTATTCTTGCGCCAATGCGTTGTATTTTTTACCTATTCATGAAGATTTCTTTTGCCAAAGAGCTGTTATTTTAAGTTTGGCCTTGTAAAAATATATTGACGCTTGATTGAAAAAATGATGTGGGGTTCTGTATGTGTGCAATTGTGCAGTGGTTAATAATCATGCATGTCTGTTTAAGTCAATTGTTGACGTGTCCTACATGTTAGCAGGACAGCGATAAAGAGACTCTCTAAAATCTTCTCTCTTTTTCAATGTGTGCATTGTACTGCTAAATGATGTGTCAACATTGTGTTTTTCAGACCTTTTAAAATAATGTAATGATAAATGTAAATGATGTGTGGTGGTGCGTGTCAGTGATGACCCTTGGCAGGCACATACCTAACGTACATTACTATGATCTCGCCAGCTAGAGGGAACAGAACATACTTGTGTTCACCCTTTGAGACTGTATGGGTGCAAAGTTTGCTTAGCACAGGCCCTATTATTGAGATAGCAGATCCATGAATTTAGGTTTTCATGTCCCTCCCCTAGCGCACAATACTCCATACGTTTTGCTGGTACTTTACTGAATTCTCCATGTTTTCCCAGCTACTGTTACATTCTTTCTGCCGCTTAGCTGGCATGATGCCCGAGAATGCAGTAGATACCTCACTGCAACATGATCAGGGAGGGTAGAGGCATTTCCACAATACCAAGAGCCCCTCCCTGTAAAGAAAATGAGACGTGCTAAATACTGCTTGACGAATGGTACAGCGTTTAGCTAATTCTGCGCCTAATTTGTCTTTGTCAGTAGAAAGCAGATTTTTGCTTTTTAATGTATTAGGTTTTTCTGCTGACATGTTCATCCAATTCGGGGTTGTAGCCAAGTGCGCGGCAAGAGTACTCTGCCCAAATGCTGTCTTTTGCAAGATATCCGCCTACCACAAAAATTGCCTTTAACTAAATAATATCACGCACATGCAAACATAAGCGCTTTGCTCCGGTTCTCCTCGCATTACTCTGACTGACAATCGAAGCACAGTGCACCTTCAAAACTGCCTGTTTCACCTGTAAGGCCACATATTTGAATACCCATGAGTATCATATGGAAAAATGCTATGAGGAGGTAAGCCTTGAACTCCCAAGTTCCAAACAACGACGATTCCTATCGCAAGCCTTCTGTAGTTGTGCACCAAGAATTTGGAACAATAAGTTAGGAAGCTTTTGAAATCATTTTTACTTAAGAATGTCCACACCAACAAAGTCTGAACATTTTGGATTCTCAGTCCTTGTATCTCTAGAAACTCCTGTTTCTCAGGACATTAAGTCAGTCCTTTGTTTGCCTCATCATTTCTTACTGCTAATTAGTTAGTTTTGCAACATGTGGACCCAGATTCTGATTTGTGTCCCCCTTGATTTATAAAGAAAAAGTTACTCACTATTGTAATCCTACTCCATAGACCCCTTTCCTCCATACTTGTGGGACATTCCGTCCTTCAGTGCGGGACCAGAGCTTTTTATAGCATCATACAAAATATTCTGTCTTATTTTTATGATGTGGGCCCAAGGCTCTGCCTCCGGGAATCACTCCTCAGTCCTTTTTGACCAGCGTAGGTTGGGCTTTAACTGATAACCTAAGGTATTTTTAGGAGGATGGAGAGAGGGCATATGGAGGAAAGGGGACTATAGACTAGAGGTAGAGTAGTCACTATGGTGAGTAACTTTCCCTTAATCCTATGTGCCGTCCAATTTACTTCATTTATGGGAGATTCACTAGCACTTGTCTCCCAGGGGGTGGAAGGTTCTATTTGGAACTTTAGCTGAAGAGATTCTTCAGTACCTCCGGACCGAATTAAGTATCTGCTCTCAAACTCATGTCCAGGCAGTAGTGTCTGCACAAGGCCGAAAGAGAGGCCAAAGTCACTGCTTTTGTGATAGTATCCCAGGGGACATGTCCTTGAAATGCAACTGAATCTGCTTTTGCTCTGATGAGGTGGGTGTGAAGCCCCTTTGGATGTGGACTTTTCTGTGGAGTATAGCTGTCTAGAATCATAGCCAGGATCCATCTGGCAATGGTCGCTTTTGGGACAGAGGAAAACATATTTGTATTTGTACCTCCTAACTTCACAAAGAGCTGGGGGGATTTCCTGAACACTTTGGTCCTGTCTAGGTAAAACCTGAAGGCCCTTGATGCATTCTATCTCCCGAGCTCTGGCCACGCTTGGAACGTGGAAGGCTTGGAAGATCCATTGAAGGATGGTTGGTTGTCAGAAGAGGTCTGTTGCCTGTCGTGTCTCTGCAGGCCCCCAATAAATAACCTAAAAATACATTTTACCATCTCAGTTGATCCTTTGACTGGTGACGAGGAACCAGTGGGCCTGCGGGAGACCCGTCAATGACAGGCAGGTAGCCATGCCACTGGCCGTGTCCTCGAAAGAGGCTCAAGGAGGTTGGTGAATCCAAGAGCCTCGTGGCTGGCGTTCACTCTGGGACTCGACACCTCAACAGTAGCCAAAATCCACAATGGAGAAGGTAATAGAGGGCCCATATAAAAAATTGAAAAATAACGTAGTGTTCGCGGGTAAGAGAAAAGGACCAACGAGCATAAGGGAAACGTTGCTCTACAACACTTTGCCTAGACAACCAGCTAAACAATGGTCTTACATCAATAAAGAGAGCATGCCGGCGGCAGACAGACAGTGCAGCCCAACGCAGTGGCAACAGAAAGACAGTACATTAAAATAAATAAACCAGTGAACTGAAACAAATATGGCAGCTGCAACATTGACACCTCCACCCCCATTCTTAGCTGAGCCTGGCACCCTCGCAAACAGGTTGGACAGGTGGAAGAAGTTATTTCACACATATTTGCTGGCAATTGAAGGAAAAAAATTCACATCTGCCAGAAAACAGGCTGTGCTGCTACATAATTTGGGGGCAGAAGGACACAGTGTATATGATGGATTCCCAGAAGGGGAGAGGTTGGATAAGGATATATGGATTACTACACATTGGCTGTGCAAAGATGCAAAATCATTTTGAACCAAGAAAGAATATACATTTCAAGTGCCACACATTTTTTGAAGGTCACAAGAACCACAAGAGCCAGTTGAATGTTTTGTTGCAGCATTGACAACCTTACGCCACATGTGGTATTTCGTAACATTGACCAAATCTCTTATCAGGATCAACAAGTATGATGCACAAACAGTAGTAAGGTACAAGAAAAACTGCTCTAAAAAAACATACCTTTGGACCAAGTAATGGAAGTCACCAGGGGCATGAAACAAACAACCTGTTAAATGAGAAGCATGAGATCCGAAAAACAAGTACAAGAAGTATCAGCTATAAGACAACCCAGGAAAACAAATAATGGCAGAAGTTTTAAGTGCTGTATGTGTGGCATCAATAGGCATCTCACGTCCAGTCTGTTTTGTCCAGCAAGGAACGTAAACTGTATGAAATGCAAGAGGAAGGGACACTTTGCTCGAGTGTGCCGAGAATCATTAGTCGAGCCTATAGAGTCAGGAGGATGGCAACAGGAACAAGAAGAAGCTTCAGTTAATTGTGGCCAAGTGATGAAACAAAACAAACATTCTGGAAATCAGTGCTGTATCTGGAAAAAGAAAAAGCCCAACTGATGTTTTTGTGATAAATGGAAAGGTAGTAACCATGAAGGTGGACAGTTGTTCTCCGTGGACAATCCTATCACTAGAAACATATAAAGAAGGCGTAGAAGGGAAGGTGGAAAACATACTCAAAGATGACATAGAGCCATATGCTTATGGTGATGTGAACATTGAACTAATGGGAAAGTTTCCAGCAATGATTAAATACAAGGGTCGAAGTTGCATGGCAGAAGTGTATGTCACAAACGAAGGATCATCACACTTAGGTTGGGATGAACAATACAATTTTGGAATTCACATCCAAGCCAATGCTTCCACACCAGTAACAATAGCGGAAGTGGAGGATAAGTGGGAGAGTGAATTCCCAGAGGTCTTCTCAGAGAAATTAGGTGAGCTTAAAGACTTTGAACATTGTATCAAACTCAAGAAAAATCAGTCCCACATCAAGTAAAGGAAAAGCTAAAAGAAGAACTGGATTCTTTACTTTAGAGAGGAATAATTGAAAGAATTGAGAGTTCAGAATGGCTGTCTCCGGTTATGATAGTTGCTAAACCAAACATCATCACCATGGTCTGTGTAGCCCTGAGGGACTGAGAAGCATTTGGGTAGAGCGCCACCCATTACCTGTCATTTCAGAGGCTCTATTGACGCTGAGTAATTTCCCAAGTACAAACTGAAAACAGCAGGTGGGTCCAGCTTCCCAGTGTTAGCAGCGAAAGTCTGGAACACTCTCCCCGCAACTCCTAGGGCCAAACCTTTCTTCTGGTCCTTCAGAAACAAAGTAAAACATGGCTCTTCGCCCAGAAAAATAATGACAGCTCGGACTGTCTCTACATCTTGAATTGTAGCCCATCTATGACATTGCCTTGCTCTTTGTCTATTGTATTGATCTAACTGCATCTGTATATATGATCAACGACTGGCCTGTTCAAGAATTTCTAGTCCCTCCACCTGCACATGTCCTACTCTTCAATGTACAAATATCCTATGCCAGTTTGTTGACCGATATGTAACACGAGTCAGCAACCTTTTGTCAATTGCTTTTTTCTGTTACTGTATTTGTAACAACCACCAAGCATAAGTGCCCAGATGCCTCAGGGTTAGGTGCGCTCTACAAATATTAAACGTAACTAAACTAAACCAGCTGAGTTATTATGTATTTGGGGAGCAAATGGAAATGAGTGGTCACAAACTCCACTCACCAGGAAGTCTGAGAGAATGCACACTTTAGTTCCTGCAATAACTCCCTAGGCGCCTGATCCTCCCCACTTTGCAAATTATATGGAGCCTTATGGGCCTCTTGTGGGTCTCTGTGTGAGGAGAAATGTTTTAAAATGGTGGCCTTACAGGTAGAGCATTAATAAAGATGCTGGTTCTCCAGTCCTGCAAAGAAACTGGAGTACTCAAGTGAGAAAGCCCATTTAGCAAATGCTATGCAATTCACATAATTTCTGATCTAGAATGATGCCATCATCTGCTCATTAAGTTCCATGTGCTTCCAAACCGAATACTTAACAACCTTATGGTATGGGGTCAGGAAGCTATTTATGGCCTTGATTTGTATTATTGGGTCTTTCACAAAACCCTTGCTCTGTTTCCCTGTCTTTTTCTTCCTCTGCACCTGAGTCCATTCATTTTCTGATTCAGAGATACTCTGTGTACAACATTCCTTGTCCTCTAGGGGCTCTCAATATCTGTGAGATCAGGAATATCTCCCAGAGTCATTGGATTTGGATTCCTCTCACCGGACCATACTGAACTCTCAGGGTCACTTTCCCAGTAGTTACTTTTAGGTTTAGGACTACACTTAGGGCCTCATTACACGTTGTGTGGTAAGGGAATACCGGTACCGATAAAGAATTACCGGTACTGTTAATTCCCCAAGCCAATTACGACCTGTACCCTCTGCTATTAGCGGACCCGGTAAGTGTGATGCCACTAATAGCGGCAAGGACGTGCGCGCGCGACCCCCAGTATGGAAATAGCGCCATGGCGATAATAGCACGCCATTACAAGCCATGCGGACATGGCATTAGTGGCATCGTAAAGACCCAAAAACCCCTTACCGGCATGGCGCTAACAACGGCATCTAAAACCAACCGTTAAGAGACCTGAGCTGTGTTCCCATCTGGCACAGGTGGACACAAGCAGCACAGGTGGAGGCAATGGAGACAGGCAGCACAAAAGAGCACACCACATCCCTTCCCACACCCTTCCCACACCAAGGTGGTCCCAATACCAGCAGCATGACATGGGCTTGAGTACATGATTGCAGTGCAACACCAACAATGACAGGCAACACAGAAGAGACGCAGGAGGAGGAGGAGGAGGAGGAGGGCAAGACTGGCACAGCAAGCACCACCAGGGCACCCATAAATACCACAAGGGCAGCCAACAAACCCCAGGATCCAAGGCAGTCCATTTCACCCAACACCAGAGCAGATACCTACCCTGTACCGTCTGGACCGGTATACCATCACCAGCATCATGGATAAGATACATGACAACATTTTGACCCTCATAGACATCAGAACTGCAATCCCCCCTCTACTGAAGGTGGTGACTGTGCTCCACTTCCTGCCCACAGGCTCCTAGCAGCATACTGTGGCGCAGATGCATGGCATCTCACAACCAGTAATCTCATGCACACTGAACGAGGTACGCAATGCCCTCCTGAAGTATGCACGTGGACACATAATCCTGCCATGGACTGGCCAGGAGATCGCAAACACCAAAGTTGCCTTCAATTCACTGGCAGGAATCCGAAGTACCATTGTGCCCATGGACTGTACCCATGTGGAATTGGTGGGCCCACATCACAATGAAGTAGTCTACCGAAACCAGAAAACAAGTACACTCCATATGAGTCAAAATGGCATGTGACGCAAACAAGATAATCACACATTGTAGTGCAAGATATCCCTGATCAACCCATGATTCAATGGTCCTGCAGAACTCAACCATACCACGCAACATGCAGCGACAAGCTGGACGACAATCGTGGCAAGTTAGTGAGTAGCAGGGCATGCACATGGTGGTGTGATTGGGGGGGAGAGATACATACTCCCACTGGGTGTTGACTGTCGTGTGTCGGACAAATGGACATACAGATGTAAGGCAATGTCCATCATGGAAGGCCACAATGTACCTGAGAAGACCTCACATGCATATTTGACCTGCACATCATTGAAAACCATCCATGTCTCCAGATACCACCCATCCATCCACACCCACATGCAAGAGGCGATGGCAAGGAGGCACACGATGTGCGTCAGCATCTGAATCAGGAATTTCATCAGGTACAAAGGTGAAATATAATGGATGGAGATGGGTATTGTTGCCCTGATGCATTTTTTGAGGCCCACAAAGTACCCTGTCCACAATAAATTACACATACACAATGATGGAGACCACGCCTGTGTTTCAACTTCAGAACAGTGTGTTGCGAACAAAATGTGGACAAAAAGTGCATTACCCAAACTGTGTAAACGCCCTTTCCCCCCTCCCCCCACAACACCACCAAATACACCCTTTCCCCCCTCCCCCCACAACACCCCCAAATACACCCTTTCCCCCCTCCCCCCACAACACCCCCGAATACACCCTTTCCCCCCTCCCCCCACAACACCCCCGAATACACCCTTTCCCCCCTCCCCCCACAACACCCCCAAATACACCCTTTCCCCCCTCCCCCCACAACAACCCCAAATACACCCTTTCCCCCCTCCCCCACAACACCCCCAAATACACCCTTTCCCTCCTCCCCCACCACACCCCCATGTGAGCCCCATAGTGTCTGTGTCTTTCCAACATGTGCCACCTAGTCCTTGCTGGACCTAAGCGTCAGTGCCTCCTCCACCATTGTGTGGTTGTGATGTGGGGTGCCTCAGGTTGCGCTGGGAGCGCCGCAGGGGGCTTGTCTGTCGGGAACTTGCCGAGGAGGAGGTGCCCGGCTGCTCCTGTGTTGGGGGTTGGTATTGCCACTCCATGATGTCCCCAATGCGTGTAATGGCCTGGCAAAGTTGGCACATTTTCCTACAGATCATGTCAGTGCAGGCCTCCATGGCATCCCTTGTTTGCCCTGCTAATGTGCTGAGGTCATCCCTTAGACGGCCTGCCTCGACCACATACTGGGCGACCAGGCCAGTAATTTCTTCCTGCCTCCGACAAACGGTTGCAAGGTCAGGTTGGGGGGGTGTGTGCTGTTGGGCTGGCTAGTGCGCCCTGGTCTGTGCTTCCCGCATCAGGTGAGGACACCTGAGGGTTCCATGCCCCTTCAACGGTGTGGGTGTCATTTCCTCCATGGCTACCTCATATGGACGTTGCCCTTGGCCTTTCCTCAATGGACCGTGTTGGGCTGGGTGCATGGCTATGATCCAGGACATCAATGGCGTGTTCCTCGTCAGTGAGCAGTGCGGTGGCTGCTGCCTCACCAGTCAAACTGGTGTCAGCGGAGTGCGTGCCCTCTGTGATGATTTCACCCATGATGGGGCACACTGGCGTGGGTTCAACAATGACAGCAGCCGTGCCCTCAGACTGCGTGGAAGTGGTGCTTCTGCTGCCTTTGGCCCTCTGATGATGGACACTCCTCCCAGTTCCTCTGGAGGTGGTGGCGGTGTCCCCTGTCTGATTCATCCTGGCCTTTTTGGCTGCTGGGGGAGTACCTGTTGCAGTGCATGTGCCTTCGGTGTCTGTCAGTGATCCTGTAGGGGACAGAAATAGGGTATATCATCGTTGTTTATTTGTTTAGTATTTAGTATTTGTTTATTTGTTTAGTATTTATTATGCGCACCGGACCCTGGGGTATAAGGGCGCAGAAAGTAAGAATATGTACAGCTTAGAGCATAAGTTACAGGTTACAGTTACAAGTTACAGAAATTACCAGTTACAGGTGCAAGTTTACAATACAAGTTTACAATCGTATGGTGCAAATGCTGTGTAGAAAACAGGCATAAGCATTATCATAGGTTCAATTAGCAGTTACTGTCGTTAGCCAGTTAATTACAATTTGCCTGAATTTGGAAAAAGAGCGTTCTAGCCTTGCGGTAGTGGGTAATTCGTTCCACAATTGAGCAGCTTTGACTGGGAAGCTAGCTCCGCCTATGGTGGTCAGTTTAAAGCGTGGTACTTGTAGGCGATTGGTGTAGGCAAGTCTGGTTTGTCTTGTGGGGTGTGATCTAGTGAATCTGTCCTTTAGGTATTGAGGGGCTTTGTTATGTAGAGATTTGTGTGTGAGAGATGCAGTTTTGAGTCTGATTTTCTCATGGGTGGAGAGCCATTTGTGTTTCCTTCTTATTGCTGTAATGTGTTCTCTCCTGGGGATGTTCAATGCCGCTCGGAGAGCCTTATTTTGCTGTATCTGGATTTTGTTGATGATGGATTTAGTGGCTCCTATGTATAGTGTGTTACAATAATCTAGTTTAGAGATGATAAGGGCTCTGGCTAGTGTTAGACAACTGTGCTGAGAAAGGAATTGTTTCCCTGCTCTAATGAGCTTACATGTGTAGGCTGTTGAGGAAGCTAGGGAGTTTACCTGTTTGGAGAATGATAAGGTAGAATCAAGGTAGATCCCTAATGTTTTAACTTCTTTGGCAACTTGTATGCAGTTCCCATCTATGGTAAAGGAAGAGTAATTTGTACTTAGTTTATTGATGAGGGGTGCGGTGCCTAGGATAAGAAGCTCAGTTTTATCATCGTTCAGGCATAGGCCATGGGTTGCCATCCATGCCTGAACGATGCTGTATATTTTGTTCACCATAGCTAGATCTTTTTCGTAAACCCCTGTGAGTGGGAGGAGGATCTGGGTATCGTCAGCATAGTTAGTATACGTGATACCCAGATGGTCCAAATCATCAAACAGGGGCTTAGTGAATATGTTATATAGCGTTGGTGAAACGCATGATCCCTGTGGCACACCGCAGGTAATAGGGATGGGGTCTGCAGCTGCTGTAGGTGAGAAAACCCTCATGGTGCGGTCACTAAGGAAGGATTGTATCCATGCTATAGCCTCAGTGGAGAAGTGTGCTGCTGAATCTAGGTGGTTACATAGGACTTTATGGTCCACTAAATCAAAAGCGGCCGATAGGTCTAGTAGCAGGAGGAGTGCTGGTTTTCCAGAATCTCGTACTTTTTCTATTTGGGCTTTCAGGTCAATCAGTGCAGTTTCTGTGCCGTGAAGAGGGCGGAAGCCAGATTGTCGGGAACCTAATAGTTGGTTTTGTTCCAGGATGTTCTGGATTTGGATGTATGCCACCTTGTCCAGTATCTTCAAGAGGAACGGAACCGTATAATAGGTCTATAATTAGTGGGTATAGTGGGGTCTAGAGTAGCCTTTTTTAAGAGTGGGAGCACCCAGGACTCTTTTAAGTTACTGGGGATAATGCCTGTGGTAAAGGAGGCATTAATTAACTTAGTGATAAATGGTGCTAGATCTCGTGCAGCATCTTTGATGAGTTGTGCTGGACATAAGTCTCCTTTGCAGTTGGACGGTTTTAGACCGAGTATTACTTTCTCTACTTCTAGTATGGAGACTTTGGAGAAGTGGAATTGCGTAGTAGGTTTGGAGTTAGGAAGTGTCTTAATAGGCGGTAATATATTGGGTGCTAAGGTCTCGCGTTTTAGTTCTATTTTCTTTTGGAGGTTTCGGACTTTGTTAGAGAGGGCTTGCTGGATTTCAGAGCACCACTTTTTGTCTTTGAGACAGTTATCTTGAGGTGTTATTGGGTTTTCCAGTTCTCTGAGTATGGCGAACAGTTCTTTTGTACTTGATTTGGCTTGTGTGATTCTGTTATTGTAGGTCTCTTGTTTAGCTAGGATGATTTCTTTTTTATAATGAGAAGAGATGTTGACTAGTTTCAGTTTATTTTCTGGACTGGGGTTAGTTTTCCACGTATTTTCCCATTTCCTTTTTTCTAATCTTAGATTTTTAAGAGGGGGGTGAACCAATTGTTCAGGTGGCTCTTTGGCTTGCTGTTTCTGAGCTTGAGTGGTGCGATGTCGTCAAGGGTTTTGTTCATGGTGTTGTTAAATTCTTCCACTAGGCTGTTAGGGTTAAGGTTGTCAGGTAGAGCGTCCAGAGTGGGCATGATGCCGGGGAGTAGTTTGTCTAATGTCATGTTTTTTTTGTTTCTGGTAAGTGCAGGAGGTGCACGCGGTTGTTGCAGTTTGGGGGTGGTAGTGTCCAAGGAGAATGAAATTAGATGGTGATCTGACCAGATTTGGGGTGAGATGGAGAGAGTGGCTATATTGCAGTTATGGTCAGCAATCCAATCAAGGGTTCTCCCTTTTATATGGGTGGGCTCAAGCACTCTTTGTGTGTAACCCAGTTCTGTTAGGGTGTTGGAAGCTGCTGTGGCTTGTAAGTCGTTGATATCATTAAAGCCAATATTGAGGTCACCTAGTAGTATTGATTGAGTAGTATCTTTGAGGTTTTCTGATAGGATGGTAGTTAAGTCTTCTATGAAGTTCTTGATAGGACCTGGAGGTCTGTATATCAAGTGAAGGTTAAGAGCTTGTGAGTTAGCTGTGGGTGTCTTGGTGGACATTATCTCACAAGATTCAATGGTTGGTGAGGGGGTGAGTCTCATCCCGAGTTTAGTTTTGACGATGATGGCTAGTCCGCCACCTCGAGCTCCGCGCCTATCCGATCTGAGGATAGTATAATTGTTGGGCACAGCTAGGGATAGTGCTGGGCCTGATGCCTCATGCAGCCAAGTTTCTGTAATGGCTAGGAAGTCGTAGTCTTCTGTCAAGATAACTTCAGATATTTCTATGGCGTGGGCGACTAAGGATCTAGCGTTTATTAAGGCTCCTTTGATTTTCAGTGTGTGGTTAGGGTTAGTTTTCCAAGTTAATGGTTCTACGTGCCTTATGCAGAATCTTTACGTCATGCGGCTCTATGCATTGGGGCCTCTTTAATATTGATTCTTGTGATGGGGATGTCGGGTGGGTCATGCATGGATGGGTCTGTGTTGCACGTGTATATGGTGATGCATGCATGTATGTTTGTGGCTGGATCAATGGCCTGGTCATGGACACATATTTGGGGGACCCCTCACCCTTCACTGTGCATTGTTTGATGTATACACTCACCTCCATCAGATGAAATGGCCACACCAAGCTCCATATCTCCGACGCCCTCTATGGATTCTACTCCAATTGTGGAGGCACAGGTCTCCTCCCACTCCTTGAGCTTCAAAGGGGAATCTGCGCCACCTCCTGTCGCCATTGCCAGGTTACGGTTGAATGATATTATGTTCCGGACACGAACCCGGAGGTCGTCCCACCTCTTGCGGCAGTCCTTCACATTCCGGATGGTAGTGCCCACCGCACTGACTTTGCGGGCAACTTCGGCCCAGATGGCCTTTTTCTTTATGAGGGCCTCCCGGCGCATATCATTGCTGAATAAAACTTCTGCATTAGCTGCAAGTGTCTCGTGAGCATTATCAGCTCCTCGTTTGAAAACTTTTCCTTACGCTGACGATCAGCAGCTTTCTTTAGGGCCTTTGGCATCTTCGGGCTATCCGGGATGATTTCTAGTCGTAGTTCTCTGGTAAGAGGTCCTGGATGCAGAGGATGGCAATGGATTGTGTTTTTAAAGATGGACGCCGTGCTCTTTCCCGTTCCTGTGCGATGACGCTATTTCCAGTTCCGCTTTTTTACGGTGACCATTAATAGCGGTGACTGCTAATAGCGGTGTCTGCAAATAGCGGTGACCGCTATTTGCATGTAGCGTGAGGGCGGAGATACTATCAGCACTTTGGTCGAAGCCAGTAAGGGGCTTTTTGGGGGATTTTGCGGCATGGCGGTAGGGTCTTTTACGGCATGGTGCTATGCTCGTGTCCGTGTACTCGTAATGGGCCGCAATTAGCGGCCTCTTGCGAGGGCGGTCACGCTAATAGCGCCATGCCGTTAAATTCCATTTTTTACCGCACCACGTGTAATGAGGCCCTTAGTCTCTTCTTCCCTCCTTTCAGGTAGTCTGGGGAAATAATCCACCCCCCTGAATGAATGGAAGTTTTTGACATGCTCTTCCTGAGTTGAATCTTTGGCTTTTCTCTTCCAGAGAAGCAGGCCAAGTGGTCTCTTTGTAGCCAGGGATGTCATTTGGGGGTCACCAGCTGTGACCCCTGAGGTCTCCCTTGCTACCACTGAGGTCTCCCTTGTTGCCTGTAAAAAAAGCTTTTATTATAAAAACTTTTTTTTAATGTAAGCTCCTGTGCTGTGGCCAGCACCATCTGACTCTCTATGTTTCTGCAGTGGCTGTTCTTTTTGTTCAGACCACTTAAAGAAAACAGGGGGTTCCTCAAGTGGAACACTTTGAGCAGTGACCTTAATTAAGAAAGAATAGGAATAACAAATAATTTGTCTTTCTGGAATTCTATACAATATTTGCTAGACTCATTAAAGGTTTATTTCAGTGGATGAGTCACTTATTTAGTCTGTTATTAAACATCTCAACTTAGCCATTCATCCTTCTGAGGTCGATAATTGAGTACCAACACAGATTGTGTGATGTATGTATATTTGTTCTATATGACCCGCTTAAGCATATCGTCTATTAAATAACACATCATTATCATTTGGCCTTTGACGTCTGCCTGCATTCAAATAATTTGCTAATATGGGCCTATATATACTGATATTAATGATACATATGGTGATCCATTCTTGTATGAAATGTATATCACATTATAGTGATATTGTAACCATATTTTTCGTAGTATACATAGGAACAATACTATGTGATGCCACGTTCTGTTTTGTCACGGGTGAAATGTTGTGTTTGATCGTGTCCTGTGATGGGGTCAAATGACATCACTTCCTGTGATGTCATCAGAGGTCAAGGGTTGTGTGATGTCACATCCACTACCCATGGCATTTTGGGGAAATGTCGTCCCTGTTTGTAGCCTCATCTTTGCAAGTCTAACTCCCTGATCTTTTCTTCGTAGGAGATTTCATGGTCTGAGGTACTCCTGAGATTCCTTTGGGCCTCTTAGGACACACTGCTCTGGACACATTAACTTCTGTGTGGTAGAAATGAATACTCATCAATATCAGACAAGAACTCGTCTTCTGGGTCAGTTGGGCTAGGCCTGGGAAACATTAACTGCCTCATGTCACCCTTTTCTTGATAGGTGGCATGGATAAGGTTGTTTCCCATTTGTACATGAGAGGTTGTAAAAGACCGGCTTCAGTCCCCTTCTGGTAGGGGCGTCTCACCTTGATCAGTGGGCATTGTTCCATGTCTTGATTGATCCTGGTGCCTCAGGGCCCGTTTATAATTTTCAGTTTCTTGTGTGAGTCTCTCACACCCGTTTCTATCTTTCCTTATTTGTTGTTATCATAGAGCTGGCTTTTTTAATTCTGACACTAAGACCTGATTAGTGTCAAACACCCTGCTCTGAGCTACCAACCGATCTTTTGTTCGCTGCACCTCATGCTGAAGTGATTAATTCTCCCTCTGTGAGCCTTGTATGCTGCATGCATATTCAAGGTGCTTTTACTTCAAGAGACTAATCTCTTTCTCTTGCTCATCCCTACAATTAGCTGCCTCTGATAGTTCAGCTTCTATTCGGCCCACATACGCTACTAACTCATTCCTTTCTTCTCTAAGTCAGTGCCCGAGAACCTGTTCCTTTTCTGCAACCACTTTCAACCTGAATGCATCTCCGTCTTGAGCAGTTATAAATTCAGTTGTTTCGGAATATTTACATTCTGACGCATTTCATCAAACTTCTTTTGTGAGTGCATCTCTCTAATGATGAACTGACTATTTTCCCTTTCCAATTCCCTAATGTGTTGTTAGAGGGCCATAAATGTCATCTAACAGCCCTCTGTTATGACCAGTCTGGCATTCAAGGGGTAATACAGGCGACCTACAGTGTCTGCACCCACAGTGCAAGCATTATGTAGTGCAGCAAACTCTACCTCTTTCTCTGCACTGGCTTGCTGTTGTGTTTTCAGCTCACCGTATAATTGCTCAGTGAGACTTTGTTGTTGTAACTCAAAACCTTCAGGTTGCTGCATTTTATCTCTAAACTGTGTGAGTTTTTTCTGAGTATGTTTCCAGGCCTCAGTCTGCTTCATTGCATCAGCCTCACCCCAGTGTGCTCTCTCTCCTCCACTAACTGTAAGTGTAAGTATAATTAAGATGTGAGCTGAGTAATTTGACTCAGTTCTTCTTAACCGTTTTGGGTCATATGAAATGCTACTAATACTTTGTGCAATATCCCACCTTCACATCAATTGTCAGTGCTCACTGAGGTGACCTGTTGCACCATTCTGGTTTGCTTCTCACAGCTTCACCCTCACTGTTTCCTGGCCTCGCACACTCCTATGGTGATAATTCAGAAATGTTTTTGCAACTTTTTGTAAAACTTTATTTGCGCAATGGCAAAACATCACCTTGTTCCTGCTTGATTTCCAATGCCAAATCAAAAATCATTTCTTACTCAATCTCCTTTTTGTCAAAGCACTCTACCTACTCTTAATTTTCTACACCTATACACCTCCCTGAAACTCATGTGTAAAGTATTACCCTGGCCTTTTAACAATGCAGAGCAACCTTATATCTACCTCAATGCAGTTACACCAAAATGAATAGCCTGTCACCAAGGCACTTGTCATGAGTCAAGAATAATATACCAGATCCCAGCGCACAAGCCCCCAATTTGTAGTGTTATATTGAGAGACCACCCTAAACCTGGGGAGTTCCTTCCCACCCCCAATCAAGGAGACCTACAGCACTTGCTTAGGTTTTTTAGCACTGGCCTTACCGAAGACTTACATAAAGCCGCATAAATCTCCCTCCTGTGCCCAGAGTGAGCAAGAACCAGGCCGGGGTATAGAAATAATAAATATTTATTTTAATTATAAATTTAATGAATAATAATTTGTTTAATCATAGCCACCACCTGCTTTGTGGCAGAAAACCCAGCTTCAATTACTAAACACAGTTTTTGTATATATACTTTTGACTTACAAACAAGGAACACATCCTAAATAAACTGGTCAAAACTATTTTCCCATGAACCCAGTGGAATGTTGAATTTAAATAATAATAATAAGGCACAATGTGAGGACATAATCTTCAACACTACTGGCTGATAGTTTTAGTATCAAAACATAAGCATCATTTTCATTTTGTGGAAACTAGTTGACCTTCAAGGCTTGCAATATGGAGTTCCATGCACACTCAAAATGTTAGCAGTTTTAATCACAGATTTGTAAAAATGCATATGACAAATAGGACTTCACTTTAGCTTAGGAGTAGACACAGGACTAATATAAAAACAAGACATATATCACACATTCAGGGTTGGATACATGTGGTCTCACTTAAGAAAAGCACTTCTCCCCTAAGCCCCAAAACCCCAAGCAGCAATGACAAGCGTCACCCTCCTGTTCAAAGGTCAGGTCTAGGGAGTGGGGACAGTTTAGGAATTTTGTGTGCCGACCCCCCTCGCTTGAATGTCCATGTTGGGGAAGTTTAGACAGTAAAATGGGGATGGTTATGAATGTTGGTGTTGGGGAAGTTGGGAGGTTTAAAAGTTTCCTTGTGGGGCAAAGGGCACCCCTTGGTTAAATCTAATGTTCAAAGAGTGGTTACAATTTGGGAATTTTATTTTTTCGAGAAGAATATCTTTTGTTTTAAAGCAAGTTTTGGAGTGGGTTTCAGCGGGACATTTTCATTTTAGGGACAAGAATCTTTGGTTTCTAAGGCAAGGTTTGGAGATGGTGACAATTATCAATTTCGTTTTGGTGGCAACTTTATCTTTTGTTTAAAAACAAATGTTGGTAAGGGGTTCAGTTGGGAATTAGAGAAGTCAGGAGTGAATAGGAAAATCAAGGCACCCCAATTACTTTAATTGAGTATTTTGTATCATCCTGTTAGAAGAGAGGGTGAATGTTTCAAAATATTCCAAGCTCCCACCTGCGTCAATCTCTTTGGGAGTTAATTAAATTCATATACAGTGAAATATGATAATCGTCTACACACATTTTCCCCACCCACTAATGGAAAAGAACCCACTATGAAAGTGAATGGGTGAATTAAATAGATCCCTACGCTGACATTTTGTTGGACAATCTGCTTACTTTTGGACATTCTGGGCTCTGCACTCATGGAAACTGAGCAAGGCATTGTCTTAGGAAAAAACAGGATTGTGGCCAGCAACCCTCCCTTTTATATTTCCAGGGAAGTCTCACAGCCTCTTTTATTTAGTCTCCCCAGCAATAGACAACTGCCGCCCACTTAGAACTTTTCCACCCAGAGGCAATTTCAGCAGATCTCCTTTCATGATTTTTGGCAGCTGTCTGTCAGTAATTTTTAGCAGCTCTCCCCTTTTCTGTAGTGCAAGACCTGCTTACTCTCTAAGCCCCTCACTTAGGATTGGTTCAGGAGTCTAGAACAAAAATCTTGCAACTCACATTTGAAATTCCCATTTTTGTTCCAAGTCAACTTTCTGCCAAAAAGTTACTACAAGGCTAAACTTTGTAATTTACTAATAAATGCCTATATATATATATATTACACAGCCACATTAGTGGCTGTGTAGTTATGGTTAAGTTGCTGTTTCCATAGGAAGAGCACTTTTTGGGTGGCTTATAACTTCGCTCCTCCTGGACGAATCCTCACCAAACTTTGCAAAAAAAGTATATGGCCCACTCTGGGCAAAGTTTAGTGAGGTTTGGTCCAGGGGGGGCAACGTTATAGGGGGGTCCCAAAACTTTTGTTTTTCCAATAGACATAATGGGAAAAAACTTTTCTCAGATTTTCTGGGCACGCCCGCCTTCTTGTATCGGCGGACATCCGCGGACAGCGCGATGAAACTTGGTGGAAAAATACTATTTAGTCAAGTGTGTTGGCATGTAAGACTGTTTGGGGAGGGTGGGGATGATGGGGGAATTATAGATCAAATGTTGTATTTATTTAGGTGGCAGGCACCCCTGTTGTGTTCGTTCTGACCGTGGACAGCAGCGATGTCCTTAATGTCCGTAGTTAATGAAAATGGGGTGTCCTAAGGACACGGTACCTGTCCGTATAGTATGTATGCAAGTCGGAACTGTTCTAAGAATACATCAAGTTTCCTAGGATGTTCGTAAATAAACAAAATGGGGGTGTCCTGTGGACACTATGCCTGTCCGTATTGTTCGTAGGCAAGTTGAAACTGTTCTCAGAACACACGTGGTGTCCTGAAATATTTGTAAACAAACGAAATGGGGATGTCCTGAGGACACTATACCTGTCCGTACTGTTCGTAAGCAAGTTGAAACTGTTCTAAGAACACATCAAGTGTGCCTGGGATGTTCGAAAATAAACAAAATGGGGGTGTCCTGAGGACGCTATGCCTGTCGGTATTATTCATAGGCAAGTTGAAATTGTTTTAAGAACACATCAAGTGTCCTGGGATGTTCGTAAAGAAAACGAAATAGGGGTGTCCTGAGGACGCTATGCATGTCCGTATTGTTTGTAAGCAAGTTGAAACTGTTCTAAGAACACACACGGTGTCCTGAAATGTTCATTAATAAACGAAATGGGAATGACCTAAGGACACTATACCTGTCCGTACTGTTCGTAGGCAAGTTGAAACTGTTCTAAGAACACTCATATTGTACGCGGACATAAAAAGTGCCCATATGGCATAGTTAAAATGTTTGATTCTATGGGTGTGATCTATGGGTGTGATATGCTGCGGTGGTTGTGGCCAGGGCCTAGAGTATTGGGTGCAAGGCCGTAGGACATAGGCCATGCACCCAAGACTCTAGGCCCTGGCCACAACCACTGCAGCATATCACACCCATAGTGGCGTATAACTTTGGCACCCAAGACCAAATTTATAAGCAACAAAATTAGAGCTAGTATGGGTGTGATATGCTGTGGTGGTTGTGGGCAGGGCCTATAGTCTTGGGTGCAAGGCCGAAGGCCATGCACCCAAGACCAAATTTATAAGCACCGAAGTTATAAGCCACTATGGGAGTGATATGCTGCAGTGGTTGTGGCCAGGACCTAGAGTCTTGGGTGCATGGTCAAGACCAAATTTATAAGCACTGAAGTTATAAGTCACTATGGGTGTGATATGCTGCGCTGGTTGTGGCCAGGGCCTAGAGTCTTGGGTGCATGGCCAAAGGTCATGCACCCAAAACCTAATTTATAAGCACCGAAGTTATAAGCCACTATGAGTGTGATATGCTGCGGTGGTTGTGGCCAGGGCCTATAGTTTTAGGTGCATGGCCAAAGGTCATGCACCCAAGACCAAATTTATAAGCACCGAAGTTATAAGCCAAAGGTCATGCACCCAAGACCAAATTTATAAGCACCGAAGTTATAAGCCACTATCGGTGTGATATGCTGCGGTGGTTGTACTTATTATAATATACTAACTGTTTGGTTTGGTAACTGGAGTACATATATTCCTTGTCAATTTCTGTGATGAAAGAAAAGATCATGTTAGTATTGGTAGTTTGTAATGACTTATAACATTGAATAATAGACATATTTTTTACCCTCATATTTAGTAGATTACAAACCAGTGTACTGTGCAATTTGCCCAGTTTCTGTGTTTGTTGCTAAAATCATTGGGTCTGTGGGGAAAAAAAATCCATGTCGGATTAAAAAAAAACTTTTTTTGTTATGCTACAGTCTATTTGTTTGTTTGTTTTCAGTGTGCACTTGTTGGTTCTGGCTAATGTTCTATCTGTTGGCTTGTTGCAGATTTTTGGAGCAGTAAGATACCAGTTGGCGTATTCTAACTGTTTATTTTTTTATATAATTTAGTGGTATTCATTTATCTGTTTAGTTATTGCAAAATCTTGGGGCAGTTAGATACCAGTTGGCGTATTCTAACTGTGTATTTTTTTTTATATAATTTAGTGGTATTCATTTATCTGTTTAGTTGTTGTAGAATCTTGGGGCAGTTAGATACTTGTTGGCATATTCTAACAGTTTATAGTTTTTTAATTGAAGTTTTGTTAATGTTTAAGTACAGATTAGTTATTAAATTTTGGTTTTAAGAAGATTAAATAAGCGTTTGTAAGATTTGTTGGCAATCTCTGCTTTAGAGTAATGGTACTATCATTACATTAGAACCATCGACATTTTTTTTAATAAATGCAGTGTCGTGACCTGCATTGGTTGTGGCTCCTGTGTGGTAGATTATACCTATTGTTGTGAAGGTTTTCTTACCACCTTGTGTGAATCCAGTCAGCTTGCAGTTGTTTTTCGTACAATCTGCGTTGTAATGTAGAAACATTAGTATTACGTATTTAATATGTGTTTGTATTAGAAAGGTGGAGCGATTATCCGAATTGCAGGTAGTACATAATCTACCATGGTTTGCATTTTGTACAAGTTGCTGAAATGGAACAGATTCACAATTAGGTATGGATACATGCACGAAGCGCTCATTAGGGATGTGTTCCAGTGTCACATTGTTGCAGAGAGTGCATGTATGTTTCCACATGTATGAAATCTGGAAGATTTAATTTATAGGTATGTTTTTGTTTTCCAGTACTTGTAGTAAGTACATTAGAAATTCTTGTGGATCTTCCTGTGAGTTTATAGTGGATTTCACCATTCCAGCACAGTAGTCCAATTCTTGTTTTATTCCATGAACACTATACGTGTTGCCAGGATTGTTTGTTGCGTTTCTATGAAGTATTAACATTTGCAAACACAGTTGGTCTGTACTGTGTAAGTAAATGTTGTCAACAATTGGTGGCAATTGAAATAGAATATTCATTGCTACATTTGCATAGCAATTTACACCAGTTATATTTGAAAATTTAAATGGACCAGATAGGTCTGTGTCCAAGTCATTTTTTCGGAATGTGTGTTGTTTCTTTGAAGAAGTACCCGAGTTACTTTGAGTAATAGGTTCTTCTTTGGTTGTTGTAATTGATGAAGTATTAGCTTCTTTAACTCTCTTTGGAGGATTTGCAGTGACATCCTGTTGCATTTCTGTTTGAATTAGTTTTCTTTTACAACGTTTTACTTTTTGTGGAACAGGATATGTTTTTAGATGTGGGTGTATAGGGAACGTAGTCTATTGTATTCTAAAATGCAAGGAATACCAGCGTTTACTTTACTTGCATCAAAGTTGATTAGAAATAGACTGTCAAGTGTACGTTAGCCTGATAGTGCTACATAACTCATGCCTTCTTTAAAGACTGTGTTACCAATATCTATCAATGCTTTGTCTAGGGTTAGACCATGTGATTTATGAATGTTGACTGTGTATGCAAGAGTTAGATAAAATTGTTCTCTGCGTACATACATGTCTTTGAAGAGAAGGAATCGAGCTGTTGAGAATATTGACAAACTGAATGTTGTTGTCATGTGGGTATGTTTGAAAGCCAACAACTGTACCCAGTGCTCCAATAACTAGTCCTTGATCCACATCAAGGTTATGTTGAAGCATTACTCTACAATTTAAGGATAATTTTAACATTTTTTCCAACCTAGCTGTGTTGGAGATTGAATTTTCTAAACTATTTAGTCTTGTTATGGCTTGCTCACACATGGGTAGTGTCATACCATGTATGTCTAGTTTGTCTGTGGTGCTAGTTTTCATTATTGGTTGCATTCTTTTATTTAACATTGTTTCATTGAATTTGAAACAGCTTGCAAGAGTGGGCTAATTGTTCCATAACATCAGTAGCACATGCATTATCACCATAAAGTCCATGAATTTGCCAAGTTTTCAATATTGCTTGTGCTTCTTGAGATAGTATACCAACTCTTATACTTTTTAGGATGTTGGCATAAGTGAGATCTGCAGATTGCCACATGTTTTCTGTTAATTCTCTGTATTGGAAATGTTGCCAAAGGTTGGCATTTCCTATGTTGCCAACAGTTTTACGGCAGAGTTTGTGTCCTAAGGTTTTAAAAATAGGTTCACCTTTCACTGGTGTCAATTGAAGAAGATCTCTGAAAACAATAATGTGTTTTCATCCAAAGAGCTCTTCGTAGTTTGTTTTGAGTACTTCTTGTAATCTGAGGTGAATCAAAGCCAACATTAGGTTGGAGACCATGCTCACTTTATCTATTAGTAGCATTTTCATTTGTTTTAACACCCTGCGTAGTTCCATTGCAGCTTCTGTAGAAATGTTGTAATAGTCTAATTTGTTTTGGTGTTCTACTGGCAGGAGTAGTAATCGGTGTAAAGTGACACCGCCTATGTTGTAGGTGGCTAAACCTGTGGGGGCAGTGACAACAGCTGACAGTTTGTTGTTTGTCAATTGTTGAAGGAACTTGCTGATGATTTTGATTAAGAATGTTTTGCCTGAACCAGCTTCACCACTGATGTACAGTAGTATAGGATTTTAATTTTGGCAGGTGCATTCTTTATTTTCATGTTGTACACCATGTGCAATTTCTTTTGTTACTTCTTGAAAAATGCTACGCTGCTCATTGTAGTACAGTTAAGCATTCTTTATCTTCATACTGACACATGGTGTTTTCTACTTCTGTCATAGCTAATTCTGCCTCATTTGCTATTAGTGGCTGTCCCAGTGGTTCTTGGCTTCCAGAAGGTTGACTTAGTCAGGTGTGTCCTTATCTAGTTGGGCATGGAGTTCTTCTTCGTGTTGCTGTTCATTGTGCAATATTGTTTTGTAGTGTGTAAAGTTTACATCGGTTATAGCGCTTTCATTTGCTTTGAAAGCGTCTTTGTAGGAGTCATAGTTATCTAGTATTTCTTCTTCTTTTCTGCATGGTTTAAAGAGTTGTAGCAGGGACATGTAATATAGTTCTTTATGTTGAGGAGTCTTTAATGACAATTTGATATGGTTAATTAAACTTGGTTTGGTGAGTTTTAGTAAGCTGCCTTCACAATTTGTCAATTTGTATCTACCTTATTTTTCATCTGGTTTTATATTATTTTTGTATGTGTGAAGTTTTGGGCTATGTGGTATAGACACATGGTTTCCAAAGTGGTACTTCTGTTTGGGTAGTATGTGTCCAGCAAATTGTTTTTCAAAATGCCTTGGCTGTTGGAATCATTTTTGGCTATTGTTTCTATGTCGTCATATGATTTGAGAACTCTTTTTCTAGATTTAGCAGGCAGGACCAAGACTTAGCCACACTATATTTTCAGATTTTCCATACAAAGCAGTACCGGTTAAACTATCTGCTGCTTCACAGGAGCCACATTCTCTATGGGAGAGCATTTTTATGCCAAAGCTGTACAATTTCTGAGAGAGTGTTTTGTCTGATGACAGGTCATTCCAGAGGTCTTGAAGCTCTGTTTTTTCTGCTTTGGTTAAGTATGCTGAAACATATGGTGCAACTGCAGTGGAATTGTCTGCAATGTACTGCACATCTATGTTTGCATTCCATAAGAGGGCAATGATTGCATTGTAATCATTGATATATTTTGCTTCTTCTGTTCTTTTTATGTAATATGTATTTTTAGGTGATTTACCTTTAACACTATGTCTAACTGAAGACATGAAGTTTTCACTTGACCTGTTTTTGTAACCGGTTTAGGAAAACCAAAGCGCCATTTAGTGTAGTATTTCCCTTTGTTTTTGTATTTGTGACGACAATATTTGCCACATTTGTCTTTGAAATTGTAAAATTTGTGCATGAAGATCATTATTTGTTGCTTCCGATGGAATTTCACAAGTGACATATTTTTCGATAAACTGTAACACAGTGGCATCATTGTCTTGACCAAATTTATGAGCATGTTTAATCCATAAAAACATGTGAATATGTGGTGCTCCTCTGGCTTGGTATTCCTTTCTCCAAAAGAAGTGTTGCACTTCTCCAAGGGGAGGAACAGTTTTATTACAAATAAAGTGGAGCATAGCAATGAAGCAATGATGAAAATATCTTGAAACATTAACAGGATTTAGAGAACAAAGTTCTCCAGGTGTTAGTATATCTATGTTTGTTTTGTTTTTGTTTGATATGCGTAGGAAATCATGTAAATCTTCCCATGCATATTCTGCACAACTTAATGTAACAAACCAAGTGGCTGGGCCAAGGTTTCTTAACAAACAACGTACATATCCATGACGTCACAACCAGTACTCTTTAGTACCATGCATGTTGCTAATAGATTTGTAATACTTGATTGTAAAACCTCATCTTTTTCTTGCACTTTTTGTAATAATTGCATAGCTGACATATTCTGAAAGTGGGTTCCTGACTTTAATGTGTGTGCAACTCCGTAGCATAGAGTTGCTAGTTCACTTTCAAAGAGTAGGTGGAATATGTATTCCACATTTTGTCTAAACCCGGGATCTTCAGAATACATCCGTAACAAGCTGTATTCTGATGCTGTTATTTGAATAGGTCTATCATCGTACCTTCCTCCTTTGCCAGTAGGAAAGAGTAGAGGAAAAGCACAAGCTTCTATACTTTTTTCTCATATGCTGATTGGTGATCCTTTCATTTGTCGCATTAGGTACGTTTCTAGTGCATCTTCTATGGTGTCATTAGAGTGCAATGGATGAATTGTATAATGGTCTAAAATATTGGATACTGTAGCAGGATCTAGAAGCTCAAATTGACCAGTTTCTGGTGACTCTTGAATTAGTTCAGTGGTTTCCTTCAAGTGTTCTTCAATATTCATTTCTTTGTAGTATTCATTATTCTCTTTTAGATATTGCAAGGCTTGTCTAACTTTATGTAAGTCTACCAGTTGTTGCCAATTTTTTTTTTGTCTTTTGTAGGTACACCATTTACTAAGATAATTAAAGATTGCTCTATTGGACGTTGCACTCCCAGAGTGTGCTCATTTTGTTTTAGATCTAATGGTAAATACACTACTTTGCCAAAAATGCCTTTCACCAATTCAGAGGGAGGTAATTTTGCTGTTTTTGGTTGAAGGCATGTTATTGCTTGAAAGGGGTGCACTGTTTGAATTATGATGCTCTCATATAAATTGAGTTGTTGTAGGGGTTTTGGTGGTGGGAATACTTCCAAATTATTTGTGATAGCATGTCAAGGAGTTTGGTTGTTGTCATGTTTTATAGTGCAGTAACTGCAAAGTATTAAGGGGTCAGTTATTTCGTATTTGTTTTCTGCTATGAGGTAGAGATCTAACTCAAACCATTTATAATCTTCATTGTCTTCTATTTTGTATGTTAGGTCTACAGTTTTTGTGTTACTTTTATAAAAAAGTTCTGCGGCAACACACACACACATGGTTTGGTACTTCAGCAGATGTACTTTTAAATTTCAGTATTTCTTTTTTGTATGTGTGTAGTAGAAGGTTGCCATGCGTAGAATTTTTGCTAGTCTGTTGTAAAGCTATTTCATTTTGTAAGTGGCTTTCACTTCCATAATATTTTTTCTGGATATAGTCGATTTCTTCGAGTAGGTCTTTGGCTGTAGCATGTAGAAGAATGTTATTTAAATTGGCTAGTGCTAAAGCAGGACTTTTAGCATAGTACAATTTATAGACCAGATTTCTTATAATTGAATGATGTGTTGATATCATTTTGATATGATAGAAGGTGGTTTTACAAATAGGTCCTGAAATGCAGGCTAATGAATGTCCTTGTAGTCCTGTGTATTTGTGCACTGGAAAGGTATCCATATTTCGTAGTAGTCTCATTTTGATTCTGCCTTTGCCTTTCACATACTGATTGACGAATTGGCGTAAAGACTTGAAAGATTTTTTGGGAATGTTACACATTGACGTGCATGGCCATTTGTATACTGGACATTCTGGTTCAGTTGAATGGAGAGGTAATTCTGAGTCTTCTGGGGATATTTTTGTAAGCAGTATTTCTTGTTCCATTATGGCATTATTAACTTTTTCATAACCTTGTCCACTGCTATGTATGGCAATTGTATTTGTTTGCTTTTGTTTGTATGCTCTTCATTAAAATATGGTTCTGTGCTTGTGGTGTGACTCCATTCACCTCCACAGATATTTAAGAAGTTATTTTTGTTGACATTTCATTTATTGAGAAGTCTTTTTTGTAATTTAGTCATTCGTTTTGTTAGTGGTTTCATTTGTTTAACACTAAAATAAATAACTTTCTTTTGAGAAGGATTGCACTGTCTATCAAAGCTTCTAAGATTAATTTTCTACGGTAGGTTTTAAGGGTTGTGCATGATTTCTCTCCTGTTTTTATAAGATTTTGAAGGACGCTGTGGCGGAACATTTTTGCTAAAATACTTTTTTTGGTATGCTTACTTGGCACTATATCAAGATTTATAGGACCAGTTTTAGCAGTAGTGGTAGCTGAATTCTTGTTAATTGTTTTCTGTTTTGTTTTACATTTTGATAGAGGAGGCAAAGTTTCTGTACTTGAAGCTTGTTTTGTTTCGCTAAATGATTGTATTAGCTGTTTGGTTTGAACTTTTTGTACAAATTCTGCTAGAGATGGATACTTATTTTGGACACTTCTATTTTCATTTGCTCTACTCCTGCATTGCTTTCTTTTTGGTAGGCATTCTTTGGAGTATGTTGACAAAAATAAAGAAGGTATGGGTTGGGCTGTTCTGCAATGTATGTGTGCTGTGTGCAAGAGTGTCTGAGTATGATGGTAAAGATGTATGTGATGGTGTGTGATTGTGCATTGGGCAACTACAATTAGTTGGGATGGCTATTCTTGAATTTGTGTGTTACTATACTGGGGTTCAGATGACAGTAGTAAGTAAGCTAGTGGTGAAGAGAAGCACGAATAGTAAATCTAATGGTATAGAATTAAAACAGTTCTTTGTTCTACAATACTAACATTTTAGGGGTTGAGTTATGTCATTTGTGTGCTGAATAACAGGGATTTGTACGCCATTCTGCCTGCAAATCCCTGTTTAACAAATGGGGATTTTTGGGCAGAATGGTGTACAATCTCTGTTTTCTGGCACGGAAATACCATGAATGAACCCCACAGTGTGTTTGAGTAACAGTAAAAATATTATGGTGGTATTTAACTTACTTTTTTGTGTGGTATGAGCAGGTTTCTTCTGAGTTGTTGTTTGTACTTCAGATTCTGCTGCTGCTTTTCAGGAGAGTGGTCTTCACTGCAATTGTAAAGGAAACAAGTTTGTAACTTTGTGTGTTTATAGCACTGATGTTAATTTAGACATGGATTTTATGTTTTTGTAGAAGTATTCTTGTTTGATATCTGAACATAGTGTGTGCATGCAATTTTGTTTGATTATGTGCAGTTTTTATATTTTACTTTTAATATGTTAGTTCAATATGCTTTGCAAATGTGTGTGTAAAAAGAAATTAAATAGCAGATAGGTTTGGAAGTGACAGTTGATTATAGCAGATGGGAAAAATGACAGTAAGTTCATTTTATAGGTTATACAGGTCAAAAGGCAGTTAATCTGTTTATATGCATTTATAAGAATTGTACATGTACTATATTGAAAATATGCTTACCTGTAGTTTGTGTTCATGCATATGGATATGCATGCAGCTGCAAGTAGACATCTTGGAGACGTGTACAGTAGTTCTTGTAGTAGGTGCTTTCCAATGATATGACACTTGTACTCAGAGTGATTAACAGTACATTTGAAGTGCTGATCTATAATGATGGAGTTAGATGTAGAGGTCTTGGATGTGATTGGTGGATGGTTGTGTGACTGCTTAGCTGTATCCAATCAGGAAAAGGCACAGAGAGTGAAGTGAAAATGGTAGAAGGGCTGTCCATGTTACGATATATCCACGGACATGGCGGTAGTCCACGTCCATCGCGTGTTACATACAGGGATTTTGGGGTGGGGAGGTATGCAAATGAGAATGAGCAGAGCAAGGAATTCGTCAGTAAAGTTTAGTGGTTGTGTTGTGTCAGGAGAGAGTTTGTCAGAAAGTCGCTTTCCTAAGAGAAGAACAGATAGCTATGGCTGTGTGTTTCAGAAAATAGATTGTCTGGATTTTTGGAGATTCGTGGATACATTGGTTGAAGGTGCACGCAGAAAGCTGTGGAGTAGCTGTAGATCTTGGATTCCCACATGTGGAAGTGCACTGGCATGGAGTGCGTGGAATGAAGTGGCTGGACTTGGTACCTCTCTATGCTACTTTGGAGATAGAGCATCATCCAGACATAATGATAATGTCAAGGAGTTTCCCCTTCTCACTTGGGTTCAATCTTTGCTGGATTTCTTGGTCGATGCCTTCTTGCGGACGGATCGGGTCTTGAATAAGGCTGCACGAGTCTCTTCCGACTCCGGCGTGCGTTCAAAGTCCCGAGTCCAGGAATCAAGAAAGGAAGGAAAGGGACTAGGAATGGGGTTGGCTGGGAAAGAAGCAAGGAAAACAATACCGCGAGCTACTGAGCACACGTCTGGTCGCTACTTCGCAATAGCATTGAGACACACAGAGACACACGGAGCCGAGGGAGGCGTGGTCTATTAATAGAACAAGCTACGTCCAACATGTAGAGCAAGGAAGGTGTTTCACAGTGGACGGCCATATTGGGAGTACCAGGGAGTGTAAGCCCAGTTGAGACAAGGACCAGGAAGTCCAAAAGGGGTGTGTTCTGTAGGTCATGACAGATAATTCATTGTGGAGGGAATAGTTTAGGACATGTGTCTGGAATTTCTTTGCAATTTACAATGAAAGAAGGACTTGGGAAGGTCATAGACATGTTTCCAAATTCTCAAGTAATTTTTTCTCGGATTGCGCAGAGACAAAAGTGGCTGCGTTCTTCATTTGGTCCACAAATGGAGAAAGCAAGGCACAATGTCAATAAGGCTGTTTGTTCCTTTCTAAGAGATGTTGGCATGTCCTCTTTTCACAATGAAAATATTATGTTTCGTAGCACAAACATTTTTCGCAGAGATGGAGTCCATTTTACTTATTCTGGCAATCAGATTTTTCTGAGAAATGTACAAAATGCATTGCAACCTTTTTTGGAATTACAGCCATCCATTTTGCAGTAGGTGTTGACCATTTCAAGTTTTTCAAACACAAACAAACGCCACTAAAAGGCTCTTTTCAGAGCCACCACTCCCTCCCAGAGAAAAGTGCAATGGTTGTGATAGGGCAGCACCCCAAAATTTTAGATTTCCGCGAACTGTCCGTGGACTTCTAAAAAATACACAGGGTCCTGCTCAATTTATTTGCCACTTCTATTTTTAAACTATTTTTTTTACACACAACACACTAGGAGAGCAGGGGAAAGCAGGGTAAGGGGGGACACCAACCACGGGGATAAGAAAGGGCAGGTGGAGAGAGGAAGATGTAGGTTGGGCCTTACTTAGGTAGTGGGCAGGTCTTCTCGTGCTCTGAGACGTAGTCTCAAAAGCACTACAAAGTCTCTCCCCCATGCAGAATACTGTATCACAGTGCATACACACAACTGTGACCCTCGAAAGGTAAGGGTCATCCGCATTGCGAATGGCCTGTGAGGCAGCTGGAGGGATACGCTCTCCCACGGAGGATGTAGTAGAGGAAGTACAACCTTGCGAATGGCCCCACCGTGGAACGACCTTAGGTGTCGCTTCATAGTTGTCGTACCAAAGCTGTATGAACCAAGCCTACCGTGACTGAGCACCATTTTGCACTCTTTGTAGGTGACTTTGTTCGCACACTCCTTGGGTACGTTACCATGAATGGTAAATAGCCGCCACACCCAAGAGTCACGGCGAATGCTGTTAGTAGGGACTTCCACTACCTCATCCTCTTCATCCTCTTCATCCTCTTCCACATCCTCACTCCTGTTCCCCTCTTCAGGCCCTTGGGGAGGTGATGGTGGTGTTGGAGGGGGAGGTGGTGGTGGTGGTGGTGGAGGGGGTGGGGGTGGTGCTGAGGCAGATGTAGCACCAGGTGGAAGCAGAGGAGCCATGGTTGCCATCAGGTTTCTGAAAAACCAGGACGATTGGCAGCCAAAGTACAGTGTTCTGCCAGGTAGCCAGAAACACCATGAGGATGAGCTCTGGGGTCTGGCCTTTTATAGCGGTGCTGGTGCACGCTTCGCAGAAACCTGTGCTATCCGCAGACAAATCGAACTCCAAAAAAAGGCTCAAAAAGTCCCAAAAAGTATGTAGAAAGGCAGGATCATTGTCTGGGACGTGTGCTATGGTGATTTATCATTATAAAATATTGTAGATTGCCTGAAAAGGTACTTTTAAATTGTTCGGGGACACGAACAGTGTCCACAATCAGAACACACGCTTAGCGTGGGCGCGGTCACATGATGGCGTTGCAAACATGTCCGCGAAGGGAACGGGTGACCGCAGAACACCAAATGCACGGGAACTGTTTTACGCATGCTTGTTGATGTTCTACGGACAGTGTTCGGGTCCTCAAACTAATTAAAAATGTGACACAAGTGTGTCGGACAACTACGGACAGGCGCGATGTTCGTAGGATTTATGGTTGTGGTGCGCATGTGCGTAGATAGTCTACGGATAGTGTTCGAGTCCGGAAACTAATTAAAAGTGCGACACAAGTGAAACGAACAGTTACGGACAGGCGGTTGTTCTTAGAACAGTTTCAACTTGCCTACGAACAATACAGACAGGCATAGCGTCCTCAGGACACCCCCATTTTGTTTATTTAAAAAATATCCCAGGACACTTGATGTGTTCTTGGAATAGTTTCAACACACGCTGGAGACCAAGTAATAATACTGGGTCACACAACCGCTCTCATATGGGGCCCAAGATGGGCACGTATTCATATCTGATTCACGACAATATGTTCAAGTATCCATAATATACCATACTTCTTAGAGAAAGGAAGATGAGTCTTTCTGATTCATATCAAAAATGATTTATCCATAGTAGTCCAAACAAAAAGCTATCACTAATAATCCTTAGTGAGGAAGCAGTTGCCACAATCCACATGTATTAGACTAAAAAAGCCAATGCATTTCAGAAATTATTTCCTTCATCAGGGCGAGTCTAATTATATAAGTCCAGCAAGCAAGTATAACATAACAAATGCAAGTATGTGATATAAATTCATATAATGGTGACAATTTAAACGAAACATACATTGAAAAAAATGAAAGGAAACATACCAATCAGTAGATGTTTCATCATGGGTAAATATCAATAGCAAAAAAGAAAAAAGAAAAAGAAAAATGCCGTAAGTGGTTCATAAGGTAAATAAATGAAACCAAAGAATATTAGGTGTGGATTTACCTCATTGGTGTGGTCAGTGGTAAAAAACAGAACGTCTTGCGTTCATGCCCACTCAGCAGTGGGTTGTAAATGACATTATGCACAAAGGCATGGAGAAAATCCACTCGTGCTTACAAGGAAACCAATCTGTGGATCATAAAACATCCAATTAGATACTGTGTTTCACACTCATACTTGGTCAAAGAGAAGGATTGTAATCAGATTCTTACCTTGTAATACACAGAGAGAAACGTTCCTCCACTGTGCAGCTCCAGGGCAATGACTCAGACTGCAGTGTGAAGCCGTTGTCTAGGCAACGGTTCTTTTGTTTAGCATGTGACCACCTCATTTCTGTGAGATGCAGGTGGTCACAATTAATGATGTAAAATCGGCCAGGGCCCACAAAAATGACAAACCAAATATTTATGGGGCATCATCAATAGGTGCCCATAATTGTGATGATAAAATCCGAAAAAAATTAAACATTAGAATAATGAAGATAGAAAAAATACTGTCACAGGTCCTGTGGCTGTCTGGTATATAGGTTCTACTTCTTATTTATTACTTCATATAATGTGTTTGTGTGTTGGTTTTTCAACTTGTGCAGTGTTCATATGGCATGATATAACACTTTAAGATACCCCTGAGTTTTTGGGTAGTGTTGCTGTTGTCCGCATCCGTCCGCGGACATTCGCACAGTCCACCAAAATCAAAATCTCTAGCTGGGGGTTCAGTATGTTCTATGTTACATATATATAAAGTCATGGATATTATGGTTAAGTTGCATTTCTAAAAACCTATGAAATTCAGTAAATAAACTTTGTTAAAGGGACGTTATTGTTAAGTTGAGCTACTAAAAACCTATGAAATTCAGTAAAAAAACGTTGTTAAAGGGACGTTATGGTCCAAAGTAAAACCGGAAAACCCTTGAAAGAAGCCAGTTATGGTAAGCTAAGCAACCGCGCACTGCTAAGGCTAACACCCAGGACATCAAAGATGACATCACAAATGAATGTATATATATATATATATATATATATAGTACACAAATGCAACACAAAAGAGATTGCTGAGGACCTGAACTCCAAGTGGCTCTCTGTGTACTGCAAGCAAAGTAAAAACTCTGAGGCTGATTCTTATTGTGCTCATGAATTAATTCAAGTTTTATTTAAGGCACCATAATTGGGAAAAGAATGTGAAAAAACAATGTGTTTCGCAACCCAATGGTTGCTTGTTCACGTATGGCCCACTGATTATAATGAACATATTTAAAAGCACGATTTGAGTGATACAAACTCTATGGTTCCCAGAGACGTGGTCTTTTCTCTCTATCAGCGAATCCATGGCCCGAGTGTGAAACTAAAAGAAAGGCTGTAAAATACATCGGCCATTGCTTATTGTTGTCTATGGGTCATTGGAGCTCTGTATGTAATAAAACTATTTAGTGGCTCGAGAAATGGCTCTTGACTGAGTGCTATACTGCACCACTGTTTTACAACATTGTTTAAAATGTACTATCTGACCCTCATAAATGTCAGGCTTTTTTATTACTTTCTGAGCTTAGTGCTCCAATTTTACCCATTGTCATCATTATACATATGTCTTCCTGGCCCAATAATAATGAACATCAAAGTGATATATTAACAGAACTTCCAATCTTCCTGCTATCAATACACAATTAAGTGAACATCAATAGAGGCGAACTATAAATGTGTGCACAAAATAAGCAATCTTAAAGTTAAAATGCAAGACTCTTATCAAAACATGCTGAGACTACCACTGGAAAAGGAAAAATAAGATATAATAGTAGAAGGAAAAAAATCTGATATGAAAGCACATTGATAAACTATTTTTTCCAGACTGATTAGATACACAACCACAAACTATATTGCTCAGGTTACTGAAAAAATGAAAAGACAAAAGAAATGAAAATCATTCTAGAGTACCGGAACATTCTAATTTGAATACAATTAACAATGTCAAGGATCAAAAAATAACAACATAATCAACCAAACATGTAAAATGGATTTGCCTGCTGAAGTGCTAAATGCATAGCAGCAACGGTTTTAGAGCTTCCAATAACTGTCCGGTGAGTCCTCTTATGAAACAGAAATATGCATAACTAGTGATAGTGAAGCTGGTTATTAAAATGAAAAAATGCATAGAACTAAAGGGCATATTAAATACATAGCAGCAAAGATATGAACTATTAATAGGAGTAATAGTGTAGAATTCATAATGGCAATACAATCATTATTTACATGAGAATACATGTATGTGATTGATCCATGAACAATAACATGAGACTCATTTCTAAAGTGCAAATTCATAATGCTTACAGATTAAGTGCATAGTGCATACATAACAGTAACCCTCGAGCAATCGAAATGATCATAACATATAAATATTATGCTTAAGCCAATCATGGGGCATTTAATGAAATTATAGCTGTGTCTGACCCATGTTGTATGAGCATGTGGACACTTTTCACCATTTATGCACAAAGTATAATAGTTCTGAACATGCAATGTACTCTCCAGATACCTAATTTTACATTCCATCAGCTCACCAATTCTTAAAGTTGGGATATTTTTTGGGGCAGCAAGAAACAGAATTCAGGTGATAACATGATTTCCAGCAATCGCTGTGGATAAAACTTACATCAGAATAACCAGCTCATTACTAGCTTTCGAATGACATATGAATGGACGCAGTGCGACTTATTGTTGCTGAGGAAATCACTAGTTATGATAGTCCATTTCAACTAATGGGAAATCTTCACATGTATGCAAATCCTTGCTCCCCTTTCTTCAGGTCAGTTTAATTTCTTTGCAAACATGTGATCCGAGCCTCCTGGACTGCATATTTTTTTTAAGGCTGAGATAAAAGCCATTACGCTCTTTGTTGTTTGAAGTTGGGCTGAGGAGATCCATATCACACAGCAGGCAGTTCACCTCTGCCCTGTGATGTCACAAGGCCATGCAGACATCTGGCATTGTCTCCTGTTATCTGAAGTTGAAACAATTTTGATCTCAAAACCTTATATTTTGTTGTATTTTGCTGTGTTTTCCCCATGCAGGCCTGATAGTCACTGAATTGCAGTTATAAGTAAAATGTATGCATGAGCTACAAAGGGATACCCTTTCCATATCCATGGGGAAGTCATTTGTGTTTTCTGCCTAACAACAAACAAAAGGGTCTGCCTCGGTCCTCAATGAAATTTACATGTGACCCATGGAAGCACGGTGGCCTTTCCTTTTCAACACATGCCCTGTCTTTTCTCTGATATCTTTATTTTAGATGGGGAACATTTTTCTTATTTCTTGCTTTAAAAACTGAAAAACCCATATGCAATGCCATTTTAGTTTCCGTGATTGAAAACCCTGCTTTTCATGTAGAAGGGGCCTTGAATTTCTTCTGCAAATGTGAATTAAAGCTGCTTTTAGTTCAACCTTTCCTTTTCTAATGAAAGATAAGCCTTTTTATTTCCATTGCTTGACCATTGACATAGCTCTTCCTTATGTTACTTGCAGCAACAGACAGGGCCTCATCACGACTTGAGCGGTAACGCCAGCGGTATTACCGCCGGTGGTATTAGCCCTACCGCCGAACTCCCTGGTGCTAATAGCGCCAGAACACGAGTTCGGCGGTAAAGTAAATCCCCATTCCCCGTTGAGCCCATTCGGGAATGCCCCGTTCCCCATTGGGATCAATGGGGAAAATTCGCACTCTTACCGCCGGTGGATTTCCCGCCGGCGGTAATAGCGCAAATTTTCGGTGGATTTCCTCCCAGCTCAGAGCTGGGGCAAAATCCGCCTAAGTCCTGATTTGGCGGACCCTTAAATCCGGCGGTAATAGCACTACCGCCGGATTTAAGGGTTACCGCCAAAGTCGTGATGAGGCCCTGTTGTCTGCATTGATATATACATTTTCAGTGTGGTAGTTTTTGAAGGCTGGCAGGTCATTCTTCCAGTGGGACTGTTATGTTTCTTTGTGCCTTTGGGTAAACTCCACAATATGCAAGATAGAATTGTTTGGACACAGAAGTGGATGCATGTTAATGAATAGTGTAAACTTGGGGTTTGCACTCAAATATTGAGGGCAGTCAAAAAGCCCTAGCCGGAGAGTAAACCAGGCACTCAGTGAGTCTGGGACACGCGCAGGCCAAAAGATGAAAAGCCCTGACAGGAGAGTAAATCAGGCAATCAGCGAGTCTGGGACTTGCACACCAGTGAATAGACAAAGAGCCGCGACCCGAGAGTAAATCAGGTATACAGAGAGCCTGAGACTGCACCCAAGCAGCAAAATAAAACTCTGCAGGACAGTAAACCAGGGATTGGAGAAATGGGTCAGAGACCCCCAGAAAGTGCTGATAAAACAGGGGAAGAACCCCCCACCCCTTTTTTGAATTTGTGGAAGAAAAGGGGAGAACCATATCCCTTTCTGAAAAGGTGCTCAGGGGTCCAGCAAAAGACCTGTGAAGTGTTGTGGAATTGGAAAAAACTCAAGGGAAGAGTATTTTTCCTTGGGATTGTGAAATCAAGAGAAATACAGAAAACGCAAGGGATGGGCCATCACCCCTGGAATTGTGGATTAATGAGAACGTCTTGTGTAAATGGAGAAAACTCAAGGGAAGAGCCACCCTCCTTGGGATTGTAGAAATATCCAAAAGTGACATTGTGAATAACCAAAATAACCCTAGGGGAACGGAAGTTCCCTTCTTTGGTGGAACTTTATTTCTTTTTCTTTGTCTTCACCTTAGAGACTTTATGTTTGAAACTTCAGAAGGAAGCTACAGATTTTCAGACAAGAGACATTCCCACTTCATGTTATATTCAGTTGAGTGTGGAGGGTCATTTTAGGATTTTGGACACCGGACAGAGAACTCTTTTTGCTTTAGACATCCTGACACAGACTTCCTCAGTTATGTTGTGGCAAGGAAACCCCTCTTAGAGTTAGGGATAGGTAGATTTTCCTCAACCGCCAGGTACATATTACAATCCAGTGGTAGGTACAGCGTTACCGCACTGCAATTTTAGCACCGGAAGACCGCCGGGTCCTGCACACATCATAAACCCAACAATTGGCCCACCAGGAACCTAACTGGCAACCTTGCAGATATTATTCGGAGGGTTGGGCCCCCTGAGGCTCCCAGAGACCACCCCCAGGGACCTACATTGATCTCCTACGGGACCTCTGTCCAGGAAGCACCCACTCATCGACAAAGTTGACTGCACCTCCAAACTTTAAGAATACTGCTCCACGGTCACTTACAGTGGTGCTAAACCTTCTGCCACCCAGACTAATGCCAAACGTTCTGACTGACCAACAAGTTCACCGTTTGGAGGGTCGGGCCCTCACAAATGAGACATGTGACCTCCTCCAGACCGCACTTTGAAAGGTAGAAGGGAAGGAGGCTCAGCACTTTTCATACGGCTCAACTATATATGGGAACCATGGTGATACACGGGTGTTGAATGTGAACCAGACAGACCAACTCCATGTAGAATACGCTCCGAGACACCTCGAGACCAGACCACTTGTACAAGGGATCACATGTGAAATACATGAACACTCACCAGCAGCTGGCAAAATACTGTTACGCCCCACACCTCCCCAACAAAGGCACCTGTGCAAAATGAGCAATGGTGGCATCGGAGGCAGAAGCTGCAGCAACCAAAACTGACGTTGCAGCGTTACTCAGTGAACTGAAAAGATGAGGGCTGACATCAGCAGCAAGGTCGACAAAATAACACACAGAATTGACAAAATAGAAGAGAGGTTCGATGGAGTTGAACACAATCAAGCCTCCCTTGATGCCCTGGAATCCCAAATGAACCAAAGAATAGAAGAGATTGAAACTGGAGAAGAAGATGGACGAAAGATGGACGATTTAGAAAACCGAGAATGTCGAAACAACCTGTGCATTTTCGGAATACCAAATCGGGAGGGGGAAATGGAGCAAGGCCTAAAAAGGACCCTACACACAATTCTGAAAGCTCTGTTTGAGGATGATACAGTCGACAAACTGAAAATTGACCGTGCAGCGGGTGGACCGAAAACTGTGCTTGTACGTTTTCACAATTACGCTGCTAAAGCCAGTATCCTGGAAAAGGCCAGGCGCTCCCCCCAAGTCCCTTTGGATGCGGCGAGTGTCATGATTTTTCAAGACCTATCGTCCCTCACCCTAGCCATGTGTAGAATGTGCATGCCCCTCACCAAATAGCTAAAGGAAAAAGGTACAAAATACCATTGCGGCTATCCCTTCACCCTCACGTTTGAATGGGAAGGAAGCACGATTCGTTTGAAGACAAAAAAAGACATAAAAACCTGCATTTCAGACCTGGTGGGGGATCGAACCGGCAAACAGGAACATGGAGAAGACCGAGATAATGAGAGACAATGGCGCATTCAAGGCCCAAGATGGAAGAAAGTCCAAGGATCCAGAAAATATAGGAGAATGAATGCCTCATCGGGGGTGGAACTTTGAGTAGATTAGACTGCCACATCACTGAAAATTACTATGCAAACTCCAAAGAACACTGATCCCACATGGGGGATCCCCCAGAAAGAAGTGGGAATTCAAGCATTGCCTTGACTCTGGAGCCAGCCGATGATGATGTGGCACATAAAGCTGTGATACCTGAAGGAGTGAACACTGGACATTAAAGAGAAGATTGGCTAATACACCAAACCAATGCTCTGATGTTGAAATGCTACGGTAGAAGTTCGGTCTGCATTCGATGATGTTCAGGTTTATTATTCTAGGGGTTTGAAGAAGGGGATGTTAAGGGGGCTCCATTTTTCTTGTGGTGTGTTGATAAAGGAACGTGCATTGCACGGTCCTCACTGGTGGTCCAAGACTGGCTGGGTGAGGATAAACCCACTAAGTCGGACGCCGCAGACGGGGTTGGGGGTACAAGGGAAGATGGGGAAAGGCAAGGGGCAGAGGAAGATTTCTACACAAACACATGTAAGGTTTCAGTCAAAGCAATAGGAATAAATTATACATGGTTACCCTGTGAGCAAAGGAATTGTGAAAATGGTTGCAACTATAGAGTCTCTAACGGATAGATCCAGGTTTCTCAGAACTGGCACGCTCAACGTGAAAGGGCTTAACTCTCCCACTAAACAGTCTCTGATATGTAGAGAATTTAAGAGGGCGAACCTGGATGTATTATTCTTCCAAGAGACTAAATACATGCGTGGGGAGGAACGTAAGGTTCTGTATTCTAGGGTGGGAGTTGAATTCTGGAGCTCTGGGCCCCTGCGGAAAGCGGGAGTAGGATTACTTATGAGAAAGGGACTCAACTTTGAAGTCACTAAAGTGTGGACCGATGTGGAAGGGCTATTTCAGTTTTATATTTTGTATTTATTTTATTTGTAAAGCGCTCCTGTCCATGAGGCATCTGGGTGCATGTCTTACAGAAAATAGTATTACATAAAAAATAGACAATCTTGTTCTTGGGTTACAAAACGCAGTCAAGACAATAGACAGTATTGAATTAGTGACAGGTTAACAAAGGTGCACCAGGTTATACAGTGGGTACAAAGAAATAATCCAGGCATAGCTAAACTGATGACTGCGGTTGGTGGTCGGATGGGTAATACCATTGTCACTTTTGCAACACTTAATGCCCCTAATGTTAAGTAATCCCATTTCCTCCAATGCATTGTCCACAAGATGATGCTCAAAGCAGCAGGGCAGGTTATCCTTTGTGGGGACTTTAACATATGAGCAAACCCCGCACTTGATAGGAAAGCGGGCAATCCCAAAGCAAATGAGCCAGCAGACGGTGGCCGAGCAGAGGTGGTGGAAATGATAAAGTTGTATGGGTTACACAATATCTGGCGATATTCCCATCCCAAAAAAGCAGGGTATACTTTCTACTCAGCACCAAATTCTACATTCATGAAAATAGATTACCTATATCTCACAGAGGGTTTGTGTGAGATGGCTGCTGCTTCTGAAATTATTCAGATTTTGTGGTCGGATCACAACATGGTCACTGTTGATCTGAGTCTCCTCGCCTTACCCCTTAAGACCGCGAAGTGGCGCTGTAATGAAACGCTGTTGAGAGAATTAACAGAGGAGATTAAAGAGTACTTTAAAGTAAATGACACAGGGGAGGTGTCCAAGAAAATGGTTTGGGAGGCAGTGAAGGCAACATGGCACGGCATCTTGATCAAAGAAGGGGCTGACAAGAAGAGAGAGAGGGCTTTGACAGAGAATAGATTGAGGAGGGAGATTAGGTAACTGGATATTGCAGCACAAAATCCAACAGGAGGGAGAGCAGAAAGAATAGCAGAAGCAGTACAGAAGAGAGAAGAACTTTGTCATTTGGAAGAGGTGGTAGTTATATACAAACTCCATTGAGGGAGTAAAGGATTCCCAGACGGGAAGCCCGAGAGGCATACCCGAAGCCTTCGCAGACTATTATGAACAGGTGTATAGTTCTGAAAAGGCAGAGGGGGAATCTGGCACACAGCAATACTTACAGGAGGTAGATTTGCCAAAACTCCCTAGAGACAAGGTTCAAGAGATGGAATCACCTATCACGGCAGAGGAGGTGGAAAGGGCGATCAAGAGACTCACAGTGGGTAAAGCACCTGGTAACAATGGGTATATGACAGGATTTTATAAGACCTTTATCTCATCCGTCCTCCCTTTTATGGTTGATCTATTCAATGACATTCTGCATACAGGAGTAGCTCCTGAATCCTTCTCACAGGCCCTGATCTCTGTGATTCCCAAGGAAGGCAAGGATCCCAAACACTGTGGGTCATACCTTCCCATCTCTGTCCTTAATATAGATGCAAAAATGTATACACGGGTATTGGCAGCTAGACTGGATATCCATATGCCCTTACTGATGCACCCTGACCAGGTCGGATTCATTCTGGGGAGACAGGGTGCAGACACAATGCGCAAGACCCTCCACCCAATCCATGAATCTGAGAAGATGACAGGCGATTCCTCGCTCCTATCCGTTGAGGCTGAAAAAGCATTCAACAGAGTTGAGTGGGGCTTTCTAGAAGGGGTATTGTCTAAAGTAGGACTGAGCCCTGCCTTCAGGAAAGGAGTCAGAGCGGTCTATACGTTCCCCCCGGGTATCTGTCATGGTCAACTCCAAATACTCTAGATGGTTCAACCTGAGAAGAGGTACGAGACAGGGCTGCCCCCTTTCAGCAATATTGTTCACCCTCTCCCTCGAACCACTCGCCCAAATGCTCAGAACCGACTGTCAAATCGAAGGCCTCCAAGTAGATGGAAGGGAGTATAAAGTAGCCCCCTACGCCGATGACATTTTTCTCCATATTAAAAGCCCCATGTCATCAATACCGAGAGCCATACAGTTGATAGAAATCTATGGAGCACTCTTGGACTTCAAAATCAATAAGTCCAAATCAATATTATTCCCGTTGCAAGAACCCACACCCGAGGACTCCGCTAGATTTTCACAGCTCGGCCTAGTGTTGGGAGGAACCACTTTACGGTACCTAGGAATCAATCTGACGAGGAGGTTGGAGAACATGTATGAGGCAAACTTCCCGTACCTCCTCACCTCCTTTCACACCGAACTGGCAAAATGGCAGAATCTTACAATCTATGGATGGGGAGACTTAATGCAATTAAAATGGTATGCCTTCCAAGATTTTTGTACCCATTCCAAATACTCCCATTGAAGCTCCTGGAGATACTTTTCTGAGAAGTAAAGAGGGCCATCATAAAGTTCCTTTAGCAGGGGAAGAAAGCAAGGATACCATGTGAGGTACTCATCATGCCCAAAGAGAAAGGCAGGGTGGGTCTCCCAGATTTAAGAATATATTATCAAGCGTTACAGCTAAGGATATTGAATCCCCACTTGAGAGGGAGGAAGGACTTGCAATGGATTAACATTGATAACCACAACCTGACCCCCGCTATTCTTTCAGAATGACTTTGGGTCCCTAGACAGAAACTCCTCCAAAGACTCAGAGACCACCCCATACTCGGCACAATATGGGAAATCTGGAGGGAGGGGGTGGGCATGAAGGGTGTTACCATGTGGCCTTCCCCACTAAGTCATCTATGTGCCCCAGGGGTGCGAGAGGAGATTATTGACCATGCACAGTTCCAACCCTGGTATGATGTCGGCTTGGAGAGGGTGGGGCAACTATGACGTGGGGGTGTCTTCCTTACAATCTCGGAATGAGAGGAGGCACTGGGAATATGCCCACTCCCGGTCTTCCTTTATTTGAGACTGAAGGGTATTCTGACGAGAAGGGAATGGCGTGAGAAGGTACAGAGAGAACTCTGTAATTGATTTGCGCACAATTAACAAGATTGTCGTGCCACAATTCCCGATTGTCCCCGATGTTACGACTATCTTAACTGTCATTCCAGCTTCGGCCACACATTTTAGTGTCATTGATTTGAAGAATGCTTTCTTTAGAATTCCTGTAGACCCAGATAGTAGGTATCTGTTTGTGTTTACCTTAGGTGGATTCTCGTTTATATTCACACGTGTTCCGCAGGGTTACACTGAAAGTCTGAGCATATACAGTAGGGCATTGAAAGAACAGCTTGACATGCTTGAGCTGCTGTCAACCTGCACATTGCTGCAATACAACAATGACCTGCTCATTGCTGCAGATTGTGAGTATGCTTGCAAGTAGGGTACTGTTTTATTGCTTATTCATTTAGCTATGCCTGGTCACAAAGCATCATTGAAAAAGTTTCAGTATTGTAGACAGGAGGTCACCTATCTCAGCTATCTCCTGTCTAAGGAGGGAAGACAGCTGACACCTGAACGTATACAGAGCATCTCTGACATGTCTGTTCTAAGCACTTAGAAAGAAGTTAGAGCCCTGATTGACATGGCTTCATACTGTAGACAGTGGATCCCTATTTTTTTTCGCTTATGATTAAACCTATGTTGGCCTTGACAAAGAAAGATGTTCCTTTGCCATTGTCGTGGGACATGGATTGCCAGAATGCTTTTGATTTGCTTAAGGCAGCGCTGTGTTCAGCACCAGTTTTAGGCACACCAAATTATGAGAAGAATTTTGTTTTGTATGTGCATGAGCGTAATTCATTTTGACTTCATCGAGATGGAACGCTGCCAGAATTACAGAAGATTGTTTGTTGTGATTTGTGCTTTTAGCAAATGGGTTGAAGCTTTCCCCCTGAAAGACAATACTGCTCTGTCGATGGCCAAAGCAATGTTGAAGGAATATTTTGCTAGGTTTCGTCCGCCGAGAGTCATTTGGTCCGTCAATGGACCATACTTTATCGCTGACGTTATTCTGCAAATCTGTGAGGGATTACAGATCGATAAATGTTTTCAGTCAGCAAGACATCCTCAGAGTGCCGGTTTGGTGGAACGCCACAACGGTATTTTGAAGAATGAACTAGCGAAGGTGTGTGCACACAGTAAATTGAAATGGCATGACGCTTTGCCAATAGTTTTACTTTCAATGCGGACATCCGCACAGTCAAAAACAGGACTTTCCCCATATGAAATCACTATGGGAAAGCCTGCAAACGTATGGGATGCACCGAGACCTACAAAGTTGGCCGACATTGAATACCCACTACTGTCTAATTATTGTGACCACTTGACTCAAAATTTGGATTTTATTCACCAACAGGATCGAGCAGCCCTGCCCGAGAAATACGCGGGCCCAGGCCATTGAATCCGGCCTGGAGAGTATGTTCTGCTGAAGAATTTCGAGAGGAAAACATGCCATGCGCCATGCTGGAAGGGGCCTTATCAAGTTCTTTTGGCTACGCAGACAGCAATACGTGTGTCTGGCAAGAAGCATTGGATACATGCAACGCACGTGAAACGAGTACCATTGCCTTTGCCTCATGATCAGAGCGATAAGAAAGAGATCGATCTTCATGTGCCTGATTTATCAATGTCAAGTGTGATACAAAACCACTTCCTGGGTCTGTGGGGCCTGGGGAAAAAGATCTTTCTTCTTCTTCTGAATCGTCTAACATTGTTGCTCCTTTGGAAACTGATGATCCTTTGTTCATCGACAATTCAGTACCTGGAGTTCTAAGGTACAACCTGCGACCATGGAATCGGATTTTAGTTAGGGATTGACATTACGTTTTGTAATAGATTAAGAAAGTGTGGTAGGATTGCTGCACCAACGAAGATACCAACGCAATTCCCTCGTCATTCCCCTCTGGACAATGAAGGGGCAGGGAGCGGCAAGAAGACTACACTCAAGATTGGCCATGTGGTCAGATGCCACCAACAGATGAATTCATAAAGCCTATCAGTGAGACTTCTTAACGGATGCTGAAGGACTAGGCTCACGTTTGGGGCTGCTTGCTTAAATGAGGACTTGGTATATTTGCAGTTTGATGGGCCTGTTTATCAAGGGCCATGGTCCCCAAGGACAAAATGGATAATTGTTTTGGTGATAACATGTATTATGGTCACATTGATACCAGTGCTATGGTATTTGGAAAGCGCACATCAATTTAACACTCTATTGCCAACTGTCAGTGCATGCAAAATGTCTCCTTTACATGTGTACGCACACACCCTTCTGCCACAAGATCTCAGTCATAGAGGGGGTTATCATAACAACTTAACTTGAAACAACAGAGACCAAGAGTTCCCCTACTCCGTTTGTCTGGGAAGAGGGGCGTGTTTTTAGCACACCTTATTGCTGTCCCACAGATTTATGTAAATGAGTTCCAAAATTCCATTTACTGGTATGTGTTTATTTTTGGCCCTTTATGATTACACATGTTTCAGCATTATCTATACCTTTTTCAAATCAGGTCATATCTTTGATCATGAATAATCAATAAAGTTGAAAATTATATAAACGTGCAAATCCCTCATATTATCATTATATAAACATGGAGTAATGAAACATTGGGTAAGAAAACCATGAATGTCCCCAATGTGACCAATGTGCACAAATGTTAATCAAAAGAGAAGAACAGCAATCTAAAGACCGAGATTCGGGATGGGTATCAGGAAGGTAGGTAAGGGGTTGACAAAATAATAAAAAATAAATAAAAAGGAGAAAACAAAGTAATACAGAAAAGATCAGTAAATTGTCTCTTTGATTGTAGAGTACAGAGAGTACACATTATCATAATTCTTACATTTGATTAGTATAGAAAAATTGCAGAATTACAAATGGCTCTTGCATGTAAGTATGATTAATACATGTGCTCTGGGTTTCTGAGTATCCTTATACTAAAGCATATTTTGACTTGTATGTATTATAATTTATAGTTGCATTAAGGCAATTCCTAACATGATAAGATCCCAGGATTCTATATATCTATTCCAAAAGAGTCATCTTACCCTTCGCCATTTTTCATATTTGCATGGTTGCAATGTTTAGGGAGTAGTACAGGGTTAAATCCCACCTGAAGTATAATAAAAATAAAAATAAGAAGTATGAGCGTTGTAGGATACCCCCGGTTGGATTAGTGTGATTGTATGGCATGTGAGAGTGTTTGTTTAGCAATTTACGCATCTAACAAGGTGTCGAAATGCGCATCATGACGGATCATTGCATTACATTTTACTACCATTGATTTCCATTCTTTGTTACTTGTCCCCGAGACCAAATAATCTAGGTTAGTCTGGAGAGCAAGTGTCCGCTGTGCGTTTGCAACTGTTCACTTGTAATGATGTTAAGAGTGACACAGTGTATAGTTGGCTACTCAATATTATTTTCCACAGTGACTCGTGTTTGTTCAAATGAATTGGTGTCAAAGTGTGTGCTGCTAGTTCCATTGTATATTATTTTACGCGCTGCAGTCCTCGTATTTTGTGCCTCATTCCGCACGGATAAACACCTGATTGGATATAATGATGGGTGGGCTGACAGAGACCCATAGGGCTTACCTGCAAATGTACGGTCCTTGTGTTTCGCATCGGGTAAGATGGACGCTGGTTGTCAGCTCTGTCCTGTTTATCTCCATCTCCATGGAAACATGGTAGTCCTACTGTAGTTTCCATGGTCTTAGAGAGTTTGTCGGCCATATTTTGGGAGCTCCACTATCACGCTATAGAGAATATGTGATTGCGGCCAACCTAGCTTGCCAGTGCTTCACGGTTTACGTGTTTTGAGAGTTACTTAACATCTATTAAGTATTCTTTTGAGATAAATCTCACAAAAAGTGTTGTTTTATTGTTATACAATAAGGATGATAGACAATTGTTTAAAAATAGATAACGGAGTGAAAACGCATCATATATTGTTTTGAAGTCTGCGCAATTACAATAGTATGGCCCGAGAGATTACAGACCGATGTTCGTAATGCCATATGCAGTTCCCATAAGAGATTCATTTTTTGTGCATGTTCCTGCTGGGTTCCTGTAAATATGTACGTGAGATGTCTATTTATTTGAGCATATTCCTGCTTGTTTCCTAAAAAGACCCATTCAAGTGGTCGACTGGGAGCTAGTTCTTTGAAATCTCCAAATACTGATACTGGTGCCCTATGGGGGTTGAAGTCCCAAAATAATTCATTTGGACTTCCCTGAAGCATGGTGTTGGTAACATAAAAGTACAAATCTAATACAGTTAACTTACCAATAGTATGGGTTGCTGTCGTCGCTTGCCATTGACCTAAATTAAGATACAGAGAGACAAATCTTGAGTACTGACAGCATCTAGTGTTTCATTACTTGATCATATATTCTATGTCGGGTTATGCCTTCTCATTATCACGATCTTGTACATAGGAATCTAATGTCTAGAGCTATGAAAAGACAATACAAAGTAAAATAAGCTGTAAAACCATTCCAATAAATACTTAATGTGTTCTGATGTTAGGTCTGAATTCAATACATGATAAAATGTGAGACAGTTTTAATGGATACTCCATTTGTTCTATTGTTAGGCACTGATTCACAAGTGTTTGCCGGTTTCTACTAATCCATTGTGATATTGTGATAGTTTTTCTTAAAAAATCATATTAAAGGAAGGATGCCATCTCGTTATCTGTGTTCAAACCTGAATCCACACTTCTAAAGCGACAAATGAACCAATAAACTTGATTTCTTGTTTGTCATTCAGTTGATGTTGATTTTGCCAATGATCTGCTAAAGGTGAGTTTTTGTCCTGACTGCCAATGGCAGATAGGTGTTCTCTGATCCTGATCCGTAGCTCTCGAATCATACTTCCAATGTAGACCTGTTTACAAGTGCATATGATTGCATATATCACGTATTTGGAACGGCAATTAATGTGTTCCTTTATTTTGATCTGGACATCTTTTAAGTCTTTGAAAGTGTCTGTACTTGCCATCACGTATTGACACATAGAACATGTGCCGCATTTCCTAAAACCAGAATTCGGTTGTTGTAGCCAATTCTTGGGTGTCTTGTCTTTCACTTCTGGTAATAATTAAGGGCTTAGGCTGGTTCTGAGTGTTCTGGCTCATCTGTAAATTTCAGATGGATGGTCACTGATGACATCCCCTATGTGTGGATCCAGCTTGAGCAAGTGCCAGCTTTTGTTGAGGATCTTCCTGATTAGATGGTTGTTGGCACAATATTTAGTGATGAATTGTCATATTTTGGTCCTTTGTCTTTCTGTGTCAAAGTTTGTGATCTGGGTATATATAGGGGGTTCTATTTATTTTGTTTGTGGAATGAAGCTTATCCCTGGTTACCGAAGGATTTGCAAGGGACATGTTATTTGGGTATACTCTTGCCAGGGGTTTATATCACTTCTACAGCTGACATATTAAAGACCTACCCTAGGAGGAACATCGAATGTGATACACCTCTGCAAGTACTGGGGGACATTGCTAAATCTTTCATTCCATTCTGGGGACAAATAATTAACTCCCAGGACATTAGAAAAATGGCTAGGATTTTGGAGAAAACTATCAATGAAACTACCGACATTATATTCAATATGACCCTAGAGCAAAAGGCCATAAGATTAGTCACCCTTCATAACCGGATGGTGTTAGTTGTCATCCTGGCTAAGCGTGGGGGTGTATGCAAAATGGTCGGGTCCGCGTGTTGTGTTTAACACCTGACTCCACCCCCACCATTTTTCAAGCGATAAAGAGATTGCACATTCTGGGTTCAGAAGTACATATACCCCGAGGGGATTGGGATCCTAGTTCATGGTTTGGGAATCTACTATGAACTTGGGGTTGGAAGATATTCTCTGTCTTAGCTATAATCCTTGGTATAGTTCTATTTTGTTGTTGATGCATCAATGCCTGCCTGTCCTGGGTTCCATGATAGGGGACTGCTGTGCAAGTTCTTTAGTTAAACTGAAACCAAACCCACATTCACCAGTACACATCACAAATGCGCTGGTCATGCAGGAAGCTGCAATAAAAGAGTTTATGGCCATCAACATTGTTGATAGTGATGACTCAGGGTGTCCTGATGATGACTCTTCAACCTGGTCATCTGAGGATGCCATGTATGGATGATGCTCTTGGCTTAGGCCAAAAGGAGAGTTTGTGAAAATATGTTTAGTTTTAGTGTCTTGTAGATATACGTATTGGCCTAAGCACATTCGCATCCCACTATGAACCTATTGCCACACTAATGGTGGCCACGCTGCCATTTTGTTTTGTTCGCCATCTTGGATGCAATGTTCAGTTCAGTTCCCTGCTCACTTTGCCTTTCTCACTTCGAATGCAGTGGAAGACTGTGGCGTGAACCTTTAATTGCTAGGCAGGAATGCACATTCTGCTGAGTGTCTTGTTTGTCTTACACTGTAGAACCTTGAAGTGTCTGTAGAAGCATTACTAATCTATGAGTTAGGTGCCCACCTGTCTCAACCATGTTTTTCCTCATTGAGAAATCCATTGCAATAAATGTGCAGCTGCTACGAGTTTCACTAAAGAAAACTCTATTCCCAAGCTTTAGAGCAGACTGACCTTATGCGCCAGGAGGAATACAGATAAGCTGTACAGCAAATATTACCTTGTACCAGGGAACACAATATGCCCCCACGCACTGTTTTGCCCTGTTTCCAGACAGTAAATTGTCAATAGAAGGATGTGGAAAATACATACTTGTTGCTTTAGTAATACTACCTATGTGGAAAGGTTATGAACCCTATGGACCCTGTCACATGAAGGGGCTGGTCAAGTGTTTCAAATGTAATTCTGTTTTGTATATATGTGTATACTCTTGTCTGTTCGGGGCTCGCTCCCGCCACAGTGTCTGTACACATGCATCATGGGGCATTGAGACCCCAACATGGGTTGTGAATAAATGCATATTTGAAACTTGTGACTGTCTATTTCCATTTCTTTATAGTAAGCCTCATTTTGTGCTCTTTCAGGTCTTCCCTATATCCTAAAGGGAACTTCCAATGCCTCAACTGGTCCCGTTATCTCCTTAAATCAGAAACGGGTAGGATAAGGAAATGTGGCCTGATGTAATGCAGTATGGAACAGCAGGGTTCTGTTTCATCCCGAACCAGAGCTGAATCTGGCAGACCGTTTTTCTCCCACGAACAAGCGGCTTCTCCCCTCCTACCACTTCACTATTCAGACACAAAAAAGGGAACCGTCTCACAGAGTGGAGTCGCAATGCTTGAGTAAGCACTGTTATTACAGCAACCCCAGCGGGCTGTCTGTTTTAGCTCCTTTCGTATTCCTCCAAGCTCGACCTCTGCCAATTCTTTTTCCCGAAAAGGGAGAGGAAGGAAAGAGACCAAAAGAAAAGCCTGGGAAAGGGAAAACAAACACCCAGGGCCAAACTGGGTCTCTGGAGAATGGTAAAAACCTCCAAAAGGGTCAGTGACAACCCTCCCCCTTCTCCTTCCTGGACCTTCCACATCCAGAATCCCTGAGGGGTGCCCATAACTTGTCTGAGGAGTAATCACTTCAGCAACACATACGAGAGGCTCAATGGAATGTAATGCTGCTTCATGTCCCCTACGGACAGGACTTGCCCAAAAACTGCAAAGCCAGTCTGTAAAACAATGTGTCTTCACAAATTACAGCATACCGCTGTATGAAATGCCCTCGATCCACACTTTCCCACTCCTACCTCGCCGCCGAGATCAGGAAAGGGAAAAAGGTGGCTACTAACTCTTATTCACAGAGCTGAGGTTGCACTCCAGGCACGGCTCACTTACTCAAACCTGGGAAGGGGACAGCAAAATACAGGCCAGAAAACGCCTGCCCTTGGGGAACGTCCCTACACAGTGACAGCTTGGAAGCCCTCGGTGTTCCTCGACGTTCACCCTTACCGCTCAGATAGGATTCCTTTTTTTTCCTCCTGTTAAATCCCACCTGCGTTTCCCTGCAGGGGAGCTCCAATCAGCCCTCAGGTGAAATCACCTCAAAGGCACCCCGCTCTCCCTGCTGGTGGAATGTACCATCATCCACCATTACACAAACCTCCTGCTGGTGGAACTACAAAACTGTGTGAAAAAATGCATGCCAAGTGACCAATATGTATATACATATCATTTATTAGACATAACTATGACACTGGAAAGAAAAGAAAAGAAACACGGAAGGACACACAAAATTATACCAATATCTAAGCTGACCTGGTCCATAACATAAACCAGCAATGAGACATTCCTAAAACAAGCCGGTCTTTGACAGACCCTGAATTAACTGCGGGGCTACATGGGCACCTCCTATCACTCCCCAGAACCAGGAAACCCAACAACTACAATAATACAAGAAAATTGCACTGCTGGTATCACGGCAAATCATGCACATATCGTTTCCTGCATTACCAAAAAGAAACAGCGCACTTCTTAATGATCATCGAGGTGACCAGAGGACAGCATTGGGGACACTGGCTTGAAGTGCCATGCACACAGTGCAATAAAAAGACAATGCGGGTCCAGGATGCATTTTATCTGAAACATTTTGTGATTGATCTTTGATACAATAAGACAATTCGATGCAGGTGCCAAGAGCACGCCCAGCAGTGGGACAGAAGGATGCCATATTCACCCAAACATTGTCAATTCAATAGCAATTCAGTTCCCCGGGTAAAAGAGGAGAAACTGAACACAGTTATTTGCTTAGGGTGCCATATCCCTCCACGGTCCCTGTTTTTCAGAATTTGAATAAATGTCCAAGTATGATTGCCTCCTTAATGAAGCCATGAGACATAGTCATTGTAATTCAAAACAGCAGTTCAACTCCAGTGTCTGTGAATACATATGAATAGCATGCATACTTGCCATTCTTGCATTAAGAAAATAGCAATGTTAAATGAGTCCTTAATTCAATACTATTGAGGTTTTTGTTACATACAACATTCGGCGTTCTCGAAACTGCGATAAAATATGTAAATGAAAATAAATTGGGTATTGGCACACAGGGGCCGATTTACAAAAGCATTTTGGAATGGGAGCACCCCCATTGAAAAACGGTTTTATAAATGAAAGCCTACATGTTCATTCAATGGAGAATGCACTGTGTGCGTGTGTGTGTCTGTGTTTTTTTTCTGTTCAAAGATGATCTCATGTTGACATAACCGTGCTGATTCAGAGACGCCGTGCTGTAAAGCACTCAAGGCAATGAGGGAATTGCATCATCCCATCATGTCCAGAAAGCGTAAATATTAAATAGCCTATGGCATCAGCATTTACGGTAACCAGCAGCTGAACAATATGATTACAGTGAAGTAAGTCACAATGAGACATTGAAAGCAAGATTATGCCTACCGTCTGGAACATGTTATTGGGTCCAGGTTTCACCTTCCTCCCTTGATAAAGCTGTACCCCATCCTCTCCATGTCTATGACGCATATCTGGCGTTTGTTGGGCGAGCACAATGAGTTAATAGCTGTATTAGGCGAATGCAGTCAAATTTGCAAGCTTTCATGAACTTCCTGGTAACTTCTGTCCTGATGAATCAACTGCAAATTAATAGACACATTACCGAAGAGAAATTGTATTCTCTTCCAGTGACTGACATCGAATACCGCATAGAGATAACTGTGTGCTTGAAAAGCTATTTAACAAAGGTAACATAAGCCATGATTCAGAGTTCGGTAGTAACAGGAAAAATCAAAGGTAAGTGCATTACATTCGGTTTTACTGTGCCACAACATTCCGATGGCAGTTATAAATTAATACAAATAATGGTGCTATCGACGGAGGAATTATCTCCCAAAATTGGCATAATTCAGTCAGGGGAATTAACGCAAAAGGAACTAGCGCCAATGACAGAAACGGTCAAAACACCCAATTACAAGTCACAACACCACCCGAATTCCATCCAAAATTGGCATGCATTAAACTTAAGAGTCGAAGGTAAATGAGTCCATGCGAAGGAAATGAACTCAGAGGTTCACCCATTCGGTCCTGAAAGGGCATATTTACGTACATGTTGCCTGTTATTTCTTGACCTTCAATGTAACTGAGGGACACCAAACCCATTAGTGGAATTGCCCATGTTGCAATATGTTCAATGTCTTCAACACTGGCAATTCATCTGTAACCACTGGGGGGCGCTGCTCATGGATGGTACCTCACTCATCAGCCATCCCCATCGTTTTTGAAGGTGTCGCCAGCTACCCTTAGCTCCCGTGGCTAAGGGCGCACTCTGAACCCTCAGACTGCACAGGAGTTCTCATGCAGTGAGTGAGGTGTGTATCAGAGGCTGTGTACACGCGTACCGATGGCCTGCTGCAGCAGAGGTTCTGGTTCATCCACCAGTCAGCAGGGATCTAATAAAAAGGGCAGAGACATTTGGCAAAGTAGTTGTACTGTACGCCGTGCTGCTCAATATGTGCATCAGGAGACATGTCCCCATGCCGTGACGTGGCACCCCGAGTGATGATGGTGACATGCATGAAGGGAACCAAAGGCAACCATGAAGTGAGCATGTGGAAGTCAGGGACACATTCATTATTCAAAAGGAACTTAAAGATAACTCAAGGCATGATATATGATCACACCTCGCTCAAATGATTGTTAAAACTCACTAAGATATGTTCTAAATAAACACCACATTGCACTTCCTCCACACTCATGCCCAACACCCCCATCGTTCCTCTGCACAAATATAAATGTCACTAAATGGGAAATCCTACTTCAATGACAGATTTCCATGTGCCGGTTGCTCAGCTGTGGCTGAGTATTCTGACAGATGATGTGGTCTTCCTGCCAATGAGCCTTCAATGGATGTGATCGAGGTGCACTGTTTCTGTGCCAAATTATATTTTGTCTCTGAAAGTCTGAAAACCCTCTAGCCCACCAGTGCATTATAAGACATTGAGCCTCATTACAACCCTGGCGTTAAGGGGCTCAGGGCGCCGTAAAAGGCTGCAGCGCGCTTTTTGCCGGCGTTAAAGTCCAACCCGCTAAGGGACCTAGGTGCTAAATACGGCACCGTAATTTACGGTGCCGTAATTAGCGCCTTCCCCATTCCCATTGAGCCCTATGGGCCAAAAATGGGAATGGGGAAGGGGCCATGGTGAATGGGGATTTACCGCCCCGCCAACCTTGGAATGGGGCGGTAAATCCGCCATCCACCATGGCGGAATCCGGCATGGACCACGGTGCTAATAGCACCATGGTCCAACGCCAGGGTTGTAATGAGGCCCGTTGCATCTGCGAGGTGGCAGCACTACCAGTGACGTAGGGATGAGCAATGCACAGCATTCCTCATGGCCTGCAGGTTTGGCACCTGATTATCCATAATATTCTAAGATGCTTGTGACAGAGCTTGATACTGTTCAACCTGCTCAAGATTCCTTCAAGGCTTTACTGGTGTACAAAGGGGCAGGGGTATTAAATAGGCATGTGTCCCGCAGCCTACGGGCATAAATATATCCAATGACATGATCAACAGCCCCGATGTCAACTGAATATGTTGAGTTGGTGATAAGGGGCAAGGTGGGGCCTGGAGATTGGACGCAATTTTAGCAAGGCTATGGCAGGCAGTCTAACTTCAAGAATACTCTAAGAGAGGTCAACAGCTGAGTTATCGCCACAGGTGCCCAAATGGTGGTGGTATGAACAGGTAGAGCTTGTGCAGCAGGAGTCGTCTCCTGGTGGTGGTAGTGACAGGTTGATCTTGAACAGCAGGAGAAATCTCAGAGATGTTCGTATTGGTGGTGGTTGTGTCGGCAGCAGGTGGAGCTTGTGCCACAGGAGCAGTGTCAGTTGTTATGCAGTTGTGGGTGCAGTTTCCTTGCTTCCTTGGGTTACTTTCTTCACAGGCTTCATTTTGTGTCTCTCATGTTACTTTCATGAAATGGCACACACATTCAGGCAACCCAGTAACCCGTTCATCTTCCCTGGGCTTATTCGGTACTTTAAGTATCTCTCGCATTTCTCTGCTTCTATTCCTTTCAGTTTGCTGGCTCGGCGTATGTCCCACTAGCCGCTGTGCCTTTGTCGTGTCTCTCTCCATCGTACCCGGTTCCCCCTGTCCACATGTCGGGGAACCACACAGCCTCTGCAGCTCTCCTTGCCATTTGTCAGCTGTGGCAGATTTCCGTTTCCTGGGATAATTGAACAACTTTCATAGACTAGACCAATGTGTTGGTTTCCCAGTCTTAGTCATCTTCATTGCTCTGTCCCTCTTTTTTATCTCAGTTGTTACCACGCTGTTCCTTATGTGATGTTGGGGAACACTTATGGAGAACCATTAAGTGGTTGAGGGAGAGTATTACAATATGCACCAGGAATGGAGGGAACCTCGTTAAAAAGGAATGGGGGGCATGTGACTTTCTCCAATGATGTCATGTCATCCCCCTCAGGTTTGCCTCCCCCATATGGTCCTCCTTTATATAGCCTCCCCAAGGGTCAGGATCAGGTGGCGGCTGATGACCCCAGGCCACATTGGAAAAAGGTACCTCTGGGAAAGGTGTGATGACATCATCAGATTCATCACAATATGCAGTTCATTATTTAATGTCATGAAATAGTTTGAAAAAGTGTTCTGAAAACAGAAAATATGTGGTTTTACTTTTGATTTTTAAACAAGTTTTCTGCATTAAATAAACTTGGATGACCTTAAGTAATTTGTCAAATCATTTTTGTTTCATTAATAATGTAAAACACACAATAAAATGCACAGAAGATAGATTGATGCTGGAAAAAATGGTTTGCCACACACAATACCTTTGAGATGTTGAAGTGAATTATTTAAACATTGACTCCAGTTTACTTTAGTATCTGGGGCAATGCTAAGAATACTATTGCGATATAATGGACATGGTGCTATGCTGCCGGCCAGGTTTACTGGCTATTGTGGGTGGGTTGGCGGGGCCTGGGAAATTGATAAAACATCTGTCCAGGCAATTCAGCATAACCTCTGCCCTCGGCATGCACTGCTTAAAAACACACACATTAATGCGTATTGCAAGGAATATGCTTGTTAAAGGAATGTTATCATTAATTAGTTTATATAGAGATATTTAATAACTTCATAAACATTTTAGGTGAAAGAACGTTATTAAGAGGTTGTTATGCTCACAGACAAAAATCTAAAACCAAAGAAATGTGCCAGTTGTAAGCTATTCAACCATAACTTGCTCCCTCGCCAGGTATTACTCATGCCGATATGCATGACTTAACAGATGATGTCACAAATGTCACCATTGATGACATTCCATAGGACATCCCACATGCTGGGAAGGCTTGCCCTGAAGGTACTACACCAAAAACAAGACAATATATTCTAAAAGTGCTATATATTACACGGCCCGCGGTAGAGGCCATGTAGTTATGGTTAAGTTGATAAATCCATAGGAAGAGCACTTTTTGGGTGGCTTATAACTTAGCACCCCTTGGACAAATCCTCCCCAAATTTTGCAGAAAAAACGTATGGCCCGCTCTGAATATTTTTGGAAAGTTTGGTGAGGTTAAGTCAAGGGGGGGGGGCAAAGTTATAGGCTGGTCCCAACATTTTGTTTCCCGTAGACTGAATGGAGAAAAAACTTTGCTCACGCCTACAGTCCAAACCGCTGGATGGATTTTCACCAGATTTGCAGCCGGAGCAGCGGCTTGGTCCCAAAAGTGTGCTTTTGTAAATTTTGTGGAAACCAGTCCAGTAGTTTATTTTTAAAATGACCAAAAAGTAGGTCACAACAAATTAGTGATATCTATGTCTGCTCTGCGGACACACTTCCCTGTTCGCTCCGTGGACAGGACACCGATTGGCTTAGAAGGCAACGTGGTGTCCACGGACATCTGACGCACCCACTGATTGGATGGTGAAAGAGTGAAGTGCGTCAGATTTTTGGAAACGCCCGCAATGTTGGATTTGCAGAAAGCAACGGGTGTCCGCGGACATCGCAGTAAAAACATATTAAAAAACACAACATTGCACTTGTCAAACTTATCAAATAATCTCTGGGGAATAGGGGTGATGAGAATGGGATGGGATATGGCTGCAAGAAGCAAAAAAACAGGTGTTTTTCACTGCAGAAGTTCACGGACACCTCGGCATTACAGGGTTGGTGAAAAGTCGTTCTTGGATGGCTTATAACTTTGGCGCCACTTAATGAAACTGCATTTTGCAATTTTATTCCTGGCCTGATTCTGAATGAGATAGTAAAGTTTGGTGGGATTCTGTCAAGAGGGGGCAAAATTAGAGGGGGGTCCCAAAATAATGTAACGGCTTATAAATGAGGTGCCATTTGACGAATCTACACTTAATTTGGGAAAATGATAATAGATCTAGATATGAATGTTTTTGTGGAGTTTAGTGGGCATTTGTCAAGGGGGGCAAAATTAGAGGAGGGGTCCCAAAATAATGAAAAGGCTTATACATAAGGTGCAATCTGATGAATCTACACTTATTTTGGCAAACTGATAATAGATTTAGACATAAATGTTTTTCCAAAGTTTGGTGGGATTTTGTCAAAAGGGGGCAAAATATTGTAAAGACTTATAAATGTGGTGCCATTTGCCAAATCGACACAAAGGTTTGGAAAAAGATTATAGATCTAGATATAAATGTGTTCGTAAAGTCTGAATGGATTTTGTTTTTTGACAAGTGTCATAATGTAGGTACAAAAAATAGTGATATACCTTTGGTGACTGTGGTGTAGCCTGTGGCCATGGGCAGTGGCCAGATTGTCCGGGTCATGGGATAAGGTCATGATCCGGACAATCAGGCTACTGGTCATGACCACTAGGGAAAACACATGGGGTTAAAGTCGCGATGTCCACCTGGGACTGGCTTTGTGGTAAAGTTATTCAAAAATGGGATAGGTTTGAAAGGAAAGAAAAAAGTGCTTGTGGTAATATGGTCATAGGGTTCTCTTTTCGCCTTCTGCAGGCTGCCATGGAAAGAGAAGGGTGACCCTGTACAGAACCCCGCCTTCCCTTTCCATGGTGGCCATCTGGGAAAAGGATTTTCCTTACTACATCCGGACGCCGCAGGCGTCCTGGTGTAGGAAGAAAAATCCTTCTTTTTAGCACCCCGGGTTCCCACTTTGGGAACCTAGTGTGCTAATGGCCTTCATCCCCATTACAGGGGCTGGAATGGGGGATAATGGTCTGGAGACCTTGTTATTCACCCTCGCTTTGCTTGTGTTGATAACTTGGGCTGCCAGGCCTGTATCCACCTTTCCATTGGAAATGTTGGAAAATCTTATTGAGTCTATGTACTTTACTGAGAAATATAATGTAGATGGAGTCTATACATTTTTAGTTCTATTTTTTAACTGTGAAAGGTGGTTCCTAAAGGAACATTTCTTTTATTGTTTTTGGATACATTTTATTTGTTGGGCAGGAAAGCTAGGAACGAAAGGTGAGGAGGGAAATGAGGGAAGAGGCGCCAAACACCAATATGGAGGGGCAGGTGGACAGGGGGAAATGTTGCGCGTGTGTTATTTCTAAGGTAGGGGGCAGTGTTTCTCATGCTCCTTGATTACAGCAGTGGTGGTGAGGAGGGATGGCATTAGGTGATTCCATTTTAAGATAAATAGCAGTTTTGCTAAAAGTATGCACTGTGTACTAGATTGTTAATGGATGAGTAGGAATAGGTTTTGGAGCTGTGCAAGATAATGTTTTAAGTTGAAAGTTCCTAGATCAGTAGAAAATGCAGTTCTGAACTGTCCGCGAAGCACAGATCTTATCGTGAAGTGCGGATGGGTTCTCGGACATGTCATCATGCCGCGCGCCAGCGTATGGTTATGTGGCACTGTCCGCAAGTTCCGCAATGAAGTCAGATGTTCGTAGACGTTATGGTTAAGTTGAACTAATAAAAACCTCTGAAATTCAATGAAAAAATGTTGTTATAGGGACGTTATGGTTAAGTTGCTCTACTAAAAACCTATGAAATTCAGTAATAAAACTTTGTTAAAGGGACGTTACGTTTAAGTTGCGCTACTAAAAACCTATGAAATTCAGTAAAAAAACTTTGCTTACAATCATAAAACAATAAGCAGGCCCCATTCAGAGAATACATTTTCTATGTTCTATATGTATGATGACTGACTGTAATTTTAGTTTTATACTCGAATCATAGCATTTGTTTCCCTCTTACTAAATATCCCTGGTTTGTCCATCTGTTTAATATGCATTAATGCTCTCAATTTACCCTCTATATGCACATACATACCTAGCATGTGTTGTATATTTTGCCCTTGACTTCAAGTTTAATATGATTTATGGTTTTGACAAGCTTGGACTTATACATTTGCTGCTCGTGTCTATTATATTAGGAATACTTTACTTTTTTCGTCCATGCAGTATCCATAGAATATGTTAATGCATTTTAAGGTTGCTGTATTCGCAACAGAACCTCAGTAGATATTTTTAGTTTGAATCAGTGTATTTTGTTTTACATGGACTAGGTAATGTGAGGCCTACTTGTCACCCATCATATGTTGATTCCAAAACCATAAACACAACCCATTGCAAGCAATTTCTGTCAGGATTCTCAAAGATTAGTGATGTTATATGTGATGTCATCAGTGATGTAAACAATTACGCAATTTGTGATGTCATCTGAGATGTCATGTGTGGTAGTATGAGTAGTGCGTGGCCGGGCCTGAGTTATGGGTGAATAGCCTATCTATCTGTCTGTCTATTATCTATCTATCTATCTATCTATCTATCTATCTATCTATCTATCTATCTATCTATCTATCTATCTATCTATCTATCTATCTCTCAATCCATATATGAATATATATGTATATTATAGGGCGGTGGTCGCCGACCTATAGTCAAGGCGATACCTATGAGTCATAGGAAATCCAAAAATTCTATTGCTTATAACTTTTGCCTTGTAGGATGGATTTGGATGATATTTTCCAAACAAAACATTGAGGCATTTCAACATTAACAAATGTGTGTCATGCTTCCATGATTGCTATTATTGCATATATTTATTTTGACAGTTCAGTAAAATAAATTATACATCCCTCGTGATTCCCAGACATAAAGATTTTCCAGAGCTCAATTTGGCTGGCTACAAAGTCAGATCCCAGAGCACTTATCACTTTTACTCTTAGATCTGTCATTGCACAGCAGTCGAAGAGCAGATGGTGGGCTGATTCCAAGTCTGGTTCTTCACAAAACCGACAAAATCGGAGATTCCTAGTGACATTAAGCCAGAGCCCGGTGACCTCAAATGTTTTGTGTTAAATTTAAGGCATAAGTAATCCCAAACAAAATGATTAACATTGTCATTCCATTGACAGTGAACATGTTCAGCTGGTGAGTCCCTGCTCAATGAAGCTCCTCTTTATCCTGCTATCACAGACCAACGCTGCATCGCGGCATCCAGGTAAGCCCAGAAGGGGCTTTGCTGAATTTCAGAAAGAAAAGCAAATTGTGTGTGTTCGTTTTTCTGAAAAAGCAACTTGCCTTATTTGAACTGCCCAGTTGGGCATTGATGGTAAACATATGCTTTTGTCTGTGTGCTTAGCATTTTTGGGCAGCCCAGCCACACCAACACTGCCTCATTAGCCCAGCTGGACTTGTATTCACTGTCGGCGCACCATTATCAACAATGGCCGACAGCAGTTGCATTAAGGTTGTGCACCAACATCCTGGCCAGCAGCTCCTCTGATTGGCCAGCCAGGGACTTCTTGAGGACCAATTAGGGGAAGTCAGCAGGCGAACGCTGACCCCCTGCCCAAGGCCCACATTAAGGCCCCCTGTTGGAGCCTGTCCGGGCCGAGGAGTGCTCAAAGGGCCCCCAACTGTTTCACCCTCCTGAAACTATGATGCAGCCTCCTGATATACAGCCTGCTTCCCCACGAACCTGGGCACCTGCACCTCTGCGCTCTCTGCAGATCTACCAGTGAGTGATGGCTGAACTTTGCACTGCCTCCTCCACTAACCTCTTCTGACCAAAACTATACCTATCTCACTCTGCCTTCTTTGCATCACCTAATCTACTTCTTCTTCCAATGTATCTTGCCCTTTTTGGAAATTGAAATTTAGGTCTCTTTGCACACCATTTTGCATTGCATTTTGTGTCATTTTTTGCAAATTCGTATTTAGGTGTGTGTTTTTTAACATCATTGCACCCCATTTTGCATCCCTTTTTGGAAATACGTATTTAGGTGTGTGTTTTTTAACATCCTTGCATCACATTTTGCATTGCATGTTTTGCTGCCAGTTAAAAATCAAATTTAGGTGTGTGCTCATCCTGCATTTCCTTAGGACTGCACTAACTGGTTCTCCCTTTGCCCACTTTCAGGTTTGTTTTCTGTTCCCGCACCCTCTTCAGCTCCCACCATTTCTTTCCAATCCTGTTGTGTCTCCTTGAGCGCCTGCTCCCTTTTTGCCTACTTCCTCCCACATACCTCAGCTGCTCTGCCTGGTTTAAATATACCAGAATCTGTGCCCCGCACTATAGTGCTTTCTATCTCTCATATCTTCTCTAACTGCTTCTCTATTTCCTATCCTTCTCCTCTCACTAATTCTGGCAGGAAGAAACTCAAGAAGGACACACTGGGCTCCAACACAGGCCTGCCTATCGCTGACACCTACGTTAGTGCTTCCAGCTGAGAGACTCTCATCGACATCCTCTTTGTTGATCCTTCTACAGACCTATGGACTCTTCATATGGTAGCTCTACTCTCTCCTTACTCTTCCTCACACATTGTGGGTGGCACCCGTTGAGAGGTCCTTCTTGCCTTATTCTCCACATCCAGGGTTATCATAGGTGTCTATCGATATGGTAGCATCCTGGTACAAGGGCCTCAACCCAACCTATTACTTTTGATAGGCTTCTTCCTCGCCTTATCAACTTTGCACTTTTGTGCTCACGGGCTCCCTTGACATCTGCTTCTAAGGCTGCTTGGGCTCCCTTGCCAGCTATACCCAAATGAGCTACCTTGCCTCCTACTACCCTCACCACTTCTCTCATAACTGCCCCCTTGTTGCTTGCAACTGTACAGGCTTGCTTGCTACTCGCACTGACAACCTCATCAGCCTCCACTTCCATGGTGCCCTTGTCACCCACTGCTGCTGCATCTGGGGCTCCCTTGCTCCCCGTGACCCTCCTATACTGGCCCCATTGTCATCTTCTACTGTTCTGCCCCCCTTGCCTACACTCCACTCACTGACATCCTTGTCAGCCTCAGCTCCTCTGCCCCTTCCTACCTCTATCTCTCAGGCACTCTTGCCGCTCACTGGGGGGACCGCTATCATCTGTGCCCCCCACGTAAGTCTTTCAAAAACAGCAATCTGCTCCATGTTGCTATGCTTAACTCTCGCTCTGCTGTCAAGCACTCCTCTGATATCAGCCACCTCCATGAACACCTGGATCTCAGTGTCCTAGCCCTTACTGAGACATGGTTCAAGAACAGCTCTGCCACGAGTTTTGACACACTTCTCACTGAAGGCTACAAGATCCTCTCTGTGCCCAGGCCTAACAGCCCAGGAGGGGGAATAGCCCTGATCTTTCCTGAGTGGATTCCTGTTTCCATCATTCCCACTAATCTTCCTTCCAATATCTGGTCTGCAAGGACGCTCTCCTCGGCCTCCTGCTGCCTCTCTTACTCTGGCCACCTTCTATCGGCCACTGGGGCAAGCCCACCCTCTTCCTCTCTGAATGGGTTCACCTGGCCTCTTCTCTCCTTTCCTCCTCCTCCCAGCTCCTCCTGCAGGTGGATCTTAACATCATCTTGATTCTCCTGACTCCTCAGGTCCTTTCCGCAACCTATGTGACTCTTTCTCTCCATTCTACATTTTGACCCAACGTACATCGCTGGCCACACCTTAGATGCTTTTATCTCCACAGACATCCCTCTCTCTCCCTCTCACTACCTCACTCTTCTGATCATTCTCTTCACTCTTCCCACATGCAGCTCTCTTCTCCTCTAGCACTGGCACACCCTTCACTACCTCCTGCATTCAAGATCATACGACCCATGAAAAGAGTGACCGTGGCTGCCTTTGTCTCCACCTACTCTCCTATCACTCCTGTGGCTGACTCCCACCCTGGCACAGCCCTCTGAATCATTCACCTTTCCATCTCCAACACTCTTGCCCCTGTTATGAGGGTCCATCTGAAGACTTCCAAAAAATGCAACTCTCGGTATGACTCCAAGTTGGCTGCCCTTAAACAAAAGTGCAGAGAAGCGGAACAGAAAAGGGGATCTTTAGGTGCACCGTCTGACAAACTGGGTGCCGCCTTCTTCAAAGGCAATATAGCCCCTGCATCCGCTCCATGAAAAAAGTCTATATTCAAGTCTGCATCTCAGCAGCAGCTAACATGGATGAACTCTTCAAAGCCTGCACGGAACTGGCCAATCCTACTGCAGCCTCTTCCTCTACTGCACCCACCAAGGCCATTTGCTTTGCTGTGGCTGCTAATTTCACTGCCAAAACACAGGATATCCTGTCCTCTCTCCCCCTGCACATTTACCTGCCCCCACATCTCTTGGGCTCTCGGTTGCCCCCCTCTTCTCTCCTCTCTCTCCCCTGTCAGACCTGAGGAGGTCTCTAGACAAGTCTGGTCCATGAAAGCCTCTTTCAAAAAGTTGACCTATGCCCTCCTAAAACCATCAAGGACAAAATTGATTCTCTTGCTGCAGGCTTGACCAACCTCTACAACCTCTCTTTTGCTATTGGAGATTTCTCCACTTCTCTCAAGCACTCTATTGTGCACCCTCTGCTCAAAAAACCCTCTGCTGACCCTTCTATCCTGGCAAACTATTGCCGGATCTCTATCACTCCTTTCCTGGGCAAACTCCTGGAGAAATTGGCTATCTCTCTGCTTACCCTCCACACTGAATTTCCCGGTTGTCTCCATGACCATCAGTCTGGCTTTAGAGCATCCAGAGGCACGGAAACTGTTCTTCAGAACACCCATCAAGACCTGCTCTAAAATCTTGACTCTAACTCTCCTCCTGACCTCATTCTTCTCAATCTCTCTTCTACCTTCAACACATTAAACCACAACATCCCGATCTCCCATCTCTGTGATACCCTGGGCATCACAGATCTGGTCCTGGCATTCTTGCCTCCTTTCACTCTGACCATCCTTTACAGGTGGAACTTGGGTCCTTTCTCTCTTCTATCACTCTCTCTACTTGTGGCATCCCCCAGGGATGTAACCTTTCACCTTGGTTCTTCAATGTTTACATGGTCCCTCTGGCCCACAGGATCTCTACCTTCACTTCTAACTTTCAGTGTTATGCGGATGACTCGCAGCTCTCCTTCAGGCTACCCTCGGCCCCTTCCTCCAATTCGCTCATTCCTGACTGTCTGTCTGCAATTCAGTCTTGGTGTGCTGCTACCAATTTCTGCCTCAGTGCCAATAAGACAGAGATCATCCTCATTGGGAGCCCTGTCTGTGCTTTCCAAATTTCCCAATGGCCAGCCTCCCTTGGCCCTGCGCCCTCATCTGCTAGTTAGGCAAAAAATCTGGGAGTCATTTTCAACTCCACGCTCTCCTTCTCTTCTCACATCTCAGACATCTCTAAAAAGTCCCACTACCAGCTGCACCTCCTCAGAGGTATTCTACATTTTCTCACCTTCCCCAAAAGGCTCACCATCTCCAGAGCCTTAGTTCTCTGCAGGCTGGACTACTGCAACAGCCCCTTTCTCAATCTTCCTACTTCTACTCTCCGTCCACTACAACTCATCCAGAACAGAATCGCAAGGCTTATCCTTGGCCTCAAGCCCAGGGACACATCTCTCTGGCACTGAAATCCCTCCACTGGCTCCCCATGGCTCTCCATGGCTGCTAGGATCAAGTTAAAGACCCTCTGCATAATCCACAAGGCTTTCTGGGGCAGGGGCCTGCACTATCTACAATGCTCTCTTCTTGAAATACTCTCTTTCTAGAGCCCTCTGCTCGCCCTCCTCCAACTCTTTGCGGGTGAGCCATTTTTCCAAGCAGAGATTAGGAGGTAGATTTTTATCCTCTGCAGTTGTCTCTCTCTGGAACAGCCTCCCTGCCTCTCTCCACCTTGAGCCAGACCTCAAGTTCCAGAACCTCCTCAAGACCATCCTCCTCTCTTCCTCTTTCTCTCTCCCTCTCCCATGCTAACCTCCTCTCTTTCCCTCCAGCCTCACTCCTCCATCTCTCCCCTAACTCTGTTCAGCTGACTGGTCACCTGGCTCACCACCAGAGCCTTACAGGTCCCACGCTCCCCTGCCAGTCTTTGCACTAGTCTCTGTGACTCTGTACTATGCTCAACATCACTGCACTTTCAGCATACGTTTCATTAGAGGAGTAACCTCTCTGCACTTAACCCAGGGCCCTTCTGGACTGGGCGAACTTGTTCTCCTCCCTCCTCCCTTGCATTTCTGTCTGTACACTTGGATGACCTGAATTTACTGGGCCTGGTAAATTCTGTCTTGTCTCCCCTTTGTCTCCGCTCCCTAATCTTTTGCGCCTGATGCACTTCATGCACTGTGAGGCCTAGTATGCTAGTTACTTTTTTGTTAGATCATTGGGAAACCTCAAGGGCTAAGAATGACTACTGTATTCCCTTGCTCTCTTCGCATCCTTGAAGCACTTTGAAGCACTTCACTTGTGTATAAGCACTGTACAAATAAACAATTACAATTACAATGAAGCTCGATATATAAGAGGGAACCTGCTGTAATGCATTGGAAGAAGAATTCTGCAGTTGTTTTTGAGGCTAAATCATACATTAGCTGATCATGGTTGTGTGCTAAGAGGCATGCTCTCATGGCCCTTTTAAATTTCCCAAGGGTCAATTCTAGGGGATCACTCATGGATCTCCTAATCCTTAAATCAGATAGATACTAAATGTTTCCTAATATGGAAGATTTCATAAAAACAAGTTTAGAGGAAAATACTCCAAATAGCAACCCCATAAGGGTGCTGCTTGGAGCGTGAGCTAACTTCCAAAACAAAGACAAACAAGACAGTGTGATTTGCTCTCTTATTGGCAGTAGATCAAACTCCAAGTAAATCCTTTCGGTTAAGACATATGGCAGTAATCTTAGGATCCTTTTAAGAGATGTCAACCAATCCTTGAGACAGCCTCCAGGGACCTCAGATCCCAGGCCTCAGCAGCATAACTAATGAGAGGGGTAATTTTCATCAAATACAATTTGACCAAATAGCCTACAAAAAATCTCGCTCCTTTAGAGACAAGGGAGCAAATTGCCCTAGTTGTTTGAGCACAGTGGACCTTAGGTTTGTTCAGGTGAGGACGACTCACAGGTTCAACATCAAACACAGTGACCAAATAGATGTATTGGATAACTATTTCAACTGGAACTCCCATGAGGTTCCAGTCAGCACGGGCCGCTAGTTTCCCTGGTGGATCAAACACCATCTTTTTGGTTTTAACAATGTTCATTTTCAGTGAGTTTCTGCCAAAAACAACTGAGGTTTATTCAAAGCAGTTTGGAAACGGTATGGGGTGAGATTGACAATGAAAATGTGGTCTGCGTAATCAAACCACTGTACAGCGTGGTCCCTCAATGTGGGTGGAGTGCAAATTGGGTCCATCAGGGCTTGGCCCATGTCGGATAAATACAAATTAAACATAAGGCAGGCCAAAGTACAACCCTGCTTAAGGCCCAATTTTGTATACATCCAACATGAGGTTCCACCCTTGCCCTCTAGTCGTACCTTGACCCGAGTCTCTTCATGCAACTTGATTATCATCTTCAGGAGGACTGGTGGAATCCCCCAACTAGAAAACTTCCCTCATAACCTGGCAAAGTCAACTGTGTCAAATGTGGCACTGTAGTCAACAAATACTGCACAGACAGGACTTCTGCAAATCAGCCATGCTTGCTGGATTGTGGTGCTAAGAGCCAACACGTTAACTGTGGTGGAACAGCCCTTTCTGAACCCTGTTTGGTTCCATTGGATAATGTTGGCGTGCTCAGCCCAACTGGTTAGTTCCTCAATTAGAATCGTAATGAAGATTGGATATTTTTGGAAAGATTCATTAAAAAATTAAACTGTTACTAAGAAAGGAAACAAAGCTGGTTTTGGCCTTTCCCAATGAGAAAAAGTAAAATTTTGGATCAGCCAAAGAGCAAAAACCGCAGACCGGATTTGGACCAAATAAGAAACAACTTGGGCATGAAGCGTTGACTCGATTTCCGAGATAGATTTGGGGTAAATCCGTTCAGTAGTTTTTAACATAATTGATGCGGCAAGGGGTGCCCCTGCTTTGAAAAAATAGACCCCTCCCATGGTGCTTTGTAGCAGAGAGGCTTTTCAGACATGAAAACCTAGCATTTATTTTTCTCGATGCAAGCGATTACTACGGTTATACCTGGGGAATGTGAAAATAAAAAGTGCTCAAAAATGTACTTGAGGAGGAAAAAGGATGCTACATCATTAGGCTCTAGGTGGCAAGGGGAAAAGATGGCACCATGTGAAGTGGGGGAGTTGGGGTTGGTCTGGGGAGCCAGTTATGGGTAGAACATTTTCGGTTTATCGGGGTAACACTGGCGTAATACCGCAAGATTAACGCAGCAATGTGGTCAGGAAACTGTGTCAGATGAAACGAAGAGTAATAGACGGTATTGGGAGAGGGTTAGTAAATCAAAAGTAATTGAATGGAGTGGGGGGTCAAGAAAAGAGGAGAATGGCACATGGTAAGTGCCTCTGGGGACAGGGAAGACATTTCAATTTTTAGACTTTTTTCAGCTTAATGTTGAATACCGGGGGATTACTGTAGCAATTTTCACCTGCTTCACCCATTATCAGGGGAATTCCAGGGTAATACCGTGGAAATAGGGGGTGGAAAAAAAGTTAAAGAAAGGCCTGTAGAGATCACAACTACTAGACAGGGGCCAAGAGAGCTACAGAAAGAAATGATTGGTGTAAAATGAACAGTAGCTAAATGCCGGTGCAGAGATCACAACTGCTAGGTAGTGGGAAATGGGTCTTTGGGAAGACATTATTTTAGTAACATGCAGAGTCGGCAAACGCCAGGTCCACAGGTGATGGCCAAAGGCCAAAGAAACGTATTGTTGAAACTAAAGTATAACAAAACCCATGTAATTCAGCTAACAAACTTTAGTCAAGAGAGAGTTAAGGTGATCAGATTTAACATGAAAAAACAAATACAAAACAACCTTTGAAATTCATTGAAAATAACTTGGTTAAGAGAAAGTTAAGGGGATCAGATTGAACGCAACACAACCATTACATGTGCAGTCCCTGTTGCGTATTGTATGACCACAATGATGACCTTGCAGATGACATCACTAATGGCATCACTGATAAAATCACTGATAAAATCACTGATGGCATCACTAATGACATCATACATGACATCAGTGATATCACTTGTTTGATACTTTACATTTTGAAATATGACAACACTGCTTTGTTGTTTATCATGTATATACATATTTCATTCTCACACAGTACATTGAAGTCTGCCCTTGTTTCTTTAAATGTGAAATATGGTATACATTTGTAAGTAAATACAGACATTAATACAAAGAAGAATGGTACATAAGCATGTATGTACTTAGGAAGGACATTTGTTATATCTGAATAAAAATTCATAATTTATTTTCTGAAAAAAATGACAAAAAATATTAGCAATACAATTGCTCTGTTTAATGAAATATGTATTTTCTAATCTTCGTTTCTTTTCTATAAATGTAATTATGTAGTATAAGTAACTGATTTTTTTTGTATATCAACCAAACCTCAAATTTGTAGAGGCTATACTGTCACAAGGCACCCAGGCACATACTTTCTTTTATGTGTGATTTTGTTCGTTTTTTTTTAATGTCATCTAGAAAGAAATGTGTTTATGTAATGTTATTACGGTAAAGAGAATTGTAAATTTAAGTATGAACATTGACTATTTTTTCACAACACTTACTATTAAACATGTTTCTACGTCTATCTATTCTCATTTCTTTTACTACTAAATCTACTTATTACATTATGTTTGAAATACCTGAAATAGATTTAGCTGGATCAGGTACTTTCCCTGCAATGAAGTGGTGTAATTGTTTACTAATATATGAACTTCTAATTATTTGTATAACATTACATGTATTTTTGTTTTATTGTTTAAGATGCTAAGTGCTACAAATAAATGATCTACATGTAACATTTAATGCTTGTGCATAACTGTATTGTTCCATGTCATGTTGCTATTATTGTTAAGTGTAATGCATGAAAATATGTATCAACAGTGGTCAACAAAAATATTCTAACTTTTATATAATCAGTTATGTCATATATGATTTAATTCCTGATCTCATCAATTATGTCATGTGTAATGTAATAAGTGATGTCACCAGTGATATCATCCATGATGTCATCATTGTGCTACGCTGTGCAACGGGTGTGCAAAAATAAGGTGGACTTGCTTGAAATTAGATGGGTGCGCCAGGTACTGTTCTCAAGCACCAGCTTTGAAACTGTGGCTAGAAAGGGCTGTTCTATTCGCCATAACTGATACATATGTATGCCTTTCATTATACTGTCACTACTGTGAGATGGTGTCACAGATTAGGGATAATGTGCCATGAACTTTTACAGTTTGGTGAATAATGGAAGGGCAAGGCAAAGAGAGATTGAATAATGTGCAGTGCTCTGGACCCAGACGTGCTGGCTTATTAGTCACTAAATTGCACAAAACACATGCAATACCAAACTTTAAACATTCAAATAAATTAGGCAACTGTCTACAGCATATTAATATGTTGATCTCTGTGGCACCATATATGGCATTTGTGATGTTCACTATTACTTCATCCAGTAGAGGATGAATGAAGCTCTTAAAATAGCAGGGCAGCTTAAAAATTAACCTCTGGAATGTCTGATCTGTTTCTATGTTTCTGATTTGCCATTTTTTCACAAAGAGAGAAGTTCCATCCAAAACAATCCAGCCTGAAACCTACTGGGTAAAGAAACTGACGCTGTCGGGCTGCTCTCAGATATGCATGAAGGGAAGGGGTATTGACTATCATGGCATGCACACACCTACTGAAGGCTAGTATCTTTTAGGCACAGCCAATTGAGTGTCTGTCTTGACTGAGCCCGTTGACCACCATGCCCATCTATGCTTAAACATGGGATAGGAAATGCAGTCTGTAGTATGTTGAACACATTTAGAAAACATAATCAGACTATTGATCACGTTTTTGCTTCTAAACCATTCATCAGACTGAAATAGAGCAATCACTGTATCCGGCTGATCCCTTTGTGAGATTGGAGGTGGAACATCCAAATGTGGGGCTTGTTCCACTTGGAGGGTAATCGAGTGGGGGGTGAATCAGTCCTGTTTTGGGTTTTTGACTTGTGAAGGATTTTGTGAAAAGGATACCATATTGAGAGTGTGAAGGACAGGCTGACCATGAACAGGAACACTTTCTGGCCTGTGCTTGTGGGGCAGTGCTTTTAGAGAACTGGGGGCTGGCCCCGGGTAGGAGGGAGTCCTCAAATAGACCATTGCCTCAGAGACAGGTTGGGCTGGGCATATGACTTTTAGATGTTAATGAAGAGCTACAGTTAATAAGAGGTCTCTCTCTCATGACCTCCATTTATAGGCGCAGAGAATGAGTATCTGGTATGTGGAATAGTGACACATGACACACCTCTGAACCAATCTGCAGGCCCTTTGTTTATGTGTACTTCATAGAAATGAAGCAATTTTCAATTAGGAAATGTGAGGAGCATCAACATATTTTCCAAATAATGTAATGTTTGTTTGCAGACCCTCTGAAATCACTGCAGCCAATGAATTGAAAATAGATGCAAAACAACGTGTATATTGCTTTTGCAAAGTAAAGAACCTCAGCGATTGTGACGTTTCGTTCAGAAAAGAGTGGAATATATCTTCAAAAGGGCTAAAAAAAAGCCATTATCTTTTGTGATGCCTATTTGCAACCAAAAAGACTGCGCATAGTGCTGTTGATAGAGTGCTACACCTGTCTGCAGAAAGTTGTTCGTGTCTGCAGAAAATGTTTGTGTAAAATAAAATGAAAAAATTCCAGTCAGAGGTGTTGTGTGTATGGTAAGTCTGTTGGTAATTCTGTAAAGAGGTAACTGCATCTTGTCATCATCAGTACAGAGTAAGGTGGCCATCTTCATTTCCAGGGTAATGTGGCAGAGTCTTGTCATGATCAGTGCTATGGTGAAGGGGCCACAGGCCAGGTCACGTGGCCACTTTACCCTCACACTGCCAGTGAAGTGATTTCTCAATGCTGGTAGTGACAGGGTCATTTATACATCATACCTTGTAAATGTGGAGTTTGTTGAGTCGCTTGACTGGGCAAATACCTTTTAGACTGGTTTGCAAATTCACTTCGGAATTGTGGGGTTGGGAATGGGTCTGTTGTCAAGGCTGACGATGCAGGGTCAGGCCCCTTGGCCACTCTACCTTGAAAGTGACAATCCAGTGGTTGTAGTTTTTTAAAGAGACAATGTGTTTCGCCATCTGCATAGTCAGTGTAAAAGAGTTAGTATTTATTGCCATTATAATCCTGGTGCAGTAAAATGAACATGGGGCCTGGTAATTGTCTACCAGGGTTAGTTTCAGGGCAGTGGCTGCCCCTTTTACATTGTTTTGTAATTATTGTTAATGAGAAAAGTAAAATTAAAAAGACTTCCTGCAGTTCATATCGAAAGATATTTTTAACGGGTATGGCCAGCAATTAGAAATGGTTGGTGGATAATTTTCCAGCATAAGGGAACATCTGTATAGGAGATTATGTAATTAGTTAAGTAAATATGATCTAAACGTTACACACGTGTTAAGTGCTTTGGCAGATAACTGAACAGTTACCTATGCCTCATGTTGTACCTTGAGAGACAATGAGTAGAGTAGAAAGGCAGGGTCTAGTTGTTTTAATGGTTGTAGTGTACCATTGTATCCGTGATGTGTAAACAGTCCACATTAGCTAAATGTTGCTTTTAGATAGAGCTAGGTGACTAATATTTTTGTTCACTTTTTTTGAAGGTATGATGTCGGAAGTATCTCATCAACATGTATTTTGTGATGTGTGGCAGATATGTCCCTTACACATGTAGAACCATTATGTACTTAACAATGAATTCGATGAGTACAATAAGTTGTAGACTTGTTTGTTGTGTTTTAAAAATATGCACTATGTGAGGTGCAACTGTAAATAATATCTTGAAGGAAGGATTGGATGGAAAAATTAAGCAGAGAATGAATACATTGGTAAAACAAAGTCCTGAAATATAAGAAACATTTAAACATTCCAATGATGTTTTAATGGAAATGTGCAATTTGTAAATGATAATAATTTGGAAGGATGCCCTTGTAGAGATGTTCCCCAATTCTATAATGATGGGACCCCGAATTTAAGAAGACATCATGAATACACCTTTGCTCCTTCCACTATCACCACCGTTGAATATATTATTGCTCCTTCAGTTGTTGTTACCTATAGTAATGATTATTCTTTGTCTTGGATTTTCAGTCAAATGTATACTTAGTTGTTTTGTATTTATACATAGCATGTGTTTTTCATGATTTTAACATGTTAATAAATAACGTATGGTTCTATATTTGTGATTATAAACTGTTTTGCATAGATCGAACATTAGTTTACTTTATGTGTAACTTAATACTTCCAATATTTTCTGTTTGCGAGTGGCAGAACAGCAGAGTTCATCCCCATTTCTGCAGTAATTAAGATTCTATGGGGTACTTGGAGGGTGTACTTGGGCTACTATTTCTGACAGTGGCAAACCCTCTGTTTTCCAACAGTATGTCTCCACTGTATACCTAAATTGTGAATTTAGAAGTGTGGGAACATTAGTGGTTAAGTGGATACTTTTTTCTGGCAATAACAATTCCGTGGTTGTAAGGTTGTTAGAGGTAGCGTTCACAGTGGCATTGTAGGTAGTGGCTGGAGGTCTACTCTAGAAACCTGTTGCTTCTAAAGCAGTGCATGGGAGTAGTACCCAAAGAGTATCCATGTTGTGCTATTCCTGAGTGTGAGCCCACGCTCAGTGCAGAGCACCTGGAAGCCTAAGGGGAAGACTGAGCATTTGCTACATATCCTATGTTTGACAAACAAGGCAATGCCCAAATTCCATCCCTGATGATGGTCCAGTCACTTCATCCACCTCCTGCTTTTTCATTCTGTATACCTGTTGCATCTGCCACAACTCCAGCTCCTTTCCCACTGGTGATGGATGCAGGGCCATCTTAAGCACTTTTGGGGCCCTGGGCACGGACATCTTTGGGGCCCCCCTCCACCAAACAAATTAAGTGATCAAGAATAATGGTCGCACCCCCACCCCCACCCATTGCGCTCACAACCTATAGATTGATATGCTGTCTCGCAGCATAATAAGCACGTTTACTCCCTTTAAGTCTCCTTACCTTCTTCATTCTTGCTCTAATCAGAGTGATAACAAGTAGCATTTGATGACCAACATTAGCAGTCTACGAATAGGTTACTGCTCTAGTGCATACAGGATAATTGTTATCAATAACATTCAGGAAGGTGTTCAGCCTGTAGTATTAATGCAGGACCGTATGTAAAAGGTACATGTCACACATAATAGACAGAGAACTCACATTAGCTGCCTCACAGAATGCAAAAGTGCTCATGCATGAACAGAGAAGACCAATTGGAAGGAAGGAGAACGCTACACATACCGTAGCATGGGTAGTGGAAGCAGATTAGAAGCTACCAGAAAGGGGTCTTTATCCAGACAGATTGAGATTAGAAGTGGGATATGGTTTTCAAATAGTGTTGCCATAAGATATCAAAGGAACAAATGCCTGTGGTGAGCGATATAAATATGTTCACTATTTAAGTGGAAGCAACCCTATAGCCAGTGAAACCATGAATAAGTATTTTATGAAGATCATACCATGAGAAGGAAATCACCCTGAAGGGCTGACAATTGTGAAAGGTTTAGGGACTGGCAATATAAGATTAAATGAGATGCCCAGGATTACACATTGATTAAGGGCTGAAGGGGTGAAGCTGGGATTTGTGCCAACACTGCAATTTCTGCATTTTAACACTTTCTTTTCCAGTTCTTACCATTAACTAAAAGAATCTCATTTCATAAAAAGGGACTTGGAATGTACACAAATCACATTACCAAACATGACCATTTTTAACAACATATTATAGAAGTGTTCTATGCAAAATGGGAATGGTTCTAGCTTCATTCGCTCCATCATCAAGGGAAGTATATAAGTAGCAGCATACCAATCGATGTGATTTAACAAATATAATCTGGGTTTGTCTTTTGTATTTTTAAGACTTTAAATACTTCCAAAACAATGGATTGTGACATTTTAATTTATAAACGTGCATAAAAACCTTTGACTTTTACCAAAAAGCTAACCGTTTTTTGTGTCAAACCAGCAGACCTTGAAATATGCTTGCCTAGGGCCTGCAACATCTGGTCCGCTCTCTTCTGTCTACCACCCCTTCCACTCAAATGGTCTACATAAGAAGACAGTTTAAGTAATGGGCTAAACAATGCCAGAAGCATGCAAGAAGGCAAACCTCACAGAAGACAGCAAAGTAATGTAAGATATATTAGATGATGTGACCAGGATCACTGTATCGTCTGGTGGCAAAGCCAGGATACAAGCATGAACGCTTTTGTTCCATAGTCTTGATTTTGGATACTTATTCACCTCTTGGACTAACAGTTTATGCCATCGTTGGAGGCGATTGTCTAGGTTTTTCAACACCTCATCTGAACAAACCAATTTCTAGACCTTCACCATACGGAAAACATGTTCGTTTTTATAGCATTCCCTATCTGGTACAGGTACATTGCTGATACCAGCAGATGTTGTTCTGCAAAACCAAGTACATATGCAGACAGTTTTATAAACTTCAGATATAGGAAAAGCTCAGCCAGCATTGCTGGAATATGATATTCTAATTTTGCATATGAACACATCTCTGCAATGGGTGCTTCACACACTGAGCTAACTTCTGAACCATTGTCACACTGAATTTATCAATATGCATTTCCCTGTTGCCTATTGCACATGATCAACATAATTCCTACAGGAGGAAAGAATGCTATAGAGTTGTGCCGTAAGGAACACACAAACTATGTATACCAGAGTGAACACAGAAAGCAATACATGATGAATTGCTCAAGGCAGAATGTACTTGTCAAAACAGAAAGGCAATGGGTTTAAGGACTCAGCAGCTCCCCATAAAATATCCCGATGTGTGCTATTTAAGACTGGATAACAATGTAATCTTGCTTCTTCAGATCAGGCAGGCTTTTTGGGGGGCCCCTCCAAGGTGGGGGCCCTGGGCAAGTGCCCCTTTTGCCCTTCCATAAAGACGTCTCTGGATGGATGTGGTGGCGGTAGTACTTGTCCAACAGGTTCACTACTCCACTGAGCCATGTTCTCTCTTGGTTATAAATGGAGGAGAAAATAAATGTGAGAGTCCCCTGGAGGACTGCGGCTTGCAGACACTTTCATCTGCAGACAAAGAGGCTGTACAACAGAAGTAAAAGTACAGAAGCTTCAAGCAAACACTCGGAAATGGTTCTGTCGCATGTGGAGTAGTGGAGCAAGATTCTAGATGAGAGTGGGTAGTAAGTACAATCACTATATATGTGTGTTGGAGGTCATGGTGTGCTGTTTCAGGACACTGTGGTCACGCCAGACAGGCAAGGTACCTGCTCTGAAATCAACGGTCACCCTTGATCATGTTAAGACGTCCGTGAGCAGCATGGCCATTATGTCATTAGCAGGTCGTCAACGGCATCATAAGCATGCCACCTCTGCTAAACGTTTGTTCAAGGAAAAATGAAAAGTGTATCAATGGGCCATAATCATTGGCACCTGGGCGTGGATAGGTTATTTTTCATGGACACTGTTATGGAATAATGCACAAATGTATATATATATTGTAGAAAAAGAAGGTCAGGCGCGCACTCTGGTTCCAAGTCATTTAATCCTGATGTAAGTAATAACAGGGTTGAATCCCAACATAGTTCAAAAAATAATAACAGGGCTGAATCCCAGATGCAAATAGTCCCAACAATGTTCAAAAATTACCAGGGTTAAATCCCAACTGCTACAGTTCCAAAGCACAATAATTAGTTCTACTCCTCCAAGTACTTTCAAGTCTCAAACTCTCATCAGGGAGGCTGTGTTAGCTGTGTTCCTTTTCAGGTGTTGCTAATTACTTTTTTCAATTTCATTCAATTTCAGTCTCAAAGGATTCTGGTTATTGTAGTGATGGCACAAGTGTTTCATTCAGGAGACCAGGAACCAACTCCCCTCCAAACACAAATCTTACCCACAATTGGGGGAGGGGGGAAAACCATGAATATGGCTGGGGGGTGGGAATGGGGTGGGTTGTTAAGATTTCAGCAATGTCTGCAGGGTCCTAACAGGTGACTGTACAAAAATTGGTGCAGATTGGTGTGATGATGTGGAATTGTATAGGGAACATATGCGAAACCACAAATCCACACATGTTCACTATATATATTACATGGCTGCGGTAGCGGCCATGTAGTTATGGTTAAGTTGCTGTTTCCATAGGAAGAGCACTTTTTGGGCGGCTTATAACTTTGCTCTCCCTGGACGAATCCTCACCAAACTTTGCAAAAAAAGTATTTGGGTCACTCTGAATTTTTCTGCAAAGTTTGGTGAGGATTCGTCCAGGGTGGGCAAAGTTATAGGGGGGGTCCCAAAACTTTTTTTTTTTCCCATAGACATAATGGGGAAAAAACTTTGCTCACGCCTACAGCCCAAACCGCTGGATAGATTTACACCAAATTTGCGGCAGGAGTGGCGGCTTGGTCCCAAAAGCGTGCTTTGCTTTATTTGGTGTAAATCCGTCCAGTAGTTTTTAAAACAATGACAAAAATGTAAGTGAAAACAATTAGTGATATCTGTGTTCGCTTCGCGGACACACTTCCCTGTTCGATCCGCAGACAGGACGGTGATTGGGCAAGCAGCTTGCGTGATGTCCGCGGAAATCTGACGTGCTCTCTCATTGGATGCGGTGAAAGCATGCAGTGCGTCTGGCTTCAGAGACGCCCGCCATCTTTGTTCCTCGCATGAGAGGCTTTGTATCCCGCCTGCACAGTAAGTCCCCCACCCCCGCTCATGCCCGTGTCTGTCTCCTGTTCCTCCCACCCCCCCTGCTCATGCCCCGTGTGTCCTTCTTTCACCCCCACTCATGCTCTGTGTCTTCCCTTTTCCTCCAGCCCCCCGCTCACGCCATCGGCACACGGTGGCCAGCGGAGGGCCGAGGAGCGGGATCTGCCGCCTGCACTCAAAGTCTTTCTCCCTCCCGCCCACCCCGCTCATGTCCGTGTGTCTTTCTCCCTCCCGCCCACCCCCCGCTCATGTCCGTGTGTCTTTCTCCCTCCCGCCCACCCCCCGCTCATGTCCGTGTTTCTTTCTCCCTCCCGCCCACCCCCCGCTCATGCCCCGCTCGTGCCCCGCTCATCTCTATAACACCCGTCCACCCCCCGCTCATGTCCGTGTGTCTCTCCCCTCCAGCCCACCCCCGCTCATGTCCGTGTGTCTCTCCCCTTCCCCCCACCCATGCCTTGTGTGTCTCTCTACCTACCCCCCACCCCAGCTCTTGCCCCGTGTGTCTGTCTCCCTCCCCCCAACCCCCGCTCTTGCCCCGTGTCTCTTTCCACCTCCTGCCCACCCCCGCTCTTGCCCTGTGTCTCTTTCCCCCTCCTGCCCATCCCCGCTCTTGCCCCGTGTCTCTTCCCCCTCCCGCCCACCCCCGCTCATGCCCCGTGTCTCTCCTGTTGCCCCCCACCCCCCGCTCATGCCCCGTGTCTGTCTCCTGTTCCTCCCAACCCCCGCTCATGCCCCATGTCTGTTGTTCCCCCCAACCCCCGCTCATGCCCCGTGTCTGTCTCCTGTTCCCCCCACCCCTCGCTCATGCCCCGTGTCTGTCTCCTGTTCCCCCCACCCCCCGCTCATGCCCCGTGTCCCTCCTGTTGCCCCCCACCCCCCGCTTATGCCCCGTGTCTGTCTCCTGTTGTCCCCCCCCACCCCCCGCTCATGCCCCGTGTCAGTCTCCTGTTCCCCCACCCCTCGCTCATGCCCCGTGTCTGTCTCCTGTTCTACCCCCACCCCTCGCTCATGCCCCGTGTCTGTCTCCTGTTCCCCCACCCCTCGCTCATGCCCCGTGTCTGTCTCCTGTTCCCCCACCCCCGCTCATGCCCTGTGTCTCTCCTGTTGCCCCCCACCCCCCGCATATGCCCCGTGTCTCTCCTGTTGCCCCCCACCCCCCGCTCATGCCCCGTGTCTATCTCCTGTTCTCCCCACCCCCGCTCATGCTCCGTGTCTGTCTCCTGTTCTCCCCACCCCCGCTCATGCTCCGTGTCTGTCTCCTGTTCCCCCCCGCCCCCCGCTCATGCCCCGTGTCTGTCTCTTGTTGCCCCCCACCCCCTGCTCATGCCCCGTGTCTGTCTCCTGTTGCCCCCCACGCCCCGCTCATGCCCCGTGTCTCTCTCGTGTTGCCACCCACCCCCCGCTCATGCCCTCTGTCTGTCTCCTGCACCCCCCACCCCCCGCTCATGCCCCATGTCTCTCTCCTGTGGCCCCCCACTCCCCCACTCATGCCCTGTGTCTGTCTTCTGTTCCCCCACCCATGCCCCTTGTCTGTCTCCTGTACCCCCCACTCCGCGCTCATGCCCCGTGTCTCTCTCCTGTTGCCCCCCGCCCCCCTGCTCATGCCCCGTGTCTGTCTCCTGTTGCCCCCCACCCCCCCGCTCATGCCCTGTATCTGTCTCCTGTTCTCCCCATCCCCGCTCATGCCCCGTGTCTGTCTCCTGTTCTCCCCACCCCCCGCTCATGCCCCGTGTCTCTCTCCTGATGGCCCCACTCCCCGCTCATGCCCCGTGTCTCCCTCGTGTTCGCCCCACCCCCCGCTCATGCCCCATGTTTCCCTCGTGTTACCCCCCAAGCCCCCGCTCATGCCCCGTGTCTCCCTCGTGTTCCTCCCCACCCCCTGCTCATAACCCGTGTCTCCCTCATATTCCTCACCACCCGCCGCTCATGCCCCGTGTCTCTCTCGTGTTCCCCCCACCACCGCTCATGCCCCGTGTTTCCTTCCTTTTCCCCCCCTCCCCTGCTCATGCCCCGTTTGTACCCTGTTCCCTCTCACCCCCCGCTCATGCCCATGTGTCTCCCCTGTTCCCCTCCACCCCCCACTCATGCCCTGTTGTGTTCTTTACACACCCTTCCCTTTCCATGGTGGCCATCTTGGTAAAAGATTTTCCTTCCTACACCGGGACGCCGCAGGCGTTCCCACGTTCCTACTTTGAGGACATAAGATGTTAGTGGTCTTCATCTATTGAAAAGGATGTTATGGGGAGGTTGCACTAATAAAACCCTTTAAAATTTAGTTTAAAAAAATGTTATAGGGACGTTATGGTTAAGTTGCACTAATAAAAACCTATGAAATTCAATGAAAAAACTTTGTTAAAGGGACGTTATGGTTAAGTTGCGCTACTAAAAACCTATGAAATTCAGTGAAAAAACTTTGTTAAAGGGACGTTATGGTTAAGTTGTGCTACTAAAAACCTATGAAATTCAGTGAAAAAACTTTGTCAAAGGGACATTATGGTTCCAAGTAAAACCGAAAAATCCTTGAAATTCGCCAGCTATGGTAAGCTAAGCAACCATAACTCGTGCCACCACCATGCACTGTTAAGACTAACACCCAGGACATCAAAGATGACATCACAAATGTCATTGATGACATCACTGATGACATCACATCTGTATGTACTTTTCATGAAATATGTGTACAAGGGATTCTTATTATAATGTTGCGAAACAAGTGTCAAGGATCATTGCAATAAATATCATACCCTAATTAGTGCATTGAACGATGCATTGATATAAATAGCATTCTATTATGGGGTTCTAAGTGTAGTGTACTAAGCTACTCATACAGAAACATAACATTGTGTGCAGCGTACAAGATGAAGGCATAATATTCGTAATGTTAATATGTTGAATAATGAAATAATTGTTTTCTTAATAGAGTTTTGTGTACTGTGAAATATGTAATACGTAGCTAATAAAACACATGTATTACATAATTGCATTACTATAGACAAAACACAAAGACACAAGAACACATACCAATATGGGTATATACCGGGAAAGTGAAGTTAGCAAAAAAGCACAAGTAGTAGCAGAAACAATTCATAACTTAACTGATTATTTTCATGCAAATAAATGATTGCTCTGTTTCAAAGCTGCTATTTACCCTACGTATATTTATCACTTGATGTGATTGGACCCACAGGGAAAGTACAGCCATAAAAAAAAAACAACAGAACTATCAGAAAGTGCTCATAAGTCTATTGATTATCTTTATGCACAAAAGGGATTGCTGTCTTTCAAGCTTGTGTCTTCCCGTATGTATATGTTTCATATGATGTGACTGGACTCTAAGGAAATTACTGTAAGAACCTACTTGAAGGATACGTCTACAAATAAAATAAAATGTTTAGTTTCTGACTGTTATTGAAGAAAACCATGTGGCCTAGATATGTCAGCAAAAGAAAAAAGAGTGAGCCAGACATGTGATGTCATCAGTGATGTCATCAATGACATTTGTGATGTCATCTTTGATGTCCTGGGTGTTAGTCCTAGCAGTGCACGGTGGTGGCGCGAGTTATGGTTGCTTAGCTTACCATAACTGGCGAATTACAAGGGTTTTTTGGTTTTACTTGGAACCATAACGTCCCTTTGACAAAGTTTTTTCACTGAATTTCATAGGTTTTTAGTAGCGCAACTTAACCATAACGTCCTTTAACAAAGTTTTTTCACTGAATATATATATATATATATATATATATATATATATATATATATATATATATATATATATATATATATATATATATATATATATATTCACTAACAAAAAAACTTGTTAAAGGGACCTTTGAGGTCATGGGTGTTAGTCCTTGCAGTGCACAGTGGCAGCACGAGTTATGGTTGCTTACCTTACCATAACTGGTGAATTTCTGGGGTTTTTCAGTTTTACTTGTAACCATAAAGTCCCTGTAGCAACGTTTTTCCATAGAATTTCATAGGTTTTTTAGTAGTGCAACTTAACCATAATGTTGCTTTAGGCTAGTTTTTTCAATAAACTGTCATTTTATTTAGTAGTGCAACTTAACCATAACGTCTCTTTAACAATGTTTTTCTGTTATTGAATTTCATAGGCTTTTAGTAGGGCGCTTTAACCATAATGTTGTTTTATCATGGTTTTTTCAGAAAAGGGGATAGGGTTTCAATAGCGCAACTGAACCATAGCGTTCCTTTAATAATGTTTCCTTCACTAAATTCCATTACTTTTTAACAAGATACGCTTACTTTGTATTGATTTACTGTAGAGCAAACTGAAGCCGGTGGGTCTATACTATTAGCCACAATGGTTGGGAACACCGCATCTGTTTGCGGACAGCGGGTGGAGTCCAACGTGCCAAGCAAGGGAGGGGTGGCCATAAAAAGTGGTTACATGCAGCAAATACAAAAAACATATAGAAAAAGTAGCAAGGTGTGAATGGGAAGAGAAAATGCAGTAGCTGTACAAAGTCTGTACTTTAACAACAAAGAGTGCAAAGGCATAGGCTATGTAGCATAATGGAAAGCACCAACAACAGTAGTGACGTTTGCCTTCATCAATATTACCACACACCTGACTCACAATCGAACAAAGAACGAAGAGCAGAGGTTGAGACTTCCACTACCGAGAGCAGAACTTCACTGCAACGTGTTGAGTACACAAAAGATTATGAGGCCGAATCATGGAATAATTAGCGCGGCGCAAGTGGCCAAAAACGTGCGAATCGCAGTGGAATAGCGAAAATCGCAGTGCAAGTGCGAAAATCGCACGAAAAGCAGCGCACATCGATTCATGGAAGGCCGTGCGCGAGAAGACCATCGGATGTGCGATAAGAAAGTGCGCGGCGCACGTTGGCGCACAGGCCATCTAACGGCGTGCGCCAGGTTACAGCGAAATTCGCACAGGCCACAGCGAAAATCGCACATAGCGCGGCGCACGCAACAAAAGTAGGCGTAACACGGGGAGTAACACTCGGAATGGGGAACAACTTGCCAAAAAGTGGGCGTCACGGGGGAAGCACAGGGTACAAGTGCGCGGAACGGCCACACGCTCGCCTCCAACACGTATTCATGGAATAGAATAGGGCAAAAAAGCGCACGCTCAAACCAGCGCACAGGCACAAACACGACCGCCACAAGAAAGCAGGCGGTAGCGTCTCTGCGCCTGGAAGAAATGTGCGCCAAAAGGTGCGCCAACAAATAGCACCCATATACAGCCATGATGAATGGCCAATACTGTGGCCCTCCAGGACAAATGACGTGCAAAGGGGTACCCACAAACACAGACAGGCGCTGACAGAAAATAAAACGTGTGCGTGTATACCGGGGTGCGCGGGAAGTCTCACACGAGATTAGGCAGGGTACGTGGATTTCAGGGGTGCGCGGGAAGTTCCACACACGACATGGCCGGGTACGTGGATTTCAGGGGTGCGCGGGAAGTTCCACACGCGACATGGCCGGGTACGTGGATTTCAGGGGTGCGCGGGAAGTTCCACACGCGATTAGGCAGGGTACGTGGATTTCAGGGGTGCGCGGGAAGTTCCACACGCGACATGGCCGGGTACGTGGATTTCAGGGGTGCACGGGAAGTTCCACACGCGATTAGGCAGGGTACGTGGATTTCAGGGTTGCGCGGGAAGTTCCACACGCGATTAGTCAGGGTACGTGGATTTCAGGGGTGCGCGGGAAGTTCCACACGCAATTAGGCAGGGTATGTGGATTTCAGGGGTGCGCGGGAAGTTCCACACGCGATTAGTCAGGGTATGTGGATTTCAGGGGTGCGCGGGCAGTTCCACACGCGATTAGGCAGGGTACGTGGATTTCAGGGGTGCGCGGGAAGTTCCACACGCGATTAGGCAGGGTACGTGTATTTCAGGGGTGCGCGGGAAGTACCACACGCGATTAGTCAGGGTACGTGGATTTCAGGGGTGCGCGGGAAGTTCCACACGCGATTAGGCAGGGTACGTGGATTTCAGGGGTGCGTGGGAAGTTCCACACGCGATTTGGCCGTGTACGTGGATTGCAGGGGTGCGCGGGAAGTTCCACACGCGATTTGGCTGTGTGCTCCCAGGCATTACCTGTACACCCTCCACGGCCCCTGCAGGCAGCACACACCACAGGGGACTACCCTGCACACCTGCTCATGTCTCCCACCACCCCCACCCCCCAGGGGCAGCCTCCACAAGGCCCCCACTCATGTCCCCTATCACCCCCACCCCCCAGCCACCAGGGGCAGCCTCCACCAGGCCCCCACCATTGTCACCCACCACCCTCACCCCCCAGCACTGTGGGGCACCTGCCAGCAGGCCCCCACCCATGTCGCCCACCACCCCCACCCCCCAGCAGTGCAGGGGCACCCACCACCAGGCCCCCACCCATGTCTCCCACCACCCCCACCTCCCAGCCACCAGGGGCACCCTCCAACAGGCCCCCACCCATGTCACCCACCACCCCCACCCCCCAGCACTGTGGGGCACCTGCCAGCAGGCCCCCACCCATGTCACCCACCACCCCCACCCCCGAGCACTGTGGGGCACCTGCCAGCAGGCCCCCACCCATGTCACCCACCACCCCCACCCCCCAGCCACCAGGGGCACCCTCCACCAGGCCCCCACCCATGTCACCCACCACCCCCACCCCCCAGCACTGTGGGGCACCTGACAGCAGGCCCCCACCCATGTCATCCACCAACCCCACCCCCCAGCCACCAGGGGCACCCTCCACCAGGCCCCCACTCATGTCCCCTATCACCCCCACCCCCCAGCCACCAGGGGCAGCCTCCACCAGGCCCCCACCCATGTCACCCACCACCCTCACCCCCCAGCACTGTGGGGCACCTGCCAGCAGACCCCCACCCATGTCACCCACCACCCCCACCCCCCAGCAGTGCAGGGGCACCCACCACCAGGCCCCCACCCATGTCACCCACCACCCCCACCCCCCAGCACTGTGGGGCACCTGCCAGCAGGCCCCCACCCATGTCACCCACCACCCCCACCCCCCAGCACTGTGGGGCACCTGCCAGCAGGCCCCCACCCATGTCACCCACCACCCCACCCCCCAGCCACCAGGGGCACCCTCCACCAGGCCCCCACCCATGTCACCCACCACCCCCACCCCCCAGCACTGTGGGGCACCTGCCAGCAGGCCCCCACCCATGTCACCCACCACCCCCACCCCCCAGCCACCAGGGGCACCCTCCACCAGTCCCCCACCCATGTCACCCACCACCCCCACCCCCCAGCAACCAGGGGCAGCCTCCACCAGGCCCCCACCCATGTCTCCCACCCCCCCCACCCCCAGCAACCAGGGGCAGCCTCCACCAGGCCCCCACCCATGTCACCCACCACCCCCACCCCCCAGCAGTGCAGGGGCACCCTCCACCAGGCCCCCACTCATGTCCCCTTGCACCCCCACCCCCCAGCAACCAGGGGCAGCCTCCACCAGGCCCCCACCCATGTCTCCCACCACCCCCACCCCCCAGCAGTGCAGGGGCAGCCTCCACCAGGCCCCCACCCATGTCCAACCCATGTCTCCCACCACCCCCACCCCCCAGCACTGTGGGGCACCTGCCAGCAGGCCCCCACCCATGTCACCCACCACCCCCACCCCCCAGCACTGTGGGGCACCTGCCAGCAGGCCCCCACCCATGTCACCCACCACCCCCACCCCCCAGCCACCAGGGGCAACCTCCACCAGGCCCCCACCCATGTCACCCACCACCCCCACCCCCCAGCACTGTGGGGCACCTGCCAGCAGGCCCCCACCCATGTCACCCACCACCCCCACCCCCCAGCACTGTGGGGCACCTGCCAGCAGGCCCCCACCCATGTCACCCACCACCCCCACCCCCCAGCCACCAGGGGCACCCTCCACCAGGCCCCCACCCATGTCACCCACCACCCCCACCCCCCAGCACCAGGGGCAGCCTCCACCAGGCCCCCACTCATGTCCCCTTGCACCCCCACCCCCCAGCAACCAGGGGCAGCCTCCACCAGGCCCCCACCCATGTCACCCACCACCCCCACCCCCTAGCAGTGCAGGGGCACCCTCCACCAGGCCCCCACTCATGTCCCCTTGCACCCCCACCCCCCAGAAACCAGGGGCAGCCTCCACCAGGCCCCCACCCATGTCTCCCACCACCCCCACCCCCCAGCAGTGCAGGGGCAGCCTCCACCAGGTCCCCACCCATGTCCAACCCATGTCTCCCACCACCCCCACCCCCCAGCACTGTGGGGCACCTGCCAGCAGGCCCCCACCCATGTCACCCACCACCCCCACCCCCCAGCACTGTGGGGCACCTGCCAGCAGACCCCCACCGATGTCACCCACCACCCCCACCCCCCAGCCACCAGGGGCAACCTCCACCAGGCCCCCACCCATGTCACCCACCACCCCACCCCCCAGCACTGTGGGGCACCTGCCAGCAGGCCCCCACCCATGTCACCCACCACCGCCACCCCCCAGCACTGTGGGGCACCTGCCAGCAGGCCCCCACCCATGTCACCCACCACCCCCAGCCACCAGGGGCAGCCTCCACCAGGCCCCCACCCATGTCACCCACCACCCCCACCCCCCAACATCCAGGGGCAGCCTCCACCAGGCCCCCACTCATGTCCCCTTGCACCCCCAACCCCCAGCAACCAGGGGCAGCCTCCACCAGGCCCCCACCCATGTCACCCACCACCCCCACCCCCCAGCAGTGCAGGGGCACCCACCACCAGGCCCCCACTCATGTCCCCTTGCACCGCCACCCCCCAGCAACCAGGGGCAGCCTCCACCAGGCCCCCACCCATGTCTCCCACCACCCCCACCCCCCAGCAGTGCAGGGGCAGCCTCCACCAGGCCCCCACCCATGTCCAACCCATGTCTCCCACCACCCCCACCCCCCAGCACTGTGGGGAACCTGCCAGCAGGCCCCCACCCATGTCAGCCACCACCCCCACCCCCCAGCACTGTGGGGCACCTGCCAGCAGGCCCCCACCCATGTCACCTACCACCCCCACCCCCCAGCCACCAGGGGCACCCTCCACCAGGCCCCCACCCATGTCACCCACCACCCCCACCCCAGCATCCAGGGACAGCCTCCACCAGGCCCCCACTCATGTCCCCTTGCACCCCCACCCCCCAGCAACCAGGGGCAGCCTCCACCAGGCCCCCACCCATGTCACCCACCACCCCCACCCCCCAGCATCCAGGGGCAGCCTCCACCAGGCCCCCACTCATGTCCCCTTGCACCCCCACCCCCCAGCAACCAGGGGCAGCCTCCACCAGGCCCCCACCCATGTCACCCACCGCCCCCACCCCCCAGCAGTGCAGGGGCACCCTCCACCAGGCCCCCTCCACCAGGCCCCCACTCATGTCCCCTTGCACCCCCACCCCCCCAGCAACCAGGGGCAGCCTCCACCAGGCCCCCACCCATGTCTCCCACCACCCCCACCCCCCAGCAGTGCAGGGGCAGCCTCCACCAGGTCCCCACCCATGTCCAACCCATGTCTCCCACCACCCCCACCCCCCAGCACTGTGGGGCACCTGCCAGCAGGCCCCCACCCATGTCACCCACCACCCCCACCCCCCAGCACTGTGGGGCACCTGCCAGCAGGCCCCCACCCATGTCAACCACCACCCCCACCCCCCAGCCACCAGGGGCAACCTCCACCAGGCCCCCACCCATGTCACCCACCACCCCCACCCCCCAGCACTGTGGGGCACCTGCCAGCAGGCCCCCACCCATGTCACCCACCACCCCCACCCCCCAGCACTGTGGGGCACCTGCCAGCAGGCCCCCACCCATGTCACCCACCACCCCCACCCCCCAGCCACCAGGGGCAGCCTCCACCAGGCCCCCACCCATGTCACCCACCACCCCCACCCCCCAGCATCCAGGGGCAGCCTCCACCAGGCCCCCACTCATGTCCCCTTGCACCCCCCCCCAGCAACCAGGGGCAGCCTCCACCAAGCCCCCACCCATGTCACCCACCACCCCCACCCCCCAGCAGTGCAGGGGCACCCACCACCAGGCCCCCACTCATGTCCCCTTGCACCGCCACCCCCCAGCAACCAGGGGCAGCCTCCACCAGGCCCCCACCCATGTCTCCCACCACCCCCACCCCCCAGCAGTGCAGGGGCAGCCTCCACCAGGTCCCCACCCATGTCCAACCCATGTCTCCCACCACCCCCACCCCCCAGCACTGTGGGGCACCTGCCAGCAGGCCCCCACCCATGTCACCCACCACCCCCACCCCCCAGCACTGTGGGGCACCTGCCAGCAGGCCCCCACCCATGTCACCCACCACCCCCACCCCCCAGCCACCAGGGGCAACCTCCACCAGGCCCCCACCCATGTCACCCACCACCCCCACCCCCCAGCACTGTGGGGCACCTGCCAGCAGGCCCCCACCCATGTCACCCACCACCCCCACCCCCCAGCACTGTGGGGCACCTGCCAGCAGGCCCCCACCCATGTCACCCACCACCCCCACCCCCCAGCCACCAGGGGCAGCCTCCACCAGGCCCCCACCCATGTCACCCACCACCCCCACGCCCCAGCATCCAGGGGCAGCCTCCACCAGGCCCCCACTCATGTCCCCTTGCACCACCCCCCCCAGCAACCAGGGGCAGCCTCCACCAAGCCCCCACCCATGTCACCCACCACCCCCACCCCCCAGCAGTGCAGGGGCACCCACCACCAGGCCCCCACTCATGTCCCCTTGCACCGCCACCCCCCAGCAACCAGGGGCAGCCTCCACCAGGCCCCCACCCATGTCTCCCACCACCCCCACCCCCCAGCAGTGCAGGGGCAGCCTCCACCAGGCCCCCACCCATGTCCAACCCATGTCTCCCACCACCCCCACCCCCCAGCACTGTGGGGAACCTGCCAGCAGGCCCCCACCCATGTCACCCACCACCCCCACCCCCCAGCACTGTGGGGCACCTGCCAGCAGGCCCCCACCCATGTCACCCACCACCCCCACCCCCCAGCCACCAGGGGCACCCTCCACCAGGCCCCCACCCATGTCACCCACCACCCCCACCCCAGCATCCAGGGACAGCCTCCACCAGGCCCCCACTCATGTCCCCTTGCACCCCCACCCCCCAGCAACCAGGGGCAGCCTCCACCAGGCCCCCACCCATGTCTCCCACCACCCCCACCCCCCAGCAGTGCAGGGGCAGCCTCCACCAGGCCCCACCCATGTCCAACCCATGTCTCCCACCACCCCCACCCCCCAGCACTGTGGGGCACCTGCCAGCAGGCCCCCACCCATGTCACCCACCACCCCCACCCCCCAGCACTGTGGGCCACCTGCCAGCAGGCCCCCACCCATGTCACCCACCACCCCCACCCCCCAGCCACCAGGGGCAACCTCCACCAGGCCCCCACCCATGTCACCCACCACCCCCACCCCCCAGCACTGTGGGGCACCTGCCAGCAGGCCCCCACCCATGTCACCCACCACCCCCACCCCCCAGCACTGTGGGGCACCTGCCAGCAGGCCCCCACCCATGTCACCCACCACCCCCACTCCCCAGCCACCAGGGGCACCCTCCACCAGGCCCCCACCCATGTCACCCACCACCCCCACCCCCCAGCATCCAGGGGCAGCCTCCACCAGGCCCCCACTCATGTCCCCTTGCACCCCCACCCCCCAGCAACCAGGGGCAGCCTCCACCAGGCCCCCACCCATGTCACCCACCACCCCCACCCCCCAGCAGTGCAGGGGCACCCTCCACCAGGCCCCCACTCATGTCCCCTTGCACCCCCACCCCCCAGCAACCAGGGGCAGCCTCCACCAGGCCCCCACCCATGTCTCCCACCACCCCCCACCCCCCAGCAGTGCAGGGGCAGCCTCCACCAGGCCCCCACCCATGTCCAACCCATGTCTCCCACCCCCCAGCACTGTGGGGCACCTGCCAGCAGGCCCCCACCCATGTCACCCACCACCCCCACCCCCCAGCACTGTGGGGCACCTGCCAGCAGGCCCCCACCCATGTCACCCACCACCCCCACCCCCCAGCCACCAGGGGCAACCTCCACCAGGCCCCCACCCATGTCACCCACCACCCCCACCCCCCAGCACTGTGGGGCACCTGCCAGCAGGCCCCCACCCATATCACCAACCACCCCCACCCCCCAGCACTGTATGGCACCTGCCAGCAGGCCCCCACCCATGTCACCCACCACCCCCACCCCCCAGCCACCAGGGGCACCCTCCACCAGGCCCCCACCGATGTCACCCACCACCCCCACCCCCCAGCATCCAGGGGCAGCCTCCACCAGGCCCCCACTCATGTCCCCTTGCACCCCCACCCCCCAGCAACCAGGGGCAGCCTCCACCAGGCCCCCACCCATGTCACCCACCACCCCCACCGCCCAGCAGTGCAGGGGCACCCTCCACCAGGCCCCCACTCATGTCCCCTTGCACCCCCACCCCCCAGCAACCAGGGGCAGCCTCCACCAGGCCCCCACCCATGTCTCCCACCACCCACACCCCCCAGCAGTGCAGGGGCAGCCTCCACCAGGCCCCCACCCATGTCCAACCCATGTCTCCCACCACCCCCACCCCCCAGCACTGTGGGGCACCTGCCAGCAGGCCCCCACCCACGTCACCCACCACCCCCACCCCCCAGCACTGTGGGGCACCTGCCAGCAGGCCCCCACCCATGTCACCCACCACCCCTACCCCCCAGCCACCAGGGGCACCCTCCACCAGGCCCCCACCCATGTCACCCACCACCCCCACCCCCCAGCAGTGCAGGGGCACCCTCCACCAGGCCCCCACCCATGTCCCCCTGCCCCCAGGTCCTGACGATACACAATCATGGCAGTAATGGGCAGCATACCCAGCACAAACACCCAGGCAAGGATTGCATCCACCCACATAGTGAATGCAATTACATGACACAACCCCAATGGCAAGTATGTAAATGAACACATGTCCGTCACACACACATACACAATGGCTGTAAGTGAATGTCAAAACCCATATCATGACATGTATGAAACCAAAGACAAAATAACACAAGTGGAAGTAAAAATAAAAAATGTATTAAAGATGAAAAATAAGTAAACAAATCAAACATACAACTATGTGGATAACAAAATAAATGGTCCATGTCGGAGAACAAAAGTAAAAATCAAAAAAAAAAAAAGGAATACAAAAACAAATGTTGACCAAAGCAATATCAAGTAGAAGGAAAAGAATGAAAAACCATTTCCACATGGTGAACACAATAACGAAAAAAAGAAAATGTTCCTTCAAAAAACAAACTATATACAGGAATGTACCAGGGTCCATGAGCCCAACACCATAAAGGAAACCTACTACTACCTAATGAAAAAAATATATACAAAAAAGTGGCCGTTGTCCGAGCGGTCCAAAATAATAAAAACAAATAAAGGAAACCTAACACTAACTAACTATATAACTATATACAAAGGCAGCGGGCAAGTCCTGCGGCTCACTTGTTGATGTTGCTGGCCAGGGCATCATCGAACTCCATGTCGATGTCCTGGAGGCGGGACTCTGTCCTGGCCCCGAGGTCTCGCAGGGATAACCCCATGTTCAGCTCAAACTCCCTGCAAGCTTCCTCGAGGCACTCAGCCCGCCTCAACGCCCGACGCATGGAGAACTCCGCCCTGACCATGGCGAGCCGCTCCTCTTCCGCCCGCTGCCGCTCCGCACCTATCCGCTGGACCAACTGCTCCCACACGGAAGACACCACCATCCCAGGGTTGCCCTGCCCTCCGGCCGATGCCTGCCCCTCTAATCTTGATGGCCCCGAGCCATGATGCCTCCCACGTCGAGCCCGCTGCTGCCTCCGATGCCACTGCCAGCACGACGGCATCCAGGCTGATGGAAACCACCGACGCCGTCGTGCACGTGCCCTGCCTGATGATGCTGTCACATCTTCCATCTGCTGGGGTCCAGTTGCTGTGTTGTCCACCCCTGCTGGACCTCCGACTCCCAACTGTGGCAGGGATGGGATCCCCACCGAGCTGGCTGCATTGGTCGGGGCAGGTCCACAGGGGGCCCTGGTGGCATCTGGGCTGGAAGACGGCAAGGAGAACGACTGGTGTATAGCCTGCACAGAGGAGGAGAGGGCCGCCACATTGGCCAACACATGCAGGAAACCCCCGAACATGGCCGATCCCAATTGGGTCACGTCGGCACGGTGCACTTCGTGATGACGTGCGTGCTCCTCCCGGGAAGCACGCACGGCATCATGAATCACAGCCGTGCGCATCGCGACCCCAATCAGGACCTTCTCCACACGGCCAGGGGTTCCCACGTCCACAGGTGGAGGGGAGTCAGGTGACATGGACATCCCCTCTACCTGCGGACGGGCCTGGGACGGGGCATCCCTGCTGGTGCATGGTGGTGCACTCACAGGGTCAGGGACAGCGACATGCACAGGCCCCTCCACGGTGACCTGTGCTGCCTCCTGCCCCTGGCCCTGGACTGCACCACTTGCACCAGCAGGGATGCCCCCACCAGGCCCCATGTGTGCCCCAGTGGCGGCCTCCTCCTCCTCTGTGCAAACCACCAACCTGGATGGCTCCTCACCGTCTCCCACCGTAGCAGGCCCCTGTGGGGGCTCACCCACCCCTTCCGCTGCAGCCGTGGGGGCATCCCCGCCGCCTTGCTCCACAGCGCCGTCTCCGCCCTCTTCTTCACTAGCCGCTGCGTAGAGGGAGACAAAGAACACAAGCATCAGGGTACTGTACAATGGTCCCCTAGACAGGAAGCAATAGCAGATGACCACCACTGTCAAAGTACACTTCCATCATGTCCCTCCACAACACATGGGTCAGTCCAGGCAAAACACACACAGTAACAGGCATGCTGCATGCCATGGACATTTCCATGCATGTCCAATGGACTCTTGAAACATTCAATGATATGGAACTCACATGCATCATGGCTCATGCCTTTCACATGCACACACTTCACCTCAGTCACATCCATCTGGCCCCAAACACAACAAACACAGCGGATACAAGGGCAATTTGGCTGCTTCACTGAATCTGTGCATTGTCACACACATGTGTCATGCATCCATGGCATGCACAAGTCACAGACACGCAGGTCAGCCACACAGACATGGCTACCACATATGTACCTGGCATCAGCACCCATCCCTCACCCCCACCCATGTCCCGGTACAGAGACTGGCATGCTCTCATGTTCAAAATCTGCATAGGGCTCCCCATGAGGCATTTGAACACATGCAACAACCATGTGGGTCACACATCACTGGTTGCACATGCATTACCATGATGTCCATGCACACATACATGCATACATGGCCTATGGCACACATACAGGCAAGTATCATAGACCCAGCACACAGCAACATGCCCTGTCTCACACAGTAATGCTTGGACACTTACCGCTCAACTCCAGACGGGCCTCCCTCTCAAGGATCTGGGCGTGGAGCACTGGGCGTACGCGTTCCAGGACCCTCATCTGGATGGAACTCATGCGGCCCCGGCCCCCCTCCACGAGGCGCCGGGCCTTCACAAGGGTCCTGGACCTCAAGTCCTCCCAGCGCTTCTTGATCTTCTGGACGTTGCGGGTTGCCACCCCCTCCGCGTTGATGGCAACCACACAGTCGGCCCAGATCCTCTCCCGTCCTTCCTTGCTGGCGCGGGACGATCCAAAGAGGGCATCATACTGCCCCAGGACATGCTCCACCAGGACACCAACTTCGGTGGCAGTGAAGCTGGTGCCCCTCTGCCCCTCTGGCCTGGGGTTGCCACTGGTGCCAGATGTGGAAGTGCCCGACATGGCAACCCCAGAGGCAGGTGTGGGTGGGCAACTGGGTCCTGGGGCTGGGCTGTGGAGCGATGTAATCCCAGTCGGGAGTCTTCAGTTCCAGCAGGGGTGGACACAGCAACTGGACCCCTGCAGATGGCTGATGTGCAGGCACCAAATGGCAGGGCACGGTGGCAGCAGGCAGGCAGGCAGGCAGGCAGCAGCAGATGGCACGTGGGAGGCTGCTCGGGGCACTGGGGGGCAGTAACTCGGCCTTCTGGGCAGGAGCGTGGTCTTCCGTGTGTTTTCGCGTGGCCAGCTTGATACGGAGTGATTTGGCACGTGAAAATTCGGCACGTCAGCGTGAAATCCGAGGAAAGGCCCTTAGCGCGTAAGCGCGTAAGCACGCATACGCGTTTCTATTGGTCCAGAGTCCCTCAGCGCGTAAGCGCGTATGTGACGTGACCCGCACGGGTGTTCCCCACCCAGCACGTGATGACGGAACACACGTGTAAATACTGCACGTCAGAGTGTCATCGCGTGTAATTGGACAAAAGTGTGCGTACACGCGATTGGCCTATGTACGTGTATTTCAGGGGTGCGCGGGCACTTACACACGCAAGTACGTCAGCGCACCTGTATCCCGTTGTGCGTGTGAATTTCCACACGCTATTCGACTGGGAACTGGATTCCAGGGGTGCGCGGGTCACACGCTCGCCTAGAACACGCGCAGAGCATGAATTTGCGCACTTTAACAATAACAAGCCAGACGCCAGGATGAACATACCGTTCCTAGCAGCAGTGGCAGTGGGCTACCAAAGGAGGAAGAGGAGGATAGTCAGGGCCAGAATATTCACACCCAGAACCAGCCTTTTCGGGATGCCTGATGACCAGGTGTATGGAAGGTACGGGTTTCCACCACACATAATACTGGACCTGGTGAGTGAGTGGGAGGATGACCTCACATCACCCACCCTGTGCTCCCAAGCACTCAGCCCCCTGGAGAAGGTCCTCAATGTACTGCACTTCTTAGCTACTGGATCATTTCAGCGGACAAGTGCCATAGTGGGTGGGGTGTCACAGGCCACCCAGTCACGCTGCCTACACCAGGTCTTGAACATCATCACTGCACGCCCATCAGTCCGCAGGCACATATACCTGCCCAGAACACCTGCAGAAAGGCATGCTGCCGCCCTGGATTTTTACGGTGTGGCACGATTCCCCAAAGTGCTAGGTGCCATCGACTGCACCCATGTGGCTCTACGTCCCCCCAGGGCATCTGAGCACATCTATAGGAACCGCAAGCACTGGCATTCCATCAACGTGCAGGTAGTATGTAATGCCAAGGGAATCATCACCTCAGTATATGCCAACTATCCCGGCTCCACCCACGACAGCTTCATTTACCGAATGTCCACCCTATGCCGGGACCTAGATGCTGGGCGGCATGGCGATACATGGCTGCTTGGTGAGTATGTATGCCACTGCACATGCATGCCTGTTGGATACTGAGCAAGGTCACAACCCCACCAATGATACCAATCACCACCTCCACAGGGGACAGTGCCTACCCTCTCAGCCCCCACATGATGACGCCAATTCGGAACCCCACCACGCCACCCGAGGTAAGATATAACACAGCCCACATTACAACCCGGGGCATAGTGGAGCGCACATTCGGAGTGCTAAAGTCACGCTTTCGCTCCCTTGACCGTTCTGGCGGGCAGCTGTTATACGCTCCCCCAGTAGTGTGCAGGATCATAGTGGCAGCATGTGTCCTGCACAAGGTTGCAACACGCCGGGGCCTGGCCGTGGACATGGTGGTGGCCCCACATCCCCAACCACATGCACAGCCGCTGCGCATGGGAGGGGAAAGGGCACGGGGGGAGGCAGCCCGTACACAGCTAGTGGCTAATTACTTCACATAGTAATCACACCCCTGTGGACTGCACACTGGCCTGGCACATTCCATCTGACAGTCAATGATGACTCAACCTGACACTGATCCTGAATGTCTGGAGATTCAACCGTGAAAAGCATATCAGCCTGAGATTGTTCACCTGGAAGTGTTACAATGTGTGCATCCCTACCCACACACACCACCAATGCAGTGTTGTGAAGAAACACATTCAAGCAGCTAAAATGAATACCCACTTGCTAAATGCAACAAGAGGACAGTGCCATGTCACCCAACCCATCCCCAGCACCGCCACACAACACACCGTGCCATGTCATGCTATGTGCAGGTAAACAAAGTAATCCCCACAACATGACAAGTGTTGCGATGTACAGTGTCCCCAATTGAAACTTGCTACACCTGAAATACTCACTGTAATGCAGGACCAACAACAAACTTGAGCAGGTACTACCATTGACATGACTTCACTAATGTGATAAATCAGTAGTCTCACCACCTGGAAATGCCTGCACTCCCACCACTTCCAACTGAACAGTGTTGGCGCCATGTAGAGTTGTAGGTGCACTGCTGCCAACAAGGACCCCATCTCCAGACTAGAGGGCCTTGTGTAGACATGAGGTAGGGACCTGCAAATTGGGAGGCAGACACAGATGATGAGTTACACATCAATGCAACATGCAGTGTACAACACAACAGCAATATGCACTAGGAATGTATACACAGTATTGACTAGACTACCCACACATGTAGTGGGAGTCCAATGTCACCATGTACTTCAATGTCACTTGGGCACACCCTTTGCAAGCCCATGGAAACGGAAAGCAGGAGGGGTGTGTGTGACTCAAACCCAGGCATCGGAACCTAATACATGACAAGCCTGCATGTGCCCAGCCACAATGCAGCGTATGCCCACAGGAACCACTGAAGCCAACAAATTGTCCCAAAAAAATTGGGAAAAATATAAAATTAAAAATAAAAATAAAAATAAAAATAAAAATAAAAAAAAATCAAAAATGGCCATTAAAGGGCCCGGGGGGTTGGGGAGGCCACCCAGGAGGTCCGAGGTCAGGGTGCACACCAAAACCCACCTGTGTGGATCCTGGGAAATAAAAACACCTCCATGGGCTCATGGCCCACACGGCTACCCTATTGTGGGAGTATCACTGCTGTCGCTATTATCACCCTGTGCAGCTGCATCCGGAGGTGGTTGCACTATGGGAGGCAGCCCACGCAAGGCCCTACTCTGTTCCTCCATGGCTGCAAGCATGCGGGTGTGGTAGGTCTCGTTCTGGAGGATGAGGGTGCGGAGGTCCCCATGCAACAACTCACGGGATGCCCGGACCTCCGCCCTCGTTGCTTGCATCTCAGCTGAGAGCGTACGGGTGAGACGCTCCAGCTGCTGTTCTGTCCTTTGGTGTGTTGAAGCCTCAAGCTCAACAAGAGTCGTCCTGAGTTGATGTAGCTCCTGCCTCAGGGCTTCCCTGTGGCCCTGGGACTCTATGGAGATGGCCTCCTGCAGAGTCGCCAGTGCCGCCCGCCTGTCCCTGTTGGACGCCAACATGTCCTCCCTGTGTGACTGGCAGATGGAGTCGGTTGCCTGCTCTAGTCGCTCCATCAGCCTTTCAGAGGGGACAATGGAAGTGGCCACCCTATCCATGGCCTGAGCCATCATCTCGGATGATGTTGCCTGTTGGGTAGCCATACCGTAAATGGATTGCTCCCATGCGGTATTGCCAGGTGGCGTACGGCCACCACGTCGGTGGGCACCACACCTGTCTGGGGCAAGGCGGACTGCGCCTTGCTGTGCCGGCACTGCCTGAGGCTGCAGGACTGCATTCCCCCTCTGATCTGCTGGCCCAGGAACAGGATCAGATGTCGCGGAGTGTGACCCTGCATCCGTAACCACCAAAGGCCTAGCTGCCAACACTGACATCCCCATTGAGGGTTCTGACCCTGGTGCAGGTGGGTGGGACAGAACAGAATCCCTCCCTGGAACACTCACCTGCGACGGCACGTAGGTCTCATCATCCGAGTCAACAGCTGAGTACTGCTCGGGGGAGGTGCAGCCAGAGACACCCCTTGAGAGCACGACCTGCAGCACTTGTGGGTTCTCACCCACCAGCACACCACGTCCCTCACTGGTGGTTGGTCGGCCCTCGGACCCCTCCTGGCTCTGCACCATCTCCACAACCCCAGCAGTATCAGGTGCGTCTTCCCCTGCAATGACATAATGACAAAGAAATGGAAACACGCATTAGCACCATGGCACACAATGAGGGCTGAGAAGCAAGAGAACCAGTACTTGATTGACACATGTCCCAAATGACTAAGACCCTCCCATGCATGCACCCTCACTGCGTATGAAGGGCAGGCAAATGGCACACACTCATGACACAAAGATGGAAGATGAACACATTTTCTGCATGCTGCCTGGCAGTGGCATCACACATTGGCCTGTGATTGCCAGGTGACACACACATGCCATCACACAGCTGGCATGTACCATTGCTATTGAGTGTAGATGGAGAGGAGGGCAGCACTTATTCATTCAGTCCAGTTCCCGCATGCAATAGCTTTTCTAATTCAAACAGGTCTGATTTTTCACCTGGAGCTGCCAGTCCAATATGGTCCAATTGCACAGGGACATGTGTGAACATATGATATCCAGGTAACAAAGTCACTCCACTTTACCATAGCCATGCCAGACATGTGACAAGAGGACTGAAGAATGCCTAGTATAAGTGGTGGAATGCAAACAATCTGTCTGATTGAACATAGAAAAATAAGCAACAATGTTGTGGCAAGGTGACACTACAAGGGCAACTGGGGTGCTGTTGGGCTAGATGTCTACTGTTGGCAGAAGGGATACTGCAATGGCCAAATGCAGCTGCGCAGGATGTATTGCATGAAGCACATGGCTGACCCATACGATTCAGGCGCACACACTCTCACCTGGCACACAAACAGATGCCCTCACACACACACCATGCACATGGATGACACACACATGCATGTGCACTCACCGGACAATGCCTCGTAATCAGGCAGATCTCCCACGCCTTGGATCTGTTCCTCCGTGACGTAGGTCCCAGCGACTGACTCATGTGGAGTGAGTTCCATGTCTAATACTGGAGACCCACCTCCAGTCACTAGAGTTGCGGCATGACTTGAGGCCAGCTTCTTCTTTGCCCTGCGCTTTAGGTCATTCCAGCGTTTATAGCAATCATTGGCTGTGCGCCTCACGATTCCAAGGGCACTTATGATGTCCGCAACGGTCTGCCAGTGTGCCTGGCGTTGTGCAGGTTTGGTCTTGGATCCTGCAACAATGACCATCTCGTTAACATGTCTGGACACATACTCGACAAGTGCATTCAGTTCGTCATCCGTGAAGCTGGGCTTCCTGGACGGGCCGGACTGTGTAGCCGTGTCTGGGGCATCAGCCTGTGCCGGACGAGCACTCTTCCTCTTCCGCTTGGAAGGTGGTGGTGATCCTGAGTGTCCTGCGCCGCTCTGGACACTAGGGGCAGGTGCCCTGTTGGGCTCTGTATCAGGTGTGTGGGATTGCACACTCAGCATGGGAGTTGGTGCAGGCATTGGCTCTAGTGTAATGGTGTCAGGGGGAATGTCAGCAGGATGGACTAGGACCGACACTGTCCTGGCTGGGTGTGTGAGAGCTGGGGTGGATGGAGCCGCAGCTGCCCCTGCAGCCTCTCCGCCCTGCCTCCTTGGTGCAGCAGATGACCTTGCTGCCCCAGATCCACGTGCCATGATGGCATCAACATGCACCAGCGCACGTGTCGTAGCCCTGCTGACCTGGAAGTCAGCCATGGAGTCAGCCAGGTCTGGTGCCACAATGGGCTGGTCCAACAAGGGCTGAGCATGGATGGTGTCAGCCACATCAGCCTCAACGGGAGGGGGTGAGGGGAAGGAGGTGGGGGGATTATGGGTGCCCTTGACTGGTCCTCCACACATGGGGGGACAGGCTCACCCTGCAAGTTACGACCACGTCCCCTACCGGATCCACCACGGCCACCACTTGTGGCTCTTCCACCTTTGCCACCCTTACGGAATCCTCGCCTCCCAGCCATGGCACTGATGTTAATGTGCGCATGGGAGTGGATGTAGACTATTGTCCTGGGCAATTGGGGGTCAAAGGGGTTGGGTACCAGATGGTAATTGTACCCTAGTGCTCTAGCAAGGCTGAATGTAACCCCTGGGGAAAGATGACGGGTCACGCAACGCAGAGGAGGCCCAAAAAAGGGAGATGACGTGCACGCAACCCCTCCTAGACCACGTGTGCAGAAAGAAAAACCTGCACTACGCTGTGGCACCCAGTAACACAAGAATGAACGTATGCGTGTCACACACAGCCTAGAATGACCTCTGAAGGGGTAGGCTACACACGGGGCAAGCACAGAAGTTAGATACGTGCGTGACTCACCGTCTGCCAGGTAAAAGAGCGTGTTTGGTTGGCAACACCACCGCCAAAAGAAGATTTGTACGCTGTTTGAGGAGACAGGACAACAGTAGAAGGGGACACTGTTTGAGGGAACAGGCCCAGGTAAACCAGTACAAGAGAAAAAAGAGAAAAAGCTGTCAGAGGTAACAGGGAGTACGAACTGGAAACGCTGTGAAGTAAATCGCGTGTGAAACGACAAGAAGTACAGAATTCACCCACTCGCTCTCCACGAAAAGCACGTACAAGGAAATGGTGTTCTACACGTACCTTATATACAGGCCCACACGTACAGCGTCACTTACGCGGCGTGTACGTGCTAGGCCCATTGCCACAAATCACACGCTTTGTCACTTCTGCGTGTAGGTCCTTTTTCACCAATCACACGCTTTGTCACTTCTGTGTGTAGGTCCTTTTTCACCAATCACACGCTTTGTCACTTCTGCGTGTAGGTCCATTTTCAACTATTACACGCTTTGACACTCGGACGTGTGACGCAACATTTTCCTACGCGTGCACGTCGATTTACACGCAGACGTGTTTGATTTTCACGTGCCAAATCACTCGTATCAAGCTGGCCACGCGTTCACACACGGAAGACCACGCTCCTGCCCAGGGGGCCAAATTACTGCCCCCCAGAGCCCTGAGCACGCTCCCACCTGCCATCTGCTGCTGCCTGACTGCCTGCTGGCCATGTGCCCTGCCATTTGCTGCCTGCACATCAGCCAGGGGTGTTGTTGCTGTGACCACCCCTGCTGGAACCAAAGGCTCCCAACTGCTTTTCCGTCGCCCCACAGCCCTCCCCCAGGACCCAGTTGCCCACCCACTCCTGCCTCTGGGGTTGCCATGTCGGCCACTACAACAGGTGGCACCAGTGCCAACCCCCGGCCAAGGAGGCAGAGGGGCACCAGCTTCAGTGCCAGGGAAGTTGGTGTCGTGGTGGAGGCAGCCCCTGGTGGCTGGGGGGTGGGGGTGGTGGGAGACATGGGTGGGAGCCTGGTAGAGGCTACCCCTGCACTGCTGGGGGGTGGGGGTGGTGGGAGACATGGGTGGGGGACTGGTGGAGGGTGCCCCTGGTGGCTGGGGGGTGGGGGTGGTGGGAGACATGGGTTGGACATGGGTGGGGGCCTGGTGGAGGCTGCCCCTGCACTGCTGGGGGGTGGGGGTGGTGGGAGACATGGGTGGGGGCCTGGTGGAGGGTGCCCCTGGTGGCTGGGGGGTGGGGGTGGTGGGAGACATGGGTTGGACATGGGTGGGGGCCTGGTGGAGGCTGCCCCTGCACTGCTGGGGGGTGGGGGTGGAGGGAGACATGGGTGGGGGCCTGGTGGAGGCTGCCCCTGCACTGCTGGGGGTGGGGGGGGTGGGAGACATGAGTGGGGGCCTGGTGGAGGCTGCCCTTGGTTGCTGGGGGTGGGGGTGCAAGGGGACATGAGTGGGGGCCTGGTGGAGGCTGCCCCTGCACTGCTGGGGGGGTGGGGGTGGTGGGAGACATGGGTGGGGGCCTGGTGGAGGCTGCCCCTGCACTGCTGGGGGTGGGGGGGTGGTGGGAGACATGAGTGGGGGCCTGGTGGAGGGTGCCCCTGGTGGCTGGGGGGTGGGGGTGCAAAGGGACATGAGTGGGGGCCTGGTGGAGGCTGCCCCTGCACTGCTGGGGGGTGGGGGTGGTGGGAGACATGGGTGGGGGCCTGGTGGAGGCTGCCCCTGGTTGCTGGGGGGTGGGGGTGCAAGGGGACATGAGTGGGGGCCTGGTGGAGGCTGCCCCTGGATGCTGGGGGGTGGGGGTGGTGGGTGACATGGGTGGGGGCCTGGTGGAGGCTGCCCCTGGTTGCTGGGGGGTGGGGGTGCAAGGGGACATGAGTGGGGGCCTGGTGGAGGCTGCCCCTGGATGCCGGGGGGTGGGGTTGGTGGGTGACATGGGTGGGGGCCTGGTGGAGGGTGCCCCTGGTGGCTGGGGGGTGGGGGTGGGGGGAGACATGGGTTGGACATGGGTGGGGGCCTGGTGGAGGCTGCCCCAGCACTGCTGGGGGGTGGGGGTGGTGGGAGACATGGGTGGGGGCCTGGTGGAGGCTGCCCCTGCACTGCTGGGGGTGGGGGGGTGTGGGAGACATGAGTGGGGGCCTGGTGGAGGCTGCCCCTGGTTGCTGGGGGGTGGGGGTGCAAGGGGACATGAGTGGGGGCCTGGTGGAGGGTGCCCCTGGTGGCTGGGGGGTGGGGGTGCAAGGGGACATGAGTGGGGGCCTGGTGGAGGCTGCCCCTGCACTGCTGGGGGGTGGGGGTGGTGGGAGACATGGGTGGGGGCCTGGTGGAGGCTGCCCCTGGTTGCTGGGGGGTGGGGGTGCAAGGGGACATGAGTGGGGGCCTGGTGGAGGCTGCCCCTGGATGCTGGGGGGTGGGGGTGGTGGGTGACATGGGTGGGGGCCTGGTGGAGGCTGCCCCTGGTTGCTGGGGGGTGGGGGTGCAAGGGGACATGAGTGGGGGCCTGGTGGAGGCTGCCCCTGGATGCTGGGGGGTGGGGGTGGTGGGTGACATGGGTGGGGGCCTGGTGGAGGGTGCCCCTGGTGGCTGGGGGGTGGTGGGAGACATGGTTTGGACATGGATGGGGGCCTGGTGGAGGCTGCCCCTGCACTGCTGGGGGGTGGGGGTGGTGGGAGACATGGGTGGGGGCCTGGTGGAGGCTGCCCCTGCACTGCTGGGGGTGGGGGGGTGTGGGAGACATGAGTGGGGGCCTGGTGGAGGCTGTCCCTGGTTGCTGGGGGGTGGGGGTGCAAGGGGACATGAGTGGGGCCTGGTGGAGGCTGCCCCTGCACTGCTGGGGGGTGGGGGTGGTGGGAGACATGGGTGGGGGCCTGGTGGAGGCTGCCCCTGCACTGCTGGGGGTGGGGGGGTGGGAGACATGAGTGGGGGGCTGGTGGAGGGTGCCCCTGGTGGCTGGGGGGTGGGGGTGCAAGGGGACATGAGTGGGGGCCTGGTGGAGGCTGCCCCTGCACTGCTGGGGGGTGGGGGTGGTGGGAGACATGGGTGGGGGCCTGGTGGAGGCTGCCCCTGGTTGCTGGGGGGTGGGGGTGCAAGGGGACATGAGTGGGGGCCTGGTGGAGGCTGCCCCTGGATGCTGGGGGGTGGGGGTGGTGGGTGACATGGGTGGGGGCCTGGTGGAGGCTGCCCCTGGTTGCTGGGGGGTGGGGGTGCAAGGGGACATGAGTGGGGGCCTGGTGGAGGCTGCCCCTGGATGCTGGGGGGTGGGGGTCATGGGTGACATGGGTGGGGGCCTGGTGGAGGGTGCCCCTGGTGGCTGGGGGGTGGGGGTGGTGGGAGACATGGGTTGGACATGGGTGGGGGCCTGGTGGAGGCTGCCCCTGCACTGCTGGGGGGTGGGGGTGCAAGGGGACATGAGTGGGGGCCTGGTGGAGGCTGCCCCTGCACTGCTGGGGGGTGGGGGTGGTGGGAGACATGGGTGGGGGCCTGGTGGAGACTGCTCCTGGTTGCTGGGGGGTGGGGGTGCAAGGGGACATGAGTGGGGGCCTGGTGGAGGGTGCCCCTGCACTGCTGGGGGTGGGGGTGGTGGGAGACATGGGTGGGGGCCTGGTGGAGGCTGCCCCTGGTGGCTGGGGGGTGGGGGTGCAATGGGACATGAGTGGGGGCCTGGTGGAGGCTGCCCCTGGATGCTGGGGGTGGGGTTGGTGGGAGACATGGGTGGGGGCCTGGTGGAGGCTGCCCCTGGTTGCTGGGGGGTGGGGGTGCAAGGGGACATGAGTGGGGGCCTGGTGGAGGCTGCCCCTGCACTGCTGGGGTTGGGGGGGTGGGAGACATGGGTGGGGGCCTGGTGGAGGCTGCCCCTGCACTGCTGGGGGGGTGGGGGTGGATGGAGACATGGGTGGGGGCCTGGTGGAGGCTGCCCCTGGTTGCTGGGGGGTGGGGGTGGGAGACATGGGTGGGGGCCTGGTGGAGGCTGCCCCTGCACTGCTGGGGGGTGGGGGTGGTGGGAGACATGGGTGGGGGCCTGGTGGAGGCTGCCCCTGGTTGCTGGGGGGTGGGGGTGCAAGGGGACATGAGTGGGGGCCTGGTGGAGGGTGCCCCTGCACTGCTGGGGGTGGGGGGGGTGGGAGACATGGGTGGGGGCCTGGTGGAGGCTGCCCCTGGTGGCTGGGGGGTGGGGGTGGTGGGAGACATGGGTGGGGGCCTGGTGGAGGCTGCCCCTGCACTGCTGGGGGGTGGGGGTGGTGGGAGACATGGGTGGGGGCCTGGTGGAGGGTGCCCCTGGTGGCTGGGGGGTGGGGGTGGTGGGAGACATGGGTTGGACATGGGTGGGGGCCTGGTGGAGGCTGTGCCTGCACTGCTGGGGGGTGGGGGTGGTGGGAGACATGGGTGGGGGCCTGGTGGAGGCTGCCCCTGCACTGCTGGGGGGTGGGGGTGGTGGGAGACATGGGTGGGGGCCTGGTGGAGGCTGCCCCTGCACTGCTGGGGGGTGGGGGTGGTGGGAGACATGGGTGGGGGCCTGGTGGAGGCTGCCCCTGCACTGCTGGGGGGTGGGGGTGGTGAGAGACATGGGTGGGGGCCTGGTGGAGGCTGCCCCTGCACTGCTGGGGGGTGGGGGTGGTGGGAGACATGGGTGGGGGCCTGGTGGAGGCTGCCCCTGGTTGCTGGGGGGTGGGGGTGCAAGGGGACATGAGTGGGGGCCTGGTGGAGGCTGCCCCTGCACTGCTGGGGGGTGGGGGTGGTGGGAGACATGGGTGGGGGCCTGGTGGAGGCTACCCCTGCACTGCTGGGGGGTGGGGGTGGTGGGAGACATGGGTGGGGGCCTGGTGGAGGCTGCCCCTGGTTGCTGGGGGGTGGGGGTGCAAGGGGACATGAGCAGGTGTGCAGGGTAGTCCCCTGTTTTGTGGGCTGCCTGCAGGGGACGTGGAGGGTGTACAGGGAACACCTGTGAGGACCCACCCAGCCTAATCGCGTGTGTAACTTCCCACGCACCCCTGTAATACACGTACCCAGCCAAATCGCGTGTGATAATTCCCGCACACCCCTGTAATACACCTACCTGGCCAAATCGCGTGTGATAATTCCCGCGCACCCCTGTTATACACGTACCCAGACAAATCGCGTGTAGAACTTCCCGTGTACCCCTGTAATACACGTACCCAGCCAAATCGCGTTTGATAATTCCCGCGTACCCCTGTAATACACGTGCCCTGGCTAATCGTGTGTGAGACTTCACGCGTACCCCTGTAATACACGTACCCTGGGCAATCGCGTGTAAAACTGCCCGCGTACCCTTGTAATACACGTACTCTGGCTAATCGCGTGTAAAACTTCCCCCGTACCCCTGATATGAACGTTACCCGCTTTGCGTTCCTTGTTTGGCAGCCCTGTAAACTGGTCCAGGGTTAGCGCAGCCCTTTGCGATGATTTAGCGATTTTGATGGCTTTTCCTTGCGCGAGGGCGTTCTTGGGGGCGTTACTGGCGCTGCTGCAGGGTCGCTGCGATACTCTGCGCCACGGCTGGTTTGGGAGCCTAAAATCCATGAATACGCTGTGCGCGGAAATCGGTTTTAGCGCACGTGCCTGGCGCAGACAATCGCACGCGGACACTCTGCGCCAGCCGCTTGCGACACTATTCTGCGAAATTCTATGAATTACCCTGTATGTTGTAATTACACAGGCCCACTAGTGTACAATAGTAGGAAAGCATGATGTTTTCTGTTTGTGCGCAGCACACCCTAGAATGGCTCGAGGAGAATTTTCCAGATGAAGAAATGAGTGAGGATGATAGCCCCATTTCTACCCGCCGCACTGTGAAAAGGGAAAGAGTTACTGCAAGGGTAAGCACCCTAGAATGGCTGGAGGAGAATTTCCTGCATGATGAAATGAGTGAGCATAGTAACCCATAGGGACAGGATGCAGTGGCAAGAGGAAGACAATTACAATGTAGTGCTTCATGTAAATTACCCATTTTTGTTGTCCTTTAACAGAACATACGGGAATACAAAGGAATACACCAGAAGTGGCACCTTTTGCACAGCAACATTCGGCAACCGATACTGAAGTAAATGCTGGACACATAAAAGTACACCACCTGGACGCCAAAACGGATGAATTGCTCCTCCAATTTGCTGCCTTGAAAATGTTTGTAGAAGAATATATTATGAGGAAATAAGATATCACTGCCCGACTTGCATATGCCCGTCATCCCCATTTCCCAGCCCCATCCATGCAAATTGCATGTAATAAGAGACGCCTCGATTAGACCTCAATCCCATCTTGCCCTCACCAGTAGCTTGTTGAAATGGCAAAATCTGCAGTATATATATCTGTTTCTGGTCCGCCTCCCTTTCCGAATAGTGGCTATGCATGTCTGCTAATAAACATTGATAGGTTAATGTGTACTGATTGTATATGTGACATTTCCTTTGTTTTAAAAAGGTCATTGTAAGTGTGAAGGGCACATCAGTAGTGGGGATGGATGATTGCAAGTGAGGAAAAAGGAGTCGAAGTATGACTGCCGCACATGGCTGCCCTATGTGCTATCACAATAAAAGCATCCGACGGACGCCAGTATGGGCCACATATTTGCATGAACAGAACCGCCTGTAAATAGTTGCAGGACCGTACGTTTCTCGATTGCACAACTGCGCACATGCATATCTTATCCAGTGATGCCTGGTAACACCGTCCTGGTCATGGTATGCGAAAAAACGTGTGATGTAGTTGTAGTAGGTGGAAGCGCGCATTCATGTCCTGCGAGTACCTTTGCACGTAAACATTCCACCTACTGTATCGTGCTCACGCCAAGCTTATGTAGAAATGTTCAATGCACATGTGCCGTACATTTAAGTAGTCCGGGGATGGCAAGAGTATCCGTAGGAGAGCTATGCATGTGGTCCCAATATACATCCCGCATACAGGTGTCCAAATGAAGAACAATGGCGACGTCACCATGGTAACGGAACAACTCTGCGCATGGTCCCTTATTTGGTGGACACCAACCATATCCATGCACATCGAAAGAGGTCCATTTTCTGCAATATATGGAGTGTTACAATGAGGTTGCACCCTTACAGAGATCCTACACTCATCATTCTGCATGTAGGTATTGTAGGGAAACACTCAGGCCCACTTTGCGGTGGCACATGCTACACAACACTCCTATAAAAGGGCACACCCCACAAGTGCACTGCAATCCCTGTTTGGCTTTCCAGAGAAGAGCAGAGGTGCACGTTGGTTCATGCATAAATTGCTTTCTCACCAATTGTGTGCCTGCAAAGTACCTCTCCAAGTAATGGCCACCAGAGCTTCTGTTACTACTTCTGACTCGGGAGCATCCACACCCTCACCACCAACACCTCCTTCTGAAGGTCCTGAGCAAGGGAACAGGCATCATAATGTGAAGGGCCATCGAAAAGGAAACAAGAATAAAGTAGAAGGAATCCCCATTGCCTGAAGCCAGCGTGAATCGTGGGTCTGGAAACTATTTAGGACCATTGGAGATGTGCCAAAATCTCATGCAAACCAATTACAATGTACTGAGTACTCCATCACAGAAAACCTGGCTTGTCGCTTTCAGGTGCCTCCATGTGACAGCACCTGAAAGCGACCTAGCAGACAGCTGTTCAGAGGGTTGTCCCCTTCCAAGCAGGCAGTAGGTTATTTTCCTCTATGGCATCCTCTGCTCCTGCCACCACTAGGGAAACGCCAGTGGTCCACTGCGTCCCGCAAGAAGCCTTGGAGGACATACGCACTGCAACAGAACCATACCTTTCAAAAGTCACTGTATTGTGCATATACTGCGACACAGTACTGTGTAGGGGGGAACATTTTTTAAGTGCTTTTGAGGCTTTTTTCCAGGAGCATGACATACAGTGGCCCCTACCAAAGTGAGGTACACCCCACATCATCTACTCTCTACGTACGATTTCTTACCCATGTGATTGATACCCTTTGCCAAATCTCCCTTCCATTGCTGGCTTTTGTGGTGTGTCTTATAACAACAGAAAAAATGCTATAGAACCAGAATGGGTAGGGGATGGGGGGGGGGGGCAAAAAGGCTCTTATCAGACCCACCTTGCACCATTCAAAAATAGAACTTGAAAGAAAGCATGCAGGTGGTGGCGCTGCCTATGAGCGCCGTGGTCAGAGATGGCAACAATGGGCGGTGGGACCATTGTATGCATTTGCAAAACATAGTGGTGAGTGGTGGCTCTGAAAAGAGCCTTTTTGTGCTGTTTGTGTTTGCAATGTTGGAAGTGGTGAACAACCACAGGGAAAATGCTTGCTAGACTTGCAGGAAGCGGGGCACTGCATTTTGGATATTATGCAGAAACAGCTCATTGCCAGCATCAGTCAGATGAACTCCATAGGAAAGAAAAATGTTGGTACTGCGAATCGTAGTGTTTTTATTATGGAAGGGGAACATGCCAACGACGCGCAAAATGCTGCAAACAGCATTGTTCACATTGTGCCATGCTTTCTCCATTTGTGGCCCACACGAGGAAGAACGCAGCGACATCTGTCTCTGGACAATGCGAGAAAAAATTATGTGTTGCCGAAATGTATATTTCATTGCAAACTGAAGTGAAATGCCCCTAACATGTTCTAAACTATTCCTACCACAATGACCAATAATATTGTCTGGATGAGCGAAGGTCACCAAACTGGCACAAAGAAGACCCACATGGACCCACTTCATCCCACGGACATTATGGAGCCCAAGGTGTGCTGCCAGTCCAGCGTTCTGTGTAAACTTGTACCCACTGTATCCAGGAGTCACCCAAAAGCCATATAGTCCATCTACTGAACAGCACAACCATACCCTTAGCCATCTCCACTTGTATTTGCAAATACACGTTCTGGTGCAATCTGTTGCTAAACACCACACCTAGGAAATCATATTGACCAATCGCAACTTCTGCACAGTCACATTTCAATTGCAGCCACCTTGAAAAGACCTGGATGTAGCACGTGCGCACCTCCAAATGGTGCTGCTTTCGCCCACATATTGCCCTGTGTGGGGATTGCACAAACACATTTTAAGCGTCATTGAAAATGGGCATCTTGGTGGAAGTTGTGAAAAGTGTTTTATTCTAATTTTTCTAAAGTGACGTGTAAAGAAACATCTTTATGTGTGCTCCTTGTTACGATTGCTCTCTGCTTTTCCTCCTTACATTACTACACGAGTGTCTGCAGCGTACATTGTACATAGTGCAACAGATGACTAATTTCAATAGGGGGAAAAAACGCCACTGACAAACGTCACACTAGAAGCACTACGGTTCTCATGGGCACAGAAGACAATCCTAGCATGGAACAGAAAAGCATACATACACTGGATTTGATAATCCATAGTCCCTATTCCATGACAAGCACATTAAGAAGGACAGCATGCAGCATGTGCGCTTTACCAGCACTCCCTAATTGGCCACTGTTAAACGATTGCTCATGCATCCACCAATTACATCCAAGAATTGTGCACACAACACTAGCACATCTATTGAACAGTCCATACCAACCATTAAACACGCAGAGGTCAAATGTCCTGTAAATCAAAAGCACCTGCCCGGGAAAGTACTGTAAAATGATCTACGAGTTCTGCACCCACATACATCGGCATTGCTACCCATCACCACGTCTAGTAGGTATTACTATTTTTTGTACAGTACAGTGGCAACTGTATTATAAGTTCGTAGCAAAAGGGTACCTAGCAGTGAATCTCCATTACGTACTCAAATTTTGTACTGTTATTTCTCCCATCACCTATCATAAAATGGCTCCTACAGTGGTAGGTGGTGGCAAAGTTTCCATTTGCCTATAACAACCATTGGGGAATGGTTACTCTATTGTTTTGTTCCGTCAATTTTTACAATGCTTTCCTCAATTAACGCACCTCCTATAAAATTTGTAAAAATCGCACACAAAATGATCACACAGCCATTCCCACCAAACCAAGCCAAGTGCATACATTGCAAGCATAATGACAGTTTTCTGCCGCACATCATAGATAACAACAGTAGTTAATCAATAAAAAAGTGTATGTGTGCAAACACAACAGTAACATTCAGAAATATGCATAAGGAAATTAAAGCCCAAATGCAATGCCTGTACTCATGTAGCAAGCATACATATGCGGAGAAGTACATGCAAATGCACACACAAAAACATTCTGCTTTGTACTCTGTACATCTTTCGTAAGCCTTCCATTTATACACACACGCTTCCTCTTCCTGCCAAGACATACATAGTTTTGAAGAATGGATTGCGCAAATGTAAGCAGTATGCCATTAGCCAACATATTTTGTTACCATCTTCTTTTACAGGTGCAGTACCCACATCCCTCAGGAAAGCCACTGGGGTGTGCACTTTAAAATACAGCCTGCAACAAACCTACCCTCAGCAAGCAACAAAGTAAGTACAATACCATCATACTGTTGTACGTCTTACTCGAAGAGTACACTATTGTTGTATTTTAGAACACAGATTTGCTGCCATCCACTAGTATGTACTTCATTGTTACTAATGACACCTGTACAGGTGCTCAGTGTTTGTTAGACTAATCCCCATGAGTAAGATACTGTCCCAAACTGAAAATTAGACACCACTGCACAATAACACACTTCCAATTAAATGCCTACTCTCCTATTGACCCACCCACACTTCCCTTTCTTCGCCAACAGCTACTACACAATGTCTACCAAACTGCAACTCCATAGAAAGCAACGCAGAAAGAGAACCACACAACATAAAAACACAGAAAGTGGCCATGCACTGCAAGCTGAACGTGAACAGAAAGATGAAGGAGAAGAAGTAATTCAGTCATTAGGGAAAACGGATGCATCTACCAGTATAAACAGTGTAGTTGATCTGTCAAAATGTGAGAATGAAAAGAAAACCACTAAGTACAGTGCAACTCACACTACTGTTAAGAGAGCATGTACAAATTGTAATGTAACCACAAGCAAGAATTCTAAATAATTAATTTTACAAAAAACTTTCCACCACAGAGTCCTTTGCAACCTTATAAATAGAGGGCACAAATCACACTCAATCCTCAAAACCTACTGCAGTAAAGTCATCCTAGAAGCTCTTGTGCAATGAGCGTGAAACGGAAATTGTTTATAGTATTATTGAACAGAATGAAACCACTAACAAGATTAATTGGTAAATTGCAAGCACTATTTCGAAACAAATGCAGTGTCAGCATAGATGCCTTTGGCCACATCTGTAAAGGTGAGTGGAGTCACAACACCAACACAGAGCCATACTTCAATGAAGAATCATACAAACAAGAACAAACAAACCAAATTGCCTAACATCGGAGGGGACAAGGGTATGAAAAGATACACAATACCATAATGGAAGAAGAAACACTGCTTTCAGAACTATCCCCATCAAACTTAGATGTCACTCTCTATTTCACCAAAGCAACACGCCTCACCTACAAATGGCCTTGCAAATCATTGTGTAACGTTCACCAATGCCTAATCAAATCTGTGCAGCAATTCCTCAATCAGTATGTCAAAGGCAACGACAAAAGAAAAAGAAAAATACTACAAACTATGGACTCCTGTCCAGTGTGAAACTACACTGGAATACGAGGACATTCCTGAGCCTGTATTTCTGGACCTGCTTGCAAAAGCACCTTCCACTATATAAACATTTTAGCAACCCACCATTCACCAGTCAGAAATCTAGTTTACAAACTGTAATATGCAAAAAGTCCAGCTTTAGCACTCCAACATTTAAATGATATTCTCCTACATGGTACAGCCAAACAAGTGCTCGATGAAATAGAGCACATCCAAAGGAAATATTGTGGAAGAGCATTTTCAGACAACAGTACTGAAAACAGTGCAGCTACAAGCTTTTTATATCACACATAGAGAAAAGAAAGAAATAAAAAAGTTCAAAAGCACATTTGCTGAAATGCCAAACAAAGTATGTTTGTGTTGTCATAGAACTTTCTATAGAAAGAACACCAAAACTATAGATATAATGCAGAAAATAGAAGGAACATTTCCTAAGAACACATACTGAATAAAAAGGAGAGAATCCCAATGGTTTCAATTAGCTCTATACCTTATAGCTGAAAACAAATATGAATTTACAAACACCTCCATACTGTGCACATACTGCACAGCAAAATTTGACAATAACCAAAGGCTTTCATGGGCAATTAGAAATAATTTGAAACTATTTCCACTGCCAAACGTACTGCAGCAGCTTAATTTGTATGAGACCATTTCAAGCAATAATAATACGACTTCAACCGAAAACTGCAAAAGTAGTAAAGTAGTTTATTTACCATTAGACCTCAAAGAAAATGTAGACACTCTATGAGTGCAAAGGCCAATACTAGAATCTTTGATTATCCTGGTAAATGGTGCACCTACAAAAGACAAAAGAATTTGGCAGCAACTAGTGGACTTAACCAAAGTTAGCGAAGGGTTGCAGTCCTTAAAAAAAACAATGACTACTACAAGGAAATAAACATTCAATACAACCTGAGAGAAACAACCAAAATAATTCTGGACTCCTCAACAACTGGCCAATTTAAAATGTCTAGATTCTAGTGCAGCCTCCAATATTTTAGACCACTATACAATTCACCCACTGCACTCCAAAGACACCATAGACGATGCACTAGAAATATATCAAATGCGGCAAGCCAAAGGAGCGCCACTCAGTATATCTGAAAAAAGTGTGGAAGCACAAGCCTTTCCTCTAATCTTCCCAAATGGAAAAGGTGGAAGATATGATGAAAGAAGCACACAAATAACAGTATCAGACTGCTGTTTACAAATGTATTCTGAAGACCCTAGATTTAGACAGAACGTGGAGTACACATTCCACTTGCTCTTTGAAAGTGATCTGGCAACGCTATATTATGGAGTTGCCTACATATTAAAAACAGGTTCCAATTTTCAAAACATTTCTGCTACACAACTACTTCAAAAGGTACAAGAGAAGGACGATGTTTTACAGTCAAATATTACAAATCTCTTGCCAAACATGCATGGTACTGGTTCTGATGGCATGCAGATGTATGGTGTACGCTACACAACCTTGGGCCACACAAACAAATGGGTTGTCACTTTTAAGTTGTGCATAGTATGCATGGGAAGACTTGCACACTTTCCTATGCATAGCAAACAAAAACAAAACAGGTCTAGACATGAAAGCACCAGGAGAGCTTTGCTCTCTCGATCCAGTAAATGGTTCACGCTACTTTCATCATCACTTCCTTGCCATTCTGCACTTTATTTGCAATAAAGCACTTCCTACCCTCGGAGAAGTGGAACACTTCTTTTGGAGAAAAGAATATCAAGCCAGAGGAGCACCACACATCCACATGCTTTTGTGGATTACAAATGCTCCTAAATTTGGTGAGGAGAGTGATGAAACTGTTTTGCAGTACATTCACAAATATGTCACTTGAGAAATCCCTTTCAGAAAGTACACATAGAGACCTACGAGCACACATTTTGCAATTCCAAAGACACAAGTGTGGCAAGTATTGTCGATGCAAATATAAGAACAGGGGCGAATACTACACCAAATGCTGCTTTGGTTTCCCTAGACCAGTTTCAACAACAGGCCAAGTAAACAGCTTCATGTCTTCGGTTCGACACAGTGTGAAAGGAAAATCTCCTAAGAACACATACTGCATAAAAAGGAGCAAAGCATCAAGGTACATCAATGACTACAATGCAGTCTCCTGAGTTCTCACTAGTCTGACCTGGAGGGGCAGAGGTTCACTGACTGGACTGTGACCTTGAGTGGCAGAGGTTCAGAGGCCAGCCTAGTTTCTTGGAACAGGGTAACCTCTGGACAAGCCAGACCAATCACGGTAGCTATGGCAGGCGGTCAAGACTAAGTCTCAGGAGGGGTGAGAGCGACTGAAGGACCTCAATGAGCACACACAGCAAGGACACTTACAAATTACTCCAGACAGGTGTTATATCAAAAATATAGACAGTTATTACAAGACCTTTGTAACATAGACCATAGCAAAAGAATCACAATAACACTAATTAAACCAACACACCACTATCAATACAATGTATATACAAGACCATTGCGGTCTAAAGGGGTTAAATGCACAAAATATGACGACAACCTAGATGGGAAGGAAAGAGGCAGTGCAGATAGTCTTCAGGCCCCTTCGACATCGACAATACACCCAACTAAGAGGCAGTCCAAGCCCTAAGAAGAGAAGAGCCTTGTGCTCAATAGTACATGTAATGCAAGTGCACGCGGTTGTTCCAATGGGCAAAATAGGGTCTCTTCAGGGGTTTCTAGCAGCTCGGGGAGGTGGACGAGGCAATGTAGAACAAGTTCCCACTATTCAGGGAGAACCTCCACTTGAAGGCACAGGCAACTCCAGAGAGCGGGATGGAGTCACTAGTTCGCACTAGCAGTGGAAAGGAGAGGGGTCCTCAGGGGCCACTCATGCATAAAAGAGGCCCTTGGCACCAGGGGGCACTGGTTAGTGTTGGAAGAACTCACCGGTCCCAAGTGCACTTGGGCCCAAACTTCACCCGTTCAGTCCACTCAGGTTGCAGGTTCGAACACAACAAAAAGGATGTCTCTGCAGCTTTCAGTTCTGGAGATACTGCGATGATTCCCAAACAGGACAGGGGTGATTTTTCCGGTCTGGTGGATGAATCAACCCAGTTTCACTGCAGCAGGCTTCAGGGGGCAGAGGGTCACAAATGCAGCATACTTACAAAAGACGTTGACATGGCAGAGCAACACGGTAACTGCGTTCACTCCGGTCCTGGTGCACTCGTCTCACTTCAGACCTGGGAATACCGAGTATACGAAATTCGGTGTGTGAGGGTGCTGGGGACACAGAGATAGCAGTATCCCAAGTTTCGGGGGCCTCCTTGAAACAATGGCAGAGACAGAGCAAAGGTCCTGTGTAAGCTGGTAAGCCCACTGGCTGGCCCAGGGACACTTCTAGAAAGCTTACTTGCAGGTTTTGGTGAAGGTGCCGAGAATAGTTGGTCCCATTATTCCAATGGGTCAAAGCGTCTTTGCAGACTTTCTAGGATGACCAGATGCAGAGGGGTCCCACGGAATGACAGCGGGCTTGGGGTGCAAAACCTTCCAGTGGGTCACCAGCGGTTCCTCGACTTGGCTTCATAGTTGCAGGATAATGGGATCCTATCCTTTGTTCAGTGAGAACTCAGGGCCTAGTAAGATCGTTGTTTTGTTCTCCCCTGACACCCTCCCCTGCCTTGTCATGCTCTGAAACACTTGTGTACGAGCGTGATATAAAGAAAATATCATATCATATCAATTATTGCCCTCCTATGGAATGCCAATGTTGATGTACAGTACATTGCAGACAATTCCACTGCAGGTGAACGATATGTCACTGCCTACTTAACCAAAGCAGAGAAAACAGAGCTCAAAGACCTCTGGGATGACATATTCTCTGACAAAACAATGGCACAGAAATTGCACAGCTTGGCATTAAAATATTGTCCCATAGAGAATGTGGCAGCTACGAAGCCGCTGACCGTTTAACCGGCACAGCCTTATATGGGAAATCTGACAACATAGTGTGGCTAAGACTTGGCCCTGCTGCATCCAGAAAAAGAGTACTTAAATCGTACAAAGCCATAAAGCAATAGCCAAAAGTGATCCCAACAGGCAAGACATTTTGAAGAACAACTTATTGGACACATACTACTTGAACAGGAGTATTACTTTAGAAGCCTTGTGCATGTACCAGATAGCCCAAAACTTTGCATACGAAAACAACATTAAACCAAATGAGAAAAAAAGGTAGGTACAGAATGGAAAGTTGTGAAGGCAGCCTGGGGAAACTTACCAAAAGCAGCCTAATTAATCATATGAAGTTGTCATTAAAAACTCCTCAACACAAAGAACTGTACTACATGGCTCTACTGCAACTTTTCAAACCATGGAGAAAAGAAGAAGATATATTAGCCACCTACACCTCCTATGAAGATTCTTTCAAAGCCAGTGAAAGTACAATTACAGTTGAAAACTTGACACGGTACAAAACCATATTGGACAATGAACGCCAACAAGAAGAAGAACCTCAAGCACAACTAAATGTTGACACTTCTGAGAGCAGTGAATCTTCTCAAACAGGCAGCCAAGAATCACTTGGACAGCCACTCAGAGCAAATGAGGCAGAATAAGCCATGACAGAAGTAACCACCACTATGCTTCAGTATGAGCACTGTGCAGAAGAGTCTGCATTTTTGAAATCCCCACTAAACAATGAACAGCGTACCATTTTTGTCAAAGTAAGCGAAACCATTGAACATGGTATAGAGCGCGAAAGTAAAACTTGCACCTGTGACACCTACAAACCTGTACTGCTGTATGTAAGTGGTGAAGATAGGTCAGGTAAAACATTCTTAATAAAAATGATTAGTAAATACCTCCAACAATTAACAAACAACAACCTTTCTGCTGTTGTAACTGCCCCTAAAGGTTTGGCTGCCTACAGCAAAGGTGGAATCACTCTACACCGATTGTTTCTCCTTCCAGTAGAACACCAAAACAGATTAGAGTACTATAAACTTTCATCAGAATCTGCTATGGAGCTACGCAGAGTTCTGAAACAAATGGAAATGCTCCTAATAGATGAGGTGAGCATGGTCTCCAACCTAATGTTGGCTTTGATTCACCTCAGATTACAAGAGGTCCTCAAAACAGACTACAAAGAACTCTTTGGAGGTGAACATGTGATTGTATTCGGAGATCTCCTTCAATTAACACCAGTCAAAGATGAACCTATCTTCAAAACCTTAGGACACAAAGAGTGCCATAAAAGTCTTGTAAGCATCGGGAATGTAAATCTCTGGCAACATTTCCAATACAGAGAACTAACTAAAAACATGCATCAGTCTGTAGACCTCACCTATGCCAACATTTTAAAAACCATACAGATTGGTGTACTATCAAAGGAGGTGCAGTCTACCCTCAATACTAGATGCATCTGTGAGCTGTACAGGCGTAACACATGTGCTACTGATGTCATGGAATAATTAGCTCCTAAAAATATCAGATGCATGTCCTTAATGCCAACTCTAGAAAGCTGTGCACAAATTAATGCAACAATGCTGCAAAAACAAAAACAACCACAAGGGGAAATTCATGCCACACACAAACTGGACGTACACGGTATGACAATACCTATGTGTCAACAAGGCATAGCACGACTACAAACCTAGAGAACTCTATCCCCAAAACAGCTGGTTTGGAGAAAATGTTAACATTATGTGTCAACTCTAGAGTTATGTTAAAGCATAACATTGAAGTAGAGCAAGGTTTAGTTAATGGAGCACTTGGTACACTTGTTGGCTTCCAGACATACCCATGGGACAGCAGCATTCAGTTTGTAAACATCAAGTTTGGCAAACTTTCAGAAGTCAAAAATATAGGACGCACAACAGCGCGATTCCTTCTTTTCAAATACATGTATGTACGCAGAGAACAGTTTTCTCTGTCGCTAGCTTATGCAGTAACTCTTTATAATGTCTAACCTTAGATCAAGCATTGATTGATATTGGCAGCACAGTCTTCAAAGAAGGCATGAGTTATGTAGCACTGTCACAGCTATGTACACTGGAAGGACTGTATCTACTGAATTGTGATGCAACTGCAGTCAGTGCAGACATTTCTTGCATCATAGAGTACAATAAACTACATGCAGTGTACACACCCCATCTAAAAATGTACCATATTCCTCAAAAACCAAAAGGTTTGAAAAGAAGGCTCATTCAATCAGAAGTTGTAAATGATTTGGCAACAGTACCATCGAAGAAATTGAAAGCAACTCATAGTACATTAACTACCAAAAGCACATACAAAAGGAGTCAAAAAGACAAACCATACCCAACTCCACCCACAAAAAAATAAAATGACTCTGCAAAGAAACCACATTCCGTCTATCAAAGTGCTCAGAAGTACCTGGCCCATTCCAATTTTCCAATACAACAGGTGTTAATTGCTATGCAAACGTAACAATGAATGTTTGATTCCAAATGCCAGCAATTGTGGAAAACATTTATTTAAATGGCACAGACCAGTTGTGTTTGCAAATGCTCGTCCTTCACAAAAATGAAGTAAGTAATCCTGACACCATTTACAGTGTCTCAGGAATAAGGCAAGAATTGGACTACAGTGCTGGAATGGTGAAATTCACTTTAAACCGAAAAGAAGATCCACAGGAATTTCTAATGTACTTACTACAAATACTGGAAAGGAAAAACATACTCATAAATGAAATCTTTCACATTTCCTACATGTGGAAACATATATGCACTCTGTGCAACCATTTCATTCAGGAACAAGTCCCTAACGAATGCTTTGTGTATGTATCAATACCTAACTGTGACTCCATTCCATTTCAACAACTAGTGCAAAATGCAAACCATAGCAAGTTGTGTACGTCGTGCAATTATGACAATTGTTTGATGCTACATATACACTCACATAGACAATATGTAATATTAATGCTCCTAAAATACAATGCCGATGGAACCAAAAAACAACTGCAAACTTACTGCCTTCACACACGGACAAGAAAACCTTCACAACAGTAGCCATAATCTACCACACATGTGACTCAACCAATGGAGGCAACTATACTGCATACATTAGACAGCAATGGTCATGTTCGGAATGCAATGATACGTCCATCAGTCCAAAGCAGAGATTAGCTGCAAATCTTGCAAATGCTTACTTAATATTATTTAAGCCAAAATGTACTCATTGATGTACAAACCTACTATACCTTACTCCCCAGTACCTTCGTAAGTGGACACAAATAGTTTTCCTTCCGCACTGTCGACCTAAAGCAATTTAGCACACTGCAAGCATTGCCGAAATTCACTAAAGTGTGTGTTGACATTCCTATCCCCAATGAACCCAATGAATACACTCACACAAACAATATGTGTACACAAATCACAGTAGCACTATTTTCCACAGGATACGTGGAAAGGAAAGTGCTAAGTATAAGGGTTCAAAACGATCCTCAGTAACCTCTGAAACCACCACATACTCAAATCAGTACCAGCTCTCCAGGAATAGTCATACAACTCCAAGACATATGGACCTATCATCACGTAAATCCATAATGGTACACTACCACTTCGGAATGTAAACAGATGTCCAAGTAGCAACAGGAATGCACAACCGTCTAAACATACCCTTTACGAATGCGACACTGTAAACAGAATACGCCACCTGGAATCTAACCTGTTTGCTACGTACACTGGTCACCTAAGTCTATAATAAGTGGACACACTGAATGCACAACACTGCAGTAACCTACCCGACAATCTGCACAATCACAACAATACAACTTGATGAATACATCCATAAATCTTAAGTAACTCTCGTAACTGCTGCAACATTTGGCTCCTTGCTTTCCATTTGCACCGTGTAGCCCATTAGGTCATTTTCATTGTTATGTACACTGTTTCAAAAAAAGGTATACAACACATATTGCAGTGCAGCGCATGGATCATAGCTCAGAAGCCATATTGCAACCACTGCTTAAGTTTTCAAACTTCTCTTTCTCTTTCTTATTGTGTAAAGGAAACACCATTTGAACATCATAACCCCCTTACATTGTTTAACGACCGTACACAGTAACTCCTTTTCTTTGCTGAATGGCAGCCCCAAACAGGTTCATGCTGCATGACACCAAACTGCGTACGATGGGCCACCCACCCACGTATTCTGAGGCAGCGAACACACAGTCTGCCATCATCCACCGTTGCCTCGTTACACACTGCAAATATAACTGGTCCTTAGGAACTGTAAAAGCAGATTTAATGTATGTTGCCATCTGTGCATTCACAGCACCATGTGTACGGCACCATCATCTCTACTTGTACGTCGTACTACCTTCACCATAATGACACTGCCAACATTCGTAAATGCATGCTACAAACGAAATAAGTTGCCGGCTGATTCCTTTTTTTGTCCCCCCTCATCAACTCCAGAAAGCGAAACCTAACATACCGCTCCTTGAACAGGACACACGCTCATTGTAAAACAACCTGGAGGGGAAAGCATGTTTAGCTCCAATCTCAGATATTGTATGGAAGTATAGCAAAAAAGGATACAGAACGTACACCGCAGTTCCTCTGCCCATGTGCTTCAAAGGTAGCCTACAATGATCCCATACGCCGTACACTGCCATTTCTCACCCACCCAATACAAGCATGGAATTTGCCGAAGTTATGTAAGTACAACTTTACATCACATGTGTATTACAAATAAAAAGTATTAAGCTGCTCTTCTGTATGCATATATATAAATGTACTCTACCGCACACTTTCTCTCTGTACATTGTATGGAGCTTTGTGACGGCAGTAAGGACGCGCCGTTACAATGCCATGTGTCCACCATTCCCCGTAAATTGCAACTGTGATTTACTTCCTTTTGCTACCATTCTTCCCCGCCCGCTGCAAATGGAGACATAAAGGGCAAGACGAAAAGGGAATGCAAGTCGTGCACTGAAACAACACACCTTCTGCTCACTCGTGCAATGCTACATTCCCTATTTTGCCCTTTCTATGCCCTTTGACACAATTACTAGTTCTAGGCACCATCAGTCTACTGAACGTTATAACAGCCACAGATGCACGCAGCTGTCAACCGGCACACAAACATTGACAGCTCACATTTAATTGACGCACTTCTTAGCAAAGCAGCACCTCCATTCCCCAGTAATCCGAGGTGACCCCCATGAGAGGTCTTGTTTTCTTACTTTGTTTGCAGACAGACAGACACATTGTGCTGTGGGTCGCTATCACTGTTATGTTTTGTAAAAAGGAAACGCAGCAAAAGACCGTCTGGTGGCAACGTTTCCAAGACATTTTGCATGTGTGGAGCCGTACAATCACAGTATCACCTACAAAACAGAGAGCGGGGTAACATATGACGCTACTCACTAACACACAGTACATGGTCCGTGAGGCAGCCAGCTATCATGGCATTCTTCCCGCAAAATCTTGTCCTGTACGCTGCCACTAATACCAGCTACTTACATCTACTCTCATTCCTCTTTCTTCTCAGATATCTTGCACCTTACTGCATGTGCCACGCCTTCCACATTCTAATAGACGGGTGGTGGACCAAGCACTGGAAGATTACCATAAGCAATTTCTTTTCCGTCGTTATTATCTGAGCGACCGATATGTTATGTCCATTTGCGGTTCCGGCAATATGAACCAACCTGCAGACTTTTATGCTGTAAAGCATCCCAGAGGCACCAGCTGCTACATTGTCTACCTTTGTTGTTCCACAAGGCCCACCAAGCACCTGTAAGTACTCCCTTTCCCACTTTGCTAGACGAGAACAGAAGTACAGGATTGCACAGATGGCATTGGTCACTGATTTTTGTTTGCGAAATAAGAGGGGTGAATGCAGCCAACTTACACATTGCCGTCAACATTCTGTATCAAAATAAAGCACTTCCAACAATTCACTGCGCTGTTATTAAACTATGGGAATGTTCTGGAACCATATGCTCTGTGTGTGCATGTCTGTTTTTGCTTTTGTTTATGTTGTTCCTTTCCAGAGCTAGGAGTTCACATGACAGAGTGCACTACGCTTGGCACGCACATAAAGACAATACCTGGAGTTCACACCATGAGGAACAACTATCAACAAGTAAAGTCAGTGATGCCAGTGACTGCTGCAATGGTGTATGACGCAAACAGGTATAGATAATGGAAGCGATGCACACATTACAACTTCACACAGTAGAAGTGCCAACCGCGTTCGTTGGCCATATCAACAAGTACGCAAAATAAAGCTAACAGTCAGATGGCCTGCCGTCCTGTATTGGGCTGTACTTATCAGCATTGATAATGTTGTCAGCTGCAAATGTATGTGCGTTGGTCTGTACATTATCCCTACTTTACATGTGTAATGCTTATTAACTCGTGTCATGTCGCAATATCTTCCTTCACTCCCAAAGCACAGGGTATTATGAGAGGCACACCATACGAAACATAAATGGTGGCATCTCAGTCCCTGAATGGCAACAAGGCCAATGACGCACACCATGCGCAAGTGCAGGCACTTCACGCTACCTCTACTGGAGTACCAACGGCAAAAATTCCTCCACAACCTGTAATAGTGAGCACCCACAAGAGACATAGATATTTCCAAGAGCTTACGCTGGAGTTAAATATCAGTATAAGAACTGGCCCAAAGAATGCAACATTCTGAAAACTACTTCCAACCACTGGCCAGCCTGTTAGGTCCAAGGGCCCCAGCCATGCACACAAGCCACTAGGGTTTTTGCTGGCACAACACAACATCCAAGGGCCCCAGCCATGCACACAAGCCACTATGGTTTTTGCTGGCACAACACAACATAGCACACCAACTGCAAATATCCTCATATTGTCTGTAATGCACTCCCCATCCCCAATGGAGCCTGCCTGCACTCACCAAAAAAGGATAGCCACTTCTAGAGCTGCCCACCAATTAAATATATGTGAGTACCTATGTAAAAAGTCCATATCGCAAAACTGTGATGGTATACAATTCCTTCCATGTGCCAATGTCTGCCTGCCCTCCCTGAAGCATGACTGCGGCCAAGCCCTAGGCTCCTGGGTACATGCAGAGGCCTAGCTAGCGATACAGGTACTAGAGTCTAATCCTCTCAGAAAAAGGAGAGGACCAGACACCTAGGCAATAAATGACAGCTCTCTGGATTGAAAACAGAGATATAATAATATAACATACTAATCCAAATGGAGTTTGGTACACAATAGGTTGTCCTAGATGCACTCTGTTTTTTCTGGTGTTTGTTTTAGTTATCATTTATTGCCTATTACGTAATCCTATGTTTTTCCAATATTTTTTGATAAGTTTTGTTGTTTTGCCTTTGAATTTAATCATGTTTTTTAACCTTCGTGATTTACTATTAAAAATGATGTTCATTTTTTAAGATGTGTCTGGTCCTTTCCGTTTTCTGACAGGTTTAGACTCTAGTACCTGTATCGCTAGCTCTGTCTTCTATTATATTTTGAGACTGACCCACCCGGATATAGATAGAGTAGATGCTGCCAACTAAGTTTGAACAGTGGTCTACCGGGTTTCCTCTTTTTGATATTAATACACGCAGAGGCCTACATCCTCCGCCCATGCACCCAAGAGCCTACTCCTTCAACACACCCACTGCACACAAGCCAGTAGGGGTTGTGCAGGCACAAAACAACATCGCACACCGACTGCAAATATCCTCATATTGTCTGCTATGCACTCCCCATCCCCATTGGAGTCTGCCTGCACTCACCAAAAAAAGATAGTCGCCTCTACACTTGCCCACCAATTAAGTATATTTGAGTCCCAGCGTAAAAAGTCCATATTGCAAAAATATGATGGTATAAAATTCCTTCCATGTGCCAATGTCTGCTTGGTCTCCCTGAAGCAAGGCTGTGGCCAAGCCCTATGCTCCTGGGTACATGTGGAGGCCTACAGCCTCCGCCCATGCACCCAAGAGCCTACTCATTCAACACACCCACTGCACACAAGTCACTAGGGGTTTTGCAGGCACAGCACAGCATAGCACACCGACTGCAAATATCCTCATATTGTCTGAAATGCACTCCCCATCCCCAATGGAGTCTGCCTGCACTCACCAAAAAAGGATAGATGCCTCTACAGCTAACCGCCAATGAAGTATATGTGAGTACCTGCGTAAAAAATCTATATCACAAAACTGTGATGGTAAAAAATTCCTTCCATGTGTCAATGTCTGCCTACCTTCCCTGAAGCACGGCTGTGGCCAAGCCCTAGGCTCCTAGGTGCATGCGGAAGCCTATGGCCCCTGCCCAGGCACCCAAGAGCCTACTCCTTCAACACACCCACTGCATACAATCCAGTATAGGTTTTGCAGGCACAACATATCATAGCACACCAACTGGAAATATCCTCATTGGAGTCTGCCTGCACTCACCAAAAAAGGATAGTTTGCTTCCCCTTCCTGAAGCAAGGTTGTGGCCAAGTCCTCGGCTACTGGGTACATGTGGAGGCCTACGGCCTCCGCCCATGCACCCAAGAGCCTACTCCTTCAACACACCCACTAGAAGGCAATAAAGGCGTGCATACTACCATGTGGCCACGTACATTTCGTGACTACCGGTACGTATGGGTACACTAACGGACTCAAACAAGGCTGCATTCTCCAACCTACATCCAAACAGTGGCTACACTGTCAGGTGCAAGGGCCCTAGCCATGCACACAAGCCAGTATGACTTTGCATGCACAACACAGCATAATAGATTGACTGCAAATACCATCATATTGCCTCCAATGCACTCCCCATCCCCAATGGAGTCTACCTACACTCACCAAAAACAACCCCCAATGAAATATAAGTGAGTAGCTGCGTAAAGGTCCATATTGCACAACTGTGATGGTACAAAATCCTTCCATGTGCCAATGAAATACTGCCCTCCCTGAAGCAAGGCTGTGGCCAAGCCCTAGCCTCTTGGGTACATATATGATAGTATAGTCACCTGTACAGCTACCCGCCAATACAGTATATGCGAGTAGCTGCGTGCATGGAAGTATTGCATTGTGGGGTTGGTGCCCAAGCCCTATGCTCTTGGGTACAAGGGGAGGCCTGCTGTCTCTGCCCATGCACTGAAAAGCCTATGCCTTACCCACAACCACTACAAGGCAAGATAGCCAAGCTTGGGAACATTTCACCACAAACCCACCACCATAAAACAATACACACACACAAAGTCAACATAACCGCCGGCAGCCCTAGGCTACAGCACAACACATGGGCAATTTCTTCGCTTCACCCTCTTTCACCCACCCGAGCCTGCAAACCATATTTTGCAACCCCTTCCGGCGCAGCACTATCTTCGGATACACCATGGTGGTGTTTCCCAAAATCTTTGACGCACAGCACGCTTCCCTCCAGCCAACCACCGGCCACGTACAATGTTCGCTGACATCACGGCGTACCGCAGGCCAATGAGGCTTCGGACCCAGCTATCATTATTTTTTTGGGATGTACATTGCAGTTGTTTGCAACAAAAGTATTGGTCCAATTTCCACCAAACACACAAAAGCACGCTTTCTGACCCAAGCCCCCTGCGCCAGCCACAAATTTGGTGCAAATCCATCCAACCGTTCGGGCTGTAGCCGTGTGCAAAGTTTTTCCCCATTCAGTCTATGGAAAAAAAGTTTTTTCGGGACCCCCTATAACTCCTCCCCCCCTGCACAAAACCTAACCCAACTTGGCGTAGAAATTCAGAGCCGGTCATATACTTATTTTGCAAAGTTTGGTGAGGATTCCTCCAAGGGGAGCAAAGTTATAAACCGCCGAAAAAGTGCTCCTCTAATGAGTTTAGCAACTTAACCATAACTATACGGCCGCAACCGCGGGCCGTGTAATGCATAGATCATTCATTTGAGATAACTGCCAGCATATTGGGCAATTAAACTGGATCATGGACGGGAGAAATACCTAGACTAAATAATACCATACCTTGCACACTCACTTTGTATGCGATTTCATTTCGACACTCGTTGGCAGAGCTCAAATATTCCTGGAAAATAAGAGACGATTAATTCTGCCCATTTTGTCTGAAACACGAGTAGAGTGTGGGGCATGTTTTGTTCCTCTCTCCAGAGTATAGGGATCTATGGTCAGCATATATAAAACCTATTTTGCTACAATCAGGTATGCGACTATTATCAGATGCAATTGTGCTTCGTAAACCAACTAACAGTGATGTAATCACATATGCTCTATCCATATTAAATTTAGAGCATGGCTAACCAGAAGGAAATTGGTTGCAAAAATAAAAAAAATGCAAGAGCTAGCACATCTCAGGAGAAAGCACTGCACGATAAGACAAGATGATCTGTAATTCACTATCTGTAGCAGAACTATTTTTAAACGTAAGTAAAAGTGCTATTCGTACTCTCAGGCAATGACAAATCAGATTAACACAATAACTGAGTACAGCTAAGATTCACGCAGGGACCTACAACACGGATATATTATTGATACATTGTATGTATTTAAGGGGTCGATTCATGGAATTAATGTGCGCCGAAAATTCCCACGCAGAGATGCCAAAACGTGCGAATCGCAGTGCAAGTGCGAAAATCGCAGTGCAAGTGCAAAAATCGCAGGGAAACCAGCGCACATCGATTCATGGAAGTCCGTGCGCGAGAAAAACATTGGATGTGCGCTAAAAATGTGCGCCGCGCACGCCGGCGCACAGGTCATCCACCAGCGTGCGCCACGGCCACTGCGAAATCGCACATAGCGCGGCGCACATCACAAAAGTAGGCGTAACACAGGGCGTAACACTCGGAATGGGGAACAACATGTGAAAATATGGGCGTCACGGGGGAAGTACAGGAGGCAAGTGCGCGGAACGCCAACACGCTCGCCTACAACTCGTATTCATGGAATCGAATAGGGCAAACCAGCGCACGGTCAAAGAGGCGCACAGGGCCAAACAAGTACGCCACAAGAAAGCAGGCGGTAGCGCCCCTGCGACTGAAAAAAATGTGCGCCAAAATGTGCGCTAACAAAAAGCACCCATATACAGCCAAGATGAATGGGCCATACAGTGGCCCTCTAGGACAAATGAGGTGCAAAGGGGTACCGACAAACACGGACACCCGCTGTGTGAAAAATAGCGTGTGCGTGTGTTCCTGGGTGCGCGGGAAGTTCCACACGCGATTGGCCTGGGTACGTGTACTTCGGAGTGCGCGGGAAGTTCCACACGCGATGAGCCTGGGTACGTGTACTATGGGGTGCGCAGGAAGTTCCACACGCGATAGGCCTGGGTACGTGTACTTCGGGGTGCGTGAGAAGTTCCACACGCGATTGGCCTGGGTACGTGTATTCCGAGGTGCGCGGGAAGATTCACACGCGATTTCAGCAGGGTACGTGTATTTCGGTGGTGCCGGGGAATGCTACACGTGATTTGGCCATGTGGGTCCTCCCAGGTGTTCCCTCTACACCCTCCACGGCCCCTGCAGGCGCCCACACCACAGGGGACTACCCTGCACCCCTACTCATGTCCCACAGGCAAACCATCCACCATGGCCATGCCCACCAGCCAACCCACATGTCACCTTGCACTACTGATCACCAACACATGTCTCCCATCACCCCCACCCCCCAGCCACCAGGGGCACCCTCCACCAGGCCCCCACTCATGTCTCCCACCATCCCCACCCCCCAGCCACCAGCGGCAGCCTCCACCAGGCCCCCACTCATGTCTCCCATCACCCCCACCCCCCAGCAGTGCAGGGGCACCCTCCACCAGGCCCCCACTCATGTCCCCCTGCACCCCCACACCCCAGCCACCAGGTGCAGCCTCCACCAGGCCCCCACTCATGTCTCCCACCACCCCCACCCCCCAGCCACCAGGGCCGCCTCCACCAGGCCCCCACTCATGTCCCCCTGCACCCCCACCCCCCAGCCACCAGGGGCACCCTCCACCAGGCCCCCACTCATGTCTCCCACCACCCCCACCCCCCAGCCACCAGGGGCAGCCTCCACCAGGCCCCCACTCATGTCTCCCACCACCCCCACCCCCCAGCCACCAGGGGCAGCCTCCACCAGGCCCCCACTCATGTCCCCCTGCACCCCCACCCCCCAGCCACCAGGGGCAGCCTCCACCAGGCCCCCACTCATGTCTCCCACCACCCCCACCCCCCAGCCACCAGCGGCAGCCTCCACCAGGCCCCCACTCATGTCTCCCACCACCCCCACCCCCCAGCCACCAGGGGCAGCCTCCACCAGGCCCCCACTCATGTCTCCCACCACCCCCACCCCCCAGCCACCAGGGGCAGCCTCCACCAGGCCCCCACTCATGTCCCCCTGCACCCCCACCCCCCAGCCACCTGGGGCAGCCTCCACCAGGCCCCCACTCATGTCTCCCACCACCCCCACCCCCCAGCAGTGCAGGGGCACCCTCCACCAGGCCCCCACACATGTCTACCACCACCCCCACCCCCCAGGGGCACCCTCCACCAGGCCCCCACACATGTCTCCCATCACCCCCACCCCCCAGCAGTGCAGGGGCAGCCATCACCAGGCCCCCACTCATGTCTCCCACCACCCCCACCCCCCAGCAACCAGGGGCAGCCTCCACCAGGCCCCCACTCATGTCCCCCTGCCCCCCCACCCCCCAGCCACCAGGGGCACCCTCCACCAGGCCCCCACTCATGTCCCCCACCAACCCCACCCCCCAGCCACCAGGGGCAGCCTCCACCAGGCCCCCACTCATGTCCCCCTGCACCCCCACCCCCCAGCCACCAGGGGCAGCCTCCACCAGGCCCCCACTCATGTCTCCCACCACACCCACCCCTCAGCCACCAGGGGCAGCCTCCACCAGGCCCCCACTCATGTCTCCCACCACCCCCACCCCCCACCCCCCAGGGGCACCCTCCACAAGGCCCCCACACATGTCTCCCATCACCCCCGCCCCCCAGCAGTGCAGGGGCAGCCTCCACCAGGCCCCCACTCATGTCTCCCACCACCCCCACCCCCCAGCAGCCAGGGGCAGCCTCCACCAGGCCCCCACTCATGTCCCCCTGCCTCCCCCACCCCCCAGCCACCAGGGGCAGCCTCCACCAGGCCCCCACTCATGTCACCCACCACCCCCACCCCCCAGCCACCAGGGGCAGCCTTCACCAGGCCCCCACTCATGTCCCCCTGCACCCCCACCCCCAGCCACCAGGGGCACCCTCCACCAGGCCCCCACTCATGTCTCTGACCACCCTCACCCCCCAGCCACCAGGGGAAGCCTCCACCAGGCCCCCACTCATGTCTCCCACCACCCCCACCCCCAGCCACCAGGGGCAGCCTCCACCAGGCCCCCACACATGTCCCCCTGCACCCCCACCCCCCAGCCACCAGGGGCAGCCTCCACCAGGCCCCCACTCATGTCTCCCACCACCCCCACCCCCCAACCACCAGGGGCAGCCTCCACCAGGCCACAACACATGTCCCCCTGCACCCCCACCCCCCAGCCACCAGGGGCAGCCTCCACCAGTCCCCCACTCATGTCTCCCACCACCCCCACCCCCCAGCAGTGCAGGGGCACCCTCCACCAGGCCCCCACACATGTCTACCACCACCCCCACCCCCCAGGGGCACCCTCCACCAGGCCCCCACACATGTCTCCCATCACCCCCACCCCCCAGCAGTGCAGGGGCAGCCTCCACCAGGCCCCCACTCATGTCCCCCTGCACCCCCACCCCCCAGCCACCAGGGGCAGCCTCCACCAGGCCCCCACTCATGTCCCCCACCAACCCCACCCCCAGTCACCAGGGGCAGCCTCCACCAGGCCCCCACTCATGTCCCCCTGCCCCCCCACCCCTCAGCCACGAGGGGCACCCTCCACCAGGCCCCCACTCATGTCTCCCATCACCCCCACCCCCCAGCAGTGCATGGGCAGCCTCCACCAGGCCACCACTCATGTCTCCCACCACCCCCACCCCCCAGCCACCAGTGGCAGCCTCCACCAGGCCCCCACTCATGTCCCCCACCAAACCCACCTCCCAGTCACCAGGGGCAGCCTCCACCAGGCCCCCACTCATGCCCCCCTGCACCCCCAGCCACCAGGGGCAGCCTCCACCAGGCCCCCACTCATGTCTCCCACCACACCCACCCCCCAGCCACCAGGGGCAGCCTCCACCAGGCCCCCACTCATGTCTCCCACCACCCCCACCCCCCACCCCCCAGGGGCACCCTCCACCAGGCCCCCACACATGTCTACCAACACCCCCACCCCCCACCCCCCAGGGGCACCCTCCACCAGGCCCCGACTCATGTCCCCCTGCACCCCCACACCCCAGCCACCAGGGGCAGCCTCCACCAAGCCCCCACTCATGTCCCCCACCAAACCCACCCCCCAGTCACCAGGGGCAGCCTCCACCAGGCCCCCACTCATGTCCCCCTGCACCCCCAGCCACCAGGGGCAGCCTCCACCAGGCCCCCACTCATGTCTCCCACCACACCCACCCCCCAGCCACCAGGGGCAGCCTCCACCAGGCCCCCACTCATGTCTCCCACCACCCCCACCCCCCACCCCCCAGGGGCACCCTCCACCAGGCCCCCACACATGTCTACCAACACCCCCACCCCCCACCCCCCAGGGGCACCCTCCACCAGGCCCCCACACATGTCTCCCATCACCCCCACCCCCCAGCAGTGCAGGGGCAGCCTCCACCAGGCCCCCACTCATGTCTCCCACCACCCCCACCCCCCAGCAGTGCAGGGGCACCCTCCACCAGGCCCCCACACATGCCTACCACCCCCCCCACCCCCCACCCCCCAGGGGCACCCTCCACCAGGCCCCCACTCATGTCCCCCTGCACCCCCACCCCCCAGCAGTGCAGGGGCAGCCTCCACCAGGCCCCCACTCATGTCTCCCTGCACCCCTACCCCCCACCCCGCAGGGGCACCCTCCACCAGGCCCCCACACGTCTCCCACCACCCCCACCCCCCAGCAGTGCAGGGGCACCCTCCACCAGGCCCCCACACATGTCTCCCATCACCCCCAGCCCCCAGCCGTGCGATTTGCCTGGGTACGTGTACTTCGGGGTGCGCGGGAAGTTCCACACGCGATTGGCCTGGGTACGTTTACTACGGGGTGCGCGGGAAGTTCCACATGCGATTGGCCTGGGTACGTGTACTTCGGGGTGCGCGGGAAGTTCCACACGCGATTGGCCTGGGTACGTGTACTTCGGGGTGCGCGTGAACTTCCACACGCGACTGGGCCTGTGAGAGTGGGGTACGTGTATTCCAGGGGGCGGCGGGAATATTTACTCGCGACTGGGCCCGGGAGAGCGTGCTACATGTATTCCTGGGGTGGCCGGGAAGAATCACATGTTCGCCTCAATGTACTGCACATCTTGGCCACAGGATCATTTCAGCGGACAAGTGCCATAGTGGGTGGGGTGTCACAGGCCACGCAGTCACGCTGCCTACACCAGGTCTTGAATATCATCACTGCACGCCCATCAGTCCGTAGGCACATACACCTGCCCAGAACACCTGCAGAAAAGCAGGCTGCCACCCTCGATTTCTAAGGTGTGGCACAATTACCAAAAGTGCTAGGTGCCATTGACTGCACCCATGTGGCACTACGTCCCCCCAGGGCATCTGAGCACATCTATAGGAACCGCAAGCACTGGCATTCCATCAACGTGCAGGTAGTATGTGATGCCAAGGGAATCATCACCTCGGCATATGCCAACTATCCAGGGTCCACCCACGACAGCTTCATTTACCGAATGTCTACCCTAAGCCGGGACCTAGAAGCTGGGTGGCATGGCGATACATGGCTGCTTGGTTAGTATGAATGCCACTGCACATGCATGCATGTCAGATGCAGAGTTATGTCACTACCCCACTAATGACACCCATCACCTCCTCACCAGGGGACAGTGCCTACCCTCTGAGCACCCACATGATGACGCCAATTCGGAACCCCATCACGCCTCCAGAGGTAAGATACAACACAGCCCATATTGCAACCCGGGGCATAGTGGAGTGCACATTCGGAGTGCTCAAGTCACGCTTTCGATCCCTTGACCGTTCTGGCGGGCAGCTGTTATATGCGCCCCCAGTAGTGCGCAGGATCATAGTGGCAGCATGTGTCCTGCACAATGTTGCAACACGCCGGGGCCTGGCTGTGGACATGGTGGTGCCCCCACATCCCCAACCACATGCACGCCCGCTGCGCATGTGAGGGGAGAGGGCACGGGGTGAGGCAGCCCGTACGCAGCTGGTGGCTAATTACTTCACATAGAAATCACACCCCAGTGGAGTGCACACAGCCCTGGCACATACCATCTGATAAGCAATGATGACTCGACCTGACAATTAAGACGAACAAAGGGACAGTCAACTGTCAGAAGCATAGCAGCCTGAGATTGTTCATGTGGAAGTGTCACAATGTCTGCATCCCTACCTACACCAACACCACCAATGCAGTGTCATCAAAAGACACTTCCATGCTGCAGAAATGAATACCCACTTGCAAAATACTACATGAAAACAGTGCCATGTCACCCAAGCCCTCCCCGGCACGGCCACACAACACAACATGGCATGTCATGCAATGTGAGAGGAAACAAATTAATCCCCACAACATGCCCCAAGTGTCACCAGCCACAGTGTCCCTAATGGAAACATGTCCACACATGAAATTCTCACAGTAATGCAGGACCTACAACACACATTACCAAATACTTACCAAGAAAACCAATCACCTACACAACCTCCAACCTACCTTAAACATGACATTACAGACTTAAAAATTTGCTAGCCTCACTACCTGATGATGCCATCCCTCCGAACACTTCCAAGTATACAGTGTTAGCGCCACGCAAGAGTGTAGGTGCACGGCTTACAACATGGACTCGAGTTCCAAGGTGGACCGCATTGTGAAGACATGAGGAATGGACCTGCAAAGTAGGAGGATGAGATGGATGCAGAGGCACATATCAATACACCATGCAGTGTACAATACAACCGCAATATGCACTATGAATGTATACACAGTATTGACTACAGACTGCCCACACATCAAATGGGAGTCCATGTCACCATGTACGTCAATGTCACTTGAGCACACCCTTTGCAAGCCCATGGAAACGGGAAGCAGGAGGGGTGTGTGTCACAAAAACCCAAGCATCTGAACCAAATTCATGACAAGCCTGTATGTGCCCAGCCACAATGCAGCGTATGCCCACAGGAGCCACACAAGGCAACACACTGTCCCAAAATAAAAATAAAAAATAAATAAAAAAAATGGCCATTAATGGGCCCAGGGGGGTGGGGGAGGCCACCCAGGAGGTCCGAGGACAGGGTGCACACCAAAACCCACCTGTGTGGATCTTGCGAAAAAGAAAACACCTCCATGGGCTCATGGCCTACACGGCTACCCTATTGTGGGAGTATCACTGCGGTCGCTCTCCTCACCCTCAGCAGCTGCATCAGGAGGTGGTGGCACTATGGGAGGCAGCCCACGCAAAGCCTGAGTCTGTTCCTCCATGGCTGCAAGCATGCGGGTGTGGTAGGTCTCGTTCTGGAGGATAAGTGTGCGAAGGTCCCCATGCAACAACTCACGGGATGCCCGGACCTCCGCCCTAGTTGCCTGCATCTCAGCTGAGAGCGTACGTGTGAGACGCTCCAGCTGCTGTTCTGTCCTTCTGTTTGTCGAAGCCTCAAGCTCAACAAGAGTCGTCCTGAGGTGTAGGAGTTCCACCCTCAGGGCTTCCCTGTGGCCCTGGGACTCTATGGAAATGGCTTCCTGCAGAGTCGCCAGTGCTGCCGCCTGTCCCTGTCAGACGCCAACATGTCCTCCCTGTGTGACTGGCAGATGGAGTCAGTTGCCTGCTGTAGTCGGTCCATCAGCCTTTTGGGGGGGACAATGGAAGTGGACACCCTATCCATGGCCTGAGCCATCATCTCTGATGATGCTGCCTGTTGGGTTGCCATACCGTGTATGGATTGCTCCCATGCGGTATTGACAGGTGGCTGACGGCCACCACGTCGGCGGGCACCGCACCTGTCTGGGGCAAGGCGAACTGCGCCTTGCTGTGCTGGCACTGCCTGAGGCTGCAGGACTGCATTCCCCCTCTGATCTGCTGGCCCAGGAACAGGATCAGATGTCGCGGAGTGTGACCCTGCATCCATAACCACCAAAGGCGTACCTGCCAACACTGACATCCCCATTGAGGGTTCTAACCCTGGTGCAGGTGGGTCGGACAGAACAGAATCCCTCCCAGGAACACTCACCTGCGACGGCACATAGGTCTCATCATCCAAATCGACACCTGAATACAGCTCGGGGGAGGTGCAGCCAGAGACACCCCTTGAGAGCACGACCTGCAGCAGTTGTGGGTTCTCACCCACCACCACACCACGTCCCTCACTGGTGGTTGGTCGGCCCTCAGACCCCTCCTGGGTCTGCACCATCTCCACAACCCCAGCAGTATCAAGTGCGTCATCCCCTGCAAAGACATAAAAGAAAACAAATGGAAACAGGCATTAGCACTATGGCACACAATGAGGGCTGAGAGGCTACAGAAACAGTACTTGATTGACACATGTCCCACATGACTAAAACCCTCCCATGCATGCACCGTCACTGCGTGTGAAGGGGAGGCAGATGGCACACATTGATGACACCAAGATGGAAGATGAAGACATTTGCTGGATGCCGCCTAGCAGTGGCATTGCACATTGGCCAGTGATTGGCAGGTCAAATACACATGACATCACACAGATGGCATGTACCCTAGCCATGAAGTGAAGAGGGAGAGGAGGTCACCAATTGTTCATTCAGTCCAGTTTGCTAATGTAATTGATTTTTCCATTGAAATGGTTCAAATGTTTAACCTGCAGCTGCCAGTCCAAAATGGTCCTATAGCACAGGGACATGTCTAAACAAATCATGTCCAGGAAACTAAGCCAGTCCACTGTACCATAGCCATGTCAGACATGTGACAATAGGACTGAACAATCCCGAGTAGAAATGGTGGTATGCAAACAATCTGCCAGAATAAACAGAGGCAAATAAGTAACAATGTTGTGGCAAGATGACACTCCAAGGGCAACTGGTGTGGTGTTGGGCTGGATGTCTAATGTTGGCAGAAGGGATGCTGCTATAGCCAAATGCTGGTGCACAGAATGAATAGGAAGAGGCACATGGATGACCCAAACCACTAAGGCACACGCACCCTCACCTGGCACCCAAACAGAAGCCCTCCCACACACACCATGCACATGGATGACACACACATGCATGTGCACTCACCGGACAATGCCTCGTAATCTGCCAGTTCTCCCACGCCTTGGATCTGTTCCTCCGTGACGTAGGTCCCAGCAACCTGCTCATGTGGAGTGAGTTCTATGTCATCTGCTGGAGACCCACCTCCAGTCACTAGAGTTGCGGCATGACTTGAAGCCAGCTCATTATTTGCCCTGCGCTTCAGGTCATTCCAGCGCTTGTAGCATTCAGTAGCTGTGCGCCTCACGATTCCAAGGGCACTTATGATGTCCGCAATGGTCTGCCAGTGTGCCTGACATTGTGCAGGTGTGGTCTTGGATCCTGCAACAATCACCATTTCTCGGTCATGTGCGGACACATACTCTCCAAGTGCATTCAGTTCGGCCTCATTGAAGCTGGGCTTCCTTGACGGGCCGGACTCTGTAGCCGTGTCTGGGGCATCAGCCTCTACTGGACGAGCACTGTTCCTCTTCCGCTTGGAAGGTGGTGGGGATCCTGAGTGTCCTACGCCGCTCTGGACACTAGGGGCAGGAGCCCCGGTGGACTCTGTACTAGGAGTATGAGATTGCAGACTCAGCATGGGAGTTGGTGCAGGCATTAGCTCAAGTGTGATGGTGTCAGGGGGAATGTCAGCATGATGGACTTGGACCGACACTGTCCTGGCTGGGTGTGTGAGAGGTGGGGTGGATGGAGCCGCAGCTTCCCCTGCAGCCTCCCCAGCCTGCCTACGCGGGGCAGCAGATGACCTAGCTGCCCCTGATCCACGTGGCTTGATGACACCAACGTTCACTGGCGCACGTGGCCTAGACCTGCTGACCTGGAAGTCAGCCATGGAGTCACCCTGTGCCAGGTCTGGTTCCACAGTGGGCTGGTCCAACAAGGGCTGAGCATGGATGGTGTCAGCCACGTTAACCTCAACCGGGGGGGGCATGGGTGTCCCTGACTGCTCCTCCACACATGGGGGCTAGGGGCACCCTGCAAGTCACGGCCACGTCCCCTACCGGATCCACCACAGCCACCACTTGGGGCTCGGCCACCTTTGCCACCCTTACGGCTTGTTCGCCTCCCAGCCATGGCACTGATGTTATTGTGCGTATGGGAGTCGATGTGAACTATTGTCCTGGGCAATTGGGGGTCAAAGGGGTTGGGTACCAGATGGTTATCGTACCCTAGTGCTCTAGCAAGGCTGTATGTCACCCCTGGGGAAAGATGACGGGTCATGCAACGCACAGGCACCCCAAAAAAGGGAAGTAAGGTGCACGCAACCCCTTCTAGACCACTTGCGTGGAAAAATAAACCTGCACTACGCTGTGGCACCCAGAAACACAAGAATGAACGTATGCGTGTCACACGCAGCCTAGAATGACCTCTGAAGGGGTACGCGACACACGGGGCAAGCACAGATGTTAAATACGTGCGCGACTCACCTTCTGCCAGGAACAAAAGCATGAAAAATATGCGTGTGTGCGCGTTGGCAACACCCCCGCCAAAAGAAGAATTGTACGCTGTCTGAGGAGACAGGACAACAGTAGAAGGGAACGCTGTTTGAGGTAACAGGCCCAGGAAAAAGAGGAAAAGAGAAAAAGCTGTCAGAGGTAACAGGGAGTACGAACTGGAAACGCCGTGAAGTAAATCGCGTGTGAACCGACAAGAAGTACAGATTTCACCCACTCGCTCTCCACGAAAAGCACGTACAAAGAAATGGCGTTCTACACGTACCTTTTATACACACGTCATAGACGCGCATACGCGATGAGGCCATTTCCACCAATTACGCGCTTTGACACTCAGACGTGTATCTCTTTTTTTTTACACGCGCCATTCTCTACGGCCATGCACGTGACGTCACAGCTGCGCATGGTGGCCTTTGCATATGCGAGCACACGTGGTGAAACTGCACGTCCGAGTGTCATCACGTGTAATCGGAGGGAAGTGAACGTACACGCGATTGGCCTGGGTACGTGTATTTCTGGGGTGCGCAGGAAGTTTCACACGCGATTGGTGGAAATCCACGTGTGCTCTGTCATCACGTGTAATGAGAGAAACACCCGCGCGCGTCACGTCACAGACGCGCTTACGCACTAAGGGCCTTTGGTCCAATGAAATCACGTATGCGTGCAGACGCGCTTACGCGCTAAGGGCCTTTCCTCAAATTACACGCAGACGTGCAGGACTTTTCACGTGCCAAATCGCTCCGTATCAAGCTGGCCACGTGTAAGCACACGGAAGACCAGGCTCCTGCCCAGAAAGCTGATTTACTGCCCCCCAGAGCCCCGAGCACGCTCCCACCTGCCATCTGCTGCTGCCTGACTGCCTGCTGCCCACGTGCCCTGCCATTTGCTGCCTGCACATCAGCCAGGGGTGCTGTTGCTGTGACCACCCCTGCTGGAACCGAAGACTCCCGACTGGGATTCCATCGCTCCACAGCCCAGCCCCAGGACACAGTTGCCCACCCACTCCTGCCTCTGGGGTTGTCATGTCGGGCACTGCAACATCTGGCACCACTGACAAACCCCGGCCAGAGAGGCAGAGGGACACCAGCTTCAGTGCCAGGGAAGTTGGTATCCTGGTGGAGCAAGTCCTGGGCAGTATGATGCCCTCTACGGAAGTGTGCGCGCCGACAAGGAAGGACGGACTCGGATCTGGACGGACATCGTGACTGCCATCAACGTGGAGGGGGTGGCAGTCCATGACTTCCAACATGTCAAGAAGCGCTGGGAGGACTTCAGGTCCAGGACCCTGAACAAGGCCCGGCACCTCTTGAAGGCAGCGGATGCTAAGGGGCGCCGGGGCCACTTGTCGGAAGATCAGATGAGGGTCCTGGAACGCATATCCCCAGCACTCCACGTCCAGGTCCTTGAGAGGCAGACCCGTCTGGAGTCGAGCGGTAAGTGTACATGCATCATGATTGTAAACTGTGCATGTGGTGATGTGCCAGTAGTGTGCCGGTTGCACATCTGTTTGTATGGGGCCGTGGATGGGTGGGGGTGTACAGGACCGTGAGGCTAACACATGCGAGGGCTGTCATGTGTGAGACATGGATGGTGATTGTGTGTGTAGGCTTGACTGCCAAATGCAATTGTGTGGGCACACATGTTTGGATGAATGTGTATGTAAGTGGGCATGTTCGTGATGTCACGCATGTATGTTGTTTTCAGCTGCATGTATCAGCACTGTGTACATGTGCATGTGTGTGTATTTCACAAGGGTGCACCAGTGAGGCAACATGGATGCATGCGACAGCGGGATGTGGAAGCCTGATTGGCAGATGTGACATGGATGCCCATCGGAACACTGCGACAGTTGGCTGAGGTGTACACATGCATGCAAGTGTGGTGGTGTGCGTGCATGTGTGGTGCACTCCCTGTGTTGCATGTGATGTCTGGCTCACCTTTGCCTGCTCATGCTGTTGTATGTGTATGGATGGTGCTGGCAGTTGCGATGTGGCTGTGGTATGGCTCATGTGTGCAAGTTGAAATGACATGCGTGTTGCTGATTGTGATGCCATGTCTGAGGTTTGCCAATGCCACTCATGTGCAACTGTCATGTGTGTATGTGTCCATTGTACAGTGCCCTGATGCCTGTGTTTTATTTCTCCCTGTCTGCAGCGTCAACTGATGAAGAGGGTGGAGAAGGTGCTGTGGAGCACAGCAGCGGGGATCACACCGCCAGCCGGAGACGCAAGGCCCGGCTCCCCTCCCAGGTTGTGATCTCGTCTGGGAGTGAGTAGTCCGGTGCCGCATCCCAGGCCCCAGCTGCCAGGGGGAGGTCCAAGAGGCGGAGGTCGGAGTTGGACTCCTCAGCAGCAGAAAGGGCAGCTGGGACCCCACAGGGCACAACGGGGGAAGATGGCACGGAGTCATCCAGATTGGTGGGGGGTTTGGTGGAGGAGGAGGCCGTGCAAGCAACAGAGATGGGGTCTGGAGGTGGGGATTCCACTGGTGCTAGTGGTGCAGTGCAGGACCAGGGACTGGAGGCAGCACAGGTAGCCGCGGAGGTGCCTGTGTGCAATCCTGTCTCTGATCCTGTCACTGCATCATCTTGCACCAGCAGGGATGCCTACATCCAGACCCGTTTTCAGGCAGGGGATGACCTCACGACAACTGGCCTTCCTCTGCCTGCGGACGTGGCTATCTGGCTCCGGGTTGAGCCTGTCCTGACTGGTGTGGCGTTGCGTCAACGGGCCATGCGAGGTGACCTGCAGTCTTTCATGAGGAGACTGCACGTCATCTCGAATGGCTCGTTGACTGCGTCGGCCTACTGGGACAGGTCACCCAGGCCGGATTCCTCCAATTGATGGGGCTTGCTCCGACCCCCTCCTCAACTGAACCCCCTATGCGCCAGTCGTCCTCCGTGCCATCTTCCAACCCATCAGTCACCTGGGTGCCCTGTGGAGCTGCCTCTGACGGTGCGGCCAGGCTGGTGGAGGAGGCATCCCTGCCACAGTCGGGAGTCAGACGTCCAGCCGGGGTGGCCACATCAACGACTGCATCCCAGCCAGCGGAGGATGTGCAGGCAGCAGGAGGCAGTGCACGGGCAGAGCCGCAGCAGCAGCAGCAGCAACGTGGTGGGAGCCAGGATGGCTCGGGGCCTTCCACATCGGAGGGGCAGGCATCGGCCGGAGGGCAGGAGGACCCAGGACGGGAAGTGTCTTCCGTGTGGCAGCGGTTGGGCCACGCCATAGATGCGGAGCGGCAGCGGGTGGAAGAGGCACGGCTCACGATGGTCAGGGCGGAGAACTCCATGCGGAGGGCCCTGGGGCGTGCCGAGTGCCTCGAGGCAATCTGCAGGGAGTTTGGGGGGAACATGTGGACGGCCCTGCGGACCCTCGGGGCCATGGAGGAGGAGCGCCTCCGGGACATTGAGCAGGAGTTCGATGATGCCCTGGCCCGGAACATCCCGAAGTGAGCCGTCGGACTAACCCGCTGCCCTTGTAATTAGTTATGTAGTTAGTGTTAGGTTTTCTTTGGTTTAGCATTTTTTTTGGGCCTTTTGGACAATGGGCCACATTTTTGTATATAGTTATTTTTTTAAGGTAGTGTTATTAGATAGGTTTCATTTCTTCGGTTGGGATCATGGACCCTGGATTGTTTATCTGTACATAGTTGATTTTTGGATTTTCAATTTTTATTATGATTTCGCCATGGAGCAATGGTTTTCGATTTTAATTTTCCATTGGATTTACTTTTGTGGACTGTGACTTTGGACACCTTTCCTTTGCATTATGATTTGTGGTTTTGCATTATTTCACGGACCTGCTGTTTTTTGTTTTTTTTAATTTCTATTATTGTTTGTTTATTTTTGATTCAATTTATGTTGCTTTTAATACATATTTTTTCTTCAAACTTCAATGTGTAGTATCATCTCATTGGTTTCATGCATATCATGATATGGGTTTTGACATTCACTGACACCCATTGGGTGTATGTGAGGGACATGTGTTCATTTCCAACCTTGCAATTGGGCTTCTATCATGTTTTTGCCATTTCTAAGCGGGTGGATGCAATACTCGGGTGGGTGTTTGGCATTTGGAGGCTGACCATAAGGGGCAGGGATCTACATTGTGGTGACATGTTGGCTGGGGAACATGAGTGGGGGCCTGGTGGAGGCTGCCCCTGGTGGCAGGGGGGTGGGGGTGCAGGGGGACATGAGTGGGGGCCTGGTGGAGGCTGCCCCTGGTGGCTGGGGGGTGGGGGTGCAGGGGGACATGAGTGGGGGCCTGGTGGAGGCTGCCCCTGCACTGCTGGAGGGTGGGGGTGGTGGTAGACATGAGTGGGGGCCTGGTGGAGGCTGCCCCTGCACTGCTGGGGGGTGGGGGTGGTGGTAGACATGAGTGGGGGCCTAGTGGAGGCTGCCCCTGGTGGCTGGGGGGTGGGGGTGCAGGGGGACATGGTTGGGGGCCTGGTGGAGGCTGCCCCTGGTGGCTGGGGGGTGGGGGTGCAGGGGGACATGAGTTGGACATGAGTGGGGGCCTGGTGGAGGCTGCCCCTGCACTGCTGGGGGGTGGGGGTGGTGGTAGACATGGGTGGGGGCCTGGTGGAGGCTGACCCTGCACTGCTGGGGGATGGGGGTGGTGGTAGACATGGGTGGGGGCCTGGTGGAGGCTGCCCCTGGTGGCTGGGGGGTGCGGGTGGTGGGAGACTTGAGTGGGGGCCTGGTGGAGGGTGCCCCTGGTGGCAGTGGGGTGGGGGTGGTGGTAGACATGAGTGGGGGCCTGGTGGAGGCTTCCCCTGGTGGCTGGGGGGTGGGGGTGCAGGGGGACATGAGTTGGACATGAGTGGGGGCCTGGTGGAGGCTGCCCCTGGTAGCTGGGGGGTGGGGGTGCAGGGGGACATGAGTGGGGGCTTGGTGGAGGCTGCCCCTGGTGGCTGGGGGGTGGGGGTGGTGGTAGACATGAGTGGGGGACTGGTGGAGGCTGCCCCTGGTGGCTGGGCGGTGGGGGTGCAGGGGGGACATGAGTGGGGGCCTGGTGGAGGCTGCCCCTGGTGGCTGGGGGGTGGGGGTGCAGGGGGACATGAGTGGGGGCCTGGTGGAGGCTGCCCCTGCACTGCTGGGGGGTGGGGGAGATGGGAGACATGATTGGGGGCCTGGTGGAGGGTGCCCCTGGATGCTGGGGGGTGGGGGGGTGGTAGACATGGGTGGGGGCCTGGTGGAGGCTGCCCCTGGTGGCTGGGGGGTGGGGGTGCAGGGGGACATGAGTGGGGGCCTGGTGGAGGCTGCCCCTGCACTGCTGGGGGGTGGGGGAGATGGGAGACATGATTGGGGGCCTGGTGGAGGGTGCCCCTGGATGCTGGGGGGTGGGGGGGTGGTAGACATGGGTGGGGGCCTGGTGGAGGCTGCCCCTGGTGGCTGGGGGGTGGGGGTGCAGGGGGACATGAGTGGGGGCCTGGTGGAGGCTGCCCCTGGTGGCTGGGGAGTGGGGGTGGTGGTAGACATGAGTGGGGGCCTGGTGGAGGCTGCCCCTGGTGGCTGGGGGGTGGGCGTGCAGGGGGACATTAGTGGGGGCCTGGTGGAGGCTGCCCCTGGTGGCTGGGGGGTGGGGGTGCAGGGGGACATGAGTGGGGGCCTGGTGGAGGCTGCCCCTGGTGGCTGGGGGGTGGGGGTGCAGGGGGACATGAGTGGGGGCCTGGTGGAGGCTGCCCCTGGTGGCTGGGGGGTGGGGGTGGTGGTAGACAGGAGTGGGGGCCTGGTGGAGGCTGCCCCTGGTGGCTGGGGGGTGGGGGTACAGGGAGACATGAGTGGGGGCCTGGTGGAGGCTGCCCCTGGTGGCTGGGGGGTGGGGGTGCAGGGGGACATGAGTGGGGGCCTGGTGGAGGCTGCCCCTGCACTGCTGGGGGTGGGGGTGATGGGAGACATGTGCGGGGGCCTGGTGGAGGGTGCCCCTGGATGCTGGGGGGTGGTGGGGTGGTAGACATGGGTGGGGACCTGGTGGAGGCTGCCCCTGGTGGCTGGGGGTGGGGGTGCAGGGGGACATGAGTGAGGGCCTGGTGGAGGCTGCCCCTGGTGGCAGTGGGGTGGGGGTGGTGGTAGACATGAGTGGGGACCTGGTGGAGGCTGCCCTTGGTGGCTGGGGGGTGGGGGTGCAGGGGGACATGAGTGGGGGCATGGTGGAGGCTGCCCCTGGTGGCTGGGCGGTGGGGGTGCAGGGGGACATGAGTGGGGGCCTGGTGGAGGCTGCCCCTGGTGGCTGGGGGATGGGGGTGCAGGGGGACATGAGTGGGGGCCTGGTGGAGGCTGCCCCTGGGGGGTGGGGGTTGTGGTAGACATGAGTGGGGGCCTGGTGGAGGGTGCCCCTGGTGGCTGGGGGGTGGGGGTGCAGGGGGACATGAGTGGGGGCCTGGTGGAGGCTGCCCCTGCACTACTGGGGGGTGGGGGTGCAGGGGGACATGAGTGGGGGCCTGGTGGAGGCTGCCCCTGCACTACTGGGGGGTGGGGTGGTGGTAGACATGAGTGGGGGCCTGGTGGAGGCTGCCCCTGGGGGGTGGGGGTGATGGTAGACATGAGTGGGGGCCTGGTGGAGGCTGCCCCTGGTGGCTGGGGGTGGGGGTGCAGGGGGACATGAGTTGGACATGAGTGGGGGCCTGGTGGAGGCTGCCCCTGCACTGCTGGGGGGTGGGGGTGGTGGTAGACATGGGTGGGGGCCTGGTGGAGGCTGCCCCTGCACTGCTGGGGGGTGGGGGTGGTGGTAGACATGGGTGGGGGCCTGGTGGAGGCTGCCCCTGCACTGCTGGGGGGTGGGGGTGGTGGGAGACATGAGTGGGGGCCTGGTGGAGGCTGCCCCTGGTGGCTGGGGTGCAGGGGGACATGCGTTGTTGGACAGTAGTGCAAGGTGACATGTGGGTTGGCTGGGGGGCATGGCCATGGTGGATGGGGTGCCTGCAGGACATGTGCAGGATAGGCCCCTGTGGTGTGGGCCACCTGCAGGGGCCGTGTAGGGTGTAGAGGGAACACCTGGGAGGACCCACACATGCAATTCACGTGTGGTGCTCCCTGCGCACCCCTGAAATACACGTACCCTGCTTCTTTTGCGTGTGATACTTCCCGTGCACCCCTGGAATACACGTACCCTGCTGTTTTTGCGTGTGATACTTCCCGCGCACCCCTGTAATACACGTACCCTGCTGTTTTTGCGTGTGATACTTCCCGCGCACCCCTGGAATACACGTACCCTGATGGAATCGCGTGTGATACTTCCCGCGCACCCCTGAGATACACGTACCCCGCTGATTTTGCATGTGATACTTCCCACGCACCCCTGAAATACACGTACCCTGCTGCTTTTGCGTGTGATACTTCCCGTGCACCCCTGTAATACACGTACCCTGCTGTTTTTGCGTGTGATACTTCCCACGCACCCCTGGAATACATGTACCCTGATGGAATCGCGTGTGATACTTCCCGCGCACCCCTGAGATACACATACCCTGCTGATTTTGCGTGTGATACTTCCCGCGCACCCCTGAAATACACGTACCCTGCTGCTTTTGCGTGTGATACTTCCCGTGCACCCCTGGAATACATGTACCCTGCTGTTTTTGCGTGTGATACTTCCTGCGCACCTCTGGAATACACGTACCATGCTGCTTTTGTGTGTGATACTTCCCGTGCACCCCTGTAATACACGTACCCTGCTGGAATCGCGTGTGATACTTCCCGCGCACCCCTGAAATACACATGCCCTGCTGATTTTGCGTGTGATACTTCCCGCGCACCCCTGATGCACACGTACACAGGACAATCGCGTGTGGAACTTCCCGCGAACCACTGAAATACACGTTCCCGGCTTGGCGTTTGCTGTTTGCCAGCCCTGTGAACTGGTCCAGGGTTAGCGCAGCCCTTTGCGATTATTTGGGGATTTTGAAGGCTTTTCCTTGCGCGAGGGCATTCTTGGAGGCGTAACTGGCGCTGCTGCAGGGTCGCTGCGCCACGCTGCGCCACTGCTGGTTTTGGATGCGAAAATCCATGAATACGCTGTGCGCGGAAATCGATTTTAGCGCACGCGGCTGGCGCAGTGTATTGCACGGGGACACTGTGCGCCAGCCACGTGCACCATTTTTGTGCAAATTTCTACGTATTACACTGGACAATTTTGTAATGCGTATTTTTTTCTGACTTAAGTTTTGTATAAAATTCATGATTTGCCGCACGTTGATTTCAACAAAAGACAGGGTACACATCCGAGGAGTATTCAGTTACCTGTGTTGGATGCAGCATATTGCCTCTTTTCTTAATAATTGCCTTACTTGCTGTTTATAAAGTTGCTAATAATACAATGAATGGTTGTTGTTATATATTGCTATAGGACTAATCAGTCGAATGAAGCTAAATACATGGTAAATGGAAAGTGTTGTGAAGTTCCTTTCATGAGAGCCAAAGTCATAGGTGCGGCTCATTAAAAAAAAAAACAAAAAAAAAAACGCTGGATGTCATCTGGCTTCAAATTAGTTTTTATTGTTGTTTTTACAAATGTGAAACAGCGTCATGTTCTTTTTTTTTTTCTTTTTTAAAGGCAGAAATGTTCAGCATTTTCAGTTATGTATAGTTTAGCATCCAACTCCACACGCCAATTTCTGACACTAAAAAACAGATGTAACAGCCTGTGGCTTGGTTTAATGGGCTGATGTACTCTTAAGAATTTTGAAATGCTGGCTTTACTGTATCCGTGGCTTCCATGCAGGACCCGTGGTCTGGATAGAAAATAGTGCACACAAATGTGTAAGAAGGCCACCTAGCATATAGCAGCCACCTGAGGTAAGACGTCACACCAGGGCTGGTGATGACATGGCCAGGAGCAATGTTAGTTGTAGAAACCACAGATCTCAATCTGGATCCATGGTTGAAGCATGCACAACGTGGACATATTGTATAAAGGCCGCATAGAAGTCATCTGAGGAATTTGTTCAGCCCAGTCTGTGTCCGGAAATTCCTGCTTGCACCTTTCTGTCAATGTACCCTCACAGGCACACTCGCCAACTCTTTTTGAGGTTTTGGTGGAGTTAACTCCACTCAAAAGTCATTCTAATTCGCTATCGTTGGCATGTAGATTTTGCCAAGAACGGGAACCACGTGAGACATTAAAACATCTGTTACTCCATTGTAGAGCTCTCGGAGGAGTGAGAATGTACGTGTTCAGAAAGTTGTGTCATATATTTAATAGTAGTGGCTTTGAGCTATTTTGGGATCATTGGTTGGCTGGCTCTACCACCTCCGTTGTTATAGCGGTTGCAACTTTTTTTTTAGATTTTAAAATATGACTGCTGATTTTTAAGTGTATTTCTTTCCTTTGGTGATTATATGCTTGTTTATTTTTCAATGTTTTCTGGTTTTTCTTGTGTTGAAAATCAAGCTATTCATATTTTTTTTCTTTTTTTTGCTTTTACTCTATTTTATTCTTTCTTTTGGTAAATGTTTGTTAAATATGTAAAATGTTAAAGTTTAAACTGTCTTTCTTTTTAAGCAATAAAAAAAAAAGCAAAAAACAAAATCATAATTCGTCCATGTGGCTTTTTTAGTAAAGAAAATTGTGATTTTTGCTCATGGGATCTGCTGATCTTTCTTGTTCCACGGATAAAGATCTGACACCTCAGACCTTTACGAACTACCAATATAGGGCCATTTGTGGCAAAGTAGACACTGGCCTTTGATACATAGCATGGTCAGTACCTTACAAACTCATTATGTGATTGAAGTGAGTGAGCTGTAGGTAGGCATTGTGGCCAGCTTTTAATGCTTGGCGGGGTCAGCTTTATGGTCGAAGGCATAACTTAGGTAATGTGTCCACTAGGCATGGTCCGAATCCTTCCTCAGACCTTGTTGTGGGGTTCCACTGCCACTGAACCTGGCAACTTTGTGATTTCTGTGAAAGTTATCACAATTTCAGCTATGTCCAGTGGTGTACACACTTGTTATTGGAGTAAAATGGGCAGTGGGCTGAGCTCCGTGATAGGCCGAGGAGCAAACATAGAGGGTCTCAGTTGGGTAAAAATATGCAGTCAGGTTCAAATCAAGAGCTGAAGTAGATATTGTGGGGCATATTTCAGTGGAACTGGAATCAGGTCAGAAGTGGTGCCTGATTGGATAACGTGGTCAGTAGTAGATTCGGAGGGGCAAATTGAGCAGAACCTGGAACAAAGGGATACATTAGGGCAAGAACTCAACATTGATGGGCAAATGGGAAGATCTAGGCCCTTAGGAGCAGATTGGGCTAAATTGGGTACTGAGTAGAAAACTTAACTAGATATGGTACATGATTGGCAGATTGATGCCAGAATCCTTTGTCTGTAAACCATGGCTCAACCCATGGACGTACACACGGCTGGCCCTTGTTTCATGTGTCCCCCTTACATGTTATGCAAATTTCAGTGTTTGCTCTCATTTGAAATGCCTATGTAGAGCTTTGAAGTGGTACTCTATTCAGTTGGTGCATTGCAAAATCTCAAAATGTAAAAATAAATTTGCCCTGTAAGGCATATGGGAGAAGAACTGCACATTGTAGTGCAAAGAGGCAGAAAGTGGAAAGAGGAGACAGTGGAGACAGAACTTGGCAGAGAGGTGCACACTCGGGCTGAACTCAGCACAGAGGAATAAATAGACACACATTTGCAGTGAGCGGCACAGTCAGGAACAGCGCCACACTGTGGACCAAATTGCTGAAAGGCAGGTCATGGAATTATAAATCTGAATGAAATGTACTACTCAGGGTTAACTTAAAGGTTTACAACCTGGCAAGCTTTAGGGCATAGCATAGCACTGGGCTGGTTATGGTGCCCAACCTAGAACTGAGGGGAAAATTTGGTCTGCACTAGAAGTCAATGACAAATTGGATATTTGAGCAGCACTGATAATTGAGGGGCACACTGGGGCAGACTTGGGAACTCAAACGCAAATGGGGTCATAATTTGCCTTTAAGGGCATATTGGGACAGAACTAGGCACTTGGGGGGAAATTGGTCCACAACTGGGAATTAGAGGTTGAACCGGGGCAGAAGTAGGTACTATGGTGCATATGTGATCATACTAAGTAACTGAGGGGCACATTGTAGGATAACTCAGCACTGATATACATGTTTGGGCAGAACTGGGTGTTTATGCCAAATTAGAGCAGAACCTGCCACTGAAGGGAACATTTAGGGCATAACTCAACACTGTGGGTCTAATTGGGGCAGGACTAGACACTATGGTGGAATGAGGCACAACTACTTACCAATATGCGACACTAGGCTGGAACGAGGCACAACTGCGTACCAATATGCAAGTTGAGGTAGCATTGAGGAATGAGGGGCAAATTGGTGGATGAGCATAACATTGATAAACACTGATAGCACATTAGGGAAGAAATAGGAACTACGTTGAAGGTTTTGGAGGAAATTGGCCATGGTGAGGCAAAGTGGGACAGAAATTCGGATTATATGAGGATGAACTGGCCCCTTAGGGCAACTGTGTACAGAACCATTCACTGCTGTAGGAACTGCAGCAACACTTAACCTAGAGGTGCAAATGAGGGCAGCACTAAATGGAAGTGTCGGGCAGAACACACCATTGTGGTTCGCAAGGGACATAACAAAATCACTGAGGGACCATTTAGAGCAGAATTGGGAATTGTGGGAAAACTGGGTTAGAACCATTTACAGAGCTGCACATTTTGGAACTGTGTGGAAGTTGGCATATAATGAGGGTTGAATGTATACATAATGGGGCAATGAGAGACAATCTGATTTGATTTTGTGATTTATAATGCACATATCCAGAGGAACCAAGCAGAGACTGCCTCTAGGTGCAGATGTTGTAAAGGCACAGTAGAGGGTGGAGAACACCAGCTGTTCAGACAGAGGGAGATTATTGGAAAATATAGGTTTAGGCTTCTTTCTGAATAGGGACAGGGAATTCCATGCTCTCTGACCTCTGACAGAGAGGTTTCTGTCACTGCGAGAAACACAGCAGAGGAGGGAATGGCCAGAAGATTTTGGCCCGCTGAGCAAAGGAGGTGAGTTGGGTGGTAAGAAGAGATATTAGAAGTGATGTAACTAGGGGCCGTGACATGAATACACTTAAACGTCAGGCAGATGATCTCGAAAATAATCCTCTGCTGGACTGGCAGTGAATGAAGGTTTCTATGATATGGAGGAATTGAAGCAGATCTGGGAAGGCCAAAGAGAAGTGTAGTTACAGCATTCTGGGTGACCTGGAGGTGGTGTATTTGGCCAGTCGGGATGCCCATGAGAAGGGAATTACACTAGTCTAATCTAGAATTTACCAGGTTCCCAACAAGAGCAGGGCACTCCAGTTCTTAAATTAGGGGCAAGAAGGGCCTCAAAAGATTGAGTTGATAGTAAATAGATTTTTCATCTTTACTAACATGCAGGTTACAATTAACATTTGCCTGCCAAATGCAACCTAGATGTTTGACTTTAGCACAAAAAGTGTTGGGAGCTTCAAAGAGGGCTGGTCAGGGAACACAAGATTGAAGGTCAGCCAACTGTTTTTTTTAGCAAAGCACGATGATCTTTGTCTTGGAGGGGTTAAGCTGTAGCTCACTTTCCAACATCCCGCTTTTATGTGCACAGGTCATCACTCAATGTATTGCTTTTGCTGGATTCTTAAACCTGACATAGATTTGCATTTCATTGGCATAGGAGTGATAGCTTAAATTGAACTCCGCAAAAAGGTATAAATATTGAAAGGGTAAAGGGAACACCTGTGTGGGACATCACCAAGAAATGGCAGGGAGTCAGAATGACCTGTTCCCATTCTGACTTATTGGACCTGTTGGATAGAAAGAAGATTAAGCATGTTAGTGATTCATCAGATACCAGTTCTATCCTGCACAGTCTAGAAATAAGGATGTGAAAGTCGACTGTGTCGATCGCTGATGACAAATCCAGTATGACAAGCATGCTAATGTCCCCTTCATCAGTGGCTGTAACAATATCTATCCAGACAGTAATAGGTATTGGGGATAACTTGGGACAGAACTCAGCACTGAGGCCAGTGTTGGTAGATGGCTATGAGGAGCACGTAGAGGCAGAACTCAGAACTCTGGGTCAAATTGTGGAGAACACAACATAGAGAGACATATCATCGCAGAACTGCACAGTGAGAGGCAAGTTGGAACATCACACAACAACGAGGGGCACATTTGGGCAGAATAGGGAACTGAAGGGCAGATTGGGGATGAACACAGGAGTGGGGGCACACTAAAGCAGAATTTTGCACAGAGGTACACTTAGGAGCTGAACATGTCTCTGAGGCAAAATTGGTGCAGAAATGCCACTCATTGCCAAATGTTGCTATATCCAGAAATGGGGGCTAATTAAAAGCATGACTGGGGTAATGAAGAGTAAATTGGGCCGAGCTCAGTACTGAGGTGCATAAGGGAGCAGAATTGCCCACTAAGGCAGATTGACTTAGAAAAAATCACTAAGCTTCATATTAGGGCAGCATTCAGCCTTGTGGAGCACACTGGGCATACCCTAACACTGAGGGGCAAATGGGGCTAGATCTGGTCACTGAAGACAAAATGGAGGCAACTGGGAGCCAAGGGTTGAATTGTGGAAAAACCCAGTTCCGAGGAGTATATGGGAGTAAGCGGTGGCAGATTTGGTTGAAACATCACCCTAAACCCCATATAGGGTCAGAATTGGGCACTGAGATCAGGCAAACCTCTGGACTAAGTGGTTAATTTCAGCAGAATTGGGACCTTCTGGGCAAATTGGGATCGAAACACAGCAATATGGGCAATTATGGGTAGCACTTGTAACTGAGGGTCACCACTAGAGCACAATCGAGTCAGAAACAGAGACTCAGGGGGGAATTGCAACAGCTCTTGGCAATGGAGGGCAGAACTGGGCATTGATGGCAAAGTGGAAAATAACAGGGGACACATTTTGAGAGAACATAGCACAGAGGTGTACATTTCTACTTATTTAGTTATCTGAAGATTGTAATCTATATATTAAGTAGGAAATCTGATAGTTTGCTCCTTATACAATTTCACACCATTCCACCAATCTGCACCACATTTTGCATAGTTACCTGTAGGGCCCTCTGGACATTACTAGCTATATGACATTTGGACACCCCACCCCTTTTTCTGGATTTCAGCCCCTTCACACATGTGATGGTTGCCTGAAATTGGTGAAACATCCATGTGGCTGTAGAAGGGCCAGGCATAACTAGTGTAAGCACCCCAACACAAGGAGCAAAACTGAAGAGTTCTGAAAATCATGCTTCAAGGCCCTAGGACACACCGTTTCTGAGATATTTGCACCACAACACATTGCACCATACCAGGGTGAGATGACAGGTGGGGAGAGTGCACAGAAGGTTCCAGTTTGCTGCAGAACTCCAACTCTCACCTCCCCTTCACATCTGCTAAACGGTATGTCAGCCAGCTACACACACCCATTCTCAGTGCAGTTCACTTTAGAGTGCAAAGCACATCAAGAGATAAGCAACTCAGAACAACGACCTACAGGATCAATGATTTTCAACAATTGATGAGATTGTTATCATGTCTGTCTACTGAACATGTGCGCAGAATGGGTACTTTTTGGTAGTGACCAATATTATAGTATGGACTGCTTCAAAACACCCAGAATGGAAAAGGGCAACATATAGGCAGAGGAAGTTACCTCATATAAGCAGTCACAATAAAAGTAACCTTGGGCTGAAGTATTCATCCAAATCATGAATCAGCTGAATTGTTACTGTATTTGAGATCCTGTCAAATTTCCAGAATTTATAAGAGATTTAGAAACATGTCTTTGGGCAGGAAAATGGGAAGCTGCTGGAGCTCTTTAGCAGTCTCTGGGAATCTTTCAGATAGGGAGAAGTGTATTGTGGACTGGTGTCTGTTGTTTTTTGTGAGCTAGATCATTTAAGCTTATTTTCTTTGTACAGCATTTTGGGCTTGTGATTTTAAAATATTTATAGGTCGAGACAGACGAAGGAAACATTAAAAGGAAAAGGAGCTTTAAGAATTTGTTGCTGTTTGAGAGTTGGAACAGTTGATTTTCATCTGGGCTGTTTGGACTTTGCATCAAAACATTATTAAATTCCGGGCTTTTCATTTTATTCAAGGAAACTTTGGTAGGGTGAATTTAGGCAGTGTTCAACAGAATATGATTGCATTTGTGTGTTTGCAAATGGCACTTAAAAGCAATCTGCATTTCACAGAAGGTCAAGTTAGCCTTTGGGATTTTTTTGGGGAGATGAAACTTTTTCTGCTAGGCAATCAAGATATTTACTTTGCATATATGCACTGGGTTTACTTGATTGAACATGCACAGGATTTTATTTGCCACAATTTTGGGGGTACATTAAAAGAAATGGTAGTGCTGTGAATACTGGTTGTGAGATCTAGTGGCAGATTGATTGGCTATTGATTTCATTGTTTCAGAGATTTCAGCAAGCTCATCAATTTACTTCACCTGCATGCACCGGGGATGTTTCATTGAGCACACGCTCAAACACAACCAGTTGAATTGAATGTATTTACCACAGTTCTGTGGAACAGTAAAAAAATATTGGCATTGCAGAAATTCTGTTGAAGGCAGTGGACGTCAGTTAGTGGCATGCCAGTTGACTGCATGATGCAACACAGCACCTGTTTGAGTACACTGTGATCAGTATGCCAGAGGAGGAATTTGCACTGAGCCAGTCTATTTAAATGTGTGCACACACAAAACATGCAGTTGAATTGTATGGGGAAAACATTTTGACATACTGAAAAAGTTGTTCCAGGTGATACCAGGCAATTAGTGGCAGGTTAATGGACTGATTAATGCAATATGCCACCTGCTTGTGCACACTGTGAATAGTAGGCTGGAGGAAGAAATTGTACTAATCAGCCTGTTTGAAGTGACACACTCACACCCAAAACATGCAGTTGAATTGTTTTGGAGGAACTTTGGGGTGATGGAAACATTGATGGTGGTGGGGATCGGCATGTACTATCGGGTTAATTGGCTGTGTGATGCAACACACAACCAGCTAAAAAAAGTTGTGAGTAGCAGACTGGGGGACAAATTTACGCTGGGGCAGCATGTTTTAGTGGGTTGACTCACACACAAAACAAAAAGTTGAATTATTTTGGGGAAGAGAACATTTTATGGGTAACATAAAATTGCTGACGTTTTGGAGGTATTGGTGGTGGTGGTGCGTACACACAGGGAGGGAGCACAGAGCACTACCTGGTCCCTTTCCACTACTTAGTGTTTTGGTGCTGGTGGCAGACCTGGAAGACATACCACTCTTCTGTGGGACTAACAGACCTTCCAAATGTGGCATCAGCACTCAGAGCAATGCCAGCATGTTTTGTAGTGTTCATTGGCTCCTGGGGGATTGCTCTGTAATATGTTGGTCCCTCTCTTGCGCATGATACCACTTCATATGCCACATGACGTGCCAAGTTGTGTGCCTGCTTTCCAACAGGACACAACTTTTCTGCAGAGAGTGGAGTTAGCAAGATGCTGCTTTTGACCCTGTAAAAAGAAATTCCATATTGTAGATGTGCACTGTGAACTCTCAGTGGATGTCAATGGCGGTTGAGCAGATGGAGAACACAAAGGGAAATGACACTCTGCTTGGTTCACATGCATTCCAGTTGGTGCTGGTTTATGTGATGGTTTGGTAGGTGCCATTGTTGAATGAAGGCCCCAGCCACCTCAGGATCTGTGAGGTGTTGTAAACTCAGTTTAGGCAGGACGAGTGCTTTAAGGTGGACATTTTGCACACTGATCTCATACAGAATGTGTGGTTGTAGTAGGTGCTCTTTCAGGTTCTGTGTGTTCCTCCAATCCTTCCTCTGATACACTACTGGGATTGGACTTAGTGTCAGTGCTTGCAGCCAAAGAAACCTCTCTCAGTATTCTCTTATGCCAAGAACGGGTGTAGTCAACATCCTGGTCATTATCCAACCTGCCAGAAATCATGTGTAATCATAACCATTATCAAGCACTCAGTGACCTATTGGCAACCTCTACTCACAACAGAGGCCAAAGCACCTGAGACGTCCCAATTTTAGTATGCCACTGAAGAGGCTCTCAAACAGCCCAAACAAAGGAAGTTCAACTTCACAGAGGTTGCAATGGAGGTCATGGTTACCTTTGTCTGCAGCACAATGTGGAAATCCACAACCTACGAGGCCACTGTACTCAAAGGGTTGCCCTCTGAGAGAGTGTCACTGAGGGGATAAGTACCTGGGCCTCAGGAAATGGACACACAAAAGAAATAGAAACATGAGATGAATCTTTTGAGATCCAACATGTATGCTAGCCACTGAAGATCGAGCCAGCTCCATGCCAACATGCCAGAGGAATCATAGATGGGGATTCAAAGCTAAGAATGCAACAGCAAAATATTTGTGAGCTAGACTCATTTATGCAAAAAGAAAAATGTGCACAAGTTTGGTGAATGGCCAGTCTTTGGTGAAATAACCCTCACATTAATCCTTTTGATATCATCATCCATAAAGAAAGGGCTGCTCTGAGAAGAGTGAGAGCTGGGGTGCGTGGAGATGTTTTATTGACAGAGACCCAAAGACTATCTAAGCAAGTGAATTTAAGAACAGGTTTTAAAAATTCGCTACGGCAACATAAATTCTCACAAAATAATGTCAAGTGGCTCCTATTTCTTGACCTACTAAATACCTCAAATTAAGAGGAAATGTTGGCATTTAATTAATGAGAGTACGACCTCTACTAGCTCTATGGAGTTAAATCCTATTAGTGCTGTTATATGGACTTATTGTATTAAAGAAATGTACTATAACAACGAAGAGACATTGTCATTGGAAAATCCGTGGGTGGCTAATAGTAATGACAACTTTATGGATTATGATACTGAGGATATAAGGAACATTATTATTAATCTGAAATTGATGTGTGCCCCAGGTCCTGATGGGATACCTACTATGCTGTTTAAGGGAGACCCTATACTCTGGTCGGTGATCCTTGCCAAGATCTTTAGGTCAATCAAAGCCACAGGAATGGTCCCCAGGTCATGGCAGACATACATCCTTATCCCCACTTTTAAAAAGGGGTCTAAATTGAACCCAGCTAACTTTTGCTTATTAGCAATGCAAGACTCCAGTCAAAAAATATTCAATGCTATATTATTAATAGAAATAACTAAATGGGCAAATGAGAAAGGTCTATTGAAACCATTTCAAACTGGATTCTGGAAAATCTCTGGGACCAAAACAATATTTTGGTGATACAACATCTCATGGCAGAATCAAAAATGGGTCTAAGGAGGAAAAATCTCTATTGCTGTTATGTGGACTATAGTCGTGCATTTGATAGTGTAGCACGGTCACTTTTGTGGGGAAAACTCACAAAGTTGGGTATCGACACCAGGCTATATTGCACTATATCAAGGGACTTTATTCAAACACATCGGTCTCAATTCACTTAGATCAGAGCGGTGAATTGGCAGGCTCCTGTCAGACCAATCATGGATTGAAACAGGGAAGTGGGTAAGCACCCATCCTATATAATTTATATGCGGCGGATCTACCTGACGCTTTTAAGTACAGTCCGGAATACCCCCCCCCCCCCGAAGTCTTAATTGTGTTCCCATAAGTTGGCTGGCAAACGTGGCAAACGTTGGCTGGCAAACTACTATTTGACTCTACACCTATAGGGCTACAAAGATCAATTAATGTGTTATGATTTTTTGCAGAAAGGAACTGTATATCTGCTAAGACCAAAAAGACTAAGATAATGATTTTGTGTGGTACTAAATCAGGGAAACCTAAGTTTACCTGGAAAATTAAGGATAAGATTCTCGAGGTAGTTGAACACAACTGCTATCTGGGTTTCTATGTTAGGAAGAACCCCACTTTAGTTCATTATGCCTATTTGTATACCACACATCTGGAAGACATGGTCTGCAGAAAAACAATATGTGGTAAAGAATGGAGCTACAATATCTCTGTACTATTAGATATCTACAAAATGAGTTATGTGCCCAGCTTGCTGTACGGACTGGCAGTTCTCCCGTATAATCACATTGAGTGGCTGCAGAAAATGGAACGAAAGATATTGAGAAGAATTATAAACCTACCCTCCTCTACTCTGGTGGAGGCACCCAGATCAGAGTATAGTCTCACCTCTCTCATTACTAGTTGAGCGATCCAAAGGACGCTGTTATGTTTGAAAACATCTCCCAACAAACTTAATACAAACGCTCTGTTGTGCATATTGGGCTCAGGAAATCACTCATAGAGTAATAATACATATGTATGTATATATCTCTTTCTTCGGCTTGGGCCTCCCTCTGGAACAGCCTCCCTGCCTCTTGAGGAGAATCATCTTCATTTCCAGAAGCACCTCAAATCCTTTCTCTTTGCTTCTGCTTTCTCTCCTCCTCTCCCCTGGCTGAAACTGAAACTACACTGGTTGCCTGTCCAACCACTGATCTCGGGCCCAGGTCCCCTCCCCTACCAGTCGCACACCTGCACTGTCTTCCTGGCATCCCCCATACTTGGGGACTGTTTTCTGTACCACTATAGTCCCACTACCAGCACTTGACATCTGATGTCTGCACTTAGCCTTGCACTTGCCACCAGCTGGCTGTACTTTTACTTATTGTTTATTCATTCTATTTATCCCAAGTACTGCACTGTCTCCTCCCTCCTTAACCCCCAAACTTTCCCCCTTGCCCCTTCCCATGCACTTGCGTGATCTGAATGACACCTGGCCTAGTAGGATCGTTGTCTCTGTCTTCCCTCTGTTTCCCCTCCCTTCCCTTGTCGCGCCTTGAAACACTTGTGTATAGGGGCGTTATAAATGCCATATCATATCATATATCATATCATGGGACGGAGATCAGAACATTCACTGTCAAATATTTGTGGAACCTGGAAATCACCATAGAGGATGCATTGTTGAGCCCAAATATTGATGTAATTTTGAATAAAGGCATAAATTGGTAATATAATCCTAAATATTGATAAACTCACGAAGACAGTTAAATATGTGGAATATGCTAGTCAAGGTATTGTGGCAGACAACCCATTCTCTTACCTGACCAAGTTGTGTTCGAATGCTCTTAAGCGTTTTATATTGAGCCTTCGTAAAAATCTATTGCAAACAATGGATCTTGAGGGAGCTTGGATAGGTCTCCCACGAGAAGCAGTCCTATGTAGACTATGTGGAGAGGCTATGGAAACAAGTCGACATCTGCTAACAGCTTGCCAGAACATGTTGTGCTTATCTAAAAAAGGATATGGAAATAGCTGCAAGGATTTTAGATTAATTGACTCAGACCAATTCTGGAATACTTTATTCAGGACGGAATCTGTGGTCATTTCATCAGCAGCTTTCCACTTATGGGAGGAATTTTTAAAACTTGTAAACTGAACACAATATGTTTTATGTGCAATTTGCATTATATTTTAAAGTGTTAATATGAATAGTTGAGTGTCAGTGATGTGCATTTTATGATGAGTGTTAATGGTTTTATCTTGTTTATAACTGTGTCCAAGGCGTGTTTAATAGCCAAATCACACAATAAATATATATATATATTTTTAAAACAAGCAGCTCAGTGCTGTACTCAGCATCTACGTCACGACACTTACAGACTCATCACACAACTCTCTGTGGCCCCAGTCACCATGTTTGCCAATATGTCATATAGCAAAGTATGCTCATGAGCTCCCCTCAACCAATGGGGAATAGGGCATCTGATGGTGTATACTCTGCAGCCCTGAGGATCCCAAATGACATGATACATGTGCCCTCAATACGAACAGCAACCACCGGTGAGCAGAAGATAACATATCTAGTCCCTTACAATTGCCCATTGGGTGGATTCTGAAGCCAAAAAAGAAAAGCTGTTATTGAATGAGATGTATCATAACCTCTGCATCAAGCCAAAGCCCCCAAGGGATGGTCAAGTGATGACGCATTACACAAAGGCTACATACGGAACTTACTAGGGTCCAGTCCACAAACAACCCCAAGAGCACATACCACGAAAGGCTGCACAAGCCACTATGTATGCATAATTGCACTAATACTGTCCATCGAAGTCTGAAAGCACAACATCACAGTACTAGTGGAGCACACTCCTGGACCTCCTCCACAAAATTTGTGACAATCATGGCCACCAAATATGCCACATCGGTCATCAGTTACACTGGGGAACAAAACACGCCATGCGGCAGAGGATCCAGAGACAGACACTAAGATGGCATCAGGGCAACAGCCATGTAGTGCTACCCCCATTGTTCTACTACATGGCAGCCATGAGTCCATCCCACTCCTTTTGTTGGAGGAACCTGGCTCATGAATGAATTTCGGGTAATGACAGACAGCTTTATTGTTGTCTTGCAAGACAGGAAGAACATGTATCCTACGTTTATTGGGAACTAACCATGCTCAAGACCCCTTCAGCTTTATAGGTAAATAGTCATCTGAAAGATTCAAAACCTAAAAACATTGTGGAAATCTTCATTAGGCTCTCTGGTACAAATATCCTGCCTTCTGCAGACACAATGCACATCTAGTCCTTCTTTGATATCAACTTCTGGGTACTGCATCACATGACTCATCCTTGCATGTGTCACACCTAGGGGCATACGTACCCACCTCCATCATATCGTTACTCATACACTCTGAGTGATCCTTTGTCCGTACCAGACATAACCAGTTTATAAAGTTAACACCCTTTCCAGTGCACTCATATATCCCAGCACCTCCCCCCATGTCACTAACACTGGAGAATGTAAAATAAGTAAGTGATTATGGGTGTGCATAATTCATGTAGCACCCCAAGTTACATATTAGGGAATACACCTGGTCAGTCCAGTCCCGCTCAGCATGCATAACATGTTGGGATATACTTGTATCGAGATGTAAAGCCATTCAATGCATTGCAGAATTTCTGAGAGGTGTTTTTAGAAAATGCTGTCCTTGACAATTACATGTGCATGTGCACTGTTTCAAACACTGCATCAAAACAAAATCATGAATGGAACTCTCGCCGCCTCCTTCCTATATGCCTGGTGTTCTGTTTGTCCTCTCTCCTACCTGATGTAACACACTGTCCAGAGATAAGGGGGTATACAATAGGCTACTCTAACATGGCACACTGTAATGTGAACCTGTACATTTCAGTGGGTAGGTAAGGGCTAACAAAGTGGACACATAACGGAATGAACAATTGTCACCACATCCTCAAAATGTTTTTAACATGTGCATTTTCTCCTTCTCCATGCATCTGCCGTCCTCACTGAGGGCAGAAAACCTGATAAGTCACCAGAAAATGTGCCTCATGCTTACCTTCAAAACCCTTTTGGGACCCCACTACATCCTGCCGAGAGCACAGAGTCCACTGAGAAAATTATTTCACAACCAAAGAGGGAGGTGCTTGCAGAGGGTAGCTGTTCCCATATGAAGAAGCTGTACCACCTCCCAGAGCAGTCCTATGTGGACTATGTGAGCAGTAGAGAGTCAACACAATCTACACTGTTTCGGACAAAATGCTCGTAAATAAAAAGCTGAATGTGCTTTTATTGCGCTTTCAGCTTGGTAAAAAAAAAATCATAGCCCATAATGCCAAACGCAGGGGTGTCCATCGCTGCCCTAGTTCAGCGTTATCGGTTAATGGGGTTGTGGGGGTGTCCCCTGCATGCATTAAATGTATAGCGGGACAAAGAGAGAAATTCCAAAAAGCTTGAGTTACAAAATGCGAGCAAGTCGGCCCTGCTATTTTCTAACTCGAATTTTTCAGAATACGATCTTTCAATGTAGATCTATCCACACAGCTGCCCCTGGAGATGTGTCCAGGCTCCAACTACCAAATTCCAATAGCTCAAAGAGTCATTGAAGCTATGATAGCACAATGCACAACTGATGCTCAGGACAGAGGGATCTGTGGAGCACTTTGTGGAGCCAGATAGAAGAGGTCCAACAGACAGTGCAAACAATGCAACTATTCCCCCGAGGAAGTGACAAATGTAAGTGCCTCTGTGTCGGATGTTTTGCAAGTCATTGACTACCACCTTGACAATGTGACAAATCATGGGATGATGTCACTTTTCCCCATGGGGGAGGCCTTCTCTGTAAAGGCTCCGGTGGTGCAGCAGCTAACCAATAAACACCCTAGGAATGGTCAAATGTGGGAGGCCCTGAGGAGACAGAAAGATTACCATAACCTCTCATCAAGGTACTGAGATGAAGAATCCCAAAGGAGACATAAAGATCACTCCTTGGAAACAAAAGACAGACCTTGACAGTCTGATGGGGATCTACCAAGTATACAAACTGAGAAAGGACCAGAATCAGAGAGAGTCTAGCAAGGAAGCTGGACACCCTGCTAAGTTCGAACATAGCAGGAGGAGAAATCCCAGCAGCAGGTCCGAGAGAAGAGGTAATCGGAGAAGACCCTAAAAGCAGGAAAAGCTGACCAGAGCAGCAGCTGAAGTCAGAGTGGCAGTGGCCTGACCTCAGCGAGGTGGACCTGTTGGTCCAGCAACACTGCTGAGACTGACAGCTCTCAGGCCCCATGGAAGCAGGGTGGAGGGACAAAGAGCAAATAAAGGCAACAGCAGCTACCAACACCCCAGGAAGTTCACGCCCCCCCCCAAGGAAGATGCAGTAAGGAGTAGGGCGTAGAAGGTTGCACTGGGAGTGATCTCCCTCGTCTCAGTACTCCTAAGAAGGAGTACATCATTAATAAGTACTTTGGGTGATCTCCCTCATCCCAGCACTCCTATGAAAGAGTGCATCATTGAGGAGTGCATCAGGAGTAATCTCCCTCATCGCAGTACTCATAAGAAGGAGTGCATCAGTAGTTCAATCAAGGGTACTGGTAGGAAAAAGACTGTGAGGTGTGCATTGGCTGTAATCTCCCTCATCTGAGTAGTTCCATCAAAGCTAGTGGAAGGGAACACTTCTAAGTGTGCATCAGGAGTAATCTCTGTTGTCCCAGTAACAGCTATAAAGTGGTTGACCCCTGTCTTAGGGGGACAAGAAAGGAGTCTCGATATCCCTGGGAGGAATTGTGGCAAGAATTTCAACTGATGATGAAAAGTGTTGGGTGACTTGGGACAAGACTAGTTTACAAAAAGAAGGGAAGCATTCTCTTGGTTGTTGTACTGCACTTGAACTGTTATTTGTTACTAGGAAGAGGGAGTGATCCTCCTAGGGGCACTATTTTGTTATTTTCCATTTACTAGTGATAGGGTTAGATCAGGAGTTTTGGACAGAGGACATGCGTATTAGTTATGTGGACATTCTGATGACTTGCACCTGAGATTTTGTTTCATAGGTAGGGGAATCCCAAAAGTGTTAAGAAGAGTTAGGCCTTTATTTTGTGTTAATAAACCATGTCCTTGAACCATGCCAGCATCATGTCTGACTCCTGATTCTGACTCCTTGTCATAACTGCCACAACTATACATTCAATCAGCTGATAAATGTCTTGTTAGCCCACTCCCCCATCATTGCTTCAGCCAGCAGCAGGTCAGCCATAAAACATCCCTTGCCTCTCAGACTCTATCACAAGAAGAATCGAGTGAGGAAGAACCTGAGGCTTAACTGGCTCATAGGCCACGTAGTCGTCCATATGTTCAGCCAAAAATGTAGCCTTCTGTGACTCAACACAGATCAACACAATCTTCTCCCATGACCAATCACATACCCCAACTATAATCAGGCCGCCCGGATAGTCTGTATCATCAGTGCACAACAAATGGACTGTGCAGTGTGAACAGTCAGGAATTAATCTTGGACACAAGTTTAGCCATGATTTTGGTAAAATGATTTTATTGAAAATTACAGGAGTGGAAAAATGCCTCTCTGAACCTGCTCTAAGAGGGATTGCCCTACCTAAACCAAAAACTAAGGATCAGTCTGTGTCAGTATGTCAGTCTGTGTCAGTATGTCAAAATCAAAAACTGTCCTGTATTCAAAGTTCTATTCTAACCCACACACTATAAACTAAACTCTAAGGAGAAGAAGGAAATGTCTTTAACCTTGAGAAGTGTTCATAAAGAAAGAATAAATGGATCCAACATAAAGGTTCTCTAGGGATAAAAGGTTCTTGCTCAAGAGGGTAGTTCCCTTCCCCTGGATTCCTCTTTGCTCAATGATGTCTTTTTTGAACAACAACAACACTGTTAGACTGTTAGGGAGAATTCTCATTTCTGTGCTAATTCCCTTCAAACTTTTGCTGGACTTCATGACTTTTTAATTTTAACCCTGGAATGAGTGAGCCATTTTTCTCACTCTCTCATGTGTTTTGACCTGATTTGGATTATTTGTTTCCTTTGTTTTTGGAGTCAGACAAACTACAAAGACATCTACTTTTTGTATGAAGACACACAGCACCTTCAGTGCAGTTTCAGAGAGAAATCCTTTAGATTTCTTGTAAGGTTTAAATACCTTTTCTTCTGTGAACTATTGTTCCCAAGAATAGTAAAGTGAAATTGACTTTACTTCCCTTTTCGTGTTGTAGGTCCAGCACACACCATCTTATGTGGAGTTCTGGGGTGTTACTTAGTAGCCCCTTATCACACCTACGCATGTAGAATTTTTTATGTTACCCTCACTACTTTTAATGGCTGGTGGCAGTGGTTTAATGTTCCTATCATTGTGCTTTTCTACCACAGGCTGAATCCTTTGCTGAGGTATAGCACCCATGGGTAACCATTTTGTCAAAATGGCCTGGGTCTTCTTTTTTGCCATTTTATGTTTGTGAAGTCTTTCTTCCTTTGTCTTTAGGAATGACTGAATGTACCCAGTCATGATAGGCTGGCTGATGTCCTTGCAGGAGTCCCAGAACATACTCTTTCTTGTCCCCACAAATGAGGCCCGGGAACCCAGGATCTGCATCGCTGCAACCAGACAGAAGCCAGCTGGACCACGCTTCTTCTAACCAAAGGTACTGCTCTGACTTGGGGTACTTACCTTAGTGTGTTTAGCTTTGCTCATCTCAGTGGAGACTTGCAGTAGCTACCTTGCTAGAGTTGATTTCAGCTCTACCGTTCACAAGTGTAACAGCTTGTGTCCCTACAGTGATTTTTCTTCAACAAACTCTCTAACTTTGTGCAAGACTTTGGGCCTCATTACAACTTTGGCAGTAGCCATGCCGCTATTGGCAGCATGGCTGCCGCCAAAATCAGGTCCGGTCCGGGTTCCCTGAATGGGGAATTACCAGGCCATTCCGAGTTCGAGGGCCCGGTAGTTCCTCCCTCCAGGAACCCGGGCCCGGACCTTCCCCATTCCCATTTGAGCCTCTATAGGGCTCAATGGAAATGGGAGAGGGAGCAAACAATGGGCTGATTACGAGCGGCCCATTGTTTGCTCCCTCTTCCTCTCGCGGGACCCGGTAAGGATGCCTGGCTTGAACAGGCGTTACTTACCGGTTCCCGCGAGAGGAACTTTTAATGAGGCAGAACGGGTTTAACGGGTCCGCCTCCTTTAGCGGAGCCCGTTAACCTGTTCCGCCTCAGTCGTAATGAGGCCCTTTGTGATCTAAGAATTGCCTTAGCTCCATAGACTGTGCTCTGATTGACTTTGGCTGTCCTGGTTCTCTGCAGACTCTTCTAGTCCATTTGACTTTGATACATAGGGCTTCATTACACGGTAGGCGGTAAGGGTTTACCGGTACCGGTATGTTAGCGGTACCGGTAAATCCTTACCGCCTTACTACGAGGTCCCTTTGCGGGTTGGGGAATTTAACGCCTGATTTTTGCAGGCGTTAAAAACCAACCCGCAAAGGGACCAGTGGAGCTAATTACGGTACTGCAATTTGCGGTACCGTAATTAGCGCCTTCCCCATTCCCATAGAGCCCTATGGGGCAAAAATGGGAATGGGGAAGGGCAATGGTGGAAGGGGGAATTACCGCCCCACTAACCTTGGAATGGGGCGGTAATTCCCCTTTCCACCAAGGCGGTGCCGGTATTTTACCGGCATGAACCATGGCACTAATAGCACCATGGTTCACCGCCTTCCGTGTAATGAGGCCTTTACTGTCCCGCATAGGTGAAAACTTGTTTTTAACTATTATTGCTGGGAAATGTTTTTATCTAGACTTCATTGGAAGATTTAAGTGCTCACATACTCTGAGAACCTGTTTAACCTTTTTCTTTCGCTTAACCTTTCCTTTCTACAAACCTCAGAATATACAAAGTGTACTAGTCATACATACATGCCATTACTGTCCTAGTTAGTGATGTCACCTCAGGGTGTAGGAAGTGGTTAGGAAGCTTCTCTAAATAGTATCTACTAACTTTGTGTTGATTCTGGAAAAGTAATTTAAAGTATATTTGATTGTTACATACATTGCCCTTTTTAAAGAATGTGTATTTAAAAAACTGCTGTTACATAAATAATTAAATAATTATGCATAACTACAAACCTTGAGTTTAAGTGTTACTTGGTTACTTGTATTTGTGAATCTCATTGCTACAGCTCACATATACCCCCCTTGAGATAAGCCTGGCTGCTAAGTCACACTACTAACTTGTGTAGTACAGGCCTATACAAAAAGGTGGGTTACCTAATACCAAGAGGACAAGGGTTGTGTAGTCTCCCACAGGGTTATGACATCAGTTCTTGCTTAACACACACAAAGCTGTTTAGCTTTGTAGTACACCTGAAATATTGTTAACACAGTTTCCTTTCATAGTATTAATATTCCTTTAAGGGCTTCTTTAGATCTGTTTAATACAATCCTTTTGCCAGTCCTGATGGTTCTTCTCAGAACCCCTTTGTTTCATATATATTTCTTATGACTGCCTGGTATACCCTTCTGCCAGGGATTCTTGTATTCACACTCTTGTAATTGCCTGGTATACTCTTCTGCAAGGGCTTATTGTATTTACACATTTGTAGTGGCCTGGTATACTCTCCTGCCAGGGCATCTCGTATTATATAGGTTCTCAACTCTCTCCCAGAGTTGCACATATACGTTATGGGATAATGTGTCCACTTGAAATATGTCCTGTTTGGGTATCCTCTGTGCTTGCACTGCATGCATTTGTTTAATTGCAAAGGTGTCACTCGCAATTAAATCCCCCCTTTCACAGTCAATATTTTCACTTCTCTCTCTGTTATTTAATTTACATTTGTTTTCATTCGGTGTGGCTGCTGACACGCCTTGGGTTCCTGCTGTTTTTGGGTGGGTTCACTGGCTCTTGTTGGAATTCCCGGATTCTCACACAGTCAGCTGGTGAAGGTTATCCATCTGTTTCCTTCTCACGACCGCTTTCTCTTTGTTCTTCCATCTCTCGTGGCTTCCGCTTGACAGGTCTGCTTTGTCCCGGGCTCTGGTAATTGAAGCGCTGCTTTTGGTCAACTGCGAATGCCCAGGAGTCTCTTGCTAGCTCCTAGCATTCCTGCAGCATGTCTTGATCTTGTTGCAGCTTCTTTCTTCATTGGTGAGCTGCCTGGCTCCATTATGCCAGCCTTATCCTTTTCCTTTCAATAGTCCTTTGCTGAGAGGTTCATCTTTCTTGTGCCAGCAGTAGAAGCAGCGGCAGACTCTCTGATTCAGTTATTTACATTTCGTAGGCACAGGTGTATGCAAGCAACAACTAGAGCACTTGCTGGGCCTATGGCCTCATTCGTTCTGCATTCCTTGATCCCTCTTCCTCATCACAGTAGTTTGCTAATTCTGGGAAAGGAAGGTGGTTTCATAAGTTTCAAAAGGCAGACCAACTTCGGAAGGTTGGCCTTCAGGTCTGGAGAAAAGGTTGTTTTTCCCTATTCTTCACATGGGAATGAGTAGATGTAATACAATAGGCCGTGAGGGCATTAGACATGGAAGGGTAATTTTCAAGGGAACATGTGGGATACCATGTTTCATCCGATGAAGCCATGACATCGCCCCAGAGGTTGTCTCCCCCATTTGATCCTAGCTTATATAGTTGCCCCTACGGTCAGGATCAGGTAGGGGCTGCCATCCCCATGCCACATGGGAGGAAGTGACTTCCGGGAAATCAGTGATCACTTCATCAGATTTATCAGAGTAGACACAACACAAAACAGGAAGCGGAAGGTGCTTATCACCCGATATTACCCACCACGACCACAATATAGCTAAAGAAATGATGGGAAAATGACTGTTGGCCTCAAATGCTTGAAACTGCCTCATCACTATCAGGGCTGTGTGTTCATGCGATAGCCATGGACTATGTGTGTATAAGCCAAACCTGCATGTATTACACATTCATTCAGTCACATAGCGGACAGGCTATGGATATCAGTTGACTCAGAAGGTAGGAACTATCCACAAGTGTTCCCTCATGCTAGCATGGTGCTCTTTTACAACACACATTCTACTGGTTGCTGGATAGGTAGTTCAGCCCCTAATGCAAGCAATGCCAGCAGAAGCCAATGGGCCAGATTATCAAAATTGTGTTGGCTGCAAGTGGGGCGATGCACTGGCACATCTTCTCAATTGCACCAAAAGAAAGTAGCTGCCCAATTCACAAAGGTCATCTGAAGAGCTCTTCTTATAGTGTAAAGTGTAGACTAGTAAAATGAGGCACAATTGCCTTTACTCTTAAGTTTTACTCTCCACGTTAAGCGCTTAAAACACTGCCTGCAAATATGCTTCACAGGCAGAATTCCAAAAGGATTCCAATGGAATCTGTCTTCTATACACATGGTTGTAAAAGTAAGGCATATTCCATTGGAATCTTTGTTTTACACTGCATGATAATCTCACGCAGGCATTAAATGAAATGCTCTCCTGAGATGGAGGAAAGCAAAGCACAGATAGCATATCTCCTTTGCTGCCTCCCTACACTTCAGGATAGCTATACAATGAGCTGGAGTGGAAAAGGAAAGCATGCATGCACTTTATGATTTCCATGTATGGTCTAGTTAATTTACAAATAGCCCCCTTCATGTGTATAATGAAATGGCTTAGTGTGGGTGGTTTAAGAACGACATGTCAGAAAGTTAAGCTGTATAGAACAATCCACTTTGAGAACAATCTGATGGATAGGTCCCTGAAAGAGCATTCCTTGCAGATAATGTTCATGATCATTCACATAACTCCTGCTACACATCTGAATATTGAGCACGTCATGGCCTTCATGCAGTGCTTCATCATGTGAGAGTCAGATGATGCCCAAAATATATGTAGCACACACTAAATGATGTCAATGAATGTGAGAGGTGTATCTCATACGGATGTGTGCCCCATCCACTTACATGTGTCCCTGTTGTTCACCACTTGGCAGCCCTCAGGACTGGCATAATGAATGTGATCAATCTTCTGAGTCAGTCTAAAGGCAACCCCCATCATGATGCCATATCTCATATAGTTGTGAAGGCAGGCATGCTGGATGGCTGCCACCTCTAACCAGGAGAATGGTGAAAAACTGAGGTTGTCAAGATGGCAGCAGTGATGGGCAGCCTGAAAATAAAAAGGGACATCTCCAGCACAGGATAGGCACATCGTTCCCTGCAAATGCACTGGGGACAAACAACCTGCATATATCTGGCTCACACCACATGCAGCCAGCACCACAGGGCATCAGCACACACACAGAGATCCCTTGGCCAAGGCACACACCAGAACTGCCATACATGAGCAGCAGGTTGTTTTTCATACACATAATCTGGAGGGTGGATAGAAGCAGGTCCTGTCACTATCCATGTGTCAATGTGAGATACCATAAGAGGCAGAGTAGAGGATGGAGGCTAGCCTAAATGCCTAGGAATGCTCCACTCCGGCTTCTGTGGTAGGCACATGGCATAATGGATAATGCGTGACATCCATGTACCCAAGCACATTTCACACACGTCTTGCCATGCTCCAGAACCTGAACCTCACCTACAAGCATTTAGAGGTCATGTGGAGTGAAATTACGTCACAATATGGGCTCCTCAGAAAGGGTGTGTGTAAATTTAGGTCACAGTGAGAGTCAAGGCCTGGCTAGTCATTGCCAAAAGGTAACGAAGAAGTAAGTATTTCCACACACCGTGAAGCATTGCAGAAATCGGTGGGACAATCTCTGTTGCTCTTCCTGGGATAAACCATCATCACCATTGGGAGTGTAGGCCTCACAAATGGAACAGTCAGGAAATAAATGTCAAATGTTGAGTGCAAGGTCCTCCACAAGTTGGCATCAGAGATGTACTACAGGGTTTGCCATCTTTAGCTACTACCCTATGTGTCCGGTAAGAATGTTATGCCTGCTCATATCTGTCCTATCTTTATATATTTGTGAAAGTGTGTTTGTATGTTGGGGGCTCTGGCACCATACCAGTGGGTGGGCTGAAATCTTAGCCCAAGTTCGGTATACTAGTCTGGGGTGTACTGAGGGAGGCTAGTGAAATTTCACCAACCCCACCCATTCGTCCCTGTAGAGGGCGTAGTCCGGCCCTTTGCTATCAGAAAGGTGATTTTGGGAGATTGCCGATTTTGCGACTTTTCCAAAAATAGGAAATTAGGACACAAGGTCGGTCTACTAGTCTGGGGTGTACTGGTGATGGTGAAATTCAACCAGCCACACCCATCCGCCCTGCACAGGGGTAAAGCCTGGTCCGGCCCTGTGCCATCAGTACATCCGATTTTGGGAGATTGCCGATTTTTCACTTTTTCAATAATAGGACATTATGACACAATAAAACATGCACAATGCTGCAGCAGACCTCACTGTGCTTGTCCGCTACAGACTTGGGCAATGCCGTGTAGTACCGGTAGTATCATACAATTACACCCATCACTTGGACAGTTTACCCTTATTTTACAGTAATTGTTTGATTGGATTGTTCAGAGCCGCATTGCTACATCCTGCTGTTATGAAAGTTGCCTATACTGTTGTAATGGTGAACATGCACTGGAACCTCTCTAAAGGATGTCTCTAATAGAGACAACCTTTGCAAAGCTGTAGGTCAAACATGGTTAAATACAGAACTATGTTTGCTCCATACAAGCAGGTTGATCAATTATATTGTGCACACCACAGGGTGTGAATTAAATTCTAACCTTAGGTTGCTCATTGATCATGCCACCTTTGTTTGTGATTTATGACTTGCTCTTAACTGAGGTAGTGAAAACAAATTGTGTAGTACTATGTTTGGTGGGCAAGCGGCATTGCCTGTGGAAAGTTCCTTGACTGTGCAAGTAGTCTGCAGGATAGTTTGCAAGTAGTCAGGTAGGGGGGACTCTGGACTTGGGTTTGGAGGATGCTTGCCTTAACCTCATGCTTGCCATCTACCACAGTTTTCTTTCTAATTGCTCGTCTATCTCGTACAATACAGGACATGTTGGGATGACATGTGCCTGCTGGGTATATAGCGTTACTGAGGATTTAAAAAATGTTTTGTTGTTTCCAGTTACACTGCCACTGAGGATGCGCTTTCTTAGACCTCTTTTCTGCAATTGTGGTTGTAGAACTATAGAGGAGGCCATGATGATTTCTTTGAATTCAACTGACGCCCCTGCAGTATTTGCCACCTGCAAATTTCTTAAATGGGCATAGTGTCTACGTTCAAAGATGTTGCTGGAGATCCCTTGATAATTGCTCGGTTTAAAAAAAAAAGTTTTAATTCTTGTATTATGATGCACATTTGTATGTATTCTCGATTTTATTGATGTATGCTTTTATGACATTTCTGTCGAAGTAAAACTAGTTGAATGAAATGAGTATATAGGGACAAAACACCTAAGGCTCCTGACTGCCATCAGCTCTATTTCATACTACGCTCCCCCTCACTCCCCAAACAAGGTCATGAGCCAACTCAAGGTTACTGATTTAATCAACCGCAGAAGGATGAAATGCTTTGGTGTCTCTACCATGAAACACACTTTTCTTTCTATCCTTGATTCTCATCATTGTACTCAATCCCTGGCTCCTCTTCTCGGGTCTCCAGTTCTTTTCATGATGAACACATGTTCCATGTAACTCCCACTCGTCCAGCATCTCTCCATCCAATTGAAGCTTTTTTCACTTTGTGACTTGCACCTCTTTGCCTCACCTTGTTTCACCTCTACTCTCCTCGCTTATCTTCCTTCGCCTAATGATTTTTCTCTCTTTCTGCCAATCAAGCTCAAAACCTAACCATACAAAACAATACAAGTAGGCCACTACAATTAATTCAGTTAAATGTGGTAGTTTTATAGAAATCCATAGAAATCTTAAACACATATTGTAACCAAAATTGAAGCAATTTCTCCCACTTTTAAAATTATACATAATAATTTTCAAAGTGGATGAAGTTTGCTGTGTTTAAAGAGTTATGTTGAGGGCGAGTTAGAAATAATTACCCTTGATGTAGCATTAATATATCAACTTATTTATGAAAATAGTTGTTTGAGTTACATGTAAAATATTTTATAAGATTTAGGATTTTCACCTGAAGAAGGATTTATAATCTGAAACGAGTAGAGATTGGATTTAGGATTCCAAATGTGAATAAAATGACTATATATAATTATACTTTGGTCAATTGATTTTGCAGGTAGACATGGCAGTTCTAAACCACAGTCACGCAAGGAGAGTTTACATAATGCATAGGTGAAATAATGTTGTATTTAATCAAATTTTAGACAGCTTCATTTGCAGTGAGAAATGGCTGTTCTGCATGCCGTTACTGTAGTAAGGATACAGAAAACATAGAGAATATATCACTCTTGATATATCCTTTGCATATGGTTCCCTACACAAAATACTGAAATCGGTGACATGCCGCTTTACCAAATCCATAAGCCAGCAATAAGGAAGCAATTTCATAAAATATCCATCCACATCCAAGTGCTGCAGTAATATACCCTTGTAGACCTCAGGAGGGGTCGTTTTTGCAGCATAACGGCCCGCCACCCAGTTATCGGCCTAGGAGAAGCCAAGGGCCATGAGTTCGGGAAGTGTCACTTTCTCAAGTGATCATGACTCCTCCTGAGGTCTATAGGGCAATTAGCAGATGATGAAAGTAGTAATACATGTTTTTGAGTTTAAAAGTTAAGTTAACAAAAATTGACTTTATTACTGAGTAAAGTAAATAGGCAAATGAGTAAATACACTAAATTAGGTTTTATTTTGTAATATTGAGATAACGAAGTTGCTCTCAGAAATTAACCATTTTAATTGCAAACTTGGCTTGAGTTAAATAGGTTTAACGTGAGCATGAATTTGGTGGCATGTAAAACTTAACGGGTTCTCTATAAGTAATAGAAGTAATTTGCCCCTGTTATAGCTTTCTCTCTTGGGTGTTAAATAGGATGTGCCAGCCAAAAAAGATCTTCTCAGAGAGGAAGTGTCATGTTGACAGAACCTTTGCATGATCATTGCACTGTTGTTTCCCTGTCTGATTTTGAAGACAAAGGGCCTGATTCCCAGAGTGTTTTCAATGGTATTCTGGAATTCTACAATTCTGTGAATCATGCCCAGAATGGTCAGACCACAGTCAATACCAGTAGCTATTGGCTGCATTCTAAAGATTCTGATTGGTTGAGAGGTGGTCAATGACAACCTGCATGTGCTGATAGCTGTTAGTAACCACGTTAATAGTATTCATTTCATCAGCTAGTGAAAGATCAAAGTTTACTGCCATTGAAGCATGGAAGTGCAGGCTGGTTTCCTATCAGATGCAAGCACTTAACACTTGAGCAATCTCTCCAAATTAAAAATGTATGCAAATCCTGCAAAGACACCCACCGTCTGGTTTGCAAAATAAAGATGAAGTTGCAAATCCATCAATGCCAAATTATTACCACAGTTGTTCACTGTATATCGAAAATAGCATACTCATAGGGATACTATATAAGGGACTTGATTTCCTATATCGAAAATATATTGCAAACATTTCTATCAGTACATCTCTAGCATCATGTGCCCTTGAAGAAAGCCCAGGAATACAGGAATACTGGAACCAGTTGTCAAGAAGTGCTTTTGAATACTGCTAATCCTCACTCATGCGGAGCGTACTTTCTGCAAACAGCAGAATGCAGGAACCATAATTGGCATCTGGGAGAGGAATTGGAGGGTTACTTAGACATACAAGGGGGCCTCTGTCAGAGGGATTGGCCGCATATAAGTGTCTTTCCCAGGGCCACCTCCTATACAGCCAGCCAGTACTGCTATAACAGTACTTCTTGGATTTGTGTAAGGACATCCTGCACCCAGTTCTAAGCGGTTAATGAGGGCATCAGGTTGATGCAAACGTCTAGGATTACTCTCACCTTTGTGAGGACTCTCGGGGTCCACGTAAAAGTTAGGTGCCACACAAAAACACTTCCACTGGCAGTGGGTCTGTGACAACTGCCTTGCTGTGCAGGTGAGCATATGAATAAGATGCAGCTCGGTGAATGATGTCATGGGTCCTGCAATGGATTAGGCTGAGTTTATGTAATTTAAATTATTTGGTGTATTAATTTAGCCCGGATCTATCTTCGAGAAGCCACAGGGCACTTACAACAGTGCTTCAAGCACAATTCCATTGGTCTGTGCTGAAGTGAAATTCCCCATCCACATTTTGTGTAAAAAGTTAGTTCTCTTTTTTGTTTGTTCTATTAGGTGTCACTTGCGACACCTATATGCCGAAACTATTGCATTAGAGTATAGATTGGGAGGAATGTCATGTGAGGAGGGAAACACAGTAGGTCAGTGTTGTTTGGTTATTTGCCCATTGCCCACCAATTCACTGCCCATGGCTATGCTAATCCTTATGGCCTTTCCCACCCAGTGCCTGCCCTGCCTGCCCAAAACACCTTCTCATTATTGGAACTCTATGAGCTTACTTTAATCAAACCTTACCATCAAATTTTGTGCATGAAGTGCCTGAAAGTGTTTTTTAAAGCAATCTTCTGAGAGTTAATGACTGAATTGCAGTTGTAAATTCACTACTGGTGCAATAAAAATGTCTTAACCAGGTCTGCTTTCAGCCGTTTTTATAAGCACTATGTGTCCTTCACTGAAGTCCTGCTAAAACAAGCATTGTAAAAGCCATCAGTTTGGGCTTAAGTATGCATTTTCAAGTCAGTGCTATTAGATGACCACGTACACACACACTATTTTGCACCTGCTACCATCAATGGCCAGTTAATACCGCTATGACAGTGTCTGACAAGTGCCATTGCATGCCTACACAAAAGCCCAAACTGTTGGCATTGCCAATGCTTTTTAATTGTGCAGTAGAATTATTATTAGAATTTCCAGTGCACAGGTCAATAGATTACACTTCATGCATATGCCTACCATCACTTTATAATAAAATGCAAACAATGATATAGAAGTATCGCAGTATATTAAAACATTTGGCCACTCAAGGGTGAATATCAAGAACAATGTGGCTAATATTGGTGTGACCATTAGATTCCATCCTTTCCAACGTAACCTGATTCTCCACAATGCTCCTTGCAGCCTATGCCAGACTTGTAAACATGATATAACGCTGTTGGATGTGTCATGGCTATCTTAGTGAAGACATTTCAGAAGTGCAGTAAACGGGGAAGTACTTTACATCTACTGGCTACATATGATGAGGGTGGGTGAGCTCATACATTTCTGTAAAGAAAAGTGATATTTTATCTTTGTTATTCTTTCATCATGTTCCTGTTCAACCATCCACAACTAAAGCAACGCCATCATCCGGTTTTCTGACATAATTAGTAGAAGATTCTTAAAAGTGCCAGGTGCACTCTGCTGAATGAAACACCAAGAGGACTGCTCACCACCGGAGAGCGAACACCCGTATTTTCTGCTTGAAAGGCCTGAAAAGATAAGCAGCGAACATGTAGTTAGGCTGTTAGGACATTAGCAGCGTTGCTAAAGTATCATCAGACTTGCAACTGTGGTATGAATTACTGTCTCCTGGCTTTCAAAGCATAATCTCTTGTTCAGCTGCGCTCGACTTTCTTTATGACTAACATGTCTGGGTGATTTAGATAAAGACTTGGGGTCAGTGCCTAATGACCCAGCAGCAAAATCTTATTATAAAAAGTGGGATGCTCAAAAGCAAAAAGCCATCACTCACTGGTAGTCATACAAGCAGCACAGGCTGCAGTTGGCAGGGCCGGCCTTCTACTGCACCCAGAAGGGTTATGTGGTGGAAACGCCTTCATGACTTGCCGGCCATATCATCAGATCCAGGGACTACCTCTTCCACGGGCTGCATAGAAAAGAAACAACTTAAAGATTTGCGGTTGGTTTTTACATATTTTTCTTTTAATAATAATTCATTCTGGCAAAGAGTTCCTCACATTTGGGGCCGGATTTACAACGCATTTTATCATTGAGGTTTTCATATTAAAAAAAAAAAAGCTGTTGTACATCAGTCCCGTTGTGTTTACTAACATTTCAGCTCCTCAGAAGAAAAATAGCAGAGACTTCACTTGTTTTTGAATTTCAGACCTTTTGGGAATCTTGCCTGCATTTTGTGCAATCTTAACTTGAATGTTTTTCAAGTACATTTTGTTTAAAAAGAAAATCTGAATTGCTGCGTTTAGACATGAGCCTTGTTCTTCACATTTTGATGTGGAGATTTTACCCAACAGTGTGTGCGCGCATACGCACACAAACACACACACACACACACTCTCACACATATTCACACTCTCTCACACCACCCTCACAATGGTTCTTCGTTCAGAAGCGCCTCACTATCTTTCCTGGTAAGGAGCAAGCCTAGAGCCAGGGGCATAGGAGACACATACAATCTGGAGGGTACGGGGAAACCTTGGGGACTTTGCTACAGACACAAACCAATCCATAATCAAACTAATAAGGCAAGGCCAGCCTAGGCTGAAGCCTTATAGCTATGATAAACACATATTTTTAATACAGTTTAAAAGAAAACCCCTGCAATAAGGGCAGTTTTAAAAACAGTCACGCGTCTAACAAGTTGCAGATTTCTCAACTATGCCACAATATGTGAAGCTGACTGTAAACACGTTTTCATCAAAACAGTGTTAGACAAATAAAACCATCCACTCGTCAATAGCACATATGGGTTGGTCCATTTCTTTTAGTGATATAAACATATAGGGCCTCATTACAACTCACCCGGTATGGAAACAACGGTGGCGGTAAACCCGCCGCTACCATTGATTCCATACCGGGTGATCACGACTTCTGCAGGATGGAGGCGTCAATCTCGCCAGGTCTGACCTGGCGGGTTTAACACCGCCCACCTGCAGGCGGACGAGGAAACACCGGCACCATCACGAGATGGTGCTGGTGTTTCCATGATCCCCATTCCCATTGAGTCCTATTGGACTCAATGGGAATGGGGATTTACACCATTCCGCCTCCGGAATTCCCGGGTTACTGGGGTTGTAATGCCCCGGTAATTCCGGGAATCATGGAGGCGGAATGGTAATACGAGTCTGGCGGTAACCGGGCAGTTTTACCACCTCGGTTACCGCCAGACTCGTAATGAGGCCCATAGTATATGTCAGTGTGTGGTATATGTGTGAGTGGTTTCCCAGAAAGATGTGGTTTCTATGTCCCTGCACGTAGGCCCTTCCTAGGATGTGTGTGGCCAAGTTCAGCAATGCAAGTGTGGGACCCATATAATGTGTATATGATGACACCAGGGAAATTACTTCATGTGAAATTACATAACTAGAAAAATAAGTTACTTACCTCTGTAAACACAGTTTTTGACAACATATTTTGAATATTGCTGTTCCTCAATCTGGAAACATGTAGAAACTTAAAATAAACATGCACAGCAATGCAAAAATAACTAAAGCGTCTAGAAGTGATTTAATTAGTAGTATGAGCTGATCAAGAACATGTATGTGTGAAACAGAGTCATGTGGTAGCTAATGGAAAATCCTTTCACTGGCACAGAAAATGAAGCAGCAAAAAAGCAGCAAAAAACCTCAATGGGAGGTATCTGTAGATATTAAAGGTACTTAAAGTAGCAACAGTAGATGGAAAGGAAAGCCAAGAAAACATGAGCATGAGAAGATAGGTGGGGAAACAATAGGAACTGTGGAGATACTATGAAAAAACAAAGAGAAGGAGATAAGGAACATTAAATGGAGAAACAGAGAAGGAAAGGGAGAATGCACAGACGCTAAGCAAGAGACTCGGGGGGTCAAAATATACTGAAAGGATGTGATATGACCATTTGGGAAGGAAGGGGGTAGTGATGGGTAGCAGGATCTGTGACAGCGAGAAATAGCATACAAGTGATAGAGAAGGAGCTATGAGTTCAAGCTAGAGCTGGAAACGACATGGTGAATGAAAGTAGAGTGTGGTTGGGGAAGAATCAGATTCTATGCAATCTCAGGGAATAAATATTGCCTTTAGATTAGAGGAATATGAGATTTTATCTGGAATAATGGTTTGGTTTCTTGCTCATTGATAATTCCAGCACACTACTGAGTTCCAGGCAGAGTAAAATGTCTGTGAATGCTGAATGTTTTTGAGATGCTTATTTTGAGCTGGCAAAGTAATAACCAGGTGTCTGTAACCTTTCTCTCTCATGATGTATTGGTCCACATCTCTCATCAGCCCTAGCCAGAAAAGTCAATGGTGAGGAATCATGGGAGTTATAGTCCAAAACATCTGTGGGTCCACAGGTTGCAGACCCTGACACTGTCTTAATACAGAGAATTGGATGCTGAACTTTACAGATTGTAAAAAGGTGTTTGTAAAGTCAAGACTATTGGCTTACCAGTACAGAAAGGAGGGCAATGGAATGTGAGAAAGGACAAAAAAGCTAGTACTTTTTGTGCAAATCTTTACCCACCTATTTACCACCATGCAAATTCTGATCCCTGAAGCCAACTCCCGGTTTACGCTCACGCCAGAATCAGAATGAATACAACCCTCTAGCAAAAAAAGGCAAAGAGATGGTTTGCAAGGATCACAAGGTTTAATTGTACAGAGTACAAAGGTATCAGCAAAGGACTCTGCTACTCGAGAACGTTCTGGCTTCACTTAGTACAAGCAGTGGTTTAAAAGGGGAGAAAAAGATACAGTAAAAATTGGCATCACTGATTGGCGAGACCATATTAATTGGCCTGCTCCATAGGGGGTGCCAGGCTACAATTGGTTCACTTCTCTGCCATCTGTCAGTCACCACGTGGGTCAGCTGGGTGCATCTCTCCGCAGAGTGAGGTCAGGTCTCTCATAAATTACATTATGAAAAGCTGCTATGATACACTAAGCCTACTACTACATTACTGTGGCATGCACCTTGGAGGCTCGGGAACTAGTGCCAGGGGGAAGGGAGGAAGAAATACAGTCAACCTGACCCACACATTCTGTGCTTTGTTGATAGTGTACCCCTCGCACCCAAGGCCTCCACTCACATTTTGATCTATAATGTATCCTTCCCTGTACCCCGTGTTACAAAGGACGTATTTATGTGGAGAGGTGAAACAGTCGCAAATGCTTGGATCTTTTATGGCCATTTGGTTTGTGACTGGGGCTGGTGTCACTCACTATCATAGAATGCAGGGGTGTGAGGATTGGGTCAGTGTTGTGGGCCATTGCTCTGAGTAGGTTGGGTGGGTGTTAGAGGTCTGTTGGCAGCTTGGCTGTGATGAATGGGCACTGCGAGGATCCTGGTGTTGTCTCATGGCCTTGCAGGGTGCATTCTTCCCAGTGATACTAAGTAATTGCAACAATGAAGGGACAAGGGGAGGATTCTGTTAGAACTGTCTATGGAGACTGAATCGAGTCTTAATGGTCTGGACCTAGTCGAGTTTTTCCAGGGTGCTAAATTTGTGCCGTGTGGCCCTGCCATGCTATGCATCCAGTATAACTACAAAATTGTGTATCTTTCTATGGGCACACTGAGTCTACGCAGCTATCGTTATCGTAATATAAAATCCATGATGAGTTTTACACCGCAGTACTCTTCCCCCCCCTTGTACGCTACACAACTTCATATAGGATAGGATTTGCCTCACCTTAAAGCGCCTTTGAGGACAGGATTTACTAATTTCCATTCCTAAAATCCTTCTGGTTATTCCCACTGACTACACTCCCCTCACTGCACAAAATACATCCTCCCGGGAGTTACTGGCATAATGGGAGCTGTAAATCAGATCTCAATTTAATACAAATGCCTTAACCAAATGTGCCTACAGTCACTTGATTTATAAACCAATGGGCACATCCTTTCATCTTTTCCAGGCACTAACTCCCTGTTAAAACAAGCTCTGGAAAAGCCACCAACTTTGCCTCGTTTAAAGGCATTAACTAGCCGTTTGCCAGATACTGTAATATGTCCAGGTACTGACACCATTTGCCAGCTGTTGCTGAGTTATTGATAGGAAGTACCATTATGGATGTGCATGACAAATGCATATACAATGCCTATAAATATGCCAAAACTGTTGTCATTGCCACTGCTTGCTCTTTATTGATGGTGGGTGGGAGGATCCCCGGCAAAGGGCTGTATGCAGACAGTTGTATGAGTGAAAAGATTGTTACGAGTCAATGCATCTTTTCCCTTGCTTATGAAAGTGCATAGCAGTGTCTTTTATTTTGTTTTACCTGCCACATCAATTGAGCTTCATTACTTTTAAAGCAGCTCCATCACACTGACAAAAGCAAAACAGGACACATCATTTCTGACAGAGGTATTTTGCTGAGATATAAAACATTGTGCAATGTTTGTTGGATATTTTGTCTTTGGGGCAAATTTCAGATTTGGTGGTAATTCAGCACTGTGGTATTTTGGCAGTATTGGTGGTGGTAAATTGGCCTCACCGTTATTGGTAGTTCAGTATTACCCTATGTTGGTAATAGTCTAGCACTATCTTATTTTGGTGGTCATTTAGTATTAGCTTACCTTGGCAGTATTTTATAGGTATCTTATTTTTGTGGTATAGTGGTAACTTCAGTGGTATCTTATTTTCTATAATACTGCCCCATAATAAGACACACTTTCCCTCTTTATAATTATGATAGACCTTGGGCTGACGATAAACAACCCTGGATTTAGCATGCTTTTAGGGAACCCAGTAAAATTAAATAGAATGTAATTTATTGCATGTAACTCCTGTTACTGATTCATTTACATCAGTTACCTATGTGCCTTGGAAGACACTGCTTCCTTTTCAGCATGCAGAGTGAAGCCCATCCACACACATACACTCTACCTGGCTCATCTGTATGTATTTACTCTTTTTCCTAACATTGTCCCAGGTGGTAAATTAGGTAGCACATTTTTACCACAGTGGTATAACGCTAGGATCACCCACTGACTTTTCCCACTGACCCAGTGATCATCAGAGGCAGAAAATAAAACACAAAGACCAAGCAATAGCCTTGTTCTGTTTTCTTTTTTTAATGCTGTTACTGTTTGATTACCACTATTATGTTGCACTAAAAGAAAAAGAAAAACAATACATTACATGATATCACAGTCACATGTTCTTACCAACAGAGAATACAGCTTCGTGCCTCTAAAAGATAAAAGGAAACAAACATATTGCAACATGGAAAATATTTTAAACGTGGTGTGCAGCTCTGTTTACCCAGTGCAGAAATGCAGAAAAAAAAATGTAAGACTTTTGTTTTCAAACCTAACTCACTACACTGTCTGCCAATAAATACAATACGTACCATACATTCTCACGCTCCTCATTTTAAGACCTAACTCACCGGAGTATGCAAGGTTTGAATTTCATGCTGTCGACCCTATCTGTACAAATCCCACACAGTTCATGGACGCAGCCTTTGAATTTCAGTCATTCCGAAGCCAGGACGACACTCTCTCTCTCTCTCTCTGACCCGTCTTCAGGCTCACTTCCAGCAGCACACCATCCCAGACTGTGCTGATAGGAACCCAATGTCTGACTGACTGACTACACCCCCTTTCTCCTGCTTAAATTTCCTCTGGCTGTCCATCAACATTAGATCAGCCTCCCCTGACGTGGTTCGGACACCTCCAGAACTGCCAACCACATTAGCCAATCACCTTACACGGGCATACATGTAACAAGTTATTTCCTGCGAGGACAATGGAAGTTTTCAGCCTGCACAAAGACAGCCATTCTGTTTTTTCTACCATGCATCTCCCCACTGAAAAACACAAAATGAAATGAATGTCAAACTGTGCCTACCTAACTGCATTATAAAGTTAATTGGGACAGTTAATTGGTCACTGGGCTATTGTTAGTAAGGTTAGTTAGTTATATATTCACAATGCAGTTCCACACAGATAGAAAAGCATTCAATTTGTAAATATGCACGTTTCTGCATTTTAAAATGACTGCACATTCTGCTGGGTATTTTTGAAATAATCATCCCATTGCTGGCTTGAATGATTTTTAAACAATACTCATTTTACTGGCTTGTTGCTGAGAAAAGCTGTCCCTTGCACCCATTTAAAAATAGCTGCTTCTAAATGCTGCCAGTAAAATGTCAATGTTTGCTTCCCTTAGAATCTTTATACATGTGTTGTTATTTGCGCAAATATATCATGCATGAATATATCCCTACATGTTACAGATTTACACTGACTGCGCTACACTGTCATGTGCATGAAATCTATGGACCCACTATCGTTCGAACATGAGATTTTTCCATGATTAAAAGTTCCTAGTAGTTTAGATGTATACAATTTTACTATCCAGCCTACAAACGTGTGTTTTGTTTGCATTGTTTGAGCTGGTTACAGCTGTGACTACTTTGAGTCCCCTACGTGTCTGAAGGCAGGCACATCTGCCCAGGGCTTACAGAGTTTGCTGCCTGCTGACAACAGTTGTGCTGTGGGAGTCGTAAGTTGGCCATGAGCACAGAACCAGGCAAGAATAAACTGTTAACAAATGTATAAGTAAATGTATGTAAAGTGAGGGGGCTGATTTGATTAAGTAAACGGGGACTCAGATGGTGTGTAGAAATAATGTCTGTATGAATGCAGAGTGAATTCAAAAAGAAACATTTTAAAAAAATGTGAAAACAATTTATTTTACATTTCTTTTACTCCAAGTGGGGCCTCCTCCCAGGACATGTGCTGACAGGCCCCCTGCGCTGCAGGGGCCCCTGTTATGCCAGTGGCCCCATATCAAAAGGCCTAGCCCCAAGCAAGTCCATCCCTGATTTTACTTAAGATAGTACGCTGCCATGCTTCACTAGGAACAATAAAACCCCTGCTTTACCCTCACTTTTAATTGTGGAAAGATTGTGGGGGGGATACATGACATTATATCCTCCCTGCTTAAAATTGTGGGGGGATTTGTCCCCCCTCTACTCCCCATTTCCTAAGCCCATGCCTAAAGCAATAGAATAAACACAGGGCCTCATTACACGGATGGCAGAGAACCATGGCGCTATTAGCGCCATGGTTCATGCCGGTAAAATACCGGCACCGCCTTGGTGGAAAGGGGAATTACCGCCCCATTCCAAGGTTGGTGGGGCGGTAATTCCCCCTTCCGCCATTGCCCTTCCCCATTCCCATTTTTGCCCCATAGCGCATAATGGGAAAGGGTAAGGCACTAATTACGGTACCGCAAATTGCGGTACCGTAATTAGCTCCCTGGGTCCCTTTGCAGGTTGGTTTTTAACGCCTGTAAAAAGCAGTCGTTAAATTCCCCAACCCGCAAAGGGACCTCGTAGTAAGGCGGTAAGGATTTACCGGTACCGGTAAAATACCGGTACCGGTAAACCCTTACCACCATCCGTGTAATGAGGCCCACAGTGTTGGTTCAAGCTTGGTTGGAGGAAACAGACACACGTTGGGTTGGCAGCACCACCACTTAGCTGAGGCAGCTGAAACACTTCCCCAACCACCAGTGCATGTACACCACTGCTAGAAGCACTATATCTAATCATTCCAACCTCATTGTATTGTTGTCTTTCAGCATAGGGTGGTTCTTGATAGAAAGATGGACACGCAGCTGACTCGTTCCAGAGGAAATCAGGTAGGAGTTCTCTGGACAGGATTTGGGCAAAGGTTCTGAGACTAAAGGCACATTTAAACAACGATTGGAAAATAGAGAAGTTTTGGCTTTTATGCATACAAGGGACAGGCAGTTTCCAGGCACTGCTGTAATGGTATGACTTGGCTATAAGATGGCAAAAGCTGGTGAACAGTTTCAGTACCTGGGCATATTATGGCAGTGCCTGGATTATTCCTAGAGAAGAGCCAAAACATTTGGCATGTCTAATGCGTGTGTTAAAGAGGAATTGAATTAAAGGAAAAGATTTGAGTATATACATAGTGTTTATACATCAAATGGCTGAGCGCACACTTAGATACAACATTTGTATTATACCAGGGTCTGGTTTACTGCTGCAATCATGAATTTCCCTTTCAGAAGACTGCTTAATAATATTAGCATCCCATAAAACTACATTAAAAAGAGGTAACAGAGGTGTATGTTTCGGGTGGGGCAGGTAGTGGCTGGGAAAGGTCAGAGGGGCTAGCATGGCCAAGGGTTGTCAATGGAATGGAAAGAAGGCAAAAAAAACAGCCACAGGTTTTGTGTAAGTCCTCACAGCACATTTATCTTCTATCTACACCATCTAAATCGCCACGTAGTAGCCAAAACTGTAAAACAACTGGTCATAACTTTGAAGAGGGATTGATAATGTAAGATATGCTAGTTTAGATGCATTTCTTGTAACTAGGTGGATATTGCAGGCATAATGCCCCCTCACTTACAACCACAGCCCACAAATATGAGGACAAGAAACAGGCTAATTAAGGAATACATTGTTTTTATTGAAAAAAAATGCAAAGGTGGTCCCCAAGCAGGCAGCTTGTCTACAAAAATTGAAACTAGCCTGCCTGCATAAATATTGATATTTCACACGCATACACACCCATTTACATATTCAAATCTCTATATGTTTTATTCCGAATAGCAACAGTTATTCTAGTTGTAATACTGCCACTTGTCGGTCACTGTATCAAAACTCTATTGACATAGAGACATTTCCAAATTTCACATAAGTTGCATAGCCAATTATTGAAGGAACTTTGCTTTCCACATTAACATGAACACATATTGAAATCAGAGAACTGTTGCATACATCACATTTCCCATGTAACATGCATTAGTGCCCATCCACTTTTGAGATTGAGTCCCAACTGGCATGACATTTGTTTGCTCTACTATGTAAAGTTAAGAGTGAGGGGTTGAATGGGATATACAGTCACATCATTTTCTATGGGAGAAGAAATGACAACATTAAGCTTGTTCTCATTCCTGAATTCAGTTTATATCTATGGCCTTCACAAATTGTCAAGCAAATCTTCCTTAGGAAATGGCACGGACATCTTCGAATCTTAGCTCAATGTATATCAGTGAAAATGCATTGAGAACAGTTTAGTGAGATTATTATTCATAAAGAGCTGTCTGCAGGATGCACTAAAGGGCTGTTTCTATCACACTGCACATATATTTTGGGTCAGATTGAATGAAATGACATCTCACTTGATTTTAAATGCATTTAGAATTTACTGTTTATTTTCCATTAAAACATCAATTTATTGGAGTAGTACCATTTCCAGATCACACCCTTTTGGGGCTTGCCAAAACATAAAATGGTTCTAGAAAGCATATATCATTTCATTTGGGGAATTGTCATACTTTCAGTTTTTGGTATCAACATGGACCCTTTTAGATTGAAAATCGCCCAGTAAACAAGGCCACTTCTAGTCTGCTTCCATGAAGGGAGAATTGCGTATGGTTCCCTTTTCTGTAAGTCCCCTAGTCGATAGGGCTCATTCTCTTGGAAAAGGGATCCATCCTTCTGCAGCCCCCAATTGTTATCTCTGATTTATCCATTCATAATTCTGGTATTTTAACCTATATATTTTAGAAACCTCTTGAAAGTTTTTAATTTATTTGATTGGATATTTGTAAGGTGCCTAGACAATAAATGGTGTTTCAAGGCACCACAAGACAAAAAAGCGGGGTACAAGGGAGAAAGAAAACAATAATGGTCCTACTAGCCCTTGTGACATTCGGATCATGAAAGTGCAGTAACAAGAAGTAGGAGGGGTTGGGGGTGCCAATCTTCATGAAATTGAAAGTGCTAGGGTGGGAAGGGAGTGCAGGTTAAAGAGGAAAGAGTGCAAATGAAGGGGGAAGGTGGGGGAGGGGAGGGGGAAGAAGGCCACAGGGGCGAAGTGAGTGCTAAGGGGAGGCCAGGATTGCAAGTGTGCCAGGGATTGCATGGGGTGAGGGAGTTGAGAGTTCATATGCTAAGTGCGAGCAGGGGGTCGACTGGGAAGAAGAGCCTGGTGCCCTGTAGAACTCAGGGGGAACCAGGCAGCCAGTCACTGTGGCAGAAGGGTGTGTTAGCAGGGGAGGGTGAGGGAAGGAAGAAGAGAAAAGGAGGGTCTTGAAGAGCTTCCGGAAGTTAAGGAGATCTGGCTCAGCCCAAAAGGGGCAGGGAGAGCATTCCAGAGGGAGGTTCCTGTGGAGGAGAGAGATCTACCCCCCACTCTCGACTTAGTGAAGATCCTGATGTGCTGAGAGACTGATGGGCTCTAGCAGGGCAGTATTTAGGGAGAGAGAATTGGATGTAGAGGGGTTCCAAGTTCCAGGGCCCAGAAAGCCTTGTGGATGATGCAGAGGGTCGTGAACTTGATCCTAGCATGAACTGGGAGCAAGTGGTGAGATTTTAGGGCTAGAGAGATGCAGTCCCTGAGCTTGAGGCCAAGAATATGTCTTGCAGCCCTATTCTGGATTAGTTGAAGGGGGCGAAGGGAGGATAGAGGAAGGTTGAGGAAGAGACTGCTGCAGTAGTCCATCATAGAAAGGACCAGACCACTAGAGACATTGGGCCTCATTCCGAGTACGGCGCTAACCAATGGCGCTATTAACGCCTTGGTTGACGCCGTACCCAGACCGGTAGCGCCTTGGTGGATGGCGGAATCACCGCCCCATTCCAAGGTTGGCGGGGCGGTAATTCCCCATTCACCAAGGCTCTTCCCCATTCCCAAATGAGCCCCCATAGGGCTCAATGGGAATGGGGAAGATGCAAATAACGGTGACCGTTCATTACGGTCACCGTTATTGGCTTGGAGGCCCCTTTGCGCCCTCGACTTTAACACCTGCTCAAAGCAGGCGTTAAGGGCGAGGGCGCAGAGGGAACTCGGAGTATGGCGGTAAGGGAATACCGCCACCGGTCTCGTTACCGGTGGCCGCTATCCCTTACCGCCATACTCGGAATGAGGCCCATTGTGTTTCTGGGGGAAGATGAGGAAAGGGAGAATGCCGCTGAGAAGGTGCTGCTGATAGCGGGCCTTCTTGGTAAGGTCCACGATGTGAGGAGAGAAGGAGAGAGAGGAGTCAACGATGACACCAAGGTTTCTGCTCTCACAAGAGGGTGAGGGGAGGGGTCCCAGAGGGGCGGCCATAGGGTCGGAGATAAGGAGGGATCTGGGGTCCCAATCAGAAGGATATCAGTCTTACTGGCATTAAGGCAGAGATCGTTGGCAGTACACCATGCCTGAATAGCAGTCAGACAGTTAGGGATGAGAGAGGAAGAACAGGCACTAAAGGCAGTAGAGGGAAGCTTGATGGAGAGCTGTGTGCTGTCTGCATAACACTGGAAGTGAGGAGAGAAGGAGGAGATCAGGTGGGCCAGAGGGGCAAGGTAGATTTTGAAGAGCCAGTGCGAAAGGATAGAGCCTTGGGGGGTGCTAGTACTTGAGGGGTAGTGGTAAAGGAGTGATTATAGAAATCGGCCAAGGCATAAGGGAGGCAATGCTGTCCTTGATACTTCTGGAGGAGCAGGGGAGCACCTGTTTGGAGGAGACTTTCATAGACAGGACTTGTCAAGGGACCTCATCCAGAGCCCTCTTCTTTGAGAGGATGGAGAGGCTGTATTGCTTTTGAAGCAGGCGGCAGGCCAGTCTGTGCCACTTTCCCTCAGCAACTCTGCACTTGTGTTTCAGAGAGGCTAGGTCAGAGTCATACCAGGTGTTGCGCTTGGAGGCAGGCTTCAAGCGTATCCTCATGACAGGGGAAAGGATGTCCTGGGTGTTGGTGATAGAGAGGTGAAGATTAGCAAGGGAAGAGTTAGTGTGAGAGTCCATGGTAGGAATGGGAGGGGGAATGAAAGTGGTGGCAAAAGCAGCAACTGACGCTTCATTGGTCAAATGGCAGAGAAGGAAACTGGCCATGCAGGCATAAGCTTAGCCTAGGTAACTAAGAGATCCAGGTGAGAAGACAGGAGAGCATGTTCAGACCAGGAGAGAGGTGTAGTGAGAGGGTTGGAGATGGGGATGTCTGCTGAGAATAAAGCATCCAAGGTATGACTGGCTGAGTGCATTGGTCCGGAGGAATACATGGTGAGGGAAGTCACTGAGGCTGCGGAAGAGTACAGTGGCCGAATCGGGAGAGTCATGGTTACTAATGAAATCCCCGAGGAGGAGAAGCTTGGAGATGGAGGCAAGAATAGAAGAGGAGAGGTCAGACCAGAGAGGAAGAGGAAGACCCAACCAAGTGTCCTGTAGATGGTGGAAAGAGTCAACAAGAGTGTTGGAGAGACATCAAACCTGCAGACAATGCATTTGAAGGAAGAGTATCTCTGAGTGGGAATGATAGTAGCAGGGACCCATTCAGGGAAGATCAAGGTCACTCTGCCTCCAGACAGTTAGGCCTAGGCTTAGAGAGTGTAGAGAAGGTCCCAGATATGACCTGCACCCCTGCCCCCCATTGCGAGTTGCCAGTAAGGTACTCGCCAAGGTATGTGACGTATGAGGAGCAAATGAACCAACAGAGAGGTGCACTGGGACTCTGCCCCGTGTACATAAGGAGATCGGTACCAGTTGAAGCAGCCATAACACGACAACCCTGGGCAGCACGGTACCCTATCAGACCGCTGTACCAGCCGCTGATGCAAAATGAGGAATACCTGCACACGGTCCACGAGGAGACCCCTAAAGCCTTAATGGAAGGCCAATGGAAATAAACCAAGGGCCTGTAAGGATATTTGGCGTGTTACAGCACAGAGTACAGCACTGCTGCACAGGTAGCAATTTTTTTAGGCAGCACCACCACAAAGGTGCGGTGCATTGCTATATGTGTTACCAGATTAACAAGGAAAGACAGGCTATTCAGTCAAAAACGATTTTAACATATAAGATGCAAATCTATTTTTACAGTTAAAAGCACACGTGCACATTCAAAAATGCACACTATTTTTCACCTGAAATGCCTATGGTGCAAGAGACACATTTGAAAATTAATAACTAACATTACTCATAAATAACCTGACTAATAAAACTGAATTTAACATAACCCACTAATAAAAATGTGTCTCCCCTGCAGAAATAGGCCTACTCTGAAAGTGAACTTTTAAACGCACATTCATTTTTTTTTCGTTTTCTCTGCTGCTCTGTCCACATAACTACAGGAAGCAAAAGGGCTCGAAAGAACAGGAAATCAGTTGGTTACAAAGTATTACTATAAAAATGAGCCATTGTGTAGAGAGGGAGGAGATGGCATGATTGATTATGATTAGAGCAGCGTCATAGCAAGTATCATGCTAGAGGCAGTGATTAGGGTTTTGCTGGGGGGAGTTTGAGGAGAGAGGGAAGACAGTGGAGATTTGGAGAGCTGGGAGAAGGACCTGTTTTTTCCTGGTTGGAGCATTTCTGCTGAAAAAGCTGAGAGTTCTAGGCAATTACCCCGGTTTGAGAACGAAAGGCGCTCGTTTTCACTGGGGTTAATCTTCAAGGGAGCCACATTCAGAAAGAGAACAGCTGAAGAAAACTCGGGCTGAACAGATAAGGTAATTACATAAGTGTGGGAGCTGAGTGTGTACGAGAATATTCAGTCAGTGTAGGAAAGGAGATTCCTGTGCCTTAATCACATGTTAATGCTGCCAATTGAGTTCTTTTCTCCGCCACTCTCTTTTCAGTGTATCACAGACAATGCTGTTACTGTGCTATTTTATTTATTTCTGTAAAGAGTGAGGTCGTGTTTAAATGCAACTTTTATAATACAGAAAAATATTTGAAAGCAGACGGGTGGTGTGTTTTATATTTACCAATACAGTGCTGATGATGTGGGGAGATTTTTAAACAGTGCAATTGTCATTTTAAGACAGATGTGTGCATGATCATATTCAGTATGGACAGTTGTGGGTGACTGTTTGTAGCATAGCTCGTTGGAGGTACATGAGCCAACGGGAAGAGGGACTCTCTGAACATAGTTCCCTACCGTATATAAGGTAGTGGAAATTACCACAAAATTACCACATATAGCTCTCTGTCGTAAATAAGTCAGTGAGATCGCCCATGGTGGCACACTAACACTAACACTGAAAATGTGGTATTCCTAAAATGTAGGTCTGAGGTCTCTCTAGTGATTACACGAAAAATCTAAGCAAAGATAAGGGATTCTGGACATTGGGGCCACAAATAAAACAAGGGAATTATGCTCACCAAAATACCACCAACCACGCATACCAACCACGCATACCAAATATGCATGTCTGGGTGCTGAAATAATGCATGTCCACTGTATTATTGTTGTACATGGCCCAATCTGAATACAAGGAGTGATTGTTGCTAAGTTATTTTTTTCGGCGGTAATAAAATACCGTCAGGCCCCAAATCTCCACAAAATACCCTACAGGCCCGAGCAGCCCTGAGAACAAACAGAATTGGCTACTGATAGCACGTATGCCAGTACTAGTAACTACAAGGATAATTATAACGGATACAGGGGGGAGACACTGGTAAAACTTTAGAGAATGGTGCCACGAGACAAGATGGAAAAGGCAACCGCCCTGTTGAATGTGTGTAAATAAGCTTGAAACGCAAGATGCTAAAAAATCGATACTGCCTACAATGCTTAGTAGAAGAATAGAGCAGCAAGCGCTAACCATATATCTACCTCAATACAGCACAATGTACACGTGCGACTCCATTTTGTGAAGGCAGAAATGTACCCAGGTGGCCAAAGGCCTGACAGGCCAAGTTTCGGAACTCAGCAAAGAGGCTCATGCCAGGGAAATCGAGACTGAGCAGAGAAGGGCAGGTGAACATGAGCTCACGAGACTCCAACTACAGAGCATACCAGCCCGCCCGTGAAGGTCAAGATAAGAGAGGCCCATGCAGGTGGCCAAGTGAACACGGAATTAAATGCACAAAAGGTTGGAAACTTAAGTTACCTTTCCCAACCAATTATATTGCGTGATGATTTTTTGTAGAATTAGACGTCAATGATGACGAATTTTGCCCATAAAAGAGGCTGTTTGACTGAAGTTCAGGGAAGTCGGGGTGAGGCAGGTGTTCGCGATGCTGCTGATTTCCATTAGCTGATGTATGTATCATTAAACGGACTTCCCTTTGCCAATTTATTGAGTCCTGATTAATGAATCTTGCTGGAGTATGTGAATCCTGCACTCTGTCCTCACATGGTGCAGCTATCTTGTATTACTAGTTTTCGAGGGTGAGTACTGACCAATGGGCCCATCAGTAATTTCCTTAACTCGTCAACAAGAGGATCTAGTAGTGAGTGTTTCAAAAGCAGTGACAGAGCTGTCTGTAAGCCACGTCGCAATGAGAGCGAGAACGTCAAGGTCAATGTTTTCTAGAAAAACACAGATATCAGAGGAGTGTTTAACAGCAGAGAGAGAGGGTAGCTAGTTGAAGCTGCTAGCTACCTTTGAAGGTCTTATGAGGAGGGGTACAGGGATGTGGTACGCCCATCGATGGTGTAGAAGAGGCAAGAATGGTGGCAGACAGAGGAGTGGCTGGAGAAGGGAGGACGTTGATGAGAGCTAGAAGATGCCTATCAAGAAGGAGGAGGTTGGGCTGAGAGCCTTAGGCCATTACAGTGCCATTATGATAGACATTAATGTTGCACATAGAGGATGAGACGCATGCCAAGAGTAATTCCCACCTTGTGCCACCATTAATGGTTGATGAAGAGAAAGGGGAGAGGACAGAGACCATGTGGGGAGTTTATAGGTCCAGAGAGGGAGCGACAAAGTGGATGTCGGTGACAGTCTGCCTGGAAGAAGCGTTGACGTAGGTGTCAGCGATGGCCAGGCCTGGGTTGGCGACCCAGAGATCTTTCTTGAATTTTTTCCTTCCAGACTTCAAAAGATATATAGGATAGGTCATATAGTAGCAGTAAATAGGGTAGATGGAGAGCACCATGGAAGAAGAGGCAGAGAGATGGAAGGGGGGACAGAGAGACAGGGAAATTTTACTAAGCACAACAAACTCACTAGGCCGTCTAGGAGCAAGACAGGCGCAGACGAATCAGGTGCACAATGTCACGCAGGTCACCGAAAGCGGTGTTGCACTTCTCCAGCCCCAGAGTCACGGATGAGGACTTAGCTCTGATTGCAGAAATAGATCTGCAGCATAGGGCCCCAAGGGCCAAAGCTCTTTATGAGTGACCTGTCCCCTTAAGCTGGTGTGCGCTTCTCTCCCTTAGGTTGTGGTCAAGTGACCTTGTAGACATGGAACCCTGATGCATACATGCCAACATTCTGAGGTACCTGGGAGGGAGATTTAGTCCGTGAAATCAGGAGACATAAAGTTTCCCATTGGAATTAATTGGGGCTGGGATTATTTTTCACAGGAAAATCGGGAGTCTCCCGCCTAAATCGGGAGGGTTTGCATGTATGCCGATGTAGTGGCCCACTTAGCTTCAGTTTTCAGAAAAACCTCACCCTCGTACTTCAAACCACAGGCAGATATTATCAAGGCAAACTATGTGCTCTTGGGCATGTCATTGTAAATCACTCAGGCTTATTATAGACATTCCTAAAAGGGGATCCAGGGAACACTAAGTGCTACTCAGCCTCACTCCTCAGATAAACAAACAGGAGGCCTCTCTATGCTCCAGGCCCCCTCCATACTATTCGCTTGGCCACACTTTGAAGTTCTGTCCCACTCAGAGGAGTTGTTGGCGGCTGATTTCTGCGTGAAGCATTCCAATTTCAGATGTTTAGGTAGGCCACTCCCCGCAGCAGCACACAAGGATCCATATCGGGTGTGATGTGCACTCACAGGTCTACATTGGCATACTACAATGGGAGTCATAGGTCCAGTGCATCACCCAGCCCTCACCTGCTTGCTGCCCAACGGTCACCGCCGCTGGCCAGGCCACCATTGCTGTCTCTGTTGCTCTCATCTGTGGCTTATGCCTGCCCATTCCTGTGTGAGTGTGCAGACCTCCAGGGCTCCCGTGCTGCCGGCAAGCAGGCCCACGGCACACAGCAGACAGCAGCAGATCTCACCCTCTCTCCAGCACTGTCACAGCACCACCAATAGCAAAATTTCCACCTGCCTCCCTCTGCCAGAGCCCTGGGACCGCTGGGAGACACGGATCCAAAAATGTGAAAGCGGCCAAGCGCCTTTGCTGCAGGGCACCTCATGGGCCAATGCACCATGAACAGCACAGTTCGGGTACACTGGTCCGGATGACACTAAGGCTGCCACAGGGTGTCTGGGGGCAGACTTGCTGTTCCTCGCCCCCAGGCGGTCTGAGCACAGTCAGTCGAGATCTTGAGCCAGGGAATGTGCGGCAGCCGCCAGTGGTATTCCGCTCTATATCTCCCTCACAGGATCCCAGATCGGTCCAATTTCAGGGCCAATGCGTTGCTCGCAGGATCAGGGCTCACGTCCTGTGAATGTTTAAGCAGCAGTCCAGTCGGGACAGAGTTTCTTGCCCGCCGCTGGCACCTTTTTCCAAAGGTGGGGGTGATTTTGCTCTGAGATAAAACTATCGTCAACTGAAATCAACACTAGAGAAGGCTAAGAGAAACCCATGTGTTTTTCAAAATAATATAAAACCATTGCTTTTCCAATGATTTGCATTGCAAGATAATATTTAAATTCATTCCACCATGTTCTTATAAGCTGACAGTTGGAGAAATTAATACCCTGTTATATTAGAGAAAATTAATACAATGATGGTTCATTTTTGCTTCATTTTTCAGTTATAGGGGGGAAACTTCAAAATGAAGATTTCTGCAGCACAAGCCCTGTTCCATTTTTGATATGCAGTAACATGACTTGTAAGGAATTAATTCATTTTTAGCCTGACCTGCTGTCGATTCAAAGTTATTCAAAACTCATTTGTTTGGGTCAGTTCATATGGGTTCCTGGTATGTATCAAATGATATGCCATTTGTGGGGTGGCCATTTGTTGGGTGCTGTCTCTTACATGAGCATCCTGGTTGAAGCAGTTAAAAAGAGAATAGAATACATGTACACTTGGGTGTAAAACAAGAGAGTATTATGCGCCACTTCATTTTAAATCGACGCAGTCTCCTTTTGTCTTCTATTCTCTACTTTGAGCCATCTGCCTCACACCTGAAAGAAACAGCAGATTTTTCTCGGCATCAGTTTGATTTAGGGAAACACTTTTGGGTTTCATTTATCTTCACAATATGTATTTTTGACACTGGTGTCCCCCCAGTGTGGTTAGATATTTGGCTGACTGTTACCTATTCCTTTACTCTCAACACACAGGAGGGAACATCAATAAGGGTTCTCAATTGCAGGTCAATTTAAATAACATTTGAAACGTGTTTTGTCTCATGACAAAGCGTGGGCCTGTATTTGGGAAAGGGGCATCGTGTGCCACTGATGTCACAAGCTACGGAAAATGTTCAGAAGTGTCAGAATTGATCAGTGTGCTGTCCCGAACCAATGCAGGGCAATTCAAAGACGTGTTCTCATCATTTGCCTGCCTCTCGTTTTGTGTATAGAATGTGTGCAGTATTGTGCAGACATTTCCTTGCAGCTGGACTATGTGTATTTGGGGAAAAACAGTTTTTCAAAGTGCACATCACAGTTAAGAACATCCAGAAACGTATTTTGTTAATACCCAATTTATTTTAGCACTAGTGATGCACCTTTGCATTTTCTCAGATCTGCATCCTTCTCTTAAACTAATAAAATGTTTTGGGACTCTGGTCATTGAACCCTTGATGTTGAGACAAGCGTGCAATGGAATATTTGAAATCTGTGTCCCTCTCCTATGTATAATACAATATATTTTGCAAAAAATAGAATTGTTTTATTCCCTATATATTTTTTCGTAATTACTATCCCCACAGCTCCTCAACAATAATAGATAATAGTTATTTTCAGAGGGGAGGGCAGTGGGGAAGAAACAGAAATCATTACATGCCCTCAGATCAAGGGCCATGACCAAGACAGTAGAACAGCTGGCATGAACAGGGTTTGCCGAATTGGAAGCCATAATCTAGATAAAGGTCTAAACTTCCTACTAACAAAGTCAGCTGACCTCATCGACAAAGAAATTAAATGTTGTCATTATTTTAGAAAGGTAAGACTGAAACATTTGCAGTGACAACATCATTACATCACAATTGACATTTCAGAGTTAAAACTACAATTCATATTTATTTCAGCCACAATCTCTACACCACCCAAACTCATGTTGTGGTGAGAGAGGGACTGACTTGTCTATAATCAGTTACATTAATCACAATAAAGCCTGCTATCAAAGGGTGAAGGATTGTACTAATGGACCCAAGGGACTATAATTTGAAGGTAATGTGACTTTTCAATAATACAGCATACTGTGGGTGTCTTTATAGCAACCTCACAAACACATTGAGGCAAGGGCTGGATCAATAGAGAAGAGAAACTATTTGCCAAGAAAGCCCAAGGATTACAGCCTTTTCAGTCGACCCCAAAACACATACACATTTACGGAAACCACATGGGAGACTGATTGTCTAGGCTATCAGGTCAATACTATAACCATCATCAACATACATTGACATATTCCTACAACAATGTGTCACTCAGAGGCTAGCCTATGTGGAAGATTCCTCTAATATGATTAATCCACTGGCAGGGCCTGGCATATCTAAAAGTGAGCAGATGGAGTATTTTGACTCAGGATGTCTGTATACTAATATGATGCAAGATTACTGCATACAAATAGTTTGGGAATATCTTGACACCAGTCCAGTGTGCCATAATGTTCCATCCTGATTTATTGTAGAATGAGCTTGTATAGTACTGACACAAAGTGTTTTTGTACTTAAAAATCAATTGTTTAGGCAAATATAAGGACAAGCACATGTGACACATTTGCACCAGCATTGGCCAATATCTATATGGCTGATTTTGAAAAAATCATGTATCTATGACATAGCTCATTCTTTTGAGTCAATAATTAAACTTTGGCCTATACATATCGTTAACATCTTTGTGATATGGCAAAGGGACACATACAGTTTAGCCTCTTCACATCAGTGGTTACATTCAATACCATGAAATTCTAAAAAGGAACAATGACGGTTGGCAGGAATAGATTGCCATTTCTTGTTTGGATTTTGGCAGAAGATCAGAAACTGCACAACCTACTCCACTTCTGAAGTTTGCATGCACAGGATCTAAATCTAATTAATAATAATAATAATAATAATAATAATAATAATAATAATAATAATAATAATAATAATAATAATTTATTGTGATTTAGTCCAAATATTAGAACTTTACACAAAATCATTAGAGTTCCAGATTTTAAAAAAAAGTCAATAAAACACATCTTTCATAATTATAAAAAATCACAAAAGTTACAAAAGACTTCATAATTCTTCACACTGAGAAGAACCTAAAATTACATATATAAAATAAAAATATCTCTAATACAAATAAACAAGTGTACATACAACTAACACGTAGCTCAAAGCATTGTCAGTGCATCCCGTGTAAATCAGTTCCGAAAACTGTAAAACAGGGTCCATAGCAGTGTAGTCGATACAGCAATGCTAAGTTAAATTAGTAGCAGTCATTTTCTAACCTGTGTCCACACTCTAAACAGGGCAAGTTGGGATGATATTCTCTATGAATTGAGAGAATAGACCCAAAAAGAGTCTCCAACAATACTCTCATAGCTATGCACCAGTCTTCCCAACAAATTCATATATTATGATCCCAATTTAGGGCAAGAGGTAAGAACGTGTCTGGCAGTTTCCGGAGTGTTTGGGTTCTTACAAATACGACAGGACCTATCACTTAAAGCTAAGCCCTCATGGACACCCGTGATAGCAACGACCTGCAGTTGGTTTGTTCGCAGCCTTAGCAAGAAATCTCTCACTGCTGGGTCGGGCATAGTAATAGATAGGGCTGCATTCTCCTGTATCTAGGTATTACATTACAAACAGCCTCATACCCTTTCAGCCTTTCAAGGTAAGAGTAATTTTCACACCAGTCCCAGTGATTTAGTTTACGCATGAATGATTTTTTCAAATGGATAAATGGTCGCATTTTCTTTTCTGAGTGAATCCAACCAATCTCTCTTTTTTAAATTATCTCCCCTAAAAACTTCTCAGCATCATAATTGTTTCCCACTATCGCAAGCAGCTTACATTTTGGTGCAGTACAAGATTTTAAGTAGAAAACTCCCCAAGCACGCAAGGCCATACCCCTCAAAGAGGTTAGACCTAGCTCAAGCCTCAGGTATTGCATGGAGCAAGATGGCCCCAAACCTAACACTGCTCACCAATAATGTCCTTCTAGAATATTAACAAGGAAAGGAAAAAGTGGGCACCACTAGATAATGATCCTTAGAATAAAATAAAAAAGTAAAAAAGAAATGGAGCTTCTCAAAAAATACTTTAAGGGAGCAGGCTGTGAAAAGTCTGGAGACACCCCGACTCTAACAGTAACAGTGGAGAAAAAGACTAAGTATGGCCAACTTAGTCACACAGCTGCTCTCCGTTGTAAACAAACATGGGTTATGGAATTAGTAAGACTTTCTGCAGATTGATTCCTGTATACAATCGGAACTGCTTGTATACTCAATAGACTTTCTCTGTGGTCCCACTTTAAACTCGAGACCTGATATACTTTACGTATGACAGTATTCTACTCTCTTTCGCCAGTACAGCTGCTTTAGAAGTTGTGTTTTCTGTACCTGCCACCTGTGTCCCGAGGTAACATTTAACCCTTGTTACCTCCATTGAAAGATTTGCATGCCAACTATGTCTTTTGTGTTACCGTTGCATATTATGTTGCCCATATATATACATTTGTGTATTCCTTGCTGTCGCACTTCCCGGACATTCTGTCTGGGACCCAAGGTGACATTGCTTCAATGTCACGTTTAGCAGCATGTTTTATTTTATTGCTCTATGTTTGCTTTTCTGGATTCATCTAGCATGTTGTTCACAGTATTTTTTGCATATTATGTTGCCCATACATATACATTTGTGCATTTTTTGCTGTCGCTCTTCCCAGACGTTTTGTCTGGGACCCAAGGTGACATTGCTTCAATGTCACCTTTAGCGGCATGTTCCATTTATTTAATTTTTCCATGTTTGCTTCTCTTTATTTATCTAGCATGTTGTTCACAGTATTTTTTCTATTTCCATGATTTTTTTGTCAATGGATATTATGCACTTTACAATTCCTGATTTACCCCCATTAGGTGACACAATTACTCGTTTTGCCTTTTAGGGGCTTACAAACCACGTTTACAGAGCTTTTAGGAAGTCACCCGCATCGCGCCTCTTCCCAGACGCGATGCGGTCACGTGGTTATTTAGATAACCCGTTTCTTAGCAACGCCACAACACAGCGATGCATTACAGCGTTCAGACGGCTTTCTTTTCGGCCGCTCTGCATATACAGGTACTGCATTAGATCTAGATCACTGTAGGCCATTTGCCTCATCCCAATCCATGTAGCCCTGTGTTCATTCTACTTTTGTGCTTTTAGAAAGCTGTTTTGACCTCTGTCTTCCAATGGACTGTGTGTGCTATTGACATCAACACGCCTGACAAAGCTACATTGGCTACACACCATAGTAGAGGTACCATTTGTCTCCTGATTTCCTATTCTGTATAATGTTTCCCATTCGCTTTCCATTTACTGCATGTTTTCTGTTATTTACTCCCCATTTATATTTCAACGCTTGTTTGAACATTCTACAATCTGGTATGTGCTTCAATTTCCTTTCTTTTGTTAATCTACAAATGTGTATGTGTATTATGTGTTCACATTGTTACAAATCAGACTTGCCCTGATGAAGGAGTCTGTATACTCCGAAATGCATTGGCATATTAAGTTGATACTGTTTGGATAAACTATTATTAAATTCATCACTTACTTGGACTCTGTTTTGATTACCATTTTGGAAATTGGATACAAGCAGTTCTGATTGTATACAGGAATCAACCTTCTAGAATATTAAGTCAGTTTATGTCCTGGATAGCTAACGCTTCTAGGCCATAGAGTATAGCTGGGACAAAGCACTGCTGATATAAGTTTATATATTATATAAGTTTATATAAGTTTATAGTACCCGCCAAGCTAAAACCCGCATTCCCTCTTGAAAATTTGCAAGCCTGTAGTGTCAATAATTTAGCTAGTCTTGTTTTGCAGGCTATTATCCTATTGTAGTTAGGTGATGTATCATCTGATCAGCATTATTATTGTCTTCCTTAAATGTATGGCCAAGCCCAGCTCAGAGGAGTACTGTGCAAGTTCCTCTAGCATGCTCTTGATGCCCGATAATGTTCTGTTGTACAGTATCAGGTCATCTGCATAGAGCATACCTGCCATAGGAATTGTCCCCAATTTAGGGGGGCAGTTTGACTTTGATCCCATACGTTGGAGTAAGTCAGAGATGTAAAGATTATATAGCATGGGTGCTGCTACACATCCCTGCTTTACTCCCATGTTAATACTAATGGGTTCAGTCACTGCACCTATGTTGTTGAGTCTAACTTTGGCACTGTTATTGCTATGTAATGCTTTTGAGATCTGAACTAACCAATAGGGGCAATTTAGGCTAGTCAGCTTGGACCAAAGTTTCTCTCTTATAACCTGGTCAAATGTGCTAGTGAAGTTTACAAATAGCATATATAAAGGAGCTTCTTTGTTACTCATTGTGGTATTTATCAATGAATCCAGCACTCTGATATTATGAGTGGTGCTGGCTCCTGGTCTAATTCCTGTCTGGGCAAGATGGAGAACTTGTTCAGCAACTATCCAAGACTCCAGCTCTCTAAGCACCATTGTCGCAAAAACCTTGCCCGTAGCGTCCAACATGGACAAAAGTCGGTAATTGGTTAACTCCCTACGGTCTCCTTTCTTATGGACCGGGATCAACACCGACTTTTGCCATGTCAAGGTCACGGTGCAAGAGCGACAAACCCGGCCAAAGAGAGTCAGGAGAATCTGGGCCCAATTATCTGGATCTTTTTTCAGGACAGAGTTCGCTAAACCATTTGGACCAGGTGCGTTAGACCTCTTTGAATTTAGGATGACTTGTTTTACACTTTTAAAGTTCATAGGAAGTGGCCATGGTTCTGCATATCCAGTGTTATGATGAGAGAGGGTGTTAGGATTATAAAACTCACCCTTAACATATTGTACCCACTGATCAGAGGAGATTGGAATTATTATTTTCTGAGACAGGTCACCTCCAGTCCCAGTCAGAGTTTGCCAAATTTTACATGTATCTCTACTACCAAGTATCTGGATGAATTTTTCCCATCTCCCTCTTTGTTGTGATTTTTGGTAATGGTAAAGCCAGGTATGGTACTGTCGTTTAGAGAACTTTATTGCAACAGCTATCTCATGAGGGTTACCCAAGGGATAACCTACCCCTGTACATGCCCTAAGTTCACGTCTCAATTGGCGTTTACGGTCCCGGATGTTTATATCAAATGTCGATCTACTCTTGCTCCCCCAATTTATCATAGGAGCTGTTTTCCCCCGGCAATCATCAGGATCAATCCCCCTATCCAATCTTCAATAGCCTCATGGTTTTTGCCCCAAAGGAGCTGCTTTATACAACAGCTCTTTGGGAAAGCAAATATATTCAACCTCTCAATATTCTTTTCAGACTAAAGGATCCAGTTCCCTGCCTGGTTGACAGCCACATCACTGCAGGGACACAGCTCCCCCTTACCAGCGGAACCAGTCATAACTAATACAGCCAAAGAGCGGTCACTATAGGTATTCGATACCATCTGTAATCATAGGACATGCTCCAATAGGGAGTCAGAGATGGCCATGTAGTCTAAAATGGCCGTCTTGCAGCCAGAGACCCATGTTTTCTGTCCAGGATAATCACCCTCTGTATGCCCATTTAGAACCGTACAAGACCACTCCTTGAGCAAATCTAGCCACATCTTCCCCTTTCTGTTAGATTTTTTGTATGGGATGCTGCAATAATCTGAGACGTGTTGGTAACTCCCACATTCATCTTCATCGACCACATTTGCGTTCCAATCACCACCGACAATAACTGCTTGATCATAAGAAGAACCTTGCCAGGTAGAGTATATAGTATCCAGTTGGTCAATGATTTGCTCTGTGCAGACTTCCCCAGGGGGATCATAGACACAGACTATTAAAATATCCTGATAGTTACTAAGTCCCCCAAGGGGAGAAACTTGTACTGCCAGTATGCTGCCACCAGGCGCTGCTTGATATACTAATCTTGGGTTTAGCGAGGATCTACCACCAATCAATAAGCCACCACTCGGGCGACCCCCTTCTCTCTTAGTAGCTGCAACCTGAAAGGTGGTGAATCCATCAAACTCAACATCAAAAGTGCACCACGTCTCCTGTAACATAAATACATCCTGAATGGCCAATTCTGAAAAAAGGTCTCCATTTACACAATGGCTAAAGCCTCTGGTATTCCAACTGGAAACAGTCCAAAAGTCCAATTTCATTCTGAGCCAGTTTTCAACGCAATCATGGCCTTCAACCATTCCCACCCCTGTGAATCAGTACAGTTCATCTTGGATTTTGCAAGCAGCAATTCTGGGGTAGCAGCTTTTTGTTGTGCTACCTGAGCACAGTTACATTTGGCGCAGCCATCTTTAGCCACTTATTCCATGATTTGTGTGTCCAGCACATAGCCCAGATGTTCTTTTGAGTCTTTATGCAGTCTAATTAGAGATATAGTTTCGGGTAGACTGCAGTGCAACTTAGTAGCATGAGACCCAACTATGCGAAGGGGTTCTACAAAGTCAAAATCATTGGAATTTAAGATTCTGAGAGAGGGTATTTTGTTAGGCAAGGCCAGCAACAGAGGTCGGTTTAATCGTCAGGTGCCTTTTGATCCCTGTATTGGCGAAATAGTTAAGGATTTTGGGTCCAAACTTACAGTCGCTAGACTCGTTGACTGAGGTATAGTTGCGCCAATAACAACATTTAGAGAAGGATGAGTAACAGAAGTGGTAGGCAGCGCCCCCACCCTCGTCTCAGAATCTAAGATAGAACTATTTATAGCCGATACTGATGGTGCGGAGGGTTGGGGGCTTTCCCCGATCAGCCAACTTGTAAGAGTACCTACTGTCTGAGCTGATCGCCTTTTTCTCCGTGCAGCCCATTTTCTTTGTCCTTTTGACATATTAGTACTGCTAGGCCGCAATGTGGAGTTCAAAGGTTGATCTGATCACTGTGGTTTATCCCCCAAAGTAGGTAGGTCAGAGGGAATATGCACTGCCTTCCTCTTTGTCTCCTGATAATTGGGAAGCGTTGCCTGCCCATTCCTTGCATTTGTCTTAACTGGTAGAGCAGTCGTCACTGTTTTCAGGGCTTCCAGGGAATCAGGAATCACAAGTACAGAAACTTCTTGTCTAGGAAATGGTAGTTTGTTAGCATTTTCTGTCACAGGATCCAATTTTAACTTCAGTATTGACTTTTCAACAGAGATCAAGTGGCTATGTAATGCCGCAATAGCGGATCCTTGCAGTTTCAGATCTTCATGAATTGTCCCACATAACTTTAACAGAATCTAATTCAATATTCCGTTGTTTTGGGCCATACTAGATGTATCATGTGTGCTGGAGTCAGCCAGGAGCAACTCACTGATGGGCCTTACAGAGTCGAGCAAGAGGTTAGGGCTTGCTGAAAGTCTGGTGTCCACCAGTGAGACAGTCACAGCTGGGCCCCCTAGTTCAATTTTTGATGCATCTTCTGCCAATAACGGCACCGTTTTAATTTGGTTGATGAGGCGCGCAATAATAGATGACTCCATCGCCACATTTGCCTCTTGTTCCCCAAGGATTGATGGCGCGGGGAAATCTTTGCCAGAGGGTGCTTCATTCCCTCCTCTATCTACAAAAGCTGAAGGATGATCCTGTAAGGCATAGCACAATTGTAGAAGGGAGTCATTATCAAGATCCAATGGACGGTAGCTATTATTTACCTCCAGATTTTGCACAGTCAATTCCACAGGTTGTATGCCTGTATCTTGGCGCACAGATTTGGCCCTAAAAAATACATCAAGGGGGCCAGTGGAAAGAGTTTGCACTCCCATAGAGCCCACCCCTATTCTAGAGCTGGCGTCCTTATTTAGAGATGACACCACTGGCGTAGAACGCAGTTTAGCTGATCGGAGCCCATATGGTTTCTTTCCATGGGTCACCCCTTTACCACGATATGCCACTTTCCCCAGCATCAGGGTAAAGTAAGCACAAGTTCCTGGTGGTGTCGAGAGCACTGCAAACACCGCTCAAAATTCACACACAGTCACTCTCCAATGCAATATCAATTAGCAGAGCAGGTAAATAAAATTTCTAATTATGTTTCAGGCAACCGGCTGACAGCGAAGGTTGCCGCAAGAGTATCAAGAGCTCAGTTTTAAATTTCAGTTGGGCCAGTAATAATAACTGCAGGCACCAACTACAGACACCAACTGATAAAGGCGATATAAAAAGCCCAAAACTGGCTCAAAGATAGTGTCGGCACGGCACCAGCAGATCACCACTATTCAATTTGGAGGGTGCAGTATAAGAGCTGTTGCCTGTGCAAGTCCTGCTCTGCTTAACCCTTGCTTCACCCGCGAGAAGTGAAACGCCAAATGCGCCGAAAGGCAGGAGAAGCAGATGAACTAGACGGGCGGGGAAATAGAGATAGTGAAAATCACTCACCCCCATTCAGAATTGGATGCTGCCCATAATTAAATAAATTCAAGCGGAGCAGGCACAGCAGGTCCAGCCGGCAGAAAACAAACAGCTGGCCAAACAAAATCAGTCCACGCAATGGGACAGGACACCGTGTATACAGAGCCTCCAGGAGCCGAGATCCTCCGCACCTCCTGCGAACCTAATCTAATCTAATCTAATTAATCATATGCACAATTCTCTAGAGATAAAAGGAACTGTGCCATGATAAAAGATTGTGAAGTCATGCAGGAGATTTGCAAATGCATCTGATGATGTTAGGAAGACAGTCCAAAAGAAGAGTAGACTGAGTGAATTATGAACTTTGCTATACTTTTCATAAAATGTTAACATTCTCCCAAAATGGTATGTGGAATTTGAGCAACATATTTCTGAGGGGCATCACAAAGGATTGTCACGAGTGATGAAACCAGTGGGTTTTGTAAGCTAACCCCTTTTCTGCATTTAAATGGATCACAGATTTGAGGCAAGCATTGTTGCATACCTACTCTACAATATAACGGATCTTCTTAGACAAAACTTTGTGGGTGTACCACCAATAATTGGTCTTTTTACAATGTGGCTAATTTACAGCATGCACCTTTACTGACAATATAAACATGTTGAACATAATGGTTTTAATTGGAATTTTTGTACACATACCAGATGAGGGAGCAACAATGTTGTCTATGAAATACTATTCACTTTTTCTACATTGGGCAAACAAGCAGAGAAATATGACAGAGGATTCCAGAACATCTATTTTGTCTATGTAAGAGTAATGCTCAAAAAGCATTCATGGAGCAATTCAGTGAACAATGACATACCGAGAACACCTATTCTGGTTTGTGACTACAAAAATAACCCTACATCCCAGAGGAGTTAACAAGAATGTTGTCTTAACTCGACTTGAACAGAGATGGATGCATAATTGTAACATTGTAAATCAGAGTTACACGTTTTTATTGAATGGAACTGACTGATTGTTAAATCTGCTGCATCCATATGAATGTAAGAAGCCATGTTCTCTCATACATTGGTCATGTCATATTAACTGCATGTCTTGAGATTAGGCTTTCTATTTGTTTATAGAATAATAATCAAACTGAAAAACAACTGCGATTGTTGATTTAGTCTACTAAAGGGATGTCTGGCTAACTATTTACAGACATTGACATCATCAAATGATGAAATGATGAAATGATAGTAGGACAGGATAGAGTCTCTGCAGCTGTGCAGCAACACTGTGGTCATATTGATGCATTGATTGTAAGGCTGTCACCTTGAATGACCATATATAGCACCACTCTTATTCCAGCATGCCCCCTGCCTTTGACTCCAAATGCGGGTGAGAGAGAGTACTAGTGCTGGTAGTTTCCCCTGATGAACGCCCAAGCACGTGAGGTGTACACAACAGAAACCTGTCAGGATATGTGGCACAGAATGCTTTACAGGATCGAGAAACAGAGTTGGAGTGTATTTATTATTCTGTTCCTGTATTAACGTGATTTAATTACATGCACTTTAGCTAGGTTCTGAGATTAAGGGGCTGATTTACAAACATGTTTTCAATGGGACTTTCCCATGTTAAAACATTTTTGAAAATCAGGCCCTAGGAGTACTAAAAAATACCATAAATGTGTATGTGTTTAGTGTGGAAGTGGATTGAGTTAGGCATTGACTCATGTTTTTTTAAATTCATGTAATGTAACTTTGAATTTGACACAATGCGCTCCCGTAATGAAGGGGGCCGGTACGAGCTTTCCATCGCGGGACCCAGATCGCGAACCTGGTTCTGATTACCACTTATCTTGCAGTTAAAGATCAACTGTGACAGGGTTTCCTTAGTGGAGAAGATGCTAGTGTATCCCTGTATGAATCTGTTAGTGTCACACATGTGTGGAAGTAAATCTGGGGTACTATTCAACAGAGAAGCCTCTCTTAATGTGTAGTTTTAATCTGACATTATTTATAACATGATTAATTCCAGGTGTAAAGACTGGAGGGGGTATCTGTACTTCTGACTTCAATATGGTAGGGTAAAGGCACAGAACACTGCAGGCAGGGCCCTTAATTTGGTACCAATGGATGAACAGCCAGGAATAAGCTTTCAGGAGGTGAAGCAGGCTGCTTCTCAAGTACTGGGAATACTCAATGCCCCCACAAAGGAATGTCCACACACCGGGCCTCATCACGAGTTGGGCGGTAACACCAGCGCTTTTAGCGCCGGCGCTAATAGCCCTACCGCCAAACCCCCGGCGCTATTAGCGCCAGATCATGGGTTTGGCAGAAGGGTTATTGCCCATTCCCCATTGGACCCATTCAGGAATTCCTCATTCCCCATTGGGCCCAATGGGGAAAATTCGCGCTATTACTGCCGGCGGATTTCCCGCCGGCTGTTATCATGCTGAAAATCAGCAATTTTGCAACCGCCGCATTTAAGGGTTACCGCCAGACTCATGATGAGGCCCACTATGTTAGGTGGAAACACAGCTTCTTTATATAAAGTAAGGTTGCTACCAACATATATGTGAATAAATAATAACACTTTGTACTTGGAAATTCTTATTCAAAGAATGACACATATATACACTCTATGTGGTACCACTCAATACTTAAATTCTTTAATAGATGCACTAACTGCAGACAGTTTTAAATAGGCATGTGCATTCTTAAGTGAGATCTATCAGCATAGAATAGGGAAGAAAGGCAGGGTGGTTGTAAACCATGGCAGAATGCTTTCTTTAGACTAGATATACAATTCTGTGTGAAGATCCCCTCACCTTGGCAACCTGTAATGAAAAAGTTAGGGAGTAACTTATCTTGTCTTTTACTGCCTGGTCCAATAATGTTCAATAACATTCTGCCTTCTTTAAAAGGTTCTACCACCCCAAAGTACCTGAGAGGCCACAGGAAAACAGGATCCAAGATGAATCTCGGACCCCTGGATGACTCTCTAGGTTAGAAGATGCTCTTGCTCATCACTGTACATTTGGTGTCTTGGCAGGTGAAGTGGCAGAGTTTCTCAGTTTCACTTGACAATTCCCTCTGATGATGAAACACCCTTGGAAGAAGGAGCCACTGGAATGCTGAGTCCAAGAATAAAAATGGAACCAAAGTCTTTCTGAAGTGTAGCATTTTTGCTCTTTGCGGTGCTCTCCTTTGGTCAACAATTTCTCCGACTGTAGAAGTCCAGTGAAGATGAAACTTGATGTGGGATTCTTAAAAGCTTGGCCGATCCTAGACGATGTCATACACTTTGGTGAGATCTCTGGTCTCAAAGTAAACTGCTCCAAATCTAGCCTATTTCCATTGACCAAAGCTACTCTCCCGCCTCCGTACCACTTGGGTTTCGCATGGTCACAAACTGAGATCACCTACCTCAGAGTAGTGGTTGCTCGTCAATCTGGTCCTCTATATATAGCCAACTTCTGAAGTTATCTTGCCACACCCACCAGGAAATGCACAGGCTGGGATGCGCTGCCAATTTCGCTAGCATGAAAAATTGACATACTGAAAATGATTGTACTTCCTCAACTTCTCTACACGTTCCTCAATATCCCATTATGGCTAGGCAACAAATTCTTTCAATCACTGACCCGCACCGTAAATAACTTCTTGTGGCATTCTGGTGTGGTCCGCCTCAAATTAGACATGCTAACTGCACCCATGTCTGAGGGCGGCCTCAGTGCCCCTAATTTCGTAAGGTATTGGATTGTAGCCCAGGCACAATACGCCTTGCACTGGTTTATACTCACGGATCCCCCACTGCATGCCAGGCTCGAGCGGCTCGCGGTAGAGGACCGCAAAATCTGCTCCCTAGTCCTCCCCTCCTAGCATGTCAAATTTGAAACCCTGGACCCTGCAGGTTCTATGTCACTGGCCTTAACTAAACTGTGGAGACTGACCGCCATCCCAAACCCCTTTCATGGTAATCTTCCCCTCTGGAACTTGTGTACCCCCGGCTTCGATACATCGCTGGGATGCTGAGGGATTTGGAGCTGACCGGGATGTCTTTAATCAGGGCAAATTCATCGAATTGCCAGACCTTCCTACATCCCTGTGCAGGAGACCCTCCCATTGGCTTCAATATATTGGTGTTTGCCGCTCCCTTAAAAGGAGATACCCGGATTTCCCTGCAATTCCACCAGACAATCCCATATTAGCTGAACTCCTGAGTACCATATCCTGGTCTCCATTCTATATGCTTACTCCAGGCCAAGGTCTCCCCTCCCTAAACTCAGACGTACTTGGGGTGAGGATCTGGGAATCAAAATAACTGACCAGCATTGGAACTGTATGTGTGCTCGCATTCATGACATTTCGTTCAACTCTCGCTTTAAACTGATTCAATTCAAAGTGCTCCACAGATTCCACTATACTCCAATCGGACTACACCATATGTCGAAAGACCACCCCCCCAGGTGCCCTAGATGTGGCTCGGACGCTGCAAACTACATACATATGTTATGGTCTTGCCCGCACCTTTCTCAGTTTTGGGGGGAGGTTTGCTCCACGTTGTCGTTGTCTGACATTCTGGATTGCATGAACACCCCGACTCCTCTATTGTGTCTTTTTCACGAATTCCCTGAACTGGGTGACAACGCCAGGAAACCAGCAGGACTATGTATGTTGGTTGGCTGTTCGTTGTATTCTGTTGTGTTGGCTCCATTCGGGGGTCTCCACATATACTCAGTGGCTTCGAGCTGTGACTTGGGCTTCTGACATGGAGGAGGCTTGGTTGACCCAGCAACCACTGGTATCACGGCCCAGGAATATCTGGGCTCCATTCCTTTCCTATGTTTCCTCTATGTCAGCAGAGACTAATACTGATTTCGATGATCACTCCTCTCTAATCCCAATAACTGCTTAAAGGATGTGCCTCAATTGTTACTACATCACGTGAACTTTGCATACTGTGTTTCCTAATACTCAGTATATATCACACTTACACTGTGTATGATGAATGTAAATCAGTTTCCTATTTGCAACCCACTCTCTCTCTTGTTGTAATCTCAAGCATAATAAACAAAGTTTAAAAAAAATAAAAAGCTTGGCAGATGAGTGTAGGTCCCCTTTGTTTATTTATTTATACATTTATATAGCGCCAAAGCCCGTAGGCATCAAGGAGCATTACATAAAACATAAAAAGCACAAGAACAGACATAGTAGTCACAATACTGATGCATACAAAAAGCACATTTAACAGTAACCTAATAGCACTAGTCTAACTGAGCAGCGCGGTCTAAGAACAATGCCTCTAAGGGATTATGGTACAGCTACGAAAGCAAGCAAGACTGTATCAGTTAATCACTACTTCAATTTGACTGCCTCCATTAGGAGCTTATAACCAAACTCTGTGGGAACTAACAATATCCAGGAGGGGTATTAAAATATAAATTTTCAATTTGACCCACCCCTGGGGATGTATTTACAACGCCTGGGATATAGCGGCAGATTGGTAAGCCCGCATCCAACTAAAACACAGTCACTAGATGGCTCGGAACACCAGTTACTCAGGTCCACCCTTCGTGCAAACTTCAGGTCCAGAGTTCTAACCACTCCAGGTCCAGTTCGCTGGCGAAGCCAAGCAAGATCCTTATTACGTAACAAGTCTCTAGTCTCTGTAACTTCTGCTTTCCTCACATTAGTTATGACAAAGTTCCTCTGGTCCAATACTAAGGCTTTAATGTCATTGTTCTCGATGTTAGGCATATATTGCTTGCTAGTATGAGAGGAATGAAAATGCATATGTTTAACAGTCAACTCGACTGGTGTTTTAAGGGGAGTTGTAACTGAGGTGGAAGGTGGTGATTTAGTAGCAGCCCATGGAGGTGCTACAGCCGGAATCGGAACAGGCATAGCTAACTCTTCCTGCCGGGAAGAGCCAGTTGTAGAAAGCAAGCCATTTTCTATTTGACAGCATTTCTGTACCCCAGGTATAGAGGGGGAGTTTTAAGACATTTTCTGGCAACCTGGACTCAGCCAATGGAGAGGACCATGGACTGCCACCAACTCTGGGCCATTTGGATGTCTTAGTTAGCTTCTGGTGGCGGGAAACCGACCCATGGACATTCCTCTGCTCTCACCGACTCTGGACTCTCTCTGGCAGGAATAAGTGGTCAGTGATGATGGCAAGGATGTCCTTTGAAATGTTCTTATGTAGATTGGAACTTTTGCAGATCTGGGTGTCTAGCAGCACTATGCCAGACTACTCCCTCTTCTAGGTGGTAGACAGCAAAGGCTTCCACCGGTCACGAAACGTACCTCCGGACCCTGGATGACACCAATTTACTTCAGGCACACAACACTGGCTTCCAGGGCACTTCCGATGAAGAGTAGCCGTTTGCATGATGGTCCTGCGTAGCTCCGGAAAGGTCTCCTTTGCAGGTCCTCTCTGGATCAGTCCTTGGAAGAACATGGCAGCCTTTGGATTACATGAAGAAAATGCAGCAGCAGACTTCTCCTGTTTATGTTTATGTTTATAAATTTGTAATGTGGTCCTGGTACCCACAGGCTTAAACAAAAAAGCAGACAGGACAAGAAAGAAAACATTTCATAGGACTACAGGAACTGATGTAATAGCCATGAGCAGTATACGATAGGCAGAAGAAACTAACAGAATAATAACGTCTTCATTTCTTTCTTTAAAACTTCTGTAGATTCAATAATTCTAATATCTGGAGGCAGGGTTTTCCAGGATGCCGGGGCTGCGATATTAAAATGCTCCATTACAAGGTTTAGCTAATTTACATCTCGGAATATTTAGGACATTCGTGTTATTTGATCTTAATGATCTGATGTTTTTTTTTTCCAATGGCCTCCATTAAATCTAGTGGCATTTGACCTTTGAGGTATTTATGGGTGATGAGTATCATCGTGAAGTGCACTCTTGCCTGCACAGGCAACCAATGCAGACTCTGTCTTGCATCTGATATCTGGTCCCTACGACCAAGTCCTTTCACCGCTCTCACAGCCCCATTCTGAATGTCTTGGAGTCGGTGGAGGTCAGCTTGCGAGATGCCGACAAGTTGGCTGCAACTGTAATCCAATTTAGAGCCAATAATGGCTCTGGCTAGGGTCTCTGCATTCTTCTCAAATATAAGTGGGCGAAGATGCTGTAACAGCTTAATGAAGTATGATGAGGATGAGACGAGGCTGTTAACCTGAGCCTTCATGTCATATTCTTATCAAGAAAGATGCCTAAGGTCTTTACTTTTGTCTTGACCTCAATTGTACAATTATCTATACTAAAATTATTTCATCTTCCTTGTGAGATCCTGTGATAGAGATGACACATTGTGTGTCATCTGAATAGTTAATGAAGAAGATCCCTTCTTGTTCCAGCAGGTGAAAAAAATGAATCATAAAAATATTATAAAAACAAGGGGATACACACGCTCCTTGTGGGACTCAGAGAAGCAAAGGTGTAGGTTTGGCTTCTGCTAACTCGCTCGCTACTCTCATCTGTCTTGCGTTCGAGAACTAATTAAACCATTGGGTGAGAAATGGGCATAATGCTTTAACCTGGTGGTCAAGAAGGCATGTTCCACCAGGTCAAACGCTGCTGAAAGATCTAAAATCATCAGTAGGGCTATTTGGCCTCCATCTATTATTTGAAGCAGCTTGGATTTTAAAGATAGCAGGGTGGTCTCGTTCCCATGGCCCTGCCGAAAACCTGACTGAAATTTGTGAAGAATTGGGGAGTTATTGAGGTGCTGTGAGGTCTGATTGTACGCAACTCTGTCCAGTATCTTCAACAAGAAAGGAGTGTTGGCAATCCAGGCATTTTTAATATTGTTCGCTACACGGTTCTGCTCTAAAGAGGCATTCACGAATTGTGTGCTGGCTGTTATAAGTAAAGGGGAACATTCCTTAATAAGCCCTGCTGACTAGGGGTCACCCAGGCAGCTGGTGGTTTTAAGCTGTGCAATTATTTTTGCTAATTCTACCTCTGAGATAGGTGTAAAATTAAAGGTCTGAGTCTTATTGTCATTAGTGGGTGACAAAGAAAGAGAAACTTCTTAGTCCTTTATGTTCAAGAGCAGTTTTCTTTCTTTGATGGACATTTTTATCTTTTCTAGTTTACTACACAGGGAATCTTGAATGTTAGCACAACATATTTCGTCCTTTAGGAATCTTGGTTGGGGCCCTTAGGATGTTCTTGCTCGTTTAATATTTTAAAGAGCTCTTTACTATTAGATGTTGCGCCAACTGTTCTAGAATTCAGGGAGTCAATTTTCAGCTTGAATTGTTGCCATTTTATAGATCGTGGGTGCTTCTTTATATGCGTCCAAGCTGGGGCTATCTCTACTCTGCCGCCAGTCATAAAAAAGTTTGATTTTATTCAACTTGAGTTCTCCAAGGATAATATTAAACCATGGGTTACTTAGATTTTTCCTCTGATAAACCATTTTGAGAGGGGCAATCCTCTCAGTCACTACACTTAGAGATTTTATAATCGTATCAGAAATCTCTTCTAACCCTTCCATATTGGAGATATCTGTATTCAAGCTTGTGGCCCAGGTGCTAAGGTTCTGTAATGTAAGTTTCTTAAAGCTTCTGGCAGGTAAGAGAACTTTAGGCTCAACCCATCTTTTAGTAAAATGGTTTTTGCACATCTGAAAGTAAACACAAAAATGGTCTGACCAGCAGCAAGGTATAACTGCCACGTCAGACAAGTTAAGATTCTGCGTTGTGACCCAATCCAGGGTATGTCCTATTATGTGTGTCAGCTCTTTAATAGACTGGAAAACCCAATCCGTCCAATGCAGTCTCCAGGGACCCAGCCATGACATCCGTCTCACTGCCTAGCCAGAGATTAAAATCTCAGAGAAGAACCTCCAACTGGGCTTCAAGGAACAGCTTCTCTTGCTTCAGCTTCTGAATGAATTGGTGTGTGATAGGTCCCCTGTTATACACATTAGTTTCCATTCACTCAGGCGGAGTCAAGCGTAGTCAACCAATCATGCATAAGGGCATTCATACAGGCAGGCAGCCAATCAGGCTCACAGGCATACAGGCCATTCACTCCACCCAGACACCCATAACAAAGAATGTAGATTGGGGTAAGCACCCAGCCTTTCATCACACTACACTGCATTCATGTGAGTTTCATTCAGGACTTTCTCAGTCATTGTGTCACACACAGAAACCAGGCACCCATAACACAGAATGTGAGTTCACTTCAGACTCCATTCATACAAGTCCCACCCCTAGAGTGTACCCGCAACACACAGTCCCTGGGAAGGCTCCAGCCAGTCTGACAGGAGGTAGCCCTAGAGCCATACACGGTATTTCCACCCAGTAGGCAGTCAGGAGGAAGGAAAAGAGTCAGGGCTTCCCAGGAATCTGGGAAACAAGGTAAAAGGCAATAGAAACCAAGAGGCCACAGGGGGCATCTTGCCTTTTTACAGGAATCCTTTGATTCCTATAGCAGGGCCTGGGCATCCCAAAAATGGAGGACACTCAGAGCCACTGCCAAGTCAGCATGTGGCTGTCACCAGCGAATACCCTGCACTGTGGGTCACACACAGGTGCCCAAAAACACATAAGTGGTAAACTGGTGTACCCCAAACCCATGGGTGCCATAAGGGTACTACATGGGTGGTGTTCACCAAAAGGAAAACATGAAGATCTGCACTGACAGAGGTCCAGGCTGGACCCCAGTGGCAGAAATCATAAAGAAAACACACACAGAGAAGTGGTAGGACAGGGACTAGGAGGCCCTGTCCCTCCATAAGGCATTTTCCAGCATCACACCGGGTATTGCAATGGATGTCCAGGTGTACGTGATCCACCTCTATCATCAAATACCACTGATGAGCCTAACCTGAAATGCCAAACATGAAAATAGAAGTAGATGATGACTTGCGGTGGTGGGGGGTATGAGTGTAAGAAAAGATTGTGCTTATAACTGTACTATATATTGTTAAATGGAGTGGAAACATTAAGACAATAATAGCACATATATGTATCATTTGGATGCAGATCCAAATTTCTGGGAATGCATGGCTTTTTGTGTTTTCCCTTGAAAGTATTATGTCACAGAATAATAAACAAACCTGCCTGTGCCTGATACAGACTAGAATGATTATTATCATACAGTGTAGAATTATGATATTGGATCTTAATTAAAAGATACCCAGTGTTAATTTGTCTCTTCATTACTAGTTTTAGATTCTTCACATACATTGTATCCAGGGTTAATTTGTTTGTTGAACTATAATTGATGTTTGTCCCGATGAAGGCACTTGTGTAAATAAATAATTGAACATAGAAAACATGTGCAGAACAATGTGACTAAAACGCAGTTTGAAACATAAAACACCAACAAAACTAGAAACCATCTTGACAAGTGAAATAAATGATCTTATCCAGGCCACCGAACCCTGGGACAAATCATGACACAGACCATGCTTGTAGGACATGGAGCCTGTCATTATAACAAAATAAACAACTGAGCATTGTTAAAGCCATGTAAACCCAATATTATTGCTGCTGCCCTTTAGCACGTCCCTTCATGTGTCCCAATTGTGTTCAGCTGTTTATATTATTCATGTTTTTCTTTAACTGTAGTCCATTTAGAACTAGTTTTTATATATGGTTCAATAGAAAAGAGAAGACAATTACAAATATACTGTGAACCTTTACAAAAAAGAATATTATCCATAAATTAAAAGCCAATTCATCACTCCCACCTCTTCATATATAACGTTCAGTCCTGAGTTTTTACGGACAACATAAGTTTAGGGTCCTTTAATTTCTCGCTCCCGATTCAGGGCTTTTAAAAATCCTGCAACCGCAATTCTCAGGCATGTTTTCTATAATTCATCAACATTCACCCAGTCTGTATTGTGCCATTTCCCAATAAACCTTGCTCTTATGGCCGACAGTGCTTTGCATTCTGTTAAATAATGCCTGATGTTTCCACAGCCCTCAACATTTCTTCAGAACCTACAGCCATTTACATCATCTTCCACTAGTTCCCTTCTACTGAACACCACCCTAGTAGGAATCTAAAGCGCATAATTACATGTCTACATGTTTTGTTTGGAAACTGCAGAAAGTAAGGAGTGTAAGGGAGGAAAGGTCATTTTACCACTCCCTATACATTTTGTGTGGAATGGATCTATTGCTCATCCCATTGTGGGAAGACGTCCCCTTGTCTGCCCTCTGACGACAGAGGAAAGACGCCATTGGATGACACATACAGACTCCATTTTATGCCACCCCAAACCCTATCTTTTTACTAGGCCGCACAATGATTTCTAAAAGCTGTCCCTCCCATCGTCCAATGTCACGCACAACCAGCCCAGACACCCCCACCATCTCCTCCCCTGTCTGCACTGCACAGGCCCTATTCTCACGGAAGTACAACCATGTATTGTTGCAACTCGCCTGTATCTCTCTCTTCCTCTGAGAGCATTGCCCTGTGTGTGACCGGGGCGGATCTTGACTTGTGTACTCATCCATCTCCACAAACCCGCATGTGCCCACTAAACCCCCACCTTCGTACCCACCGCTCACGAAACCCAGACCCCTCTGTCTCTTTGATGCGGATATGCATCTAACCCCTCAAAGTGACCAGAGCAAGCACCCACCGCAGTCCTAAGTCCCCCTGTACCATATATCTAATGAAGACACAACACCTATCAATCTGTATCATGAGGTCCTAAGTAGATCAAACCCATTGAAGGTGGGCACTGAGATTAAGGCACTGTGATTTATGGTTCCTTGGGGGCAAAACATAAACTGGATATATAGTTGTTAGCTGAGCTTTATAACCTCCACTAAATGTAAGAGTTTAATGTTGATTAGTTGTATCAAGCCTTTCTCTTTGTTGTCAGAATAAAGAGATTAGTTACACATTCAGTGTCCTGCGCCTCCGACCTTCACCCAACCCATATGAGCCCAGCTGACCCACATGCTGCAAGAAGCAACAGCCCAGCACCAGCCAATCAAGCTGCATCAGTACATTATATTCTCTAATGTAACTTTGTAGTGCTCCAATAGCCATGTAGTATTGAGCACCTATACTGTTGGTCATCAATGATGAAATCTGTCTTTATAATGTGATGTTTTTGTACTGTTTGGCAGAGCGCTCTCAGAGCAGCAAAGTTCTCTGTGTGCATCTTTTACCTGATATAAACGTTGTTCAACTTGCAATCCATCTCCTTGTCTCATTCCCTACTGGGTGTGTCCATTTATTCCGAGTTTGGGATCTGTATTTTGGGAATGGGCGCCTTCAGGAGTCACTTGCCCTCTTGGTTTATGTTCATGCATCAAGTGTGTTAGGGACTTATAATTATGACAGCTTTCCAGTGTATCGACCCAATCAAGATCATACAGCACATTTTTGACTTTCGTGGGATTTGTTTTCAAAGTCTCTATATCGAGGCTGTTTCCAAAAGAGTGTTTCCATATTCAAACAGTTTACACAGGAAACCTGTAGTAATGTTTAACTGGGCCAAACATTCTCTGTACTCGGACAGATCCCTGTACAAGGATCCCTCAGGTCCAGTTAATACCTTAAAGGGCACTGTTAAAATGTTCCGCTGTACTCTTACTTTGAAGGACAGAAGACCCAGCTCGAAATGCAATCAGTGGTACACAGTTATGGACCTTCAAGATTGCTTTCCATTGCATAGCTTCGATCTTTTCTAGTTGCACAAAGAGTTCTTCCTCCATAGTTCCGGCCATCAATGAATGCAGGTACTATATTGCCTTCATAGTACATAATCGCCGGTTTTATGGAGAATCATCCAAACTGGCTGTCCTCTCTTCGCAGTTGCTTCAAAAAAGGTAGCAGGCGCTCCTCTCCAGAAAGAACATGGCATGATAGCCTGTTCTGAGATGAGAGTTTGCAGCACATGCTTTTTGCACACTGTACCTTTCACAGATGGGTAATATCCATTTGCATATCAGTCTTTGTCCCGCCCAAATGGGCATTCCAGCACCGAAATGCTATGGCAATTCCTCTCTGAACAAGAGTACCAAAAGCAACCCCATACACGTGTTTCAGCCTTGTTGGGCCTCATCAGTGAGGTGAAGCTTTGTCTCTCTGAGCACAGTGAGCAGGGAGTGCACGTCTGGTTGCCCCCAGGTAACTCAGGGTGACCAACCCCAAGTTCCTTTGAAATATTTCAAAAAAGGTAGCAGGCGCTCCTCTCCAGAAAGAACATGGCATGATAACCTGTTCTGAGATGAGAGTTTGCAGCACACGCTTTTTTCTCACTGTACCTTTCACAGATGGGAAATATCCATTTGCATATCAGTCTTTGTCCCGCCCAAATGGGCAGTCCAGCACCGAAATGCTATGGCAATTCCTCTCTGAACAAGAGTACCAAAAGCAACCCCATACACGTGTTTCAGCCTTGTTGGGCCTCATCAGTGAGGTGAAGCTTTGTCTCTCTGAGCACAGTGAGCAGGGAGTCCACGTCTGGTTGCCCCCAGGTAACTCAGGGTGACCAACCCCAAGTTCCTTTCAAATATTTCAAAAAAGGTAGCAGGCGCTCCTCTCCAGAAAGAACATGGCATGATAACCTGTTCTGAGATGAGAGTTTGCAGCACACGCTTTTTGCTCACTGTACCTTTCACAGATGGGAAATATCCATTTGCAATCAGTGGCACACAGTTATGGACCTTCAAGATTGCTTTCCATTGCATAGCTTCGATCTTTTCTAGTTGCACATAGAGTTCTTCCCCCATAGTTCCTGGCCATTAACTTACGCAGGTTCTATATTGTCTTCATAGTACATAATCGCCGGTTTTATGGAGAATCACCCAAACTGGCTGTCCTCCCTTCGCAGTTGGTTGAAGAGAGCTGCAGCCTTTTGCTTTAAAACAAAAAACACGTTTCCATAGCCTCAGCTATTGGAAAGCCCAGGTTTGGGACACTCTTTGCTCTCTGGATCAATGATGTCCCTAATCTCCACTTAAACAAATTAGGCCATCTCTTATTTGAACATTCTAAGAGTCTTGTTTGTTCTGGATTTATCACCAGCCGGTTCTCAATGGCGTATTCCTCAAAGGATCCCATAAGGCGCTGGAGGCCGATTACGGTTTTATTGAAAAATGCAAATCATCGGTTTATATTAAATGGGTTACTTTTAATTTACCCAAGCTTGGGGATGCCAATACCCTGCCTTTCATGAAGTCCCCAACATTGAACACATACATGTTATATAACCAGGGAGCTAGCACGCGCCCCTGCCTCAAACCAGCTTCTGTTTTTATATTTCTAGAAAGGTGTTCCTCCTGGTTTAGTCTAACTTTTATTCCAAAGTTCCCATGGAGTTACTTTATGAGATTCAAAAGGCCCCCTGGCAGGCTCCATCTTTTCAATTTTCTCCAAAATTTTCTGCGATCAACACGGTCAAAGTCCTCCAAGAGGTCCACTGAGCTCACACATGTACATCCCATTTTTCCTGTCCTAGCCCCTCCTGAATTTCATGAGCAGCCTTTTAGGACGCCCGATTGCAGTTTCATAGGTCTTCCCACTGTTTGGGCCCAATCATGTAGGTGTTTCAATACATGAGCCGCAAATATCTTGCTGTCCATGTCCAGTAATATAATCAGCCTACAATTCTGGGGGTTTTCGTGTTCTCTCTATTTAAAATATAGGCACCCCTAGACCTGTGTTCCATGATTCTGGCATACGCCCTGTTTCTACCACATCAATAAAGAGGCAAGTTAGCGCCACTGCCCAGGCTTCTGGATTAGCTTTCAGTAGCATGTAGTCAATACATTCAGACCGGGGGCCCTAGATTATTTGCTCTTCACAATCAGGTCTTATATCTCTTTGTGATCAATTGTTATTACCCTTCCGTGCTTTATCCCCTCCTTACCTCCCTCCTCACCATCCTCCTTGTCCCCCAACTGAGTATATAGATTGCTAAAGTATTTCCACCATGTTTTCTCAGGCACAGCATTCAATAGGGCACCTCTATTCTCACCGGCTTTTCCATAGCTACTTCCCAAAATGCCCTCAAGTCTTTACCAATTAGGATGCCCAACCTCAATTCAGCATCTCTTTGTGACAAGTTTGCACTGTTACTCTTACAGAAACGTTTATATAATTGTTTCTCCACTTTCCACTAATCAACCTTCCAGACCCATGTGTTGTCTGATTGTTTTATTTCTCGTAAGTGCTGTCTCATTTCCCTCTTTTTTGTACTACCATCTCATTATATTGATGTTTGTGGATCTTTTTCATTCTTTCTCCCCCTCCTTTTCCCACCCTTCCCAGGGTTTTAGCTAACAATTCTTTGATAGTCTGATCGAAATTGTTGTCATTAAATACCTTCAATTTCCAATCGTACGATGTACCCTAAATCAGTGTTGTTATATTCTGGTTCAATTTAGACAGTAAGGAAGGTGTCCACTGTAATCTATTTCCTGCCACATCTGTGGCAACATTAACGCACACACTTTCCTCAGTTTTACAAACAGATACATTGAACTTCATCTTCAACATAGAGTGATCTCTCTAAGTATTGTCACATAGTTCCATCCCTTCACATAGGCGGAATAGGTCAGTATTCAGACATACATAGTCAGCTGTTGACTCACTTGCACCTCTATGCCAGGTATGCCTTGTCCCCCGATCTCCTTCCACATTCCCATTTCGTTTGCTCAAACCCTCTGGATCCAGAGCAACCAGCCATTCCCTTCCTGCCTGGATTTTATGGTCACTAGGGATCATGTCCAGAGTTGTTCCCCATTCTTCACCTTCTGACTCTGTCCTTTGGCAGTTTGCATTTAAGTCCCCCGCCAAAATGATATTCCCTCTATTGTTTGAGTTTTGCCAATCAACAATTACCTCAGTCAGTGACTTCAAAAAAGTATCTAATAACAACGTTCCACTGTGCTAATAAACGTTAAGTATGAGAGTAGGGCTTTCACCTTCACTTGCCCGTAATTCCACTCCAATTGCTCTGAATGGCAGGTTGTACATTTCTTTGGCTGTCAAGCCCTGCAATGATTTAATTGCCATTAACAGACCCCCATGTTGCGACCACCCTCACTCAATCTTTCTTTTTGCTGGGATACATTATAACCATCCAATGTCAGTGGGACTATAAGCAAGGTTTCCTGTAGCGAAATAATGGTACTCTGTCTCAGTTGTTCTATTGCCCCCTGATTACTAAATAGATAGACATTCCCTCTGGAATTCCAGGAGGTCATGGATAGGTTACTTTTTCTGCTATGGATGCCAACCTTCACCTCTTCCTGCAAAACAAACCTTACCATGCAGGACAGACGTCATGTCTGACTGGTGCATTGCCAACTCCCTTTCCTCTCTGCCCCCCTATATACTTCTCTGATCTCCCCCTCCCTGGTCTTAACCACTATTCGAAGGTGTCATAGGTCCGCCGGCACCTTCTTTTCCTCACCATTCTACACTCTCTCAACTCGGAACCCCATACTATCCAGATCTCCTCTTTCTGACAGTACCAGGTATCTTACCAGATGAGATTTGAAGTTCAGCATGCAGACACAACTGTTTGATCTGTCAGGGAATGTCACCCTATCAATATCCCTCGAGGATATGCCCACCAACCTTGCCACCTCATTGAATATTGCTAACACATTTAGGCAGCTCAGACAAACTGGCCTTTCCCGGCCTAGTAAACTGCTTAATGAAAGTTTATCTTTCTCTTTTCATAATGTAATGCTCTGTTTATGAGCGGTGTCTCCCTCTCTCTTCCCCTTGGAACGGGCCCTTTGGCCCCCTTGTCTCAGTTCCAGGCATTCTTTAGTATACTGAATGGACGATCCCCCTGGTAGACGTGTTTAAAGCAACTTTCAGGATGGAGCAATCTGCTCCCTGTGTCTACAGGCATGTTCTTTTCCTGGAAGTTGCAACACTCTTTTTGTAGCCGTGTGTGCGGGCCTTTGTTCCTTCTTGTCCTGGCTCATCCATAGTGCTTTAGGTACTTTCTTCTTTTTGCTCTGTTGGGGGCAGTTTAGAGGTTCTATTATCGTGACGTTCCTCAGGAATTTTCGAGAGGAAACCAATGAGACTTTCTTGCCTTTACCCCTTACTCCCTTAGCTATCTTTCCTTTTTCCTTCCCCTTAGGAGAAGGATGTTCTTTTTTTAGGATTCTTACGTGTATCATCAAACCTTGTATCGTTTCTCCTGATGCACGCCTCTACTCCTGTGCAAATGTTCTCCTCCCTGGTCTCAGGATGCTCATTGCTAGCCTTGCCTAACACTATTCCCTGAAAGCCAATGTCAGCTGGGATGGCTTCTCTAGGTGCCGACTGGGCTCCTTGAGGGTCATGTGTGTCCTGGCCCTTAGGTTCAAAGCTGTGCCCAACCTCTGCAACATTGAGCATCCAAATTACAGCAATTAGTGTAACTCTCCTGTTGGCCTCTCGCCTGTACTATATCCGATAGTATGCCCAAGTTCAGCTTCATTTCACTCACGGTTATGGTGTGCGATCTGACTTCAAATGTTGTCATAGAGCTGGACAAACGAACTTCATACTGAGTTCAGTGTCGAAATGGATGGAGAAGTTAGCCTGATATATTTATCAGCTTCTCACAGTGTATGATGCAATGAGCCTTGCATTCCTGCTTCCTGTGGCCTTTCTTCCTCTCTTTCAATGTAGTGGGTCAATTCAGTAGGGGATCTCCTCGCTGATACGTCACACCTTCGATGCATCAGGCTGTCAACATTTCCATTAATAATTGATGATGTCTTTCTTTACACTGGATCTGTTATTGTCAATGAATGCTATCATGCTGATGTCCAGAATTTGTGAATGGTCAGTGTGAGCTGTTTCTCTCTCCCTAGCTCAGTGCATGCCCTCTGGTTAGAGTAACCATAAGTGATTTTTTGGGCTATCAACGGGGAAGCCAGCGGGTCCTGTGCTACTCCCATGTCTTTCCTCCTCTGGATTCACCCTATATGCCTTTTGTTTGTAGTCGGGTTTTTGTTATCTTGATTGTTTATTTCTCGCAGGCTCCGCTCAATTACTGCTGCCACATTCTCTTCTGAGAGACAACTGTCAGGTCTTCCATCAAATGTGCCCTCCTCTAAAATGGAGTCAAAGTGGGGACCTCCATTATAGGAGCTGTCCTGCTGCATGTTTGACTGACTTCTAATGCCCAGTCGTATAGTCAGTTCAGTGCTTGCTGTACTCGCCAGCCACTGGCCAGACTGCAATGTGTGCGTTTGCTGCGAATCTGTTTCAATGATTCTCACCGCTCCCCTCCCCCTTAACAAGGCTATGAATTGTCCGAGGATATGTGATAGTTATCTTACGTTCCTCAAGGGGAGCTTGGCGGGGTAGGGTTTATGTCAAATGATTAGTGGATCTTTGGTTTATACAAACTTTACCATGCACAGGAACAAATCTTGTGCACCAAAGTCCTTGTTATGATTTAATTTGAACTCACGTACTTAATAAACAATTGCCGCCTAAGCCTTGTCCTCGCAGGTCCCGACTCGTCGCTGCTTATTGTGCCTCCCCCGCAGACCACTGAAGACCACTTTCAACACCACTTCCACCAAACTCAATTTTATTGCTGCTTCCCTTTAGCCCTTCCCTTCATTTGTCCCAATCGTGTTCAGCTGTTTATATCATTCATGTTTTTCTTTAACTGTAGTCCTTTAGGACTAATTTACGTCACAACAGTTCACATAAAAACACACAAAAAATAGGTTTCAGCAAAGCTGAAAATGCTGCTGCCTTTTTCAACTTGGGTTTTTAAACCTCTGTAGTATCAATATTGAAGGGTCATGAAGTTCCTATACACTCATATTACATGGTACATTACTGTGATCACACCTCTATCTGGTATTATTAGCGAATCAGCACTTAGACACGTTCTGTTTCGTTTTTCTTTACATCTGCCTTACTACATTTCTTTCACAATGAAGAAAGTTTGATTTGGTGTTATATTCTCTCAACTCTTTGCCTCCTTACCCTTGCTCATACTTATTTTTCTCTCCTGTTTGCATTATTCTATTCTTTCTTGAAACAGTACATTATAAAATAAATCTTCTCTGGTTATGAATTGTCAATTGCCTAAGCATTTGTAGGATGAACGCAACATATGTGGTGTAAACTGCAAAATATATTTTATTGAAAAGAATTGTCTGTCAGAAAATTGAATGGACTAGGGTTCTGTATTGTAGGTCATTGACATCACCATAAACAAATCCATACCAATTTAATTACTTTGCTTGGTAATATTTGGAGTGTTACAACGCAGAGTGAAATTCAAAAGTAATAGGTACCACACACATCTGCTAATGTAGAAATATATTCAGCAATAGTGCATTGCGTTCAACAATACAATAGACAAATCCCTATTCACATCACTATACGGTGACATACTCCGTAGCCCAGAGGTTTATAAGAGCAATTAGATGCAAATCAAAAGTGAATGTGGCACACACCATCTTCTGCCAATGGCCTGTCTCTGTGGCCACCTTGGTAATATGCCAACGAATCAGCCATTAGTAAAGTTATAATTGTGATATGCCACAAAGAGGAGGGATGCTTAAAAAAGGCCCTCACCGAATGCCCAAAGGAAGTGAACATAGGGCTGCACAACTTGACCTGTGTAAAAACATAGGTATGGAAACTTGGAGGAGTAGAAGGCATGAGCTTGGGGACAGTTGGAGAAAGGAGAGGCTGGTGCAGCAGAGGACTAGATGTGGCAGGATGATGAGAGAAGAAAGAGAAGGCGGTGAAGACATCGGAAGCAGAGAGCAGGAGGTGAGAATAATATCAGAGGCATATATGGTTTAAGAAGGAGCTGAGGAAGACGGAATACAAGGTGAGGCGGATGAGAAGTGAATAAACAACTATCAAGGCGTGTGGAGGATAAATAGAGAGGTAGCCACACACCCCAGCCATACAGCGTGCTTGAAAAATATGGGAGGCAGTACAAGAGCATGGGAAACCATTGAGGAGGTAGTTAAGGATCCAGAGATGGGCCAGATCCGGGGAAGGGTGGAGGAGAACACCAGCAGCACATGCTTATGTCACAGAAGTGAGGAATGGCATCAAAGGGAGAAGTCGGCCATCAGCTCAGGATCCTGTATGGAGGAAGTTTGCCGAGGATTTGGTTGCAGGCGCTAATGCTCCCAATACAGCCATAATCCTGACATAGGCCACATGAATCCCCACACTTCCCATGCTGGGCTAAGATCTGGTTATAACTCCAAACTTCTCGCTACCATTAATTCCATGCCTAAAAAGAACTTGGGAGCAGAAGACACAAGACAGTCCACTAAGAAGTTTTCTCTGTTAGCATACAGGACTGGAAAGACTGTAACTGACTCACGCTAAAGATCTGTTGTGGTGTAAAAACTTTTGGTGCTCCTTCCGAGTCTGGTAGATGAATAAAAAAAAGGATGTAAAGTTGCAGCAAATCAGGTACTGCTACTTTTCCACCATGTTTCTGCACCCTTAAATTATGAATGTAATAGGAACATGGTCAACTCTAGGAATTGCTGTTGGCAGAATTACCACCCAGACTAATCCCTCCAAATCTGGGGACTGACAAAACTGTTAACCTACTCACAATCTGGTGTAAAATCCACTAGGCTGACTGGTGGTCACAGTATAATGGTTTGGCCCTGCCAAACTCATAATACGACCTAGATGTCCTTTCTCACACGGAGACATTGGTTTACGCCCAATTCTGTCACAAGTTTGGCATTCTCCTCCCTGTAAGCTACAAGATCCTCTCCGAATCCAGAACCAACCGCCCTGGAGCTGGAGTAGTCCTGATCTTTCCGGAGTTGCTCCCGACTTCTTTCATCCTTACGCAGGCCTACTCCTCCTATGAATGCAATGGCCTACAGGCACTCTATCTCTTGTGACCTCTCTATAACTGTGGCAACTATCTACACTCCTTACCTAAACGAAAAGGTGATGGCTGCAAGGTTTTGAATAAATCATAACCACGGGCACAGCTCGCCTGGCAAGCCATTACAGAAGGAGAACAACCATATGCAAATCAGGCTTGGTCCTACCCCAAAAGAGGCAGTCCATCCCAAACTGCTAGGTCACTTCCCTTCTGCACGAGAACACAAGCATACCCAGACATGTTTCAGCCTTGTTTTGGTGTCATCAGTGAGGAGTAGCTTGGGTCTCAAGGCCCGGCAAACTCGGGACCCACGTCTGGGTATACCCGTCCCATTCGGGGTGACTTTAGCAAAACGAAAAGGTGATGACTTCTAGGTTTTGAATAAATCATAACCATGGGCACAGCTCTGGGCAACCCTCCAGACCATCATTTCTTCAGCCTGCCAGGCCATTACAGAAGGGGAAACACCATATGTAAATCAGGATTGGTCCTACCCCAAAAGGTGCAGATCAGCCTGAACTGCTAGGTCACATCCCATCTGCGCGAGGCCACAAGCATACCCAGACATGTTTCAGCCTTGTTGGGCGTCATCAGTGAGGAGTAGCTTGGGTCTCAAGGCCCGGCAAACTCGGGACCCACGTCTGGGTATACCCGTCCCATTCGGGGTGACTTTAGCAAAACGAAAAGGTGATGGCTGGAAGGTTTTGAATAAATCATAACCACAGGTACAGCTCTGGGCAACCCTGCAGACCATCATTTTTCAGCCTGCCAAGCCATTACAGAAGAGGAAAAACCATATGCTAATCAGGCTTGGTGCTACCCCAAAAGGGGCAGTCCAGCCCGAACTGCTAGGTCAAATCCTTTCTGCATGAGACCACAAGCATCCCCAGACATGTTTCAGCCTTGTTGGGCATCATCAGTGAGGAGTAGCTTGGGTCTAGAGGCCCGTCAGACTCGGGACCCACGTTTGGGCATACCCATCCCACCCAGGGTGTCTTTATCAAAACAAAAAGGTGATGGCTGGAAGGTTTGGATAAATCATAACCAGAGGCAAAGCTCTGGGCAACCCTCCAGACCATCATTTTTCAGCCTGCCAAGCCATTACAGAAGGGGAAAAACCATATGCAAATCAGGCTTGGTCCTATCCCAAAAGGGGCAGTCCAGCCTGAACTGCTAGGTCACATCCCTTCTGCATGAGACCACAGGCATCCCCAGACATGTTTGAGCCTTGTTAGGCATCATCAGTGCGGAGTAGCTTGGTTCTTGAGGCCCGGCAGACTCAGGACCCATGTCTGGCATACCCGTCCCATTCGGGGTGACTTTAGCAAAACGAAAAGGGGTTGGCTGGAAGGTTTTGAATAAATCATAACCACGGGCACAGCTCTGGGCAACCCTACAGACCATCATTTTTCAGCCTGCCAAGCCATTACAGAAGTGGAAAAACTATATACAAATCAGGCTTGGTCCTACCCCAAAAGGGGTAGTCCAACCCGAACTGCTAGGTCACATCCCTTCTGCACAAGACCAGAAGCATCCCCAGACATGTTTCAGCCTTGTTGGGTGTCATCAGTGAGGAGTAGCTTGGGTCTCGAGTCCCGGCAGATTCGGGACCATGTCAGGGCATACCTGTCCCATTCACGGTGACTCTAGAATGCCATGGTCTGTAGGCTCTCTCATGGCCTCTCTCAAACTGTGGCCACCATCTACAGGCCACCTGGTCGGGTCACCCTCTTCCTCTCTGAATGGACCAACCTCTCCTCTTCTCTCCTTGCCAATACTTCTCAACTTCTCCTCCTAGAAGATCTCAACATTCACATGTATGCAGTTAATCCCTCCTCTGGGTTTTTCCGCAACCTCTGAGACACTATCTCTCTCTTCCATTCTGCCCTTTGGCCCAAAACACGGTGCCATACATACTTTGGATGTTCTCATCACCTCAGAAATCCCCAACTCTAACACTCTCACCAATCTTCTCTCTTGGACTGACCACTTTATACACTCCTCTCAACTGACCCTCTCTATTTCTCAGGTAAACCCCTCACAACCCACCCCCACCCCCAGCACTGCCAAGTACCTATTTTGACCTTGCCGCCCTGAAACGCAAATGCAGTGTGGCTGAGAGGAAGGGGAGGACTTTGGGCGCATCCTATGACACACTGCCCAGCCGCCTGCTCTAAAGGCAATACAGACTCTCTGTCCTGTCCAAGAAGAGAGCACATATTCAAGCCTCCATCTCTGCGGCCTCTAACAACACAACCAAACTCTTTAAAATCTGCTCTAAACTGGCCAACCCTGTTGCAGTCTCTACCTCTCCTGTTCCCACGCAGGCCCTCTGTACATCTATGGCCTCTCACCTCTCGACTAAAACTCGGAACATCCTGTCCTCTATCTCCTCTTCTGCTCACCCTTCCTCTCTCAGCACCTCTTTGGCCATCTCTCCCTCTCCTCCACCTTTCTCCTCTTTCTCTCTGACAACACCTCATGAGTTTTCTAGACAAGACCGATCTATGAAAGTGTTGTCCACACAGGTTCTCCCCTGCTCCTCTTTTGTATGGTATTTTCTAAATGTTCCCATAGGAAAAGAGTTGGGCTAGCTGAAAACATGTGTCAGTGGAGGCTTTTGCCTCTACTTTCTCTGCCCCTCCTACTCCTGCCGCTGACTCACAACCTGACACAGCCCTTTCTAATCTGCATCTTTCTATTTCCAACACCCTGGACATCCTTGCCCCTGTCCTGAGAATCCAGCTGAAGTTTACCTCCATGATTTTGACCTCGCCGCCCTGAAACGCAAGTGCAGGGTGGCTGAGAGGAAGGGGAGGACTTCGGGCGCATCCTCTGACAAACTGGCCAGCCGCCTGCTCCAAAGGCAATACAGCCTCACTGTCCGGTCCAAGAAGAGAGCACACATTCAAGCCTGCATCTCTGCGGCCTCTAACATCACAGCCAAACTCTTTCAAATCTGCATGGAACTGGCCAACTCTGTTGCAGTCTCTACCTCTCCTGTTCCCTCGCAGGCCCTCTGTACGGCTATGACCTCTCACCTCTCCACTAAAACTTGGGACATCCTGTCCTATATCTCCTCTTCCTCTCCCCTTCCTCTCTCGGCCCCCCTTTGTCCATCTCTCCCTCTCCTCCTCCTTTCTCCTCTTTCTCTCTGACGACACCTGAGGAGGTTTCTAGACAAGTCCGATCTATGAAAATGTTGTCCAAACAGGTGCTCCCCTGCTCCTCTTTTGTGTGGTATTTTCTAAATGTTCCCATTGGAAAAGAGTTGGGCATGCTGAAAACATGTAATATGGGGGCACTTTGAAAATTATTTTCAGGGCCACTTTTGGTTCCTAGTCCACCCCTGCTTGTGTTCCCCCTCCTCAAGAAGCCGTCTGTCGATCCTACCTGCCCGGCAAACTTGCCCAATCTCCATCACCCCTTTCCTGTGCAAACTCTTGGAAAAGCTGGCCATTGCCCAGCTTACTCTCCACACTGAATCTGTTGGTTGTCTCCATGATCATCAGTCTGGCCTCAAAACTACCAGGGACATGGAAACTGCTCTCCTGAACACCTGTGAAGATCTGCTCTCTAACCTTGATTCCAGCATTCCTTCAGTCCACATCCTCCTTGATCTTTACTCTGCTTTTGACACTGTCAACCACACCATCCTGATCAATGGACTCAGTGAGAATCTGGGCATCACAGATCAGGCCATGGAGTGGCTGACCTCCTTCCTCTTGGACCACCCCCCATTCCAACTTTGTCCCTTTCTGTGCCACCTCTCTCTCTACCTGTGGCGTTCCCCAGCGCTCTATCCTCACACACTGGTTTTTCGACCTCTACTTGGCCACTTTGGCCCAACTAATTTCTACCTTCTCCTCTAACTTTCAGTGTTATGCAGATGACACTCAGCTTTCCTTCAGGCTCCACTCAGCCTCCTCTCCACCCTTGCTCATTCCGGACTGTCAATTCGTGATTCAGGATTGGTGCACCTCCAATTATTTAAGCCTTAAATCCAGTAAGCTGTATATCCTTCCCATTGGGACCCCTGCCCCTGTTTTCCCTCTGTCACTCTAGCCGCGCTCATTGGGCCTTCTTCCTTCACCTTCCTGAGAGGCAAAAAACCATGGTGTCATCTTCGACTCCACGCTCTCTTTCTCTCCTCACATCTTAGATGTCGACAAGAAGTCCCTCTTCCAGCTGCACCTCCTCAAAGGGACTCTTCCCTTTCTCACTTCCCCTAGAAGCCCACTGTCTCATGAGCCCTGGTTCTCTCAAGGCTGGACTAGTGCAACAGCCTATTCCTCAATCTGCCTTACTCTACACTCCGCCCTCTGCAACTAATCTAGAACAAGACTACAAGACTTATCCTTGGCCTCAATCCCAGGGACCATATCTCTCCAGCCCTGAAATCTCTCTGCTGGCTCCCAGGGGCTGCAAGGATCAAATTCAAGACCCTGTGCTTTGTCCACAAGGCTTTCTGGGGCCGGTGCATGCCCTACATCCACTGCTCTCTTCCAAAATACCTTCCATCTCAAGCTCTTCGTTCAGTTACCTCCAACTCTCTAAGGGTTAGACGCTTTTCCAGGCAGAGAGTGCAGGGCTAGGTCTCTATCCTCTGCAGGTGCCTCCTGCTGGAATGGCCTTCCTGCCCCTCTCAAACTTGAGCCAGGCCAACTGGTACAACGTCCTTTCATCGTGGGATGTTTTTTCATGGGTTTTTTTACTGCACATTTTTTAACGAAAAAACCCATCAAATTCTTTTTGGGGGGGTTAGAAAATTATATATATGAGATGTGGGTGTTTGGGAATAGATAAAAACTGAAAGGTAATGGGAGGTTGGGAGGACCCCCCAAAAAATATTCACAGTAAAAAAAACCACGAAAAAACATCCTGCAATTAAATTACATGGAGCCGACCAACTGAAGTTCTGCAAGCAGCTCAAAACTTTCCTCTTCTCCTCTGCTTTCTCTCTCTCCCTCTCATGCTGACCTACCTGAGCTACAGGTCTGCTATACAAACTACCCTTGGAGTCTCATTAGGCACCAGGCTCTTTCTTGAACAGTCACACTTGCACTGCCTCTGGGTCTACCACACACTTAGTGGTGGTAACTGTAACCCTACAGTCCCTTGTCCTCCTTGCACTACCTATAGCCGTGCAGCCCTTGCTGCACTTAGAGCATTGCTGCCCTGTTTTCCGCTCCTATCTCCCTTGCATTTCCACCCTCCCTTTCCCCTTGAACTTCTCACTCTCGCACTTGCACAATCTGAATGACACAAGGCCTAGTAAGATCGTTTGTCTTGTACTCCCTCTGTCTTCCCTCCCTTGTCTTGTTGCACCTAGAAATACTTGTGTACAGGCACGTTATAAATAACTTATATCATGTCATAATGATGTCCTTTATATTTTGAGAAAAGCATTAACCTTTTTTCACTTGCTACTCAAGGCATTTTGTTGTGTGTTGAATAATCACTTCTAAAAAAAAAAGTTATTTTAGAATTAGAATTTTCACTCCTTTGTTCTGAAGACATGCCATTCTGAACTCTAGTGGAGGTTCAAGACTTGTTACCCTAGAACCCAAGGGTGAGAAAGGTAGAAGGGACTCTGGGACCAGACCTTAAAAAGCACTTGCTGGGGTTCCAGCATACCATTTTTAAGTTGTTTGTGTTGAGTAATTTTTCTTCATAATCAGTCAAGTAAAATCATTTTGCAAAACACACTTTTGAGTAATAGTTCTGACAATCCTCTCTGTGCTTCATCACATTTGATTTCAGAAGTGGGATAATTTGCTTAGACTGGGGTCTGCCCATTCCATAGCCACAGTCTGATTGTGACGCTCAAGAGAAAAATGATTTCCGTAAACCAGTTAGTGATATTGAACTTTCTTGGAAATCCAAGAGAAAGCCTAATCATTGCCGTGCCTGGCACTCCCGGAAGAAGGATAAGGTGTTGTGCCTAATGTTAAAGCAAAAAGCAAAATTTCCAGAAGCCCTAATCCTGGTGAAGAATGAACCAGGTTTTTCCACGTCAAGTGTCCTGGAGCCCATCCTTGCATGACTGACATGGATGAAAACTTTGGACACAACTGCAGTCAATGCTACCTGGAGCTGGAGGAGTGGAATCTGCAAACACCATGCAGACAATACAGTAGACCATGCAACAACTTCAGAGCTCACTGACCATCCGCTGTCGAGAGTACCTTGCAAAAGTTGATGACAGGACAGTTAGTAGTCCTTGGTCAATTAAACCAACCAAGCCGAGGTCCATTTCCACCAATCGAACTATTACAGAATTATGCACCCAATGAAGCCTTCTTGAAAATTTTGTGCAAATTACAAATGTAGCGAGGCTAGAAAAGACATTTTGTGCCTAAAATGTAGAACTACTGATGATGGGAGGGCTTCTAGTGCCCTATCATATCTTGAATATGGACTGCCAGTTCTACTATGATACTTTGAGGGATGGTATCTGAGAATGCCCTGATCATGATGAAGAATATCATACACAGCATATTTGAGATATGATACTTTCACCAAGGACAAGAAGCTTAAGATCCCAATATTGGTAGATGCCAGAGACCAGCTAATTTCTAGCAATTCTAGCATTCCTTTCCTCCTTATATTCAATAGCAAATATGACAGCTGCACCAACCTAGTCTAGAAACAGGCATCTTGTAAGCGATATTCAATCAACACTACAGCTAAGTTAATGCCTAGTCTGGGATGCTGAGGAAAACCCTTATTGATGTATTTTTATATCCAGTTCAGTACTCTGGATGACAACCCTTGTATAACACCCCCCTCTTAGAATCCCCCTGACCCCACTGAGCCAAGAAGTAGGTTTGTCTTGCAAATTAAAAGGTTTATTTGAAAATGTAAACCATATATATATCACACTTCTATAAATAAATTGATAATGGATATTACACTTGTGATTATGAGCAATAATCAGCAAGAGGTAACTATGAATAGGAACAGAAGAACAAGGTGGGAAAGAATGCTTTCTATGGTTCAAGGAAACGCAAGGTGGAATAAAATGCAGTACAGAAATAACTTGTTATGATTTTAGCAAAAGATAAAATAATCACTTTTTCTCTGGCAATTCACCCCCTCCCCTATGCAATGTAGGAAATGGAAGGAGATGGAAAGAGGAGCACACAGTTCCCAGGAATGCAATCAAATACAATACGAAATTCAGTTCCCCCCCAGCAAGCTTAGAGGAAACAGGTAGGAGTTTGAAACACAGGCCCAAAATGCTTTTTAAATGTGATGGCAATGGATGGGAAAATGTGCCAACTGATTTTAATTCCCTCTAGAGATTCAGGGTGAGTGGGAGATGCGTGTTGGTATTAGTTCAGGCTCACTTCAGCAATGCTCTATGAGTTATTACCAAGTTGCAAACGGATTTTAATAAAAGAAAGAATGGAGCTGCTATTTTGACAAGTGGAGAAATTGAGCCAGAATCGCAAATCGCAGTAATTTTCGCGAGTGCGTAAATCGTGATTGCGGAAAAAGTATAAGGAGTCTAGGCTTGTTGGAAAGCTTAGATTCTAAGCTTTCAGAGGAAAGTTAAATTTCGTTCCTAGCCCAAACGGTTCCAGAGATACGGGTGATTAATAAAAGGTAGTTTTTCGGATTTAAAGTAAACTCAAAATGACAGGTGACAGCTTGCAGCTGCAGAATTGACAGGTGACAGTTGTGCAGCTTTAAAAATGACAGATGACACGATTTCTAGGAGGCAGTTCTACTTAGGTTAAAATAGTTTGGATTCGATTATTTTAACTAAGAGATTGTTCTGCACAGTTCTGCTAGGTACTCACAATATAAATTTGAACTAGGCCTCATCACGGTTCTGGTCAACACGTCCGGCTGCGGTTCTGTCTGCTCGGCGGGTCAGTCGGGCACCAGTTCTGCTCACAGCGATCTGGGTCAGCTCTGCTCTGCTGGTCTAGCCTCTCTGGATTCTGGATGTAACACTGCTTTCTGGGTACTGCTACAGGTTCTTGCAAACATTCTCGGCAAAACTTCAAACAGCTCACCCGTCTGTTGAATAGTTTGGTTAGTTTTGAGGCCTGCTGAAGAGGATTCAGCTGGTGGATTCAGGCCTCTCTGCTACAAATTCTGGAGTTAATTTCTGCTACAGGTTCTGGAGATTTATGGATTTGAAGTCTGGATCTCTGGATGTGAAGTCGTCAGTCAGCATGCTCCGCAGCAAATGGAATTGAATGTCTCTACCTGTCCCAGCTGTCTCTTTTTATGTGATTTGAAAATGGGTGTGTGCCTAGGCCTAGCTAAGCCTGCCCCGCTCTACTTGTCATTGGCCCAATTCTCCCCTCTCCCATGATTGGGGGAAGGAAATGGATTGTCATCATGATGAGGTATGTTTTTGGGTCAGAGGATCCTCCCCTGGTCAGTTTGCCCACAAATCTATATTTGATTCAAATACATCTTTCCCAGATACACAATTTGTTGAAATTACATGTACACATTATATATTCCTTATGGTCCATGCTTGTCCGCCTCTGATTTTCCTGGGGGCTTGCATTCAAAAATGACAACATTTTGCGCTTTTTAACTGGTTTTGCAATATCGGACATTTACCCAAAATTACACACATGTGCGCAAGGAGTATGGACATTAATTTATGAAGTTTCAGATTTTTAACGTGCAGACATTTGGAGTAAGACCCTATTTTCCGCCAGCAACCCCCCAGAATACACCACAGGGTCCTAACGCCTCTTAAAATGTGCACCGAAAAATCACAAGAATAATGGTATTACTTATATGATTCTGACAAGTCTGTACTATGAATTATCCATCTTTTCTTAAATTATGCCCTGGTCAAAAAGGGGTGTGGCTTCCCACATCACATGGTGGAATAACTGGTTTATCCACTTCCCCCAAGCCAGCTTGTTCACAGAGGCACAGCTGCCCCCCCAGTTTCTCCCAATAGGAAGCTATTTTACGAAGCCCCCAATTTAACATTTGCCTGAGTCAAGGAAGTTGCATTGTTCGGTCCCTTCCAGTTTCCAGGTGCTCCACCCCTAATCTAATCATAGAGGTGTCAACTCCTTTTGGCAAGGGGCAGCAGGATGCAGCTAGGCCTGGGAAGAGTGGCTGTTGATCCAGTTTCAACTCCTGTCGGGGGTAGTTGTCAGGCAGAATTCAGTTTCATTAAGCCAGGTTTCAGCTAAATGTCACTTTTTGTTCCCAGTTTTCTACATTCAAATCAAACTGACAATTTTTACCTATACATTAAATAATTACTTCCTTCAAGTCATTTCAGAATATAGTTTTACATTGTATCCACCTCTTAGCAAGTCTTTCCTTGGTCTGGTTTTGTTTCATTTGTTCAGTTTTACACAAATGTCTGGTGGTTTTAAACGCCGGCTTTCTGATAGTGGTGAGTACTGGAAATTCAACCATTTTTGGGATTAAGAAAATGAATTCCCCACAGTTCTGAGTTGCTTTTTGGTAATCAGCATTGCCATTCCCAATGGTTTCAGGCTACTGTGTGTGTAGCCCAATGGTGGTTTTAGGCAGTGCCCTCCTGTGCTCACATCATAGGCAAAAATGGGTGGCAGCCTATTCTTCATGTTTTCCCTGTGCACTCTCTGGGGAGTTCTGGCCATCATGATGTTTTCCATGCCAGTACTGCACAGTTTTATGGTAGGGCTTGGATGCATGGGTAAAAACATCCCACAAGCCCCCCCTCTTGCGATGGCCATTCTGTCCTTTCGCTGCTGGAACTCGCAAGATCTGGGATGTTCGCCTCCTCTTCTTCCAATTCCATGGATGGCACAGTTCAGCATCTTTTCCTCCCTCCAGTCGATCAATCAGTTCTCCTTGATGGTCCTGATGGGAGGATTGGGCGGTACCCCGGACCCCGCGGTCTCTGCTCCCGGTCCCCGGTCGTCCTCCTTGGTCAGTCTCCATGGTTTCATCTCTCCTAGGATGATAAAGCAAAGCATTAATACCTATTTGTTGTCATGATGCCTACCCCCGGAGCACCAGGCCAGGCCCAGCACCCCCGGGAGCAGGCATCGTGCCCCCGGGTAAAAGCCCAGCGGCCCCTTATAGGGGCTCTTTGGACTCTGTCCTGGCGCCGTTGGTGCCAGGCTCATGTTGGACATCAGTCCTGGCGCCATAGTCGCCAGGCTCATAAAGGAAGGTGTTTTGTGCACTTACCTGATGCAGACCATGCTGCAAGATTCAGGCCTCCCTGAGACCTGAAAGGGACTATTTTTTCATCGGGACTATTTTGCCACTCGGGCGTGGCCGGGGAAGAATACTTACCTGGAACTACTTTGGGGGCTATTTAAGCCAAGCCCAGACAGTAGCTCACGCTTCGCGTTGTTCTGCATCCAAGCAGCTGAACGCTCACCGTGTCTGCTCCTGCATCTGGTCTCCAGCCACGCCCGCCTCGATCCTGTGGTCTCCAGCCACGCCCGCCTCGATCCTGGAACATCTGTAAGGAAAGAAAAGAAGAGAAAGGTGAAAACCAAGAATTTTATCAAACTTCTTACCTGCATCCGGAACCTTCACGCCAGCGTTCCTGAGAAAAGACTTTCATTTAAAAGCACTGTGTTGCTCGCTGCAGCGCCGCGCTTCACTTACCTGTCCTCGGGAGTTCTTCTGGCTCCACCGCGACTGTCTGCACCGGTCGCCACATCTCTGCGCCTAGGGGAGAGAAGAAGAGACAAAAGGTGAGCAGAAGGAACATATGAGGAAAGCCTAATTTTCCGCCATAACACTTACCGGTCTTCTGTTGGTGGACAATTCCTCATTTCGGGTCGGCGCCACTTCGTTGGCAGGTACCGCACCCCGGCCCCTATGGGGAAAGGACAAAAGACATTACTGGAGGAATATAAAGACATTAAGAGGGATTGACCCCATCGCTAACTCACCTCAGTTTACCATCGGCAATTCAATCCCTCAACGCATCGCCTTCATTCTGCACCTGAAATAAAGGACAGATCACAGGTTAGGAAGGCAACAGAAAAGGAGGCTCAACACTTGAACTTTTGTAATCTTCATACTTACGGCATTCCGCTCGGAAAAGTCAAGTGGATTTTGCCAGCGCCATTCTGAAAACCAGTGAAGTAACTGGACAAACACGCGCACTAACTAACTCTCAGACCTCGCATTTCATTGTGCCAATGGTCCTCGTAGATCCGGAACAGCCTAAGCGGTTGCATGCAATAAAGGCATACATCGATAGTGGGGCTATAGGAAATAATGTGGATCGTGAATTGGTCTCTAGGATTAACCTGCCTCTGTGTCCTAAAACCAGCAAAGATGTCATCACCACAGTCGATGGAACCGAAATTGCCTCTGGACTGGTAACACATTCCACTGCTGAGGTGACAATTATAGGTCCGGACGGCCATCGGGAGGCAGTTGTGTTTGATGTAATCAGGGCGCCACAGTTTCAGGTTATTCTCGGAATCCCTTGGTTAGAGACACATAATCCTCGAATTGATTGGCGAGCGAAGAGAATAACCTTCCCGGATTGTGCACAAACCTGCTACCCAGAAAATCTGAAGATTAGTCTAGCGTCTGTAACCTCTGCCTCCATGCAACTACCTCCAGAATACCAAGACTTTCAGGACGTCTTCCAAAAGGAACAGGCCAACACGTTACCTCCCCACAGATCGTACGATTGCCAAATCGATCTGGTGCCCGGTGCACAACCCCCTCGTAGCAGGATTTATGCCCTTACTGAACCTGAGAATCTGCATTTGAGACAATATTTAGATCAGTACCTAGCCAATGGTTTCATTCGCCCGTCAAAGTCTCTGGCATCCTCGGCTTTGTTCTTCGTGCCCAAAAAAGAAGGCGACCTTAGAACTTGTATCGACTACAGCGCATTGAACCAGATAACTGTTAAAAACCGTTACCCTCTGCCTCTGATCCCTGAACTCCTTGACCAGGTGAAGGATGCTTGCGTATACACCAAGTTAGATCTCCGGGGGGCTTATCATCTGGTGCGAGTAAAAGAAGGCGACGAATGGAAAACGGCCTTCCGTACAAAATATGGATTATTCAAATACCAGGTGATGCCTTTCGGGTTGTGCAACGCGCCAGCTGCCTTCCAATTCTTCATGAACGATGTCCTTCGGGAACTCATCGATGTTTGTGTTGTCGTATATATCGATGACATTCTTGTGTACTCCTCTTCGGAATCTGATCACAGAAAGCATGTCAGGGCCGTCCTTGAGAAATTGCGCCAGCACAAACTGTTTGCAAAGCTGGAAAAGTGCGTTTTCCATACCACCGAGGTTGAGTTTCTTGGATTCATCCTGACACCTAAAGGGGTCCGAATGGACTCACGAAAAGTGGATGCCATCCTCAAATGGCCATCACCTAGTTCGGTGAAAGGTGTCCAAAGCATGCTTGGTTTTGCTAATTTTTATCGGAGATTTATTCCGTAATTTTCACGTGTGGTACAACCCATCACTGCACTCTTGCGAAAAAATAAACGCTTCGAATGGACCGAGGAAGCCGAACAGGCCTTTCAGGAATTGAAAGCTAAATTCACGTCCGCACCTATTTTGAAGCACCCGTGTCCCGATCTCCCTTATATAGTCGAAACCGACGCATCCAGCTTAGCCATGGGAGCTGTCCTGTCTCAGAGAGACCCTGAAACCAACCAACTGTACCCCGTAGCATTTTGGTCCAGAAAGTTCTCGCCGCCTGAGGTAAATTATGCAATCACCGACAAGGAATTATTAGCCATTAAGTCCGACTTTAAGGCTTGGCGGCATTATCTTCTTGGCGCCAGGCATACCATCACCGTGATCACTGATCACCGAAACTTACAATATTTAAAAACTGCCAAGGCTCAATCGTCATGTCAGCTCCGATGGGCTTTGTTCTTTGCTGAGTTCGATTTTGTAATCACTTACCGCCCCGGCTGTAAGAATGGCAAAGCAGACGCGCTATCTCGAATAGGAATGGGAGAAATAGACACAAACTCAGAACCTGTGCCGATAATTCCAGAACAAAGAATTTTGGGGATAACCTCTTTACAAACCCTTGAAGACATTCAAGCACGGGTAAAACAACTCCTGGACTCTACAGCCTTGCAGGATTGGATCCAAAGGGGGTCTTACTTTTCGGTCAACGATGGCCTACCTTACTTCCACGGACGCTTATTTGTGCCAGAAAAGGAATTGCAAGAACTGGTTATTTCCCGTCATCATGATACCCTGATGGAAGGACATCCTGGCATTGCCAAAACGGAGGAAAAAATTAAACGACAATTCTGGTGGCCTTCCTGGCGAAAGGATATTAAATGTTTTGTGATGTCCTGTGGAGTTTGCGCCCAAAACAAAGGCCAAAAGACAAAACCCGCCGGTCTTCTTCAGCCTTTAGACATTCCACCAGCACCTTGGCACACCTTGTCACTAGATTTTATCACGGACCTGCACCCTTGTAATGGATACAATACTATTCTGGTTGTGGTGGATTTATTTTCCAAGATGGCCCATTTTATTCCGTTGAAAGGATTACCTTCAGCTTCTGTCCTAGCCAAGGAATTCCTCGAAAATATCATTCGTTTGCATGGATTCCCGTCCATACTAGTCTCCGACCAGGGAAGCCAGTTTATTTCTCATTTTTGGAGAAAGTGTTGTCAACTGGCACAAATCGACATAAGACTCTCAACCAGCCATCACCCTTAGACCGATGGTCAGACGGAGTGAACGAACCAGACCCTTGAACAATACCTACGATGTATGTTGCACCAATCGGAGGGTAATTGGAAGGATATTTTATGGGTGGCCGAATATGCATACAATAACTCAGTACACTCTGGAACTGGACAAAGCCCCTTTTATACCCTATATGGACATCACCCTCGTACTTCAGACCTGGACTCACCTCTGAGCCTTGAAATGCCCGCAGTGGACCATTTGCATTCCACGATAACTCAAGCCTTCAAGGATGCAACTGCACATTTGGAACAAGCAAAAGGGAAATACAAAAAGAATGCAGATCTGCATCGGAGTGAGGCGCCTCCATACCAAATAGGGGATCAAGTATGGTTGGCTACCAAACACTTATTGCTCAAGGGACCTCAAACTTTTAATCCAAGGTATTTGGGCCCTTACTCGATCAAAGCTATAATTAACCCAGTGGCAGTCAAGCTCGATCTACCAGCTAACATGCAGATTCACCCCGATTTTCATGTGTCACTTTTGAAACCAGTGCAACCAGGAACCAGATTAATAAAGCCACCAGAAGCAATCCCGATAGATGGGGAGCCTGATTTCGAGGTGAAGAACATTTTGGATTCTAAGATCTCAAAATCAAAACTTTTCTATCTAATTGATTGGAAAGGGAACGGGCCTCAGGAAAGGTCTTGGGAACCCAGCGACCACGTACATGCACCTCAGCTGGTAAAAAGGTTCCATCGGAATTTCCCAAACAAACCGAAACCTCCAGAGGGAACGACCTTGGGAGAAGCCTTGGGGGGGAGTGCTGTCATGATGCCTACCCCCGGAGGCCAGACCCAGCACCCCCGGGAGCAGGCATCATGCCCCCGGGTAAAAGCCCACCAGCCCCTTATAGGGGCTCTTTGGACTCTGTCCTGGCGCTGTTGGCGCCAGGCTCATGTTGGACATCAGTCCTGGCGCAATAGGCGCCAGGATCATAAAGGAAGGTGTTTTGTGCACTTACCTGATGCAGACCAAGCTGCAAGATTCAGGCCTCCCTGAGACCTGAAAGGGACTATTTTTTCACCGGGACTATTTTGCCACTCGGGCGTGGCCGGGGAAGGATACTTACTTGGAACTACTTTGAGGGCTATTTAAGCCAATCCCAGATAGTAGCTCACGCTTCGTGTTGTTCTGCATCCATGCAGCTGAACGCTCACCGTGTCTGCTCCTGCATCTGGTCTCCAGCCACGCCCGCCTCGTTCCTGGAACATCTGTAAGGAAAGAAGAGAAGAGAAAGGTGAAAACCAAGAATTTTATCAAACTTCTTACCTGCATCCAGAACCTTCACGCCAGCGTTCCTGAGAAAAGACTTTCATTTAAAAGCACTGCGTTGCTCGCTGCAGCGCCGCGCTTCACTTACCTGTCCTCGGGAGTTCTTCTGGCTCCACCGCGACTTTCTGCACCGGTCGCCACATCTCTGCGCCTAGGGGAGAGAAGAAGAGACAAAAGGTGAGCAGAAGGAACATATGAGGAAAGCCTAATTTTCCGCCATAACACTTACCGGTCTTCTGTTGGTGGACCATTCCTCATTTCGGGTCGGCGCCGCTTCGTTGGCAGGTACCGCACCCCGGCCCCTATGGGGAAAGGACAAAAGACATTACTGGAGGAATATAAAGACATTAAGAGGGATCGCCCCCATCGCTAACTCACCTGAGTTTACCATCGGCAATTCAAACCCTCAACGCATCGCCTTCATTCTGCACCTGAAATAAAGGACAGATCACAGGTTAGGAAGGCAACAGAAAAGGAGGCTCAACACTTGAACTTTTGTAATCTTCATACTTACGGCATTCCGCTCGAAAAAGTCAAGTGGATTTTGCCAGCGCCATTCTGAAAACCAGTGAAGTAACTGGACAAACATGCGCCTCTGCATCAGAAGCAGGATGGAGAGTTCATCCTTTCAAACCATAAGGTGAGCTTCAACCGGGGATTTCGGAGGAAGTTAGAGAAGAACGAAGGGGGGAAGGTGGGAGCAAGCACACTATTCTGCAGACTGTTAATCCCCTTTCTCATCTGCAGAAGGATATTCCTACGGGCCAGACAAGCAAGATTTGAGGGTCCTGTTCAGTCGGTGCTCCGAGTTCTGCGCATCACGCTCGAAGAGACCACAGCAACCCAGACTAGACCAGCGCCTCTGTGGGAGTCAGGTGAGCGTTACATTCGTAGACATTTCTTCACCACTATTAATGGTGTGGCGAACATATACATTTTATGAATCAGAAGATATGAACATATACATTTTCTTTTTTAAATTAGGAGACAAGAACATATATATATATATATATATATATATATATACATACAAGGATCACAGAATATTATATGCTATATGTGGAATATTTTAGGGTTGGAACTGAATTACTCTGGAGCGGCCCCCTCTGGGATTCCAGTGGATTCCTCCAGTTGTTGCAGAGTGTGCCTGGGATGGCAACACTTTAGCTGATTTATATGTACCCACTTGTCTTCCCCTTCCGCCAGACTGCCTTTGGGGATGCAGATCTTATAGGCAACAGGGGAGATCTTGTCTATAATTTCAAATGGTCCCTTCCATGTAGGCAAGAATTTTCGCTGTTTGGCCTGGTTCCTTTGGAAATTGTATAGATAGACCCGATCACCCACCTTATATTCCTTTCGGGTAGTTTTTAAATCATAGTGGGTCTTCATCTGATCTTTCTAGATTCCGCTGAGCATAGGCAAAAGCATGCTGAAGGTGTTTCCTTAAATTCTCCACATACTCATGAGTTGTGGAGGCATTTATCAACGTTTGCTCTTGGTTTCTGTAGAGCAAATGCTGGGGAAGCACCATCTTGCGTCCAGTCATCAACTCAAATGGTGACATTTTGTTTGCAGATGAAGGGGTAGATCTGATGGCCATTAGGACCAGAGGTAATCGGATATCCCAACTTGGCCCAGAATCTGCCACAAACCTTTTTAAGATGCTCACAATGGTTCGGTTATATCTCTCTACTGCTCCAGAAGAAGCTGGCCTGTAAGCAATGTGTAGCTTCCTTTTAACCACCAGTATTTCCCACATCTTTGTTATTACTTCACTGGTGAAGTGGCTACCGCTGTCGGACTCAATCCTTTGAGGTAGACCAAAACGGGAAAAGATGTGGTTAATCATCAGGGCAGCTGCTGTTTCTGCCTTGCAATTTGGGGCTGGGAAACATTCCACCCACTTGGTAAACAAGCATGTAACGGTCAACATGTACTTGTTTCCGCTAGACGAGCGAATCACAGGGCCTACAAAGTCGATTTGCAAATCTGACCATGGCAGTGTCATTCCCCTCTTTTGGAGAGGCGCACGGTGTGTGAGGGATGGTGGCTGAAATTGTGCACACACAAGACACCCCTTCAAGTATTGGTCGAGGTCCTGCCCCATGTGTGGCCAATATGCAACCTCTCTTAAGATTTCCAGTGTTGTGTGAAACCCCCTATGACCGGCAGTGGCTGCATCATGGGCGTGACTTAACATCAGGCTTCGAAATGAGGTAGGGACCACCCACTGATCATGGCCAGCTTGGGATTTCCTTACCAGCAAACCGTCTTGGATTCGTAACCTTTTTGGACATTTCATCAACACTCTTAGGTCCTCTTTCCCAACGTAATCAGTATCCGTCAGGGGAAAGTTCTCATGGTCCTCAATGTGTTGGTGAAACTTACCAATTATTGGATCCCCCTTCTGAGCTGTAATCAAATCAGCATCAGGGGTCTCCTTACTCCATTGTGCAGTTGAAAGATCATTGTGAGCATTGGTCTGGGACCTAGTGATGGCAGTCACCTGGAGTTCCCCCAACAGGGACTCTATTTCTATTAGATCCCCTTGGACGGCCCCGGTTTTGGCCAGCTGATCAGCTAAGTCATTTCCAGTTTTGTCTGGTCCCTCTGCTTTGTAATGACCCTTGATCTTTTTCCAGTAGATGGTCATCCCATTCGATGTGACCAGATCATCAATATTTTGGATTAGCTTCCCATGTTTCAGGGGTTTGTTATTAGCACATAACATGCCTCTGGTTTTCCAATTTACCAGGTGCTCCACGAACCCGTTCCATACATAATCAGAGTCTGTGATTATGACCAGTTTGTGGAGTTGATGTTGGACAGCAGTGAGGATGGCCTGATGCACAGCCATCAATTCTGCCACCTGACTACTTCGGGGACCAATTTTGTATCCAGCGGAGGGTTCCGAGGACTCATTCACCCATGCATTCCCTACGCCGGCCACCAGTTCTTTCTCCCCGTTGTCATCAACATGGTACGAGCATCCATCCACATAGACAGTGGGCATTCCCTCACACTTGTCTTCTTCAAAGACTTTGTGTGGGGAATTAAGGTAGGCCTCCATGTTGTCCTTGATTTTTAGACTTTCGTCCTCGAGACAGTTTTCTCTGGCACAATCATGCAAGTCAGCCAGACCTTGCGCGAGGGGACTCTTCTTGTTTTGGCCATATCTAACCTCCACAGGAAAGCCTTGCATTGACAGAATCCAGGAAGTAATTCGGGAATTACTCACATTTCCGTCCCGGATCCTGTCACTTTGGAGATATTGCAGAGGCTGGTCTGGAGTCTCCACTATGATGTGTTCCCCCTGGATGAACGGGCGGAAATTCTTCAATGCCCACACTGTTGCCAGGAGTGCCTTCTCACAATCGTTGAATTTTTCCTCCACAGAGGATAAAGTTTTGCTCGCATAGGAGATTACTTTATTGACCTTGTCATGCTTTTGGTATAATACTGCCGTCAAGCACGTATTAGAGAACCCTGTCTCCAGGAAGAACTCCTTGTTTCTGACAGGGTAAGCTAGGCAAGGCGCTTGTGAGAGGCTTCTTTTGAGTTGTCTTACTGGCTCGGATTGTTCTGGACACCATTCCCACTTGACCCCCCCCTTCAGGAGATGAATCAGGGGTCTGGTGATCTCTGCGTAGCCCTCAAGGAACTTTCTGCTGTAATTAGTCAGTTCAAGGAGGCTCCCTAGTTCCTGCAGAGTTGTGGGATCCTTCAGTTTCTGGAGTGCTTCCACTTTCTTTTCCTGGGTACAGAGACCCTGAGGAGTAATCTCATGCCCCAAGAAATTAACACGGGTTCTACACCACTGTGCTTTCTGAAAGGAAAGTTTTGCTCCGGCGGCCCTCAACTGTGTCAGAACATAACGGATCTCCGCTATGTGTTCCTCCACAGATGAACTTTTGATGAGGACATCATCTACATAAGCCAGGTTACCCCTCGCACCCAGGTCGGGCATGGCCTTATGTAGGAAAATGTTGAATTCATTGCCGGAGTTGAGGTATCCGAAGGGAGTCCGGGTCCATGTGTACTGCTGGCCCCCAAAGGTAAAAGCCAGTTTGTATTGGTCCTCCCTACTGACAGGCACGGTCCAGTATCCATTGGTCAGGTCTATTGCTGTGAATACCTGTGACCCCTGAATCTGGGCCAGCCCTTGGTCAAGGTAGGGCAGAGGCCATCGGGAAGTATGAGCCCGTTTGTTGAGCTCCCTAAGGTCGGCGCAGAGTCTCCACTGGCCGTTTGGCTTCAATATTCCCAGCAGCTAATTATTGAAAGTGCTGTGGACTGGACGGATTATTCCCCGGGACTCAAGGTTCTTAATTATTTCAGTAAGGGACTCCATGGATGCGAGAGGCAAGCGATATTGCTTCACAAACACTGGAGTCATTCCAGGGTCCGTGGGAATTGTTGTGGTGTGGATGTCGGTGCGACCACAGTCATATGAGTCTACCGCAAAGAGATCTTGGAAAGCCAAGAAAACTTGTTTCAACTTTTGCTTCTGTTCCAGAGTCACACAGGCATCAGCTAGGTTGACTCTCTCTTCCACCATCTGCCTGAAGCCTGGAAAGACTTCTGGTTTGGCTATCTCAGCGGCCTCCTCCAGCTGGGTGGAGAAGGCCTGCTGATTTGGACTGGAGGCTTCAGGTGGGAAAGGCAGCCCTCATGGACCTGGAAAATCACCTCATCCCTCCTGAAGTCACAAGTCACATCTTCCTTACCATAAGGGCAAGAAGTGTACACCAGGAAGTTCCCCCATGCCGGGTGAAAATCCTGTCTGGTGTTGTATTGTCCTCACTGTCACTGTCAAAACAGTCCTTGGGGATTGGTCCTAACAGTTCATTTCCTAAATCAATGGAGAAATGTCGGTCATCAATCGCCATTCCTGCGGCTAGAGTAATACTCTTTAAGTCGCTGTTATCCACCTCTATTGGAACGGTGTCATGTTCTATGTTGACTAATGGTGTTGGGTTTACCCCTAACCCTTGTTGTTGGAGAGAAGCATTTAGATGGATATAAGCATCAGGGTTTTTCAATTTTTGTCCTCTTTTAACTTTCACTTCCAGGGAGAATTGTCGGGACCTTTCTGGGATGGTGACTTCCTCTTTGATCTGAATTTCAACTGGATAAGGTAGCAATTGAGCTGACCTAAATGCTTTTTCTGGATCATCAAAGCCCATGGGATTATCCGCTAATCGGGACCAAGCTTTAAAGTTTATTAGGTCCAAACTAATGGCAAAGCGATTGAGAATGTCACTGCCTAAGTAAAAGGCGGCAGTGACGTCTCGCACAACCCAACAATTATGGACTATGCTCTTGTTGCCAATGGAGATTTTGAGCTGTTTGGAATTAGGTGCTTCCAGGTCCATTTCCCATTTGTCTATCAGTTTGAATGTGGGAATGGCTGGATCTTTTGGGAGTTGGCGGAACATGGCTTCGCTGATGAAGCTCTTACTGTTGTTCACACACACTGGAGCGAGAACAGAGTCCTTCCCATCATTTAACTGAACAGGGATGAACAACTGCTCTCCAATTTGCTGAATATCAGCCAGGCTCTGAGCTGATTTCACATCTTTCTGGACTATAGGAGTGGGAGTTTCTGATTGTGGATTAGTAAAGAATTTCAGGATGTTTCCTTCCAGTGTGGAATACCACCTAAAACTGGAAGGAAGGTTGATTTTCAGAAATAGAGAGGACCCCCCATCACCAGTCTGTTGTCCTACTGCTATTACTGTCACGCCTGGAGTTTGGTTGTTCTGGAAGTGAAATTCTACTTGGTCAGATTTTTGTTCAACCATGTGGCAGGTGCCGTTTAAACTAACATGGTTGACACTCTGTTTTAATTTTATTGGTCGGCTAGTCTGGGTCCAGAGGACCTTGTTTACACAATCTATTAGGGGTGACAACCTTCTCAGGAGGTCATTCCCTAGTAAACAAGGGGTGCCCTCTGGAGTCACTACTATGACCGGGGGTTTCACCTTGTGTCGCCCAATTTTAATGTCCAAGTCTACAGTCCCCTCAACGGGAATTTCCTTCCCGTCAAAGTTCTGCAGTTGTCCAGGAAGAGAGGTGAGAGGAATTTGGTAACTCTCCCCCCTCCTGAATTTAGTTCCTCAAATGCCCTTTTGGACAGAAGGGTAGCTTGGGATCCAGTGTCCACCAGTGCCAAAATTGTACCCTGCCCCTGTACTTGTACCTGGGCATAGTATCTTCCCTCCTTCTCCTCAAGGGGGCACAGATAATGCACATTTTTGGACAACTGGTGGGCTAACTTTCTGGTTTTGGACATTGCTAGCGAAGAGATTTGGGCAGAATTCTGTGGAGAGCCTTGGGAATCGGAAAGAAAAAGTTGGCAACTGGAGATCAGAACCATTGTGGGTTCCCCTGGTTCCGGTTCTGGGCCGCCCCGCCCTTTTTGGAGGCAGTCATCAGGATGGGTTTGACCCCTGGGATTTTGGTATTGTCGGTTCTGGGATGAGTTGATGGGTGGCGGTAGCTCAGTCTCCACATCTCCCCAGACTGGATTGGAATCCCTTGGGACCCATTTTTCCTTGGGAGGAGTTCCCCCATCTCTGAAGGAGAAGATCCTTTTCCCAGGATCTTCTGAGGATCCCTCTCCCTCAAATTGGAAGACCTGTACCTCCTCCACAAAGTGGGTCTGTTTGGGTCCTTTGTTTCTCCTACCCCCCCTCTGCTCCTTGGGAGGCAGGCTTTCAGGGGCAGGAGATTTTGTTTCCGGTTCCTGGTTTTCCAGGGGCTGTTTACAAGTTGGGAAGGAAGCTTCCACCAAGGTTTTACACCCCCCTTCCCCTTGTGCCTCCTCCCTGGGAACCGGTGGGTTATCGGGGTGCTGCCCCCGTCATTGTTCTGGAGCACCAGGTCCAGAGTTTGGGGCATTCTGAGGTGGCATGCTCATCTGAGGGCTCTGTTGAGCCCTCAGTATGCGACCCAGATCTCATGCCATATTTTGGACCTGGCGCTCAAGTTGTGAAACCCGCTCAGGCTGATACAGGGCTTTATTTTCTCCCCTGGGCTGATCCCGGGAAGGGTAGCTATCCCTTCTCTGGTAGTACCCCTGGTTGGGAAGATTTTAGTACCCCTCCACCCTTGGCCTCCCCTCTCCCGGATTAGGTTGTCTGGGCTCAGGGAATTGGGGAAAGAAGGATGGATGATTTTGGGGCTGGAAATTGGGTGGATACCTGGGGAAAAAAGTTCTGGCCAGGATCTGGTGAATTTCTGCCCTCCTGGGGGAAGTTAGGAGGGAAGTTCCCCGGGTCAGGTGCATGGCTGGATCCCCCCCCTTGGGCTGGAGGAGTCCACACATAACCCAGGATTGGTCAGTTTCCCTTGTAGCAGGGACTTACATAGTCAGGGGGGCGGGGGACCCCATTTGTGGGACTACCTCCTCGACTCCCTGTCTGTGACTGGCCCGAGGGCCTTCTGCGCTGTGAATTATTTGGTGCAGGCAGGTTTTTAGGCCCCCCCATCTCCAAATCTAAAACGGGGGCAACATTTACCTCTGCCACCTTGGCATCAGCAGGGGTGCTGTTGGTTTTGGGGTTTTTGGGCGCATTATTTTTATTTTCGATGGGCTTCTGCACCTCATAGATCCGGGTAGCCTGTTCAATGACCCAGTCTAAAGATCTTTTCTCATGAAAATCTCTCACGAGCTGGGTCATTATGTATTTGGGTAAGGCATGGAAAAACGTATTGATAAATTCTCTGCTATCCGTGCGCACCCTTCTGGTGGTCTGCGCAAAAGCACGCTTTAATTCTTGTACAAACTCTTGTGGGGCCTGATCCTCCCCACATTGCAAATTGTAGGCTGCCTTGCGAGCCTCTTGAGGATTTCTGTGCACAGAAAAATGTTTCAAGATGGCCTCCCTGTATGTGGACTGTGAATGGTTTTGATCCTCCAGCCCCGCAAAGAAACTGGAGTATTCTGGTGAGAAGGTCCACTTTACATATTGAATACAGCTTTGGCTGTCCTTCAAATGGAAAGTCTCCATCATTTGCTCATAGAGCTCCAAGTGTTCCCAAACAGAATACTTGGCGTTCTCATGATAAGGCATGATGACACTCCTTATTGCCTTTATTTGTTTCAATGGGTCCTTAAGCAAGGCCCTTTTTGCCTTATTGGCCTTTTTGGTTCGGGTAACCCTGGTCCATTCATCCTCCGACTCAGAAGCACTGCGTCCAGGTTTACCCGGATTCTGCAAGCCTGGGAATGGCTGGCAGAATGTGGGGACCTGGTCTCCTGTGTCCTGTAATGCTCAGAGGAGTCTTCAGACCCCTCCTTGCTGCCAGGATTTGATGGTACCCCCCCACTGACCTAACTGGGCAGAGGTTTTCAGGATGCCCTTAATGGGCCTACTCTCCTGGGGTTCCCCACTAAATTGCACTGTGCTTGCGTGCCCATACCCGGATGCCCGCCCATCCATTCCTGGGAGGTACTGGCCTATGAGCCCCATACTTCTAGCTGGATAGTAATCTGCCATCTCCGTGGCCCTGGGCTCATGTGCGCGAGGGGACATGGGGTGGCAGAGTCCAGGGACTGGGAAAGATGAAGGCCTCTCGTACCAGGGCTCCTGAGGTTATGCTCAGGCGTTTCCCTTTCCCAGCGCACCTCGTCTCTATCAGCCCCTGCTCCCTGTTGCTATGCAAGAGCCTGGGCTTTCAGTTCCTCAGTTAAGGCCTTACTAGACTCTATCAGTCTCTCCTGCATGGCTACCTGTTGCTGGAGCCTATCATTGTGCTGACAGAGAGCCTCATTTTCTCTCTGTGCCTCCTGATTGGTCCTGGAGTACTGGGCCAGTCTCTGCTGCAGGAGGGTTACCTCCTGAGCTGTGTCCCTATTGGCCTGCTCCTTTCTTGCCAGAGCATCCTCCACCCTCCTGGTGTGCTCTAACAAGTTCTGGTGTTCTTTTTGGAGGTCACCCAGACCCTGGAGGGCCAGGTGATTTTCTTCCATTTTCCTTTTTAAGTGGCAGACTTCCTGGCCTAAGATATCCCTTTACTGACTAAGAGCCTGCATCTGTGCCTCCAGGTCGTCCCTTTGCCTTTGGAAGGCACCAGCTTTCTGGCGCTCCTGGTCAAACTCTGCCTGGGTATCCAGGTCTTTCAAAATCAGTTTATTGCTCTCTGCCTTCTCCCTATCTAGGTGGCTTTGCAGGGTGACTACCTGCTCGGCACATGCCCTATTGAAATCTAATTGTTGCTCCAGCTTTTTCTGGCTCTGCAGTAGGGAGTCCAAACCTTCTTGGTACTCCTTCTGCAAGGCCAGAAATCTGGTATCCTGGTCCGCCTTTTCCTGTTGCAGCACATCCATATCCTCCTTTATTTTAGTGATGTACTGTCTGCTGTCCTTTTCTGACTCCTGGCTCCTGAGCAGCCTCTGCTCAGAAGAGTCCAGATCAGATTGGGCCTTCTCTAATGCCATCTGTTGCCTTTTGCCAGATCTTGGCCTTCAGCACATTTGTCCTGCATGGCTCCCATATATAAATACAAATATGCCGCTATCCTGGCAATCTTATTATGTTCATCTTTGGCTTTAGGGGCCATATATAGTTCACTCAGGGCCACATGTAGGGGACCCTGATCTCCCCATCAATCTGACCCTGTTTCAGTGACCTGTTGCGCGATTGCCTACAACCAGACCGTTTGGTCCTGATGAGTCCACTCACCTCTCACAAATAGCTTATGTAAGAAGTGCTCTCTGGCTATTTTCATATCTACCAAGGTCGTCATTCTGGAATTTGAGTTGCTTCCTGACTTGCAGAAGTTTGTATTTTATTTTGCAAAACAGACCGTTTCCTTAGAGCGTTCCTTTGAGGGATGCTTTCACAGTGTAAAACAGCGTGGTGATCTAACCGGATATGTGTATCTGGTCAGTTGGCACACTCTATTAATCTGCACAAGTAGTAAACCTAACCCAGAATATCCCGGCTCCGAGCCCCCACTTTTGTAAGCGATATTCAATCAACACTACAGCTAAGTCAATGCCTAGTCTGGGATGCTGAGGAAAACCCTTATTGATGTATTTTTGTATCCAGTTCAGTACTCTGGATGACAACCCTTGTATAACACCCCCCTCTTAGAATCCCCCTGACCCCACTGAGCCAAGAAGTAGGTTTGTTTTGCAAATTAAAAGGTTTATTTGAAAATGTAAACAATATATATATCACACTTCTATAAATAAATTGATAATGGATATTACACTTGTGAATATGAGCAATAATCAGCAAGAGCTAACTATGAATAGGAACAGAAGAACAAGGTGGGAAAGAATGCTTTATATGGTTCAAGGAAACGCAAGGTGGAATAAAATGCAGTACAGAAATAACTTGTTATGATTTTAGCAAAAGATAAGATAATCACTTTTTCTCTGGCAATTCACCCCCCTCCCCAATGCAATGTAAGAAATGGAAGGAGATGGAAAGAGGAGCACACAGTTCCCAGGAATGCAATCAAATACAATATGAAATTCAGTTCCCCCCCAGCAAGCTTAGAGGAAACAGGTAGGAGTTTGAAACACAGGCCCAAAATGCTTTTTAAATGTGATGGCAATAGATGGGAAAATGTGCCAACTGATTTTAATTCCCTCTAGAGATTCAGGGTGAGTGGGAGATGCGTGTTTGTATTAGTTCAGGCTCACTTTAGCAATGCTCTATGAGTTATTACCAAGTTGCAAACGGATTTTAACAAAAGAAAGAATGGAGCTGCTATTTTGACAAGTGGAGAAATTGAGCCAAAATCGCAAATCGCGGTAAATTTTGCGAGTGCGTAAATCGTGATTGCGGAAAAAGTATAAGCCCAAACGGTTCCAGAGATACGGACGATTAATAAAAGGTAGTTTTTCAGATTTAAAGTAAACTCAAAATGACAGGTCACAGCTTGCAGCTGCAGAATTGACAGGTGACAGTTGTGCAGCTTTAAAAATGACAGATGACACGATTTCTAGGAGGCAGTTCTACTTAGGTTAAAATAGTTTGGATTAGATTATTTTAACTAAGAGATTGGTTCTGCACAGTTCTGCTAGGTACTCACAATATAAATTTGAACTGCGGTTCTGTCTGCTCGGCGGGTCAATCAGGCACCGGTTCTGCTCACAGCGATCTGGGTCAGCTCTGCTCTGCTGGTCTAGCTTCTCTGGATTCTGGGTGTAACACTGCTTTCTGGGTACTGCTACAGGTTCTTGCAAAAATTCTCGGCAAAACTTCAAACAGCTCGCCCAGCTGTTGAATAGTTTGGTTAGTTTTGAGGCCTGCTGAAGAGGATTCAGCTGGTGGATTCAGGCCTCTCTGCTACAAATTCTGGAGTTAATTTCTGCTACAGGTTCTGGAGATTGATGGATTTGAAGTCTGGATCTCTGGATGTGAAGTTGTTGGTCAGCATGCTCCGCAGCAAATGGAATTGAATGTCTCTACCTGTCCCAGCTGTCTCTTTTTATGTGTTTTGAAAATGGGTGTGTGCCTGTGCCTAGCTAAGCCTGCCCCGCTCTACTTGTCATTGGCCCAATTCTCCCCTCTCCCATGATTGGGGGAAGGAAATGGATTGTCATCATGATGAGGTCTGTTTATGGGTCAGAGGATCCTCCCCTGGTCAGTTTGCCCACCAATCTATATTTGATTCAAATACATCTTTCCCAGATGCACAATTTGTTGAAATTACATGTACACATTATATATTCCTAATGGTCCATGCTTGTCCGCCTCTGATCTTCCTGGGGGCTTGCATTCAAAAATGACAACATTTTGCGCTTTTTAACTGGTTTTGCAATATCGGACATTTACCCAAAATTACACACACATGTGCGCAAGGAGTATGGACATTAATTGATGAAGTGTCAGATTTTTAAGATGCAGACATTTGGAGTAAGACCCTATTTTCCGCTAGCAACCCCCCAGAATACACCACAGGGTCCTAACGCCTCTTAAAATGTGCACCGAAAAATCACAAGAATAATGGTATTACTTATATAATTCTGACAAGTCCGTACTATGAATTATCCATCTTTTTTTAAATTATGCCCTGGTCAAAAAGGGGTGTGGCTTCCCACATCACATGGTGGAATAACTGGTTTATCCACTTCCCCCAAGCCAGCTTGTTCACAGAGGCACAGCTGCCCCCCAGTTTCTCCCAAGAGGAAGCTATTTTACGACGCCCCCAATATAACATTTGCCTGAGTCAAGGAAGTTACATTGTTCGGTCCCTTCGAGTTCCCAGGTGCTCCACCCCTAATCTAATCATAGAGGTGTCAACTACTTTTGGCAAGGGGCAGCAGGATGCAGCTAGGCCTGGGAAGAGTGGCTGTTGATCCAGTTTCAACTCCTGTCGGGGGTAGTTGTCAGGCAGAATTCAGTTTCATTAAGCCAGGTTTCAGCTAAATGTCACTTTTTGTTCCCAGTTTTCTACATTCAAATCAAACTGACAATTTATACCTATACATTAAATAATGACTTCCTTCAAGTCATTTCAGAATATAGTTTTACATTGTATCCACCTCTTAGCAAGTCTGTCCTTGGTCTGGTTTTGTTTCATTGTTCAGTTTTACACAAAAGTCTGGTGGTTTTAAAACGCCGGCTTTCTGATAGTGGTGAGTACTGGTAATGCAACCATTTTTGGGATTAAGAAAATGAATTCCCCACAGTTCTGAGTTGCTTTTTGGCAATCAGCATTGCCATTCCCAATGGTTTCAGGCTACTGTGTGTGTAGCCCAATGTTGGTTTTAGGCAGCGCCCTCCTGTGCTCACATCATAGGCAAAATGGGTGGCAGCCTATTCTTCACGTTTTCCCTGTGCACTCTCTGGGGAGTTCTGGCCATCATGATGTTTTCCATGCCAGTACTGCACAGTTTTATGGTAGGGCTTGGATGCATGGGTAAAAACATCCCACAAGCTGTATTGTGGTTTCAGATGGTGCAAAGGTGGAGACCCAGAAAAGAAAAGATGAATTTACATCCAACCACAAGACCCAAGCCCCCTGGTCATACAGACTTTAGGAGATCACAAACTGTTCCTCTGGAAAATCGATCCATACAGTGCTACACCAAATGGAATTAGTGGAAATTGACTGGAGACTTCCCAACATTGGCCATTTATGATCAATGGGCACTAGTTATTGTGCCACAAAACTGGCTGGTCTGATGTATAAATACTGGTCTTGTCCCAAAAATGCCTCAATATATTTGAGGAAGAAACAGAAAAAGACATGTATGCCCAATGGGAAGAAAGGACACAGCTTTTATCTTCCCATCCAGCTTGAAATGCAACATGCTATGGGTCTATTACACTTCAGGAGTCAACAGTATACAGATTGATTCAGCCTACTCCAAGCCAATATTGTGGATCATTGATATCCTGACTGCTTGTGTGAATGGAGACCAGAAGATCCTAATCCTAATTGTAGAAACAGAAAATCTTCACACAAAGTTGGCAGTCATGCGAAGGCTCACTTGAGGAAGTCCTCCTGTGAATGGACCTTAGACAATTTAACTGATTGTTTCAAAAAAGCCAAGACAAATAAACACTGGATTTGCTAATGGATGGATAATTACCTCCATGGCTGAACAGGAATGCAGAACCTGAGTCCCCAGCACCCCGCACCAAGCCCTGAAGGAGAGTCAAGAATGAAACAGGAAATTTGTTAGAATGTTCCCTGCCCGACCGAATGTGAATGAGTAAGGGTGACCCAGGGATTCATGGGACTGAGGGCTTTGTGAGGAGGATCCACCAATTTCCGCACAATACCTGTGTCAGAGGGAAGGCTCCCATCACATGTGCACCTTAGGGACATTTTACCCTCTATCTACTTGTGTCCAAAGGAGTTCTTGAGGTCACAGTAAGATACCAGGCACATTGGCCCTTTTATTCAGGACAAAATACAACATTTCCTGCAGTCCTAATCTTGACAAAGAAGGAAGTTTATTTTACTGGGCAAGGGACCTGCAGATCATCCTTGCATGACTGACATGCTACTTACAGTTGTAAGAGTTGAATTTTAAAACACCATGCAGACAACACACCCATCCACAACAGACCAGGCACCAACTCAAAGCCCACTAGCCATCCATCCTGGAGATCATGTTGCAGAAGATGATGACATCACTGTCATCAGACATTGGTCAATTAAGCCAATCAAGCCAAAGTTAATTTCCACCAATCTAACTATTACAGAAATGTGTAACCAATGAAGACTTCTATTAGAGAAAAAGAATTTGAAACAGAAAGAAAAGCCACCAGGATGTTCAACAGAGCAGCCCAGGTGGACTTAGAGAACAAGGCAGCTGCTTGGTGAGGCGCGGTGACCCCCTCAAGCAGCATATAGCTTGCCCTCCCATGGCAGTCTTTTGGTAGGCCCTGTTTTTGAAGCCTTTGTCCACACAATGTGTGAAGCCCACACTTTCAGAATAATAACACCTAAGTTCAATGGATAGAATAGAACAAGTGAATCCTTCAACAGAACCAGTATGAGATGCACCTGCAGGCCCTCACTTAATGCTGAACCCAGGGAGAAGCAACTCAGGGGTATAATACCTACTGCGAGTACAGCATTGGTTTGGGAGATTTTATAAAGATAAGTGGAGAGTTAGGCTGTGGTTGGTGTGATGAACCTAGGGAATTCATCCCTTTTCTCCAATTGGGAGCCTCCCCCTTTGAGGCTAGGGCTGGTGAGACTGCTTCACAAGACCCCCTTAGGGGTCTGGGTATGTGGGACCTCAGTGGGTGAGACTTCCCCTTAGGGGACATGGACTCCCATTCCTGTGAGGTCATTCCCCATGGTGGTATACATGGGACATCAGATGTAAAGAAAAGGATAAAATCCAGAGACTTGTCTGACGACGAAACTAAAACATACTGTTACAAACAAGAAAGAGGATCTGTCTGATGCATATACAAGCATGGGTAGCAAGCCCCTGGCAGTATAACACCTGAGAGGGATGAAGCCAAGGAGAGCCACAGAGTCTGTGACTTTCGGAACTGCTCTGAGACCGAGAGCAGATCGCCAGATGGCCAGCATCCATATGGAGAGAGAAGCCGGGAAGAAGATGGTGGTGGTGAGACCACGAAAACTTTGTGGTGGGCAGTGGCGCCCATACATCAGTGCCAAAGCCACTATGCAGTGAAGTCAGCAAACTGTCTGGATACCCGCAGTGTTAACCGGTCACACAGAAGGAGAGCACCAACAGCGGCATGTCAAAGAAGACAAGAATGCTGAGAAGGCTAATTACAAACGAGAACCCGAGCAAGCACAGGCCCCGGAGTCGTTCCCCTGCAGCATCCGAGGTAACTGAGAGAACAGGAGACACGGGAGGCCACCATGGAATTATTATGAAATACGAGGACGTTGTCTGAGTAGAATTGACGAGACAGTGAAATTAAAGTTGATGAAATGACGCTGTATTCATGTGAGAGAGGGAATCACTGTAATGCCTGGAGGGGGGTATCTGTACTTCTGCCCTCTATTTTTTTAAAAAGAAAATGTGTGTTTCAGTTCAAAATAACTTTTCACAAAAATAAACATACATTCAAAAAAATAGAAAATCCAAGCAATTCACACAATTAGTCAATAAAATACATACAAAATAATAATACCTACATTTACATTTGTCACAAATAGAGATACTAAACATGATTAAAACTGAAAGCCATTTTCTTCTTTACATGCACTACATTTTAGAATAGAATAAAACAAAACTATATACATCTCTCCTGCAGGTACCTAAATCTCATTCAATTCATTTTCAGGAATAGCGTGACCACCATAAGGAACAATATAACTCAGTTCAACCCCAACTCAGAGGGAAGACAGACATATAGATCTGCTAATAATTTCACATTTTCTTTGAACTGCCTAAGACGAGAGTTTGCCACCTTCCAAATCTGAGTTGTTGCAATTATTAAATTTTTCTTCCACCCTGCTAAACATCTCAGCCAAAACCTTTCACTGGCAATGTAGGTAAGGTCATATTCGTATTCTACTAGATATTTTTCAAAATATTTCTCATATATGGGACTCATGTTCTTGCAGCAGGTAAGCACATGTCTTATAGTTTCTTTCTCTTTTTCGTTACCACACAATCTGTACATTCTCCTTTCCTCCGGAATTTTTAGCCAAGCACCCTGTACACTAAGGACATTAAGTCGATTTAACCCCATATCCATGAAGATTTTCCGATTGACGTTTGAGGGCATAAGCTTTAGATAGAACTGTGATTTTTTGTACAAGAAAGGAAGTTTTGCAAAGGACCCTAATGAGCCAAATTCTGCAACCCTATAGTTGCTATATGCCAAGTCCCATTTTTCCAGGGAATCTTTCAGGGACTTCAACACCGCCCCCTCTCCATATTCCCATTTTGGGACAAAAACAATTCTCTCAAAGATATCCTGAATTTTTTTCTGAAAGCTATTTAGGAACCCCATATTTCCTCCCTTAAGCCCTTGAAGTACTATGTGCAGTAATGAGCCTTGTGGCGCATACTTTATTTATTACAGGAAGCCAACGTAAGACTCTTTTATTGTATCTTCAAAGTTCACTCAATTAATATATATTAAGCAGCCCCACCCTGCTTTTAGTTCAATAATAATGTATTTTCATAACTAAACCTTCCAATCTAACAATGCAAGTAGATTGGTTCTAGAATAGAATGGATTGTGCTGCATAACATATAGCATACAGAATGAAGATCAATGTATCCCTACATACATATGGTAGTATACAACACACCTCCTTCCCTTCTGTGAGGATAATCTTCAGATCAGGTGTCCCTCACCTCTGTCTATACCCCCCATATCGCCACTCTTTCCTTGCTCCACTTCTCATCATTGCCCAGCAGCACTGTATTCGCAAGATCTTTCACCACCCGCAAAGGACCTGAATACTTCATACACCCTTACTGCACTCTCCTCCCACTCTTTACGTTCACCTGGGTCCTCCCACTACTAGAAAAACCTACCCTTAATCCAACTATCCTGGCAAACTACTGATCGATATTCACTGTCCCCTTCCTGCTTAATGTTCTGGACGGCGCAGCCTACCTGAAGATCCAGACCTATCTGGAAGCCAAAATCCTACTGGATTCATGACAATCAGGCTTCCGACCTGGCTATGGTACAGGATCTGCACTACAAGATCTTAAGAATTCATTGGTTGACATCAAAGACTCACGTTAGTCAGTCCTCCTGTTCCCACTGGACCACTCAGCAGCCTTCAACTTGGTTGATCACCAAATTGTATGCTGTCACTTTGAATCAGCAGCACACTTCTCACCTTTAGCCATCAAATGGATGAACTCCTTCCGTTCAGAGGAAACTATTGGAGTGTTATCTTCAACCCTGGCAGCCCCACTGGCCCCTGTCACATGTAGAGTCCCTCAAGGATCCTTTATCTCCCCAACAGTGTACAATATATTCACAAAACCTCTTTTCAACCTGCTTGACACCAAGGGAACTTCATACACCAACTATGCAGATGACACACAGATTCTCCTACACCTCGAGGGCAAATATAAAAATTACTCTAAGAACTTGCATTCACTCTATCATACTGTTCAGACCTGGATGGCCTCTCACCACCTCTGTCTTAATGATGATAAGACAGAGATCCTTCTGATAATCTCACAACATACTCTCAACAAGCTGGACTCATCATACACGTCTTTTATCATAGAAGGAAACACCACCCAAGTATCCAACAGTGTCAAAGCCCTGGGCGTTTACCTGGACTCCACACTATCACTCACTCGACACGTCAATGCGATTGCCTCTGCTGTAGCTTATACATTCAAGCTGATTAATGCATGCAGACCATTCCTCAACACCTAAAGCTGCATCACCATTGCCAGCTTGATAGTGGACTACTATAACACCCTATTCACAGGGACCACCCCTCACAACCTCAAGAAACTGCAACTTATCCAAAACAGTGCCCTCAAAGCAGCCCTTAACATTTCAAAACGTAACAACATTTCCGCTGCAAGAAAAAGTGTTCACTGGCTACCTATCCGAGAGTGCATCATCTTCAAATGACTAACCATCATGCACACATGCATCTCCACCACCCTGCACCTAAATACCTATCAAAACAATTTGCCCAGTCTCAATCTACAAGACCCACCCACACTACCTACTCTCACCAACTCTCCAAAACCCGCTTCAGGCGCACCAGGTCAGGGGTGCTAGTTTCGCAGTAAAAGCTGCAAAAAACTGGAAAAACCTACCACTCTCCCTAAAATCTGAACAGACGATGAACTCTTGGCCTAAACTATGAACTAACGCTTTTTATCCTGTAACACTGCAATGTGTAACCAGTGCCTTGATACCCTTGGGCGTAGTGTGCTCAATGTCAAAATAAATAAATAGGCATTTGAATCCTGGAGTAAAGGAGGATTTCAGAGGTTAGAGGGCAGTGTGTAGTTCTTCAATGAGTGAATACAAACGAGTTTCCCAAACAACTATGGAGAGGAAGATTTAAAACAAGTATTGGCAAAGTCAACAGTTTCTTTTTTGTGTAGCCAGTACTCTTCTGTGTGTCATTTTGTGTGTGGGAGGGATTGGGAGGGAGGTGTCTGTGTGTGTCTGTGTGAGGCTATAACATCAGTGTGAGGTCATATGAGATGTGTATGCTTGCATGTGCAGTGTGTGGATCTATATGCCTTATGTGGGCCTAAATGCAGCGTGTGGATCCATATGCAGCTGAAACATTCATGGTCACTGTTTGTGCATGCATGTGCTGTGTGTGAGAATGTATCCCACAATCCTTAGACTTTAATTCTCTGGATGAATTTTCACATAGTGTTAGTATCCGCTCTGAGTAGTGCAATGGTGTAAAAGCAGTGTACGAGTATTAAGTGTGGTGTTGGTTGAAATGTGAGGGTGCCTGTGCAGTTGTGTCATCTTTCCTCAGTGTATAACCAATGCATGCATGGATATGTAGTCCGCACCTGGTTAAATAACATGGGTACATAGCCCAAACCTGTAAGTGGTCTTCATCTACATAAGATATGAACCTATGTGTAATCCAAAAAGAAAATGTGCCTGGCTGTAAGCAAACAGCCTGCGTACATTTAACCCACTTGCCTATAAGACATATGTGCTTATAGCTCATCTACATGTTCATCCACACCTTTGCAAATATCTATGTACAACCCCTATGGGTATCATGCATGGTGTATAGCCTATACCATTCTTTTATACACACCTGTGTGTTACACCCCCACCTGCATATAGCGAGCACCTGTGCATCATCTTTACCTGTTTAGAAAGCATACCCCCACTGTATCTAGTCATGAAGCAACATAATGATGCCTTCCAAAATAATATGATTAAAGATATATTTGAAAATAAATGCATATTTATGTGCAGTCTATCTCCCTATGTCTATCTCAGAACTGTATATAGCGGCCACAATATTTTAGACTGTTGTTATCCAAAAGTACTCATTTCATTGATCTCATAAAATTAAACTGTTAGCCTGATATGCCAGTATTGAGTACTCTGACACTGAAGTCAACACATATGTTTGAAGTTTTACCACAAGCTAGCAGAGTGACCATACCTAGAGCCAGTTTATTCCATACAAAGCAAAGGAACACGAGATAACAGACAACAGAAACACTAGTTGATGTCCATTGTCATTGTGGGGGCACAAGGTAGCAAATAGGGGACAACCAGAGCCCAGGATCATTATCAATTTCAGCAGTTGTACAGAACAAACCAAACCCCTTGCAGCAACATGGCTCTAAACAGTAAAAACAATATGTACATATTCATAGCATGACACAGTAGTAACAAAAGATGCATATGATCTAAAGTAGACATGTACAGAGTTTTCATAAAGGATACTTTGAGAATTTTCAGGGAATGGTAGGAGGTGGAATACATACATGTGACAAGGAGAAGGATCATAAGCCAGTAGGTTGTTCAGTTCTGAAAAGGCAGGACTTAAACTATATTCTTCAGGTACAGTAGCCATCCTAAAAAGGTGAAAATCACCCAATAGGCAGTACGTCCATTTATGGGCTAATGCATCCAGTATCTGAAATGCCAGAGAAAGAGTTCGGTCTAGAGAACCCTCAATCAGAACATTTGTAACACTCAAACACAAGTTATTTCACCCTAATAAAATAACTTTAACCACTGTTTAATGAGGTTTGGGGTCGAGAAAAATGTGACAAATGGATGTCCACCTCTGCATGATTTGAGATATTAGAGTTGACTGCATTTTAGGAGACGCTAACAGCTATGCAGATGGCACCTTAAGGTTGGAGGCACATGACTCCATCAGTGTAAATTCACTCCAGTATGAAAGTTCTGCTGTCAGTGGATTACCAGTCAGCACCAAATGCATATCTTTCACTACAGGGACATTATTTAATGGATGTAAAAACATCTGCATCTTTTTTCTTAATAGAGAAATGTACTGTGATCATCAAAAGTACGCATTTTAGATATTTGGTTTTAAGCACTTTCTCTGCAGTGGTAACATACCTGAAGGAGCTCCTCCTCATCCAAAACCCAAGATTTCATTACATTGTTTATGTCTATACATAGTCATAAGAACCTCTTTTAATCAAAGGTACTGGGTACTCAAGCACAGCATTGAAGAAAAGATACATATCAATATTTTATATAGTGCTTAATCCCAGAATTTAGCTAATTCCTAAGAGTGCTGAATAATGTTGGATAATATAACTAAGGCACACACAGCTCATTAATCATTGGAGGGGCAACACAAATTGTTCAAGGGTGAATTCAAGATTAGAACCTAAGTCACCTTTGACCACAGCCACTAATTTAGCTGCTGAACTGCATTTTGCTTTGTAGAGATGTGTTTTCCCAGAGATTAAACATGACATTTATGAACTTCTCAGAACTATGCAAGGTATGTTGTGATAGGGCAAAGAAGAACAAATGTGCTTTCCCAACATGTGATTAAATGTGCACCAGTCGGAATGGGCTTTGTTGCTAGTTATGTATGCATGCATGAATGGGATTTAAAAACTGCAACCTAACTGGGAAGCAAACTAGTGCTATTATCCAATCTGTCTCTGCTAAAATTGTGGAAACTCAAGGAAGACTGACTATCTATCTATCTATCTATCTATCTATCTATCTATCTATCTATCTATCTATCTATCTATCTATCTATCTATCTATCTATATCTGTCTGTCTGTCTATCTATCTATCAATTATATAGCACCATTCAGTGCGCTCAATAACCACTGTTTTTTGTCAATTGTCACCCTCTCTAGGGGGATATTTTATTTGCTTCATTTTCCTTTCACTGAACTGTTTTACTTCACTTTATCATTCCTTAATTTTATAGTTCTTCTAGTTTTGTTATTAACTGTAGCTTTTCTTTTCTAGCCTGTACATTATAATTGTCTAAAGGCATTCTCACAAATGGATGCCACTATGAGAACTCAGTAGATGGAACAGATGATTAGGTAATGAACAGGAGAGCATGGAGTGTTGGCACTAATATCGCAAACATTGCTCTTTGAGGCCTGTGCATTGGGAGGTGTCACATAGTCTGGATAATTAAAAAATGAATGATTATAGATTTGAGTGTCTATCAGAAAAGCTATGGAATATGGAAAAGAGATGGGTAAACCTAGGCTGCCTCGAGGATTGAACATATCTAAAAGGTTCTGGGTCAGGAAATCATTGGCAGGTCTATCTACATCACCAACAGATTAGTACAGGAATGGAGAAAGAATTTAGCAAGACTTTGCTTTAAAAGTGGAGCAAGGCATCTTCCTAGGGAAAGTCAAGGCAAATCTTTTTGTGCCTTGTTTTAGGCGTCTGTGTCCTTCTCATTATTAGACTCTGACCTATAAAGGTCAGGTATTTGGTGGTGGGAGCAAGCTGCTGCTGGACTGTTAGAAGATGGCATTCTGTCATTTCGTCTTTTCTATTACAATACACTCTCCCTGTGCTTTGATACTCTTCAAAACATATTGTGGGAGCTTTGTTTCCCTGACATCCTTTGAGTACACCTTCCTTTTAAGCAAGGTAACAAGTATGCAAGAAAGTGATGTACTTCTGCTCTATGGATGTTTTAGAAACAGTTCACCCCACCATCCCCAAACCTGGCAGGCTAGCTTTTACTACAAGTGCTTAGTTCTGTGAATACTGGAGTACACAAGGGCACGCAAGGGACACAGTTTAAAAGACAACAGTCACAAACAATTATCCACTGTACAAATGAACAGAAGCAGATCATTTCAGAAAGTATCAAGTGTGTGAGACCCCTAGAATTTCATGAAAGCAAAATGAAGAACAGCTTTCATAATGGTGTATCCATCAAAGCATGGAGGCTGAGAAGTAGTACAAAAGAAATATAAAATATGCTTATCTGCCCCTAGAACGATAGACTATGCTAGTTCCTCTAGATCTCTGGACCTGGTGCTTCCCTTGTGATTGTTACAGACCACAGAGGTGGTATTGATTCTTTGAATGTGACATTCTCTGATGTGGATCATAATAAAGTAATCTTTAAACTGTAAAGATTTCAGACAGGTGGCATCAATCACCACGTTTATAAATGATGTTATGTGTTGTGATGATTTAAAATGGTGGGGGATGGAGAGGAAATCCCACTGCATGTTAAAGGAATTTAGCCACCATTGCAAATCTTGATTACTGTTAATTGTTCGGGAATTATTTTGTGGATGTTCTGGGTTCTGGGAGACAAACTATTGTATATTTTTGTAATAAATGGCTTTAGAGGTAATCTTGGAAAACAAGGAAACAAAGATGGACCACCTTCAACCATTATTGAAATGCAGCCAGATGCTACTGCAGTCTGATTGAGTAAGACTGCTTGATCTTCTGGGAGGAAATCCATCAGCAGCTGTAAGCAGAATCGTACAACAAAGAGGTTTGAGATGGCACTTATTATTGATGATGGAGGAACTTATTTTTTTTAATTTCTGATGTTTTTGGCATATTGTCTCACTTCAATACATGGTAATTATGTGCTCTTGTAATGTGAGATGGATTGACCCACTCTGCTATACTATGCAGCATCACTCTGCTAGTTATGTTGCAAGAAACAGCAAAAATGGTGGCAAAACACTTGTGCGTACCAACAACCTCCAAAACCACGTTCTTCAAGATACAAAAAGATGGATGGACAATCTGCCACCCATGGTGTATGTGTGATGGAATAGAGCACACACTGCAGAAAGAGTGCCAGTGGGCTCCATGCCAAGCAAACAGAGTGCAGAGGGAAAAGCATCAATTTGCAAGTGAAACTCCAAAATTCACCTGTAAATGACATTTACTTTGTTGCTAAAAACTCCAAAATGCCTGTACAAAACACTTCTCAACATTCAAAATCTTGCTTGGCGCTAAAATTCAGTTAATCTAATGAAGCATTGTGAATGTACAGGGTCCTAAAATGTGAAGAGCAAAACATTTTCTCAGACAAACTGGATTGCCTGCGGATGACAGCTCATGTCAAAATCTGTGTGCAGCACACTGGGCTACCTGTGAATGGCAGCCCTGTCAGATGGGCTCTCCTGATCAAACTTCAAAGTGATCTAAACTAAAAGTCTGCCGGATTAGCACACATAAAAGGATTTGTTGCTGAAATGAATACAGATCTCAGTTGTTTTTGACCCCACGGGTTTAAACCTAAGAATGTAACTTATCCATGTCATTTGATGCAACTAGTTTGGTTTCTGCTGGATTTTAAGAAATTAAGAATAAATTTTCATGGCTGGGCCTGCAAGGAGTGGAAAAAACAGATTTTTCCCAAGGGGAGGGAAATCCTCTCAACAGAAACTCATGATAAATGATAATTGTGGGTTAGGCCAGATTTTCGTCTACAGCCAGTGAATGAACAATGGCATATACCTAGGCAAGGAAACGGACATTGAAAGGGTTCCTAAACGGCTCCTTGAAGGAATTCCTCAAAGGAGGGGGCTGCTCCTTGAGCTCCAGGGAGAGACAAAAGGGCGGCCCATTTGCTGCTGAGAATAAATAATTAACAATTTCTAGAGACTCATAACTTGTTATCCAAAGTGGTTAAAAATATAAAAAGGACAGATTTGTTAGTCTAATTTTTGGCTGTATGTTTCAAGAGGCTGTGGAACTGTGTAACATATCTGGACAGGAATGGCAATATATGTGGTTTTATGTGAACTGTATTAATGCTAGAATTGTTAAACGTTACACACACATCCCTATGGTAAACACACACATTTGCAGAAATTTGCAGAAAGTTTGGAAAATGTGTTCATGGTAAAATGGACAAAATTCTGCAGAAAAGTGAAACAAGATCCCACAGCTGCAGGAATTTGAGGAACAGCTACCACATAAAATATGGAATCTGTGTGCATGATTTTTGTAGAAGTTACCATAGTTGAAATAGGTATGTAGGACAAAATTCGAAATTGATACTAGTGGCTAGGGGAGGTTTCTAAGAACTGTAAAAGCTAAACCAGAAATGTGACATCATCCATACTGGATCCAATCACTCAGATGCAAGGCGGAGATGAGTTTCTGATCCAATACCAGTTCACAGGGGGAAGTTTAGTTAAGCTGGCCCACACACCCATTTTTGTGATGTCATTTGAAAGGATAAATAGAGACAACTCACTTACTCACACACAGACTCTTCTGATTCCAGCAAAGCACTTTGTTCCGGCATTCAACATCCAGCCTTTAACATACTTCCAGATCCAGATGCCAAAAATCTTGCCAAGCAGTAGCTGAACCATTTTCAGAAAGGCCTCAATCCTCAAACTTTTTCTCACAACCCAGTGAAGAGCTGTGGTGTGGGAAATCATCCTGAACTAGAATCCTGAAACTATCCGGCTTGCTACCATAAGGCTTGCCTGATGAACTCGCTATCCAGCTGATTGAAATACCCAGAAACAAGAAGAGCAGATCCTGTGCAAATCCGGTGACCGGCCTAGCTGATCCAGTCCCGCGCCTGATGTGCTGTCCTTCCTTGATAGTCTGTAGTAATATATATATAGCACTTTATATTATTTATGGCACTTTAGAATATATAGCGCTTCACTAAATGTGATGGCAAAATGTTTGTTGTCAGCAATAATGTGGCACACACATATAGTTATTTTATGTTGCCAGTATAACATGTGAATATATTGCTGGTGGCATGCAAGGTACAGAATTCTTTTTTTTTCACAGCAAAAGCCCAATGTGAAACTGCAGAGAGTAAAGTGCACCATTTATTTCTCTTCTCTTGAATACCTAATACATAGAAGACTACATTATTTATCTATAACTGATTAACCTAATTAACATTTACTAAACACTAACTGTAACCCTTAACATTATAATGTAGTCCCATGTACAAAATGAGGTGAAAATACATATTTTGAAATTCGTTTTTAAAAGTGCACTCGCATTTTTTTTTCTTCTGCTTTTCTCTTTCTGTGTTGGATGCAGAAGGCAGAAAGGAAGGCAACAGGAAACCAAAAAGATACAGTTAATATGCTCTGAAGCTCATTGTTTGTAACATGAGGGTGGTAACGGAATACATTTTCTGCTAATATGATTGGAAGAAAGTATCTGAAGATATCTGGTCAAGTGGCACAGCAAGTAGAGCGCTTGCTTTGACATCCGTGGAGAGCCTGCTAATGCAGGTTCGAATTCCAGCCGGGCCAAACTCAGCCTTTCATCCTTCCGAGGTCGATAAATGAGCACCACACACTGTGGGTAATAATAAGCAGCTCAGATACCTGAGGGTTCGTAGCGCTATATAAATGCCGAATTATTATTATTATATACCACGTCAGATGTGGGGAGGCTCTGAGTTTTTTTAATGGGAAGATTAGAGGGAGAGTTTAGTTCGGGTTGACTGGGCTCTGAGGACAGAAGTGCCTGGTCACTTAGCGCTGGCTGGAGAATTACTCGCCGCGCATTCCAAGCACCCAAGATTACAGGAGCAGTTTGTGGACTAGGCCTGTTTTTCCTAGGCGAGGAAAGCAAGGTTGTGTGGGGCAGCTTCAAACAAATACTTCTGGTAAGCAGACAAAGTTTAAGTGAGATCACTGTGTGCAGTCAGCTGGATGACCAAATTAAAAATGTCATGTAAGCAGATTAGCAAAGGAAAGCCCATGCATTTTAGTTTGTCATGTTTAGAATGTTAAAAAGTAACCCATATTGTTAAAAAGCCTTGTTTGCTCTGTTTCTGTTTCTTTTCTTTTGTTACAGATAATGGTGAAATGTACATGGTAAGCACTGAATTGTGAATTGTACTTGTATGCAATATAATTAGAGTATAAAAACCAATTGTTTAGAGTCATTATTGCATTTGGGATTTTATATGTGGACATAGTGTTACGCTCACCTGGCTCCCACAGAGGCGTCGATCGGAACTGGACAGCTGCGGTCTCCACCAATGTGATGCGTAGGGCCGAGATGACGGACTGGACTGGCCCACCGAGCTTTGTTTGCTTGGCCCGTAGGAATATTCTTCTTCAAATGGAGAAAGGGAATTAACCACCCGTGGAGTTGAGCGTAAATCCCCCCACCCCCGCTGTTCTCCCCCCAGATCGCCTTTGATGTCCCCTGTTATAGTCTCACCTGATGGTTTGAAAAGATGAGCTCTCCAACCTGCATTGAGCGCAGGGGCGCATTGATAACCAGTCGCTTCACTGTCTCGAAGGAATTGGTGAGTTCCAGAACAATATTGACTTCGAGATTCCCGGCAAGATGCCCTAAGTATAAAGTTCGTAAGAGTTCAAATGCCTAACTTTCACATTTGTCCGATTCCTTGCAGGTTGCAGCTTGACCCTAATGAAGAGTTCCTCGTGGCAACCGGTAGTATTCTGGTAAGGATTTATATTTTCCAACACAGTTCGATAAAATAAAGTCAATATGTAACCTGTTGCTTTCGCCCTTATTCAGGCGCTGAGAGAAGTATGAAGTCTTGTGGAATAATACCTCTGGCGTTAAAATCAGGTAAGTCTATTTTGGTGAGGAGGGTTCCCCTTGTTAGCCCCTTTGTTTCACCTTGCTGTCCTTTTGTTTCCCCTTAGGGGCCGGGGTTTGGCAAAGATGCAGTGTAAGCTGCGCCGACCCATGAAGAGGAATAGTACCCCCAGTAGTAAAATCAGGTAAGTCTATGGGGGGGTAACTAATATTCCTCTGTGTATTCCCTTAGCTCACCTTGCTGTTCTTGTCTTCTCCTTAGGTGCCGGAGTGCGGCAGGAACATGCAGGAGGATGCAGTGGAATGTGAAGATACTGCGAAGCTGGTGAGTTCAGCACAGCGCTGCAGCAGGCGAGGCGACGTGCATAAAATTACTTCTTTCTTCCAGCTCTAAGGCGCGATGGATCGGGATTCAGGTAAGGATTAAAGGTATTGCTCTTGTTCTAACCCTTTCTCCTTCTTTCTCCCTTTTTCTAGGAGCTCCAAACTCGAGGCGGGCGTGGCAGAAGGCTGGATGCAGACTTGCAGGCATGGTGAGCGTTACGCTGCTGGATGCAGAATAACGCGAAGCATGTGCCGCTCTTCGGGCGTGGTTTAAATACCCTCCAAAGTAGTCCCAGGTAAGTATTCCTCCCCAGCCCCACCCGAGTAAAAAATAGTCCCTAAGTAAAGTAGTCCCTTCCAAGCCTCTTTTGGCTTGGAGCTCTTGCAGCATGGTCTGCATCAGGTAAGTTTGCAGCATGGTCTGCATCAGGTATGTTTTACTCTATGATCCTGGTCCTGGGACTGACTCTCCGTATGAGCCTGGCGCCATAGGTGCCGGGACTGGACCCAAATAGCCCCTAGCAGGGTTTGTTGGGCTTGCTTAGGATAACTTGATGCCTGCTTCCGGGGTTGCTGGACATGGTCTGGGTCCCCGGGGGTAGGCATCATCACACATACATTTGTCAATTTGCCCATGCAGATAGAATAACAACCAGAATAAGCAGTGATGACATAGGTGTGTGTGTGTGCCCTCCTTGCATGTTGTTTGGAGGGAATCTAATATAACATATAGCTTACTGGAGGTCTATGAGCCAGTAATGCTCACAGGCGCATAGATCACTGGTGTAGATAAGACAGTGATACCGGCCACTGACTGTAGGTGGCACTCTATATAAAAGTGTTGGGTTTTCTTGTGTGTATAGGTCCAAGGCCCTCTTCAGATCACTAGGAGGTATTCTAATAGAAAGGAAGGCTTTGTTTATGATAGGGTTATAATGTAGGGAAGGAAACTATGCTCACCACAAAATACCACAAGTAATACATATTACTAGATTTTCCAATATAATATAACAAGGTATAGTCACTAGAAAGATATGAGGCCAAACCCAATCTAAATACAAGGATAATTTACCACCAGACAACCGCTCATAGTTTGGTGGTAATAAAAGTACCGCCAAACCCCAAATTTGCACAAAATATCCTACAAGACCCAATCCATAGACCAGAACCATGACTGTCCAAAAATCTTAAATCCCAGTGGATTGTGAGTTTTACTAAGACGCTAGAGAAATATTGTATACCTTGCTTATCTTGTTCTACTCTAATCTCTGAACTATCCCTACTTTTATAACTGTAACAGTGTCAAAATCTTTAGTGCTATCTTCTTCTGTATAGTTGCTAAAGCGCCATTTTCATAGTCATCTCTATTTGTGTAACTCTGATCCATGAATCCCACTTTGAGTCTTTGGACTGGTGCTGCCGGGAAAGTGATGGGGATCTGTAACTGAAATCATGATTCAGTCTCAGAACTTACTGTGTCCTGACTTGGTTGCCTAGCCTAATGCTCTAGCCTTGAGTAAAAGCATAAGCCATATTTTCCAATTCTAAACTAAAGTCTTGTCCAAATTTCGTGTCTTTATTTTCAAAAAACACCTCTTACTAAAACCTCCATAACTCCCTCAATTGTTAAGATAGAAGCGAAATTTCAACTCCCATGTGTACCTAACATCCTTAGCTGTCTCTACAATTGACACAGTGCGATTGACCCGTTATATCAAAAATCGCATAGGGAAAAGTTTGCCACGAATTGACATTTTGGAAAGTTTACAAGTGTGAATTATCTTTAAATTATTTCCCACTTTGACTTTGAGATTTCAATTGTTTTCTTTAGATTAAATCATTGCTGTTGTTTACTTGCATCTGTCCAAAGCGGCTCCCGTAGAAATATATAATAATTTAAATAATTTTGACCACATTTGGTGTTTTTGCTCAGCCAATTTCAAAGCCATCCTGACTGTGAAAAGTCAATTCCGTTTTTCACTTGTGTTTAAAGGGGGGTGGTGGGAGTGAAATTCTGTTTGATCTGTATTATTACAGAGTACCTGCTCTCTCCTCACATCTATTTAAATTGCCTATTGGTGGGTTGAGGTGTGTTGCAGGGGGAACCACTAACCATAGTGCTATCTGTTGCAAACCAACCCAAAAGTATAATTTTCTGTGCTGTATTTGTTTTTGTGCTCATTGCTTGATTCCTAGTGCATTAAAGATATTATCCAGTGTTCTGTCACCCCATTGGTGATTGTTGTTACCTATTAAAATATATTGTGATTTAAATTCTAAATGCATAAATACCTTTGCAAACTAGCCTGATTCCTGCTTCAGTGTGGCCCGGGAGGTCTCAGGAGAAGGGTGTGATATGAGTGGTATATCATTCGGAATATTGTACTTATAGATAAAAATAAATAAGGGTTTAATTTGCACACTACATGTTGGGCGGGACTTAGGTGTGTGCCAGATTGAAATCACTTACAGTTTACAGCTACACTTCAACCACAGGAGCCATAATCTTTCCATAGACCTTAGGGGCAGTCTTGAGACCAATGGATGGGAAACAGTGCAAACTGCTACTGGATATCCCCTCTGCAAAGCAAAGGAACTTGTGGGATTGCACCAATATGCATTTGTTTGGCCCAATCGCATTGCAATTTCCCCTTTAGAAATGATAGCACAAATCCTCTTGAAGCTTTCATTTGAAATGGAAAACACTTACAAAAGAGATCATCAATGTTCACATCAGAAGGATAATAATGATTCACAATTAAATGAATAGAACAGTAACTGCAAGGTAAAGCACTGTAAAGTATTGTGAAATGCTCATACAGTTAATAAAAGTATTCAAAAAGTTACTTTAAAATATGATTTCATATATCACATGGATATAGACGATAGATTTCAGACTTAAATCCTATCACAATCCTATGTTCAAATCACAAATCAGCATTCTACAGACCCTCATGAAAAAGTCCAAGTTTGACATGTATCAGTTATCTTACCATCTTCAGAAGCATTTGAGGCCAAAGAATAATAATAATATGATCATAATGTAATTGAGTTCAGAAAATAGTCACACTATTTCAACAAATACCTGTTTCTCTGGATTGCCTACACAGATTTAATCACATATGATGTCCTCCCTTGATAAAAAAGATGAGGAAACCTATAGGTAACAAAAGGAAACAACCAAAAGATAACAAATAACATAGGAATAGGAAGAGTCATGACCACCTCTTTTATGTTTGGAGATTACCACCAAATAACACACTTGTAGCTGTGAGACATTATGGTTATCAAAAATATATGGTTATTATCCACATGATGTCGAGCTAATAGTCAAGCTAATAGTGGAGCCACATTTATCAGTCAAATAGAGGAACGATGTACGTTCTACTTCACTTTGACTTTCCAATTGGTTTTGCACATGTAGCATTTACCACATGGGCAACAAATACTGTATATCACTCCATGTGAGTCACATGTAGCAAAGTGACATAAAGAAATGGCATTGCCTTTAAGGGATGGTAAATGAAAGCACCTTTACAATTAGCACAGTTTAAGCATTCAAAAGTACACTTTTTCTTCATGGCCAAAATATTTTGAGTATCCTTGTCAATATTCATCTGTCACAATTAATTGACATATGTTGTTAGTTCTTTTGTATAAAAAAAATTGGAGCATTAGGAAACAATGATTAAGAGTTGTATATTGTGCAATAATATGGCAATACTTCTGGACTGTCCTTCTGAGAAAAGCACTTTGACGGAAATATGTGGACACATATATCAGATCAGGTACATGTGTGTGAGTTGCTGAGTTGAGAAGAGATTGTCTTTAAGGATTACATTGTCCCGTGTTGCAGCAATTAACACAAAGTCATAACCATGATCTTCAAATCAGTAAGACATAAAATCCAAATGTCTAGTCAGGTCATCCTCATCAGATATGATATGTCTCAGTCTCAAAAATTGTCTTAAGGTAAATGATGTTTAATGTGGTTTGGATGCCCACAAAATACTGTTCTTGTCAGTAGGTTTATAATAGGTGTTCATAACAACACAACACTCATCATAGGAGCATGTACCATGAAAATCTAAAAAGTGTACATGCATATGTGCAATATTAATTGTGAATTTGAGTCTTAACTCAATGTTATTCAGGTCTAACAGGAAATAATTCAATTGTTCTCTAGTCCCTTGCCATATACCAAATATGTCATCAATATACCGAAACCATGTGTGGATATGAGGTTACCACATGTTGTTATCTAGTACATGTATGGTCTGAAAATAATGCATGATCTTTTGGCATAAGAAGGTGCAGCAGCCAATCCCATTGCTGCACCCGAAATCTGTGAATAATATTCATCATGAAATCTGAAGTAGTTATATGCAATACTTTTCAACAGTTCTAAGACAAAAATGGTTTAGCTGCAAAAGATGCATGTTTCAATAGAAGACATTCAATGACATGAATGCCATAATCATGGTGAATAGATGTGTATAGACTTTCAATGTTTATGGTGAAGAGCCAGCAACTTTCAGGCAATTCCCCATAGTCTCTAAATTACATCAAAATTGTCCAGTGTCATTCAGAAAGGTTGTTGATTTTTGTATTGGTCATTGCAAGATTGCATCAACAAACCTGGCCAAAGAACCTAGTAATTCAACAGAGCCTGCTACGATCTGACAGAGAGGTGGGTTTAAAAGATCTATGTGTATTTTAGGAAGCCTGTAAAATGCAGGCATCACAGGATGAGGATTGATGAGAAAGTCTAATGTTTTGTTAGAAATTAATTCTGACTATCGCCTATTTTGAGAGTATCATTAATGAACAACTTATTCTCCTCTGTAGGATTGTTATCAAGTGGCAGATACATACTGTTGTCAGTCAATTGGTATACTATATGCTCAGTGTATTTATGGATGTCCATAATGACAAATGGAAACCCCTGTATCTGCCGGTTTCATTGTAATGGCATGGTCATTAAAAGGTTTGTGAATGACCTAACTTTCATTCTTAGACATATTGTTCCATTGATTACAATGATAATCAAGTTTCACCAGATCTTTCAAGACTGATGATTCAAACATTTCAATAGATTGATTAAACACATTTCAACAAAAAGTATTCTTTGATCTGAATTCTTTAAAGGCAAAGCTGGTCTGTGAAACCAACTCATCATTTGCTTTATTCAAATTATGAAAAAAAGAGTTTTCTTACACATTATTAACAAATCAACTTTGTCTTTAAACATGGTGGAATTTGATAAACAAATCTGTAGAGTCTTATGTTCAAAATGTGTAAGAGTGTAGCTCAATATATTAAAAACATGTCTTTTTCAGAGTCAATTTTGATTGCAGTAGTCTTTTTTTCTTTTCACATGTCTTTTTTCTAAAAAAGGCACAGGACTAGTGACCAAACCATTATAAGTGGGTGGAATCTGTTTTTGGAACAGCAAAGATGATTACATCAGAACCTGCACTTCTTTTCTTGATGGGCACTTGAACAATCCCCTTTTTCAGTTCTAGTTTTGTATTCCTCTAAACCAAATCCTCCTCCATCTCTTGGTTAGAGGGATATGAGGTGATACTGATTCCTGTTTTTGGAAAACACAAAGAACATTTACCTTTGTGTGTGTACTGAATTATCTTAAGAAATCATGCACCTGCCATTAATCCCCTTTAGATAAATGCAAAGAATTGCAATCCACCTCCATTTGGGGATTAGGTGCCCAATACATTTTAGTCACTTACTCTGTCTATTGGGATGTGCATGTGAGATGACTTTGCCTGGATTCTGCATTATCCAGGTTTCTACTTTGTATTTTACCTGACACCAATAGAAATTAAGTGGACCTTAGAAGACTGCTGAAAAAAGAAAGCAGTTTTGATGGAATCTTGGATCCTTTGGGCTTCCTCTAGAGAGAAATGACATCTTGCTCTCATTGCAAATGGGATGGACCATTCCTTCTAACTAATCCCTAACCATTTTTTGGCCCTGAATGGGATGTTGGGGGATCCATTCTTTCATGACATTTCAGGTATTCCAGCAATGGATGTCGACATGCATGGTAGCAGAAAACATACCGCTCATGGACAGAGCCAAATATATGAACTAGTCAAGTGCTAAATGAGGTAAGAGCTCAATCTGCTGATGCATGATCTTAAGAATGACAGAAGACACCGTCCCTCTTTAATTGCATCTACAGATCTGAAATAGGACCCAGAAGATACATCATTGTTTTATTTATATTGCTGTTGGCTCTTCAAGAGAAGTGGGACCCTCTATAGATCTTCTTAAGGCCCAAATCCTGTTTTGATAATACCCTGCCTAAAAGAACCCTCCTGCCGAGACACTGTATAGCCTCTTATTCTTGACTACAAAAAGTCTGATTCCATGGAGGCAGGTAGGTAATTGCCTTCAATCTTCAGGTATACATACTTTACATAAACATCAACACAGAGATAACTGCAGTTGCTTTTTTAAAAATATGAGAGAAGATTTTGTCTGAATCGATCAAATGGCCGAACTTGCCTAATTTGAGGGTCAGGTGAGGGATCAGGTTATGATGTAGCATGAGAACCTGTCTAGGACCCTACAAATCTAACATATATGTGAGGACTCCCTGTAAATGTACTTTCATTTATGTTCTGCCCCAATTTCAGGAAACACTTCCCTGAGAAGATTGCCTCTGGCTGGGTCACAGAATGCCTTGAGCATCTCCTTAATATTTTCACAAATTCTGCCTTTTGATATTGAAGGATAGTTTCATGTAGTTTGTCCTTACGCTTTGTAACCTTGTGGCACTGAAGCGGATGATAAACAAGAGTCAGATAATTCATCTCTATTGTGTTCTTTTTTAGTTGCATGAACATTTACTGAGCAGCAAACTAATCTGAGTGTTACTGCTCTTAGAAAAGCTGGATGCCCTACTGTATTAAGAAGAATGAGCAAGCTTAGAGGAATATTCCCTACTTTGCCTATTTTAACTGGCAAGCAGTCACAGTGCTTGGCTCCAGGCAGTGTACATGTGACAATAATAATAAAAAAACGGGCATAGATAGTGTTGTTTTTCCTTAAAACCAACACCCTGCTACTATGCCAACAGTGTTCCTGATACTCTATAAGATCCGGTTTTCGACAAGCTGTTTAACCTAGGAGTCTAAGGATAAGACAACTAAGAAGCAGTGCCGGCTGCTATCATAGGGTGGGGGGGCGCTGCCCCCCAAGAAAGCAAAGCAGACAAAGAGCAGAAGCAGTATAAAGATTCAGAAGAATCTCTTCTAGCATTCAAAACTTAGCCAACTATTTTTTAATATCCCCAGTATATTAGTCTTGCATTCTGGCTGAATCTTCCTGCATTTAACAGCGCAGGCCGCGGGGGCGCTGTGACAACAATACTGTATTACATTGTTGTCCATATTAAAACTTCTACGGGCGTCGGGCTGGCTGCCACAGATGGGCGCATCCCATTTTACGCTGATTTTTCACAATAGTAGAGTGCGTGGAGCTCATAGCTCCACTCACTCTACGTAAGCCCTTGAATTAGTCAGCTGGCGGGGCGCTTGAGGGGTGGCCCCGCCAGTATCAAATGTGTGCAAACAGCGCATTGAAGATTCCCTCGCTGCAGTAATGTCATTGGCTGTTTGCCAGCCAATGACAACCCTTGCATTGGCTGGCAAACAGCTAATGACATTACTGTATTGCTCCACGCTGCTCTCCCACTTCCGGTCGTCGTGGGACGGGCTGGGCACGGGGGCGAGGAGGATATGGGATCCCGAGGTGCCAGTGCCCCCTGCCCCTGCGTCAAGGAGCTTTGGGATGATGTGACTAGGGCTCAGAGACCGCGCCAAGCGGGCCCGCAGGCAGGGGGCAGCGAGACCTGGTGGCTGTGGCGTAGAGGTGAAGGTGGGCCGCAGGAAGTGGGCTGTGGCAGCCTCTCAAGCTCTTTGCCTATTTGCAGATCACGTCACTGGTGCGGAGGGGCCACAGACCGACAACCACTGGAACTACGAGAAGGTGCACAGCTTCAAGGTAAGGGATGGAGGTGGGTGCATGCATGGGCACCATAGCTGGCAAGACATGTTATTATGCTGTGCTGCTTTACTGTGCTGCTGAGCTGCTGCTGAATTCTCCGTTTCCACTGGGAAGTATAATGGACGCGCACCCTTCTAGAAGGCCTGTCACAGTGTCACTCACAACTTTAAAAAGTTGAGAGGCACGCATTTTATCAATTGTTGCTAGCTTACAGAATGGGAAGGGGCACTAAAATGCATGTCAGCGAATTGGGGTGCCTTTAGTTGTCACATACCCCTACAAATATGTTAATTTTGTTTGGATTTGCATTCCAGGGAAGCACCTGGAGGCACGCTTTAGACGCTTTCCGTGTTCGAGTTTTCTCTTGTTGGTCGGTGTTTTGGAAGAAGCCAGAAGGCATTAATAATCTATTTGATCCGGTCTCCTTTTTGGCTATTTGTATTGACCACTGTGTTTTTATTGCTTTAGTTAAGGGAAGTGTGGGTGCCAACTCTTATACCGCACCCTGTCTGTTTTAGTTCGTCAATATGGATAGTATGTTGCTCAGTGCTTATGTGTATTGGGTATGATGAATGTTATGCATGTGATGTTTTAAGAGGTTTTAGGCTCGATAATGTTAACAGTTTGTGCTGCTTTGTGTACTACTGTATTATCTTTTTCACGAATTGTAAATAGAACATTTTTCTTGATTAAAACATTAATATTATTTGTTTATTCATTGTTCCAGATTTACATTTTCATTTTTTTCTTGAATATAAATAAACCCTTTTTTAAGCATGGGTCAGCTTGGAGATTTGCAATACGATACAATCTCCCTATATGCAGTCTGCATAACTCCCATCAACAACGCACAGTGCTACCTCATCTGTCATGTGTTACAGCCTTTATGCATCTTTTCATACACAGGTATGGATGATCTCCATGAGAACATAAGTCTAGTCCCCTCTCCAACAACGTGCAGTGCCACCCTTCAACCTAGCAGGTGAGGCAGTCCTTTTGCCTCTGTTCTAAGTATGCAGGCATGGGAAATCCCCAGGACAACACAACGCTAGTCCGCTCTCAGTTGATGCCATCAAGCGATCCTGGTGCCATGTCAGGTATCGTTCCAAGCCTCCTTCTGAATACTACAGTGGAAAACAAACAAACGCTGCTAGACCAGGAAGAACAAGCCCACCACCACAGGAACGGCTGTCTGGGTGTAAGTACTGCAGTCTGCACGGATATGCAAAGCAAACGCATTGGGCGAGACATAATACTGGGGAACATTTTCAAGAACTCAGTAACAAAGCATTTCATTGTTCATCCCAGTTCTCTGTATGCATCAGTTCTCTGTATGCATATGAAAGACATTACTTTCATAACAATGCCACCGGGCCACACATTCCTGACTGGTGAAGCCTAAATGAACGAGTGATCTGGATGTGCTTGAACGGAAGACTATGGGCCTCATTACAACTCAGGCGTTAAGGGTTAACGCCGTCGTTAACCCTTAACGCCTGATTCCAATTTTAACGGCTGCTTTCAGCAGGCGTTAAAATCCATGGCGCTAAACCGCCTTGGAGCTAATTACGGCACCGTAATTTACGGTGCCGTAATTAGCGCCTTCCCCTCTCCCATTATGCCCTATGGGGCAAAAATGGGAATGGGGAAGGGTAAATGGGAAATGGGGATTTACCGCCCCACTCACCTTGGAATGGGGCGGTAAATCCGCCATCCACCATGGTGTAAACATAGTTTACACCATGGTGGTAAAGTTGGTGTACTTACCGCCTGGGTCGTAATGACCCCATATATACGGTAAGCCTTGCTGCTAGCCTGAAGCACATATTTTCAATTGACATAACTTACTGAATGATGGCACAGACTTATAACAGCCCTCTGTCACCCTTAGGCTCTACAAACTGTTCTAAAGATATGACAAAATAACAAATCCCTTATGAGGAACTGAAATTGGAATATGCTCTGCATACTTTCCCCATACTCTGGACCATCACTTTGCATATAACAACTGATATCAAGGTAAATATTTATTTGAAAACCTCATTTCTTTCGGATCATTCCATCTCTAATCTGACCAGCTACATATATTAAATAAAGTAGCAGGACACCATGGGCTTCATTACAAGTAGGGCGCAAAGGGATACCGGGCACCGGTAAAGACACCAGTGCCGGTGATCCCTTTGCGCCCTACTGCAAGTTCCCTTTGCGGGTCCTTCCTTAACGCCTGCTTTTAGCTTTTAGCAGGCGTTAAGGACGGGACCCGCAAAGGGACACCGGGGTCAATAACGGTACCGTAATTTACGGTACCGTTATTACCGCCTTCCCCCTTCCCATTGAGCCCTATGGGGGCTCAAATGGGAATGGGGAATGGCCCTGGTGAATGGGGAATTACCGGTCCCTCCGAACCCGGAATGGACTGGTAATTACTCCATTCACCAGGCCGGAGTCGGAACAATTCTGGAGGCAGCCACGCCGCAAATACCGGCGTGGTTACCTCCAAAGTCGGAATGAGGCCCCATGACTCTAATATCCCTTGTGGCCATTTCCTCCTCAAGTTTTATCCATTCAACAGCATGCTTCCGGGGATCAATCATTGAAGTGTATTTTGAGTCCTTTGTGACCAACACACTACACTGAATTGTAAGTAATTGTGACATTCTTTTGGATGATTACCAGGTGTAATACAAATTCGTAAACTCAATTCTTTTACCACAAATTCCTTACACACCATCTTTATTACTTTTCTTGTATGCACCCATTAAAGAATGGTATATGTTGATTTAATCCTAGGACGAAAAATGGTGATAGTTCCGCTGCCTATCCCTAGCCCTCATGAAGGCTGCCTACTCAGAGTTTTTCAAATACAGGGTAAGACTTTCCACCCCTTTTTTGGCATACCCAGAGACAAAATACACTGGTCAACGGTATAGTATCAAAAGATTAAAGCATTATGAATGATGCGCCTTGCCCCAAAAATACCAGAATAATAAGAATTGTTTGACCACACTCTGATCAATAAAACATTCTACACAAGTGAAGGTTTCTTGATACTAAATCTTTTTTTAAGGGTATGCCACTGACAGGTGTTTAGACCTGTAAAATCTTTTTATCTTTTTTCTAAACGTGGATCACTGTGAGGGTTACTTCTGTGGGTGGATTTCTGTGACACAGGCCAATGAGCCAGTTGAAGTTGGACAGCCATCACCCTAGGGTGAGTGAGGATGCTCTTATCTATTTTAGATACACATTGAAGTATTCTTCCTAAATTTGAGCAGCTATTTTGTTCTAACAGGAATATCACATAATATTACTCTATTGCAGAAACATACTTAATTTGTGTAGAATGTGCAATTGCTAATAAGGTAAGGAAGTGCTTTAGTCACAATCAGTGGTTTATGGTGGTAGTGACACATATGTCCACCTGCATTATATTACTGATCTTCAGGATCAGGCTAAAAGGGACATTTCACCAGGTTCTTGCCCTTTCTTGAACTATTTTAGGTAAGGAATACACTGATAGCCAGCCAACTGGGTTGCACTGAAGCAACAATTTTGTGAACATGATAAAGAGTCTCCAGGGAAATGTGTAGTCGTATAATTTTGCTGATAAGTAAGGATTAGAGACGTCAGTTATTGGCTACCTAGGAGAGGAAATGATGAGCTATTAGTATACACGAGTTTCTCATTATTTTAGAAACTTGTCTACAACAAAGTTACTAAGAAGTTACTATAAATCGGTTTCCATAAATTGGGTGGCACTTGAGGATAAAGAGACTGTAAATATGGAAACAAGGTAATTTGAAGGTTTGGGATTTATATCATTTATAAATTGTCTCCAATAAATCAAACATAGAAATGAAACTCTGTTGCAGGACATTTTGTCCATGAAGAATTTAGGTTATTGCAGGAATTTCTCAAGTAGGACACTATTAGTGCACATTTTCAGAACACAGTGAACTATAAATTCGATCTTGGGAGTTGCTAATTTAAAAATTCACTAATGAAGCATGAGTGTAACTTGCACTTACAATTCATAATTGGTTTTCTAAAATGACATCCTGGGAAAGGGTTTATACTTCAGTAATGGTAACAGCCACCAGTGCACTGTTCCATTTTTCCTGTCTAGGATGTTCTTGGAGTGGTGGGCTCCCGCTAATGGTGATGGAACTAAACAAATGTATAACATAGTATGTGGTGTATGACAAAGAATTTAGAATTTATGATTTATGTTTTGCTATGTATTATCTCTCTTGAGGTATTGAAAAAATGTAAGTTTTTTTTGTTTTTCCTTTTTTTGTTTTCTCCTGTTCTCTTGTAATCATTGATGGATGAATCTGTCCATGTGGATCAGAAATTGCTGTGGTAATGTATGTCATATAATTATTTGTGTTGATTTGTGGCTTTTTGTGGTTTGTCAATTTTGTGTCTGATTAATTATATATGGTATTAAATCCCTGACTAACACCTTTATGTATAGGTCAAAACACATGTCAGCGACAGACCATTAAAAAAGATTTTGTATCAAGAAACATGTGCCTGTATAGAATGTTATATTGATCAGACTAGTGTGGTGTGGATGTATTCGTAATAAAGTGGAATGTATAGTCACTGTGATATATTAATTCATTTTTGAAAACAGTAATGTATATGTTTTTGCAATAAAATTATGTATTAATAAAATATGAAGATGTGAGATTAGGAGGCCATCTGATCCATTCTGTCTATTACTGCCACGATTGTGCCACTCGCGCACCAATTGGCACCCATCGTGGACTATTTGGGACTCAATTGTTTCCGTAATACTCCCTGGACAACACCTATTCATATTATTGTCTTTACTTTCCGTTTGCAAGGCTTTGGAACTTTCTTATTTACTTATACATACTACAAGTCCCATAATGCACCTTGTGGCAGTTCCCATATCCTGGCTATTCCTATACAGAAGTTCTAGCACTACAATCCCCAGAAGCCTTAGAGAACAGTGCAGCTTTCGCTTTCCCAGGAGTAGAGAGGGCGGAGGCCAATTAAATTCAGGTGTGCTACTCCAGGTGCTGCTAATTAGCCTACTTCAGAACAGGGCAGCTCAGTATTTAAGCAGCTGCCTGCAGGAGCACAGGCCTCTTGCATTGAGCTTTCTACCAGTCCTTTGTTGCCCTGTTCCTTGGATATTTGCTGTGTCCTGTGGCTTCCAGTTCCTGCTCTTGTTCCAGAGTCCTGTGCTTCCTGCCTTACAGCCCTGCTTCTCAGCCCTCTCTCCCCTGCCTTTTGCCTGCACCTCTGTGCTTTCCATACTGCAGCCCTGCTTCCTTGTTTGCAGCCCTCTGTTCCCTGGCTACAGCCCCCTTGCTCTCTTCCTTGTTTGCAGCCCTCTGTTCCCTGGCTAGAGCCTGCCCCCTTGCTCCCTTTCTTGTTTAAAGCCCTCTGTTTCCTGGCTACTGCTCCCTTGCTCTCTTCCTTGCCTGCAGCCCTCTGTTCATGATTCCTGCCATTGACTTCCTTGAGTCTTCAGTCCTCCCCTTTGGTTATCCACTTCAGTTACACTGTTTCCTTGATTTCCCTCTGCTAGCTTTCTCTTGTCTTTCCAGCCCCGAGTTACTGTTATTGATTCCTGTGTACAGTTTCCGGTCGCCATTCCCTGAATTTAGATACTAGGTTTCTGCACTTCCTTTCTTCCGGTTCTCTGTCCTGAACATTGCTCTCTTTGACATCCTTTTCCCTGGATATTTTTGTTCTTGTCTTCACTTGTGTTTTATGTAAATCCTATGTACAGAGTTTGACTGCTGGATTCCAGCAGGCAATCTTTGCCCCTTCCCTTGTCGCGTTTCAGTGTTGTACTTTGTGTTATTGTTTAGTGTAATGGTTCCTGTTTCAGGAAGCAGTCATTGTTCTGTTCCTGCTGGACCTGTACAGGCTTCAGTCTTGTGTGTACTGTTACCTTGTTTGTGCCTTAGGGTTCAGATACAGAGCCCACTGCTGTTGCTCCGAGCCATGAGCATTCAGAGTGGGCCCCTGTAATAGCAATCTGTTCAGAAGGCTGGAGTTTCCCAAGATCCATGGAACACTCTTTCCCCATTCTGCATACACCCCAAGAGGGAACCCAACGTGTTTGTTATCTTTGTATTCCCTGCCCCTTTTTGTTCACATCCTCTGTTGCCTATCCTTTCTTGTCTGTAGGGCTCCTTGTGATCCAGCTTCTTGTGTGCCTTTCTCCCTTTGGCTTAGTGGGCACGTCTCTACCCTGAGGCTTCTCCTGACAATTACTTATGGGTCTTGATCTGTTTCTGTTATATTACGGTTACCGCCTGTGTGATCAAGACCCTACAAGGCACCCTTTTATTCTAGAGATTGCTTGTACAGCCCGTGGCTGAAAGGGTTTTTGTTATAATTTTAACAGGAAGAGGGTTCTCACCTTTACACACAATTTCTCAGGGGAACGCTACCAGAGGCTGATGTGTGCTCCACCCATGTTTACAAATGACCAGGGAGGAGCTCTTACTGGAAGCTTCAGTGATGAATTAGAAAAGATCAATCAAAAAAAGAAGAAATTGACTAGGAACAATATGCATGTTAGAATATCTTAAAGCAGGGATTATCCTGAGGGACTTTAAGTGAAAAATATCCCACGTATTTTCATTGACAACCACTGTTTTAAGAAAAACTTCAGCGGGGTTGCCAACAAATGCTCACATAACTGGATCATACTGATCATTGAGACCGCAGAAGAAGAAGCTAAGATACAGGGAGAAGAACTGGTAGTGCTTGAAAAACAATGTTTAGATAACAAAACAGTGCAAGAGGCAAAGAAAAAATGTGAACATTTTGAAGGGGAGATTGATAAATTTAAACAGCTGAATTTAGACAGGAAAATACAGAAGTTGAGAAAAGATGTAGCGAATTATGAAGAAGATAACAAGTGTGTACCTCTGAGATGGGTTCTATATGGAACAAAATGCAAATATGAATAACAGCCGTAGAAACAGATATGTTATTTTCTCCAACACATCAGGGTCTTCAAGTGATTCAGATCAGACAACAACTAATGCAGGTGCAGGACAAAGGGTACCTGTGAACATAGGGCAACAACAGTTGTTTTTCAGGGGAGGGCCGAGAGGCCAAAACCGACAGAGGCCGCCACAATTCACACAGAGAATGTGAAGAAGACAGTGGTACTCAAACCAGTAGAAGAGGATAAAATCCCTTTCATCAGTCCACACCCGTGATCTTAAACTGGCACTGTGACATTACTGTATGTTTCTTCTAGCATGGACCAGCCTTTAGAGGCTAATTGCTGTTCATTCTACTTGGCCTATGTTGACAAACCATACTCAAGACCATATTGTTATCTTCTAAACATCAGATGCCTCCTTCTGTTAAGCCGAGCCGGTCTCTATCTGCGCTAACTTTGGCAACAGATAACCTGCGTTAGACTAACCAGCAAGTGCCCCACTATGATTCTCCTTAAGCTTATCATTGTTGCACTATTAAGTCTCCTTCTACTGGGACAACATTTGCTAGCTGTCACTATGAAAATGTCCTTCCATTGCAAGGCCAAACCCTCCCCCAACCCCCCCCTGCAAGTAACCTTACTCGCGGACTCTATCAAACCTACCCCATTCCTACCGAAATTAACTCCAAACCTGGAAAATTATCTAACGAAACCAAACAACTATAACACTCCCTCCACACTCACCCCTGCGCAATGGATCGAGTGGTTTGCTACCAAACTGACTCGGAATCAACCTTGCTGGGGCATCCATAGAAATAAAAGACTTGCCTCTAGGTTCACTATAGCGGCACAGCTAGTCAACATCTATGAAGAGAATCTACCTATCCTCAAAGGGCCCCCTAGCTCCTCTCACAGCTTACCATGCTCCACCACCACCTGTTCACTACCTAAAAAACTAAAACTTAATCGCATCAGACCATTTGCACACATGGCCCAACCGAACTTACCTCACCTCCAAGCTCAGATTAAACCCTCTCTGATCAAAGGTGCACTTATAAACGCAAGATCTGTAGTTGCACATGCAACTGGCATAGCTGACTTAATCAAGGACAACAACCTAGATTTCCTAGCAATATCAGAGACCTGGCTTCATGCCGCCGCAGGGCCATCTCTCATGCTAGCCATTCCACCTTGTCACTAAAATCATGCAAATTGCTCACAGCCAAAATAACAACCTCCCACACCAGCACCCTCACCAGTCATCTCATATACAGGCCTCCTGGCCCACCAGGAGACTTTGAGGAGGACATTATTTCATTGCTTTCTGATAATACCAAACCTAAGTCACAAATCTTAATACTTGGTGACTTTAATTTAGGCCTATCTGACCCTAACAACCAGTCTAATAAATCCCTGGAAGAATCCCTAAGTGAACTGAACTTCACATAGAGAATTAACCAACCTACCCACACCAAAGGACAAACACTGGATTGGTTGGCAGACCATAACTGTGCCACCGCAATCACCGCCATTGAACCACAATCCTGGACGACCAATCCTTTATCTCTTTCACCATTAATGCTGACCGTCCAGCCCCGAAAACCAAGTCCATTGCACCTCCCTCCTCACTAGAACCAAGCGTAATATTACAGCTGAAAAACTAGCCCCCCTACTGATCCCAATAATAGATGCTAACAACTCTGAAAATCCTGAGGAATTAATAGAGCTCTTCAACAATACCATGACCATGGCCTTAGACGCCATTGCTCCTTTGAAACTCTGTAAGAGCAAACCCAAAGATGACGTCATTACCTGGTATACACCACAATTGAAAGCCTTGAGGTCAGACAAAAGGAAATGTGAGGTCATATGAAAAAACTAACCTTCCAAGGAGAACAAAGACATAGTCCCAGAAATATCTGCTCGCTATAAAGCAGAGATCATAAAAACTAAACAGGAAAAATACAAAAATAGGATACAGAATACCAGTTCTAGTATCAAGGAATTATTTGGAATAATAAGGGAACTAGAATCACCTATAGCTCCTGATGATTCTCACCCGAAAAACAAAGCCTGGTTTACCCGCATCCAAAACGCCCTGGCTCATAAAATGACCACCCTCCAAAAGAAAATTGCCTCTAAAAGGCTCAACATCAATGGCATCAACATAGCTCAGAACCAGGACACCACTATCCCTACCAATACTATACCTGAATTCAAATTTGCCCAAGTCACTACCACAAAGGTCACAAAAATCATTAACTCTCTGAAAACTTCATGCTGCCAAGGTGGCATCGGCCCTGCCCAAATTATAAAAGATGCAGTCAGAGATCTCACCACTTTCATCAGCAGGCTAATAAACGCCTCCTTTAAATCATGCCAGGTTCACTCTAACCTGAAGAATGCATGGGTATTACCCCTCCTTAAAAAAGCCTCACTTGACCCTACTATCCCAATGAATTACAGGCCTATAACTACAGTCCCCTTCCTTCTCAAAATCATTGATAAGGCAGCCTACCTCCAAATCCAGTCCTACCTAGAGATCAACAATCTCCTAGGGCTTAGACAATCCGGATTCAGACCCCTTCATGGGACTGAAACAGCGCTTCTAGATCTTTTCTTTTTCTTTTTTTTTCCAACTTTATTTAATAATTATACAGAAAATAATACAACTGAGTAGCAACAGAATGGGTACATGTAAGAGATTACTCCATATACATCAGTGCAACAAAATGCACATTACTACTAAATTAACAGCTATTCAAAAGGAAATACCAAAACATCCCCACCCACCTATCTCATGGCAAGACGTGACAACACAAAACACAAAAAAACAACAACAGGACAAAACATATACCCCTACCAACCCCCTAACCTCAATATCCACAAAATAAACAAAAGCCTACACCTCATCCAAATAAATCACTGAATGACCCCATCTCTCCTCGTACTCAATTTCCTGATGTTGTCGAATTGCCTGAGTCTTCTCATACCAAGAGAGTGTCCGCATATCCGACACCCAGTTCTCGCAATGTGGCTTCTTCCTGGGTTTCCACACCTTCATTATTTGTTTTATGGCCATCAACAATGCTCTATCAATCCATTCCGAACAATCCCACATCTCCACACTTCGACTATCAGATCTAAAAACACAAATAAACCTAATAAAGGACAACAGACAATGTGCAGTATGTTTACTGTTAGACCTTTCTGAAGCCTTTGATCTGGTCGACCGTAACATACTTTGTAAACATCTATCAGTGGCAGCAAACTTCTCCCCTGAGGCTACAACCTGGATCAAATCCTTCTTAAATAACTTAATGTTGAGAGTATTCTCTCCCTCAGATGCAGCAAACCCTACCCTATCACCTGCGGAGTTCTTCAAGGCTCCTGCGTCTCCCCTACACTTTACAATGTGTTTACCAAACCTCTGTTCGACATACTGGACCGTTTGGGTGTCACCTACACTAACTATGCAGATGACACCCAGATACTTATAGATCTGGCAATAACGACTCAGACAACAACCTACTAAATAAAATCTACCTGGTCATTCAAGCATGGATGGCCACCCATAGCCTGTGCCTGAATGACGATAAGACTGAAATTCTCATACTAGGCGCCCCTATTTATCTAAAAAAACTCAACCCTAAATACACCTCATTCAACATAGACGGCAACCTGATCATTACGGCCAAGGAAACTAAAACCTTAGGCTTCCACCTCGATTCCGCCTTAAACCTCAATAAACAAGTTAATGCCACTGCATCAGCTACTGCCTATACCTGCAAACTGATTCATGCATGTAAAAACTATCTCTCTACCAATAGCTGCATGATCCTGGCACAAGCACTAATGTTGTCTAAACTTCATTACTGCAATGCTCTGAATGCAGGAGAAAATAAACAAGTAATAAACAAACTCCAAACATTGCAAAATAATGCACTAAGAACCGGATTGGGCATCCCAAGAAAGGACCACATCTCCGAAACAAGAAGAAGTCACAAATGGCTCTCTATCCAGGATAGAATCTGCTTTAAACTTGTTCCCATCTCCCATAAATGTCTTTATAACGCTGCCCCCAAATACGTCATAGACAAAATCACTCTAAAAACTTCTTCCAGACCCACGAGATCAGTCAACGCCCGTTGCATCATCTCTCCACGTTTCAACGTAAAAAGAGCCGGAGGCACCAGCTTCCCGGTACAAGCAGCCCTGGCATGGAATGCCCTCCCACTTCACCTACGTAGTGACTTCAACCTACACAACTTCAGGTCTAATACCAAAAAATAGCTCCTCGCTAAGGACAATGCATACAATGCTTAGCTTACAAACCTTATGTCTCAAATCCATTAATGGCTTAATTACACCAGTAACTGCCTTTATGGATCACCCCTTCACTGACATATGTATCTATGCACGCCCAGCTTTCCTGTTCTTGCAGCCATTGTATTATACTGCTATTTTGTTTACACTGCTTCTACTACCTGTCTATATTCTACTCTGTGTTAATGTCTTTTCATATGTATTTATGTATCATAAGCTGTCTTGAATAGTGCCCAGATACCTCAGGGTGTGGCACGCTGTATAAATAATAAACAATCAAAAAATCAATCTTCCTAAATATATGCTTAGTGAGTCAGAAACAACATTGTTGGTAAAAGGATTATCTCATGTCCCTATGACCAAAGCAGATCCTGGAAACATCAGAGTAAGAAATGTTTTCGAAGTTTACTTACCTCAACATCAGAAGGACCCTAAAATGGCATCTGGTGATACCCCGGGAATAGAGAACATTACGGGCCTCAAAGTATGTTATAGATTTATTCCACCTAATCATGCTTGTCTACCAGATTTGTTGGCCTTTGAAAACATTGTAGTCAGACAAACTTTGAAAGCCTCGAAGAGGAATCATTTCCAGCAAGACAATTTAAAAGCTAATGAATGTGCCAGCCCCAAATAATCTGTGCAGCCTACAAGACATAACTATTAAACAAGCAGACAAAGGCGGGGGCATAGCAATTATGAACTCTTTGAACTATGACATAGAATGTGAACATCTTTTAGGTGATCTAACAGCCCATAAAAAGCTAGACAGAGATCCCACTAAGCGTTTATAGGAATAAATCAAAACTCTAACCAACCATGCAACAAATGAAGGATGGATTAGTGGAAAAGAGCTTCACATTTTATGGAAAGCTTATCATAAAATAGCTGCCTTCTATAATATTCCTAAAGCACTCAAAAATAGCATCAACCCACCACGACGGCTGATTGTTTCAGCCATTGACTCTCTGTTAGAACCTCTGTCGGTATACACAGAATATTTTTTGAAGCCTTTTGTATGATTAAAATTCTTCAACTAATTGCCATGGAACTGTTAGACATCTTGGTAACCATGGACGTTGACACTCTATATATGTTGATTCCTCAATGGAGAATGGAAAGTCTGGCTTTATTGAAGCTGGTGTTAGACAAACGTGAAGCTGTTGATACACCATCTACGGGGTTCATTTTAGAATGTGCAAGGTTGGCAATGATGGAGAATTGCTTTTTATTTAAACAACAATTGTATAAGCAACAGAAAGGAGTGAGTATGGGTGCTACTTTTTCCCTCAGATGTGGCTAACCTTTACATGGCTTACTATGAAGAGAAATTTGTTTCATTTACACTGAATCCCTTCCTTAACCACATCGTGGTATGGAGGAGATTCATAGATGATGTTTTTTTTTAATGTGGAGAGGAACGGCAAAATCACTTAGAATTCCACAGATGACTCAATATATATGACACTAACATCAAATTCATGATAGAATGGAGCCTAATCCATGTGCATTAGTTTAGATTTAAAAATATATAAAGACACAGGCAATCTGTGCACTACCCTGTCTACAAAACCAACAGATGAACCTTTCATATGGACAGAGTCTGAGGATACAAAGGAACTGCTGGTATAAAAGATACTTTGAAATACACTCAGAACAACTCAAGATTAGATGGACAGAGGATACCCAGGAAAAATGGTTAAAAATAACTACAAAAGGGCGGTCAACACCAATAGAGAGATTTGCTTGACCACACAACTATAAACCAACATTGAGAGATTGATCTGTGTCACTACGTTCAGCCCGATTAGTAATGCCATTTAAAAACCGTGAAAAAAAACTGCCATTTGGTTCAACAGCATGGAACTCTGGAAAGGAAACCCTTATTCGTGTTTAAAAGGAACTTTAACCTAAGACAAAAATTATTCCACACATATCAAGATGTCAACAAAAAACAGACAGTATTAAACATGTGGGGTCTAGAACCAATGACTGGCCATCATAAATGTGGCAGATGTGTTGCCTGCCAGTTTACCGAAACAAAACACAGATTTGAAAATGGCCACATTAAATGGGAACTAAGGAGCCACACCAACTGTCAGACGAAAAATGATGTGTACATCATAATGTACATCATAATGTGCCCCTGTAATCTAATGTATGTGGGTAAAACCACTTGCCCCATGAAACAATATATTTCTGAACATAAATCATGTGTCAGAAATAAAGTAAGTGATAAACCACTTGTGGAACATTATACCATGATGGGACACACAGATAAAGATCTACGTTGGTTCCTCCTACAGGCCATAAAAACAAATCCATGAGGAGTCAACATGGCCTCACTGTTGCATAAATTAGAGCAAAGATGACCAGCACAGCACCAAGTAATGTGTATTGCAGAGAGAGATGATGGTGCATGCTACCCCATATTCTGTGTCATTTCTTCCATTAAGAGCCCATGGATCCTTTCTGGGTTTCCTAGTTACAATAACTTTACCTTGTTAATCCTTGTCTCCATATTTCTCGCTAGTTGAGGTATAGATAGTGACATATTCTCAACAAACTCCCACTGTTAGACCATATTCCTTCCTGGTGGTAACACAGGGTATAGGAAATCCTTCAGTCGCTGCTATTTTAAAGGGAGTTATTTTCCACTATCTTCAATCCAGTCAATGCCTGCTTGAATAGGTGTATGGGGGGACCTTAAAGATGCAGTGACAGTTTCTCTGTTAAATGCATTGTTCAGTATGATATTTGCTTGCTGTTGACAGTTAATCTAAATTAACATCTGAACAGCCAAGGAATGTTTTCTCTGTTGGTTGCTTATTTTAATATAACATTTGCTTTCTGCTTGCAGGAATTTAACTTAACAGGTATCCAGCCCCTTAGGGTCATTAAGGGGTTATCTGGTTGACAGTCCAGACTTAGGACTATCACTGTTCGTGAGTATTTTCTCTGAGAATTTGTTTAAAGGTATCTTTCAGGACAACACAGATCATAGGAAATCCAAGCGGGGTCTTGATTTGATTCCGGGATATTATCTAAACAGGTGGGTCTTGAGTTTCTTTTTGGAAAATACTTTAGAGGACTCTAATCTTATTGGAAGTGGAAGCTTGTCCCGTAAGGTTGCGACCATAATGTGAAAAGCTTTGCCTAATCCGTTTGTTGTCCTAAATCTGGTGATTATGAGTTGGCCCTGAGCTTTGGATCTGAGGGCACGACTATGCTCATAGGTAACCAGTTTCGTTTTGAGATATTCCAGGGCTTTCCCATGAACGCACATATGAGCTATAGTCAGGGCCTTGAAATGGATTCTGTCCTCAATAGTTAACCAGTGTAGATTTCTCCTGTCTTCATTAATGTGTTCTGTTTTCCTTTTTCTTTGATAATTCTCACCGCCCAGTTTTGGATTTTTTGGCATTTTGCAATATGCCCTTCTTTGCTCCTATTAATAGAGCATTACTCTAGTCCAACCTGGACACCATAGTGGCTCTTGCGACTGTGGCGAAATATTCCTCACTTAAGTAGGGGCGTATTCTGTGTAAGAGTTTCAGGTAATAAGAGTGTTTTTTATTCAATTGCATAACCTGAGCCTCTGCGCTCAGTGTTGCTTCCATGTGCATCCCCAAAGTTTTGACTTTATCAACAACCTTTATTTGGGACCCATTGATATTGAAAAACTTGTATTGATGGTTCAATTTGGCCCTGGCTGAGTTAGTCCCGAAGAACATTAATTCTGTCTTCTGGGCCTTATGACATAGCCATTTGTTGGTCACCCAAATTTGGATTAATTTGTTGAGTTCTACCACGTTGGCACTGTCCTGGGATTAGCTACCGCTTAGTTTGATGACCAACTCTGTATCATCGGCGTAATTGGTGAAAAATAGGCTGATTTTCTCCAGGATCATGCAAAGGAACCTAACATACAGATTGAAAAGAAGCAGAGACGAACTAGCTACCTGAGGTACACCACAGCTGATAATTCACCTCAAAAGAGAAACTATCCCCCCAGTGAACCCTTGATTTCCTGTCCAAAAGAAATGAGGTGAGCCAATCGATTGCCTCTTTGGAACAGTTTGCTCCCTTTTCGAGGGCCAGTCTTAGTTCGTTGTGGTCCAGCAAGTCAAATGCTGCACTAAGATCTAGTAAGATCAGTAGCCCTGCTTTCCCATTCTCCACTGTGTTCAGCATATGGGATTGAAGATTGAGCATTGCCGTTTCGGTACTGTGTGCCACATGGAACCGTGACTGTTGGATATGTAAGATTTTGTTGGCCTCAACAAAAGCCTGTAGTTGGTTTGTGGCGATCCTATCTAGTACCTTTAGCATAAAATTACAATTGGTGATAGGTTTGAAATTAGCAGGATCACTTTCTGGTGTTATAGGGTGTTTATTGGTTTTATAGGGTTACAACTCTATTATCTAAACTATAACAGTATGGTGCTATGGAGTTACAACTCTATTACACATATGTGTCATAGAAACTCTGGCCCTGGGTTTCTTTTCTTTTCCATTTCCCTTCTTCCAGTCAACGTCTGCTCAGCAAGCTCTATGAGGGCCTGAAAGAGACAATAACATTTGCTTGCTACTCAGAGGAAATGTAATTGAACAGCGGGACAACCAGTCCAGGTCATAAAGTAGTTATTTGGTTGACAGACCTGACACAGGACCATCATTCTGCTTGAGTGTGTTTTCTGAGGTTTGGTTTGAATATGTCTTTCAATATGGTGTTATAGACTTACATTGGTACAATGGTTATATAGATGGGTCAAATAATGTCCTAGTTTCCCAGGGGATCCAAAGCTATTAGTTTCACATGCAGGTACTTTCTTTTCCTTTTACATTCTCCTTTCCTCCCAACACCCTGCCTATTTTCCTTCTAAGAGTACTTTGGCTTACAATGCTCATTAGGTGAGGAACAGGCAATACACTTTATCGTGGTGTTTTTTTCCCCAACATTTTCTCAAGTGGGACTTGAAAATAATTCTCATGTCGAAAGTACCCTTCACATCTCAATGAATTTTTCCACAATGGTGGTCAATGATTTGAACTACTGCTCAATCCCCTATAACATAGAATATTTTTGGCTCTCCTTTTCTTTCCGAAATGCTATTTTACAGTGCAGAATTTGAGATCTTTTCCAGTTTCATTTGGTCAGTATCTCATTCTGTGTTTTGGTGAACTCCTCTTGAATGCTCCACACCGCAAATGTGTTGTGATAACATTGGTATTGCAAGGTCTCTGTATTTTATTGTTAGCAATGTGCACTGCAAACAGAGCTTGTCATTGGCAGTCCTTTGGATGCTTACACCCTTCAAGGTTAACTTCCTGAGGTCATTACCTCCTTGCTTTTAGTCAGGTTGCTATAGATGTCAAAATACATGATTTTGAGCCACAAACTTCCAATTACAGTGGACCTCCTCTCTAGTGCTCTCTTAGCCATCCCTATCTGGCATACTCTCTCTAAATGGCAAGGTCCCCTCACTGAAGATGTTGCCTACAAGGTTTAGCCACAAACAGCAATTGCTTGCCGACGTTCCTTTCCCAGCTATCACTGCCATTACTATCAAGACATTTAAGATGAAAAACAAGATGGTCTTACTAATCAAGTCTTCTATGACCACACACCTGACGATTTCCTTTTGATATTTTACTCACAGCATTTGTGATCTAAAAGAATTGATTTTGTGACTGTGTTCCCATTCCCCATTTCATGCTTGTAAACCCAAGCATATTTACATATTTGCATCCTACAGTGTTTATATATATTTGTTTTCTCTGAGAAGAATATGAGTGGCAGACTTGGCCATTTTCCTCCGCAATCTGAGAATTTGGTACCAGATTGTCTTGTCAATCCTGCAAGCTTTCCCATGGTGATTGTTTCTCATCCCTTACTATGTGCATGCTTATTTCCCTCCTTTTCATGAGGAGACCCAATTCTCATTAGGGAAAAAAAAACATATTTCTCTTTTGGTCTATAAATTGAAGGGATTACATTGCTTTCTCTGCCTTCCTCCTTCTTCTTGCTAGGTTTGCTCTGCTTAATGCAGTCAACAGTTTTACTATGCATGTATTTCAGCATACTGTTGGGTCCTATGGTAAGCTCCCCCATATCAAACGTGTTTATCTTTGTCTTTTCTGTTGTCTTTCCTGGATTTTGACAACTGATTTATGTATATTGAAGGTTGTTTAATAATGTATCTTTTGTTTCTTCATCAAGAGTTTCAGCCGTTTGTAGGACTGGGTACATCTTTCAAGTTGCCCCCCCTTCAGTGCACCTTTTCCCTCACTATAGTAACCCTAGGTGGGCAGGAATACACAGACTCTAAACACATGTATAACAGGGGTTTTCAACATTATCTAGTAACAGATACATTTCAAATATATTTTGTGTGCCTTTCTACCGTACACACTTCCAACATGTGAGCTTAGACTAATGATTTAAACCTGCATAACAGGAATCCCACCTTCTTGCCAAAGAATTACTAACCCCCACACTATTGTGAGCATGGGTTTAGACTATATTAAAGAAGTATTATCCAAAACACCCTCCTGATTTCTTAACAACTACTTTGTCACTTTTGGGGTGTTTGTGAAGTGGGGAATTGCAAACTACACAGATTGTCATTCCTCGGGCAATTGTCACACAGTGTGTGCACATTTCCCCTTCTCCAGGTTTATGTTTTTATAAGAAAATATAACTCAATACAATTCAGAGATTATTCTGTTCTCCCAATACACTCCACAAGTTTACAAGCAGGTCGTTCTCATCGGAATTTTTTTTCCACTCTTCCCTCAGGGATAAATTAAACATTTACAAGGGGTTCTTTTCTTCCACAGTTGGCACATCCTTCTGTTCCTGTTATTTACAGTGCCTTTTTAGAATCATGTGTATCTGTTTCCTGGTAAGAAGACACATGTACATATTACTGAACGGATAAATTATATGAACAGGTTCAAGGATAGTGTCCATGTAGGGGAGCCGAAAAAACAATCACAACCAGTAAGATATTTTGCTGTACACACACTGGCTTTCAAAATCGCCTACTGAGTTGCACACTACTACTATTTGGGCAGGCTATATTTTCACATGGAGTGTGAGCTGATAAGAGTAGGAAGATAAAGAGCAAACGTACTATGGCTCCAAAAAAAGAAGACTGTCCAATTAAGATTCTATGAAAATATAGACTTTAAATTATGCAATCAATGTCAAACTACTTAGAAAACAGTAGAATAACCCATTACTGTAAAAGAAACAAAGATAATATAATGCAGCCTTTTGTGAAAGGGTAGTCAAGTAGAAGAACTGGGGTGTTCAGGTAAAATATGTGTAGCAATGTTCAATTCCAGGATTTAAGGTGGGCTTAACAGGCAATATGGTCCCAAAATTGGACTAGGAAGGACAGGGCCTCTTCACAGTAACATATTTCTTGACTTGGTTTTTTGACCTTACCTACTCAACATTTGTTGGTTCTTTAGCTGGGGTTGCACCAAGGTTGAGACATTCAAATTGATGCATTCATACTGTCGGTTGGTGTTGAGTCAGTTCACTGGTGCTGACTCATAATGGGCCAAGTTGTCCTTTGAGATGGCGAGACAATGGGCCTCATTACGAGGTCAGCGGTAACCACCCCGAAACACTGTTTCTGGCACCTAACTTCCCAAGGCCACCAGGACATTACAAGTCTTGGCAGCCCAGGAAGTCAGGCGCCAGAAAATGTAAGTCCCTATTCCCATGGAGTCCCATAGGACTGAATGAGAATGGGGGATCAAAAACACTGGCACCATTGCAATTGGTGATTTCATGGAAACTCTGCCTGCCAGGGCCACTGCGCCTGGCACGGTCAGACCTGTCGGGCACAGTTGCCACGGCAGGCAGACTCATAGTGTGGTGGTCTGGAAACAAGCCTGCCGGCACCCTTGTTTCTGGACCACCACACTTGTAATAACCTTTTAAATTGTTCAGCACATCAGTCAAGTTGGCGGCCACATGATAGTTCTGCTTGGTCAAGTCCGTTTTTCTTGATGGGTGACCCAATGGCTTTCTGCAGATGAGTCAGTGATAAAGCCAGTTGCTCCCATGATTTCGAGCCCTCAGTCGAGTCTAAGTGAGTCAGCCTGCTTCAATGGGTCAAGCTTAAAGGGAAGCAAGCAGTTGAAAGTAGGCACAGGGAGCCAAAAGCAGCACCATGGGCCCTCATAATGATAAGAGTGAATCAGGCACAATGGATCTGGCCTAAATATGCCCTTGAGGGATAGAACATGAGTCCAGCTGCATTGGGCCTCTCAGTTGCTTGGAGTCTCAATCCAGAGGCTTCAGGACAAGGTGAGCCCTCCAGTCTTAGACATACACTACCGGATAATAGTTGGTAATTACAGGGAGTTTTTCACCTCCAGTACAGTCAGTAGAGGGGCTTTGGTCCAACAGCAGTCATCACCACTGTTCCTTGGGGATTGCTAGGAGACAGAGTCTGCCTTTGCATTGGATGCCTTCTAACTTCACATCAATGACAGAGGACTTTTAAGTTGCCAGTACTTCCAGCAGAGGCCCAGTAAGTACCTTTTGTCCTTGTAAGAGTTCAGAGATGAATCAACCATTAGGGGTGCCCCTCTCCCTCTAAATGCAAAATGTCACAGGAGATTGGTGCTAAGCAAGCCTATTGTAAGCCTATTGTATGGGTTATAATCCCTCATGTTGTACCAAGTTCCCTTTGTCTTATGGCATCACACCCAGAGTGCCTTTACTACAGAAAATGGGGTGGACATGAGAAGGGAGAGATCCCTAACAGAAACCAACGTAGTGAAATCCTTCTCTCTGCCCATCTCTCCATTCTGGCTTCTCTTACCTGTGCCCCATTCCCATGTTACCTTTAAATCACCAGTTTACAAGAGGTCTCATGCAGAGCTTTAGGGTGCCCTCGGGATGGTGCTATCCTTCTTGAAGGATAATCAAAGGGGCACCATCCAGGTCATCTTTTCACATGGCTGTAGTGGAGATAGTCAGACCAGTCAGTAATACACATCAATGCAGTCATAGCTGAGCCTATCTCACAGTGATGATACTTGTGTGATACCAAATTTATGGGTTTATGATTGTGTGAATCTAACAGTGAACCTGCCAAACTGGCTTATATCTTTTTTTTATTGTGAATTAGTTTAATACAATAAAACTTTTTACACATTTCCCTATTCCAGTATCTGTGGGATTTTTCCTGTTAGAACTAATTTGCTAGTTCATTCTTTCTTTCGCTCTTAATATAAGTTATTTCTTCTCAGAGTTCATTGTTTTACTAGCAGATTTGTTGCTGCACAAGTTAGTCTGGTGTTCTTTCCATTTAAGATTTTGTTTCACCAGTTTTCCTTTGTTCTTGTGGAATATTGTCTTAGATACTTGCTTAGGACCTTGCCTCTGTCTTTTATTACTGTTTTCAGAATCTACATTTTCCTTCGCTGACTCCTCGGTGGCCCCTTTTATGTAGGAACCCATTTGTCGGATATGCGTCCATCCTTATTTGTAGCAACTTGTTAAATATTCAGGGATAGTCTCTCTTTTTCTATGTGCTTTTTTAATATTCTCTAATGATTGGTATAGAAATGTTGTAGCTTTGGTATTCATCCATTTGTTTGTTTGTTTGTTTATTGCATTTATAAAGCACACCAGACCCGGGAGTAGCAGGGCGCAGCAAGGATATGCAAAGCTTACAAAGGTTGCATAATGTACAGGCAATATACGACTTGTCACATTCCACAGGACGAAAATACAAAATACATTACAATATGCATTACAATATACAAGTCACGTTGCGCAGAGAGGCAGAGTTATTTACATCTTAGTATAAAGAAATGTACAATATTTACAATCAATCAGCAGGTAGTACTGACGTGCTAAAGTTTCCCAAGAGACTAATTCTCAGTCAGATTGAGGTGAGTGATGAGGTTCTTTCTGAAGGGAGAGTAGGGCAGGTCAGCTCTCAACTGATGAGGCAGGGAGTTCCAAAGTTTGGCGGGCTTCATCGGGAAGCTATTGCCGCCAATCTTAGAAGATTTGAATCCGGGGACTACCAGACAGTTGGTGTTGACAGTTCTAGTGTGTCTACTGGAAGTTCTTCTAGATATTCTGTCAATTAGGTAACTTTGTTCGACATTGTGTAGTGCTTTATGTGTCAGGGAGATTTTTAGTTGTATTTTATTGTGGGTAGATAACCATTTGTGATGGCGTCTGATGGTAGAGATGTGCACTCTTTTGTTGATGCCTAGTGCAGCACTAATGGCGTTATTCTGTAGTATTTGGAGTTTTTGGATAATGGTTTTATTGGCACTGCTGTAGAGGGCATTACAGTAGTCTAGTCGTGATAGAATTAAAGCTCTAGCCAGTATAAGGCAGCTGTCATTAGAAAGGAAGGGCCTACCTGCTCTAATCAGCTTACATGTGTAGGCTGTGTTAGAGGCCAGACAGTTTCATTGTTTATTAAAGGACATTGTTGCGTCAAGGTAGAAACCAAGTGTTTTTACCTCTTTGGAAACAATGGTGTTGTTGCCGTCAATGATGAGATGAAGGAGGCATAATCCTGACCTAGTTTGGAAATGTTGGAAGGGGAGCCGAGGATTATCAACTCTGTCTTGTCATCATTCAGGCATAAACTGTGAGTGGCCATCCATGCCTGAATGATGAGATGGATTCTATTCACCAACGCCAAGTCCTTGCTATGATCCCCAGAAAGAGGTAGAAGAATCTGAGTGTCATCTGCGTAATTAGTGTATGTGACACCCAGAAGGTCCAGATCATCGAACAGTGGCTTGGTGAATATGTTGTAGAGAGTGTGGGACACACAGGAACCCTGAGGGACTCCGCACAAGATGGGGGTGGGATCCGCAGCTGCAGTGGGTGAGAATGCACTGCTAGTTCTGTCACTCAGGAATGATTCTATCCACTTAACAGCACCTATGGAGAAGTGGGCTGCTGTGTCAGGGTGCCTACAGAGGACCTTATGATCGACCAGGTCGAATGCAACTGAGAGATCCAGTAGTAACAATAATGCTGTTTCCCTTGATCTCTCAGCTCATCGATCTGAGACTTCAAATCTATCAAGGCAGTTTCCGTCGCGTATAATGGACGGAATCCTGATTGTCGGACCCCTAGGAGTGTGTGCTGTTCGAGGTGTTTTTGGATCTGTAAATCTGCAATTTTATCAGGGATTTTGAGTAAAAATGGTACCGTTGTGATAGGGCTGTAATTGGTCGTGATGAGTGGGTCTAAGGTTTGCTTCTTGAGAAGCGGGAGCACCCATGATTGCTTGAGATTGGCTGGGACAGTGCCGGAGGCAAAGGAGGCATTAATCAATTTAGAAATGAAGGGGGAGAGGTCACTCGTAGCCTCCTTTATGATATGCGCTCGGCATATATCTCCTTTACAATTGGACGGTTTGAGAGAAAGGATAGTTTTTTCCACTTCAAGGATCGTTGTTTTAGTGAAGCAGAATGTGATATTTGGATCAGAGATATTAGCAATTGGTGGGGGGTGATGAGTTGGTTGAGATATGTTCAGAGAGTCTTTCTTATTTTTGATTTTGGCTTGGAGAGTGTTAATTTTGTTGGTTAGAGCTTGTTGTATCTCTGAACACCTGTTCTTGTCTTTAATACAGATATCAGGTGGAGAGATAGGGGACTCTATTTCTTTTAGGATTGTGAATAATTCTTTCATACTAGAGTTGGAGTTAGCTATACGTTCATTGTAAGAGTTTCTTTTTGCCTGGCAGAATTTCTTTTTTACAATGTGATGCAGTGGACGCTAGCTTATTTTTGTTCTCATGGGAGGGGCAGAGGTGCCAGTCGGTTTCACATTTTTTTTTAATAGTCGCAGGTCCTTTCATTGTGGAGTGAACCACTTATTGAGGTGTAGTTTTACTAGCTCTCAGTTTGAGAGGGGCGACTTTGTCCAAAGTGGAGAGCATGATCTTGTGTGTGCTTGGGTCCAGGCTGTCTGGCAGAGAATTTAGGGGGGGTAGAATATTGGGGATCACACTATCCACTGTCATGTTCTTTTTTCACCTGGTTGGGCAGGATGGCACTACTTGGGGAGCTATGAGTCTCTGTTTGGTAGTAGAGAGTGTCAGGGACATGAGGTAATGGTCGGTCTAGGATAGGGGAGAAATAGAAGTAATGGTAGCTATGCAGTTGTGATCGGCTACCCAGTCCAGGGTTCTACCCTTGATATGGGTGGGAGAGCTCACCTTTTGGGTTAATCCTAGTGCATTTAGGGAGTTTACTATTTGCAGGGCCTGTTTATCTGAAGCATCATTCAGACCTAAGTTAAAGTCACCAAGCAACAGTTCTTGGGAGGTGGGTTTGAGATTGCTAGCAATTAAGTTATGCAGGTCTTCATCAAAGGAACCAATGGGCCCGGGGGTCTGTAGACTATGTGCATGGTCAGTGATTGGGAGTTCTTTAGTGGCATCTTGATGGAGAGGGATTCGCATGATTGCAGGTCATGTGGGGCTACTATTCTCATAGATAGGCATCCACCGCCTCGGGAGCCATTTCTGTCTTGTCTGAGGATGGTATATCCTTCTGGGATGGCTAGCGAGAGAGCAGGTCCTGCAGCACTGTGTAACCATGATTCGCTTATAGCTAGCAAGTCTAGGCTGTCTTCTGTAATTAGGTCAGCTATGTCGATAGCATGAGCCACCAGGGACCTTGCGTTAAGGAGAGCTCCTTTGAGGGGTTGATTATCTTCTTTGATTGGTGTAAGGCACGGGGTAGGGCTATTGGGGGCCAATGCCTTTTACGTGAGTGTGGGAGTCTGAGTAACTGATATACTACAAATGAGTGGGGTGTTAGGCCGTTTAGCTCTGGTGGGTGTCGAGATATGGTAACAGTTGGTTTTCTTATTGGAGGGTGGTAACGATTTTGTAAGAGGCTCGTACATTTTTGGAAGTCTACTACGTAGTTTAAGATTTCTCGTGTACGTGGTACATGGGACCGAAATATATTTTCCTAAGAGCTGATAATTGGGATAGGGAAGACTAGTAGGCTTGGGTGCCATGCTAGGGGAGGTGGGAGGGGGTGATATCTTCTCAACTAGGCGGGTAGCGTTGGAGTGGGCTACTAGACTGGTGCGCAGTTGTAGAGTGGTAAGTATCATGAGGATATGTAGGGTGCAGATGCCTGGCATATTAGTAGTGAAAGGTAGGTCGCAGTCGGCAGGTTCAACTTTGGCTGAGTGGGCCTGAGATACAATAAGCACAGTATACAGAATGCTCTTGAACAGATCACAATAGTCAGATTTGACTTTGGCTAGGTGGGCCTGAAACACAGTATGCATGGTGCACAGAAGCTTTGAGCAGATCACAATAGGCAGATTCGACTGTAGCTAGGTGGGCCTGAAACACAGTACGCAAGGTGCACAGAAGCTTTGAGCAGATCACAATAGGCAGATTCGACTGTAGCTCGTGGGCCTGAAACACAGTGTGCAGGGTGCACAGAAGCTTTGAGCAGATCACAATAGGCAGATTCGACTGTAGCTAGGTGGGCCTGAAACACAGTATGCAAGGTGCACAGAATACTTTAAAACAAAGCCAAATAATGGCAGGGCAGCATCAACATACGTTCTGTGGGCTGGGCAGGGGCAGTTCGGTGGCATACTAGAGTAGGCTAGCTATGATCAGCGGTGACTGTAAATAATAGGCACGGGCCTGAGGGTGTGCAGAAGTGTAAGGATCATACTAGGTGGCGTGACAACAAAGACAGTTTTAGACGTAGTTATTGTGGCAGTACCAGTGCAGAAGCCAAATACTGGGATGCACTACATGGAGCGGCCTAGTGCGGCACAGTAGTACGTCAAACAGAACGCAATGGGAACATAGCAAAGTTCAAGGCAATGACAATAAAGGTGCAGGGGCACCTTGCATGTACGCTACAGTTATGAGGTTAGTGTGGACCACGTATACGATTATTGGCAAAGTGTCACAAGCAACAGCATCAGAGGAGGCTTACCCAGAGGTATCAGAAGGGGCAGGGGCCATATGCCGGGCCTCGGACGTCTCCGGATAGGGAGAGGATCCTCCAGAATGTGCATCTACATAAGATGAACAGGGGCACGGGTGAGCACATTTATGTCTCTAGTTTTTCTTTTACTTTTTTGGGATTTTCGATTAACTCCATCATATTTCAATCGATCTGTTCAAGATAGTTGCGCCATTTATCTTTCCATAGATTTAGCAGCATTCCGCTTTTTCCTATTCCATTTGTTGAAAGGATTTTATATCCTGCTCCTGGTTTTTCCTCAGTCATTTTTCTTAGCAATGCGAGGGATTTACAACATATGACCGAATATAGAGATTTCAATCCCAATTCGGTTCTTATGGCAGATATCGGAAGGCAGTTTGGTAAGTTTAAAATCGTTTTCCAAAACCTGCTTTCTAGTTTGTCCCACAGTTTGCATGATAGGTTGTGGCCCGCTTCTCCCCCATATGTCAGTATGGGTTGGACTTCTTGTACGTAAATCACTCTCAACGGGATCAGAGAAAAGTTATCCTAGGGTCCATTTATGATTTTACCTTGTGAGAATAGCATCTTTACTTTTGTCATTAGATCTTTTTCCCAGTTTTCTTCTGCGATTGACTTGTTGAAGAGTATGCCCAGATACCTTATTTCTTTCACCGATTCTAGTTTCTCAGGTCCGATTTTCAATTTGAATTTTTTCACACTTGATCTTCTTGTTCCACCTATCATTACGATCTTGTACTTTTTGATGTTTATTGTCAGGTCATTTTCCTCCATATAAGTTTGTAATTTCTGTAATAGGTGCTGTAGGCCTATTTCTGTTTGATTTATCAGCACTATACTGTTTGCATAGCATATTATTGCTGTCTCGTTGCGATTTTGTCAGGATGGTGGTTTGTGTCTTTCAATGCAAGCGGAAGATCAGCTATGTACAAAGGGTTGCGGCTAATGGACACCCTTGCTTTACTCCTCGTTTTGTTTTTATTGCGGCTGATAGTGTACCTTTGTTGTTTATGCATACTCTTGTCGATGTATTGCTATGTAGTGCTGTGATAGGTTTCAGGACAGTTCCACTTTTTTAGTTTTTGCCAAAGTTGACTCCATCCAAAGCTTGTTTTAGATATACAAATGCTATAAGTACTTACTCTTTTTCTTTCAATGGGTACAACTTTAAGATAGATAGTAGAAATATGTTGACTTCCATGCCTGTGCGTTTCGTAAATCCTGATTGTCTTGGATCTATTATGTTTGTCGTTTTTGCCCATTCTGATAATTGTTCTTGTAAAAATGCTGCATATAGCTTTCCAATCACATTGAGAAGTGTTATTGGCCGTTAATTTGACGGATCCTCTTGTTGGCCTTTTTTAAAGATTGGGACTATGGTACTGGTTGTCCAAGATGTCGGAATTGTTTTGCATTCTTCTATTTGTTTGAAAATGGTTAGGAAAAATCTTGCCCATCCTTTAGGATCCTTTTTTAGTTCCAAGTCTGTCAAACCGTCTGGGCTGGCTGCTGACGAGTTTTTAAGCCCTTTCATTGCATTTTCGATGTCTTTGTACTCGTTCGTAGGGACGATTGTTCGGTACTTGTTTTTTCCATATGTTTAACGTGTATATCGTTACTATCAAATACCATGGAGCAATGAATTATCCAATCTTTTTCTGTCACCCCATGGTTTAACCGACTCTGTTTGTTTAGAGTCTGGTTATTTAGAAGTGGCCACATGTCCCTTGTTGTTTGCTGTCCCATTGCTTTGAACACTAGTTCTCATTGTTCTTTCACTCGCTGTTTTTGGAACCCTGTTAACCAGTTTTTGTAATGTTGTCTTTTACTTTTAATTTGGTTCAACATCAGTATGGGGTTAATGTTGCTATTCTCTAAATCCACTATTTCTGATTTCGTCTTCTTTTTTCTAGCTGCAACAAGTTCACTGTATTGGTATTTCTGTTCCAATAAAGGTAATTTTATACCTGTTTTTTTTTTTTTTGTAAACTGTTAGTAACCATTCATATGAGGTGACATCTCCATATGTTCTTGTTTGTTCTTTATATTTAATTGCGATTGCTATTTTTGCTTGTTTGTTTAATCTTAATCGGTTTCCTCCATGGTTTATTTCAAGGTTTATGTTTTCCCCATTTATCGTTTGTTCTTTCTTCCAGTTCCATGTTAGACATATGATGTTATGATCACTGTCTTTCCAAGGAATGATGTAACAAGATTTTACCTGATCTAAATGATTCTTTGTTATCCAAATATAGTCAGTTGTGGATTTTATTTTCTCTTTTCTCCGTTTTGCCACGTTTCTTTTGCGGGAATGTCACCCAGTGTCTGTCCATTTAACATAAATAAGTTATGTGCCTCGGCCATCTGTATCCATTTTGAGTTATTTTTTTCCCCTGATCTTAACAATTCTAGACATGGAATTCCATCATTGTTGAGTCATTTGACGTTTAGGCCTCCACAAGCAATGATTATTGTTCTGTTTTCCTGTTGATAGGCATTTCCTATTAGTTCCATTAATGTGTTTATTAGCGTTTCTGTGCTTATTTTGGCTGGGTTCCAATGAATATTTATCACCATTACAAGTGTGTTGGTTAATTGTACTAGTGCCATTTGTACAAAGGGGTTTGGATTCCCAAAGTCAAGTACTTTTACATTCTTTGCGTTTTTAATCAAAATCAGTTGTCCTGAATAGGGTCTTGTTGGGTATTTTGTGGGCCTGGCGGTATTTTCTTACCGCCAAAAATAATTTAGCAACAATCATTCCTTGTATTCAGATTGGGTTATGTATAATAATAATATAGTGGATATGCATTATTTCAGTACACAGACATGCGTGGTTGGTATGCGTGGTATGCGTGGTTGGTATGCGTGGTTGGTATTTTGTGGGCCTGGCGGTATTTTCTTACCGCCAAAAATAATTTAGCAACAATCATTCCTTGTATTCAGATTGGGTTATGTATAATAATAATATAGTGGATATGCATTATTTCAGTACACAGACATGCGTGGTTGGTATGCGTGGTATGCGTGGTTGGTATGCGTGGTTGGTGGTATTTTGGTGAGCATAATTCCCTTGTTTTATTTGTGGCCCCAATATCCAGAACCCCTTATTTTTGTTTAGATTTTTCGTGTAATCACCATAGAGACCTCAGGCTTGCATTTCAGGAACACCACATTTTCACTTTTAGTGTGCCACCATGGGCAATTTCTCTCTGTCTTATCTATGGCAGCGAGCTATCATGTGGTATTTTTTACTAACTTATATACGGTAGTGAACTATGTCCCGGGTCTCTATTTTTGCTGACTCATGTACCTTCAGCAAAAAGGCTATAACACACACAGTTATTTAAATTGCTCATACTGAATGACATTTGCTCATACTGAATGGCTGCAGCCAAATCTTATTTTTAGCTTCCTTGAAAATGACAATTGCACTGTCTAAACATCTCCCCACATCATCAGCACTGTATTGGTAAATATAAAACACACCACTCGTCTGCTTTCAGATATTTTTGTGTATTATAAAAGTTGCTTTTAAACACGATCTCACTCTTTACAGAAATAAATGAAATAGCACAGTAACAGCATTATTTGTGATACACTGAAAAGAGAGTGGCGGAGACAAGAATTCAATTTGTAACATTAAACACGTGGATAAAGCACAGGAATCTCCTTTCCTACACTGACTGAATATTTTCGTACACATTCAGCCCCCACACCTCAGCGAGATAATTACCAGGCTTATTCAGGATGTAACTTCTTTGGCTGGTCGCCTTCTGGAGGGATTCACCCAGCAAGGACAAGCATCTGCTGTCACTCAAACTGGGACTTGTTGACTGGAAAAGCCAGTCTCTGCAACCAAGTTGAATCTGCTTTAGGAATCAGGCATCCCCAGCTGTCAACCCCGTCCTTCTTCGAGCTGTGTCAAGATCGTCTCTCCCTAGCTCCTTCCTCGAGATAAAACAAAAAACTCTGTTTCCCTCCTACCAAAGGATCCTAACCAATAAAATTCTATCATGTCATCTCCTCCCTCACTACACAATGGCTTATTTTTTTTACAGTTGCAACTGTAACAAACTGATTTCCTGCTTATTCGAAGTCTTTGCTTCCTGCAGTTACTGTGGACAGAGCACAGAAAGGCAAAAGAAAAAAAAACTTGAATGTGTGTTTAAAACTGATTTTCAGAGTAGGCCTCATTTTGCAGTGAAGACACATTCTTTTATTAATGAGTTATAATTATTAGTCTTGTTAGTGAGATTAGTTTGTTAATTACCAAATGTGTCTCTTGCAACATAGGCATTTCAGGTGAGAAATGGTGTGCATTTTGAAGGTACAGATGTGTGCTTTTAACTGTGAAAAATGTATTTGCATTTTATATGTAAAAATCGTTTTTGACTGAATAACCTGCCCTTACTTATATGTCCATGTTACACTGGCAACACATAGCTTGAAACAACTGCATCATAGCAATGCACCAAACCCATGCTGTGGCGCTGCATAAAAACGCTCAATAACACATGTCTTGCTGTACCACATTATATCAATGCACCAAACCCATGCAGTGGCGCTGCACTTAAAAAAAAAAACATGCTATACATTGATCCTGTGCAGTGGTGCTGTACTCTGTGCTCCCAAAACACGCTAAACAATCCTACATATACCCTCCTTTTTTTTTTAATCTGGCTAATCCGAGCCACAATTGGAAAAAATCCAACTTGTTCCTTTTCTTCTTTCAAAAATGTAACAATCCAATACAATTAACATTCTTGTTGTGAAGATGAAAATTGAAAGTCGCTGTTCAATCAATATAATATTAAAATTCATCTGAATTTATCAATTCTTATAAAATGTTCTACATTTGCCTTCCCAATGGAAGTGTCCAGTCCAGTATTTTCAATTTTATACTTGAAGTGAATTGAAAATAATAAAATAAAACAACTAACTAAAACAATTAACATAACAGATTAAAACAATTAATTAAAATAATAAATACGTGGAACTCCATATGTCAGGACTCTTGTCTGCCTCTTTTGGTTCATTCGGGTACTCTTTCATCTTGGTACTCTTGGATCCTTCTCTATAGAAGTCATCTTTTCTCTGGCATTCCGGCTATTTTGTCTTCACCTCCACCCGGAGGCAGGCATCTTTTGATCTTCATCGAGGGGACTCCATATTTCATCATCTCCCGCGACCTCCGGTATAAATAGTTAATGTTCTAAACCAAAATAGAAAAGAAACAGATTAAGTATATAGCACAATACCAACTTCACCCTTTTGCCAAAAATAAAACATGCTTGGTAAAAACATTTTGCTTATTTTTTTTTTCTGAAATTAAACACAAGTTTATAAAAAACAAGCATACATAAAACAACATTTAACATTCAATCCATTTTCATTCTGCATACTAATCCCATAAACTCCTTTATTTATTTATTTATTTTTTAATATAATATGTGTTTGCATTATCTATATTTTATATATATATATATATACATATATTACAGTGTTTATGTGCCATTATAACAATCAACTTTTTAACTTCTCTGTCACTGCCTCCTGACTGTACCCATTTATTTTATCTTTTTGTGTTTAAGGGACTTTATCTGTTTCTACATGCTCAAGCTGCCTGATCTCATGTCTGGGATGGCATGGCTTGATCTGATTTACGTGGACAAACTGCTCTATCGCCGTTTCACCTTCATTTTTCAGAATTTTATAAACCACAGGAGAGACCTTATCTATAATTCGAAATGGCCCCTGCCAGGCTGCTAGAAATTTAGAATTTTTCTGTTTACTTTTTCCAAAATGAAACTTGTACACCTGATCCCCAACACTGTATTCTCTCACTGATGTTTATCATAGTATGTCTTAGCACTGTCAGCAGCCCTTTCCAGATTTCTCTGCACAAAAGCAAATGCATGTTGCAAATGCTTCCTCAGTTCATCAATGTACTCATGAACTGTGGATGCACTCACAAGTGTCTGCTCATGTGTTCTGTATAGCAGGTGTTGTGGTAACACCATTTTCCTACCTGTCAAGACCTCATGGGGGCTAACACCTGTTGCTTTGGCAGGAGTTGATCTGATTGCCATTAAAACTAAAGGTAGACGTAAATCCCAGCTGGAACCTGCTTCTGCCACGAATTTCTTTAAAATATCCACAACAGACCTATTGTTCCTTTCAACTGTACCTGAAGACGCTGCCCGATATGCGATATGTAGTTTCCCTTTCACACCTAGTATTTGCCATACCTTACTCATTAGAGTACTTGTGAAATGACTTCCTCTGTCTGACTCAATTCTTTGTGGCAACCCAAACCTTGAGAACACATGGTTCACCAGCAATGGGGCTGCTGTTTGCGCACTACAATCTGGTGCAGGAATACATTCAATCCACTTCGACATCAAACATATCACACTTAAAATGTAACGGTGTCCTCTGCTCGACCTTTTTAAAGGGCCTACATAGTCTATTTGCAAATCTGACCATGGGAGAGTTAGGCCTCTTTTCATCAATGGTGCTCTATGCATTGGTGAAGCAGGTTTAAATTGGGCACATACTAGACATCCTCTAGTATATAATTCCACATCTTGGGACATATGTGGCCAGTAAGCATAATCTTTCAGTATTTCCAATGTTTTTTGTGAACCTCTGTGGCCTGCAGTTATTGCATCATGTGCATGTTGTAGCATTAGCCCTCTGAATGAAAGGGGTACCACCCACTGTATCTGTCCTGTTATTGACTCTCTAATCATGAGTCCATCTTGTAATCTAATTCGTTTTTTATTCTTTAATAGTACCCTCAACTCTTCTTTTCCCATACAATCATTTTCTGTTAAAGGGTTTTGTTCAGGTTCTATCAAATGATTATAATAGATTCCCAAAGTTCGATCATTCTTTTGTGCCTCAATCAAATCTTGGTCTGGCGTGTCATGGCCCCATTGCACCACTGGTTGATCTACCTCCTTTGGTGCTTTAGAACGTGTTACTGCATCAATTTGTATTTCACCCAGTAAATCATCAATAGGTAGCAATTCTCCCATCACAGCCCCAATTTTAGCCAGGTGGTCTGCCTTATCATTTCCCTCCTTATCCTCTCCTGGTGTTTTTAAATGTCCACAAATTTTTCTCCAGTATATTGGCAAATCATTTTCTGACACCAATGTGTCTATGGCTTGTATCATTTTTCCATGTTTAAGTGGCTTTTTGTTGTATGTAACCATGCCTCTCGCTTTCCAGCCAGGTAAATACTCCACAAAGCTATTTCGTGCATAGTCAGAATCAGTCACCAGGACAATTTCACTGAATTTATTATCAACTGCAGTAGCAATTGCTTTATAAATGGCCGCCAATTCCGCCACTTGACTACTTCTAGCTCCAATCCTCATCCCTATACTGGGGACTCCTTCACATTTCAACTAGGGATGTAACAGTATCACGGTATACCTTTAAAGATACCGTGAACCACTTAATTGAACAATAATAACCGTCACATTGTTTATACTGGTATACCGTTTATACCGTTAAGTGTGCTTTTCAATCTGATTTGGAAAGGCTGCAGTAAGCAAGTGCTGCGCAGTCTTGGTCTTGTACTGTTGGATGTGCCATCTGCCAAGCAGTATCAGTTGGAGCAGTTTTTAATGCCATTCCATAAACCACACGTGCCTGACACAAAATCAGTATGTTAGCAATAGGAAGAATAAATACAGTGCCAAGAAGGAAAAGGGTTTACTTTGGGTTGGCGGCTTTGGGGTTTATATATTTATAATGGATAATGTTTGCTAAACATATGACAATGGGGGATTTCCGTGGTTCTATCATTGAATCTACATATAATAAGCCATACTGCGAAATTCACTCATCTGTGGGTATTCCCTGCTGCCATACCAAAGGGTAAGATGTCCGTGATTACTGAACACCTTTTGGCCCTCAAGTAAACTAAAGGCTGTAACGTAAAGAAGAGAGCGTGCGTGTGTGCGCACAAGCGTAGACTACCATCAGCCTCCATTGATCTGTGGCATGCAGGTTATAAAGATAGCAACATGTTCATCTTCACCATTAGCCAGTGGGGGAGCTAAAAGCCTAAATGACCACTTAAGAAAAGCTATTCAGTTTGCTTTGCCAGCGCAGCAGGGCTCCCCCCCCCTCCTCTCCACATGTGTGTTTGTGTTTGGTGGAGGCAAGGGGTGGCATTTCAGTGGAAAGTATGTTGAAAAACCCATTTCTGGCCCTGCGTGCCTGGTTTTGTTTGTGATGATAAATCTGACAATTTATGACCTTTTTAGAAAATATTTGTTAAGATTGGTTAACTCCACCTGCTATACCGCGATAACCATGATATACCATCATTTGGCAAGAAGGTTATCGTACCGTCATAAAACTAATACCGTGACACCCCTAATTTCAACCAGACATTTCCTATTCCTGACACTAATTGTTTATTACCGTCATTTTCAATGTGAAAAGCACAACCATCCACATGTACAGTTGGCAAATCCTTGCATGTTTTTTCATCAAAAACTTTGTGTGTTGATTGTTCAAATTCCTGCCAATTAGGTTCCACTTCCATTTCATTTGATATTTGTTCAGCTGCGCAGTCATGTAAGTCAGCTAACCCTTGAGCAATTGGGCTCTTTTTATTTTGTCCCTATCTCACTTCTACAGGAAAACCTTGTAATGCCAGCGTCCATGAAGTGATTCTGGACTGCGCTAGATTACCTGACCTAATTCTTTTACTCTCTAAAAACTGCAAAGGTTGATGATTTGTTTCAATAATCACCTTTTCTCCCTGAACAATGGGGCGGAAATGTTGTAGCGCCCACACAGTGGTTAATAGGGCCTTTTCACATTCACTGAATTTCATTTCAACTTGGGAAAATGCCTTACTTGCATAGGCAATTGTTTTGTGATTCAAATCATGTTTAAGTGATAACCCTGCTGACATACAATGTTCAGAAAAACCTATTTCTATAAAGAAATCCCTACCTTTTATGGGATATGCTAAACATGGTGACTTTACCAGACATTCCTTCAGTTTAGCCACTGCCTCAGATTGCTCTTTTTCCCATATCCAGGGTGTATTCAGTTTAAGCAGTTTAGTCAATGGTTGAGTAATTTCAGCATAATTTTCAATGAACTTTCTGTTATAGCCTGTCATCCCTAATAAACTGTTTACCTCTTTCACATTTTTAGGGTCCTTTAGTTTTTGTATGGCCTCTATTTTTTCTTTTTTTTGGATTTAGCCCATGTTCAGTCACTTCATGGCCTAGAAAGTTCACTTTTTTCTTACACCATTGTGCTTTTTGTAAAGACACTTTGGCGCCTGCTTTCTGCAATTGGCCAAGCACATGTCTTATTTCATCAAAATGGCTTTTCAGGCTTTCATTTTTTATCAGGACATCATCCACATAAACTATGGTTCCTCTTTCTGCTGCATCTGGCATTGCCTTTCTCAAAAATATGCCAAATTCACTCCCACTATTGATGTACCCAAACGGCGTTCTAAGCCAGGCGTATTGAGTCCTGTCAAATGTAAAGGAAAATAAATTCTGTATCTCCTCTGCCAATGGCACGCACCAATATCCAGAGGTGAGATCTAATGTGGTAAACACTTTTGAACCATGTACCTGAGCTAAGCCCTGATCAATGAATGGTAGTGGCCATCTGGATACTGGCACTCTTTTATTCAACTCCCTCAAGTCTGCACATAGCCGCCATTGACCATTTGGCTTTAACACACCTAATATAGGTGTATTGGATGTGCTATGAATGGGCCTGATGATTCCCCGAGCTTCCAAATTCTTTATAATCTCTGCTAATGATTCTAAACATGCCAGCGGTAGTCTATACTGGCGTACAAATACTAAACTTCTGCTACACCCTTCTGATAGTGTGGCCACATGTAAATCAGTTAAACCGCAATCATAAGTATCTTTTGCAAATACATCCTTAAACTCCATAAATATCTCCCTCAGATTGTTTCTATCCTCATCGCTGTTACACGCATCCGCTAAGGAAATCTGCTCTTCTATCATTTTGGAAAATTCTGGAAAATCTTCTGGTAAGGGAATCTCGGCTCTTTCCTCTAACTGTGTGGCTGTGTCTTTTTGTAAAGCTGCCACTTTTAAATATTTTGGCATATCAGCTTCCATTTCAATGGGCTGATTTTCTGTTTCATTTTCATTTAAATCAAATATTATGCAATCCTCTTGATGGCAGCACACTGTCTCATTTGAATCATAAGGATACACAGAAAGAATTTTAAATATTCCTTTGGGCTCAGAGTCCAGGTGTTCTGGCAACTCACCCTTGGCATCTACATAATGTTCAGGGATATTTCCAATCACCATGTTATTTAAATCTGCCGTATAATGTGATTTTTGTATGGCCATTCCTAATAGGGAGTTTTCCTCTAAATGAATATCCTGACAACCTTTATTATTTACCATAATTTTTACAGATCCTTCACCAATATCTACCAATGGAGTGTATTCATAATCCAGGCCCTGCTGTTTTATGGATTCATTCAGGCACACAAATGCATCAGAATCTTTCATCTGCTGTCCATTTCTGCACTTCAGTGTTATTGCAACCTGTTTGGTGAATGCAGGAATAATAGTATCCTTCCTCATCTGTAATTCAACTGCATATGGGACCAGCTGCGCGCAATGAAAAGCTCTTCTTTTGTCTTCAAATTCAGGTGCAGGCCCACCTAGGCTTGACCATATTTTTTGATTAAGGAAATCTAACACCATACACATTCTGTGCATGATGTCATTGCCCATGTAAAAGTCATTTTGTGTTCCACTCACTATCCATACATCATGGTAAATTGTTTTCTGCCCAATGCTAATTTTAAGCATGCATCTGCCTGCAATTCGGTTTTCAAAGTCTGGGCTGTCCAACCCAGAAACATATTGGTTTTTAATCCTAAATTTCGGGATTTCCTCCCTCTCCATTATTTTTTGCAACAATTTCTCATTAATGAAACTCCTCTCCTGTTCAAGCGCTAAAGTGGCTTTTATTGTTTTAAAACAGTCATTTATACCAACATGAACCCATGGTTGCTCATCTTCCATTTGTATTTCAGCAAGAGTGGTAATGTGTTTTTCTGAATCTGTTTTAGTAGCAATATTCTGTTTGATTGTTTTCTCTTTTAAATAAAAACGTAATGTGTGCTCATCTATGGCAGTCTGCCAATTTTTCCTTGGGTCCAAGTAGATTTGTACAGGTAGTCCTTCATTGTCGCTCTGCATTTTGTCTTGACACATTAATATAACAGTGACACTAGGTATGCAACTATTCTGGAGATATACCTCCACAGCACCATTTGTTTTGGCAACGGTGTGACATTCATTTATGTTGCTGTTTTGTGATTTTAGTTTCTTAGGCCTCAATGGTTTTTTGGTTAAGGACCACAGCACTCCATTCACCCCATCTATGAGAGGAGACAATCTTTTCAGGCAATCTGTCCCCATCAGAAATGGAATTTCACAAATAGATGTGATCAATACCTCTTGTTTCATTCTGTGCTTTCCTATTTTTATGTCAACCTCAGTTACACCTATGATGGGCACCTCCTCCCCATTAAAGTTATGCACTGGACCTTGATTTTCCTTCACTGTGATCTGACTCTGTGGGGGTCTCCCTTCATTGATACTCTTTACCAGCTCCTTGGACATAATTGTGGCCTGTGCGCCAGTGTCAATCATAGCAAATGTGTGGCATTTTTCTTCTACAGTGATGGGTGCATAATATCTGTCCTCAACTTCCTCTAATACACGAGAAGTGTGAATTCTTACTGATTTCAGGGCTCACCTTTCTCAGGCCTTTTTCACTTTTGGCTAAGCACATTGGTAAATGGAAAGACATTTTTCCCTCCTTTTTACCCATTTCTGAGCGAGAGACTTTATTCATTTCTCCATGATTAGAGGTTTTTTGGAGTGTGGCCACTGTTCGCCCATCCATCTGGGTAACATCAGAGACCACATTACAACCTTCCAACTGAACATGTGTAACAACATCATTCAGCAATTTGTCATTGTTTACTTCTGTGCATTTGTGATCATTTAGTGTGATACCAGCCCTTTCAGCCTCTTCAAAAATATGTGGCTCAAAGAATTCTTCAGGTGATTGACCCGTACCCTCCTTTTGAGTATTTCCTTTTTCTACCTGTGTTTGGTCATTGTTTTGCTTGCCCAGGGAAGGAGATATAGCATCCCCACTTACTCCCTGTTCACTGGTATTCCTCATGCATGAGTCATTTTTCTTAAATCTGTCTCTTTGTTCTTTTGGAATTCCAGGTGTTTCTTTTTTATTTGCACAAATCTTCAATGTTTGATTTAGTTCTAGGTTAAACCGTACCTCTTTTTTAGAAGTATTTGCATTTTCTGTTACATGTTCATTTATTGGTGCTTTCACTTTTAAATCATTAGGCATCTCAGAGTCATTATGCAAAATTACATCAGGGCAATCTGTCTTTTTGGCACTGCAGATGTCATAAGTACTTAGTCACTTCTCAGAAGCCCCCCGGTCATTGCTAGGGCCATCAGCCCCCTCTTTAGATGGTTGTTTTTGTGCTGTATAGAGCTTTCCTATTTGCTCAGCTAACATTTTCACTTGGGCCTCAAGGCACTGGAACCTTTCCATCTCTCTAGAATCCTCTTTCTGTGGCCTAGGTCGATATTGGTTGTTTTCCCCCTGATTGGATCTATTCTGATACCTCTCAGGTGATTGATGTCTGTTGGGATGGTTTCTGAACTCTTGATTCATTTGTGGAGGGGAGCAGGGTGCACCTGTCATGATCTCTGCTTCCAAAAGGTCAGGATTTTCCCAACTCCCTTGGAAGCAGATCCATAACCCAGGTTCCGAGTGCCAACCAGTCCCAATTGGGACCTTTTGGACTCAGTCCTGGCGCCAGTGGCACCAGGCTCATAAATATGCCCAGTCCCAGCGCTGGAAGCGCCGGGCTCATAATGCTTGGGTGGACTTACCTGCAGCAGACCATGCTGCTTACTTGCCTGCCAGTTGAGCCTCTGATCCTCTTCTGTTTGGAACTACTTTTCCTGTTGGGTGGGGCAGGAGCCACTCCCTAGGTTCAGAACACTGGAACTCTTCTGGAAAGCAGGAACTCTTTTCTTACCTAGGCGTGGCTGTGGAAGGAGACACCTAAGCACTACAGGAGGCTATTTAAACCACACCCGATGGATGAATCTTGCTTTGCGTTATTCTGCATCCTCTGCAGCAGAACGCTCATCGTGTCTTCTGCATCTGATCCTGGGCCTAAGGAAAAAGGCTTACCATCCTGAATCCAGTCTTCAGCAACACCTATAAAGACAAGAAAGAACAGGTTAGCATTACGGTCTTCAGTGACAGCTCTTCACTTACCTGGTCCATCGGCTGTCACCAACGCCTCGCGCTGCATTCCGGCATCTGAAAGACAAAGGCTTACCTACTCTTCGTACGCTCCGGAGGTCTTCACACTGCATTCCGGCATCTGAAAGACAAAAGCTTACCAACTCTTCGCACGCTCCGGAGGCCTTCGGCGCTGCATCCCGCATCTGAAAGACAAAACAAGGTGCGTTTAAAGACATTGGGGAACTTTCATACTCACGTGCCATTACTCCTTTCCACATCTAACCCAGTGGGTATTCCGGCACCCTGCAGCCGCTCCGAACTTGTACCTGCAAAATAAAAAGACAGTTAGAGCGCATCGTGAAGCAGGCGACAAGCGCTTACTTACGTGCTTCCAGGCGCTTCTATTCATCACACGGGCTCCATCTTCAACTCACTTCAGCCCGTCATCCGCCACCGCCGGAACCCTGCAAAACAAGAGACATCATTACTAAAGACTTTAAAGACATTAGAATTACTCGAAACTTACCGTTCGTGCAGTAAACGACGGACAGCAGTCCTCTGAAGTCAAGAGGCCTGCTCCCCTTATCCAGTGAAGAAACTGGTTACAGCACCCTGCCCCGAGGCAGATGGAGAGCACGGCGTTCACTTACCTAAGGTGAGAGCGTTAACCTTTGGGGTTCTACAGGAGAAGAGAAAGGGAAGAAGAGAGAGACATTCAATAACCCAGTTCATTAATCCCATATTTTCTATCTGCAGACATCTTACCCTTCGAGTCAGACATACAGTGCACAGAGGTCCAGCCCAAAGAGTCAGCCGTGTGTTACACATCACCTTTGAAGATACGCTATACGCCCAGTCAAGACCGGCGCCTCTACGGGAATCAGGTGAGCGTTACAGAACGCAAAGCCTACCACAAAACTCCCGTCCAGGCGCTATGGAAACCTCGGATACCGACCAGCTAGCCCAGTTACTTGGGGAACTAAGGGCAGAAGTGCATGCAGCCCGTCAGGAAACGAACGCTCTAAGAAGGGAACTGATTATTTCCAAGGAGCGAACAGATGATCTCGCTAGACAATTGCTACAGTCACAAGCCGGACAGACCCCGTTACCCGCATCTGGCGGAAATCTTCCTTCTACATCCTCTATGAATCCAGTGCAGATCAACCTACCTGGGAATGTACCTCTGGCTCCGCCCGAACGATTTTCTGGTGACCCAAAGAGGTTTGCAGTATTTATCAATCAGTGCCGGTTGCATTTCTTATGCCGGCCAGCAGCCTTTCCAACTGATCAAGCTAAAGTAGCTTTCGTGCTTTCGTACCTTATTGGCAATGCGGCAGACTGGTCGATCCCTCTAGTAAATCAAGATGATCCGGTCCTCCATGATTTTCAAGCTTTTCAGCTCAGTATGGAAAAACTGTTCGCAAGACATTCACAGGGGCAGGCCTTGGACAATGAGCTTCTTTCGTTGCGACAAGGTAATCAAGACCTTTTGGCTTATATTGCGTCTTTCAACAGACTGATAGTGGAAACTCAATGGCCTGAGGACAAAAGGATTACGCTGTTTTATAGAGGTCTACGTGGAGAGCTCAAAGATGTGTTAGCCCAAGTAGTGAATCCCCCACAAGATTGTTCGGACTATATAGACTTAGTCGTTCAAATAGATCACAGACTGCAGAACAGGAAGGCCGATCGTTCCAAGTTTGATGCTCGAGTATTTTCCAAACCGCCAACTCCTTCCAAAGGAGTAGACTCCATGCAAATAGGGTGTCTGAAAGGTCCTCTAACACAAAAGGAGCGGGAAAGGAGAAAACAGTTGCAATTATGCCTCTATTGCGGAAACTCAGGGCACTTTCTTCGAGACTGTCCGGTAAAACCTGCCAAGAAGGCAGTAGGAGCTGCAGTTACCAAAGTTACAAACTTTGAGCAGGGAAACGACCTCGCCCGACAAGAATAGAGGTCCTCTTGCCGAGCGTGAAAACCAGTTCCGTGACCTCGCATTTCGTGATACCTATGGTCCTCATTAGCCCTGATAATCCGGATCGATTACATGCAATTGAAGCTTACGTCGACAGCGGTGCCATCGGCAATTATGTGGATCATGAAATGGTTTTGAGGATGAATCTAACTCTTTGTCCCAAGGCTGTAAAGGACGTCATTACTACGGTGGATGGTACGGAGATAGCCTCCGGGCCAGTGACGCATACCACTCAAGAAGTGACGCTAGTAAGTCAAGATGGACACCATGAGAAGATCGTGTTCGATGTGATCAAGGCCCCTCAGTTTCAGATTATTCTAGGAATACCTTGGTTAGAGAAACACAATCCTCTGATCGATTGGCGAGCAAGAACGGTCCAGTTTCCAGAATGTGTCTCTAATTGTCACCCTCCACCTGGTGTTGCACTGGCAGCAATTTCTTCAGAGACTCCCCAGTTACCTCCCGAATACCTAGAATACCAAGATGTTTTCCGGAAGGATCAAGCTAACTCTCTACCTCCTCATAGGTCTTATGACTGCCAGATAGACCTGATACCTGGATCTACTCCTCCTTGTAGTAGAATTTATGCCCTCACCGAGCCTGAGAACCTTCACCTTCGACAATACCTGGATCAATACCTGGCAAATGGGTTTATTCGTCCTTCCAAGTCCCCTGCTTCTTCAGCTTTGTTCTTCGTTCCAAAAAAGGAAGGAGACCTTAGAACTTGTATAGATTATCGCTCCCTGAACCAGATCACCGTTAAGAATAGATATCCGTTACCTTTGATCCCTGAACTCCTGGACCAAGTCAGAAAAGCATGCATATATACAAAGCTGGATCTCAGAGGAGCTTACCACTTGGTACGAGTAAAAGAGGGCGATGAATGGAAGACGGCCTTCCGCACCAAATATGGGCTATTTGAATATCAGGTCATGCCCTTCGGACTTTGTAATGCCCCGGCCGCCTTTCAATATTTTGTCGGGGGGAAATTCTGCCGGGGTCGGCCGGGCCGTCCGCAGACCTCCGGGCAGGGAGGCCCCAACTCCTCCCGTATATCCCAGATGAGATAGAGTATGAGACACACACAAGGAGCAAGGTGACTCTGCTGTTTATTTATACAAAACGGCAGGGATGGGTCAAGGAGCGTACGCGTTCGTCCTGACACACACACAATCGTGGGGCTCGCAGGCCCTTTTTACTGCATTATGACGCGCTACTTGCGTCACTTCAAAAAGTTAACAAAAAACCTATCGCCACTCTTAATTGGTTGCTCGAGTGGTAGGGTTAGTATAGTACACATATAGAGAATGATATTAGTGGACAAGGTGTAGTCAGGTGGTATATCTGGGTTGTCCCTACAATTAGATACATAAGAATTGTTACATGAAGACTCCTGAGGATTGGCTAATGTTACTGACGTCTGAGATAAGAGCCCCATGTTCTGATTGGTGCACCCGTGAGCTTCCCAGCCTGGGACCACCGTTGTTCCCAGCTCTCGGTGTACCTGTGATTGCAACAATGTTTCAATATGGGTACATGCAGACAATGTGAGGATTTATTCATAGGTGGAAGGCTGACCGCTCCCACTGTAGCAGATGTCCATTGAGCCTTTCAAGTGTATTGGCCTGTGTCTCGTAGCGAGGGACCCAGACGCCTTTTTTCTCCTGGGCTTTGGCATCTCGTCAGGTTCGGCTTGGTCACGTGGGGAGGGACCGTGAAAGAGGCAGAATTCTGCACAATTAATATTGCTTTTTCTACTGCGCGTCTGGTTTAATTTGCCGGCGTGACGTTAACGTTGGTGCGCGGAGTGCGAGGTTGCAACATCGTGCCTTTGATGATTTGTTCTTGGAATGTGAGTTTGCAACATTACGACCTTGGCTGGTTGCTCCACTGGGTTCTTTCTGCAGGATCAGCAACCTGACTCGTGCTTTGTTAATGTCCACAGGAGCTCTTGGTTGAGGCCTACTTGGGCCTGGTGCATAATTAGTCCGTTTGGTGCATAGGTGCTTTTAGGTTATAATAGCATATATTTCCATGACCAGTATCGTGTTTCCATTATACCTCTATGGTGGTAATGGGTTTCAAGAGAAGCGTGAGCAAGCGTTATAAATGAGCTCATGATGCGTCTTGCGTTTCTGCATTCTGAAAGCCTATGTAAAAATAATAAAGATGCACGTCCGTGAATATGCCTGTCGCCTACGTCAGAGCACTGAGTATGTTCTTCGTGTAGATTGGTGTGGAAATGTTCAGTGTGTATATTTGTACAGAAGTGCTTCCCGTTGTCTAGGTCGTCATGGCATCTCTAACGACGTGTGGATTTTAGTCTAGCTGATCCGAACCGCAGGTGTCGGCATGGCCAGTGCGGGCTGTTGGGCAGGCAGATGGACACATCCGTATATTCCTGTACCAGGGTACCTGGTCGTCTGGTAAATGGACAAACTCTTCTCGCGGCGGGTGTCTGGGCCGTGATCCTCTAGGCCAAGCGCGAGAGGTGAAGGACGGGAGCCTGGTCTTCCATTCTCCCACTTCAGTCCCCCCTCTGGTCGACTTGTCGACCACAAACATATCCTTCTCGTTATCTCCTCTTACCCTCCATATCTTAGTTATCCCTCCGAGATGTCCATAATGGTTTACATGATCTTCAAATGACCAATACATATATTCACATGTTCCTCCAGGAGTACAGTATACCCATCTTCCTATGTAGCTCCTGGGGTTCCTTGGGTTCTCGATCTTCACTGATGGTGGGTCTAGATGGTTGGTGATGATTTGGGTGCGCAATTTCTCCCTCTCTTGTATTATCACCCCTGTATGCTGGCCATCATCTGCTGGCATCAAGGGGTGCATTCCCACCATTTCCAGCAACTCGTCAGTCGTGCGTGCCTTCCGGGCCTTCCAAAATCTAATTATGATCAGAGTAGCTCCAGCCAAAATAGTACACCCCACTATTATTTTCAGTCCATCTGACAGCCAAGATGGCATCCATGACCATAATAGTGAAAACCAGCTCTTATCCTTGTCTACACCGTTACTTTCATCCATCATTTTGGAGTGCATCTGGGCCAATTGTGATACTGCTTCTGTCAGTGTACCATTGTCAGCATCGTTGGCAGGTGTGAACGTGCAGCAAGATTGTCCTATCTTTGCACAAACTCCTCCTTCCATTGCTGTGAGAAGGTCCAATACATATCTGTTCTGGAGTGCTACCATCCTTACAGCTCGCAGCTCCTCTTTAATTGCGTTGAACCCATTTACTGTTGAATTGATGGTCATAATTAGTTCCCATCTGGTTATTTGGAGCCATTTTGCGTTTGCGTATGCCTGCAGTCCCGGATGTATTATTGAGGAGAAAAACATTGCTGCTCTGCTGAATAATCTGTGTTCTGGCGGTATTGACGTTAGTTCCGTTTCCGACCTTCCCCACAGGTAATTTCCTGTCAGTGGCTCTCCTTGTCGTTTTCTCCTATTTAGGACAGTATCCTCGCTGTTGGTCTTGTTCTCTTGCTCCTTCTGAAGTGGTGCAGATCTCTTTCTTCTCTTATCCCCTTCATCCATTTTAGGAAATTTCGCCACATTGACATGCTTCTTAGGTACCACTAGTGATGGTACATTGACGTGTACCATTGTGCACACACCATTCCACAGGGGAGGCAGTGTATGATATGCCTTTTCTCCACAGGCCCAATAATGGTCCATTATTACTGCTGTTCCCGCTCCCCCCTCAGGTAACTCCATCACGCTTGCACAATTAGTGTTATATCCTACGTCCACCTCTCCTTTATGCTGGTAGCATACTTTGGGCGCAGTCAATGGTAGTATTGTTATTGGGTCTTCATCTTCTTCTACCCACGTGAGCATTGGTACGTACTTGATCCACGTCGTCCAACATCGATGATTGTGTGTCTCGATGGTTGAGATAGTTTCTTTTGTTACCATGTTGCTGCCAATTACTCCTATCTCCCAGCTGTTGTCCAGATACACCTTTCCTGTTATCGTCAGTAGCGGCCTCTCCCAGCATCCTTGTTTACCCGGAACTTCAGTGGCGTACCAATCACATGGTAGATACTGCAGTGTTACCTTCTTTGTTTCTCCTTTTGCAGGGCCACTTGTTATGTATTTGAATGCTTCAGCATGTAAACTGGTCTTGTGATAACTCAGATAGGTCTTGAGGAAGTTGTTTTCATATGGGTATGAGTCTCGTGTTTTCCATGTCATGTGCACTACTGTTCCTTGAAATCTTCCTTTCGTTTGGAACAGGGCCAAATATATTATGCACTGTGCTGTCTTTTCATCTATTTCAGTGGCAACAAATGTTCGTGAAGCGCTCATGGCGTATGGTATTAATGAGCAAACGTAACAGCTGTCCTCAGTTGTCTGCTTACCAATGCGGGTCATGTGCTGGTACCATATGTTGTTTGTGACGTGTGCTGAATCTTGTATATAATTATCAATACCTTTATTGTCTGAGTATGTGCTGCGTTTAACTCTATTTTGCTTGGGTGCAATGTTACTATTACCACCTGACGTAACACCTGTTGCAGCAGGGAACGGGGGTATATTAGGTTTGGGTGCAGCAATAAAACTGATAGCATAGCTGTACTGCCAGACAGAGGCAGCCAAGAACCCGGTGATCATAAAAATCCCTATTATTTTTATTACATATGCTAATCTCACCGGCATTTTGCTCTTACCTTGCTGCAGTCCTGGCAGCGTATTCTTGTGACGTTAAAGTTGCCCGCCTAAAAATTCTCAAAAGTGCTCGTTATTAAATGTTAGTTTTGTTTCCTTAAGCTCTCCCTATCAAGTAGTCATTCAGTGCCCAGGTGAAGAGCTGCTCCCACGCTACTCTAAGTGATCGGTCTCTTAGGACCGGCAAGTATGGGCGGAGGTGGGGCATGTAATTTTCTATGGCCAGGAGGAAGGCTGTGTAGTAGACACGTACCCTTCTCCTTTTTAAGTATGTTGGCCTTTTTATTTCGTATACAAATTGGTGTGACAATTCTTCTGGGTAGTTATCGTCTGGCAGCACCATCTACGCCTGCACACTGAACTTGTTAATTAGCTTTTCTTAATAATACAATATTACGCAGTTCCTGTATGTGCGAGAGAAAAAAGAGAACATTCACGTGTTTACATGTGTATTGGTGCAAGCAATGTCCTTCAGTTTTAGTTACAACTGTACTTAGCAGTCAATGGGGGGGGGTTTGCTCAGATGGCGGAAGTATTTTTACTCTTTGAGCGTGTGACCATAGGGTGGGCAGTATGGGGATCACCCCTTTCTTCGTCAGTTATCGTCTCTAAGGGAACAATTGGGTCGTTGTCTGTGATGAAACTTTCTTCCGCTGTCGGGGGTGTTGTTACTGTCCTTCCAATGGACCTGTCGTTGGCGCTGGGGCGGGTCTGCAGTTTGTAGATCTTTACGTCATGTAGGTGGTTCCAGGCACGCTTATCCTTTAGTTTTACTGCTCTTGTTGATACGTCCTCCACCAGATGGGGGCCAGTGAACCTCTTCTCGTTCCACTTTCTATTGAAATTGCGAAGTAGTACGTGGTCACCTTTGGCAAGTTTGCACGAGTTCTCCTTTCCCAATTCTGTACTTTCGTCTTTTTCTTGATTGCTGGTAGACCCGCCCCGTGTGCGCTCGAGCTGTTGAGACACAAACACGACACTAGTAATCAAAGAAGACACATATTGATACATTTCATCACCTAACACATTCGCTGAACTTTCGTGGTCGGTGAATGCCCTTGACGTTGGTGTTAGGGGAAGGCGCATTTGACGTCCAGTAACCACTTCGTGAGGGGTGAGGTGGTGGTCGGACCCTGGCCTATTTCTTATTTCAAACAATGCTAACGGAAGGCAATACAACCAACTTTTCTTTGTTGTTTGTTGTATTTTAGCAATTGCCTCCTTCAATAAGCCATTCAGGCGTTCACATACACCATTAGCCTGTGGGTGGTATGCACATGCAAATTTGTGTTTAATGTTCAGCAGGGATGTGATATGCTGGAACATTTCATTTGCGAAATGGGGGCCGTTGTCTGATCTTAACACCTCGCACACTCCCCACCTAGGGAAGACCTCCCTTACTATGAATTTGGCTGCTCTAAACGCATCAGGGTGTGAACAGGGCCCTGCTTCAATCCACCTAGAAAATGGGCATACTACTACAATCATATACCTATTACCTTGACATATGTTGATCATATCAACATAGTCAATGTGAAGGTGCCGAAAAGGTCCTTCTGGCCGGGGTATGGTACCTCTTATCACTTTTAGAGTATGACCGGCCGTAAACTGTTGACATGTGAGGCAATTGCTGATAAAATTTGACACATGTGAGGTTAACTCGGGACAAAACCAATCTTCTCTAATTCGTGCTGCAATTATTTCCTTGCCTGTATGGGCAGGGTGATGTAATTGGCTCAGGGCGGTATTTAACAGTGCCAACGGTATTACAACTTTCCCAGTGCCACCCTGGCGCCATAGTGCGTCGGTTGGTGACATTGTGCATCCTCTTTTCACCCATACTTCTTTTTCGGCCATTGGTGCAGCCGCTTGTAGCTCCATAATCTGTGTGGCTGGGAGATGGGTGTACCCTTCTCTTATTAACATCTCCCTAGCTATTCCCCTCCCTCTCCCTCTCTGTGAGTCTGTGGGGTTCCATATCTCACCAAAATATGCAGCATATTTCGCATGTGCGTCTGCTGCTGCATTTCCTTTTGAGACGTAGTCTTCTCCATTGGTGTGTGCGGTGCATTTGACTAGGGCTAGTTCTTGGGGGTCGTTTATTACTTCAATTAGTTCAGCCAACAAGAGGGCATGTTGTACTGGAGTGCCATCAGCTCTCCTAAACCCTCTTCTTCTCCATTTTGATAGCCCTGAGTGGACAGTGGATGTAACATATGCACTGTCGGAATATATAGTTACTCTTTTATTAAAACTTTCCTTTAATGCCAATATTAGTGCAACGAGTTCCGCTGCTTGAGCAGAGTAATGCTGTGGTAATTGTACACACTTCATAGCCACACACACCGGCGCCTCCATCATTTTTACTACTGCTGCCCCAGTCCTTCGTATCCCATCTCCTTGATCAATAGTTGATGACCCGTCAATAAACAAAAGCTCACCTCCCTCTAGTGCGTTTTCTTCAACTTTCCTAGTACATGAGTACATTTCAGTTACTTGGGTGCAGTCGTGGGCGTAATCTCCCTCTTCAATTACTTCTGCTAGGAACCTTGCAGGGTTAACCGTGCTACATCTAACAATTGCTAGTTCAGCTTTAGACAAAATAATCTCATAACCTGATGCCCTCTGTGTCGTTAGTGTGGACTTAGGTTTATTCAATATCGCAAATAGTGCATGTTCCACAAATAGTGTAGTTGGACACCCCATAGTTATTGCTGATGCTTTTTCTACTGCAAAAGCAGCTGCAGCAAGACCTTGTTCACAAGAGAAGTGGCCTAACATTATAGGGTCTAAGTGACCGCTGTAAAATGCTACTGGTTTATAGCCCATGCTAGTTTTTTGGGCCAACACTGCTTTCATCACTGCTGAGTCGCAATGTGAAAATATAAAAAAGCGCCGCTCATAGTCTGGGGATGCCAGTACTGGAGCAGTTGATATCGCGTCTTTTAATTCGTCAAATGCCTCCCTCATTTCCATAGTCCACCCCAACTTTTTCTCCCCTTTATTTGCTTCCTTCAAACCCTCAAGCAGGGGTCCTATGTATGAGCTGTAATCAAATACCCATGCTCTACAGTAGTTGCACAGCCCCAGAAATTGCTGCAGTTCTCTCACAGTCTGTGGCACGGGAGTGCTTGAGATGGCCTGTGCTCTTTGTGGTGCAATCCTTCTTCCATGTTGGGATATCAGTTGGCCAATGTAAAGTACCTGTTCCTGACAGTATTGTATCTTTTCCATGTCTACCTTATACCCCTTTTCAGCCAATATTGTCAACATTTTTAAGGAGTCCTCTCTACATTTACTTTCGTTTGTACTGCAAATTATTATGTCATCCACATACTGTAACACTGTGCTTTCCACCTCAACGTTACCCAAATCCATCTGTATTACTCTATTGAAAATTGAGGGTGACTCACAATACCCCTGTGGTAATCTGGTATGTTTCCACTTTGTATTTCGGTAAGTGAAGCTTGTCAAATCTTGTGAGTCTGGGTGTAATGGTATTGAGAAAAAAGCATTTTTAAGGTCAATCACTGTAAATCGTGATGCTTCTGCTGGAATGCCACACAATATTGTGGCCGGGTTTGCTGTTACTGGATACTCTGCTTCTACTATGTTGTTCAAGGGTCTGAGGTCCTGTATGAAGCGCCAAGACCCCCCTTTAGCCTTGCGCACCGGGTACACAGCTGTGTTACATGGTGATTCTGAGGGGACCAATATGCCATTGTTTATAAGGGCCGTTATGGTTTCATATATGCCCTCATCTGCCTCTTTTGACAATGGGTACTGTTTCACTCTTGGTAGTATGGCACCTTTTTTCAATTTTATCCTTACACCCCCTATGCTTTTTATGCATCCCACCTCATAAGGGCTAATAGTCCATAATGATTTGGGCACCTTTGACATATCTTCCTTAAAAAATGGGACTGGGGTGCCTGCGGGTGCCTCAAGTGCCATTGCAATTTTCTGTGCTACTTGTTTGTGAGCCACTCTTAGCCATATTTCTACACTCATCATGAACACCATTTCACCTTCCTCCTTTTCTTCTGAAAACAGCTCTTCATCTGACACCTGGGTCAGCCTACATCCTTCTGCTAGTGCTATCACTGCCCTCCATGCTCTCCCTTCCTTATCTTGGGCGTGCACAGCAACATAATCAGCTGTTGCAATAATGCTCTCAATGTCCATTACAAACACCTTCCCTTCCAGTTCATTAACTGGTGTTTCTGGTCGGAACAGATAGGCTGCTGGCCTCCTCCATATTTTCCCTCCTATCCCTGGCATCCATGCAAATGCCATGTCTGTGCCATACTGGAATAGCTCGCCATCTACTGGCTCTGCCCTAATCGCTATCTGTCCACAGTATGCTTGCAAAATCTGTCGTGCTGCGAGCATGTTAATCCCTGGAGTAGAGCAAATTATGCCATCCTCTGTAAAGGAGATCGTCATATTCAACCTGTTCATTATGTCTCTCCCCAGTATATTTACTGGTGAGGCACTATAATACAAAAGTGGGACTGACAGATCATAATCTCCAATAGATAAGGGAACGTTATCAGTAAATGGAACCAACCCTTTAGCCCCAGAGAATCCTTGGGTGTTCATGGCTTCGCCTGACATCTTAAATTTACCTTCCCTTATGCAAGACCGGGTTGCCCCGGTGTCAACAAGGAATGATAATTTTTTGTCACCTATCGTTACCTCTATGCGTGGCTCCTCCGCACTATTAGGTGTTACTGACAGGATGGGACACACCAGGGCCGTCTGTGGGCTGTCCTATTGGGGGTACAATGATTGGCCGTTCCCTGTATAAGGGTTGTGTCCCAACACCGTCACCCCACCCAATTGTGTTCGTTGAGTTTGGGGTGGTGGTTGTATTAACGCCACTTGTTGTTGTGGCGTCGTCAGTTGCTGTGTTATTTGTTGTTGTGGCAGTGAATAGGTTTGTGGCTGTTGTGTTTGTTGTTGTTGGTCACTCCCTTGTTGTGACATCTGCTGTTGTTGTATGCCCTGCTGTTCTTGTGAGGTCCTAGGTTGTGCTTGTTCATTCCATGCTGGTGTTCCTGGCCTGACCCTACATGTACGTGACATGTGTCCTAATAGTCCGCAGCTCCAACACACGGGTGGTTCCCTGTTTTGCCATGGGAAGCTCCCTGTGTTGTCCTGGTATACGGGTTGCCCTGTGGGGTAATAATTTCTGAGTCCCCCAGCCTGTTGTTGGGTATTATATCCATATCCTCTCCCCCTCATAAACCCTCCTCTCCCTCTGTTATAACTATAATACCCAGTTCTTTGCATTGGGTACCCTCCTCCCATGTTTGGTGCGTGTAATTGCAGAGGCGGCACTTGCTGTATTACACCTTGTGGAGGCGCTATTTGAGCGGGATCTTGTGCAGCCACTACTTGCGTTGGGCTTTGGGCCATTGGTGTGGGCGTAGTTATTAGTGCCCCTTCCATTGTGTATTTAGTAAGTTTTTTCTGTACTAATTTGGCCTCTTCTGTTTTCCTGTCCTCCTCCTTTTGTTTCATTTTTCCTTGCCATGTCCTGCAGTGATGTACTATAGTCAGTTGTATTTCAGGCCATGGTTTTGCTTCCATCCCCACTACTTTCTTTAGTTGTTTCTGAACTCCTTCTGGGAGCCCTTGTACTAGTATATGATAAAATATGGCTGGTGTTTTGTCCCATTGTTCTCTAGTTTCCATGCGCCACTTCTCTTGAATATCCTGGATATAATCAACAGGATCCTCATTTTCACCCATCTTACGGGAAGTAATGGCTCCTATGTCTGATGTGTCTGGGTACTGCACTCTCAGTGCCTGCCATAGCGCATGTCTGCAGTTTGCAAATGGTGCCCCATCATGCGATGTGTTTGTTATTGTTACCCCATGGAATCCCGCTCTTTTCCAAATGTCATCCGCTCTATCCCCTAATATTGATATTAACAGGCCCTTCACATCTCCTACTGCTAGTTTCTGTCCTGCGGTGTGTTTTTCCATTTCATATATCCACTTACCCGCACCTCCACTTAGTGATGGGAGCCGACATTTTATATTTTCCTTATCCGTGTGTTTCCAAGGTACATACTGTGGTCTAACCCCTCCTCTCTCCAGCAGTGGCATTAAATTCTGTCTTGTGTCACCCTTTATGCTCCATAATATTGAGTCTTCACACCCCTCCTCTTCCCCCATTTCTTTTACTACTTCAAACTCTTCCTTACTACCTCTGCTCCTACCTCCCTCTTCTTCCTTTCCCCTTTTTTCATCATTTCCTGTGTTCAATATGGGTATGTTTATTTGTCTGTCTTGCCTGCGACTAGGGAGGTCCCTAAGCCGACATGCATAAGGTGTAAGTTCGTTCATGAAGGGCGCGAGCTTTATTCTGTGCAGAGAGCGTGCGGTGGTTGAACATGTAGGGTGTGACGTGGGAGGGCGTGATGGGGATGTGGGTGGCGTGGTTTCATTGGTTTGTGTTTCCCCTATTCTTTTCACTTCCTCCTTACTTCTCTCCAGCTCCTCCCATCTTCTACTCATCCAGGGCGAATCTATGTTTGTTCTAGTGAGGTATAGTTTATCTAAGCTTTCCCTTTCACTCTTTCTTCCATCCTTCTCCACTCCTCCTTCCTCCTCACTGCAAAAATCATTCATAAATGGCACCCCCCACTCTGCCTTTTTTCCTTTTATTGTTACTGATTTTAAGTCTATTAGGTCTCTTTCTCCCTTTCCGTTGTTACCAACTGTTCCCCCTAGTGCTGATGTTGTTGCTACCTCTCTACTTTTATATACATCTCCCCACCTTTCACTCTCCCTACCCCTCCCTTCTCTTCCTCCTTCACTTCTCTCCTCCATTTCCCTACTATTTTCCTCCCTTTTCCTTTTCAATTCCTCCATTACTTCGTTGCTCATCTGTTCCAATATCCTTTCATCCTCTTTCTTCCTTTCCCATTTCACCCTTTCTCTTTCTACTATACTCTCTATTACCTTCCCCTCTTCATATTTCTTAGCTGTCTCTGATATTATCCTCCTCCTCCATATTTCCATTTCTTTTTCCTTTTCTTCTTCTTCCTTCTTCTTCTCTCTCAGCACTACTCTTGATACCCTATCTGCTGCTGCTTTTACCCTTTCAGCTTCTCTCTTTTGCTCCTCACTTCGTTCCCTTAATTTTTCCAATTCGTCCTTACCTTCTTTCCTTTTCCTCACTCTCTCTCTTTCCTCCCTCTCAAGTTGTTTGATCAGTTCATTCTGCTCATCCCTTAGTTTTGCTAATCTTTCCTCCAAAATCTCTTCCTTCTGCCGTAGTAGCTCCTCTCCCCTCATTTCACTCTCTCTGGCACTATCCTCGTTTGTTCTCTTTACCGCCTCCCTTTCTTCTCCAGTTAGTGAGCCTCGTAATTTCAACAATATCTGTGCAGCTACCCACTCATCGTTTCCTATCTCTACAGTCTGCTCTTCTCTAATCCTTCCTTCCCCCATAGGTATCTTCCCATGAGCCACATATGGTGGAGGGCTGTATGCCGGGTTTGAGTATCCTTCAGCCGCCCTGAACTGTCCTTCTATTTCTCCTAATTCTCTTAAAGGGTACAACCCTCCTCCCTCTGTTTTCACTCCCGGTGTTATTGGTATCTCATTGCTCGGTTCCTTTTTTATGTCGTCTGATTTATCAATCTTTTCTCCTCCCTGTCTTTCGTTCCCCGTATTCTTTGTGCTTTCGCACTCCTTTTCCCCATCCGTTCCTTCTTTCTTAATCTCCTTTTCTTCCGGTGTTTCCCCCATAGTGAACATTCCATTTGGTCCTGGTCGAGACCCCTGGAACATCCTCCATAAGTTAAACACCTCCACATGGTTTGCCAACTTCTTCCCCTTGTATGTATTGTGCAGATGATTTAGTAGTGAATGTTGGGCATATGGATCGAAACTACCATTAGGCGGCCATGGTGTTAACATTTTGTTGTCTGTCCCCTGGGTCCACTCTATGCTGTACTTAATTAACTTCTCCCTATGTGGTGGCAGTGTGGTGCATATGTGTTGTAGTGGGGTAGTGAGGGTGTTCCCCCACCCTCCCGACCCTCTCCCGTATGACATAGTTGCACTCCCCTTGTTACTCTTCCCCTTACTAGTAGTTTACAATATACAACCTTGTATTGCTTACCTCGCCCCGCAAGTGTCGGGACTTACGACAATCCTTTGACAAATTATGCAATAATAATAAATATGATGTTATATTATATTCCTTCCCCTACGGCCCCCTGCGGCCGAAGCGCACGCAGCCCCCTGCGGCTGCGTACCCCTTACGATGATCTTATACAGTCGTCCTGTTTCTCCGTTCTCCTCCCCCTTTTACACTTGCCGTGGCCGGCGTTCTCCGTGCGCAGCCACGCCCCTTTCCCCTTCTTCTCTTTCGATCCACTGGTTTATAGTTTATCTCCGTATCAGCTCCTTTATCATGCTTCTCTTCCCCACCACTCTCAAACCCAAAATTCCTTGTGCTCGCGATATCCTATTAAATCCCTACTGGTGACGTCACCGATTTCTTCGAGCTACTGGTACATTCTTGTTATGTTCTTTAAGTTCAAAATACACTTGCAATCTACCCCGCTAACCCTACAGCTGTCTTCCTGTCTCTCCTGGAACAAGGTAATCTCATCAATAATATAACCGGACTGCGCACGCTGCGTCGCCTCGCGTGTGATACGCCCCTCAACAGGAGGGCTTAACCAGCCAATTATCTTCCGTTTTGGGCAACTATGTAACTAGCTACCGCCCACAGGGAAACGTCATCTACCTATCGAGTTTCTTGCTCGAACAATAGGGAACCTCATCTACTCATTGATCAATAAATGTCAAATCGCAGGAAACCACACACACCCACCCTCACACGTAGTCGCGACTTAGGCCAATCAGTGTCTTACGAGCGGTCGCATGTGATGTTTTCGTGCTCCGCCCCCCTCTTTCTCGTGACGTAGCCGATTGCTCTCGCACTCGTTTCGCTACCATTCATTCCATTAGCAACACTAAGTTGTTTAAACCTTCGCCGCGCATCTGTACAACACCTCCCTCCTCCCTTATTTACTTCCTCCCCCTCCCTCACAATTTCGCATTGCTTGTTGTGCGTGTCATGCTCACCAAGTTCTCTCGATGCAGGGCCGCTCGACTGCGTGCACCCCTCCAAGCGGCTCGCCACCTCCCCTCGTCTGGACCACGTCTGGACACTCGCCGACCGCGGGCGGGATACTTCTCAACCGGCTCCCGAGGGCCAATATCCGGATTGCGCTGTCCGGTCCTCTCGCAGCTCCGCGATGGTCCTGTAGTCCTCAGAAGGGGGCAACGGCAGAGGGGGCCGCGCCGCCGGGCCTCCTCGCAACGGGAGTGCCTGGAAAAATTAAAAATAAAAGTCGATCTTAAACAGATCTCAGCAGTGCCTCCAACTTGTCGGGGGGAAATTCTGCCGGGGTCGGCCGGGCCGTCCGCAGACCTCCGGGCAGGGAGGCCCCAACTCCTCCCGTATATCCCAGATGAGATAGAGTATGAGACACACACAAGGAGCAAGGTGACTCTGCTGTTTATTTATACAAAACGGCAGGGATGGGTCAAGGAGCGTACGCGTTCGTCCTGACACACACACAATCGTGGGGCTCGCAGGCCCTTTTTACTGCATTATGACGCGCTACTTGCGTCACTTCAAAAAGTTAACAAAAAACCTATCGCCACTCTTAATTGGTTGCTCGAGTGGTAGGGTTAGTATAGTACACATATAGAGAATGATATTAGTGGACAAGGTGTAGTCAGGTGGTATATCTGGGTTGTCCCTACAATTAGATACATAAGAATTGTTACATGAAGACTCCTGAGGATTGGCTAATGTTACTGACGTCTGAGATAAGAGCCCCATGTTCTGATTGGTGCACCCGTGAGCTTCCCAGCCTGGGACCACCGTTGTTCCCAGCTCTCGGTGTACCTGTGATTGCAACAATGTTTCAATATGGGTACGTGCAGACAATGTGAGGATTTATTCATAGGTGGAAGGCTGACCGCTCCCACTGTAGCAGATGTCCATTGAGCCTTTCAAGTGTATTGGCCTGTGTCTCGTAGCGAGGGACCCAGACGCCTTTTTTCTCCTGGGCTTTGGCATCTCGTCAGGTTCGGCTTGGTCACGTGGGGAGGGACCGTGAAAGAGGCAGAATTCTGCACAATTAATATTGCTTTTTCTACTGCGCGTCTGGTTTAATTTGCCGGCGTGACGTTAACGTTGGTGCGCGGAGTGCGAGGTTGCAACATCGTGCCTTTGATGATTTGTTCTTGGAATGTGAGTTTGCAACATTACGACCTTGGCTGGTTGCTCCACTGGGTTCTTTCTGCAGGATCAGCAACCTGACTCGTGCTTTGTTAATGTCCACAGGAGCTCTTGGTTGAGGCCTACTTGGGCCTGGTGCATAATTAGTCCGTTTGGTGCATAGGTGCTTTTAGGTTATAATAGCATATATTTCCATGACCAGTATCGTGTTTCCATTATACCTCTATGGTGGTAATGGGTTTCAAGAGAAGCGCGAGCAAGCGTTATAAATGAGCTCATGATGCGTCTTGCGTTTCTGCATTCTGAAAGCCTATGTAAAAATAATAAAGATGCACGTCCGTGAATATGCCTGTCGCCTACGTCAGAGCACTGAGTATGTTCTTCGTGTAGATTGGTGTGGAAATGTTCAGTGTGTATATTTGTACAGAAGTGCTTCCCGTTGTCTAGGTCGTCATGGCATCTCTAACGACGTGTGGATTTTAGTCTAGCTGATCCGAACCGCAGGTGTCGGCATGGCCAGTGCGGGCTGTTGGGCAGGCAGATGGACACATCCGTATGTTCCTGTACCAGGGTACCTGGTCGTCTGGTAAATGGACAAACTCTTCTCGCGGCGGGTGTCTGGGCCGTGATCCTCTAGGCCAAGCGCGAGAGGTGAAGGACGGGAGCCTGGTCTTCCATTCTCCCACTTCAATTTTATGAACGATGTCCTCAGAGAGCTCATAGATGTGTGTGTTGTTGTTTACATTGACGACATCCTCGTTTATTCTTCATCGGAATCTGAACATCGGAAACACGTGAAAATGGTCCTCGAAAGATTGCGTCAACACAAACTTTTCGCTAAGTTGGAAAAATGTGTTTTCAACGTGACTGAAGTTGAATTCTTGGGATTCATATTATCACCTGGCGGAGTGCGTATGGATTCAAAGAAGGTCGATGCAGTTCTCAAATGGCCATCACCATCCTCCGTAAAAGGTGTGCAAAGCATGTTAGGCTTCGCTAACTTTTACCGCAGGTTTATCCCCGAATTCTCTCGAATAGTCCAGCCCATCACTGCCTTGTTAAAGAAAAACAAACGTTTTGAATGGTCTACCGAGGTGGAACAAGCTTTCCAGGATTTGAAGACTAAATTTATCTCTGCACCAATCTTAAAACACCCTCGCCCCGAACTCCCCTACATCGTGGAAACTGATGCTTCAAGCCTTGCCATGGGGGCAGTTCTATCACAAAAGGACCCGGTAACCAATCAGTTGCATCCCGTGGCATTTTGGTCCCGCAAATTCTCGCCTCCTGAAATCAATTACACGATTGCTGACAAGGAACTTCTGGCTATCAAGTCTGCCTTTAAGGCTTGGCGGCATTATCTGCTGGGGGCCCGACACACCGTTACTGTGATTACGGATCACCGAAACCTGCAATATTTGAAAACCGCAAAAGCCCAATCCTCTAGACAACTCCGTTGGGCATTATTCTTTGCCGAGTTTGACTTCATAATTACCTATCGACCTGGTACAAAAAACGGTAAAGCTGATGCCCTTTCTCGGATGGGAGTGGAAGAACACTTGATCAACCCTAAACCTGTACCAATCATTCCCGAACAAAGAATTCTGGGTGTAATCGCCACACAATCCATAGAGGAAGTTAAGGATAAAGCCAGGCAACTTGTAACTCCAGCAGACATACAGAATTGGCAGCTGCAGGGAAAGGACTTTGCAGTAAAGGACAACTTATTGTATTTCCAAGAACGATTATACCTGCCCAGCACAGATTTACAGAAAAAAGTAATCTCTTGTTATCACGATTCTTTAATGGAAGGACATCCCGGTATGGCCAAGACCTCAGAAAAGATCAAGCGCTACTTCTGGTGGCCGTCTTGGAAAAAAGATATCAGAGACTTTATAATGTCCTGTGGAGTATGCGCCCAAAAAAAAGAGTCAAAAGGAAAGACCAGCAGGCCTCTTACGCCCTATTGACATCCCACCTCGCCCTTGGCATACGCTTTCTATGGACTTCATCACCGATCTACCTCCATGCTCCGGATAGAATACGATTCTAGTAATCGTGGACTTATTCTCCAAGATGGCGCATTTCATTCCGCTCAAAGGCTTGCCAATAGCAGCAACTCTGGCCTGAGAATTTCTCGAAAACATCGTCTGACTGCACGGTTTTCCTTCGGTTCTAATTTCGGATCGAGGTAGTCAATTTATTTCTCATTTTTGGCGAAGTTGCTGTCGGTCGGCTCAAATTGATGTGAGACTATCGACCAGCCACCACCCTCAGACCGACGGACAAACCGAGAGGACCAATCAAACTCTGGAACAGTATTTACACTGCATGCTGCAACAAACTGAAAAAACTTGGAAAAACATCCTTTGGATAGCCGAATATGCCTACAATAACTCTGTCCATTCGGGAACTGGGAAAACCCCGTTTTTTCTTTTGTACGGCAGTCACCCTCGAACCTCGGAGTTGGATCCCCTCCAAGATCTTGAAACACCAGCAGTAGACTACCTGCATTCTACAATCACCCAAGCCTTTAAGGAAGCTGTTTCTCACCTTCAAAGGGCTAAAGAACAATACAAGAAAGGAGCAGATCAACATCGGAAGGAAGCCCCTCAATATCAAGTAGGGGATCAAGTCTGGTTATCCACCAAATATCTACCTCTAAAATGGCCACGCACATTCAACCCAAGATACCTTGGTCCCTATTCCATCACTACCATAGTAAACCCAGTAGCGGTCAAGTTGGACTTGCCCCCGCAAATGAAGATACATCCGGTCTTCCACGTCTCTCTATTAAAACCCGTGCAACCTCAAACCCAACTAACTAAATCTCCAAAACCTATCCTAGTTGATGGAGAACTCAAGTTTGAAGTCAAAAGCATTCTGGACTCCAAGATCTCCAAATCTAAACTATTTTATCTAATTGACTGGAAAGGCTACGGCCCCCAAGAGAGATCCTGGGAACCTGCTGAATATGTCCACGCTCCTCGCCTAATCAAAAGATTTCACCGAACATTTCCTGACAAGCCAAAACCCCCGGAGAAGCCCGGTTTGGGAGGGGCCTTGAGGGGGGGTACTGTCATGATCTCTGCTTCCAAAAGGTCAGGATTTTCCCAACTCCCTTGGAAGCAGATCCATAACCCAGGTTCCGAGTGCCAACCAGTCCCAATTGGGACCTTTTGGACCCAGTCCTGGCGCCAGTGGCACCAGGCTCATAAATATGCCCAGTCCCAGCGCTGGAAGCGCCGGGCTCATAATGCTTGGGTGGACTTACCTGCAGCAGACCATGCTGCTTACTTGCCTGCCAGTTGAGCCTCTGATCCTCTTCTGTTTGGAACTACTTTTCCTGTTGGGTGGGGCAGGAGCCACTCCCTAGGTTCAGAACACTGGAACTCTTCTGGAAAGCAGGAACTCTTTTCTTACCTAGGCGTGGCTGTGGAAGGAGACACCTAAGCACTACAGGAGGCTATTTAAACCACACCCGATGGATGAATCTTGCTTTGCGTTATTCTGCATCCTCTGCAGCAGCATGCTCATCGTGTCTTCTGTATCTGATCCTGGGCCTAAGGAAAAAGGCTTACCATCCTGAATCCAGTCTTCAGCAACACCTATAAAGACAAGAAAGAACAGGTTAGCATTACGGTCTTCAGTGACAGCTCTTCACTTACCTGGTCCATCGGCTGTCACCAACGCCTCGCGCTGCATTCCGGCATCTGAAAGACAAAGGCTTACCTACTCTTCGTACGCTCCGGAGGTCTTCACACTGCATTCCGGCATCTGAAAGACAAAAGCTTACCAACTCTTCGCACGCTCCGGAGGCCTTCGGCGCTGCATCCCGCATCTGAAAGACAAAACAAGGTGCGTTTAAAGACATTGGGGAACTTTCATACTCACGTGCCATTACTCCTTTCCACATCTAACCCAGTGGGTATTCCGGCACCCTGCAGCCGCTCCGAACTTGTACCTGCAAAATAAAAAGACAGTTAGAGCGCATCGTGAAGCAGGCGACAAGCGCTTACTTACGTGCTTCCAGGCGCTTCTATTCATCACACGGGCTCCATCTTCAACTCACTTCAGCCCGTCATCCGCCATCGCTGGAACCCTGCAAAACAAGAGACATCATTACTAAAGACTTTAAAGACATTAGAATTACTCGAAACTTACCGTTCGTGCAGTAAACGACGGACAGCAGTCCTCTGAAGTCAAGAGGCCTGCTCCCCTTATCCAGTGAAGAAACTGGTTACAGCACCCTGCCCTGAGGCAGATGGAGAGCACGGCGTTCACTTACCTAAGGTGAGAGCGTTAACCTTTGGGGTTCTACAGGAGAAGAGAAAGGGAAGAAGAGAGAGACATTCAATAACCCAGTTCATTAATCCCATATTTTCTATCTGCAGACATCTTACCCTTCGAGTCAGACATACAGTGCACAGAGGTCCAGCCCAAAGAGTCAGCCGTGTGTTACACATCACCTTTGAAGATACGGTATACGCCCAGTCAAGACCGGCGCCTCTACGGGAATCAGGTGAGCGTTACAGCACCCATCTTTTGATTATAGTCACCTGGTGGGGAATCATTGTACTGACGTGGATTGTAGTTCATGTTTTGCCTCATGTCCTGTCTCTCAGATTGTGGGTACTGGCCCCTATGTTGATTTCCATTATCAGTAAATCGATCCACATATCGGGGTCTATCCTGATTACCATATATCATGGTGTTGGGGTCAAATCTGCTCTCTGTCCCCAATGACTGGTAGGGACCATCATTTCTTTGATCTTGATTTTGTCTCTGGTTATTGTTCATACCTGCCATATCAGGCCGATATCCTACCCGGGGTCTGTCCCCTAAATACCTTTGGCTGATGTAGCTCTCCCTATTACTAGGATCATGTGATTGGAACATTGGTACAGGAAAGGGCGATCTTTGTTGATTACCCCTTTGTTCAGGTGTCACATTATTTTTACCTTGGCTTTGAGCAGACTCAAGGGAAATTTTGGCTGACCTGATTTCCATTACTGTGGCTGAGGGTTCTTTAGATTTAGGTCTAGTATCTTTCATTTTATCACTTTCTCTACCCTGACAATAGAGTACCTCATAAAGTTTTGTGCTTTGATGTACAATCCATTCAAGGGACTTGTCACGGTCAAATTCACGGACCAATTGGGATATGATGTCTTTCTGTAGCCCATAGAAGTATGCAGTTTTAAACACATTGGAATTTGGGTCAAAAGATACATCAAAGCGAGAAAATGCTCTTTTTAAGTCTTGTAAAAATTGGCGAGGGGATGTATTAGGTCCAGCAGTGATTGTGTAAGCGACTTTCTTTGCCTCCTGCAATGACTGAAAAGGAGAAAAATTACGCCTAATTTCTTTTTCAAACTCCACCCATGTCATATTCTGCTGTTCATTTAATCCCCTTATGATGCTGGCCATAGGGGCATCTAAAGTTAAATGAAAATATTGTCTGTACTGTTCCTTAGGTATCTGGAGTGCTTTAAAAATGTCATGAACCGCTTCTAAGTGATCCTCAATGCAGCATTCACCTCCCTTTTTAAATGGTTTGATAAGGGCTTTAATGGATTTCATTATTTTTATGGGGCTACTTGTTGCAATGCATGGAATTGCACTACTTTGTGATTCAATCCTGTTTTCAGGTGTATGAGATTGGTGGCTTCCCCCAATGGGAGTATCAAATCCCCCAAGGGCGCTGCAACCAAGTTCAGTCACCGGCCCAGTCACTGGAGCACTAGCTCTTTGGGCAGAACTAGAATTCACCTCCACTCCATTGAATGTGGTACCCCGCCGTCTCTCCTGGGACCTGGGAATGCACATTTGCTGTTCTAAGTCCTTACACTTTTTAAGTAGTCTGTTTGCTTCATTTTGCAAATAGTTGTTTTCATCACTCATCTTATTAATCACCTCCTGCATGTCGCACATTTGCATTTGGCATTCATTGAACTCTTTATTTCTCTTGTCTCTTTCTTGAGTCATTTTAATCATTTCTTGTTCTGCACTCTGGAGATCACATTCTTTTTCACAATGTTCTTTTTGTGAAATCTGCATTTCTGAAACAACCTCATCTTTATCCTGTCTAATGTGGTCCACTAAGGCTTTTAAGTGTACCAATTCTTGCTCACTATCCTCAAATTGTTTCTTGCTTTTGGATAACTGAGCATCAAAGTCTCTGCATTTTAATTACATGTCTTTTTGGCATACATGCAATTCTGCTCTTAACATTTCCTGATTTTTACTTGCCCCATCTAATTCAGTCTTTAACCTGTTAATTAGCTGGGTATCATTTTCCTGCATTCGCAGGGACCTATTCAAAATAAACCATATTTTGCCACATAGCCGTATTAAACAGTCTTTCTCTGCACTTTTATCAGCTGCATTCAATAATCTTGTAAGGCAGACCTGAATTATGCTGCCTTCTGCAAAAATATTGTCTAGTTTTTCTTTCTGCACCTCACCCTGAATGCGGTCATGCCATTCTAAGGTACTGTTCGACGACCATGTCCCATGTGCAAACAACTTTGCCTCTAAATATTGCACTAGGTCTGAAAATGTGGTTTCCCTTTGTGACATTCTGAAATTCGTTTTTAGTAACACACTGCTATTATGAAATGGGTACCCTTTAATGTACCGATGGGAGTGTGAGACACACTTGCCACGCCCAGTAGGTGCTCTGTGATCATTTTCCCGGCCTGCAACGCACCATAAATATGTTGGGTACTTTGTGTAGATTTGGGGCCTGGCTGTATTTTCTTACCGCCAAAAATAATTTAGCAACAATCACTCCTTGTATTCAGATTGAGTTATGTATAATAATAATAATACAGTGGATATGCATTATTTCAGTACACAGACATGCGTGGTTGGTATGCGTGGTTGGTGGTATTTTGGTGAGCATAATTCCCTTGTTTTATTTGTGGCCCCAATATCCAGAACCCCTTATTTTTGTTTAGATGTTTTGTGTAATCACCATAGAGACATCAGGCTTGCATTTCAGGAACACCACATTTTCACTTTTAGTGTGCCACCATGGGCAATTTCTCGCTGACTTATCTACGGCAGCGAGCTATCATGTGGTATTTTTCACTAACTTATATACGGTAGTGAACTATGTCCCGGGTCTCTATTTTTGCTGACTCATGTACCTTCAGCAAAAAGGCTATAACACACACAGTTATTTATAATTGCTCATACTGAATGACATTTGCTCATACTGAATGGCTGCAGCCAAATCTTATTTTTAGCTACCTTGAAAATGACAATTGCACTGTCTAAACATCTCCCCACATCATCAGCACTGTATTGGTAAATATAAAACACACCACCCGTCTGCTTTCAGATATTTTTGTGTATTATAAAAGTTTCATTTAAACACGATCTCACTCTTTACAGAAATAAATGAAATAGCACAGTAACAGCATTATTTGTGATACACTGAAAAGAGAGTGGCGGAGACAAGAACTCAATTTCTAACATTAAACACGTGGATAAAGCACAGGAATCTTCTTTCCTACACTGACTGAATATTTTCATACAGACTCAGCCCCCACACCTCAGAGAGATAATTACCAGGCTTATTCAGTATGTAACTTCTTTGGCTGGTCGCCTTCTGGAGGGATTCACCCAGCAAGGACAAGCATCTGCTGTCACTCAAACTGGGACTTGTTGACTGGAAAAGCCAGTCTCTGCAACCAAGTTGAATCTGCTTTAGGAATCAGGCATCCCCAGCTGTCAACCCCGTCCTTCTTCGAGCTGTGTCAAGATTGTCTCTCCCTAGCTCCTTCCTCGAGATAAAACAAAAAAACTCTGGTTCCCTCCTACAAAAGGATCCTAACCAATAAAATTCTATCATGTCATCTCCTCTCTCACTACACAATGGCTTATTTTTTTTTACAGTTGCAACTGTAACAAACTGATTTCCTGCTTATTCGAAGTCTTTGCTTCATGCAGTTACTGTGGACAGAGCACAGAAAGGCAAAAGAAAAAAAAACTCGAATGTGTGTTTAAAACTGATTTTCAGAGTAGGCCTCATTTTGCAGTGAAGACACATTCTTTTATTAATGAGTTATAATTATTAGTCTTGTTAGTGAGATTAGTTTGTTAATTACCAAATGTGTCTCTTGCAACATAGGCATTTCAGGTGAGAAATGGTGTGCATTTTGAAGGTACAGATGTGTGCTTTTAACTGTGAAAAATGTATTTGCATTTTATATGTAAAAATCGTTTTTGACTGAATAACCTGCCCTTACTTATATGTCCATGTTACACTGGCAACACATAGCTTGAAACAACTGCATCATAGCAATGCACCAAACCCATGCAGTGGCGCTGCACTTCAAAATAAAAACATGCTATACATTGATCCTGTGCAGTGGTGCTGTACTCTGTGCTCCCAAAACACGCTAAACAATCTTACAGTCTTCCTTTGTCTCCTTTAATTGTCAAATTTAATAAGACTCTATGACGCTCACTTGCCGGAGCTTCTTGAAGCCATGTTTCCTGTAGACAGGTTATTGTTGCATTCTTTATGATGTGATCGGGGTTATTTAGTAAATGTGTATATCCTCTTGTGAACCAAGATATCAGTAAATCTTCTCCTTCCTCTTCTTCTGTTGTTTGTTATTCATTATCTGGTTTTGCTAAGGCTTTTGCTAGCCATTGCCAGTCATCTTTGAGTTTTTTTGTTTTTGTTTCTTTTACCCTCAAATGTTTACTCTTGTTTTCTCCATTCGATTGATTATCAATGGCCACCTTTATTGGATGGCTTCTCATGTGTTCCTCTGTATACATTTTCTTTTCAGTTCTACTGATCCTCTGCTCTACAGTTTTGTTTTTTCTGTACTCTGTTTTTCTTTTGTAGTATCCTTGGTTACTGCGACGTAGTCACTTACTCTGTATCCTTTGTGTTCTAAATCGTGTTTTTTCTCCAATAGTTGAGTTTTAACTTGCAGTGACTTAAGATGTAATATGACTTGGTCAACCTGTTTTTCATCAATATATTTGACGATTGCGATGTCATTGCATGAGATGTTATTCAGGGTCGAGATTGTTTTTAGTAGATGTACTATGTTGTTCCTATTTAAGTTGAGGGTGTTATTTTCTGTGGATAAAAATTCAAATCTCACTCTGAGATTGATGTCCTTGGATCTTCTAGCTGGATCACTTGGATTCCAATTTACATATGTCTCATGGTGTGTTTTTTCTTGCTTAATTTTGATATGATATGATTTGATATTTTATTTATATCGTGCTCATACACAAGTGTTTCAGAGCGCGACCAAGCAAAGGGAGGAGAACAAGGGAGAACAAAATAAACAACGATCTTACTAGGCCCAGTGGCATTAAGAACACACAAGTGCTTGGAAAAGGGAAAAAAGGGGGGAGTGCATGGAAGAAGCAGAAGTGGAAAGTGCAGAACAGAGGAGAGAACAGAATAAATAATAAGTGCAGTAAATAAATAAATAAATAAAGGCAGTCAAAAGTGGTAGTGCAGCCAGCAAGTGGCAAGTGCAAGATTAGTCAGATGGTGTATATCTGATAAGTGTAGAAGAAGAGTGGGGGGCTATGTGGGTACAGATAAAGAATCCCAGTGCAAGGGGTGGCCCAGAGGCAGTGCCGGAGGTAGGCAGGGTGAGCAGGTACCTGGGCCCGAAGGACAGAGGGTGACCAGGTGCACAGTGCCAAGAGAGAAAACAGATCAACAGGGGAGAAGAGGGACAAAGGTGAAAGGTTGTGAGGTGCTTCTGGAACCAGAGATGGTTCGCCTCAAGTTTCAGGGTGGCCAGAGGCTATTCCAAAGGGAGGCCCCAGCCGAAGAGAGAGATCTACCCCCAGCTCATTTCTTTGAAACAAAACGGACCCTGGGGGAGTTAGAAGTAGAGGAGCGAAGGGCTCGAGAGGTAAGGTATTATCAGAGGGATAGTTGAAGGTATTTTGGACCCATGCCCCAGAAAGCCTTGTGGACAATGCAGAGGCTTTCAAATGTAATCCTTGCATCCACTGGGAGTCAATGAAGGGATTGCAGAACTGGAGAGATATGATCCCAGGGCTTGAGGCCAAGGACAAGTATTGCAGTCCTGGATTAGTTGTAGAGGGCAGAGAGTGGAGGCAGGTGGATTTAGAAAGAGGCCATTAAAGTAGTCCAACCTAGAGAGAGCCAGAGCTTGGGAGACAGTGAGCTTCTGAGGGAAGGGGAGGAAAGGCAGAGTACCTCTAAGTAGGTGCAGTAAGAAGTTTGACTTTTTAGAGACGTCAGAGATGTGTGCCGAGAAGGAAAGTGTGGAGTCAAAGATAACCCCAAGATTCTTAGCTTCGCAGGTAGGGTAGAGCCAAGGGAGGCCGGCCAGAGAGTGAGGGAAAAAACATGGTGAAGGTTTACCAATGCAGAGGATCTTGGTCTTGTTGGCATTTAGACAGAGACCGTTGGCAGCACACCAGTTTTGAATGGCGATTAGGCAATCAGAGATGAGTGAAGGAGAGGAGGTGGCTGAGAGAAGCCTGAAAATGAGTTGGGTGACATCCTAGCTCTGTAATATATACTAGCATTGATCATGATCTGGCAATACGTACCATTGACTACATCTTTCGTGATTTTTCTGCATCATATTTAGACCATGTCCATTTATTGAAAAGTTTTTTGAAATTTACACTTGATAACAATGTGTTTATGTTCAATGGACAGTATTATGTTCAAGCCAAAGGTGTTCCTATGGGGGCGAAGTTTGCGCCCTCTTTAGCAAACCTTTTTATGGCACAAATTGAGGATGTTCATATATACAGCAACACTGAATACAAGAGCAATCTGATTGCTTGGCGACGCTTCATTGACGATATACTTATTGTTTGGAAAGGAGATTCTGGGTCATTTGAAAATTTTGTACAACATGTTAATAAGAATGATTTTGGGCTAAATTTTGACGGCACTGCAGACGCAGATGCAATTGATTTTTTAGATCTGCACATTTTCATTGAACAGGGCAGTATCCAAACTAAGACTTTTCGTAAATCAACAGAAGTGAACTCTGTACTTCAGGCACAAAGCAGCCATCAACATTCTACAATTGAAAATATTCCTTCTGGTGACTTCTACAGGGCCAGAAGGAATTGCAGTAGTGACTCTCATTATGAAGAAGAAACAAAAGTTTTGAGATCTAGGTTTTTGAGTAGAGGATATAAATCAACATTCATTAACAAAGCAGAGAACAAATACCTAAAATATAAACAGTCAGATTTACTCTCTGAGCGCTCTAGTGCGAAGCATGCATCGCAACACATTGCAATCATTACTCAGTTCTCAAAAGACTCATCTATTCTTTATCGCTTGGTTGATAAAGACTGGAATATATTGAAATTGGATAATGATTTGACTCCCTATCTTTCTGATAAACCGAAGTTCACCTATACACGAGCTCAGACAATAAAACATAAACTTAGTCCGTCTTTTCTAGAAACTAAAGTCAACGATTCAGAAGAACATTGGTTGAAGAAAAACATTGGGTTTTTCAAATGTGGTAATTGCAATCAATGTCAGTATGCCCACAGCAATTGTCAATCTTTCACGGACATGAATGTGAATGTGGTTAAAATGAACCAATTTATCAATTGTCACACAACGAATGTTGTGTATGCTATCATTTGAGTCTGGGGCAAGCTATATGTAGGGAGCACAATTAGACAATTGAGAGTTCGGATTAGGGAACACTTGTCTAGTTTAAGAAACAATGACCCCAAATCACTGTTGGCCATTCATTGGCGAGAATGTCATCAAATGCACAATAGCAATGATATTCGTTTCATTGGACTAATGAAGGCTAAGTTAGGCAAAAGAGGAGGCAATGTTATGCTCAAATTGAGGCAACAGGAGTGTAAACTAATTTGCTTCTTAAGATGTACCCAAGTGTGTTTGAATTGCGACCATGAAATGCATGTGTTTCTTTAACCATATACAGGCTGGTTGTGCGGTGCCATTCTTCAGTAACCCTGTATAAGACACACATGGGGAACTTTCCATAACATCAACGTAATTGTTTGACCCCAGTACACGTGAACAAGTCCCTTTTTCTCCTACAACATAATTCATCTATTATTACATTAGGAGTGAAAACCAACAAGGGAATTATGTTTACCCTTCACCAATAATGATATATATATATATACTTTGTTGCCAACAAAAGATATGGTGCGCTGACAATGCGCGTCATCATGTTTACATTGATGACGTCACGCGTCACGTATACGCGTCACATCATTACGTTACGAGCGCCATTTAGTGTGGCGCGGTAGCCGCATTCGTGGCTGAAAAGCTTTACTGAAGGAACCGAAAGGGACTGCTTCACAAATCAGGATCAGGAATTTATCCCCACAAATAGAAGGTACTGAATTTTGCGATGCTAATTATTTAAATTGGATTTGTTTATCTCAAGGAGACTACTTGGGGGAACAAAGTACAGTTCATGTATATATGGGGCCACATTTTCAATGTTATTTTTCACTTATTCAACTTTCACTAACAAGACACTACCATAATGGACACGGTATCACTCTTGCTGAATGGAGTATTGTGCACATGCACATTAGAGGAAAGAAATCATATAATTTTTCTATGGGTATTGATTCCAATTTAAGGGCCATATAATATTATTAAGAAATCTTCATATATTTTTGCAGGCCACATGAAGATACGTATGCCAGAAATGGCCCATCGAAATTCATTTTGCCTGTAAATTTGCTATTCCTTAACAAGGTAAGACAAACATTGCTTGTATCAACACACAGTTCTTATCATTAAATAGTTTATCATAGATTGATATATAAATGTTCATTCACTGTTCATTCACTGCAGAATTACCAACAATTATTTCTTCGGAAAACCCGTTTGATGTCCCATTGGTCTCATGAGATAATTATAAACAATAGTTGCTAAAGACATTGGATCTAACTTCAGGGTGAGTAGGTTTCATTCTAATTATTTCAGTACATATAGGATACACTATTTAGATTTCTAAATTCTTGTTATATTTTGGTCATATCGGGTACTGATAGATGGAACACCTCACAAACCCTGCACAAGTTTGGTGTCTATTTATCAAGAATAACTTGTTTAAGATTATAATTTAATGTGTATTGAATATAATGGAAGAACAACTTTTGCCAATTTGCTCATTGCAACTTTATATTTTCTCTCTATCATTTGGTATTGAAATCCTATCCTGTTCTGACTCCCATCCTCAAATCCTGACCTGGTACATGATACAATATGGTATGATTTATTTCCCCCTTTTTTTATGGATTTATGGTTTCATGCTTAATTGTATGAACTAATGATAATTTCACTGTCATGTATATTGTCACTAATGTTGCTATGTCATGATATATACAGCCTTGACAATGACCAGGTGTCGAAACACGTGTCGGCTGTTGCTTCTTTTGGAAAATAAACATCTCACATGATTTGGACATGTACTACGTTTGTTTGAAACAATTTTTGCATTGAAAGGACTGACCTCAAGCGCAAGACACTCCCCCGAAGACTAATTCTCAGACATCTTAGCTCTGTTTTTGTGCGATTTGGTATCTACAATATTTCAGCTAAAGTGTGAAAATGGGGTTCCTCCAAAGAGATGTTGGAATCCCGGTTACCATTATCCGACAGCTCTATCGAGCTCGATTCAGATTGTTGTTGCTCGTCTCTTTGATCGATTGTCTCATCATTTTCATCTTCATCCTTATCGTTCTCCGTCCATGACTCATTGATTTTTATGTAAAAAGATGCGTCATCAATTAGGTCATCTGTCTCCTCCCATTTGTCTTCTACCTAATCAATCTCATTCATGTTTTCTTCTTCCTTAGATATTGTGCTTTTCGATCCTTCTTCTTTTCTTGGTGGTTGTTCTTTTCTATTGTAAAGGCTAATTCGGCCACTCTTTGCCGGTTAGAGGTTTGAATGTTCCTCAGAAACGCTTGTGATCCATTTTCCTTTTTTTTGGTATATTTTTCATTTTTCTTTCTTGTGCATTTTTGAATTTTTTGTTATTAGTTGCTGACCTTTACTGTTTTCTGTTTCCTTGGGTTTTATTTGCATTGTTTTATTAATGTGAAATACAGATTATGTTTCACTCGCACTTTTTTTCCTTAGTTATTTTTTCGCTTCCTCGACAATGTTTACAATTTTTTTCTGTTGAGTTTGTTGTTTTTGAGATTCCTTCTGCTTTGGTTTTCTATGTCCAAGTGGTCTCCATTTTCTGGAGGATTCTCAGTATTTTTTTGACTCACGTTCAGCATTTTTCACTTGTCTCCGTTTTTTTTAAGCTTTCTGTTCTTATTTGGAGTTTTATTGTTTTGATTGGTTATGTCTTCTACTTCCAATACTTGTATTCGCTTCCGACCTCCTTTCGATTTAGCTTCCAAGTCGAGTTTTGCTGTTTGCTGTTTTTTTTCCTTCATCCTTATTTTTCATTTTCCGTTTCATTTTGGCATGTTGTAAAAGTTTGAGTCGTTCCAGCTTCTCTTTCTTTCGCTCTGCAGATTTTCTCATCCATTTTATTGTTTCCATCATGTCTGCCATTATTTGTCTTTTTCTTCCTGCTCATTAGTTGCCAAGTCCCACAGCCTCCGTTGCCATGTCACTGAGGCTTCTGCCTCATGATTCAGTCTGTCAATAATTTTCGTCATGAAAGTCTCCATTTGTGTCAGCTTGTTTTGAATAGTTGCTAACATGTTTGTGTTGTCATTTACATTTTCATTGATGGCTTTGTAAAGTTTTGCGTATGGTGCTAAGAAGATGGACATTACTTCCATCACGTTAATGTGGATCTGTATCGCTGCTGCTGTTGGTAGTTTTTCTATGCTTGGTGATTTTGCGTCTTTTGATGCAAAATTTTCTTTTTTTTCCCTCTTGCTCAAGTATCTTTATCCATTGTTTGTTCACCATTATTCCTTATGTTAACTTCCACTGTTTGTTCTCCGTTTTCTGTGTTTTTGTTGTTTGGTTCCACTTGCATACCATAATTAACACTTGTCTCCTGTCTATTAATCCTTGATTTGTCGGTTAGTTTCTGTTGGTGGACATTTTTCATTCAAAGTTCACTCTTTTTTTGTTTCCACCTCAATTCTACTATGATTAGTAGTTCCCCATTGGGCGTCTTCATCAAGTTGCTGTTAATTTGGGGTTTGTTACGGTTTTGCTTTTTTGGTATCCATGCGTCCCCTATCGTCACCTTCTCAATAACACTTGATTGCCTCTCAGTTTCTCTTATTTCATCAACTAGAGATACTTCAGGGGAAGTTTTCTCTTCAGGCATATTTTCTCTTTCCCACCATCGGTGTTGACATATATATCTCCTTTTTGAGAGGGCTTTTTGCATGCATTCCGGTTACTCTTTCCATCCTCCTTTGCATGGTATTGTCTATGTTTATGTCAGTGTCAGTGTCGTTGGCATTGTCATAAAAGACTTTGTCGTTATCATCCCCTGTCCTTTTATGTTGCCCAGTTTCACAGACAGCTTTTAACTGTATAACCGTGGTTCTATCTCCTGCTCTGCAAAAATCTTGTCTGTTGTCATTCTCTCCTCTTTCCACTTCAAAGTCTTTGATTTCTTCCCAATCTGGATTCGTTGTCATTTTTGATTTGGTAGGATAATTTTCTATGCTTCCCAACACATATTGTTGTTTCTCAAGCAGGCTTAATCTTAAGGTGTCATATGCGTTGTCTTGTGTATTTCCCTTTACTTTAGGGAGCGTTGCCTGTGTGTCCACACTTGTCTTGTTTTCCAGGCCACGCTCTTAATATCACCTGGATTTGATCAAATTGATCGATTTAGTCGATTTGGTGACGTTCTAACCGTGGGTTTGTTTCCACCGTGTCTCGTACTTTGTCTGTTTGTTTACTATTAGCAGGTTTAGGACATATTCCAACCCCATTTTCCAGTATAGTCATGCCAATGGTTTGGGCTTCATTTTCGTTTTTGTCACTGCCAGTGGTGGTTTTCTCGTCCTCTTTTACTTTCGATGTCACTTTAGTTTCTTGTGTTTGATCGCTACTATGCCCTGGAATCTGTGGTGTCGGCTGCTGACAGAAAGACTCTGCCTCAAGCAGCTCCGCGTCGGTGACGTCCGGGTTCAAATTACGAGTGGGTTCCGAAATCAGGCGAATGCTTAGATGCGTGTTCACGAGTGGTGCAATATGTGACAATTGTTCGTTGTGTGCAAGCGTGGCTCTGCTGTTCCTTGCCTCACCATTACCTCCACTGCCTCCTGCATTCTCGCTTTCAATTGCATTCACATTTGCATTCGTGTTCACACTCACGCTTGCACTAACTTGATCGGCTGATCTCACTCCTGATTTCTGACGTCGGCTCTTTGTGTATACTTCTGTTCGGTCTACTCCCTCCACATCGCCTGCATGAGGTTTCGTTCCAGTGCATGGGCAAGTACCGCTAGTAGATGTTTCCATAATTTCTGAGTCTCCGGTCATTCCATTCAATCCCGGTATAAGACTGCGGTTAGACTGGACTTCTGCCAGGACTCACGCGCAGCGTCTGCACTGGGATTTTAAAGGAAGCCCTGCTGTTGTTAAAGACAGAGTAAATTCATATCATGTTTCACTGGAAACAATGATCCGTGGCTGATCCATGGCTCTCACGTAGAGCGCTGGGGTTAGACTGCACTCCTGCCCTGACAGGCTTATATCCACAGATCTACATTCTACCAGATGGACTGGATTACACAATTATCATAATTTAGATCGGAGGTGTGTTCCATTAAAAATGCCACCTCAGCCTAAGCCTTCTGGAGACTGTGGTAATTAACCCTGTTGTCTGCCCTCACCTACTGTCTGGTTGTTCCGGCCCAGATGACACTCAATCATCCCTTACGATAAAACTTAAAGGGCCCTTATAGCTTCATGTAATTCCTGCTCTCTGTGTTTCTTCATATTTCTTAGAAAATACTTCAAGGTTCAACAAGGAAGGCACTAATATAAGCCATCTGGGTCATAAGTACTTTTGTTTCTCAGGAGCTTGCACATGCATGAATGTGCTCTCAGAGTTTATCTTCTTTTGTACATAATGTCTTAAATTGCCACTGGATAATGTCAATGAATGGTTCTGGGTCCCCTCTAGCTGTCATGGTTAATGAAAAAGGGTCCCACTGGGTTTTATTTAGAAACATGTCAAATTCACACAATGAAAATGGCATCTCCCTGTACTAATGAGTTTTGTTCTCTTCAGAAGGGATATATGGTTGCTGCCCATTTATTCTCAATACTTCTTGTCTAGCCAAACAATGTGCTCATATATCGCTTATCAGTATTTTGATTTAAGCTAGCACATTTCTCAAGAGGACATTAGCTTTCTTTTATTGTCCATTGAGTTTGTTAGGTATTTTGTGTAATGCTTTCCCACAAATTGCAACACAACAGGAAATTAGATTACATCCAAAGCATGATGTCAATACTTCTAGTAAAGAAGTTACACATCACCCTAGCCTTAGGAAGCTTCGACTGGCTATCAGTGAAGAAACAAATCCATGTTAATGCAATCTATATCGTTCAAAGAGCACTGCATTGGCAAGGAACAGGAATAATTCAATCAGAAATTCATACCCGCCAGCCCTTATTTCTAGCAACCCCATATTTATCACAGCCAGTCAGTATGAGAAAAACAAATACAGAGGTAAAACTTTCTCCATCCTCATACAAGGCATGAACTAGCATTTAAAAAATGTATTATCAGAGTTTGCTAATTCAAATGTTCTTGATTAGCAAACACACCCATTTGATTAGAAATGTTGTACTAATATTTTTAATGTTAAGGTATTTTTACCCAAGACATAAAATGAGAAACAATACAGCTTTTTTATGTACCGCTGAAGTAAGATGATTCAGGCCTTGCCATTTTTTTCAAAATTCTGCTAGACCTGCAGGTCAAGTGACTTAGTTTACCTACTTCTTGCCCTAAGAGAAATGCACTCGAACCATGGCAATGGATTACAAAAAATGCAAATGTGCTTTCTGTTAAATCGTACATGTCACCACAATCCCACTTTATTTGTGGCACACTGTGTCCTCCCAGTGGTGAGCCATGCACTGTGAAACTTATTTGACATTTATTTCAAGCAAAGTAAATGTTAAAAAAGTTTCAAATGGTACTTGCCCTTCTTAAAATTAACTCGACAATGTGAGTGGGCGAAAATACTTTGCGAGCCCTGGATGAGTGTCTGTAAAGTGTAAAAGGTTAGCTGCATGAATGGACACATATAAATAAATATGATAAAAAAATGCTCTGAAACTGTTTGGCCAGCTCTCTCCCATAGGTGTTAATATATAAGGCAATCAATCATAGAGCAAATGAGAGATGGAGGCTCACACAGTGTATGGTATTACAGTGGATCTGTACATGTACAGACTGGATGGAACTATTTATCACTATATTGTGTAAACCTCCAGTTTGCTTCTGTACTCATTATGTAAGGGGAAAAAAAGTAAGACTCCACAGAGTGGATTGAGTAGCAGGCAGAGAACTGGAAAAACTGGGTGGAGTTTTGTAGTTACAACCATCTCTCTTTCAGGGTAGCTGGTATCAAGCAACAGGGTGCTAAAGTAGAATGTCAATGAATAAGGGATCAGCTCATGGCTTAAGCACTAGTTCAGGGTTCGAACATGCTGGGGGCTATTTAGCTCCAGCTTCTATCCCTGGAGAGCCTAATCAGCTGAAAACCAACAGTTACCAGGATATACCTTTAGCTCCCCAGGTCAACCGGTGCCTTACAAACATTCATGTGACATTAACTGAGTGTTTGGGAATGCGAATAAAGATGAAATAGGACACATATATGACTCATTTAAATATAATGGATCATGCATAATTGGTTAAAAGTTCAAATATGCATCTCATGTGATTAGATTTTCAGTGCTCAGTGTATTTGCTCCTGGTTCCGCAAAGGTAGCTCCTGCCGTCTGGGTGATTCTGGATACCCAGGAGCTGAGTCTTAATTTTTAACTCTGCAGTTGCACAGATTAATGCAACCAGCAGGTCACAGAACCAGGTTTGCCATCAAGAGCATGTGCCTTCATGATCATGTACATTTTCAAAAGTGTTTGCTCTGCACTATGATGCAATCTTCCCCATCAAAATGGAATATAGTTGACAATATGGGATTTAGATACACTAACCTAAACTTTACTGTAAAGCATAGAGACAATGCAGGGTTTTACAGCAGCAATGCTGTAAGTATGCATTATGTAACAACTTAAATGGAATTGCTGTCTTTAAAAAAATAATAATAATAAGTTAACATATACTGGTCTTTGCCAGACAGGATATAGTTAGCTTAATAAAAGTATCACCCTCATTACTAGAAAATATATCTAACATATTTGGTGTGTTGGCCATTGGGAACTTTAAAACAGTTACTGGGCGTGGGATTGTATTATAGGCATAGCCCTAGTGTGCACTTTAAAAGTGAATTAGTACCGTGAAGTGACAGTGCAGTGCTGTGTGCTCATTTGAATCACACAGCGGTGTCACTATGTCTCAAATTGAAGCAGCGTTTTCGGATTTGGCAAACTATCTTGAGGCAAAACTTTTTGTTCATGCAGTGGACTTCAGAAAATGCAACACTATGGAAAGACAGGATTTGTGGGGAAATAGGGGAAATAGCTGCTGATAAATATTGTTGAGGAAGGGAGCATTGCGCCGGTATGCCTCATGAGGCTATTTATAGCCCTAGATCAAAAGGAGAAGATAAATTGCATCATAAGACTATGTGCAAAGTTATGGTTTCTATTGCACCGGTCTTTAAAGATGCAAGGAAATGATACTGAAGTGATTAGTATTTTAAAATGCAATTTGGATGGTCAGCGGAGAACAGGGGAAAGGCAGAGAAGGAGGAAGGTGGGGTGGCTGAAGACGGCCAGAGGAAGAGCAGGGAGTAGGGGTGGTAGGAGAAGAGTGAGGACAAGATGTCCTGAGTTTTAGGGATGAAGTGAGAAGCCAGTGCTGTGCACAGGGCCTGGGAAGGGACAGGAGAGGTAGAGACTGCGGCAGGATTGGCCAGGTCCTTGCAGATTTTAAAGAGTACAGACAAGTTGTTAGATGCCGCAGAGATGTGGGCTTGGATATGCGCTCTCTTCTTGGTGAGGACAGAGAACGGGTATTGCCTTTGGAGCCGGTGGCAGGCCAGTTTGTAAGAGGATGTGGAAGCATGCCATTTCCTCTCGGCCACCCTGCACTTGCATTTTAGGGTGACGAGGTCTGAGTCATACCAGGAGTTGCACTTGGCTTTGGGCTTCAGGCGGATTCTCATGACTGGGGCAAGGATAACAAGAGTATCAGATATAGCAGAGTGGAGCATTGAGAGGGCTCTGTCAGGATGTGAGTCAGCCAAAGGTGGAGGAGGGAGTGAGATGGTGGCTGTGAAAGCCTCAACTGACACACGCTTCATGGGTCAGATGACCGAGAAGGCGGGTGGCAGTGATGGAGGTGGCTTGGCCTAAGGGGTAGGGAGGGTGCGGTGGGAGGAGAGGAGACAGTGATCACTCGAGGAGAGAGTGGTAGAGGGAGGAAGAGAGAGGGGAAGGTCTGAGGAAATCAGAACATCCAGCGTGTGCCCTGCAGAGTGAGTCAGGAGTGAGAGTCGCAGAGGTCACGAAAGAGTAGAGAGGAATGACAGGGGCATCCAGGTGGAAGTTGAAGTCCCCAAGAAGGAGGAGTTGAGTGGTTGAGGCCAGGAGTGAGGAGGAGAGGTCCGCCCACTCAGAGATGAAGGAGAACATCTGACCAGGTGGTCGATATATAGTAGCCTCATGTAAGTAGGGCTCTTTCTCTCCCCTAGTAAGGGAATGGCTAGGGTAGAGAGAGAGCCTGCAGATGAGGCATTCAAAAGAGGAATAGGCCTGCATAGGTGTGGCAGAGGCAGGTATCCACTCGGGGAAGATCAGGGCTACACCCCCACCAGAGCGGTTGCACCTGGGTGAGGAGACGATCTTATAGCCATCAGTTAGGAGTTTGTCAAAGCTAGTGATAGAGCTGGTGGTGAACCAACCGTGTCTCAGTGAGATCGAGGACATTGAGGTCAAATTCTGCAAGAAGGCGACAGCAGAGCAAGAGTTTAGAGTGATGATATGGAGAATTTTGCCATCCTTGAAAGACTTCCGGGGAGGGGTACAACAAGTAACTATTGAATACCCCCTACACTGATATAAACACAGAAGCTCATGAATCACCTTTGCATAATGGTCCTGAATTGCCTGATGATTCAAAAATAAGAACACAAATGAATGTAAGTGAGACAGGGAATTTCAGCTCACGGAACAAAAGAGTGTGGTTCAATTTAGCGTTGAATCAGACTACTGAAGTGTGTGAAGATGAAGAAGAAACAGAGGAAAATTAACAAGAAAAACTTAAAGAACAGACAGACAGCTTTAAAAAGAGCATCCAATGTGAAAATAAAACAGAAGACGAAGAGATAGGATCAGAAGTTAGAATATCCTCCCTAATACTGTTGAGCTCCAGACAACAAATACAGTAGCTCAAAAGGAGGGTGCAGGTCCGTCACCTGAGGAGTATTTTGAACCACAAATATTGCAGGAGACAGAAAGGACGGGCACCATGTAAAACACAGACAAGTGTCATGCACCAGAAGTTAAAAGGCTGTCCTATGACATTTGTGAAAATGTTCAGTCAAAAATTAACAGTGTGAACACTGGTAGTCATAAGTTAGAGGAACAGTCAGTGGCTATACTCCAAATGGGTTCTGAACCCAGGAAAATAGACAAAGTAATCCAAAATGAAGTGGCCAAAAAGGAGGGAATAATATAATTTCACATGACCATGTGTTTAGCAAGGAGTGAAAAGGGGCTAAGAAAGGTGAGTCTGAAATCAGCAAAAACTCACACTTTATGCGTGTACCAGAGGAGGTTGAAGACAGGTATTATACTCCTATCACTGTGGAAGGAAAATGTAATGCATTTGAATGATTGATACGGGTGCCCAAGCCACAATAATGTTAAAGGTGCTGGTAAAAAGTATCAATGAAGGGCGATTTCCTCAAAATTACATAAAGGTGAGGCAAAACGAAGGTCCTGTGTACCACTTCGTTGGTGGGGAAATACCTATTGAATGTGTCCCTGAGGCTGACATAAAGATAGGGAAGCATCAGATAAGACAGTAGCTATTGATCACATCCATCAATTAAATACTCTTTCTCATAGGTTATAACTGCCTGAAGAGGTTGTCGCCCTCATTGCCATGGTGAATGGGGTATTATGGTCACTAGCCAAAAAACCACTGAGGCCTAAGAAAATAATAACACAAAACAACAGTATAAGAGAATGCCATGCTGTGGCTAAATCAGAAAGTGCAGTGGAAGGATATCTTCAGAATGGCTGTGTGCCTTGTGTCACTGTCATTCTCATGAGTCAGGGTGAAATGGGGGGCGAAAAAGAGAAACAGATTTTATCTGGACCCCAAGAAAAAATGGCAAACTGAAACAGATAAAAACACATTGCGTTTTTATCTAAATGAAGAAACATGCAAGCCACATGTCACTCCAGTGATAAATACCAAAAAACACATTTCAACCTTTTCTGAAATACACATGGGAGATGGGCAGCCATAGATCCCTATCCATCTAAATGGGAACTCTGAAATCATAGAAGCCACTTTAGCACTCGAACATGAAAGAAGTTTCATTAATGAAAAAGTACTCCAGCAGTAATTGACAGGGAGGAGATCCCAAAATTCAGAATCAAGAATCACCACTTATTTGGTCTGGATAATCCAGAGTCAGGGCAAAGGATTGTAGGAAGATGCATGTTAAAGATTACAATTGGTTCTCAGAGTATCCATCACAATGTGTGGATCGTGAGTGAGACACAAAACAAATTTTACTTGGGAAATGGCATTATGCACAGACTATGTATTGTGTTAGACTTTCTGAATCAAAAGGTTTGGTTCAGATTAGGAGGGGCCACACCTGAATTTGAGGACAAAAGACAAGCTTATCATTGCGCGCAGGTGGCACCATATGCAGTTGAATTTCAGGTGAGAAAGGATGTTACCATTTCCGAATTCCCCACACAAGTTACAATATCATTAAAATACAGAAAGGGACAACAGTTAAAAGATTCTGATGCATTTGTTTGGTAATAAATCCATGAGGCAGCAAGGGCTGGAATGCGAATATACACCAGTGAGAAAGATTGGGGATAGAACCATTAAAATGCTGGTGGACAAAAAAGGGTACCGGGACATTCATTTAGAAGAGAATTCAGCAATAGGAATGGCTCTACAGAAATCGTATTATACTGCAGATTTCAGTAATGCAGAGATTGGGAACATCCCTGAAAGATATGTGACTGTGCAGGGTGAGTTGCCAGAATCCTTGGACTATCAACCTAAAGGAATATTTTAAGTTCAGTCTGTGTATCCTTATGAGTCAAGTAAAATAGTGTGCTGTCATCAAGATGATTGCATCCTATTTCGAATTAAATGAGGCTAATGCAGAAAAGCAGGATACTGAAATGGAAGTCAATGTTCCAAAATATTTAAGTGTGTCCAAATTGATACAGCCACATGGTTATAGGAAGGTACAGAGGTTGCTCCTTTGGAGGATTTCCCAGAGTTTTATAAAATGGTAGAAAAGCAAATTCAGGCTGCAGATGCATTTACAAATGAAGAAGAAAAAGACCAATTGAGAAAAATATTTATGGATTTCAAACATGTGTTTGCCGAAGATGCATATGATTGTGGGTTAACCGATGTGCAGATTGCCACATTACCAGAAGGACATGGTAGGGAGACAGTATTTGTGCGACAATATAAGTTACCTGTTGCATGTTTGGAATCACTAGCTGAAATAATAAAAAAATGTGAATCTTGAGGAATCATTAGGTCCATTCATAGCACATCAAACACTCCTATTAAAGGTGTGTTACAACCTAATGGACAATGGCGTTTGTTTGCAGGTCTATGATAATTTAAAAAAAGGATACCTCTTTCAAGGTGGCCCCTTCCATTTATTGATTAGGGTCTCGCACATGTTCACGGGTCAAAGGTGTTTACCACATTGGATCTTACAGCTGGATACTGGTGTATACCACTGGCTGAAGATATTCAAAATGTGTTTGCATTTTCTTTTGACAAGTCACAATGTGCGTGGTCCTGGACAACTTTTGGGTATGTCAATAGTGAGAGTGAGTTTGGGATTTTCCTGAGCAAGGTGCTCCCAGATGCAGCTGGAAGGGGGACAATAGTTTACGTGGATGATGTGCTTATTAAGAATGAGAATCTGTAAAACCATTTCAATAAGATTAGACATGTACTTAGCAAGCTACAGAAAGCTGGGGCCAAAGTATCCTTACAGAAAGCACAATGGTCTAAAAAGAAAGTGAGCTTCTTAGGTCAATAGGTGCCTGAGAATGGGTTAAACCTGCAACAGAAGAAAGTGGAAGCGATACATAAACTGAAAGATCCTACCAATCTGAAAGGGTTAAAACCTTTATTAGGGATGACAGCTTACAAGAGGAAATGTATTGAAATGTATGCAAAGATAACACAACCTTTAATGAGATTACTAAAGCAGGGTACACCCTGGAAATGGGAAAAAGGAACAAAGTGAAGCACTGTGTCTTGCATATCCAATAAAGAACCAGGATTTATTTGTAGAGGTAGGATTCACTGATCAATGCCTGTCAGCAGTGTTATGTCAAAAGCATGATATGACTAACAAAACTGTTGCATATGCCAGCAAGGCCTTGTCACAAGTAGAAACTAGGTTCAGTAAATGTGAAAAAGCACTTCTAACCAATGTCTGGGCATTGCAGCATTTCTGTCCTATAATTCAAGGGGGAAAAGTAATTATTGAGAGAAATCACCAACCTCTGCAGTTTCTGCAAAGTAGGAGAATTTGGCCCAGTCCAGAATGACTTCCTGGATGTTAGCAACTCAGGGATTTCCTGTGTGAGATATTAACAAAATAAGAAGAGCCTGGTTGCCCAGGGGCCAGCAGACTTGCATGATTTTGCAGCCAAATGTGCACCTGAGGACACAGAAATAGAATCAAGTTTTAATGAATTTGAGCAATTCCCATGCAAGGCTTTCAATGAAGAAATATGTAGGGAATTAACAACTGTGTATGTAGATAGTTGTGCGTGGCATGTAGGACAAAACACAGAAGAAAATCTTGTGGCAGGTATAGAAAATATCTGGTTTAAATGTGACAACATTCCAAGGGTAAGCATGAGGGTTGGCCCAGTCAGGTGGCAGAAAGGGCTGCCATTAACAAAGCGGTTTCTACAGCGGTAGAAAACAAACTCAAAGAGAAAGTTCTAGTAACAGATTCTCATTATGCACAAACTAGTTTTGTAGAATATTTACCTGGCTGGAAGATAAAGGGCACGCTCACCTATAACAGAAAACCACTTAAACATGGCAAGATGATTCAAGCCATAGACAAACCTGTGTCAGAAAATGATTTGGTAATACATTTGAGAAAAATACGTGGCCATTTGAAGACAACAGGTGAGGACAAAGAGGGGAATGCCAAGGCAGGAGAGTTAGCCAAAATTGGAGCTGTGGTGGGGGAGTTGCTTCCTATTGAACACCTTCTTGGTGAAATACAGGTAGATGCAATAACACGCTCCAAAACTCCAAAAGCAGCTGAGCTGCCTGTGTTGCAATTGTGTTTTGGCACTCTGGACACATTCAAAGTGCAAAAGGATGACCTCATTTTAGGCCTATTCTATAATCATTTGTTATATGTAGAGCAAAATCCTCTGACTGAAGAGGATTGTAAAGCAAAAGAGGAATTGAGGGTATTGCTAAAAACAAAAAGAGAATTAGGTTACAAGATGAACTGATGATTAGAGAATCTGTGACAGGTCAAATGCAATGGGTAGTACCCTTGTCATTTCAGGGATTGATGTTACATCACGCCCATGATGCAATAACTGCGGGACACAGAGGTTCACAGAAAACTTTGGAGATTTTGAAAGATTATGCTTATTGGCCTCGGTGTCTAATATGTGCACAGTTTCATCCTGCATCACCTACTCATAGAGCACCATTAATAAAAAGGGCTTTGACCCTCCCATGGTCTGATTTGCAAATCAATTATGTCGGGCCCGTAAAGAGATCAGCAGGAAGAAATCGATATATGTTAACACTAATTTGTTTAATGTCCAACTGAGTGGAGTGCATTCCAGCAAACGGCAGCCACATTACTTGTAAATCATATTTTTTCAAGATTTGGATTACCTCAAAGGATTGAGCAGGATTAGGGAAGTAATTTCAGTAGTGCATTGATGACAAAGATATGGCAGATTTTGGGTGTGAAGAGAAAACTGCACATTTCGTACCAGCCTTCCTCTTCAGGGGCAGTGTAACGGTGTTACAGGTCAAAAGTGGATATGTTAAAGAAATGTGTGGCTGAAGCAGGCTCTAGTTGGGACCTTTGGCTTCCATTGCTATTAATGGTCATTTTGTCGACTCCTGCTAAATCAACAAATCTCAGCCCTCATGAAATATTGACAGGAAGAAAAATGGTGCTGCCACAAGATTTACTTTACAAGACAAATGAGCAAGTCCTTGTACATGAATCCACAATTCACGAATATGTGGAAGAGTTGAGGAAGCACTTACAACTGGCGTTTGCATTTATGCAGCAGAATTTGGAAAAGGCCGCAGATGGTGCAAAAACATATTATGATAGGAAGGCATCTGAAAGAGAATACGAGGTAGGATATCCGGTATATACATTTAATTTTGTAAATGGAAAAACACAGAAAGGACCATACGGCAAGGACCATATAAATTTACAGGCAAAGTTTCGCCCATAGTGTACAGGATTACTAAAAAGGAGGGTGAGTTGACAGTGGAGCAGTTTGTCCATGTTAATCAAATCAAACCTTTTCATCCGAAACAGGTGGTGAGGAGGCTTGAGCAAGTTGAGGCTAATTAAAAACCTTGCCTGAAGGTATAATGTGTGGGAGGGTGTGTATTTTTAAATTGTTTTGGTTGCATGGCATTTTATGTCTCTGATTTGCATTTATATAATAATAAGATTTGATTTCAGGTGCTCCAGTTGGCATGTTGTGCATATAATTTGTTATAATAATAATAATCCAATTTGATTTCAGATATTCCAGTGGGAAAGGGTATGAAAAATGAATTGTACTTGGTACTTAATGTGTCTTTTTCTTTTTACTTTAGAAAATTAATTTCCTTGTCAGCGCCGGATCATTGGAGCGCAAGACCTCTGGATGATACCACTGAATCGGAGTCCCCTGAAAACCCCCCTGGTCTGAAGAAAGGGGTGAAGATAATGACCTTGAAGACTGTGGAGATGACCAGAGATGAGGATTGGCTGTTCTTTCCAAGTTGCAGAATGAAAAAGGAAAGGTTTTGGTTAACTTTCATGATGTTAATACTGAGCGTTGCATGTGTCATGGTTGCAACCTCACATGTTCTGATAGAGCCAGGACCGGCATCTGGAATTGCAGTAGAAGAAGCACCATGTTTCATCTTAAGGAATAGAAGGTTGTTATATCAGAACATGTACATTTGCCTGAATCCTGATTTCATCATTGAAAATTGCTTTATTGAGACAGGAATAAAGTCGGAAAAGGTAACGAAATGGGTGCAACCCTGTAAAACGGAAGCTCAGAGGACAACCAAAGAAATTATGCTACAGTTAGCAAAGATCTTTGTGAGTTCATCCGGTATACAGAAAAGGAGCGGGAAGAGAATGGCTGGGTGACTAATGGCATCTATTGTAATGACTATAATAGGGGCTGTGGTGGGCACGACAATATCCACAGCCAATGCTGTGTCCGTGGGTACCTTACGTGCTAAGGCATATGAATTAACTTATGATTTAAAAGAACTGCAACATATGTTAGATGGCATCAGAGGTGGACAAAAAGAAGCAATTTGTTATGTGAATGTAACAATTTTGGTGCTCAAACAGCAAGCCAACATTGTGGTGCATAGTACCAATATTACTGTTAAACATGATAAACTGCTACATCACCTTTTAAATGTAGTAACTCCATTTGAGAGGATGATGGAGAAATATTTGTGGGAAATTCAAAGTGTGGTATCTCAGTTGATTCAAGGCCATATACCTCTGTATTTTGTGTCATCTGATATCATCCGTCAAATGATGGCATGGATCACACAAAGGGAGGTGGAAATGATACAAGAATAAATTGCATTTGAGATGGGGAGTGCAATGCCATTATACGTAAATATGGACAGTATGGAAATAGGTTTCCTGTTATGCATCCCATTAATTGCCCCAGAGTTGATTTATCAAAACAAATTATACATAATGTAGGTTTTTGGCAAGGTGATAAGTTTCAATCCTGGGAACCTGATGTCTTTCTAATTCCGAATTGGATACCTGTCTGAAATTCAAAGAGTAAAATTATATATGTCCAGGCAAGCCATTTATTCCTGATGCAGCAGAAGCTAATTGCGGGCTTAAGTCAGATTCTGCAGTGTCTGGTTAATGCGAGGTAGTCATAAGTAATACTGAGGTTGAAGAGTTGGCTCATGCTAAATTGATTAAGAATCAGTGGTTGGTGAGTACCTTAATGACAAATTATATGATTACTCGCCTTAACCATGGCTCTTTTATTGTGAAACAGTGAATGCATAGTGTATTTTAGATGTCTGTCCCTAAGGATACCGTGGTGTTGGTGGGTGGACTGACTCTGTTTCATGCTAATGGCAATTTGTGGGAGGGGAAGGGGAAAAACATTGAGTTATTTTCAGAAAAATATGTTTCTCTTTGATCCAGATATTGAATTCTTGCTGAAGCCTAATATTCTACATACAATTCGAATGAATCTGAATATGGATAATATTACTGTGAGCAGTCTAGGTTTGAAGAGGCAGATAGATTCAATTGGGGGACATGGGTTGAAAGAGGTTTAGTGATCTTGGTGGTTCCGATGTTATTCATCTTGATATGGTTAATGGTTCTAACCATTAAGATGAAAATGTTGATCCTGGTATTGATGGCAATGGGGAGGGAGAAGATTCAATTGGGAGCAACACGCGCATTTTAAAGCATTTGATATTGTTTTTCCTGAAGTGATTTCTGGTGGATCCCAGCAGTAAAAAAAGGAGGGAATATGTAGGACTCTGAATATTTGGGGACTCTGAATAGCTGGGGTGCTGGGAGTTACAGGGGTTTATTAGCTTAGTATGCACATGTAGTGTTAGTAGGCTTTATAGAGAAACAGAGGAATAGAAACACATGCAAGCAGTGGCAAATGCAGCCAGCGCGTACTGATGGGAAATGCACACATCCAAGAAGAGAGAGCACATGTTTAAGTGTTTTATTTCAGGATAAAATTTCATTTAACTGAATTTTCACCAAATTCAATAACTAATATACATAAAAAACACTCAATAAATCCTATTTAACAAACTGAATCCCATATCCTTAACATGGAGTGCAAATTAGTTTACATGGAAATTAATGTTCTGAATCCAAATTTGCAATTAGATTTTTTAAACGTGCAGCATAGCAGTGGCTGTGAATATGAAATAATCCCTGCTAAAGAAGGCCATTGTGTTTACGCAGGAAACGAAAGGAAGAAGATGTTACATTTCGAGTTTAGCAGGACAGTCATTTGCAATGGTAAAAACACTGAGCGGGATGGATAATGTGGGCATGAGCTAGTTGGGAGGTAGTTTGTTTTGAGTGCCAGCGAGAGGGCATAAAAGTGAGTATGAGTAGTTGTGCTAGGCAGACATCCAGGAACCTCATGGGAGACGGGCAAAGAGCTTTCCGAGTGCTGAGCTGAGACAGGCTGAGGCAGGCTGGGATCCTATCCTGAGAGACAGTGATTTGCATGCAGCAAGCTGGCAGGCTGACAGACACTCGAGTTGAGGGCTGCTCACTATGTTCTCTGCGTGACCCCGGATTCTTTGCCAAATTGGACCAGAAGTATTGCCTTCTGATCTAGGTAATATACAGTAAAATTTGAGGTGCGAGCAGAATGATTGGTAAGTAATCTGACAGAGTTGGCAGGTTGTTTTCATGTGTAATAGTTTTTTCAATATTTTCTGCATAGGCGCTTTTAAATGTTCATGGAGGAATTTGCATTGCTTTTATTTTTTTTTCTCTCTCAAATCGCAACCCCTGCCAATGTTCTCGGGACAAGGTCATTTGGTAAGATTGTACACAGCTGGTTCTGTAATGTGGGCGAATACTCTAATGTACCAGTAACTTGTATCAAATGAGGTATTTTATCTGAACAGCTTTAAATCTCATTAATACATAAAATTAGAAATTTGGAAACAAACAACTTGGGTTTTCATTACATGACTGCATTTATTAGCACATAGACTGCGATTTCACAAGGACCATAGGTGGTAATTCATCTTACCACATGCAGTAAAATCTGGAGTAGATCTTTGGTTTTTCCTAGTAAGCGAGTTTAGGAGTGTATGATGTGTGTGGATACAATTATGCATCAATGATGTGATATAGGTTTTGCACTTTGGCTGTTAGAGCATACAGCAGCATTGTAAATAAAGTGCTGAGATGGGGAAATGATAGCCACCATCAACCAAATGAGTGTATAAATTCCATTATCTGGTGCAAAGTGTAACCCTGGTAATAAGTATAGTTGTTAGGCAATTTTCTTTAGGGAGTCTTACCACAATAAGATACCACTTTTACGACCAGAAAAAATACCAGAGAATTAGGTGTAACTCCTTCTGAAAATATATCCAACAGTTGACAAAATGGCATTTAGATACACTAACCTAAACTTTACTGTAAAGCATGGAGACAATGCAGTGTTTTACAGTAGCAAAACTTTAAGTATGCATTACATAACAGCTGAAATGGAATTGCTGTCTTTAAAAAAAATAAGAATAAGTTAACACATAATGGTCTTTGGCAGACAGGATATAGTTAGATTAATAAAAGTATCACCCCCATTATTTCTGGTTTGCAATTATTTGAAAAAGAAAGAAAATAAATCTTGTGTAGCACTTCCACACAGGCCTTTGGCACTGAAGCGTGGAGGAGAAGATTACTGCTGCACTCTCTATCCATTCGCCCCCTTTAAACCTGCAGTGAACGGAGAAAATAGGGTGGAGGGAGCCATGCAGGCAACGGAAGAATGCAGGACGAGCAGTGCTTTGATTGAACAGGGTAACACTTAAATAGCTAGATTTCTGACACACGTGTCAACTTAATTAGCAAACCTAAAGAATTGTGTAGCACATTGCTATGTGACATTGCTTATTGTATGCCTTGTCATAGCAAAACTGTGGAACTCCACCCTTTAGAGTTCATCAGCCCTTCAAAACACTGGATACAAGGTGCACTGGCAGCAGAGTACACAGGAGCATAATAATGAATTGAAAGATAGATTGAAAAACATAGTATAGTGTTAAGGAAACATAGTATTCTCGAGTAAAAGTGTTGAGCCATCAATATAATCAGACCCGCAGACACATAACAGAAGCTCCATTATATTCAGTTTGGACCCAATTAGCTTGTGACAATAAACCACCAAGCTACATCAACCTTTTAGCGTTCTGGGATTTTGGAGCGGAAACTGATGCAGTCATAATGAAGGGTACAAATACATGCAAGGGCAAGAATTTGCGAATAATGCATAGATAAATAATACATAATACACAGGCAATAAGGCAATAGTTTAATGAAAGTATCTAATGTTGATGGTACAGGATTTTCTCATTTGACCAGTTCATGTGGGATGAAGTTATGCATGAGGAATAGAGTCTGGAAGTATTTATTGATTGACTTGTGTTGCTGCACGGAGTATTGGATGGCATCCATTGTTTTTAAACGTATTAGTATCATTGGGGGTTCGGAGTGTTCACATATGCAGGCCAAGCCCCCACACATCGCCCCCACACATCGACATGTGCAATAGTTTCCCAGACTCATGTGTCATATATTTAGTAAATGGCTGGCTCAGTCCCTTGCTGTACCTTTGGGTTTAAGGCCGGGCACTTCAAAATTCCTATTTTGACATTGGATTTTGATGCAGCGTAACCCAGGATGCACCGATCAACTATAATTAACCTATCCCCCACCGATTGCTTTTATTCTACACTGATTTGCATTTTTCCTGGTTTGGTCTCTTGGCTAGGCTTGGCTGGTCTCCTTGTTTGGAAATCATGATGTGTTCTGACTACATTTTCGAGCGTATTCACTTTATTTGTTCTTTTGCCTCTTCTTACCTTGAGCACTTGACCATGGTGGGCAGGGAGCATGGGAAGGATGATTTCACTGGCCTACCTTTAAAGCTTTTTTAAATAGGCCCACGCCAGTGCTGGGTACGAGTGGGAGGGGGATATGAGGTGGCATGTATATGGGAGCAACAATAATATTATTTATGGTGATGGAATTGCCTCTCTTTTCAACAAAAAACATTTGTCTTTTGTGATTAATTTCCTGACATTTACTAAGATGTTGAGTGGGATTGCTTGTGTGACACCAACAGTCATGGAGATTAAGTAAAGTTCCCAGGGTGTTGTAGGGCAGAGAGACTATGGATCCTGACAGATGGGTTTTGATGATATTATGCCACAGAAACAGGATGGCAAGAGTGGAGTCACACACATGCTCTCGTAGCCAGGCTACTCAAAACCATTTGTGCAGGAAAGTGCAAGAGATTACTGGTTGAGTTCTTTTGGGCTACTCAAAACAGCAGTGCTTTGAAAATAAAATGTTTTATGCAGAGGTGGAAGTGTAATACTAACAGTAAAACTGGTTCATTTTTATTTTAAAATGCATACCTTTTCTTTAAAGGGTTGTGAAAGACCCTTTAAAGTCCCCCACATCCAGGCATCCACAGAGGTCGAGAGGGCTGGAGCCCATCTCCCTCGTGTGCCTTCAGCAGCCCCTCCCTGCAGCCATTGACCAGGCTGCAGCTACAGCGACGACACGACGCAGGCAGGGAGACCTGATCCATCTGGATATGCCTGTACAGCTCTGCAGGCCCGTGCCCCTTCTGTGCCCAAGCAAGGGTATGCCATTTCTGAAGCCTGAACTGCACACAGGCACCCCAAGCCCACACCGCATTGCTGTCTGACCTTCTAAAATGGCCGGCGCAATGGGGCATGAGAGCGAGGCTCTCGTTTGCTAGGCAACCCGTATCAACATAAGGAAGTCCGCCCCACCGGCAGGCGGAAGCCGGCGGCGGAACAAGGCCAGGATAAAGGCCATCAACCTCTGTTTGCCCCTGAGTCCCCCACATCCAGGCATCCACAGAGGTTGAGAGGGCTGGAGCCATCTCCCTCGTGTGCCTTCAGCAGCCCCTCCCTGCAGCAATTGAAGAGGCTGCAGTTACAGCGACGACGCAACGCAGGCAAGGAGACCTGATCCATCTGGATCTGCCCGTACAGCCCGAGCGGCGCGAGCCCCTTCTGTGCCCAAGCAAGGGTATGCCATTTCTGAAGCCCGAACTGCACCGAGGCACCCCGAGCCCACAACGCATTTCTGTCTGACCTTCTAAAATGGCTGGCGCAATGGGGCATGAAAGCGAGGCTCTCGGTTGCTAGGCAACCTGAATCTACATAAGGAACACCTCCCCCCATCTGCAGGCAGAAGCTGGCGGCAGAACAAGGCCAGGATAAAGGCCATCACCCCCTGTTTGCCCCTGTTTGCACTGGTACGTGACGATATATAGTCACATCAGACCCAACGCCATGCAGAGCTCCTGCAATCCACTCGAGGAAGTCACCAATGGACTACACCAAGGTGAGATGAAATTTTCACGCGGAGAGCCATACCCCTCTTAACAGTATCATACTTACCATCCATCTCATTCCAGTAGAAGCTCACACTTACTATCACGGCTCCACAAGGCACCGCTGGCCAGTAACCCTGCTCCTATTGCACACCGTAACAATCACATTGGCGCAAGACTGCCCCCACCAGCCTACCCCATGAACAAAAGACCTAGCACAATCCATCTGCCAATGGGTAAAAAGGAAACCCGTGCTACATATTATGCACACTCGTCCCATAGCAATGTCCAATACACCAATGTACATGATAACTATGCTGCCACCAGGGTCTCACCCCTGCCCCAGGACACTATGCCTAACACTATCATGAATGATGCCTGTATTCTTGGAAGAAAATTGCATGAATCTAATGCTATTTCTGATAATGTACTACCACCTATTAATGCCAATGATGTACTACCACCTATTAATGCCAATGCCGCCTGTATGGGCCCACCCATGTCCCAAATAGCTCTGCCTAATACTATCTTGAATGATGTCTGTACTGTTGCTAGCAAACTACATGAATCTATTGCCATCTCTGATAATGTACTACCACCTATTAATGCCAATGCCGCCTGTATGGGCACACCCATGTCCCAAATAGCTCTGCCTAATACTATCATGAATGATGCACTCACTGCTGCAAGCAATACCCATGATCCTAATGTGATCTCCAACGCCGTAGCGGCACCAAAGAATACCGCCCCGGCCACCACCAAAGCCATAAACCCAGCCATGTCCCAAATAGCTCTGCCTAATACTATCTTGAATGATGTCTGTACTGTTGCTAGCAAACTGCATGAATCTATTGCCATCTCTGATAATGTACTACCACCTATTAATGCCAATGATGTACTACCACGTATTAATGCCAATGCTGCCTGTATGGGCCCACCTATGTCCCAAATAGCTCAGCCTAATACTATCATGAATGATGCCTGCACAGCTGCAAGCAATACCCATGATCCTAATGTGATCTCCAACACTGTAGCGGCACCAAAGAATACCGCCCCGGCCACCACCAAAGCCATAAGGCCCCTCATCAGCATGCATTTAAAATGCTCATTGATCAACGCACAATCTATTAATGCCCACGCGCTAGATATTCATGACCTCATCTCCACTCATGACCTCGATATCCTTATGATAACCGAATAATGGCTTCATGAGGCCTCAGGCCCGGCGCTATCACTAGCCCTCCCACCAGGATACAATATCATCAGGCAGGATCGCACCACCCTTGGGGGAGGAGTAGCCATCATAGCGAAAGACTCCTTGGCAATAAGGAAAATAGACAAAGGTAATATAGACACCAGTGACTACCTACTCACCAGAATTAAATTGTCAGACCACTGCACTATTACACTACACATCGTCTACCGACCACCTGGCTCCATAGGGGACTTCCAAACTGCCCTCACCGACCTTCTCTCTGACAACCTGAAACATTCCACCAAAGCCATTCTACTAGGTGACCTCAACCTTGGACTTCATGACACCCGCGACTCTGCAGCCAAAGCACCCAATACAGCACTCAAAACCCTCAGGTTCTCGAACACCATCTCCACACTCACCCACATACAAGGCCGCTCCCTGGACTGGATATCTCAGAACAACTGCCCCATCATCATCAGAGCCAATACACCCATCCCTTGGTCAGACCATCATGCCATTCACTTCATAATCCCCACAGCCAGAAGTAAACAAACACCTGAGCCACCACTGCCTAAAGTACTTACCAGAAGCTCCAAGCAGCTCACTAAAGAGAACCTCCTCCCATTCCTAGCCGGACCAGCATTCAGACCCCCATTCTCCGCTGAGCCAGAGATTCTAGCATGGTCATACAACACAGCCATCAAGGCAGCTGTCAAAGCCATTGCGCCTCTTAAACCACAAAAGGCTAAACCAACCAGCCACACCAACACCTGGTTCAACCCAGAACTCCTCATACTCTGACCTAGGAAGCATACTGCGCTTATGCTGTGGCAAACCACACGCACAGATGAATCCAAACTCAATTTTAAATCAAAAGCTAAAGAGTTCAAAAAAGCTATAATCAATGCAAAAAGCCATCTCGTTCAAGGCCAGAATACAAGAAGCCCAATCCAACACCAAAGAGATCTTCTCGATTTTCAGAGACCTAGAGTCCCCTACACCTACACCACAGAATTTCACCAAGGACAAAACTTGGTGCGACAATATCCAATCTGCTATGAAGGGCAAGCTCAACACCCTCCAAACCAAAATCCAGACAAGCAGACAAGCACTCAACATCCCCACACCCACACCACCCTCCTCACTACCACCCCCCCCAGCAGCACCAAACTCCTTCTCATTCAGAGAAATTAAAGATTCCAACATGATTATCATCATGAAATCCATGAAGCCATCAAACTGTAAAGGAGACATATGCCCAGCCACACTTATTAAGGACTGTGCCAGCCACCTTGCCCCCTTCCTCACAGCATTTTTGAATGCCTCCTTTGCCGCAAGTAAAGTCCACGCATGCCTTAGGAAACCTGGGTCCGTAGCCTCATAAAAAAACCTTCCCTAGACCCTTGTTCACCTAATAACTACCGACCCATCACGACAGTCCACTTCCTTCTCAAAATACTGTACAAAGCAGCTTATCGACAGGTACAACAATTTATTGAGGACAACAAACCTCATGGACTACGACAATCAGGCTTCCGTCCAGGTCACGGAACTGAGACAGCCCTACAGGATTTAAAAAACCAAATGGACGAGAAAAGAGACAAAGGGAAACCACGCTCCTCCTCTTCCTAGAACTGTCAGTGGCATTCAACCTTGTTGACCACCAAGTCCTATGCCACCACCTTTCCACTACAGCCAACTTCTATCCCAATGCCACCACATGGATTGCCTCCTTCTTGCAAGGGAGGACTATGTAAGTTTTCTCGGACCTTGCCTCAGCCTCGCCCTCTATCATCCTATGTGGCGTCCCGCAAGGATCATGCATTTCACCAACCCTCTACAATATTTTCACACAACCTCTCTTCCTCATCCTTGACTCCCTGGGTATCTCGCATGCTAACTGTGCTGACGATACCCAGCTCCTCCTCACCCTCACTGGAGACTATGACACTGACTCAAAGACACTTAACCACATATACAACACGATTCATGCATGGATGGCAGCCAACGGCCTATGCCTCACCTCAGACGAAACCGAGCTACTCATAGTGGGCTCCAAGGAATCACTTAAGAACCTTGACTCCCAATTCAGCCATTTTATGATTGCTAATATTAAAATCCAAGTGGCAAATTCAGTAAAAACATTAGGTGTCTACCTAGACTCTAATCTAACGATGACTAGGCAAGTGAACGCCATCGCCTCCACAGCAGCATACCATACCAAACTGCTGACAGCAGCCAGACCTTTCTTATCTAAGGATAACTGCATTACAATTGCCAGAGTCATCACAGGACCAAGACTTGACTACTGTAATGCACTTCCTGGGCACCTCTATCAAAAACATGAACAGACTTCAGACTATACAAAACAGCGCTTTAAGGGCAGCCACGGGAATACCCAAGAAAGATCATATCACGTCAGCTAGGAAAGAGGCACACTGGCTCCCAGTAAAAGAAAGAGTCCTCTTTAAAGCACTTGCCCTCACCCATAAGTGCATCCACCTCACTGCTCCACCCTACCTCTCTGAGAAAATCCACACCACTAGATCCATCAGACCAACCAGAACTCCATATGCAAACATGCTCACGATCCCTAGAGTCAAAAGAGCCAGAGCAGGCGGGATCTGCTTCCTGTGCCTAGCAGCATTGCAATGGAATGCCCTACCACCACCCTAGAGAGCAGAAGTCTCTCACCTGGCATTCCGTAAGTCACTGAAAACTATGCTCTTCATCTAAAACTCCTCCAAGACAGAAACTCTACTCATTCTCATCTTTTAGCTAATATCAGTATCTGAATGTGTATATAATGTAAAGAGAATGTACCACAAACCTAGAAAGTAACTGTACTCCTGCTATGTTTTTCATTACATGTATGTAACTTGTGTAACTAAGACTTCCTCAAGTAACAGTGCTGCGATGCCTTTGGGTTGCATGTGCGCTATATAAATGTAAAAATAAATAAAGAGAGACAAAGAGAGAAAAGGCTCTGCTTAGAACTGTCCGGAACTTTGGAGCAAAGTAAACTCATGACAGAAAGAATCTCCAAAGTGCAAGAGAGAGGCAATGTTAAAAATACCTTGTTGGATTGGAATGTTTTCTGGCTGCCATGTTTAAATAGGATGACCTTGCCAAAAGTAAATAAATATACCTGCGCCGAGTAACATTTAAAATGGTGTGAAAGTCAATTGTGGATTGCAATCATTTCTGAGGTCTGATTTCACCTTTAACGGCATTGGGGTAGATTACATATTTTCTTTCAGAGACTATTTGACATTTCCGATAAGGCTGAGAATATTTTGCTCAACAAAACAACATAACTTTATCAGCTGCAACCATTCCGAAAGTCTCTTTAAAATACTGTTTATTGTAAATACTAAAGCCAAGGAAGACAGCACACCACAGAATGTGTACTGAAATCATCCACATGTTATATTTTCAGGGCCAAGCACCTGGAATTTGTGAATCACATAGGAATCCAACCTGGGTCCCCAAAACGCTCATTCTCACAACTATGATGCTTAAAGAGAATTGGATTTCTTAACATGTCCATATAATTCGGATAATATGTTTCCGTAAAGCAAGACAGTATCATTTCAGAGACAGGATTTGCTGCACATGTTTAATGTTATCCAAAGTAAGGTGAGATGTAAAGTGATATAGGAACCAGAAACCAGAAACTAAAGTTCCATTTTATTCGAGCAATCCTGTAATTCATGTTAAACTACACTGAACAAATGCACTGTGAATTTGGATGCAGGCACTTTTCAAATCTGTAAGCAAAAAGGGGGAACTAGGATCCCTTTGAAGATTCAGAGTACCAGGACTAACCCAACCCAGCATTTCAATACAATGGGCCTGCACTCAATTAGTGATCTATTGTTCCGGTTTTTGAGGAGACAGCACCATAAATCCAGTCCCAGATAAGAGGTTTAACCTCTTGGGTTCAAAGGGTTTGTTATAATTCATCAAACTCCAGGTTTCCCATAAAAACTCCATTAGCCTAGGTCAGGGGAAAGGTTACTGAATTCTATTCAGAGCAAGATATTCTGCCTTGATACACATATAGCATGCAAAAGGAGTATATAGAGGATGCACCACCAGTCTCACCTGCAGGAAGAAGTAAGCATATTTTCACTAGCAACATGAATAGAAAGTAAAATGAGGATCATTTTAAATCAAGCAAGCTTGAATCGACATGACTTTTTATTACATTTTGTAGCTAGGATTTGTATCGATCAAATTATGTAAATAGAAATGGCAAACACATGTAACTTCTTCAAATGTGCTCACATATTGATCATTCTAGTGTCTTATTGTGTCCACTGGCATCTAAATTGCAGTTATAAAGATTGTATTATGCTGGAAAATCTTAATCAAACATGAGGGTCCAAAAACAAATTTGGCATTTCTTCCATAAGAGTGGATTTGACCCACACCTTTGCTGAATCATGGGACTAAGAAAAACCCACCTATTCACAAGTCACAAGGGAGGGAAAAGTCAGAACAATATATAATTGCATGCAAACAGGATATGAGGTATTATTATTATCATGGAATATGTGGAGATGAACATTGAGGATTTTTGGGAATTAACTGGAAATGGGAGAGCAGAGCTGAGATTATTTGAAGGACAGACCGCATGCAGATTGGAGACCAGTCATCCATAGAGTGAAAGATGACCAGACCAGGTTTGGAAATTGGGCTCTAGATAGCTACCTGAAAAGAGGGGTTGCTAAAGGAATGAACCCATGCTGACTGAGTCTACAGCTGATTTTCCAAATAAGAAGACACATTTAAAAGGTGCATTAATCCAGGGGAATGCAGTTCCAGAATAGGGACGCAGGTGCTGGTATTTAAATACCTGGTGGTGTTCTAGTTACATTGAACACAAAGTGAGATGTAATTTCTTTAAAGCCCAATGTACGAATTGAAAAACTAAATTTCCAATTAAATGGCATGTGGCCATCTTTCCTCCTCCTTTCTCATCCTTTCCTCTGTTCACCCAGACAATGTTTCTAGACAAGTCTGATCTATGAAAGTTTCATCAAAGCAGGTTTTCCCCTGTTCACCCAGAACCATAAAGGACCACATTGCCACCCTTGCTCCAGCATTAGCTGATTTCTGCAATAACTCCTTTGCCAATGGAACCTTAAGCACTCCCTTGTGCATTCCCTTCTTATGAAGGCCTCTGCTGATCCTTCCTCTCTTTATTTATTTATTTAGATTTATATAGCGCGCAAGCAGCCCACGGGCATTGAGGCGCTCTCTGACAAACTATCGCCTGATCTCCATCACTCCTTTCCTGGGCTTACTCTTGGAAAAGCTGGCGATCTCCCAGCTTAATCTTCACACTGAATCTGTTAGTTGTCTCCACGACCACCAGTCTCACTTCAGAGCTACCAGAAGCACAGAAACTGCTCTCCTGAACACCCATGAAGATCAGCTCTCTAACCTTGATTCTAACGTTCCTTCTGTCCTCATTCTTCTCGAGCTTTCTTCTCCTTTTCTTACGGTCAACAATGCCATCCTGTTCAATCTTTGCCGTGATAACCTGGGCATCACTGATTAGGCCCTGGCCCTGCTGACCTCCATTCTCACTGACTGACCCTCTAAGGTCCAACTGGGGTCTTTCCTCTCTTCTATCCCTCTCTCTATTTGTGGTGTTCCTCAGCGGGCTAACCTTTCTCCCTGGCTTTTCAACCACTACCTGGCACTTCTGGCCCACTGCATCACTAGTTTTTCCTCCAAATTTTACTGCTATGCTGATGACACCCAGCTCTCTTTCAGGCTCCCCTCATCAGCTCTGTCTCCTTCTCTCATACCAGACTGTAAGGCCGCAATTAAGGAATGGTGTGCCATCAATGATCTTTGCCTTAATTCCAGTAAGACTGAAATCCTCCTCATTGGAACACCAGCTCCCTCGTTCCCTCTCACTCTCTCTGGGTGCCCACTCTGGGCCCTCTTCCTCCTCCTACATGTGAGGCTAAGAACCTTGGGGTCATCTTCAACTCCACCCTCTCATTCTCTCCTCACATCTCTGATGTCTCTAAAAAGTCAAACTATCCGCTGCACCTCCTCAGAGATATTCTTCCTTCTCTCACTTTCCCCCAAAAGCTCACTGTCTCCAGAGCTATGGTCCTCTCTAGGCAACAGCCTCTTCCTAAATCTTCCGGCCTCTGCACTCCAACCTCTATAACTTATCCAGAACAGGACTGTGAGACTTGTCCTTGGCCTCAAGTCCAAGGATCGTATCTCTCCAGCTCTGAGATCTCTGCAATGGCTCCCTGTGGCAGCAAGAATCAAGTTCAAGACCCTTTGCATCGTCCACAAGCCTTTCTCTGGCCTGGGACCAAACTACCTTCAACTCTTCCTTCTTAAACATCTCCCTTCTCAAGCTCTCTGCTCATCCACCTCCAACTCTCTAAGGGTTAGTCGCTTTTCCAAACAGAGAGTTGGGGGCAGATCTCTCTCTTCGGCTGGGGCGTCCCTCTGGAACAGCCTCCCTGCCTCTCTCAAACTTGAGAAGAACCACCTGTGGTCCCGAAAGCAACTCAAGACCTTCCTTTTCTCTTCCGCTTTCTCTCTTCTTCTCCCCTGCTGATGTCCTAACGAATTGGGGTTGGAAGCCTGTGGCAGAAATGTTCAAGGGAGAAAAGACTGTAAATTATTTTTCCAGAAATAACTTTGTCTTTTCTCCCCTGAACCTTTCAGACTTTTCCCCCGCCCCCATCCACAGCCTGACCCCCACCCCCTACCAACCTTGCGGTGGCACACTTTGCTGTGTCCCGCCGACTCACTGTGTCCTTGCAACGCCTGTTCCCTTTCGCTTCCATGATCGGGAACTGGCGCCGAGGGGTCCTTTCCTTTTTCTTTTTTTTCTTTTTTACTTTTTACGGGATTGGTGCGGGGGGCACCCCTGTAACCTCTGCTCACAGTATAGTGAACAAGGGTGCAGGGTACTCCCCTGCAGCCCCCGCAGCCCTTGCCACCAAATGGTGGTTTGGTAGAACTTTTCAGCCGTTCGGAATTTTTGAACGGCTGTAATTTGTCCAAATCTCCCATTTGGGATTATTGGTATTTTTGGATGTTTCCGTCCTGACTGCTCCACGCACTGGTCACTAGGCTACCATGTGAACTTGGGCCCAGGCTCCTGCATGTCCAGATGCCCTTTGCACTGCCTCCTGCCTACCCAAGGACTGGTGGTCGGTATCTGCAACCCTGCAGTCCCCTCGCTCTGCACTTATGAGCCACCCGCTGGCTGCACTTATTGAGTTACCTGTATTTAGCTACCCGCTGGCTGCACATGAGTTACCTGCAGTTTTTCCCCGGCACTTCTCCCCTACGGCACTTCTCCCCTGACTCTTTCCTGCATTTGCACGATCTGAATGACAGAGGCCTAGTAAGATTGTTGTTTTGTCCTCCCTGTGTTTCCCCCTCCTTGTCTTGTCACGCCTAGAAACACTTGTGTACAGGCACATTATAAATGTCATATCATATCATATCATTGCATTTTGGTGCTACTTTAATGTAGAATTGCCAATGTAAAATGAAGTACCATTTAAAATATAATATAGGGCTGAAGCCAGCGTAGAGTGGTTTTGGACAACAGTGTAAGTCATGACACACTGTTGTATGGTAGATATGATGCTTTAAAGCAGTCTTTGAGGTCTAGCTATAGATTAGAGATGTATGTAACTAAAGTGGGTATAGGGATTTTATTCTATTTAAGTGTGCAAAGTGTTAGAACCGTACACCCCCTTATCTTTGGATGCAAAGGCAAACTCATGTGTAATGTGGAAGGGCATTTCTTTTTTTTTTACATTTTACTTGTTAAAGGGGAATAGTGTATCTCCAAGAAAAATATGGAAACAGGCTGAACATTTTACACATGCTCATTCAAAGCTGTCCATGCATACATAGATTGATAGTCACACATGTAAATAGTCTGAAAGTAACTCACTCATATTCTGAGACTGCACATACATGTATTCATAACAGAGTAAACAAATCCCTACGAACATTTTTGCAGGAGCCAAATTGACATTGGCCATTGTCTACATTAAATGACCTGCACATAGGCATTACATTCACTATCTCAAAAGTGCAGAGGGAGTCGGTTGATTGTAAATGTTCTCTGACTGTTAATTGTAGAAGCATTTTTCTGCGATATCTTACTTGTCTTGATACTGGAAAAAATCAAATGTTTTAAACAAACACATCATGTTGGAATGTTCTCATGAAATTAACTAACTGGTATTTAAAGTGAAGTAAATGTAGAATAGAAATGTTGAAGTGCCTAGTATATTTTAAAATAAGTATATCTGTATGCAGACTATTAGACTGAATGCTTGAATGGACTGAAAATAGTGAGATTCATAGATGCAGTTAATGTCCTTTTGGTTGATCTTTGATTTTGCAATACGTGACATTGTAGTGAAAAGCTGGAGACCACTTACTGGAAGTTATTTAATTCTTTTGAATACTGTTTCCAGAATTGTGGGGTGGCATTGTATAAATGTGGATTTGAGACCAGTATGTCACGCCATTGTGAGTCTAGTGTAAAAACAGAAATACTCCTAAAGGGCGAGCAAGCACTGCCAATTTCCTAAGTCATGGCCTCGTTCACACATGCACAACGTAGCCCCGGGCTCTGCAGCCAGAATCCTTACAACTTTGCAGGCAAATATCTGTTGTTTTGAGCAACGTATTTCTTTTGCCTGATGGAGGGCACATTTCCAATCCAAAGACCCCAAACAGTACCAGTTTCCTTGAAAATATGAACATGCTTCCAAATCAGTTGGAGTAGATAACAGAGTGAAGCCCCTTTCTAAGGATTTATTTGTGCGCTGGTGTCTGCTGCCATTACATGCAACAAAAAAAAGAAAAAGCTTTGCATTCTGTTGATGCTTGAAAGTTCTGTACGTCATGCAGGACAGCAAGTTGTAGATTTGGGCCAAAGAATCTCTGTGGCTAACTGAGTTTCTTACACAACTTCTTTTGTTGGGTGTCTGGAAGTGGTAACAGTGCTGTTGTGCTAAAGAGATGTTTCAGGCTTGCATTGTGTTGTATTCTAGGCATTTTGCTTCTCTTTTCAAGAAGTGAAAAGTGAAGCTACAGGGATGTTCTCTTGGCTTAACATGTTTCTGTAAGGATTTGCATGGTCAGGTTGCTACGGTTTGTGTGTTTTGCAATTAAGCTCTGAGGGACAGTTTTATTGCATGCCTTGAAGTGCAAATCTTGGTTGTTTGTGCTGGTGGGGCTTGGAGGGTGTGGGTTGAGTGATTGGGTTGAGAAGAGGTTTAGAATCCCTGCCTCAATGTTTGGCTGGGGTGTGTGACCCTAGGCAAATGGTTTGATCTCACTCTGAGTTGTCCACATGAATTGGAATCCTTGTGAGTGATTAGGTTCACACTATGTGAAGGGGAGCTGCCCTAACAATAGGGCAGATATAAGAACAAAAAGGGTGAACTCTCCTACTCCTCTGTTGGCGGCCCCCAATGCAGTCAAATGGAATTACTTTGTTGTTACTTTGGCCCTCACACTGTCCTTTATTGCTTGATGTGACATGCAGATATATAGTAACAGGGTTTTCTCAGGTAATCAACCACTTCATCCAGTCAGAACACTGCACAGTAAAGCACTATAGTCATTATAATGTTCTATGGCTCCCTGTAGTGTAGGAAAAGACCAATACAGGCTATTATAGATTTGTGACAGTCACCCTCTCCCCTCCGCTGGAAGCTGGAATAGCATGGCTGGGGGGTGCATGGATTCTTTGTCATTTTGTGCTTTTGTTACCCTCAACTTTAATTCAGCACACATCCAACTCTTGGCTCTGAAATGTGTCAGTGGGTTCAGTCTCCTGAGTGCTCCTCATAAGGGAACTCATTACAAATACCCGGTTGTTTTTAATCCCCCAGATCTCACAGGAACTCCTGAGCACATCTCAAGGCCATCACACATCCATAACTTGATTTAAATAAAATTCCAACAACACATTCCACTGCTGACAAGATAATCACATTTTCCAATACGATAGTTCTTGATACCTTTATTGACCTTTATTTGGTTGAAGACGATGCTACTATGAATGAATCCTAGCAATCACTACCACTCAACCTTATGTTCTCTTTCTCTTATGTTTGTCTATTTTGTTCTGTGACTTTCTCCCTCTTTTCCATTTCCTGCTTAGCTTTCCCCTGTTTCTTTATCACAGCACCACCACAATCTGGTGTACAGCCTGTTCACCCATAAATACAAGGTTTCAGTTCGCTAAAACCACTATGATGGTGATCTGTACAGTATACAAGCCAATTAACTTGACATAAAATAACAACATCCTAAAACAAATCTGGACAACAGAAGTCCATCTGATATTAACAAAAATGTTAAAAGCATAGCTCTTCAATACAACAAGATGGAAACTATTCACAACCAAACTCAACAAAACGACTATAACATAATGTAACAATGCAGCCTCAATCCAGTGAACTCAGTGACCAAATACACAACAAGGAATAGCACTACAAAACTCACAACAAATCACAATAACCCTACCAAATAGGACTAGCATGCCAACCCAGTGCAGCCCCTTCAGAGCTGTTACCGCCACCATCAGAGAATATATGGAACCAAAAGACGACAAACCAAAAACAAAATAAAAAAGTACTCTTGTCTGATTTGCCTGAGAAGCCTAATCAACTAACAACCCCACCTTTTACCCAACTCACTCAACAGATGCTCATCAACTTGCTGACACAAAATGGCTAAACAAAACACTCAGCTTTCTCCACTAATAGTCACAACTCTACACTTATCCTAACTGCTACAAATATCTAATGGTCAAAACACGCAAATTTCCCCAGGCCCTACTTGTTTCCCAAATGGGGAAAAAAACTATTATGTGGTGAACATCACAATCCATATAGCAAGCACAACCACACAGATTCCATTTGCTCCTGGTTCTTCATAGACCAAATGTTTAGCACAATGCTATATGCTTTCCCAGTACCCCCTCATTTCAATTTCAGATCAACTTGCCTGCTGGGAAACCATGCAAACTGCAGCAGTGTGTGGTACAAATCCAATAAACATAATAACATAACAAATAACAACATAATAAGCTACTGAACCTACACTCGTTTTTCCACTACAGTGAAATAACTTTCAATAATTCCTATGGCTGATTTTCGTTAACAATATTAGTTGTCTACGTTCTCCATGATTCTTCATGACAGGCCTCTACTGCTTATAAGAGGTGAAATAAAACATCCCATTTGTTTCCCCTTTGGAATGTTACTTAGTTTCTTATAGGAAACATCATATCTTGCTACTGTAAGCTAACTTGACTTCTTGTGGGGCAAGTGAATAGGTGTTGTTGCACAGCTAGCTACCTTTAACCTCCTCTTTATGTTTTCTCTTTACTCACATTATTACGTGTACAAGATGGCAACTAAGACACTACTCCAACCCCCTATCTTTGCCTACAAAAAAGCACTTCAATTGGCAAATGGGGCAGCAGCAGTAAACTCAAAACTAAGCCCACCACGAAAAATATGGAGTGCAAACTCACCAGTAAAAGCAAAGAAATAGACATAGGCACCAACAGGAAGTGCCAACAAAGGATTGTCTCCAATTGTAACACGGGCCACGTGGCATACCTCATTAAATGCCCATGAAGCCTACCATATGTGGGAAAAACAAACAGAAAAATCAAAACGCGCATCATTGAACACTGCAGCTGTCTGAGAAATAAAATAGACAAAGCCCCAATGGTTAAGCACTTTATATTGAAGAACCATGGTTACGAAGATTTTACATGGACTGTACTACAAGTCATAAAAGGCAACAACTAACCCCAAAAGGATGAGAGACTTTTCAAGAGAGAGCAAGAAATGGTTTATACTATAAAAAACGATTATAATGGATTGCACAAAGTCATTGAGTGCCACAAAATAAAGAGCTAACTGCCTATCACTACCCTACCCAGTAGCCCTCCAGCTAATTCCATATCTTAGCCCAAACACCAGTGCTACACATATTATCAATTTATCCCACCATCCTCCATTACCCAGATCAGTATAACTGCTCAATGGCCAGATCCAAATGGCACCTTGTTAAGTAGTGCATCCACAGCTCAAGGTTGCACCTATATTAATATTCTGATAGCACCAACTCCTAGACCCAGTGACTTAAACACCTCAATTATAAATCACCATCAAACACAATATGACACTGATATGGGTAAATACCCACATTGTAACCTCTACATCCATTGGAATAAGCTTTCCTACATTAGTACAATATACACAAGAACGTCATTTAAAGATGGCGCCCCACGCGATAACTAATAGGCTAACACTAACAAAGTACTACGCCCACCGTCTCAGTCACATCTCCTAGGCAACCACACACGTCTAACCGATGCGAAGTACGCAGAAGTTATAGCTGCCCTGAAGCAACACCAGGTTCACATTTAATGACTACAGCAACCACCCACGAACTTGAGATTGCATTTCTGATTTGGATAGCGTACAATCTGAGAGAACTCCAGGGATCCACAGACATTGTGGAGTAAAGGTACTACCTTGATACTTTTGCAGCAGCTACCATAATTCTGGTGACATGTAGTGATCGCATAGCACACTTGAAAGACTGACAGAGATTCGTTATTCCCTGTCTCCCACACTGAACACATCGCTGACCCACAGTCCACATGAGGAGCTCCTACAAGGACATAAGAAAGGTCGGTATTTACTTCCTTACAACTTATCACGTTAGTAGTACATCCTACCGTGCTATACAGTGCAATTCCTGACAATGCCCTCCCCATTTTTTACTTCAGAACAGTGACTGATGTCTTACCCCACCTTCTCCTGGAGTCATGGTCCTGAGAAAAACCAAGAGACCCAGCTAGCAGGTGGGCAATAGATACCTTGCTCCCAAAGTAATTCTAAATGTTTGTAGGCCTCTATGTGAGCACTGTAGACATAGGTATCACCAGAGTTGATTAGGTGACATTAAAAGCATGAAACCTATGCTTTTTTGCAGATTGCCAGAAGCAAGCCTGCTCAAATGTCTTCTAAACAATAACTTCCAGTATTGTTCACCCCCACAGAACCAGTTAAGGTAAATATCTGTAAACATAACTACCTTGTTCAATTTATGAACCGAAATAGACTATTAGCATTGATAGCTTACACTGTTTCATTTGTTTTTATATTGACAGATCTAGAGTGAACAAAATACTTACCAAAGCTCAGTGATAGTTAAAATCACAGCGATAGAAAGTGAATATAACGTGAAATCTCCTGAAGAATGTTCCCTACTTACCAGAGAAAGAACAGAAACACGTCAAGGCCATAACCTATGTGCTAGCACATAGGAATCAGACAAGTTAGCGTATAGGACACCAACCGATAACCAAGATCTGCATTTTTTAAACCAGATAACAGTAACTGTTTCAAACATGCTGACAACTTCCTGTATCTTAATATATCTATTTCGCCTATGTAGATTGTTAAAGTACACTATACAATCCCCAATGCTTTGCTATTTTAGTATATATGCATGTTTTAGAGATTAATGGTGTTTGTACCATAATAAATTCATTTTATAAATGCTGATTGATTAACCAAAAATCCTTCAGTGTCTTGAACTGTCACTACACAGATTCTGTGTTGAGTTGTTTCTTAGTGCTATAGAAGAGAAAGAGGGAATGAATACAGGGGCCTTTATGTCCTCTATTGTTGCTCGTGGGATCCTGACCTCAGTTCATTGGGAGCATCAATTTCAGGTTGCTCCTTCATAAATGTACTACTACACATGAAAATGTTTTTAAAATATATTTTCTTTGCTGCCAGAGAAGTAGGTAAAGAAGATAATGCATAATACTCACCCCCATGTCTTTAATAGAATGTAAAGCCCAGTTTAAGCATTCATGTGCAATGGGCCTAAAAATGGAAAGGCTTAAACAATAGAACGTGTCTCAGTTATGGGACCATCTGAAAAGTGTGTACTGGGGGTGGGAACAGGGTTGTGGGGGGAATTATTAGCTCAAACAAAAGGTAACCATCACCCGTAGACCGTGTGATCCATTCTTTTCTTAAACGGCACACTCCATACACTCTCGTTTTCTACTTTAGACCCTTTCAGTCGGTTTCTACGAAATATGCAAAACCATCAAGCAATTCGAAAGTTACTTGTTTAAAAAATGCATGTTTACAGCCACCTCGACAGCAATTCTTAATGTCCACAAAGTATGTTTGAACTCTTCAAAGAGGTTCCGTAACGTGAAGTTCCTAAATCACAAATATCCTGTGTGGAAATCCCAGTATTGGAAGTATTGCATGGAAGGAAACTATCGCTGGGTTAATTAAGGCAATTAGCTATCAGAACAACATGTGATTTTGAACAAAATACATCAGGGGCCTTCGGACTAGACACGCATGAACAGCAAACTTCATAAAACATCATGCTGCGAAACAGATTTGGCAGTACATGAGAGATGAAGGTTTTATTAAGCACATCCTGAAGAGCAGATGTTTTTGTATGTCTGGCAATAGGATTAAGATCTTACAACGAGTTGCAGGTTTTCAATTTCATTGTGGGCAAGACTTCCCTTAGGCCTAAGAAAAGCTTCCTTATGGAACCAAGACTTCCAGAATCCCAGTTATAGAGTGGAACATTAGTAGGCATTCTGGGAGGAGGGCATTGACTGTGCACAGATGGGGGCTTGATGGCTCCTAAAAGGAAGGCATTACCTGCTGAAGTTACCGAGCGGCCACAATTATTACAGGTCTCTGGGTTCATTGTCAATTAGAGTGGCAGTTAAAGCGAGCAAGCGAGCAGCAGCTGTGACAGATGGCTGGGCTCCAGCTCCACTGTGGTAATGGGAGGCGGGCCAAATCAAACCTTTTCTTCTCTCTGAAAACCGCATACTCGTCAATTAGTCACAACGCGTAGGACAGAAAGCTCAACGGCTACACACACGATTCATTATCCATGCGCCCCGCTTTTCGTGTTCTGAAGCAGACACGTTATCACACCAAACATAAATTATCCGAAAATGAGCCCTAGAAGACATGTCTGAATTTGTTCTGCCCGAACTCGCGACACACTGCCCTACATTTGCGTCGTTTCAGTGCAGTAGCTCAACGATGTAATTAGATTGCAGAGCCCAATTTATTTTTAGGAGGATGGAAGGGGTGCAAAATGATGGGTCGGGAGCGGGCCTCATCACGCACAAATATATCTTTCGCACTCGATTTAGAAAAAGGTGCAGGCCGCACACCTACCCGAACAGCACATTTCTACGAAGAATTGTGTCATATTTGGACTCAAGGCAAGGACAAAAAAACCTGCAGAGGAAGTAGACATATTAACATGTCCAACATTGCACCCAAATCAGAAATATCATAACCAAAATAATAAAAGGAAACACTGGGTGAAAAATCACAGTAGTGGCCCAATGGTTGCGGTGAAACTCAAGATCCATTAACTTTGTGAACATTCTATTGCTAACAATTTTTCACTTGTTCGACGCATCTCACTGACATTTTCCAAAGATGTTTTTAGCCCAGGACCCCTAAAACTTCACCGTTTGGTGCGAGTCTGCACCTTGACAGATTGCCTTCATATTTTCTTCAGGGGTGACCCAAAGAAGAGCAGCTGTGCCTTTTTTGGACTGGTGCAAATCTGACGAGTAGTTAAAAAAACATTTGGCAGAGCAAATAGTGTCTCTGACACCAATATCTTTTAGATATGTCGCTGATGATACATTGCGTGAAGCTGATGCCAGATAAAGCAAAACAGCAGCATCTTGGTGTTTCATGAGGATATGCTTTAGAAGAAACACGTAGAAAAATGAATGATTGCAGAAATGTATGTCATGTATAAATTAGAAATAAGTGGTGAACCGAGTTAGATATGGCAGGCAACTATGTATTGCATAGAGCAACTAAAGCTACATGTGTAATAATGTGTTCTGCTGAAGTGTATGCGTACTTGTGAGGCTATTTCTCATTGTACTCGCCTTTTTATATCTAAAGACTACAACATCTCAATGTTTTCATTTGAACTAGAAAATCAGCCCATATAGAGATTTAGATGTCCTTTGAAGTTCTGAGTAGTTACTTTGTTTACAAAATCATATCTCATGATATGAGCTACAGTTGGCCTTTGCCCAAATAGGGCGCTCCTTTCAGCGGAGTGCTGTGTGTTCTACAGAAATGCCATGGGCAGCTACACCATTGCCCGCGCCTCTGACTTCCTCAACCCAACCCCTCCATTTCCCTTGCATAATTCTTCCTCGTCCCAGACCGCCACTATCCTCGCCTCACTCTTCCACATCCCAGTCCCTTGATATCTACTCATAAGACTTCCTTGGACCAGTCCCATATAACACTTGCCTTGCTGTTTCTTGTCCCAGTCCCTCAGTAGACCCGCCTCACTCCTTCTCATTGCAGTCTCCCATTACACCTGCCTCGCTCTTCCCCGTCCCAGTCCCCCATTACACTGTGACACTTTAAGACCCATTGCCCCAACTACAAAAAGGGGGTGGAGGAGATAGGCGAGAAAACAACATTAGTACCCAGCATACGTGCATCCACGGGATACACTTAACGTGATTGGCTCGTTTCTGAGCCATACCACGGTGTAATCCCTTGGACGCACGTACATGCCTGCGTTAGACCCAGCGGGGGCGTGGGGGCCCTTTAGCCAATGTGGAGGCTTGAAACGGGGCAATCCCCGCTCCGAGCCTCCCCACGGCTGGAGGCTGCCTTCGTCCCCCACCGGCGACTCGGTTATGTTTTTTCTTTCCTCCACCCCCCTCCCATGCAAACTATCCTCTCCCTACCCTCCCAACCCCACTTACCTTCTTTTTCTTCTTTTCTCAGGAGCGAATGCTCTGGTAACATAGTTTGCTCCTGATGGGCGCCATGGAAAGAGAAAATGGTGTCCATTTTCCCTTTCCTGGCAGCCATTTTCTTTGCCTTTTTTTTCTGTTCCGAAATGCAATAGCGTTTCAGAACAGAAAAAAATGCTATTAGTACCCCGGACTAACGGGCCGGGGCACTAATGGCAATAAGCCCCGAGATGGGGTGCCAATACCACTCGCAGTAATGCCCCCTCACTGCACTCAGGCCTGTAATTATGGGCCCCGGGGGCTTCACATGGGGTGGTATTGGCCCGCCGTCTCCGGGCTTATTGCCACAATAACGTTACTCCTAGTCCTTGTGTCATTCAGATCGTGCAAGTGTAGTAACAAGAAGTGCAGAAGGGATGAGGGTGCAGGGGCAGGTGAGGGGGCGAGTGCCAGTTGGGGTGGAAGGCAAAAGTGAGGGTGGGAGGGAAGAATGGCAGCATACAAGATTGGCGGGGCAGAAGAGGGCCCCTGGGTTGAGGCAAGTGCTAAAGGGAGGTCAGGTACGCAAGTGCCTGGGGATGCCTGGAATGAGGACCACATGCTAAGTGCAAGGGTAATGTGGACCAGGCTTAAGAGGGATGCACACCCCATCAGGCGAATCAGGGGAAGGGGGCCCGGAAGGGCAAGTGCAGGTTAGGGGGGTCAGGAAGGCTGGCGTGCTGGAGTAGACTGGGCGAGGAGGGCCTGGTGCTCAGTAGAACTCAGAAGGGACCAAGCATCCAGTCCATGCGGCTGTGGGATATATTGACCCACTCAACAGCTTTGCCTCACATCACTAAGCTACATCACTGTCCCTTTAGGGAGAACTATCGCAACACCAACTACATTTTCCGAGGAAGAAGAGGAAGAGGATCTAGGGACAGATACAGGGCGAAACATAAACAAATGTCAGACTAGTTCCAGTCTCAGGAATCTCCAATGTAGGTAGTCCCTCTCTTGGTACACAGGAATCTATGCTACCTACAGCACACTACTTGTGCATTGTACGGTCTGGTTTAAATCCCTACTACTTCTTTATGGCAGATGTATGTGCATTAACAGTTTGACTATTTTATGGATTCTGCCTCAGCTTGTATAATTTGTCACCATTATGCTCATGGGACGACAGGGCCTTTTTATAATCTCTCACCTTCAGAGTAACAAGGAAGAGGCGGGGCAGAAGTTGGTACTGGTACATGTATCTGCACCGTAACACTCCTGCCTCTGGTTGATTCATCAACCACCCCTTCACTTCTGCCCCATACATTACAGTCCACTTTGGGCAGGCAAATTCTGGTGACCCTCCTACAAGCTACCGCCTTGTACTACATATTATTCTGGGCCACATGAAACAACAGTCCCCATTCCCTTTACAATCTGCCCAGTGTTCTGTTCAGTTGTGGGGGTAACATGACATTCAAACAATGTCCCAGGTGGTCCAACAGGATTGTCTATAGCCTGCATATGTGGTGGCTCATATGTTTGAGTACACCTATGTAGTTTATCAACCACAATTACTATAATTGTCATTTCCAGTGCCTTCTTTTTACGTTGGCTCAGTGCTATTTTTAGGATACAAATAGCTGTCATGACCAGTACCCGGTATAGCTAATACTATTTTGAATGTGCTTGCCAACCAGGTGAGTACCCATGAAAACAAGTAATCAAACCAGTCATCATTTTCAATGTCCTCCACCCTTAACATCTTGCAGCTCCCATAGTGTGCTATAGCATCTGTAAGGCACTCATTTTGCTCATTGTTTGCTGGATGCGAAGGTACAGTCAAATAATCATATCTTGGCACAAACACCCTCTTCCATGGCTGTTTTAAGGTCAAGGACATACCTATTGTGGAGACTCTAATGGCTCTCAACTCTTCCTTAATTGCATGTAAATCCCTTTACTGTTGCATTTATCGTCTGCAGCAACTCCAATCTAGTTATGTGTAACTGTTTACCATTTGTCACTGCTTGCAAGGCAGGGTCAAGGTAATAGGTAAATAATATTGCAGTTTAACCGAACAATTTATGTTTGTCTGGTATAGGCCTCAACTGATTTTGCCAAAAAATAATTTTCCCTTTGGGTACTTTTTCAGGTGAGAGACCTTTTCTTTGTGGTGTTTGTAATCATCAAGGGGGAAATCGCCAATCTACACCTGGCTCTGAGCCATCGCCATTGCCTGTGTACTTATTGCTACTATGGAGCAAATGCCTCCCCAATTCGGAGGAAGCATCATATAGGCCTTTGACCCACAAGCCCAATAGTGGTCCATTAATACAGCTGTGCCCACCTTCATGTCTGGTGGGTCCATAATGAACTGGAAACCTTCGTTCATCCACAATTTCACTGAACTATTGTTCCGGAAACACAGGGTTACTCCTTTTAATTGTATTATAGGCACTGGTCCTCCTTCATGTTCTACCCATGTACGCAATTTGGAATCTTCAGTCCATTCATTAAAGCACACTATATATGCATTCTGTACAACCTCTCTCGAATATGTTATGAGGGTTTGTTCTTTGCAGCCCATATTCCATCGACCCATCCGTCTACAGGGATCACATATCTATTATGTGTAACTGGGGCCTGTTCCAGCAACCAGGTCGTTTTCTCCCTTGTGCGTCAGTGCACTGCAGCCGTTTATGGCCTTCTATTCTAACTTCTCCCCTATTTGGGCCTGACAGTACATATTTCATTACCTTGTGTTGTGTTTCAACATTGGTCATCAGGGGCTTTTGCTTTATAAAACTGTCCTCACAAGGAGAATCTTCTTTTGTCACCCACCATATGGTGGCCTATCGACTCTGAAATTGTCCTCTTGTTGTGCATAGTGCAAGATGTGTTGGAACGTTTGTCTCTATGAACACTCCGGTGGCACTCATGGCGTATGGAATGAGGGAACAAACAAAACATCTCTCCTTAGAGGTTTTGGACTTGTTTTTTGTAGAATGTGAAACACCAGGTTACACAAACATACTCAGGTTTTTCACTTGAAGAAGACTCAAAAAGTCCTGTTCCTTGGCCATACTTATGAACAATTAGATCCTAGAGGATCATCATGACCACTTCCTACAAGTGGTTCTTCTAGATACAAATCATATTTGAAAGGGAAGCTTTTTACCATCTCAAGTGTAGAAACTAAAGTTTCTACAGTTCCAGTAGTCAACACCTTATTTAACAGATTAAACAAGGGTGTGGCAGCCCTCTACTGAGAACTAACATGGGTTAAATACCCTGTTCTATGGAATTTCTCCCTCAGGATGGTCTACAACCACATTTGTGCTCACTACACCCTTCACAGAGGAGAAATGGCAATTTGCATATCAGTCTGGTCCCACCCACAAGGGCACTCCAGCACTGGAATGTAAGATAATTCTCCTCTGAACAAGAGCACCATCAGCACCCCTATTCACGTGTTCCAGCCTTGTTGGGCCTCCTCAGTGACATACATGGTGTTTTGCACTCATACTGATACAGTTTAAGATTTTGCTGTTATATGCAGCCAGCACATCACATCTCCCTTTCTGAAGACAGGCCAGAGAGAGATCCAGAAGTTCAGTTTTCTCACAGACTTCACAGTCATCTATTCTTTGCAACATCTTAATTTGTTGTAGTACATTTTAATGATGTTGTAATAATTGCAAAAATGTCTTTATGACTCTACAAGAGTAGTTGTCAACATGATACTGGAAAGTACATTTCCATGCTGGATGTTCTATTTTTACTTGTATTGCACAGTGCCTAATGCATCGTCTTCATTTGCTCTTGATTTTCTGATTTCTTCCTTTTCAGAAATCGCACTACCTTTCACTTTATATCCTCGCCCAGTTTCTTCAATAGCAAGGCTCACATTGCATTTTTGAATGTAGCTCTCTTCACTGAAAAATAGTTCTGTATGTGAAGTGTTTATTCAATCTCCGCCGAACACATCACAAAGGTTTTCTTGTGTAAGTACACACATTGATTGCACTTTTCCACAGATTCCCATGGGGACTGCTGTCAACCTCTTCAAATTATTCAACACTAAAATGAACAATTTCCTTTTCACATGAAAAGCCTTTGCAATGATTGTCTCTAATTTCTGTTGTTGCAAGAAATGCTTCACATGAACACAATTTGATTTCACACTTCTACAAAGATTTGAAAACACTTAAGAATGACATTTTGCTAATGCACATTGCTAATCCTGACACTTAAAAGTAAAGCACTATGGAATATTCCTTTTTTAAATAACTCCTGTTTCTTCATTTGCTGTAATGATTTTGATACACACTGGAGCTCATTTAGAATTTGACGGATTCAAAAATCTACTGGCTTTCTGCTGGTAGTATAAAGGCTATTTAAAGATAGCACTCCACCAGCTTAACGCTGAGTTTCTGCAAGCGGAAAGCTGGCATAAAATCTGCCAGGTTCCATGCATTGCAATGGGGAGAATCCACCACACCCTAAGTGAGCTCTCTTTGTATTAAGACTCTTACTTGAAATCAATGTGGTTCTACTGGGTTCTGTAGTTGACATAGCTTCTCTTTCAAATTCTGCATTTTTACATACTTGCTCTTTACAATACATTACAAAATTACTCTTATTGTAGCTTTGTATAGAGCATGAAACACCAGCCTCAACATTTTCAGATATAGAAACTTTACCTCCATGCCAGTTATTTTCTTTTTTGTGGCGTGAAGTCCATTCCTTTAAAGGCATTCTTGGTGCATACTATATTTAAAAAAGTACAGAATAAATAGCTAAACCCCAAGACAAATGTGCACACATATAAAGTATTAAATACACAATCCATGTAATATATGTGGAAAAGAACTGTAATTAGCCAACAGGATAAAAGGAAACTAAATAATAGTGATTGGAGAGAGCCTAGGAGCTTTCAGTTAGGTATGCTCACCACATAATGATACAGTTCTTAAATAAAAACAAATACTTTATGCATGATACCTTCTTTTTAACCTTTCTGCTATTAGATTACTCAGTGCCAACTATAGGACAAAAAGGAATATTTTGCAAAACAGGTAAGAGGCAGTTTTCATATGAAAAGTGGCACATAGCGGAAGCGTATTGTTTGTTTATGTACCCACCCCTTCAAGGTCCATATTAATCCCTGTACCCATTCACACACACTAACTACCACTATCTATTCAAAATGAACTTTTTTGATACGTGTTTCCACTCACCTTATTCTTCATTACCATCCACTACTTGTCTTCCAGATTTTCTTTAGCCATTTGCAAGGTACTAAACTGCTTAATTGCCACTTTTAGTGTTTACTGCTGTAATAAATAGGCCACACTCAAGTTTAGTTTTGTCACTTGAATTATATCTTGTGCATTCAAGAAACTCCTTTTAAAAACAATCACAGTAAAATCCAGCACGTTCACCTTCAAGTATAACACATTTGCCAGATACTGCCATCATATACTCAGTTAACCATACTACTTTTCAACTGTTGACACCTTATAGCCAGTTACTAACTTCATCTACATGAAAAACCTAAACGACTTAGTTTTTGAATGCTTATTTCATTAGGCACACACCCTCTGCTTACTGTTCACACTCAATATATACTCTTCAAAATAAAATGTAAGAAATTGAGTTTGTGAAAAGAAAAGTCTTCAGGACAATGATTTAATGCATTCTATTTATGCTACATCTCAGTTTCAAGCATTTGTATGAAAGAGAAAACGGATGTAACACTACTTGCATTTACAGCACTCCCTTCTTCCCTGGCATACAAATGATCCAGCATGTGTGCTGAAAAGGATTACCATTGTTCCCACAACATAAAGTGTTTGCAACCTACAGCTTTCAATATGTTGTGAATTCCAACTCCCATGATCCCTCAACATTCACTGCACCAGCTACGGCTGATGAAAATTGTTCAGCAAAACATATGACAGCAAAAGGATGAGGAACACGAAGATCGCTATTGTATTGGTGTAATCCATACCTATTGTATACCCTTGGAATGATTTACAGCTTAGGTTATAGAAATCTCTGTTCCCCGATGCACCGGAAGCTATCAGCGTTAACAGACCCCCTTTGCGCTTACTGCCCAACTAATCAAACTATGCTTCTTTTACCCCTGCACAACTTCCCAATTCACCTGTTTTTCATTTAAATGGGGAATTCTGTTCTAATCCTCACTAAACCATGGTCCAGTCCTGCTTTTCATTTGTGCAGGTAAACCATGTACTTCTACTACATGACTTTTGCGATTGTCTCCATGAGTTTGCAACAATTTTCCCAACTACTTTTAGAGCATCACAGTTTCCTGCTCTATTTCTAGCAGACCGAAGGAGGGGCTGAGGTCAGGGGCCGACCAAAGGAAAGGCGATCTGGGAGGTCTGTTTTGTATTATCACTGCTCTTGAATGGTGACAACACCATGTACAACACCAGATTACTCACCAATGTAACAGAACATTCTGTGAGACATACTGTGGTGTTAATGTAAGGCTGTTCAGACACTTCTTGCACACAAAACATCTCTTGCAACAAGTAACGTGGCTGTGCGGTGGGCAACTTCAAATGATTGCTTCTCTTTGTTAAACATTGTCTCTAGCATCTGCAAGCTCTTTCTCATATCTGTTATATACCTTGCTGCTTCTTCTACCTCCTGTAGATCCTGAAATCTATGTGGCACTAACCTCAGACACCCATTAAGAAATTCAACATACACTTTTACCATCCTCCTCTCGGTAGCTGGCCAGGAAACAGTAAACTGTTTAGTACTTGTACGAATTTTGAAATGCATATCAGACTCTGGCGGAGATACTTATTCTACTCATCAATCCTTACCTTGAAACAGCCTTCTCTCTACCAAGCTATATCCAGCTCCTTCAACTTCCCAGCATACTCTGTTTTCAACCAACACTGTCTGCCCCTAACTTAATTTGCTCAAACATTGCAATGGTGTGGGCTGTAAAAGCCATAACTCCCAATTGGAACCAAGACGACACCACAAATCAGGGGCCATCTCCAGGGCAGAGATCAGAAATAGAGAGCCCCTGTTGGATAGTTTGATTTCTCACACATCATGGTGTGTTACCCATTCCCAGTTACATATGGCCCATGGTCCAGTTAAAATTCTGCTGGTTGGTGCCTAAAATCTTTTTATTGGCCCATGTGCTGTAAAAGAGCACTCCTTATCTTTGCAGTACCAACCTCTGTCCTTACAGGGATTTCTCTATTGCCATAGATTTTCAGGTATCCCGAAGTCAATCTTAAACAAATATGCCCAGCTTTTGTGCAACACATCTTCTCTGATGGCTATCAGTCAGGTATTCAGATAATCTTGCACCTCTTCACATGCCATGTTCCGTTCCAAGTTTCGTTCTGCTTCCAGCACGCTGTCCACCAGCTTCTGCATGGCCCGTTTTGTAAGCTGACTCAGCCTATAACATGGAGCTTGCCAATAGGTGCCTCACTACCTTTCAGCCTAGCGTCCTTCTCAAGTCAGTCAATGTGACCCTCTAAATGTGTGCCTTTATATATACCCCAGGTTGTAAGTGCAGTATTTGCACCACTCCACTTTCTATCAAATACTTTTCTGTTGTCCTTCCAGAAACTCCTCTCGCTGCTGAGCCAATCGAATACCAGTGCCCCCTGGTGCAGTTATGGTAATGGGTAGTCACCTGGAAAGCAGGCAATGAAACAGCAATGCTACAGTTGCATTTAATACCATATATCTGTATCCGCTCCATCCGGATTCAACACAGTGTTATACCACAAGCGTTGATTATACACTTGAAAATACTTCACTCCATCTATGGGGACTGCAAATGCTGAATCATAGTACTCATTCTATTTTCCAAGCTGCCTGAAAAAAGGACACTCAGCATCAATAGAATTCAAACACACCTTCACTGCCCTGGTTCCCATCTACTATGATTAGTAAATAACACTCCAAGCATACTGGACAATCTTTCCCTTTACCTGCAACAGCTCTGAGATCTTCCATCTCACAATGCCCTGGCACCACCACTCTGTGCGTAGCCATGGGTAAATTGACCAAGTCAGGAACTACACTTCCATTACCACTGTGAGCAACCTGAAGGTGTCTCACTTACTAGTCCCCAGGGATCTGTCATCCAGGTGACCAAGACACGGCCATCACTATCGGATTCAGTTCCTGGGCGTCGGCCAGTGTGGGAGATCACCTGGATAGGGGGTTCTCGAGTAGTAGAATTGAGAAACGGACAGGTGAGACGTGGTATTCCCCTTCATATAACACCTTTTTCCCATCCTACATTCAGGATACTCAAAAACTCTGCCCCCCCTTTTCTGACACAAACGCTTTCTCACACCACGAAAGACAATGGACTAACACCTGAGCAGTTTACCTTACATGTCCTAATAGAAGGGTCAGGCAAAGTCAGGCAATTAACCAGAACCACACACACCTGACGGCCCTTTCCCTTCCCCACAGGGATTAACGGTAGAGCACAAGAGCACACAACAAGCAATGCAGACTGCACAAAGAGACAGCTATCCCAGCGCAGAAATTCAAGAGGAGGAGAAAGGTGGTGAGAACCGAAGGGTTGAGAAGGAGAGAAGCGACCTTGCCCTTTCCAACCCAGACCTGCGAAGCCTCCTTGGAAGGAATCATAAGACTGTGAACAATAGCCAGGGTGTGTTGCAGCAAATGTCAACGGTACAGGGAGCATGCCTACACTGATAATTAGGATAGGGAGAGACACTTGCTACCGTCACACCGTCCTTGACTCCAGATACTGTAAAAGCCAAGCAGTTCATCACAGCTGGTGAGTCGAGGGGAGAGCCAATAAGAAACCAAACTGTGTTGAACGAAAGTTGCAAATGGCAAATTAATCAAAGTTGAAAAAACGTAACAATTTAGGGGAAAACCAGTAGCAGAGGGGTCCGGCACCATGTGGGTGCTCATTCATGACACTCTGGTTGATCCCCCCCATTTCTTGAAACTACCACTACCAGAAGGCCTTAGATGAGACGCAAAGAAAAGGTCAAAGTGGTCATACAGGGGTCTAGCAAAATCTCCTGTACAGTCGAAAGTCTTTTACCGGCTAACCATTGGAAAACCTAAGGGAAGTAAATCCTGCATGTGTAAGAAATGAGAAGATATTGTAAGGCTGGCAAACATGAGCCAGATGGAGAGATGCCTGCAGAACGGGACTAAGCATGATGCCCAATGAACATTGTGTTGACAAGAGTAACTCGACGGAGGGGTGTCCACAGTGGATTGTTTAAAAACACATTAAGGGCAAAGGAGAAATCTTTTGGAAGAAAAGCTGCAGTGAACCCGACGGAGGGAGGCTAACATTCGAGAAGGGTCAGAGCCCGCAAGAGGGGGTTCACAGGGTGGAAAGCCACCTCCCAACAACCTTGTGAATACCACAGGCAAAACCTTTTGAATACCACATTCGAAAAGGGTCTGAACCCGGGAGAGGGAGATCCAAGGGTGAAACGCCATCACACTTGTGAATGCAGCAGGTGAAATCCTGTGAAATAAAAGCTGTACTGAACCCGACAAAGGGAGGCTGACATTCCAGAGGGGTCTGAGCCAGCATGAGGGAGACTCAGAGATGAAAGCTATCAACCAATGTAACGAAATAGATGAAATCTTGTGAATAAAAGCCATAGTGAACCCGACAGAGGAAGGCTGCTATTCGAGACGGGTCTGAGCACAGAAGAGGGGATCCAAGGCTGAAAAGTCCTCACCCAGCGTACATATGGAAAGGAATTTTTTGTTGTGTTAATTTGAACCCATCACGTCCTCGGAGGCAAGATACTTTTTTGTAGAAAAGAGACTTAAGCACCGAAGAGCTTGATACCTGAGAACATAACTGTAGTCTCGTGCTGGGAAAGCTTGTGAGTGTGCTCTGCTCTGGAGTCCCACCTTGTCCCGTGCTCAAAAAATGGGGAAGAGCGACCCCCAGCTACCACATTCTGACTTATCATTTGTGAAAACTACTTTCTTTCTTGTGAACTCTATCCTACACTCTTTTTTTGCATTTAGTTGTTAGGATTGGCAATAGTATAGGCCCTTTTATTTGACAAGACGCCACTCAGAGTGCCGTATTATTACTTGATGGCCATAGCTTGCTCCCATCTTAGATTTAGGTTTAGATTAGGCGTTTTTCCAACCTACCTATACAGTTTAATAAACACCCTTGAACCGTGATCACTTTTTTCAGTCTTTACTGTTGCCACCATGAGTTCCTTACACTACCAAGTTCTTTCTGTGCCATCACAACTGTGGTTCCTGTCCATTGTTTGTACCAATAGATGATTTTAGAAATCATTTTGTTTTTTCTCCGAGTAAAAAGAACAGAGCAACAGTAATCCATTAAATTAGAAACATGCAAAGTCTCTGGATATAATGCAGCCGGTTTTTCAGTTACAGTAGTAGGCATGTTTGTGGTTGCACTCAGTTCTCTATATCTCAGGTTAGGCTCTTCCCATTTGGAGTTCAGACCTTTAAAAAAATCTTCTTTACTCATCTTATTTGGTGGAGCCTCACAGGGAGACGGTACTACCCCCACTTGGCATTCGGCTGACAGTGTTATGAATCCCAACCAAAGGTCCACCCCACATTCCTAGGCTCTATTTAAATTACAGGTTCCCCCTTGCCAATGTACTATACATCATTTCTTATACCATGACCAGGCCTTGATATCAGCTGATGTTGCAGGTTTTCCATAGCTAACATAATGTGTGCTACAAATTCAGGTTATCCTACAACTACATTAGTGCAAGCCAGTACATACAGGCACATTAGAAAAACAACAGAAACTACACTGCCTCGGCTACCTCCTATTTGCAATTACTCTCATGTACCCATGTTGGGTGCCCCTGAACCTTTACATCTGAGTTTGAGGTGAGTAATATCATGAAGGGCCCCTTCCATCTTGGAGCTAGAGCTGTCTTTTTCTGGTGAATTATGATCAGAACACTGACTCTGGGATGTAAGGAATGACCTGGAGAGGCTGATTCCCATGGCAGAGGAACTTGAACCTGATTGTGAATTAGACTGACAGAAGATATTAAGGTCTTAACATATTCCAAAAATCGATCATCTGATAATTGTAAATTATTTGGTACAGTTTTTATGGGCAGCATTACAGGCATTCTCATAGGTCTTTCATAAACAATTTCATAAGGACTGAAACCATTTTTCTTAGAAGGTGTACTTTTCATACTAAATAGAACTAATGGGAGGGCTTCTGGCCACTTCAACCTTGTGTTTCCGGACTCAGTTTTGCCAATGTATTCGTCAAGACCCAGTTTCATCTCCCTACTGCCTCTGCTAACTGAGGGTGGTGTGGGCAATGCAAGTTATTCAGAATCTTCAACGTAGATAGCAGTGTTTTGATGATATTATTAACAAAATGGGTTCTCTGATCATTGTTAATAAATACAGGTATTCTATATCCAGGGACAAAATCCCCAAATCAGTATTTTAGGAACAGCAACTGCCTTCCAGCAGGGGTATGCTTCCATCCACCCGGAAAACACATCCACTATCACTAGCAGCTATTGCCACTGATTATACTTGGGCAGATGGAGAAAATCAATCTGTAAATGCACAAATGGACCATAAAGGGAAGGGTGTACCCCTGGTCTGATAGGCACACTTCCCCCCCTTATTCTGTTGACTGTAAGTTTGCAGAAGGAGGAGGAGACTGACAGAGAGGAGGTATGGTTGTAGGCATACACTTTTATTTGAGATCAAAACTAAAGAGAAAACCTAATTTTCCCTAACTCTAAGAGGGGTTTCCCTACCTCAAGTAAAATAGTAAGGATTCAGTCAGGATGTCCATTTAAATCAAGAGTCAACCATACAGTGTCACAAACCTATTCCTGTCCCTTATACTTGTAACTAAACTAATGATGTGATTGATCTTCTTGGTTCAGAAGAATGGCTCTCCTCTTCTGGGCAACAAATCACAGTTCCGAATGTTAGGTGGGATCTTTACTTGAGGGAGCAACTTCCTTCCCCAGGCTTCAATCACTTCCCAAGACACAACACAAAGTTCCAGATTCAAATGCTAAAAAGCAGTAAAGTTCTCAGTTAAAGAAATATAAAGTTCCAATTCAAACATCAACATTCCTCACTGCTCATAGTTGTTTCTTCACTATTGGGTTCCTGGAGAATGCCTCCCTTCTCCAGGTTCCTGCTCTCAGTCTTATCACAATGCCAAGGGAATGACTCCCTTCCGCTGGCCCTTTTCCAGGCTTACTCCACAGATCACAACATAAGGGGGCATGTCTCCCTTCCCCTCACCTTCATCAGGTATAAATTGCAGTTCACAATACCAGGGGAATGTCTCCCTTCCCCAGGCCTTTTCTCAGGCTTACTTTTCAGTTCACAATACCAGGGGGAATGGCTTCCTTCAACAGGTCTTTTCTCAGGCTTACTTTGCAGTTCACAACACCAGGGGAAATGCCATCCTTGCCCAGGCATGTTTTCAGGCTTACTTTTCAGTTCACAACACTAGAGGAAATGTCTCCCTTCCCCAGGCTTTGTCACACTTTGAACACAGTTCACAATATGAGGGGGAATAACTCTCTTCTCCTTGCTTCTTTCTTCTTCATGCACTGCCATGCAGAAGATGGCTTGCAAAAGTTCCTTTAGTGTTTGACTTTGGTAGCCCTGGTTCACTTTCCTGACAGGCACTACCCTAAAGAGGATGCCTTACAAAAGTTCATTTATTGTTTGTTTTTGGTAGACCTGGTTCACTCTCCTGCCAGGTACTGCCATGAAGAAGATGACTTGGATGCCTCTCCTTCCTTTTTGGGTGCAGGTCCCATACTCGTATTTGTATTACCTTCCCAGGGTTTCCCTTCTCGCCCCTGCACGTTAGTCTTGGCATTTTCCAATTCACCAAGCTTCCCAGAAACCCATATACCTTTTGGTTTCTTGATGGCTTCCTCCGGTTGGTCTCTGGCTCTCCAAGCTTTGGCTTCTGTCTTCCCCGGCTTCTCTTGCTTTCCAATTGGCTGTAGCATCCCCATAGTGTGCCTTTGCCTTCCATTTGTGCATTAGGGCTTTCACGTTCTTCTCCATCCAGATCTATTCCCAGTCAGGCCACCGCCCTGTTCCACCTTGCTGGACCAAACAGGGATGTCTCTGTTCCCTCACCCTTTCCGCACTCACTGGTTTATTCCTGGTGCTTTGCCGAGCCGCTTCCACCTTTGATAGGTCCTCAGTCTGTTTTAACTTTGAATATAGCAAAACAACTAGAATGTGTATGCACGTTGTCTTGACGGCTCTTCATTGCTCCACATGATCGCCTCATCGCAGTGTCTTCCACGGAAGTCTTTCTAAGGTCCTCCCTACTCTTCTTCTTCCCAGGTAATCTTTGGTTTGTAATTCTAGAGAGGCAAATGGAAGTGTGGGCTATAGAGGTTTGAGTGAAGGGAAAGAAGGATGGGTAGGAGGTCATGCAGGTGATAAAGGGTTTGCACGCCACCTTTCCCTTGGATGGTTGTCCTCGTCTCTAGAGTTGCTGTCTCTCCCCATGAGATTCTCCCACTGATTACCACCCCCAGGGGGACAATTGGGTAGCAGCATCACCTCTATGGTTTTGAAGGTTGTCATTCCCCAAAAACACAATTATAAACTCATAATAAAGGACACACCCCAGTAGGGAATGAGACCAGGAGAAAGGTTGTGAGTTAAATAATGTTTTATAGAAAATATTGCATGCAGAGGACTCTGCTGCCTTGAGAGCGCTCTGCCAAACAATACAAAAACAGTACATTATAAGCTTTAGAAACATCACTAGTGATGTTTCCCTATAGGTACATCAAGTTACATTGGGACTGGAGAAAGACATGGATGCATTATGGTAGTGTAGGGACCGGCTCCACACGATTGGCTGGCAGCTTTGAGGTCCGGTAGGCATCACATGGACCAGCTGGGCTCATCCTTGCGAGGTGAAGGTCGGGTCGGGTCCACGAGAGGAGAATGTTCTGACTAAACTAAGCTACACAATATCTCCTGGCATGCAGTGAATAATGCAAATCATAAACCGTAAACTAGAATGTGGGGATACCTATACATTGTAGACACTTATTTACACATTCCCGCCTCAGGCCTTTGTCGTAGTAAAGGCTATGAGGGTCTCGCCCTCCAGGTGCATTATCAGTGAGCTTGATCAGGGATTTATTTGTCATGGCACCTCAGACCTTGGGGGAGAGGATTGATAGGTGTTGATTTTAGGTGAAATACATGATGACATGAAACCAGTTACATTGGGGGCACTCTAGGGTGATCAGTGGGGAAGGGTCACCCTTCAGCTACATCAAAAAATGAATAGAGGTGCAAAAGATTGTGCAGGCAATAACTTCCAAAGGTGGGGGTGAGAGGAGCAAGAGCAGGTTTCTGCAGACGGATGGGCCACAAGTCGAGATTTGTTCCGGTCACACTCAGGGCAGTGATCTCAGAGGAAGGAAAAAGAATACACTTTTTACTTGTAACAATTTACGCCAGAGCATCCGTGAGAAATGAGCTTGGGCGGCACCGACACGGGAGGAGGAGGTGTGGGCTGTCAGTGTTCGCTGTGCGTGGCGCTGCAAATGAAGGAGACAGCTTTTTAGTTAGCAGGCTGCGGCCTAGTCCCAAAATGGAGTCTGGAGGTGCATAAAATGGAGTCTGAATGTGTTTTGCAATAGCCCCTCTTACGCTGTTTATCTGGGAAGGGCAATGGAGGATGTCTCCCCACTATTGATATGATATGATATGGCATTTATAATGCGCTTATACACAAATGATTCAAGGCGCGACAAAGCAGGGGAGAGGAACAGAGGGAGGACAGACAGCGATCCTACTAGGCAAGGTATCATTCAGATTGCGCAAGTGCATGGGGAGGGGGCAGGGAAAGTGCAGTACATAGGAAAAGATGATAATAATAAGTAAGTAACAGCCAGCATGTGGTAAGTGCGGGGTAAGTGCAGAAATCAGGTGTCACGGGCTGGTAGGGGGACTGTAGGGAAACAGAAAAAGTCCCCAAGTGCTGGGTTGACAGGTGGGCAGTGCAGGTGTTTGATGCTGGTGGGGGAGGGACCTGGGCCCGAGATCAGAGGGTGTCCAGGTAGCCAGTGCAGTTCCAGTTACAGCCAGGAGGTCAGCAGAGGAGAGGAGGAAAAAAAGCAGAAGCAAAGAGAAAGGTTTTGAGGTGCTTTTGGAACCGCAGATGGTTCTCCTCAAGTTTAAGGGAGGCAGGGAGGCTGTTCCAGAGGGAGGCACCAGCCGAGGAAAGAGATCTACCCCCAACTCCTTGCTTGGAGAAGCGACTGACCCTGAGGGAGTTGGAGGCGGATTAGCGAAGTGCTCGAGATGGAAGATATTTAGGAAGAGAGAGTTGGAGGTATTGAGGCAGGCCCCAGGCCCCAGAAGGCCTTGTGGATGATGCAGAGGGTTTTGAACTTAATCCTCACAGCCACTGGGAGCCAGTGCAGAGATTTCAGTCCTGGAGAGATACGATCCCTGGGCTTGAGGCCAAGGACAAGTCTTGCAGTCCTGTTCTGGATGAGTTGCAGAGGGCAGAGAGTATGCGCAGGCAGATTTAGAAAGAGGGTGTTGCAGTAGTCCAGCCTGGAGAGAACCAGAGCTCTGGAGGCGGTGAGCTTCTGGGGGAAGGAACGGAAAGTAAGAATACCTCTGAGGAGGTGCAGCTGGTAGTGTGATTTCTTAGAGACATCAGAGATGTGAGGAGAGAAGGAGAGTGTGGAGTCGAAGATGACCCCAAGGTTTTTAGCCTTGCCGGTAGGAGCAGGAAGAGGGCCAAGAGAGGCCGGCCACAGAGCTACAGGAAAGGAGGGAGCGAGTGTGCCGATGAGGAGAATCTCAGTCTTACTGGCATTAAGGCAGAGGTCATTGGCGGCACACCAATCCTAGATGACAGACAGACAGTCAGAGATGAGGGAAGGAGAGGAGGAGGCCGAGGGTAGCCTGAAAATGGTGTCATCCGCATAGCACTGAAAGTTGGGTCAGAGAGCGGCAATGCAGTGGGCAAGGAGTGCCAGGTATTGGTTGAATAGCCAGGGAGAGAGGTTAGACCCCTGGGGGACACCACAGGTAGAGAAGAAGACAGTGGAGAGGAAGGACCCAAGTTGGACCTATGAGAGTTGGTCAGAGAGGAAAGAAGTCAGCACCGCCAGAGCCTGACCAGGGATACCTGGGTTATAATGGAGATGGTTGAGCGGGATGGCATGGTTGACAGTGTCAAAGGCAGAAGAGAGATCAAGCAGGATGAGGACGCAAGGAGTGTTAGAGTCCAGGTTGGAGAGCAGGTCTTCACAGATGTTCAGGAGAGCAGTTTCCATGCTTCTGGCAGCTCTTAAGCTAGACTGATGGTCATGTAGACAACCAACAGATTCAGTGTGGAGATTAAGCTGGGAGATGGCCAGTTTCTCCAGGAGCTTGCCTAGGAAAGGAGTGATGGAGATTAGGTGATAGTTAGCTGGGCAGGAGGGGTCGCCAGAAGGTTTCTTAAGAAGAGGGTGCACAAGGGAGTGCTTCAGGGGGATGGGAAGACTCCAGTGGTGAAGGAGTGATTGAGGAAATCCTCCAGGGCAGGAGCCAGGGAGTCAATGTGGTCCTTGATAGTTTTGGAGGAACAGGGGTGAACCTGTTTCGACAAGACTGGCATAGATAAGACTTGTCTAGAAACCTCATCTGAGGAGAACAGGGGAAAGGCAGAGAAGCAGGGAGGAAAGGTGTCAGCAGAAGGGCCAGAGGAAGAGCAGGAAGTAGGGGGAGGGAGAGGATAGGAGGAGAGTTAAAACAGGATGTTCTGAGTTTTAGAGATGAAGTTAGAATCTAGTGCCATGCAGAGGTCCTGGGAAGTGACAGGAGAGGTAGAGACTGCGGCAGGATTGGCCAGTTCCTTGCAGATTTTAAAGAGTTCAGCCGAGTTGTTAGATGCCGCAGAGATGCGGGCTTGGATATGGGCTCTCTTCTTGGTTAGGACAGAGAGCCGGTATTGCCTTTGGAGCAGGCGGCATGCCAGTTTGTTAGAGAATGTACATGAAGTGTGTCATTTCCTCTCGGCCATCCTGCACTTGCGTTTTAGGGTGATGAGGTCTGAGTCGTACCAGGAGTTGCACTTGGCTTTGGGCTTCAGGCGGATTCTCATGATAGGGGCAAAGATATCAAGAGTATCAGATATAGCAGAGTGGAGCGTGGAGAGGGCTGTGTCAGGGTGAGAGTCAGCCAAAGGGGGAAGCCAAATTTCACGAGCATTAGGTTTTTTTTCATGCTGAATGTGCGGGGGGCAAAACGACCCTTCCTCCCTTACAGTCTCCGTGTAAGGGACTCCCCTCTGGGAAAAGTGACGACATCCAATGATTCATGTTAAAGACCCATTGATAGCTTGATATCTTGGACAGTATGTATTTATTTATTAGGCATTTGTAACGCGCACTAGACCCGAGGGCATCAAGCTGCAAAGGTACAGATGGCAGGTCAGATTTGACCTATAAAAGAAATCAATGACAGCCTTAAGTGGTATGATGTGCGACAATTCCGATTTTGGTCAAGGCGATGGGATGATGGACATTATTGTGCGTTTTCAGAGATAATTACGGTTCTAAGGTGCTTGCGGAATGACCTGTAGGAGTGTTCAAGTCTTAGTGATGATGGGAGATTGTTCCAGTTCTTGGCAGCGATGAACGGGAAGCTTGTTCCTCCAGCTCTTTGGAGGACGAATCTCAGGGTGTTGATATGATTCGTGTGTGTATAACGAGTAAGCCTGGTGTTTGAAGCTTTTGAGAATTTGCAGGTGAGGTATCTTGGAGCAGAGTTAGACAAACATGTGTGGGTTAAGGCTTGAGTTTTGAAGCAGATGTGCTCTTTGATGGGGAGCCAGTGAGCATTTCTTCTAGCCAGCGAGATATGATCTTGTTTTGCAATGTTCAGGGCAGCTCGTAAGGCATTGTTTTGTATGATCTGTAGTTTGTTTAGTTTTCCAGATGAGGTGCCTGCGAAGATGGCATTGCAGTAGTCCAGTCTCAAACCAATCAGAGCCATTGCGATGGTGAGGCATGTAGGATTATTTAGCGTGTTTTTGGAGTGCAACACCACTGCATGAGATCAATGTATTGCTATAATGCGGTACAAGCAATTGCACCATTTTTTCCTCACCTGAAATGCCTCTGTTGCAGGGGACACATTAGAGGATTAATGAACTAATATAATTAACAGTACTAACATGATCTTAACTTATTAATAACATAATGTGTTCTCCAAGTGCAAAATGAGGCAGGCTGAAAGTCATTTTAAACAGACATTCAGAATTTTTTTCCTTTCTCTTTCTCTGTGCTTTTCACGGTCCTTGCTAAAGAAACAAAACTCGAATAAGCAGGAAATTAGTGGATACAGTTTCTTACTGAAAAGAGAGCTATTGTTTGAAGAAGGAGGGTATGACATGATAGATTTTTTTTGGATGCACTTCACATGAAGGGCTGTAACAGAGGTCTCTTGGTGCATCTCGGGGAGGAAGAAAGGAGTGGACATTTTGGCTTGGGTGAGACGCCTGAGGGGAGTTGCTGTGGGGCTGCCTGATTGAGAGGTGTCGTCCCAGTCCATTGCTGACTTTCCCAGGTTGGAGATTCCAGTCAAAAAGCACTGGCTTGAGAGACTGCAGATCAGAACTGCATGTCCTCGCTGGGGTGCTTTGAAGGAAAGCCTTGAGCCATTTAAAGAAAGCGACCAGTCCGGGGAGTTCGCGTGCTGAACAGCTACAATTTGCTGGTAATTATCTTGTATAAAAGTGAGGGTGCGGTATGTGCATGAGACCTATTTTAGACAGGCAGTGTAGCGATAGCTTTTCACTGTGTTTAAATGACACAATTTAATGTTGCCAGCTGAAGGCAAAACAAACAATGTAATTTTTCTCTCTCTTGTGCAAATATGAAATGAAATTCGTAATGTTCTTGCATTTTGTCTTTCTCACGTTTTTATTTCAGAGAGGATTGTCTCACGAATGGTAATGTATCATTTTAAAATGAAATTGTGATAACACACAGTCTGCCTAAGAGTATTCTTCTTTCTGTTTCATTTGGTGTCTAAAAAAAATATTATGCCCTAGAGGGAATGATGCTTAAAGCGCCAAGTTTCTATGCAGATAAAGTAATGTTATGAGCAATTATAAATAGCTGTGTGCGTGGTTCCACTCAGTGTATATATGTGTGTGTGATTTCTGAGTGGAACATAATGAAATAGTTTGCTGAACGTATATGAGTCAGCAGAAAGAGAGGTCTCTGGAAATAGTTTCACTGATGTAAATAAATTAGTGATAATACCACAGGGGTTGTGAATACTGTATGTGAAAATTGTGGTATCCATAAGATGTAGGCCTGAGGTCTCTCTATTGATCACACGAACTGACTAAGTAAGGAGAAAGGGGGTTCTGGATATTGGGGCCCCAAATAAAACAAAGGAATTATGCTCACCAAAAATACCACCAACAAAATGTATACCAACTAAATATATCTGTGTAATGCATATCCACTATATTACCATAATACCAAACCCAATATGAATGCAAGGAGTGATTATTGCTGAATTACTTTATTTTTGGCGGTAAGAAAATACCGCTAGGCCCCAATTCTACACAAAATACCCTACATAATTATGGTGTGTTTCAGGCCGGGAAAGTGATCATAGAGCACCTACTGGGTGTGGCAAGTGTGTCTCACACCGCCATCTGTACATTAAAGGGAACCCATTTCATAATAGCAGTGTGTCACCAAAAACGAATTTCAGAATGTCTCAAAGGGAAACCACATTTTCAGACCTAGTGCAATATTTAGAAGCAAAGTTATTCGCACATGGGACGTGGTCATCAAACAGTACCTCAGAATGGCATGACTGCATTCAGGGTGAGGTGCAGAAAGAAAAACTAGACAGTATTTTTGCAGAAGGCAGCATAATTCAGGTCTGCCTTCTAAGGTTATTAAATGCAGCCGATAAAAATGCAGAGAAAGACTGTTTGATACGGCTATGCGCCAAAATCTGGTTTATTTTGAATAGGTCCCTGCAAATGCAAGAAAAAAACTACACCCAGCTAATTAACAGGTTAAAGACTGACTTAGATGGGGCAAGTAAAAATCAGGAAATGTTAAGAGCAGAATTGGATGTATGCCAAAAAGACATGCAGTTAAAATGCAGAGATTTTGATGTTCAATTGTCCAAAAGCAAGAAACAATTTGAGGACAGTGAACAAGAATTGGTACGCTTAAAAGCATTGGTGGAACACATTAGACAAGATAAAGATGAGGTTGTGTCAGAGATGCAGATTTTACAAAAAGAACATTATGAGAAAGAAAGTGACCTCCAAAATACGGAACAAGAAATGGTTAAAATGCTCCAAGAAAGAGACAAGAGGAATAAAGAATTTAATGAGTGCCAAATGCAAATGTGCGACATGCAGGAGGTAATTAATAAAATGAGTGATGAAAACAACTATTTGCAAAATGAAGCAAACAGGCGCCTTAAAAAGTGTAAGGGCTTAGAACAGCAAATGTGCATTCCCATGTCCCAGGAGAGGCAACAGGCTACCACATTCAATGGAGTTGAGGTGAATTCTATTTCTACTCAAGGGGCTATAACCCCAGTGACTGGGCCGGTGACTGAACTTGGTTGCAGTGCCCTTGGGGGATTTTATACTCCCATTGGGGGCCGCCACCAATCCCATACACCTGGAACCAGGGTTGAGTCACCAAGTAGTGCAATTCAATGCATTGCAACAAGTAGCCCCATAAAGATAATGAAATCCATTAAAGCCCTGATCAAACCATTTAATAAAGGAGGGAAATGCTGCATTGAGGATCACTTAGAAGGGGTTCATGACATTTCTTAAGCACTCCAGATACCTAAGGAACAGTACAGGCAATATTTTCATTTAACTTTAGATGCCCCGACGGCCAGTATTATTAGAGGATTGAATGAACAGCAGAATATGACATGGGCAGAGTTCGAAAAAGAGATTAGGTGTAATTTTTCTCCTTTCCAGTCATTGCAGGAGGCAAAGAAAGTCGCTTACACAATCACTGCTGGGCCTAATACATCCCCTCGCCAGTTTTTACAAGACTTAAAAAGAGCATTTTCTCGCTTTGATGTATCTTTTGACCCCAATTCCAATGAGTGTAAAACTGCCTACTTCTATGGGCTGCAGAAAGACATCATATCCCAATTGGTCCGTGAATTTGACCGTGACAAGTCCCTGGAATGGATTGTACACCAAAGCACAAAACCATATGAGGTACTCTATTGTCAGGGTAAAGAAAGTGATAAAATGAGAGATACTAGACCTAAATCTAAAGAACCCTCAGCAACAGTGATGGAAATCAGGTCAGCCAAAATGTCCCTTGAGTCTGCTCAAAGTCCAAGTAAAAATAATTTGGCACCTGAACAGAGGGGTAATCAACAAAGGTCATCACACACTGCACCAATGTTCCAATCACATAGTAATAGGGAGGGTTACATCAGCCCCAGATACTTAGTAGATAGGCCCCGGGCAGGCTATCGATCTGATATGTCAGGTATGAACAATAACCAGAGACAAAATCAAGATCAAAGAAATGATGGTCCTTATCAGACATTGGGGACACAAAGCAGATTTGATCCCAATATCATGATATATGGTAATCAGGATAGACCCCGATATGTGGATCTATTTGCTGATAATGGGAATCAACATAGGGGCCAGTACCCACAACCTGAGAGACAAGACATGAGACAGAACATGAACTACACTTCACGTCAGTACAATGATTCCCCACCAGGGGACTACAACCAAAAGATGGGTGCACCCCGCTCCCCTCCGCAAATGAATCAAGAGTTCAGGAACCATCCCAATAGAAATCATTCTCCTGAGAGGTATGAGAATAGATCCAATCAGGGAGCAAACAACCAATATCGGTCTAGGCCACAGAGAGAGGATTCTAGAGAGATAGAAAGATTTCAGTGCCTCAAGGCCCAAGTGAAAATGTTGGCTGAGCAAATAGGAAAGCTCTGCACAACACAAAAACAGTCATCAAAGGATGGGGCAGATGGCCATAGCAATGATTGGGGGGCTTCTGAAAGGTGACTAAGTACTTATGATACCTGCAGCGCTGAAAAGACAGTTTGCTCTGATGTAATTTTGCATAATGAATCTGAGATGCCTAATGATTTAAAAGTGAAAATACCAGTACATGAACATGTAACAGAAAATGCAAATACTTCTAAAAGAGAGGTACGGTTTAACCCAGAACTAAATCAAACATTGGCGATATGTACAAATGAAATAGGAAAACCTGAAAATCCAGAAGAACAAAGAGACAGGTTTAAGAAAAATGACTCATGCATGGGGAATACCAGTGAACCGGGAGTAAGTGGTGATGCTATAGCTCCTTCCCTGGGCAATCCAAACAATGACCAAACACAGGCAGGAAAAAGAAATGCTCAAAAGGAGGGTACAGGTCAATCACCTGAAGAATTCTTTGAACCACATATTTTTGAAGAGGTTACAAGGGCTGGTACCATACTGAATAATCACAAATGCACAGAATTAGACAATGACAAATTGCCAAGTGATGTTGTTACACATGTTCAGTTGGAGGGTTGTAGTGTGACCTCTGATGATAGCTGGATGGATGGGCGAACGGTGGCCACGCTCCAAAAAACCTCTGAACATGGGGAAATGAATAAAGTCTCTCACACAGGAATGAGCAAAAAGGGGGGAAAAATGTCTTTCCATTTACCGATGTGCTTAGCCAAAAGTGAAAAAGGCCTGAGAAAGGTGAGCCCTGAAATCAGTAAGAATTTGCATTTCCTATGTGTGTTAGAGGAAGTTGAAGACAGGTATTATGCTCCCATCATTGTGGAAGAAAAATGCCATACATTTGCAATGATTGACACTGGCGCACAGGCCACAATTATGCCTAAAGAATTAGTAAAGAGTATCAATGAAAGGAGATCCCCGCAGAATCAGATCACAGTAAAGGAGAATCAAGGTCCAGTGCATACTTTTAATGGGGAGGAGGTGGCTATTATAGGCGCCACTGAGGTTGACATAAAGATAGGTAAACACAGAATGAAACAGGAGGTATTCACATCCATTAGTGATATTCCATTTCTGATGGGAACAGATTGTCTGAAAAGGTTATCTCTGCTCATAGATGGGGTGAATGGAGTACTGTGGTCCTTAACCAAAAAACCATTGAGATCTAATATAAATGAATGTCACACCGTTGCAAAAACAAATGATGCAGTGGAGGTGTATCTGGAGGTGTATCTCCAGAATAGTTGCATACCTAGCGTCACTGTTATATTAATGTGTCAACACAAGATGCAGAGTGAAAATAAAAAATTGCCTGTACAAATATATTTAGACCCAAGGAAAGAATGGCAAACTGCCATAGATGAGCACACCTTACGTTTTTATTTAAAAGAAAAGACATGCAAAAAGAATACTGCTCCTAGAGCAGGTTCAGAAAAACACATTACCACTCTTGCTGAAATACACATGGAAGATGAACAACCATGGGTTCATGTTGGGATAAATGACTATTCTAAAACAATAAAACCACTTTAGCGCTTCAACAGGAAAGGAGCTTCATTAATAAGAAATTGTTGCAAAAAATAATGGAAAGGGAGGAGATACCGAAATTTAGGATTAAAAACCAGTATGTCTCTGGTTTAGTCGGTCCAGACTTTGAAAACTGAATTGCGGGTAGATGCATGCTGAAAATTTGCATTGGACAAAAAACTATTTACCATAATGTTTGGATAGTGTGTGGAACGCAAAATGACTTTTACATGGGCAATGACATCATGCATAGAATGTGTATGGTGCTAGATTTCCTTAATCAAAAGATATGGTCACGCATAGGTGGGCCGGCACCTGAATTTGAAGACAAAAGAAGGGCTTATCATTGCGCACAGCTGGTCCCTTATGCAATTGAATTACAAATGAGGAAAGATACTATTATCCCTGCATTCACACTGCATAACACTGAAATGCAAAAATGGACAGCAGATGAAAGATTCTGATGCATTTGTATGTCTGAATGAATCCATAAAACAGCAAGGCCTGGATTATGAATACATTCCATTGGTAGATGTGGGTGAAGGCTCTGTAAAAATTATGGTGAATAATAAAGGTTATCAGAATATTCATTTAGAGGAAAAGTCCCCAGTAGGAATGGCCATACAAAAATCACATCACACAGCTGATCTAAATAACATGGTGATTGGAAATATCCCTGAAAAGTATGTAGATGCTAAGGGTGAATTTCCAGAATACCTGGACTCTCAACCCAAAGGGATATTTAAAATTCATTCTGTGTACCCTTATGATTCAAGCGAGACAGTGTGCTGTCATCAAGAGGACTGCATAACATTTAACTTAAATGAAAATGAAATAGAAAATCAGCCCATTGAAGTGGAAGCTGATATGCCAAAACATTTAAATGTGGCAGCTTTACAAAGAGACACAGCCACACAATTAGAGGAAAGCGCCGAGATTCCCATGCCGGAACATTTTCCAGAATTCTCCAAAATGGTAGAGCAGCAGATTTTATTAGCGGATGCATGTGACAACGAGGAGGATAGAAATGAATTGAGGAAGATATTTATGGAGTTTAAAGATGTATTTGCAAAAGATGCTTATGATTGCGGGATAACTAATTTACATGTGGCCACACTTCCGGAAGGGTGTAGCAGAAGCCCAGTATTTGTACGCCAGTATAGACTACCATTAGCATGTTTAGAATCATTGGCAGAGATTATTAAAAATTTGGAGTCGCAGGGAATCATCAGGCCCATTCATAGCACATCCAACACACCTTTTTTAGGTGTGTTAAAACCAAACGGTCAATGGCGACTGTGTGCAGATTTGAGAGAGTTAAATAAAAGAGTGCCAGTATCCAGATGGCCACTGACATTCATTGATCAGGGATTAGCTCAGGTACATGGTTCAAAAGTGTTCACCACATTAGATCTCACCTCTGGATATTGGTGTGTGCCATTGGCAGAGGAGATACAGAATTTATTTTCCTTTTCATTTGATAAGACTCAATACGCATGGGTTAGAACTCCATTCGGGTACGTCAATAGTGGGAGTGAATTTGGCATATTTTTGAGGAAGGCTATGCCTGATGCAGCAGAAAGAGGAACCATAATTTATGTGGATGATGTCCTGATAAAAATGAAAGTTTGAAAAGCCATTTTGATGAAATAAGACATGTTCTTGGCCAATTGCAGAAAGCAGGCGCCAAAGTATCTTTACAAAAAGCACAATGGTGCAAGAAAAAGGTGGATTTTCTAGGCCATGAAGTGACTGAACATGGACTAAATCGACAAAAGAAGAAAATAGAGGCCATACAGAAACTAAAAGATCCTAAAAATGTGAAAGGGGTAAAACGTTTATTAGGAATGACAGGATATAACAGAAAGTTCATTGAAAATTATGCTGAAATCACTCAACCATTGACTAAACTGCTTAAACTGAATACACCCTGGAAATGGGAAAAAGAGCAGTGTGGGGCAGTGGCTAAATTAAAGGAATGTCTTGTAAAGGCACCATGTTTAGCATATCCCATAAAGGACAGGGATTTCTTTATAGAAGTAGGTTTCTCTGAACATTGTATGTCAGCAGTGTTATCACAAAAACATGATTTGAATCACAAAACCATTGCATATGCAAGTAAGGCATTTTCCCAAGTTGAAATTAAATTCAATGAATGTGAAAAGGCCCTATTAACCACTTTGTGGGCGCTACAACATTTCCGCCCCATTGTTCAGGGAGAAAAGGTGGTTATTGAGACAAATCATCAACCTTTGCAGTTTTTAGAGAGTAAAAGAATTAGGTCAGGTAATCTAGCGCAGTCCAGAATCACTTCATGGATGCTAGCATTACAGGGTTTTCCTGTAGAAGTGAGATATGGCCAAAATAAAAAAAAAGCCCAATTGCTCAAGGTTTAGCAGATTTACATGACTGTGCAGCTGAACCAGTATTAAATGAAATAGAAGTGGAACCTAATTGGCAGTAATTTGAACAATCACCACACAAAGCTTTTGATGAAAAAACATGCAAAGACTTGCCAACTGTGTATGTTGATGGTTGTGCCTTTCACATTGAAAATGACAGTGATAAACAATTAGTGTCAGGAATAGGGAATGTCTGGTTGAAGTGTGAAGGTATCCCGAGTATAGGGATGAGAATTGGTGCTGGGAGCAGTCAGGTAGCGGAATTGGCAGCCATTTATAAAGCAATTGCTACTGCAGTTGATAATAAATTCAACGAAATAGCTTTGTGGAATATTTACCTGGCTGGAAAGTGAGAGGCATGATTACATACAATAAAACGCCACTTAAGCATGGAAAAATGATACAAGCCATAGACACCAATTGGTGTCAGAAAATGATTTAAAAATATGCTGGAGGAAAATTTGTGGGCATTTGAAAACTCCAGGAGAGGATAAGGAGGGAAATGATAAGGCAGATCACCTAGCTAAAATTGGGGCGGTGATGGGAAAATTGCTACCTATTGAACATTTACTGGGTGAAATACAAATTGATGCAGTAACACGTTCTAAAGCAACAAAGGAGACAGATCAACCAGTGGTACAGTGGAGTTATGATACACCAGACCAAGATCTGATTGAGGCACAAAAGAATGACCGAAGTTTGGGAATCTATAATAATCATTTGATAGATCCTGAACAAAACCCTTTAACAGAAAATGATTGTATGGGAAAAGAAGAGTTGAGGATGCTATTAAAGAATAAAAAACGAATAAGACTACAAGATGGACTCATGATTAGAGAGTCCATAACAGGACAAATACAGTGGGTGGTACCCCTTTAATTCAGAGGGTTAATGCTACACCATGCGCATGATGCTATAACTGCAGGCCACAGAGGCTCACAGAAAACAATGGAAGTACTAAAAGATTATGCTTATTGGCCACATATGTCCCAAGATGTAGAATTATGTACTAGAGGATGTCTAGTATGTGCCCAATTTAAACCTGCTTCACCAATGCATAGAGCTCCATTAATGAAAAGAGGCCTAACTCTTCCATGGTCAGATTTGCAAATAGACTATGTAGGGCCTGTAAAGAGGTCGAGCAGGGGGAACCGGTATATTTTAAGTGTGGTGTGTTTGATGTCAAAGTGGATTGAGTGTATTCCTGCACCAGATTGTAGTGCGCAAACAGCAGCCACATTGTTAGTGACCCATGTGTTTTCAAGGTTTGGGTTGCCACAAAGAATAGAATCAGACAGAGGAAGTAATTTTACAAGTGCTCTAATGAGTAAGGTATGGCAAATACTGGGTGTGAAGAGAAAGCTACATATCGCATATCGGGTGGTGTCTTCAGGTGGAATTGAACGCAGCAATAGGTCTGTTGTGGACATTTTAAAGAAATTTGTTGCAGAAGCAGGTTCCAGCTGGGATTTACGCTGACCTTTGGTTCTGATGGCAATCAGATCAACTCCTGCCAAAGCAACAGGTATTAGCCCTCATGAAGTTTTAACAGGTAGGAAAATGGTGTTACCACAACACCTGCTATACAGGACACATGAGCAAACACTTGTGAGCGCGTCCACAGTTCATGAATACATTGATGAACTTAGGAAGCATTTACAACATGCATTTGCTTTTGTACAGAAAAATTTAGAAAGAGCTGCTGACAGTGCAAAGTCATATTATGATAAAAAGACGTCAGTAAAGGAATATTGTGTGGGCGATCGGGTGTATACATTTCATTTTGGAAAAGGTAAACAGAAAAATTCCAAATTTCTAGCAGCCTGGCAGGGGCCATGTCGAATTATAGATAAGGTCTCTCCTGTGGTCTATAAAATTTTGAAGACTGAAGGTGAACCAGCAACAGAACAGTTTGTTCACATGAATCAAATTAAACCATGTCACCCCAAACATGAGATTAAACAACTTGAGCGTGTAGAAACAGATAAAGTCCCTTGAACATAAAAGGTAAAGTAAATGGGTTTAGTCGATAGTAGTGGCAGAGAAGTTAAATAAAGATGGTTGATTATGATAATGGCACATAAACACTGTAATATATGTAAATATATATATAAAAAAATGGAAGCTAAGATTTATGGAATTGGTGTGAAAATGTATTAAATATTGAATGCTGTTTTACATAGGTTTGTTTTCTCTTTAACCTATGTTTAATTTCAGAAAGCAAGAGGAAAAAGGGCGAAATATTTTACAAAGCATGTTTTATTTTGGCAAAAGGGTGAAGTTAGTATTGTGCTATGTACTTAATTTATTTCTTTTCTATTTGATATAGAATATTAACATATTTGTACTTGGAGGACATGGGACCAGAGGCCACGGGAGACGATGGAGCCCTGGAGCCCATGTGGAAGGATTCCGGAAAAGCCCCAGAAGGGGACAAAGATCAAGGCTGCAAAGTGATCAGCATTGAAGATGACGCCGACAATATGGATAATTATGTTGATGTTCGGAGGGAACTTCAAAAATTCAGAAGCACAGGTTGTCATTGAACCTGGACCAGCATCTGGTATTGTGGTAGAAGAAGCACCAGGATTCATCATGAGTGATAGAAGGATGATTTTCCAGAACATTTATATACCATTGAATCCTGATATTTTGATAGAAAAACATTTTAACAACACTGAAATTAAAGCTGAACAGACTAAAGAGTGGCTGGAAATAAGAAAAGAGGATGCTAAGCAGTCAATAAGAAATATATTGATGCAATTGGAAAAAAACATTTGTGCAGACATTAAGAAGAGGAGAGGAAAAAGAGGTGCAGTGATGCTTGTGATCTCATTGGTAATGTCTGTAGTTGGAGCCATAATAGGTGCCACGATATCAACAGCCAATGCCATTTCAGTAGGGACGCTGACCACTGGACGCTGAGTACTAAAGCACAACAACTGAGTGTTGACCTAGAAATAATACAAAAAACATTAGATGGGATTTGAGGGGGATTGGATGAACAAGTAAGGTTCATAAATGAAACTGCGATCATATTGAATGAACAAGCGGATGTGATGCAACGGGCAACTAAGCTGATTATTAAGCATGACAGAACACTTAGTGAGATTTTGAATATAATGAGTCCTGTTGATAGACTATTAAGGAATTATATGAGAGAAGTTCAAACTGCAATTTCACAATTGATTCAAGGACATATACCATTGTACTTTGTTTCACAGGATATTATTCATCAAATGATAGAAAGGTTGACTAGGAGGGAGATTGATGTGATACAGGTAAAAATTGCATTTGAAATGGGTAATGCAATGCCATTATATGTGGACTTGGATAGGCTGGAAATTGGGTTCTTACTATGCATCCCATATGTAGCTCCTGAACTTATTTATCAAACCAAGTGGGTACACAATGTGGGATTTTGGCAAGAGGACAAATTTATTTAGATTAAGACTCCAGAAGTGGTGGCATTTCAGTCATGGGAGCCTGAAGTTTACTTGATACCAAACTTTGAAACATGTGTCAAATTTAAAGAACAAAATTATATGTGCCCAGGTAAACAGTTTGTTCCTGATGCTACAGACGCTATTTGTGGTTTGAAATCTGACCCAAGTATATCAAAAGTATGTGAAGTGATCATTAGCAATATAGGGAGTGAAGAATTAGCACAGGCTAAAATGGTCAAAGGTAAATGGTTGATCAGCACCTGTTTAAAAAACCTGACAGTAGTACACTTAAATCATGGAACATATGTGGTTAAACAGGTGAAATATAATGTCTTTTACTTACAGGTTCCAAAGGATACAATTGTGTCGATTGGAGGGTTAACATTATTTCATGTTACAAATGACATTTGGGAAAGCCCAGTAGAAAATATTGAATTTTTTCAAAGGGATGCATTTCCAATAGACCCGGACCTAGAATTCTTATTGAATCATAAAGAGAAACACGTAGTGAAAATGAATCTAAGAAAGAACAACATTACGGTTAGTAACCTGGGTATAATAGAAGTGGAAAGATTTAATTGGGGAACCTGGGGGGAACGCTCTATAGTGGGTTTAGCTGTCCTGGTGCTAATAATGGGAGGATGGTTGATTGTTTTATCACTAAAAATGAAGATGTTGCTCATGTTAGTGGCTACAATGGGGAGAGAAAGATATCCCAACACGCATACATTTTAAAAAAGAAGAAAGGGAGCAAGTTGGATTTCTTCCAATTGTGGCTTGGACCATCGCCAAAATTCTCAGAAAAAGGAGGGGATATGTAGGATTATTTAGCGTGTTTTTGGAGTGCAGCACCACTGCATGAGATCAATGTATTGCTATAATGCGGTACAAGCAATTGCACCATTTTTTCCTCACCTGAAATGCCTCTGTTGCAGGAGACACATTAGAGGATTAATGAACTAATATAATTAACAGTACTAACATGATCTTAACTTATTAATAACATAATGTGTTCTCCAAGTGCAAAATGAGGCAGGCTGAAAGTCATTTTAAACGGACATTCAGAATTTTTTTCCTTTCTCTTTCTCTGTGCTTTTCACTGTCCTTGCTAAAGAAACAAAACTCGAATAAGCAGGAAATTAGTGGATACAGTTTCTTACTGAAAAGTGAGCTATTGTTTGAAGAAGGAGAGTATGACATGATATATTTTTATTGGATGCACGTCACATGAAGGGCTGTAACAGAGGTCTCTTGGTGCATCTCGGGGAGGAAAAAAGGAGTGGACATTTTTACACAGCTTGGGTGAGAAGCCTGAGGGGAGTTGCTGTGGGGCTGCCTGATTGAGAGGTGTCGTCCCAGTCCATTGCTGACTTTCCCAGGCTGGAGATTCCAGTCAATAAGCACCGGCTTGAGAGACTGCAGATCAGAACTGCATGTCCTCGCTGGGGTGCTTTGAAGGAAAGCCTTGAGCCCTTTAAAGAAAGCAACCAGTTTGGGGCGTTCGCGTGCTGAACAGATACAATTTGCTGGTAATTATCTTGTATAAAAGTGAGGGTGCGGTATGTGCATGAGACCTATTTTAGACAGGCAGCGTAGCGATAGCTTTTCACTGTGTTTAAATGACACATTTTAATGTTGCCAACTGAAGGCAAAACAAACGATGTAATTTTTATCTCTCTTGTTGCAGGAGACACATTAGAGGATTAATGAACTAATATAATTAACAGTACTAACATGATCTTAACTTATTAATAACATAATGTGTTCTCCAAGTGCAAAATGAGGCAGGCTGAAAGTCATTTTAAACGGACATTCAGAATTTTTTTCCTTTCTCTTTCTCTGTGCTTTTCACTGTCCTTGCTAAAGAAACAAAACTCGAATAAGCAGGAAATTAGTGGATACAGTTTCTTACTGAAAAGTGAGCTATTGTTTGAAGAAGGAGGGTATGACATGATAGATTTTTATTGGATGCACGTCACATGAAGGGCTGTAACAGAGGTCTCTTGGTGCATCTCGGGGAGGAAGAAAGGAGTGGACATTTTTACACAGCTTGGGTGAGAAGCCTGAGGGGAGTTGCTGTGGGGCTGCCTGATTGAGAGGTGTCGTCCCAGTCCATTGCTGACTTTCCCAGGCTGGAGATTCCAGTCAATAAGCACCGGCTTGAGAGATTGCAGATCAGAACTGCATGTCCTCGCTGGGGTGCTTTGAAGGAAAGCCTTGAGCCCTTTAAAGAAAGCAACCAGTTTGGGGTGTTCGCGTGCTGAACAGATACAATTTGCTGGTAATTATCTTGTATAAAAGTGAGGGTGCGGTATGTGCATGAGACCTATTTTAGACAGGCAGCGTAGCGATAGCTTTTCACTGTGTTTAAATGACACATTTTAATGTTGCCAACTGAAGGCAAAACAAACGATGTAATTTTTATCTCTCTTGTGCAAATATGAAATTAAATTCGTAGTGTTCTTGCATTTTGTCTTTCTCACGTTTTTATTTCAGAGAGGATTGTCTCACGAATGCTAATGTATCATTTTAAAATTAACTTGTGATAACACACAGTCTGCCTAAGAGTATTCTTGTTTCTGTTTCATTTGGTGTCTAAAAGAAATATTATGCCATAGAGGGAATGATGTTTAAAGCGCCAAGTTTCTATGCAGATAAAGTAATGTTATGAGCAATTATAAATAGCTGTGTGCGTGGTTCCACTCAGTGTATGTATGTGTGTGTGATTTCTGAGTGGAACATAATGAAATAGTTTGCTGGACGTATATGAGTCAGCAGAAAGAGAGGCCTCTGGAAATAGTTTCACTGATGTAAATAAATTAGTGATAATACCACAGGGGTTGTGAATACTGTATGTAAACATTGTGGTATCCATAAGATGTAGGCCTGAGGTCTCTCTATTGATCACACAAACTGACCAAGTAAGGAGAAAGGGGGTTCTGGGTATTGGGGCCACAAATAAAACAAAGGAATTATGCTCACCAAAAATACCACCAACAAAATGTATACCAACTAAATATATCTGTGTACTGAAATAATGCATATCCACTATATTACCATAATATCAAACCCAATCTGAATGCAAGGAGTGATTATTGCTGAATTACTTTATTTTTGGCGGTAAGAAAATACTGCTAGGCCCCAAATCTACACAAAATACCCTACAGGCAGCTTTCTGACGATAGGAATGGATGACACGCACAGATAAGTTTAGAGATGTATGCTGCAGATGAGGCGATAGCCTTGACTTGTCTTGGTAGTGATTGTGTAGAGTTTAGGTAGACACTGAGGGTTTTCACATAATTGGCTATTTGGATAGTAATGCCGTCGATTTCAATGGATTTGTGTGCTGGATCAAGTTTCTTTAGTAGAGTAGGAGACCCAACCATGAGCAGCTCTGTTTTATCATCATTGAGGCAAAGCATGTGTGCTGCCATCCAAGTTTGAATGGTTTGGTACACTTCTTTCAATGAGGCCGAATCTGTGGCGTAGTCATCGGTCAAGGGTAGGAGTAGCTGCGTGTTATCCACGTAGTTAGTGTAGGAGATTCCTTGGACATCCAAGAAGGTCGAACAGTGGCTTTGTAAAGATATTATACAGGGTCAGTGACACACAGGATCCTTGAGGAACACCACAAGTGACAGGGGTCGGACTGAGGCGGTGGTAGAGAAGACTCTCATTGTTCTGTTTGATAAGAATGAGGTGATCCATGAGGTTGCTTTGGAAGAGAATTGGGCTGAGGTGAGAAGGTAAAGTATTTGATGGTCCACTAAATTGAAGGTGGCCGAGAGATCTAGCAATAGAAGGAGGCCAAGTTTGCCTCGTCTTTAGATTCGTCAAGCTTGTTTTTTAGGTCTAGTAGGGCTGTTTCAGTGCCGTTGCCTGGCCTGAAGCCAGATTTTCACAAGCCTAGTAAGTTGTTGGATTCCAGGTGACGTTGGATCTGCAGATATGCTGCTCTATCCAGTATTTTCAGAAGGAATCGTACTGTGGTAATGGGTCGGTAGTTGGTTGGTATGTCAGGGTCTAGTGTTGTTTTTTTCAGGAGCGATAGTACCCAAGCGTCTCTTAGATTGGCTGGCATGATGCCTGTGGTGTAGGAGGCATTGATGAGGAAGGAAATAAATGGTGCTAACACTTTTGCACAGTCTTTGATGACTGGGGCAGGGCAGATGTCTCCTTGACATCTGGAGGGCTTGAGCCCCTTCATTATTGTGTTGACATTATTGACTGAGACAGGTTTGAACTGAAATAGAGGGCAATGTGTTTTTCTTTTGCTGGATTTTGCATTGAAGCATAGAGATCTTATCCATTAGGGCAAATCCGATGTTTAGGCACCAGGCGGTGTCTTTGGTGCAGTTGGTGTTAGGTGGGGCTGGGGATTCAAGCTCACGGAGTATACTGAAGAGTTTTCTAGTACTTGAATTGGCTTTATCAATTCTGGCATTGTATGTGGAGCTTTTAGCTACAAGGATGGTAGTCTTGTAGGCTTTACTAGACGATACAAATTGGGTTTTTGTTTAGATGGTTAGGGTTGTTTCTCCATGAGGCTTTCGTTTTGTGCTTCACTTTACACAGGATTTTTAGGTCTGGGGTAAACCATGTGTTGACATGGGCACAGGGTTTGGCTTTCAGATTGGCTAGTGGAGCGACTCCATTCATAGCAGTGGTCAAGGTTTGGTTGTAAGGTTTGGTTGTAATGATCGACTAGGATAGTAGGGGAGGATTCAGGAAAGGTAGAATGCTTGCATGTGTGATTTTCATAGAATTCCTAGTTTGTACTGCAGGCAGTGGGGGTGGTTTAGAGTACTGTGTCTTCATGGGTATTTGGAAGGTTATGATGTTGTGATCAGACCAAGGGCAGGGTACATTGGAGAGGAAAGAGATGTTACAGTTTACGTCCGCAAGCCAGTATAGGATGCAGCCTTTGTTATGGTAGTAAGCATAATATGCTGTATGAACCCAGGTGTGTCCAAGGTGTTAGCCAGGGAGTGGGACTTGGTGTCTGCGGTGTCATGGAGTCCTAGGTTTAGGTCTCCGAAGATTAAGCTTTTGGAAGTCCGTTTGGAGTTGACAGTGATGATGGTAGAGAGATCATCAAAAGAGAGTATGGGGCCGAGAGGATGGTATATAAGGTGAAAGGTTACTGTGGCTGTGTGTGAGAGGGTGAGATTGATTGACAATAGGTCTCCAGATTGTAAGTTGTAGGTATTGGTGTCCCTAATGGTTAGGGAGTCTTTGGCTATGATGGCTACTCCACCTCCTCTTCCATACAATCTGTCTTTGCGGAAGATGGTGTAGTTTCTGGGGAGAGCGAGGGAGAGAGCAGGGCCTGAAGCTGCATGGAGCCAGATTTCCGAAACAGCTAACATGTCTGAATTGTTAGCAGTAATAAGGTCAGCAATATCCAGTGCATGGGCCGTCAAAGATCTGGCATTGATTATTGCTCCCTTTATGGAGCGCGAACCCTGCTTAGAGTCTGTAGTAGTGAGAGTGGTAGTAGCACATTTGAGGTTGGCTTGAGAAAAAGAAGAAGGTCTGGCATTATGTGGTGGGTTGGGTAGGGTGGTCAACATTGGAGGTGCAGGTGAGCTTCGACATCCATGTGAGCAGGGCAACTGGGTGCCTTTTGTTGGGTCGGCAGAGGAGGCCATTGGTGTGTCAGCCTTGTCGGTTGGGGATGCACAACTGATGGACCGAGAAGCGGGCCCCGTGGTAGGTTTGGCTAGATCTAGCTTGGTGGTGAGGGGCGGCTTCCGAGAAGTGTGACCAAGGGCATCGGTCAGGGTGGTCGTGAGTGCAGGTTTGGGTAGGTTGTGTGTTTTTGAAAGAAGCATAGGATAGGTTTGGTGTATGGTGCGGGTAGAGTCGTGTAATAGTGAATGGAAGATGTGGTTTTAGCATATGTTGTAGAAGTTTTGCAGTTTTTTTAACTTTAGTGCCATTTCCATGGCTACTCAATGAGTAGGTGGAGTAGACTGTTGATGTTAGGTGGGAAAGCCTAGTGTAGCCGGTGCATGGGACAGATAGCATTTGGGGGACTTGTGCAGTCATGTTAGTGGTCCGTTACTTTGGCATAGGTTTAACTCATGCCTCGAGTGGGGGAACAGCTTGATTAGATAAGCAGGGAGGCAGGAATGTAGATGGGGATATGGATCATGAGCAGGGCAATATCCATGCCATGGAGATGATGCATTTGTGATTGTACCAGTTGGTAGGGTCATATGTAGGTTGGGGGTGCTCTTTCCTAGCTGGGCGAGGAGCGGCAGGTGTAGTCATCACTGTGGGGGACAGACAGTATCTTGTTTGTTTGTTTGTTTTATTATTTGTGATGCGCGGTCATACCCTCGGGTAACAGTGCGCAGCATTTACACGAGATTGCAAAGCTTAGTTACAACAGCAGAGTACAGAAATTATACATATACATAGTAAAAGTAATAACCAGAGAAATATACATGTATACAGATAGGCAAAAAGTACACATTAAGTTGCAACAGTGAGCAGTGCAATACATACAGCTGGCAGTTTGGAGGTGATTCAAAGGCCTATGTTTTCAGCCATAAAACGACCTTAGAACAGAAATTCTGAAAGGGCAGGTCCATTCTGAGAGTAGACGGAAGGGAGTTCCACAATTTGGCTGCTTTCACTGGGAAGCTACTACCCCATATAGAAGAACGTTTGAAGTTGGGGATCAAAAGGCAGTATTTGTAGGCCAATCTTGTGGGTCTCAGGGAGGTCTGTCTGTGAAATCTGTTGATCAAATAGATCGGGGCAGCATTCTTGAGGGATTTGTGCGTGAGAGAAGCAGTTTTTAAGAAAATTTTGTCATTGATAGAGAGCCAGTGATTCTTCTGGGAATGTACAGTAATATGCTCTCTTTTGGAGATGCCTAGTGCTGCTCTAAGAGCGTTATTTTGGAGAGTTTTCAGTTTGCTGGTGGTGGCTTTGGAGGACCCAAGATAGAGAGCGTTACAATAATCCAGGGGGGACAGTGTGAGGGCTCTAGCAAGAGTCAAGCAACTAGTGTCGGATAGAAAGGGTTTGGCTGTACAAATCAATTTGCACGTGTAGGCTGTGGAGGAGGCTAGAGAGTTCACCTGTCTGTTGAAGGAAAGGGTAGAGTCCAAATAAAGGCCTAGTGTTTTAACCTCTTGTCCTACATTAATGCTATGGCTATCAATCGTGAAAGAACAGTAGGCAGGGCCTAAGATCTTTAGGCTGGTGGTGGTGCCGAAAATGATGAGTTCTGTTTTATCATCATTCAGGCATAGTCCATGTGTGGCCATCCATGCTTGGATGATGATGTATACCCTATTCACCAAGGCCAAACCCTTCCTGCAATCTCCCGAAAGCGAATGGAGGATCTTGGTATCATCTGCGTAGTTCGTGTAGGTGATACCAAGATGATCCAGATCATCGAAAAGGGGCTTGGTAAATATATTGTACAGTGTGGGGGAGACACAGGAGCCCTGTGGTACACCACAGGTGATGGGTATGGGGTCAGCTGCAGCTGTGGGTGAAAAGACCCTCATGGTTCTGTCGTTGAGGAATGATCTGATCCATGTGATGGCCTCAGCCGAGAAGTGAGCTGACGTGTGTAGAGGCATGCATAGGACAGAGTGATCGACCAAGTTGAATGCTGCAGAGAAGTCTAGGAGGAGGAGTAAGGCAGCTTGGCCGTTCTCTCTAAGCTTGTTGATCTGAGCCTTCAGATCGATGAGAGCAGTCTCAGCCCCATGTTGCTGACGGAAGCCTGATTGTCTGGCTCCTAGTAGGTGGTGTTCTTCCAAATTGTTCTGTATTTGTACATAAGCAACCTTATCCAATATTTTTAGGAGGAATGGTACGATCGTTATGGGTCTGTAGTTGGTAGGAGTGGCTGCGTCAAGTGTGTTTTTTTTTAGTAGTGGGAGTACCCATGATTGTTTTAAATTGGTGGGGATGGAACCTGTGGAGAAGGAGGCGTTGATTAATTTAGTGATGAACGGGGAGAGGTCAAGGGCAGCATCTTTAATGAGCTGTGTAGAGCACAGATCGCCCCGACAGTTGGAAGGTTTCAGGGACAGAATCATTTTCTCTACTTCTAAAGTGGTGACTTTTGAGAAGTTGAAGCGGGTGGTATCCTTTACAGTAGGCTTCTCAGGCAGTTTGGAGGGGAGAGGGTCATTCAGAGAAGCTTTCTTGCTAGATTTTGTTTTGTAGGGTGGCAATCTTGTTAGTAAAGGCATTTTAAATTTCTTAGCACCAGTTTTTATCTGTGGAGCAGGTATCTAGTGGTGCTACAGGGGTTTCTACTTCTTTAAGAATAGAAAATAATTCCTTCATGTTTGATTTTGCCTGGGAAATGCGGGAGTCGAAGGAAGTTTGTTTTGCAGGGTAGATTTCTTTTTTGTAAAGGGCAGTTAGTTTGGTAAGTTTATTCACTGCTGAGGGGAGTTTTTTCCAAGTGGCTTCACAGTTTCTTTTTTGCTGTCTTAAATTTTTGAGGAATGGTGTGTACCATTTGTTCAGATGAGTTTTTGGCTTACTTTGTCTGAGTTTGAGTGGGGCGATTAGATCCAGCGAAGTAGACATGATTTTGTTGTATTCATCAACCAAGGACTCTGGGTTCATGTTATCAGCGAGTGCATTGAGTATAGGGAGTAAGTTCGAGATGAGTCTCTGCACAGTGATACTCTTTTTGTTTCTTGTAATTGTGGGTGGAGCCCTACTGATTGGCAAAGGAGGGGGTTGGATAGTCAAGAGCATGAACAAAACCAAGTGGTGGTATGTCCAGGCTAGTGGTGAGCTGTCAGTAATGTTGGCTAGGCAGTTGTAGTCAGCCACCCAATCAAGTATTCTGCCCTTGGCGTGTGTGAGTTCCATGTATCTTTGGGTGAATCCTATATCGGAGAGGGTATTGATGGTAGTGCTAGCCAATAGGTCTTCTGGGTCATTGAATCCCATGTTATAATCCCAAAGGGTGAGTACTTGGGTGGAACTTTTGAGGTTACTAGATAGTATAGTGTTGATGTCCTCATCAAAAGTGCCTAATGGGCCTGTTGGGTAATAGATTAGATGGATATTGAGAGTTTGGGCATTGGTGAGAGGAATTTTGACCGAGAGTAGTTCACAGGAGAGGACGTTGATAGTAGTTACATTTCTCATGGTAAGACTACATTTGTGTATAATGGCAACACCCCCACCTCTCGAGTTGGGTCGTTCTTGTCTCAGGATGGAGTAGTTGTCTGGGACTGCAAACATGAGCATTGGGCCTGCTACTGGATGTAGCCAAGTCTCCGTAATCGCAAGGAGGTCAAGGTCTTCTTTGAGGATCAAGTCTGCAATTTCTGTAGCATGTGCTACTAGCGATCTGGTTTTAATTAGGGCTCCCTTAATTTGGGGGCTAGCAGTGGTGTTGAGGTTTGTAGTTTGGGCTTGGACTTGTAAAGGTTCAGGAGACCCCTGATTGGAAGGACTGTGTGGAGGTATAAGGTTGGGGTTCTGGGATGAGTTGGAGTTTATGGTAATTAGGCTGGGCCGGGCAGTCATAGTTTTTAGTCTCTGTCTAGTGGGCATAGAACGGGAGAGGGGCTCGTAAATTTTCACAAGTCTGGCTCTGAGACCTAGATTTCTATCAGTAGTAGAGTGGGGGAGGCTGGTAGGTAGCAGTGGTTGTGGGTCGTTAGTATGAAAAGAAGTATTACTAGGTGACTTGAAGTTGAAAATGTTCATATGCATAGTAATAGGTGGTTGAAGTGACATGCTAAACAGTATTGTGATGTTTATGTGGAGCAAGAGGCAGGCGACCAAGCTGATGCTTGGGAGACACATACTAGGTCGTTGTGAGCTGGTTCAATAGAACTGGAGTGCACAGAGGTGACACCTGGGTTAGAGATAATAGAATTGTGCTAAAATACTGAAGGGTGGCGCCTAGATTTGAAACCACGCAGGTAGGCTAAAATGCACAAAGTAGCCTCTAGATTTGCACAACACAGTTAGGCTAAAATGCACAAAGTAGCATCTAGATTTGCACAACACAGTTAGGCTAAAATGCACTAGGGTAGCATCTAGATTTGAACAACACAGTTAGGCTAAAATGCACAAGGTAGCATCTTGATTTGCACAACACAGTTCAGGCTAAAATGCACAAGGTAGCATGTAGATTTGCACAACACAGTTCAGGCTAAATGCACAACGTAGCACCTAGATTTGAAACAGCACAGTTAGGCTAAAGTGCACAAGGTAGCACCTAGATTTGAACAACATTGAAATGCACTAATGTAGCACCTAGATCTGAACAACATTGAAATGCACTAAGGTAGCACCTAGATTTGAACAACTCAGTTAGGCTAAAGTGCACAAGGTAGCACCTAGATTTGAACAACACAGTTAGGCTAAAATGCACTGGGATAGCAACTAGATTTGAACAACACAGTTCAGGCTAAAATACATAAGGTAGCACCTAGATTTGAACAACACAATTAGGCTAAAATGCACTGGGGTAGCAACTAGATTTGAACAACACAGTTAGGCTAAAATGCACAAGGTAGCACCTGAAATCAAGATAGCACAAATAACCTAAGGTACAGTTACGCAACATCTGGATACAGTAGGACTACATGGCATGGCGGTTCAAAAGTGCAATGGACAGTATCTGTGCACAATGCGACGCGTTAGAAAAGGTGCATAACATAATTGAGCAGAGATGCAGTTTGGCAGCAAGACATAGTTAATCTAGGGTGCTGAAGGCATTTTCCAGCATCAATATAAGGCCACGGGCTGGTGTGCGGAAGGGAGGATCTAGCATTAGGCTAAAATATAAGGGTAGCTTGATGGTGGATAGGTTGCATATGTTGTAGTGCTGGATGCATGTTGGATTTGAAGTGGGCATTTTGTTAGCAACACGATGTAGAATGCCCCCTTAGTGAGGGATGGTGCACCTACTAGAGAGATACTGTGTGAGCAGGGCAGGAGTGTGAGTAAAAGATCAATGTAATTCAGAAGGGGAATAGGCAGGGTGTGGGTGATCTGGGGTTTAGCATGTTGAGGACCAAATACAATAAGATGGGGAGACAAGTCAGTGAGCATGGTGGTTGGTGGTCAAAGGGGGCATCTTTTTGGGACAAGCCAACTGTAATAAAGTTTACAACAGGCTTACCTTTTTTAAATTTTGGGCACAAAGGAGATGCTTCCTGAGGATCTGGCAGTGCACAACAGGAGCAGCGGAGAGTGACTGAGAGCTGTGGTGGCTTTAGACCATGGCATTCGACTCTGGCCGACGTCACTTCCTGGCACCCGTGTGAGCTGGGTATTTCGGCCGGCGACGGCCAATCAGTGGACTGCAGGTGGTTCAACGAAGGCAGATGCTGGTTAACAGGCAAACTGGTGGCCATTTTAGCAGATGCAATATTGTTCAATCTGTTGTAGGAAACCCCATTCTTGGTGGGTAGTGGGGGTCCCATAGAGCAGTACTCCTGAGCCTTTTGTTGAACTCTGGTGCAAATCAGGAACACCCACCACGCATTGTCATTCCATTCCTAGCAACTTGTGCCTGCCCATGTTACATCCTAATCAGGTGTGACACTAGTATTTTTGAAGCCACTAATCTACCCTGCTCATCTCGCCACAGAGAGTCCTCATGCAACTGGCTACCGTTTCGGGTCCAATTATCCTTCTCATTAGATGGCACATTCTCCTGAATGTGTACAATGTCTTCTAATGATTTGTACATAGTCCCCTCATGCACTCTTTGGCCTGGCAAAACGTACATATCTTTGTCTTCCAATGTGGCAGCCAACTTGGTGGTTTGATTAGCAAAATCATTTCCACAATAAGTAGGATCATCCAGCGCCTGGTGGGTGGTGCATTTACTGATAGCAATCCTCTCAGGCTGCATTATGGAATCTAAAAGAGCTGACACTTGCAACTGTTTTTTATGGGAATAACGGTTCAAGTCATAAAGCCTCTCTGCTTCCAGAGCTGAGCAAAGTCGCGGCTTATGCCAAATGCGTATTGTGAATCGGTATAAACATTAACAGATCTCCCCGCCGCTAGTCGACAAGTTTGGGTTTATGGCCACCAGTAATGTTAATTGGGATGATGTTATTTGGGGCAGTTTGCCACTTTCCACCACCTCTGTGGGGGGATACTTCTTACCCTGAGACCACCTTCCCACCCTGATTTTGGAAACACGAGCCATCTACGAAATATTTGTGATCTGGGTTGGGCAGTGGTACATAGGAGAGGCCAGTGCGGGGCATCACAAGACAGTCTGTCACTGAAACACAACTGTGCAGGGTGGAATCGTTTGGTTCTCCCTCCTGTGGGGTAGGCAACAAGGATGCAGGGTTCAATATTGTGTAGCTAGTCATGGTAATGTTGGACACATTCAGTAAGAGTGTCTCATATTTGCTTGCCCTTGAGACAGAAATGTGCTGCATATTTGTTTTTAACAATAATTAAACTACTGCACGTGGAACAGCCACCTCCAAAGATGATCTCTTCATGATATTCTCACTTTGTTCCAGCGCTGAGCATGCAGCAGCCACTGACCTTATACATGGCAGCATTCCTGCCGAAACCGGATCCAACTCTTTACTGTACAAGTCTATGGGTCTATGATGGATCCCTTACTTTCTTTTGTGACAGTACAAAGTACATCCTCTTTTATAATCAGGTCGACCAAATGCAGGGACCACAGCTAATAGCCGCTTAAACTTGTTAAAATATTGGTAAAAGTCTCTTAGGCTTCTGGTGTCCACTGCAGTGGCTCACCCCTGTTCAATCGGGCTTCTTCCTGAAGTGGTTTTACTATTCCTGCAAATCCTAAAATGTGTTGCTGACAGTAACTACCTGCCGCTAAGAAAGCTTGCATTAGAATTATAGTCTAATGATTTGGTATGTTATAAACAGTCTCTTTCCGAGAAGCGTATATCAGCAGACATCAATAGGTAATATCATTCCCCGGATAATGTACAGTGGGGGCACATAACTGCAGCTTCTCCTTTGAAGCCTTATGCCCTTTCACTGACAATGATGTCAGCAGGACTTTGGTATCTTCCTTCCAAGCCTTGTATGAAGGTGAGGCAATCAACAAATCATCAATCCTCTGATGTGAGAATGCAAACAGATACTGGCTATCCTTATGTATATAAACTGTGAGGAATTCAACAATCAGCATGGTGGGTGTAGGCTCGCCTGGGCTTTTTTTTTAAATTTGAAATGAAATTGAACAATGGCATGTCAACCTCTGGAAAATGTGCGGGGCTAATCCGCACACATTTTCCTATGCTCACTGCACAACATACATATAGACTTGTGTACTTTGCGTGGACACAGCCTAAAGGCGCACTCACCCCTATCATATTTAATTGGGATATGACAGGAGGAGTGCACAATGCATCTCCAGAAGGGGGAGAGCCAAACCTTCCCCCTGCCATGGCCATCCTGTTTAACCATCAAAGCATCCATGGATCTGCGCTGTCCTTTTGTTTGGCACTGTAACTGGTGGCAGCAATCTGCATACTAATTAGAGAGTAATTCAAACAGGCCCACATGGGGCCTGGATTCAGAGGCTAACAAAGAAGCCAGGAAACCCACAAGAACCTGTTATATGTATCTGTGTCAAACTGAAGCCCGTCTGAGAATGCATGTTTACAGTAGTTCTCCCCACAGGGGGACCCCATTCCTAAGGAACAAGAATCTGGTTTGCCTGAGCCAGAAAGTCTGGTCTTGCCGCAGCTTCAATGGAGACCTGCTGCTTTAATCAGGAACCACAGAGAGCTCTATTAACCAGAGAGACCCTTTGATCCACAACAGACAGGAAGATGGGTGGGACTTAGTATTACATGTTTTCAACCCTTTGCCTTTTCTGTTGCAAAACACTCTGGTTATGACCTCACACATACAGGAGATTGTTGGTGGGGACACAGGATTGGTTACTTAAGGTAGACTTAGCCTACACCAATCCCTGTGGTTCATTTAGCTTAAGAAGAGGTTTGAGCCCTTTTTTGGCAGGGCATCAGAAGGCTTCACCAGAAGCAGAAGGAAGAACTGATCATTGTACCCTGGCTGACGGACTGCCCCTTTTGGGGTGGGAACAAGCCTGATTTGCATAAGGTCTTTCCCCTTCTGTAATGGCTTGGCAGGGGAAGAGTGGTGGTCTGGAGGCTTGCCCAGACCAATGCCAGAGGTTAAGATTGCTTCTAAACCTTCCAGCCATCACCTCTTTGTTTTGCTTAGTCATCCTGAGTGTGATGGGTATCCCCAGATGTGGGTCACATGCCTGCTGGGCAGAAAGACTCAAGCTACTTCTCACTGATGAGGCCCAACAAGGCTGAAACATGTCTGGGGATGCGTGTAGTCTTGTGCAGAAGGGATGTGACTTAGCAGTTCGGGCTGGGCTGCGCCTTTTGGGGTGGGACCAAGCCTGATTTGCATAAGGTCTTTCCCCTTCTGTAATTGCTTGGCAGGTGAAGAATGATGTTTCTGAAGGGTTGCCAAGAGCAAAGCTAGATGTTAAGATTGATTCTAAACCTTCCAGTCATCACCTCTTTGTTTTGGTACAGTCACTTGAGTGGGACGGGTATGCCCAGACCTGGGTCCCATACCTGCTGGGCCTAGAGACCCAAGCTACTTCTCACTGATGAGGCTCAACAAGGCTGAAACATGACTGTGGATGTGTGAGAAACCTGAGGGTTTATCCCAAGCAGACCTTGAGAATCCCTTATTCAGGTGGCCAGGGAAGGAATGGCGCTCTCAGATCCCAACCCTGGGGGTGGGCGAGCGAGGGAGGATTACCTGAGTTGGGGGGCCCGGGGTTATGCTCGGGGGAATGCCCCAGGTGAGGTATGGTATTATACCAGAGAAAGGAGTGAGGAAGACGAGGTTTTTGATGCTTGATGTTCCATTAGTCAGCTTTATTCCATGTTACACAAAGTCCCTTTAAGATGGCAAGTAATGAACCATTGGGTCCCATCACCCAGGCTGGGACTCTGCAACTGACAAGCAGTGGAACCTTCACTACAGGCATTTCTATTTTCACAGCTAAATATTCTCTCAGGCACACCAACATTCTTTCATGCATTCCCAAGGACCTGCATTCACACCAAGCACATTACAGCACATCTCCCTTCTTCACACACACAAATCCATAGGAGGGAAACGTACAAGGAACACTCACACGGGGAACCTTTTTTGTGAGAGGTGCAACTCCAAATAAAGTGGAGGGCATCCCGCCAACACATTGGCTGTGCCTCCCACAGCAGCCACTCACCTTACAGAAGGGGTCCCCCCTTTCTGCCCATTCTCTACATCATGAATGGAAGGGTGTCCCCCCTTATTCACTTTCACATCTGACCCATTCCTTACTTCAGTTAAACTCTGCCATGCCTAAAAATTGTGATCCAAAAATTCCAATGACCAAACTTCACACCGGAGGATAGGTCCCATTCCATTCCATGCACACACTTGTGTTGACGCGGTGTCGCCATGAACCAGTGACAACCCCTCACATTAGGGATGTCCCATACCATACCATTAAGTATGTAGTAAGGCAGCTGGATCAAAAAACAACAGTTCAAGGAATCTATTGATATTTAGCAAGTTTTATTAAAGACATATATAAAAAAAAATACAATTAATGAATAATATGAACATTTAGTAATGGTTTCATTCAGATAAAAAAAACGATAAAAAAATTAGTCTGTGTGCCTCATTACACGGATGGCGGTGGAACAAGGTGCTATTAGCACCTTGGTCCATGCCGGTAAAATACCGGCACCGCCTTGGTGGAAAGGGGAATTACCGCCCTATTCCAAGGTTGGTGGGGCAGTAATTCCCCCTTCCCCCATTGCCCTTCCCCATTCCCATTTTTGCCCCATAGGGCTCTATGGGAATGGGGAAGGTGCTAATTACGGTACCGCAAATTGCGGTACCGTAATTAGCTCCCTGGTCCCTTTGCGGGTTGGTTTTTATGCCTGCAAAAAGCAGGCATTAAATTCCCCAACCCGCAAAGGGACCTCGTAGTAAGGCGGTAAGGGTTTACCGGTACCAGTAAAATACCGGTATCGGTAAACCCTTACCACCTACCGTGTAATGAGGCCCTGTGACTGTTTTTATCCTGTTGTTGGTACTCATATGACTGAGAGTAGAGTCATTAGTAGGGGGAAACAAGGCTCTAAGTTTTTGTTTCTGTTATACAAATGTAAAGCTTCTTATTTTCATGTAACCTAGAATCATAATATTATACAAGGTCTAGCTCTTAACATGATTCAGTTCACTGGTATAATTCTGAAACATTCGTCAGGAGTAATTGTAGTAGTCACGTGGGCTATTAGAAGGAGTAGTTTAAATGTTCCTTTCTTTGGGAGTTTTCAGCAGAGATTTCTTGAACTGTTAGGTAAAAACAAACAATATAGTGAGCTATAGATGCTCACATTGTAGTCTTTTAGTAATGACTATATAACCAGCATTTAAGAAAAACATATTTTACCCGATTCTGTTAGTGGGTATGATGGTACAAGAATTCCAAATCATTGGAGTATCTTTGGACAAACTAATAAATAGTTTTCTCTGCCGAAAGTTTCTATAAAGAGATACACATAACTCTGTTTAACCCATCATTCACTCTGGTATTGGCTCCCCATTCATCATGCCTTTCAGATGCACTACCTTTAGGTGGTTAGGTTCAGTGTAACATTGTAGCTCGAGGGAGTGATGATATCTCTCTGGTTCTTCTTAATATTCAAACGGTATATATATCCGTCTGGACTTAAAGTTATTCGCGATATACTACTGCTGGTTTGTAATTCTGGATGGAGTAAATAAAGAAATCCATGTGAGGAAACAATTATACGCCCTCATAATTAGGTAGTCTAGGTTTAGATCCATAGATCTAATTCTCTACACAAGCAATGTCTCTGATTAGTCAATTGAATTGTTCAGCATATTATCCGATTTTCAACGTATTCACAGTCATTTAAAAATAGCATAGTAGTGTATATAGGTTATCTGTATTTATACAGCTTAAGGGTAGAGACACTCGATGGTTGACAAAAGCCTCTTTGTAATCTGCGTCGTAATTACGCTGCAGTTTACCTTTAAGGTCTTGAGTCGTTCGTACTCATCATGTGTAGAGATTTGTTTCTGTGATCGCTGAATCAAACACGCAGCTGCTTAATAAGTAGTGTGATGTTGTTTCGCTTATAACGCGTCAGCGGAATAATTCCTCCGTCCTCTATGGTTGCACAGCCTGGTACATCTTCTATGTTGTTACTGGGGTGTTCGGCTAGGCATAGTTTGCCGGTCGACCATGTTGGAATACTTTTAGTGTCTATAACGTATCGCTTTTAGTTGGTAAATTAGTTCTTGTTCCTTTTGAAACAATTTTTTCCTTCTAATATTTTCATTTTGTCCTTTCACAGTTAGAAATACTATCCAGTAAAATGCTTCGTAATTATGTTTTTACTCCATAAGTGTTTCACAATGGGTGTTTTTTCGATTCTGTTCTTTAAGCAGCTCCTATGTTCTATTATACGCGTTTTAACTTTTCTACACGTCTTACCTATGTATATAAGTCCACAAGGACATCTAATCATGTATATTACATGGTCAGTATTGCAGTTTGAAAAGGTTTTTTGCTCCCATTTCCTGTTGATACCTATGTCTTCTATTTTTGTTTTGGTCGTCATTTTGCAAACACAACAATTTCCACATGGATGATGTACCGTAGTGATATTTTCAACCAAAGGTATTTTGGGTTTCAGTTTACTGCTGCTAACGCAGTTGCCTATGAATTTAGTTTTTTTATAAGGGAAAATGGGGAGTGGCAATTTGGAAGGTGCAGTTTTAAAAATCTTCCAATGTTTTTGGATGATGTTACGTATCGCTAGAGTTTGATTCGTAAAGGTGTTTACTCACATTATATTATCCTATGTAGTTTCTTTTTAAACTTTTTAAACTTTTTTCTTCAAGAAGGGTTTCTCTGTTATTATTAAAGGCACGCTTTGCTGCCTTCTGATACATTTTTCGGGGTAGCCTCTCTTCCTCGGTTTCTTACTGAGGATAGCTGCTTCTTCCTCCTATGTACTCTTTTTACTGCTGTTCCTTTTCAGCCTTAAGAATTGCCCATAGGGCAGATTATCTTTGAGATGTTTAATATGGTGGCTTTGGTAATGTAATAACGAATTACAGTCTGTTTTTTTATATGATATGGTTTTACCGAAAGTTCACCTTCCTTTTGAAAGATGGTTAAATCCACTAAGTTGATGGTGTCCTTATTAATAGTCATAGTACATTGTAGATGTCTATTTCGTTGGTTTAGCCATTCTAAGAACTCCATTGATTTATCCTTGGTATACCATACATACCTCACTCAAACACCCTTAAACCACTCTACAATTGTTGCACAAAGACATTTTAACATTTTAACATTGCCCTAAAAGACCACAATCAAAAACATCTTTTGACCTGAAATTCGCAAAACAGGTCACTCTGACCCTTTCTCTTGACACTGTAACTGAACATTTCTTCATCTTTTAATGGAGATGAAGTTCACAGACTAAAAGTCCATAGCTGAATGCAGCTCTAACCCTGTAAATCCTCAGAAATGCAATAGTCCCTTACATTTTCACACAATACCATACATTTTCTAATGCACCTTCCTACCATAAAGATTACCACATTTGACACTGTATGAATTGGATCCTAAAAGTCCATGTTGCAGTTAGCACGCTAAAAGTCCATGGCTTAACACAGCCGTAAACCTGTAAATACTCAAAATGCGTTAAAACCCTTGGCTTTTTCCCATGTAACCTGGCATTTTCCTTAGCATTACTACTTTAAACAACTGAAAGTAGTCTAAAACCTACAAGCCCTTGTTGCAGGCAGACCCTAAAATTCATCAAGCTGTTTTGAATGCAATGTACATTTAACATACCTGTCAACATCTTCTCACCCATGCTGCCCCTTCACACACATTCCCCATCCATTGCATCCCTAAATACTTGCTGTGAAATACCTATACTTATCTTACACATTAAATATAATGCATATATTTGTCCATTATTATTTACTTTAACTCCCTTCCCAACCACTTTGTTTTAAGAAAAGATACAGGTTGATCACACTGGCTGTGTACTGCACAGTGGGATTCTCCTTCTTGCTCAATAGCTCATTACAGTCTGGTTTGGTGGTCAACGTGTTCCCCAATGACCATGCCTCACGCCGACTAAATTCTCTGTATGATAGTACTTTAACACTCCATGTGTCCCTTGATGCGCAGCTGGCAGTATATAGTCCTGCTATAGTTTCCGACTCTTCTGATAGACCCTTCTGAAAGGGATCTGAGAAGAGCTTTACACCTCCTCCAACATAATTGAACGTGGTACAAGAGAACGCACTACTGGCAGCATAGTAAGCTCACTGCTGAACAGCCACATCTTTAGTCATTTACAATAGCACCTCTCCTTCCTGGATCCCACGACATGGCATTGCACAGTGCTCCCTTGCTGTAAGTTCCCTTTCACAAAACAATGAATAACACTTTCCATTTATGAGATAATGACCTTGATAAGTCCCTTGTACTAGATCTATGCAATACCACAACTGCCATTGGAATGCCAGTGAGGAAGATTGCCAACTCCCTCACTGGCCAGGTGACTTCACCACTTGCCTGATGGACCTAGACTGTAGCAGATGCCCACCACTCCACCATCACTCACAGCAGCTCTCTCTAAGGTGAGCCATATATGCTCCTAGCTGTTCCAATTGCAAACACTGAATCAAAAAAATAATAAACCCATCAGTTTTCAGTACGCAGCAGACCCAACTTGCGCCATTATGCATAGGGCTGCACTCAGATGGGGAGCTCTCACAGCACCTAGTGTGTTACCAGCTCTGGGGCTTCCCCATCTTGATATCCAGCTATCTCAGGGCACACAACGTGTCCCCCTTCTGCACAGCAGCTCCTCTTTCCTTCTGCTGAGCAATTACTGGGCGCAATTACCCTCTTCCTTCCTCTGGCCCTATGCTGGCCATGAGCGGTTCATGCTCCTGGGGTCGACTAGTGGGCCAGCTTGCCTTTCCTTTTCTCAGTACTGCGGTGTTTCACCCCTTTCTTCTCCCTGTGCAATGGCTGGAGAGGTTAATCTTTTTTCCTGGCCCCTTTTTTATGGCCCTGGTTACGCATTTGGGGTGCATCTCCTGCTATTCCCTGCTCAGCACTAGCCCAATGTACTGCAGCTCTCCCTCTGTCTTCTTTCTGGGGAATCCTGAGACTACAGCTCCCCATTATCTTGGCCCTGGGTGATGGGGGTTACTTGATGGGGGTAGCTATCCAAGCTCGGCAGTTCAAGAGGAGTAGAAAGTGGGAGAGAACCGAAAGGGTGTCAAGGAGAGAAGCAATCTTGCCCTTTCTGACCCAGACCCACAGAGCCTCCGTGGAAGGAATCGTAGACCACAAACAATAGCCAGCGTGTGTTGCAGCAGATGTCAGTGGTACACGGAGCACAGCTACACTGATAATCAGAACAGGGAGAGATGCTTGCTACCATGGTACCAGCCTTGACTCCAGAGACAAGAAAAGCCAAGCGGTTCATCACAGCCGGTGAGTCGAGGGGAGAGCTGATAAGAAAATGAACTGTGTTGAGCAAAAAATCACAAATGGCAAATTAAGGAAAGTTCAAAGAACTGTCAACATTAAGGGAAAACCAGTTGCTCAGGGGTCCTATACCACGTGGGTGCTCATTCAAGAGACTCTGGGTGATCACACATTTGTTGAAACTACTGATACCAGAAGGCCCTAGGAGAGCCAGAAGAAAAAGATCAAAGTGGTCATAGGGGGGTCTGGCAAAACCCTCTGATCAGTCAAAAGTCTTTGACCTGCATGTAATTGGGAAGCTAAGGGAGATGAATCCTGCATGGTGTGAAAAGAGAAAGAACTGTGAGACTGGCAAGAGTTGGCAGGAGTGAACCCGATGGAGGGATGCTGATAGACAGTGCCTGAAGTCCTAATGAACAGTGTGTTGACAAGAGTGAATCCAACAGAGGGATGTACACAGAGAACTGTTTAAAAAGACATTAAGGTATGTGAATTCCACAGGTGAAAATGTTTTGAGAAAAAGCGATGGTGAACCTGATGGAGGGAGGCTGATACTTGAAAGTGGTCTGAGCCCGGAAGAGCGGGATCCAGGGGTGAAAAGCCTGCACCCCATCAACGAGTAAATGCAACAGACAAATCTTTTAAATACAAGCCAGAGTGAACCTGACAGAGGGAGGCTGAAATTTCGAGAGGGGTCTGAGCCCGGAAGAGGGGGACCCAGGGGTGAAGAATCATCACCCAAGTGCAATCAGAATGGAACTTTTGTTTATTATTTTGAATATACCAGGCCCTCAGAAGCAAGAAATTAGACCATCGAATTTCCTGATATCACTAGAAACATTTTGTGGATCTGAGCCCGGAAGACGGGGTCCAGGAGTGAAAAGCGATCATCAATGACACGTGAATACCTCAGTGAACCCGATGGAGGGAGGCAAACAATCCAGAAGGTATAATCGCGGAAGAGGGCAGACCCAGGGGTGAAGTCATCACGCAGCATACATATGAAGGCAACGTTTTGTTTGTTACTTTGAATACATCAGGTCCTCTCAGGCAAGAGAAATTTTGTAGAAAAGAGACTTAACCACCGAAGGCCCTGATACCTGAGAACAGAACTGTCATCACGTGCTGGGAAAGCTTGAGAGTGTTTAGTTGTAAGGATGGGTAATAGTTGTTTTTTTAGCATAGGCCTTTTTATTTGACAAGACACCATGCTTTGTTATTATTTGATGGTCGTAGCTTGCTCCCATCTTAGATTTAGGTTTAGATTAGGTGTTTTTCTAAAGTGCATATACAGTTTAATACAAACCCTTGAACTGTGATCACTTCTGTCTGTCTTTACTGTTGCCACAATGTGTTTCTTATATATGGTAGCAGGAGTGGTTTATGATCCAATTGATACTAGATGTGGAGCCCATTTATATGAAAAAAAGCCACATAGAGATTTCCATGCCCTATCCTCAGTATTAGAGAAAGCGAAAGAGAAAGTGAACAACTTTCTCCATGGTGACTCAGAAATCTTTGAGTCCAGAGGCAAGCCCAGTGCAGCCCCTTCTTCCATCAATAGGGTGCGGTCTATGCATGACCAACTTTCCAACCCCTGGAACAGAGAATGGGTATCCCATTTCTTTCCCTGACCCCTCAAGCCATCTCACCTGTCCAAAGGAATGTGTAAGGCAACACGTATTCTCTTCTTTTCCCTCAGTATTATGTTCTCCAGGGAATGGGCAAAGCCTTAATTTTCTTGCAACTAAGGGCAAGATATCCTTTGGGGTAGTCTTTTTATATTTTACCTTGTAAGGACAGTAAGGTGAAAATGCGACCTCTTTTTTCTGATGAAGATGAATTAACCTTCTTTCTCCTGAACTTCTCCTCAAACCCCGTAAAAATCTATAGGGGAACCTACTATGTGATACCTTAGGGAAAATATGATTTAATAAAACCTCAGGAGGAGACCTAAAGATCCCTTCTACAGAAAATAAAAGCTCAGAACCCCATCCTTATTTTTCAAACGGACAAAAAGGGGACGAGCAAGGGAGAGAGGAGGAACAAAAATAAGAGAACAGTCATGCCGCAGAAATGTATTTAGCCCCATGAATAAGGATAGGAGAAGATCCCTATCTGCTACAGTTCTGGTGGGCTCAGAAACCTCTTAATTAGAACAATGCTTATTTTGTGGAGAGCAGGTACATATTGCAGAGGTTTGCCCTGAAAAGATAGCGGAGTTAGCAGAAACTCAGGAAAAGAACAGGAAAATAGGGAGGGAAAGAGAAAGGAGAGAAATTTTAAAAACATCTCCTATACAAGCCAGCAGTAAAATTCTCGGTTGTATGCGAGAATGCTTGGACCAGCCATCTGTGTGTTCCACAGTGGGATCTCCGAGTGAAACCTTGCAGTCCAACCCGCATAGGGGAAGCGTATGTCAGAAACAATGTAGGGAGTCAATTCAGTGGTCACATTCGAGGAGCCATACCCATGTTGCCGGGCGGCTACACACAACAATGCAGAGAGTCAATTCAGTGAGCACATTAGAGGAGCCATACCCCAAGTTGCTGGGTGGCTACGCACAACAGTGCAAGGAGTCAATTCATTGGGCACATTAGATGAGCAATACCCCATGTTGCAGGGCAGCAACTCACAAACATTGCATAGATGTAGTTGTGATTAGGCGGCATGTACATGGTGCCCAACCCCATTCTGCAGCGCAGCAGCAGCATACAAATGCAAATGTCAATTAGGCGGGCACTTTTGGGCTTGATGGAATGGGATAAGTGAAGGGGGATCAGGGAAGGCAGGGGGAAGACAGCAAGGGGGCAAGAAGGGGGGAGTGGGAGGAACATAACACCATCACGGGGGAACAGAGAGGTGTGGGGGCACATAACAGCATCACCCCATAACAGCATCACCTGCTCGGGGGAATGCCCCAGGTGAGGCATAGTATTATACTGGAGAAAGGGGTGAGGAAGACAATGTCATTGAGGCTTTTATAGACTGTACCAATTCAACCTCCCTTCCACCCAATGAACCTCCTTTACCAGAATCCGACATCCCCTCCCCATCTGGTAAACCCATTACAAACCTTGTTGCACTCGAAAACCATTTCTCCAAGAATCCCTGTTGCCTTGTTTGCTACCCGAATGCTCCCAGTCGTCTTTTCCACGTCCCTCTGATTATTCTTTTCCGAACACCCAGTCTACTTTGACAAAAAACTACCGTTCCCACTACCCCCATGTTCATTTCATGATAATAAACCTGTTGATTACCGTTTGTTTCAAAAGCCCTACCAATCTCAGCCTTCTAAGTTTACCAACCCCCCTAGTACGAGGGTTATAATGCCATATAACATCTTTTCCCCATCCTATCCCGTAGGAGATTTGGAAACTCTACCACCCCCCTTTTCAGACATGAGCACTTTCCCACACTGTGAAAAACAATCGATTAACAATAGAGCCATTTACCAGACACGTCCCGACGCAAGGGACAGGCAAAGTCAGGCAATTGACCAGAATTACACACACCTGACGGCTCTTTCCTTTCCCCACAGGGATAAAAGGTGTAGAACAAGAGCACACAAAGAACAAGGCAGATGGCACGACGAGACAGCTATCCAAGCACAGCAGTTCAAGAGGAGGAGAAAGGTGGCGAGAACCGAAAGGGTGTAGAGGAGAGAAGCAATCTTGCCCTTTCTGACCCAGACATGCAGAGCCTCCGTGGAAGGAATGGTAAGACCACAAAAAATAGCCAACATGTGTTGCAGCAGATGTCAACGGAACAGGCAGCATACCTACACTGATAATCAGAACAGGGAGAGACGCTTGCTACCATGGTACTGGCCTTGACTCCAGAGACATCAAAAGCCAAGCAGTTCATCACAGCCGGTGAGACGAGGGAAGAGCCAATACGAAACTGAACAGTGTTGAACGAAAGTCACATATGGAAAATTAAGGAAAGCTTAAAGAACTGTTAACATTAAGGGAAACCATATGCAGAGGGGTCCGGCACCATGTGGGTGCTCAATCGAGAGACTCTGCTTGATCCCACATTTGTTGAACCTACTGATACCAGAAGGCCCTAGGAGAGCCAGAATAAAAAGGTCAAAGTGGTCATACAGAAAGCTGGCAAAGCCCCCTGTACAGTTGAAAGTCTTTGACCTGCATGTAATTGGGAATCTAAGGCAGATGAAACCTGCATAGTGGGAAAAGAGAAAGAACTGTGAGACTGGAAAGAGTTGGCAAGAGTGAACCCGACAGAGGGATGCAGATAGAATGGGGCCTGAAGTTCCAATGAACAATGTGTTGACAGGATTGAACCCGACAGAGGGATGTCCACAGTGAACTGCTTAAAGGGACATTAAGACTTGTGAATGCCACAGGTGAAATTGTTATTTGAGAAAAAGTCATAGTGAACCCGACGGAGGGAGGCTGATACTCGAAAGGGGTCTGAGCCAGAAGAGAGGATTTGAGGGGTGAAAAGCCAGCACCCCACCAACAAGTGAATGCAACAGTGCAATCTTCTGAATACAAGCCAGAGTAAACCCGACAGAGGGAGGCTGATATTCAAGAGGGATCTGAGCCAGGAAGAGGGGGGCTCAGGGGTGAAGAATCATCATCCAAGTAGAATCAGAAAGGAACTTTTGTTTATTATTTTGAATATACAAGCCCCTCGAAAGCAAGATATTGAACCTCAGAAGGTCCTGATATCACTAGAAACCTTTGGTGGATCTGAGCCCGGAAAAGGTGGATCCAAGGATGAAAAGCCATCACCCAACAACACGTGAACACTGTGAACCCGATGGAGGGGGGCAAACATTCAAGAAAGGTCCGTCCCCGGACGAAGGTGACCCAGGGCAAAGTCATCACATAGCATACATATGGAAGGGAATGTTTTGAACACATCAAGTTTTCGGAGGCAAGAGACTTTTTGTCGAAAAAAAGAGACTTAACCACTGAAGGCCCAAATACCTAAGAATGGAACTGTCATCTCATGTTGGGAAAGCTCGAGAGTATGCTGTGCTCTGGAGTCCCGCCTCGTCCTGTGCTCAAAACATGGGGAAGGGAGACCCCTGGCTACCACATCCTGACTTATCATTTGTGTACACTTCTTTCTTTCTTGTGAACCCTATCCCACACTCTTTTTTGTATTTAGTTGCAAGGATTTAGTATAGGCCTTTTTATTTGACAAGACGCCACTAGGACTGCCTTATTATTATTTGATGGTCGTAGCTTGCTCCCATCTTAGATTTAGCTTTAGATTAGGTGTTTTTCCAAATTGCATAGACAGTGGAATAGACACCCTTGAACTGTCTGTCTTTACAGTTGCCAACATGAGTTCCTTACAGATGCTTGTGCTCTCGTGCAGATGGGATGTGACCTAGCAGTTCGGGCTGGACTGCCCCTTTTGGGGTGGAACCAAGCCTGATTTGCATCTAGTCTTTCCCCTTCTGTAATGGCTTGGCAGGTGAAAAACAATGGTCTGGAGGGTTGCCCAGAGCAATGTTAGAAATTAAGATTTATTCTAAACCTTCCGCCATCACCTTTTATTTGTGTTGAAGGTACAGTCTGCCTTACATCTTCTGCCAGTGAAGTCAGACAAGGACCTCTAAAATGGAAGCAGGATCCCTCCCTAAAACATCTTCCAGGGAACAGAGGGACATACTGAATCCAGAGGACCCTCCAGCAGCTCCAGAACCAGTACCTAGCCAGTACAAAGCATGCCCTGCTAGGCTCTGCAGCAAGCTCCCTAGGTGTTAAGTGCCAGAGAGTCTCTGAACCCTAAACCAAGGACAATATCTGAGCGGGAGGGTGGCTGGTAACAAAGTTGACACATTTAAAGGAATGTGAAATTTGATTGCGTGTGAGCATGTATTGAAGAGTTGTGAGGTTGATCTACACAGGCATCTTATGGACAAGACTATTACAGACACTAGGGAGATTGCAAAGGCTGCCGACAGGTTTGATGTTTGTGAGTACTCAAGCCCAGAAAAAGGCTCAGGCGAGCACACCCAAACCGGAAGAGTAATCTTCCGACAAAAAGGTTGACAAGGTTGGGATTGAGAAAGGTCCAACCCAATCCTCTCCAAAGTCAGGTCCCCAAAAGAATGAAGAGAAATCTGAAAACTCTAGTTCAGCCGTACACACCAAAAAGAAGAGCGCAGGTACCCCTAACACTGGGACACCTATGTTCTCACCACCCAACTGTTATTTTGTGTATGGAGTTGGGCCATTCGAAAGGGGATCCTGCTTGCAAGAACTTACCCATGCAAGCTATAGTGAATTTTAAACTCGTGCGGGAGGCCATCATTAATGTGGGCCTCCTAGAAGAGAACTTCATACTAGGCCAAGAAGTGGCTGAATGTGGATTGGTTACACTGAGTGGTAATGGTACCGGGTCTCCAGAAGGGATACCAGTTCCCAATAATGCTCAACTCTATTTAGAACATATGTATATCAATAGACACAAAACTGCTGCTAACCTCACTGCTGTTACCCTGCAGTGGGTACAGCAAGCACAGTAAGTATATAAATGGGCCTGATTGTAGCATCAGTTGGTTTGATGGAAAGAGTAAGTGCCCCTTGGCAATAGTAGAGTTCAGCTGGGAGATGAAAAGACCCAGTGCCGTCTAGCGGTAAAAGGCTCCATCCCTGTCCCATATTTGTTGGGTAATGATCTTCCTGACCACGAGATATCCACAGTGACTACCCAATCGAGGGCCAAAGAGATCACTAGTTGGGACACTCTCAGAGCCATTGGGTCTGGAGTGCTTCCAGAGGGCTTGTTGGAGGGACCGGCGTGCCCAGTAGCCCCTAGTCCAGTTATGCAAACTGCTGAGTCATCTACTCCTGCTGGAGAGCGGCCAGTAGCCACTGGGGACCATACTTTGGTGGCAGGGGGCTCAGTCACTTCAGAGTTGCCTGGCGCAGCGCAGGAACCTGATGTGGAGGACCAGGTGATCTCAGATCTGAAGGGCCTTCCCAAGCCAGATGAGTTTGCATCAGCTGTGGGCCGAGATCAGACTGACTTCTTCAAAGCCCAGAAAGTGACCCACTCCGGTGGGTCTGCAGAAGCACGCAGAGGAGCAGGCTATGGTTGAGGCCCCTGGACTGTTCAGAGTGTACTGGGAGGTTGGACTTCTGTACAGTGATCCAAAGGACACTGAGGGTGAGGGAACCAGAAGGTTGATGATTCCCCAGTGCCATAGAAAGCTCCTTTTGGATTTGGTTCACCAAATTCCTTTAACGGGTCACTTGGCAGTGACTAAGACATCAAACCGGTTGTCCGTGCACTTTTACTGGCTGCAGTTCAGCATCAAAGTTAAGAAATATGTCCTGTTCTGCCCGACTTGTCAGGCTACTGACAAGTCAGGTGGTGCCAAAAAGGCCCCCTTAATTCCACTACCCATGGTTGGGCTGCCTTTTTGAGATAATATGCATGGAAATTGTGGCTCCTTTGGATGCCCAAACCAGTTCAGGGAATAGATTCATCTTGGTGGTGATAGACAATGCCACAAGGTACACTGAGGCTGTCCCTCTTAGATGCATAAAAGCTGCAATGGTTACAAAGGCTCTTATTGGGATATTCTCCCGTGTTGGATTTCCCAAGAAAGTTTTTTCTGACTGAGGATCACATTTCATATCAGCATATCTAAAGGCTATATGGTAAGAGTGTGGAGTCACCTACTGAATCTCTACATCCTTCCATCCACAAACAAATGGGCTTGTTGAGTGGTTCGACAAGACCCTGAAAGGCATGATCAGTGGCTTGGAAGAGCAGTTGTGGAGAAAATGGGATAGTCTCCTGACACGCCTTCTGATCGTAGGGTTCAGCCCTTTTGAGCTTCTGTTTGGACACCCTCTACGAGGTTCCCTCGGTAAATACAAAGAGCCACGGGAGGGCAACCCCTCATTCCCTATGTGAGATGTGGTGGACTATGTACTTTGCCTTCAGTCTAGTATGGCAAAGTACATGGAACAGTCGACAAAAAAACTAAATGCCAGCCAAGAGCTGATGATGCACTGGCATAACCAGAAGGCCACAGTGACAGTCTATTCTCGTGGGCAGTGGTGTGGATTATGGAGCATGTAAAACCCATTGCCCTTCAGGAAAAGTGGACTGGGCTTTACTTTGTGCTGGAAAAAGTCAGTGAGGTGAATTACCTCATTGACATGAAAGGGCTGAAACAGATGTGCAGGGTATTTCACGTCAACAGGCTAAAGCCACATTATAGCCGGGTTGACTTGGTCCATGTGAATTCATCTGCAACCAATTCACATGGTGCCTGGCTGCAGAGGCTAACAAAGGGGACAGGGAACCCCAACAACCTGTCATATGTATCTGTGTCAACCTGAAACCAGCATGCACCCACCCTCAATATCGATTGTCAGTGAACTGTCATGTCTGGGACTGCATGTTTACAGTAATTCTCCCGCAAGGGCACCCCATTCCTAAGGTACGAGAATGTGTTTTGCCTGAGCCAGAAAGTGTGGTCTTGCTGCAGCTTCAAAGGAGACCTCCTGCTTTAATTGGGAATCACAGAGAGCTCCATTACCCAGAGAGACCCTTTGATCCACAACAGACAGGAAGATGGGTGGGACTTATTATTACATGTTTCACCCCTTTACCTTTGCTGCTGTGAAGCACTGTGGTAATGACCTCACACAAACAGAGAATTGTTGGAGGGGACCCAGAATTGGTTCATTAAGGAAGGCTTAGCCTACACCAATACCTGTGTTCCATTTGGCTTTAAAAAAGGGCTGAGCCCCTCTTTAGACAGATCATATGAAGGCAGAAGCAGAAGGACTCATTCATCATTGGACCCTGGCTGAAGGTGCGGTCTGCCTTACATCTTCTGCCAGTGAAGGGAGGCAAGGATCACCAAATAGGGGTAGCAAAATTCCCCCCCCCTGAAACATCTCCCTTGGAACAGAGACACATAACTAATCCAAAGGACCATCCAGCAGCTCCAGATGCAGTACCTATCCAGCACACAGCATGCCCTGCTAAGCTCGGAAGCAAACTTCCTAGGTGAGAAGTGCCAGAGAGTCTCAGAACCCTAATCTAAGGACAAGGCAGCTGCAAGCATCGCACTACTCAGCTTTGGGCCATTTGATTTAAAGGACTACACAAGCCCAGTGAATAAGCTAAGAGAAGTGCCTCAATGAGCATCTACTGGCATCAGCCTTAAAGGACATTTTTGAGCCATTCTTGTCCACTGAGCTGAAACTGACTGCATCACTGCAGTCGCTCAAAGACTTCCAAGACGCATCAACCAGTGCTTCAGAAACACCCAACAACACTCGGACAGCGATTCCTGAGCCACCGTGTAGGCCAGCCTGCAGCCATCTGTCCAGCTTCACTCACCAAACTGACTGCTACCTGATACCCTCAGCTGTCTCCCGTCTTCAACTCTGTTGCAGAAGCTGCAAAGTGCCCTGAAACGGACTCAACCACCGTGTTGAGCACAAAGAACACCAACAAGCACAAAGTGCATTTTCGTTCTATTCTGCTAGCCCTTCTCCGAAGGTCCCTAAACACATTTTACAACCCATTGCTCCTTTGTGCTGAAACCAAGTATCCTTGAACTGTTTCAATTATTTACTATGCCGACTAACCTCGTCTCAGTATCCAGATTTCATCCTTTTCCTTCTTTGAAAGTGTGTGGCATCTGCATTTCTTTACAGGTTGGGTTGAATTTCGTAGTCTGCTAGAAGTGTCTGCTGTGATGATCATAATAAAGTCGATATTTTTAAACAACCTTGACTGGACAGTCCCTTTTATCATTGGGTAATAATAGTATTTTCACAGTTTTGCAACTAACTAATAATTCACAAACTTTTTTGGAGATAAGCCTTACGTTCCATCCACATTACCAAAATTGGACAAGGAGGTTTATAATTTGCTTGTGTTTCCAATCTGTTTGGCTCTCTTCTCGTGTACTAGAGCTGTGGGGATGATTGATGATTCAGAAACCGATATTCATCCTTGGACCATTGGTGCCCTGGAAATTGATTCATCACAGAAACAGAAAAATGTTTAGCACAAATCGTTCACTCTAAAATGTGTGGCATCTGGTGGAATACAGATGGGGTAGCTGGGTTGGGCCCCTCAGGAAGAGAAGGTGTCGCCACTGCATTGATAGCTCCCAGGTTCTGCACAAAACGGTAAACCATATTCCCAGGCATCTTCACAGGTAAAATATGAGTATTGTTTCTATTACTGGTTGGGACAATTATCTTCTGACTCAGTAAGGAATGAATGACTGGGCTGATACCTGCCTCTGCTTCAGGCTTCAAGGGGTGTTGGGGTGTGTGGGGCAGCCGTTTAGACAGATCCACGTTTATATTTACTGGTTCAGCAGTGTGTATCAGCAGTGTGTATATAGCCCACATCATTATCATGAGTGGCCCACAAACACTCTGGGATCGATTACATCAACTCATGCATATCCTCCCACAATTGCTTCTTTCTCTATCCCTACCTTTTATTCCTGTGCCTTCCCTTAATGTAGCCATCACTGCTACTGTGTTATTCGAGGGAATGCTTAAAAAAAAACATATGGGATGCAATAGATAGTGTAACTCTTCAACAGTAGTTTAATATATCTTTCAATTAATTCTGCCATTGTTTGGGTTAATTTAAACCCAAAGGTGCTTTCTTATGTGGTTTATTTGTATTTGTTTTTATTTAATTTATTTATTTTATTTATTGAATGCCTTCGCCAAAGCGCCTCACAAAAAATAGTTCCATCAGTTATATAAAAATGACAATGATGGCACAATCAATCGGAGACTAAACAAAAGAAAGAGAAAGAAGTAGGTTTTTAATTGAGAACCGAATATATGTTAAGTAGAAGAGTCACAAATAGATAACGTTAGTGTATCCCAATTCTTACCTGCAAGGAAAGAAAAAGAAAAAAATCGAGAAGAGGCGGGGAGTAAAAAGAGTCAAGAGAACAAAGAAATGAAAGTAGAAAATGATCAGATAAATAAGTAGGCTGAGCAATTAAGCCAAGTGATGAGCCCAAAATATGGCAAGGGGTTAAATGAATTGAAGTAAGATGAGGAAGTAGAGGCAGAGAAGCATTAGTAGAGAGAAGGGGAAGATTAAAGTCACCAAGAAGTACGAAATGGGAGTAGAGAGGAAGAAGATGAGAAAGAAGAGAGTCCACATCATCTAAAAAAGACATAAGAGGACCCGGAGGATGATAAAGAATCGGAAAAGCAATTGGGCATTTTTTAGAAAACAGATCAAAGTAATATTCAAATGAAGAAAAAGAAGGAAGTAGTATCACGGTCTGAAACGCTCACTTGAGTATGAGTGTGATACAAATAACATATCAATATCAATATCAATATGTGAGGTAAGGGACCATGAAGAATGGAAGAGAATATTGGTACCATGATTATGAGCAGAGTGTGAAAAATCAGTAGAGGAGGTAAGAAAAGAAGCATGAGTAACAGTATTGTCAGGAGAAATCCTTTTTTCAGTAAGGCATAAAAACAGAAAATTTTAACGTAATAAAGTACCAAGAATACAATTAAACTTTTGGCGTACATTCCATAGACCAATAGATAGCAGAAGAGAATTAATAGAGGACAAAGGTGGATAACGTAAATTGGTAGAATCACGAGTACTGGTAGAAAAGGCAGCACAAGCAGAACAATGGGCAGGTATGCATTGTGGCATATCAGTTGGGAAAATATAAAAACAGAAACAGAGAATACCAAACAGATACAATGGTTAGACGATGACTAAAAGCAGGCAACAAGGCGGGCCTCATTATGAGTTTGGTGGTGCAGGAAAATTGCTGTTAAAAGTGTCTGTAAGTCCAGGACAGCCACATTTCCCGCACTGCCAAACTATAAGTTTGCTGATGGGGGTTACCTGATTTAATTGCAAACCAAGAGCTGGAGGTAAATCAGGCCCCACCGTCCAAAAACAGTTGGTATTTCCAGCACCAGTATTACCGGTGCCAGAAATACCAACAATCCCTTCCATGGACTCCTGTGGTACTCCATGGAATGGGGATATACCACTGTTGGTGGCACCTGGAATATCTTGGTAGTACCAGGATATCAGGTGCCCGTTACGGTAGGTCGGTTTTCCGGTATACCACTGGAATTACTGGGCCAAATGTGAACCTAGAGCTTGCATGAGCCTACAGGGGGAAACAGGAATAGGCACATCCCTTAGAGGGTCTCTCCTTGAGTGGGAAGCCCGGGCCATAGGATGCCGTAGAGGCACACGTTACCACTCTAGCACATCAGGGGGGTGCGGCCAGGCAAGTGAGCATACGGCAGCAGCGGTGTAATTGCAGTCAAGGAGGATTCTCCGCCATTTTCAAAATTGCAGGAGCCAGGCAGCGGATGACAGTTCTTGGAGGTGAGTAGGGCAGCACACACTGCAGATCTCCTTCTGCACATGCACAGTGCGCAGGCTCCAGTCTCCATTGGCACTTCCTGGAGGGGAGATCAAGTGAGGCACATGCGACCACTCCGGAACGTCAGGTGTTTGGGGACAGGCAAGTGAGCCTGTGGCACCGGTGGTGTAATTGAAGCCAAGGACGATTCTCCTCCCATCCCAAAACAACAGGGTCCAGGCAGCAGATGACAGTTATTGGAGGTGAGCAGGGCAGCACACACTGCAGATCTTCCTCTGCACACTTGTGAATGCACAGTGATGACAATAATTGAAAGGGAAACCTATAAGACCATGACACCCCCTGAAATCTCACAGAGAATAGCACTTTTAAGCAGACTCAGTGAGCTTGGTGGATTGTAAGAACAGATTGCTCAATTATGTCAGTTGCATTAGGTGTCTGGGTTGGAATTTATTGTATGCAATGGTTCGTCTATTGTATTAAATAAATCTAATATTCTGTGTTTGTTGTACACCATTTCATGTGTAAGGATGATCAATTCAAAGTACATTGATTTGTTTGTATTTTTTGATGATGTAAGGACTAATCTTGTCCTGTTACTTTTGTCCCCATGATTAGTTTATGAAATGGTATTGGCAGAGCCTGACACTTTCCCCTCTTTGGGGTACGGTTTATTTCCATGTCTGATGCTTTACAGTTTAGTGATGAGGATGCAAAGTTAAATAATAAGAATATGGAATATTTGTATTGCTTTGAACCAAAAAAATATCATATGAGAAAGGAGCTCAAGACATTGGTGTGGTGCATTTCCAGGACAAAGAAAATATTTCTAAATCTAAAAATTCGAATTGGTCCTGCCTTCCATTTGTCTTGGTATTTTGCACACAGATGTGGGTGATTGGCAACCAATGTCTATATCGTGTCCCAGTTTAATTACATATTTGGGACACCCGTGGCCATTTCCATTTGTTTAGAGAACTAGTTGATTTGATGGAGGCTGTAGTTTTGTTACAGAAGGTAAGAATCAGGGAGAATCCAGTAGTGTATGGCTACACTGTCATTAAAGCGTGCTCAGAATGGTCTGCGTGGCCACCGATATGTTGGCATTGTAAAGGCTATTTAAAATGGACTTGGCTTGCAATTTAAATGCTGGCCTGATGAATGCGGAGGGATATTGGTAGAGAAAATAGTGGGGATCAGTGATTGTTGGGCTGGAATTACCGGGTGATTTACTTATAGTTAATGGATACTGGAATTTACAGACATTTTATGCAAACAGTATGACACTGCTGTGACTGGCTATATCTTAAGAGCAGGTGATTTCAATTGTTTTTGTCCCAAAATGTATTCTGTACCTCCCTTGGTGTATTTTAGTTCTTCGTTATTGGGTGTATTTGATGAGGGCATGAATCCTGTGCAAGCTCAATGGTAACATTGAGGGATATGTGCTAGCTGGAGCCACACGGCACGGGGCAGATCCTCCTCAACACTTGATTATGTTCTCACCTCAGCCCCAGTTTAACTCCTGTAGCAGTGTGAGGATCATTGATACCAAGGTGAGTGATCAATCTGCTACGGGGTGCCGTTTTGCGGGTAATATTGGGGTTACTAGTGGCTCTTTTGACCCTATTCTCTGGCTGTGAACATGGCAGCCAATGGGTTGAGCTCAATTCCAAAAACAGTGAGGTAATTTACTAATATCTTGTACGATACGTATAGCTTGCTAACAAGAAATCAGCAACTTGACCGGCCTTTTTTAAAATAAATTCCTGCAAACTTCTCACACGTGTAATTATGGAGACAATCGTTGGAAACGAAAAAGGGAAATCATGCATTTCATGAAGGAATGTGGGGGAAAAAGTAGGATTTGAGATGCTGCCTTGGTGCTGGGAGCAGAAATTAGCATTCTGCAGCCCTAGTTCATCAGAAATTGTTAAAACAAAGATTTTAAAAATGGCTGAAAGTGCACACATGTTATTTATGGCACAAGGAAAGCGAGGTAATGCTCTCTATAGTTGCTCAAAGTCAATCTCAGGATTTGTGGAGTTTAGTAAATGACAATGCAAAGTGTTAATCCTACTCCCAGATACATCCAATAGGAGAAGAATGCTGGATTCAATTTTACCTACATTTGTACACCAAACCTTTCAATGGGGGTGGGGGGTGTTACCAGTTAGACTTAATTTTGGAGAAGTGCCATTTAGATTTTGATTATGAAGTTCCTTGAGTTTCTGAATAACTTTTCTTTGCAGATATCAATTTTGCGTTAGGTAATACATCTTCTATACAAATTAATGACTGAGTATGAAAATATGAAGCTATTTTGCGTCAAGTCGAGATGAGATTATGTCTGACCTAACCAATCATGGGCCAGTGAAACAGAAAATGGCGGCAGGCGGATTGGTGGACAACCAGAGATGTATTAACAAAGTATACATTGTGCAATCAGCTGAATAAGGAGGAGAAAAGACTGGGACAATTCCATTGTATTTGTGTACATTTCCAAATATTATTTTGGGACAGCATTGTATGCAGATTTTCCTCAATGTATTTCCCATGTCTGAGATTGTAGGGGCTCGTAGGAAAAACCTAGTGGGGACTGTGGTTGTAGTTTATGATTATGTTGTGTGGGTGTACTGGAAATGCTGCAACACTTATCTATGTAATGCCCTAAACTTAAACAGATGGGAAAAACATATTTTAGTAATTTTGTGTATGATTTTAATGTAGTACTGGATTTTAATCTGTGGACACCTAGTATAATTGAAACACAGTTGTTTTAACAATGCCCTCAATTCGTTGTGTTGTATGTATATTTCCAGAAAATGAATTATGGCTGATATGAAATGTTTTTTCTTAAGTAGGTTTTATTATAGATGCTTGCTAAAGATGCATTTTGGTTGGATGATATGAAATTGTTGATTTTATTGGATGTTTTAATGGTTAATGCTTTTAAGCGTACAGATATATTTTGTTATGTGTCAGGTTTATTTAAAACGAATTGACAATAAAAATAACAATAACACAAATATTATCACCAGTCTATAGTTAAGGTGAAACATATCATCCATAGGAAAAGCAAAGATTCTGTGGTTAATAACCTTTTAGCTATAGTACAGATAAGCACAGCGTTTGACATTGCGGGGCCCACTGGGAATGGAAAGTTTCATGCAAATCCATGTTATGGTTGAAAAGATATAAAGGGTCAAAAATGGTGAGTTTTTCACTTTTCCATTCATTTTCCAATAGGGAAAATGTCCAATATTTGCTCATGCAAATAGCTCAAACCGCTGGACGGGTTTGCGCCAAATAAGAAACAAGTTGGGCATCAAGCTCTTAAAGGAAATCCTTTCTTGATTTGGTGCAAATCCACCCAGGGTTTTTTATTTGTATTTGGTGCAGAGAAGGGTGCCACTGTACAAAAGGTTAGTCACCCCTTGAAGATGGATTGCTGTTGTCAAGCTTTTTCAATTTCGAAACACGGCCATCTCGCTATTCTAGAATCAAGTTCTGAATTAACATTGAAATGTGCAATGGGTAATTCTTCATGGAGTCTTTTGCTTTACTGTTATAATCCATCTGGCTATCAAAAGATGTTTGGTTCTTTCTGAAACCTTAATTAATCTAGGAGTATGCTACTTGCGTCTTTGGAACCATTATCTTGTGCCTCCGTTCCACTGTCATCATCCTTCCTTATTTCCTCTAACCGTGGTGCTTGTTGCCAGCTACTTTCTGAGCTCAGCACGATATGTGTTTTTGTGGATTCAGCCTCTTGAGTTTTTCGCAGAAGCCGTGAAGCCTTTCCTATTTGTGAGACATGCTGTGGCTTCCATCTGGTGATTATAATTACAGGCACGGGAGTTCTAAAGATAAACAAGTCAATTGTCTAGAAAAAGCATTAAAAAACATAGATTTCAAGGTACTTAATGATGAGCCTACAACGCCGCAAGGGAACCAACTGGACTGGATTATATCCCATAATCTTCAGACCCAGATGTGTTTTACCGAACCGTGTATTTGGAGTGACCATTACATAGTCTGTCTGGACATAGTATTGCAAACCACTCTCAAACTACAAAACCCACATATTAAGGTTACTAGCAGAAATTTTAGAAACCTGGAAATTGAGCAAATACATCCTTGTCTAGATAAAATACTACAATCTTTTCAGGCAAAGGATAACTGTGAGACGCTGCTAAATAAATACACTATGCAAATTCAAGAGCTAGTGGATAAGGTTGCGCCATTAAAAACCAAGCTTGCTGGGAAAGACAGTAATAACCAGAAATGGTATAACACGGAGCTAGACACACTTAAAATGGAAAAAGGTCTCTTGATAAATCCAAGATAAATCCATGGAAAATAGAGATAAATGGAAAATTGCCAACAAGAAGTATAGAGATAAGATAAAGATAGCTAAAGATAATTTCTTCAATGAAGAAATAGAAGTCGCAGCCAATACCACCAGCAAACTTTTCAAAATGTTGAAAAGTGTGGAAAAACCAAAAAATCTCACTCCACCTTTCTCACCCACTAAGGCAGATTGCGATATTGTACAAAATGCTTTCGCAGCTAAAATTGCTAAAGCTAGACAAAATATAATAAATGCGAGGAACACTCAGCATCTGGAACTCCTGATATTGGAAGAAAAAAAAATGGTGGACCCGAGCACTTTAACTTTGCTTCCATTACCGAGGCTCAGTTACTGGGAGCTCTAGGTCAAATGAAACCTACGACCTGTGCAGAAAATGTGTTACAGCCTAAAATTATCCTCCAATATAAGGAGCATTTTGCTCCTATCTTGGCGAGAATAGTTAATGCCTCATTTAAGGAAGGCTTAGTACCAAAGGTGATAAAGAAGGTCACTATTACACCGTTGGTTAAGAAAGTCGGGTTGGATCCTAAGGACCAAGGTAACCTTCGTCCAATTACCAACTCAAATTTCATACTGAAAATTATGGACAGAATAGACACTCTACAGCTGCAAGAATGTGTTTAAAACATACTTCATTACACCAACAGCAATCGGGTTTCAGGGCCTCACACAGAACTGAAACAGCAATGTTGGATCTCAAAAATCACATGCTGGGTCTGATGGATAAAGGTAAAATAGGGGTACTAATGCTGCTTGATCTCAGCGCGGCATTTGACCTGGTTGATCATAAGCTCCTAGTTAAAGCACTGAGAGACAATGTAGGTTGTTCAGAGGTGGCACTGAAATGGTTGGTTTCTTCTCTCACTGACCGCCAAGCCAAGGTGCACTGGGGAAACAATTTCTCAGATCCAATCTCTATTCTATTTGGAATCCTCCAGGGAGCAAGCCTCTCACCTATGCTCTTTAATATTTATATGCAAAGTCTGTGTAACATATTGGTGGAAACCGGAGTGTTTTTTACCAATTATGCGGATGATACGCAGCTTATTTTAGAACTAGAAGGTTCCCATATTCTGGACAGTAAAAAGATTGCAGAGGGATTCGATAAAAGTAATAAATGGATGCAGTCAAACTGGATGTGTGTCAATGACACCAAAACTGAACTCATGTTGTTTGGGTCCAGTCGCACATTAGACAAGCTGGGTAAGGAGTATGAGATGTTTCTGAGAAATGAAGCCAGAATTCAAGTCTCTAACCAGGTCAAAACTCTGGGTATGATGGTGAACTCCTCAGTTAACTCAGAAGCACAGGTAAACTACTTGTTCAGAAACACAGCCTACTACCTTCGCCTTATGGAGGCCATTAGCACTTATCTTAATGAAAGTAACATGGCTACAATTGCAAGGGCCATCATGTTATCCAGGTTGGACTATGGCAACGCCCTACTCATCAGAGCATCCTCCAAGACTCTGGCTAGATGCCAAGTCATTGAAAATTATGCTGTGAGGTTAGTAAAAAATCTTATGAGAGGAATCCATATAACATCAGCCACAAAAGCACTACATTGGCTTAGGGTCAAAGAGAGGATAAAATTCAAGGCCATGAAACTGGTTCACAATTGCCTATTCGGGAAACCACCCAGTTATCTCAAGAACTGTCTGGTGTTATCCGCCCCTCAAAGACAGCTACGCTCCAAAGGTCATAATCTACTAATAGTACCTACATATAAGCTTAAGACAGGTCTGGGCAGATCTTTCACAGTACTAGCAGCTCAGCAGTGGAACAGACTTCCATTGTCACTTAGACAGGAAGCTAGTCACCTACATTTTAGAAAACTCCTGAAGACTCACTTGTTCAGATAACCAGTTTTCTCCCACCGGTATAAATTGTGACCTGTATATAGTCTCATGTGGTCCCACAACCTTTCTGTCTGTCCGTTGGAGCACCCTGATGCCTGTGGGCTACCAGCGCTATACAAACTGACATACATACATACATACATCTTTAAGTAGACGGCAGTCCAATTACACTCTCGTTTCCATGCTAGCGAGTTGTATTTACATATCATTCATGATGCATTTACCGTATACACTGGTCATTTTAATATTCTTCATGTCCTATGGATGCTATGTGAGTATTCTTCATGTCTACATGCATATATTGCCCATGGTACATGATCTTCTTGGAGAGTGCATGTATGCTATGTGTCTAATGCATACACTTTTTACTATTAAAACATTAGTTTGAATATGTTTGTCATCTTCAGCACACATTGTCCCTAGGCCCTGCTGTACCAATAAGGGATAAGGCTGGAAAGGCTGTTTCAGGGAGTAACGTCTCTCACATTTGCATATTGGTACACAGGAAGGGCAGAAGCTATGGATGACCTATTCATCTGCCTCCAAAAACTCATTGGAAACGGCGCTTGTGCCACTTTTGAACAAAGTAATGGCACAGTAGCTTGTCCCTGGGATATAACAAAAGAGCTTTCAACAAGTGTTCCAGGTGAGTTTGTTCATGTGCTTCTTCTGTTTTTTTTTAGCCACCCTGCCACATCGGCATCTGCGAGATATACATTTATGAGATTCCATCATAGCTGCCAAATAATCATACTATTCTTTTCCAAACACAGTGGCAACATTTTCAGCATCAGTATGAGTCTTTGTGAAAGAAGCAGTGGGAGTATGCTGTTGGTGTCCTGTCACGAGCTCATGTTAATGTTTTTTTTACTGTAATAGGTGTTTTTATTAAAAAAAGAACTCAGTGAAATGACTATTATGTACATATGTCCGTACACATTTTATGTTTCTCTTAAGTATTGTGCTTCCCCTTATGAAGACGTTTTGAACAACGTTATGTTGAAACCGTTTGGGTTTGGTTCATTCCAGGGCTTTCGAAACTTCCCTGATAGGGAACCCTGGTCTGTTCTCTGGAATATGTTTTCATGAAGTTCCATTGAAGAAGAAAAGAAAAAATATGCTCTTCATGTTTGGTTTTTTGTAATGTAATTATTATGAATGATTTTGAATCTGTATGAAAGGTTTGGTCAAAACATTCTGTTGTTTTTTTATGTTTTCAGTTGTTTTGATTATTGCCTCTTTCTATTTAGTTATGGGTGGTTCATTTGTATACATTTTGTTTTTTGTAAATTAACTAAATGAGCATTCCTTGTTGACAGAACTGTATGATTTTTTTTCTGTCTTTTCATGAAATAAGAACTTTTTGAATAAAAGAAAGTTTTGTGAATAATTACGACCTTCAATTTCTTTTCACTATCTGTACCAGTTCATGTAGAGTCAGGTGATGGTCTGAGCCTGGCTGATTACGCAAGGCAAATAGGGCTAAAGGAAGGCAGTGCAGCAAATTTATTTTCATGAGTGTCCTTCATTTTGGCAATATATTTTTTTAAGAGGACATTTAGAAACTCACAAAGGCTGTTTGCTTTTGGAAGATAGGTGGATGAAAATGTATGCTTTATACCCAAAAAGATAGTGATGTGCTCAAACACTTCATTTACAAAGTGTAGTCCGTTTTCGGAATGTAGCACTTTACACACTCTCCACCAAGGAAAAAACACATGTATGAGGCATTTCACAGCTGATGTGGCAAATGGATGGGTGCATGAACCAGCTTTGATCCAGCAGGAAAAAGGACACATTACTGCTATCATATACTTATAACAATTACATATTTGGAGAATATCCAAGTAGTCGATATGCAAAGGATGAAAAGGTCCAGTAGGATGGGGTATTACTCAAACACCATTCTCAGTGTATGGCAGCAGTGAACATCTGACATACTAGACAATTAATAACAACATTTGCAATATGCTCATTCAAATTAGGGACAAACCAGTCCTCCTGAAATCTGTACTGCAAGGCATTCCCTTGTTATGTGTGCTGGATAGTGCCGTTGTTCTAGTGCTTTTGCAAGCAGTCCGAGGGGCATAACATGCTTCCCAGTGCTGTCCTGCTGCCACAATGCTTCTTTGGGGGACCATAAGCACCCCCATCTTCTACAATCCCTGCTCTTCCGGTTGTGCCGTCCCTGCAACCCTATAATCTGTGCCATGGGTAGTACATTAAATCCTTCCTTCATCCCCATGTTCAGTACATGTGTTTATTTTTTCCGTCCAATTGCAATGTCAGATACTTCTGGGAAATATATTGCTATTTTTGCTTCTAATTCAGCAGCCTCATTGTCAAAGGAAATCACATCTGCACATCTGGTGTGCACTGTGCACTTCACTATGGCGACAGCCGATGGGAGTTCAAGTACACCTATGCTGTACAGGTGTGCAATCTGAACGCTGAAAGCCCCTCCTTTTCCAATGTGACAGTCCTGCACTCACTGTTGAAATCACATAGGTGAAGTCGGAATACAGTGTTACTGCCTCGTCCTCATGCCTTTCAAGTGACAAAATCAAAGCTACCAACTCTGCTGCTAATGCTAAAAAATGCAATGGCAATCTTGTGCTTATTACTTTTTCAAAGCTGTCATTCCTTCTCTACTGCTGTTCCACTGTGCTTCTCTCCAGAGCTCTGATCTGACGTTGATGACCCATCAGCAAAGAGAATTATCCCCCCTCCTAGGGTATCTTCCTTGATGCAAGGTACATCATCATAATAATCAGTATTGTTACTACATTAATGTACATGGTCTACCTCCTTCACTTCTTCTTTTATAAATCTGACTGGGTTTACTATTCAACACCTGACTATTTTGATTAATGGATTTGATACAATCATATTATAGCCTGAGGCGCTCTGTGTCATCAATGTATTTTTTGGGCTTTCCAAGAATGGAAAAAATAGCATGTTCAGCTTATAATGTAACCGAACAACCCATAGTTATGCTGGCTGATTTTCTCAATTGTAAAAGTGGCTGTGGCCAATGCTTTCTCACATGGGTAATGGCTGCTCATTACTGGATCCAAGATCCCATTGTATAATGCTACTGGTTTATATCCCATAGAGGTTTTCTGTGCGAGGACCGCCATCATCACTACTCCATTTGAATGGAAAAATAGAAGGAAAGTTGCCAACTCATAAAAGTCATCTATCATTTCACCTGTCTAGGGTATTTCATTTTTGTATTCCTGTGCTTATGTCAGTCTTCATAAAAATGGTCTGACATGTGTACTGCAGTCACAGAATCATGCCCTACATTAATTGCAAAGGCCTAGAAAGTGCTATAATTCTTTCACTGTTTTCGGTCTGCAAGTTTTAGTGATTGCTTCTGCTCTTTCAGGTATCACCTTTCTCTCTTCTTTTGATATTAGCTGGCCTATGTATAGTACCTCCTTCTGACAATGTTGTGGGTGTTCTATGGCAACTTTATACCCTTTTTCTGCCAATACTATCAACAGTTTCACTGAGTCTTTCCTGTACTCCACCTCCATGGTGCTGCACCCTAAAATGCCATCCACATATTGAATGACCGCTCTGTCAAGTTGTACATTTCCTAAATCCATCTGCAATACCCTCTTGAAAACCGAGGGTGATTCACAGTAGCCCTGGGGCAAATGGTAATGTTGCAATTGAATTCCGGGATAGGTGAAGGATGTTAGATATCGTGACTCTTCATGAAACGGAATTGAAATTAAGGCATTTTTTAAATTGATCACTGTAAAGTATTTGGCTGTAGATGTTATATTACTTAATATTGGAGCTGTACTTGGTACCAATGAAAACTGAGCATCAACAATATTATTCAGGTGGTGTAAATCCTCTATAATTCTCCACAACCCCCTTGTCACCTTTGTAATCGGGTACACTGGCATGCTTCTTGGCAATTCCAAAGGCACTAATAAACCCTGTCACACTAAGGCAGCAATATTTTCATACATACCCTTGACAGCTTACTTTGACATGGGAAACTGTTTTACTTGTGGTAAATTGGCCCCCTTATTCAGTTTAATTGTGAATCATCCTACTCATTTTAATAGACGAACATCATATGGACTGCTGGTCCATAGTGAGCTTTGTACGTGTGCCAAATATTCTTGAAGAAAGGAAGGTGCTTTCCTCACCAATGACATTCTCTGGGGAATATCCCTTTCCTCAATTTGCAACTGACATGTGAGACTGATGCTAAACATTAGTTCATTATCTGAGTCCTCATCTGTAAACAATTCTTTATCTGTCAAGTCAGTCAGTCTATGTACTGAGTCAAGTGCTATTACTCTGTGCCAATTTGCCCCCTTGTCTATTCCATTTAAGGTTACCTTGTCCTCTCTTACCATTGCTGTTCCAGCTCAATTGTAATAATCTGCCCTTCTGCCACATCTGTGGATAATTCGGGTCGAAATAAAAACTCTGACGGTAACCTCAATAATTTGTCCTGTATACTTGGAAGCCATGCTAGCAACATGTGTATGGCATAAAGGAATACCTCTGGGTTTAGTGGTATCCCCTTGGTACTTTATGGCCATAGAATGCCGTTATGAATTATTTTACATTCACATAACGGATCCCTGGGGTAGATCATATTATCTACTTCTCAGTAAACAAGATTGTCATGTTTAATTTGCATAGGAAATCTCTTCCCAATACGTTGACTGGTATCTTGATGGAATGTAACAGCGGCATAGCCATATCGAGTTCTCCTATGGTTATGGGTAAGTTATCTGTAAAAGGAACCATTGTTGTTACCCCAGAAAATCCTTGAGCATTCATGGAAATACCTGACATTGGTTATTTTCCCTCTATAACACTGGATCGAATCGCCATGTTGTCGCCTATGGTCACCCCAACCCTTGGTATTTCTTGAGTGTCTGGTGGAATCAATAGGATGGAACACATCAAATCTGTCTGTGGACTGTCCTATTGTGGGTACATATTCAGTCCTGTGCCGGTGAAAGGATTCCTTCCCACTACAGTCACACACCCTATTCTAGGTATAGGTCCCTGTGACAATATGTTTGCTTTCCATGGCATCACTGCATTCTGTTGTAATGGTGCCTGTGCCTATATTGGTACTTGCTGTTTCTAGGGCTGTATCTCCTGTTGCATTTGTTGTATTTGTGGTGCTTGTGTCTGATACTGCATGTGATCTTGGGTATAATATTCTTGTGGTCCTGCACTAAATGGTGGGGGCTGTACTGGCACCCATCCTGGGACAAATTACTGTGAACTGTGTTGTGTTACTCCCACACTTTTACATACCGTGTGTCCTATCTTCCTGCATTTTCAACATTGTGTTGGAAGCCCTCCAAACTGTGGCTGTCACCCATTAAACCCCCCTCCTTGTGGGGCTTAAAATCCAAACCCTCTGCCTCTGGTTGCACTCCCTCCCCTCCAGGTTAATAATTATAATTCCCTTTTCCCGCACATTTCCTGTTGGACAGTGGCTGTATCTGTTGTGTTTCTTGCGCACGGTTTTGTTGTCCCCACTATTTTTTAACACTGCTCCTTCTACTGCCAATTCGGATACTTTATTTTGGACCAACTTTGCTTTGTCTAGCTTCCTGTCCTTAACCTTCATTCTATCATGTTCTTGTTTTTACCTATAATGATGGAAAATAGTTAATTTTATCTCAGGCCATGGTTTTGCCTCAGTTCCCACAATTTTCTTTAACTGCATCTGTACCTCTTCAGGAAGGACCTTACATACAATCTGGTACAAAATTGTCATAGTTTTGTTCCATGATTCCCTTGTCTGTAGACACCATTTCAACTGAATCTACAGTGGGGTCTTCGTTTGATCCCATTTTCCACGTCATTATGGCACTCATATGTGATGTGTCTGGGAACTGTATTCTAAGGGTCTTCCATACGGTGCCCCATCATGGTTTTTATTTTGAGATGTTACCGCAGAATCTCCTGCTTGTTTCCAAATGTCATCTGATTGTTTTGCAGAAAACATGCTTTTCATGTCACCCACAATTAATGTCATGACAGCTGCCTCTCTTTCTAACTATGAGATCCACTTTTCTGCTCCTGCTATAAGCGATGGTAACTTGTAAATCAAATGATCTTTATCTCTCTGAGGCTACGGTGTACATACTGTGCTAGCCCTCGACCTTTCTGTAATAAAGGAAATTGTGTTAATCTGGTGTTAGGTTAGCTTTCTAAATCATGTAGTATATTTATGCATAGAGTTTCCCTCTCTGCCCCCCTTAGGCTCATTTCTGGGAGCCATGGATATTTAATAGGTTCCGGCCTTATCGCCGGCTCCTCTAATACTGACCAAGCTACCTCTCTCCCTTCACCCGTGCTCATAGATGAGGCCAGTGTGGCCTCCTCTTTCCCATTCTCCTCACCCGCTTCATCTTCCAACATTTGCTGTTTTGATCATCTCGATCCTCAAAATGTAATCTTTACAAGGGGCTATGTCCTATATGTTCCGCTCATTACCTCTTCCAAGAATACATCTCGGCTACCCTCTTGGTGATACATTCCCCAACTTCCCCTTGAATTTGAGACATCCCCTCTTATCCTGGGTAGACTGTTACTCTTACTTCACCTGTCTTCCTCTCCTTTTTCTACTCCTGTGTCCTTCCTCATAATCTCATCAGCTTCCCTGCGATGTCTCTCTACATTCTTTTTCACTTTCATCATTTTGTCTCCTTTTCTTTCATTTCCTCCATTTTCTTTGCTCTCTCTCACTTCCTGTTTCTTCTCTCTTTCCTTGTCCTTCAACCGTCTATTCTCCCTCTCCTTCTTCTCTCTTCCTCTGCTCCCTTCTCAATTCTTTCTCTACCTTCCCTATCCTTCTTGTTAGAATCCTCATCTCTTTCCATCGAATTTGAGTATTATTCGCCCTTCTATCCATTTGTTTGCCACAATAACTGTGTCAATCCTGTCACCTTGCCTCCCTCTCTCTCTGCACTTCCTCCTCTGCTTCTGTTAGTTTTGTTTGCAAGCTGCAGACATCATCATATTCGACATTTGTGGACAATGGTCTTTGTTTGCTTATGCTTTCTCCACTAATAATGTCTACTTCATGGTAGACCCGGGGGGCGCACATGTGGGAATAATATACCCTGCTGCTGCTTTTAATATTTCAATGGGCATAACCCCTGTAGAGATCACAGCTCTGGGGAGGAGATGGAGAAGTGGGTGTCATATACCCCTCGTCATGCTGGTTAAGCATCAATTCCTCCGTCCTTCGTACTTGGCTCCGCCTCCAGTTCCTCAAACATTTTCATAGCTCGGGTATGCCTTGTCTGTTCTATAACTGTTTTCCCTTATGAATGGCATACAACACTCTCTGCACTTGCATGTTCTGAATACTCACAAGGTCTAGTAGGTTGGTCATTATCCTCCAGTGTATATATATATTTTTCAATCCCAAGTCCCCTCACTGTTGCCATGTGGGCGCTTTGAAAGGCAACTTACTTGTTGTATAAGCACCTAACAAATGCATGATAAATAAATAAATAAATAAATAAATAAATAAATAAATAAGATGTCCACATATATTGCAATACTGTTTTTGAATGATGGCCTTCTTGTGGCCAGGGCATACACATCTTGCCTAGTATAACTTGAACCCATTCTCTATGGTATTAAATTATTGTCTTTTTATATCAGGGACGTGTCTCACACAAATCAATGATGGGAGTGTCACCCATAATGACAATGTTAAAACACAATTTACCACTCATCAATAAAAACTGCTACAACTATCGCTCACCTTATTTCCTCCTTTACGCACCCGTCCCCAACATTTCTCCAGGAATTGACACCTATGCATCACTCTCTGAGACCACACCTCCTGCGTCACTCAACCCTTCTGAGAAGCACCACAAATGCCATTCTCATTCCAAGCAGCCCCATTTTGCTGATCCTGCACTGGACCACCCTACTTGGTTGACACCACCACTTCACAACCTCGACACATTGAAAGAAAAACACCAATGAAAGCCTAGGCTATCTCACAACATAAGGCTGGTGCCAGCAATCATTACACCAATGAAATACAGCTGTCTTTGCACTCTCTGTGAGAGATTCATCTCTTTATTACTGCCCCATAATGAGGCATACCACGTTATGTTTTCATCACAACCACAGTTTTACCTTGCCTATGTCACACTCCCATTCACGGATCGGCTGACTGTCTCCGGCGTCAAGTCTCCCCTATCAGCCTGCTGCCCTCCACACCCTACGGGATGGCCTGTGAGGACAAAGGGTGTGCCTGTCAACCTCTCTCTGTTGTGTGTGACCCCACTTTCCACGTGTCAATTCCGCAGTCCTCTGAGACACAGCAGGGACCCTCGACAGTCTAACAACTATTAGCTAACCGTCCACTGCTACCACATGTTGAAGAGGCCCCAAAATCCCATATTTGCACAGAGGGATTGAACTCAGTCCAAGCAAGAATCAATGACGGATCCGACAAGGTGCACAGCAAAACCCAGCTTCATTCACACCAAGACAAAGTCGGGACATCATACACATATTCAAATCTACTCACTCTCAGCAAGTTATTCAAAAACAATTGCATAAGTATTAAAAACACCTAATAAATGACGTCACACCATGATATCAGTTCATAGAACTTATTTATGGGGAATGGGGATAGGTTAGTGGGTTTAGCTACATATAGGGCCTCATTACACGGATGGCGGTGAACCATGGCGCTATTAGCGCCATGGTTCATGCCGGTAAAATACTGGCACCACCTTGGTGGAAAGGGGAATTACCGCCCTATTCCAAGGTTGGCGGGGTGGTAATTCCCCCTTCCACCATTGCCCTTCCCCATTCCCATTTTTGCCCCATGGGGCTCTATGGGAATGGGGAAGGCGCTAATTACGGTACCGCAAATTGCGGTACCGTAATTAGCTCCCTTGTCCCTTTGCGGGTTGGTTTTTAACGCCTGCAAAAAGTAGGCGTTAAATTCCCCAACCCGCAAAGGGACCTCGTAGTAAGGCGGTAAGGATTTACCGGTACCGGTAAAATACCAAACCCTTACCGCCATCCGTGTAATGAGGCCCATAGATTCCATAGGGGTTAAACTTTCATTGGGTTACAAGTATCTGATGGCTCCACCTGGAACCACCCCTATAATGATAAAGGCTAAAACACATCGGGCCTCATCATAAGTGTGGCGGTAACCCTTAAAAGTGGCAGAAACGGAAATAGCGCCCTGCACAAAATACTGCTGACTGTAAAATCAGCCAGCGCTCTTACAGCCAGTGCTATGACAGCTGGTCACATGAGGCGCAACCACAGCCGCATCACAAATCCATGGTTGCCGGTTTTAGTGCTGAATACTGGCGCTAATTCCATTGAAAACACAGCGTATTTACCTCCAGCATCCAGCTGGAGGTAAATGAACACAGGTGCCTGAAATGAAGCCACAGGTGATCCCAATCCACCCAAGAGTGCTACATAAGGCACACCTGATCCCAAACACTGTTTCCAACACCATGCTGCCCCTAGCCACTTTGAGCTGGTACAGTCTCATGATGCGGCTGGAAGCAGTGGGCAGGACAACCAGGCCAGGGTACACGGAGCACAAGATGGGGTCCAGTGGGGAGAAGGAGGAGGAGGAAAGCCCTAGCGAGGCAAGCACCAATCTCCAGGGTTATGCCCTAGCCCTGGAACACCACTGAAAGCCAGTTGGTCACCCTACACTGCCTCAACCGGGAGACCATAACAGAGCTGCTCACCACAATACAGGACGACATAGGGAGCAGGATCAACATACAGACAGCTGTGCCCCCACTGCTGAAGCTAGTCTCTGTCTTCAAGTTCCTTGGAACTGGCAACTTCCACCACTCTGTGGACATGATGCACGGCATGCTACAGCCCACATTCTTTGCAGTGTCATCTGGCAAGTGCCATGACACATCTAACTGCCTACCACCCCAGCCCAGCTTAATGCCATGAAGGCCCAGTTTTATGCCATTGCCGAAATGCCAAATGTGATTTTTTCCCTGGACTGTAACCATGTTGTGCTGGTGGCCCCACATACCCACAAAGCAGTGTACCAAAACTGCAAGCAATGCCACTCCCTGAATGTGCAGGTGACCTGCGACCCAATGTGTACATCGCCCACTGCTGTGCCCTCTGCCCTGGTTCCACCCATGATGTCATGCTCCTATGGACCAGCACAATGCCAGGATACATGGAGAAGCACAGAGGACCACAGACATGGATAGTGGGTGAGTAGGGAAGCCAGCACACATGTGCCACCAAGCACATGCCCAAATGGAGGGGTGGGGGATACAAATGACTACACAAAGGTTGGCATGATGAGTGAATGGCCAACCTGTACTACACCTCCTCCCAACCCATCGTCACAGTACAGGCCAGGGAGCATGCACATGTTAGACTCACCTGCATTTTGAAGCAGCTGTACACATACAGTAGCAACCACATACACTAACATGACTAGAGGTACCACAATGCAACATGCACCTCCCAAATCAATGATGACAAATGGCCATGCACCCATGTGCGCCCAGCCCCCGATGGCCCCCGTTGGCACCAGATGCCCAGGGAGGGCCCATGGGGAGCCCAGCATGCCACTTGGATGGTGGAAATACACTGCCACATCACAGTCACCATGTCTGTTGCACATGTCACAGAAAGACACATTACGTAACATATGCTGCAAGGGAACAGGGTGCATGCAAAGCACCAACACTGCATGACACGAGTGACACTGAATGCACAGACATGAAATAGACAAATGCTATATAATTAAAGTTCATGTGCATGCACAAGTAGTACATTGAACTGATATTTTGTAAGTCCACCCCCAACCCCTAGACCATTTCTAATGGCTGTGCCTCTCTCGATGCCGTTGACTCCAGATAGCCACAGCTGCCCTGGCTAATGACCCCTGTGCGTGATCCACAAACATTGTAGGATATTGCCTAAAACCACACACACAGCAGTACCTGTGTGTGCATCAAGCTAACCTTTGGCCTCCTGAAGGCACATTTGTGCTGCCTTGACAGTACTGCTGGAGCCCTGATGTACGCACCAGAGAAAGTGGGTAAAACTGTGCTTGCGTGTGCCATGCTGCACAATATCTGCCAGAGGAGAAATGTCCCATTATCCTCTGACACAGAATGCCACCCCCAGAGGATAAGGAAGCAGTGCCTGTGGATGAGGCAAATGCACACATTGCCAGAGATTACGTGAGGGATCAGAGAAAGGCATGCCAGGGACAGATAGACCATTTATTTTGACACTTTCACATGGCACAAGTCATGCACCACTGTGTGACACCACCCAAGCAATAAACACAACAAGCACACAATCAGGAATGTCATTGCATTGATGAAGTTTAATGGTTTTTATGTCATGAAGTGCCCCAACTATCTCCTCGCCCCTCCCACCACCAACTTACCATCACACGATCCCCCTTCCCTCTCCCACCAGCAACTCCCCATCACACAATCCCCTTCCCTCCTGCCACCAGCAACTCCCCATCAAACAATGCCCCTCTCCCTTTCACCGCCTATTCCCCAACACACTATCCCCAATCCCTGCTCCCATCACCAACTCCCCATCACACAATCTCCCCTACCCCCTCCCACCACCAACTCATCAACACTCAATCCTCCTCACCCCACCAACTCCCCATCACACAATTCTTCCTGCCCCTCCCACCACCAACACCCCATCACACAATCCTCCCTCCCACCACCAACTCCCCTGAATGGCCACTCATGGCAATCAGTGTTGCAGAGTGCTTCACAACCGTGCCCCCTGCCGCACTGCCGGCCTCTGGTGATTTTTGGAGCAAAATGCACAGTGACTGTTGCCACGGTGTGCCGTTCTTTGACCCCTCTGTGGGTGTGGTGGATGTGGATGGGGCGGAGCCTGTCCCCAGGTTCTGCTGCCGTTGCACCTCTGTGCTCTGCCGGATAGCTTCTGCAAGTGCAGTGAAGCCTTCTGTCATTTCAGGGACCAGTTGTGTGTACAGTGTCAGGGCGGTTGTGTAGACCGAAATCTCAGCCCTGTCCCATGTCAATGCATTCAAAACCCTGTGGGTACCCCTCTGGATACTGTCCTGAATGGCCTGCAGGTGTGCGGAGTGAGCGTGGCCAATATCCTTCATCTCCTGCTGTCTGTGCTCCATGTGCTTGAGCCTAAACAACAGCATTCTGTGTGTTGTACTGCACTGTGGGGGGTGAGGGGCTCAAAACCGGCCCAGGGTTGAATGCAGGGAAGGCACATGACAGGTGGTGATACCGGACTGGTGTCCTTCTGTGGTTCCTCAGTCATCTTGCCAGCAGGTGTGGCCTCAGTGTTGTGCGTATGGCTGCAGGTCTGGACAGAAATGTAAGTGTGCAGGGGACGCAGTGTCTTATCTCTATTATCAAAATATATAGTTTCTTCCATACATAAACAATATCCACCATTCCATTATTTACTGTCAAGTCTCCTAGTTGCATACATTTTTACTTGAAAATGTTGGTATTGCATTTCCTCCCACTCCCCACAAGCTAATAGAAAATACCTCCATATTATATGCATATCTAAAATGAGTTTTAGAATCATTGCCATGATTAATTTACCCACCAAATGTTTCCATTGGCCCCATTGACTAACCTGAGATCCAGGAGTTTAGTTCTGCTAGTGGCTGCGTTCTGTCCTATGTCCTATGAAACGCGGCCGCCATTTTGAGCAGAATAAATACGTTTGCGTGGCTCTGAACCCTGCCCACTATCCGAATTTACCATTTTACATGGGGGTTTCTCTTGTATTCATAGATCGAGAACAGGAGTGAAGTGATTCGCTCCCGCGGCTGTATTCCCCGCCCATTGTACAATTAATTTGTTCTACAAAGGTATTTCTCTTGTCCTGCTGTGGAGTTGTAGAAAGCACATTTGCTTTCTCAAAAACAACATCATTTATCTTTTGGGTTCTCATCCTATTCAAGTGGATTGGAGATATCCCTAATCATCATAATACACCGTCTCATGAATGATTAAATTACTTGAGCTGCAAATATACTAAGTCGGATATGCTAGTGTCCATTAATAACTCAAAACTATATAGTGTGTTAGTATATTAAAAGAGCAATGAGCTTGTATTAACCATCATCATTATACGTTTGATGATATACGTAAGTAATTGAATCTCTTTCATTATATAGTGATTTCCAAACCACCTCCTACATTGATCATCTTCTAGTCAATGAGTTCCTAAATTCAAATGACATGGCAATTATATTTTATAAAAATGAACTCATTTCGTGGTCAACATTTAAGCCAATTTCAGTAGCTCGAAAGTAGCAAATCATTCTGGCTTCTGCTTGTCTCAGGAGAAGTTCCTTGCTAACCCCTCTCTTACTCATTGTAATTCTTTTAAGAACAATAAACCTTATCTTATGTTTGCTCACTTTCTGATGACTCCTTTGCCAGTGGTTTGCCAAAGGTAGTCTGGGGTCCTGGCTACTGTTAGATGAGATGTGTTCTCTTATCCTAGTTTGAAGTAAACTTATGGTACTGCCAATGTACATCTTGCCACAATCACAAATGAATGCGTAAACTACATATGACGTTTTACAGGTAATGAAATCCTTTATAAATACTGATGTATTATTTGAGTCAATTAATTTATCTGTGGCTTCATATGCAAATGTACACATGGTACAGATCCCACATTTATGAAACACATGTCTCTTTGGATTCAACCACATAGTCGGTCCTTTTGTTGTGGTACTTGATAGTAATGATGGACTGAGCTTGTTCTTCAATGTCTGAGCTAGCTTGAAAACATCTGTTGACCTCTCTCCGAGGTGCTCAACTAGATCCTTGTTCAATAGTAACAGATAGCAACGCTGTTTGAGGATCCTCTGAATCTTAAAGTGGTTCTGACAATATTTCATAATAAATGTGACTTGCTTAGTCTGTGTATCTCGATTTTTATCTCTTTGTCTCAAAGTATGCTTCCTATCCATTGTTTTGGCTTTAGTTAATGCTGCCTGTATGTGATTCCGTGAGTACCTACTTTGGCAAAATGTATCTGATAGTAAGTCACATTCACTCTCAAAGATCTTAAGATCTTCTGCTAACGTATTACTACATCATGATGACAGCTTAACGCATATAAAGTTCATTTCACCTCAGTTGGTTTCCTAAAACAACGAGTATATAGTTTGTTTACAGATACATAGATCTTTAGATCTAAACAATTAATCTCCATTTCATCATGTGTTTGAGTAAAAAGAATACCAAATGTATTGATGTTGATTTCATTGATGAATCCCTCAAGCTGCTGTGCATTCCCCTTCCAGATAAGCAGTACATCATCTATATACCTAGTCCATAATATTGCATGTATTTGATAGTTGGAATGTGTGTATATTACAGTATCCTCGAAGAGCCCCATGAACAGATTGGCCAATGGCAGCGCATATCTAGTACCCATTGCTACTCCTTGTACTTGTTGATAATGCTGTCCGGTCATTTGGTCGACAGACAATTGCTCAACAGACAAATGGTCGACGCAATTTGGTCAAAAGACAAATGGTCGAATTTTTTTTTATTTTTATATATATTTTTCAGGTTTTCGTTTAGGAAAAAAAAGGGTTTTTAAGCAAAAAAAGGGGGATGGGGGGCTGATCCCCCCCCCCCAAAAAAAAAGTGAAAATACAAAAAAAAAAAAAATTCGACCATTTGTCTTTCGACCAAATTGCGTCGACCATTTGTCCTGTCGACATTTTTTTTTCGACCAAATAACCTGTAACCGTTGATAATATGTATCATCGAAGATAAGTTTGCTATGTAACAATTGAATTGTCATCCCTTAAATTGTTACATGCCATTCTTCCTTGACATGGTAAGTTCCCCCAACTCTTAGATTTCATCTGATCCTTTGTAAAGCTCTTTTGCGATCTTTATGTCATTTATTACAGCTCTCGAGAAATGTCTCTATAACACTATCCAGTGCCATTTGCGGTACATATCTTGATTCTGTTTGAATTCTTGAACTTGATAGGTATTAATCTGTTTCATAACAGTTGTACATGTACTGTGAATAAAATATGCATACCTGTAGTTTGTATTCATGCATGTGGATATGAATGCAGCTGTAAGTAGAAATCTTGACTACTTGTAGAGTAGTTTTTGTAGTAGGTGCTTTCCAATGATATAAGACTTGTACTCAGATTGATCAACAGTACATTTGAAGTGCGGAACTCTGATGATGGAGTTAGATGTAGAGGTCTTGGATGTGATTGGTGGATGGTTGTGTGACTGCTTAGCTCTATCCAATGCGGGAATGTCACTGAGAGTGATGAGGAAAGGGTAGAAGGGCTCGCTAAGAGTTACGTGCCGCACAGACTCCACGGCTGTCCGCGGGTAGGGCATGCCACATCCGGGGTTTTCCAGCAAATCCAGTATGGAAAGGGGACTGTAGGGATCAGCCAATCAGATGTTGACTTTGTGGATGTGTGTAGGAAGAGAGTGTGTGTAGTGAAGATGGCAGAGGTGGAGAAAGTCAGGGTGTTGGTGCTCGGAGATATTTTTGTCCATGGTTTACAGCACTATGCTCAATGCAGGCATGTGGCAAACAATTTCGTGGTTAAAGGAGTGGAGGTGGTGTGGAGCGCTGTGCCTGATTGCAATGTAGAGGGAATTCTGAAAGTTTGTGAAGATATGCACAGGATGAATAGTCCACATCTGGTAGTTTTGCACTATGGTGCTTTCCATTTGGGCTACGTCAGTGCCCCTACTTTGTTGACAGATTTGGAACAGTTGGTTCAAGCAGTAATGAACATGCTTCCTTGGATTACTTCCTAGGGCAATATGGGACAATCATTCTGTTTTTTGTCATGCCTCGCTTGATTGCTTGATTGCTAGGTGTGCAATCAAGCGAGGCATGTGTGCTTTCATGCTTAAGCGAGGCATGTGTGCTATCATGCTTAGAGCTGGTATGTTTTTTCTGTAATAATGATAATATTGATACGTATAAAGCAGTTAATTTTGAAGAAGAGGGCATTTCTTTATCTTTTTTTGGGAAATGCCATGCTATTTTTGAATGTATGGTGTTAAGGGACTTCAATTCAGCACTCCAAGTCAATGCCTAGTCTGGGATGCCCAAGGGAAGCCCTTATTTATATATTTTTATGACAAGTTCATAGATCTGGATGATAAACCCTTGTATAACGCCCCTCTCTTTGAATCCCCCTGACCTCACTGAGCCAAGAAGTAGGTTTGTTTTGCAAATTAAAAACGTTTATTTGAAAAATTAAACAATATGTATATATCACACTTTTATGAATACATTAATATTTTATAGCACACTTATGAATATAATGTGGATCAACAATGGGTAATGTTACAATTGCACACTCTTTTCATTCAGTGCGGAGTTAGTATAGAAAGGATAAGGTAGCAGAGAATACTTTTAGGGTTTCAAGCAAAAGCAATGATGGAAAGAATGCAGCACAGAAATAAACTGATATGGTTTCAACAAGAGATAATATGATCACTTTTTCTTTGGCCAATTCACTCCCCCTATGCAATATAAGGAGATGGAAGGGGAGCACACAGTTTTAGGAATACAATCAAATGCAATACAAATTCCAGTTCCCCCCTAGCAATCTTAGAGCCACCAGTATGCTTTAAAACAGGCAGAAATACTTTTAAATGTGATTTGCAATGAAGTGAAAAATATGCTAAAAATGATTTTAATTACCTATCAGAGATTCAGGGTAGGTGATAGCTACTTAAGATTGGTTCAGGTCAACACTATCAGTGATTCATGAATGATTATCAGGTTGAAAACAGAGTTCAGCAGTTGCAAGCAAAAGGACAGCTATTTTTGACAGGTGGAGAAATTGAGTCAAATTGAAATTCGCGGCACTTTTCCCGAGTGCGTCGATCGCGATTACAGAAAAACTATAAGGAGTAGAAAGTTAAAATGAAAGTTAAATCTCGCTTCTAGGACGTGCAGTTCAAAAGATACGAACGATTTAGTGGCGGTAGATTCTCAGAAATGAAGTAAGATTCAAATGACAAATGGCACTTTCACAGGTTTGAAATCACAGAATGGACACACGATTTCTATGCAGTTCTAAATAGGTTGAAATGGATGGGATGAGATTATTTTAGACTAAGAGATTGGTTCTGCACAGTTCTGGCTGGATACTCACACTATAAATTTGAAATAGGCCGTCAAGATCTAGTCAACAGGTTTAGACTGGACTTCTAGCGGGTGGTTCTGAAGTCACAGCTATCTGGGTCAGTTCTGCTCTGCTGGTCTGGATCTCTGGTTCTGGCAAAAGTTCTTGCCACTGCACAGCGGTGTGGTCTGGTCTGTGGTTCTGGATACAGCACTGCTCTCTGAGTTTGGTTCTGGCAAATGTTCTTGGCTAGAATCAAACAGCACAGCCCGGCTGTTTTATTCTGATGTGCCCCTGGGAAGTCTGGGATAAATCAGTTTGCAAAATTGTAAGGCCAGCTGAGAATACTTTTAGCTTGCAGTAGGCCTTCTGCTTCAAAGTTCTGCAATCTGGAGTCTGATTTTCTAAGTTCTGGTCTCTGGATATTGCCTGAATTTGAAGTCGTCCGTCAAAGTGCTTCGCAAGAAAGTGGAAAAAGCAGCCCCAACCTGGGTCTCAGTGGCTCTTTTTATGTCTTTTGAAAATGGGTCGGAAGGCTAACTTTCTATGCCCAACCCACTAAGGATCCTGATAGGCTAGAGGATTTTCTGTCCTTTAACTGGACAACTGAATTTTGAGTCAGAGTGATGCTACCCTTTTACAATCTATTGAAGAAACGCGCCTTTGCTTTTACTTAGAAAATTAATTTTTCATAACAAACAGGTTTCCCAGATACACACGTGGTTCATAATACATATACACATCACAGATTAATTAAGACAGGTCTCTGTTCAAGCCCCACGTTCCTGTGAGCTTGGGTTCAGAAACAACAACATTTGGTGCTTTTAGTGGGTTTTGCCCTGGTCGGTTCGGCATCAAATCTTCCCCGGAGGTACACCCCCTCTCTGGGCACATTACAATAAGTTTTCAATTTTCTGAGATAACCACAGTGTCTGTAATATTAATAAACGCAGGGTTCGGTCTCAGAACATCACACAGAGTTGAGCTTAGTCTCAAATTGTGGGTACATTTCTCATATTAAGAATCCCCAAATTGTACATTTCTGTCAGCTTAATACAATACTTTATAAGCAATTTAATAAAATATACATTTGATCTCAATTCAGTACACCCATTTGTTTGCCCCCGCACCCGGGAACTTGGCTTGACTCAGAGATCATGTGTCTTGCCTTCCCCAGAGCAACTGTTGACAATTACACCTCAAATCAGCATATCTCATTCATCTGAAGGCATCCTTTGTCTGTTTTTTCCTGCTAGCAGGGCATCAGTCCAGGGTGCCACTCTGCATTTGATTAACAGAAACTTGTGATTTCCTGCCTTCTGGTGTGGAGTTCTGAGGTGTGACAGCTTCCCATGGACAGAGGCCTCTTGAACTTTTAATTAAATCAGACTGCCTTCTAGTATAGGGCCCGGGAACAGTAGGTGTTAAGAATTCTCATTAACCAGTAAGGCTTTGAAGTCCCAGCTGGCTTAGGTTCTTTTTCAGCTCCTGAAATACCAGTCTCCTGTCAGAGTTTAGATCGCTAGCGCCAGTTAGTGTCAAGCGCCGGTATTGCACCCATTATTTTGGCAGCTGTCTTGAATTAATGCATTTCCAAAAAGGGGATTTTAGGTTAGGCGACCATTTTGGTGTGTGCCAAACTGCACGATTTTCCAGGATTCTGGCGCAAATGTGGGTTTTTCGGCCATCTTGGATTTTCGAAGCCCACAGCACCAAATGTTGCAGCAAAATAACTCGAACATGGGTCAATACTCCTGACAATGGGTTGCTTTGGAGAAGGTTATGTGAAGATTTTAGTTGTAAAGTAAGAAGAAAAAAAAAACAAAAATACAAAATAGCAGGTGTCTGTCAGGCATCTGCAAAAAAACCCAAAAAAAAACAGCTCAGTTCGGAGCCCACCAAGGGGAAATGGGGAACACTATTTAAATGTACATTCACCACGCTCAGATTTTCGATATGTCCGCTGACATGGCGGTAGTCTGCAGACAGCTCATATTCATACAGGGATTTTGGGGTGGAGAGGCATGCAAATGAGAATGAGCGCAGGTATGGATTGGTCAGTAAAGTTTACTGGGTGTGTTGTGTAAGGAGAGATTTTGTCAGAACGTCTTTTTCCTGAGAGAAGAACAGATAGCTATGGCTGTGTGTTTCCGAAAACAGATTATCTGGATTTTGGGAGACTCATGGATACATTGGTTGGAGGTGCATGCAGAACGCTGTGGAGTAGCTGCAGATCTTGGATTTCCTCATGTGGAAGTGCTCTGGCATGGAGTGCATGGAATGAAGTGGCTGGACTTGGGTACGACTCTGTTCTACTTTAGAGACAGAGCATCATCCAGACATAATTATAATTAATTGTGGCGGGAACAGTTTAGGACAGGTGTCTGTAATTTCTTTGCAATTTGCAATGAAAGAAGGACATGTTTTCAAATTCACAAGTCATTTTTTGTCGTATTGCACAAGGACAAATGTGGCTGCGTTCTTGTAACGCTCACCTGATTCCCACGGAGGCGCTGGTCTGGGCAGGGTGGTAACTGTATCTTGAAAAGTGAAGTGCAGGACTCGATTGGCTTCTGGGGCTGGGCCTCTTCACACTGTGTGTCTAACTCGAAGAGTAAGATGTCTGCAGGTGAAAGAATATGGGGTTAATGACCTGGGATTGTCGGGTGTCTCTCTCTCTCCCCCTCTCACTTTTCCGTGGAGCCCCAAGGTCAACGTGCTCACCTTAGATAGGTGAATGCTGGACTCTCCATCTGCGTCTGGTGCAGGGTGCCGTTACCAGTTCCTTCACTGGGTTGAAACGTAGGCCTCTTGACTTCAGAGGATTGCTAACCATCGTTAACTGCACGAACGGTGAGTTTCCGGGCACCCTTAATGTCAGTCTTTAGGTACGTGGGCACGTTAGTATGGAATAAAGCTCTGTATAATGTTCTTTTCAAATGGTGCCTTTTGTCTTGCAGGGCTCTTGAGGCGGAAGATGGTGGTTTGAAGAGCGCCGGAGTTCGAGCCAGCGCATAGGAATGAAGCGCTTGGGAGTGCGTAAGTAAGTGCCTGTTGCCTGCTTTCGAAATGCACTCCAACTGTCTCTTTTCTTTTGCAGGTATGAGTTCGGATGCTGAAGAGACTTTGGAAAACGCCGGGGTATTTGCAGGCCCCTAATTGTGGAGGGCGCGATGGCGCGTGAGTAAATAGCCTGCCTAATGTCTCTCCTTTTCTCTTTCAGGTGCAGGAATGCAGCGTTGATGAAAACTGGAATTCGAGGGGTGCCTGTAAGTAAATTCCCCACAGGAATAATTATGCTTTTGTCTTCACAGGCTTTTATAATGGCGGTGAGGAAAGCGCTGCGAGTGAAGGTTGCTGTGCTAACCTGTTGTTTCTTTGTCTTTTGCAGGTGCTTCTGAAGGCTGGATACAAGAAAGGTAAGCTTTTGTTCTCACAGGTTCAGGATCGGAAGAATGAAGACTGGAACAGACACGGTGAGCGTTCTGCTGCAGATGCAGAATAACGCGAAGCACGTTGCATCAATCGGGTGTGGTTTAAATAGCCTTGGAGTGATGAGGCGTCTTCTTCCACTGCCTCGCCCAGGAAAGAAAAGAGTTCCTGTTCTAGAAGAGTTCCAGTGTTGTATCCAGGGAGTGGAGCCTGCCCCACCCAGGTAAGAAACTAGTCCCGGCTCGTAGAGGATTCCCATATGGCTGGTAAGTAAGCAGCATGGTCTGCTGCAGGTAAGTCGACCCAAGCATCTTTATACATGTTATGAACCCGGCGCTTCCAGTGATTTTGATGAGCCTGGTGCCACCGGCGCCAGGACAAGGTCCAAAAGGTCCCAGTGGGGACTGGCTGGTGCCTAGGATGAAGGTTAGAGGCCTGCTTCCAAGGACGTTGGGCTGGTCCTAGCCCCTTGGAAGCAGTGATCATGACAGCTCTTCTTTATTTGGTCCACAAATGGAGAAAGCGAGGTGCAATGTCAATAAGGCTGTTTGTGCCTTTTTAAGAGATGTTGGCATGTCCTCTTTTCACCATGAAAATATTATGTTTCGTAGCACATACATTTTTCGCAGAGAATGAGTCCATCTTACTTATGCTGGCAATCAGATTTTTCTGAGAAATGTGCAAAATGCATTGCAACCTTTTTTGGAATTATAGTCATCTATCTTTCAGTAAATATTGACGATTTCAAGTTTTTCAAACACGCAAAAACACCACCAAAAGGCTCCTTTCAGATCCACCACTTCCTCCCAGAGAAAGGTGCATTGGTTTTGCTAGGGCAGCACCCTAAAATGTTATATGTCCGAGGACTGTCGGCGGACTTCCAAAAAATACGCAGGGCCCTTCACAGTGTTTTCCACTTCTATTTTTAAACTGTGAAAGGCAGCTCTGAAAAGAGCCTTTTTTTGGGATTTTTGTTGTTTATATTTCTTTGGTTTTTTACGCACAACACACTAGGAGAGGAGGGTAAAGGAGGGAAGGGACACCAGCCACAGGGATAAGAAAGGGCAGGTGGAGAGAGGAAGATGAAGGGTGGGCCATACTTAGGTAGGCAGCAGGTCTTCTGGTGCTCCGTGACCGTAGTCTCGAAAGCACATCGAAGACTCTCCACCCTGCAGAGTACTGCATCACAGTACATACACAATATTGTGACCCTCAAAATGTAAGGGTCAACAGCATTGCGAATGGCCTGTGAAGCAGCTGGAGGGATGCGCTCTCCCACAGAAGTGTCTCTTGTGGTGAGAGGAGCGGAAACGGAGGATGCTGTAGAGGAACTCAACCTACTACATTTATCACAAGGTATAACCTTTGCCAATGTACGTTACCATGAACGGTAAACAACCGCCACACCCAAGACTCCCGGCGAGTGCTGGTAGTAGAGAGTTCCTCGACCTCATTCTCTTCATCCTCTTCATCCTCGTTCTCTACATCCTCACGCATGGTCCCCTCTGCAGGCCCTTGGGTGGTGGTGGTGGTGGAGGGTTTGGTGTGGTGCTGAGGCAGATGTAGAGACAGCAGCCATGGATGCCATCAGGGTTGATGAGATAATCTCAGCAAGAGCAGCAAAGGCAGCAAAAGTAAATCTGCAATAGCCAGAAGTACAATCAGCTCTGGTGTGTGGCCTTTTATAGGGGTCGAGGGGTGCGCTTTGCGAACCGATCAAACACCCAAAAAGGTTCAAAAAGTCAGTGTCATTGTCTGGGACATGTACAATGGTGAATTTTTACCGTAAAATAATTTGGATTGTATGAATAAGTTCTTTTAAAATGTTGGGGACCCAGACGGTGTCCACAAATTAGGACACACTCTCAGCGTGGGTGCGGTCACATGATGATGTCGGGAACATGTCTGCACGGGAATGATCGTGCGCATGCGTGCGGGTATTCTACGGACAGTGTTCGGGTCCTCAAACAAATTAAAAGTGCGACACAAGTGAGACGGACAGTTATGGACAGGCGCAATGTTCGCAGGATTTACGGGTGTGTTGCGCATGTGCGTAGATGTTCTGCAGACTGTACGGACAGGTATAGTCTCCTTAGGACACCTACATTTTGTTTGACTATGATCATCCCGGACACCCTGCGTGTTCTTAGGACAGTTTCAACTTGGCTGCGGGCGGTACGGACAGGTTTAGTATCTTTAGGATTCCTCCATTTTGTTCACTTACAGACATCTCGGACACCAGGTGTGTTCTAAGAACAGTTCCATCTTGATTGAGAACGGTACAGACCATTATAGTGTCCTTAGGACATCCCCATTTTGTTAATTATGGACAGCCCTGACAGGTACGCTGTCCGCAGGACATTCTAACTGCTTTTTAAAAATAAATAAGACACAAAGGATTGAATTAAAAGACACATACTATTTTTTTTTATTATATACAGATACACAATTTATGAAAGAGAAGGGGAAGCAGAAACTGATACAAATACAGGGGAATTAGGGGTTTGGAGAGGATGGATGGAGGGGATGAAGGGATGGAAGTCTCATCAAAACATTTTTCTTGCTGTTGAGGGTTTGGGGATAGTTGACTGGGACATGGAGAGGGGGAACAGGTACATGTGGGACAGTGGTATTTATTTTTTTCTTTTATGTGGTCCTCCACTAACTGTTTCAAAACATTGAAATTTTCCTTGAGCATGTCCATTTTCTGTTCCATCCATTGCAGAGTCTTTTCCAATGTGTCTTTTGGTGTATTATTTTCAATGTTTGTGTGGTCTGTTAAAAATAAATATATATATGTTAAGTACACATAAAGTAATGATTATTAATTTGGTTATATAGAGAAGTGTCTACCATTATTATCACTGTCTTCAGAAATTTCCTCACGTGGAAAATTCTCCTCAAGCCATTCCAAAGTACTGCAAATTTCTGTGTGAAAAACAAAAATATACTAATTGTAGTGTACCTAATGCAAAAGGTTTAGAAATATGTAAGAACAATGAACTTACTAGTTTCTGGTAAGTTGTATTCATACTGTTGTGTAGGTCTACTGTTGCTTCTAGCTCTGTAGTTTCTGTGAGGTAATTATGTTGGAGGAATATCTTTTTTGTTTTGGTATATTCCATTTTACTACATGTGGTATTTAAATGGATGGTTGATCTGTTAGATATATAGGTTTCACTGTTTATTTATTATTACATATAATGTGTTTATGTGCTGCTTTTTGAACTTGTGCAGTTTTTATATGGTATGATAGAACCATTTAAGATACCCCCTGAGTGATTGGGTAGTGTTGATGTCGTCCATGACCATTTATGATGTCATCTTTGATGTCCCGTGGCAGTGCACGGTGGTGGCACGAGTTATGGTTGCTTAGCTTACCATAACTGGCGAATTTCAGGGGCTTTTCGGTTTTACTTGGAACCATAAGGTCCCTTTAACAAAGTTTTTACTGAATTTCATAGGTTTTTAGTGGTGCAACTTAACCATAATGTCCCTTTAACAAAGTTTTTGCTTTGAATTTCATTGGTTTTTATTAGTCCAACTTAACCATAACGTCCCTTTAACAAAGTTTTTTCAGTGAATTTCAAAGGTTTTTATTACTGCAACTTAACTATAACGTCCCTTTAACAAAGTTTTTCATTGAATTGCATAGGTTTTTATTAGTGCAACTTAACCATAACGTCCCTTTAACTAAGTTTTTTCATTGCATTCATAGGTTTTTACCAGTGTATGCTATTTTCCTACAACTTACTCATATCATACTTACCCAATATAGCAATATTTATGTCCAATTTCCAAATGTCGACCTTAGAACTCTTCCATTTCACACCATCTGGACTAATTTTTAAAACTTCTATATACTTCTTGCAACTATTTCAACTAGTTTTGCATCCGTAGATGTTTACGAACATCTGACTTCATAACAGATCTTCCGGACAGTGCCACATGACCATACGCTGGCGCGCGGCATGATGTGCCTGACAACCCGTCCGCACTTCACGATAAGATCTCTGCTTGGCGGACAGTTCGGAACAGCATTTTCTACTTATCTAGGAACTTCCAAATTCAAAATTTCCCTTGCACAGCTCCAACACCTAATCCTACTCATTATCCATTAACAATCTAGTACACAGTATATACTTTTAGCAAAACTGCTATTTATCTTAAAATGGCATCAGCTAATGCCATTCCTCCTCCCCAAGAGCCACCACCACTCCTGTAATAAAGATGCATGAGAAACAGTGCCCCCTAACTTAGAAATAACACACGCGCAACATGTTCCCTTGTCCACCTACCCCTCTATATTAGTGTTTGGTTGCTCTTCCCTCATTTTCCTCCCCGCCTTTCGTTTTCAGCTCTCCTGCCAAAAAATATACATCCAAAAACAACAAACAACAAATTCCTCTAGGAACCACCTTTCACAGTTAAAAAATAGAACTAAAAAAAAAAAATTATAGACTCCATCTACTTTATATTTCTCAGTAAAGTACATAGACTAAAAAACATTTTCCAACATTTCCATTTGCATTTTGTGTTATGCTAATTGGAATATTGTGGCATTCATCCTCTGTTCCAGGGACTGGAATGGTGGATACCGGCCCAGCAGCCCAAGTGTTCAGCCCAAGCGAAGCAAGGGTGGATAACAAGGTCTCTGGACCATTATCCCCCCATTCCAGCCCCTGAAATGGGGGATGAAGGCCATTAGCACCCTAGGTTCCCAAAGCGGGAACCCGGGGTGCTAAAAAATAGGATTTTTCTTCCAACACTGGGACACCTGCGGCGTCCCGGTGTAGGAAGGAAAATCCTTTTCCAGGACGGCCACCATGTAAAGGGAAGGTGAGGGTACCATACAGGGCCCCTCTTCGCTTCCCATAGCAGCCTTCAGAAGGCAAAAAGAGAACCCTATGACCATATTACCATGAGCAAATTTGTCTTCCCTTTCAAATCTATCCTAATTTCGAATAACTTTACCACAAAGCCAGACCCAGGTGGACGTGGCCACTTTAATCCTATGTTTTGTCCCTTGTGATCATGGCCAGTAGCCAGATTGTCCGGATCATGATCTTATTCCATGACCCGGACAATCTGGCCACTGCCCATGGCCACAGGCTACCCCTCAGTCACTAAAGGTTTACCGCTATTTTTTGTCGCTACATTATGACACTTGTCAAATAATAAAACACTGGCACATTTGCAAATCCATGCTTGTAGGTTCTTGCCAATGCTCCTTACGCAAGTTTGCTGTAAATCCACCTATGTTTTATTTTTTCAAAAGTGTCAAATGTATGCACATACAATTGTCATATAACCTAGCCCCCACTTGACAAAATCCATTCAGACTTTAGGAAAACATCTAAATCTAGATCTGTGATCTTTTTGCAAACCTTTGTGTAGATTTGTCAAATGGCACCACATTTATAAGCCTTTACAATATTTTTGGACCCCCCCACTCTAATTTTGCTCCCTCTTGACAGAATCCAACCAAACTTCGCAAAAACATGTATATCTTGATGTATTATTAGTTTGCCAAATGAAGTGTACATTCGTCAAATGGCACCTCATTTATAACCTTTACATTATTTTGGGCCCCCCCCTCTCATTTTGCCCTGGCAGACATCTACAAAAATGTCATCACTAAAGCTATCAATAAAATAGCACCTCTCGAATGGAAAAAAGAAATGAAATCACTAGACGCCAACGCCTGGTTCACTGAAGAACTGCACTCAATGCGATCCCACAAAAGAGCAGCTCTAAAAAGCTGGCAATCCAACCCATGCAACAGCACCAAAAACGAGTTCAACTTAATCTCCAAGCAATACAAAACAGCTATCACTGATGCTAAAGCCAAAGCATTCAACGCGCGAATCTCTAATGCCAAATCGCACACTAAAGAGATCTTCACCATCTTCAACAAGCTCATCTCCCCCCCCCAATACCCCAGATGAAATAATCAAAGATGAAGCGTGGTGCACCAGCATTCAATCGGCCATGCTACATAAAATTGACCTTCTCCAAAAAAAAATCAAAGATCATTGCGATGCACTACCTAAACAGACACATTCCAAGCTTTGTAACGCCTCACCCTCCTCATCGAAGCCCACCATACCTGACTTCTCCTTCAGGGATGTCACTGAAACAGAAGTTATCAATCTACTTAAAGATCAAGGGGTCATTAGAGAAAGGGGGTGCTAGTTTGGGGGTGTTGAGGTATGGGCGCATGTTATCCTCTTTGAGTTTTTTTGAGCTTCTGACCTGCGCAGCGATGGCAGAGGTCAGGGTTTTGTGATTTTTGGTGATAGGAATCGAGAATTGGATGCAGTTGCGGTCGGTCCATGGCAATGAGGAGATCGAGGTGATAGTGGCGAGACAATTATGGTCTGCGACCCAGTCTAGAATACGACCTTTGGCGTGAGTGGGAGATTCTACTTTTTGGGTGAAGCCTAGGTCAGTAAGGTCTTTGGAGAGGGCGACTGCAGATTTGTCTTTAGTATCATTAAAACCCAGGTTGAGGTCTCCTAGGAGAAGGGTTTTGGTGGAGCTTTTGATATTATTGCTGAGGATGTGGATGATGCTTTCCTGAGAGTCAGGGGTGGGGTCTGGGGGGGCGATATAGTAGGTGGATGTTGATAGTGCTGTTGGGTGACAGTGTGAGTTTGGTCGATAAGAGGTCAGAGTTGTTGGTCAAGGAGTGGCTAATAAGTTGGAGCTGAAGATGCTCCTTGTAGATGAAGGCTACTCCGCCTCCTATTCGTTCAGGTCTGTCTTGTCTGAGTATGGTAAAACCAGGTGGTAGTGCAAGAGTGACGGCTGGGCCTGATGCTTCATGTAACCATGTTTCTGTGATGGCTAGTAGGTCAATGTTGTTATTGGTTATGAGGTCATGAATATCAGATGCGTGAGCTGGGAGGGATCGAACATTGAGGAGGGCACATTTGATGTGAGGTATGATTGTGGAGGTCGGGGTAGTAGATGTGACTGATGTGTTATGTGTGGTTATATTGAGGGGTGTGGTTTGGTTAGTGGGTGGTTGCTTGTGGGTGAGAGGGTGTTCAATGTGGGGGATGCGGGAGCTCAATCTATAGTTTCTAAGTTCAATGGGTGGGGGTGGTGTGCTGAATACTGTGGTCTGTGTGCGGGCTTTGAGTCTATCCAGTCTATGCATTCTGGCGGTGTAGGGTGCAGAGGGTGTGTTACTGGATGTGCATGAGTTTGTGAGGTAACCGGATCAGCGGGTTGTGTTGGATTAGGGGGTGGGCTGAGTGGCATGAGTTCGAAATGGGGGCGGGTTGATGTGTGGGGTTGGTGAGCAATGAGTGTGACAAGGAGAGTGAGTAGTGTGGTGGTGGCGGCGAACTTGCAGACGGCTATGGGCATGATTGTGTGCTAGGTGGGGCCATAAGGCACAACAAAAATGCAGGAAGGTCAATAAGCGACCATAAGGCACAACAAAATGCAGTGTAGTCAATAAGCGACCATAAGGCACAACAAAATGCAGTGTGGTCAATAAGCGACCATAAGGCACAACAAAATGCAGTGTGGTCAATAAGCAACCATAAGGCACAACAAAATGCAGTGTGGTCAATAAGCGACCATAAGGCACAACAAAAATGCACAGTGTTCAATGAGCGACCATAAGGCACAACAAGAATGCAGGAAGGTCAATAAGCGACCATAAGGCACAACAAAATGCAGTGTGGTCAATAAGCGACCATAAGGCACAACAAAATGCAGTGTGGTCAATAAGCGACCATAAGGCACAACAAAATGCAGTGTGATCAATAAGAGACCATAAGGCACAACAAAATGCAGTGTGGTCAATAAGCGGCCATAAGGCAAAACAAAATGCAGTGTGGTCAATAAGCGACCATAAGGCACAACAAAATGCAGTGTGGTCAATAAGCGACCATAAGGCACAACAAAATGCAGTGTGGTCAATAAGCGACCATAAGGCACAACAAAAATGCAGGAAGGTCAATAAGCGACTATAAGGCACAACAAGAATGCAGGAAGGTCAATAAGCGACCATAAGGCACAACAAAATGCAGTGTGGTCAATAAGCGACCATAAGGCACAACAAAATGCAGTGTGGTCAATAAGCGACCATAAGGCACAACAAAATGTAGGAAGGTCAATAAGCGACCATAAGGCACAACAAAATGCAGTGTGGTCAATAAGCGACCATAAGGCACAACAAAATGCAGGAAGGTCAATAAGCGACCATAAGCGATAGCCGTTGCAGTAGGGGGTCACTTATATTTGAGTATTCACAATGAGGGCTAAATCGGCATTTCTCAGACAGGTGCATGAGAGCACTAGGCCACCTAAATTCGAAATTGCACAGTCAGGGCTAAATCAGCATTTTTCCCAACAGTTGCTACTGTTCGTCTATATATTTGCGTTGCAATGAGGTTAGATGCAGCGTGCAGACAGAGGTGCTGGAATGGAGTGGTCTGAGATTCTTACCGATTGTCTGATAGGTGGTAGGAGAGATCAGAGTAGTTGTATTCAGACGGGCAGGGGTTCTGGCCCTTGGCACTGTCAGCACTGGACAGTCACGGGACAGTTGCTAGCCTTACCCTCAGGGCCTTTCCAGGAAGGGCTGGCTCCCGCCTGCCGGCGCCCGATTGGTGGAGATGTAGGGTGGATGAGCCAATCATCCGGCGCCTCTGGGTGAGGAAGCACAGAGGAGAGGAGTCTTTACAGGGCACGGGCGGCCATCTTAGAGTGGTTTCAGCCTCGTGTCTTCAGATGGGGCTCAAGTGGTTGTGGCTCTGTCAGGGGGACAGCCACACCACTGCAGCAAGTAAAGATTAGTCAACGCAGCTGTTTCAAATATTAGAGATCAATAGAGACCTTGATGCAGAGTAAATGGTTACCGCACCTAACGCGCTAAGAGTAACCCAGAAAGGCACTATTTCCCATGCTACAGGAAACATACCTTGGTGCAGTCCTGCACGGGCTGCAGTAGCTGTGGGTCGATGCTCCTGCAATGGCTAGGAGCTCCTGCTCCGAACGATTTCGAGTGCCCAGGTCATCGGCACTGAGTTTTGAGATACACGGGGCCTTCCCAGGGGCTGGCCTCGCTTCTCATCGCCTGATTGGTGCAGAGGAACGCTGGATGAGCCAATCATCCGGCGCCTCTGGGTGAGGAAGCACAGAGGAGAGGAGTCTTTACAGGGCACGGACGGCCATCTTAGAGTGGTTTCAGCCTTGTGTCTTCAGATGGGGCTCAAGTGGTTGTGGCTCTGTCAGGGGGACAGCCACACCACTGCAGCAAGTAAAGATTAGCCAATGCGGCTGTTTCAAATGTTAGAGATTAAAAGAGACCTCGATGCAGAGTAAATGATTACCGCGCCTAACGCGCTAAGAGTAACCCAGAAAGGCACTATTTCCCATGCTACAGGAAACGTACCTTGGTGCAGTCCTGCACGGGCTGCAGTAGCTGTGGGTCGATGCTCCTGCAATGGCTAGGAGCTCCAGCTCCTGCTCCGAACGATTTCGAGTGCCCAGGTCATCGGCACTGAGTTTTGAGATACACGGGGCCTTCCCAGGGGCTGGCCTCGCTTCTCATCACCTGATTGATGCAGAGGCACGCTGGATGAGCCAATCATCCGGAGCCTCTGGGTGAGGAAGCACAGAGGAGAGGAGTCTTTACAGGGCACGGGCGGCCATCTTAGAGTGGTTTCAGCCTCGTGTCTTCAGATGGGGCTCAAGTGGTTGTGGCTCTGTCAGGGGGACAGCCACACCACTCCAGCAAGTAAAGATTAGCCAACGCGGCTGTTTCAAATATTAGAGTTTAAAAGAGACCTCGATGCAGAGTAAATGGTTACCGCGCCTAACGCGCTAAGAGTAACCCAGAAAGGCACTATTTCCCATGCTACAGGAAACGTACCTTGGTGCAGTCCTGGACGGGCTGCAGTAGCTGTGGGTCGATGCTCCTGCAATGGCTAGGAGCTCCAGCTCCTGCTCCGAACGATTTCGAGTGCCCAGGTCATCGGCACTGAGTTTTGAGATACACGGGGCCTTCCCAGGGGCTGGCCTCGCTTCTCGTCGCCTGATTGGTGCAGAGGCACGCTGGATGAGCCAATCATCCGGCGCCTCTGGGTGAGGAAGCACAGAGGAGAGGAGTCTTTACAGGGCACGGGCGGCCATCTTAGAGTGGTTTCAGCCTCGTGTCTTCAGATGGGGCTCAAGTGGTTGTGGCTCTGTCAGGGGGACAGCCACACCACTGCAGCAAGTAAAGATTAGCCAACGCGGCTGATTCAAATATTAGAGATTAAAAGAGACCTCGATGCAGAGTAAATGGTTACTGCACCTAACGCGCTAAGAGTAACCCAGAAAGGCACTATTTCCCATGCTACAGGAAACGTACCTTGGTGCAGTCCTGCACAGGCTGCAGTAGCTGTGGGTCGATGCTCCTGCAATGACTAGGAGCTCCAGCTCCTGCTCCGAACGATTTCGTACATACAGCCTTTTATTGTGATCTACCAGTGGACGTCCACCAAAAAGTAACTCTAGGGTGTATACAAGTAATCCACAAGAACCAGAGAATACATCAAGCAAGAAGTAATGAAAATGTGTTGGACCCAAGCAGCTGGGAAGTATGGTTAAGACAGCCCTGTAGAACTGAACTGATGGAAATGAGCTGTTAATGCTGCCTACTGTGACTGATCATTCACAGGAGCTGATTGGCGGGACTATATATCCAAAAATATGTTAAGTGATCCTAATTGGGTGAAACACTTTTGGCCACACTTACATTGATGCCCCTCAATTAGATGATTGTGCCGATCAGTCAAAAACACTTGTTTGCCATTGGTTGGCAAAGTCCAATGTAGAAAATAGTTTGAGATGGCAAGGGGCGAGACTTTCACACCAAGTCGGAGCAATGGTGTCCCCCGCAAACATCAGCGATGGCACTGTACAAGGTTGCACCCTAAGGACATCAAAATCTCTCTTCGCTGACTGGTTAGTCGTCCTTTGCCCCATAGCCTCCATCCCAACGATCTGACCCCCCAGCTCCCTTCTCATGCATTGCTGCCAAGTGTAGTCTGAAATAACTATGCCACACCGTAGCTAGAGTTTAATTAACAGCATTTAATTGCTATTTCTCTGCCAATTATCCTCGTACACTCAGGTGCCTAGATCATTGCCCTCGAAAAAGTATCTTTTACCATGACTTTGCTGTGGCTGCGTTCTCCTGGGAAACTTCAGCCATGCAACATTTCAGCACCCTGTTTCTGCTGAGTGGTCAAGAAATACATTTTGCTTGTCGCACAAAGGCCTGCAGCTCTTTTCTTATGAGCAGTCTGTGAGAAATGCTTCTCTAACATGGGCCTACAGACAAAATAGCTCTCAATTATTCACATATTGTTCAATAGCCCCCCTATTGTCTACCTCCTACAACATCTTGCACACCGACCAGGTGCCTGCTCTATACAACTGCCCCCCTACTATGCCCACAACACCCAACCCTATAGAATTTCATCATAGGACATCTTACGCTGTGCCTGCTTTGTGTCCTTTTATGTAAGCAGAGACGTGTTCAATGAAGTCCCCACCCCTGATATCATCCACCATTTCACTCTTGATGTCACCACGTTACTTGCATAACTGGTATGTGTGCACCCTTGACAGAATTGAATCTGGACCTTTACAGCTTTTCCCTCTTTGAGCGATATATCAATCAACACATTTTGGGCAACCAGCTCTTTGCTCATTTCCTTTGGCATCTTTACCCTTGATACCCTACGCAAACTCTCTCCTTTTGCCCCATACTCATCTGGAGAGCAACCCATTATCATACACACTTTTCCATGTGCTGAACAGTCTACCCAGAAGGATGCATAGTTGCCTATATCCCAGTGTGGCAAGTGTATGCCGACAATTATATGAAACTCCTGGTGGACCATATTCAGGTATTTCTGTTTGTGTTTGTGTGTGTCGTACACAGGGTGTCATTTTCCTGGTCCCGTCAACTTTCAGGGGTATCATATATTTTCCCTTCCCCCGGCTTCCCTTCCACATTTCTTATCCTAATTGGCATACACAAACGTTGATGAGTACAAGAATGACTATTAGGACAGTTATCTTAAAAATGTTTGCCAACCACATGGGAACCCAGACAAATAAACTATCAAGCCAATAGTTAGATATTACTGTGCTCATTGCTTTTTCCATAGTCTCATGGAACGTATTCAGCTCCTCAGTGGCCACCATGAAAGTTCTGTTTGCTGCATCATTTGCTGGCACGAAAGTACAGCAGCTGCTTCCAATCTTCTTATTGACGCTGCCCTCCATTCCTGTTAACAAGTCCAAAATGTATCTATTCTGGAGGATCACTTATCAAACTGCCCTCAGCTCTTCCTTCACAGCATTTAGCCCTTTCTCCATGGTGTTTGGCAGTTGCAATACATTGTATTGGATGATTTGCAGCCATTTTGCATTGGCTTCCGTTTAGGCACCTGGAAGAAATAGGAACACACAAAATGTCGATGATTCACTAAACAGTTTATAGCCTGGTGCAATATCAGCCAGTCTGTATGATTACTTTTGCGACCAATAATTGCTCTAGCTGCAAATTCTTTTCAAGTTCAAAGATTGGGCTGGTCGTGTATGCATCCCCCGCTCAATTCTTTATTATTGTGTAACTCTTTATTCAATAGTGCAGAATGATTGTTGAATGGAATGACCTTTGACTGGCGCAACACCTGGGCAGGGTTGTGCAGTGTGATGCAAGTTAACATGCCTTTCCAATCGGAAGGGAGCTAGGTGTATGCCTTCATTCCACAAGTCCACTATCGATCCATAATAACTGCAGTCCTGCTCTTCAGCACTGGGATACTCATCACCTTGGTGCATCAAGTATTTGTCCCCAAATATATTGTACCTGTCGATCCACATTAGAGCATGGACATGTTTGATCCAAACTGTAAGACAGCTGGTATTCATTTTGCTTACTAAATCTTCTTCGAAACCTACCAGCCCTTCTGCCCTACATTGCAACATTCCCCCATCCAATGCCCCGTCATGGACTAAAGATCCCTCTGTTCGCATCTATGATCTTGTATGGCACCACAGGATGATCTGCCCTGTCTCACTGTAACACTGTAATCTGCTTTTGCCCCTTCTGTCATATATTCTGATATAATGTGTTTTGTGGCTACTTTTTTCACATTTTCGTGAGTTTCATATAATTGTTGGCATATACTTCCTCCCTCTCATCTGTCCCTTGGAATGTAATCGAGTGTCCCTGAAACAAGACCCTTGTCTTGACAATGATAAATTCGTCAAACCCCCAGCCCCTTTTTCTGGGAGAAAGAGCTTGCATGCCCCTGTGACATGTGGAATGAGAGTGCACAATAACAGTGTCATTGGCCCACTCTCGCCCCACCCATCTCATTTCTTCATACCATATATTTCGAGATGCTTTGCTGTGACTGCCCCTAATGCCATCTTTAAACATTTCAGAATTAAACACATCTCATTTGGTGCACACTCCTCCATTATTACTCCTACTAGGGGCAAACTGTCCACTTTCATCTAAAAACCAAATAAACAGAAAATCAAATAACAAAAACACTGCACTACAACATATCTTATATAGTGTCCTATCTTCTCCTACTACTTCCACTTGGCGGAACTCCTTCGGTCTACTCACAGGTTTTCTATACAGGCAAAAGGAAGTGAAAAATGCAACAAACTGCTGCTGAATACTTCCCATCAGCTGCCTCTCCTCTCTTCTCCTGCGAGGGGAGTGCCTGTCTTACATCAGCAGATGTCTAAAAGATGGATCCATGGGCACCTCTCTGCTACCTTCTCTGCTGTTGGGTGCAGTACGTTACAGTGAAGGGTCCGGTGAAATGTGGTTCTTTTCAAGAACTTGGGAAATTCCTGATGAGGATCGTCTCACCAGTATAAAGGGGAAGTTGCATTGTGAATGTCTCTTCCTCTTGGGCAGTTGGAGTTTCAGTGCTTGATGCTGAGTCAGCAGGCCTGCCTTGACATGGTTGCACCTCACGTGAGCTATAGATGAGACATTTTGTGAGCTCACTCAAATATACTTTAAATTTGTCACTAAGGAGTTGGGCAGAGCTGTTGGCATCTGAAATTGTATCGACAGGAGTGAGAGGTGCATGCATTCTCTTGCCAGTGACAACTTTGTGCAGAGTCAAATGATGATCTACACTGGGAAATTACGTAGTACAAACAGAGCGAGCGGAAGACAATAAAACAATTCTTGCCAAGTGTCACTGACAGCTTGGAAAGGCACTCTTTAAGTAGGCCACTGAGGCACTCAACTAGTCCTTTGACTTAAGGATGGTATGTAGAACACAGTTTGTGTTTGATGCCGAGTAAGGACGTTACCTACTTAAACCTGGACCTCAACACATCACATACCACCCACATGTTGAATACTTCACAGAACAAAAATGTGGTGGCAAATTTTGCATCATTATGAGCACATGGGCTAGCCTAAAGTCAATGTGAGAAAGGACATGCTACGATGATAATGTACCTATTAGAGGTACATTGATCCTGCATATCGACATAGTCAATATGGAAATTCCAGAAGAGCCCCTGTGGACGTGTTAATGTTTCCATAATTGTTGCAAGTATGTGCCCTGATGTATATAATAATTGTTCATTAATCTCTGCAGCTACATGTGCTTTTGACACATGTTCTGAGTAATGTAATTGATCCAGGCTGTGTGGAGCAGCCTCTGAGGTATTACTGGGTTACATGTACTATTCTGTCTCCACACCAAATCTGTAAGTGACAGAGACCAACCCCTCTTTTTTCCATATCTCCTGTTCTTGTTGGGGTGCACCCACCTGCAACTCAATCATTTGGACAATGGGCAATGCGTTAAATGTCTCTCTGAGTGTAGAGTGCTGTTTTTGCAGCAATGTCATCAAAGGTACTTGATCCCCTTCAGAAGGCATGAACCGTGTTATGTATAATAATAAATATGCTACTTCTTTTGCTGCTGAGTTGATGCTGTAGTTGCCTTAAGAGATTACATATGTGCAAACTGGCACTCGCCGCAGCAACATTTAATTATGTGCCACCAGTATGGGCGGCACATTTTATTATTGCCAGTTCTGCTGGGAGGGGCACTACCTCTATTAACCAGGACAATAACTCTGAAGGTGTAGGGGGGAGCCATCGCTCCTTGGAAACCCCTCGTCTCCCAGTGGTCCAATCCTGAATGATCTGAAAAACCTTTGACTACGTGCCCCTCTGACATGCTAGCAGCCATTATCAGGGCTGCCAGTACAGCTGCCTGTGCTGAATAGTGTAGTGGCAACTTCATCTGAGACCATACCTGACATTTTCCTTCGTGATAACAATCCACTGCCACACCCTTTTGATGACAACCCATGCTTCAATCTATTGTTAATGGCCTATCAATGAAGAGCATCTCTCCTCCTTCCATAGGTTCTTCATGCTCTTCACCCACATCCTGCCCATGTATGAAGCACAGTCATGCACATACTAGCCTACCTCTGCTGGCTGTGCTATGAATGTTGCTTTAAAGGGAGAGGTGGCCGACCGACAGGCGAAGCCGGAGGGTGAAGGCCGGGAGTTAAGGCCATTCACCCTCTCCGCAGCTCTCATCTGTCCGCAAGATGCCGCATCCCTGTGGAACCTTCCAGCAGCGCTCCGAGGTAAGCTGCTGCCTCTGTCAGCTGCACGAATGCGCACTACGCCCCCACCCAGGCCCCAGGTACCCACCCTGCACCTTAACCCCTCTGCAAGAGCCAAACGGCTGAGATCACGGAACAGCTCTCAGTATACCTCTTCTAAACACCCCCTTAGTCACGTTAGAAATGCCAGGTTGCACTCCCGCACTAAACTCCGTCCTCACCAGCAGCAGTTGATGTGGACAGAGAACGAAACTGCCCCACCTGACACCATTTGTCAGCCACCATTTACCCCTGCCAAACCCTCAATGAACTCTGGGACCACCAAAGCTCAAGTCCCATACAGGCTCTACCATACCACCACTCTGAAAGCGCTAGTCAGATACTACTCTAAAGCATCACTTCCACACACACCTCTGCATCCCTTGCCTTGCAGGACCTTGCTCTCAGTGCTGCCCAGTAAAACAATTGACTTGACTAATCGTACCCAGGCGCTGCCTGACCTGCCTATGCCAACTGCCCCTACTGGGAGTGTTGTTGTTATGCCTGAATGTACCTATGCACAGCCTGACCTGCCTATGCGCACTGCCCCTACTGGGAGTGTTGTTGTTATGCCTGAATGTACCTATGCACAGCCTGACCTGCCTATGCCCACTGCCCCTACTGGGAGTGTTGTTGTTATGCCTGAATGTACCTATGCACAGCCTGACCTGCCCATGCCCACTGCCCCTACTGGGAGTGTTGTTGTTATGCCTGAATGTACCTATGCACAGCCTGACCTGCCTATGCCCACTGCCCCAACTGGGAGTGTTGTTGTTATGCCTGAAAGTACCTATGCACAGCCTGACCTGCCCATACCCATTGCCCCTGTAGGGAGCAGCTCTATATCTAGTCCCTCATAGAGGGCCCCCCCGTTGCTCCCCTCAAATGTGCCCTCATCAATGCACGCTCCCTACCCGCACATGCACTGGATGTTCTAGATCTTATCCTAATCAGCAACATTGACCTTCTAATGATTACCGAAACCTGGCTCTCTGATTCCTCAGGACCTGCCCTCGGCTTGGCCATTCCCCCAGGCTACAATATCTTTAGACACGACCGCCCCCTCCAGAAAGGAGGAGGGGTAGCCCTAATTGCAAAAAACTCTATTGCTATAAAACAACTAGAAGGGGATCTTAGCCATAATTGTGACTACCTTCCTCTCAAAGTTAAGGTCTCAGCAAACTCCACCATTGCAATCCACTTCATCTATAGATCACCTGGGCCAGTGGCAGACTTCCAAGATGCACTAATCCATGCTCTTTCAGACACCCTACAGAAAACATCCCAATCCATTCTCCTAGGAGGCCTCAATCTGAGCTTCAACAACCCTAATGATACCCAGGCAGCCTCCCTCAGCAAAGCCTTATCCACTCTAGGGTTCACTCAGGCCATCAAAGTACCCACACATAGCAAAGGCCGCACCCTCGACTGGGTTGGTCATCACAACTGCTCCATCAGAGTCACAGACGTTTCTCCCATTCCATGGTCTGATCACCATTCTATCATGTTTGAAATTAAGGTCACCAGAGACCAACTCAAACCCACCCCCCTACCCGCTGCCATGGCAAGAAGTGCCCGGCAACTAACTAAAGAAAGGCTTACACCCTATCTGTTAGTACCAGCCCTCCAGGCCCCTGGCTCCAGTGACCCAGAAACCCTTGCTGAAGTGTTTAAAACAGTCATCTCTCAGGCAGTGGACGCGATCGCCCCCCTCACCTTGAAAAAGGCCAAGCGGTCCAAGCATTCCAACATCTGGTTCTCCAAAGAGCTATGCGACCTCAGAGCCAAAAAAAGGAAAGCGCTCAACCATTGGAAAGCAAAACCCAATGACGCCACCAAGTCCACCTTCAAGGCTATATCCAAAGAATATAAAATGGCAATTATTAAAGCAAAAGCCTCTTCGTTCAACTCTAGGATAGCAAATGCAAAATCCGACACCAAGGACATGTTTGCCATTTTCAGGGAGCTAGAAACTCCCACTACCCCCCCACCAACACTCCAAAAGGATGAAGATTGGTGCAACAAAATCCAAACGGCTATGTTGCACAAGCTTAACATGCTCCAGAACAAAATCCTAGCCCATCAACAAGCCCTGAGTCACCAGATATCTCAATCTCAGACCTGTGCTAGCGTTGTCTCCTCCTCATTTGAGTTCAAGGACATGAGCGAACAAGAGGTTATCACTCTCCTCAACTCAATTAAACCATCATCCTGCAAGGGGGATGCTTGCCCAGCACAACTTATCAAAGAATGTGCCCTCCCTCTTGCCCCCTTCATCACAGCGTTCATCAACGCTTCCTTCCAATCTGGCCATGTCCCCACTAGTCTCAAGGAAGCATGGGTTCGCCCTCTCCTTAAAAAGCCGACCCTTGAACCTACTATCCCAGGAAACTACAGACCCATCACGACAGTCCCCTTCCTTCTAAAAATTCTGGACAAAGCAGCCTATCTGCAAATCCAAAAGTTCTTAGAGGAAAATAATCTGCTTGGCCTTAGGCAGTCGGGATTCTGTCCAGGACACGGCACCGAAACTGCCCTCGTAGACCTAAAGAATCAAATGGATGACCTGAGAGATGCCGGCAAACCCGCTCTTCTCCTGCTCAGCAGCATTTGACCTAGTGGATCATAATACCCTCTGTTACCACTTATCCACTAGTGCCAACTTCTCCACTACAGCCATTGCTTGGATCACCTCGTTCCCTCAGAAAAGGGTTATGAAAGTCTTCTTGGACTCAGCCTGTGCCCTCCCAAGCCTCATCAAATGTGGAGTCCCACAGGGATCCTGCATTTCTCCCACCCTCTACAACCTGTTTACAAGGCCTCTTTTCCAAATCTTGGATGCCTTGGGCATCACATTTACCAACTATGCTAATGACACACAGGTCCTCTTCCCACTCACTCACTCACTCACAGGTGACTATGGAGCCGATTCAGCAACCCTCGAGTCCATCTATTCCACTATCCAAACCTGGATGGCCGAGAATTGGTTATGCCTCAATGGGGAGAAAACCGAGCTCCTGATAATAGGATCTCCGGTCACACTCAAGAAAATGGACAAACAATAAGGTTCCTTTACTATTGACCACTCGTCAATCCCAGTATCACAAGCTGTAAAGACACTGGGTGTCTACCTGGACTCGGACCTCTCGATGAATAGGCAGGTCAATGCCATTGCCTCAACCTCCATCTATCACTTCAAACTAATTAACGCTGCCAGACCTTATCTCTCAAAGACCAACTGCCTCACCATTGCAAGAGCCATAATCGGATCCAGATTACACTACGGTAATGCCCTCTTCCTAGGGACCTCCAACAAAAACCTCTCCAAACTGCAGATAGTCCAGAATAACGCCCTTAGGGCAGCTACTGGCATCTCTTAAAGGGAACAGATTTCTGAGACCAGAAAGCAAGCTCACTGGCTACCCATTAAAGAGAGGATAGTCTTTAAAGCCCTTGCTCTAACACACAAGTACATCAACAACCATGCACCCCTATACTTAGCACAAAGAATTGTTAAGCAGGTACCCACCAGACCTACCAGAATAGCCTACACAAACATGATCTCTGTGCCTAAATCTAAGAGGATGCGAGCAGGAGGCTCCAGCTTTCCAGTACTGGCAGCTACAAACTGGAACGCCCTCCCTCCCATTGCCAGAAAACCTGAATCGCACCTTGCTTTCAGGAAAGCTATCAAAACAATGCTGTTCACCTAAGGGCCTTGCCCCTTCAATGTGGCTGATTTGTCATACCAGCCTATTGCTGTTCTGTACACCTAAAACGTATCTTGCTCACTGTAACCGAGAGCTAAATCATGTCAATTGTATGATGATCTCCATTTGCAATAACGCTTTCGCATGTTTCCTGCTCACTGTAACCATTAGCCAAGCATACTCACGTAACTGAGACAAATATGTGCAAATAAGACAACTGCTGCAACAGCGCCTCGATGCCTGTGGGCTGTATGTGCGCTTTACAAATACAAATAAATAAATAAATAGGTTGACGACCGACACCTCACTACCTTAATTGCTGGATTGGGCAAAATGACCTCATAACCTGATGCTCTCTAAGTTGTCAATGTGGACTTTGACTTTTCTAGTATTGCAAAAAGTGAATGCTCCAAATAGAGTGTAACTGCGCAGCACATCATTATTGTTGTTGATTTCTCGATGGCAAATGCTGCTGCAGTGAGTCCCTGTTTGCACAGAAAGTGTCTTACAATGTGTGTTCTAAGAGACCACTGTAGTAGGCTAGGCACTTGTGTTCTTGTGGCTTATTTGAGTGAGGACAGCCATCATTACTGTGCCATCAGAATGTGAAAATAGAAAAATATATATTTTTAATCTGGGTTTGCCATAGCTGGTGCATGTGCTAACGCTTGCTTCAATTCAGCGAATGACTCATTTATTTCAAATGTACATTTTATGGGGCCCATTTACCTTCTGTGCTTCTTTTAATCCGTGAAGGAGTAGCTTCATAAATGTGGAATTATCGACGACCAAGGCCCTGCAGTAATTGCACAGGTCTAAGAACTACAGCATTTGCTTGACTGTGCATGCCTGTGGTGTGTTTTGCATCACAACTGCTCTCTCTGGAGTGATCTTTCTGCCATCTACTGATTTTATTTGTCATAGGTAAACAACTTATTTTTGGCAGTACTGCTACTTATCCTTGTCTACCTTGTACCCCCTTATCTGATAGCAATGTCAGAAGTGTAATTAAATCTTTCCTGCACTGGTCCTCCGTTGTGCTACGCACCAGGTGGTCATCTACTACTGGATGACTGTGCTGTGCATTTACAAGTTGGTTAGGTCCATCTGAATCACTTTGTTAAACACTGTAGGTGACTCACAATACCCTTGTGGTAACCAACTACTCATCCTGTGATAAGTGAACGCGGTGAGAAACTGTATCTCTAGATGCAATGGGATGGAGAAAAATGCATTCTTCAAATCAATGACAGTGAAGTATGTCACTTCTGTAAGGTATATAACATAATATTGTGGCTGGTTTTGGTATGAGTGGAAACCTCTGCCTCCACTACATTGTTCAAGGGATGGAGATTTTGAATGAATCCTCACACCCTGTATTTCGATTTCTTAACAGGTTAGATGGCCGTATTACATGGGGATTCTATTATTTTTATTATGCCGTCGCCAGAACGATTTTTCCATGGTATTCCCACTATCTGTGTCTTGTCTCCAAATCAGAGGGGTCATATCTTGTTGATGACTGGGAGTGGGGGTTGCTGGGAGAAAAGAGCTTGATAACAGACTAAGCAATCACTGTGTGAGTCATATTGTTTGTGGGTGAAATTGCAAGAAATCTGATGTAATGTGATGACTGTCCATCTCTAAATGTTACCTGTGGGTTGTAGTGTCTGTACGTCCATTAGAAATATAAATCAGTTAATTGGTGCAACTAATTTGAGATTGTAATATTGTGTTGTTCCACGCCGTTGTTGGTTGATATGTTGGTAGTTTTTATTATTATTTGTCAAACTTTAAATAAATATATATTCATACTATTGTTAGGGAGGGGAGGTCTTTTCAGACCCCCCTGGCATTCCCGCGCAAAATTGATCTTATGTTTACCTAATGATGGGAGACGTCCCCATCTTTGTTTGACTGTTCTTATGATTTGAACTTAACATAACTTCAAAAACATAACTTCAAAAAGGATGGTAAACAACACCATCTGTTGAGACATACAGACTCCATTTTGTGCCACCCTAAAATGCCATCTTTACCTAGGCCACACCATGATTTCTAAAAAGCCATATCTCCCTCTGTCCAGCGCCGTGCACAGAAAGCCCAGCCTCACCCTCCACCTCCTGGCAGCTGATTTCCCTTCATGTGACTGGAGCAAACGGTGGCCTGGGTGCCCATCCGACTCCACAAACCTGCCACCTCAACCCCCACCTTTAGAAGTTACAGTTTACTGAGCTTTTGCCCCTACACTAGCTTTGAATGTAGCTGCTGGAAAACCCTTCCCCGAACCAACCTAAATTGTCCCAAATATACCTAATCCCGTGTGACCATATATTGTAAGTGATTTCAATCCGGCACACTCCCAAGTCAACACCTAGCATGTAGTGCACAACTGAAATCCTTATTTATTTTTGTCTAAAAGTTCTTTATTCTGAATGATATACCACTCATATCACGCCCTTCTCCTGGAACCCCCTGGTCACACTGAACAGGAATCAGGCTGGTTTGCACAGGTAAAGATTTATGTATGTATTTAAAATTGTATCACAATAGGTTTTAATAGGTACACCACACTCACCAATGGGGTGAGGTAACACAGAATAATCTCTTTAATACACAAGGAGTAACAGTAAGCAAACAATTCAGCACAGAAAATAATACTTGTGTGTGGTTTCAGATCAGATAGCACAGTGGTTAAAGGTTCCCCCTGCACACTCCTCAACCCCCCAATAGGCAATGTAAAGAGATAGGAGGAGAGAGCAGGTATCCAGGAATGGCAGAATTCAAACAGAATATCAATCCCGCTTTCCCTCTTTCAAACACAAGAATGGACTGTCAAGCTGTCAGAATGGCTTTTAAAGTTATCCTTAGAATGAACTGGCAAAAACACTAAATATGGTCAAAAGTTCTGAAATTGCTATAAATTCTTATGGGAGCCGCTTTGGATAGTTGCACACAAACACAAGCAATGATTGAATACCAAGAAAACTTTTGAAATCTTAAAATTCAAGTCAGAAGCAATCATTTCCAGAAGCAATCATGTGTGATAACGGGAGAACCGTATTGATTTGGAATGCGAATGCGGTTTTAGATGCGATTTAAAGCTGTGGATGTTAGCTACAAGCAGATGTTTCTAGCACAAAAACGGTGGGAGTTATGGACGTTTTAGTAGAGGTTGTTTTTTTCGAGATAGGCGCAAGAATGGGAAACAGCAATGTGCTTTTAAAATGACAACAGGGTTTCTTACACTAGAGTAAGACTATGAACAAAACAAATACTACACATGAACACAGGCACTTGATCAGAATGACTGAGTGCCGAGGAAACTCGCCTTCTTCAGATGAGAAAAGATCAGCGCAAAGGTAGTTTAGCAATACCAGTACAGGAGGACGATAGGATGGTTTGGATAGGGAGTTCAGACAATTCAAAAATACTCCTAACAATGCAGGTGCTGAATACAAGATAGGATGGGTTTAAGATGGGGATTGACTATGCAAAATACATATGCCAGTGACACAGTGCTTCCTATAGATACCCAATGGATATGTTTCTAAATGGAACCGTCAATTCTGGTCATTCAAGATTCTGGTCAGGGAATTGGATCTGATTTAAGAAAGACTGCTGGGCACATCGGACTGGATCAGATCTGCAAGGCACTCGGGTCACAGGACGGCACAGGACTGGATTGGATCTGCAAGGCTCTCTGGTCACAGCACAGCACGGCACAGGACTGGATTGGATCTGCCCTTCTTGGTTCTGATGATAATTATTTCAGCAGGCAAGCAGTACAGCACAGCACAGCTTTATTTAGATGCTTCCCCTTTGGTTTGTGGAGTTCTGTTCTAGAATTTTGAGGCCTAGCTGAAAAGGGTTCAGCTATGCAATGGGTTTTTGCTTTGCCAAGTTTCTGGAGTCTGGAGCAAGGAAGATGTAGCAGGGTGCTGCGCCAGCATCGGGATAGTGAGTGAATCTGTCTGTATTTTTTGTGTGGTGAGCTGTCTCTATTTATGCTATGAACAGATCATAAAGGGGGTGTGTGTGGGCTGGTTTAGCCTAAGCTTTCCCCTTTTGACAGGTGATTGAGTCAGAGTCTACTCTCTGCCTTGATAGGAGGAAAGAAACAGAGTGTCACCTTTATGGTGTGATTTTATGAGGCTGAAAATCAACCCCTAGCCCCTGGAACACAAAATCTACTTTTGGTACAATACATATTTACACATGTGCAACCTCTATAACAATCACATATAGAGATTACATATTTTATATAGCAGCTACTCCTCAAAACCCCATAGCTGTGGGATCTCGTCTCCGCTTTTCACAGAATGTTGCCCTTTTCATCAGGAACACAATGTCCAATGTTTAAGCAAATTTCTACAAGTGTGCGTGTTTAACATGGGCATAAGTGTATAAAGTTTCATAATTCTAGCAGAAATACATTTTGCGGAAAATCACATTTCTTGCCGTTTCTTTCCAGAATATGTCACACGATGTTGCCGCCTCTTGAAACGTGCAGCCAAAATTTAGATTCACAAATCTGTTCCTTTTATATTTTATCACAATTTTAAACAGTAAGTTATCCGTCTTTTAAAAATGTGTTCTTTGTTAATGTTCAGCCACAGATGGTTGTTTGGCTCTGCCTCTTTTTGTCTCCCTGCAGTCCAGGAGCAGTCTCCTCCCTGTTAGCTCCTGGCAGAGGCCATTTACGACTGTCCTCACACCTCGCATTTCCTTAGTTGCAGCTGGTCATTGTTCCTCATGCCTCTATAGACCAGGTTCTTTCCCAACCCCATAATTAGAGCTTTTGTCTGATTTCCTGCTGCGGGAAAGACCTTCCTTCTGTGAGAAACCTGTTATTCCAGTTTAGTAGCCTCAGCCAGGTTTAATTTAACTGTTAATTCTGTTGAATTTTTCCTTAGCTTAAAAAAACGTGTTGTATCAAATCACAGCTAGAATACTTATTCAAGATTTTGAACCATGGGATCAAAACAATTACAATATGGGTTACTATTAGTAACAGGCCTCTTAGATTGAAAACATTTGATTTCAGTTTATACATGTTAAAGGCCTCCCGACAGCTGTCATTCAGGCGGCCCAAGGTACTGCACCCAGAGATTTCTGACACATCCACAGACAGGCCACTTTTGCTGTGGACATTTCTTTATGCTCTCAGCTTTTCTGGACTTTGTAAGTTCACAATGATTTCTTAAACTAAGTGAGTTGTAGCACCCAGCAAGAGTTTTGGATGTTTGAGGGTGTTCTGTACCGGCATTCTGAAGTTTCAGCAACAAAGAAAAAGGGATATAAAGCAAGATTTTGGGGTGTCATTTATTAAAACACTGCTTTTTCCTTCTGTACTCCATTTTCACTTGTTGTGGAGCCCAGTGACATAGTTCAGGAGTGAGAGCTCTGTTCCACCACTGACAACGTGCGTGGCATATTGGCATACATTTTTTTGTGCTTTGCAAAGCGCGATTTTCAAAGGTTTTGGCGCGCACAAGGGTTTTGTGGCCATTTGGCTATTTCGGGCACCATCATAACACAGTGATGCAGCATAGCAGAGCAAAAGTGGGTCAATACATCCCACAATATCCTCCTCTAAACTGACATATATCCACCTTTTTGGTTGAATAGTGAGGCACCAGGGAGAAAAAATCACAGATCAAAACCCACAGATAAGGCACCTGGGAGAAGGGCCCATAAAGGCATGGGTTAGAATGTACATATATCTGACCACATTTTATCACAACTTCCATCCAAGTAATGGTTTCATATCTGACATTATTCTTTGCATGCTAGGGATCATTGTGTAGTTTAGATCAGTTAGGATTGTAACACTTTGTGAACTAAGCCTGACCTTCACCCTGCGAAGATGATCCCAGCTGACCCATGTGCCAACTGGCCGCCCCAGCAACCAATTGGAGTCTGACATCACCTATACAACATACTGTACCATGTGGGCCAACCAATTGAAACTGTTATTTTGTACTATATGTCATTACATCACCCATTACGCTTTTTGGTTTCATACTGTGCTGCCTGTGTATTGTTTGGTAGAGTGCTCTCAGGGCAGCAGAGTTCTCTGCATGCATATCTTTATCTATATAAATTTGTGTTCAACTTGCAATCCATCTCCTGGTCTCATTCCCTAGTGGGGTGTGTCCTTTTATTTGGCTCATTTGGTATTGTGTTGGTACCAGGCGCCTTCACTATACACCTGTCTTGTTTATTGCTCTTTGGGGTAAAGAGGGTATTGATGCAACGGTGCAAGATAGGTTGGAGGCCCCACTAAATTTTCAGTCTGTATAAGCGCTTTGTGTGCCTGCCATCTTGCTTGGGGCAGGGGGACTCCCTGAGTTGAGAGTGACCTCCTAATAATTTGTGACTTAGCCATGTGATCAACTTACTCCACGAGGAATCAAAACTCATGGGGCATGTTCAGCTCTTCCATAGAGAACACAGGATTAGGACAAGCTCTTACAATTACTTATACAAATCCTTCCATCTTCGTGATGGCTAATTGATGGCTTCACTTGTGCAGCTTCTTTGCAGACTCTACAGAATTCTTTTACCGTTTCTGTCCTTAATGTCTCCTCACTGAAGATTAACGAGCTTTCAACTATGCTACCTATAGGAAGGCCTCAACACTTGTTGAGCAAACATGTTGAAATGCCTCCTCTGGTCAGGTCAAAGACGAAGCATTTTCCACTTAAATGGGACGTAGAGGCTCTTCTTCCGTTACTCCAGCCAAGACTGGACCACTTGAGACATCTTGCTGGTTGAAAAATGTCCTGGAGTCAGACATTATTCTCTGGGCATTGCTTTATAAAAACAATAACATTACAATAAAAAAGGAAACACCTCCTTACTGTTATCACACTTTCATGAGTCTCTATGCGGTGCAGCTAATGTTGTCTGCCTGGAAACGGTGCAGATAAGTTGACAGATATTCACATTGTGCATCTAGAGTGATCAGGCTAGCAAACGTGTTTCGAACTTGATGGGATTGTATAATACTGTGCATACGCTGATGGGACTGAGCAACCTGTATATAATGTGACAGGCCTATGTACACAACGTGGGTGCAGTGTGATGTGCCAGCATTATTTCACATTTTTTCTTAGATTCCACAAATGATAAAAAGGCCTGTGTTTCAGTCTGCTTTTGGCTGTGAGTGCACCAAAGCAAGATCTCATCCATGAGTCGTTCAACACGCCAGGTGACCAATCAGCTGCACTTGGACCATCGCCATGCCAATGGACCGAAAACTGATTGGTTTAAACATCTACAATGGTGAAGCCAAGAACCAAATTCCATTCTATACTAACAAATCCCATTGGACCCACAGCCTTTTCCTCTACCCTTCCCCAGACCCAGTGCTCCGAAGGGCAATACACATATGACTAAAAAACATTTAAATCATTAAGTAAATAATTAGGTTTTTTAAAATAAAATATGATTAGGGGTTTTCATAGAGCCCAACATTTGTCAACTGTCCGTTTAAATGTGAAATGCCAACTATTGGATGTGTCCAGGGTTGGACTGCACTAATCGGTGCTCAGCAAAAATATAAATTAACTACACGAAATAAAAGACGCATTTATAAATAGATCCGGAGAGACTGAAATCACACTCTGTGTCCGTTTCTTCCTGTGCATAGTGCAAGCAATACGGCTTGAGCTGAGGAGTGTCATGCTCCCGGTACAGAAGTGTGTGTATGGAGCAGAGACGGGCACCTTCCGAAATCAAGAGTCAAGCGGATCATTCATTACAGAGCGCATCTAATTGTTTTGCTCCATTGATTTGGTCCCAGTCGCAACCCTCACTCCTCTCATTGACGATTATTATGCTGGGCAGAGTACGGAGTTGACATTTGTGAGCATTACAATTTCTCGAGATGATTGTTTGAGCCCTGAAGCCCCTCTGAGAGCCGGTTCAGCAAAAATATAAATTAACTACACGAAATAAAAGACGCATTTATAAATAGATCCGGAGAGACTGAAATCACACTCTGTGTCCGTTTCTTCCTGTGCATAGTGCAAGCAATACGGCTTGAGCTGAGGAGTGTCATGCTCCCGGTACAGAAGTGTGTGTATGGAGCAGAGACGGGCACCTTCCGAAATCAAGAGTCAAGCGGATCATTCATTACAGAGCGCATCTAATTGTTTTGCTCCATTGATTTGGTCCCAGTCGCAACCCTCACTCCTCTCATTGACGATTATTATGCTGGGCAGAGTACGGAGTTGACATTTGTGAGCATTACAATTTCTCGAGATGATTGTTTGAGCCCTGAAGCCCCTCTGAGAGCCGGATCCCAGTGACCTGCAGGTTAATCATCCCGGCTGAATCTCAAGGTAGCACCAGGCCGCATGGCTTCCAATATCCAGAGGCTGGAATGATGTTGTTCGTATTTCCTTCACTGCTGGAATTAGGTGCTGATATCTGTTGCGGATAAACTCTTACTTGGTTTAATGGCAAGAGTTTCTCATTTGAAAGTTGAAACAGAATCCTCTAAATACCGGGCGTTTGTGCAATCGCAAACAAAATAAAAAATAAAAACCAATACATTGCAATCCTTTTTTTTAAAAAAAATTATGTAATATTCGATTATTCAACCTAATTTGAATGAATAATGACATCATTCTTTTTTGAAAAGGGCTGTGACTTTTTACATCTTCTTATTCTAAAAAGTCTTCATCTTGAAATCATTACTGCCAATGCAAATGAAATAATGGGTAGTTTTCCTGGTTCTTAGGGATTCTGCATTAATGGTTATTTGCTTAAAAGGACATTCATTGTAAACACATGTATAGAAAATCAATTAATTGGGAGTCTACCGACTAATACATCAAAGGAATTGTGAAATGTCGTGCTGGAAAAACACGAACCGCAATAAACCTAAATAAATTGCCAGTAACACAGATTTGCTATTTCATGTCAGTTTCTTACAAGCTCTAAACTAATTGCCTCCAGCGCTCGCTCGTTTTGTCTTCTACTCTAGACTACTAACTACACACGTTTATTCTATCTCACTTACACTTTTGACTCTCAATCGATATGGTTGCTGTCATTGTATTTTCGTGCACTGTTTTATACCCATCGCTCAAGAATCCCGTGCACGCATGCATTCCTATCCCAAATCCCTTTACAATGTGTTAGTCCCGTGCAGTAAGCGTGGCAGAAACATGTGAGCTGGCACATGGCAATCAATGGTTTCCAGGCATACCAGGACAAGGCGCCATAAGGTTTTCCTGTTTAGTGACTTTTATTGAGTTGCATGTGCTGCCGAGATGCTTGAAACGCAGTTCTCTTTAATTGACAAAACTGCTAGATTTTGTTTCCATGGAATGAAAACATGTTTTTTTAAAACTACTGATAATACGGTGGGTCACATAATTATACTAGTGGTTTACAAATGGAGTTGGTCGCAAATTAGTATTATTAGTCAGAGCAGCGTCTTTACAACAACAGCCCGCACTGAAGGGGAAAACAAACTATCACAGCTAACCTTAGATTCCTGAAAATGATTTGCCAAATCCTGCCATCCTTTACTTCAGCATAATTCTGGAAAATAGTTGATTGAGCAAATACCGGTAGTACTGACTGACACTGACATCAGAATGGCACAATTGCACACACGGGAGGATGTTTTTACCACCTTAGAAATAAGGAGCAGCATTCTGCCACGGTCCATCCAGAGCTATCCACCACTCACAACTCAATGATCATGAACTCCTGCTGAAAAGATATAAGCATGCTTGAACGTCGTATTAATGGCCTCTGCACAGGGGTGAACTGGCAACCACTAGAGGCCCTGGAAATCATGTACAAAGTGCCCTCATATTACACATTTTCAGCAAGCCCATCCCTTCTCCTATGAGAACATTTGGAAATAAAATAGGTTACCTCACAAAAGAAGCCCAGGGTAGAGAGGCCTACTGGACAATCTCCAGAGTTCCCTACAGGCCAGTCCACCACTGCCTCTGCGTGGATCCAGTCATCACACTATAACTAGAGCCAACACAAGAGATTAAGGACAGTGAGATATTCTACTAGAACGTGTCAGTACCCACGAGATCAACCATCTCAGCCCTGCTTTTTGATCCTTAGAATTACCTATTGGCACAGAGTGCGCCAAGGCCCACTATTAAACCGTATTGGGTACAGCTTGTGATGTGTGATCACTTCATTCAGCTCATGGGATACTGCAATATTCCCCCTAGTGGGTCCATTAGCCACAAATAGTCCTGCAGTTCAATGGTGGTCAGTTGGCCGTGCCCTGTATCTTAGATGAGTCTGTAGCCCATGGACCCAGTTGATGGCCCAGGAACACAGCCTGAAGGGATACTGATAGCCCACATCCAGTATGTGGGCCTTCTCGCCAAAAAAGACACTTGTATTTCTAATCTGGACTATACACAACATATTATTTTTTGTTCACCTGACTTTTCAGAAAGGTAGAGTCGGTGGGGGGTGAGGGAAGGGCAAAATTAAAACCTGCTATTTTTTTTAACAGAACCCAAGTACTGGGTCCACAGCCCCATGCTGGGTCAGCAAGTTTCACGTAAAGGACATCTTTTTAAATGTTTGACTGCTGCAGTCACACTCTCCAGACCCACCGCCTCATGACATGGGATGGGGAATGCCCGGCATCTGCCATATGCCTCATATCTATGCCTCATATTAAGATTGTTGTGGCGCTAGGTCTACAGGCCCTACAAAATGCAAAACGTTTCAGAGCCTCAAATAATTTAACTGCATCACTCCAATTAAAAGGAGCGCTCCTAAATGTCAGGTCCCTTGTGACCCATCCCACAGAGATCACTGATATCATCCAGACCAACAGCCTCGACCTCCTTGCCATAACAGAAACATGGCTACATGAGGCAGCAGGACCATATTTAACCCTAACTATTCCTGACAACTGCTCCATCCTCAGAGCCGACAGACCTAATGCTCGTGGAGGAGGCGTAGCAATCATCTTTAAATCCTCACTTGACCTTAGATCAGTCACTTCGGCCCCACTAAAATCTTGTGAACATCTCACAATCAAGCTGCAGACTTAGCCCAAAAGTACAATCTCCATTCACCTAATATATAGGCCCCCAGGTCATCCAGGATCCTTTGAAGAAGATATCACTTCTCTAATAGCTGAGAATTCTAAACCATCAGCACAAACCATCATCCTCGGAGACTTCAACCTTGGGTACAATGATTCCAACGACCCTCCAGCTTCCTCCCTAGCCAACGCCTTAGCTGAGCATGGCTTCATATGACTCAGCTCTCAACCCACTCATCAGAAAGGTAGAATTATTGACTGGGTCGCTGTGCTAAATTGTAACATTACCTGTAAGATCGCCCAACCTCTCGCATGGACTGATCATCATCTCATCTCACTAGATATTAATATCAATAACCTAGAACAAAAAAAATCCCCCATTGTACCAGTCTGTCCTACCAGGAATAAGCACAACATTACTGTCGAATACTTAATGCCCTTGGTACTTTCCACTCTCAACACACTTCCGGCCACGGCTGACCTGAACTTACTTGTCAACACCTATAATGACTCCATGGCCAAAGCCATTGACACTATCGCCCCACTGAAAATGCACAAAGGTAAACCCAGAGCACACTTGAACACTTGGTACACACCCAAACTCAAGCTATTGAGGAAAGAGAAAGCCAAACTAGAAACACTCTGGAAAACGACACCGTCCACTGAAAATAAAATGAATCTCATTAATACCACGTCCTTACATAAAAATGAGATAATACGTACTAAGAAAGAAGCCTACAACGTCAGGATAAACCAGGCAGGTTCCAGCACCAGAGAACTATTCAACATTCTAAAGGAATTAGAAAACCATAATCCACCAGCAGATACCTGTACGAAGGACAAACCCTGGTGCACTAGCATCCAGAATGCCCTTGCCAACATAATCATAGGGCTCCAAACCAAAATATAGTCCAAATGACAACAACTTACTTGTAGTAAGTCTACCAGCCCCAGCACACCTCCTACCACTGACATTAATTCAGATTCGGGCTTCACATTTAAGAAGGTAACTATACCTGAAGTTCTCTGAAACCTTCCAACTGTAAAGGAGATAGCTGTCCGGCCCAGATTATAAAAGATGCAGCCAGAGATCTATCCCCTTTCATCGCTAAACGTATAAACCTATAATTTTCTACCAACTCAGTCCCTAGCAATCTAAAACAATCTTGGGTTCTCCCACTTCTAAAAAAACAAACACTAGACCCGGCTATACCCACTAACTACAGACCCATCACCACCGTCCCATTCCTGCTCAAAATCCTAGATAGAGTTACTTATCTGCAAATTCAAGACTATCTAGAGACTAACCAACTACTGAGAATTCGTCAATCTGGCTTTACACCCCAACATGGAACTGAAACGGCCCTTGTCGACCTCAAAAGCCAGACTGATGAACTTAAAGATAAAGGCAAGGCCGCCATCCTACTTCTTTTAGACCTCTGAGCAGCCTTCGACTTGGTTGACCACAAAATCCTCTGCAACCACTTATCATCAGCAGCTCACAGCTCCTCCTCTGCTGTCACATGGATTCAATCCTTCCTCACTAATAGAACTATGAGGGTCTTCTCACCTGCAGCGGCAGCTGACCCTATCCCCATCACATGTGGTGTCCCACAAGGCTCCTGTGTTTCGCCCTCTTTGTATAACATATTTACAAAGCCTCTCTTTGACAAACTGGACCATCTGGGTGTCACCTACTCCAATTATGTAGATGACACCCAGATACTCCTGACCCTATGAGGTAACTACAACAGCAACATTACTTGGATCAATGAAATCTTCACCATCATTCAGGCATGGATGGCCACACATGGCCTCTGCCTGAACGATGAGAAAACCGAACTCCTCCTTGTCGGCTCTCGCAACAACCTGCTGAAACTCAGCCCTAATTACATTAGTGTCATCATCGATGGAAACACTATTCCCATTGTTAAAAGTGTAAAAACTCTAGGTTTCTACTTTGATGCCAATACCAACCTCTCTAAACAAATCAACATGACTTCCTTAGCCACTGCCTACACAGGTAAGCTGATCAGAACTTGTAGACCCTTCTTGTCCTCCAATAGTTGCCTCATACTGGCTAGGGCCCTTATACAGTCCAAACTGGACTATTGCAACAGCCTTTACCTAGGTGCTAATCAATCCATTATCAATAAACTGCAGGGACTCCAAAACACCGCTCTACGAGCGGAATTAAAAATTCCGAGGTGAGAGCACATCTCGACCGTTAGGAATTCATGCAAATCTCTCTCCATACAACAAAAAATTGACCTAAAAACTATCTGCCTCACATATAAAGCCTTGAACCACCAAGACCCCCCCTTATCTCACCAACAAGTTCACCTTGAAACCTGCCACATGAACCACAAGATCCACTAACACCCTATGCCTAGTGGCGCCCAGATTCACCCTAAAAAGAGCTGGAGGAACTAGCTTCCTTGCCTCCCAACTGTGGAGCACTACCATTGAACATCAAATCCATCTCTACCTTTCAATCATTCAGAAAACTCGTCATCTCATGGCTACTGAATAAAAACTAACACTCCTCTTCCATATCCCCCCTGTTCCTTCCTCCGCTCGACATTCTTGCATTGTACTTTAAATGTGATGTAGAACTTGTAAAATGCACTTTGAACCTGTTGTAGAACATGTAAATTGTATAAAATGTATTCTGTAACTGCCTACCTAAGCGCCCTCTTACCCCCGGTCTGGAGCGCTATATAAATAAAATAAACAAACAAACAAACTTACACAAACACAAACTGGTTGCCTATTTCAATGAACACCGATTGTACAATTAGTTAGTTAATCATTTATAACGTGCTCAGTACCAGAGACCAGTCTCTAAGCTCAAGGCCAGGATTAAAACCTATGTTGCTCTGCATTGTCTTGCTCCCAAGACAAATGCGTTGGCCCTGTGCTATCCTCCTGGTCAATCAGAACCCTCAAAAAAGCATTGCGGTGCACACAATTTTCTGTGTAAACCTAGATATCACTAATGAGATTATGGCAATTTTTAACCTTTGGGTGCATTGGCATGTCCAAATGGGGCCAATTACAACATCACATAAGATAGCAAGGGGAACTAGCTTTCAGAGTAAAATATTCAGTATGCTCTGGTTTCCAGTGATGACACCAATGTTGTAATACGTGATTTCAAAAGTGATGCTCATGAAATGTGCAACTGCGAGGTTCAGTGTTAAGGTGGTGTAGCATCCAACATGTACCAAATCTGTGTGGCTCAGTGTGTTTTGTCTGGCAGTACTTGCAGGAGCCTCTTGTTTTCTCACAGTGACTACGCAGACTGGAGTCTTTCTACGCCTTTTATCAGCAGCAGTTCTACAAACACACAACATCGGCGTGGAGTGTGGCTTAGTGTGTTTTGTCTGGTATTACTGGCAGGAGCCTCTTGTTTTCTTGCAGTGACAACGCGGACTGGAGTCTTTCTATGCCTTACATCAGCAGCAGTTCTATAAACACACCACAAAAGAGCGCAGCAGGGCACAGTGTGTGGCTCTGTGTGTTTTGTGTTTGGTGTTCGGTGAGAGGATTCAGCGTTATCTCGCTGCTGATCTAGCTGCTATGGTGAGAGATTCTTACTGCCACTGAGTAAGCTTATAAGCTTGCAACTTTCTGTCCAGCGGGATAACTTGCTCTGATGGTGTGTGGGAATGTGGGTCACCGTGCTGACTCATAGCCCTTTCTTCCCCATTTTCTTGCTTGGTACAGCTGAGGTAGCTACGCGCAAGTATATATTTATTTATTCTTTGGCCATAACTGCTCTCTCAGGCCTAAGCCAAAGTGTTATTCTGTGACGCGTCTGATCAGTTTAAACCTGTGTACGCATTTCTTACTGTGTACAATCTACGGAGTGGAGCTGGTTTGAAACAAGACTCAGGTATTTTGCCCCCGATCTCAGATCAATAGATGTTACTTGCAATATCTCTTCCATTACCCTCTTCGCCCTTGAAAGGCACGTTGGGGGTTGGCATTTTAAGTAAAGGTGTTATTATGCCGGTGTCATCATTGGGCACAATAGAGATTGTATCTGAAGTGCTGCTCCTGTGTCAAGCCTCGTCTCAAGCTTATGATGGAAAAATGATTACGTTTTTCTCTTTTACTAACTTATCTACAACCTGTGGACCCTATACGATCATTTGATGATAATTCTGGCATAGTAAGTGTGTCCATTGTAACTTGCTGGCTTGATAATTCAATTAAAATGATGAACATACCTCCAGATATTTACCCGGACGCAACGCGAGACTCAAGATTCTTCATTTTCATCTCTGCCCAGGAGATTATCATCGGCTTTTAAACATCTAAATGGAGGCAATAACTTGTCAATCTCGGAAGCCTTGACTGAGATCAACCAAGTTCTATGTGTGTTGGTTTCACCATTTGAAGGGATAAAAACTGACACCAAGTCACATGCAGTATTGCAAGAATCGCTTTTGTTCAAATTTGAAAATAATATATTGCATACTACAGCAACATCATTTTAATCTAATCATGGGCAGGTAATTGAGCCCAGGGATCAGGTGATTAAACAGACCTCTGTAGATAGAGCTGCCATTAGTCAGGAGATTATCACAGGGCCTTGAAACACCTGTGTATAGGCGCGTTACAAATGCCATATCATATCATATCAGGTGGTTTAATAAGGGATTGCTGACTTTTGGTATCTCCTTGCTTAGCTCCTGAAATTCTGCCTTGTGTGCCTAAAGTTTCAAATGTGGCAACTAATATCAGTACTGTTGCAGGCACGAATAACTTTGAGTGTCGTCCATACTCTTCTTTTGTAACACCTGTGGTTGTGTATTTAACTCTTGGGGGCAATGTATCTGTCATAGATGGTGCAGGATTAAATATGTGTAATGTGCAGGCCATCTCCTTGAGTGTTCCGAATAATAGTGTTACAGTTGTGGGGGGCAGTTCTCCTTCCTTCAACAATCACAAAACAGAGATCTGCCCCCGGCAAACAGCTTAGGAAGATAAAATATCCCTCTGCACAAAAAGAATAGGCAAGTGTCTCAAAATTGTATATGAACCCTGTTAAAGAAGCCAGAGATGAAAGCAAAGCTTAAATTAAAGCATCTGAATTTGGGCACAGTTAATGTTACGGAGGTGGCGACAACAGGAGCAACCATTAGGCAGAGATTAGATGATTCCTTAGGGGTCTCAGCATCTCTGCTGGTACCTCAGGAGAGTCTAACTCTTTGGCCCCAAACTTGCCAAATGCAGTACAGTTAGCTCAATCGCAGATTTTGTGGACCAGGATCCCCGCTCTCCCTTGGGTAGGCTGCGTAGTTGGTTTACCTGAGGAGCACGCCTTATGGGTGAAGCCAAGTGTATTATCTAACGTCTCTGGAAATGTAATTAACTATTACTATGGAGTGCCAGCCATTGACTCCTTAATGCCCCCCTTTAAATGTAACATGCCTTTGGGGCTACCAAAATCTGTTCCTCACAATGCTCAGAATTCCACCCAACCACTGGCCATAGTTGCCTGTTTCCATCCTTCAGGTTTTGCTTTGGTTGATGGCCAGAAAGCATTGATGTCTAACTCCAAGCCTTTCCCTTTTACTTCATCAATGCCTTTAACTAATTTGCCTGCAGCTCAGGTTTGTGACCAACATTTTGATTATAGGGAGTGGAATATTCATAAGAATGAGTTCTTCAGTGTACTTATACAGCCTCAGGGCGTTGAACTCTTAGACAAATCCTGTTTCTGAATTTGCTAATACAATACCATTTGGGAATAGACATGATGCGGCTCAAAGCTTGTTAATGACTCCATTCAAGCATTCCCACTAGGTAAGTGCCTTGTCTGGGATTGCTCAAGGGAAGCCCTTATTTATATATTTTTATGACACGTTATACTCTGGATGATGAACCCTTGTATCACGCCCCTCTCTGAGAATCCCCCGGACTCCACTGAGCCAAGAAGTAGGTTTGTTTTGCAAATTGAAAAGGTTTATTTGAAAAATTAAACAATAGATGTATATCACACCTTTATAAATAAATTGATAATTGATAATACACTTGTGAATATGAGCAGTAATCAGCAATAGGTAATCCTACAGTGGCACAGTTCTTGGTTACTTATGAATAAGAACAGAGGACTAAAGTAGCAGAGAATGCTTTATATGGTTCAAGGAAATGCAAGGTGGGACAGAATGCAACACAGAAATAATTTGATATGACTTCAGCAAAAGATAATATGATTACTTTTCTCTGACAATTCACTCCCTCCCTATGCAATGTAAGGAGATGGAAGTAACACACACAGTCTTCAGGAATACAATCACAGTACAATCCGAATTCAGTTCCCCCCTAGCAAGCTTAGATCACAAAGATGATTTTAAACACAGGCAAAGTACTTTAAATGTGGTAAGCAAAGAAGGGAAAAATAGGCTAAAAATGATTTTAATTCCCTCTAGAGGTTCAGGGTGAGTGAGAGATACTTTAAATCAGTTCAGGCCAGCCCTATCAATGATTCAGGGATGGTTACCAGTTTGAAAACGGAATTCCGTAATGGAAGCAAAAGACAAATCTTTTTACACGTGGCTGGAATGAAGCAAAATGTCAAATCTCGGCAATTTAGTAGCGTACGTCGAGCGTGATCTCGCTTCTATCACAAACGGTTCAAGGGATACGACGATTTTGTGAAGGTAGATTCTCAAAATAAAAGTAAAGCTCAGAATGACAGATGACAGTTTTGCAGCTTTAAAGTCACAGAAGGACACACAATTCTATGATGTAGTTCTAGATAGGTTAAAATAGTTTGAATTAGATTATATTAAACTAAGAGATTGGTTTTGCACAGTTCTAGCTGAGTACTCACACTATATTTTGGACAGGAATGCGACTTCGTCACGGATCGGGTCAGGATTGGCTGCGGTTCTCTCACCACTTGGTACTGGTTCTGCGCACAGCGATCTGGGTCAGCTCTCAGCACTGCACACTGGTCTCTCTGGATCTCTGGTCTCTCTGGATCTCTGGTCTCTGGAGATTGATGGATTTGAAGACTGGAGTCTCCCGGCAAAGCGTCCCACAAGAAAGTGGAAAGTGAAAAGTCCCTACCTGGGTTCCAGTGGCTCTTTTTATGTCTTTTGAAAATGGTTGTGGATGTTAACTTTCTTTGCCCAACCCACTCATGATTTGATAGGTCAAGGATTTCTCTTTGACCTGATTTGAGAAGGGAACAGTGAGTTAGAGTGATGAGGTAGGTTTATGGTCAGATGATCCTCCCCTTGTCAAATTGCACACAAATCTATTTCTGATCCAAATACCCATTTATCTATGTACCATATTTCTAATATTATATGTCCAGTTAACATATTTTCTGTAGCACCAAATCATCCGATCCCTGTCTTTGTAAGATGTCGTGTCCACTTTTGACAGAATTCTGCCCTTTTCATCCAGATAATGACCTCTAAACTTTTCCAGATTTTACACAAATGTGCACAAGGGATATGGGTTTCAGATGATAAAGTGTCAGATTTTTAACATGCATACATTTGGAGTAACAACCTTATTTTCCGCTACTACTGCCCAGAACATACCACAGAGTCCTGACACCTCTTAAAATGTGCACAGAAAAATCACAAGAATGATGATATTATTTATATAATTTTTACAAGTCCGCACTATGAATTATCCATCTTTTTAAAATGATGCTCTGGCCCCAAAGGGGTGTGGTTTTCCAAAGCACATGGTGGAATTTCGGGTTTTTCCACTCCCCCCAAGCTCAGCTTGCTCACAGATGCAGTGCCCCTGCCCGTTTCCTTCCAAGAGGAAGCCATTTACGACCCCCCTAATTTAACATTTGCCTGGGCCAAGGAAGGCTCATTGTTTAGTTTCCTGCAGTCCCCAGGTGCCACTCCCCTAATTCAATCAGAGAGGTGTCATCTCCTTTTGGCAGGGGCAGCAGAATGTAGCCAGGCCTGGGAACACAGCTGCTGATCAAGTTTCAACTCCTGTTGGGGTAGTTGTCAGGCAGAATTCAGTCTCTTTAAGCCAGGCTTCAGCTAAATGTCACTTTGGTTCCCAGTTTTCTACATTCAAACCAAACTTGCAATTTTTACACATGCAGCTAGAACACTGATTCTAAGTTCAAAACTATGACATTTAAACAATTGCAAACCATGTGCCACTCAAAAGTAGGTCTCTCATTTATTCCAAACATTTCAATTTTAGTGGCTTTAAACCCAAATTCACTTAAGCTGCTGACATCCCCAGCTATTTTCAATACATACATTAGACAATTACTTCCTTCAAATCATTTCAGAATATAGTTTTACATTGTATCCACCTCTTAGTAAGTCTTTCTGTGGCCTGGTTTGGTTCATTTGTTCAGTTTTACACAAGTGTCTGGTGGTTTTAAAACGCCGGCTTTCTGGTAGTGGTGAGCACCAGTATTGCATACATTTTTGACATTAATAACAACAGATTTTGAACAGCACCATATTCCTTAGCACTGATGGGTGGCAGGTCAGGGGACCATTTTGCTGTGCGCAAAGACTGCATGGTTCTCCAGGATTCTGGCGCAAATGTGGGTTTTTCCGCCATCTTGGATTTTCTAAGCCCACAGCACCAAATGTTGTAGCATAATAACTTGAACGTGGGTCAAGACACCCAGCAAGCCCCCCGCCTGACTGCGATTTGATTTCGAGTGGAGGGGGAGTCGGGTGCAAAGGATGTTTTGATCCACGTGCTGGTATGTCTGCAGCCTCTTCTTCCAATTCCGCAGATGGCACAGTTCAGCATCTTTTCCTCCATCCGGTTGGATCGATCGGTTCTCCTCGCCTGTCCTGATGGGAATATTGGGCGGTACCCAGGGCCCCTCGGATCTTTGCTCCCGGTCTCCAGGTCGTCTTCCGTGGTCAGTCTCTGGGTTTCATCTCTCCTAGGATGATAAAGCAAAGCGGCAATACACATTCCTAGACATTTTTCCACCACTATTAATGGTTTGGCGAACATATACATTTTATACATCCGGATACATTTTTCAGTCTTATTTTAAAAAACAAGATATAACAGGAAATATTTTCATACCAGAATCATGATATTTTAGAGACTATATGCGGGATATTTTACGGTTGGAACTGAATTACTCTGGAGCGGCCCCCTCTGGGACCTCCAGTTGCTCCAGAGTGTGCCTGGGATGGCAACACTTTAGCTGATTTATATGTCCCCTCTTGTCTTCCCCTTCCGCCAGACTACCTTTGGGGATGCAGATCTTATAAGCTACTGGGAGATCTTGTCTATAATTTCAAACGGTCCCTTCCATGTAGGCAAAACTTTTCGCTGTTTGGCCTGGTTTCTTTGGAAATTGTATAGATAGACCCGGTCTTCCACATTATATACTTTCCTGGAAGTTTTCAAATCGTAATGGGTCTTCATGCTATCAGCTGATCTTTCTAGATTCCACTGAGCATAGGCAAGATCATGTTGAAGGTGTTTCCTTAAATTCTCCACATACTCATGAGTTGTGGAGGCATTTATCAATGTCTGCTCTTGGGTCCTGTAGAACAAATGCTGGGGAAGCACCATCTTGCGTCCAGTCATCAGCTGAAACGGTGACATTTTGCTTGCAGATGAAGGGGCAGATCCGAGGGCCATTAGGACCAGAGGTAATCGGATATCCCAACTTGGCCCAGAATCTGTGACAAACTTTTCTAATATGCTCACAATGGTTCGGTTGTAGCGTTCTACTGCCCTAGAAGAAGCTGGCCGTTAAGCAATATGTAGCTTCCTTTTGACCCCCAGTATCTCCCACATCTTTGTCATCACTTCACTAGTGAAGTGGCTTCCTCTGTCTGACTCAATCCTTTGAGGTAGACTAAAACGGGAAAAGATGTGGTTAATCATCAGGGCAGCTGCTGTTTCTGCCTTGCAGTTTGGGGCCGGGAGACATTCCACCCACTTGGTAAACAAGCATGTGACCGTCAACATGTACTTGTTTCCTCTAGACGAGCGAATCACAGGGCCTACGAAGTCGATTTGCAAATCTGACCATGGCAGTGTCATCCCCCTCTTTTGGAGAGGCACCCGGTGTGTGAGGGATGTTGGCTGAAATTGTGCACACACAAGACACCCCTTCAAGTATTGGTCAAGGTCCTGCCCCATGTGTGGCCAGTATGTAACCTCTCTTAAGATTTCCAGTGTTGTGTGAAACCCCCTATAACCAGCAGTGGCCGCATCATGGGCGTGACTTAACATCAGGCTTCGGAATGAGGTGGGGACCACCCACTGATCATGGCCAGCTTGGGATTTCCTTACCAACAAACCGTCTTGGATTCGGAACATTTCATCAACACTCTTAGGTCCTCTTTCCCAACGTAGTCGGTATCCGTCAGGGGAAAGTTCTCAGGGTCCTCAATTTGTTGGTAAAACTTACCAATTATTGGATCCCCCTTCTGAGCCGTAATTAAATCAGCATCCGGGGTCTCCTTACTCCATTGTGCAGTTGAAAGATCATTGTGAGCATTTGTCTGGGACCTAGTGATAGCAGTGACCTAGATTTCCCCCAACAGGGACTCTATTTCTATTAGATCCCCTTGGATGGCCCCGGTTTTGGCCAGCTGATCAGCTAAGTCATTTCCAGTTTTGTCTGGTCCTTCTACTTTGGAATGACCCTTGATCTTCTTCCAATAAATGGTCATCCCATTCAAGGTGACCAGATCATCAATGTTTTGGATCAACTTCCCATGGTTCAAGGGTTTATTGTTAGCACATAGCATGCCTCTGGTTTTCCAATTAACCAGGTGCTCCACGAACCCGTGCCGTACATAATCTGAATCTGTGATTATGACCAGTTCGTGGAGTTGATGTTGGACAGCAGTGAGGATGGCTTGATACACAGCCATCAATTCTGCTACTTGACTACTTCGGGGACCGATTTTGTAACCAGTGGAGGGTTCTGGAGACACATTCACCCACGCATTCCCTACGCCGGCCACCAGTTCTTTTTCCCCGTTGTTTTCAACATGGTAAGAGCACCCATACACATAGACAGTGGGCATTCCCTCACACTTGTCTTCTTCAAAGACTTTGTGTGGGGAATTAAGGTATGCCTCCATGTTGTCCTTGATTTTTAGACTTTCGTCCTCGAGACAGTTTTCTCTGGCACAATCATGCAAGTCAGCCAGACCTTGCGCGAGGGGACTCTTCTTGTTTTGGCCATATCTGACCTCAACAGGAAAGCTTTGCATTAACAGAATCCAGGAAGTAATTCGGGAATTACTCACATTTCCGGGCCGGATTCTGTCACTTTGGAGATATTGCAGAGGCTTGTGTGGAGTCTCCACTATGATGTGTTCCCCCTGGATGAACAGGCGGTAATTCTGCAATGCCCACACTGTTGCCAGGAGTGCCTTTTCACAATCGTTGAATTTTTCCTCCACAGAGGATAAAGTTTTGTTCGCATAGGAGATTACTTTATTGACCTTGTTATGCTTTTGGTATAATACTGCCATCAAGCACGTATTAGAGAACCCTATCTCCAGGAAGAACTCCTTGTTTCTGACAGGGTAAACTAGACAAGGCGCTTGTGAGAGGCTTCTTTTGAGTTGTCTTACTGCCTCAGATTGTTCTGGACCCCATTCCCACTTGACCCCCCCCTTCAAGAGATGAATCAGGGGTCTGGTGATCTCTGCGTAGCCCTCAATGAACGTTCTCCTGTTATTAGTCAGTCCAAGGAGGCTCCTTAGTTCCCGCAGAGTTGTGGGATCCTTTAGTTTCTGGAGTGCTTCCACTTTCTTTTCGTGGGGACAGAGACCTGAGGAGTAATCTCATGCCCCAAGAAATTAACACGTGTTCTACACCACTGTGGTTTTTGGAAGGAAAGGTTTGCTCTGGCGGCCCTCAACTGGGTCAGGACATAACGGATCTCTGCTATGTGTTCCTCAACAGTTGATCTTTTAATGAGGACACCATCTATATAGGCCAGGTTACCCCTCGTACCTGGGTCGGGCATGTCCTTGTGTAGGAAAATGTTGAATTCTATGCCGGAGTTGAGGTATCTGAAGGGAGTCCGGGTCCATGTGTACTGCTGGCCCCCAAAGGTAAAAGCCAGTTTGTATTGGTCCTCCCTACTGACAGGCACGGTCCAGTATCCATTGGTCAGGTCTATTGCAGTGAATACCTGTGACCCCTGAATCTGGGCCAGACCTTGGTCAATGTAGGGCAGAGGACATCGGGAAGTATGGACCCGTTTGTTGAGCTCCCTAAGGTCGGCGCAGAGTCTCCACTGGCCGTTTGGCTTCAATATTCCCAGCACCTGATTATTGAAGGTGCTGTGTACTGGACGGAATATTCTCCAGGACTCAAGGTTCTTAATTATTTCAGTAAGGGACTCCATCGGTGCGACTACAGTCATATGAGTCTACCGCAAAGAGATCTTGGAAATCCAAGAAAACTTGTTTCAACTTTTCCTTCTGTTCCAGAGTCACGCAGGCATCAGCTAGGTTGACTCTCTCTTCCACCATCTGCCTGAAGCCTGGAAAGACTTCTGGTTTCGCTATCTCAGTGGCCTCCTCCAGCTGGGTGGAGAAGTCCCTGGTCAGAGTGCTGATTTGGACTCGTGGCTTCAGGTGGGAAAGGCAGCCCTCATGGACCTGGAAAATCACCTCATCCCCTCTGAAGTCACAAGTCACATCTTCCTTACCATAAGGGCAAGAAGTGTACACCAGGAAGTTCCCCCCATGCCGGGTAAAGATCCTGTCTGGTGTTGTATTGTCATCACTGTCACTGTCAAAACAGTCCTTGGGGATCGGTCCTAACAGTTCATTTCCTAAATCAATGAAGTAATGTCGGTCATCAACCTCCATTCCAATAATGGTGCCTGCGGCTAGAGTAATACTCTGTAAGTCGCTGTTATCCACCTCTATTGGAATGGTGTCATGTTCTATATTGACTAATGGTGTTGGGTTTACCCCTAACCCTTGCTGTTGGAGAGAAGCATTTAGATTAATATAAGCATCAGGGTTTTTCAATTTTTGTCCTCTTTTAACTTTCACTTCCAGGGAGAATTGTCGGGTCCTTTCTGGGAAGGTGACTTCCTCATTGATCTGAATTTCAACTGCATAAGGTAGCACTTGAGCTGACCTAAATACTTTTTCTGGATCATCAAAGCCCATGGGATTATCCGCTAATCGGGACCAAGCTTTGAAGTTTATTAGGTCCAAACTAATGGCAAAGCGATTGAGAATGTCACTGCCTAAGTAAAAGACGGCAGTGACGTCTCGCACAACCCAACAATTATGGACTATGCTCTTGTTGCCAATGGAGATTTTGACCATACACCTGCTTGGCAGGAGATGTTTCGAACTGGGTGTTTCCAGATCCATTTCCCATTTGTCTATCAGTTTGAATGTGGGAATGGCTGGATCTTTTGGGAGTTGGCGGAACATGGCTTCGCTGATGAAGCTCTTACCGTTGTTCACACACACTCGAGCGAGAACAGAGTCCTTCGCATCATTTAACTGAACAGGGATGAACAACTGCTCTCCAATTTGATGAATATCAGCCAGGCTCTGAGCTGATTTCACATCGTTCTGGACTATAGGAGTCGGAGTGTCTGATTGTGGATTGGTAAAGAATTTCAGAGTGTTTCCTTCCAGTGTGGAATACCACCTTAAACTGGAAGGAAGGTTGATTTTCAGAAATAGAGAGGACCCCCCATCACCAGTCTGTTGTCCTACTACTATTACTGTCACGTCTGGAATTTGGTTTTTCTGGAAGTGAAATTCTACTTGGTCAGATTTTTGTTCAACCATGTGGCAGCTGCCGTTTAAACTAACATGGTTGACACTCTGTTTTAATTTTATTGGTCGGCTAGTCTGGGTCCAGAGGACCTTGTTTACGCACTCTATTAGGGGTGACAACCTTCTCAGGAGGTCATTCCCTAGTAAACAAGTGGTGTCACTACTATGACCGGGTGTTTCACCTTGTGTCGCCCAATTTTGATGTCCAAATTTGCAGTCCCCTCGACGGGAATTTCCTTCCCGTCAAAGTTCTGGAGTTGTCCAGGAAGAGAGGTGAGGGGAATTTGGTACTTCTCCCCCCTACCTGAATTCAGTTCATCGAAGGCCCTTCTGGACAGAAGGGTAGCTTGGGATCCAGTGTCCACCAGTGCCAAAATTGTACCCTGCCTCTGTACTTGTACCGGGGCATAGTATCTTCCCTCCTTCTCCTCAAGGGGGCACAGATAATGCACATTTTTGGACAACTGGTGGGCTAATTCTTTAGTTTTGGACATTGCTAGCGAAGAGATTTGGGCAGAATTCTGTGGAGAGTCATGGGAATCTGAAAGAAAAAGTTTGCAACTGGATATTGATGTGGTTTTTGGTTCCCCTGGTTCCGGTTCTGGGCCGCCCCCCCCCCTTTTTGGAGGCAGTCACCTGGATGGGTTTGAACCAGGGGTTTTTGGTCTTGTTGGTTCTGGGATAGAATGATGGGCGGCGACAGCTCAATCCCCACATCTACCCAGGCTAGGTTGGAATCCCTTGGGACCCATTTTTCCTTGGGAGGAGTTCCCCCATCTCTGAAGGAGAAGATCCTTTTCCCAGGATCCTCTGAGGATACCTTCTCCGCAAAGTGGGTCTGTTTGGGTACTTTGTTTCTCCTACCTCCTCTCTGATCCTTGGGCGGCAGACTTCCAGGGGTAGGAGATTTTGTTTCCGGTTCCTGGGTTTCCAGGGGCTGTTTACAAGTTGGGAAGGAAGCTTCCTCCAAGGCTTTACACCCCTTTCACATTGTGCCTCCTCCCTGGGAACCGGTGGGTTATCGGGGTGCTGCCCCCGCCATTGTTCTGGAGCACCAGGCCCAGAGTTTGGGGCTTTCTGCAGTGGCATGCTCATCTGAGGGTTCTGTTGAGCCCTCAGTTTGTGACCCAGATCCCGTGCCATATTTTGGACCTGGCGCTCAAGTTGTGAAACCCGCTCAGGCTGATACAGGGTTCTGTTTTCTCCCCTGGGCTGATCCCGGGAAAGGTAGCTATCCCTTCTCTGGTAATACCCTGGGTTGGGAAGATTTGGGTACCCCTCCACCCTTGGCCTCCCCTCTTCCGGATTAGGTGGTCTGGGCTCAGGGAATTAGGGAAAGAAGGATGGATGATTTTGGGGTTGGAAGTTGGGTGGATACCTGGGGAACAAGTTCTGCCCAGGATTTGGTGAATTTCTGCCCCCCTGTGGGAAGTTAGGAGGGAAGTTCCCTGGGTCAGTTGCTTGGCTGGATCCCCCCCTTGGGCCAGATGAGTCCACACATAACCCAGGATTGGTCTGTTTCCCTTGTAGCGGGGACTTACATAGTCAGGGGAGCGAGGGACCCCATTTGTGGGATTACCTCCTTGACTCCCGGTCTGTGACTGGCCCGAGGGCCTTCTGGGCTGTGAATTGTTCGGTGCAGGCAGGTTTTTAGGCCCCCCCATCCCCAAATCTAAAATGGGGGCAACCTTTACCTCTGCCACCTTGGCAACAGCAGGGGTGCTGTTGGTTTTGGGGTTTTTGGGCTGATTCTTATTTTCCACCGGTTTCTGCACCTCATAGATGCGGGTGGCTTGCTCAATGACCGAGTCTAAAGATCTTTCCTCGTGAAAATCTCTCACGAGCTGGGTCATTATGTATTTGGGGAGAGCATGGAAAAATGTGTTGATGAATTCTCTACTGTCCGTGTGCACCCTTCTGGTGGTCTGCGCAAAGGCACGTTTCAATTCTTGCACAAATTCTTGTGGGGCTGATCCTCCCCACATTGCAAATGGTAGGCTGCCTTGCGAGCCTCTTGGGGATTCCGGTGAACAGAAAAATGTTTTAAGATGGCCGCCCTATATGTGGACCATCTTGAATGGTTTTGGTCCTCCAGCCCCGCAAAGAAACTGGAGTATTCCGGGGAGAATGTCCATTTGACATACTGAATGCAGCTACTGCTGTCCTTCAAATGGAAAGTCTCCATCATTTGCTCATAGAGCTCCAAGTGTTCCCAAACAGAATACTTGGCGTTCTTGTGATAAGGGGTGATGACACTCCTTATTGCCTTGATCTGTTTTAAGGGGTCCATAAGCAAGGCCCTTTTTGCCTTATTGGCCTTTTTGGTTCGGGTAACCCTGGTCCATTCATCCTCTGACTCAGAAGCACTGCTCCCAGAGGTTCCCATCTGATCTTCCAGGCTCTCCCGGATTCTGCGAGCCTGGGAATGGCTGGCAGAATGTGGCAACCTGGTCTCCTGTGTCCTGGGCCGCTCAGAGGAGTCTTCATATCCCTCCTTGCTGCCAGGATTTGATGGGTACCCCCCCACTGACCTAACTGGGTAGAGGTTTTCAGGGTGCCCTTAGTGGGCCTACTCTCCTGTGGTTCCCCACTAAATTGCACTGTGCTTGGGTGCCCATACCCGGATGCCCGCCCATCCTTTCCTGGGAGGTACTGGCCAATGAACCCCATACTTTTGGCCGGATAGTAATCTGCCCTCCCTGTGGCCCTGTGCTCATGTGCGCCAGGAGACCTGGGGGTGGCAGAGTCCAAGGACTGGGAGAGATGAAGGCCTCTGGTACTAGGGCTCCTGAGGTTATGCTCAGGTGTTTCCCTTTCCCAGCGAACTTCATCTCTATCAGCCCCTGCTCCCTGTTGCAATGCAAGAGCCTGCGCTTTCAGTTCCTCAGTTAAGGCCTTACTAGGCTCTATCAGTCTCTACTGCATGGCTACCTGTTGCTGGAGCCTATCATTGTGCTGACAGAGAGCCTCATTCTCTCTCTGTGCTTCCTGATTGGTCCTGGAATACTGGGCCAGTCTTTGCTGCAGGAGGGTTACCTCCTGAGTCCCATCCCTACTGGCCTGCTCCTTTCTTGCCAGAGCATCTTCCACCCTCCTGGTGTGCTCTAACAAGTTCTGATGCTCTTTTTGGAGGTCACCCAGCCCCTGGAGGGCCAGGTGATTTCCTCCAATTTCTTCTTTTAATTGGCAGACTTCCTGGCCTAAGGTGTCCCTTTCCTGACTAAGAGCCTGCATCTGTGCCACCAGGTCGTCCCTCTGCCTTTGAAAGGCACCAGCTTTCTGGCGTTCTTGATCCAACTCTGCCTGGGTATCCAGGTCTTTCAAAATCAATTTATTGCTTTCCTCTTTCTCTCTATCTAGGTGGCTTTGCACGGTGACTACCTGCTCTGCACATGCCCTATTGAAGTCCAGTTGTTGCTCCAGCTTTTTCTGGCTCTGCAGTAGGGCGTCCAAACCTTCTTGGTACTCCTTCTGCAAGGCCAGAAATCTGTTATCCTGGTCAGACTTTTCCTGTTGCAGGATATCCATTTCCTCCTTTATTTTAATAATATACTGCCTACTATCATTTTCTGACTCCTGGCTCCTCTGCAGCCTCTGCTCAGAAGAGACCAGGTCAGATTGGGCCTTCTCTAATGCCATCAGTTGCCTATTTGCCAGATTTTGGCCTTCAGCACATTTATCCTGTATGGCTCCCATATGTAAATATAAATATGCCGCTACCCTGGCAATCTTGTTGTGCTCATCTTTGGCCTTAGGGGCCAAATATAGTTCACTCAGGGCCACATGTAAGGGACCCTGATCTCTCCATATATCTGACCCTGTTTCAGTGATCTGGGGTGTGATTGCCTGCAACCAGACCGCCTGGTCCTGATGAGCCCACTCACCTCTGACAAATAGCTTATGTATGAGGTGTTATCTGGCTATTTTGATATCTACCAAGGTCGTCATTCTGGAACTTGATTTCCTTCCTGACTTACAGAAGTTTGTATTTTATTTTGCAAAACAGACCGTTTCCTTAGAGCGTTCCTTTGAGGGGTGTTTTTACAGTGTAACACGGCATGGTGATCCAATGGAATTTATATGTTCTGCCAGTTAGCACACTGTATTAATCTGCACAATTGATAGATCAAATCCAGAATCCCTGGCTACGAGCCCCTACTCTGTTAATGACTCCAATCAAGCATTCCCACTAGGTCAGTGCCTAGTCTGGGATTGCTCAAGGGAAGCCCTTATTTATATATTTTTATGACACGTTATACACTGGATGATGAACCCGCCCCTCTCTGAGAATCCCCCTGACCCCACTGAACCAAGAAGTAGGTTTGTTTTGCAAATTGAAAAGGTTTATTTGAAAAATTAAACAATAGATATATATCACACCTTTATAAATAAATTGATAAATGATAACACACTTGTGAATATGAGCAGTAATCAGCAATAGGTAATCCTACAGTGGCACAGTTCTTGGTTACTTATGAATAAGAACAGAGGACTAAGGTAGCAGAGAATGCTTTATATGGTTCAAGGAAATGCAAGGTGGGACAGAATGCAACACAGAAATAATTTGATATGACTTCAGCAAAAGATAATATGATTACTTTTCTCTGACAATTCACTCCCCCCATATGCAATGTAAGGAGATGGAAGTAACACACACAGTCTTCAGGAATACAATCACAGTACAATCCGAATTTAGTTCCCCCCTAGCAAGCTTAGATCACAAGGATGATTTTAAACACAGGCAAAGTACTTTAAATGTGGTAAGCAGAGAAGGGAAAAATAGGCTAAAATGATTTTAATTCCCTCTAGAGGTTCAGGGTGAGTGAGAGATACTTTAAATCAGTTCAGGCCAGCCCTATCAATGATTCAGGGATGGTAACCGGGTTGAAAACGGAATTCCGTAATGGAAGCAAAAGACAAATGTTTTTACACGTGGCTGGAATGAAGCAAAATGTCAAATCGTGGCAATTTAGTCGCGTGCGTCGAGCGCAATTACGAGGTTCCCGTCTGATCTTCCGCTTCTATCACAAATGGTTCAAGAGATACGGACGATTTTGTGAAGGTAGATTCTCAAAATAAAAGTAAAGCTCAGAATGACAGATGACAGTTTTGCAGCTTTAAAGTCACAGAAGGACACACAATTCTATGATGTAGTTCTAGATAGGTTAAAATAGTTTGAATTAGATTATTTTAAACTAAGAGATTGGTTTTGCACAGTTCTGGCTGAGTACTCACACTATATTTTGGACAGGAATGCGACTTCGCCACGGATCTGGTCAGGATTGGCTGCGGTTCTCTCGCCACTTGGTACTGGTTCTGCGCACAGCGATCTGGGTCAGCTCTCAGCACTGCACAGCGATCTGGTCTCTCTGGATCTCTGGTCCCTCTGGATCTTTGGTCTCTGGAGATTGATGGATTTGAAGTCTGGAGTCTCCCAGCAAAGCGTCCCGCAAGAAAGTGGAAAGTGAAAAGTCCCTACCTGGGTTCCAGTGGCTCTTTTTATGTCTTTTGAAAATGGTTGTGGATGTTAACTTTCTTTGCCCAACCCACTCATGATTTGATAGGTCAAGGATTTCTCTTTAACCTGATTTGAGAAGGGAACAGTGAGTTAGAGTGATGAGGTAGGTTTATGGTCAGATGATCCTCCCCTTGTCAAATTGCACACAAATCTATTTCTGATCCAAATACCCATTTATCTATTTCCCTTTCTTCTAATATGATATGTCCAGTTAACATATTTTCTGTAGCACCAAATCATCCGATCCCTGTCTTTGTAAGATGTTGTGTCCACTTTTGACAGAATTCTGCCCTTTTCATCCAGATAATGACCTCTAAACTTTTCCAGATTTTACACAAATGTGCACAAGGGATATGGGTTTCAGATGATAAAGTGTCAGATTTTTAACATGCATACATTTGAAGTAACAACCTTATTTTCCGCTAATACTCTCCAGAACATACCACATAGTCCTGACACCTCTTAAAATGTGCACAGAAAAATCACAAGAATGATGATATTATTTATATAATTTTTACAAGTCCGCACTATGAATTATCCATCTTTTTAAAATTATGCTCTGGCCCCAAAGGGGTGTGGTTTTCCAAAGCACATGGTGGAATTTCTGGTTTGTCCACTTCCCCCAAGCTCAGCTTGCTCACAGATGCAATGCCCCTCCCTGTTTCCTTCCAAGAGGAAGCCATTTACGACCCCCCTAATTTAACATTTGCCTGGGCCAAGGAAGGCTCATTGTTTAGTTTCCTGCAGTCCCCAGGTGCCACTCCCCTAATTCAATCAGAGAGGTGTCATCTCCTTTTGGCAGGGGCAGCAGAATGCAGCCAGGCCTGGGAACACAGCTGCTGATCAAGTTTCAACTCCTGTCGGGGATAGTTGTCAGGCAGAATTCAGTCTCTTTAAGCCAGGCTTCAGCTAAATGTCACTTTGGTTCCCAGTTTTCTACATTCAAATCAAACTTGCAATTTTTACACATGCAGCTAGAACACTGATTCTAAGTTCAAAACGATGACATTTAAACAATTGCAACCCATGTGACACTCAAAAGTAGGTCACTCATTTATTCTAAACATTTCGATTTTAGTGGCTTTAAACCCAAATTCACTTAAGCTGCTGACATCCCCAGCTATTTTCAATACATACATTAGACAATTACTTCCTTCAAGTCATTTCAGAATATAGTTTTACATTGTATCCACCTCTTAGTAAGTCTTTCTTTGGCCTGGTTTGGTTCATTTGTTCAGTTTTACACAAGTGTCTGGTGGTCTTAAAACGCCGGCTTTCTGGTAGTGGTGAGCACCAGTATTGCATCCATTTTTGACATTAATAACAACAGATTTTGAACAGCACCATATTCCTTAGCACTGATGGGTGGCAGGTCAGGGGACCATTTTGCTGTGCGCAAAGACTGCACGGTTCTCCAGGATTCTGGCGCAAATGTGGGTTTTTCCGCCATCTTGGATTTTCTAAGCCCACAGCACCAAATGTTGTAGCATAATAACTTGAACTTGGGTCAAGACACCCAACAAGCTCCTTGGTTTTACCACCAGGGGGATATGATCAGGTTCTACAAGTGATTTTAGAAGGCATTCTTGATTCTTATGGTTGCTATGTTCAATACCTTCTCTTCAGGCTATAGCATCTGGAGATATTAAGAGTGTCTACTTTTTAGATAATTTCAGAGCAGGTCATGTAATTGTTTATCTCAAATCAAAAACTTTGCTGCATCTGTTAATGAATGAACGAACTATATGCCATTAGAACATTAGGATTTGACATTTCTTTATGTAAAGACCTGACTCTCTGCTTGAGTGTGGGGAATGCAGGCAAAGACTCTCAATTCTTGCTTAAATATATGGTAGTTTCATTGAGAAGAGAAAACGATCAATTAAGAGAGCTACATCAGATCAAAGTTGTTCCAAGGCCCAAAGTAAACCAGAGGAACTGATCTTGGCTCCTGGGGCCTTGATTGCGAGATAAAATCCTCAAGGCACTCAATTGCCCTAATATTGAAAAGAGCAGTTTTTAATTGACCCTCCTATTGGGGTTATATTGTGTTGTTAATAAGTCTGGATGAGGGTATACTGTTAAAAAAACATTCAATTATATAATTGCAAGAAACATGGTGGATGCAATGTCCAATATATGATGGCTATACAATAAGCTTCCATTCTGCCATAAAACTGTGTTTGGTTGGCCTTTTGGTGGCTTAATCACTATGGTTTGCATATCTGGATTAGTTTCTATTGTTAGTTCGACCACAGTAATGTTTGGGATCTAAGCAATCCACATTAGACTGAGGCTCAATTTGTTACTAGATATGCTGCTAATTAACATCTATTGGCATGCTGGTCCCACTAATCTTGTGATTTTTATATAATCTATATTAATTTATGCAAATGATCATTCTGATAAACATGCAGGGGGTCAGGTTGTGGTATTGGGTGATTTAAATGACACTTGCTTGGGTATTCAATCAGTGACTGATCTTCCAGAAACAACTCAAGGCAAAAAGCAATATGGGAATGTTTGGGTAAAGAACATGGAAGACATGTACCTCATCTTGTTGAATGGTTGCATTCCCGGAGACGTGCCTAGTAATTTCACCTGGAGCAATGGGACCTCATTTTCTACTATAGATTATATTTTTGTGACTAATAATCTGTTTGATATGTGCACTCACTTGTCTATTTGTAGTTATGAGTTCAGTAAACATTGCTATCTCTTTTCTATTTTGATTCAGGTAACCATCACACAGATTACTCAGTTTCTCTCAATATAAGAGTAAATCCAGCTGGTAATCAGTTTAGTTGGAACTTTGGTGCTGCCCAAAAAGACAATCAAGCGGCTTCGGCTTGTCCAATTGCTTCAACAACAGATTGGTAGTACTGCACTTTTCAGGAGTTTGTGTGCTATAGCTTGGCCCGGCATAAGAGATTATAAATTCCACCAAAAAAACTCAGACATTCTTATAACCATGATGTGGCTGATAGGAAAAAGACTTTCTACTGTAAATGTTGTCTAATTAAAAAAGTAAAACAATATTACAGAAATTGGTTGAGGGGAAACTGTGCTCTTTGTATCCAATTAGATGCACAGAACATAATGCAGGTTTTGAAAAATAAAGATTTCAGGTCCTTTTGGTATCTAATGAATGACATGGAATGCACCCAATCGTACCACAAAATCTCCTCCGTGTTGGAACAACAATGGGTTATGCATTTCAGTGAAGGTTTTTCTGGGGCTTTTGTTGGCGGACAATATCAAATAGCACTGTAGTCAGTAAGTGGATTCTCCCTGTTGATGGCAAATTAATAACAGAGGGTATCTTGAAGATTAGCACATCATGGGCACCCAGCCTAAATAATCTTTCAAACTTGTTATTTAAAGGTGTCCCTAACACTTGGGCATCTATTTTGTGCACATTATTCTAGAATGTACTAGACACAAATATGTTTCCTAAATCTTGGTCTACGGTTCACATCTTACCAATTCATAAAAAAGGTTCCTGCTGCGATCCGTTGAACTATCGGCCCATTGCAATTTTGGATGCGAAAGCAAAGTATTTTCAGCTCTGCTCCTACAACATCTGGAAACTTGACTAAAAATAATGAACAGGATCCCAAAATGGCACACCGGATTTTGGAAAAATGTTAACACCATAGTGTATGGATTTCTGTTGAATGCCAACTTGAGCCAAGTTTGCCAGAGGAAATATGATTTGGTCTATCTGGCCACCATTTACCTATGCACAGCCATTGACGTAGTTGTTTGTGGTTTATTATGGGCTAAATAGCAAATGTGGGGCACCCTGCAGGGGTTACTTCGGCTTATCATTGGCCTCCATACTGACTCCAAGGTTCATTTTTTTTACCTCACAGGGTGTCAGGCAGGGTTGCGTTCTTGCTCCCTGCCTCTTCAATCTCTATCTATGCAACTTAGCCAAGCACTTAAACCAGGCAGCATTACCTACACCCAAAATGTCAAACTTGAAACCAATTTGGCTTGCCTATCCTGACAACTTTCAACTTTTTGATACCACCCCAATTGGCCTCCAGCAGCTGATCTGTTTCCACCGTGGCACATAACCTAAAGATCAATTCTAAAAAAAGTCGTACATTGCACAAACAAGAAAAAAGTCAAACTATTTAATTGGAGAGTTGGCAGATAAATCCTTGAGAGAGTGAAACGTTTGATATACCTGGGATTCCCCATCTTCATTAAACAGCATAAAATGTTAGTTAAGGAGTGCCTAATGTCCCGTGGAGTGGTATTAGGTAACCAATTGCGTCGGGTTGACTCCAAGTACGGTAGCTATTCTCTTTTGCTCTGCATGAAATTCTATAAGGGGAAAATTGTCCCAAAGCTTCTGTATGGCACAGAAACTCTACCAACGTCAGCACTTAATTTCTTGCCTGCCATAGAGGGGTACATTTGGAGAGAAATTCTGCAGGTGCCAAATAGTGTGCCTCTTGCTTCTTTTAGGTTGAGCTAGGTCTTTACTCACTCAGAAGACATGTGCATCTTGGAGAGTAGAGATAGCTCAGGGGCAACATGTTTGTTTTGGAAGCAAGACAATACGGCGCAACACATGTTCGAATCCCAATACTGTGCTTAGAAACCAATCTCTGGTATTCAGTGGAATATAAAAGAACGATTATAATTTAACCCTCTACTGTAGAGCTTTGAGTTTGGTGAACGTGCCTTGACTATTCACTGATCTAAAGTTGAAGCAGGTGATAGATTTGTTTGTGCGTTTTCAGAGTTTTGCACTGGACTTTTGTGGGACTGGGGTCTTTCAAGTCAAGAGCTGGTTGATCATCCTACTAGCGTTAAACATATTCTCCTGTTTGATTGGGCTACAACAATTGATTTGTTTTATTCAAACAAATCACTGCAACATCTGGGACTTGATTTTAAACCTGCTGGTGAAAAGGGCCTTATTTAATCATCTACTCCAATCAATCTGTAAAGCACCTGTTTGTCAGATTTAGATGGAATTGGATTTGACCTAGAGAGACAGAGATTCATACAGCATGATTCTGTAAAGAGTTGACTCACTGTTGGTTATGCAACTCAATGAGCGCAGCAGAAACTCTTGAGCGTTTATTCATTCTCTCTCCTGTACTCCAAAGCAAGTGTGAATTATATTTTAGGGGATTTGTATCGTTACTTGCTTTGGATTCTTGTGATTCTTTCTGACAATGTTGTTTTGCATGTCAAACCACCTCTTTGGTTGTGGCGGTCACTGTTTATTTTACTTCCTTGAAATTGGAGTGAGATTTATTTCTTTTTACATCTATTTTCTCCTGTTTTAGATATTTTTAATGAACTTCGTGAAATCAAATTTGTTTCATGATAATTGATGATTATTATGTTTTTTTACTTGCTTAACTTTTTAATATTTTACATTGTTATGAAATATTGGAAATTAAATGTTTTTGTGCATTTGTAAAGGTTTATTTTTAACCATATGACAATAAATATAATATATCTGACGAAAGCCGTGTAGGGTGAAACGCGTTGCTTTATTCTCCCCACTTGTCCACCGTCCCTCGTATAAAGGACTTTTTCACAGTTTTATGAGAGTCAGTCTTTATATTTGGGAATCCACTACATGAGTGCGGCTGTGCTTTTTACTCCCAGCAGTCTTTGTTTTCATAAATATATATATACAAAACACGTGCAATTCCAAACTTTAAACATTCAAATAAATTATGCAACTCAAAGTCACATTACAAAGTGCAGATAAAAGCATGGAAAATCTGACCATCTCACACAGAGGACCAGAGAAAAATGAAGCCAAGTTTTATCAAAGAGTGTCTGTGGTTTTGTTTTAGAAGGGGCCCAGGGGGGTGGGTGCAGCAGAGTACAGGGAGTGGGGGGAGATGCCAGGTGCAGGGAAAGAATTCAAGTAATTTGAAAGAGGGATGGACGGGCCAGGCACCATTCTTAAACCCTAGCTTTGAAACTGTGGCTACAATGGGATGTTAGATGGTAAGATTTTCCATGCTTTTCTCTGCACTTTGTAATGTGATTTTCAGGTGGAAAACCAGATTGTTTGCATGGAAAATGTCTTATAATTCTTTAAATATAGAAGTTGATATTCAGTGACTTTAGATCAATTTCTCATCCGTTATTAGCTGAACCTGCTTAAAGCTTAACAATCCAAATCCAGTTACAAGAAAGTAATTTGTCTTTGATGCAGTAGTGGGAATTTTATTGTGTTAATCTGATTGAGTTATTTTACTGATGTTTTAGAAACAGTAGAGAATGAAGCTTGAATGTTTTTCCTCCGTATTCTCTTTTACAAACTGTTCTTTTGTAACTGTAGATCAAATGTATTGTAAAGTTTTGTTTTTAAAACATACACAATAATTTATAAAAGGAGATTTTATTTAATGGCTTTAACTGAGTGTGTCATCTTTTCTGGAGAGGCACACTGTTTGTTGCCTATGCAGAAACTGTTTTATAATTATATGTATTTAGGATATTTGATAGAAAATATCTTAGAACTGTTTGGTCATAAGAGTGCACTCACTGTCTGTAACTGATTGTGTCATCTTTTTGACATGACACCAGTTCATCGCTGCTTTAGTAAGATGTGTTTAAACAAACCTGTTAAATTATTTGGATATATGAGCTGATTATGTTTAGTGGCTAGTCAAAGTGGACATCTTAGAACTATAATGAAGAGTTCCCCTGTGACAACCTTGCATGACATCAGCACACATTGGTTTTCAGTCTGCAGTGATGAACATCACATAATTATTTGCAGGATTAAATGAGATTCCATTCAGTGGCCCTCATTACGACCCTGGCGGAGAACCATGGTGCAATTTGCACCATGGTCCATGGCGCTAAGCTGCCAACTCCGCCATGGTGGTTGGCAGACTTACCGCCCCATTCCGACCTTGGCGGGGCGGTAAGTCCCCAATCCCCATTTACCCTTCCCCATTCTCATTTTTGCCCCATAGGGTATAATGGGAGTGGGGAAGGCGTTAATTACGCCACCGTAAATTACGGTGGCGTAATTAACAACAAGTCCCGTAGCGCCATGGATTTTTCCGCCTGCAAAAAGCAGGCGTAAAAATCACCATGGCGCTACGGGAACTCGTAGTCAGGCGGAAAGGTACGCCATGCTTTACGTCGGCGTAAACCCCTTTCCGCCAGGGTCGTAATGAGGGCCAGTGTCTGTTAGTGAGAGAGCTTCTTCTTTTGATGAGACAAAACACATGTACTTCGGGAAACATAGAGACTTAGGGCCGAATTCACAGAAGCGTTATAATTTCTTTTAGGACAGAGAACACTTTCAGTTGCTGTAACTGAGTGTGCAATTCATAAAACTTATTCCTTTGACTATTGAGAATCTACCATTTTGAGCAGCAACATGAGTGGGACACTTAAAGCTTAAAGTTCCAGGAAAAATGGAAGCATGTGGGAGTTGACCAGTTTGCTGTCTGGTGTGGAGATTCAGATTGTATGCGCTGACAAGTCAAGAGAAACATGACAAAGTGCAGAATTGAAGGATAATATTGCTCTCCCCCACTATTACCCCACAAATCAACTGAAAAATCTGAAAGTTAACATGGTGATGAATCTTGAGATAAAGATGACCAATCTAAGTGCAGGCTGCAACATATGATTTTTAAAACTGGTGATACTGAAAAGGACAGAGCCACAGTTACAGAGATATGAGGAAAGGCAAAGCTATTCTTTCAATGACTGCAACATCTATCACACAACCAACTCCAGACCTTCACTTCCAGGTCCATATAAGCGTAGGATGACATGTCATCTTGGTTCCGCATGAAAGTGCAATGTATACTAGACATATACTGACAAAATCTCAACATCTTTGCAATGCCATATGCTGTGCCGCCATGCACACGAGTGATATGAAATTAGAAGATATATTCTGTAGCCCTCTCAGCAGTACCCATCCACAATCCATAATGGCACCACAGAACATGTTACCACTCTACCAAGGATCTAGTAAATGACTGCAGTGGCAGTGACTGACTGTAATCGTTAGTACTGACAGCAAGATTGCTAGTAATATTCTTTTCTTGAGTACTGGTATATAGTACCAAATGCATTCACAGACAGCCATGTTCCACCTGGGCAAACACAAGTACACCTGGCATTTTGTTAAAAGGAGAGTTGCAAACAAACATATTCGGGGAATGCTTTTTCCTGCTAGAAAAGCAGAAGACAGACATAAACACCCCAGATTCAACTGCAAAAATGTACTGTAGTGCATTTTCATTTTTTGCAGCTTCAATTGCTTGCAAGTTTCCATTTTTTTTAAGCATGTAATCACTTGCTTTAGAAAGCACAACATTGAAGTTAGTCCATCAAAGACAAAATGGCAGATGTGCAGAACTACCCAAATATGATGTCCTTTCAATCTTGATGAACTATCTTTACATAATATTAGCTTACATCTTCTTCCTTGTGTTTCGTTTTTGGTTTCTATTGAATTCAGCCAACTTAATACGGGAATTGCATTGAATGCGGCTTGCTGCATTGTCAAATATTTTCTTTTTTCTATCAATGACATATGGTTTAATAAGGTTTAATAATGCATACAGCCAATTTCTAGCTGTCAGTGTAAGAACAGATGTAGTGTAATTGATTGGAATTCTGCTTTCAATTGTAAGAGGATTCAATTCAACACTACAGCTAAGTCAACACCTAGTCTAGAATACTGAATGAAAACCCTTATTGATATATCTTTATGTCCAGTTCATGCGTTCTGGATGACTACCCCTATATAACACCCCTCTCTTGGAATCCCCCTGACCCCACTGAGCCAAGAAGTAGTTCTGTTTTGCAAGTTTAAAGGTTTATTTGAAAATTTAAACAATATATATATATATATATCTTTATAATAAGTTAATAATTGAATATCACACTTAATCTGAGCAGTAATCAATAATGGATAGTCTGGCACTAGCACACTTGTGAATTGGAACAGAAGAATAAGGTGGTAGAGAATACTTTATATAAGTTCAGATGGATGTAATGTTGAATGAAAGATGCAATACAGAAAATACTCAATATGATTTCAACAAAACAATGTAATCACTTTTCTCTGGCAATTCACCCCCCCCTTTTATGCAATGCAAGGAAATGGAAGGAAAGCACACAGTTCTCAGAAATGCAATCAATGTAATTCAGTTCACCCCAGCAAGCTTAGACTACAGAAGTTTGAAACACAGGCCCAAAATGCTTTCATATGTGCTGGCAATGAAGTGAAAAATATGCTAAAATGCTTTTAATTCCCTCTAGAGGTTCAGGGTGAGTGAAATGTACTTGGGATGAGTTCAGGCTCACTTTAGCAAGGATCTAGGATGGTTCTTAAGAGGCAAACGAATTTTTAGCAAGGAAACTGCTGTTTTCACACATGGAGAAATTTGCAAATCGCGGTAAAATTCGCGAGTGCGCTTGTCGCGATTGCGGCAAAAGTGTATGGAATAGGAATGCGGTTCTAGGTTCGTTGAAAAGCTAAGATTCTAAGCTTTCAGAGTTGCAAACAAACATATTCGGGGAATGCTTTTTCCTGATAGAAAAGCAGAAGACAGACATAAACACCCCAGATTCAACTGCAAAAATGTACTGTAGTGCATTTTCATTTTTTGCAGCTTCAATTGCTTGCAAGTTTCCATTTTTTTTAAGCATGTAATCACTTGCTTTAGAAAGCACAACATTGAAGTTAGTCCATCAAAGACAAAATGGCAGATGTGCAGAACTACCCAAATATGATGTCCTTTCAATCTTGATGAACTATCTTTACATAATATTAGCTTACATCTTCTTCCTTGTGTTTCGTTTTTGGTTTCTATTGAATTCAGCAAACTTAATACGGGAATTGCATTGAATGCGGCTTGCTGCATTGTCAAATATTTTCTTTTTTCTATCAATGACATATGGTTTAATAAGGTTTAATAATGCATACAGCCAATTTCTAGCTGTCAGTGTAAGAACAGATGTAGTGTAATTGATTGGAATTCTGCTTTCAATTGTAAGAGGATTCAATTCAACACTACAGCTAAGTCAACACCTAGTCTAGAATACTGAATGAAAACCCTTATTGATATATCTTTATGTCCAGTTCATGCGTTCTGGATGACTACCCCTATATAACACCCCTCTCTTGGAATCTGTCACAACCCAGAGGTTGTTTTCTGGTTGTATGCAGTATTTCCTTTTGCTCAAGTGATCCTGGGCTTTTATGGAGATGCGCCCAAGACTTCCCTCCCAAGAGCTCAGCCTTCAGGGATAAATAAACCTGACAGGTTGGGGGCTTGAGCGAAAAGGCCGGAGCAGAATCGTCAGAGCTAGAGGGACAAAGAACAAAACAAAGAAAACAGTTGTTCAGAAAAATGCAGCCAAGTAGTGTTGGATAACAAACAGCCAACACCACCCCCAATCCCCACTCTTACCTGCACCGTAGAAATAATATACCAGTAACCTACTAGTATCGAATTGTAGGGAAGGGAGGAGTGGAAGTTTGCCAGTATCTTAGGGTCACCAGGGCGAAGACCGCAGAGCGTCCCAAGTAGGTTCAAGGCAATCCAAAGTATAAACAGCAGAGCGTCCCAAATAAAGGTTCAAAGCAATCCAAAAGGTAAACAGCAAAGCGTCCCAAATAAAGGTTCAAAGCAATCCAAAGGTAAACAGCAAAGCGTCCCAAATAAAGGTTCAAAGCAATCCAAAAGGTAAACAGCAAAGCGTCCCAAAATATAGTTCGAAGCAACAGAAGTAAAAGGAAAATTGAATTGGGAAGTGAGCGTTCACTTCACGCTAATTTCCTTACAGAGATGTTCGAGGTATCGGGTCACCAAAGTTTAAGGATTTAGAATTAGGAGGTCGAGAATGAGTAAGCCGGGTTCAGAATATCCAAGGGGAACAATCGAGGGAGGTTGGCGTCGGGAAGCAGGTACGGACAAGGCGAAGGCAATAAGTTGATTCAGGCGCTGGTTAGTCAAGGATTCAAGAAACGGGTCCGGGAGCTCGCAACTAGCAACAGTTTAGGAGCACTCGATCTCCGGGTAGATGGGAGTTATATATCGTTCCCAACAAATGAAATCATCGCAACGTCACGCGTACTTCACGCGGCTATGATAGCAGGCGTTGTGGGAGTTGTAGTCTCAGGGACTTTTACTTGCCGAATAGCGCTCGGATAATCGCCAAGGCAATTTCCAACCTGGCCGGGTCGTGACAGTACCCCCCCACAAAGAACGCTTTCTCCTGAGACTACGCAAGCGGTGTGACCAAAAGGCACGTAGTAAACGGGGAGCGTTTAGATTAGAGGCCGGTTCCCAGGACCTGTCCTCTGGACCATACCCTTTCCAGTCGATCAGGTAGGAGCGAATCCCACGACATAGACGAGTGTCCAAGATTGCACGCACCTCATACTCGTCTTCACCATGGACGTTAACTGGGGTGGGGGCAGTAGGTAATCTCGTGCCAGGTACAAAAGGGCGAAGCAAGGAAACATGGAATACCGGGTGTACCCGCCAATGAGATGGAATCCCTAGGCAAACGGTGACAGGGTTAAGACACCGTAGAATCCTATAAGGACCTAGGTAACAGGGCAATAGTTTCCTTTTTCCTTTAATGGCCAGATGTTTTGTAGAGAGCCATACACGTTCCCCACAAGAATACGAAGGGGCGGGTGTGCGCCGTTTGTCAGCTTGCATTTTGGTACGACGTTGCGCCGTTTGCAGATGGGACAACACCGATTTACGGATGGCAAGCAAGGAGTCTTTTACAGCATTAGCGGCGGGAAACTGCTTTAAGGAGGGCAAGACAGGTGGGAGAGTCCTTGGGTGCAGACCATATAAAGCATAAAACGGAGAGCAACCAATTGAGGAATGCATAGAATTGTTATAGGCAAATTCTGCAGCACCTAGTAGCGAGAACCAGTTGGACTGATGCTGCAGACACAGACAGCGAAGAAACTGTTCCATAGTACCATTGGTACGTTCAGTCTGACCATCCGTTTGAGGATGGTAGGCCGAAGACAAGCGGGCATCGATACCCAAAGATGAAGTAAGGGAGCGCCAGAAGCGTGAGGTGAATTGAGACCCCCGATCAGAAATTAGAACCGTAGGAAGCCCAAAAAATCGTACCACATGGTCAAAAAACAGAGTCGCTAACATAGAGGCAGTAGGTATACCCGAGCACGGTATAAATCGTGCCATTTTGGTAAAGACATCGACAACCACAAGAATGGTGGACATACCCCCGATACAAGGGAGCTCCACCACGAAATCAAGGGTAACCGTATGCCATGGATATGGGGGTAACGGCATACTCATTAGAAGACCGACGGGCTTGCCCGGTTGCCTCTTGCACTGTGTACATACTGCACACTTGGAGACATATTGTTTGGTGTCGTTCTTCATACCAGGCCACCAGCACCATCGGTGGAGAAGATCATAAGTTTTAGCCCGACCAGGGTGAGCTGCCAACGGGAGATCATGGGACCATTCAAGAGCTTTTCGTCGAATACGGTTATCAGGTAAGTATAGCAAACCATTAACATATGGAAGACCGGTGATGAGTTCAGCGCCCAGTTCCTTAAGAATAGGAGCATGATCCTTAGCCCACGTCCTTAATCCATCTAAGATGGACGGAGAAACCGAACAAATACACACCACAGTCCCTGAGGATAATACAGGGGTTGACTGTTTCGTAGTTACCATATCTGTACCGATACGCGACAATGCATCCGCCTTTCCATGTAGTGGACCGGGGCGATATGTCACTGCGAAATTAAACATGGTAAAAAATAAATGCCACCGTATTTGCCTAGCATTGGTGCATTTTATATGGGATAATGCCTGGAGATTCCGATGATCCGTATATACAGTGATGGGATGTTTAGCACCTAAGAGATGATGTCTCCACTCATTAAACGCTACCTTAATCGCTAGTAGTTCTCTTTCCATGATCGTATAATTACGTTCGGCTGGCGTAAGTTTCCGAGAATGGAAAGCCACAGGATGTAGTCGGTGGGTGGCTGGACAAATTTGCGACAGGATAGCCCCCACAGCAATTGCAGAGGCATCGGCTTCCACGATAAATGGAAGGGTCGGATCAGGGTGCTGCAGGACTGGAGCTGTGGTAAAGGCTTCCTTCAATTTCTGAAATGCAGAGTGCGCCTGTTCATCCCAAATGAAATGGACGTTCGGGCTGGTCAACCGAGTTAGTGGCGCAACTATTTCAGAAAAGGAGGCGATGAAACGTCTGTAAAAGTTGGAAAAGCCCAAGAATGATTGAAGGGCTTTTACTGAAGTCGGGACAGGCCAATCCAGTACTGCCCGGACCTTGGAGGTGCACATAAGCACTCCCTTTTGTGATATTTGGAAACCCAAAAACTCCACAGACGATGCATGAAACACACACTTCTCCAGTTTTGCAAAGAGGGAGTGTTCTCTCAGACGGAGGAGAACAGAGCGTACATGGTGTATGTGTTGGGACAAGGTATCTGAATATATCAGGATGTCGTCCAAATATATTACGACGTAACAGTCCAACAGGTCCCTGAAAATGTCATTGACAAAGTGTTGGAACGTCGCTGGGGCGTTGCAAAGCCCGAAGGGCATTACACAGTATTCGTAAAGCCCGAATTTAGTTTTGAATGCCGTTTTCCATTCATCCCCCTCACGCATCCTCACCAAATTGTATGCTCCCCGTAAGTCCAACTTGGTGAAGATGGTAGAGGAGGTCATTTTATCAAGAAGCTCCGTAATGAGCGGTAGAGGATATTGGTTCTTGATTGTGACGTTATTAAGGGAACGATAATCGACACATGGACGTAAATCTCCTTCTTTTTTTTGTACGAAGAATATCGGGGAGGCCGCTGGTGAACGGGATGGACGTATGTGTCCCAAGCGTAATGCTTTGTCTATGTAATGTCGCAAGTGTTCTTCTTCCTTTCGAGCAAGGGAGTAGATACGACCATGTGGGATGACCGCCCCAGGTATAAGGTCAATGGGGCAGTCATAGTCTCGGTGTGGAGGCAGTTTTTCTGATAAGCCTTTGTCGAAGACATCCGAGTACTCTCGGTATTCCTCTGGAAGTACAGGGACTGGGATAGAGGATAAAGCACTGATGGAAGGTACACTTGCCACCAGGGCCAGGCAAGGGGAGAAGACTGCTGCCTCTTGAGTCCCTAGACATTTCTGGCTGCAAAAAGAGGAAGAGAACAGCACGGTTTGTTTAACCCAATTGATTACAGGGTTATGGGTTTGCAACCAGGATAGACCCAGAATCATACCAAACTGGGGGGCCGTAATGAGGTCAAAGGTGATGTATTCCGAATGACCCTGTAATGTGGACATTTGTAGTGCAGTGGTTTGTTCCGTGACTTGTCCGGATACCAAACGGGAACCGTCAACAGCATGTATGTCTTCAGGTCGTATTTTGGAAATTATAGGTAGCCCATAATGTTTAGCCAGGTTGGAATCCATATAATTCCCGCTAGCCCCTGAGTCTATCATTACCGGGTTGGAAAAAGAATTGACACCAGGGGCCTTGAAGCACATAGTGAGATATACATGTGGAGACGGAAAACATGCATCCGAGCCCGGGTACGTTTGACTCATCCTAAAGGCCCGGTTTATGGACGAGTCCTGGCGTTTCCCGCCGGTTTAGTTGGTCTTTTAGGACATAGCCATATATAATGTCCTGACTGGCCACAATAGAAACATAGGTTATTCAGTGCCCGTTTCTCTCGTTCAGCCTTAGACAATGGACCCCTGATGGCCACAATTTGCATGGGTTCAACCTCGCCTTGAGGAATCGTAGTAGTGCTATCTGACCGGGAAGAGGTACGAATATCAGGGTACCGACGTTCGCCCCGTCTTTGCCGAATCCGAGCATCAACTTGGAGAACCAGGTCGAGTAACTCAGGAAAACCAGGTGGAAGGGCGGGCACCACTGACAAGGCGTCCTTTAGGTCCTCCGACAAACCTTTGTAGAAAACAGCCGCTTTCTTTTGTTCTGGCCAAGTGGTTTCAGCCGCCAACTGATTGAAACGGGCCAGGTAGGTCAACAGATCCGTCTTGCCTTGATTTATAGCTAAAAATTCTAAATCCGTGATTTGTGCTTTGTATCGCATATCAAAAACGCTGTTCATGGATTGAATTAGCCGATCAAAGTCATAAAGAGCCGGATCATTAGCTTCCAACATAGGATTAGCCCATGCTGCGGCAGTGTCGCCTAAATGGGAGAGAACGAAGGCCGCCTTAGTGGTAGCATCTGGAAACGCCAAAGGGCGACAAAGAAAGTGAAGGCGACATTGATTCACGAAAGTCCGATACGCCTTGGGATCCCCCAAAAAGCGTTCGGGTGGGGCCAAAGGAAATGGCCCAGGAAGAACCACCGGAGCTGGAGTTGGAGGAAATACAGGAGGAGGTGCCGCTGCAGCGCCATCCCCGAATTCCTCATCATGGGGTAATGGCTGCACAAAGCTCTGTAATACATCCATGCGTTGATGTAAGGTTGCATGGGCAGATGCCATATCGGTACGCAAGGCGGAAAAAGCCTGCATGAGAGCTGTCATCGGGTCAGATGCGGCTTCCATAACCAATAGGTGTTATGTTTAGGCTCCTAAATCTGTCACAACCCAGAGGTTGTTTTCTGGTTGTATGCAGTATTTCCTTTTGCTCAAGTGATCCTGGGCTTTTATGGAGATGCGCCCAAGACTTCCCTCCCAAGAGCTCAGCCTTCAGGGATAAATAAACCTGACAGGTTGGGGGCTTGAGCGAAAAGGCCGGAGCAGAATCGTCAGAGCTAGAGGGACAAAGAACAAAACAAAGAAAACAGTTGTTCAGAAAAATGCAGCCAAGTAGTGTTGGATAACAAACAGCCAACACCACCCCCAATCCCCACTCTTACCTGCACCGTAGAAATAATATACTAGTAACCTACTAGTATCGAATTGTAGGGAAGGGAGGAGTGGAAGTTTGCCAGTATCTTAGGGTCACCAGGGCGAAGACCGCAGAGCGTCCCAAGTAGGTTCAAGGCAATCCAAAGTATAAACAGCAGAGCGTCCCAAATAAAGGTTCAAAGCAATCCAAAAGGTAAACAGCAAAGCGTCCCAAATAAAGGTTCAAAGCAATCCAAAGGTAAACAGCAAAGCGTCCCAAATAAAGGTTCAAAGCAATCCAAAAGGTAAACAGCAAAGCGTCCCAAAATATAGTTCGAAGCAACAGAAGTAAAAGGAAAATTGAATTGGGAAGTGAGCGTTCACTTCACGCTAATTTCCTTACGGAGATGTTCGAGGTATCGGGTCACCAAAGTTTAAGGATTTAGAATTAGGAGGTCGAGAATGAGTAAGCCGGGTTCAGAATATCCAAGGGGAACAATCGAGGGAGGGTGGCGTCGGGAAGCAGGTACGGACAAGGCGAAGGCAATAAGTTGATTCAGGCGCTGGTTAGTCAAGGATTCAAGAAACGGGTCCGGGAGCTCGCAACTAGCAACAGTTTAGGAGCACTCGATCTCCGGGTAGATGGGAGTTATATATCGTTCCCAACAAATGAAATCATCGCAACGTCACGCGTACTTCACGCGGCTATGATAGCAGGCGTTGTGGGAGTTGTAGTCTCAGGGACTTTTACTTGCCGAATAGCGCTCGGATAATCGCCAAGGCAATTTCCAACCTGGCCGGGTCGTGACAGAATCCCCCTGACCCCACTGAGCCAAGAAGTAGTTCTGTTTTGCAAGTTTAAAGGTTTATTTGAAAATTTAAACAATATATATATATATATCTTTATAATAAGTTAATAATTGAATATCACACTTAATCTGAGCAGTAATCAATAATGGATAGTCTGGCACTAGCACACTTGTGAATTGGAACAGAAGAATAAGGTGGTAGAGAATACTTTATATAAGTTCAGATGGATGTAATGTTGAATGAAAGATGCAATACAGAAAATACTCAATATGATTTCAACAAAACAATGTAATCACTTTTCTCTGGCAATTCACCCCCCCTTTGATGCAATGCAAGGAAATGGAAGGAAAGCACACAGTTCTCAGAAATGCAATCAATGTAATTCAGTTCACCCCAGCAAGCTTACTCTACAGAAGTTTGAAACACAGGCCCAAAATGCTTTTATATGTGCTGGCAATGAAGTGAAAAATATGCTAAAATGCTTTTAATTCCCTCTAGAGGTTCAGGGTGAGTGAAATGTACTTGGGATGAGTTCAGGCTCACTTTAGCAAGGATCTAGGATGGTTCTTAAGAGGCAAACGAATTTTTAGCAAGGAAACTGCTGTTTTCACACGTGGAGAAATTTGCAAATCGCGGTAAAATTCGCGAGTGCGTTTGTCGCGATTGCGGCAAAAGTGTATGGAATAGGAATGCGGTTCTAGGTTCGTTGAAAAGCTAAGATTCTAAGCTTTCAGAGGAAAGTTAAACCAAGTTCCGAGCACAAACGGTTACGGAGTTATGAACGATATGGTAAAGATCGTTTTTCAGATTTGAAATTTTAAAGTTCAAAGTGACAAGTGACAGCTAGCAGCTAGAAATGACAAGTGACAGTTTTTAGGCAGTTGTACTTAGATTAAAATAGATTGAATTATATTATTTTAACTAAGAGATTGGTTCTGCACAGTTCTGCTAGGTACTCACAATATATTTTTGAATTAGGCCTCGCCACGGATCTGTTCAGGTTTTGGACTGGACTCCGGACTGGTCTGGGTCTCTTCACAGTGATCTGGGTCAGCTCGCTGGTTCTGCTAACAGCGGTCTGGGTCAGCTCTGCTCTGCTGGTCTAGCCTCTCTGGATTCTGGAGATTGATGGATTTGAAGTCTGGATCTCTGGATGTTGTATGGTCCGGCAGCATGCTCCGCAGCAAATGGAATTGAATATCCCTATCTGTCCTGACTGTCTGCTTTTATGTGTTTTGAAAATGGGTGGAAAGGCTAGCTTCCTAGGCCCTACCCCTCTCCACTTGTCATTGGCCACTTCATCCTCTTCCCCTTGATTGGGGGAATGAAATGAAGTGTCATCATGATGAGGTCTGTTTATGATACAAAGAACCCACCCCTGTCAACTTTACACACAATCTATATTTTGACCCAAAAGACATATTTGCACAGGTACACATTTGTTTAAAATTACACGCACCCATCACATATCACAGGAGGTATACCCTGTCCAAATCTGCTCTTCCTGAGAGCTTGCATTGAGAAATGGCAACATATTTCACTTTTTGGTCAGGTTACCAATATCAGATTCTTACTCAAATTTACCCAAATGTGTGCAAGGCATGCAGGCATTAATTGATGAAGTATCAGACTTTTAACATGCATACATTTTAAGTAATACCCTCTTAACTGCTAGCTTGCCCCCAGATCATGCCACCGGTTCTAAAAACCTCTTAAAATGTGGGCAGAAAAATCACAAGAATTATGGTATCATTTAAATAATTATGACAAGTCCGTACTATGAGTTATTCATCTTTTTCTAAAACCATATTCTGGCTGCAAAGGGGTGTGGTTTCCCCCCAGCACAAGGTTGAATTTCTGGTTTTTCCAGTTCTGCCAAGCCAGCTTGCTCTCACAGGCAGTGCTCCTCCCCTTTTCTTCCAGGAGGAAGCCACTTTTACGGCCCCGATAATAAACCATCTGCCTGGGCCCTGGAAGGCCCATTGTTCAAGAGGAAGCCATTTATGGCCACTTCAATAAACCCTCTGCCTGGGTCCTATGTTTAGTCTCTAGCAGTCCCTTGATAATCCAATCAGAGAAGTGTCATATCCCTTTTGGTGGGAGCAGCAAAAAGGCAGCTAGGCCTGGGATCACAGCAGTTGTGCAAGTCTCAACTCCTGTCGGGGGTAGCTGGTGGGCAGAATTCAGTTCCTTAAGCCAGGCCCCAGCTAATGCCACTTTTAGTTACCCAGTTTTCTGCATTCAAATAAAACTAAACATTTTTACATATACAGCTAGAATTCTGATTCTAATTTAAAAACTATGACATTTAAACAATTGCAACCTATGTGACACTCAAAAGTAGGTCACTCATTTCTTTTAAACATTTAGATTTTTAGTGTATTTCAGTCCAAAGTTACTTAAACTGCTGAAATCCACAGCTCAGCCAGTCTTGTTATAAACCTTCAAGTCACTTCAGAATATAACTTTACATTGGATCCACCTCTCAGTAAGTCTTTCTTTGGCCTGCTTTGGGTTCATTTATTCAGTTTTACACGAAAAAGAAAAAAGTCTGGTGTTGTTTTAAAACGCCGGCTTTCTGATAGTGGTGAGTACTGGTAATGCACCCATTTTTGGGATTTAAGAAAATGAATTCCCCACAATTCTAGGTTGCTTTTGGCAATCAGCATTGCCATTCCCAATGGTTTCAGACTACTGTGTGGGTAGTCCAATGGTGGTTTTAGGCAGTGCCCTTCTGTGCCCATAACATCGGCAAAATGGGTGGTGGCCTATTCTTCATGCACTTCCCTGGGCATTTTCTGGGAATCTCTGGCCATCATGATGTTTTCCATGTCAGTACTGCACAGTTTTGAGGTAGGGCTTGGATGCGTGGATAAAAACATCCCACAAGCCCCCCTCTTGCGATGGCCATTCTGTTTCACTGATGGGACTCGCAAGACCTGGGATGTTTCCTCATCTTCTTCCAATAGATGGCACAGTTCAGCATCTTTTCCTCCATCCGGTCGGATCGATCGGTTCTCCTCGCCGGTCCTGATGGGAGTATTGGGCGGTACACTGGGCCCCTTGCGTCTCTGCTCCTGGTCTCCGGATCGTCCTCCTTGGCCCGTCTCCAGGTTTTCTTTCTCCTAGGACGACAAAGGAAGAGCGGCAATACCTATTCATAGACATTTTTCCCCCACCATTGATATAGTGGGCTGGCATATAAATTTATAGTCAAAACATATGGACATGCACATTTCTTTTTGCATTCAAAAACGAAAACACCCACATTGAGAAACTCAGAATTTGATAGGCGATATGTAGGATATTTTAAGTTAGAACTGAATTAATCTGAGACAGTACCCTCTAGGATTCTAGAGGATTCCTCCAGTTGTTGCAGAGTGTGCCTGGGATGGCAACACTTCAACTGGTTTATGTGGACCCACTTGTCTTCCCCCTCTGCCAAACCGCCTTTGGGGATGCGGATCTTGTAGGCCACAGGGGAGATTTTGTCTATAATCTCAAAGGGTCCCTTCCATGTAGGCAAACATTTTCGCTGTTTGGCCTGGTTCCTTTGGAAATTGTATAGAAAGACCCGGTCCCCCACCTGATATTCCTTCCTGGAAGTTTTCAGGTCATAGTGGGTCTTCATGCTATCAGCTGATCTTTCTAGATTCCGCTGAGCATAAGCAAAAGCATGTTGAAGGTGTTTCCTTAAATTCTCCACATACTCATGAGTTGTGGAAGCATTTATCAGTGTCTGCTCTTGGGTCCTGTAGAGCAAATGCTGAGGAAGCACCATCTTGCGCCCAGTCATCAACTCGAATGGTGACATTTTGGTTGCAGATGAAGGGGTAGATCTGATGGCCATTAGGACCAGAGGTAATCGGATATCCCAACTTGGCTCAGAATCTGCCACAAACTTCTTTAATATGCTCACAATGGTTCGGTTATATCTCTCTACTGCCCCAGAGGAAGCTGGCCGGTAAGCAATATGCAACTTCCTTTTGACCCCAGTATCTCCCACATCTTTGTCATTACTTCACTGGTGAAGTGGCTACCCCTGTCTGACTCAATCCTTTGAGGTAGACCGAAGCGGGAAAAGATGTGGTTAATCATCAGGGCAGCTGCAGTTTCTGCCTTGCAAGGGCTGGGAGACATTCCACCCACTTGGTAAACAAGCATGTCACAGTCAACATGTACTTATTCCCCCTAGCAGAGCGAATCACGGGGCCTACAAAGTCGATTTGTAAATCTGACCATGGCAGTGTCATCCCCCTCTTTTGGAGAGGGGCACGGTGCGTGAGGGACGTCGGCTGAAATTGTGCACACACAAGACACCCCTTCAAGTATTGGTTGAGGTCCTGGCCCATGTGTGGCCAGTATGCAACCTCTCTTAAGATTTCCAATGTTGTTTGAAACCCCCTATGACCGGCGGTGGCCGCATCATGGGCGTGACTTAACATCAGGCTTCGGAATGAGGTAGGAACCACCCACTGACCGTGGCCAGCTTTGGATTTCCTTACCAACAAACCGTCTTGGATCCGGAACATTTTTGGACATTTCATCAACACTCTAAGGTCCTCTTTCCCGTTGTAATCGGTATCCGTCAGGGGAAAGTTCTCAGGGTCCTCAATGTGTTGGTAAAATTTACCAATTATTGGATCCCCCTTCTGAGCGGTAATCAAATCAACATCAGGGGTCTCCTTACTCCATTGTGCAATTGAAAGGTCGTTGTGAGCATTTGTCTGGGACCTAGTGATAGCAGTGACCTGGATTTCCCCCAACAGGGACTCAATCTCAATTAGATCCCCTTGGATGGCCCCGGTTTTGGCCAGCTGATCAGCTAAGTCATTTCCAGTTTTGTCTGGTCCCTCTACTTTGGAATGACCCTTGATCTTTTTCCAATAGATGGTCATCTCATTCGAGGTGACCAGATCATCAATGTTTTGGATCAACTTCCCATGTTTCAAGGGTTTGTTGTTAGCACATAACATGCCTCTGGTTTTCCAATTAACCAGGTGCTCCACGAACCCGTTCCGTACATAATCCGAATCTGTGATTATGACCAGTTCGTGGAGTTGATGCTGGACAGCAGTGAGGATGGCCTGATGCACAGCCATCAATTCTGCCACCTGACTACTTCGGGGACCAATTTTGTATCCAGCGGAGGGTTCTGGGGACTCATTCACCCATGCATTCCCTACGCCGGCCACCAGTTCTTTCTCCCCGTCGTTGTCAACATGGTAAGAGCATCCATCCACATATACAGTGGGCATTCCCTCACACTTGTCTTCTTCAAAGACTTTGTGGGGGGAATTAAGGTATGCCTCCATGTTGTCCTTTATTTTTAGACTTTCGTCCTCGAGACAGTTTTCTCTGGCACAATCATGCAAGTCAACCAGACCTTGCGCGAGGGGACTCTTCTTGTTTTGGCCATATCGGACCTCCACAGGAAAACCTTGCATTGACAGAATCCAGGAAGTAATTCGGGAATTACTCACATTTCCGGCCCGGATTCTGTCACTTTGGAGATATTGCAGAGGCTGGTGTGGAGTCTCCACTATGATGTGTTCCCCCTGGATAAACGGGCGGTAATTCTTCAATGCCCACACCGTTGCCAGGAGTGCCTTCTCACAATCGTTGAATTTTTCCTCCACAGAGGATAAAGTTTTGCTCGCATAGGAGATTACTTTATTGACCTTGTCATGCTTTTGGTATAATACTGCCGTCAAGCACGTATTAGAGAACCCCGTCTCCAGGAAGAACTCCTTGTTTCTGACAGGGTAAGCTAGGCAGGGCACTTGTGAGAGGCTTCTCTTGAGTTGTCTTACTGCCTCGGCTTGTTCTGGACCCCATTCCCACTTGACCCCCCCCTTCAGGAGATGAATCAAGGGTCTGGTGATCTCTGCGTAGCCCTCCATGAACTTTCTGCTGTAATTAGTCAGTCCAAGGAGGCTCCTTAGTTCACGCAGAGTTGTGGGGTCTTTCAGTTTCTGAAGTGCTTCCACCTTCTTTTCCTGGGGACAGAGACCCTGAGGAGTAATCTCATGCCCAAGAAATTAACACGGGTTCTACACCACTGTGCTTTCTGAAAGGAAAGTTTTGCTCCGGCGGCCCTCAACTGGGTCAGAACATAACGGATCTCCGCTATGTGTTCCTCCACAGATGAACTTTTGAAGAGGACATCATCTACATAAGCCAGGTTACCCCTCGCACCCAGGTCGGGCATGGCCTTATGTAGAAAAATGTTAAACTCATTACCGGAGTTAAGGTATCCGAAGGGAGTCCGGGTCCATGTATACTGCTGGCCCCCAAAGGTAAAAGCCAGCTTGTATTGGTCCTCCCTACTGACAGGCACGGTCCAGTATCCATTGGTCAGGTCTATTGCAGTGAATACCTGTGACCCCTGAATCTGGGCCAGCCCTTGGTCAATGTAGGGATTAGGCCATCGGGAAGTATGGACCCGTTTGTTGAGCTCCCTGAGGTCGGCGCAGAGTCTCCACTGGCCGTTTGGCTTCAATATTCCCAGCACCGGATTATTGAAGGTGCTGTGGACTGGACGGATTATTCCCCGGGACTCAAGGTTCTTAATTATTTCAGTAAGGGACTCCATTGATGCGAGAGGCAAGCGATATTGCTTCACAAACACAGGAGTCATGCCAGGGTCCGTGGGGATTGTTGTTGTGTGGATGTCAGTGCGACCACAGTCATATGAGTCTACCGCAAAGAGATCTTGGAAATCCAAGAAAACTTGTTTCAACTTTTGCTTTTGTTCCAGAGTCACACAGGCATCAGCTAGGTTGACTCTTTCTTCCACCATCTGCCTGAAGCCTGGAAAGACTTCTGGTTTGGCTATTTCAGCGGCCTCCTCCAGCTGGGTGGAGAAGTCCCTGGTCAGAGTGCTGATTTGGACTGGAGGCTTCAGGTGGGAAAGGCAGCCCTCATGGACCTGGAAAATCACCTCATCCCTCCTGAAGTCACAAGTCACATCTTCCTTACCATAAGGGCAAGAAGTGTACACCAGGAAGTTCCCCCCATGCCGGGTAAAAATCCTGTCTGGTGTTGTATTGTCCTCACTGTCACCGTCAAAACAGTCCTTGGGGATTGGTCCTAACAGTTCATTACCTAAATCGATGAAAAAATGTCGGTCATCAACCGCCATTCCAGTAATGGTGCCTGGGGCTAGAGTAATACTCTTTAAGTCGCTGTTATCCACCTCTATTAGAATGGTGTCATGTTCTATGTTGACTAATGGAGTTGGGTTTACCCCCAACCCTTGCAGTTGGAGAGAAGCATTTAGATGTATATAAGCATCAGGGTTTTGCAAATATTGTCCTCTTTTAGCTTTCACTTCCAGGGAGAATTGTCGGGTCCTTTCTGGGATGGTGACCTCCTCTTTGATCTGAATTTCAACTGCATAAGGTAGCAATTGAGCTGACCTAAATGCTTTTTCTGGATCATCAAAGCCCATGGGATTATCCGCTAATCGGGACCAAGCTTTGAAGTTTATTAGGTCCAAACTAATGGCAAAGCGATTGAGAATGTCACTGCCTAAGTAAAAGGCGGCAGGGACCCAACAATTGTGGACTATGCTCTTGTTGCCAATGGAGATTTTGAGCATACACCTGCTTGGCATGAGATGTTTGGAATTAGGTGCTTCCAGGTCCATTTCCCATTTGTCTATCAGTTTCAAGGTGGGAATGGCTGGATCTTTTGGGAGTTGGCGAAACATGGCTTCGCTGATGAAGCTCTTACCATTGTTCACGCACACTCGAGCGAGAACAGAGTCCTTCCCATCATTTAACTGAACAGGGATGAACAACTGCTCTCCAATTTGCTGAATAACAGCCAGGCTCTGAGCTGATTTCACATCTTTCTGGACTATAGGAGTGGGAGTTTCTGATTGTGGATTAGTAAAGAATTTCAGGGTGTTTCCTTTCAGTGTGGAATACCACCTTAAACTGGAAGGGAGGTTGATTTTCAGAAATAGAGAGGACCCCCCATCACCAGTCTGTTGTCCTACTGCTATTACTGTCACGTCTGGAATTTGGCTATTCTGGAAGTGAAATTCTACTTGGTCAGATTTTTGTTCAACCATGTGGCAGGTGCCGTTTAAACTAACATGGTTAACACTCTGTTTTAATTTTATTGGTCGGCTAGTCTGGGTCCAGAGGACCTTGTTTACGCAATCTATTAAGGGTGACAACCTCCTCAGGAGGTCATTCCCTTGTAAACAAGGGGTGCCCTCTGGAGTCACAACTATGACCGGGTGTTTCAACTTGTGTCGCCCAATTTTAATGTCCAAATCTGCCGTCCCCTCGACGGGAATTTCCTTCCCGTCAAAGTTCTGGAGTTGTCCAGGAAGAGAGGTGAGAGGAATTTGGTAATTCTCTCCCCTTCTTCCTGCATTCAGTTCATCAAAGGCCCTTCTGGACAGAAGGGTAGCTTGAGATCCCGTGTCCACCAGCGCTAAAATTGTACCCTGCCCCTGTACTTGTACCGGGGCATAATATCTTCCCTCCTTCTCCTCAAGGGGGCACAGATAATGCACATTTTTGGACAACTGGTGGGCTAACTTTCTGGTTTTGGACATCGCTAGGGAAGAGATTTGGGCAGAATTCTGTGGAGAGCCTTGGGAATCTGAAAGAAAAAGTTGGCAACTGGAGACCAGAGCCATTGTGGGTTCCCCTGGCTCCGGTTCTGGGCCGCCCCCCCCCCTTTTTGGAGGCAGTCATCAGGATGGGTTTGAACCAGGGGATTTTCTTGCTGTTGGTTCTGGGATGAGATGGTGGGCGGCGGGAGCTCAGTCTCCACATCTCCCCAGTCTGGATTTGCATCCCTAGGGACCCATTTTTCTTTGGGAGGAGTTCCCCCCTCTCTGAAGGAGAAGATCCTTTTCCCAGGATCCCTCTCCCTCAAATTGGAAGATCTGTACCTCCTCATCAAACTGAGTCTGTTTGGGTCTTTTGTTTCTCCTACCCCCCCTCTGCTCCTTAGGAGGCAGACTTTCAGGAGCAAGAGATTTTGTTTCCGGTTCCTGGGTTTCCAGGGGCTGTTTACAATGAGGAAGGAAGCTTCCTCCAAGGCTTTACACCCCCCTTCCCTTTGTGCCTCCTCCCTGGGAACCGGTGAGTTATCGGGGTGCTGCCCCCGTCATTGTTCTGGAGCACCAGGTCCAGAGTTGGGTGCGTTCTGCGCCGGCATGCCGATCTGAGGGTTCTGCTGAGCCCTCAGTATGTGACCCAGATCCCGCGCCATGTTTTGAACCTGGCGCTCTAACTGGGAAACCCGCTCAGGCTGATACGGGGCCCTGTTTTCTCCCCTGGGCTAATCCCGGGAAGGGTAGCTATCCCTTCTTTGGTAGTACCCCTGGTTGGGAAGATTTGGATACCCCTCCACCCTTGGCCTCCCCTCTCCCGGATTCGGTTGTCTGGGCTCAGGGAATTGGGGAAAGAAGGGTGGAGGATTTTGGGGCTGGAAGTTGGGTGGATACCTGGGGAAGAAGTTCTGCCCAGGGTTTGGTGAGTTTCTGCCCTCCTGTGAGAAGTTGGGAGGGAAGTTCTCTGGGTTAGGTGCTTGGCTGGATCCCCCCCCTTGGGCTGAAGGAGTCCACACATAACCCAGGATGGGTCTGTTTCCCTTGTAACGGGGGCTTACATAATCAGGAGAGCGGGGGACCCCATTTGTGGGGCTGCCTCCCTGGCTCCCTGTCTGTGACTGGCCCGAGGACCTTCTGGGTTTAGCATTATTAGGTGCAGGTAGGTTTTTAGGCCCCCCCATCTCCAAATCTAAAACGGGGGTGACCTTTACCTCTGCCACCTTGGCAGCAGCAGGGGTGTTGTTGGCTTTGGGGTTTTTGGGCGCATTATTTTTATTTTCTATTGGCTTCTGCACCTCATAGATCCGGGTCGCCTGTTCAATGACCCAGTCTAAAGATCTTTTCTCGTGAAAATCCCTCACGAGCTGGGTCATTATGTATTTGGGCAAGGCATGGAAAAACGTATTAATAAATTCTCTGCTATCCGTGCGCACCCTTCTTGTGGTCTGTGAAAAAGCACGCTTTAACTCCTGCACAAATTCTTGTGGGGCCTGATCCTCCCCACGTTGTAAATTGTAGGCTGCCTTGCGAGCCTCTTGAGGATTTCTATGAGTAGAAAAATGTTTCAAGATGGCCGCCTTATAGGTGGACCATCTTAAATGATTTTGGTCCTCCAGCCCTGCAAAGAAACTGGAGTATTCCGGGGAGAAGGTCCACTTTACATATTGAATACAGCTTTGGCTGTCCTTCAAATGGAAAGTCTCCATCATTTGCTCAAACAACTCTAAGTGCTCCCAAACAGAATACTTGGCGTTCTTATGATAAGGCGTGATGACGCTCCTGATTGCCTTAATCTGCTTTAAGGGGTCCTTAAGCAAGGCCCTTTTTGTCTTATTGGCCCTTTTGGTCCGGGTAACCCTGGTCCATTCATCTTCTGACTCAGAGGCACTGCTCCCAGAGGTTCCCGTCTGTTCTTCCAGGTTTTCCCGGATTCTGCGAGCCTGGGAATGGCTGGCAGAATGTGGGGACCTGGTCTCCTGTGTCCTGTACCGCTCAGAGGAGTCTTCAGATCCCTCCTTGCTGCCAGGATTTGATGGGTACCCCCCCCACTGACCTAACTGGGCAGAGGTTTTCAGGATGCCCTTAATGGGCCTACTCACCTGGGGTTCCCCATCAAATTGCACCGTGCTTGGGTGCCCATACCCGGATGCCCGCCCCTCCATTCCTGGGTGGTACTGGCCTATGAGCCCCATGCTTCTGGCTGGATAGTAATCTGCCGTCCCTGTGGCCCTGTGCTCATGTGCGCCAGGGGACATGGGGGTGGCAGAGTCCAGGGACTGAGAGAAATAAAGGCCTCTGGTACTAGGGCTCCTGGGGTTATGCTCAGGAGTTTCTCTTTCCCAGCGAACCTGATCTCTATCCGCCCCTGCTCCCTGTTGCAATGTAAGAGCCTGCACCTTCAGTTCCTCAGTTAAGGCCTTACTAGACTCTATCAGTCTCTCCTGCATCGCTACCTGTTGTTGGAGCCTATCATTGTGCTGTCAGAGAGCCTCATTCTCTCTCTGCGTTTCCTGATTGGTCCTGGAGCACTGGGCCAGTCTTTGCTGCAGGAGGGTTACCTCCTGAGCTGTGTCCCTATTGGCCTGCTCCTTTCTTGCCAGAGCATCCTCCACCTTCCTGGTGTGCTCTAACAAGTTATGGTGTTCTTTTTGGAGGTCACCCAGTCCCTGGAGGGCCAGGTGATTTTCTTCCATTTTCCTTTTTAAGTGGCAGACTTCCTGGCCTAAGGTATCCCTTTGCTGACTAAGAGCCTGCATCTGTGCCGCCAGGTCGTCCCTTTGCCTTTGGAAGGCACCCGCTTTCTGGCGCTCCTGGTCAAACTCTGCCTGGGTATCCAGGTCTTTCAAAATCAGTTTATTGCTCTCTGCCTTCTCCCTATCTAGGTGGCTTTGCAGGGTGACTACCTGCTCAGCACATGCCCTATTGAAGTCTAACTGTTGCTCCAGCTTTTTCTGGCTCTGTAGTAGGGAGTCCAAACCTTCTTGGTACTCCTTCTGCAAGACCAGAAATCTGGTATCCTGGTCAGCCTTTTCCTGTTGCAGGATGTCCATATCCCTCTTTATTTTAATGATGTGCTGTCTACTCTCATTTTCTGACTCCTGGCTCCCCTGCAGCCTCTGCTCAGAAGAGACCAGGTCAGATTGGACCTTCTCTAACGCCATCTGTCGCTTATTCAAGAGATCTTGGCTTTCAGTAAATTTATCCTGCATATCTCCCATATATAGGTACAGGTATGCCGCTATCCTAACCATCTTGTCTTGTTCATCCTTAGCTTTAGGAGCCATGTAAAGTTCACTCAGGGCCACATGTAGGGGACCCTGATCTCCCCATATATCTAACCCTGTTTCAGTGACCTGTTGCGTGATGGCCTGCAACCAGACCATGCGGTCCTGGTGAGTCCACTCACCTCTCGCAAATAACTTATGTAAGAAGTGTTCTCTGGCTATTTTCATATCTACCAAGGTCGTCATTCTAGAGATTGGTCTCTGTCCTTACTTACAGAAGTTTATATTTTATTTTTGCAAAACAGACCTTTTCCTTAGAGCGTTCCTTTGAGGAGTGCTTTACAGCGTAACACAGCGTGGTGATCCGACCGGATATGTGTATCTGGTCAGCTGGCACACTGTATTAATCTGCACAAGTGATAGATCTAACCCAAACGTCCCGCTCGAGCCCCCACATTTGTAAGAGGATTCAATTCAACACTACAGCTAAGTCAACACCTAGTCTAGAATACTGAATGAAAACCCTTATTGATATATCTTTATGTCGAGTTCATGCGTTCTGGATGACTACCCTTATATAACACCCCTCTCTTGGAATCCCCCTGACCCCACTGAGCCAAGAAGTAGTTCTGTTTTGCAAGTTTAAAGGTTTATTTGATAATTTAAACAATATATATATATATATATATATATATATCTTTATAATAAGTTAATAATTGAATATCACACTTAATCTGAGCAGTAATCAATAATGGATAGTCTGGCACTAGCACACTTGTGAATAGGAACAGAAGAATAAGGTGGTAGAGAACACTTTATATAAGTTCAGATGGATGTAATGTTGAATGAAAGATGCAATACAGAAAATACTCAATATGATTTCAACAAAACAATGTAATCACTTTTCTGTGGCAATTCTCCCCCCCTTTTATGCAATGCAAGGAAATGGAAGGAAAGCACACAGTTCTCAGAAATGCAATCAATGTAATTCAGTTCACCCCAGCAAGCTTAGACTACAGAAGTTTGAAACACAGGCCCAAAATGCTTTTATATGTGCTGGCAATGAAGTGAAAAATATGCTAAAATGCTTTTAATTCCCTCTAGAGGTTCAGGGTGAGTGAAATATACTTGGGATGAGTTCAGGCTCACTTTAGCAAGGATCTAGGATGGTTCTTAAGAGGCAAACGAATTTTTAGCAAGGAAACTGCTGTTTTCACACGTGGAGAAATTTGCAAATCGCGGTAAAATTCGCGAGTGCGTTTTTCGCGATTGCGGAAAAAGTGTATGGAATAGGAATGCGGTTCTAGGTTCGTTGAAAAGCTAGGATTCTAAGCTTTCAGAGGAAAGTTAAACCAAGTTCCTAGCACAAACGGTTAGGGAGTTATGAACGATATGGTAAAGGTCGTTTTTCAGATTTGAAATTTTAAAGTTCAAAGTGACAAGTGACAGCTAACAGCTAGTAAATGACAAGTGACAGTTTTTAGGCAGTTCTACTTAGATTAAAATAGATTGAATTATATTATTTTAACTAAGAGATTGGTTCTGCACAGTTCTGCTAGGTACTCACAATATATTTTTGAATTAGGCCTCGCCACGGATCTAGTCAGGTTTTGGACTGGACTCCGGTCTGGTCTGGGTCTCTTCACAGTGATCTGGGTCAGCTCTCTGGTTCTGCTAACAGCAGTCTGGGTCAGCTCTGCTCTGCTGGTCTAGCCTCTCTGGATTCTGGAGATTGATGGATTTGAAGTCTGGATCTCTGGATGTTGTATGGTCCGGCAGCATGCTCCGCAGCAAATGGAATTGAATGTCCCTATCTGTCCTGACTGTCTGCTTTTATGTGTTTTGAAAATGGGTGGAAAGGCTAGCTTCCTAGGCTCTACCCCTCTCCACTTGTCATTGGCCACTTCATCCTCTTACCCTTGATTGGGGGAATGAAATGAAGTGTCATCATGATGAGGTCTGTTTATGATACAGAGAACCCACCCCTGTCAACTTTACACACAATCTATATTTTGACCCAAAAGACATATTTGCACAGGTACACATTTGTTTAAAATTACATGCACCCATCACATATCACAGGAGGTATACCCTGTCCAAATCTGCTCTTCCTGAGAGCTTGCATTGAGAAATGGCAACATATTTCACTTTTTGGTCAGGTTACCAATATCAGATTCTTACTCAAATTTACCCAAATGTGTGCAAGGCATGCAGGCATTAATTGATGAAGTATCAGACTTTTAACATGCATACATTTTAAGTAATACCCTCTTAACTGCTAGCTTGCCCCCAGATCATGCCACCGGTTCTAAAAACCTCTTAAAATGTGGGCAGAAAAATCACAAGAATTATGGTATCATTTAAATAATTATGACAAGTCCGTAATATGAGTTATTCATCTTTTTCTAAAACCATATTCTGGCTCCAAAGGGGTGTGGTTTCCCCCCAGCACAAGGTTGAATTTCTGGTTTTTCCAGTTCTGCCAAGCCAGCTTGCTCTCACAGGCAGTGCTCCTCCCCTTTTCTTCCAGGAGGAAGCCACTTTTACGGCCCCCATAATAAACCATCTGCCTTGGCCCTGGAAGGCCCATTGTTCAAGAGGAAGCCATTTATGGCCACTTCAATAAACCCTCTGCCTGGGTCCTATGTTTAGTCTCTAGCAGTCCCTTGATAATCCAATCAGAGAAGTGTCATATCCCTTTTGGTGGGAGCAGCAAAAAGGCAGCTAGGCCTGGGATCACAGCAGTTGTGCAAGTCTCAACTCCTGTCGGGGGTAGCTGGTGGGCAGAATTCAGTTCCTTAAGCCAGGCCCCAGCTAATGTCACTTTTAGTTACCCAGTTTTCTGCATTCAAATAAAACTAACCATTTTTACATATGCAGCTAGAATTCTGATTCTAAGTTTAAAACTATGACATTTAAACAATTGCAACCTATGTGACACTCAAAAGTAGGTCACTCATTTCTTTTAAACATTTAGATTTTTAGTGTCTTTCAGTCCAAATTTACTTAAACTGCTGAAATCCACAGCTCAGCCAGTCTTGTTATAAACCTTCAAGTCACTTCAGAATATAACTTTACATTGGATCCACCTCTCAGTAAGTCTTTCTTTGGCCTGCTTTGGGTTCATTTATTCAGTTTTACACGAAAAAGAAAAAAGTCTGGTGTTGTTTTAAAACACCGGCTTTCTGATAGTGGTGAGTACTGGTAATGCACCCATTTTTGGGATTTAAGAAAATGAATTCCCCACAATTCTAGGTTGCTTTTGGCAATCAGCATTGCCATTCCCAATGGTTTCAGACTACTGTGTGGGTAGTCCAATGGTGGTTTTAGGCAGTGCCCTTCTGTGCCCATAACATCGGCAAAATGGGTGGCGGCCTATTCTTCATTCACTTCCCTGGGCATTTTCTGGGAATCTCTGGCCATCATGATGTTTTCCATGTCAGTACTGCACAGTTTTGAGGTAGGGCTTGGATGCGTGGATAAAAACATCCCACACAATGCATTACATTACAGCATCACAAGTAGCATGTCCCTGACCATCTGCTTTTTTGTGCCAACATTGGTCAATTTAATTAATTTGCGATTAACTTCTTTACATTGAGTTAACTCTGTTTCTCCTTTTTCAACTTCTATTCACACCATTTACAACTCTGCACTCAGTGGTGCAACCTGCCGTTTTGAGTATGGTTGCATTTCTACTATAAACAATAGGATTCAAAGCTATTACTGTATTCTTGACCAAACATCATTGTCACCAGAAGAGAGTAAGGTAGTGCCAGAGTCTGCGCCTTTCCATAGGATCCTATTATTCTGTGAAGTCCATCTACCCCTGCTAGTGCCCAGCTAGCAATACACGGAGTATGTGCTTGCATGCCATTTCAGTTGGTCTGTGCCCTCCTGAACAAATAGCAACAAGTATGCACAGAGGAAAGATTGCATTATGCAATCTCACAGTGCAGTTGAACTGACGGCTGCTTATATTGTTGAGCACAGCCATGGGCAGGTGTGCCCTCGTGTGACAAACCTGCAGACACTCCCTTATTGACATCTTTTCTGCTGAATGGTACTGTGCAAGAGAGGTCCCTGGAGGCTCACCTGGGTGCATTATGGCTTGTCAGACACTTCCTCTTTTTCATATGCTTGTACGTCATTGTTGCTCCCAAACAGAACGACTTCTTTTGTTATGACACACCTTACAGGCATGTGGCATAGTTTAAATATAATTTCTTCTTGCCCCCTTGCAGTCTTCCTCTCGTCAAAGTTCAATGTTCCAGCGGGGCTTCCTGAGGCAGGAAATGTCTGGACCCATGTTGAGATTTACTGTGTCTTGCCTCAAGCTTGATAATCAACTCCTGTGCCTGCCCTGCTAATCTGAAATGCTATTCCAAGTGCAGAGGTCTAACTTTCTTCCTCCTTTGGAGTCATATGCTGAAGGACTACCTCTGTCTGAGGAAACATACCTGTATCCTCCATCTATTTCTCTTCCAAATTATGCAGCACCACCACTTGCACCCTTAACTCATCCATCTTTGGACAGACCCGCACCTCTTCTGTGTTGCATCATTTCTGTGTTACCACCATCTTCTCTCCTGTTCCAAAGTTTAAAAAATCCTTAACAGCAAAATCCCTAGTGTTTCTGCAGTTGAAATTCCCCTAAGCCAAGTACAGTGACCCCTTCTCTAGACTCATCACGAGCTTCATAGACCACCCTTTGCACATAGACTTGCATCAGCTCTGTCTCTACACCTCCCATCTAAATCCTCCCGGTATGGCAGCAGTAAACCATCCATCATCTGTCCTGCTTCCTCCTACTTTGTGTCCTCCTCCTGTAGCAGTGAAAAATCTTATGTCATCAGTCCTGACTCCTCTAGCCCCTCTGCCTTTTCACCCATGGCAGTGGAAAACCCTCCATTGACAACTGTACCTCCTCCACTCTTCTCAAGACATTCTCCCAATGACTCTTCCACCTCAGACAAGCATGCTGCAAGCATGGGTATCTGGTACTAAAATTGCCCCAAAGGAAAGAAGCAAGGCATTCACCAGCATTAACTCTCCCACACAATTAAAACTACATCCCCTTTGACTTGGACCTCCTCTTAATTAACCATTGGTGAATCTCCTTAAAACACCCTGAGAATCCACATGGGCTCAATCGCTGCATTCAAGTGTATCCATGGGAGCCTGTTTCAAAATGGCAACATCCGCATTTCTCTAGTGATGTGGACGAGATCGAGAAGCCTGGAATTGGATTCCGGCACCGCCAAGGATTTGGTCCATATCATCATAGTGTCACCGAATTTGGGTGCCTTCCTAGGCAAAAAGTTCAGGAGCAAACATAAAGAACCACAACTTCCTGTTTCCACTGTGGGTTTTGTTTGGCTGCAGGAAGATGGGGCAGGACTGAGCCACACCAGGATTTGAAGAACGAGGCAGATGTTTGAGGGGTTAGGCAGTATTTATTGTTTCTTTGGGTATTTTGTATGCTATTTCTGATTTAAAACATGTTGATTTTAGCTGGGAACTATATATTTGTGTGTTTCTCCTGTGTGTGCTAGGCACTAAGGCAGTTTATTTGGAAGCCATTTCTTTTATTTGTTAGGGAATCCTTTTCTTTTCAGTTGTGATTTAAATTTGTAAACATTTTGCATAATCTGAGGAAACCTTTATTTGTTTCTTGCTTTGAAAGCCATATTATTTTGGAAGAGAGGTTTTTGTTACTTTAAATGAGAAACTTTCATTCTTTATTTTTTGAAAGAAAAATAACTTGAATGTGTTTAATGTTTTTATTTTGTTTAGGAGAACCACTTCCTTTCTGTGAGAACAATGTCCGGGATGAGGGTGTCGATGTGGCATTGTCTGTGCCGGAGCAGTACAGGAATCTGCAACCAGTTGACATGGATCTATTATATCCCAACTTCAAAGGTGAAAGTGGGGAAGGCACATATGAGCATTCTCAGTCAGAGGGAGAAGATCTGTGTTACATATTTAGTGGCTACCACAGCCCTCCTTTACCACTTTCAGTGCTGTCACTGGCATGTGTATGACAAGTTCCAGCTATCACAACCTCATACCACTGATGAGGATGAGACTGCAGCAGGGGCATCCCAGGAGGGAGGGGTAACAGTTAGCAGGTCCTGTTCATGCAGTGAATGATTGGTACCTACCCACAGAAGGGTAAGGCCAATCCCAGATTCCATTCAAGGGAATGTGGGAGAAAGGGTCAATGTCATGGAGGGTAGTTCCATGCACAACACTGCCTGGCAAATTGAAATGTTGTGCCTAGTATGCAGGAATATCTTCAGCTGGGGAGGATTGTTGGATCATGTAGTAATGGCCAGTGCACAGCATCATTCTGAGAACCACCACTTAAGTGTACTTAAAAATGCTGAGCCCTGTGCTGAGATGTAGTGACACAGAGAAACGTTGTACATATTTATTGTTTTGTTTCTATTTATGTTGAATCTGTTTTCTTCTGTTTGTCCTCCCCTTAAAAATACAAAGATCAACATTTGAAAAACAAATACTGAAACAAAAAATAAATACCCCACAAAATGTCATATTCATCAATTTAGTTTGGTGTAATGTGTTGGGTGTTGAAGAATGGACATTCGTTTGAGGGTAGACATTTGAAAAACAAATGACTTATTTAGTATTCAAGATAAACAATATTGTGGATAGGATTGAAATCATATGACACTCAGTAAGACTGTAGCCTCTCTGTCCTCTTATCTAGGGAGAGAACCTGATAAAAGGGGCATTTACCTTTCCTACCACAACAAACAATAATATTTCAGAATGCTTTAGAATCTACACTGTGACAACAGTATAATATGAATTTTTGAGATCTGGCAATGGTGTTTTGCAATCAGCTTAGACTCGAGGATGGTTTATTGAGCCACTCTTCTCCATTTGGGCTCATGTCCCCTGAGAGAGATGCAAACAATCATGCTGTGGTCTCAGCCATGTAAAACCAGAGAATAGTATTAAAAGTGGAGTGTGTGCCCTCACTTCTGCAAGACAGGAGATTTGAACACATTGAGCTTGTGAATCTACCCCTTAGATACAGGAGAGACACACATTGAGTGTCTGCCTCACCCCGGCAAGACAGGAGGGATAAAAACCAAGGATGTTCCCCCACCCATACAATATATGAGAGATGTGACCTTTGAGTATGTAATCTGACCCTGTGGGACAGGATGGAGACATATCAATTGGTTATGTTTCGTCACTTCTGGGAAACCATTTGGATGTATAATTTGAGTGACTATCAGACCCTTGTGAGACAGGACAGACTTAGAAATGATTGTGTGCCCCTTCACCTACAAAACAGGAGAGACTTAAAAAGTTGGGTTCTCCCTCAACCCTGCTAGACAGGAGAGACATACAGATTGAGTGTGTGCCCTTTCCCTCAACACAGGATCGACATCACAATTGAGTTTGCTCCCTCACCCCTTTGAGATAGGAGAGATGCAAACATTCAAACTGTTCCCCCAGCCCTGCCAGACAAGAGGGACATAGACATTGAATGTGTTCACTAAACCCAGCAAAACATGAGAGATGTACAAATTGCATCTGTGCCCTCACAACTACTACACAGGAGAGATATGTAAACTTGAGCATGTGCCCTCACTCCAGTGAGACTGGAAAGCTTAAACATTAAGACTATGCCCTTACCCTTTTAACTCAGGAGAGAAGTACAAGGTATGCATGTGCCCTCAGCCCTGCGAGAAAAGAGAGATGTACCCACTGAGTGCCCTCACCCCTATCAGACAGGAGAGACATACAATTCATGATGTGCCCCCACCCCTGTGATACAGGAGAGGTGTAAAAATTAACTGTGTGCTCTTAGCGCAGTGGTAGTATAGCCATATATGCTGAGTGTATGCCCTTACCCCTGCAAGACAGGATAGATGTACAAATTCAGGCTGTGCCTTTTCCCTTGTGAGTCGGGAGAGATGTCACAATTGAGTGGGTGCCATCATCTTTGCTGCACAGGAGAGACATACGAATTCAGACTGTGCCCCCATCTCTTCGAGACAGGAGAGATGTAAAAATTGAGTGTGTGCGCCATTCGTTCGAGACAGGACATATGTAAAAATTGAGTTTTCACCCTAACCCATGCTGGACAGGACTGAAATAATAATTCAGGCTTTGCCTATATTCCTTCGAGACAGGGCAGATGTAAAATACAGGTTTTGGTGAGGCATGAAATACATAAATATTGAGGATGTGATCTAACCTCTGCCAGACAGGAGAGATGTACAAATTGAATCTATGCCCACACTCCCGTGAGACAGGTGAAAAATACAGGTTCAGGCAGTCCTCTCACCCCTGTAACTCAGGAGAGACATACACATGGAGTGTTTGCCTTTATACCTGCAAGACAGAAGAGATGTCGCATTCCAGTATGTCACCCCACCCCTTTGAGAAAAGGGAGGCATACATATTCAGCAAGACAGGAGAGACATCGGAATTGAGTGTGCATCAAGAGAATGCCATGTACTACCTTCACCCCTGCAAGACAGAGAGACATACACATTGAAGATGTGAGTGATTCAATCACTGGAACAGCCATGGTAAATTGATAATGCACACACAATGAGGCATGCTTGGTACTTTACACTCTGGGTGGGTGCATGATCAGAATCGTTGGTCATCATCACCTACCTCACACCATATCTTCCATTACCACCACATTAATATCTAATCTCAAGGGCCTGAATTAGTAATATCAATGGAATCCACAGAAGCCACAATCCCCTCCTCTGGCCTGGCTGCCATGTTCACTGGGACATTGAAGGTGATCCTCTAACTCAACTATGATAGGTTGCTGTCATTTAAGGTCCTGTGAATGTGCTTGTGAAAGCAGCCGTATCATGCCTTAGTCTATTCGCAGATGATGCTCATTAATTTTAATGAATATCAGATGTTTTATATGAGTTAGAGAGAGGCTTTTAATGAGGTCAGCAACAATATTGCCAGCAGCATTAAAGACACACCCTGACACTACCCTAGCTAAGGTTAGATTAGAATGTTAATTGCTTCAGGGACAAGTGCTTCTGGCTACACAGGCCGCTTGCAGGACTAATAATGCAATGGGTATCCATCCTTACTATTCTCACATGTGTCACTCAATTTGAGATTAGCACAGCATACCTGCGGCGCGCCAGCACCCAAAACAGTTGGAATGGAGAGAATGCTACCAAATGAAGACAGACATCTCATTAGTCTTTGGGAAGCTGCGTTGTTGTTGCCTGTACTTCACGCATCTTCTATGCAAATGCCTCTTGAGTGCTGTGTTGTAAATTCCAACCATTTCCTCTGTATGTGTTATCCTACTGCTCAAATTCTAGAATGCAGCCACTTTAACCTTCAAACTGAGTCAACAAATGATGATAAAATAAAATCAATATTTTATATGTGCAACATTCTGAAATATTGTTAGCATGTCTTCCAGCTCTACATTGTCAGACTCACCCATGTTATCATGTTCCATTGCTATTTTGGAGATGTTCTTTTCAGGCAAGTACACCAACGGAAGTACCTTACTCAGTGACAGAGAGCTTTGGCTCACACACTCTGTGGCTTACTCAAATGACAACGGCAAACATCAGACATTGGGGATGAGCTGCCACCAAGCTGGGGTGAAGCAGGCCCCATCTGATATGCAACATTGGCTGTAGATGTAGTCACTCAGAGCATTGCTTTTCTCACACAGTTGGGTGCATTTGTAATGTTAATTTACAGTAGGTAGGAACTAACATTTTATCGATAGTTGTTAAGGAGAATTCTCAAGAATCTGCTAATTTCCTTTACCTTTTGAGACCCTCAGCAACTTTGCTGGATTTCTAGGATTTTATTTTTTACCTGGGAAGAGTGTGAGCCTTTTTCCCCACTCTTCCATGTATTTTGATGTGTGTTCTACTTTTGTGTTCCTTGGTTCTGTGTGTCACACAGCACCTTCAGTGCAGTGGCACAGGGATGTCTTTCAGACTTCCCGAGGTTTAAATACCTTCTCTGGGACGAACTACTGTCTCCCAGAGCATGTAAAGTTAAATTGCCTTTACCAGTCTCTTTAGATTTACTGACCCAGCATACACTATCTTCCTATAGAGTGCTGGAGCGGTTGCCTAGCATACCCTGAGTCAAAACATTCATGTAATAGTCAAATGTTACCCCTTCCTACTTTAAATGGCTGGGGGCAATGGTTTAGATCAAACTACCATGATTTTTCCCGACCACGAACAGCGGTAGCTAAAAATCGAGTCAGCCATGTTTTTCAATATAGCGCCCAAGACCCATGTGTAAAAACAGACTCTGGTCGACATTTTTTCACCATTTCTTTTAGGAAAGGTCCTTCTTGTGATTGTCTCTGCCCGCCAAACCAGGTTTGGCCGCGTTGTTCATTGGCCTTCGGCAGGCTTCAGTGCTGAAGCCCTCCTCTGGCGCAAGGGTGTATGGGGTGGACAGGATGGGAGAGAGGTGCCCGAAACTCCCTGTGCTTAGTCTCCTAGGAGACCTGAATGTACTCTGGCGTGATTGGCCGGCTGGCTGTCTGGCAAGGACAGCGGACAGCCACCCTGCTGTTTGAGTGACAGCCAGGCTGGAATGAATGGGGGAAAACTGTTTAAAAGCAGGTCTCTGGGACTTAGTGTAACGCTCACCTGATTCCCGCAGAGGCGCCGGTCTTGACTGGGTGAATGCCGTATCTTCAAAGGTGATGTGTAACACACGGTTGGCTCTTTGGGCTGGACCTCTGTGCACTGTATGTCTGACTCAAAGAGTAAGATGTCTTAGGTAAGTGAACGCCGAGCTCTCCATCTGCCTCGGGGCAGGGTGCCGTAACCAGTTTCTTCACTGGATAAGGGTGCATGCCTCTTGACCTCAGAGGACTGCTGTCCGTCGTTAACTGCACGAACGGTAAGTTCTGGGCACTTCAAATGTCTTAAAAGTCTTTTGTAATGATATCTCTTGTTTTGCAGGGTTCCGGCGATGGCGGATGGCGGGCTGATGAGAGTTGAGGATCGAACCCGCGTGAGGAATAGAAGCGCCTGGAAGCAGGTAAGTAAGCGCTTGTAGCCTGCTTCACGATGTGCACTAACTGTCCCTTTTATCTTGCAGGTACAAGTTCGGAGCTTTAGAGAAGCTGAAGGGTGCTGGAATACCCACTGGATTCGGCGTGGGAAGGAGTAATGGCACGTGAGTAATAAAGTTGCCCAATATCTTTAAACGCACCTTCTTTTGTCTTTCAGATGCGGGATGCAGCGCCGAAGGCCTCCGGAGCGTGCGAAGAGCTGGTAAGCTTTTGTCTTTCAGATGCCGGAATGCAGTGCGAAGACCTCCGGAGCCTGGGAAGAGTAGATAAGCCTTTGTCTTTCAGATGCCGGAATGCAGCGCGAGGTGTTGGTGACAGCCGATGGATCAGGTAAGAGATGCGCTGCCACTGAAGACCGTAGTGCTAACCTGTTCTTTCTTTGTCTTTACAGGTGCTGCTGAAGACTGGATTCCAGGATGGTAAGCCTTTGTTCCCTTAGGCCCAGGATCAGAAGCAGAAGACACGATGAGCGTTCTGCTGCAGAGAATGCAGAATAACACAAAGCAAGATTCATCCATCGGGTGTGGTTTAAATAGCCTCCTGTAGTGCTTAGGTGTCTCCTTCCACAGCCACGCCTAGGTAAGAAAAGAGTTCCTGCTTTCCAGAAGAGTTCCAGTGTTCTGAACCTAGGGAGTGGCTCCTGCCCCACCCAACAGGAAAAGTAGTCCCAAACAGAAGAGGATCAGGGGTTCAACTGGCAGGTAAGTAAGCAGCATGGTCTGCTGCAGGTAAGTCCACCCAAGCATTATGAGCCCGGCGCTTCCAGCGCTGGGACTGGGCATCTTTATGAGCCTGGTGCCACTGGCACCAGGACAGGGTCCAAAAGGTCCCAATTGGGACTGGCTGGCACTCGGAACCGGGGTTATGGGTCTGCTTCCAAGGGAGTCGGGCAAGTCCTGATCTTTTGGAAGCAGAGATCATGACAGCACCCCCCCTCAAGGCCCCTCCCAAACCGGGCTTCTCCGGGGGTTTGGGCTTGTTAGGAAATGTTCGATGAAATCTTTTGATTAGACGAGGCGCGTGGACATATTCTGCAGGTTCCCAGGATCTTTCTTGGGGACCGTAGCCTTTCCAGTCAATCAGGTAAAATAGTTTAGATTTGGAGATCTTGGAATCCAGGATGCTTTTGACTTCAAACTCGAGTTCTCCATCAACTAGAATAGGTTTTGGAGATGTAGTTAGTCGGGTTTGAGGTTGCACGGGTTTTAATAGAGAGACGTGGAAGACCGGATGTATCTTCATGTGAGGGGGCAAGTCCAACTTGACCGCTACTGGATTTACTATGGTAGTGATGGAATAGGGACCAAGGTATCTTGGGTTGAATGTGCGTGGTCCTTTTAGAGGTAGATATTTGGTGGATAACCAGACTTGATCTCCTACTTGATATTGGGGGGCTTCCTTCCGATGTTGGTCTGCTCCTTTCTTGTATTGTTCTTTAGCCCTTTGAAGGTGAGAAACGGCTTCCTTAAAGGCTTGAGTGATTGTAGAATGCAGGTGGTCTACTGCTGGTGTTCCAAGATCTTGGAGTGGATCCAACTCCGAGGTTCGAGGGTGACTACCGTATAAAAGAAAAAACGGGGTCTTCCCAGTTCCTGAGTGGACAGAGTTATTGTAGGCATATTCGGCTATCCAAAGGATATCTTTCCAAGTTTTTTCAGTTTGTTGTAGCATGCAGCGCAAATACTGTTCCAGAGTTTGATTGGTCCTCTCGGTTTGTCCGTCGGTTTGAGGGTGGTGGCTGGTCGAAAGTCTCACATCAATTTGAGCCGACCGACAGCAACTTCGCCAAAAATGAGAAATAAATTGACTACCTCGATCCGAAATTAGAACTGAAGGAAAACCGTGCAGTCGGACGATGTTTTCGAGAAATTCTCGGGCCAGAGTTGCTGCTGTTGGTAAGCCTTTGAGTGGAATGAAATGCGCCATCTTGGAGAATAGGTCCACGATTACTAGGATCGTATTGTATCCGGAGCATGGAGGTAGATCGGTGATGAAGTCCATAGAAAGCGAATGCCAAGGGCGATGCGGGATGTCAATAGGGCGTAAGAGGCCGGCTGGTTTTTCCTTTTGACTCTTGTTTTGGGCGCATACTCCACAGGACATTATAAAGTCTCTGATATCTTTTTTCCAAGACGGCCACCAGAAGTAGCGCTTGATCTTTTCCGAGGTCTTGGTCATACCGGGATGTCCTTCCATTAAAGAATCGTGATAACAAGAGATTACCTTTTTCTGTAAATCTGTGCTGGGCAGGTATAACCGTTCTTGGAAATATAATAGGTTGTCCTTCACCGTAAAGTCCTTTCCCTGCAGATGCCAATTCTGTATGTCTGCTGGAGTTACCAGTAGCCTGGCTTTATCCTTAACTTCCTCTATGGATTGTGTGGCGATTACACCTAGAATTCTTTGTTCGGGAATGATAGGTACAGGTTTAGGATTGATCAAATGTTCTTCCACTCCCATCCGAGAAAGGGCATCAGCTTTACCGTTTTTTGTACCAGGTCGATAGGTAATTATGAAGTCAAACTCGGCAAAGAATAGTGCCCAACGGAGTTGCCTAGAGGATTGAGCTTTTGCGGTTTTCAAATATTGCAGGTTTCGGTGATCTGTAATCACAGTAACGGTGTGTCGGGCCCCCAGAAGATAATGCCGCCAAGCCTTAAAGGCGGACTTGATAGCTAGAAGTTCCTTATCAGTAATAGTGTAATTGATTTCAGGAGGCGAGAATTTGCGGGACCAAAATGCCACGGGATGCAACTGATTGGTTACTGGGTCCTTTTGTGATAGAACTGCCCCCATGGCAAGGCTCGAAGCATCAGTTTCAACGATGTAGGGGAGTTCTGGGCGAGGATGTTTTAAGATCGGTGCAGAGATAAATCTAGTCTTCAAATTCTGGAAAGCTTGTTCCGCCTCGGTAGACCATTCAAAACGTTTGTTTTTCTTTAACAAGGTGGTGATGGGCTGGACTATTCGAGAGAATTCGGGGATAAACCTGCGGTAAAAGTTAGCGAAGCCTAACATGCTTTGAACACCTTTTACGGAGGATGGCGATGGCCATTTGAGAATTGCATCGACCTTCTTTGAATCCATACGCACTCCGCTTGGTGATAATATGAATCCCAAGAATTCAACTTCAGTCACGTTGAAAACACATTTTTCCAACTTAGCGAAAAGTTTGTGTTGACGCAATCTCTCGAGGACCATTTTCATGTGTTTCCGATGTTCAGTTTCCGATGAAGAATAAACGAGGATGTCGTCAATGTAAAGAACAACACACACATCTATGAGGTCTCTGAGGACATCGTTCATAAAATATTGAAAGGCGGCCGGGGCATTGCAAAGTCCGAAGGGCATGACCTGATATTCAAATAGCCCATACTTGGTGCGGAAGGCCGTCTTCCATTCATCGCCCTCTTTTACTCGTACCAAGTGGTAGGCTCCTCTAAGATCCAGCTTTGTATATATGCATGCTTTTCTGACTTGGTCCAGGAGTTCAGGGATCAAAGGTAACGGATATCTATTCTTAACGGTGATCTGGTTCAGGGCGCGATAATCTATACAAGTTCTAAGGTCCCCTTCTTTTTTTGGAACGAAGAACAAAGCTGAGGAAGCAGGGGACTTGGAAGGACGAATAAACCCATTCGCTAGGTATTGATCCAGGTATTGTCGGAGGTGAAGATTCTCAGGCTCGGTGAGGGCATAAATTCTACTACAAGGAGGAGTAGATCCAGGTATCAGGTCTATCTGGCAGTCATAAGACCTATGTGGAGGTAGAGAGTTAGCCTGATCCTTCCGGAAAACATCTTGGAATTCTAGGTATTCAGGAGGTAACTGGGGAGCCTCCGAGGAAATTGCTGCCAGTGCAACACCAGGTCGAGGGTGACAAGTAGAGACACATTCTGGAAACTGAACCGTTCTTGCTCGCCAATCGATCTGAGGATTGTGCTTCTCTAACCAAGGAATTCCTAGAATAATCTGGAACTGAGGGGCCTTGATCACAGCGAACACGATCTTCTCATGGTGTCCATCTTGACTTACTAGCGTCACTTCTTGGGTGGTATGCGTTACTGGTCCGGAGGCTATCTCCGTACCATCCACCGTAGTAATGACGTCCTTTACAGCCTTTGGACAAAGAGTCAGATTCATCCTCAAAACCATTTCATGATCCACATAATTGCCGATGGCACCGCTGTCGACGTAAGCTTCAATCGCATGTAATCGATCCGGATGTTCAGGGCTAATGAGGACCATAGGTATCACGAAATGCGAGGTCACTGAACTGGTTTTAACGCTCGGCAAGAGGACCTCTATTCTTGTCGGGCGAGGTCGTTTCCCTGCTCAGAGTTTGTGACCCTGGTAACTGCAGCTCCTACTGCCTTCTTGGCTGGTTTCACCGGACAGTCTCGAAGAAAGTGCCCCGAGTTTCCGCAATAGAGGCATAATTGCAGCTGTTTTCTCCTTTCCCGCTCCTTTTGTGTTAGTGGTCCTTTCAGGCCCCCTATTTGCATGGGTTCCCCGGAGTCTACTCCTTTGGTAGGAGTTGGTGGTTTGGAAAATACTCGAGCATCAAACTTGGAACGATCGGCCTTCCTGTTCTGCAGTCTGTGGTCAATTTGAACGACTAAGTCAATATAGTCCGAACAGTCTTGCGGGGGATTCACTACTTGGGCTAACACATCTTTGAGCTCTCCACGTAGACCTCTATAAAACAGCGTAATCCTTTTGTCCTCAGGCCATCGAGTTTCCACTATCAGTCTGTTGAAAGACGCAATATAAGCCAAAAGGTCTTGATTACCCTGTCGCAATGAAAGGAGCTCATTGTCCAAGGCCTGCCCCTGTGAATGTCTTGCAAACAGTTTTTCCATACTGAGCTGAAAAGCTTGAAAATCATGGAGAACCGGATCATCTTGATTAACTAGAGGGATCGACCAGTCTGCCGCATTGCCACTAAGGTACGAAAGCACGAAAGCTACCTTAGCTTGATCAGTTGGAAAGGCTCCTGGCCGGCATAAGATGTGCAACCGGCACTGATTAATAAATACTGCAAACCTCTTTGGGTCACCAGAAAATCGTTCGGGCGGAGCCAGAGGTACATTCCCAGGTAGGTTGATCTGCACTGGGTTTGTAGAGGATGTTGAAGGAAGATTTGCCCCTGATGTGGGTAACGGAGTTTGTCCGGCTTGTGACTGTAGCAATTGTCTAGCGAGATCGTCTGTTCGCTCCTTGGAAATAATCAGTTCCCTTCTTAGAGCATTCGTTTCCTGACGGGCTGCATACACTTCTGCTCTTAGTTCCCCAAGTAACTGGGCTAGCTGGTCGGTATCCGAGGTTTCCATAGCGCCTGGGTGGGAGTTTTGCGGTAGGCTTTGTGTTCTGTAATGCTCACCTGATTCCCGCAGAAGCGCCGGTCTTGACTGGGTGAATGCCGTATCTTCAAAGGTGATGTGTAACACATGGTTGGCTCTTTGGGCTGGACCTCTGTGCACTGTATGTCTGACTCGAAGAGTAAGATGTCTTAGGTAAGTGAACGCCGAGCTCTCCATCTGCCTCGGGGCAGGGTGCCGTAACCAGTTTCTTCACTGGATAAGGGTGCAGGCCTCTTGACCTCAGAGGACTGCTGTCCGTCGTTAACTGCACGAACGGTAAGTTCTGGGCACTTCAAATGTCTTAAAAGTCTTTTGTAATGATATCTCTTGTTTTGCAGGGTTCCGGCGATGGCGGATGGCGGGCTGATGAGAGTTGAGGATCGAACCCGCGTGAGGAATAGAAGCGCCTGGAAGCACGTAAGTAAGCGCTTGTAGCCTGCTTCACGATGCGCACTAACTGTCCCTTTTATCTTGCAGGTACAAGTTCGGAGCTTTAGAGAAGCTGAAGGGTGCTGGAATACCCACTGGATTCGGCGTGGGAAGGAGTAATGGCACGTGAGTAATAAAGTTGCCCAATGTCTTTAAACGCACCTTCTTTTGTCTTTCAGATGCGGGATGCAGCGCCGAAGGCCTCCGGAGCGTGCGAAGAGCTGGTAAGCTTTTGTCTTTCAGATGCCGGAATGCAGTGCGAAGACCTCCGGAGCCTGCGAAGAGTAGATAAGCCTTTGTCTTTCAGATGCCAGAATGCAGTGCGAGGTGTTGGTGACAGCCGATGGACCAGGTAAGAGATGCGCTGCCACTGAAGACCGTAGTGCTAACCTGTTCTTTCTTTGTCTTTACAGGTGCTGCTGAAGACTGGATTCCAGGATGGTAAGCCTTTGTTCCCTTAGGCCCAGGATCAGAAGCAGAAGACACGATGAGCGTTCTGCTGCAGAGAATGCAGAATAACACAAAGCAAGATTCATCCATCGGGTGTGGTTTAAATAGCCTCCTGTAGTGCTTAGGTGTCTCCTTCCACAGCCACGCCTAGGTAAGAAAAGAGTTCCTGCTTTCCAGAAGAGTTCCAGTGTTCTGAACCTAGGGAGTGGCTCCTGCCCCACCCAACAGGAAAAGTAGTCCCAAACAGAAGAGGATCAGGGGTTCAACTGGCAGGTAAGTAAGCAGAATGGTCTGCTGCAGGTAAGTCCACCCAAGCATTATGAGCCCGGCGCTTCCAGCGCTGGGACTGGGCATCTTTATGAGCCTGGTGCCACTGGCACCAGGACAGGGTCCAAAAGGTCCCAATTGGGACTGGCTGCCACTCGGAACCGGGGTTATGGGTCTGCTTCCAAGGGAGTCGGGCAAGTCCTGATCTTTTGGAAGCAGAGATCATGACACTTAGAAAGCAGAGTCGACCACTGGAACAAAAGAACCGAAGACGAGCTGAAGGAAGAGGACTGCTGCAACTCCTGGACAACGGGTGAAGCCTTGCTGCCGGTCCGAATTGCCTGAAACTCGTGAAGCCCTTCAAGGTTAACTTCATCCCTTGAGTTTGGTGGGAGCAACCAACTTGTAAGCCACCTGGACACCATCCCTTCCTGGTTCGAATATTCTGCAGAGTGCTGTGTAAAAACGGATAGCCAGTGTGAAGGATACCAGCTTGTGGACTTTAAGGCACTCACACCTAAACCAACGTTTTGCTAAACTTGTGGCCTCATCCCTGAGCAGTGCAGGAACCTCCCGACGTCCTCCTTCTTGTCCCCACGACTGAAGCTCAGAAACAGCAAAATCTGCTCGAACTACCAGGAACAACTGCCTGACCTACAGCTCTTCTTCAATACAAAGGTACTGTGCAAATGCGGTCCGGAAAGTTTTTCGGTCATCGCGAAATTTTGCGGAAACTTTTTCAACTCTGAAGGCTTGTCCTTCCCTAAACATTTGTCAAACTTATCGCCCAGCCAAATTCTTTTAAACTCTGTGGCAAAGACTTAACCGTTTACTACTAGAACTGTGCTATCCTATACAAAGACTCTGAACCATTGACTTTGGCCCAGGCCTATGAACTGAATTTCTGGTTGTAGTTTACTAAAACCCTTTGCCCTGCCTATGAAAGTATCTGGGCTGTCTATTCTTATAACCTTGTCTTTTTACTCCTTTATTAAGTATCTGAAGTGCCATTTTGCTCCCACTTCAGGGGAGCTGAATTTGTTCAGTAACTTATTGGTTGTGTATTTTAGTATATTAGTGTCTGATATTGCGCTGCTCTTGCTAGTGTAATGTTTTCAAATTGACTGTGTTAATAAATGTATATTATTTTACCAAGAAACTTTGAGTAAATTGTTTGTTTGAATCACTGTATTTGTTGGCCCTATGTGTAACTTGTTCTACTTCTCACTAAACTCTTGAGATAAGTATGGCTGTTCAGCCATCGCTACCACTTTACTGTGTAGTACAGGCTTGTACCAAAGGTGAATTTGTACTGACACCTGTAGTCTTAATTGCATGTATTGTTCCCAAAGGGTACCTCATGTGATTCTGCCAAACACTTGTTGCATTGGAGTTTGTGCTGCATCTGCAACACACTAATAGCATTTCTTGCACTTAATGCTTGGCTGAAATGAGAGCAGATCTTGTGTTCCACAGCCATCATTTCACAGACAGGGCAACAATTGTTGATAAAATATGTCACCACAAGACAGTGAACATGAATTGTGTTCCATGGCGTTAGTGCATCAATAATGTTGGATACATTGGGCCTCATTACGAGTATGGCGGTACAGTAACAACGGTGCTGGTGAAGCACCGACACCGTTGCTACCGCACCGCCATACTGCAAGTTTTGCTCACGGGTGCCTTCAATTCCGTCAGGCGTGCCCCGACAGAATGGAAGGCACCCGCGAGCACAACTTGTGGATGCACCGGCACCGTTAGGAACGGTGCCGGTGCATCCATGCTCCCCATTCCCATTCTGCCCTATGGGGCGAAATGGGGATGGGGTGTGCGTTCACACCGGCTCCCGCAAATGGGCAATTACTGGTACGTCGAACTCGTAATGGACCGGTAATTGCCCATTCGCGGGTGCCAGTCCTGGATTCAACTCCGGCAGCAGCTGTGCCGGTACTACTCGCATGGCTACTGCCGGGTTTGTAATGAGGCCCATTGTCTGCTACTACAAAACCCAATGCTATTATCCAGGGATTTAGGCACTATATCACCACCTTCCACATTCCCAGATGTGTGCTCCTGTGTGGCTCATGCACAAATTGGCTTTTAGGTGGACAGCATGCAACTACTGAGATGATTTGTTCCCTCCAGAGGGGAAGGTGACCAATGTGCTATTACAGCCAGGTAATCAGTGCCTTACCCACTTATCCACATATCCATAGTGAAGTGAACTTCCCCACCTTCTGTTTTGCCCAAGGCCTTTCTCACCAAAGGAACTACTACAGCATACAATGCAGGTACAGCCTTGCTTGAAAAGTAAGTTCACCTGGGAATTTTCCAGGCACCCACCCCTGACATCAGCTTTATGAAATGTTTGTTTTAAACAAAGACGTATGGCATAATGTCTACTGGCAGCATTTCGCCAATATTGCATTGAGCAGCTGTAATTGTGGATGGTTCCAATAATACGTTTGACTTTGCTAAAAGGATACGCTGAGTCTGTGCTAGTGCATAGACATTGTTTCCCTCTACGTCTTTGTGTTAGAACTGATGAAACCTCACAGTTCTGGGGAAGTGCCAGCATACTGCCGAGTGTTCCTCGGCTTCTTGGGGTATTCTGTGTTATTTGATGGTCCTACTCTTGTGAATGATGTTACTTCAAATGACTGAGGAATGATAATGCGCCCAGATGTGTCCCTGCATTCCCATAGAGCACTACTTGAATGCACAGAGTGCAAGTGGCAATATACTGCTCTTGACCCCGTACAAAGAAATTCCACTGTGTAGCTGTTAGCACAGTGGGTCTGCACTAGTTGCCAGTGGCTATTGTGCAGAGGCATTAGAAGAGGGAACATGGTAATCCCCAAGGCACATAGGTGCATGCAGTGGTACTGGTTGCTTTGAAGGACTAGTAGGTACTGTTGTTGGTTGACATATACCATTGCCACCTCAGAATTTCTGAGGTGTCTCAAGAGCATGCAGACAGGTAAGTGACTTTGTGGTGGTATTTCTGAATTCTGAGCCTGTGAAAGGGCTGTGATGAGAAGGTGTCCTTTCTTTCCACAACCCTCCCTTTGGTGCACCGCTGGAGTTGAATTCAGTATCAGTGCTTGTAGCTGTAAAAACCTCTCTTACTCATCTTTTACGAGATTAGGGTGTGTTGTCAACATTCCGGTCATCACCAGCACTACCAGTGCCATCACCAAAATCACATGCCAAAGGAGTGGAAGGGGTGAGAGATGCAGTGGGTGGACTGGGTTGAGGAACATCCTGCTCCCATAATCTGGGCAATTGGCAAGACTTGTCTGCCCCTGACCTACTGCTGAGTGCTACGAATCCCAATTTCCTTCAGGAACATCCGTTTTTTCTGCCACAGATTTGGTGGTTGTCTCATCAGCTGTCAGCTCAATAGACCCCTGCTGAACTTGGAAATATATGCTGGTTTGTTGCAACAGGGGTGATGGGGCATAACCACACTTTTGCCAGACTCTGATCTTACAAAACGTGGGTTTTGGGCTGACTGCACTGAAGTGTCAGAAACAGCTGAGCCTGAGATAGTATTTCAAGGACTAGTTGCTATGCCCACAATTGGAGTTTGAATGGTTTCAGCACTTGTTGTAGCCGTGGTGGATTTTATTGAGTGATGCTGCACTACTGTGCTACTCAGGATTTGTGCATCCTGAACAATTTCAGCAGATACTGTTTCTGCAGTAAACCATGCAAAATTCCCATAGCGCCTTTCTTTACCCCTCTGATGATTGACTTGCGGCTCTGAAAACATCTTAATTGGTGCTGTTTTTTGTCTCAAACACCACAGGCACTGGCAGCATCTTTTTCTAAAGGCGGCAGTGCTGTATGTCTGCTGCCTGTAATTTCATGCCACCGCATCCTACACATTTTCTGCAACCACCTAAATGTTCTCTTCCCCCCAAAACAATTCAACTTCTGGTTTTGTGTGTGAGTGTGCCTATTTAAACGAGCTGGCCAGTGCAAATTCCTCCTCCGGTCTATTGCTCACAGTGGGGTGTTGCTTTACACAGCCAATTAACCTGCTACTGTTTGCCCAGAACCAACTCCAACTGTTTTTTCCAGCTCCCACTAGATGATTCCCCCAAAACAATTCCATTGATTTATTTTGTCTGAGTGTGCCCATTCAAACAAGCTGGCCAGTGCAAATGTCTTCTGCGGCCTTCTGTTCAGTCAACCTGTCACTAATTACCTACCATTGCCTCCAACAATTTTTGTGGCACCTCCACATTTATCTGTTTCCCCAAAGATGTGGCAAATAAATACATTTCAACTGCTTGTTTGTCACTGCATGTTCAATCTAGAAGGCTCAGTGTATATTCAAAAAGTAAATGGTCGAGGTGCTTCAATATGAATTCTCTCAAACAATTCAACAGCCAATCAATCTGCCATTAGTGCCCATCACCAGTGATCACAACAATGTTTACAGCACCCCGAATATGTTTTGTTCCCTCAGACTTGTGTCCAATAAATCCCACGCAACTGTTTGTGTGTGAAGGTTTGTTCAATTAAGCAGCCGTGTTGCAAAAATACACAGTACGTTGCTGCGTTGCTTGGCAGAGAAAGTGAAATCTAAAAAAGAAAATGCAATGCAAATGCTTGCCTGATTTTCTGTAAAATGCAGATTGATTTTAATTTTATTTTGGAAAAATAAAGAAATACAATTATATTCTTTTGAGCACTGCTGAAAATCACCCTAGCCAAGTTCTCTCCTGTAATTTAAGCCACAATGTGCAATGATGTTTGGTTTAAGAGTCCAAAAAGCTACACCTAAATATTCCTTGCTTCTGTCTCTCCCATAAATATTTATTAAATGCAAAAGCCCAAAAGCCCTACCTGGAAATGGATGTTAAATGTTCCAGCTCTCAAATTGAAGAAGACATTAGTCTACACCACCCTACGCCCTCTCTGATAGCTTCCCTGTATATAGCCAGTTGAATCTGCCTACTTAAACTTGTTTATCTGAATTTCTTAAAAGTTTGGCAAGTTCAGTGATTCTGTACATGATAACAATGTGTGTGATTTGGGTTTCAGACAAATACCTCGTCCCAGGTTTACTCTTCATCCTCCAACTCCCCCCTCCTCCAAATACAAATTTCTGCATGCTTCATGATTTTAGTTCCGTTCTTAAGAAGAGGTAACACTGGCAAAACAACACCAACAAAGACAAGTAACAGTAACAGTGGAAACAATTTCTTCACAAAGGTGCTGGATGTGCAAAGTAAGGTGAACAAAACTCAAGAACTAGTTCGTGGTTTACACACAAATGGGAAGGATATTTAAGTTTCACATACAAGTCTGAATACAAAAAGGAGTAACTTTTTTTTAGTGGAAAGGAAAGGGAAAAATAAATGGAATAAGTCATCCCGGAATCATCATCATCATCATCAACATCATCATCATGTGGAAAAAATTGAAATTCTATAAAACAAGCAAGTCAGTTCATAAACATACATAACACATAACAGATAATGAGAACAAGACCGTTGTGAATGGCATGATTCACATAGCAAATGCTTCTTCCTTATCCTTAGTGCTTGACGACGGTATGAAAGTAAAGGATTCCGGTTCTGGGTTGTCATTCAGGGCTATTCAGGCCAGGCATAATCCTTTTTGGATGAGCCAGGTTTCTTGAGCAGCAAGGGCGGAGCAGGACGCAGCTCCTGCGCACCCTCGGAAAGAACATGGGATGGCCCTCGGGAACTGGCTACCTACACCACAACGTGGCTCCCCGGAGTAACGTAATGTAGAGACAGTGACAGGCACTGTACTGGGGAACCTGTGGACAGCTGTTGGATGCAGTGGTACAAAATCAGCAGCTGAAAATCTGGTATGTATGCAGCAGCCGGAGTAAAGGTACAGGCAGGGCTCCGGCTAGGCACGTATATCTGAACCAAAGGCAGGCAGAAGAACAGACAGGAAAATACAGTGAAAATGCCAAAGCCTGGAAACAGACAAGACAGGGGTACAGGCAAGCCAGGAGGCAGGGAGGCCCAGGAGAGAGACAAGTGTCAGAAGGAAGGAGGCATCCAGCAGGGACAAGGGAACAGGAAGGGAAGAGGAGGCAAGATCAGTGTTAGAGCTGAGTAACCAGTACACAGCACACACAGGGCGTGGAACGGCTTGTTTGTGAACATGTCTGCAGGGCTTATATTACCCTGTGCCGTTGTTTTGCAAACTGTGCATGCACGAGAGCGAGGCGCTGGCCCACGCACATGTGCAGAATGACAGGAGTGGCAGCGCCCATGGCACAAGTAGTGGCTGCGTTCCTGTGGCCGTGGAGACCCCCTGCTGCCATTGCCTCATCTGTCCATTCCCTGGTGCTACAGGCGCCAGCACAGGTACACTCGCCAGGTAAGTGTCTGTGGGCCACGGCGGTGAAATGCCGGCATGGCACACTGTGTAAAAACAGTTCCTCTTAAAACTCTAAAAATCACTTGTTTCCTAATGTCCATAAAAGAATATGACATGACAGCAGGTCTTCACTTGGAGCAGAACAAAGTAAACAATTTATTTCAGCAGTACTTATCCAAACTGAAGTGAAGTTACTGCATGCAGTGGAATACAGTTGAAACTTTCCCTTGTCACAAAGCATTGGTCTATTAGTTTATCATTCCATAAGAGATGATCCCGAATCCTAATATCTACAAATACATTGAATCTACGGTTAAAAGGTTTTGGCAGTTCCTCACTCTCTCTATTGTCATTGACCAATATTTAAAACGTGTTTTGGAGTCATTATGCATAGTTTAGTTTAGTTTAGTTATTTATTTATATAGTGCCGCCTGGCCCTGGGACATCCAGGCGCTTGGCATGGTTACAAAGTAGCCAAACTATTACAAGCATGGTCAGTAGGTAAGCTTTACAGGTAGTCAAGACAATATAAAACAGTTACTGATAATATACACATTATAACGTATTTACAGGTTTTAAATTGTGCAGATTATACAGGCAGTATGTACATTTGTGTGGTAATGAGTTGGCGTTTTTAGGCTTATTTTACCAGTAGCCATGTTTTTCCACTGTGTCTGAATCGGTGAAAGGATGGTTCGGATCTGAGATCGGCTGGTAGTGAGTTCCAGAGTTTGGCGGCAAGCACAGGGAAGCTTCTGCCACCTGCTTATTGGAGCTTTAATCTGGGGTTATTTAAGCAATGTGTTAGGGCTGATCTAGCTGGGCGAGATGGGGTGTGGTGCGTGAAGTTGTCCGAGAGGTATCTAGGTGCTTGGTTGGATAAGCATTTGTGTGTGAGAGAGAGTGTTTAGATTCGATTCTCTGAGGTATAGATAGCCATTGACAGGAGCGTCTGGCGTCAGAGATGTGCTTGTGTTTTGGTATGTTCATAGCTGCTCTTAGTGCGTTATTTTGGATAACTTGAAGCTTGTTGATGTTCTTTTGGCTGGTACCCAGGTAGAGAGCGTTTCAATAGTCGACTTTGGAGAGTACTAGTGCTCTAGCTAAGGTGGTACAGTTGGAGGTCGAGAGGTAATGTCTACTGGCGTTGATGAGCTTACATTTGTAAGCGGTGGCGGATGAGATGGCGTTGATTTGTCTTGTCAGTGTAAAGGAGGAGTCAAGGTAGATCCCAAGAGTTTTGACGCTGTTGGAGACAGAAATTGTGTTGCCGCCAATGGTGAATGTCTGGTAAAGTTTGTCGAGTTTATTGAGTCTGGATTGGGAGCCTAGGAGAAGACACTCGGTCTTGTCATTGTTGAGGCAGAGGCTGTGTTTGGCCATCTATTCTTGGATAATGGAATAAATGTTGTTGAGTACTGTGTTGTCGGTGGAGTAATTGCCTGTTAGTGGGATGAGTATTTGAGTGTCATCTGTGTAATTCGTGTAGATGACACCCAAATGGTCCAGTATGTCGAAGAAAGGTTTTGTAAACACATTGTATAGTGTGGGGGAAACACAGGAGCCCTGGGGGATGCCACATGTAACGGGGGCTGGTTCGGGAGAAGCTGTGGGAGCAAAGACCCTCATGGATCTGTTATTCAGGAAGGACTGAATCCAGGCATTGGCCTTGTCAGAGAATTTGGCTGCTGAGGCTAGATGTTTGCAGAGAATATCATGATTTACCAAGTCAAAGACGGCCGACAAGTCGAGGAGGAGAAGAAGGGCTAGTTTGCCGTTGTCTTTGAGCTTGTCCATTTGTGTCTTGAGATCGATCAAGGCTATCTCTGTGCCATGTTTGGAGCGGAAGCCCGATTGTCTTAGTCCTAGTAAGTTATTTTTCTCTAGGTGGTTCTGAATCTGCAGGTAGGCAGCTCTGTCAAGGATTTTTAGGAGGAAGGGCACAGTAGTAATAGGTGTGTAATTCGTGGGGACACGGGGGTCTTGCGTGGGTTTCTTGAGTAGAGGTAAAACCCAGGAATCCTTTAGGTTGTTAGGTACTATGCTGGATGTGAAGGATGAGTTTATAAGTGATGTGATGAAAGGGGCAAGATGTTTGGCCGCGTCTTTGATAACTGGAGCAGGGCAGATGTCACCTTGGCATTTGTAGGGTTTCAGGGAGTTAATTATGTCTTCTACCTCTTTGGTAGTGATGGTGGAGAATTGGAATAGGTTGTTATCGTCCATTCATGAGGTGTGGGTGGGAGAGATGGGATTGTCTGCGAAGGTGAGACTATCTTTCTTTGACTCAATTCTGGCTTGTAACATAGCAATTTTACCAAGGAGTGCTTCTTGTTTGTTGGTACACCAAGAGATGGAGATGTCTTTGGTACAAGTGTCTGGGATGGGAGATGGGGACTCAAGGTCTCTCAGGATGTTAAAGAGCTCTTTGGTGTTGGATTTGGCATTGCAGATTCTCTCACTGTACATGTTTTTTTTTTGTTTGGATGATTGCTTACTTGTAGATATTGGAGGCTAGGGAGTAGGATGTTTTATTATTAGCAGAAGGAGACTGTTTCCATGCTGATTCAGCTTGTCAGTAAGTCAGTCAAACAAGTGTATTCGGATTTCAATGATCCATCAAACACAAGAAAAAGAAAAACACCACATGAATGCAATTACAGTTCACTGTCCCATGCGTACTAGCATAGATCAAGAGATTTCTTTTCTATTCCATCCCGGGTTCTCCCTTTAGGGAGGCCTGTCCACCGTGACGCTTGTCCGAACTCGACCCAGAGGAATGAGATTTGCGCCAGACAAGGGGGGGCACCCTCAAGGTTGCCCTTGGGGGGCACCCAGAGTCTATATGAAAATGTGGGCTGATTAGAATCGCACTCCTCTGTGACCATCCAGCTCCCTCAGTGTTTCCCATGAATTCTTTTGCCACACTCCAGTCCCAGAAATCCAATTCCACAATGTCGCCAGACTGTTGCCCACGCTTTGTACTCTGCGGCAACCCACCATGGATTGTCTATACACAGAAGCACAACCTCTTATAGATTGTAGCCAATGTAAGCTTTTGTTTAAAAGGGCGTCCCTTGATTCCAATGCATCCCTAGCCAGTGTGGGTACCCCATGAAGGTACACAGTAACACGTCTCTGCCTGCATTGAGGTGGAAGCTTGGGTGAACCCCCTCTAGACCATGGGGCATATGTGCTCTTCCCCCCTGGGTAGTAGCATTTTGGGCCCTCCCTTCATGGAGCCCAGTCTCGCAGGGGCATGTGCCCTGCCTTGGATTTAGGCACCCTGTATGGCTCTCTGCTCTTAACATCCCTTGCACTGGTATTTGTAACAATTGCCGGTTCTGAGATCCCTGGCACCCGGCTATGGCAGTCAGGTTTAGTTACAGGGATTGCTGGGCTCAGGGTAGCCTTTATTCATGGGGATCCTTGGGTACTTCAAGGTGTCCCTTGCACACAGTTGGAGGTTTATATGGCTCCTCCTCCCCCTTCCTGCATTCCCTCCCCCGTGATTCTATAAAGGTGAAAAGCATCTGTTTTAATGCTGCTTATTCCACCAGCACTTGGTTACACTGACAGTTGCACCCCCGGGGTGTAGGAGCACCCCTTGCTAGACGATCAGAGGGCATTTCAATGGCGGTACTAATTCCACAACATTGAGGCTTAGTAGCCCTCAGTGGGGAAAGGCGGAGATAGGAACAAGCTGAGGAGCTCGATGGACCCACTGGCTCATTCCATGAGCTTTGGGAGCAGCATGGGAGGGTAAGTGTGGATGCATCCAGAGGTCGACCATCCCCAGTTGGTAGAGGGTCTAACGTGAAAATGGGCAGGGACACAGCTATGCCAGAGCCAGATTCGGATCCAGGTGCCAGACTGCGATCCAGAGCTGAGATATACACTGAGCTGGAGGTTACAAATGAGAGGCTGGATTGTGGACAACTGGTGGCAAAAGCTTCAGGTCTAACCAATTCCCCCTCCATCCCCTCCACCCCGAGGGAGGATTGGCCATGTGTAGATATCACAGATAAAGGGCTGGATATTGAGAAGGGAGTCTGGTGCTCTGCTGCCACTCCAGAGGGAAGTAGGCTAACCAGCGGATCACCCCCACAAGGGGGTATGATACTGGCTGTGCCCTCCCCTCCCCCCTGTGGTTCATACACACCACCCTGCACACCCGTAGTTGGACTTCTGCAAACCCCTCAATCTGCCCCTTCATGAGGGCCGTCATAGTCAGATTTTCTGTCCCTTCGATGTTGGTGGACTTCTGCTCTCAGCACGAGAGGGGCCGGGAGGCCGGATGGAAACCCTCCTCCAAGTGTGATGCCAGCATTCGCTGAGTCTGGGATGAGGGCCCTTGCCTTAACTGGCACTAGCCGGTTGTTTCCGCATCTTGACCGACAATAGTTTTCGCACAGGCACATGCTTGGTGACTTGGGAGGCGGGCTCAGGGCAGGGGAGAGGTGGAATAAAAGTCACTGTGGCAGATGATCCCCTTGGTGCCATGTGGCTCTTAAGTGACCTTAGAGATTTAAGCAAGGACATGACGAACTGCCCAGGACCCAGAGCAGAAAAGCGAGATGACCAACATACCCCACTCTCTTTTTCCAATTGTCACTTGTTGCAAAATAAAACGAACAAACCCGGCACTTAATTGCTCCACACCTGACAAGCCTCCAATATCCAATAGACCTCCCTCTGCGGCGCCAAACACTCAGGGGTTGTGCTAGGCCTTGTGTGCCTCGTATGTCTCAACCCACAGTCCTCACCATCTAGGCCAGTCCAGATGATTAACAGGCTTGTTTGACAAGCCCCCGCTTGGCCGCTAACACCCTCTGCGGGACGCCAACACCCGCACCCTTGATCCCGCGGGCTTCACCCTGGCGGGCCTGCAGTCCTGAATGAAATGGATGAGGGGGCGTGGCTTGCGAGCACGCAAGTATGGGAGCCCTCCTGGGCCAGTACAACACGCTCCGCGGGATGCCAACAGCCGCGCCCTTGATCCTGTGGGCTTCCTTTTGTTTTTGCAGAGAGTTTTTAGTTCAGGAGTAAACCAGGGGTTGAGATGCCTGCGTGGTTTGGCTTTCCGTAGTTTGAGTGGTGCTACAGTATTTATGGCCTTGAGAATGGTTGTGTTGTAGAGGTCTACTAATTCAGTGGGGTTGGTAATGGTGGGTGTGAACTCGATGATGGGTTGGAGTAGAGGGATGAGTTTCTCAACTGTGATATTTCTGCTGTTTCTTGTGAGTGTGGTTGGAGTGTTGGGAGGGGACAGAGGTGTTAGTTTGTCTTTGTTGATGGTGAAAGTGATGAGGTGATGGTCAGTCCAGGCACATGGTGTGTTGGAGAGGATGGTGGTGTTGCAGTTGAGGTCTGCTATCCAGTTGAGGATGCGGACTTTGTTGTGTGTGGGTTGAGAGATGTGGTGGGTGAGTCCTAATTCTGAGATAGTATTAGCGACTGCGCTTGCTTTGTCATCTTTCTCGTCATTGTACTCGAGGTTGAAGTCACATAGAATAAGTAACCGTGAATTGGGGTTGAGGATATGAGGCCCGGCGGTATATAGATAAGATGGGTGGTGATTGTGCTTGTGTTAGTTGTGGATAGTTTGATGGTGAGTAATTCAGCAGATGGGAGTGATTGGTTTTGTATGTGTCTTAAGTTAAGGGAGCTGCTTGCAATAATGGCTGCACCGCCGCCTTTGGCTGATTTATCAGAGAGGGAGAGTTAAAATGTGAGCTATCATTGATTATCAGTCACACCCTTTTTACACCCTTTTAAGTGATTAATTCAAAACATATTAAATTTTTTTTCCAGATCTTAAATTGTATTCAACTGCTGCAGTTTTAGACCAAACAAATAACCGGTGGAATTTAGGTTCACGGGACCACTCATCCTCCATAAAGGTCTGGCCTCACTCTAGATGTACAGGATAATTAGAAGCAGATCTAAGCAAACCTAAACGTTTCTTAAAAAATAATTTCCCACTGTTTGTAGCAGAGGCGCATTCCTAAAACCCCCCATATTTAGTTACTGATTTAAACTTTGTCTTGTAGACTTTGAGGATCATTTTAAGAGGTTGGTCCTTGCACATGGTAATAAAACATGAAACTCCACCCAGGTCCTGTTTCATCCTTTGGTTCTGTTCATGCATATGACTATGTCCTGATAATTTTGTAGTGAACTCAAACTGTGTTACCTGTGGAATGCGTGACTTCTTACTGAAATAACTACACACTTTTAATGGGTTTTCTACTTGGGATACAGACTAAAATAACAGACTTTTCAGGCTTTATATTCAACTCTAAGTTATTCATACATCTTGTATATTCTGAGATAAATGTTTGCAAACCTCTTGGAGTGCATGCCGTAGAGACCATATTGTCTGCTAATGCCAAAACCCAGAGTACTGTGTTCCCAATTCTTGGAACATCAGTTCTAGCAATGGCCACGGTGTCGTATAGGCCATTTATATATAAGGAGAATAAAAATGAAGCAAGCACGCAAACCTGTCTAACTCCTGACTCAGTAGAGAAATAAGGGTATCAAATGTCCATTAGCGCCACTTTGGACACAAGCCTTCTTCTCAGAATGAAAATTATTGAGAATTTTAAATATGTCCAAAATAAAGCCTATTGATGTGAGCACCGGCCAGAGTTTAGATCTGTTCAATTATCAAAGGCAGTGCTCAGGTCCGTGAATGCTAGATACATTGGTTCTTTCTTAACAAAGACTGAATGAATGTCCACATATAAGGTAAAGATGAAAGCCGAAAAATCAGTATGTAGGGAGTTGGTCTGGCTCTATCACCTTTATGAAAAATACGAAAGAAAACTGCTAATTTTCAGGAGGCTGGGCTTCTCCCTGATGCTGAGATACTGTTGTAAACAATGGTAAGCAAGAGTGGCCAAAGATCTGCAAGATTATCAAAGAGATCAGCTGGAATTCCGACTGGGCCTAGTGAACGATTGTGTGCCTGAGACATTACGGCTTTAGTTATGCCTTCTAAGGTACAGGCTAAGAGAGTCGAATTAACCTGATGAGCTAGGATTGTGTGTTCAACAGTTGGTCTCGCTAGATGCACTATTTCCTTTGATGTTTCCCCGGGAAGACTGTATGGTGTAGAAAAGTGGTCTAGCTGTACGCGGTCCTCCACATTTGTGATATTGTGTTTGTACATGTGGCACATAATGCCTAATATGACAAACATACAGAACATGGGATTAGTATTGCTATAGGGGTAACAGCCTTTTTTGGCTTTTTTTAATGACAATGGGTACTCAAAGGGGAATGGAACAGGGAGAAGGCAGGGAAACATTTGTTGCTGTAAATTCTTGTGAGGGAAAAGCAAGAGTCAATCAGGAAAGATTCTAAAGGAGACCAAATAAACACAAACAAATGAGGTGAAACAGAACCAGCAAGTTCGGGAAACAGATGGATTGACCAAGGAAGATACTCAGACATATCCATAGTCTACCAAAACACCTCTAAAATGTGATGTGTGGGTCTACCCTGTAAACCCCCAGTTTTAGAGCATATCAAAACCCAGAAGAGAACATTAGGAAAAATGCAGTCCTTTTGTAGGGACGCTAAAGCTCCAGGGTACACCAAATCTCTGAGAACCTTATCTGCCCAGACCCATCTGATGGTGTTTAAACTGTTTTTGGCTTCCAGAAATACCAACGGAACACTGAATCACACCTTTGCAATCTGCTTAGTAATGTGTCTGTCGAGCAGCAGACATTTTCTGACTTCCACATGCCTTGCACCACAATTGGACCCATCACCCACCCCTTCCCGTCCAATAATTCCTTACCTTCCACTATTGCCGGCTATGGTAGACCACTAATTCTCAGTTCTGGACTTGTAGGAAGTGAGAGCCAACTGGAACTTGTGGTGGTTGGTGGCTGTCTGCTTCATGGTTTGTGGACCTTTCACATGCAAAGAGGAACCCTAATCCTTTGTTGCCCCAGTAACTTAAGCAGCTGTCCATGCTCTTCCCGACCACACACATTACTGAAAGAACAGCTGTGTCAATGGCTTCCCTTCCACATTACCTTCCACGTGGTCAAATATTAAGGAGCTATATGGGCCTGGAAAAGCGCAGTGCAGCAACACAAGTCATAATATGGGGTGTAGGTGATGGATGTATACAGTTTGGCGGTGGCACCATTTTTTGTAGCCAAATTGACCGTGGTCAATTCAGCCACAAAGCAAATTTTGCCGTGGCCAAATCTGCGCAAACTACTACCCCCATCTACCCCCTACTTACCTTTTTGCCGTCCGCTCATCTGTTAACCCTGCAGCGTTGGTTCTGTCCCTCCTACGCAGGTCGATTCTGACGCTGCAGGGTCCGCTTTTCTTTTTTTTTTTTCTTCCCTACCCCTGCCTCCAAACCTCTGGAAGTGGGTGACACCACCACAGCCCCCAAAAGCCAGCACTACCAAACATGGGGAGCGGGGCACACCCACCTCCCCATGTTTGGTAGTGATTACCCAAACTGATCATTTACAAATGATTGAATGGCACTGGCCGAATTCGGCCAGATTTACCATACAATTGTTTGTAAACAATCAATTTGGGTAATACCTAAGTGATGTTGTTTCTTTATGGATGAGAGGGTCTTTGAGCAGAAGGGCCATTCCTGCACTGTGGGTCTGTGCTCATGGAGATGTCCTTTGCATTCCTGTTAGGTTTGCACAGGCCAGTCCGTTCTAGAGTGTCTAACCTTACAATGGTAATTTTGCAGAGGGTCCCAGTAATGGAACATCAGCAATATCTGTTTGATGTATATAATCATATTGTCAATTTACCATGCATTTTTCTACATGGTTGTGGGCCATGAGGTATGCCTGCAAATGTTTTTGCTTATCAGGTTTATATGCAGGTCTATGTTATCAACCAAATGTTTGCTCGGTGTATTTCCATGAAGAACTCTCAGTAGTCACATCAGACTCCTTTCTGATTGCGGCAATTAAAGGATGCAAATGTTGCTTAATCTGTTGCCATATTTATATGTGATAATTACCGAAATCCAAACGATACAGACATATAGAACTGTTGCGAAGCAGCATCACAAATGATTCCATAGTTTTAAACTCCTCGTTAATGTGGTTGCTGCAAATGGATTTTACTGACATTAGTTAAGTTCCTTAAGCACTTGAGCTTGATGGCGTCAGCAGTATACTGAGTTACAATAAGTCAATCAAATGAATTACGGGTGGCTGTGTTTGCTTTTGAAGACATATTTGGCATACAATATTACAGCGGGAAAATGACAACAGGGTTATTCATATATGATTATGTATTCTGGGCATCTCCACTTTATTGCATTTGGTGAACAGCCATTTTACCACATTATGTTTCACATCATTTTTGGGGGAGGGGTAGGGGTATTATTTGAACTGCATTTGAGGGTAGTGGGTGGGGAAAGAGGGGAGATGCAGAAGGAGTATACGAAGGACTTGCACCTCATATCATAAAAAAATGCCTCGACAAAATGAGGTGAATCTCTCACGGCAGTGAGCTGAACAGATCAGTATTATTCTGGGTAATACCTGCGCTGATACATTCTTGATGCAGTTATGCTCACACACGTGTTTTGTTTCTGTACGTGGTGTAGTGTTCTCATTTATTTAGTCATGATTTTATTCATGTTTCTTCATACTATAAAAGTCCTGGATATATTTGTAAACATGCCATCAAAACAAAAGAATGTCAGAAACTCTCCGAAGATGATATGTAGTCGGTTGTCTACTACATTCTGCATACAGTACGGGCTCTTTTAGCATACAAAACAACGCTCTATTATAAGCTTGTATAAGCTTTTGTTTCAGTACATTTCGTTCAACTGTTTGGCATGGCAGGTTTCTGCTTCTTAACTACAGTCCTTTAGCTCATGATGTTTTTTATGATTTTTATTTCAGGGTTTATAATTCTTTTGGGATGTTTTGCTTCGGTTCCCAGCGAGCATTCTTTCACCCTTATGTCACAACAGTGACATAAGGGTGTTAAACCATAATTGTTAAACCATGGGTTGTTTTACATTTTATTTATTCGTGTGTGTTCCACTTTGAGATTTCTTACCACTGTTCCTGGAATGCACTTTTGCAAAGTTGTTGCAGTTCTCCTTTCTTGTATGTGCGATAATTCAAATTGTACACAGCAGATCCCACATGCCATCACTTGACACGTGATGCAATCCTCCTTTTTAAATTCGTACATTGCCACAGAAAGCGAGTTTCACGCATCTTTAAATTGGATTCATTCATAAGTGTGCTTCTTTGGAATGGTGTGCTATTATTCCCAAAATGCAGTGTTTAAAATGTGTTTCAGTTCTCCTTATTCGTATGCGTGATAATTTGGGATTTGAAACTGCAGTACCCATAATGTGCCATTTAACATTTGATTTTATTATCATTTTGTTTCTTTTACAATATAACACTTTGGGAGTTCAGTTCAAACAATGCAATGTTTCAGAATTGTTTCAATTGTTCTCATTCAGATGTGTGCCACTAGCATTTCATAACACAGTTCCCAGAATGTAGTGTTTTTTACACTTGTTTGTGTTTTCTCTGATCTCACATCACTGGGGTACATTACTTTCTTGGGGTCCTTGGTTTGCTTTCTGGTGGTTCCAACTCGAGTGGCACCACCTGTCTGACAGCTTCACGGACAATCGAAGTTTAAGTTACTAGCAGCCTCCTCGCTTGTCACACTCGTCCACAAAACAAATTGTTGCTCCTAGCCCCCTCTAATCTGGTGTTGCTCTTCTCCCTTCTGGCATCTTCCACAAATACTTTTGCTCACAGTTTTCCCTGTTTTCAATGATGTTCGGCCATCCCTTACAGCAACCAACATTCCCTCATGCACTTCCTCTCATCTTTTCATTTGTAAGTTAGTACTTGTTTTATTAGGCATCCCAAATGACCGCAGTCGAGGTACCACGAGGATAGAAAACAGAGTCAGGTCCATTTTCGGCTCACAAACAGTAAGAGAGTAAGTTCCCAAAATCTGGTACTCATCAGTTGATGAAAGAATGATCAATGTGTACAAATGTTTCTCTCAAGTACAGAATAGTGAACAAAATATAATTTGTGTTTGGTGGAAATATAAAGGAGTAACAGGAAGCGCGGACCCGGGGATCAAACCTGTGTTTCTCGTGTCGTCTTTGTTCCAAGGCAAGCATGTTGCCGCTGATCTATCCTTCTGGGAGCTTTATAAAACTGGATTAATAATATCTACGTTAGGCAGGTTTATTAACTGATAGTATTTGAAAATTAAAAATGTGTTGCATGTCTAGACGTTAACCATCTTGCATGTTCTTAAAGTACTTTCCTTAAGGTTTGGTCATAGCTCATGGTGCACACATATGAGGTAACAAGCAGGCCTCAAACACACAATTCATATATATGCATAATGATTAACTTTTATGTTATTTACATTTTCTGGTGAGGTTTATTTCTTCCTTACTTTAGTTTCCCAGTATGTGTCTCGGATATGCATGAATTGTCAGTGTTAATATGTATTGTTTGTACTAACACAAGTATGTAGTAAGTCTTGAATTATTAGCTATTGATTCCATGTTTAACATTACTCAAAAATCTGATAAGGTACCATTTATTAGTTTACTATCCAAAATTACCAAATTAGAAATATTGTACTTCTATGGTGCATGCTGCTTCCATTGCCTATGTGTCTGTATCATTAGGTTCCTGTATTAACAACAACATTCCAATATAATGTTTTGTTTGGATGAGTACATTCTTTAATACATTAAGTAGTTCAGGATAGGTCTCCCAATCACCCGTGACATCTTGTGACCAAAATTGTAAACACAACCCCTTGTAGAGACTTCATCAAAATGTATTTCGTTTGTGATGTCATCTTTGATGTCCTGGGTGTTAGTCTTAGCAGTACACAGTGATGGCACAAGTTATGGTTGCTTGGCTTACCATAACTGGTGAATTTCTGAGGTTTTTCACTTTTACTTGTAACCATATTGTCCCTTTAACAAAGTTTTTTCATTGAATTTCATAGGTTTAATTAGTGCAACTTACCCATAACGTCCCTATAACAAAGTTTTTAATTGAATTTCATAGAGGTTTTATTAGTGCAACTTAACCATAATGTCCCTTTAACAAAGTTTTTTCAGTGAATTTCACAGGTTTTTACCAGTGCACGCTAATTTCCTACAACTTACTTATATCATACTTACCCCAAAATAGCAAAATTGTTGTCCAATTTGCAAAGTTTAACCTTAAGACTCTCCCATTTCTCACCTTTTAGCATCACATTTAACACTTGTATACACATTTTGCAACATTTTCCACTGTGTTTACATCCGTCGACGTCCACGGACATGATAACGTGTTTGCAAATGCATCTGCACTTCGAGAACAGGTCAGTGCTTCGTGGACAGTGCGGAAATGCATTTTCTGCTGATCTAGAAACTTGCAAACTCAAAATGTACCCTTGCACAGCTCCTACACCTATTCTTAATCATTATCTATTAACAATCTAGCACAGAGTACATACTTGGAAGAATATTAGCAAAACTGCTATTTATCTTAAAAATGGGATCAGCTATTGCCATCCCTCCTCCCCATGAGCCAGCACCACCATTTGCAGGAAGACCTACACAACAAAAAAGTGCAGTACTTCCAAAGACAATGAAGAGGACTAAGAAGATAAGGTGGAGGGAGTGCCTACCTCTAGCACCTAGATTTAATCATGGTTGTGGCAGTTCCTTACCACTGTTGGAAATGTACCACAGGCTAAAGCTACCAAAGTGAAATTCACTGAGTTTGTACTCAGTCACAGACAACCTGGGCAGTACTCCTATGGGACCACCTCCAATGTGCCGCCACATCAAATCCAACCACCGCAATGCTCTCAGAAATGTTGTTCCTTTCTTAGCAAGTAGTAGGCTGTCTTCCTCCTTCTCATCTCCCTCAACCAATACTATTACCACACAGCCTACTTCCGTGGGACACAAAATCCCACAAGCTACCTTGCAAGCGATAAAAGAGGCTGTTGATCCATATATTTTGAAAACAACAGTACTGTGTATATACTGCAACACACATCTCTGCACGGGGAGCAATTTCGAAATGCTTTTGAAGCTTTAATCAATGAGCATGAGAAACACTGCCCTCTACTTTAGAATTAGCACACATGCTACATCTTCCCCTGTCCACCTGCCCCTCCATATCTGTAGTTGTTGCCCCTTTCCTCATTTCCCTGTCCACCTTACTTTCTGTTCTCTCCTGCAAAATAATAACATAAATAATGGTTCCTTTAAGAACCACCTTTCACAGTTAAAAAATAGAACTAACAAAATAAGCTTGTAGACTCCATCTACTTTACAATTTTCAGTAAAGTATTTAGATTCAATAAGATTCTCCAACATTGCTATTAGCATGTTCTACTATGCTAATGGGGATAATGGACAATTGTATACTGGAGAAAATGAAAAAAAAACACAGAAACATATTTTTGTCCGAAATTCTTCTCTCTTCTGTACAATAAATACCATAATCCATTCCCTTTATGATTATTCACAGTCCCTGTATTCCTGTATCTAGCCAATGTCTTATTAAAAAACTCGGATTGCGCATGCACACCATCACACAAAACAGCGCTTCTACTCTTTTTACTGTTATGTTTGTAATGCTCCCTCATTGACTGCTAAAAACCATTCACTCATATATACACCAATCACTTAACCCCAGTGGCTGTCCACAAATCCAACATGGCAGGCTTTTTCAACAAATGTGACACACCTTACTCTTTTCACCATCCAATCAGCATTCGTGTCCTATGTCTGCGGACATGACGCTGCCCTCTGAGCCAATTGGAGGCCCGTTGTCAGGCCAAACAGGGAATTAAGTTTGCATACTGAACCCAGATATCACAATTTGTTTTAACCTACTTGTTGCCCATTTTTATTAAAAAAAACTACTGGACTGATTTACACCAGATTTGCAAAAGCACACTTGCAGGATCAAGCAGCCACAAATCTGGTGAAAATCTGTCTGATGGTTTGGGCTGTAGGTGTGAGCAAATTCTTTTTTCCATTGTGTCTATGGGTAATTCCACACATTTTGGGACACGCCTATAACTTTGCTGTACCTGCACGAAACCTAGCGAAACTTCGTAGAAACAATCTGTTATAAGTCGCCTAAAAAGTGCTCTTCCTAAGGGTTGGGCAACTTAACCATAACTACAGAGCAACTACGGCAGCGCCTGTAATATATACACTGGATAATTGCGTCTTCAGAAAACAATTTGCGCTCAGAATGCCAATTATTGTAACTGATTTCGGTCTTAACATTAAAAGTCCACAAAACTCTTTCATTAGATGTCTATGAAATAGCCAGGTTTATTTCTTATCAAACAACAGATGACACGTGTTTCAACCAACCTGGTCGTTTTCAAGGCTGTGAGATATCATAGAATCCATAAACATAAATGCATGTCATAATACAGAACAGAAACATATAAATTCAAACATATGATGAATCGCCATATTTAAAGAATAAGGCAGACCAAACATACCACATAAGAGGTTTAAAGCAGGGATTTGCAGCGTCATGTGCAGGCATTAGGGAAAAGAAATCAAATTGGAAGTATATATGAACAATGTCTTATCTCATAGTGATTAACAATTGATTATTCAAGGGATAAAGCTGTAGCGAAGAGCATGAGTTGATGGAAAAAGATTAGTGTGCAGATCACTGACTGGTCACCATGCGTGAAAGGGTTGTGAGCCCTATGACTAATTATGTATCCAAAAAAAGTGACTGTAAGCACCATAGCCCTACGGTGTATTAACCAAAAGAAAATAGAGACTGCATGCCATGTGAAAAGTCATAACGTATCCCTCTGATAAACGAGTTTTACCACTATATAAAGAAAGGCTTACCCTATTTCTGAATTGTGTACTGCCTTGATCTGAAAACAAAACATTAGAATCCAGTTATAAGATGCCACTGTATAGTTGAATCTTCATACAGACAACATTAACCAATGAGGAAACCAAAGAAAAACTGTGTACCTGATGGACAAAAATGTCCGAAGAACAAATGTTGTATATGTGTCTTCCACTCAATATTTCAAAAAGTTAGGTAATATCTGTAGCAAACAGTTATTCAAATAGCTATGTTCCACTTAGTCTGCAAATTATTCGGTAAAATTAAGTCAACTAAGCATCAAATGCATCTGAGTTCAAATGTCAAAACCGCAATAAGGATGCATACTAAACACATACCTGCGATCCTGTAGATCCAATAGGCTAATGAGACAATAATGTTCTTCACTCCAAAAAACGAGCGAAAATCAATCTTTGAAATTCAAATACCACCTGTAAACGGATCATATGTGTGGAGTTGTATAACTCATACATGGACTATGGGATGGGCACAACTAATCCACATTCATGCTCATTCTATTCCTCCAAAAATGCCATGAGACACTCTAGTAAGGCGGGCTCAAAATAAAAATTTTAAAAAATTAGCAAGAGAAATACTTTACACAATATTAATCAGAGTCATACCATGAGCTATTATATTGCGTAATACTACAATTAGCGCTTATGAATAGCTTGAAAAATTCAAAAGAAATTACCACGATAGATAAACAACATCTCCATCATATGAACAAGGTTCTAACCTGTTGAAAACAATAGCGTTCCATCTAAACAATGGTCGATGCTCCTGAAATCACTGGGATAAATCCCCAACAGCTATGAGAAAAGCCTAGTATTATACTCATTTGCAAAGCATGTTCAACTAACAGATTCTAAGTAAAGCAGCAGCACTTGAAGTACGAACAACAACTCAGAAGAAACCTACTCTTTCCACACAAAACCGTAAGTACAATACTACCATAATGTTCTAACTGTTACTCAAACACACTAGAATATTAGTATTGCAGAACAAAGAACTGGTTTAATTCTATACCATTAGATTTAATATTAGTGCTTCCCCTCCCACTAGCTTACTTTGTATTGTCATTTGAACTCCAGTATAGTAACACACAAATACAAGAATAGCCTTCCCAACTTGTTGTAACTGGCCATTGCACAATCACACACCTGCACATACATCCTTACCATCATACTCAGACACTCATGCACACAGCACACATACATTGCACAAGAGCCCATCCCACACTTTCTTTTTTCCAACAGACCCCAAAGAATGCCTACCAAAAAGCAACTTCGTAGAAAGCAACGCAGAAGTAGAGCAAATCAAAATAAAGTGTCCAAAATAAGCATCCATCTCTAGCAGAATTTGTACAAAAAGTTCAAACAAAACAGCTAATACAGTCATTAAGCGAATCAAAACAAGCTTCCAGTACTGAAACTTTGCCTCCTCTTTCAAAATGTAAAACAAAACAGAAAGTGATTAACAAGAATTCAGCTACCACTACTGCCAACACTGCTCCTATAAATCTTGATGTAGTGGCAAGTAACCATGCCAAAAAAAGTATTTTACAAAAATGTTCCGCCACAGAGTCATTCAGAATCTTATGAAAACAGGCGAGAAATCATGCACAACCCTTAAAACCTACCATAGAAAATTAATCTTAGAAGCTCTCATAGACAGTGCAATCCTTCTCAAAAGGAAGTTATTTATTTTAGTTTTAAACAGAATGAAGCCACTAACAAAACTAACTACTAAACTACAAAAAAGACTTCTCAATAAATGGAATGTCAACAAAAAGAACTTCTTAAATATCTGTGGAGGTGAATGGAGTCACACCACGAGCACAGAACCATATTTTAATGAAGATGCATACAAACAAAAGCAACCAAACACAATTGCCATACATGGCAGTGGACGAGGGTATGAAAAACTTAATAATACCATAATGGAACATGAAATGATGCTTACAAAAATATCCCCAGAAAACTCAGTATCACCTCTACATTCCACTAAACCAAAACATCCAGTGTACAAATGGCCCTGCACATCAATATGTAACATTGCCAAAAAATCTTTCAAATTTTTACACCAGTTCCTCATTCAGTATGTGAAAGGCAAAGAAAAATTCAAAATGAAACTACTACAAAATATGGATACCTGTCCAGTGTGCAAATACACAGGACTATAAGGACATTCATTAGCCTGCATTTCAGGACCTATTTGCAAAAGCACCTTCCATCATATCAAAATGATATCAACACATCATTCAACTATAAGAAATCTGGTCCATAAACCCTACTATGCTAAAAGTCCTGCTTTAGCACTAGCCAATTTAAATAACAATCTTCTACATGGAACAGCCAAATAACTACTTGAAGAAATAGAGCATTTCCAGAGAAAATATTTTGGAAGTGAAAGCCACTTACAAAATGCAATAGCTTTACAACAGACTAGCAACAATTGTACAGATGGCAACCTTCTACTACACACATACAAAAAAGAAATACTAAAACTTAAAAGTACATCCGCAGAAGTACCAAACCATGTGTGTATGTGTTGCTGCATAACTTTTTATAAAAGTATCCCAAAAACTGTATATATAATATACAAATTAGAAGACAATGAAGATTCCAAATAGTTTGAATTAGCTCTCTACCTTATAGCAGAAAACAAATACGAAATGACTGACCCCTTAATACTTTGCAGTTACTGCACTGCAAAACTTGACAACAATCAAACTCCTTCACGTGCTATCACAAATAACTTGGAATTATTCCTACTACCAAAACCACTGCAGCAACTCAATTTATATGAGAGGATCATAATTCAAACAGTGCACCCATTTCAAGCAATAATACGCCTTCAACCAAAAACAGCAAAATTACCTCCCTCTGAATTAGTGAAATGCATTTGTGGCAAAGTAGTTTTTTACCATTAGATGTGAAAGAAAATGTACACACTCTGGGAGTGCAGCGTCCAATAGATCAATCTTTAATTGTCTTAGTATATGGTGTACCTACAAAAGACAAATAAATTTGGCAACAACTTGTGGACTTACATGAAGTTAGACAAGCCTTGTAATATCTAAAACACAGTAATGAATACTACAAAGAAATTAATATTGAAGAAAACCTGATGGAAGCCACTGAAATAATTGAAGAGTCACCAGAAACTGGTCAATTTCAACTTCTAGATCCTGCTACAGTATCCAATATTTTAGACCATTATACAATTCATCCTTTACACTCTAACAACACCATAGATGATGCACTGGAAATGTACCAAATGCAACAAACCAAAGGATCACCAATAAGCACATGGGAAAAAAGTATAGAAGCACATGCCTTTCCTCTACTCTTTCCTACTGGGAAAGGAATAAGGTACGATGATAGACCCACTCAGATAACAGCATCAGAATATCGCTCTTTACGAATGTATTCTGAAGATCCCAGATTTAGGCAAAATGTGGGATACATATTCCACCTACTCTTTGAAAGTGAACTAGCAACTCTATGCTATGGAGTTGCACACATATTGAAATCAAGTACCCATTTTCAAAATATGTCACCTAGGCAATTACTACAAAAAGTGCAAGAAAAAGATGAGGTTCTACAAACACGCATTAGAAATCTGTTAGCAAACATGCGTGGTACAAAAGAATACTGGTTCCAATGTCACGGAGATGTACATTGTATGATAAGAAACCTTGGCCCACCCACTTGTTTTGTTACATTAAGTTGTGCAGAATATGCATGGGAAGATTTACATGATTTCCTACGCATAGCAAACAAAAACTAAACAAACATAGATATACTAACACCTGGAGAACTCTGCTCTCTAGATCCTGTTAATGTTTCAAGATATTTCCATCATCGCTTCATTGCTATGCTACACTTTATTTATAATAAAACTGTTCCTCCCCTCAGAGAAGTGCAACACTTCTTTTGGAGAAAAGAATACCAAGCCAGAGGAGCACCACATATCCACATGCTTTTATGGATTAAAGATGCTCCTAAATTTGGTCAGGACAGTGATGCCACTGTTTTACAGTTTATCGAAAAATATGTCACTTCTGAAATTAGTAGTGACCTTCATGCACAAATTTTACATTTTCAAAGACACACATGTGGGAAATATTGTTGTTGCAAATATAAAAACAAAGGGAAATACTACACCAAATGCTGCTTTGGTTTCCCTAGACCAGTTACAACAACAGGTCAAGTAAATAACTTCGTGGGCCTCATTACGAGGTGGGCGGTATGGGATTAACAGTGCCGGTAATGGTGCTGGCACGGTTAATTCCATTCCGCTTATTACGAGGTCCAACAACGGGCCTGTTGTTAGCTCCCTCCCCGTTCTCATTGATCCCTATGGGGGCTCGAATGGGAATGGGGAAGGACTGGGTCCAGGTTCCCTGAAGGAGGAAATACCGGGCCCTCCAAAGTCAGAATGGCCCGGTATTTCCCCATTCAGGGAACCCGGACCTGGACACGATTTTGGAGGCAGCCATGCCCTTGTTAAGGGCATGGCTGCCTCCAAAGTCGTAATGAGGCCCCATGCCTTCAGTTAGACATAGGCCCTCATTACGACCTCGGTGGTAGCCATGCCGCTATTGGCGGCATGGCTGCCGCCGAAATCGCGTCCGGGTCCAGGTCCACAGAATGAGGAATTACGAGTTGGCCCGTTGGCCCGTTGTTAGCTCCCTCTTCCTTTCGTGGGACCCGGTAAGCACGCCTGGTTTGACCAGGCGTTACTTACCGGGTCCCGTGAGGGGACCTCATAATGAGGCGGTACGGGGTTAACGGCGCCGGCACCTTTTACGGCGCCGTTAACCCCTTACCACCAGAGTCGTAATGAGGCCCACAGTGTCAAAGGTAAATCACCTAAGAACACATATTACATAAAAAGGACAGATGAAGCAAAATATATCAATGATTACAATTCAATCATTGCCCTCTTATGGAATGCAAACATAGATGTGCAGTACAATTCCACTGCAGTTGCACGATATGTCACAGCCTACTTAACCAAAGTAGAAAAAACAGAGATTCAAGACATCTGGGATGACTTATCATCTGACAAAACAAAGTCACAGAAATTGTACCGCCTAGGCATAAAAATGCTCTCTCATAGAGAATGTGGCTGCTATGAAGCTGCAGACAATTTAATCAGTACTGCTTTGTATGGAAAATCTGAAAAGATAGTATGGCTAAGTCTTGGTCCTGCTAAATGTAGAAAAAGAGTTCTCAAATCATATGAGGACATAAAACCAATAGCCAAAAATTATCCCAACAGCCAAGACATTTTGAAACACAATTTACTGGACACATACTACACAAACAGGAGTACCACTTTGGAAACCATGTGTCTATAACACATAGCCCAAAACTTCACATACAAAAATAATGGGGCAGATTAGCTATGACAGAAGTAGAAAACACCATGTGTCACTATGAACAAGATACAGAAGACTTCACTGTACTGAAATCAAAACTGAACAATGAGCAGCGTAGCATTTTCCAAGAATAAACAAAACAAATTGAACATGGTGTACAACATGAAAATAAAAACTGTACCTGCCAAAACTACAAACCTATACTGCTATACGTCAGTGGTCAAGCTGGTTCAGGAAAAACATTCTTAATCAAAATCATCAGCAAGTTCTTTCAACAATTGACAAACAACAAACTATCAGCTGTTGTAACTGCCCCCACAGGTTTAGCTGCCTACAACATAGGTGGTGTCACTTTACACCGATTACTACTCCTTCCAGTAGAACACCAAAACAAATTAGATTATTACAAACTTTCTACAGAACCTGCAATGGAACTATGCAGAGTTTTGAAACACATGAAAATGATACTAATAGATGAAGTGAGGATGGTCTCCAACCTAATGCATGGGTGAATGAAGGTGCAGTGGGTCTGTGGAAGGATTACACTATTGGGTGCATGGCTGAAGCCTGTAGCCCGCAGGCTGTAGGACATGCACTGAGGAATGTAGGGCTGCAACATACACACCGCAGGAAGGCACGTTTCAGTCTGCATCCAGTACCGGGTGGTGCTTGCAAAGTGTGGTGTGTGCTGATTGGTTGCAGTCGCATTAGTGCTGCAAACTGAATGTGGGTAGGGTGGCAGTGACACAGTACTTTGTTATTGGGAGTGGGTACTCCTATAGTATGTGAATGAAAGTGTATAGGGGTGCAGGAGAGAGTGATTTCTTTCTACAGTGTGTTACCTGTTGCAATTTGTTGCTGCATATCTATGTGGCGGTGTGCAGGTTGGGTAGGATTGCTGATGGCAGTGGTGTGTATGTCAATGGTCGTAGTTGGAGAAATGCATGGCATTACGTTGCTGTAGGTGTGTTCAGGCCTATGCTATGTGCAGAATTGCTGAAGTAGGCCGAATATTGTGAAAATATTGTGGTTATATTGACACAATAATTTGTGAATGGCTGTGGGTAGAGGTGGTGGAGGAAGTGATATGTTTGTGCATTGCATGGTGTGGGGGAGTTGTGGTGAAGTGCTGCTACCTACGTGTGGCACGTTTGTGCAAAATAGTAGCTGCGCACATGGCCATCATGTTAACTGTTGCCATTTGCTGCTGCATAGCGCCATGGCGGTGTACAGGTTGGGTAGGTGTGTTGGTGGCAGTGGTGTCTATGTGGATTGTCACAGAGGCTGACATGGAGACATGCATGGTAGCATTACGTTGTCGTGAGTGTGTTCAAAGCTGAGACTATTGGATGCATGGCCGAAGGCCATAGGCCATGCATTCAAGAGCCTAGGCCTTGAGGACATGCACGCCCGTAATGCATTTCTCAATGTGCATGAGTTAGATGGTGGTGACATTTAGGGATTGGGTGTGGAACCCATTTCAATCCGTTATAGGCCACTGTTGCAAATAGATTGGGGGTAGGTTGTCAGTGGCACAATACTTTGTAAATGGTAGTGGGAACACCTATTGTATGTGATTGAAAGTGCACAGGGATGCAGGAGAGAGTGTCTTGTTTATACATTATGGTAACTGATACAATTTGTTACTGCATACCTCCATGGCAGTGCTCTGTGGTTGGAGTTGCTGCAGAGAAATGTCACGCTGTGTGGGCACTGGGTGTCATGCTTGTACACTGTCAGTATGTTACAGGGTATGCTTGAAGGGCAGTTTATATGTGCTTGGCTACTGTGCTGTGTGCACAATGCTTGCAGTATGGGCAATGTTCTAAACATTTTGTGCTTACGTCGCTTGTGAAACAATCCTTTCTGAGTAGAAGTGGGTAAGAGAATAGTACGTGAATTAAAGGGAGTAGGGGTGCCGGAGACAGTGTAATGTTTATACATTATGGTAACAGATATACGTAATGATGTGTATGTCCATTGCAGTGTCGAGGGTGGTTAGGAGTGCTGATGCCAGTGGTGCATATGTCCTTAGTGGTAGTTGGAGACATGCTGACATCCATTGTTCAATTACGGTGGGGGGAATGTGTGTAAGGAGCAGACCCACTGGAGCAATGCAGGTTTGGCAGTTAAACCTGTGGGGGCAGTTACAACAGCTGATAGTTTTTTGTTTCTCAATTGTTGAAGGAACTTGCTGATGATTCTGAATAAGAATGTTTTTCCTGACCCAGCTTCACCACTGACGTACAGTAGTATTGGTTTGTAATTTTGGCAGGTACATTCTTTATTTTCGTGTTCTACACCATGTGCAATCTGTTTTGTTACGTCTTCAAAAATGCTGTGCTGCTCTTTGTTAAGTTTTGTTTGTTGTACAGTTAAGTCTTCTATATTTTCTTGATTGGACCAGGTCGAAAAAAACTTGAGCACAAAGCGTTGACCCGCGATCCATGCCTGGTTTGGGGTTATTCCGTGCAGTACTTATTTAAAAGTTTGACGGAGAAATGGGTGCCCCTACTCAGAAATAGATAGCTGTATCGCAGGGATTTACCCCAAACCGGGTGTTTTTAGAAATGGAACAGTTGCCATCTTGTTTTTCTCTTAATGTGTTAGGCAAGATTGTATGCAGCACCCTTTCGGTGCACTACACCAACCCTGACCTCCTGGCAAAAGGAACCCAACCTTTGGTATAAGTATGTACTACACACGTTGGTCGTGTGGTCGATTAGCCAGGCTTATCACAAGAGGGGTCAATGTGATCTGTAGGGGAGTTCCACAGAGATTCACAGTGACAAGTATTCAAATAAACTCTTACACACAAGGTTTCTTGATTAAACAATTATTAATTTATTTATCAGTCAGTTAGAATAAGCCTTCTTCAGAAGGGAGCAATATAAAGCAACACACACATACACTCCAAAAATACACACTCTTAGTTTTCTAAATCAGTAAATACCCATTTGGGATGGCATACAGGCACTACCTACACCCTCAGGTGACTTCAATAGTTAGGGTGCTGTTGACATTAATATATCACTGTTGCATTTATAATATTCTTGAGAGGAGTGTCAAAGAAAAGAGAGTTCAGAATAAAACAAGTATTCAGACAGTTATCCTTAAGCAGGTAAGTACTTTCAAAATAACCCCCCAATGCAAAGTCAGTTAACCCTTTCCTGGAAGGAAGGCACAACGCATAAGCAAGTGAGAGAAGAGTCATTTAGGGAGCCACGCCAGCCAATGTTAAGTTAGCAAAAGTCAAGGTAAACTGAAGCACTTCTTGCAGGTAAGTAGAACGTTTTTCACAATGTTTAAAAAGTCTTTGTAGAATAGAAGAAATCAAAGTAGGGCCACAAGCCGATTAGGCTTGTGAGATAGAGAAGTTGCAAGCAACTCTACAAGAGCAAATGAGAACAAGCAAGGTAGCACAAGAGGTATGTTCTCTCAGACTTTACAGTACCTTTAGATTGAACAAAAGTGCAGCAGATGACTTCTGTTCCTGTGCAGCTCTGTAGATCCTGGTGTTCCCGGGCCTCAGTCGTGGGGACAGGAGAGAGTATGTCTGGGGACTCCTGCACTGCAATGGGGTGGCAGACCACAACCGACAATCTTCAAACAAGTGGCACTTCGGTGTTTCAGCTCATCACGTCTACTTCAAATAGTTACACTGTGGTTCCTGGCTGTTGAGATGGGCTTTCCATGCATCTGGGGACCCACACTCTGTTGAAGGGTCTCAGGCTCGGTCAGTCCTGCTTTCTGGGAGTCTGGATGATCTTCCTGGAGCTCTTGGCCAGCTTAAAAGCACCACACACAATCTGGTGCTCCTCTCCCTGGCTATTCGGTTCCAGCAGAAACTTCAGTGGAATTTCAACCAGCTCCGAGAGGATGTCCAGGTGGCTTACTTTGGAGTTGATTGGTCCCACCAAGTCAAAGGGAGAAGTCGTCCTTGCAGGGGCTTCTCTGTCGATACAAATTTGAGTTTCAGCACAACAGCAGGGCCTCACTGGGCAAAACAAGGGTCCAGGAGTTGCAGCAGGCATCCTCTTCAGGTTCTTCTTAGGATTCATTTGTCCAGTGGTCGACTCTGCCTTGCAAGCTAAAAAGCCTCACCTTTTATGCAGGTTTCTCCCATTTATTCCAGCCTAGCTGTCAGTCACCAAGCAGAGTGGCTGTCCTTGCAGGGGAACCAGCCGGCCAATCACCTAAGAGTACATAGGAGTACATAGGAGTCTAGGAGACTAAGCACAGGGAGTTTTGGACACCTCCCTCGCTTCTTGCCCCCGCCAGACACCCTGGAGCAAGAAGCGGCCTTCACTCGTGAATCCCGCCAAAGCCAAAATTATCAAAGGGAACAAACCTGGTTTGGCGTGCAGAGTAAATCTCAGGAAGGACTTTTCCACAAAGAAATTGTGACCAAACAAGACCAGGGCACTTTTGACAACAATGGCACCCATGGGTGCTCTACCATGGCTGCGAACGCAGCCTGCGGTAAAAACACACAATGCTAGTAGAAACTTAACCACTGCCACCAACCATCCATCGAGGAAAGGGTAACATAAAAATTTTACATGAGAAGCTAGACAAAAGGGATACTAAAAATTCAAGTCCTCAAAATCCAGCAAAGTTGCTGGAGGTCTCTAAGGTAGAGAGGAATTAGCACATTTCTGGGAATTCTCCCTAACATGATGCAAGAGATAACCAAGGTTATAGCTGAGGATAACAGGAATAAGAAATTGTTCAAAAGTTATTTGCAAGTTAAAATAACTGCAATTATTTTAATCTAAGGTTGTGGAGGTTGCTGCAGGACACCAAGTGAAGTTATAGGAGTCCCGGGGACTAAGTTTGCAACACAAAGCTTTATGTAGCTGCAGCTATAGACTCAAATAGCCAAAATCTCAAAGCAAATTGTGTCACAGAAACAGTGTGTGTTGTGGCGGGAGAGGGAAGAGGAAGTGAGGAGGCCATCTGGGACTGGGGGGAGCTGGCACAGATGAAGGGGCACTTGGTGAGGGCCTGGGGGGTGGAGAAATTGATTTTATTAGCTGTTTTCCCAATATATGCTGCTATGTCTGAGGCTCTGAAGGACTACAGATACTTATGGATAAGAGTAGTTCTGAGCCTGCGGCTATACATTTTGGGGTGTCTGTGTTTTATTTCTTTTCTTATAGTGATGTTGGGGGTGATACAACACTGGCCAGGGACAAAGGCCATGGTCAGTATCATGGTGGAAATTTGGTAGTTTTATCTATTTTAGCTATGTATTTTCAGACTTTCTTACATGTGAGATCATGGAGAAAAACACAAGAACATAAAAAAATCAATAAAAAAAAAAGCCACCCTACACTTGTTTTAGATGCCCCATACACTGTCTTTTAGCCTCTGTATTGTCACCCATGCTATTTTATCTTGTCTAAGTGTACCTATTAAATGAATACCCACCTAGATTACTGTCATGTATTATACTGTGCCTTCTTTATCATCAGCTACCTTACATAAGTACATGAGCAGTGTTTTACTGTATTGATCTTTTAACTTTTATTCTATTATGATATGATATGATGTGGCATTTATAAAGCGCCTACACACAAGTGTTTCAAGGTGCGACCAGGCAACGGATGGGTGTAGAGAAGGATCTAAGTACCCCCACCTCAACCACTTTGCCCACCTACGTTGCCTATATGTTGGGAACCAGAGTGTGAGACACGTGCAGCACCAGTGAAAATACTGATACCGAAGAGAATCCTGGAGGCAAGTTTCCCATTCAGGAAACCATACCTGCATACAAGACAGTGTGATGGCCATTTGAACGAAATCCCGGAAGAAGCAGGACCAATGAATGTCAAAGAAGAATGGTGACGGCACGCAGAGCCGAGCTGACCTACATAGAAGAGATTCAGTGACTAGAGAATAAAGATATTCTATAAGGCATCACAAAAATTTCGAAGATATGTGGCACCTTGGGATCAAGATGAAGAAACTTATGCTACAGAACTGATGAAGATTTCAAGACATTTTACGCGTGTACATAGGCAAAGAAATGCAGACAAAGTATTCTTGAGTCTAGCTTTATAGTGAATAGATTGCAGCATGCACCAACATATAGATATATATATATGTTGAAGCGAGTAAAGAATGGATGTTTCCACTACGTGTTATAGCAGAGCTGGACCAGAGAAGGAAGGCCTCTTTTTCCAGGGTGTCGCAGTTAAAAAAGCAAGTAAAGCAGATCTCAGAAAGGCGGGACAGGATGAGCCAAGAAAAATACGTAGGTTAACGTCATCAATGACATTTATTGCTATAAAAGAATGCTTTTTTTAGATGCATTGAGAGATCTTACTCTGAGACGTCTGTTGATGTTGTTGTACTCCCTGTTTTAGATAATTGATATTAAAACAGTTATTCTTTTTTCAACTACCTGAGTCATTTTGATTATTGATGTTTGAGTAACTTCTGCATCCCCATTCATCTCAAGGGTATTGCCACCTAATCTTAAAGGGTTGGAAGCCTCCAGTTCACAGGGAACAGAGGGGAGACAGAGACAGCGATCTTATTAGGCCAGGTGACATTGAGATTGAGCAAGTGCAGAGGAAGGGGAGATGTGCGAAGGGTACGTGGAGAGGGCAGTGCAGTACAAAAGATAACCGTAAAACAAAATAAATAAAGGTAATACATAAAATAAATAAAGACAATAAATAAGAAGAGCGGCCAGCTGGTGGCAGGTGCAGGGTAAGGGCACACATCAGGTTTCAAGTGCTGGTAGGGGGCTCTAGGGATACAGAAACAGTCCCTGAGTGCAAGGTGTAGAGGAGGTTCCAGATATGACCCGCACCCCTGCCCCCCATTGTGAGTTGCCAGTAAGGTACTCGCCGTGTTACGTGACATATAAGGAGCAAATGAACCAACAGAGAACCGCACTGGGACTCTGCCCCTTGTATGTAAGGAGATCAATACTGGTTGAAGCAGCCATAACGCGACAACCCTGGGCAGCACGATACCCTATCAGACAGCCATACCAGCCACTGATACGAAATGAGGAATACCTGCACACAGTCCACGAGGAGACCCCTAAAGCCTTAATGGAAGGCCAATGAAAAAAACCAAGGGCCCGAGCAGCCCCGAGAATAAACAGACTTGGCTACTGAAAGCACGAATGCCAGTACTAGTAACTCCAAAGATAATGATAATGGGTGCAGGGGAGAGACACTGTTAAAACGTAAGAGAATTGTGCCATAAGACAAGATGGAAGCAACCGCCCTGCTGAATGTGTGTAAATAAGCTTGAAATGCAAGAGCCTAAGAAATCGATACGGCTTGCAATGCCTAGTAGAAGAGTAGAGCGGCAAGCGCCAACCATATATCTATCTCAGTACTGCACAATGTACACGTGCAACTCCATTTTGTGAAAGCAGAAATGTGCCCAGGCGGCCAAAGGCCTGACAGGCCGAGTTTAGAAACCCAGCAAAGACCAGAGAAGGAGTGGAATCGAAACTCAACAAAGAGAGGCTTGTGCCGGGAAGATGAGGTCAACCAGAGAAGGGGAGGTGAGCATGAGCTCACAAGACTCCAACTACAGAGAATACCAGCCCGCCCGTGAAGGTCAAAATAAGAGAGGCCCATGCACGTGGCCGAGCGCACACAGAATTAAATACACAAAAGGTTGGAAACTGAAGCAGATTCACGGTGAACCAACACGTGACCAGACAGGCACGAAGATGTACCACCGCCCGATGTCATCCAGAACCAGGGGGTGCCATAACTTTTCCTGATAAGAGACTACAGATCCGAGGCCATACCCAGCCAACTAATTGACACACAGCCCAAAACACTGATTGATGGAAGGGAAGAAGGGTCAATCTTGGGACACTAGGCACCTGGGTGTCTACTCTAAAGCTGCTAATTAAAATGGAGATTATGTGTAGGGTTGTAACTTGCCCAATCACAATGGACCATGTAATCTAGGGACCTATAGACACTGTAACCAATGAGACGTCATACTTGTAGTGACGTCAATCACTTGTGGTGTAGAGGGAAGGGCATAGACGCCCACCCGATAAGAGTTATCCAATCCACTTGCGTTATTTCCATATACAGATATAGCACCTATGCTTAAGTTAACTTTCCCAACCAATTGTATTGCATGATGATTTTTTGTTGAATTAGACATCAATGATGATGGATTTTGCCCATAAAAGAGGCTGTTTACTAATGTTTGAGGAAGTCGAGGTGAGGCAGGTGTTCGTGATGCTGCTGATATCCATAAGATGATGTATGTATCATTAAACGGACTTCCCTTTGCCAATTTACTGAGTCCTGATTATTGAACCTTGCCGGAGTATGTGAATCCTGCACTCTGTCCTCGCATGGTGCAGCTATCTTGTATTACTAGTTTTCGAGGGTGAGTACTGACCAATGGGCCCGTCAGTAATTTCCTTTCCTCGTCAACACTTGGTAGCGTGAGGATGGTTAAGGCCATCGATTAGTGATAATCGATTAATATAGTTGTAAGACACCGTTAAACCAACAGCACGAAGTAACTCTGGGCCTTCGGTTACATCTCAAGTCCTTTCGCCATTCCGGCTGAGTAAGCTGAGAAGCTCCCTGTGGACAATGATAGTGTAAAACTCCGAAAAAATCTGCAGTGGGTCTGAAGGAACCCGCCTTTCCAAGCACAACCCTTCTCATTCCCACGGGCAGTGGATCGGACGAAAACTGTAAAAGCTTGAAGAGAAAGGGGCGGTGATCCTGAAGCTCCTGAGAGCAAAAGAGGTGATCGGTGAGTGAAACAACGAAAACTTGTTATCCTGGCAAAGGTCTTATAGGCCTTAGAGTATGAAGGGGAAAGGCAACGGAGGGTAGCGGAGGAAAAATAAAGCAGCTGGAAGAAGAGAAAAACTGTAAACCAGTGGGGCACCTGAAAGTAAAACGTAAAGGATACCGGGGGGGCACCCGATAGAAAAACTGTAAATCAGGGGGGCACCTGAGATTAAAACTGTAAGGTATACCGGAGGGGCACCCGAGAGAAAAACTGTAAATCAGGGGGGGGCACCTGAGATTAAAACTGTAAGGAATACCGGGGGGCACCTGAGAGAAAAACTGTAAATCAGGGGGGCACCTGAGATTAAAACTGTAAGGAATACCAGGGGGCACCCGAGAGAAAACTGTAAAATTAGCCTTGTTCCTGCGCTTTAAAGAGTGGTCAGAAGGAACTTGAACCCAGAGCACACAGAGGGGGGACTTTAGGCTACGATGACTTTTAAAGACTTCATAAAGGGGTTAGTTGCAAATCCCATGACGAGGTAACAATTAGAAGGCAGGTATACGTATGACCAGCTGGTGTCTGTCTAGTCTGTCAAGCGTCAGTCCTATATGTCTTTTTATGTCCTTTATATTTCAAATGTGAAATTGTTGTACTATTGATTAATTGCAATGCATTTTGGTTATACGCGATTACAACATTGAGAGGGAATTGCCACTGAATTGAGAAGTGTTGAGCGAAACTGCTGGTGTAGAGCTTGGCGGAAAAGTTGGATTGGAGCTTGCGTATGTGGTGCTCGCTCATAGTAGTAAAAAGTTAAAAACTATGTGAATATTGTTGGAGACGAAACTAAGAATGGAGGAAGTTGCCCCGCCTGCACACTTATGCAAGCAGTTGCCAAAGCACGCAACAAAATTGAAGAAATATAGACAGGAGTGGGTTAAGGGCACCGCAAATAAAATGTTTATGCCGTGGCCCCAAAATGGGTCATTGTCAAAGGCTGTTTTACAGCACATGATCACCTTCCTACATGGCACATATAGCGGGAAAAAGCTCGAAAAACGCCTTGCTGTTCTCGAGCTTTGGAAAATGTTTGAACAAGCAAAAGAAGAAGAACCTCCCGCAGACTGGATATTAAATGTATGTACGGAGGGGGGTGAGACGTAAACCGTGCCACCTGCCCCGCCGAAAGCAGTTGTTGAAGGAAGTAAGTCAGAGGGTCTTTACCCACTAAGGGAGCTTAAGGCAGCCACAGGTTACAGCAACCCTGCATATGAGTCACCTGTGTGTAGCAGTGACGAGACGAAAGAGAAGGAACAGGAAATTGACTCGGCCTCCACAGTCCCATGGGGAAAAGAGAGGCGAGGTGAGGAAAGGGAGGACCAGGCACAAACGAGTGCACCTCTAGATAGGGAGAGAGAGGGAAAGAAGCGGAAAGGAACCGATGAGTTAACATGTACGAAGGACGAATGGATGGGAGGGCAGATACTGTTGAAGTTAGATGGAAAAGGAAGTGATGGTGCAAGGCTGAGAGAACGGTCTGATGAGGTGCAAAGAAAGGAAAGGGCAAAAGAAGTGGACATAAGAAACGAAAGGGCAAGGAAGGATAGGTTGCGGCAAGAACAACTATATCGCGGAGAGCAAGGTATACCGCTCAGTCGCCCACAATATGCAGCCTATGAAAAATACAGGCAGAACATGCTTATGGTAGAGGAAGAGAAGAGAGTGCACGAAAGAAACGTAAAAAAGCGAGAAGATGAGGAAAATAGAAGGACAAAGGAACGTAGAGATGAACGGATGAGGGAAGTTGATAAGGCTAGAAAGGAAGCGGAGAAGCAAAGAGAAACGGATGAGGAAGCAGAACGTAAACGCAGGCAAAGGGCGCGAGATTTAGAATATTTGCAACAGGAAATGAAAAAACCCAATCCTGTTGTAGACTGGGAAGACATAGAAGAGTTCTTCCCTGCAAGCGATGCGGTACCAGGTACAAGCGGGACAATTATTGATGATGACTTCAACACCAGAAGCATCGGGGAAGCGATTGATAAAATATATGATGAGATGGGACTAGAACAAATCTCCCAAGAGGGAAGGGAAGATGAGCGCTTAGAGAGCACTCAGCTATATGACACTGAGGATGTCACCCAAAGTAGTGGGAGTAGGAGACGTTCCCTAGATAGACTAGAAGTTGGGCAGAATGAAGCTGATGCAAGAAACTTTTTTAAACTGGGAGTATTCAGAGTCAGACTCCGATGGAGAAGCAGAGGAAGTGGCGTATGACGAAGGGAGGCGGTGCGAAAAGCAGCACCCAGGGAACAAAGGGATACGATGGTAAGATGCAAGCGGGTCCATAGATAGGACACTGAAGTCCGCTGGACAGTCCAGCCGACATGAAGAGACACCCCACGGTCAGAGGGGGGCGTCGGTACCTGCCTATACCAATAGGCTAAGGGCATTGCCAGGAAGAAGGCAAGGCAGGAACGCCGCCCAGGCAAGAGGCCAAAGAGGGATAGAGAAGGAAAAGGAGGATTGCCCATTCCAATTCCCACTGTTAGAAAAGGGGGGAGCAAGACCGCAGTATATTCCATGGCCACACATGGACCGAGAGAATCTTAAAATGAGATTCCAATGCTGACCTCGGGAGCCGGAAAGTGGATACATGAGCTAGAGAAAATGATGGGGGCATCACTCTAGCCATAGGGGACATTAAGGGTATTCTAATTGCTATACTTGATGAAAGAGCAGACGACGTGTGGAAAAGGGCAGGATACCCCAGGGTAACCATAACTAACACCTCCCATGATGGAGCGCCATTTAACAACTGTAGAGCAGCAGTGTGGAAAGCGCTGCGTACACTATATCCAGACACATCTGATATGGGAGCTATAATGACTTGAAAAATGAAGGAGTCAGAGGATCCTTTGCTTTATATCCAGAATTTTCAAGACGCGTGGGTGCTCGAAACAGATGAGTCTTGGACAAAATCTATCCCGGTATTCAACCATATGTTGTGCCAAGGGTTGCATGAACCAGTGCAGAAACAGCTCAGAAAATTGGTAGGAGTAGAAGCTAAACCATGGGCCGAAATCCAGTTGACGATTGCCCATTACTGTAGATTGTTGCAAGAAAAGAATCGGAAGAAAGAGGGAACACGTAAGGGAGAGGGGGGAAAACTAGTGCAAAGGAAGCTCTCAATGTATGCTCTTGAGGGAGTCATGCTAACAAGCCCAGCCAAATCAAGTGCACGACGTGCAACTAACCCGCCGCAGACCAATCAGGGTAACGCGGGATATTACCAGAGAGGAAGGGGATTTGGAGGAAGAGGATGGCAGAACAATCAGGGAGGCTTTAGAGGTAACAAAGGAGGTTTTCAAAATGTTCAATGTGGTATCCAGAGCGCACCAATGGGCAGTCCAACTATGCCAGATGGGCATATGGCCCGACCACCGCCAGTTTGCTGGCTATGTGGAGTGACAGGACATGTTGCGCGCATGTGCAGAAGCCAAGGAATGTGTCAGAACAACCAAGGGATGGGGACAGGCATGGTGAATCAACCTGCTACCCCACAACAGGGCAATGCACAAAACTATACCATGCAGCAGCAGGCAGCTGGCTTGCAGCAAGGTGCACAGCAAGTTGTCCAACCACTGAACTGGAATTTACCACTAGAGCAACCCCAGCAGACCCCGCCGCAAGTGTCTCATGGCACTAATTCAGGTGGGGGAAACCCACAGGTATACAATGGACCGAACCTGTATATGAAATTGGACGGCTCACAGGGAACTCTGATGTGTTCTATCCTATCAGTAACACCAGACCCTAACAGGGAACCTAGGGTAAATGTCACCATAGGGGGGAAAGAATATTCCTTCATAGTTGACACGGGTGCAACGCGCTCCTGCATACAAGAAGGCAAGTTCTCCTTGTCTGGCGAGGCAATAGATACCCAGAGTTTTACTGGAGCTCATAGCAGAGTTCCCTTTACTGATGCACTCCCAGTCTCCGTGGGAGAGTGCGACATGAATGTACCTTTATTGTATTCTCGTCAGTCCCCAGTAAATATCATGGGTCGGGACTTGATGACAAAGTTGAATATGACCATCTCATTCACTGAGGATGGCATAGTGTGCTCCACCCCAGGAATGCATTATTCAAATGTGTGCAAAATTATTAGAGCATACTCCGGACGTGCAGCCATGAGAGCCATCATATGGCGTACGAGTGCTTATGGTGGGGTTGCCAGGCCTCGCAGACAAAACTATGAGAACTCCGGATGAGTTTCTATTCAGGCCAAGAATACTGATGCACGAAGAGGAGGGACAAGTGTTTCCCTTAATGATACACTCTGCCGCAGTGTGAGGAAAAGTGGTATTAGTTGAGGGATATGACGATGAGGGCAGACCATGGTGTGCAATCGTCGCCATCGAAGAAGGGTATCGAGTGACTGACGTCACCGATGACGATCTGTTCGAAGAACACCCCGACCTAGAAGAGACGCGGGTGGAAGAGAGTCTAATATTTTGGGTTAAAATGATCAGGCGAGAGGTACCGCAGAGGATGATGTTCGCTTTAGTACGTCCAGAATACTTTGATAATGACCTGGCCCTGGTGCCGGCCAAAGTATGGACTACAGGGCCCTATGATGTAGGACTCCTGAAGGGGGCCGGCGAAGCAAAAATTAAATTGAAACCAGGAGCAATTCTGCCACGGGCACGACAGTATCCCATTTCCAGAGAAGTGGATGAAGGGATTGCAAAGACAATCTCTGCCATGATGGAGCAGGGCATCCTTGTGACGTCAGAATCACAGTGCAACACAGTGATTTATCCTGTCAAGAAATCAAAGGGAGGCTCTTGGCGTTTAATCCAGGATTTACGAGCATTGAACGACATAGTCGAAGCCGATTTCCCTCTAGCCCCTAATCCATCCACAATTTTGTGCAACATACCCACTGAGTCAAAATACTTCACGGTGATCAATTTGAAAAATGCATTTTTCTCGATTCCATTGCATCGTGACTCACAAGACCTGACGTCATTTACTTTCAGATAAATGCGCCTGAAAAGTACGAGGCTGCCACAGGGGTATTGCAAGTCTCCATCCATTTTCAACAGAGTCCTGCAAATGGACCTAAGCAATATTGCGGTGGACAGTGTTGTTTTGCAGTATGTAGATGAAATTCTAATCTGCAGCATCACTGAAGAGCAATGCCGACAGGACTCTGTCCAGCTATTGACTATACTGGCTGAGAAAGGATACAAAGTATACAAGGACAAGCTGCAGTACTGCCAACAGGAGGTGTTGTACATAGGGCAACTAATCTCACATGAGGGGAAAAAGGTAACCCCAGAAAGGGCCGAGGCGATCATGCACACGGCCAAGCCGCACACAATAAAGCAAATGCAAAGCTTCTTAGGCTTGTGCAATTATGTCAGAGCATGGGTCCTTGACTACAGCTCATATGCCAAGCCCTTGTTACAGGCCCTTAAAAAGGCCCAGGCAACAAGAGAAGAAATTGAATGGACTGAAGAAATGGAGAAGGGGTTAACAGAACTCAAGGGGGAAATTTGTAAGGCCCCAGTCTTCAGGATTCCTAATTATGCTGAGGAATTCTATCTGTTCTCTGATACTGATGGCATTTTTATGACAGCAATGCTCGCGCAGCGGACCTCATTGGGATATAAACCCCTAGCACATTACAGCGGGAGTCTGGACCCGGTCATGAAGGGCCACTTCCCATGCGAACAAAACCTAGCTGCTGCTGCGTTCACAATTGAGAAGGCGTCATCCATTGTGATGGGGTGCTCCATGACATTATATGTTGAGCACTCGCTATTTGCCATACTAGAAAGGCCAAAGGGCACGCTGACTTCACAAAGAGCATCAGCCTACGAGGCGATTATCTCTAATCCATCGATCAAAATAGTGCGATGCAAAACTGTGAACCCTGCTATGTTTATAGCCGAGCCAGTCACAGAGGGAGCACCTGTGCATGACTGTGAAATTATGAGGAATTCTATGACGAGATCCCCCGGGTAAAGGAAAATGCCCTGGTAGGTGGAGAGATCGTCTTTATTGACGGGTCTTCTAGAATCGACCATGAAGACAGGCAAAGGTATACAGGCGTGGCCGTGATCAAACACATGGTGAATGGAGAGTTCTGAGTACTTGTCAGTGCGCGAATACAATCTCACTATTCGGCGCAGGCTGCAGAACTAGTGGCACTGATACTCGCCATTGAGAACCATGCAGACCAGGAAGTAACAGTGTATAGCGACTCTGCCTATGTGACATCAACAGAGCATGCAGAATTAGAGCGCTGGAAGAGGAGAGGCTACCTCCGAGCAGACGGCACGCCAGTGCAACATGCAGCCTTGTTGGACAGGCTGATAAAAGTACTACAGCTCCCAGTGGGCATAGCGGTCATAAAATGCGCCGCTCATACCAAAGGGACAGATTTTGTGTCACGTAGAAATCATGAAGCGGACAAGGAAGCCAAACGTATGGCATCCAAAACTGAAACAATCATGGACGTGGAGTTGGCACGTACCCATGAACGAATGATGGTAGCACAAACCACTCCAGAAGCCTATAGCAATATGGGGCAGTCTCAATTGATGGAGCTCCAGGGGGAGGCACCTCAGGAGGATAAAAATGTATGGAAGCGTTGAGGGTGTTCTTTAAACCCCTCTGACGGATTGTGGAGGCAAGACAGCACTGGTAAACCAGTAATGCCTGTCACCCTTCTAAAGGTAGTGCTAGAACAGCTTCACTACCCCATTCATATGTCAAAAGAAAATCTTGCTCGCGGAAGACTGGTTTATACCAAATTTAGCCTAGCATGTTGCATTCTTTATGGTAAACTGCATTGTCTGCCAGCAATCTGGGCACACATTAAAAGTAGTGAGAGGAGTCATCCCCAGACCAAATGGACCTTTCCAGCACCTACATATTGATTATGTCGATATGATTCAGGTGTGTAATGGGTACAGGTGGTGGTGTGTCCCTTCTCCAGATGGGTAGAAGCAGGCCCCTGTACACACACTGACACTGCCTGTGCTGCTAAATTCCTGGTGAGGGAGGTTTTCCCTAGATGGGGGGTGTGCGAGGTAATGAGATCTGATAACGGGGCACATTTTGTAAATGCAGTATTTCAGCAGATTACCTTGTTGCTTGGTATAAAGCACAAATTCTCGTCGGCGTATCACCCAGAGGGAAACGGGATATGTGAACGGATCAACGGCTTGCTTAAGGAAAGGATGGCCAAGTTGAAGCTCACATTAAGAAAGGGATTGATGCACTGCCTACCACTGGAATTGTATGCTCTTCGGAACCAGCCAGGCTCCGACCATCATTTAACGCCGCACAAAATAGTCACTGGGAGAAGGATGAGGACCCCTCTTTCCCCCGAGACAGAGCTAGATGTTATGTCCAGTCAACTAGGGAGGTTCTGGGAGAGGAGATGAAGACCTATCTGGATTGTCTCACATCCAGTTCCACTGTCATTTCAGGCCAGCTGCAGCTACGGCAGAAAAGAGATGACACAGCACAAAACACAACAGACAGTGCTGATGCCGACGCAGCTCATAGCCTATGCGCGCCTCTTGTCTTCGCTGGAGAGCGCGTCATCGTGAAGAATTTCACAAGAAAAAGATGGGACGAGCCGAGGTTTAATGGCCCGTTCATCATAGAGGACTGCACCCCGTCAGCTGTCAAGCTCAAAGGCAGAAGAGCCTGAATCTTCACGAATGTTATAAAACTCTTTATAGGAGAGAGCACTCCTACTACATCTACTGCCGAGGAATCCAAAGACAACGGGGAAGGACCACAGCATGTGCAGACAAGATCTATGGCAAGGAAGACGACACATGAACAGGCAAGTTACAATAACGAGGAAAAAAAAATATATAAAAGTGAGACTTTCAAAACAAAACAGTTCTTCAAACCAAGTGAAAGGTGACAAAAGGACAATTAAATGAACATTCAATATAGCCGACAAAAGAACTTTTATGAAAATCTTGTCCACACTGAACCTTTACTTTAGACATAAAAAAGACAATAAGAATCACGCAAACACCCTGTGCAGCCAAAGGTGCAGGGTAAAAGAAGAAAATCGCGTACTCATATCAACAGAAGCGCTAATCTCAATGAACATTGAAAGCCACACAAAGCATTTAAAGCCTAAGACTCTGATAAGAAGTAAAAGTAAGATCAAGACATTGTTCATGGACATATGGTTCATCCCAGCAGAAGTCTCAAGTGGGATGTGCTCACATATTTTCAGCTGGTAGTACTGTCCTATCCTTCACTTATAGGCAGAGAAGCCAGCATTACTGAATTCATTCAAGACCCTGCAACAAGAAAATAATCCGACAACTACTGATTGTCATCACAGAAACTTTCATTATACTACCCGAACACAGCGGAAAAGACACAGATGGTTCCGCCACAAGTAATCATTGACGAGATCACATATACTTTGTTCTTCCGCATCATCGAAGAATGTCCAGGACTTATCGGAAGAACTACATATACATTGACATTCATTAGAGATCCAAAAAACAATTACTTTCTCAACCAAGTGTGGTACAAGCTGAACCACGTGGTTGCAACTCACACAGCAGGAAAGTGCAAAACTTGTCCGCATCAAAAGAAGGGAGCATGATTAGGTCCCAGCAAATGTGGCAAATGTCCCTATCACCTGAGGATACACGGCTGGCACACAACATTTTATTTCGATTAGTCACAGACTATCCGGAAATGGTGGGGAGACCTGCAGACGTCATCACCTTTCTTAGGAATCCGGCCAACACCCTAAACATGGGCGCACTCCTCCAAGGCATCATGCTCCAGGAGGAGCTGTCCAATTTCCAGCGAGAATTCCTGAGGAGATTTCAGTGAGACTAGTTGACGAGGGACAGATCGAAAAAAACAACTGATCACACTGCAAGAAAAGGCCTGTGACTTTAGAGCCAAAAAACTGGAACAAATGTCATTAACACCTGAAGACAGTCGTTATGCTTTTCGTGTTTTCTTTCATCTCATTGAAAACTGTCCAGAACTAGTGGGCAGACCTCGCAACATTGATGTGCCTGCCTTTCTTAATGATCCAGCAAAGAATGCCCAATTGAACAGGCTCCTAAGAGCTATTGCATCACAACTCAGAAGCAACTATGGACATCCACATTTAAAGGCATGGTCTAGTAAACATTTTTATTGTCCCTACGGGTCGGCCATGTTTTTTTAAGCCTAAGTGGCTCGATTTTAGAAAACTTTCCTATGGACCTTACCCGAGTTTTCGTCCATTAAACGCATGCAAAAACAAGCACCAGGGAGCCGCCATTTTCTGATAATCCTATCTTTTCCCCCATCGCCCTGGCTGACCTGCTTTTGCGGCACTAAATCAATTCCCCCGCCCCTGAGCCTGTCATCAGCAGACTTGTACCGCCCATTTCCCAACGCCAAAGCACGTCTCATGTCAACATTCGCTGCGCTTCAGCTAATGACGTGTCGCCATGGAAATGGCAGGACGCCTCTTTCCTCAATAAGTATAAACAGACCGTTTCACAACACACAGCAGCAGATTTTCGATTCCATTCCTCTCTCTGTGTTACTTTGAGTATTCTGTGACTCGTTTCAGCGCTCTGGTCAGCTACCTTCGCCGCTTGTAGCCCGTGTGAACAGCTGTACCATCTCGGTAAATTATTTTACTCTGTTTACCACACAATGGCTACAATAATGCCCTACATGAACGAGCCCGAGTATACCGAGGAGGAACTACTGGAAAGGGAAGCACGCGAAAACGATGGGGATTCGGACGGCAGTTGGCAGGACGAATCAACAGATGAAGAGCCTGGGCCTAGTCGAATGGGCGGCGTCTCCACTTGGTGCACATGCAATCGGTGCAAGCTAATGCCAACTGAGGACGAGAACTGCTGCTGCCGAGAAAACTCGGGATGCCTGGCCTACATTTCGGAAGGCGAGCCACGACCGCAATGCATCACCGAGCTGCCAGACTTCAGGGCAGCCTGCCTCACACGGGCCGTGTTGAGAATAATGATGGTGCTTATGCACGAACTTTGCGCAACTGTTCGTCCTTGTAATCCGAGTAACGAGTAAGTATACTCTGCTTGTCATGCCACTCCTATTTCATGTTCTTCTACTATATCCAAAATGACATCTACATATCATTGTAATACATGTAAGTCGTTCAATAGTGTGCATTGTCTAGATAGCATTTGTCCGTGCAGAATGCCATTAGTTACAAGAATTGTCATTGACAACAAACGTTTATTAAACTTATCTTGGTCATTTAAAAACAGTTTGTTTCATTCCTTTTCACAGGTGGTACAGGCTGGTGGCCTATCGTTCCTTTACATGGTGGCTCCACGGGAGGCTTGGACACCGCGTTCGAGTGATACCCGCCTGTGCCGTTCGTGCCATTAGACAAACGTTCCCGATTGACAGCGGTCAGTACAGGGGATTTTCTCTCGCTGTGCTGCAACCTGACCTGTATAATCTTTAAAGTCTTGTATTTTTGTGTCATGAAAACAAGATACAAAATAAAACACCACATATATTTTAACAACTGTTGTTTCGATTTTTTAAATGAATCAAGTGTGTCTCCATTCAAGGATGGATGTCCGACATCTGTGCTCCGAATGGGTGATGGTCTGGTCGCTGTGAAGCAGGGTGGTCACTATCTATCTAAGCTAACATAACATATTCTCGATAATGCATGCACTAAATAACACTTGTTCAAAGTCTTTCAGTAGGTTATGTCTCTATAAAAGTCACACATATATCTATACTAAAAATTACCATTGGATTATACAGGCCTTAGGGTCTTGACCACTATAATACACCGGTTGAAGTGTGGGTCTGTGCTCACAAGAATCTCCGGTATGTGGCATTTGTTATTGATAAGCAACGATATACTATCATTGATATAAAGGCGATATACTATATATTGATATAAAGGCGGTTCGCGCCAGTGGATGAGCGCAGGCATGGGGGGCTGTCAGGGGCGCGAAAGGCCAAGGTGCCAAACTACATGTACACTTCAAAAGGTGTCCCACGCCAAGGGGCCATCCGTCACATGGCCTCCTCAGACCCTGTGTTTCCAGCCAGGCCTCCCCTTGAAGCAGGCCGCCCCCCTGCAATCCACATAAGTGTGTCTCCGTTCAGCAGTCTTCCTGTGCCTTATCTGCACGCCCCAGGGCCATCCATCCCACCCCCCTGTATCAAAGGCGGTTCGCGCCGGTGGATGCGCGCTGGCATGGGGGGCTGTGACGGGTGAAAACGGCCTAGGTGCCAAACTACATGTACACTTCAAAAGGTGTTCCACGCCAAGGGGCCATTGTTCACATGGTCTCCTCAGACCCCATGTCTCCAGGCAGGCCTCCCCTGAGGCAGGCCACCCCCCTGCAATCCACATAAGTGTGTCTCCATTCAGCAGTCTTCCTGTGCCTTATCTGCATGCCCCAGGCCCATCCATCCCACCCCCTTGTATCAAAGGCGGTTCGCGCCGGTGGATGCGTGCTGGCATGGGGGGCTGTCAGGGGCGCGAAAGGCCAAGGTGCCAAACTACATGTACACTTCAAAAGGTTTCACACCCCAGGGGGCCATCGGTCACATGGCCTCCTCTGACCCCGTGTCTCCATGTAGGCCTCCCCTTCAAGCAGGCCGCCCCCTAATACCACGACATACATACGTCATTCATTCACAAACACACCCCTGTCTCTAATACTTTAAAAACCACTCGATATGTCTCATGAGAACATCTTTGTGCTTTGCAAGTCAACTCTTGAACGTGCTACCTGGGAACCACTGAGATCTATGCTAATCTGCTCGTCGTCGTGCTATCCGTGAACTTCTGTGACCGCTTCGAGCATACCCATCAGTGCGCTACCTGTGGCCATCCACCTATTCTCCCGCAACATACTGCTCTGCTTGCTGAATCCAACTGTTTGTTGGTCAAGGTAAGGCCATGTATCCTGGTCATATTTCGCAGATTTTTAAATTTCTATCTATTTGCGAGTAGAGTACCCAATAGTGCTATGTTCATTGGTCTCATTGCTATTGACTTGAATTTCCATTGCTATGCTATCAATAGATCTATTTATTTTCATCTGTGGCAATTGTCATCGAATTGCATCCTTCGGGGGTCCAGTCTATGATGTAAGCATGTTTCCTTCTCGTGCAATACAGAACATCCAAGGGATGAGTCACATGTTCAGTTTTTAGTCACATCATTTATACATTTCTGCAACTTATGCAAATACTAAGCCGCACATAATGAACTGGTATAGTTCCTGCGACCAAAACAAACCTTGCATTGATCATTGTATGATTAATTTACTTTTGTATAAAATCTTTATTCTTGAAGATTGTATAATAATGTCGATATTTACTTTTCAGATTTATCAACAATGCCTGCCTGTTCGATTAGCGGTTGCCCTTCGAAGACCCATGCGAAATCTGAAGGCACTACAATGCATGTATTCCCGAAAACTGTTGAACGAATAAGAGAATGGGTCAGACATTGCGGATATCCACTGGATGAGCTAGAAAGTAGAGTCCAACAAGTCTTACAGGACAAGAGGGGTGATCGATACCGCATCTGCAGCCGGCACTTTTCCTTGGACATGTACACAACATCTTGGGTAACAAAGAAGAATAAACGGCGAACGACACGGAAATTGCTCGAAAATGCTATTCCCACTCTATTCGTCCACATTCTGCCACCGGTGAGTCAAGTGTCCGGATTTAGCTTTAGGCCTTGCGGTAGTGTGTAGGTATCCGAACGGATTAATTGATATTGTAGGTGTTCTATCCCTTGTAATAATTTCGATATTGATATGATTGTATAGTTTTTTGAATAATGACATTTACCAATATATTCTTTTTCGATTTCATAACCCACAAACGCAATGTATATCTATGGGAACAGGGAACTGTTCTGTATTGAGCATTTTACAAGTATTCTGTCGCCTTACATGGCTATTCTTAATATTGGCATTTCATTATCAATCATTAATTTACCTTTACAACTTCTTGACTATCCCTTGAATCTGAAGCAAGAACATTCTACATCCTTGACGTGGTCGCAGTTATCAACCACTTCTAGCGCGTATCAGGTAATCTTACTAGGCTAATCCGCTACAGGCCTGTTTTATGCATGTCAAGTAATATTTTTATTTTATCGTGTAATCATTTTACCGAATGTTTGGTTAGTGCTTTCCAATTGATATACACCTTAGTTATCGTCCACTGGTGTTTGTTTTCGGTTATAATTAGTGTTATCCATACTAATGCAAGTACTGTCTTCCAGGGAGATGCTGAAGCGTCCACCACATCTACAACATTTCTAGATGTTCTTCAACAGCAGGAGGTAAGGATACTGACAGCTCCATCAAGCGTCATCATCAGAGCTGGAATTCTTGTTGTTTGATTGTTCTACACAATGTTTCATTCGTGGTTAGCCTTTGATATGTACCTGTGCTGTCGACCCCAGGTGTGTGTTATGTTTTCACTATTGTAATCCTCACTAATGCAAGTACTATGTTTCAGGCAGTTGATGGAGCGTCAACCCCTGCACTTGATGCAGAGCCTGACATTCAAGTAATTCCAGGGGAAGTGGAAGCGGGACCATGCGTATACGAATCGGCGCAACAGCTTTCGGAAGTGCGCACTACATTTGCAACATCCATAGATATTCTTCAGCAGCACGAGGTTTGGATAATGACAGCTCCATTATGCATGATCATATAACATGATTCCATTTGCTATACTTTCTTCCCTATTAACGCAAGTGCTGTGTTTCAGGGAGATGACGAAGCTTCCACTAAAATCACAACATCCAATTTAGATGATGCAGATGTAAATAAATCGGAGAAATAAGTCGATGAAATGTGATCATATTTAGATTTTCCTTGATTCTTTTGGACAATGCATCATTTGCGGTTATCTCTTTATATGTACCTGTGCTTTCGACCCCAAGTGTGTGTTATGTTTCCAATATTGAAAACCATACTAATCCAAGTACTGGGTTTCAGGGAGACGACGGAGCTTCCACCACAATCACAACATCTCATTTAGATGATGCAGATGTAAAGGAATCGTTGAAATAAGTCGATGAAATGTGATCATATTTGGATTTTCCTTGATTCTTTTGGACAATGCATTATCTCTTTATATGTACCTGTGCCGTCGACCCCAAGTGTGTGTTGTGTTTCCAATATTGAAAAGCATACTAATGCAAGTACTGTGTTTCAGGGAGATCCGGATGCCTCTTCTCCAATACAACCATTCATGGCAGTCCATGCAGAGCCAGAGGTATGGATACTGACAGTTCCATCGAAATAGATCATCACTGGTCAAATACTTGTCCTTTGATTGGTGCACACAATGTTTAAATCGTGTTTGGCTATTGAGATGTACCTGTGTGTTCGTCCTCACGTGTGTTTTATGCTAACAATATTTTGATACATAGAAATGAAAGTACTATGTTTCAGGGAGACGATGGAGCCTCATTCCATGCTGTCTATGCGGATACAGAAAATATAGTCGTTGCAACGCAAGAGGAAGGGAGGACATGCGGAAACAAATCGTGCAGATGTTGAAGGTCGAGTCAAAAAAGTTGCAAAGAAAAAAAAACAAAAAAAGGTTAGTTACAAACAGTTCATAACTTTAAAAAAATGTTTGTGCTGGGGACTATTTTATGTTTTATTCCAGTCAATTCTACTACACTCCATCTTGTGTTTAAACTGAACATCCCTTTTCCAATCTCTCCTCCAGTTACCCGTGGGTGTCAGAACTATACACACACAGACAGTGAAGCGAATGAGAGATGTGGCTTGCCAGACCGTGTACACTATGGAGGAACTATTAATTGAGGCGATGCGTGTTCAGGCTCGAGATGCTCATGTCCAATGGCCAGAACATGAATTAACTGTGTTTGGAGACTACAGCAAAGTTGCATTGGACCATAGCTACAGTGCGACCGCACCACCACAAGAAGATGTTATTGAATGTATTGAAGATAGCTCTGAAGTAGTTGCAGATCAATTTATACAATCTACACCCGCCAAAAATTTGCCACCAAAAAACCTGTCGACATTGTTGTGTTCTCCCATCAATGTCGAAGTAATAGATGTTGAAATGACAGAGAATGAACCAGCCGCAGCATCCATAGACGCATCAGAACTTGATTTCAGCGATATTACTTACCAATGTGTTGAAATCTCCACAACGTCAAAGGCCGAAACAACATTGACGCAGGATGACAGTCTAATGAAAGAGAGCAAATACATTGTATTCGACAGTTGTTTGATGGAAATTATAAGCATGCTGAAATGTGTGCATTCCATTAGAGGGAAAGTATGTGGGAGGCCATTGATTAATGTGACTCGTCAAATAAAAGGCAGTAACGTCAAAATAAATGCCGCCTGTAGATTAAATCATAGGTTCTCATGGTCTGCACAACCGATGCTGGGGAAACTGCCAGCAGGCAATCTACTGTGTGCAGCTGCATCACTTTTTAGTGGCTCCAGTTTTAGAAAGTTAAAGGCTTTCTTTCAGTTTGTGGGACTCCATTTCATTCCTAAAGTGCTGTACTACATATACCAACTTGATTATCTGTTTCCGGCCATTAGTGATGCTTGGAAAATTGAACAATTGTCTCTAGCAAGTACATTCGAAGGCAAACGATTCAGGCTAGCCGGCGATGGACAGTGCGACAGCCCTGGATTTTCTGCCAAGTACTGCACCTACCACTTTCAGGACATGGATAGTAAGAAAATTGTGAGTTCGGTGGTCGTGCAGGTAACACAATGTACATCGTCAGTGGCCATGGAGAAACTAGGATTTAGAAAATCAGTGGAATATCTACAATCAAGGGGAATGCACATCGACCTCATAGCCACGGATAGACAAGTTTCAATTGCCAAGACAATGAGAGAGCAGTTCCCACATATTAAACATCAATTTGACGTATGGCATCTTGCTAAATCAATCAATAAGAAAATCTCGGCTGCAGGGAAAAAAAAGGTTTTGAAAGTATTTTGCAGTGGTCATATTCTATCACCAACCATCTTTGGTGGAGCTCAAAAATTTATGAGGGGTCAGTGGAAATACTACTTGAAAAATGGCGGTCACTGATACACCACTGTACCAACGTTCACCGCTGGACAGCAAATGAACATTTGCACCAATGTGAACATGGCCCTTTGTCCCCAGAGGAGGCACGGAAGAATAAGTGGTTGATTCCATCTTCACCGACACACAAAGCCATTGAGAAGATTGTTTTCGACAAAACTCTATCAAGAGATTTGAGAGGACTGACAGAATTCTGTCACACAGGAGATTTGGAGGTGTTCCACAATATGTGCCTAAAGTACAGGCCAAAGCGCTTGCATTTTAGCTTTCGGGGCATGAAACATCGCACTCTACTAGCGGTCTTGGCCCATAACAGCAATGTCGGACGTGAACAATCTAGGACTAGGGGTAAAGTAAGGATGCCTCGCTACACTAAGGTGTTTTCAAAACAAAGTAAGCAATGGGTGATCAAACCAGTCTATGATAAAATGCAGTTTGACTTTGTGAAAGGCCTTATTGTTGCTGTGTTAGAGAAGCACAGATATGGAATTTTGGACGTTTCTGTGCAGAGCAGTGATCCATTGCCACCGAACATTGCGACTGTGCCATGCCCACCCGAAGCACAGCTGATTGTGAAGTACAAATCCCGGTTTAAATAATTGCAATACGATTGTCTTTTTGTAAATAAATGTTATTGTACAGTGTACCTGTAAACCTAACCCCTACCTTCACCATCATGGGTGGCGAACAAGCTGGGTGTCATCTTTGAATTCTCTCTATTCACCTCACATATGTGTATGTATATATTTTTCTCATGTCTCATCTCATGTAAATGTAAATGCTGCGCACTGTTAACGGAGGGGAGGCTTGCGTATTGCAAATAATAAAACAAACAAACAAACAATAAATCTCTTTTAACTCAACTCCTGTGGTACTTTATACTTTCCCTGACCTTCCGCAAAAAATTAAATGTCTCAATTTGGGCTGCAAAGCTCGCAGACAACGGGACGAAATTGGGGCACTTAGAACACGCCAGCCAAGCGTACCGTGGCATTTCGGAGAGAAGCCAGTTCGCATTTGCACATTGAGGCGCACTACATAGACGGATTCTAAACTTCAAGTTCTCACAGATGCCTATACTACGTGATGTTGCAAATAAAGAATGCGAAGGACAGCGCCCAGATGAGGCCCACAAGTCGCACTGGAAGTATAAGGGTCTATTGTTTTTTGACCTTGAGACAAGGACCATGCCGAAAGAACTACATTTGAAGGGAGTGCGCAATAACGTAAGAGACGATAAGGCAGAAAATTCAGAAACTAGACCGAGTTTCATTTTAGTTCAGTATACGAAAAATCGTTGTTAAGAGCATGGTCCGTTTTACAGACTGCATTACGAAGAGACACAATGGAAATTTCAAATATAATGTAAGTAAATCTTTACACGCTTTTATACCGGAATGAAGATTTAATGAATGGATGCATGAATAAATGAATGAATGAATGAATGAATGAATGAATGAAGAGCTAGGAAAAGCAAGTAAAACGTGTTCGTAGTGGGCACATGGGCATGCAGGTCCACTGGTCTCACCGATCTCAGTCCTTGGCCTGGCCACTTTTCCCTGCACTGCCTACCTGCACTACGGGACTGTCTCTGTATCCTTCAGCCCCTTCTCCCGGCATTTACTTTGCACTTGCCACCAGCTGGCCCTATTTTTTTATTTTTATTCAACTAACCATGTACAGCCCTTCCCCATGCGCGATCAGAAAGACACCTGGCCTAGTAGGATCGTTGTCTGTCTGCCCTTGTTCCCCACCTGCCTTGTCACGCCTAGAAACACTTGAGTATAGGCGCGTTACAAATGCCATATCATATATCATATCATTCCTCACGCATGTAGACTAACTGTTGTTTATCATTGTGTGTTTGCCTCGATTTATCTCATTACTTTTCGCATTGATTTTAGAGATGAACATACTCCATTGAACTATCCTTGCAAGCAAATAGTTTCTGATTGGCCGTAATAAATAAAATGAGTAATATTAATGAAGTTCGGCTAGCAAGACTAATTATATTTTTTTTGTTTTCATAACAGGTATTTGATCCCATTCTGCCACTGCCATCTGTTTGAGACACCGGATGAATTCTTCAGCAGACACCTGCAGCTTCGTGTCAACAACTGGAGCACGATCACCATATTATGGGACGATCGCCAAGGGCCCACATGCCCTTACGCTGTACTAGTGGCTAGAAGCAACATATCAACCTTTAGGCTGGACTAGTGCCTAGTTGATGGAACAGCCTTGCGGTTCACCGTGCTTCCAAAGTGATTCTTTTTACGAAAATTAACACCCTGTGTACCATAAAGGAACAGCGCGTGACTCAAGATGAAACGGAACAGTTATTGCGGATACAGATAAAAGAAAATAAATGGCTTTCGGAGTTCATATGGCAATTGCTGAATATTCTCTAAACATTGAATGTCAAATAAATGTACTTTACCAAATGTACCGTGTTGCTGTTTCATTTTAAAGTACAGTTTCATATTCCGAATTGTGGCACGCTGTGTTGTGAGTTGTTCTGTGTTGGTTTCCGGGTTCTGTGTGGAGTCGCGCAGAAGACGACTGGGCGCGTTTGCCTACGCAGCACAGTAACGTCACGGAGAAAGGCGGGGAATATGAATGTTTTGATAATGTCAGGCTCAGGGGCAGGGGAATTGATTTAGTGCCGCAAAAGCAGGTCAGCCAGGGCGATGGGGGAAAAGATAGGATTATCAGAAAATGGCAGCTCCCTGGTGCTTGTTTTCTCGTGCGTTTAATGGACGAAAACTCGGGTAAGGTCCATAGGAAAGTTTTCTAAAATCGAGCCACTTAGGCTTAAAAAAACATGGCCGACCCTTAGGGACAATAACATTTTTTACTAGACCATGCCTTTAAGAAGAGCCTTAGAAGGGGGCGTTCCAAAATAACCTTTTTCATCATCCCCAACTGGGGACAAGGCAAGAAAACAAAAGACACAGTTCTTCATGCTTCCAACACAGGACAGATCGAAAAGAGCAGAAAGAAGGATAGCTACATCCGTTCTTATGTTTCTTGTTTTGTGTTTTCTATTTGTTCATCATTATCGCGCATGAGAATAAATGGATGAGAGAGAGACTGTTCATCAACTCAAGCTCGAAAGACCAAGTGAAAGGAACAGAGACACAAACTTCACTGCTGTGTTTACATTTTTTAACATTTTTCTTATTTTTTCCTACCTATTCATATGTTCACTTTTATTTTTATTTTTATTTTTATTTTTTCAATATTTTATTTTTGCATGATTTGTAGCGAATCCATCTTTTCATGGTGTCACTGCAAACATTGTCCTGCATATCCTCAGGGCCATGACGAGTTGAAAGAGTTCCCTGGGAATGCGGTTCCCACAACAAATGCAGGATGAATGTGATGTGCTGAAAATGGTAGTCTAAGCTTTTCCCATAGTCTAGCAAAGGAACTGTACTCCATACTCAGAGACTATCACCATCACTCGCAAGAGGGGGGACATTGAACAGCACATGTTACTTTAGTATTTGCTGAACTTTGAACAACGAGATCAGAACGAAGAAATAAATAAATAGTGGATTTTTGACTTGATTGAAATGGGGGCCCAAAACAGTAACTTAGTCGTGCCACCAGCGGAAGGGCACCCCCGGTTTCCCAGAAGGAGGTGCTGTAAACTGTCCTTCAAGGCCATTATATGTATATGCATAATGATTATTGTAGTATTTTTGTCTCTAACTATCAGAACTGCATTTTTTATTGGTGCACGAAGCATCCCAATGTCTGTGCATCCACCAGGTAATGAACATTTGGGGCCCACAAAAGCACCCAGACCTTATATTGTCATCCCTGTTCCAAGAAAAACTGATGATAAAGCAAACGATTTGCAGTTGAATGTAATTAACAGTAACACATGCACATGAACAAGGGCAAGTGTCAATGGCTACGAAACCGAAGGCCAAACCAACTGAAAGAGAGAAATCACCTGTGGAACAAGCAGCTACAGAAAGCAGGGAGCAACATGAGAAACCGAATCGAAGTGAAATAGCAAAATCACTCAATAGAAAAGAGGAAGCAACAAACAAACTCACTAAGAAAACACATGCGGTAGTTGAGTATGTGTTTCCACACATACTTAGAGCAAAGAAGCTACAGGAGGAGCTGAGCAAGACAACCACCACAACTGTGATAGCGAGCATGCCAGCTTCAATGCCAGAAGTAACTACCAAGCCTACGACACAGCCACGTGTTGGAAGGATGATAAATCACATGAGGTGGGAGGAGGTCTACAAAAGAATGCAGGAGGGAAGGAAAAGAAGCGCAAAACCTCCCCCTATTACTGCAGGGCAAGAAATGAAACCTGCCCCTCCAAGGATAACGCCCGAGAGTCTGCCTGAACGAAAGAGCAGTACAGACGCATTTAGAGACATAGTGATAGCCAACCACAGAAAAACGCTAAGGATCAAGAGAAGTCCATATGAAACCGATAATAAGTTAAACAATTACTTGGACAGCACGGCCCATCTTGGAAACAACATATGGTACCAGCACATGAAGGAAGATGGATGAAGGCAATCAGAAGGAGAATGTTTCGTCTGTGCACTCCTGCCGTACAGCATGGGCATGTCCAAAATCTTTGTGGCTGTACAAATAGATGTCCCCATAGCACACTGTATACCACATGTAGCAATGTATAACACCAGAGGTCAATTCATGGGGAGAGACGCCTCGTTGATATGGGCCAACAAAAAGGACTACCCTGATGAAGACGGATATGTCCAGGACATCAAAACAAGAAACAGGGCGCACACCAAGAATCATGACATTAGATATGAAAACCCTGACGTCAAGCGATCAGGAATAAGGTGGGAAATAAACTCAAGACTGAACGTCCAAGGGAAAACGGCAGAAGAAGCTCAAATATGGAAGAACCGAGGACAAATGCAGATCTGGGGATCAGTAGTCTCCCCAGATGTATGGGAAGAAGGAGTACTCATATGCCGAGCTTGGATGGTCCTTGGAGCCTGCAAAGAAGCAATAGAGAACTCACAGAGACTATGCAGACCATTGCGGCCAAAATTGGTAAAGCTGTTGACATGGGTCGAAGACAGAGGAGGACCCTTGCAGATAGTACCACTTGAAAACCCGAAACTATGCTTTAGAAGCAATGGCACAAGGAAAATGGGGGAGAATCAGAACTGTGAACGAATATATGAAGCCTCAGGGATGATGCAAGGAACCGCAGTCTTAATGGACCATTAATGGGCATGTGGATCCAAGGCATACATAAGGCTACCGAGTAACTGGGGAGGCATATGCACACTGGTGAATGTTCACGTTCCAGCACTAGTGATTCCAATAAATGAACTGAATTTGGACAGTTTCCCGAAAGCAGACGCTCACCTGAGGAAAAGGAGGTCTGTGGAACTAATGTCAAGGATGAAGAGAGAGAATTACTTCTCCGCCAAATCAGAGGACGCATTTTATACCATTCCCTACGAACACAGGCTCTTCAGCCTAACTTCATCAGTATTTACAACAATACTCTTGCCGCATATACAAGTTTGTGTAAACACCAAGTGGTTGCAGATAACGAGATGGGAGTTACTGCAGACCATCAACACCACAATAAAAGGATTCAATGCGATCAAAGAAGAGCTGAGAGCAGTCAGACTGATGACCCTCCAGAACAGATATGTGCTTGACATGATCACTGCAATGGATGGAGGTGTTTGCGCAAAAATTGGAGAATCATGTTGCACATTTATGCCATCACACGACGAAGAAAATGGAACCCTCACAGAGGCCATAGACATCTTAACAACCCTGAAAAACCAGATGACCGATGAGACAGATGAAGTGGACGACCACAACTGGTTTGGGAACCTATTCTCATGGGTCCCGCAATGGATGGCAGATATATTCAAGTTCTTGGGAGCTTTGCTAGCAATGGTGCTGCTAGGAATCTCGGTTATCAAAGATAATCATCACACAGTGCCAGAAAACAGCAAAGAAGGCCATTGGGATGAAAATTATGGTCGATGTCCAGCCAGGCTGGAAGCCCAGAGACCTGAGAGATGAGGAAATAAAGGACATTGTGAAGGCCAGTGAATTTGCACCAGAAGGAACAAAATTCACTTATCCCAAGAAACGAAGAAGGTACGAAAGTAAATGGATTTACTGCAGTCCAAATGGACAATGCCAGTTGATGACCTGGAACAAAGATGAGCATGTGAGAAGAGCAGGAAGCTTGAAGGGGGGTGATGAAGATATGGACACCAAAATTGCATACTTTCACGCCTTCTTGTGTAAACCCAGGAGATGATGAGCAAGAAGCTGAGGAATCAAAGAAACTGAATATAAAGGAGGAAGCTGGAGAGGTCGATGAACCGACCAGAGGGGGGAGTGTAGAGGAGGTCCCAGATATGACCCGCACCCCTGCCCCCCATTGTGAGTTGCCAGTAAGGTACTCGCCATGGTACATGACGTATGAGGAGCAAATGAACCAACAGAGAGCCGCACTGGGACTCTGCCCCTTGTACGTAAGGAGATCAATACCGGTTGAAGCAGCCATAACACGACAACCCTGGGCAGCACGATACCCTATCAGACAGCCATACCAGCCACTGATACGAAATGAGGAATACCTGCACACAGTCCACGAGGAGACCCCTAAAGCTTTAATGGAAGGCTAATGAAAAAAATCAAGGGCCCGAGCAGCCCCGAGAACAAACAGACTTGGCTACTGAAAGCACGAATGCCAGTACTGGTAGCTGCAAGGATAATGATAATGGGTGCATGGGAGAGACACTGTTAAAACGTACGAGAATGGTGCCATAAGACAAGATGGAAGCAACCGCCCTGCTGAATGTGTGTAAATAAGCTTGAAATGCAAGAGGCTAAGAAATCAATACGGCTTGCAATGCCTAGTAGAAGAGTAGAGCGGCAAGCGCCAACCATATATCTACCTCATGCTGCACAAACTACACATGCAACTCCATTTTGTGAAAGCAGAAATGTACCCAGGCGGCCAAAGGCCTGACAGGCCGAGTTTAGAAACCCAGCAAAGGCCAGAGAAGGAGCGGAATCAAAACTCAACAAAGAGAGGCTTATGCCGGGGAGATCGAGGTCAACCAGAGAAGGAGAGGTGAGCATGAGCTCACGAGACTCCAACTACAGAGAATACCAGCCCGCCCGTGAAGGTCAAGATAAGAGAGGCCCATGCAGGTGGCCGAGCGCACACAGAATTAAATACACAAAAGGTTGGAACCTGAAGCAGATTCACAGTGAACCAACACGTGACCAGACAGGCGCAAAGATGTACCACCGCCTGATGTCATCCAGAAGCAGGGGTGCCATAACTTTTCCTGATAAGAGACTACAGATCCGAGGCCATACCCAGCCAACTAATTGACACACAGCCCAAAACACTGATTGATGGAAGGGAGGAAGGGTGAATCTTGGGACACTAGGCACCTGGGTGTCTACTCTAAAGCTGCTAATTAAAATGGAGATTTTGTGTAGGGGTGTAACTTGCCCAATCACAACGGACCATGTAATCTAGGGTCCTATAGACACTGTAACCAATGAGACGTTGTACTGTAGTGACGTCAATCATGTGTGGTGTAGAGGGAAGGGTGTAGATGCCCACCCGATAAGAGTTATCCAATCCACTTGCGTTATTTCCATATACAGACATAGCACCTATGCTCAAGTTAACTTTTCCAACCCATTGTATTGCATGATGATTTTTTGTAGCATTAGACATCAATGATGATGGATTTTGCCCATAAAAGAGGCTGTTTGACCAATGTTCGAGGAAGTCGAGGTGAGGCAGGTGTTCGTGATGCTGCTGATATCCATAAACTGATGTATGTATCATTAAACGGACTTCCCTTTGCCAATTTACTGAGTCCTGATTATTGAACCTTGCCAGAGTATGTGAATCCTGCACTCTGTCCTCCCATGGTGCAGCTATCTTGTATTACTAGTTTTCGAGGGTGAGTACTGACCAATGGGCCTGTCAGTAATTTCGTCTCCTCATCAACAAAGGGTTGCCAGGGGGGCAGTGCAGGTGTGAAACTGGCAGGGACGGGACCTAGGCCCGAGATCAGATGGTAGCCAGGTAAACCAGTGCAGTTACATTTTCAATCAGGAGATCAGCAGGGGAGCAGAGGAGAGAAAGCAGAAGCAAAGATGAAGGTCTTGAGGGCCTTCTGGAACCAGAGTACCATCTCCTTCGGCTTCAGAGGGGCAGGGAGGCTGTTCCAGAGGGATACCCCAGTAGAAGAAGGAGATCTACCACCAACTCGTTGCTTGGAGAAGCAGCTGACCCTGAGGGAGTTGGAGGCCGATGAGGGTAGAGCTCAAAAAGGAAGATATTTAGGAAGAGAGAGTTGAAGATATTGAGGCCCCAGGCCCCAGAAGGCCTTATGAACAATGCAGAGGGAACCAGTGCAGAGATTTTAGTACTGGAGAGATAGAATCCCTGGGTTTGAGGCCAAGGACAAGTCTCGCAGCCTGGTTTTGGATGAGTTGCAGAGGGTGGAGAGTAGAGGCAGGCAGATTTCGAAAGAGGCTATTGCAGTAGTCCAGCCTAGAGAGAACCAGAGCTCTGGAGACAGTGAGCTTCTGCGGGAAGGAGAGGAAAGAAAGAATACCTCTGAGGAGATGCAGCTGGTAGTGTGACTTCTTGGAGATGTCAGAGATGTGCGGAGAGAAGGAGAGTGTGGAGTCGAAGTTGACCCCAAGGATTTTAGCCCCACAGGTGGGAGCTGGAAGAGGGCCAAGAGTGGCCAGCCAGAGAGTGACAGGAAAGGAGGGAGCAGGTGTGCCGATGAGGAGAATCTCTGTCTTACTGACATTAAGGCAGAGATCATTGGCGGCACACCACTCCTGGATAGCAGACAGACAATCAGACATGAGTGAAGGAGAGGAGGTGGCGGAAGGGAGCCTGAAAATGAGTTGAGTGTCATCTGCATAGCACTGACAGTTAGGGCAGAGAGTGGCAATGCAGTGGGCAAGAAGTGCCAGGTATTGGTTGAACAGCCAGGGAGAGAGGTCAGACTCCTGGGGAACACCACATGTAGAGATGGAAATAGAGGAGAGGAAGGACCCAAGTTGGACCTGGGAGGGCTGATCAGAGAGGAAAGAAGTCAGCCAAGCCAGGGCCTGATCAGTGATACTCAGGTTATCATGGAGAAGATTGAGCAGGATGTCATGGTTGACCGTGTCAAAGGCAGAAAAGAGATCAGGTAAGATGAGGACACAGGGGGTGTTGGAATGAAGGTTGGAGAGCAGGTCTTCATGGATGTTCAGGAGAACAGTTTCTGTGGTTTTTACAGCTCTGAAGCCAGACTGATGTTCATGGAGACAACCAACAGATTCAGTGTGAAAATTAAGCTGGGAGATGGCCATCTTTTCCAGGAGTATTCCCAGGAAAGGAGTGATGGAGATTGGACGATAGTTAGCCGGGCAGGAAGGGTCAGCAGAGGGTTTCTTAAGAAGAGGGTGCACAAGGGAGTGCTTCAGGGGGGAAGGGAAGACTCCAGTGGTGAAGGAGTGGTTGCAGAAGTCAGCCAGAGCAGGAGCCAGGGTGTCAGTGTGGTCCTTGATGGTTTTGGATGAACAGGGGTGAACCTGTTTTGACGAGACTTTAATAGATCATACTTGTCTGGAGACCTAGTCTGCGGAGAACAGGGGAAAGGTAGAGAAGGAGGGAGGAAAGGCGGCCAAAGAAGGGCTAGAGGAAGAGCAGCGAGTAGAGGGAGGAGGGGGAGAGGAAGAGAGAGAGGACAGGATGTCCTGAGTTTTAGAGATGAAATGAGAAGCCTGGGCCGTGCAGAGGGCCTGCGAGAGGCAAGCAGAGGTAGAGACTGGAGCAGGACTGGCCAGCTCCTTGCTGATTTTAAAGAGTTTGGCCGAGTTGTTAGATTCCGCAGAGATGCATGGTTTGATGTGGACTCTCTTCTTGGTGCGGACAGAGAGCCTGTATTGCCTAAAACCCAAAGTGTGCCCTTCCCCTTTAATTAACAATTTGTAACCGCAGTTATAATAAATTGAATGAACTCTAACTGCGGTTATATTTAAAAAAAAAAATGGGGATTATTTTATTGTATTCGTGTATTTACATCTGATACGTAATCCTTAAAAGGACTGTTTTGGAGTATACTGAGTGCAGCATTTTAGCACATTTGGAGTACCCTTTTGATGTTATGAAGGAACAGCACACTTCCTTCATCAGTTAGGTGCACTCGATCATGTCTGGAGAAATTATCCATGTAGAACTATATGTTGTTGTTTGAAATCTATAATTGGTTATGGTGTCTCATGAATGCTGAAACTATGTAATTAACATTTATCTGTGATATTTTCGATTTTAGCATTAAATGAGGTGGTCCATCTCCATTTTCTGCCTCTAAGTCAGACTGCAAAAGATAAAGAGGGCCATTGTATTAGTACTGTCTCTTTTGTCATTAATAATCCATCCACAGATTTAAAAAAGAAAAAAGAATTCTGATAGCCATGTCTATGCAAAAAGGGCACAGATTGCTGTGTTGAGTATTCATTAACATGGACCGACACCATTAGATTTGTGAATCAATGGCATTTATGTTCAGGCATTGAGTTTTTGTATTCATGTTAGTGAGGTTGAAGGTTTATTTGATTGTGTTTGCTGTAATTGTAATGCACTTTCAGCTGTGTTGGGTTTTCTGTGAGGTAGTACAATTGATATTGTTTTTCAAGTTCATTTTAGCCATTTTTTATTTTTGTATTTTGTTGTAGCTGCATCACTCTCATCTTCTGAGTGGACCTGCACTAGATGTTGTACAGTTAGCACCCATAAAAGTCCAACCTATATTCAAGGCATAGTGCTACTGCTGGACATTGGAGCAGCATATCTGTAGACAGTTCATGAAAACCCTTCTTTGTGAACTCGTGTAGAATGTCTGATAATTCTTGAAATGGAACGTCATTGGTGTATTCATGATTGTGTCTAGGAGTAGCAACAACTGGGGGTGTTTGTCTGCGGCTATCTCAAACCCACCCTGTGTGCTCGGTTGTTTACAGGTGGGTATATTGTGAAGGTCCGGGATGGAAACAGCCACTGGTTCGTTGTGCGTTGTACTTCCACGGCTATATAAATCTATGGAAAAATAAATGTACATGTGTGTGGGTAGTCGTCTTGGAAAGTATTTTAAGATGTATTAAGTTTAGTATTTGTAAACAGTTATTGTAACATTTGTAATATGTTTTATTCATTAATAATACATACAAGTGTACATATATGAAAAAGGTAAATAAATATGCAAACAAGGTTTGTTGAAAACAAGTATATTTGGGGGGATGTGGTTGTGGGTTTTCTTTTTCTTTAGTTTGAAGACATGATACATCTTCTTCTTTAGCCCAATTATCTGGATTCTTACTGTCCATGATTTGCCTTAAATGTTCAATGTCCTTTTCAATTGATTGTACTTCTTTTTGAACATTAATTAATAGTTGTTTTATTTCTGTTATTGAATCTATAATTATTTTTCTGGGTCGTTCTTGTGGTCCTTCTTGTTTAATTGTTTGTTATACTTGAATGACTTCTGCAACTGTTTGAAAATATTTAAAATATTTGTAAACAATTGACGATATAATACACTTTAAAAATGTTTGCGTTGCTTGTGTAGGCATTTAATAGTAGTTAGATAAACTGTATCTGTTTGGTGACTGATAGTTGTCCCTTAAAATATTATTGTTAGTCTCATTGTACATAAATATAAAGAATGGAAACACAAAATCCGGAATGTGGCGTATTTATTTCTGGTTCCTTTTCTTGAGCATCTTCTTTTTAAATGTCTTCCTCTGTAGGATAATTGTCCTCCAGTCATTCGATGTAGTTTTCGTTTTTGGTGTGATATAAATAAATACTTCTTGTCACTTTAGATATTAGAACAAGCAATGGAGGATGAGTACATGAGGAGAGAAGGTGGAATTTCTTGTATTTACTTTCTGATTGGTTGTTGATTGTTTGTGTGGTTGGCAGCTGCCAATAGTATGTCACGTACCTCAGAATCTGTTCAGCTGTTGAACCTATCAGAGAAAGTACTTTTGTGAGTGATGTTTATATATGCCAATTCCACTGTAGATTATATTGTTTCATTATATTGTTTTTCTACATAGTATATTTTTATTGTCTGAAGGTGAGGTGTAGATTTAGGAGATTGTGCTATTTTTGGGGTATATTTTTTGTTTCATTGGATATTTGAAACATGAAGCCAATTTCAGAAGGAGAGTAATTTCATTGCTCAGAAGACTGGGGAGAATTTGACAATTTTGAGAATGGGTTTTATAGTGATGATGAGGATATAGATAATGTGTTATCAAAGCCTTGGCTTATAAATTATTTTTGGTTCTTTAATATTATTTTATACGTTTGAAATTAGAGATTTATGCTGCAATTGTGGAGAAATATTTTCAACGGGGAGCACATGTTTCTTTCTCTTCGGGAAAAGAAAATTAGTTAATCATGTAAGCACAGAGAAATATTCCAAGATTTTCTTAATTGTAATAGAGGTGAAGATTATTTAGCTGATTGAAAATATATGTTTTGGTTATTTATTGGTAAAAGTACCCAAACACTCTTTTAAGAGCAACCCAGTGCACATTAAGTATATTGGAAAAGAAAAAATAACCTTGATACCTTTTTTTTAAAATAGTTGCAGTTAGGACAGCAGGCAATGAAACGTTGCAACTATCCCCTTAACTACAGGTACAACGGTACCAATGCTTGTCCATTAATCATGATATTTCCTCGATTTTACAGTGCACAATTCTGCATGTGTTTTTGATTATATGCCCTCATGTGTACCTTTGTGCTGTTTACATTTTCATACCTTGTTAATATGACTTTTTGAATCTTGAAAAATGTTACAGGTAGCTATGGATACAGGCAGTTGATGTATGCTCCAATTGGACGTCACACTTTAAGGCAGGCCTTGGTAGGCACAGGTATGAACCCAATGATTGTACCGGTGGTTATAGCTGTTTGTATTTTGGTGCAGTGATCATATTATTTTATGGATGTTTTGGCAGATTTTTACACGTCTTTCTGTTTGGATGTTCTCTCCTCAAGGCATGTGTGATTTGAATTTTAAACCTTTGCAATATGTGTTTTTTCAGTGCATTAGAAAAATGGACATGTATCTGCGGCTAAGGGAAGGTCCTCTGAGTGTAACTGGGGTTACAGCTGCAATTATGTAATTTGTAAATTTAAATTTAAAAAAAATGTTTTTTAATTAATTGTGTCTTTACATGTTCTACAAAGTATTCTTTAGAAGGTTTGTGTTGGGGTTTATTGACTGTTATAGGTCATAATACAAATGTGTTGGGCATTTTACTTGTTTGCTTTTTACAGTCCTCTTTTTGTTCTATTGATTTCTGAAAGCTATGAAAGTGAACCTTTTGTGAACTTTTGGCATTCTGATCCCACAACTCAGACTCTGCGCATGTTCTGTGTTTGGCTATTGTGAAGATGTATTCATTATTTGGAGCAGCCGAAGGTGAGTGATTGTGTGTTTTTCTATATTACATGCATAATATGAATTGTTGTTTATATAAGATAAATTAAGTATGTTTAGGTTTCTGATTTAGTCAAGTTTATGAGTATTCTTTGGAAAGTAGGCTTTTCTATATTTTACTTCAGTGTTTTCAGGAGAGTGATCAAGCAGTAGCACATGGTATGCTATGATTATGTGTGAGGAAAATAAATGTTCAATTCAAGGTTGTTTCTCACTGACATTGGACGATGTGAAACACATAATAAACCTTAGTGTCAACCAAGCAGCATAACTCTACAATTGACAAATATTGGGGCTGTGTATGTGCCATGTAGTTGGTTATCAAGGTGTTTCCTGTGACCCTATATTATTGACTTTCTATTTTGTTAGAGCTGTGGAAGTGTTTGAATGTGGCTTTAGATTTGATAAATGTTATGAGGAAGTGCACCTGGTGAATGCTAACACGGTTATGATGTTCACCAATGTTCTTTTGCTTATATGTGGAGATTTCTGGATTCTGCCAGCTTAGAGTGAAAGTTAATTTCAACTGGTAAGTTTGCAGAGAAAAAGTTTTTCTCTTGAGAAGTGGTTTGGGAATTGTACTATGAAGTTATGAAGTATTGCAGGTATTAATGCAAGTATTTTGGTGTTTCAGGCAAAATACACCAGTTAAATGGGTTCTGAGAAATTATGAAGCAAAGTGAAGAAGGTGAATTCATAGTGGCTACGTTGGTAAGGCCTCATAGTTTGCATTTGAACTTTTCTGCAGTAATCCATCAAATGTGTATGCATTTTCTCAATAGGTTTTAACTAGCAAATCACATGGTTTATGCATATCTTTCTCTTAATATGTGCCTGCTTTATCAGGAATTATTAGGTTATGAAAGAAATAGTTTCTGTGGTTTATAAGATTAGCTCACTTTTCATTTAGGCTTATCATCCAAAACATTTACTGTGCCAACCACAGATATATCACAACCCGACAAACTCTGTGCCCCCCTAGTGAATCTCTACCTTGCTCATCCTATTTATGCTATTTGAGCTGCTCACTACCATCCCACATTACTCAAGAACTTAGAGCAGAGGTGTAAATGGGGCATTTTTTAATACTGCTGTATTTCTACTCACATCTAATTGTTGGACTATGTAGCTCTGCTATATACAGTTTCTTCGCTAAGAATATATGTGAAATTGAGTCTAACATTTCGGTCACAGATTTGAAAGTAGATTAGATTCCAAAACTGCATTCTATGGGCACTATAATAATCTGCACCAATGCATGCACAAGTCTAACCTATGTGGTAGACAAAACAGAATGTTGATAGTAATTTATAAATAATAATCAACAACCATATTTGGTGTTTCACAGCTTGCTTGGAAATGGTGTGCTTTGGAAGGGCAGAAACCTATTTGGATTTCATGCTATGTAATCGCATATGATGTGACACAATGCACAGACATAGGGAGATGTAAAATTAATAGGGGTACATAGTGATGTGTATCAATGAACAAGCAGCCTACCTCTACCCTACATATTGCAGCTGTCTTCGTGCTTCGAAGTTGGATATCAAGCTCTTTACTTTGACCCTATAATTGCAACTCCTTTTCTGTCAGATCTGTGGATGATTTTGAATGTGGCCTTAAATATGACAAGTCTTATGATGGAGTGCAGCTGATAAATGCTAACTTGGGTTTGATGTTGGCAAATGTTATTTTTCTTATATGTGGTAATTCATGGATTCTGACATCTTACATGGAAAGTTAATTTCAATTAGTATATTCCAGTGGTTTGGGAATTATACTCTGAAGTTATGGCTACAGTATGCCAGGTATTACTGAAGGGATGTTAACTGAAATGGGGACAAGAGCATTATTGATGAGGCTAGCTAGGGTAGCTTTTTGGGGCTGCCTAGGGCACTTGGCCATTCAAACCCTAGTGAGAGTGACAAGGGCATTATTGATGAGGTTCACTTGGGTAGCTTTTTGGGGCTGCCAAGGGTACTTGGCCATTCAAACCCTAGTGAGAGTGGGGATAGGCAGTGGAGGGAGGACATACATGGCGATATGTTTTGTTGAGTAGCTATAGAAGTGATTTGTTTTTAGGTGAAATGGAGGATAGTGGGTCAGGCCATCGGCCCTATAATGCCCGAACAGGTACAAACATGTGAGGTGCTTGACTTTGCACATCCTTTGATGAGGACGCCTAAGAAGCACCGATTAAATGGGTGCTAAGAGTAGCAATTGTGTGGCAGGGCCCAGTCATGTGACCAGCAGTTTACTCAATGTTGTGTGTCTGGAGCTGACCTACTGTCATTAAGTGGAGGCTTGTAAAGTGTGAAAACTGGAGCTGGGTGGAGTAAATGAGTGGCAGTGCATTACCTTCCAGCTCTCTCCACTCATCACATTACTCATGGATTAAGGACACACCAGGGATGAATGACTGGCAGGTTGCTACATCAAACCAAAGATATGTAACAGATTATCTTGCATGCAACACCTTTATGTATGTGAATTAAAGCATTTTGCAAATGTACGCCATGCTTATTGTGTTCAGGACTACATGTTTAGTTTATAGTCATGAATGAATGTAGAGGGAAACAACCACATGCCCTTACTTTACATTTCCGGTGAAGTAATGACTTTTGTGCAATACGCTGATATACCTCTTGTAGATTAGCTTTCTATGATTGTAGAAAGTGTGTGAAGGATTGCATGTATTGTAAATAAAAAGAGCAACGTAGAGTTTGAATGGATGGTAACTGAGTTTCTAAGTTTGTGATGCATTTGTGGTTGGTACAGTACATTTTCAAGATGCTAAGCCTGAATGAAACTTGAGCTAATTGTATAGATCATAGTGACCTTTTGTTTTACAGCCTTAGAATTCATGATAAGGGATGCACATATGAAGGTAAAGATATGCACCAACTATAGGATTTGCCATCTCATAACTATAGAAAAAGAATCAAGGACAGTTGATATAGGAAATGTATTTTTCACACACATAACCATAGCCTAAAATGTACTACTGCTTGAACCCTCTAAGGAAAATACTGAAATAAAATATGGAAAACTCTACAAGTAATACCTATAAACTGTACAAAATTAGAAACCTAAAAATACTGAAAACATTTAATATAAATAACAATTTACATTATATATTGTAAATATAAAAAACACAATCACTGACTATCACCATCCCAAATGTATTTGTTCCAGTTTTTTTCTAAGATGCTATCAAGCAAGCAACAACGACGTGCCAGAAGGAAGAATCTTGTGCAGGGAAGTTAAGTTGTACAATATAATATTTTAAAAAGTAGTGTTCTCAAATCTGTAGATACAAATACTGTAGATAATACAACAGTAACTGTTATGGATAATACTTTTCGAAAATTTAGAATTCCAAATAGGAGATTTATCAGCTGAACACATTAATGGAACCCAGAATGTTTTTATTGAAAATAATTTTTAAAAAATGTATCAAATCTGTTAGTAGCTAGTAAAAAAACAGATATTTTTAGAAGAAAACATAGCAAATGTGTTGTCAATTTGAAACAGGGAAATAAAGATATATATAGGATAATGTACCACTGTTGAGTTTTTATAAATCTTTGGAGAATTATAGAACTAAAATTAGAAATATTGTAAAGTGTTTTGTGCAAAAGAAAGAAGTAGAAGTAATGATTAAAAAGTGTTTCATATGTGAAGAAAATTGTTCATTCTCGTATTGAATAAAATTAAGAAATCACTTAAGTTGACTGCACTATTCCACTGAAATATAGAAACAGCTCATGTACACATGACAACCTTGGTGCAGTTTTTGGTGGTGAGTGGAAACACACTTCTGCTACAGAAAGATTTTTAAATGAGGAGAGTTACATTCACAGAAAGAATTTGCCCACTGGTATTGATTAGAGTGGACATAGCTAAGAGGTCCAAAAAAGAAGAAATCCTAAGGTCTGAAAATACAGAAATGGAAAGTTTAGGTCAGTCTAGAATAAAACCTAAAAAGCAACATGAGGTGTGGACATGCAATATTGACATGTTTTCTTGTCTTACAAAGATTTTTGCAAGTTTGCACAACTATAATAATGTTCAAAGACAGATCAAGATGCTACAATGAATAGATGACGGTGAAGTTCGTGAAACAACAGGACTTCTGGGTCACTCTCTAGCTTGTCTTGATAAAAGTAGATGTAAGAGTCAGATTTTTCATAAACAGATGCTGGCTTCACTTCATAGTAAAATTAGATACTGTCTTGTTAAACTGTATGAGTGCAAAACACCAAGTATGTCTCTTGCACTTTTAAACCAGTCACTTCTAACAGGAACTGTAGAAATTTTAGTTTCTACAATGCAAATGATAAATATCATGCATTTAAAAGAGTATATGTACATAGATGAAAGTGGAAATGATGATCCTATACTTTCAAAGGAACTGATTTCTTAACACTATAAATAAAATATATCAATGTTTGAGTTGTCTTCTACTGAAAGACCTGGCATTGTTTGCGTATCTTGTCGACACACTTTTTATAAATCTCAAGTGCAAGTAGTGTACATTGAGGTGAAAGCATAGTCTAGAAGATGTTTGGAAAGAACTTCATATCTATTTGTTTGTAGAATAATTATTTGACACAAGCAAGGCACTTCATGCTTGTAGACGCTGTTTTCGGTTTTATATTCCAAAAAGTTTTCCTCCAAGAAGTATATTTTTCACTTATTGCATGAAAGTAAATTTTCAACATTATGTTATGCTGTTGCTGTTGCACATACGCTTCAGATCCGAACTAGATTTCAAAATCGTTCTGCATGTGAGATGCTGCATCAGGTAAAAGGAAACAATGATGTTTTAGAGGGTAAACATACCAATATTCTTGCTACAAATAGAGGAACCTAGGAATATTGGTGTAGGATACACTCAGAGGTTAGATGCGTAATCAGAAACTTGGGCCGTTCAACTTCATCTTTTATCACAGGTTTTTAGCCATGCTACACTTTATATATAATAAAGAAAATGATCCACTAGGCACTGTGGAACATTTCTTTTGGAGGAAAGAGTACCAGGCATGTTGGGCTGCACATATACATATGCTGTTGTGGATTAAAGATGCTCCTCAGTTTGGGAAAGAAAGTGATGGCTGTGTGATGGAGCTCATAGAAAAATATGTTACTTGTTCCATTCCTGCTCAGCATGTAAATGCTGATCTATGGGATAAGATAGAAAGAGTTCAACGGCTCTCATGTGGAACGTACTGTCAGAGAAAATACAAAAGTAAAGACAAGTACTACAATCAGTGCAGATTTGGCTTTCCAAGGCCTGTGACACCAGTTATTTGAGTGAATAGTTTGATATCATCTGTTCAACACCATGGCACTGGTAAGTCACTGAGAAATACTGATCATTTAAAAAGAGATAAGGAATGCAAATTCAATAATGATTACAATGTTGTCATTGCTCAGCTTTGGAATGCAAATACTTATGTACAGTATACTGCTGATGATACAACAGTTGTTGCTTATTATGTTAAAGCATACATGACACAAGATGGGAAGAGCAATGCAGCTGAGGTATGGGCAGATTTATCAGCAGATAAAAGTCTTAGTCAGAAACTTCTAAGCTTTGGTCTGAAGATGCTCTAATACTTGGGCATCATTATAAATCAATCAAAAATAGAAAAACAATCGGTCAACAAGCTAGAATCAAAAATGCAATCAATACCCTGACAAGGATGCGTGATCCATTGAAATTTGGCGAATTCTCCCTTAAACCAATTATATCGTACTACAGACAAAAAGTTATTCCCATAATAACATATGGAAGCGAAGTCATGTCATTCGTAAAAACAGCAAATTGGATGAAACTAGAAGCCATATTCTGGCGGAAGATTCTAAAACTACTATCTTCTTACCCTATCACCAGAATATGCCATGAAATAGCGACCCACTCAATATCATCATTTGTCATGGAAACAACTAGACTTACTTTGCAAACTGTTATCAGATGAAAAAATCCCAGCAATAGAAATATTGAGAAACCATCCGGCGGCCATGAACAACTCTGTATTGCAAGAGTGGAAAGAAGACCAAATCCAGCTTCTCATAAATGAAGACATATCAGTCGAAATGCTCTTAAACAGACCTCAATGCGCCAAGAAAAAATGGATGCAGAATGATTGGATAAAAACTTGTACCATCAAGAAAACCTATGTAAGAAATATCCAATGCCTAATCGACATATGTGCAATTAACGAGACACCAAAGTACCTACTAGCATTCCCGGATCGGAGAATCCACACAACATACATGAAGCTGAGACTCAACATCTTACCAACTAGAGACACAGAACAGAAACAGAACTACACTGCCGATTTTGCAAAAAAGAAGAGGCAAGTGAAACGATATATCATCTGTTAATGATATGTCCAGAACTGACAGAAATGCGACTGATTTTTGACACATACTTTAAGATCTCGGCAAAACAAATGGACTGCGAAATGAGATGGATGAAAATCCTGAATGGGCAGGAAAACAAACTCATCTTCACCTTTGCCCAATTTTTACAGAAAGTTTTAGATCTGGACACCATACCCTTTGGAAAAGAAACGGTATAAGACTGGGCTCACCAGTTAAAGATACTATAAAATGTAATATACTATAAAAACCAAAAAATGAAAAGTTTATTATAAAGTACACCATTCAATTTTTTTTTTAAATAATGTTGTGTTATGCAACATGTAGAGGGCATGTACTCCCACAGTGTAGATTCAGTATAGAGGATGACTTAAGACATTATAATATGGGAGAACATTATGTCTGTGTTCATAGTACTTTGAGCAATAACATTTAATGAAATAATATGTTATAATGAATGGAGCTCTGAATATGTGCCTTACTTGTCATTCTGTAAAATAGTAGTATGCTGTTGTAAACACTATTTGTCTCATTGGCCAGTTGAGATCCACTACTGCATGATGTATGGCTCTGCAAGTCACGTTAACTTGAAGGCCACTTCTAGTTGTTTGATCTAGTTGTTGATTTGGTACAAGCCTGTACTACACAAAGTGGTAATGATGGCTGAGCAGCCAGACTTATCTCAAGAGTAACTGAGCAGTATCAAATAGTTACACAAAGTACAGCAATTACTATGATTCAGGCAAACACCGACTCAAGGTTTTCAAGTAAAAGGATATATATTTATTTTACTCTTCAGTAGTATAACATTACACTATTATAAGCAGTTTAAAAATCACACTCTTAATACACCACATCACTCCCAATAAGTTCCAGACAAGTTAAGCTCGCAAAATGTGACTCCAGCAATTTAAAAGGAACGGAAAGACAAAGTTAATAGAAATTGAACCACACCAACAGGTAAGTACTCGGGGCAATTGAGCAAGAGGAGCTACAGAGGAGCTACAGAAAAGGCTTAATGCCAAAGTCAATGGGTCAACAGTCTTTTGCTCAAGATCACATGGTTCAGGGTAGTTCAAGGTAAAGTTCGTGCCACGGATTCCGGCCGAGGTTGGTTGGCAGAAATGTTAGTTCAAATAGAAGATGAGGACAACACCTCGGTTTGGAGAAAGATGTAAAACACTTTCACCGCGGTTGAACGAAACAAACAACCGGATTTGCACAGTACCTTAAAACGGAGAGGAAGCAGTAGCTGAGGCGGGCGTTCTTGGTCATTCCTGCAGGCTCACGGTTCTAACTCTGTCTGTCGGACTAACAAGAAGGAGGAAGACTGGAAGCTCCTGCACTACCCAGGGAAGAAACCAGCAGCAGAGCAAAGCAACAAATAAAAGGTGCGCTCCTTAAAACCCAATCAGGGTCTGACCTTCCTGGCTATCCGGCCCACTGTAGCTCTGTACAGCGAATTCGACCTGAGGAGGGGTCCAGGCTTGAAGTTTGGGTAAACTGGTTGGTCCCACCAGCTCAAGAGAAGAAGTTTCCTGGAGGATCTTCTCTGGGATCGGATTCTGAAGATTAGGACCTTCAGCAGGGCTTCACCGGGCGGTTCAGTCGGTGTAGGGGTCCTGTTCCATCAGCTCCTCATTGGTTATTTCGTTCCAGTGGCGGCTCTGCCTTTCCAGTCCCAGAGACCTGCTCTTTATGCAGTGTTCCCCCATTCATACAGCCTGGCTGTCAGTCACACAGCAGGGTGGCTGTTCTGGCAAGGAAAGTCCCCCCAGCCAATCAAACCGTAGTGCGACTTGGGTTACCAAGGGAAACCCAAGACCCCTCCCTCACATCCTGCCCAGCCAGACTTCTGTGGAGAAGCCAGCAAAAAGACAGCAAACAAAGGAATCAACCCCAGTTTGGCGTGCAGAGTAAAACACGAGAAAGACTTTAACAAAAAGAAATGGCGAATAAACCCAGCTGGAGCCAAAATAAAATGTATTTGGTGGACAGGTTTATGTTTGCGGCTAATATAATAGCCTAAAACAATACCATGGTTATATAAGATAACCGGGGTAGGATAATTAGGGTAGTTGCCACTGCCACAAGCCAAGTCTTGATGAAAAGGGAGTGAAACAGTGCTCCAAGAGAAACAGACAAAAAGGAATAAGTATTAACCCTTTCCAATACTCCATGTAAGATGGGGTGTACTGGGTCTGTGGTTTAAAGAGAATACATAAAGTTAATGGCAACTTTACACGTTTCTGGGAGACAGTAGTCAGTCCCAGAAAAATGGAGTCAGTGGGAAGTCTGAAAGACAACCCTGTGTCACTGCACTGAAGGTGCTGTGTAACACACATAAAAATGATGCTCATAGAGTAGGTGAGGCTCCAGAGCCCAAGATCACACAAATGGTAAGGGAAATCAGGCATTTATGAGAATTCTCCCTAACCTGACAACAACAACTTGGAAAATCGGGAACATGATAGAATTCATATCAGCTATGTGCATTTTGTTTTATTAAACCTGTCGGTATTTTTTCTTGTCCGTGAATTGTACGGAGCATGCTTTTCTTAAGAAAAATGTATTGATCTATAAATAGAGCATATTTCAGAAAAATGACAATGTTCGGGTGGAAATATTTATTTTCACTATACTGACCATCCACTTAAACCTTTCTATCTTATTAAAAAAATAACATGGTTTTACAGGAAGAAAGCTACAGTGTCTATTAGTTAGTATGTATCTGTTTTACAGTTGTATATAGTGCCTCTGTGTTACCTTGGAGCCACTACATAGTGATTTTGTAAATAAATCTGCCCCCACAACCCTCTCAGTTGGAGATGTTCTCACACTTTCAAAATTGGTATCAATCTACTTGTTCGAAACACATTCAACTGTTTACTTTTGACCACATTCTTCTGATAGTTTTTTTGGTCGCCATTTGGTCACATTTAATTTGAGCAACTTGTTCACTATATCTGCCAATAAAGGACGTTTGATGGAGATCCTTTTTGTCGTATCCTGGTGATTTTTATTATTGAGGAGAGTGCCGTCCAGAAAGTTGTAACTTGCTTTCACTTTTTCTTTGTTTTGATATATATATATATATATATATATATATTTATATATATATATATATATATATATTCAGTGAAAAAACTTTGTTAAAGGGACGTTATGTTTCCAAGTAAAACTGAAAAACCCCTGAAATTCGCCAGTTATGGAAAGCTAAGCAACCATAACTCGCGCCACCATGGTGCACTGCTAAGACTAACACCCAGGACATCAAAGATGACATCACAAATGTGCTTGTGCCCTCCCAGCCCTCGCTCATGCCCCGTGTTGTGCTCGTGTCCTCCCCCACCCCCGCTCATGCCACGTGTTGTGCTCGTGTCCCCCCACACCCCTTCATGCCCAGTGTTCTGCTTGTGTACCCCCATCCCCTGCTCATGCCCCGTGTTATGCCCGGGTCCTCCACCATCCCCTGCTCTTGCCCCGTGTTGTGCTTGTGTCCCCCCACCCCCCGCTCATGCCCCGTGTTGTGCTCGTGTCCTCCCCCACCCCCCGCTCATGCCCCGTGTTGTGCCCGTGTCCCGCCATCCCCTGCTCATGCCCCGTGTTGTGCCCGTGTCCCCCCACCCCTGCTCATACCCCGTGTTCTGCTCGTGTCCCCCTCATCCCCCTGCTCTTGCCTCGTGTTGTGCTCGTGTCCTCCCCACCCTCCGCTCATGCCCCTTGTTGTGCTCATGTCCTCCCCCACCCCCGCTCATGCCCCGTGTTGTGCCCGTGTCCTCCCAACCCCTCTCAGGCCCCATGTTGTGCCTGTGTCCCCCCATCCCCCGCTCATGCCCCGTGTTGTGCCCGTGTCCCCCCACCCCTTGCTCATGCCCCGTGTTGTGCTTGTGTCTCCCCTACCCCCCGCTCATGCCCCGTGTCTTCCTGCCATTCCCCCCACCCCTGCTCATGCCCTGTGTCTCCCTCCTGCGCCTCCCACCCCCCGCTCATGCCCCGTGACTCCCTCCTGTCCCTGCCATCACCCGCTCATGCCCCCTGTTTTTCCCGTCCCCCCACCCCCAACTCATGCCCCGTGTCTCCCTCCTGTACCCCCCCGCTCATGCCCTGTGTCTTCCTCACGTCCCCCCACCCCCCATGCCCTGTGTCTCCCTCCTGTACCCCCCACCCCCCGCACATGCCCCGTGACTTTCTCCTGTCCCCCCACCCCCTGCTCATGCCCCGTGTCTACCTCTTGTCCCCCCACCCCCCGCGTCCCACTACTTTTCTCCCACCCCCTGCGTCTCCCTCCTGTCCCCCCAGGCCCCCGCTCATGCCCTGTGTCTCCCTCCTGTCCCCCCACCCCCCGCTCATGACCTGTGTCTCCCTCCTCTTCCCCCACTCATGCCCCGTGTCTCCCTCCTATCCCCCCACCCCCGCTCATGCCCCATGTCTCCCTCCTGTACCCCCCGGCCCCCACTCATGCCCCATGTCTCCCCTGTTACCCCCATACCCCCCTCATGCCCTGTGTCTTTCTCTCATCCCCCCAACCCCCGTTCATACCCCGTGTCTACCTCCTGTACCTCCCCATCCCCTGCTCATGCCCCTTGTCTTCCTCCCATTACCACCACCCCCCGCTAATGCCCTGTGTCTTTTTCCCATCTCCCCACCCCCTGCTCATGCCCTGTGTCTTCCTCTCATTCCCCCCACCCCCCGCTCATGCCCCGTGTCTTTCTCCCGTCCCTCCACCTCCCGCTCATGTCCCATGTCTCCCTCCTGTCTCTCCCTCCCCCCGCTCATGCCCCGTGTTTCTCTCCTGTTCACTCCCACCCCCCGCTGATGCCCTGTTGTGTTCTCTTTATACACCCCTACTACCCTTTCCATGGTCTCCATCTTGGTAAAAGATTTTCCTTCCTACACCAGTACGCTGCAGGCGTACCGGTTTGGGAAGAAAAATCGTTTTTTTTACCACCCCGGGTTCCCACTTTGAGAACCTAGGATGCTAGTGGTCTTCATCCATTGAAAAAGACATTATGGTTATGTTGCACTAATAAAAACCTATGAAATTCAGTAAAAAAAAAAATTGTGTTAAAGGGACGTTAGTTAAGTTGCACTAATAAAAACCTATGAAATTCAATGAAAAAACTTTGTTAAGGGGACGTTATGGTTGTGTCCTGAGGACGGTATGCCTGTCCGTTTTGTTCGCAGGCAAGTTGAAGCTGTTCTAAGAACACATCATGTGTCCCGGGATGTTCGTCAATAAACAAAATGGGGGTGTCCTGAGGACGGTGGATGTTCGTCAATAAACGAAATGGGGGTGTCCTGAGGATGGTATGCCTGTCCGTTTTGTTTGCAGACAAGTTGAAGCTGTTCTAAGAACACATCATGTGTCCTGGGATGTTCGTCAATAAACAACATGGGGGTGTTCTGAGGACGCTAGACCTGTTCGAATTGTTCGCAAGCAAGCTGAAACTGTCCTAAGAACACACGCAGTGTCCTGAAATGTTTGAAAATAAACGAAACAGGTGTGTCCTGAGGACGGTATGCCTGTCCGTTTTGTTCGCATGTAAGTAGAAAGTGTTCTAAGAACACATCATGTGCCCTGGGATGCTCGTAAATAAACAAAATGGGGGTGTCCTGAGGACGCTATGCCTGTCCGTACTATTCGTAAGTAAGTTGAAACTGTTCTAAGAACACTCAGCGGACATTAAAAGTGCTCATATGGCTTAGTTAAATGTTTCACTCTATGGGTGTGATGTGCTGCGGCAGTTGTGGCCATGGCATAGAGTCTTGGGAGCATGGCCACAACCACCGCAGCACATCACACCCATAGTGGCTTATAACTTTGGGATCCAAGAACAAATTTATAAGCAACGAAAAACTTTTTTAAGAGGATGTTATGGTTAAGTTGCACTAATAAAAACCTATGAAATTCAATGAAAAAACTTTGTTAAAGGGACGTTATGGTTAAGTTGTGCTACTAAAAACCTATGAAATTCAGTGAAAAAACTTTGTTAAAGGGTCGTTATGGTTCGAAGTAAAAATTGAAAAACCCCTGAAATTCGCCAGTCATGGTAAACTAAGCAACCATAACTCGCGCCACCATGGTTCACTGCTAAGACTAACAACCAGGACATCAAAGATGACATCACAAATGACCAAAAAGTAGGTCATAAAATATTAGTGATATCTGTGTGCGGACATGTGACGTGTTCGCTGATTGGACGACACCGAGCGTGGAGCGTGTCATATTTTCGGTAGCGCCCACCATCTTGGATTCACGGACGTCCGCGGACAGCGCAGTGAAACTTGGTTTAAAATTTGTATTTAGTAGAGTGTGTTGGTGTGTAAGAGTGTTTGGGGAGAGTCGGAGAGTATGAGATAGGTTAAATGTTGTGTTTGTTTATGTGGTAGACGTTCGTGTTGTGTTCGATTTGTCCGCGGACAAAATGGCTGATCTGAAATGTTCTAAATAAAGTAAATGGGGGGTGTTCTGAGGACGCACAATGTGTCCGTTTTGTTCGCAAACAATCTGAGACTGTTCTAAGAACACTTGCGGTGTCCTGAAATGTCCTTAAGTAAAGAAGTTGGGGGTGTCTTGAGGACGCTGTCCGTATTGTTCGCTGGTAAGTTGAAATTCTTCTAAGAACACTCGCGGTGTTCTGAAATGTTGTTAAATGAATAAAATGGGGTTGTCCTGAGAATGCGGTGTCCTGAAATGTTTGTAAATAAATAAAATGGGGGTGTCCTTAGAACGGTATGTCTGTCCGTTTTGTTCGTAGATAAGTTGATAGTGTTCTAAGAACACTCGCTGTGTCCTAAAATGTTCGTAAATAAACAAAATGGGGGTGTCCTGAGGACGCTGTCTGTATTGTTGGCTGGCAAGTTGAAAGTGTTCTAAGAACACTTGCGGTGTCCTGAAATGTTCGTAAATAAACAAAATGGTGGTGTCCTGAGGCCGCTGTCCGTATTTTTAGCTGGAAACTTGAAAGTGTTCTAAGAACCAATTGCGGTGTCCTGAAATGTTCGTAAATGAACAAAATGGGGGTGTCCTGAGGACGCTGTCCGTATTGTTCACTGGCAAGTTGAAAGTGTTCTAAGAACACTTGCGGTGTCCTGAAATGTTCATAAATAAACAAAATGGGGGTGTTCTGAGGATGCTGTCCGTATTTTTTGCTGGCAACTTGGAAGTTTTCTAAGAACACTCGCAGTGTCCTGAAATGTTCATAAATAAACAAAATGGGGGTGTCCTGAGGACGCTGTCCGTATTGTTCGCTGGCAGGTTGATAGTGTTCTAAGAACACTTGTGGTGTCCTGAAATGTTACTAAATAAACAAAAAGGGTGTGTCCTGAGGACGCTGTCCGTGTTGTTCACAAGCAAGTTGGAACTGTTCTAAGAACGCTCGCGGTGTTCTGAAATGTTCGTAAATAAACAAAATGGGGGTGTCCTGAGGACGCTGTCCGTATTGTTCGCTGGCAAGTTGAAAGTGTTCTAAGAACGCTCATTATGTCTGCGGGGCACAAGGCATAGTTAAAATGTTTGACTTTATGGGTGTGATATGCTGCGGTGGTTGTGGCCACGGCCTTTATTTTTTAACCCTCATATTTAGTACATTACAAACCAGTGTACTGTGCAATTTGCTCAGTTTCTGTGTTTGTTGCTAAAATCATTGGGTCTGTGGGAGAAAAAAAATCCATGTTGGATTAAAAAAAAACCTTTTTTTTGTTATGCTACAGTCTATTTGTTTCTTTGTTTTCAGTGTTCACTTGTTGTTTCTGGCTAATGCTCTGTATATTGGGTTGTTGCATATTTTTGGAGCAGTTACATATCATTTATTTGTTTGGATATTGTAAAATTTTGTAGCAGTTAGATACCAGTTGGCTTATTCTGTCTATTTTTTTTAATATATTTGAGTGTTATTGATTTATCTGTTTGGATATTGTAAAAGTTTGGGGCAGTTAGATACCAATTGAAGTATTCTAACTGTCTATTTTTTATATAATTTAGTGGTATTGATTAATTAGTTTGGATATTGTAAAATTTTGGGTTAGTTAGATACCAGTTGGTGTATTATAACTATCTATTTTTTGCTCTAGTTTAGTGGTATTCATTTATCTGATTACTTGTTGTAGAATCTTTGGGCAGGTAGATACCTGTTGGAATATTCTAACAGTTTATATTTGTTTACTACAAGTTTAGTTAAGGTTTAAGTACAGTTTAGTTAATACATTTTGGTTTTAAGAACATTAAATAAGAGTTTGAAAGATTTGCTGGTAATCTCTGCTTTAGAGTAATGGTACTATCATTACATTCAAACCATCCACATTTCTTTTTCATATATGGAGTGTAGTGACCTGAATTGGTTGTGGCTCCTGCGTGGTAGATTATACCTATTGTTGTGAAGGTTTACTTACCAAGTGATACTTGACCATGTGTGAATCCAGTCATCTTGTAGTTGTTTTTGGTACCATCTGCATTGTAACGTAGAAGCATCAGTATTATGTATTTACTATTTGTTTGTATTAATAAGGTGGAGCGATTATCAGAATTGCAGGTAGTACATAATCTACCATGGTTTGCATTTTGTACAAGCTGCTGAAATGGAATAGATTCACAATTAGGTATTGATATATATGCAAAGCGTTCATTGGGAATTTGTTCTTGTGTCACATTGTTGCAGAGAGTGCATCTATGTCTCCACATGTATGAAATCTGGAAGATTTCATTTATAGGTATGTTTTATTTTCCAGTACTTGTAGTAAGTACATTAGAAATTCTTGTGGATCTTCCTGTGATTTTATAGTGAGTTTAACCATTCCAGCACAGTAGTCCAATTGTTGTCTTATTCCATAAACACTATACGTGTTGTCAGGATTGTTTGTTGTGTTTCTATGAAGTACTAACATTTGCAGACACAATTGGTCTGTACCTTGTAAGTAAATGTTGTCAACAATTGGTGGCAATTGAAATAGAATATTCATTGCTACATTTGCGCAGCAACTTACTCCAACTATATTTGAGAGTTTAAATGGACCAGGTAGTTCTGTATCTGATTGATTTTTTTTTTTTAGTTTGTCTTCCTTCTTTGACAAAGTACCTGGTGTACTTTCCCTAATTGGTTCTTTTATGTTTGTGGTACTTGATGAAGTTTTAGTTTCTTTTACTCTCTTTGGAAGATTTGCAGTGACATCCTGTTTCATTTATGTTTGATTTAGTTTTCTTTTACAACGTTTTACTTTTTGTGGAACAGAATATGTATTTAGATGGGGGGTGTATAGTGAGCGAAGTCTATTGTATTCTAAAATGCAAGGAATATCAGCGTTTACTTTACTTGCATCAAAGTTGATTAGAAATAGACTGTCACGTTTATGTAAGCGTGATAGTGCTACGTAGCCCATGCCTTCTTTAAAGACTGTGTTACCAATGTGTATCATTGCTTTGTCTAGGGTAAGACCTTGTGATTTATGAATGGTGACTGCGTATGCAAGAGTTAGAGAAAATTGTTCTCTGCGTACATACATGTCTTTGAAGAGAAGGAATCGAGCTGTTGAACATCCTATCCTTTTTACTTCTGAAAGTTTGTCAAAGAGAATATTGACATACTGAATTTTGTTGTCATGTGGGTAAGTTTGAAAGCCAACAACTGTACCCAGTGCTCCATTAACTAGTCCTTGGTCCACGTCAAGGTTATGTTTAAGCATTACTCTGCAATTTAAGGATAATTTTAATATCTTTCCAACCCAGCTGTGTTGGAGATTGAATTTTCTAAACTATTTAGTCTTGTTGTGGCTGCTCACACATGGGTAGTGTCATACCATGTACATCTAGTTTGTCTGTGGTTCTAGTTTCCATTATTGGTTGCATTTCTTTATCTAACATGATTTCATTGAATTTGAAACAGCTTGCAAGAGTTGGCATCAAGGCCATACAATTGACATTTTTATGGGCTAATTGTTCCATAACATCTGTAGCTCATGCATTATCACCATAAAGTGCATGCATGTGCTGAGTTTTCAATATTGCTTGTGCTTCTTTAGATAGTATACCAACTCTAATACTTTTTAAGATGTTGGCATAAGTGAGATCTGCAGATTGCTGCATGTTTTCTGTTAATTCTCTGTATTGGAAATGTTGCCAAAGGTTGACATTTCCAATGCTGCCAAAAGTTTTACGGCAGCGTTTGTGTCCTAATGTTTTAAAAATAGGCTCACCTTTTACTGGTGTCAATTGAAGAAGGTCTCCAAAAACAATAATGTTTTTTCCTGCAAAGAGCTCTTTGTAGTTTGTTTTGAGTACTTGTTGTAATATGAGGTGAATCAAAGCCAACATTAGTTTGGACACCATGCTTACTTCATCTATTAGTAGCATTTTCATTTGTTTTAATACTCTGCATAGTTCCATTGCAGCTTCTGTAGGAAGTTTGTAATAGTCTAATTTGTTTTGGTGTTCTACTGGCAGGAGTAGTAATTGGTGTAAAGTGACACCGCCTATGTTGTAGGCAGCTAAACCTGTGGGGGCAGTGACAACAGCTGACCGTTTGTTGTTTGTCAATTGTTGAAGGAACTTACTGATCATTTTAATTAGGAATGTTTTGCCAGAACCAGCTTCACCACTGACGTACAGTAGTATAGATTTGTAATTTTGACAGGTGCATTCTTTGTTTTCATGTTGTACACCATGAGCAATTTCTTTTGTTACTTCTTGAAAAATGCTACGTTGCTCATTGTTTAGTTGTGATTGTAGTATAATTAAGTCTTCTTTATCTTCATACTGACACATGGTGTTTTCTACTTCTGTCATAGCTAAGTCTGCCTCATTTGTTATTAGTGGTTCTCCCAGTGGTTCTTGGCTTCCTGTTACAGAAGGTTGACTTCTGTCAGGAGTGTCCTTATCTAGTTGGGCCTGCAGTTCTTCTTCGTGTTGCTGTTCATTGTGCAACATTGTTTTGTACTGTGTAAAGTTTACATCAGTTATAGTGCTTTAATTTGCTTTGAAAGCGTCTTCATATGAGTCATAGTTATCTAGTATTTCTTCTTTTTTTCTCCATGGTTTAAATAGTTGTAGCAGGGACATGTAATATAGTTCTTTATGTTGAGGAGTCTTTAATGACAATTTGATATGATTAATTAAATTTGGTTTGGTGAGTTTTACTAAGCTGCCTTCACAGTTTGTCACTCTGTATTTACCTTTTTTTTCAACAGGTTTAATATTATTTTTGTGTGTGAAGTTTTGGGCTATGTGGTATAGACACATGCTTTCCAAAGTATTACTTCTGTTTGGGTAGTAAGTGTCCAATAAATTGTTTTTTAAATGTCTTGGCTGTTGGGATCATGTTTGGCTATTGTTTCTATATCTTCGTATGATTTTAGAACTCTTTTTCTAGATTTAGCAGGACCAAGACTTAGCCATACTATATTTTCAGACTTACCATACAATGCAGTACCAGTTAAACGATCTGCTGCTTCATAGGATCCACATTCTCTATGGGAGAGCATTTTTATGCCCAAACTGTATAATTTCTTAGACACTGTTTTATCTGATGACAGGTCATTCCAGAGGTCTTGGAGCTCTGTTTTTTCTGCTTTGGTTAAGTATGCTGTAACATATCGTGCAACTGCAGTAGAATTGTCTGCAATGTACTGCACATCTATGTTTGCATTCCATAAGCAGGCAATGATTGCATTGTAATCATTGATATATTTTTCTTCTTCTGTTCTTTTATGTAATATGTATTTTTAGGTGACTTACCTTTAACACTATGTCTAACTGAAGACATGAGGTTGTTCATTTGACTTGTATTTGTAACCGGTCTAGGGAAACCAAAGCGGCATTTGGTGTAGTATTTCCCTTTGTTTTTGTATTTGCGACGGCAATATTTGCCCCATTTGTGTCTTTGAAATTGTAAAATGTGTGCATGAAGATCACTATTTGTGGCTTCTGATGGAATTTCACAAGTGACATATTTTTCAATAAACTGTAAAACAGTGGCATCACTGTCTTGACCAAATTTAGGAGCATCTTTAATCCATAAAAGCATGTGGATATGTGGTGCTCCTCTGGCTTGGTATTATTTTCTCCAAAAGGAGTGTTGCACTTCTCCAAGGGGAAGAACAGTTTTATTACAAATAAAGTGTAGCATAGCAATGAAGTGATGGTGAAAATTTCTCCAGGTGTTAGTATTTCTATGTTTGTTTTGGTTTTGTTTGATATGTGTAGGAAATCATGTAAATCTTCCCATGCATATTCTGCACAACTTAATGTAACAAACCAAGTGGGTGGGCCAAGGTTTCTGATCATACAACGTACATCTCCATGACGTCAAAACCAGTACTCTTTAGTACCATGCATTTTTGCTAATAGATTTGTAATATTTGATTGTAAAACCTCATCTTTTTGTTGCACGTTTTGTAATAATTGTGTAGCTGACATATTTTGAAAGTGGGATCCTGATTTTAATGTGTGTGCAACTCCGTAACATAAAGTTGCTAGTTCACTTTCAAAGAGTAGGTGGATATGTATTCCACATTTTGTCTAAATCTGGGATCTTCTGAATACATCCGTAATGAGCGGTATTCTGATGCTGATATTTGAATAAGTCTATCATTGTACCTTCCTCCTTTGCCAGTAGGAAAGAGTAGAGGAAAAGCATGTGCTTCTATACTTTTTCCCATATGCTGATTGGTGATCCTTTTGCTTGACGCATTTGGTATGTTTCTAGTGCATCTTCTATGGTGTCATTAGAGTGCAATGGATGAATTGTATAATGCTCTAATGTATTTGATATTGTAGCAGGACTTAGGAGCTCAATTTGACCAGCTTCTTGTGTCTCTTGAATTATTTCAGTTGTATCCTTCAAGTTTTCTTCAATATTAATTTCTTTGTAGTATTCATTATTTTCTTTAAGATATTGCAAGTCTTGTCTAACTTTATGTAAATCTACCAGCTGTTGCCATATTTTCTTGGATTTTGTAGGTACTCCATTTACTAAGATAATTAAAGATTGCTGCATTGGATGTTGGACTCCTAGAGTGTGCACATTTTCTTTTAGATCTAATGGTAAATATACTACTTTTCCACGATTACCTTTCACTAATTCAGAGGGAGGTAATTTTGCTGTTTCAGGTTGAAGGCATATTATTGCTTGGAATGGGTGTACTGTTTGAATTATGATGCTCTCATATAAATTAAGTTGTTGTAGGGGTTTTTGTAGTGGATATTTTTGTGATAGCACGTGAAGGAGTTTGGTTGTTGTCAAGTTTTGTAGTGCAGTAAGTGAAAAGTATTAAGGGGTCAGTTATTTCGTATTTGTTTTCTGCTATAAGGTAGAGAGCTAATTCAAACCATTTAGAATCTTCATTGTCTTCTATTTTGTATGATAGGTCTACAGTTTTTGTGTTACTTTTATAAAAAGTTCTGCGGCAACATACACACACATGATTTGGTACTTCAGCTGATGTACTTTTAAATTTTAGTATTTCTTTTTTGTATGTGTGTAAAGGTTGCCATGCGTAGAATTGTTGCTAATTTGGTTTAAAGCTATTTTATTTTGTAAGTGGCTTTCACTTCCAAAATATTTTTTCTGGATATAGTCGATTTCTTCAAGTAGGTCTTTTGCTGTACCATGTAGAAGAATGTTATTTAAATTGGCTAGTGCTAAAGCAGGACTTTTAGCATAGCACAGGTCATAGACTAAGTTTCTTATAGTTGAGTGATGTGTTGATATCCTTTTGATATCATGGAAGTTGGTTTTGCAAATATGTCCTGTAATGCAGGTCAATGAAAGTACTTGTAGTCCTGTGGACTTGCGCACTGGACAGGTATCCATATTTTGCAGTAGTTTAATTTTGATTTTGTCTTTGCCTTTCACATATTGATTGAGGAATTGGCATAAAGACTTGAACAATGTTTTGGGAATGGTACACATTGACGTGCATGGCCATTTGTACACTAGACGTTCTGATTCAGTTGAATGGAGCGGTAAGTTGTCAGGGCATATTTCTGTAAGCAGTACTTCTTGTTACATTATGGTAGCATTAACTTTTTCATAACCTCGACCACTGCTATGTATGGCAATTGTATTTGTTTGCTTTTGTTTGTATGCTTCTTCATTAAAGTATGGTTCTGTGCTTGTAGTGTGCCTCCATTCACCTCCACAGATATTTAAAAAGTTATTTCTGTTCACATTTCGTTTATTGAGAAGTCTTTTTTGTAATTTAGTCATTAGTTTTGTTAGTGGTTTCATTTTGTTTCACACTAAAATAAATAACTTTCTTTTGAGAAGAATTGCACTGTCTATCAACGCTTCTAAGATTAATTTCCTACGATATGTTTTAAGGGTTGCACCTGGTTTCTCTCCTGTTTTTATAAGATTTTGAAGGACTCTGTGACAGAACATTTTGGCTAAAATACTTTGCACTATATCAAGATTTATAGAAGCAGTTTTATCTGTAGTGGTTGCTGATTTTTTGTTAATTGTTTTCTGGTTTGTTTTACATTTTGATAGAGGAGGCAAAGTTTATGTACTTGAAACTTCTTTTGTTTCCCTAAATGACTGTATTAGCTGTTTTGTTTAAACTTTTCTTACAAATTCTGCTAGAGATGGATGCTTATGTTGGACACTTCTATTTTCATTTGCTCTGCTTCTGCGTTGCTTTCTACAGACTTGATTTTTGGTTGGCATTCTTTAGGGTCTGTTGAAAAAATAAAGAAGGTATGGGTTGGGTTGTTCTGCAATGTATGTGTGCTGTGTGCTTGAGTGTTTGAGTAAGATGATAAAGATGTATGTAATGGTGTGTGATTGTGCATTGGGCAACTACAACTAGTAGGGATGGGTATTTTTGAATTAATGTGTTACTAAACTGGGGTTCACATGACAGAAAAAAGTAAGCTAGTGGTGTGGAGAAGTACACATAGAAAATCATATGCTATACAATTAAAACAGTTGTTTGTTCTATAACATTAACATTCTAGCAGATGAGTTGGGTAATTTGTGTGTCGAAAAATAGGAATTTGTGGGCCATTTTGGCTGTAAATCGCTGTTTAAGAAATGGGGATTTTTGGACAGAATGGTGCACAATCTCTATTTTTAGGCACAGAAATAGCATGAATTAACCTTACAGTGTGTTTGAGTAATAATACAAATATTATGCTGGTATTCAACTTACTTTTTTTCTAAAATGAGCAAGTGACTTCTTAGTTGTTCTTTGTACTTCAAATTCGCTGCTTCTTTTCAGGAGAATGGTCTTCACTGCAATTGTAAAAGAAACAAATTAGTAATTTTGTTTGGATATAGCACTGTTTTTAATTTAGACATTATTATTTTTAATTGACATCCTCAGCGCATTCCTCAAAAACATTAAAACTATCTTATTCACATAAGATACACCGTACCAGTTGAATACATATCATATGTTCTTAATGAATAAACTGTATTGCAATGGCTAACTGTAGCAAACAAAATATCTTTACTATGCCTTGTGAAATTCATAATGTACCAGTGAATACCTCTATTCCTGTAAGTAAGCTCTTGCAAGTAATAGTGCCTCAATGTCATGGGCTAGTTGCGCTATATAAATATAAGTAAGTGAATACATAAATAAATGTTTATGTTATTGTACAAGTATTGTTGTTTAAGATTTGAACATAGTGTGTGCATGCAATTTTGTTTGACTATATGCAGTCTATATATTATATTTAAAAAATGTTACTTCAACATGATTTGAATGTGTGTGTGTAAAAAGAAATTAAATAGTATAAAGGTTTGTAAGTGACAGTTGATTTTAGGAGATGGAAAAAAGACAGTAAGTTCATTTTACAGATTATACAAGGTAAAAGTCTGTTAATCTGTTTATATGAAACTAGAAGAATTGTACATGTACTTTACAGAAAATATGCATACCTGTAGTTTGTGTTCATGCATATGGATATGCATGGAGCTGCAAGTAGAAATCTTGGAGACTTGTACAGTATTTCTTGTAAAAGGTACTTTCCAATGAAATGACACTTGTACTCAAGAGAGATTCACAGTACATTTGCAGCGCTGATCTATGATGATGCAGTTAGATGTAGAGGTCTTCTATGTGGTTGGTAGATGGTCATGTGACTTCTTAGCTACATCCAATGAGGGAATGGCACAGAGAGTGAAGTGGAAAAAGTAGAAGGGCTGTCCATGTTACGATATGTACGCGGACATGGCGGTAGTTCCCGGACATCAGGTGTTACATCCGGGATTTTTTGGGTTGGGAAGCCATGCAAATTAGAATGAGCATAGAAAGGGATTGGTCAGGAAAGTTTAGTGGGTGTGTTGTGCCAGTAGAAAGTTTCTCAGATGCTCTTTTTGCTGAGAGAAGAACAGATAGCTATGGCTGTGTGTTTCAGAAAACAGATTGTTTGGATTTTGGGAGATTCATGGATACATTGGTTGAAGGTGCATGCAGAAAGCTGTGGAGTAGCTGTAGATCTTGGATTCCCAAATGTGGAAGGACACTGGCATGGAGTACGAGGAATGAAGTGGTTGAACTTGCTACCTCTCTGTGCTACTTTGGAGACAGAGCAACATCAAGTATAATTATAATTCATTGTGGAGGGAACAGTTTAGGACATGTGTCTGGAATTTCTTTGCAATTTGCATTGAAAGAAGGACTTGGGAAGGTCATGGACATGTTTCCAAATTCTCAAGTAATTTTTTCACAGATTGCGCAGAGACAAATGTGGCTTCGTTCTTCTTCATTTGGTCCACAAATGGAGAAATCAAGGTGCAATGTCAATAAGGCTGTTTGTGCCTTTCTAAGAGATTTCGGCATGTCCTCTTTTCACAATGAAAATATTATGTTTCGTAGTACATACATTTTTCGCAGAGATGGAGTCCATCTAACTTATGTTGGCAATCAGATTTTTCTGAGAAATATACAAAATGCATTGCGACCTTTTTTAGAATTACAGCATCCATTTTGTAGTAGGTGTTGAGTATTTATAATTTTTCAAACACAAACACCACCAAAAGGCTATTTTCAGTGCCACCACTTCCTCCCAGAGAAAATTGCAATGGTTATGATAGGGTAGCACCCCAAAATTTTAGATGTCCGTGGACTGTCCGCGGACATCTAAAAAATACAAAGGGCCCTGCTTCATTTATTTTCACTTCTATTTTTTTAACTGTGAAAGGCGTCTCTGAAAAGAGCCTTATTTTTCTTAGATTTTTGTTGTTTTATATTTTTTTTGGTTTTTTATACAAGACACATTAGGAGAGGAGGGGAAAGGAGGGTAAAGGGGGGACACCAACCACAGGGATAAGAAAGGGTGTGCTGAGAGAGGAAGATGTAGAGTGGGTTTTATTTGGGTAGTGAGCAGATCTTCTCGTGCTCTGAGATGTAAGTCTCAGAAGCACTGCGAAGTCGCTCCCCCCTGCAGAGTACTGCATTGCAGTACATACACACAACTGTGACCCTCGAAAGGTAAGGGTCATCAGCATTGTGTATGGCCTGTGAGGCAGCTTGAGGAATACGCTGTCCCACAGGAGTGTTCCTTGTGGTGACAGGATCAGGAACGGAGGATGAAGTAGAGGAAGTCAACCTGCTACGCTCCTCGCAAGGTACAACCCTGCGAATGGCCCCAGTGTGAAATGACCTTAGGTGTCGCTTCATGGTAGTGGTCCCAAAACTGTACGAACCAAGCCTCCCGCGACTGAGTACCATTTTGCACTTGTTGCAGGTGACTTGGTTCGCACGAGCCTTAGGACCATTCCCATGAATGGTAAATAACCGCCACACCCAAGACTGACGCCGAGTGCGGGTAGTAGGGAGTTCAACTACCTCATCCTCGTCATCCTCTTCTTCCTCCTCTGCATCCTCACTCCTGTTCCCCTCTTCAGGCCCTTGGGGAGGTGGTGGGGGTGGAGGGGGTGGGGGTGCTGCTGAGGCAGATGCAGCACCAGGTGGCAGCAGTGCAGCCATGGATGCCATCAGGTTCAAGATGGAAATCTGCAGGTGGCAGTAAAATTTGCTGTGCACTGTAGAATAGCCAGAAACACAATGAGAATAAGCTCTAGGGTGTGGTCTTTTATGGGGGTGCGTATACGTGGTTCGCAGACATGCGTGCTGTCCGCGGACAGATTGAACACAAAAAAAGGTTCAAAAAGTTTTAAAAAGTATGTAGAAACTCAGGATTAGTATGTGGGACTTGTGTTATGGTGGGTTTTTATTGAAAAATATTGCGGATTACTTGAAAATGTACTTTTAAATTGTTCGGGGACATGAACAGTATCTGCATTCAGAACACACGATCAGCGTGGGCGCGGTCACATGATCGCTTCACGAACATGTCCGCGAAGGGAGCGGCTGTCTGCAGGACACCATAGGCACAGACATTGGTTTGCGGATGGACGTTGATGTTCTACGGACACTGTTCGGGTCCTGAAGTAATTAAAAGTGCGTCACATGTCAAACGAACAGTTACGGACGGGCGTTTGTTCTTAGAACAGTTTCAACTTGCTTGCGAACAATACGGACAGACATAGCGTTCTCAGTTCACCTCCATTTTGTTTATTTAAGCACATTTGCGGACACCACATGTGTTCTTAGAACAGTTTCAACTTGCATGCAAATATTACAGAGAGGTATAGTGTTCTAAGGACACCCCTATTTCGTTTATTTACGAACATTATAGGGCACATGATGTGTTCTTAGAACAGTTTCAACCTGCCTACGAACAAAACGGACAGGCATACCGTTCTCAGGACACCCCTATTTTGTTTATTTACGAACATTTCAGGACACCGCGTATGTTCTTAGAACAGTTTCAACTTGCATGCAAACATTGCAGAGAAGTTTAGTGTTCTAAGGACACCCCTATGTCGTTTATTTACGAACGTTATAGAGCACAGATGTGTTCTTAGAACAGTTTCAACCTGCCTACGAACAAAACGGACAGCCATACCGTTCTCAGGACACCCCCATTTTGTTTATTTATGAACATTTCAGAACACCGCAAGTGTTCTTAGAACAGTTTGAACTTGCTAGCGAACATTACGGACAGATATAGTGTTCTTCAGGACACCTCCATTTTCGTTTCTTCATGGACATTCCGGACACCCACGCTGTCCGCGGACACTTAAATTGCTTATAAAAAAGAAAAACATGAAATTAATTATAACACAATATAAAAATGTAACTTTATTCAACATGTATGATTAATTTATGACAGAGAAGGTGAGGCAGAAACTGAAACAAAAGTAGGAGAATTAGGGGTTTCAACAGGATTTCTATGAGGTGAAGAAGGGATGGAAGTCTCATCAAAATGTTTTGGTTCATGGAGAGGGTTTGGGGATAATTGAGTGGGATATGGTGAGGGAGGGGCAGGTACATGTGGGACAATGGTACGTGGTCTTTTGTTTAAAATGATCTTCCACAAAGTTTTTTAAATTATTAAAATTAGCCAACACTAGATCAATTTTTTCTTGTATGCTGTGAAGAGTCTTATCCATAACATATTTTTCTGTAGTACTTTCTATTTTGGTATGCTCTGTACAAAAAAAATATATATATGTTAAATGTATATAAAATGATAATAATTAATAAATGGTATTTATTATAAAGTGTCTACCATTAGATTCACTATCTTCTGACATTTTCTCATGTGGGAAATGCTCCTCTAGCCACTCCAGAGTACTAGACATTTCTGTGAGTAAAAAAAACATAATATCATTTTTTTTTAATCTAATACAGAAAGTTTATAAATATATGAATAAAATGCAGTAAACTTTTACTATTTCAGGTAAGGTATGTTGTAAGTGGTCTGTAGATCTGCTGTTGTTCTTGGTTGTAGAGTGTCTGTGAGGTAATTATGTTGGAAGCCTATCTTTCTTCTTTTAGTATATTCCATTTTAGAACATATTGTATTTGAATGAATGGTTAGTGCTTTATATATATATGGGTTACCCTTCTTATGTATTACTACATATAATGTGTATGTGTGCTGGTTTGTGAATTTGTAAAATGTTAATATGTTATGATATAACAATTAAATATACCCACCCAGAGTTTTTGGGTAGTGGTGATGATGTCCGAAAATGTCAGCGAACATTAAAAGAGTTCGCAGACATCAAACTCAGTAGAGGGTGTTCAGTATGTTCAATTTGACATGTACAGAAAGTCAGAGTTATTATTATTAAATTGTGCTACTAAAAACCTATGAAATTCAGTAAAAAAACTTTGTTAATGGGACGTTATGGTTAAGTTGCGCTACGAAAAACCTATGAAATTCAGTGAAAAAACTTTGTTAAAGGGAAGTTATGGTTCCAAGTAAAACCGAAAAACCCATTAAATTCATCAGTTATGGTAAGCTAAGTAACCATAACTCGCGCCACCACCGTGCACTGCTAAGACTTACACCCACGACATCAAAGATGACATCACAAATGCCATTGATGACATCACTGATGACATCACATGTGTATGTAATTTTCATGAAATATGTGTACAAGGGATTCTTATTATAATGTTACAAAAAAAGTGTCAAGGATCATTGCAATAAATATCATACCCTAATTAGTGCTTTGAACGATGCATTGATATAAATAGCATTCTATAATGGGGTTCTATCTAGTATACTAAGCGACTAATGGGGAAACATAGCATTGCGTGCAGCGTACAAGATGAAGGTATAATATTCGTGATGTTAATATGTTGAATAATGAAATGATAATTGTTTTCGTAATAGATTTTTGTGTACTGTGAAATATGTAATAAGTAGCTAATAAAACCCATGTATTACATAATTACATTACTATAGACAAAACACAAAGAGAGAAGAACACATACCAATATACATATACATAGGGTAAATAGCAGCTTTGAAACAGAGCAATCATTTATTTGCATGAAAATAATGCTGTCTTTAAAGCTTGTGTCTTCCCCTATGTATATGTTTCATATGATGTGACTGAACTCTAAGGGAATTACTATAAGAACCTACTTGTACGATACGTCTACAAATAAAATACAATTTTTAGTTTCTGACTGTTACTGAAGAAAACCATGTGGCCTAGATATGTCAGCAAAAGAAAAAAGAGTGAGCCAGAATGTGATGTCATCAGTGATGTCATCAATGACATTTGTGATGTCATCTTTGATGTCGTGGGTGTCAGTCTTAGCAGTGCACAGTGGTGGCGCGAGTTATGGTTGCTTAGCTTACCATAACTGGCGAATTTCAGGGGTTTTTCGGTTTTACTTGGAACCATAACGTCCCTTTAACAAACAAAGTTTTTTCACTGAATTTCATAGGATTTTAGTAGCGCAACTTAACCATAACGTCCCGTTAACAACGTTTTTTTACTGAATATATATATATATATATATATATATATGGGGTGGGTGAAGGGAATAGGTGGATTTGCCAGGGGTCTCCTCCTGCAGTTTCGATAAAAAAAAGACCAAAGAAAAGTTGGTGAAATGTGAAAAGGTCAAATATTTTTGACCAAATGGACCTTAACTTCATAACTGGATCTCCTTTGTTCTGTTTCATTTGTATGCACTCTGTGTCACTCTGCCACCAACCTCCTCCCCCTATCATGGGGCTGTGCAACTCTTCTGTCATCTTACATGCCTCATCCTCCCACCCATGAATGTATTTCTTCTCACTCTCTCCCTTTCTCCTTCCCCCCCTCTGTGCCATTCTGCAGATCTCTACTTTAAGTGACAATTGCCATCTACCTCTTCTGTACTAATGTCTGTGGCCCCATGTGTAACTTAAATTCTTTTTACTGTCTTCATATGGCCGTTCTGCTTTATCTCCACATGATTTTATATCTGTCACTCCTCCCATGTTCTACTGGTGACTCACTGTGCCCCTTTCTCCCACACACCTTATCAATCTTTGTCTGTTCCTACTTCCTAAATCGGAGGTCTCAGTTTCCTTAGTTTTTGACAAATCTCTGTAACAACTGCATTATGTTAAAATGTCTTCTGCATACCATGCAATATTTTGTTGTACATGTGTAACTTATTTCTTTTGCGATCTGCTAGATCAAAAAGCATCCTGCCATGTACACATTGTACCTCCCTACTAGCCTCAGAAGCTTGGAAACCTGTAATTCTTTCTGTACACTGCTGTAGAGGTGGGAATAACATTGAGGGCTTGTTAACCATATATCGCAAGAGTATCGTGCCTGCGGTGTTGTATGGACTGCAGGCTCTCTTGTGGAAACAGATTGTATGGCTGGAAGAATTTGAAGCAAAGATCCTGCCGTCTATCATGAATTTACTTAGCGCAGTCCCAGTAGAAGCACTGAGGGTGGAATTTGGTCTCTACTCACTTGTAACCACTTGGATGGTTCAACGAACCATACTATATATCAAATTGAAGTATCCATAGCATAAATAGGCTACTAAGTATTATAGCCAGAAATATTCTTGGGAAACTGAACAATATACTTATGATGGAATTGGGTATAACACAAGATTACACAGTGGACAATCTCAACAGAGACCACGTCCTAAAAGACAAGGCAAGGGATTGGGACAGGAGCAATAACCTTGACAGGATTGCACAAAAGAAAAGATATAGGACATTTGCTGCACAAAGTTTCCTGATTAATTCGACTCATGCTTACCTCACCAAAGTGTCTAGCCCGGCCTTAAACATGTTTATTTTCTATTTATGCTTGAACATACTCCCTACTGTTGAATATCAGGGCTTCTGGAAGAACACCCATCTGACAGATAGAAAATGCATAAAATGGCACCAGGAGATTAAACTGATAGACATGTACTAACAGGTTGCAGGAGGATGCAGGCCAATTACTTTAAGGCATATGGAAAAGTAGTGGAGGGCATGGAACGTATAGAAACTGACCAATTTTGGAACACTATTTACTGTGCTGAATCCATGGTGAGTACTGCACGGCATATTATTTATGGAACCTGTTCTCAAACATACACATAAAAACTGATGACTGACACTAAGCCAACTTGAGCCAGGTTGTTATTTAAAGTGTGTCTCCTTCTATAGAATATATTAACTGATAGGAAAGGAAACTCCAAATTGAGGAACAATATTCATAGGGAATTTTTAACTGAATGTTTTAAATCTTAGAAATTGGATTCTGTAATTTTGTTTGCATTGTGTGAACATGAAATGTATAACTTTTTGATAAAGCAAAAACAAAGAGGTAATGGTGGGAAGGTTTAGAATTAAACTTAACCTCTGGCATTGCTCTGGGCAACCCCCCAGACCATCGTTCTTTGCCTGCCAAGCCATTACAGAAGGGGCAAAACCATATGCAAATCAGGCTTGCTCCCATCCCAGAAGGGGCAGACCAGCCCGAACTGCTAGGTCAAATCCCTTCTGCACGAGACCACAAGCATCCCCAAACATGTTTCAACCTTGTTGGGCCTCATCAGTGAGGAGTAGATTGGGTCTGTAGGCCCAGCAGTTATGGGACCCACGTCTGGGCATACCTGTCCCACTCAGGGTGACAAAGCAAAAAGAAAGAGGTGATGACTGGAATGTTTAGAATGAATCTTTACCTCTGGCATTGCTATCGGCAACCCTCCAGACCATTGTTCTTCACCTGCCAAGCCATTACAGAAGGGGAAAGACCATGTGCAAATCAGGCTTGGTCCCACCCCAAAAGTGGCAGTCCAGCCTGAACTGCTAGGTCACATCCCTTCTGCACGAGACCACAAACATCCCAAACATGTTTCGGCCTTGCTGGGCCTCATCAGTGAGGGGTGGCTTGGGTCTCTAGGCCCAGCAGGCACAGAACCGACATCTGGGCATACCCTTCCCACTCGGGGTGACAGAGCAAAAACAAAGTGGTGATGGCTGGAAGGTTTAGAATGAATCTTAACCTCTGGCTTTGCTCTGGTCAACCCTCCAGACCATCGTTTTTCACCTGCCAAGCCAATACATAAGGTTAACACCAAATGCTACTTGCGCTCGGTCCAAGAGACCACGTCTCCCCAGCCCTTAAGACACTGCACTGGCTTCCTGTAGCCTGTAGGGTGGCTTTCAAAACCTTATGCCTCTCCCATCGAGCACTGCATAAAACTGGACCTCAATATCTTCAAGACAAACTAAAACCTTATCATCCCACTCGCACCCTAACATCGAGCACAGCCGGCCGCCTAGTAATTCCTAAGACAAACTCAGTCAGGTTAGGCAGATCATCATTCTCAGCCCTGGCCCCAACCCTGTGGAACTCACTCCCACCCCACATCCACCTAACTGAGGATCTAGCGTCCTTCCGCAAACTAGTGAAAACCTGGTTCTTCCCCTAAAACCAACCAGTTTCCAAACTAACAGCATCACAATGACACCTATCCAACAAACTACCGGATGCGAGAGATTAACAGCTAATAAACTTGAATGTAAACTAGAAAGACAAACCGAACTAAACGAGTAAAGTAGATCAAAACAATGAAGTAGATAATATGAATAAATCTTTGGGAATGTAAGGAGATCTATACTGCGGAAATGGAGATAATGATTGATAATGACAATGAACTTGCGTAGAACTGATGACTATACAGAACAAATGAATGTATAGACCGGATGAGCGTGTAGAGTGGATGAGTGTGTAGAACGTATGAGTAGGTAGAGCGGATGAATGTGCAGAGCGGATGAGTGTGCAGAGCGGATGAATGTGTAAAGCCGATGAGTGTGGAGAGGGGATGAGTGTGGAGAGCGGATGGAGTGTGGAGAGTGGATGAGTGTGGAGAGCGGATGGAGTGTGGAGAGCGGATGATTTACAGACGCTTAAGATATAATGTAGTACTGCTGATCTTGAATTATAAAACATTTACACTGACATTTTTCGCTTTTCTACATGTACATATAAGCTGGCACGCTAATTTATCACCACTCACTATCAGTTCGTCCATCATGGCATAAAAAGAAGACATTTTCGCCTCAACAGGCTTTTGCTATGGCATATAACAGGTGACAATTCACCTGCAACTACTGATTATAATCTCCTACTGCTTACAAAGAAATAAGTGCCACATTTTGAATTTGGTATTTATTCATTTGGAACTACTGCCAACATTATTTACCATTACTGCCACTCGGTCCCGTGGATTTACCACAGGTTCACGATTGGGCTAACAGCAGTGCTAATCCAAATGGTTCGACTCCCTAGGACTCCCTGGAGATTGAAATGGATTTGCCATGAACATTAATTCCACCACAAGTCTTACAATGTGTGGATGATTTAGCTCCATTCTCCAAATGTGATGGTGTGGTAAAGTGTCAGTACAGTGGCAGTAACTGAATAACTGTTACTTAAGAGCCACTTGTACCCACAATGCCAAGCTTGTAATCAGGCCATTAATACTTTTTCTCTGAAACTAATATTTGGTATGTCAAACAAATAGACAATGCATTAAGATGAAGACACTTAATACAATTGCCTCCTGTCTAACAAGAACTATAATACTTTCTTGCTGCAACTGCTAATAACAAGTATTTGATTTAGCAATCGTAGTCTGGCACACAGATTTACAGCCACTGACTATAATCTCATCCTGTTTACCAGAAAAAATTAGACCTTTTCTCTGCAAGTACTATTTGGGTTGGCAACTATAAGACAATTCACACAGTTGAAGACACTGAAAATGCTTTCCTCCAAAGAACCATGTAAATAGGACTGAACTTAATCTTCTCCTGCCTAGCAAGAAAAGTAAGACTCTTTGTCTTCAATAAAGACACCATAGTGCATTATAGCGACTGAATACAATGTCCTCCTGCCTATCAAGATTTATTAAATATTTTCTCTGCAACCGCTAACTTATTTTTGGCTTGCCGGGTCACTTACTGATTGTAATTGAATTGCCTACCTGCGTCAAAACAATTCTGTAATGTTAAATGCCATGTACATATGCAAGGTGGACTGTGACTGTGATGTAATTGAGTTACTAGTGGTGAAGTGACAAAAAGGTGCCCTTTCCCATTTCTTTTTTTCTACCTGTTGATAAACTAAACCTGCTCATTTCCCACCTCTCACCCACTTAAACCCAATTGCCCCAAATTCTTTAGCAACCTCCTTCCTCATCCTCTCCCTAACAAGAAAGTTCTGTAGTGGAGCCTTACTTTTACTACTTCTACTATATTAGTGTGAACCACACAAACTGTTTTGCTCAAACCACTAATACTATTTGGGACATCATTTGCCAAAAAGGCACAATATTGCGCGTTTCAGTTAGTGTGTAAAATGTTTAACCTAGGCTTATGTGTTAGGTAACTAAAATATGCCCATGAAATAATATGCTACATACGTGTATATCAAATTCATATAAGGCACTGAACTCTTTGTACGTTGATATAGACAAGGGTGCTGCTAAGGGACAGTGTTCACGGTGTGGTACTTAAAAAACAACAATAAATAAACGAAAGGACACAAAACAGTTCAGTACGAGATCCTACTCAAACCTCATCAGAGGTGTATACGAGGGCGTGGCTACACATGATCCATTCTCTCCTGCCTTAGTCAGTATACTTGTGCAAACTATTTATGCATGTATATATGTGTTGAAATTATAAAGCACACACATAGCTGCAAATCAATGGAACACTCTGTATTATGACACATAAGACTATGTTGTACTCCAGGAATCTGCTTATGTGCCTCTTATTTTCCAATTCTATATGAGACAGGTGGCATATTTGATGGAACAATACCGAATACAATTTCAAAAGAAATTAAAACAGAGCCAAATGGCAAAAGTAAGGGAGTCTTATTGTAGGCCAACGGGAGAACAACACATTTCACACTCACCGTCGCTTATTGAAGATGCTGCAGAGTTTCGGAAAGGAAGTGATCAAACATATAGGGCCTCATTACGACCCTGGCGCTAATGGGTTAACGGCGCCGTAAAAGGCTGCGGCGCCGTTAACCCATTAGCGCCTTACTACGAGGTCCCTTTGCGGGACCCAACCTGAACGGCTGGTCTAGACCAGCCATTAAAGTAGGGACCCGCAAAGGGACCTTGGTGGTGCTAAGTACGGTACCGCAATTTGCGGTACCGTACTTAGCGCCTTCCCCAGTCCCATTGAGCCCTATGGGGCAAAAATGGGGAAGGGCCAATGTTCAATGGGGAATTACCGCCCCGCCAACCTTGGAATGGGGTGGTAATTCCCCATTGAACATTGGCGGACTCATTACGATACCGGCACCAACCATGGTGCTCATAGCGCCATGGTTTAGCGCCAGTATCGTAATGAGGGCCATATTGTCCAAAATCCTTTGTGGGCTAAATGAAAAAACAAATCACAATAACGTGGCCAATCAAACAGTATTTACAAGGAATTGCAAAACGGACTACAATGTCAATTCTAAGTGACCAAGAGAAATCAAATGGGATAATAATGAGAATGGAGAAGTGGAAAAAAGAAGCCAAAAAATACCAATACTTGTTTACAAAGAGCAATCTCTACATATAAAGCAGAAAATCTGTTAGGTTGTTCCTTTTGCAATTCCACACTGTTCAACCAATCTGTTCCAAATTCAGCATAGCTACCTGTTAGGACCACCTGGACATTTCTGGCTACCTGACATTTGGACACCCCACCCCTTTCCCTGGATATCAGCCCCTTCACACATGAGACGGTTGCCTGAAATCGGTGAAACATCATTGGGGTCATAGAAGGACTGGACAGAGCTCATTCTAAGCATCTCAACGCAAGTAGCAAAACTTGAAGTTCCCCATGTGACCTCAAAAACCACATTTCAAGGCCCTAGAACACATCATTTTGGAGGTATTTGCACCGCAACGCGCCTCAGCTTAATGAAACACATCATGGTGAGGCAACTGGTGGTGGGAGCACACAGAAGGTCCCGGTATGCTGCAGTACAGCAACTCTTGCCTCCCCTCCACGTCTCCAGCCAACCGCACACGCCCATTCTCAGTGCAGTTTACCTCAGAGTGCAAAGCACATCAAGAGATAAGCAGCTCAGAAGAGCGACCTACAGGATCGATTTTCAATTGATGACTGTGTTTTTATGTCTGCTTACAGAACCTGTGCGGAGTACGGGTACTTTTTGCTAGTTAGATATAATATATCGATAATTGGAAAAAATAATTTTAAGAACGATCCACTTTTTCCAATGTCATAATTCGAGTGTCTGTAGGCAGCAGTTTCCTCATTTGAGTCAGGTGGATAGTCTAATAACGCAACTAAGACAAAAAAAAAGAAACAATTACGCAATTACAAAAACAGACAATTCCTGTAACAGCGCCTCGATGCCCATGGGCTGTGTGAGCGCTTTAAACATGCTTAAAATAAATAAATAAATAAATTGTCACAGACACAAAAGACCACCTTACTACATAACCACAAATAGTGTTTGTCTCTGTTCAGTTCATAATTTTACAGGCTATCACTTACAGTGTGCTATAAGCATAGAGAAAGAAGAGACTAAACCAAATGGAGACTGGAGGAAATACACAAAGAAAAGAGAAGGGAAATGAAGAGAAGGGGAGATGGGTTGTGAGATACATTTTTATGACCAGTAGGGCCTGAATTTCAAACCCGTCCCCCATACAAACTAACAGACTAGCAAAGGCAGAAGGCTCCTAAAGGCATTGTGAGTCAGGAGAAGGCGAGGGAGAACATCCAGAATACAGTTAGATCTAGCTTCAAGTCTTGAAAACCTTTATCACACAGTCCGTAGTGTAGCCCATTTACCAGCACATTATACACTGTGCTTCTGTTTAAAGCACAGGTTTATACTATTGCCTCCTCTCAAGAGCATGTGTACATGTTCTTTGCCATCAAAAATAGCATTAATGGAATAATTAATTTCATAGTATTAAACTTGTGTCAAACAAACAAAATGCAGTTTAACCAATATTGTAATGGTTTTGAATGGAAAAAAATGCCCATTGAAGTCCAGCCCAATTCCAAATGAAGTGCTGAATAAGAGGTGGATACAGGTAATACCAAAAACGTTTTAAGAAATATATTTTCACTGTGTATGAGTGGGTTAGTGTTAATATGACTCCAAATTTCAGCACAGAGACAGGAGGCTTGCTGAGCTCTGGGTGCATTTAGCTTTAGTACCAAACCCCCTGCTTTGTTTCAAAGCTGGAGTTATAGAGGAATTTTAAATTAAAACAACGCTGCATTGGTTAACGTGCTTTATCCATCGGCATCATTTGCAAAATGAAATGCATAAGTAATAAAACGAGGAACCTCCTCTAACTCAAACTAAATGCGTGTTCATTGAGGCCTCTTATCTCACACACAAATCAGTCGCTTTGATTTCTGGTGGTTGATTTCCAACTCTTTGGAAGAACATATTTCACTTAATAAAAATGCTTGTCTGTTTAGGCCGTATTGTGTGGTAGATATCAAGACAACATCATCAGTAAACATTAAATTGCTTGCAGGTCAATCATAGGTCAAAAGTCCACTTTTCATCCGATGAAGTAGTGCCCTTACATTTTGCTGGCATTTCTCTGTTTTAGGCCAGGGCTCTGTATACTTTGGCTATCCAGATCTTTTAGACTACATCCCCCATAATCCCTAACTGGCATAGTCAATGGTGAAGGACCATGGGAGTCGCAGGGCAAAACATTTCAGCTTCACCCCACTCTCCATCCCTGAGGTCAAAAACATCATTTCGCAACCTCAAACCATCTAATTGCCAAGGCGACTCCTGCCCAGCACCTGTCATCAAGGAAGCGGCACATGACCTCACCTCCTTCATAACCACCTTCATTAACTCGTCATTCTTAACTGGAACGGTACCTAACAACTTAAAGGACGCCTGGGTTATCCCTCTCCCAAAAAAAACAACCTTAGACCCGGAAACACCAACAAACTACAGACCTATCACGACTGTACCGTTTTTACTCAAAATACTGGACAGAGCAGCATACTTGGAAACTCATAACCTCCTCGGCTCAAGACAATCTGGCTTCAGACCCAAGCACGGGACTGACACAGCTCTTCTTGACCTGAAAACACAAATCGAGGACATTAAAGACAACGGCAAACTGGCCCTCTTACTGCTACTGGACTTATCCGCTGCCTTTGATTTGGTCAATCACCAAATACTATGTCGGCATTTGAAGTCCGTTGCCCATTTCTCGGATAAGGCCTCCAACTGGATCAGGTCTTTCCTCGACAACAGGCACATGAGAGTTTTTTCACCAACCTCATCGGCCGATCCTACACCAGTCCCCTGTGGAGTCCCGCAAGGGCCCTGTGTCTCTCCAACCCTACAATGTCTTCACCAAACCTCTATTTGATGTGCTTGATTATCTGGGTGTCACCTACACAAATTACGCTGATGACACCCAAATACTCATAACTATCTCTGGTGATTACATTGCTGACTCTAAAGCCCTCAATGACATTTACCTTGTCATCCAAGCCTGGATGGCTCAGCAAAAATTGTGTCTTAATGATGACAAGACCGAGCTCCTCATTTTAGGGACGCAACAGAGACTCAACAAACTGAGCCCTCTGTTCTGCTCCTTTAATATTGACGGTAATCTAATTAAAGTTTCCAAAGACACCAAAAACCTTGGGTATTTACCTTGACTCCTCCCTGACCCTTACTAGACAAACCAATGCAGTGGCTGCTGCATCCTCCTACACTTGCAAACTGATCGCAGCCTGTCGCCCATTCCTCTCCACGCAGAACTGCATTACCTTGGCTAGAACCCTGATTATGTCCAAATTGGATTATTGTAATGCACTACACAAGTGTACAAGCTAGTACAAGGTACTAACCAAGGTAATCTCAACAAACTTCAGACTACCCAAAATAACGCCATTAGAGTGGCCCTCAATATCCCCCGATCTGCCCACATCTCAGATACTAGGAAGAACCTCAACTGGCTTTCTGTCGCCCAAAGGATCTCCTTGAAAGCACTGGCCCTCACTTATAAATGTGTAAACCATCAGGGCCTCACATATCTAGCTGCTCGATTCACCCAGTACATACCATCACAAGCTCTCAGATCTGCACAAGCACAAGGTCTTGTGATCCCGAGATTCAAACTTCAAACTGCTGGGGGCACCAGCTTCCCAGTCCTGGCAGCCAAGCTTTGGAACACCGTACCACTCTCTATCAGAAATTTACCGTCATTCAACTTATTTAAACACAAAGCCAAGCTCTGGCTAGCTACAACTCACCAATAACAGCTTTTCTGTACCTGTCAGGCCACCCTTGAGACCCTGCCTTGTTATACTCTGTATTTACTGTGTCTGTTTGCCATCTTGACCTGTAATTGTATACTCTTGGGATAATTTTGTTGATCACTGTGATTGTATATCATGCTTGTAACGTTCTACAAAGATATGCGCCTGGTTGCGCTATATAAATAAAACAAATACAAATACAAATACATCTGCAGAGCCTTAGGTTGCTGACCCCTGTTTTAGGCTATACATATTCCCCCCCGCCCAAACTAAATCAAATAACTGACTGAGGGTGTGACTCTGCCTTTATGTTCTCTGATGTAAGAGTCCTTATGACTCTTCCAAAGGTAACCCAGAGAATGCCAGACTGGGTTCCCCCTCTTTGTAAATCTTGTGGTGAGGCTTATAGTAGATTTTATATCTATGTCAATTGGCTCCACTGAATGAATTCCATCTTATCTGGCTGTATCCTTTTTGAGTCCTTCATTTCACCAAAATGGAAGTTATCTTGATTTGCCTCGAAGACATGAGCTATGACATGAATACCTCTTGTCCCTCTTTGTGCAGGTGAGAGGCACTCCATCTTTGGAGGGGGTGTAACCTTATCTTCCCTGTGTGGATCCCTGCCTCTCTCATTCCCACTCAAGCCTACTCCTCGTTGAATGCCTAGACTGCAGGCTCTCTCTCTCTCTCCTAGCCACTCTCTTACTGTTGCTACTCTCTACCAGCCCCCTGGTCAAATCACCTCTTTTCTCTCTGAGTGGGCTGACCTCTCCTCTTCCCTCTTGGCCTCCACCACTCAACTTCTCCTCCTTGGTGACCTCAACATTCATCTTGATTCTACCTGTCCCTCATCTTCACTCTTTCGGGACGTCTGCGATTCACTCTCCCTCTCCATCCTTCCTTCCGGCCCGACTCACTTGGCTGGCCACACACTTGATGTCTTGATCTCATCCGGCCTCCCCCTCTCTACCCCCCTTACCACTCCTCTCTCACTGCCTCCTCTCCTCTCATCTCATCTCTCCATCTCCTCGCCCAAGCCAAGTCCACTCCTAGATTGCCACCCACCTTCTCAGATATCCGGCCCATGAAGCATGTGTCAGTCGAGGCATTTGCTGCAACCTTCTCCCCCCCTCCTCCACCCCAGGCTGACTCACACCCTGACATAGCCCTCTCTCTTTTCTACTCCTCTATTTCTGCTACTCTTGATACTCTTGCCCCTGTCATGAGGATCAGTTTGAAGTCCAAAGCCAAGTGCAATTCTTAGTATGACTCTGACCTAGCTACACTTAAACGGAAGTGTAGGGCGGCGGAAAGGAAATGGAGGGCTTCTTGCTCATCCTCTGACAAACTGGCATGCCGCCTGCTCCAAAGGCAATACCGACTTGCTGTCCACACTAAGAAGAGAGTCCACAAACAAGCCTGCATCTCTGAGGCATCTAACAACTCGGCCGAACTTTTCAAAATCTGCAAGGAGCTGGCCAACCCTGCTGCAGTCTCCACCCCTCCTCTCTCTTCCCAGGATCTTTGCAATGCCCTTGCCTCTCACTTTACCGCTAAAACCCAGGACATCCTGCCCACCCTCTCCTCCGCTCCCCCTCCTCCTCCCTCTCCTTCTCAGCCTGCTGATCCTCCCTCAGCTACCCCTCATCCGCCTTTCTCCTGCTTTCCTCTTTTCTCCCCTGGTGAGATATCTAGACAAGTCTGATCTATGAAAACCTCATCAAAACAGGTCCATCCCTGTTCCTCTAAAACCATTAAGGACCACATTGACACCCTTGCGCCGGCCCTTGCTGATTTCTGAAACCTCTCCTTTGCCTCTGGCTCTTTCCCCACCCCTCTTAAACACTCCCTTGTGCATCCTCTCATCAAGAAATCCACTGCTGATCCGTCATGTCTGGCAAACTACCGCCCAATTTCCATTACTCCCTTTTTTGGGCAAGCTCCTGGTAAATCTGCCCATCTCTCAGCTTAATCTCCATTCTGACTCTGTTGGCTCCCTCCATGACCACCAATCTGGCTTCAGAGCTGCCAGAAGTACAGAAACTGCTCTCCTGAACATCCGTGAAAACCTGCTCTCCAACCTCGATTCTAACATTCCCTCTGTCCTCATCCTACTTGACCTCTCCTCTGCATTTGACATGGTCAACCAACCCACCCTGCTCAATCGTCTTCGTGACAACCTCGGTATCACTGATCAGGCTCTGGCCTGGCTGGCCTCTTTTCTCTCTGATCGACCCTCCCAGGTACAACTTGGGTCCTTCCTATCTTCTATCTCCCTCTCCACATGTGGTGTTCCCCAGGGGTCTATCCTCTCGCCCTGGATTTTCAACCAATACCTGGCAACTCTCGCTTACTGCATCTCAATGTTCTGCTCAACTTTCCAGTGCTATGCTGACGACACCCAACTCATTTTCAGGCTACCTTCAGCCTGCTCCTCTCCTTCCCTCATCTCTGATTGTCTAATCGCCATTCAAAATCGGTGTGCCGCCAATGATCTATGTCTAAATGCCAACAAGTCTGAGATCCTCCTTATTGGTACACCATCTCCATCCTTTCCTCTCACTCTCTGGCAAGCCTCCCTTGGCCCTCCTCCCACCACACTTGCGCGGCTAAGAACCTTAGGTTTATCTTTCACTCTACACTTTCCTTCTCTGCACACATCTCTGATGTCTCCAAAAAATCTAACTTTTTACTTCACCTCCTTAGATGTACTATACCTTTCCTCTCCTTCCCTCAAAAGCTCACTGTCTCCCAAGCTCTGGTACTTTCCAGACTGGATTACTGTAACACTCTTCCTAAATCTACCTGCCTCCACTCTCTGCCCTCTACAACTAATCCAGAACAGGACTGCAAGACTTGTCCTTGGCCTTAAGCCCTGGGATCGTATCTCTCCACACTTGAAATCGCTTCATTGGCTCCCAATGGATGCAAGGATTAAATGTAAAACCCTCTGCATTGTCCACAAGGCTTTCTGGGGCCTGGGTGCAAAATACCTTCAACTATCCCCCCGTTAATACCTCCCCTCTCGAGCCCTTCGCTCCTCTACTTCTAAGTCACTCAAGGTTAGTCGTTTTGCAAAAGGGTTCTGTATCTGTACCCATACGGTCCCCCTCCCACGTTTCTTCTGCACTTATCAGATATACCTTTCTGACTAACTTTCACCTGCCACTCGCTGGCTGCACTACCATGGTTTCAAGCCCTTATTATTTATTCTATTTTAATATTTATTTACTGCTTTGCACTTTCCACTCCCCCCCTTCCTTGCACTTTCCCCCATTTTCCTTTCCATGCACTGGGGCTTTCTTAAATGTCACTGGGCCTAGTAAGATCGCTGTTTTTTTTTTCTCTCCCTTGTTCCCCTCCCTTTTTGCCTGGTTGCGCTCTGAAACACTTGTGCACGAGCGCGATATAAATAAAATATCATTTAATTTAATTTAATTTCATTTCATTTTCATTTCATTTCATTTGACGATGTTGTATTCCAGCACTTGGGTCTGTAGTCAGCCCAAATCCAGTGCTGGCTGGCATATGTAGATGTTTCTCTGGGATAGTGCAGATGAAAGTCTTTTTGTGAGAACCCTTCCAGAGTGCATGTCTGTATTTGGGGTATGGTCTGCCAGTGCTTGACCACTCCTCCGTTTGAATGATACTCGCTGTGTGAAAGGGAGCTGTGTTTATTCACCGTTTCCCAAGGCGATGAAAGCAGACCCCTTCCCAATGACCTTGTATCCTGCTTGAACTCTTTACCTGTGTTCCTGAAAGGACGACTGCTCAAGGAAGGACCCACGGTGCTCACCTAGGGAGCTCCTACGGCTTGTGCTGCTTTGGTTCCTGCAACCACGCTGCCTAATGGACCTCCTTGTCCTCCTTCCTTGGCAGGAGCATCTCTCGTGTAACTTCACAGGACTACCTTCAATAATTGTTCTTCCCTGTGGTGTCCTCAAGCGGACCCATCCTCAGAAGATGAATCCTCTGCCTGCTCCTTAACCCCTTTTTCAGATCCAGGGCATTGCTCTCCTGACTCTCTGGTTCTGCTGGAGAGTCTTCTTCTCTGGGTACCCGCCTCATCACAAAGTGACTCCTGTGGGCTTCACTCGACCAGAACGCTGACACTTCTCCATGGGACACTTTCACAGAATGTAATTCTTTCGCATCAATGACTTCCCAAATATGCACAACTGGTCTCTGTCGATCTAGCTCTCAAATTCTATTTTGAAACTGTTTTTTCTTAGCTGAACATTTGCTTTACAAAGTTTACTTACCTGCTAGTGTAGTGTTGTATCTCTTGCATTTTCTTACATAATGCTTATGTTTTTATAAAAGTATGGTGTATGGAGATTCTCTCATTTGGTATTCATGAAAAGCGTGTACTGTACCTGTCAGCCCCCTGTGCCACCTACTGATGTGGGACAGATGTCGGACAGAACTGCTCTGCCACATTACCACTTACAGAGCCTGCTGAGCTTGAGGGACTCACTGGTGCCCCCAAGTCAGGAAGACATCTCCCTAACGCCTGGTGCACAGAGTGTGGCTAGCGGTTTCAGGATTCAGTGAACAGAAGGTAGGGGATGATTGGGAGTCATGTGAATTTGGGAGTTTTCCGATTCCAAGATGACTTCTCCTGGTAGCCATCTTGGAATCTGACCTCTCATTCATGGCCCAGGTAAATTCTCTTGTTACAGGTCTTATACGGCACTGCACATTGTTCACACAATACTTTTCAGCCTCAGTTGGACAAATACAGTAAGATCCTGAAATATGATGGCCACATCAAATATGTGCAAATAATCCCTACCCAGGGAGCCAGGACATTCTCTCATTTGTTTTTCATGAAAAGCGTGTACTGTACTGAGCCAGACTACAGTTGTGAGAGATTTATAAATATGACACCCACGCACCAAAACTATTTCGTTGCCTCCCAGTGAAGTCTATGATGAAGCCCAAGGCTATTTTCACCAAGGTCAGAATGGTTAAATGGCTGAAATTCATGCAAAGCCTGGCACCACACTGTACACTGGCAAACACCCTCAGGCCACGTCTCTCGTGCAGGCAAGTGCTTTACTCGAGTCATAAGACCCATGTGTATATGCCAGCACCTTCTTGGGCATTCTGATACCAAGATTGGAAATTAACAAAGGAGAAGGATAATGTTGCAGTGCTATGCAAAACCCAGAAAATCAAATAAAATAAAGACACATGAGTGAACAAGCTAATTCTGTATAAAGCGAAACATAGTAGCGTAGCAGAGGACAAAGCAGGCCTTTGTACTGCTATCTTAGAAATATGCTCTGTAAACATACATTATGGTTTTGCTATTCTGCAAACTTTGCGCATTGCATTTATGATTTAAATCTCTTGGGGTTCTTGGGTGGTGTGTGTGAGGAGGGTTACTTTAATTTTATAGCAAGAGCATAAAGTACAGGGGACTCTTTCCCTAACAGTAACTTAATTTGAGAATGCTGCTTCACTCATCCACACTGAAAATGCAAATTTGATACCATTTCGAGGGCTTAATATTCTTATTGGTCAAAATATAATTGTATTTAGGAGTCATGTTGTTTAGTGTGAATTAAGGCACAGCATATGCAGTGAATCACATGGTAGAAACGTTCAAGGTACAATATAATGGGAATCATCAGAAAGAACACACTGCTATGCGTGTGCTTTAATTCACCATTACTCCGGACATCTGCTAGGTTCGTGCGGGCTCTTCCCCATGCACTGGAAAACCCAATTAGGCCTCGTTCTCAATATCATCCAGGAACACATGCATACAAATATGTTCATTAGAGGCCCACTGTGAGCTGTGATAAAGCGGGAGACAGACGAATTATAGCGTCTCAGACAGAGTCCTCACAAGCATGTCACATTTGCATCATAAAGAAGGGGCAATCAGAGATCTAAGATGCAATTCGGGGGCGGTTGAACCCGCACTTCATGTTGTCCTGACTTGTTTGAGCGGGCCCGTTAGTATTTCATGACATGCATGTGTGCACAGATGATAAACCGCCGCGCGGTCCGCCATTCCAGAATCACATTAACCTCTCCTCATCACACAAGCACGAATTGGGATTCACAGTGCGCCGGCGAGTGGTTTCTGTGAGCGACGCTCTGCATGCAAAATTGTGACTACTGTGCTCGTTTAAAATGTCCTACACTAATTTTAAATGTGTTGCTGCCACGTGCAAATAAACACGTGCTGTTTGTTTTAGGTGCATTTAGCCGATACCGCCAGCTGATAAAGAGCGCTTTTACAAGTCTTCTTATCACCCCGGGGCAAAAGGCGACTAACAATGCACAGCACATTTCCTGAAACTATCACACAGCATTATGAAAATCATAACAATGACCCACAATTATTGTAATTAGGCGTTCGGTGGCGATTGGTGTACTATACGAGCTTAACACCAAAGCATGGCGTGCATGTTTACTGCATTTCAACGCGGGCAACGTGCACTGACTGAAACATATTTGCAATTCGTTTCTGTTTCACGTTTGTATTCTTGCCTTTTGGACCGCTTGACTTGCTTACTCCCCATTCATTTCATGCGCGCGCCTTGACTTTGACCCCTGAGTGCATTGTGTGACCTCTGCTACAAAAGGGAAGAAACACAGCAGCCGCATAAGCTGCGCTGACCTACATGTGAATGACGCCATGGCCGCAGACGATGTTATTTCCACGCACCATTTGTGAGAGTGAGCAGCGTTTAAAGGCCTGGGTGAGCCAGTCTAGACTCCCGTGATTCAAGTGCAGAAGTTGGGTTGCTGAAATGTCTTGGTCTACAGGCAGGCTGCTGAATAATTTACCGAGTGCAGTCATTAAAGCGTTGGAGCACACGCAGCACTGGCTCCCAGCACTAACCATAGTTTGCAGTGGCGTCCCCAGGAATCACATTTAGTGGAGGCACAGAGGGGACCAAAGACAAAAGTAGGGGGGGGCACAGACACATGTAGGGGGAGAACATGGTCACTGCTCATTTTAGGTGGGGGGGATCAAGGGGGGGCACAGGGTTTCACAGGGGGGGCCCACCTAGCGACGTAGTTTGTAATTGTAGCTGTTGTCACATCTCAGCTAAATAATGTTGAAAGCAACTGTTGAAAATATTATTATTATTATTATTTTTATTTTTATTTTTATTTTTATTATTCTTATGGGATTTATTGACCTGCCTTCTTGAAGCAACGGAGCGCTTTAGAAAGGTATACACCTGCATAACAGAGCACTTTTCAGAGATAACAACAGAACAGATATACAGCAGGGGTTAGGATATGTAGGGACATACAGGATGGGTACAGCTGTACATGGTGGTAGGTATGAAGGGGCGGATGCGTCTAGCGAGTCAGGTGGCACAGGGCGGGGGACGCATGTATCATCGTCTTTTCCTTTTGTTTCGCATTCTTTTACAAAATCGAACCCCACACGTCTCTATCTTCAATCACTGAAAACAAGCTCTTTTTGTTATTTGGCCTTCAGTGCTAGTCAGCAACTCTTTGAAGGACACAAGTTGTCCAATAGCCACAAAAAATGATAACATTTACCATATTGTGGACATTCTAAAAGTTACTTTACACTTCTGCGTTGATCAGAGCCGTTCTTCCTCGACCGAACAGCACAATGGAATTTCCCGAAATTATGTAAATTCAAGTTTACATATTATTATTATTGGGATTACAAACAACCAGAATGTTCTATGCACAATAACTAATTAACCAACGTGCAAACTGGCCTTGTTCTAGGTTGTCAGTTATAGCATATTTTAACTATTAATCATCTATGTCTCACAAACACCACCAGTATACAGGCTAGTGATATCTAAACCGCTTTGTCCCATGGAACATACCATTGTATCCTGCAGACTCATAAAGTCTGCGTTCGGGGTGAGGGAAGTGAGTAAACATTATCTGTGGGCACTGGGTTCGCTTTTCCATCAGTAATCTTCTCAGTTTAGTTATAATAATAAGTTATAATAACATCTGTCTGTAGTACAACCTGAAAGGTTGCTATCTTTCCCATTGTTTTCTGCATGTGTTTCTCCATCCCATTGGGAGCTAAACCCAGCACTAGTCAATGTGCCAGCTCTCGCCGGATACAGCACCACATGTTTCGCCCGGATCTTGGTATCCGACCAACCTCAGCGCCAAATAAAGAAAAGGCTTTGTGGGCTCGGTGAAACTTGCCTTTTCCGAATGAATTCTGGTATTTATATTTTGGGATGTCAAAATACATTTTGACATGAACGGTGCTTGCTTCAAAAGTACCCAAACCATAGCAAGGTAAGCTTACTATGGTTTGTGTACTTTTCAAGCAATTAAACAAATTGCGCCATTTTTAAAATACTATTTTTAACATTTCCTTTTATCAGAGTTCAACTGGCACCTCTGCCCTCTCTGAACTCTGCCTCATCAGAACTCTGCCCTTCCTCCAAACCCTGCCCCACAGTAGCCCTTGTGGAATCCTCCTGCACATTTTGTCCATTTACACCACTTGCTATACCTACTTCACAGCACTCACCTTTTACGCAACTCATGCTCTGAAATAATCCCCCATGTTGTCATGAGTGTGTTCAATATGTGGTTTGTGCTTATAATTACGTTTCATCCGGTTATGAATTATACAGTAACTTGTTATATTCCATTACAAAACGGTGACTGAACTGTTCTTTTATTCTCTTATCTACACAGATATATTCAACCGTTCTGCATCTGCCATAGTTTCCAGCTACCGTCTGATGGATTTTTCAATCAACATTGGCGAACACAAATGCACAGATTTTTTTCCATTACTATAATGTGGGACGACCGACATGGACCAAACTGCCCTTTGGCGGTACCAGAAACAGGAAGCAACCTATCAGTCTTTCAGATGTAGCAACGTGCAGAAGTGAAAGTGCTGCGCTTGAAAATTCAGAAAATGCACATCTTCTCCCACAAGGACCAGCATGTGCATCATTCCAATGTTTCACTGGTGTAACACAAGGACACACAAGAGTTGTCATTCATTGTAATAGGCATATCATGAAGAAGTTATAAACCACAATCAAATCATGCAATGTTCCTTAGCTGTAACTTCCATGGGAACAAAATATTGTTAATTTCTTGGATTTAATAATCTCTTGCAAAACTTCTTTGTCAAATAAAAGCACTTGTTACAATAAAAATGATGAATGTTTCCTTACAATATTTTATATACCAATGATATTTTTCGCAAGAAAGAGAAGTTACCCTCTGTGTTTATCCACCTGGTTCTGCGTTAAGTAACATTTTGGCGTGAGTGATAACGGGACATGTTTGGCTACGAGGGCCACAAACATAACGAAAACAGATGGGGCAGATAGTTCCGGCAAATTATATCAGCTTCAGGAGCGGGCGATCTGTATTATTGCTGCAAGGGAACTTGAATTTAGGGAAATACATCAACTGATAAGATTAGCGCAAGATGGCCAATCCCAACATGTTGTTTTGGCATGTATAAAAGTGAGTAAAAGTAAGGTAAAATGCATAGAAAAACTTTTACGATCGCTTAACAGGAGATGCCCAATTGATCGGAACAATAATATTTTTGAGAGCACTTCCCCTTTCATTTCACCAAAAATGTTCCACCGTAGACTACTTCTACACCACCTCCTCTCCTTCCCTCATCTCTGACTGCCTAATCTAATTGGTGTGCTGCAAATGATCTTTGTTTAAACGCCAACAAGACTGAGATCCTCCTCATTGGTACAACCCCTCCATCCTTTCCCCTAATTTCTGGCTGGCCTCCCTTAGCCCTCCTCCTGCCCTTAGCAGCGAAGCCAAGAACCTTGGGGTTGTCTTTGACTCCACACTTTCCTTCTCTGCACACATCTCTGATGTCTCCAAAAAGTCTTACTTCTTACTGCACCGCCTCCTTCCTTTTCTCTCCTTCCCTCAGTAGCTCTTGTCTCCCAAGCTCCGATTCTCTCTAGGTTGGACAACTGTAACAGCCTCTTTGTAAATCTACCTGCCTACACTCTCCGCCCTTTACAACTAATCCAGAACAGGACTGCAAGACTTGTCCTTGGCCTCAAGCCCTGGGATCATATCTCTCCAGCTCTCAAATCTCTTCATTGGCTCCCTGTTGTTGCAAGGATTACATTTAAAACCCTTTGCATTGTCCACAAGGCCTTCTGGGGCCTGGGTCCTAATTACCTTCAACTATGAAACGAACATTTCAGGACACTGCGTGTGTTCTTAGAACAGTTTAAACTTCCTAGCGAACAGTAAGGACAGATATAGTGTTCTTCAGGACACGTTCAATTTCGTTTATGTACGAACATTTCAGGACACCAATTGTGTTCTTAGAACATTTTCAACTTGCTAGCGAACAGTACGGACAGGTATAGTGTTCTTTAAGACACCTCCATTTTCATTTAATTACGAACAATTCTGGACACCGCGTGTGTTCTTAGAACAGTTTGAACTTGCTAGCGAACACTACGAACAGGTATAGTGTTCTTCAGGACACCTCCATTTTCGTTTACGTACAAACATTTCAGGACACCTGCACTGTCCGCGGAAACCCACATTGTTTTAAAAAAAAAAAAAAAGAAACTATTTACAACACAATATAAAAATTGAACTTTATTTAACATATATTAATAATTTATGACAGAGAAGGTGAGGCAGAAACAGAAACAAAAACAGGAGAATTAGGGGTTTCATCATGATTGTTATTAGGTGAAGAAGGGATGGACGTCTCATCAAAACGTTTTGGGTTATGGAGAGGGTTTCGGGATAATTGACTGGGATATGGTGAGGAGGGACAAGTACATGTGGGGCAATGGTACGAGGTTTTTGCTTTAAAATGATCTTCCACAAAGGTTTTCAAGTTATTAAAATAAGTCAACAATAAATCAATTTTTTCTTCTATACTGTGAAAAGTGTTATCCATAACAGGTTTTTCTGAAGTATTTTCTATTTTGGTATGCTCTGTACAAAAAAATATATATATGTTAAATTTATACAAAATAATAATAATTAAATGGTTTATATTATAAAATGTTTACCATTAGTTTCACTATCTTGTTACATTTCCTCATGTGAGAAATGCTCCTCTAGCCATTCAGAGTACTAGACATTTCTGTGAGAGAAAAAAAAAAAGAATAATATATTTTTTTATCTAATACAGAAAGTTTATAAATATATGAATAAAATTAAGTACACTTACTATTTCGGGTAAGATATGTCCTATGTACTCAGTGGGTCTGCTCTTGTTCTCCGTTCTGTGGTGTTTGTGAGGTAATTATGTTGGAAGCCAATTTATTTTCTTGTGGTATATTCCATTTTAGAAAATAGTACATTTAAATGAATGGTTAGTGTGTTGTATATATGGGTTACATTTCGTATGTATTAGTACATATAATGTGTTTGTGTGCTTCTTTTTGAATTTGTTAAATGTTCCTATGTTATGATATAACAATCAAACATACCCCCCCAGAGTTCTTAGGTAGTGGTACTGTTGCGCTACTAAAAACCTATGAAATTCAGTGAAAAAACTTTCATGATATATGACCATATCCAGGGAAAGTGCAGCCATAAAAAAAAAAAAACAGAACTATCAGAAAGTGCTCATAAGTCTATTGATTATCTTTATGCACAAAAAGGATGGCTGTCTTTCAAGTTTGTGTCTTCCCGTATGTATATGTTTCATATGATGTGACTGGACTCTAAGGGAATTACTGTAAGAACCTACTTGAAGAATATGTCTACAAATAAAATACAATTTTTAATTTCTGACTGTTACTGAAGAAAACCATGTGGCCTAGATATGTCAGCAAAAGAAAAAAGAGTGAGCCAGACATGTGATGTCATCAGTGATGTCATCAATGACATTTGTGATGTCATCTTTGATGTCCTGGGTGTTAGTCTTAGCAGTGCACGGTGGTGGCGCGAGTTATGGTTGCTTAGCTTACCATAACTGGCGAATTTCAAGGGTTTTTCGGTTTTACTTGGAACCATAACGTCCCTTTGACAAAGTTTTTTCACTGAATATATATATATATATATATATATATATATATATATATATATATATATATATATATATATATATATATATATATATATATATAGATAAGATTGCAAAAACGGCTGGGGTGAAAACATCACAGTGAACGCAGCTGCAGCAGAAATTGAAGCTATGAAAAACAAGGTAACCAGGCAAAAAGCAGTGAAGAAAAAGACGGCACTAATAGGGGAGGAAGTATACATAAAGGTTTTTTAGCTGAATTAAAACAATATAGAAAGGTCAACTGAAATATATTTCAAACGAGAAAAGTGACTTGTAATGAAGAGAAGAAATATGCACCACAACAATGGATACCAGAGTAGAAGAACACAAGGTAATAGAGGAAAGCAGACATTTTAAAAAAAGAAGCCACAGGGAAAAAGAACTAGGTTCAGGATGAGGAATTATCGGAAACTAAATATGATTGGAAATATTTAAAGTAGATGGCTATCCTCAGATGAGACTAAAGTATTGTGTAAATGGTTAAACGTTGCACCCAGTGCACCAATCAATCAACTGAGATTCTATGTTGATTTATTTCAATTCTGTAGAAAACCTAAGCTTAAAAAAAATGTGCAAATAAATTGCAATATATGAGGGAAGAACAGAACTTGTCAGAATTATTTACAAATACATCAGCTGACATAAAAAAACATTCAATTATTCTTATCATTAAATGAGTAATCTAAAGTGAATGTTGATTAAACTATGTCCTTGCAGTTGGAATTCATAAAGATATTAACATTCCTACCACTATTGCCAACAGGGAATATAGTTGACACATTTTTTAATTTAGTAACTAAAGAAATGTATAAGAACAAAAGTAAAATGTTTCAGGGAACTAATCAAGTATCATATAATGTTAATATTTACAAATGAAGAGCCTTCGATGCTTTAGAAAAGAATACCACAATGATCATAATAAATGCGGATGAAGGGAATGTGGTAGCGATGAACAGAATAGATTTGATAAAAGCAGCTGCAAAACATTAGGTTTTTATAACCAGAATATCCAATCACTCCATTTTTATATTTCTTGCTGAAAATTCACAAGAGGTTCACAGGACTTCCACCATTGAGACCAATAGTGAGTGGTATCGGCTCACACTTGGAAACCCTTTCATAACCTAGAGATGGTAACATAAACCCAATGGTTTCTAAATTACCTTCCTACACAAGGGAATATATGCATGTCCTTAAAAAAACGTTGGAATTACAATGGAACAGCAATTATGTTTTGGTGACATTAGATGAAGTCACCTTATGTAACTCCATTAGACATGCTTTAGCAAAAGTTAAGTGTCTTATATGTGCGAACACACAATGATTCTTGAGAGGCTGGAGGAGACTTGGAATAATTAATATTTCTCATTTGCTTGCGTGCTAGACAATGTGCTTATGCGATATGTAGAACAAACATACAACAACTTTGCTAATAATAATAATAATAATAATAATAATAATAATAATATAACCATTTGATTAAGATTGATTGAGGAAATCTTTCTAATTTGGAATGGCGATGAAAGATCACTCAAACAGTATTTTGAATATCTGAATAATAATGATTCCGGAAAACAATACACGATAACCCTCCGCAAAAATAAAATCACCTTCTTAGAGGGTGAAGAACTTTATATTACAGCAGATCAAATTCCAATTGTTTATTTTCTAAAGCGAAGAACTCCATATTAAATGTGATTGAATATATATTATCAGTTGTTTAAACTGTCCAACAAAATGACATGTTGGCGATTCATTTTACATTACAGATATTCAAATATACACTGCTTGATGTTTGTTTTATTCAATACTAGCAAAAAGTACCCATACTCCGCCCGGTTCCTGTAGACAGACATGATAACACTCTCATCAATTGTTAAAATCAATGATTCTGTAGTTTGCTACTCTGAGTCGCTTATTGCTTGATGGTCTTTGCACTCCAAAGTGAACTGCACTGAGAAGGGGCGTATGTTGCTGGCTGCAATACCCCGGAGCAAACGTGGAAGGGTCATGAGTGTTAGCATGCTGCAGCATACTGGGACTTTCTGTATGATCTCCCCACCTGTCGCCTCACCCTGGCATGGTATAGTGTGTTGCAGTGCAAATATCTCAGAAAGTATGCATCCTAGGGCCTTGACACATGGTTTAGATTTGTTCTCTGCATCATGATCCTTAAAATGAGCTTTGTCCAGTCCTTCTAAGACAACATTGATGTTTTGCCGATTTTGTTTATTTTATTTTTTATTTATTTTTGTATGTTTTATTGGTTGTTTTTCTTTCAACCTTTAACATACATCAAATTTAGATAAGTCCTCCTCTACACCATAGGATTAGCTAAGCCGATATACATTTAACTTCAACTTCAGTCTTTTAGTGCATAGAATTTGGTGCCTCCAGTTTGAGTCTCTTTAACTTTATATAACCGTGGCTGCACGAATTTCAAGGCATCACTTGTTTGGCCAATTCTGCTCGCTGTTAATACCCTTTCCCACAGTTTGTTCTCTTCAGATGGATCGTGGTCATTAGAATAGGCCCCCATAGCCTTTGGCCTTTGCTCTATTAGTGAGGGACAGATTAACATTAGATGTTTGATAGTTTCCACCATATCTACCTTGTTACAGAATCGACACACTGCTTCCTCAGCTGTTATTTGTTTTCTTAAGAGTAACACTTCTCTAGATGTCAAGATATTGAGTCGGCATCGTGGTAATAAGTCTCTATAATGAGGAGATGGAAATTTCATCAGATATCGTGGAGGTTCATCTACTTTTTTCCATTCCCAGATGATATTTGGGCATAATTTGCTCTTTCTTTTTAATTCCATGGTTTCAATACACTCCCTCTCGAGAAGGGACTTTTTCACCTTATTAGTATTACATTTCAGGGTTTCAAAGTTGATATTGAGATTGTCTAAATGTTCTTTACATCGATGTTTCCACCTCAACAAGTTTTTATTAGTCTTTGAGTCCAAGCCTTTAAATACCTCAAATGGCACTGGCGGTCAATCTATTACACATTTATTGAAGAGGGAGTGTGATTTCCACAAGACCTTTCATGTTAAGGATTGCAATCTTAGTTTGTATCTTATTGTGGCTGTTGGTACTGCAGTCGGTAGTCTCAAGATCTTTTGCCAAAAGAAGGATTCACATATCTCCCAAGTTTTCCAAGAAAGATTCATTAGCGCCTCTACACCATATGTTATTACTGCTGTCACCTTTTCCTTAAAAGAGGTGACAATGGGGATCAGAGAAAATGTTTCATAATGATGGTGTAGGGCTCTACCATGATTGGTTAATTTCAATAATTTTTCTCTAATTAACTCATACTGGCCCAACTTGTTGACATTCTTATTGATTGGGATTCCAAGATAGATAATGGAGTTCACTAGTTCAAGTTTTGTGTTCTCTATGGTCCATATGAAAGTTTTAAACTTTTTTTTTGATTTCCACAGGCAGATTGCATAATCAGCACATCCCTGTTTAATCCTCCGAAAAGTGCAGATCTTCTATATACTTGTATCCGTATACATTGCTTGTATTGCTTCCAGCAGATCATCCGGGCATCTCCATTGCTTTAATTTGGTCTATAGTAGTTCACGGCTAATATCATTGAACGCCTGTTCAGGATCTATTTATCCAAGATAAACTTTACTCTTGGATTCAAGCTCTCGATTTTTCAGGAGATTCAGAGTGGACTGTTGGATACTCTCTAATATCTGTAAGTGTGACACTTAGGACATGGTTAAAAAAGAGATTGCATGAATTTAGCTATGAACAAAATATGATCGAACTTGCATTGAAAGCTCATAGTGGTCATTATTGTCAGGTACGAGCCACTTGCACCGATTTACCTCAGTATATTACTGCTCATCCTAGCGTGAAGACTCAAACCCACCTATTGACGAAATTCAATGTATCTGTTGTATTAGAAACAATGGGTGCTAGTCTTGGTGTGTGTAGAGAAAGGCGTTACTGCCATCTATGTGGTAGTAATGTAATTGAGTCATTAGACCATTTAATCATTGCTTGTGAAAGTTTAGAAATAATAAGATACCAGTTTTCAAAATCTTATAATAATATGTTTGATTTTATTGATGTTGAGAAGGTATGGTGTAAATTTATGTTGGGTGATGACATTAATCTTATTTATTTTATTGTGTAATTTTGTTTGAAGATTGTAGACATTTAAATAGGCCTCATAGGGCAAGATGTTATGTAATGGCATAAGACATGATTTTAACTGTGATTTTATTGATTTTAATGAAGTTGCTGTCCAATATGGAGTATGTAATATGTGTTGTTTGTCTGTATACAAAGCTAATTCGCTGTAAGTATACTAATTATAAAAACTATCAAATCTTAGGAATGAACAGGTTCAAGGATGTGCCCACTCTACTTACAAAAGGTGTCTGGTATGTGTCTAGAATGTCCGCCTTCTTTGCCCAACTTTTAAAATTGCGCAGAAGTATCGATGCAAAGAGTTTGCCAATAGAATCTAATAGGGCTATAGGCCTATATTTCCTTGGTTCACTGTGCTCCCCCTTTTTTTAAAGATCGGTACAACAATGGTTTCTTTCCATGAAGGTGGAATTGATATTGTTCTCATTATTTGTTTAAACAGGGGATATACAAGGTCCGCCCATTTTTCTTCATTTTTTCTAAGCATCTGATTAGAGATGCCATCGGGCCCTGCTGCCCTTGATAAACTAAGTTTATTAATCATCAAAAGTCAATTCGCCATGCAAGTCGTAGACTAGCCTTTTCTTGTTTTTTTACTGGCTCATTGTTTGTAAATAAAGACATGAAATGAAGAATCCAGCGTTCCTATGAAACTTGATTAGTTGCAACTTCCACTTGGAAATCATTTCTGTTGTTTATAATATCCCATAAGTGTCTTGGATTACAAACACAAATCGCCACCAACTTTCTTTCTGCAGTGTGCTGGGCTCGTTGTGCCTTGGTTGATTTTAGCCAATTTTTGTAGATATGCTTGCACTTCCTAATGGCCGCCTCTTTCTCAGGATTAACTCCTTTTGATAGTCAGAGGAGTCTGGATCGATGTTCTTTCCTTTTATCGACGAAATCTTTATTATAGGCATGTTTCCTAATTATCCTCATTGTCTTACTTCATTATTGCTTAATTTTAAATTCCATTAGAAGCCAATCATAATCGACCCCATCCGGATTGCTCGTCACTCGGCGATCATATAGCTCTGCCAGTCCTGCAAAGGCCCTCTCCTTTATTATTAGTTTGTTCTCCCCCAGACGACTTCTGCTGGGGTTGTTTTGGACCTATAACCACGGTCGCCCAACCATATCATTTCCATATGTAGAAGAGCGTGGTCGCTGGCCTCTTGGATTTTAACTTCAAATGATTTAATATACTGCCAGGTATTTCCTGCCACAAAGCAATAATCTAAGTAGGCACTAAGAGTGCCGCAGAACCAGGTATCTGCACCAACAAGATCCCCAGCTAGTGAGCCATTAATCATCCTCATTAAACAAATTCCCATTTCACTTTTCCATCTCTGTTCTTTATCTCCCAGGTACGAGTCCTTCTTCAGGTTCCCTTCTTTATTCATCAATTTAATATTGAGGTCACCACAGAGAATAATTAGTATTTTCTCCATGATGTCATCAATAAAGACTTTGGTTACACATTTGTTTTCGCTCCAATATGAACTAATTAGGAGGATCTTTATCTCCTTGGTGGGCATTCCCATAACAATAGTGAGGATTTGAACAAAGGGGTTTGGGGTACTGTGCTCTAGCACTTGTAATTCGCTGGTAGTTTTCACAAAGACGTGCACATGGTCTCCCCTTTTCACCTTTCATTCCAGGTTTTATATAAACCTCGTAGCCATAGCATATCGGTGTCTCCCTTACCCAAGTTTCTTGTAGGCAAAATATTTCATATGCTCTAACATCCATATAACAATATGATTATTGCACAGAACATGTATGGTTCAATACACACAGCTACATCTATAGCCGCATGTATAGCAGCAGCCAATTAACTAACAAAAAACATTAATGTACCTACACACAATAGCCTGTGCGCCCTATACACCCGGCTGAAGAAGCAGCCAATATTATGCTTTTATTTATAGCTGCAGCTAATCGGAAAAACACTAACAACAATGTTTTTCTACACTCCCAAACCCTGACTAAGAGACCCCAGCATCAGTACCAGCTCCCCCACTCCCATACTGTTCTCCCCTATTCACCTGTTCTCTGATTCCCCCTCCAATACTCGATCTTTCAATGATGCAGTTTTGCTCAAAATGTCGTGTAGCCGTGGCTATGAAATGTCAACAAATGCACAATGTGCAATTTGCCCATATTTATCCGCAACCAACAAAGATGTGCCTGTGTAGCCAAGGGTATGTGTGTCACACACAGAGGGGCGACCCCATAGCTGTGGTGAACAAAGGGTCATCGATAGCCATGGCTACTTCAGCCCACCAAAATATAAAACATCCCATTCGCCTGCAGAAAGCCGGGAGTTTCTGCATAGTCATAGCCGCGGCTAGCCCTGCCACTCTGTGTTTGTTAAATAGAGTAGGGTTAGATACGACTGCCAGTTATTGCTCTGATTAGCAGCGCCTCAAACTCTGCCATATGATTTGCTGGTTTGGTAGCCACAGGTATCGAATAATGTGTTTTAAAAATAAATATATATGTTTATATTACAGGCCTTTGGTAGCGGGCGTGTAGTTATGGTTAAGTTGCTAAACCCGTAGGAAGAGCACTTATAACTTCGGTCCCCCTGGACGAATCCTCACCAAACTTTGCAAAAAAACTATATGGCCCGTTCTGAATTTTGTTGGCAAGTCTGGTGAGGTTTCGTGAAGGGGGCCAAAGTTATAGGGGGTCCCAAACATTGTTTTTCTTTCCATAGACATAATGGAAAGAAAATGTGGCCTATGGCATATGGCCTCCGGACATGCACCCGAGAGTCTAGGGACTGGCCACAACCACCACAGCATCATATGGCCATGCACCCAAGATTCTGACCACTGGCTATAAGCATTGTAATAATATGTGTACAGCAATTGAATGCGGCTATTGGAAAGAAGTATTGCAATAATATGTGTATAGTGATTTGTATAGGCAGTGTACACTTTTTGGAACATAGTGAGACAATACCATTGAAGTGGAACTTTTATGGTATATTACACATTGAGGTGCAGGGGCATTTGTAGAGTGAACGGAATGGTTTATTGCATTGGAGAGTTGATGATAAGTTTGTTGGGCATATTTGTTTGAATGGGGATCTCTAGTGACATCATTGTGTTGTCTGTAAATGTAATGTCCTTGACCACTGCTATGTATGGCAATTGGGTTTATATGCTCTTGTGTGTATGCGTTTTCATTGAAATATGGTTCTATGTTGGTTGTTTGAATGTAGTCATCTGTTGCAAGGTATCTTTGTTCACATTGGCATGTTTCAAATTACTTTTTGTAGTTTACTGCTTAATTTTGTTATTGGTTTTATTCTGCTTAAAATTAATATAAACAATTTTGTTTTGAGTAGTGTTACAATGAGAGCTTCCAGGATTTGTTTTGTGTGATTATTTTTAAGGGTTGCGCATTATTTCTGTTTTGATTTTATAAGATTGTGAATTCCACCGCGGTGGAACATTTTGTGTGAAATGAAAGTGGAACTGTGTTCAAAAATGTTATTTAAGTTTTTCCATGCATATTACCTTACTTTTACTCACTTTCATACATGTGAAAACAACGTATTGGGTGCAGTGATGTTGTGTTAATATTAAAGGTTGATGTGTTGCTCTAAATTCAAATTCCCTTGCAGTAATAATACAGATAGGCCACTCCCAATGGTGACATACTTAGTCCCAACGATCTGCTCTACCTGTTTTTTATTACATTTGTGGGTATTGTCCCCAAACGTGCCTCGTTACTTAACGCGGAACCAGGAATACAAACACAGATATCGTTATCCACAGGGTACATTTTCTTTCTTCTAAAAATTGCATTGACATATACAATTTTGTAAGGAAACAGTAACAGTTTTCAATGTCAAAAGTGCTTTTATTTAACAGTCCCTTTAAAAAAGTTTTGTTCACTGAATATGTATATATGTATGTATTGAGTACTCATTGTAACTTTGATTTTAAAATATATACACTGCAACAAATGATGGGCCCATGATGCACTACCATTAGTACACTCTATGGCAATAGGATAAGAAGGGTTCAATAACATACAGAAAGCCTTGTATATAATGTATAATGTATTACATAAATATACTGTAAAAACACTAGTGAGTACATTTTGTATTAGAGATGGACTTTTCATACAGGAAAGTATAATGTCTGCTCTCTGTCTGTAGTTCTAACTTATTATGCATTGTGTGTTTTCACAGCTTTGTTTTTTCTCCACGGTCTCGCAAGTATGTCTGGAAACAAACTTCCAATGTAGATAAGAGTCTGACATAAATACCATGATTTTTAACCCCAAACGTCATTATACCTGTAAAAATATCTTGAAAAATAACACAAACACCAAAAATCTATAGCTGTAGGTAATGAAATACACATGCCCCGGCTATCTGTAGTCCTGTAAACGGGTTTATCAGGAAAATGACTGTATGAAAAAATCCCCCCAAGGGAGTGGGGGGGGGCACATCAAGTATCTCCTCACTCACTGCCAGCTCCTCACACTAAATTCATGGTGTTCTCACCGCCACTACCCTCTCCCATTACCCCCTTGACACACAATGATTCCATGACGCAGTTTCATTTCAAATGTTGGCTATTCATGACTATAGCCGAACTACTGAAACCTTTGTGTTGCCAACCCAGTCCCTAGACCTCCTCCAACCTCCACATTTCACTTGGTTTCCTCCAGCCACACCCCCACCTCTTCCCTAATGACATTTGAAAAAATGTTGACCTGCAATAGATTTTTAACTAGTTTTCATTTCCCGATTTCCTTGGCTATAGCTAAGGCTTTTTCTCTCATGAAGAAAAAAAAAGATGTCAGCAGTTTCCTTTCTAAAATCAACCGGTTTGGACAATTTACCAGAGATATAACTATCTATTTTTGAGAAGGGGGCACGCCCTTCTCCGTCAAATATTTAAAAAACTACTGCACAGAATTACCTCAAAGCACAAAAAGTCCTCTTTGAAACGTTTCGTGCCCAAGTTGTTTTGGATCTGGTACAAATCCGTCCAGCGGTTTGAGCTGTGCGGTCTGACAAAAATATACCTTGTTTGTCTACGGGAAAATGAATGAGAAGTAGGCCGCAACTTTGGATTATTTCTTTTTTTGTCTTCTTAATAACTTTGTTTTTAAATGAAACTTTACAAAACATTGCAGTCGGTGGCATGGCAGACTTTTCTCCATGGTTTTCTTTTTAAACCATGGAGAAAAGAAGAAGATTTATTAGATACCTATGTCTCCTATAAAGATGCTTTCAAAGGAAATGAAAGCGCTATAACAGACATAAACCTTACACAGTACAAAACAATGTTAGACAGTGAACAGCAACAAGAAGAAGAACTCCAGACGCAACTAAATATACACACTCTTGACAGTAGTCAACCTTCTCTAACAGGAAGCCAAGAACCACTTGGACAGCGACTCATAGTAAATTAAATTAGCCATGACTGATGTAGAAAACACCTATACCAGTATGAAGGGTCTACAGAAGATTTTGCTATACTCAAATCACAATTAAATAATGAACAGCATGGAATTTTCCTAGAAATAGCAAAACAAATTGAACATGCTATTGTGGGATGTTTTTACCCATGCATCCAAGCCCTACCATAAAAGTGTGCAGTACTGGCATGGAAAACATCATGATGGCCAGAACTCCCCAGAGAGTGCACAGGGAAAACATGAAGAATAGGCTGCCACCCATTGTTGCCTATCTTGTGAGCACAGGAGGGCACTGCCTAAAACCACCATTGGGCTACACACACAGTAGCCTGAAACCATTGGGAATGGCAATGCTGATTGCCAAAAAGCAACTCAGAACTGTGGGGAATTCATGTTCTTAATCCAAAAAATGGATGCAATACCGGTACTCACCACTATCAGAAAGCTGGCGTTTTAAGACCACTAAACTTTTGTGTAAAACTGAACAGAGGAACCCAAACCAGGCCAAGGAAAGACTTGCTAAGAGGTGGATACAATGTAAAAATATATTCTGAAATGACTTGAAGGAAGTAATTATGTAATGTATATGTAAAAATTGTAAGTTTGATTTAAACTGGGAACTAAAGTGACATTTATCTGAATTCTGCCTGACAACTACCCCCGACAGGAGAAACCTGCTCAGCCACTCTTCCCAGGCCTAGCTGCATCCTGCTTCCCCACCAAAAGGAGTTGACACCTCTCTGATTAGATTAGGGGAGGGGCACCTGCAGGAGGTTGCACAAAGCATTGTCCTGGACTCAGACAAATGTTATATTGGGGGGGCCGTAAAGTGGCTTCCTCTTGGGAGAAGTGGGAGGAGAAGTGCCTCTGGGAGCCACCCGAGCTGGAGGCGGGGACAGGCAGAAGTTTCCCCCATGTGCTTTGGAACCTAAACCACACCCATCTGGGCAGAGCATAATTTTAAAAAGATATGTAACTCATAGTGTGGACTTGTCAGAATTATATAAGTAATATCATTATTCTTGTGATTTTTCTGTGCACGTTTTAAGAGGTGTTAGGACCCTGTGGTGTATGCTGGGGGGTTGCTAGCAGAAAATAGGGTCTTACTCCAAATGTCTGCACGTTAAAAATCTGACACTTCATCAATTAATGTCCATACTCCTTGCGCACATGTGTGTACATTTTGGTAAATGTCTGATATTGGTAAACCAGTCAAAAAGCACAAGATGTTGTTGTTTTTGAATGCAAGCCCCCAGGAAGATCAGAGGCGGACAAGCATGGACCATTAGGAATATATAATGTGTATATGTAATTTCAACAAATTGTGTATCTGGGAAATATGTATTTGAATCAAATATAGATTTATGGGCAAATTGACCAGGGGAGGATTCTCTGACCCATAAACAGACCTCATCACTCTGACTCACATTTCCTTCCCCCAATCATGGGAGAGGGGAGAATTGGGCCAATGACAAGTAGAGAGGGGCAGGCTCAGTTATACCACGCACACACCCACTTCCAAAACACATAAAAATAGACTGCTGGGACAGGTAGAGAGATTCAATTCCATTTTCTGTGGGATACTCTGCCGGGAGACTCCAGACTTCACATCCATCAATCTTCAGAGACCAGAAATGTACTTCAGAACTTAAAGCAAGGGCCTAAACCCACAAACTGAGAACTCTTCTCAGCAGGCCTCAGCATCCTTAAAATCATTTGCAAACTATTCCACAGCCGGGCGAGCTTTCTGAATTCTTTGCCAAGAACCTTTGCCAGTACCCAGAAAGCAGTGTTACATCCAGAATCCACTTGATCCGGACCAGAAAGCAGAGCAGTATCCAGAACCAGAGGCCGCTGTAGCCAGAGAGGCTAGACCAGCAGAGCAGAGCTGACCGAGACCGCTGTGAGCAGAACCAGAGATCCAGATCGCTGTGAGCAGAACCGGTGCCTGATTGACCCGCCGAGCAGACAGAACCGCCGCCGGACGTGTTGACCAGATCCGTGACGAGGCCTATTTCAAATTTATATTGTGAGTACCTAGCAGAACTGTGCAGAACCAATCTCTTAGTTAAAATAATCTAATTCAAGCTATTTAACCTAAGTAGAACTGCCTCCTAGAAATCGTGTCATCTGTCATTTTTAAAGCTGCACGACTGTCACCTGTCAATTCTGCAGTTGCAAGCTGTCACCTGTCATTTTGAGTTTTACTTTAAATCCGAAAATCTACCTTTATTAAATCGTCCGTATCTCTGGAACCGTTTGGGCTCGGAACGAAATTTAACTTTCATTTTAAACCTCTGATTCTAGGCTTTCCAACGAACCTAGAACTCCTACTCCCTATACTTTTCCCGCAGTCGCGATTTACGCACTCGCGAAATTTACCGTGATTTGCGATTTTGGCTCAATTTCTCCACTTGTCAAAATAGCAGCTCCATTCTTTCCTTTGTTAAAATCCGTTTGCAACCTGGTAATAACTCATAGAGCATTGCTAAAGTGAGCTTGAACTAATACTAACAAGCATCTCTCACTCAACCTGAATCTCTAGAGGGAATTAAAATCAGTTAGCACATTTTCCCATCCGTTGCCATCACAAGTAAAAGCATTTTGGGCATGTGTTTCAAACTTCTACCTGTTTCCTCTAAGCTTGCTGGGGGGGGAACAGAATTTCGTATTGTATTTGATTGCATTCCTGAGAACTGTGTGCTCCTCTTTCCATCTTCTTCCATTTCTTACATTGCATAGGGGGGGGGGGGGGTGAATTGCCACCAGCGGAAAAGTGAGCATATTATCTCTTGTGAAACCATATCAGTTTATTTTCTGTACTGCATTTTATTCCACCTTGCATTTCCTTGAAACCATCAAGCATTTTCAGCTACCTCATCCTCTATACTACTCCTAAGTAATCAAGTGTACCACAGTAACATTACCCATTGTGGATCCACATCATATGTCTAAGTGTACTATCAGATATTAATTTGTTATAAAAGTGTGATATATATATATATATATATATATATATATATATATATATATATATATATATATATAGTTATACTTCTCAAATAAACCTTTTAATTTGCAAAACAAACCTACTTCTTGGCTCAGTGGGGTCAGGGGGATTCTAAGAGGGGGGTGTTATACAAGGGTTGTCATCCAGAGTACTGAACTGGACATAAAAATACATCAATAAGGGTTTTCCTCAGCATCCCAGACTAGGCATTGACTTAGCTGTAGTTTTGATTGAATTTCGCTTACAAAAGTAGGGGCTCGTAGTCGGAGATTTTGGGTTAGATCTATCACTTGTGCAGATTAATACAGTGTGCGAACTGACAGGAGACATACATCCGGTCGGATCACCACGCTGTGTTATGCTGTAAAGCACTCCTCAAAGGAAGCTCTAAGGAAACGGTCTGTTTTCCAAAAATAAAATACAAACTTCTGTAAGTCAGGAAGGAACTCAAATTCCAGAATGACGACACTGGTAGACATCAAAATAGCCAGAGAGCACTTCTTACATAAGCTATTTGTGAGAGGTGAGTGGACTCATCAGGACCAAACGGTCTGGTTGCAGGCAATCGCGCAACAGGTCACTGAAACAGAGTCAGATATATGGAGAGATCAGGGTCCATTACATGTGGCCCTGAGTGAATTATATATGGCTCCTAAAACTAAAGATGAACACAACAAGATGGTTAGGATAGCGGCATATTTGTATCTATATATGGGAGCCATGCAGGACAAATGTGCTGAAGGTCAAGATCTGGCAAATAGGCAACAGATGGCGTTAGAGAAGGCCCAATCTGATCTGGACTCTTCTGAGTAGAGGCTGCTCAGGAGCCAGGAGTCAGAAAAGGACAGCAGACAGTACATCACTAAAATAAAGGAGGATATGGATGTGCTTCAACATGTAAAGGCTGACCAGGATACCAGAGTCCTGGCCTTGCAGAAGGAGTACCAAGAAGGTGTGGACTCCCTAATGCAGAGCCAGAAAAAGCTGGAGCAACAGTTAGACTTCAATAGGGCATTTGCTGAGCAGGTAGTCACCCTGCAAAGCCACCTAGATAGGGAGAAGGCAGAGAGCAATAAACTGATTTTGAAAGACCTGGATACCCAAGCAGAGTTTGACCAGGAGCGCCAGAAAGCTGGTGCCTTCCAAAGGCAAAGGGAGGACCTGGCGGCACAGATGCAGGCTCTTAGTCAGGAAAGGGATACCCTAGGCCAGGAAGTCTGCCACTTAAAAAGAAAAATGGAAGAAAATCACCTGGCCCTCCAGGGACTGGGTGACCTCCAAAAAGAACACCAGAACTTGTTAGAGCACACCACAAGGGTGGAGGATGCTCTGGCAAGAAAGGAGCAGGCCAATAGGGACACAGCTCAGGAGGTAACCCTCCTGCAGCAAAGACTGGCCCAGTACTCCAGGACCAATCAGGAGGCACAGAGAGAGAATGAGGCTCTCTGCCAGCACAATGATAGGCTCCAGCAACAGGTAGCGATGCAGGAGAGACTGATAGAGTCTAGTAAGGTCTTAACTGAGGAACTGAAAGCGCAGGATCTTCCATTGCAACAGGAAGCAGGAGCGGATAGAGATGAGGTTCACTGGGAAAGAGAAACTCCTGAGCATAACCTCAGGAGCCCTAGTACCAGAGGCCGTCATCTCTCCCAGTCCCTGGACTCTGCCACCCTCATGTCCCCTTGCGCACATGAGCCCAGGGCCACGGGGCTGGCAGATTACTATCCAGCTAGAAGTATGGGGCTCATAGGCCAGTACCTCCCAGGAATGGATGGGCGGGCAACCGGGTATGGGCACCCAATCACAGTGCAATTTAGTGGGGAACCCCAGGAGAGTAGGCCCATTAAGGGCGTCCTGAAAACCTCTGCCCAGTTAGGTCAGTGGGGGGGTACCCATCAAATCCTGGCAGCAAGGAGGGATCTGAAGACTCCTCTGAGCATTACAGGACACAGGAGACCAGGTCCCCACATTTTGCCAGCCATTCCCAGGCTTGCAGAATCCGGGAAAACCTGGAAGATCAGACGGGCACCTCTGGGAGCAGTGCTTCTGAGTCAGAGGATGAATGGACCAGGGTTACCCGAACCAAAAAGGCCAATAAGGCAAAAAGGGCCTTGCTTAAGGAGCCATTAAAACAAATAAAGGCAATAAGGAGTGTCATCACGCCTTATCATAAGAACGGCAAGTATTCTGTTTGGGAACACTTGGAGCTCTATGAGCAAATGATGGAGACTTTCCATTTGAAGGACAGCAGTAGCTGCATCCAGTACGTCAAATGGACATTCTCCCCAGAATACTCCAGTTTCTTTGCAGGGCTGGAGGACCAAAACCATTCAAGATGGTCCGCATATAGGGCGGCCATCTTGAAACATTTTTCTGTTCATAGAAATCCTCAAGAGGCTCGCAAGGCAGCCTACAATTTGCAATGTGGGGAGGATCAGGCCCCACAAGAGTTTGTGCAAGAATTAAAGCGTGCTTTTGCGCAGACCACCAGAAGGGTGCGCACGGATAGCAGAGAATTTATCAATACGTTTTTCCATGCCTTACCCAAATACATAATGACTCAGTTCGTAAGAGATTTTCATGAGAAAAGATCTTTAGACTGGGTCATTGAACAGGCTACCCGGATCTATGAGGTGCAGAAGCCCATAGAAAATAAAAATAATGCGCAGAAAAACCCCAAAACCAACAGCACCCCTGCTGCTGCCAAGGTGGCGGAGGTAAAGGTTGCCCCCGTTTTAGATTTAGAGATGAGGGGGCCTAAAAACCTGCCTGCACCAAATAATTCACAGCCCAGAAGGCCCTCGGGCCAGTCACAGACAGGGAGTCGTGGAGGTAGTCCCACAAATGGAGTCCCCCGCTACAAGGGAAACCGACCCATCCTGGGTTATGTGTGGACTCCTCCAGCCCAGGGGTGGGCTCCAGCCAAGCACCTGGCACAGGGAACTTCCCTCCTAACATCCCCCAGGAGGGCAGAAATTCACCAAATCTTGGGCAGAACTTTTTCCCCAAATATCCACCCAATTTCCAGCCCCAAAATCATCCATCCTTCTTTCCCCAATTCCCTGAGCCCAGACAACCTAATCCGGGAGAGGGGAGGCCAAGGCTTGAGGGGTACCCGAATCTTCCCAATCCGGGCTCAACAGAACCCTCAGATGAGCATGCCACCGCAGAATGCCCCAAACTCTGGACCTGGTGCTCCAGAACAATGACGGGGGCAGCACCCCGATAACCCACCGGTTCCCAGGGAGAAGGCACAAGGGGAAGGGGGGTGTAAAGCCTTGGAGGAAGTTTCCTTCCAAACTTGTAAACAGCCCCTGGAAAACCAGGAACCGGAAACAAAATCTCCTACCCCTGAAAGTCTGCCACCCAAGGAGCAGAGAGGAGGTAGGAGAAACAAAGTACTCAAACAGGCCCAGTTTGTGGAGGAGGTACAGATCTTCCAATTTGAGGGAGAGGGATCCTCAGAGGATCCTGGGGAAAGGATCTACTCCTTTAGAGATGGGGGAACTCCTCCCAAAGAAAAATGGGTCCCAAGAGATTCCAATCCAGACTGGGGAGATATGGAGAATGAGCTACCGCCGCCCATCATCTCATCCCAGAACCCACAATACAGAAATCCCCTGGTTCCAACCCATCCTGGTGACTGCCTCCAAAAAGGGGGGGTGGCCCAGAACCGGAACCAGGGGAACCCACAATGGCTCTGATCTCCAGTTGCCAACTTTTTCTTTTAGATTCCCAAGCCTCTCCACAGAATTCTGCCCACATCTCTTCTCTTGCAATGTCCAAAACCAGAAAATTAGCCCACCAGTTGTCCAAAAATGTGCATTATCTGTGCCCCCTTGAGGAGAAGGAGGGAAGATATTATGCCCCGGTACAAGTACAGGGGCAGGGTACAATTTCAGCGCTGGTGGACACTGGATCTCAAGCTACCCTTCTGTCCAGAAGGGCCTTTGATGAACTGAATTTAGGAAGGGGAGAGAATTCTCGTATTCCTCTCACCTCTCTTCCTGGACAACTCCAGAACTTTGACTGGAAGGAAATTCCAGTCGAGGGGATGGCAGATTTGGACATTAAAATTGGGCGACACAAGGTGAAACACCCGGTCATAGTAGTGACTCCAAAAGGCACCCCTTGTTTACTAGGGAACGACCTCCTGAGAAGGTTGTCACCCCTAATAGATTGTGTAAACAATGTCCTCTGGACCCAGACTAGCCGACCAATAAAATTAAAACAGAGTGTCAACAATGTTAGTTTAAATGGCACCTGCCACATGGTTGAACACAAATCTGACCAAGTAGAATTTCACTTCCAGAACAACCAAATTCCAGATGTGACAGTAATAGCAGTAGGACAACAGACTGGTGGTGAGGGGTCCTCTCTATTCCTGAAAATCAACCTTCCTTCCAGTTTAAGGTGGTATTCCACACTGGAAGGAAACACTCTGAAATTCTTTACCAATCCCCATCCAGACACTGTGAAATCAGAGCCTGGCTGATATTCAGCAAATTGGAGAGCAGTTGTTCATCCCTGTTCAGTTTAATGATGGGAAGGACTCTGTTCTCGCTCGAGTGTGTGCGAACAACGGTAAGAGCTTCATCAGCGAAGCCATGTTCCTCCAACTCCCAAAAGATCCAGACACTCCCACATTCAAACTGATAGACAAATGGGAAATGGACCTGGAAGCACCTAATTCCAAACATCTCCTGCCAAGCAGGTGTATGCTCAAAATCTCCATTGACAACAAGAGCATAGTCCATAATTGTTGGGTCGTGCGAGACGTCACTGCCGCCTTTTACTTAGGCAGTGACATTCTCAATCGCTTTGCCATTAGTTTGGACCTAATAAACTTCAAAGCTTGGTCCCGATTAGCAGATAATCCCATGGGCTTTGATGATCCAGAAAAAGCATTTAGGTCAGCTCAATTGCTACCTTATGCAGTTGAAATTCAGATTAAAGAGGAAGTCACTATCTCAGAAAGGACCCGACAATTCTCCCTGGAAGTGAAAGTTAAAAGAGGACAAAAATTGAAAAACACTGATGCTTACATACATCTAAATGCTTCTCTCCAACAGCAAGGGTTGGGGGGTAAACCCAACTCCCTTAGTCAACATAGAACATGACACCATTCCAATAGAGCGTGGATAACAGCGACTTAAAGAGTATTACTCTAGCCGCAGGCACCATTATTGGAATGGCGGTTGATGACCAACATTTTTCCATTGATCTAGGAAATGAACTGTTAGGACCAATCCCCAAGGACTGTTTTGAGAGTGACAGTGATGACAACACAACACCAGACAGGATTTCCACCCGGCATGGGGGGACCTTCCTGGTGTACACTTCTTGCCCTTATGGTAAGGAAGATGTGACTTGTGACTTCAGGAGGGATGAGGTGACTTTCCAGGTCCATGAGGGCTGCCTTTCCCACCTGAAGCCTCCAGTCCAAATCAGCACTCTGACCAGGGACTTCTCCACCCAGCTGGAGGAGGCTGCTGAGATAGCGAAACCAGAAGTCTTTCCAGGCTTCAGGCAGATGGTGGAAGAGAGAGTCAACCTAGCTGATGCCTGCGTGACTCTGGAACAGAAGGAAAAGTTGAAACAAGTTTTCTTGGATTTCCAAGATCTCTTTGCGGTAGACTCATATGACTGTAGTCGCACCTGCATCCACACATCAACAATTCCCACAGACCCTGGCATGAATCCAGTGTTTGTGAAGCAATATCGCTTGCCTCTCGCATCAATGGAGTCCCTTACTGAAATAATTAAGAACCTTGAGTCCTGGGGAATAATCCGTCCAGTACACAGCACCTTCAATAATCCGGTGCTGGGAATATTGAAGCCAAACGGCCAGTGGAGACTCTGCGCCGACCTTAGGGAGCTCAACAAACGGGTCCATACTTCCCGATGGCCTCTGCCCTACATTGACCAAGGGCTGGCCCAGATTCAGGGGTCACAGGTATTCACTGCAATAGACATGACCAATGGATACTGGACCGTGCCTGTCAGTAGGGAGGACCAATGCAAACTGGCTTTTACCTTTGAGGGCCAGCAGTACACATGGACCCGGACTCCCTTCGGATACCTCAACTCCGGCAATGAATTCAACATTTTCCTACATAAGGCCATGCCCGACCTGGGTGCGAGGGGTAACCTGGCTTATGTAGATGATGTCCTCATCAAAAGTTCATCTGTGGAGGAACACATAGCGGAGATCCGTTATGTTCTGACGCAGTTTAGGGCCGCTGGAGCAAAACTTTCCTTTCAGAAAGCACAGTGGTGTAGAACCTGTGTTAATTTCTTGGGGCATGAGAGTACTCCTCAGGGTCTCTGTCCCCAGGAAAAGAAAGTGGAAGCACCTCAGAAACCGAAAGACCCCACGACTCTGCGGGAACTAAGGAGCCTCCTTGGACTGACAAATGGCAGCAGAAAGTTCATTGAAGGCTACGCAGAGATCACTAGACCCCTGATTCATCTCTTGAAGGGGGGGTCAAGTGGGAATGGGGTCCAGAACAATCCGAGGCAGTAAGACAACTCAATAGAAGCCTCTCACAAGTGCCTTGCCTAGCTTACCCTGTCAGAAACAAGGAGTTCTTCCTGGAGACAGGGTTTTCTAATACGTGCTTGACGGCAGTATTATACCAAAAGCATGACAAGGTCAATAAAGTAATCTCCTATGCGAGGAAAACTTTATCCTCTGTGGAGGAAAAATTCAACGATTGTGAGAAGGCACTCCTGGCAACATTGTGGGCATTGAAGAATTACCGCCCGTTTATCCGGGGGGAACACATCATAGTGGAGACTCCACACCAGCCTCTGCAATATCTCCAGAGTGACAGAATCCGGGCTGTAAATGTGAGTAATTCCTGAATTACTTCCTGGATTCTGTCAATGCAAGGCTTTCCTGTGGAGGTCAGATATGGCCAAAACAAGAAGAGTCCCCTCGCGCAAGGTCTGGCTGACTTGCATGATTGTGCCAGAGAAAACTGTCTCGAGGAGGAAAGTCTAAAAATCAAGGACAACATGGAAGCATACCTTAATTCCCCACACAAAGTCTTTGAAGAAGACAAGTGTGAGGGAATGCCAACTGTCTATGTGGATGGATGCTCTTACCATGTTGACAACAACGGGGAAAAAGAACTTGTGGCTGGCGTAGGGAATGCATGGGTGAAGGAGTTTCCAGAACCCTCCGCTGGGTACAAAATTGGTCCCCGAAGTAGTCAGGTGGCAGAATTGATGGCTGTGCATCAGGCCTTCCTCACTGCTGTCCAACGTCAACTCCACGAACTGGTCATAATCACAGATTCGGATTATGTACGGAACGGGTTCGTGGAGCACCTGGTTAAAGGATAGTTCCGGGACTTTTTTTTTATTGTCCCTACGGGTCGGCCATGTGTTTGTAAGCATAAATCGGTAGATCGTAGGAAACTTTCCTATGGACCTTACCCGACTTTTCGCCCATTATCGCACTCGAAATCAGCCGCCATTTTGTGATAATCCTATCATTCCGCCGCATCGACCTGGCTCACCCGCCTTTGCGGCACTAAATCAAATCCCCCGCCCCTGAAACAGACATTATCAAAACATTCATATTCCCCGCCTCTCTCCGTGACGTTACTGTGCTGCGTAGGCAAACGCGCCCAGGCGTCTTCTACGCGACTCCACACAGACCCCGGAAATCAACACAGATCAGCTCACAATACAGCGCACCACAATTCGGAATATGAAACTGTACTTTGAAATCAAACCGCAAGATTGTAAATGTGGTAAAGTACATTTATTTGACATCAAATGTTTAGAGAATATTCAGCGATTTGCATTTTTATTTGCTCATGTTCCAAAAAGTTCGTATTGAGGAACGCGATGGTCCTTTGCTGTACACAGGGTCTTAGAGCATCTCACAATACAGCGCCACAATTCGGAATGTGAAACCGTGGTTTAAAAGCAAACGGCAAGATTGTACATTTGGCAAAGTACGTTTATTGGACATCAAATGTTTAGAGAATATTCAGCGATTTGCATTTTTCTTTGCTCTCGATCCAAATTAGTTCGTCTTGAGGGAAGCGATGTTCGTGTGCAGTACACAGGGTGTTGTTTTACGATAAAAATAAGCTCTTCGGTCGCACTGATAATCGCATGGCTGTTCCAACAACGAGGCACTAGGCCACCACAACGGTAGGTATGTTGCATCTAACCGTTAGTACCGCGTAAGGGCATACTTGTACTTGGCGATCGTCCCATAAAATGGTCAGGGTGGTAACGTTGTTCACGCGGAGAAGCAACTGGCGGCTGTAGAAGCCGTCCGCCGGTGTCCGGTACTCGTGACACAGACAGTAGTGAATGATGTACCTAAAAACATAAAAAATGAAATTAGTCTCACCATCAGATCCTTATTAAAATCATAGCGAGGACAGCGCTACTGGGTGTACACAAGTGTTTAAAGGCGTGGCGAGGCAGGGAGGGGGGGGAGTGGAGTACAAGGTAAGTAGCATAAAATAATAAATAAATAGGGCCAGCTGGTGGCAAGTGCAAGGTAAGTGCAGAACAAGTGCTGGGAAGGGGGGGCTGTAGGATACTGAGACAGTCCCCCAGTGCAGGGGTTGACAGGGAGGCAGTGCAGGTGGAGAGTGGAAGGGCCCAGGACCGAGGTCGCATACAGTGGACCAGTTGTAGCAGGGGAGAGGGAGAGAGAAAGCAGAAGCAAAGAGGAAGGTTTTGAGGTGCTTCAGTAAAAGCAGATGTTTCTCCTCAAGTTAGTGCGCGGTAGAAAACAATATGCCACATAGAACGAACAAGTACAACTGAACCCGTCTTTAAAGCCACTGTATAGTAATGAAATTGCGGTATAAACTCATCAAAAGTTACTTACATTATATTTGCATTTTCCATTGTGTCTCTGTGTAGGGCAGACCCGAAACACCACTCCTTCTTTGCCGACGTTACTTCTTCTAATGAACGTGGCTCATCGTTTCGTTTCTGAAATTTTATTCATTATCTTTTTTTTTCAGGATGGTCCCGGCCTGTCAAGGTCAAATCACAATAGAACCTTATACTGGGTCGTGGGCCGTTCCGCCACCCGAGCAAAACATCAAAGCAGCTGACCTTCACTTTGAGCGAGCACACATTTCTAGTTAGCTGCAGTTAGTGTAAGGGCATCTTGTCTGCGTGCCTTTTTTTTTTATTGTCCCTATGGGTCGGCCATGTGTTTGTAATACGGAAACATTCTATAATTTTTGTAAAAATGATTTATATTACTGTTTGGTTTAATTGCAATGGGCCTGCAACATGAGGAGACTCGAGAGAACAGACAATCAAATTACAATCATTTAAACCGTGATGTGTATTTCTCAATGAGCTCTGCTTTAGGTGGACATGGAACAGAGGCAATGTTGGGTGGCAATGCAGTTGTCCCCTGCATAGGTTCGTTCACCACTCCATGTATGTGCCTATCGAGGACATCTACGATAAGTCTCTCAATAAACTCATATTGCATATCCTCAAACACTGGTTTGATCACCCATTGTTTACTTCTTTTAGTGAAGGCCTTATTGTAGCGAAGCGTCCCTAAAGTTCCGGTCGTCCTACTTTGTTGACGGCCAACATTATGGTTATGTGCCAAGACCGCTAGAAGAGTCCGATTTATCATGCCTTCCATGCCAAAATGCAATCTTTTGGGCCTGTACTTTAGGCACATATTGTGGAACACCTCCAAATCTCCTGTGTGGCAGAATTCCGTGAGTCCCCTCAAATCTCTTGTTATAGTTTTATCAAATACAATCTTTTCAATGGCCTTGTGAGTGGGTGATGAAGGAATCAACCACTTCTTCTTCCGTGCCTCCTCTGTGGACAAATGGCCATGTTCACATTTGTGGAAATGCTCATTTGTCGACCATCGATGTACGTTGCTACAGTGCAACATTACTGACCGCCATTTTTCCAGTAGAATTTCCAACGACCCTTCACATGTTTTTGAGCTCCACCAAAGATGGTTGCTGATTGACTTGGACCACTGTGAAATACCTTGCATATCTTTTTTTTTTCCTGCAGCCGACAATTTTTTATTGATTGTTTTTGCAAGATGCCATACGTCAAATTGGTGATTTATATTTTTGTACTCTTCTCTCATTGTCTTGGCAATTGAAACGTGTCTGTCCGTGGCTATCAGGTCGATCACCATTCCCCGCGATTGTAGTTCTTGCAATGATGCTACAAAGCCAACTTTCTCCATGGCCACTGAGGATGTACTTTGTGACACCTGCACGACCACCGAACTCACAATTTTCTTACTTTCCATGTCCTGAAAGTGGTAGGTGCAGTACTTGGCTGAAAATCCTGGGCTGTCGCACTGTCCATCACCGGCTAGCCTGAAGCGTTTGCCCGCGAATGTACTTTCCATTGACATTTTTTCCATTCTCCAAGCTTCGCTGATGGCTGGAAATAGATAATCGGTTTGGTATTTGTAGAACTGACTTTTCGCAATGAAATGGATTCCCACAAACTGAAAGAAATACTGTAACTTTTTAAAACTTGAACCACTAAAAAGTGCGGCCGCTGCACAAAGTAGATTGCCTGCTGGCAGTTGCCCCAGCATGGGTTGTGCAGACCATGCGAACGGATGATATTGTGTACAGGTGGCATGTATTTTAAGGTTAGTGCCTCGAATTGCACGAGTCACATTAATCAATGGCTCCCCACATACTTCCCCACCAACCCAATGCCCACATTTCATCATCATAATAATATCCATCAAACAGCTATCGAATACAATGAATTTGGCCTCTTTCCTTATACTGTCACTCTGCATCCCAGCTGGTTCGGCCTGTAACGTTGAGGACATGTCACTCGCATGAAAGGTACAATCTCTGATATCGTCTTCCGCTATGCTGAGTGATATTGATGGTGTTTCATTGTCGTCCACTTCATTCTCTTCCATTGCAACATCTGTTCCTTGTCCGGAGATGGGAGAGAAAAACAATGTCTTCAACTTTCGCGCGCTCTTATTTTTTGCGGGTGTGGATTCTGTGAATTGATCTCCGACTGCATCCAAACTACCAGGAGGACATTCACTATCAATGGCTGGTGGTGGTATAGCTCCGTTGTCAATCACTTCATATTCTTCCCATTGGCACGATGCATCTCCAGTCTCAAGTCCCTGCCAAAAGGTTTGACAAGCAACATCTCTCGTTCGCTTCACTGTCTGTGTAGATCTAGTTCTTACACCCACTCGCAACTAGAGGACAGATTAGAAAAGGGATGTTCAGTTTAAACACAACTTACAGTATTGAACTATTGACAGTGAAAGACAACATAATATAGTGAACAGGAAACTAACCTTCTTTTGCTTTCTTTTCTTTGAAACTTTCTTGCCTCGAACTTCAACATCTGGACGCTGTTGCTCCGACTCGTGTGTGCATGTCTCCACTTCCTCTCGCGCTGCAACGACTATATTTTCATGATAAGCACATCCATCACTCACTGAGGCTCCATCGACTCCCTGAAACATAGAACTTTCATTAGTATGTATAATAATATTGAAAACACAAAATGTACTTGGGGACCAATACCCATACGTACATCTCAATAGCAAAACACGAATGAACGCATTGTGTAGAACATTCAAACGACAATAGTTCACGCATTGTTGATCTAGTTAGATTGAACTGTCAAGATCCATACCTCGGGCTCCGCATAGACTTCCATTGATGATATTATTGAAGATGACGCTTCAGCAACTCCCTGAAACACAGTAATTGCATTAGTATGGTTTTCTATTTTGTTTAAAAGAACATAAACTTTCTGCAGGCGTCAACGGCTCATCTAAATAGACCTGCACAAATGATCAGTTGTCTAAAATAAATAATGGATATCTAAATATGATTCGATTTGCTCCATCGTTGGAAGTGTCACCACCCAGAGATCTGCATCAACTACTAGGGGTGATGTTCTTGTTGAAGAAGCTCCGTCAGCTCCCTGAAACATAGTACTTGCGTTAATAAAGAAGGAAGTATAGCGGATGTAATCACGTCATTTGATCTCGCATGATTGATCTGTCAGTATCCATACCTCGAAATGCATAAGAACATCAAGGGACGCTGTAACTGCGGTGCACACTTCTGCAAGCTGTTGCGCCGACCCGTAACTGCATGCTCCCCCTTCTTCTTGGACTAATGCTCCATCAACTCCCTGAAACATAGGACTTTCATTAGTAATGAACACAATATTGAAAAAAGAAGACACATAGGAGGGCGACGACAGAAGGACATACCAATGGCTAAAAACGAAAGAAACATTGTGTGTAACAATCACGCTACAAGAATGCAAGATCTGATGATCTCCATCGATGGAACTGTCCGGAAACGTACCTCGAGCATCTGAGTGACATCTACGGTTGTCGTCAATGCGTTGGACTCCTCAGCATCTCCCTGAAAGACAGTACTTGCATTATTTTGGATAACAATAATTATAACTGAAAACAAAGACTAGAGGACGAGTACTGTGGTGTACCATTAGGTAAAATAATTACACGATCAATTAAAACTATTGATTTACATGCCTAAAACAAGTCAGTGTCAGAATAGCTAAGTAAGATTACCCGATAGGCGCTTGAAGTGGCTGATGACTGCAATAACGACACGGATGGAGAATCTTCCGCCTTCATATTGAGTGGATACATAAATGGGGAAATTATTGTTAGCTAATGCTACACACTACCGCAAGGCCGAGAGACAAATACGTAAACTTGACTCACCAGTGGAGGGATGTGGACGAATAGAGTGAGAATAGCGGTTGAGAGCAATTTTCGCCTCGCTCGCGGTGTTTTCTTCTTTATTAGCAATGATGTGGAGTACATGTCTGGGCTAAAGTGCCTGCTGCAGATGCGGTATCGATCACCCCTCTTGTCCGCAAAGACTTCTAGGACTCTACTTTCTAGCTCAGAGGCTGGATATCCGCAATATCGGACCCATTCTCTTATCTGATCTATTGTCTTAGGGAAAACATGCATTATAGTACCTTCAGATTTGTTATGAGTCTTCGAAGGGCAACCGCCAATGGAACAGGCAGGCATTATGGAAAGTTCTGAAAAGTAAAGATCAACAATTCTCTATGAATACCAATGTGTTAAAACATTAAATGACACATAAAAGGTTCAATGCAAGGTCCGTTTTGGTTCTTGGAACTATACACGTTATTCACATGCGGATAAGTATTTCAATAACTTTCAAAAAATAGAAAAAGTAATTTGACTAAACTCAGAACATGTGACTAGTTCCTTGCATGTACTGTCGTGAACGAAAAGAAAACATGGATGCAATTTGATGACTACTAGCAAATAGATATAAATTAAAAAATTGGACGCAAAATGATTATGGTACATGGACTTACCTTGACGAACAAACAGTTAGATGCAGGGATCAGAGTAGTTTCTTGTCGTAGAACAGGGAGCAGTTCACAGGTTGCAAACTGACGAGTTTGCTCAAAGTGGTCACGGAAGTTCACAGAGACGAAGAGCAGATAACCAGCACCTTCACGGGTTGACTAGCAAAGCGCAAAGAAGTTCTCATTAGAAATATGAAGTGGGTTATAAAGAATTCGAAACAGGGGTGTGTTTGTGAATGAATGACGTGTATATGTCGTGGCATTATGTGGATTGCAGGGGGGCGTCCAGCGTGAGGGGGGATGCTTGGCAGGAGACACGGGGTCTGGAGGTAGACATGGGAACAACAACCCATGCTCTATAGACCACTTTGAAGTGTACATGGTCTTTGGCACCTCTTGGCCTTTATCGCTCCCTGACAGCTCCACTTGCCAGCAGCGCAAGTACCCTGGTGCGAACTGCCTTTGATAGGGCGGGGGGGGTGGATCGGGGCGGTGGTCGTGCAGACAAGACACAGGAAGACTCGTGAATGCAGACACACTTATGTGGATTGCAGGGGGGCGTCCAGCGTGAGGGGGGATGCTTGGCAGGAGACACGGGGTCTGGAGGTAGACATGGGAACAACAACCCATGCTCTATAGACCACTTTGAAGTGTAGATGGTCTTTGGCACCTCTTGGCCTTTATCGCTCCCTGACAGCTCCACTTGCCAACAGCGCAAGTACCCTGGTGCGAACTGCCTTTGATAGGGCGGGGGGGGTGGATTGGGGCGGTGGTCGTGCAGACAAGACCCGTTTGCCGCAGGGCCTCACCAAGGAGAGGCCATCTAACTGAATGTAAGAGGATGGCTGCAGGATCTACTACATGGAAGGCAGGGGGGTGAGTTTATAAATAGTTCACCCTCCCAGGAGAATATACACTAGATTCATTTAAAAAATCAAAACAACCATTGTTAAAATATATGTTGGGCTTTATTTTAGATTTTAGTTAAACATAAATAATAAACATTACACATTGTAAAGTTGAGGTTGCAGCACATCGAGGGAAAATCCGCGGTATTGTCCACTGTCACTGGGGAAATGTTGTCTAATGGCAAGTACCGCACAGGCAGGTATTACTCTCCGAACGCGGTGTCCGAGCCTCCCGTGAAGCCACCAAGTGAAGCAACGATAGGCCACCAGCCTGTACCACCTGTGAAAAAAAAAGATGCAAACTGTATTAAACTGACCAAACTTTCTTATCAATGTCGATTCAGGTAACACATGTCATTTTTCTTAGAAAAAAATTATATCTAGAAAATGCACTATATGGAACCAATTTACATGCGTTCGAATGATATGTAAATGTAATTTTATATGTGGGAGACGACCATGAAATAGTGGTGGCATCACTGACATCACAAACAGAGTATACTTACTCGTTACTCGGATTACGCGGACGAACAGTGCCACGAAGTTCGTGCATAAGCACCATCATCATCCTCAACACTGTCCGTGAGAGGCAGGCTTCCCTGAACTCTGGCAGCTCGGTGATGCATTGCGGACTTTGCTCGCCTTCCTGCAGACTTTGCTCGCTTTCCGAAATGTAGGCCAAGCACCCGGAATTTTCACGGCAGCAGCAGTTCTCCTCCTCAGTTGGCATTAGCTCGCACCGATTGCACGTGCACCAGGTGGAGACGCCGTCCATGCGACATGGTCCAGGCTCTTCATCCGTTGACTGGTCCTCCCAACTGCCGTCCGAATCCCCATCGTTTTCGCGTGCTTGCCTTTCCAGTAGTTCCTCCTCGGTGTACTCGGGCTCGTACATATACGGCATTATTGTGGCCATTGTGCGGTAAAGATAGTAAAATAATTTACAGAGATGGTACAGGTGTTCACACGGGCTACAAGCGGCGAAGGTAGCTGACCAGAGCACTGAAACGAGTCACAGAATACTCAAAGTAACACAGAGAGAGGAATGGAATCGAAAATCTGCTGCTGTATGTTGTGAAACGGTCTATTTATACTTATTGGGGAAAGAGGCGTCCTGCCATTTCCATGGCAACACGTCAATAGCTGAGGCGCAGCGATTGTTGACACGAGACGTGCTTGAAATGGGCAGTACGCGTCTGCTGATGTCAGGCTCAGGGGCGGGGGATTTGATTTAGTGCCGCAAAGGCAGGTGAGCCAGGTCGATGCGGCGGAATGATAGGATTATCACAAAATGGCGGCTGATTTCGAGTGCGATAATGGGCGAAAAGTCGGGTAAGGTCCATAGGAAAGTTTCCTACGATCTACCGATTTATGCTTACAAACACATGGCCGACCCGTAGGGACAATAAAAAAAAAATCCCGGAACTATCCTTTAATTGGAAAACCAGAGGCATGTTATGTGCTAATAACAAACCCTTGAAACATGGGAAGCTAATCCAAAATATTGATGATCTGGTCACATTGAATGGGATGACCATTTACTGGAAAAAGATCAAGGGTCATTCCAAAGTAGAGGGACCAGACAAAACTGGAAATTACTTAGCTGATCAGCTGGCCAAAACCGGGGCCATCCAAGGGGAGCTAATAGAAATAGAGTCCCTATTGGGGGAAATCCAGGTCACTGCTATCACTAGGTCCCAGACAAATGCTCACAATGATCTTTCAACTGCACAATGGAGTAAGGAGACCCCTGATGCTGATTTGATTACAGCTCAGAAGGGGGATCCAATAATTGGTAAGTTTTACCAACACATTGAGGACCCTGAGAACTTTCCCCTGACGGATACCGATTACATTGGGAAAGAGGACCTAAGGTTCTGAATCGAAGACGGTTTGTTGGTAAGGAAATCCCAAGCTGGCCATGATCAGTGGGTGGTCCCTACCTCATTCCGAAGCCTGATGTTAAGTCACACCCATGATGTGGCCACCGCCAGTCATAGGGGGTTTCACACAACACTGGAAATCTTAAGAGAGGTTGCATACTGGCCACACATGGGGCAGGACCTTGACCAATACTTGAAGGGGTGTCTTGCGTGTGCACAATTTCAGCCATCATCCCTCACACACCGTGCGCCTCTCCAAAAGAGGGGGATGACACTGCCATGGTCAGATTTGCAAATCGACTTTGTAGGCCTTGTAATTCGCTCGTCCAGAGGAAACAAGTACATGTTGACCGTTACATGCTTGTTTACCAAGTGGGTGGAATGTCTCCCAGCCCCAAACTGCAAGGCAGAAACAGCAGCTGCCCTGATGATTAACCACATCTTTTCCCGTTTTGGTCTACCTCAAAGGATTGAGTCAGACAGAGGTAGCCACTTCACCAGTGAAGTAATGACAAAGATGTGGGAGATACTGGGGGTTAAAAGGAAGCTACACATTGCTTACAGGCTAGCTTCTTCTGGAGCAGTAGAGAGATACAACCGAACCATTGTGAGCATATTAAAAAAGTTTGTGGCAGATTCTGGGCCAAGTTGGGATATCCGATTACCTCTGGTCCTAATGGCCATCAGATCTACCCCTTCATCTGCAACTAAAATGTCACCATTTGAGTTGATGACCGGACGCAAGATGGTGCTTCCCCAGCATCTGCTCTACAGGACCCAAGAGCAGACACTGATAAATGCCTCCACAACTCATGAGTATGTGGAGAATTTAAGGAAACACCTTCAACATGGTTTTGCCTATGCTCAGCGGAATCTAGAAAGATCCGCTGATAGCATGAAAACCCACTACGACCTGAAGACCACCAGGAAGGAATATACTGTGGGGGACCGGGTCTATCTATACAATTTCCAAAGGAACCAGGCCAAACAGCGAAAATGTTTGCCTACGTGGAAGGGACCGTTTGAAATTATAGACAAGATCTCCCCTGTAGCGTACAAGATCCGCATCCCCAAAGGCAGTTTGGCAGAGGGGGAAGATAAGTGGGTCCATATAAATCAGCTAAAGTGTTGCCATCCCAGGCACACTCTGCAACAACTGGAGGAGTCCTCTGCAATACCAGAGGGGACCGCTCCAGAGTAATTCAATTCCAACCCTAAAATATCCCACATATAGTCTCTGAAATATTATGATTTGGAAAAAAAAATGTCTTATAATTGTATCTTGTTTTTTGTTAAAATAAGAACGCAGATGTTTTGACTGTAAAATGTATATGCCACCCCACTATATCAACTGTGAGGAAGAAATGTCTACGACTAGGTATTGTCGCTTTCCTTTGTCGTCCTAGGAGAAAGAAAACCTGGAGACTGGCCAAGGAGGACGACCTGGGGACCGGGAGCGAAGATCCGAGGGGCCCGGGGTACCGCCCAATCCTCCCATCAGGACCAGCAAGGAGAACTGATTGATCGACTGCAGGGAGGAAAAGATGCTGAACTGTGCCATCTATGGAATTGTAAGAAGAGGAGGCGAACATCCCAGATCCTGCGAGTTCCATCAGTGAAAGGACAGAATGGCCATCGCAAGAGGGGGGGCTTGTGGGATGTTTTTACCCATGCATCCAAGCCCTACCATAAAACTTTGCAGTACTGGAATGGAAAACATCATGATGGCCAGAACTCCCCAGAGAGTGCACAGGGAAAACATGAAGAACAGGCTGCCACCCATTTTTGCCTATGTTGTGAGCACAGGAGGGCACTGCCTAAAACCGCCATTGGGCTACACACAAAGTAGCCTGAAACCATTGGGAATGGCAATGCTGATTGCCAAAAAGCAACTCAGAACTGTGGGGAAATCATTTTCTTAATCCCAAAAATGGATGCAATACCGGTACTCACCACTATCAGAAAGCCGGCGTTTTAAAACCACCAGACTTTTGTGTAAAACTGAACAGAGGAACCCAAACCAGGCCAAGGAAAGACTTGCTAAGAGGTGGATACAATGTAAAAATATATTCTGAAATGACTTGAAGGAAGTAATTATTTAATGTATATGTAAAAATTGTAAGTTTGATTTAAACTGGGAACTAAAGTGACATTTATCTGAATTCTGCCTGACAACTACCCCCGACAGGAGAAACCTGCTCAGCCACTCTTCCCAGGCCTAGCTGCATCCTGCTTCCCCACCAAAAGGAGTTGACACCTCTCTGATTAGATTAGGGGAGGGGCACCTGCAGGAGGTTGCACAAAGCCTTGTCCTGGACTCAGGCAAATGTTATATTGGGGGGGGCCGTAAAGTGGCTTCCTCTTGGGAGAAGTGGGAGGAGAAGTGCCTCTGGGAGCCACCCGAGCTGGAGGCGGGGACAGGCAGAAGCTTCCCCCATGTGCTTTGGAACCTAAACCACACCCATCTGGGCAGAGCATAATTTTAAAAAGATAGATAACTCATAGTGCGGACTTGTCAGAATTATATAAGTAATATCATTATTCTTGTGATTTTTCTGTGCACGTTTTAAGAGGTGTTAGGACCCTGTGGTGTATGCTGGGGGTTGCTAGCGGAAAATAGGGTCTTACTCCAAATGTCTGCATGTTAAAAATCTGACACTTCATCAATTAATGTCCATGCTCCTTGCGCACATGTGTGTAAATTTTGGTAAATGTCCGATATTGGTAAACCAGTCAAAAAGCGCAAAATGTTGTCATTTTTTAATGCAAGCCCCCAGGATGATCAGAGGCGGACAAGCATGGACCATAAGGAATATATAATGTGTACATGTAATTTCAACAAATTGTGTATCTGGGAAATATGTATTTGAATCAAATATAGATTTGTGGGCAAATTGACCAGGGGAGGATCCTCTGACCCATAAACAGACCTCATCACTCTGACTCACATTTCCTTCCCCCAATCATGGGAGAGGGGAGAATTGGGCCAATGACAAGTAGAGAGGGGCAGGCTCAGTTATGCCACGCACACACCCACTTCCAAAACACATTAAAAGAGACTGCCGGGAGACTCCAGACTTCACATCCATCAATCTTCAGAGACCAGAAATGTACTTCAGAACTTAAAGCAAGGGCCTAAACCCACAAACTGAGAACTCTTCTCAGCAGGCCTCAGCATCCTTAAAATCATTTGCAAACTATTCCACAGCCGGGCGAGCTGTCGGAATTCTTTGCCAAGAACCTTTGCCAGTACCCAGAAACCAGTGTTACATCCAGAATCCACTTGATCCGGACCGGAAAGCAGAGCAGTATCCAGAACCAGAGGCCGCTGTATCCAGAGAGGCTAGACCAGCAGAGCAGAGCTGGCCCAGACTGCTGTGAGCAGAAACAGAGATCCGGATCTCTGTGAGCAGAACCGGTGCCTGATTGACCCGCCGAGCAGACAGAACCGCCGCCGGACGTGTTGACCAGATCCGTCACAAGGCCTATTTCAAATGTATATTGTGAGTACCTAGCAGAACTGTGCAGAACCAATCTCTTAGTTAAAATAATCTAATTCAAGCTATTTTAACCAAAGTAGAACTGCCTCCTAGAAATCGTGTCATCTGTCATTTTTAAAGCTGCACAACTGTCACCTGTCAATTCTGCAGCTGCAAGTTGTCACCTGTCATTTTGAGTTTTACTTTAAATCCGAAAATCTACCTTTATTAAATATTCCGTATCTCTGGAACCGTTTGGAATTTTAAAGCTGTGATTCTAGGCTTTCCAACGAACCAAGAACGGACTTCCGACTCTCTATACTTTTCCCGCAATCGCGATTTACACACTTGCGAAATTTACCGCGATTTGCGATTTTGGCTCAATTTCTCCACTTGTCAAAATAACAGCTCCATTCTTTCCTTTGTTAAAATCCGTTTGCAACCTGGTAATAACTCATAGAGCATTGCTAAAGTGAGCCTGAACTAATACCAACAAGCATCTCTCACTCACCCTGAATCTTTAGAGGGAATTAAAATCAGTTAGCACATTTTCCCATCCGTTGCCATCACATTTAAAAGCATTTTGGGCATGTGTTTCAAACTTCTACCTGTTTCCTCTAAGCTTGCTGGGGGGGAACAGAATTTCGTATTGTATTTGATTGCATTCCTGAGAACTGTGTGCTCCTCTTTCCATCTTCTTCCATTTCTTACATTGCATAGGGTGGGGTGAATTGCCACCAGGGGAAAAGTGAACATATTATCTCTTGTGAAACCATATCAGTTTATTTTCTGTACTGCATTTTATTCCACCTTGCATTTCCTTGAAACCATCAAGCATTTTCAGCTACCTCATCCTCTATATTACTCCTAAGTAATCAAGTGTACCACTGTAACATTACCCATTGTGGATCCACATCATATGTCTAAGTGTACTATCAGATATTAATTTGTTATAAAAGGGTGATATATATATATATATGTATATATATATATATATATATATATATAGTTATAATTCTCAAATAAACCTTTTCATTTGCAAAACAAACCTACTTCTTGGCTCAGTGGGGTCAGGGAGATTCTAAGAGGGGGGTGTTATACAAGGGTTGTCATCCAGAGTACTGAACTGGACATATACATACATCAATAATGGTTTTCCTCAGCATCCCAGACTAGGCATTTACTTAGCTGTAGTGTTGATTGAATATCGCTTACAGTATGCAGCACGAAACTAAATATTGTAACTGTCAAGACTACAACCCTATACTGCTATAAATGTGTGGTCAAGCTGGTTCAGGGAAAACATTCTTAATAAAAATCATCAGCAAGTTCCTCCAACAACTGACAAACAACAAGCTGTCAGCTGTTGTAACTGCCCCCACAGGTTTAGCCGCCTACAACACAGGTGGTTTCACTTTACACCGATTACTGCTAGTTCCAGTAGAACACTAAAACAAATGAGATTACTACAAACTTTCTCCAGAAGCTGCAATGGAACTAAGCAGAGTTTTGAAACAAATGAAAATGCTGCTAATAGATGAGGTGAACATGTTCTCCAACCTAATGTTGACTTTGATTCACCTCAGATTACAAAGGTCCTCAAAACACACTACTAAGACCCTTTTGGAGGAAAACACTAATGTTTTCAGATATCTTCTTCAATTAACACCAGTTAAAGGTGAACCTATTTTTAAAAACTTAGAGCACAGACCATGCCCTAGAACTCTTTGCAGCATAGGAATTGTCAATCTTTGGCAACATTTCCAATACAAAGAATTAACTGAAAACATGCATCAGTCAGCACACCTCACCTATGCCAACATTTTGAAAAGTATTAGAGTTGGTGTACTATCTAAAGAGGCTCAATCTATATTAAATACGAGGCACATCCATGCACTCTATGGGCATAACTCATGTGCTACTAATGTCATGGAACAATTAGCACACATAAATGTAAACTGTATGTCCTTGACACCAACTCTTGCAAGCTGTGCACAATTCAATGAAACAATGTTGAAAAAGAAATGCAACCAATAGTTCGAATGTACTCCACAGACAAACTGGACGTGCACGGTATGACACTACCCATGTGTGAACAAGCCACAGCATGACTTAATACCTTAGAAAACTCTATCTTTATCACTTCTGATTTAGAGAAAATATTAAAATGATATTTAAACTGTAGAATAATGCTCAAACGTAGCCTTGGCGTGGAGCAAGGACTAGTTAATGGAGCGCTTGGCACAGTTGTTGGCTTTCAAACATACCCACGTGACAACAACATTCAGTTTGTCAATATTCACTTTGACAAACTGTCAGAAGTTAAAAAGATAGGACGCACAACAGCCTGACTCCTTCTTTTCAAAGACATCTATGTATGCAGAGAACAGTTTTCTCTATCTCTCATACGCAGTCAACATTCATCAATCACAAGGTCTTACCCTATATCAAGCATTGGTAGATATTGGCAGCACAGTGTTCAAAGAAGGCATGATATATGTAGCACTATCACAGATAGGCACACTTGAAGGACTATTTCTAGTCAATGTTGATGCAAGTAAAGTAAACGCTGATATTCCTTGCATTGTAGAATAAATTGGACTACGTACACTCTACGCACCCCATCTCAAACCCTATCCTGTTCCTCAAAAAACAAAAGTTTGTAAAAAAAAACTAGACTCAAATTATACAGGATCTCACAACAATACCTCCAAAGAAATTAAAAGAAGCTAATACTTCATCAGTGGCCACAACCAAAGAAGGATCTACTGCACAAACAAAACCAACTACCTCTTCAAAGAAACAATGCACAGTTCCCACAAATAACAGGCACAGAACTGTCTTGTCCATTCAAATTTTCCAATACAACTGGTGTAAATTGATATGCAAATGTAGCAATCAATATTCTATTCCAATTACCACCAATTGTTGAAAACATTTACTTAAACGGGACAGACCAATTATGTTTGCAAATGTTAGTCCTTCACAGAAATTCAACCAACAATACTGACAACACTTACAGTGTTTCTGGACCAAGGCAGGAATTGAACTACTGTGCTGGAATGGTCAGATTCACTATAAACACACAAGAAGATCCACAATAACTTCTAATGTACTTACTAGAAGTACTGAAAAACAAAAACATACCTATAAATTAATTCTTCCAGATTTAATACATGTGAAAACATACATGCACTCTCTGCAGCCATGTGGCACAGGAACATGTCCCTAATGAACGCTGTCTGTATGTATCCATACCTAACTGTGAATCAATTCCATTTCAGCAACTTGTACAAAATGCAAACCATGGCAGATTATGCCCTACTTGCAATTCTGATAATCGTTCCACCTTACAAATGCAGTCACATAGTGAAAACATAATAGTAATGCTTTTGCGTTACAATGCAGATGGTACCAAAACCAACTGCAAACTGACTGGATTCACACAAGTATCAGTTGTTAAGAAACCGTTCACAACAGTAGGCATAATCTACCATGCAGCAGCCACAACAAATGCAGGTCACTACATTGCATACATAAAAAAGAAATGTGGATGGTTTGAATGTAAAGATACTTCCATAACTCTAAAACAGAGATTACAAGCACATCTTCTAAATACCTACTTAATATTCTTATGGCCAAAATGTATTCACTAATCTGAGTATACACATCTACAAAATGTCTTCAATAACCTTTAGATCCATAAACTAATAGAATAAGACAACATCTATCTAACATAGAAAAACTATAAACAGTTAGAATATGCCAACTGGTATCTAACTACAACCAGAAAACTGCAATATACATTTTTCTAAGGAAACCCTGCAACACTTATTACTTATAAAAATACCCTCAACAACTTCAAAACTGTTAATGTTAGAATACACCAACAGTTATCCAACTGCCCCAAAATTCTGCAACATCCAAACAGATAAATGAATACTGCTAAAATGCAACAAGCAATAAACAGTTAGAATACGCCAGCTGGTATCTAATTGCAACAATAGTACCACCACTTCCAAACCAAAAACCATACACCTATTCAATTCCTCCTACTGAAATCAATCTCCGGAAAATATTGTACCATAACATAGAAAGATTTTTTTTAATCCTGCATGGATTATTTTTCCCACAAACCCAATGATTCTACGAACAAACACAGGAACTGAAGAAATTGCACAGTACACTGGTTTGAAGCTTAGTGCTTGTAAATTACTATGAAGGTCAACAAAGTACAGAAATTCCTACTATGCAATGCAATAACTCATTACAATCTACCTACACTAACATGTGATATTTTCTTTAATCACAGAAATGAAAAAACAATGCCTGCTTCAATTTCCCATACCATGAAAAAACTGCATACAGCCTCAACAAAGCAAACATTAAGTATACAATGATTGGAGTCACAAGCACCAAAACACACCCATGCAAGCAAACACCTGACCACAAACTACAACCCAAAATGCCTATAGTCTTAGGTACCAACATTCTAAACACAGTCCAACAAACTAACTACCACACACCATGTCCACTGTCCTATAAATACTATTACACTACTGGCAACCAGTACACAAACATTTGAAAACATACCTCCTATGCAGCCCACATAATACAGTCAAAATCTTTGCTTGCATGGGTGTGTTATGCTGCGGTGGTTGTGGGCAGGGCCTAGAGTCTTGGTTGCCTGGCCGACGGCCCATTGCCTTTGGCAATGCACCCAAGATTCTAGGCCCTGGCCACAACCACTGCACCATAACACAGCCATGCAAGAAAACACCTGCCAACTGACCACAACCCAAAAACATAACACAATAACCTCAAGCCCTATCCACTACACTTGACATACTAAGACAGTACTTGCAGCCAATGCACAAACTCTTCAATGCATGCCCTCTCCACCCAATACTCTAACTACCCAAAACCAAAACATCAGAGCATAGTAAAATACCCAGTAGTGTGATCAATGGTTGGTATGTCCGCAGACAACTGTAGTGACCGCGGACACCGCAATCACATCATGGCCTTCTTCCACCTAAACAAATACAGCATTTGACCACTCCCCCACCCTCTCCAGCCACTCTTCCACACCAACACACTCCCCAAAATTAGATTTCTGCTCTGTTACACGCCGCGCTGTCTGTGGATATCCGCGGATCCAACATGGTGGGCACATCGGGAAAATATGACGCACCTCACGCTTCACTCCGAACAATCAATGAACACGTTGCTTATCGACATACATGAGGCAAGCCCATTGGCCAATCGGTGTCCTGTCCATGGAGCGAACAGGGAAATGTGTCAATTATTTTTTTGGACCTACTTTTTGGTCATTTTAAAAAAAACTACTGGACAGATTTCCACCAAATTTACAAAAGCACACTTTCAGGATCCACCTAGCGGTTTCGGCTGTAGGCGTGAGCAAAGTTTTTCTCCATTCAGTCTATGAAAAAAACAAACATTTTGCCACCCCCGCTATAACTTTGCCCCCCCCTGACAAAACCTCACCAGACTTTGCAAAACAACTTAGAGCGGGCCATATACTTTTTTTCAAAAAGTTTGGTGAGGATTCGTCAAGAGGGAGCGAAGTTATAAGCCACCCAAAAAGTGTTCTTCCTATGGATTTAGCAACTTAACCATAATAGCCCGCTACCGCGGGCTGTGTAATATATATATATATATATATATATACATTTAAATATTTAAATAAACATGGCTAGCATGGTAGTGCTCTGCCTACAAGTAGCTGGTGCTTAAGGTACAGAAAGCCAGCGCGCTTTCTACACATTGAGAAAAATGTTCCCTCTCTTTATAGTTGTAATGCTCCACAAAACCATAAAGATTGATGCATGTACATGACCAAGCTCACAAAACCCCGTTATTTTAGTGTTAAGATTCAAATGTTTATTTAAGCATAACATGCAGACCCAGTAAAACGAGCAAAAGCATAAAGCTTAAACTGCCATGACAGACCAAGTAAACAAGAGGCTACCCTCTTGGGTGGATTAGCACCACGTGTTCCGCCCACTGCTTGGGCTTCATCAGGCTTTTAAACATCCATTATCTGATCGAACACTTACTTATACAAACAACCAGCAACACTCTTGTGCGTGGCAAACTCCTCCCCTCCGCCTCTCTGTGATGTAATCACTTGATCGTCACAGATTTAGTCAATAGCATGCTCAAAAATGTAATTCATTTTAAAGTGATGTTGTTTACACTGTATTAGTACAGACAGCATCTACATCCCTTAATCGGGTACACTAATAATTTAGCTACAGGTTAATAACTAGCTTCAGTGACGAGTTTGCCTTGCCACAATCGTGTGTCTTAGTTTTCCTAATTTTTTTTTAGAAAGAAATACCTTGTATTCATGCACTAATGCACTGTATATTGTATAAGGATCGTGTACTGCACATAAATGTTGCAGATGACATCCCTCAACCCTGAGGGGGCGCCTATAAAAGCATGACCTGCGGCTTTCCAGTGATTCTTCGCCATATTGCGTCCTTGGTGTAGTACCACAATATTCCACTACATATTTAGGCGTTTCTCAGAATGCTCAAAAGCAGCACGGACATATGCCCTTTGTATCGTGCAAGTAAAAACATGAGACAACAATCAACAATATACACCCAAATGTTTAAAATGTTAAAAAGCAATGGCAAAGAACAATTCACCTGTATACATTTGTTTTTGACACATTAAATCAATTCTTGGGAGGTGACAGACTTAAGGATTTCCCAAAAAAGTGCATGTATCTTAAAGCTCAAATGCATGTCATGACTCTATTAAAGTGCTAGTGCTTATAAAGATGATATCAACAAAGTGCAAATGCTTAAAGGTGACTTCATTGCTAAAATGCTATTATATGCTCCTCTATCTGAGAGGATATTTACACATAGCACTTTAATAGAGTAATGCCTAAATATGTAGTGGACTATTGTGGTCCATTCACCTTTACAGAAGTTTGAAAAGGTATCTATATTGACATTGCGCATTTTTAGAAGTACTTTCTGTAATGTATTGATTCATTTAGTTAGTGGTTTCATTCTGTTTAAAATTAATATATACAACTTTTTAGTTAGTAGAAATGCAATGTCAATTAGAGCTTTGACGATTTGTTTTCTGTGGTAATTTTGTAAGGGTAGATTGTGACATTTTAGCTGTCTTTACAAAAATGTTAAGAATTCTTCAGTGGAAATGTTTTTGTAAAATGTATTTTTTGAAATGCTTTACAGTGGCTACGTTAACATTGTTAGACATATTGTAAGACTCATTGGTAGGTCTGCTTTTGTTTGTACATCTATTTTTACTTTACATTGTTTTGCAAGATTGGCCTTATTTTAATTGTGGCTGGTTAGTTTTGTTGAGTAAGTTTATAAGCTGTTCTGTTTTAATGTTTTCTATACATTGATTTAGAGGTGGATGACTATATGGCTTGTTTTTATTTTGATCTGCTCTATTTTGTCTTTGTTCATCTCTGCTGACATGCAAGGACGTTGTCGAGGATCTCCTGCTTACCCAGCCTGCACAAGCATCTCTTCTTCTTACCAGGGTAAACCTGGGTGCTTTATTAGAAGGCTTATTGTTGCAGTAACTTCATTTGCACAAAAAAAGAAAAGAAATAATCGGAAATGAAAATTGGAAAACGCTTTTAATTTTAACAGTTTTTAAAAGCGTATTGCAAGGATTCCTTTTGCTGGGCAGTGTTTGTCTTTTCTGGCTTCTCTGAGACCTTGCCAGTACCCCAGCAGCCTCTGGCTCATTGCACTGCACCTTCCAAAATGGCAGCATTTTTCTCTTCTTCCTGTACCTGAGCTGCTTTTGCCTGGCCTTGCCTGCTCCCCATCCCATAGATTGCTCATGGCTTGTTAAGCCAATCATCACAACAGGGAGGCGGAACTGGCCCAATTACAGAAGGCCTACAATGAAGGCCCCTGTCTGCTTACCTGTCTGCTGATAGGCCGCTACATGAGACTTCTACCACAGCCCAACCCTTCTTGAGGTTGCTATCTGTCGACTACTGGACTACCATGACTCTTTTACCTTACTCAGCATGGGTTAGTTACCTCCCTATGACTGCCCTGTACCCTCACCTCTGCCTGTACTCTGTGCTGTCCCTCTTATGAACTAAAATAAGTTGTTTCTGTCCTCACCTTTACCATCTAACTGCCACTTCATTTCCTTAACAACAAGGCCTTACATTTAACTTTGAAAGTCAAAGTTGGGTGTATTTTGCATTTAACTTGAACGTCCAACTTGGGTGTATTTTGCATTTAACTTGAAAGTCAAACTTGAGTGTATTTGGCATTTAACTTGAAAGTCCAACTTGGGTGTATTTTACATTAAACTTGAAAGTCAAACTTGGGTGTATTTTGCATTTAACTTGAAAGTCAAACTTGGGTGTATTCTGCATTTAACTTTTTCCATTGATTGTAACCTGCTAGCCCAGTGACTTTTCCATACCGTTGTCCATGCATACTCTTCCCTCTGCCTCCTCCCTCTTCCCACCCATGGAGCTTTCTGTTTCTCCCATCTACTCCAACTGCTTCGCTATCAACTATCCTTCCCTTCTCACTAAGTCTGGAAAGAAGAAGTTTAAAAAGGATATCTTGGCCTCTAACCCTGGTCTTCCCATTCAATGATACCTATTCCAGCGCCTCTTCCAGACAGACCCTCATCAACATTCTCTTTGTCATTCCTTTGGTGGATCTATGGACCCCGCATATGATCTCTGTGCTCTGTCCTGTCTCCTCCTCTCCCATTAACGGTGGCACTCGCTGGGAAGTCCTCATGGATTCCCTTGACTCCTCCAGAGTCATCCTTAATGTCTAGCTTAATGGCACTGTCATGGTCCAAGTTCCTCAGGCCAATCTCCTCCTCTTTGATAGAAGTTTCCCTCACCTCATCAACTTCCTTTCATCTCTGTCTATCCCTTCATCTCATTCCTTGGCTACCTTGCCCACTCCTCCCTCCTCCTCTGCCCCACTTCAGGCTACCTGTACTCTGCCACAGGGCATACCTCTGATTTGTACCCCTCCCAGAAGTTCTTTAAGGCTGGCAACCTTCCGCATCCTGCAACTCTCAACTCTCGCTCTGCTGTCAAACACTCATCTGACATCTGCCACCTCCTCGAAGAACTTGACCTTGATGTCCTCAGTCTTACTGAGACATGGTTCATGGCCAGCTCTGTCACAAGCTTTGACACTCTCCTCCCTGATGGCTACAAGAACCTCTCCGCACCCAGATCCACCCGGCCCGGAGGTGGTGTAGGCCTGATCTTTCATGAGTGGATTCCTGCCACTATCATTCCTATCCAGATCTACCTCTCCTTCAAATGCCTTGTCTGCAGGCTCTCTATCTCTCTTAGCCACTCTCTTATTGTTGCTAATCTCTATCGACCCCCTGGTCAAATCACCTCTTTTCTCTCCGACTGGGCTGACCTCTCCTCCTCCCTCCTGACCTCAAACAATCAACTTCTCTTCCTTGGTGACCTCACCAACCACCTAGATTCTCCCTGTCTCTCTTCTTTGCTCTTTCACGACCTCTGTGATTCCCTCTCTCTCTATCTTCCCCTCTGGCCCAACTCATTCTGCAGGTCACACACATGATGTCTTGATTTCCTCTGGCCTCCCCCTCTCTATCCCTCTGACTACTCCACTCTCCTGGAGTGCCAACTGCCTCCACTCCTCTCATCTCTCATTCTCTTCCCCCCAAGCCAAGCCTATCCCAACACTGCCACCTACCTTCTCGGACATCCGTCCCATGAAGCGCGTGTCTTCTCTGCCCCTCCTCCTCTGGCTGACTCACATCCGGACACAGCCCTGTCCCTTCTCTACTCTTCTATTTTGGATATGCTTGATGCTCTTGCCCCTGCCATGAGGATCCGTTTGAAGTCCAAAGGCAAGTGCAATTCCTGGTATGACTCAGACCTAGCTACACTTAAATGTAAGTATAGGGTGGCTGAGAGGAAATGGAGGACTTCTTGCTCATACTCTGATAAACTAGCCTGTCGCCTGCTCCAAAGGCAATTCTGACTGTCTTCACCAAGAAGAGAGTCCATATTCAAGCCTGTGCCTCTGCGGCATCTAACAACTCAGCCAAACTCTTTAAAATCTGCAAGGAGCTGCCCAACCCTGCTGCAGTCTTTACCCCTCCTGTTGACTCCCAGGCTCTCTGCAATGCTCTTGCTTCTCACTTTATCTAGAAACCCAGGACATCCTGTCCACCCACACCTCCCCTTCCCTCCACTCCCCTCTCCATCTGTGCTTGCTGACCCGCCTTCAATGAACCCCCTATCCCCTTCTCGTCCTTTCCTCTTTTCTCCCCTGATGAGGTCGCTAGACAAGTCCCATCTATGAAACCCTCCTCAAAACAGGTTCATCCCTGTTCCTCTAAAACAATCAAGGACCACATTGACACCCTCGCTCTGGCCTTGCTGATTTTTGCAACCACTCCTTTGCCTCAGGATCCTTCCCCTCCCCTATGAAGCACTCCCTTGTGAATCCTCTTCTCAAGAAACCCACAGCTGATCATTCCTGTCCAGCTAACGATTGCCCAATTCCCATTACTCTGTTTCTGGGCAAACTCCTGGAATATCTGGCCATCTCCCAGCTTAACCTTCATTCTGATTCTGTTGGCTGTGTCCATGGCCACCAGTCTGGCTTCAGAGCTGCCAGAAGCATGGAAGCTTGCTCTCCTGAAATTCCTTGAAGAAGGTTATACTGTGGTCCTTCCTATCATCTTTCTCCCTCTCTACCTGTGGTGTTCCCCAGGGGTCTAACCTCTTGCCCTGGCTTTTCAATCAATACCTGGCAACTCTCACCCACTGCATTGCCATTTTCTGCTCAGAGTTCCAGTGCTACGCTGATGACACTCAACTCATTTTCAAACTACCCTCTGCCACCTCCTCTCCCTCTCTCATTTCTGATTGCCTTACTGCCATTCAAGATTGGTGTTCCGCCACTGATCTTTATCTGAATGCCACCAAGACTGAGATGCTCCTCATCGCCACACCTTCTCCATCCTTTCCCATCACTCTATGGCCGGCCCCCTTTGGCCCTCCTCCTACCCCCACCTGCGAGGCTAAGAACCTCAGAGTCATCTCTGATTACACACATTCCTTCTCTGCCCACATCTCTGATGTTTCTAAAAAGTCAAACCTCCTACTGCATCTCCTCAGAGGTACTCTGCCTTTCCTCTCCTTCCCCCAGAAGCTCATGGTCTCCCAAGCTCTGGTTCTCTCTAGGTTGGACTATTGTAACAGCCTCTTTCCAAATCTACCTCCCTCTACTCTCTGCCCCCTTCAAGTAACCCAGAACAGGACTGCAAGACTTTTCCTTGGCCTCAAGCCCTGGGATCATATCTCTCCAGCTCTGAAATCTCTCCATTGGCTCCCAGTGGATGCAAGGATTAAATTCAAAATCCTCTGCATTGTCCACAAGGCTTTCTGGAGCCTGGGTCCAAAATACCTTGAGCTATTCCTCTGCAAACACTTCCCCCCTCAAGCTCTTCGCTCCTCTACCTCTAACTCCCTCACGGTCAGTTGTTTTTCAAAGAACCGAGCTGGGGGTAAGCCTCTGTCTTTGGCTGGGGCCTCCCTCTGGAACAGTCTCCCTGCCACTCTAAAACTTGAGGAGAACTATCTCTGGTTCCAGAAGCACCTCAAGACCTTCCTCTTTGCCTCTGCCTTCACCCCCCTTCTCCCCTGCTGATCTGTTCTCTCTCTGCACTGTGCACCTGGCGACCCTCTGTCCTCTGGGCCCAGGTTCCTGCTCACCTTGCCACCATCCTGCACTGCCGCCGGGCCACCCCTTGCACTGTGGTCTGTATCTGTACCCATACAGTCCCCCCCTCTTTCTTCCTGCACTTATCTGACCTACCCTGTCTGCTGCCTTAAGCTCAGCACTTGCCACTTGCTGGCTGCACTACTATTTTTGTTGCTTTTATTTATTTATTTATTATTCTGTTCTCCTTTTGCTGCGCACTTTCAACTTCTCCCCGCTTTCTTGCACTTTCTCAATGTCACTGTGCCTAGTAAGATCGTTGTTTTGTTCTCCCCTGTTCCCCTCCCTTGCCTTGTCGTGCTCTGAAACACTTGTGTATGAGTGCAATAGTAATAAAATATCAATATCAATATCAATATCAATTTCTTTTCTACAAAGTTGTTTTTTAGTAGACATTCTGTTCTGTCTGTTGGGAAAAAAGAAAGTTTGGGTTTGAAAGTTGTGGAATGTATATGCATGTATATTGTGCATGGGTGTGTTGGTGTTATTGTGAAGATGAATAGAGTGATTTGCCATTTTGTAGTGGGATGATTTGTGTGTCTGGGAAGGTTGTAAGAGTAAGAGGCTGTATTGGTGTGATGGACTTGGGTAAATATGAGAGTGAAATCGGGTGGTGTTTAAAATAGGTATATTTATGTTATGGGGAAAGGGTAACATACTATTCATAGTAGAATATGTTGATCAATACTGGTGTTGGTGAGCTAGGGAGTGTTGGTGTGATTGAATAGGTAGGGACATTATGATGTTTTGAGGAAAACAGTGGTTGTTATGATGGTGTGATTTAGTGCACACATATGAGTGTTGTGTGGGTGTAATTGAAAAGGGTTGAGGAAGTGCGTGTATGTGTGCTAATGCCTGTTAGTGATTTGGAATGCAATGAGTTTGAACGTTGGTGGGTTAGAATTAGGACCTCATGTGGATAGAGGTATGGAATAGTAAGGAAGTGAAATTGTGATATAGAATTTGATGAGAGATGGATGTGTTGTTGGGCAAGGAATGGGTGGTGTATTGAATAGCACTGCTTAGATGGGAATAGTAAGATTGTGAATGTTGCAATATAATGAGTAAAATTGAAATACAATATTGTCGAGTATAAAAGAATACTCTAGGCAAATATGTAGTGTAAGTACATTGTTACGATTAGATAGATATACATGCTATATGAATGTACTTACTTTGTAGTATGTGAAGAGCGTTCTTTCTTCAGCAGCTGTCTTTGTCAATCTTCTTTTTTCCTGTAATTGTAAAATTGTAAAAGAAAGTTAGTGTGTATGTGGTAATGGTGAAGTACTTTTAGTAAGAGAGGTTGTTATTTATTCAGGTAGGAGGAGTTGTTGGGAAACAGAGTTAATAAAGTTGTGTTATGGGTGGTGTAGTAAAGTATGTTAACTTTGTTGTTAGAACAATTGGACTATGACTGGTGCTGTTTGGGACATCATAAGGAACAGTGCGAAAATGGATTTGTAAAAAAGATGCATATCTAGGTTATTTTTGTAGCAGAGGAAAGTTTCGTGGCGGGCTAATGTGTAATGGTCTTAGTTGTGCAGCACGTTTGGCTTCATGTAAAAATGGATGAACATGTGTGTGCTGGTGATTTTATTAAGAGCAGTTCTGTGTCTGTGGTGCAATGTATTTGTAATGTGTTGCAGTGTTTTTAAAGAATAGGGACACTGTGGCCTAGTGGTAATGCAATGGCATATTGTAGTTGGAGCACTGTATGGTGTCTTCTTGTAGTGGTTGGAAAAGAACAGTACTTTATATTTAAGGAGAAGTGTTGTAGATAGATACTTTGGCAGTATACATATGTGTGAGTAGGTGGATAATGGTGGCACTATAAGGGATGTAATGATAAAGGTTGGAAAATATTATATGTATATGGAAGAAAAAATTCAAAATGCTGTGTGTTTAAAAATGTTTCTTTTTGGGAGCATTTTGTTGAAAGTAAAAAAATGTATATGTGCATTTACTGCAGCACTGTGTGTAACTTTTTTCTAAAAGAAAAGAAAAGCATATGCAAAGGATGTATAGAACATTGTTAAGTGGCACTTGGTGTGTGGCAGTTTAATATGTTGGAAGTACATGTAAGTAACTACCACTTGATGTGATCAGGTACAGAATGCTGCAATACATGGCATTTAATAGATTAGGTAAAAAACAGAATATGTTCAAAAAACCAGGGGCGAGGCACGCACTACAATTCCTGGCCAATATATTACCTGAAGAAGTGTCAAAAACAATAACAGGGTTAAATCCCAAAGTGTCCAAAAAATTCACAGTGTTAAATTCCAATTTTCTGCCCAGTAGTTCACAAGGTTGATTCCCTTCTTGCACTGCTGTACTCCTCCAAGCGCTTTTGTATCTACAACACTCATCAGGGAGGCTGAGTTGCCATTCAATTCAGGTAAAACTAATATAAATGCAGTTGCATTCTCTAGGAATTATGGTCAATGTAGTGAATCCATTTAAAAAATTCAGGTGACCAGTGAAACACTCCCCTCCAACGCACACATCATACCCTTAGCAGGAGGAGGGGGGAAAACCAAGATTATTGCTCTCCAGTGTAGGGCAAAATAACCCTGGTACTGCAGCCTCTGAGTCCGGATCTCCACAAGTTCAATGTTCAAAAAAGAATCACTGTGCCACTCTAAAACTTGAGGAGAACTATCTCCAGTGTAAAAGTCCACGCACACTCGTACCCCGCTCGCGCTTGCGAAAACACGTGGAAAAGTCCACGCGCACCCCCGGATTACACGTTCCCCGCTCGCGCTAGCCAAAACGTGTGTGAAAGTCCATGCGCAGCCCTTGGAATACGCGTACCCCGCTCGCGCAAGTGAAAACGCGTGTAAAAGTCCATGCACACCCCCGGAACACACATACCCCGCTCGCGGTAGCGAAAACATGTGTGAAAGTCCACATGCACCTCCGGAACACACGTACCCGCTGCATCAGGTAAAATGCGTGGAAAAAGTCCACCTTGTGGTGTGGCCTGCCTGCGGGCCATAGACTGGGGTGATGGGCTGCCTATGGCCATGCCCTGGGGTGATGGGCTGCCTGCAGGCCATGGGGAGGGTGGATGGGCTGCCTGCGCGTATTCTGGGGGTGCGCGTGGACTTTCACACGCGATTTGGCAGTGTGTGCCCACCCGAGTGTGCCCCCCGTCCCCATGCCCCGCAGGCAGCCCATCACCCCATACCATGCCCCGCAGGCAGCCCATTACCCCATACAATGCCCCAAAGGCAGGGCACATGGCACCCTGCACTCGGGAGCACCGACTCATGTCCCCCCCCCATTGACGGGCACATGACAGCAGGCCCGACTCATGGCCCACCAAACAACATGTCCTAACAAAACAGACCCATGGCTCTAATGCCAACCCAAATCCCCCCTGGCCCCAGTACAAGCATGCAACCATCCACTGCACTCACTCCCAAATTACCCATGCCATGACAGTCTTAAAAGAACCACCATGCCCATGCATAAATGCACAACAGAGCCACACAGTGCCAACACATGGCAGAGGCAATGTTCATTGCGACATGCACGAAACCAATGATGTGTTAAATGTGTTAAATGAAGTTAGAATAAATGTATTAAAAACATAATGAAATAACATAAAGAAAATCAAACTTGCAAATTAATAAATAATGAAAGCTATTACCAAAAAAAATTGAAAATCCAACGATGGACAAAAATCCCTGGCATGAAAAAAAAAAGTGGTCCATTGCCAATGTCAATATGATTTGAATGACCAAAAAAAAAAAGAAAACCATTAATCCATGGGAAATGTTGAAAAAGAAAGTATGTACAAGTCTTCAACTATATACAATCCAAGTCCAAAGGGTCCATGATCCCAAAACAAAAGGAAACCTAAGAAAAAGTCCTACGAAATAAATATATACATAAGGTGGAAGAAAGTCCCTTAACTCCAAATAATAAGAAAAAACAAAGGAAACCTAACCCTAAAGAACTATGTACAAAGGCGGCGGGCAAGTACAACGGCTCACATGTTGATGTTCCGGGCCAGGGCATCATCGAACTCCACGTCGATGTTCCGGAGGGGGGCCTCTTCCCTGGCCTCGAGGTCTCCCAGGGATGCATTCATGGCCTCCTCCAACTCCCTGCGAGTTGCCTCGAGGCACTTAGCCTGCCTCAATGCCCTGCGCCTGGAGTTCTCCGTCCTTACCATAGTGAGCTGTGCCGTCTCTGCCCGCCGCCTCTCAGCATCCCAACCGCTGCAACACAGAAGACACTCCCAGTCCGTGATCCTCCTGCCCTTAGGCCGATGCCTGTCCCCGGGGTGTTGATGGCCCTGAGCCATGATGCCTCCCATGCTGAACCTGCTGCTGCCGCTGATGCAACTGCCTCTGCCACCACGGGCTGATGGAATCCACTGGCGCATTCGTGCACGTGCCCTGCCCAATGATGCTGGCACATCCTCCATCTGCTGGGGTCCAGTTGGTGGGGTGGCCACCCCTGCTGGACCTCCGACTCCCGACTGTGGCAGGGATGGGATCTCCACCAGGCTGGCTGCGTTGGTTGGGCAGATCCACAGGGGGCCCTGGTGGCATCTGGGCTGTAAGACGGCATGGAGAACGACTGGTGTATAGTTTGCACAGAGGAGGAGAGGGCTGCAATACTGGGCGACACATGGAGGAAACCCCTGACCATGGTCCCTCCCAACTGGGCCACGTTAGCACACAGCTCTTTGTGATGACGGGCATGGTCCCCCCAGGAAGCATGCATGTCATCACAAATGTAACGTGTGCGCAATGCGACACCAATCAGGACGGACTCAATCGGGTCACAGGTCCCCTCATCCACAGGTAGAGGAGTGCCAGATGACGTGGACCTCCCCCTACCTGCGGACGGGCCTGGGACGGGGCATCCCTGCTGGTGCATGGTGATGCAGTCACAGTGTGAGGGACAGAGACATGCACAGGCACCTCCGCGGTGGCCTGTGCTGCCTCCTGACCCTGCCCCTGGACTGCATCACTTGCACCAGTGGTACCACCCCCACCAGGCCCATGTGCGGCTCTGTAGTGGCGTCCTCCTCCTCTATACACACCAGTAACCTGGATGGCTCTGCACCATCTTCTGCCGTTGCAAGCCCCTGTGGGGGCTCATCTGCCCCTTCCGCTGCAGCCGTAGTGGCAGACGCGGCACCAGTCCCCTCACTCCCAGATGATGGTATTTCCTGGGAGGGTGACTGGGCCTTGCATCGCCGGCCGGTGGAGGCATCCCTGTGTAAAGGGAGACATCGAACACAAGCATCAGGGTACTGAACTATAGTCCCCTAGACACAAAGCTATAGCACATGAGTGGCACTGTCAAATGTCACTTCCATCATGTCCCTCCACAACACATGGGTCAGTGCAGGCAACACACATGCAGGAACAGGCATGGCACATGCAACATACATTGGCATCCATGTCCAAGGCACAGTAGATTCATCCAATGGTGGGCTGATACTCACATGAATCATGGGACATGCTGGTCACATGCACACACATCACCGGAGGGTCATGCATCTGGCCCTGTATACCCCCAGACACAGTGAATACAAGGATGACTAGGCTGTATCAGTGAATCAACACATCGTCACGGACATGTGTCATGCATCCATGGTGCACACACTACTCAGACACACGGACATGTCCATGACAGCAGCACACATCTCTCACACCCCAAACATGTCAAAGTACAGACACAGGCATGCATACATGTGTGTGTTCTGCATGCTGCTCCGCATAATGCATTGTAACACATACAACATACGTGTGGGTCATGCCTGACTGGACTCACATGCAGCACCATCATGTCCCTGCACACACACACACATCCAAACATGACCAACGTCACACATGCAGCCAAGTAGCTAACTACCAGCACACTGCAACATCCCCTTTTTTAAACGTGAATGCATGGCCACTTACCGCTCGACTCCAGACTGGCCTGCATCCTGAGGATCTGGTGGAGAAGCACTGGGCGAATGCGCTCCAGGCCCCTGATCTGCTGGGTGGTAAGCTGGACCTGGCGCCCCACTGTATCCGCTGCTTCCAAAAGGCGCCGGGCCTTCTTGAGGGTCCTGGTCTTGTCCTCCCAGCGCTTCTGGATGTGTTTGATGTCACGGGGTGCCACCCCCTTCGCGTTGATGGCACCCACTATTTCCTTCCAGATCCTCTTCTGTCCTTCCTTGTCGGCGCGCGATGGTGTGAAGAGCGCATTATAATGCCCCAGAACTTGCTCCACGAGGATACCAACTTCCTTTTCACTGAAGCTGGTAGCCCTCTGCCTCTCTGCTGAGCGTTGGGATGCCTGAGCGTTGCGTGACACGTCATTTCTCCTAAGGGGCCACAGAATGGGATATTCATAATATCTGTATAAACGTGCTTAGTTGTTTGTGCGCCCTTTTATACTGCGCGGGGATGCTTTCGCCTGCCTTTGGGTGGTGGACGTGTTTAGTCCTGTGCATGACTTTTGGCGTGCGCGAGTTTCCCCTATTCGATTCCATGAATACGTGTAGTTCGCGTGTGTGGACGTTCCGTGTATTTCACAGCAGTACTTCCTCAGTTATGCCCTTAGTTTCAAGCATTGTTCCCCATTCCGTGTGTTCCGCCCCGTGTTCCGCCCCCTTTTTGGTGTATGCGCTAACATTGTGTGCTTTCGCTGTGCACGTCGCGCACGGTGTTCGGGATGTTGCAGTGACGTTTGCACCCATGTGCGCCACACACGGGTTTGGTGCACATCCTGGAGATAACACGCACAGGGCCTTCCATGAATCGTATGCGTGCGATTCGCATGTGTTCACCGGCTTTTTCACGCTTGCGCCAGCTTGCGCCACAAATTTCGGCGCACATTTATTCCATGAATTACCCCCAATGTCCCTTTAACAAAGTTTTTTCAGTGAATTTCATAGGTTGTTATTAGTGCAACTTAACCACAACATCCTTCTAACATCATTCTTAACACTACTATACACTTTTTGCAACTTTTTCCACTGTTTTATTGATCGTCGACGTTTGCAACTGTCTGACATCATTGCAGACTTTTCGGACAGCATCATGTGATTACACTCTTGCATGCATCGTGATGACATGTTCGCGAATGCGCACGCATTTTGTGAATGGGTCCATGCTTCGTGAACAGTTCGGAACTGTATTTTCAGCTGATCTAGGAACTGTCAAGCTCAAAATGTACCCAAATGTACACAGCCTTCCACCAATTCTTACTCATTGTCCATTATCAATCAAGCACAGAGCACATACTTGGAAGAATATTAGCAAAACTGCCATTTATCTTAAAAATGGCATCATCTATTGCCATCCCTCCTCCCCAAGAACCATCACCACCAACTGGAGGACCTACACAACAGAAAAAGCACACTACTTACAAAGACAATGAAGAGGACCAACAAGATGAGGTAGTGGAAGTGCCTACCTCTAGCACCCAGAGAGAATCATGGGTGTGGCCATTCTTTATCATTGTTGGGAATGTTCCAGAGGCTAAAGCTACCAAAGTGAAATGCACTGAGTGCAATGTTGTACTGATTCACGGACTACCTGGACAGTACTCCTACGGGACCATCTCCATGTGCTGCCACACCATATCCAACCACTGCAATGCTCTCAGGGAAGATTGGTCCCTTTTTAGCAAGTAGTAGGCTGTCTTCCTCCACCTCATCTTTCCTCAACCAATACTGTAACTACACAGCCTACTTCTCCGGGAAACAAAATCCCACCAGCTACCTTGCAAGCAGTAAAAGAGGCATCAAAGGCAACAGTCCTCTGGATATACTGCAACACACTACTATGGAGAGGGGAGCAGTTTTGAAGTGCTTTTGAAGCTGTAATCAAGGGGATGAGAAGCACTATCCCCTACATTAGATGTAAAACATGCACAACATCTTCCCCTTTCCACCTGCCCCTCCATATTAGTGCTTGGTGCTGCTTCCCTCATTTCCTTCCCCACCTTACTTTCTAACCTCTCCTGCAAAAAAAGAAAAAGAAAAAAAAGAAAAAGGTTCCTTTAGGAACCACTTTTCACAAAATAGAACTAAAGAAAATTATCTTATAGACTCCATCCACATAGACTCAATTAGATTTTCAAATATTTCCATTGGCATTTTGTGCTATGCTAATGGGAATAATGTGGCGTTCATCACCCATTCCAGGAACTGGAACGGGGGATAACGGCCCGGTAGCCCAAGTTATCAGCCCAAGCGGAGGAAGATAACGAGGGCTCTGGACCATTATCCCCCATTCCAGCCCCTGTATTGGGGTATGAAGGCCATTAGCACCCCGGGTTGCCAAAGTGGTGACCCGGGGTGCTAGAAAAAAGGATTTTCCTTCCTATGGCGGGACGCGCAAAATCCTTTTCCAAGATGACCACCATGGAAAGGGAGGGTGGGGCTCCATACAGAGCCCCTCTTCCCTTTCCATGGCAGTCTGCAGAAGGTGATTAGAGAACCCTATGACCATGATAGGCGTCCACACACCAACTCCCAATTAGCAATCTTTTACAAATCTTGTCCATCTAAATTTCCCTTACTTATCCAAAACAATTGTACACAATGCTCCTATAAATGCACTTATGCATTATGCAGTGAGAGAAGTGCATAAATAGAATGGTCAGTAGAAGGGGCAGTATGGATGGGCAAGTGCTCATGAGAACACAGGAGGGAAACGCTGAGGTATGCCAAGGTTGGATGCCACTAGGTAACTACTGGAGCAGAGGAGTCCCAAGGGTGGGATGCATCTTAACCATAACATCCCTTTAACAAAGTTTGTTCTGTCAATTTAATAGATTTTTATAACTGAAAATGTTTCATGGTGTTACATCACTGTATATCAGATTTTTATAAGTGAAAATGTTTCATGGTGTTACATCACTGTATATCAGTTATTAATACTTGCCCTTTTCATATATATGAAAGAACTTTAAAGCTCCTTTAAGAAACATATTGTTTGCAACACATACTTATGTATGTTGTTATCAGCAGTGCATTCTGGGGATGGAAATCATTGTGCAATTGCCTACGTCTTCAAGGCTTCACCAGGACCCTAGCTGAGCCAATCCATCCCAATTATTCACTGCACCTACCCTGCATCCTAGGTCAGTGTGCACTATGCCATAATAATGTAACCAATGGCTTCATCCATGCCGCATTCGCCAATAAGCAAATCAGAGTACACATTTGCGTTTGCCGAGGGCCAGACCCACTACCCACACAACAAATGTATATCATTAGTTTTTCTACTTACATTCTTACACTTTGGAAAAATGAAACACAATACATATTTCCAAAAACATGCCTGCAGGTCCTTGATAATACTTGTGGTGTAAGTTTGCTGTAACCTAGTCCACCACTTCAGGCTGTAACCGCAAGAAGAATACGCAGTTCTCCTTGCAGATGGCCAGGCCCATTGCCCAGACACGAAAGTTATATCACTGTGTTGTGTACTTACTATTTATAAATTTCTTTTAAAACAGGACATATTTTCAAAACCATGCTTTCCAATTCTTGCTGACCCTCCTCATGCATATTTGCTGCAATCCCATCCAGCACTTCAACCTGTACTCACAAGCACATTTTGCTTCCCTTTCAAAAGTATACCAATTTTGAAAAACTTTACAACATAGTTGGTTCCTGGTGGACATCGTCATTTTAACCCCATTGGTCGTCCCTAGTGGTCATGGCCAATAGCCAAATTGTCTGGGTCATGACCTTATGCCATGACCCGGACAATCTGGCCACTGCCCATGGCCACAGTCTATACCTCAGTCACGAAAGGTATATCACTATTTTGTGTACCTACATTATGACTCTTTAGGTTATAAGGTTATAATCATTCTGAAAACGTTTTTCCACATATTTCCAAATTTGTCAAATTGCAACAAAGTTAGAAGCCATCTAAAAATATTGAGCCCCCCTCTTATTTTGCCCCCTCTAGACAACCCCCCACCAAACTCTGCTAAACATGTATATCTAGATCTAAAATCTGTTTGCAACTGTTTGTGCATATTCATCAATTGGCACCACATTTATAAGCCTTTACAATATCTTGGGACCCCCCATCTAATGTTGCTCCCTCTTGACAAAAAAGCACCACTCTTTGCAAAACTATCCAGCATCAGGTCTAGAATGAGATTCCAAAATTTCATTCAGTTTCATTGAGTGGTGCTAAAGTTATAAGCCATCCAAAAGCTGCTTTTCACCAACCCTGCAATGCACAAATAAGCATAGATGCCCCAAACATCTAAGATGCTTGCATACCTTACAGGACTATCCCGGACTGTTTGGGGACATCGGGGAAGAAAAAAGCCTGTTTTTTTTATTTTATGACCATATCCCATCCCATCCTCATCACCCCTCGCCACCCTAGAGATTGTTTGATAAATTTGACAAGTGCAATGTTGTGTTTTTTAATATGCTTTTACTGTGCTGTCCACGGACACCGGACGCTATCCGCGAATCCAACATGACGGGCATTTCTAAAAATGCATTGCACCACACGTTTTTTAGTGACCAATCAGCGGGCGAGGCCGATGTCCGCAGACATCATGCAGCTCTCTGGACCAATTGGAGGCCCGTCCGTGGACCGAACAGAGAAGTTGGTCCGTGGACCAAACCCAGATATCACTACTTTTGTTTTACCTATTGTTTGGACATTTAAAAAAAAAAATACTGGATGGATTTACACCAAATTTGCTAAAGCACGCTTTCAGGTCATGGCTGCCCCTCCTGCCGCAAACTTTGTGAAAATCCGTCCAGCGGTTTGGGCTGTAGGCTCGAGCAAAACATTTTTCCGTTGCATCTGTGGGACAAACCACACATTTTGGGACCCCATTATAACTTTGCCCCCCTTAATAAAACCTTACCAACCTTTGCTGAATCAATGTGACAGAACCATATACATTATTTGCATAGTTTTGTGAGGATTTGCCCAGGGGAGACAAAGTTATAAACAGCCTAAAAACTGCTCTTCCTATGGGTTGAGGAACTTAAACATAACTACAGGGCCACTAACACATGCCCTGTAATATATGGGCTGATTGATTAATCCAAAAAAATTGTGTAAGTAAAACAAAATATACTAAGGTCAATAATAAAAGGCTAAGTGACTTAGGCTCTTACTTAATCTACTTATTTAGCTTATTAATTCAGCCCCATTGTCTCTCATGGGTGTTGGTCCCTCCTGTTTATTTCCTAAATGTGTTTACCAGATATTCTATCTGCAGATTTAGAAGTAATTGGCATTAGGCAGTTTACATCAGGGACATTTCTCTCTGCTATACTGTTACACGTATGTTAACAGGTTTTGATGTGGAAAACATGTGAAGCTTGTTACACCATTCCTAAGGGAGGATAAGTGGATTCATGGGGGAGGGAGGGTGGATTGCCTGATTTGGCTACCTTTTTTAATAGTTTCTTAGGGTTATAACATTTCTCTTTAGCTTCCAAGGTGGCATTTGTGTATAGTTTACATCTACCCTTAAGTGCTTTGTTTACTGTAGTTGTTGGATTCCTGCACCATTTTCATTCATCACGTATGACTTTAATTTTTTAAATTCTATGTTGAATAGAGAACCATGCATTGTGTTTCAAGGCTTTCTTTAAAGAAATATTATTTAGCATCTCTACTAAGTCAACTAAGTTCCCAATGGTCTCGTTGGGATAAGATGTTATTTAATAGATATGTAGAGACTGATCAATATTTACAGTTGAACTATTAATCAAAGTGATTAGTCTCTCTTGTGAAAGCATAGACCAGTTTCTCAAAGGGATAGTAGATAACATTATTTTCCTTTGAATACACATACTGGGAATTGTATACACTATTACTTGATGGCAAAAAATATCATGTGATGTGACACGTCTAACCGCTGTTTTTCGATGTAAGATCCAATCAAGGATGCGTTCTGTGCACTGTTTAGGATGGCTTGATTGAGAACTAAGCAAGAATGATGCCCAAAAATGTCCTGCTTGGCAATCTTCAGGGTCATTCAACCCAATATTAAATTCTCCTAATATCAAAATCTGGTGTTTGACTTTAATATCCACCAGCAGTTAAGCACACCTCCTTGTGGGTTATTTTGATGACTCTCAGTAATTGCATGGAGGGGGCCACCTCTTTTTGCACTTTTATGAAAAAAGTCCCCTCTGTGCCATTTTCTTCCTTTCCATCATGTAATGTAAAAGGGAATATTAAACAAAGGCTATTTGTGCCTTTACTCTTCAATGTTCCACTCTGGTGAAAAAGTGTAAATGATGCCTGCAAAGTGCACACTGCAGGCCGCAGTTACAATTGATTCCTATAGAATCTGCATGGTTTTAGCATTGGTAATTGCAGGCAGATTCCATAGGGCTCCATTGCATTCATGCTAGCAAGATAATTCATGCTGGCATTATGCACCCTCATTTGCAGGAAGGAGCGGGAAATTAACGTGGACATGTTATTCCTTGCTAACCAGTTCCACCATGCAAATTGAGCAAAACGTAGGTGGATCGCTAAAAAAGGGCGTAAACAAATTCACTGTCAATGTTTGTCATCTGCATCCCCTTCAAAATTACCCTATCCTGCCTTTATCACTTTCCCTTTCAAGATCCATTAGAAGACTTGCAAAACCATGGAAACATCTATACCTATAGCAAAGTATAAAATATGATCTAAATCCAAAACTCTCTGTCAAAGATAAGTATGCAGACACAAACATGATCTGTAATTACACAATACCAGATTCACTGACCATTGAATACCATTTATAAATATATATAAATATCAGAGGTGGCTCAGAATGAATCTGGTAGGGGCCTGGAAACAGCTACCCGCACAAATTTTGCGACAGGTTGGGTCTCCGACATGGGGAAGGGGCCTCTTCCTTCTCAGTACAAGCACCTACAATGTTGAACTCTCTCCCTGTAGCCATCCGCCACATAGAGGACCACCACGGCTTCATGAAAGCACTCTGGCTCTTCCCCCCTGGACTCTTGCATGCGTAATCTAATCCACTTACCCAACACGCGAACAACGCCCCGATCAGCCTCTTCCACCCTACTAATTCTCAGCACCCCATATCCTCTTACGCAACCTACACACCCCATTCATAGCCTTCCCACTTTGCCAAGCAATATGGACTAGGCAGTCAGAACTCTCCCATGCAGAGAATCGGACACCAAGAGGACTCTGGTGGGTGAACGATGTGGATTAGCGAGAGGTGTCTCTCTAGAAGACTGGGCACTTCAGGAGACATGTAATTAGACTGATATCTTTCTGACTGAAAGGTAAATACCTATTTCTCCTCCTTATGGCAAATGATAAACTTTTTTCTAGAGATTGAAAAAGAAAAATAGGATTGTGTAGAGGGGAGTACTGGAGAGAAGAATGGCAAGGGTGATACAAAATAAGAGGTAAATAATACAGCAGTCACAAGTAGAGCACAGTCTAACCATTTTTGTTTTTTTAAGAGCTGTAATGTTCAATAAATAAGTCCAGTGGGTGATGCCCACATCTCTGGACAAGGTAGAAAAGAGTTAGCCCTCCAGAGACAGTGTTTCCCGGTTATAAAGGTCAGTGGTGGAACCTGGGGTTGTTGGAGGGGCAACTGCCCATCCTGGCTCCCCCCTGGTGCCTGATGTGCCTCCCAGCAGCCTACTGCAGGGAAGGCGCTCAGTACCAGCCCTAATTTGAAAGAAACTAAAATCACCCACTCACTGGTTCTTTGTAATATTTAATATCAGTGCTGGCTGGCTATTGAGCGCCGGCCAGCTCTGATATGAAAAAAAACGGAGTGGTGCACATTCCTGTGCTGCGCAGCACGCCCCTCACAGGGTTGCCATGGCAACCACATTGCTGCAGTGGCTGGCATGGCATCAGTGCACCCTGGAAGCACTTGAGAGACTCAAGTCTTTCCGGGGTATGCCATTGCTGCGTGCCAGGCTGGACTGATGATATGACTGTGTGGTGAGAAGGAATCACAGAGTTTCTGTTTCCTGCAATGGGTGCCCTCTCTTTCTAGAGACTCACTTATCTCTAGAGGTCTGGAGCAGCAAAGTGTCTCCACGTGCTTGGCTGCCTGCCCAACACACATGCATGCAAGCTGCGAGCACGTTGGCTGCAATCCTTTTTCATTTCTACTCTGCTTGTCCAGAAGACTCATAGAGCATATTCTTCTCATCTGCTTTCTTCTTGGGAGTGGAAAATACTGTAAGGGTGCAGAAGGAGGAGACTGACACACAGGTGGCACTGTGATTGTTACAGACATTTATTTAGTCAGAAAATAAAGAGCAAACCAAACCTTTACTATCTCTAAGAGGGGCATTCCTGCCTCAACTAAAATACTAAGGGTTCTGTCAGAATGTCTGTGTAAATCAGCCACAGTTCACAACACAAAGGGGGAATGACTCCCTTGCCCTGGCTTCTCTTTCACTTGGTTTCATCATTCAACAACACCATGGGAATGACTCCCTTCCTCTGATCTTTCTTTCACTAAGAGGGTCCAGACCCAGGCTTCCCCATCTCTCAGCTTGGGCAGACTTGGTTTACTCTCCTGCCAAGTACTGCCACGAAGAGGAGAATCTTTCTTTCTTGCTTACTTTGTCTGGGTTCCCAGACCCAACTCTGATAGCTAATGGTTCCCTTAATACTACCGTGCTGAGGAGGCTTCGCTCTTATGCTTTCTTCTTTGCACTTTGGGTCCCAGACCCACTCTGATGGCAAATGGGTTTCTCATTCCCAATGTGCCGTGGGAGATTCCCTCTGATGCTTTTTTCTTGCAACCTCGGGTCCCAGAACCCTTTCTGGTGTTTAATGGGTTTCTCACTCCCACTGTGTCAAGGGAGATTCCCTCTGATACTTATATCTTGAAGATTAAGGTCCCAGACCCAGTGGAACCTTTCTTTAGCACACCCGGTTGCCTTGGGATTGTGGAGGAGAGTTCATCGTTGTCCCACTATACCGGCCAACCCACTTGTGCTTCCCATTACCTTCTGGGACCTCCCCATCAGATCCTTCCACTGTGCACCACCCCGAGGGGGACTATCAGGTAGCGGCCTCACCTCCCAGGCCACATGGGAAGGGGCTCCCTCTTTGGGAGAAGTGACAACATCTAGGGAATGGTCACAAAACCCACTCTCCGTCAGGCCCGGCTGAAGATGTATGGGGACCCATTTCAAAATGGTGGGTGGGGGCCCTCCTTGCATATAATGAAAACAGCAATGGCATGAACCCCTGACCCCAGCTTACAGCTAAAACAGTCTAGGTCACCCCTGGGGTGCATACATTACAATGACAACCCCACCCACCCCCTTGTTTAGAGAGAAAACAGCACGAGGCACCCATGGGGTGTATACATTACAATGGCAACAAAGAGAAGGTAAATAGCCACCGATTATCATGAGATGGCTAACCATCAGGGAGCATGAAACAATAAATGGCCTCTGAAAATCTACAAAGTATTCTTTCTCAGCAAGGGTCTGATGTGGAGGAACCAGTGTTAAAGAGTTGATGACACTTCTGTATATCCAGAGGGAAGTGAAGGCCGGATAGGCTTCAGCAAACGAAGCTGGTAAGTGCACATTTAAAGATCTCAAATTAAATATTTAAAGGAATGGATTGCCATGGTGTAAGACTGATGGCTGGCAAAATGGGGGAGCTTGCTGGGGGGCCCCTGATGCTCAATGTCCCATTTATATTGAAAATGTTGAAAGGCCCTGACAGCGTCCCTGATGCGTGCCCAGCATGCTTCTGCCTCGTTCTGCCCATCCCCTGACCCGGAGTTGAGACCTACGGCATTGGTAAGTGTATAATATATGTTTTATTTTTATATATGTATGTATCATGTATTGTGACATTTTCCGGATGGGGAGGTTGAGGCAGACTGTAGACATTGCATCTGTCCCCTCTCCACCCCATCTCTGGTACCCTAGAGATCCTTTTCAATTGATTACATGTAAGTGTAAAGTACCAGATGCAGGCTGTACAAAGTTCAAAGTTGAGGTCACCCACCATCAGTGTAGTCAGTGTGATGTAAGTGGGTACCCTTTGTAAAGGGTTAACACCATACACTACACACATTGCATCTGAACTGTTGCTAGCCCCTCATTTCATCAACCCTTAGCTTTTGTACTACTTAGCCCTGCTACTCGATACCTACATTCAACACCTAAAAGCCAGCCCAATCAATCTCCAGTAGTATACCTGGTTAGCTACCATCCAAAGAACAGCAATTCCCTCTGTATATACCAAACTAGGGTTCAAGCAAAAACATACTCACACACCAGTAAAAAACCCTCTCCATACTCCAACCCTTTAACCAATCACAATGCCAAGAGACAGACAGCATGGCAACAGTTAAGGAGTATAAAAAAACTTCTGTTACACGCATCCCTATGCTGTCACCACAGACAGTGCGTGCCTACGGGACCTCTGACACTAAACGTTACATCGTTAAAATAAACAACTCCATGTACATCCCCAAGAAAGTGGAAAGAGCAGTAACTGGAAGGGGATGCGAGAGGCTATCTGTTTAGAAAAAAACTGAAAAAACTGTACTTGCATGAATTCCGTAAACTGGTCCATTTCAACATCAACTGCACCTACACAAAAGTGATGAAAACCAGAACACAGCATCTATCAAACACCTGCACCAGCCCCCATAACCATATTGGAATCAAATGACAAAAAGAATACACCTGGGATCAAGCAATTTCAGGGACCTCTGGTGTGATTGGATAGTGCCTGCATCAAAGTCCATACTGCCAATCCCCTTCACAAATGGATCAAGGTGATGGCATGGTGGTCGCCACCCCCCCAATCTGCAGTCCTCTGCGGCCGAAGCATTAAATCAGGATTTTTAGGGATGGGGTGGCAGATGTACTGCCCCTCACCTCTCCATCACCTATCCATCCCTGGTACCAGCAGGATAGCTCAGGGGCAACATGCTCACCTTGGAAGCAAGACGACACAGAGCAACACAGGTTCAATCCCTGGGTCCGCACTTAGAAACCTCTGGATATTAAGTATGTTATAAATAACCAATCATATCATATCATACCAGACCGGGCCCTACAGCTCCCCTGGGGGGACCTATCAGGGAGCTTCCTCCCCCCAAGGAAGCAGAGACTACTCTGTTAGAGGGTACATACAGGTGCCACCCTAAACTCAGGGGCATTTCCATGCCCATGGGGTCAGAAGGAGGCAAGCCCTGTAGCTGTAGGCCAGCCTGCCCACAAAGGACTCGATGTTCATTGACTTCTTGTCCTTGGCTACATTGTTTTGCCTCCCTTAGGGGCAGATAAGCTCCCTCTACCTGGTTGTGTCTGCATATCAACTCAGAAATCTCCAACAGATCCATAAATCTGCAGCAAGGCTCCGCCTTGCATTGTCCCTCAGAGAGCACATCTATGTCACACTCAGGATACTTCACTGGCACATCAGCTGACTGGCCTCCTTCAAAGTCATCTGCATTTCACCCACCATGCCATCCACAAGAAATACCCAGAATTCCTTCAAAACAAGCTCACACTCTACCGCCCCACCTGAATGATCAGATCAGGCTCTGCAACCTAGCTGTTCCCTCCCTCTTCCTGATTTCCCCTTCCCCACACCCAATGCCCCTCCACTCGCATACTAGCTTCTTCCAGCAGTAACCACCTGCACCCCCCCCAATCTGTCCCTCTCTCAGCTCCCTGCCTCGTCTTTTCTTTAGCCCCTGTGCTCTGATTCCTCAAACCTGCATTGGGCACAGCATACCCCATATGGAGAACTCAAGGTATCCCAGTAACTTGCACATGATATGAATCCTGACCGTAGGCCGGGTATTGCTTGGACGGTGGTTGCACTTAAAATGCACTTTTGGGAAACACTCAGATCTTTCTGGCAGGAGGACAATTGGGCACATCGGATCCCTCTTTTGTAGCAGGCACAGTGGGCCTTATTACGAGCATGCCGGTCCGCTAACAACTGGCCCGGCACACTCCGAGTCTGCGTGCGGCTGCCGCCCCTCGTGCCAGGTCTGACCTGGCAGTTGGAATGACAGCCACTCACAGACTGTCACGGAGGCACCGGCACCGTTTTTTACGGTGCCGGTGCCTCTGTGTTCCCCATTCCCATTGAGTCCTGTGAGACTCAAATGGGAATGGGGAATACCATTTCTCTGGCGCCTGACTCCCCAGACTGGTGGGGTTAGAATCCCTCGCTGTTACCGGCAAGCCAGGCCCTGGAAAAATGTGCAAGACCGGCGGCAGCCTGCAGGTTCTACCGGCACAGCTACCGCCGGATTCATAATGAGGCCCAGTATGTTACTCTAAAACCACATGAGGGTGGCCCATACTGCTGTAAGAAAAGATGTAAGGGGGGCCTTGTTCGTAAAAGAGAAAGAACTTGGGATGGCACTTGATCACTCAATATACTCTCAGAGGGTGCGTATTATGTATTCATTTAGCAATTAGTTAATCTGTGATACGTAGCACTGCTCTTTGTACATAGATGCAACCCAGGATATAAGCTTTGTTGTTTGTACAGCTAACCCATTTTCTCCCCTTGTGTACCACATCATTGTAACTTAACGGAAGGCGTGGGCTCACTCCACACACCCGGCACTCACATATAACGAAAATACTATTGCAAAGCACCTCTGCCATAAGAATGAAGATACCGTTAATGACACAGATTCAAAATATACCCTGTCACATAATTCTCTATCTCCATAAACACAATCCACACCTGTTTAATTCATATTTACAAAGGATTGTGGGGGCCCCTCTACTGAGAACAAAGAAGTGTCAAATACCATTTTAGTTTGCATCATGTAGCAACATAACGAGCAACAATGTAATCATATGTTATCAATGGGGGACAACTTTGTAGTGCCTGAAATGAAGTCTGAGGAGCTCCACGCTTGCAAGAGAAGGACTTTGTCAACAGAGAAGGCAATTGTAATGGGACACAGTAATCTTATGAAGTGAACATGTGGGGACTTGAGATGACTTAGATTGAATATGCAGTTTGAATATCATGGTGTTATCAATCAGTACATAAACTCTTCCAAGATTGCAGTCTGCTTTAGGACCAGAGTTTCTGATTTGCAGTGGCTGAGTTTTTCTTAGCCTCAGGTTGTTTGGATGAGCAAGTCAAGAGAGAGGGAGGAAGCAAACAACATCGAGCAGATGGTAATAGCAGACCAAATGGTCTCAGAAGGCGAGGACGGAATAATTGCCTTTAGATTGTGTTTTATGGGCAGATGCATGTGTAGATAGAAGGGACAAACTTCCTGAGAACACAAAGCCTTGTTATTGAATGACCAGTGGGGTCTGGTTAGGTAGCAAGGGCCAAATTGGGGTTGGATAATAAATACATGGAATGGATACTCGAGGGCAGAGCTTGACCAGTGTATCATGGTTCCATCTGAATTCTAAGGAAGATAAGCATAATACATGTAAGGGAGGTTGTATGATTTAATATGGAAGTTGCATGAGGTGAGGCTAAGGAATGCTGAAGGGGCAGTTTGGCACTCCAGCTTATTTGGCGTGGTAAGGAGGTTATTGTGTGATCAAATGAATTTTCACTGTTTTCTCTCCTCCCTCTAAGCTATGAAATCTTATTGAGCCTATGCACATCGCAAACTAGGTTAAAATGCATCTGACAAATGTGGTGAGTCAACTTTTGAGAATTGTTTGAGATAATACACCAATTATATTTCAGGATCTCATGATTGACAAGGTAATGAGAGCATGTGGAAAGGGGATTGTGTTTAGTACAATGGGATTAGCAAATGTAGGGATGATTAGATTTATTTGTTTAGGGCTATCCAATGGGGATAGTGGGATGATGTCATAACTGGTATGTGTAATTATGTAAATTATCAATTTATTTTTATAAAAGCTGTAACTTTGTTGAGCAGATTAAGGAATTGCTTGTTTTGAGCTACACAAAGGTAACACCTTCTGGCCATTTTCATGTAATAAACTTGCTTTTTTATGACAATGTGCATTTGTGCAGTAGGACCCCAGCCGGCCCATAGAGCTTGGGGTTTCCCAACAGCACTTTAAGATGAGTAGCAGCACCCTCGAGATGGATGGGGATGCAGATTAATACTCTCGCATCAAATCCATAATGACAACTCGATAGTTTGGCAAAGGGAGTCCGTTTAATGACAAGTACAAAAAATGGGGAGTTCATGAATATCAGCAATCGCTCGATCTTCCTTCTCACTTCAACTCCAATTAATTTCAGAAAAACACATCATTTATACGAAAAACTCGTCATCACTGAGGTGTAACTCTTACAATCTGGCATGCAATTCTGTTGGTTCTAGGAAGGTAACTTTAATATAGGTACTATACCTGTATATGGTAACGAAGTGAGGGGATTGGATAAACAATGTCAGGTGGGGCATCTAATCCCTTCCTTCAAAATGGCTACTGTAAACGTCACTAAAAGTATGGCGTCCCATTGGTTCTGTTAACTATAGGACCCTAGATTACTTGGTCCACTATGATTGGGTTGGCAACAAGCCCAACTCCTACTTTTCCACTTGATTAGCAGTGTGCAGAATAGCCGGCCAGGTGCAGGGAGTTTGTCTGCACCCCCAGCCTCCCTCCAAGTATTGCTACAATCAATCATCACCTCAGTGGTCATGTGTCAATAATTTATTTGTGGTTGGCCTCGACACTGCTTCTTGGTCTGGAAAAGTTAAGACATCTGTGCATGGCACAAGTCCATGGGTAGGTGTGAAAGTTTCATCCCTTCTCGCTCATCTGGTCACTTAATTCCGACACCGTGAAGTGGCCTTATTCTTCAAGCAATGTGTGCATTTGATTTAATTCTGCCAGCCATCTGCCATTTGTGGCTTATCTTGACCTTTCTGAACAGGATACTCTGTTCTTCTCCTCATTAATTGTATCCACTGTGGGTCTATTTCAGCCAACACAACCTTGGCTCCTTGGCATGATTTGCCTTCATCTGAGTTTCTCTCTGTCTTTAATTCTCGATTTGTTTACTGCAAAGCTCTCCTCTTGAGACCTTTAGTAACCTTTAGTCGATTCTGCTCTTGCGCATAGTGGAAGTATACTTATATAACGTGTTCCTTTTGAGGTAGATATGTATAGGTGGTGCTTGCTGCAATCTATCTTACTACTTAGCATAAGCAAGCCTCAAACTAACTGAATGTCTTCATCGTGCTCATGGTATAATTTTCTGACATTTGACATCAATTATTTCACTTTAGACTCAGGATGTCACTTATCCATGGTGGTTTGTCTCTTTTCATCCTTCACAGGTCGTCATCTCTTCTAAATGTCAGTCAGTCCAGGTTCTCGTGACGTCACCATTCGTCTTCCTTCAGTATCTTTTTAGCTTCTTCAGGGATTGCATTCTGACAGTCGTCATTCTGTCTCATTTGTCGATATATGGTTTTCTCAATGGGTACCTTACTGTCCAGGTTTTCTTAGGTGTTGTAATTCAGCAGGTGCTGTTTTTCTTATAGCTACTGGACAGAGCCCAACTGCGGCTCTCTGCTGGTTTATTTGCTCATCATACATCACATATTTCAGCTGGAACGTTCCTGGCACATCAAAATGGACGGTTGGAGTGTGAATTGAGCTTGGTACCTCCTCTACACTCCCCCTTCTGGGCAATTCATCGACCACGTTCTCTTCTTCCTTGGTATCCACCGTTACTTCATCCTTTGGATCCACGTTCACTTCATCCTCTGGATCCATACATAGAGGTTTGAAGAAATATACCTTCAGGGTCGATATCTTTATGACTCCCTTCAAGCTTCCTGCTGTTCTCACATGTTCATCTTTGTTCCAAGTCAATTAGTTTACATGGTGAACTTGGACTACAATAGATCAATTTTCCCACATAATTTCTGTGTTTCCTTGGGTATCGAAACTTTGTTCCTTCTGGTGCATAAATGCTGGCTTTCATAAAGTCTCTTTTTTCTTCATCAGTCAGGTCCTTGGGCTTCCATCCTGGTTCGACATTAATCATGATCTTCATCCCTAAAGCCTTTTTCACAGTTTTCTGGCACTGAGAGATTATTATCTTGATAACACATAATCCGAGCAATATTATCAAGTTCAGGGCTCCTAGGAATTTTAATGCATCTGCCATCCATTGTGGAACCCATGAAAATAGTGATCCAAGCCAACTGTCGTCATCCACTTCATCAGTTTCATCAATCATTTGATTCTGTAGTTTCATCAGCATACCTATGGCCTCTTTTAAAGTTCCATTTTCGTCATCGTGAGATGGTATAAATGTGCAACATGATTCTCCGATTTTTGCACAAACAACTCCATCCATAGCTGTGATCATGTCAAGGACATAACTGTTCTGGAGAGTTATTAGTTGAATTGCCCTTAATTCTTCCTCGATTGCATTGAATCCTTTTATGGTCGTGTTAATGGTCTGCAGTAACTCCCATCTGCTTATCTGCAACCATTTAGTATTTGCTCCAACCTGAACTGTTGACATCAAGATCAACGTGAACACTGAAGAAGTTTGACTGATAGGATAGAAAGCTTCTATGGATTTTGCAGAAAAGTAATTATCTCTCTTCATTCGGTTCATCAGTTCCACAGATCTCTTCTTCCTCAGGTGAGTGTCTGCTTTCGGAAAACTATACATATTCAGATCACTTTTTGGAATCACCAATGCTGGAACATGTACATTCACCAGTGTGCATATACCGCCCCAGTTCTTCAGCAGTCTGATCTATGCTTTGAATCCACATGCCCAATAATGATCCATGATCACTGCAGTACCATATACCATTCCTGGAGCATCAAATCTCACCACAATTCGGATTCTCTCCAATTTTTCTTGTGCCATTATTCCTGAAGCAGAATTTTGGACTCTCCAACGGCACTATCTGTAAGGGTCCTCCTCTGTCTTTGACCCATGTCAATAGTTTTGGCCATAATGTCTTGCATCCAATTCGTACTATGTCAATGGTGGGCTCGTAATGACTGAAGACCATCCATGCTCTGCAGATCACTACTCCTTTTTCCCATCCGTCTGGTGAAAGCACTGTTCCCCAAATTTGCATTTGGCCTCTGTTCTTCCACTTTCAAGCTTCTTCTGGAGTTTTTCCTTGAACGTTCAGTTTTTCATTTGCCTCTCTTCTGATCTCTGTTCTTTTAACTCCAGGCTACTCATAACTGATCACAATGTGCTTTGTTGTTCCATTGTTTCTTGTCTTTATGTCCTGGACATAATCGTCTTCATTTGGATCTGTTGCTTCAGTTGCCCATTTCAATGAATCATCACTTCCCATGAACGTAATAAGCATAATGCATGCTAGAGAGGCCATATTATTTAAAATGGAAGTCCATGAGTTGAAGCTAAGGAATGCTGGAGGGGCAGTTTGGAATGCCAGGTTGTCTGGGGAAATAAGGTTATTGTGCAATCAAAGGTATGGTAACCGTTTTCTCTCCTCACTCTAATTTAGGAAATCCTATCAAGGATATGCACATTACAAACTGGGTTAAAATGTATCTGACAAATGGGGTGAGTCAATTTTTGAGAATTGTTTGAGATAATAAACCAATTATATTTCAGGATGTCATGATTAACTATGTAAAGAGTCCATGTGGAATGGGGCTTGTGTTTAGTGAATGTTTTCAATGGGATTAGAGAATGTAGGGGATGATTAGATTTCTTTGTACAAGCTAAGCCATTGAGGATTATGAACTGGCGTTGTAACTGGTACCTGTAATTATGTGCATTATCGTATTCTGTGTATAAAAGCTGTGTCTTTGTAGAGCACAGTAAGGAATTGTTAGTGTTCAGCTTCGCAAAGCTAACTAAGCCCTTCCAGCCGTAAAAGATGTCCTAATTCGGACAAGCAGAATTACAGTTACCACCATCAGGCCAAGCTGAATTAACACAAAATCACAAGGCCACGTATGTTCAACCCAACCATCAGCTGCAACACTAAGTCCGCCCCGGTGGAATTAGCGGCAGAAAGAATTACTGTTCAGTGAATCTGCCACTTTTTGGTGGCATTAGTGTTATCACTGGAAAACTGGCAGAATTACAGAACAGTAATGCATCAGGCCGGAAAATGTTTCAGAAAGTTAATGGAATTCTGTACAGCAGCCATCTTGAAAAATACAATCCACTTAAAATCACCATTTTGGAAGTGCCATTCAAACCTGAAACACAGATGAACATATATCAGGAGCCAAATCAAAAAGCAAAGGTGCCTGCAGTGTGGCTTAGAAAGCCAGAATTCACAGAGGGAGAGCTCACTATATTCTCAGAGGCAAGGCAGGTGATTTCACAAAAAATGGGCCACCATAAAGAGGTAGGTGGCTTGATATAGGGCATATATCAGTGACAATGAAAAGCAAGTATCCTGGAGTAACAGCAAATCACAAAGTACATCACCAACCAACGTTGGCAGTAGGCATTTCGCCCATGTACTCGCAACACATTTGTGCCAAACAGTCCACACCCAGAAATCACATAGCGCTAATCCAATAGATGCCAGTGCCCTGACCACACAGTGAATATGTGCAATACAGCATTAGCAGCAAGGCCTCTGACACACAGTGTGATCCCCCAAATGTAGCGCACTATGCCAGATACAAGTGCACCTCTCAGGTGAGAGGTCAAATCAGTTCAAAAACATACACCCAGGTGTGAATGGGCCCCATGAGCTTGTACAACCAGGCCAGAAGACCAGCCAAGCTACAAAATCCAAATACATTCAATTCAAAATTAATCATCAATCCAGTTGCCTGTTTTACTGTCTGCCATTGCGACAAGCCCCATTTGGGACATTTGTACCCTGCCCACTGTTTCCTTCATGTAGCTGACTGCTAAATGCATCAAAGCCAACCCAACAACATTACTATAAAGGTAATCAGGCCATGTCCCTTGTCTCCCAACAGGCACAGACAGCAATAGGCCATGGAAGCCCACAGCATGACTATCCCTTCTGCTCTGGCACCAGAACATTGTGCAATGTCCAGTGATGCAGCACCCAGGAAGCCAAGTAGTCATGGCCAAAATCACAAGGGCCTCACTGTCTGAAAGCACCACTACAGCCACCTTTGATTCCACTGACACAACTCTAATTGTTGTGGCAACAACAGTGGCCACAAGGCAGTTTGCAGAAGCACCTCCCACCACTTCTGGCACTGAGTCGGTTTTGCAAACCACCAACACCACCTCCAACACAAGTGAGCCTGTTTCCTAACCCACTGCAGTGGACACCAGTGCCTCACCTGCCCACTTTGCAGCACCTGGGTCAGGCACCACGGACGCAACGCCTGCAGCTGCCACAGTGAGACACCTATTGATGAACTCCTCTCCCATTCCCAGCTTCTCACCTCTGCACACCAGTCCTTCCCCCTTATTCTCTCTCTGTAAACTGTATCAGCACCGTGGTGATGACACAGACACACCTCCAGAGGATGATGATGCTAAAGTTGCACAGGCTTTTGGATCTGGGGGCATGAGCCACCCAGCCCAGTTTAGCAGCCCTCCCACCCGGATGCTATCTGGGAGATGCCCAAACAGATGGAGCAGTGGCAGGAGCGGATGGAATGCATTGCCCAAGAACAACTGGAGCATTCCCAGGCAATGTGAGATGCCATCCAGTGTACCTTTAGGAGAGTGACTACTGCCTTTGGTAATTGTAACAGCATACAGCAGATGACACAGACGCTAATGAGACAAAGGGTGTATGAGTTAGCAGAGCACGTCTGCCACAAATAACAACATTTTAATGGTGATTACCTTCACACTCCAGCATATCCAGGTTTGTGAAATGGGTAGTTCTGTATCAGCCGCCTCAACAGAGGATTTGTGGAAAGCACATCACCGAGGCCCTCCCTGTGGCATATCTAACATCCAACTACTCCAACTGAGGAGGGCGGAAAGAGAAAGAAGCAGAGATTTCCAAGTGACTGACTGCTTGACACAAGGGTTTTGGGGAGTGCAGGGTCCAGGGGATGAAGGTGTGGGGAGAGTAAGGTGATGGGGTGAGTATGTGTTAAATACGTTTTGTAGCCAATGAATCCAGTACTCATCTACACATATGTGATTTAGTGAAAGGTAACAGTGCAGTGACAGGGGAACATGTGTGTAATCAAAAATAGTTGAAACATTTGTGTGTAACCTCCGACTCTCCAAGAATGATTGACAATACCTCACAACAATTGCCAGAAAGCTGGTAAACAAGACATATATTCTTGTTGTACATTAAATCTAAATGATCATATATTATTTAATTTGGAATTATTCAATTAATGATCAAAATGGTATATCCAATCCATTAATAGTGTATTCATGCTGATTTTCTTAAAAAAAAATTCTTTGTTTTACAAAATGTGTTTTTAAACCAGAAAATGGGACAACAATTACTGCTGTACATATCAAGACTTTTAAATGTACACTCATATAATAATTCACTTGTCATCATTTTCCTAGTGTCTGTGCAATTAAACCATATTTATCTTTCCAGGATGTCGACACACTGTGTTTCTGCCCCAAGGCACCAAGCTAACAAAATCTTTGCTCCCTATTTAGTATGGCTTTCATCAGGACAAAACAATGTTTGCTCCTGCAAAATTAATGGTTCCCATGTGTCCTCAATCTTAAACCCTTGTCCATTTCATTCAAAGTCATCAATATCCAATTTCAGTAGATCTGTTTTATAACAACCTTGAGTTCTTCAAGCTGTTCATTCTAATATTTTCAGCTTAATCCTGCAATTCCCTTAACTTTAATGCATTACTTCTCTGCTTGACATTTCAATGGTATTTGACAAGGACATTGATAGATGCAAGGTATTATGTGTCTGGTTCATGCATACCAGGATTGCATTCTATCTTGTTTACTCTGGTCACACTGTGTCACCGGAGAAAGGTGGGTAATAGGCCATGCCCTATTTCAAACATCTTGGACAGGAAATTATGGGACATGTAGATTGGTCACATTTGTTCTCATGCCTGTCTCCATGTGTGGCTATGTGCTGATTCATGGCAGTTTAATTACTTACCCAAAAGCCTGGTACACTGTTCTCTTCGTGTGTTCATGTAAGCTGCCAGGGTGCTATTCCTCAGGAACCATGGCATCATGGGTAAAACCTGGAAATCACGCACAGCAGTAGCTGATAGTGTGATCTCAGCTACATGTCATCTGAATGTTCATGGAATGATGCTGTTTCTGGTTCCAGTATACCAGATCCATTTCCTGGGGAGGCACATTGGGGAACTGAGCAATGACATAGATCTGTGCTTTTGCAGCATGCACCTTGCCCTGGGCAGGGACACATATTTATCGCCATTCCTCATAAGTGCACTTGCTCCAGCACTTTGGAAAATGTTGGCTGGGACATGCCTTGCTGCATCCCAACAGTGTATTGGAATGCACCGTGGCACAGAAGTGGATAATAGGCACCAGCCTTAGCAGGGATAGGATGAAAGTTATGATGATGATGGCACTCTGAAGGTCTACTTAAATCAGGGTCAGCAGGTCTTCAATGGTGTCAGAGTTCAGGTGATTGAGTGTGACTAATTGTTTGTCAGTCATTGACCAGAAGGATGGATGGACACAAGGTATAGGCGGCCTCCAAAATAAACATCTCCTCTGCCTTTGTGGTGCCTGTATCCTGCCCTGCTGTGGCCTTGCATGCCGCTGGAGCTCAATGAACAGTAGCAGGTTGTGGATGCCATAGTTCATGTGTGGTTGTAGCTGAGTTTTTTCTTGGAAGTGTGTTTTGGGAAGGTGTGGGCCTTAAATATCTTTTTGGTAACAATTACTACCACCTGTGGATTTAGTTTCATCCCTGAATGCTTTTACCTCTACCTGTTAGGCAGAGGTAACTGTACTGTGTTTGTGGAGGAATAATCACCCATTTTTGGTGATATTTCTGAGGTATTTTTGCTTGTAATACAGTGAATTTACAGTCTTTTTTATACTAATTCTGCAGCAGAATTAGCATCGCAGATTTTGCTGCCAGTGTATTGGCACTAATTGCTCTATTGCCAGTTCCACCAGGGTAATTAGCACTGGCAGAATAAGTGACATTATTTGTGATCTGTAATTTGGCAGAATGGTAAAAGTGGTGGTTATTCCATTACCACCACTTGTTTCCAGTACCCAAAACTCTTAATGAGTCCCAAAGTATCTCTCTGATCTTTATTTTCTCTCATCTCTCCATACCTCCTATGACACCTCCTTATTTGCATCCAAAAACAACATTATTATGGTTATTCTAATACCTCCTCTGGGCTTTTCCGCAAGCTCTGCAACAATTTCTCTCTTCCCATTCTGCCCTCTGGCCCGACACACTCTGCCGGACATACTTTGGATATTCTCATCACTCAGACATCCCCCTCTGCAACCCTCTCACCACTCCTCTCTCTTGGACGGACCCCTTTCTACTCTTCTCTCATCTGAAACGCTCTATCCCTCAGGCAAAGCCCCCCCTATGCCCTGCACTGCCACCTACCTTCTCGGTCATTCGGCCCATGAAGTGTGTGTCAATGGATACCTTTGCCTCTACTTTCTCTGCTCCTCCTACTCCTGATATGATATGTTATGATAGGATCAAACCTGTGTTGCTCAGTGTCGTCTTGCACACATTCAAGACTGCATCTCTGTGGCTTCTAACAACACAACCAAACTCTTTAAAACCTACAAGGAACAGGCCAATCCTGTTGTAATCTCTCCCTCTGCTGTTCCCTCTCATGGCCTCCCTCTCAGGGCCTCGGTAGGGCTCTGGCTTCTCACTTCTCTGCTAAAACTCAGAACATCCTGTCCTCTATCTCCTCTTCCTCACCCTCTCTCGGCCCCCATTTGGCCATCTCTCCCTCTTCTCCTCCTTTCTCCTCTTTCTCTCTGACAACACCTGACAAGGTTTCTAGACAAGTCTGATCTATGAAAGCGTCACCCAAACAGGTGCTCCCCTGCACCTTCAGAACCATCAAGGACCATATTGACACCCTTGCTCCAGCCTTGGCCGTTTTCTGTAATCACTCTTTCACCACTGGAACTTTCCCCTCTCTCCATAAGCACTGCCTTGTTTACCGCCTCCTCAAGAAGCTGTCTGCCAATCCTACCTGCCTGAAAAACGATCACCCAATCTCCATCACCCCCTTCCTCGGCAAACTTTTGGAAAAGCGCCCCATCTCCCAGCTTACTCTCCACTCTGGAAATGTTGGTTGTCTCCATGACCATCAGTCTGGCTGCAGAGTTACCAGAGGCACAGAAACTGCTCTCCTGAGAGCCTGTAAAGATCTGCTCTCTAACCTTGATTCAAGCATTCCTTCTGTCCTCATCCTCCTTGAATTTTCCTCTGCTTTCAACACAGTCCACCACACAATCCTGATCAATCGACTCTGTGAGAACCTGGGCATCACGGATCAGGCCCTGGAGTACCTGACCTCCTTCCTCTTGGCCCACCACTCCCAGGTCCAACTTGTTCCTTTTTCTCCATCACCTCTCTCTCTACCTATTTATTTATTTATGTAAGGCAGCGCAGCCCACGGGCATCAGGGCCCCAACAAAAAGACAAGAAACAACATATAATTGAAATAGGACAACAAACTCGGCAAGCAGGCTAGTCGATGGCTGGAAAATTAAGTGAAGAGGGTAGTCTTCAGATCTCAACGAAATGCCAAGTTGTTTATTTCCATTCTCAGGGCAGTCAGCAGGGCGTTCCAAAATGTAGCTGCTCTGAAAAGGATCTGCCAAGTGCATTGGATCTTTTAAAGGGAACACAATTAATCTGAGCCAGATTTCCTGAGCGCAGAGGTCTACTAGGTACATAGGGGGTGACACGTGAGTTAAGACTTAAGATATACATGGGCTGTTCCAAAGAGGCTCTGAAGGACTAATAAGCTGGCTTTAAAGGTGATCCGCTATTTCACCACCAACCAGTGGAGGTCTCTTTAGCAGTCGAGATGTGCACATCTCTAGGAATGTTTTTAATGATATGCACAGCATTATTCTGGATTTTCTGGCATTTAGACAGGCAGGTGCTGTTGGCCCCAATCAGTAATGCATTGCCGTGTTTCAGCATGGGGAGTATGATGGCTCAAGCTGTGGTAGCACAATTCCTTTCAATAACCAGTGGCCTGATGTGTCTAAGCAGGTGGAGGTGATACTGGCAGTTCTTGCCCATTTGATGTACGTGGGCTTCAGAATTCAGTGAGGATTCCAGGGTAATGCCCAGAGTTTTAACCTTGCCTACTACAGGGATTAGACTGCTTTTGATGTTAAAGCTTGTAAGCTCAGTGCACATTTTATCATGGGACTGCCAGGAACCAAAAATGAGAAGTTTGGTTTTACTGCCATTTAGGTACATCCAGTACTGTTAATCCAGGCCTCGTTGATATCGAAAACCCCAGTGAGGTTGCTGGAGTCCTGTGCATAGTCGCTGCTGAGCTCTAAGACCAGCTGAGTGTCGTCAGCATAGTTCGTAAAGACTAGGTGGTGCCTTCCAACAGGGAGCAGAGATGTTGCAGGTACAGGTTGAATAGCACCAGTGACAGACTAGCGCCCTGTGGTACCCTACAGCTGATAGACGCCAGTGGCAAGAACACATTGCCACAGTGAACTTTGGACATTCAGTTGGAGAGGAAGGAGTGAATCCACTTGACCGTCCCCTTTGAGCAGTTTCCTGCGTGATCAAGTGAGCGCAAACGCTGATCATGGTCCAGTAAGTCAAATGTGGGGGTCAAGCAACACCAAAAACCCCGGCTTTCCCTTTATCCATTATCTTTAACATGTGGGTCTGCAGGTAAATAAGAGCCTTCTCAGTACTATGGGCTTCCTGAAGTTGTTGGTAAAGGATATTCTTGTCCTCCACATAACATTGGAGTTGACATGTGGATACTTGTCGAGGATTTTGGTTATTGGTCTGAGGTTACTTCGGTATTTTGGGTCTAAGCTGTTATTTTTTTAGCAAAGGAGTAACCATCACGAGTAAGGAAGGGAATGAACAGCTCTTGGTGTTCCAATATAATCCTAGGTGGGAGAATGTTTTCAGCGCACGTAGTGTGCCGCATAGTGGTCAGAAGGGTTCTCATATCTGAGGTTGTAATCTGTGAGAAGGCACATTTGTCCATCTCTGAAAACAGGGGAAGGACGATCAGAACTTCTGGACTTGAGTAGTATTGGGACAGGGCTTGCCCAACTTTCTCCCTAGCTTTAATGATTTTGGCTTCAAAGGCGCGTTGCAGATCCATGCAATCCCCTGCCGTGGGCTGGACTGTAATAGCCATTTCTTTGGGTTTCTCAAGAGATATGAGGATCTCAAAGAGTTTCCAGGTGGAATTAGAGGCCCTGGCAATTTGGTCATTATAGAAGTTTTTTATAGAATTTTTTCTTGGCATCCAAAACCTTCTTATTTTCTATCAAAGGACTTTTAAGACAGGCTTTGTGCAACTTCATTTTTTCTTTTTTTGAGCATTTTAAGTGTTGGGGTGAACCATTTTCAGTGGCCGGTATGGGCCCTGACCAAAAAGGAGCCACTCAGTTCATTAAAGGTAGTGGTGAAAGCGGACACCATGGAGTCACATGAGCCATTCTCCGTAGTCTGGCCAATGAGATTCTGTGTATTAATTACAATATCCTCAGGGAGGATCTTTTTAAAGTTCCAAATCAGGACTTTTGATGGGTTATTAGGGATCTGTGGTAATGGGCCTGAAACTTGGATCTGAAAATCGATATGATAGTGGTCTTACCAGGCACAAGGTCAGGTCTTATCGATAGTAGTTTCCAGATTTCTGGACACCACCCAGTCAAATGTTATTTTTATCCGAGGTAGGTTCATTGTTAAGGACGACATAGTCCATGTTATTAAGAGACCTCTCTAAGTCTAGGATCTCTTTGTTCAAGGGATTACCTCTCTAGCGATTGAGGTCTCCAAGAAATAGAGTGTAGGAGTTTGGTCCATTACAACCACTCAGCATGTGGGATATTTTCTCGTTGAAACCTGGCATAGCCGACGGCTGACAGTAAATCAGGATGAGATTAACGCGGTTGTGATTGGTAGGGGTTAGTTTAACATGCAGGTTTTCACACCCCTGGCACACAGAAGAGGCCTGAAAGAACTTGAACTTGTTCTTAAAAATAAATGCCACTCCACCACCGTGCCCATGTACCCTATTTCCGCAGAAGATGTAATGACCTTCTAGAATGGCAATCTCAATCAAGGGGCTGCTAGAGTCCATGACCTACGTTTCCATGAGACACATGACATCGATGTCTCCATCCAGAATGACATAATGGATGTTATGGGCATGCTTATCTATTGATCCTGTGTTAAGGAGGCTCATTTTGATTCCTTCCAAGTTCCCTGGTGTGGTTGTGTTTTTATTAACCAATCCGTTCTGGCTAGACCCTATGCAGGGCAGAATCTCCTTACACAGGTTGACTAAATCCAGCTGAGGAGGAGAGTGAACAGGGATAGCCGGACAGCCGGGTGGAATTGACTGGTTGGTAATTAAATTAGCCGTATCCTACGATAAAGTTGGAACATTGGGACGTTCCAATGGCAGCTCCTCAAATACCCTAGAGGGGTCTGAGCCTGCACTGATTGGAGCCTGCAACGTGGCACATGCATGAAGTTCGGATAGCAAAGGATTAGAAGAAGGGTCCTATGGGCAGACTGATGATCCATGCCCCCTTGATGAAATGTGGTCATTGTCCAGTGTACACATTTTTCTACAGCCGCCTTCCCACGGGCCTGTTGGAGTTAAGCTGTTCCAAATAGCCCATGTCTTATTATTTTGATTCGTTTTATGTGCCCTAAAAGGAGAGGCATTCCCCCGGGCTCTATCCTCTCACCCTGGCTTTTAAATCTCTACTTAGCCCTTTGGCCCTCCTGACCTCTACTTTCTCCTCTAACTTTCAGTATAATTCAGATGAAACTCAGCTTTCCTACAGACTCCCCTCCTCTCCTCTCCTGCTCATTCCTGACTGTTTATCCGCAATTCAGGATTGGTGCACCTCCAACGATCTCGGCCTTAATGCCAGTAAGATGGAGATCCTTCTCATTGGGACCCCTGCTTTCCCTCTCACACTCTGGCTGCCCGCCTTGGGCCCTTTTCCTTTGCCTTCCTGCAAGGCAAAAAACCTTGGTGTCATCTTCGACTCCACTGTCTATTTCTCTCCTCACATCTCGGATGTTGCCAAGAAGTCCCACTACCAGCTGCACATCCTCAAAAGGACTCTTCCCTTTCTCACTTTCCCCCAGAAGCTCACTGTTTCTAGAGCCCTGGTTCTCTCTGGGATGGACTACTGCAACAGCCTCTTTCTCAATCTACCTTCCTCTACTCTCCGCCCTCTGCAACTAATCCAGGACGGGACTGCAAGACTTATCTTTGGCCTCAAGCCCAAGGACAGTATTTTTCCAGCCCTGAAATCTTTCCACTGACTCCCTCTGGCTGAAAGGATCAAGTTAAAGACCCTTTGCATTGTCCAGAAAGCTTTCCGGGGCCACGGCCCATACTACATCCAATGCTCTCTTCCAAAATACCTTCCTTCTTGAGACCTTCACTCAGCTACCTTCAGCTCTCGAAGGGTTAGACGCTTCTCCATGCAGAGAGTGGGGGGTAGATCTCTCTCCTCTGCAGGTGCCTCCCTCTGGAATGGCCTCCTTGCCCCTCTAAAACTTGAGCCGCACCACCTGAGGTTCTGGAAGCAGCTCAAAACTTTACTCTTCTCCTCTGCTTTCTCTCTTTCCCTCCCCTGCTAACCTAGCTGGCCTACCTCTATGCTGCACTGACTGGTTGCTTAGCTACCCTCAGAGTCCCACTGGGCACCAGGTTCTTTCTAGAACAGTCACCCTTGAACTTCCTCTGGGCCTACCATGCACTTAGGGGCTGTAACTGTAACCCTACAGTCCCTTGCTCTCTTTGCACTACCCAGAGTCACGCTGCTCTGGCTGCACATACTCAGAGCATTGCTGCCCTGTTTTTCCCTCTCCCTTGCACTCCCCCACTCCCTTTCCCCTTGCACTTCTCATTCTCACACTTGCATGATCTGAATAACGCAAGCCCTAAAAGACTGTTTGTCGTGTCCTCCCTCTGTCTTCCCTCCCTTGTCTTGTTGTGCCTAGAAAGACTTGTGTACAGGCGCATTATAAATGACTTATCACATCATATCAGATCATATGTATGTACTCTATCTCCCCATCCTTGTCATTTATTTCAGTTACTTTAACAAATTGCATTGCCCCTTCTCCTAATCATTCATTTTCTTCAAATTACTTTGCTAACTTTTTTACCTTGTATACCTTTTTCTTCTTTCCCCTTTTTCATCTTCTCTCTTGCACACAGATCCATTTCACTCTTTTTGTTACATCTTTATCTTCATTCTGGCTCTGCCACTGCCACTTTCTTACACTGTATTCATCCCACTGCACCTCGCTCAGATCCTATCCCATCTTCTCTTATTTCTAAAATCTTTCTCTCACTTCTTTCTTTTTTGGTTGTCATCTGTAATATCTCCTTACTTGCTAAAACCTTTCCTTCTTAAATTAAACATGCAATTTTCATTCCTATTCTTCAAAAACCTTCTCTTAACCCTTTGCTTTCATCTAATTTCTGCTCTAATGTTTCTTTTGTCTTTCTTCTCTAAAGTTCTTGAAAGGGAGGTCTATGCCCAAATCTCAACATATTTGATCATCCCTCTTTCCGAGACCTTTGTCAATCTGATTTTCATCCATTTCATTCTACAGATTCTACTAATTCACTACCTTATCTTTATATTTTATATTTGATTGCTTATAGAGCGAACCTAGCTCAAGGGCAGCAGGGCACTTTACAACAGAAAGGTGCCAGAATTGTATACAGTTGTGGAGTACTGATGGTGGAGGGAGAGGGGTATTTGTATTCATCGGGCAGGTATTGTTAAAAGAGCCTGTTTCTAATGTTTTGCAGAACTGAAGGATGGTGGGGACATTTCATGCCTCTACCGGGATTAAGTTCCAGAAGATAGGGGCATGGCAGGAGAAGGACTGCTTGTGATTCTTCGTGGGCTAGCTTTGACTCCAACCTTTTTATGATTTGGCTACGTGAAGCGCGAGAGCCTCCAGAAGTGCAGAGATTACTGCCAAGTAGGTTGGTGTTTTGTACTATTCTGCTCTAATCCGGTTCCACTAAGCTTTCTTCACTCCTTGTCCACTTGATCCTGCCACATCTTTTGATACTGTTGATCACCCTATTCTTTCCTCTTTCCTATCTTTAGGGTTTTCTGGTTCTGTTCTTTAGTGTTTTTGTTCCTATGTTACTGATCACAGTTAATTTTTCTCCTGGGTTCCCTCTCCAATTAATTTTGCATGGTTATCTTCCTTTCTCTATTTATACTCTTCCTCTTTCTGACTTCATCCCTTCTTTTAATCTCTCATCTCATTTGTATGCTGAGGGGTCTCAGATTTTCTTTACATTTTCTTCCTTCTCACATTCTATTTATTCCATTCCTTCTGCCTGTCTCTTTTCTGTGCACTCATCACGCATGTACATCTCCTTTGGGATTCAGTGATGCTCCTTGTACATAGATGGAACCCAGGAATTAGTCATTGTTTGTACAGCTAACCCATTTCTCCCCGTGCACACCACACCTTTGCAATTTAGTGAAAGTCATGGTTTCACACCACACACCCTGCACACACACACAACACAAACAATATTGCATATCAACTCTGCCGTAAGTATGAAGTGCTTAACAACATAAATTCGAACTGTATCTTCCTACATAACTCTCTATCGCCTTAAACACAATCCCCCCTTTAGTCCCTAGTATTCCTTCGCTGGGCCCATACACAATCCATTTAGACATGGGGGACTTCCAGGGTCTTGGCCGCCCTCGCCTAAATTTAATGGCTGAAATGCACACATGCATAATAGCGCCTCCCAAAAATGTCCAAAATTATGGACTGCGGTCGTCCACGGGCCTTGCACCAAAAGCGCGTTGGCACCATAATTATCATGAAATGCGCCACAAAAATGGCAAAATGAATGAATGACCATTTAATTCTCTCCATCAGAATTCTTCTGAAACTGAGAACCTATTTCTTCCTGATTCATCTATTCCTCTTCCTACTCCCTATTAGTCCCTGTATTCCTCTCCCTCACATATCCCCTGTTCTACTTCCTCAGTGAATTTCGGCATCACTCTTAACACCACATGTTCTATTCCTCGTCACATTTCCATCACTGCTTGTCTCTGCTGCTACCATCTATATTACTCGTGAAGATCATGCTTTTCTTTCATTTCATATAACTTAGCTTCTCGTTATTTTTTAGTAATCTTTGATCTTATTGATTCTTACTTTGCTCTACTGATTGGTCTCCCTGACTATCAATTGGCCATTCATTCAACCTATAACTGTTGTTTCATGTTTTTCCCCCTGGTGTTCTCATGGATGTTTCGCTTTCCTCTCTTTCCTGGCTCCCTTGGGTACTTGTTTTCCTCTGCTTTTCATTTGGATTCTTTTGAAGTGTATCCATGGTCTGGCCTCTCTCCATCTTCCCTCTCTTGTCGCGATCTCTCCAATTCTGATCTCCTTTCCTTCCCACAGCTCCTAAACCCCCTAGCGCCCAGTCTTGTTTTTTCCCCTTCTTGCTTCTGGTTCCAAAGCACTTGCAAATGTTCCATATTTCCTTCAGAACGTTACCTTCTTTTTCTACCTGTCACTAGCATCTCAAGCAATATTCCCTTTCTCTTTCCTTGTCATAATATGTAAACTTAGTGCAGATTTTGATAATATTGCAGTGTCAAATATGTACAATACTTTGGCAAAGCACTATAAAGATTGAATAAAATATAAAAGTACATCTAGGCTGCACCAAAACCCAGTCTCTTGCACGATGTACACAGGCGAGCGAGTTTAATCAAACATAATCATATCAATCGTTAAGTGAGATACACCGTTATCTTCTGCAAAGATATATGCCATGGAGCTGAAATATCTTATTGATAAAGTTGCACTCGAATACGAAGCAAGCCTTAGTTACGATACAGTAGCAACTTCAAGTAATATCATACATAAACGAGGTGCTCCATATACTGGGGAGATTAGCAATTCAGTCAGGACTGGCACACATTTAGACACATAAACCTGCTCTGGAATTGAAGAAGACTGTCCTATATGAATGGCTGTTGTGTTAGTTTCCTCTGTTGGTGGTTCTCAGCATAATACTGCTGCCTGGTCCTAAATGGCATTTATGGTGATTTAGTGGTTCATTATGTAAATGGCCCACGGTAATTAAACGTGTGACAGATTTGGTTGATCGGGAGAAAAAAATCTGTAATATGAGTTCGTTCTTACAAACCAGTGGACCTCCAATAATCGTATAACCGCTGCCACACTTATAATTGACAGGCTAAGTGGGTCACCAGAGTGGATGGCCATTGATAATGTATTTTCTTAGGCATGTCATCCATATTCATGATGTGCAGTTGTTTGCCTGTCATCTCTCCAAATCATCCCTACCTCCTTTAAATTGTAATTAAAAGGCAGATGTTTAGATTGTTTATGGCAAAGCAGATGAGGGCATATAGATATAGACTACCTTTAAAACATGTGGCCAATATCAGATATGTGGTTGTGTGGCAGGAATGATGGGCTGTTATGTGTTCTTTTTGTTGCTGCGAATGTATGACAGGGGTACCAGCGTACAACTCGGATTTCATTAATTTTACAAAAACAATATAGCATTAAACTATGGTATTTAATATATCCTGAAAACAAATAATTGCAGCGTTGTTTCAGGTTTATTTGTCCGACATTCAAAAGGATGACGCTCTAGTGAGGGGCTAAGGGGGCTATAGCCCCTGGTCTTTTGGTTGTAGCCCAGGATAGAATCTCGGGAGCTATAGCCAAAAGGCTAGGTAGCCCCCAGTCCCAACAGTTCCCATATCAACATAGCCCCGGGTCTTTTCCAGACCTAGCAACACCCATGCGTGTTGCCCACGAAAACACAACACTGATCTTTTAGTCATATTTTATACTAATACTTCTGTGTGAAATAACTGTCTGTAAACGTTTTTAAAATTGCTGATTTGCCCCAACTTTTTGTAAACCCAGTCTTTTAAATTATATAATTCAATACTTGAGTATTTAGCAAAACACGTGTGTGATGCCTGCATGCCAATTTGTAATAGTTACAGAATGTGCTTTTTATGACAACATATTTGCCCCTAGATTATATGTTGAGGAATTTCTATACAATGGTCGTTTCTAAACTACAAAATACTTCCTCATAAACAATTACATTTCATGAAAAGGTTATGCTGCAGAGACATCCTAAAAGTGGCCTTACTAATGTGGGGATAAACTGATTTACAGCCTGCATTGCGCTGTAAGTGGACCTCCAATAATCGTATAACTCAAAATATAAAGACCAAGATGTAGCTCACAGATTATTATTTTTTTTTAAATGTGTATCGTCGACATTTACTCAATAATTTCACATTTTATCAAACGCCAAGCTGGTGATTACCTCCATTAGATGTCTGGTCGTCAGAGTCACCTTGATTAATTTGCTGTTCTGATTGGAAAAGCCGTATAGCTTGAACGGCTATTAACCCACCGGAAAGAAGAGCTGGAGGCAGGGGGTGAAAATGCGATTAACATGTGTGCGACCTGATTTGCTTTTGCACCGTATTTAATTATTTGCCTGTCACCAAATGGTTCTGAAGATGGATTTTGCAATCTGGACAGTTTTTACTTGTGAATACAGACGCTGTTTTCCATTTTTATTAATCATGGAAATAAAATATGTGCATGCATAAACTCGGGCTCTTAGGGCTAAAGCGCTGTGTTATCTTGGGATGCCCTGCAGCAACGCTTCACATGGACTAGTAATCATAAACTAGACAGTCTCGTTCTTTCAGAAATGAATTGGTCAGAAACAAAGAATAAACGGATCTGTGTCAATGCAGCTTTACTTTTTTTCAACATTAATATTCATTCAGCGATTTACAATTAGCATGATTTTGTAAATGGACATTGACTCTGTATTCATGGAAATACATTTGGAGCCCTGTAAATTGTATATTGATATGGGACATGTTATGTACACATTTTCAATAGTACACATTCACTCGATATTAACATCATATAAAGACCAGTGATTTCCCAAAAGTAAACTAATCTGTTCAAAGTCTAGAAAACCATCATTTGGCCTGGGCTGGTTAACGATGGCGAATTTAGTGAGGGATAATCAAGTGATCCACAGTTGTTGGAAGTTAAAATGCATTGGGCCTGCTTCACCAAAATGCATCTCACTATAGTGTATTTGCGCCCTGTACACGCATTCTTGTGTCCATGTATGTAGGAGCACAAAGCGAATGACGACGGAACGGTGACAGGCAAAGGGCATAACAGTTGTTTCATTTCAATATGCAAAATGGGGATGGCCGAGGTGTGGTCAAAGATTGTCAAGTCAAACAATGGAATAAAACAATGAAAACATGCACAGAGGAGGCTTACTTACTAATGTGGAACACAGAAACACCCTCCCCCCCGCCCCAAGAATTCCTTATCCCACAGGACCCCTGGACTAAAGTATTAAAGGGCTACTACACTAGAACGTATTCTGCACAGGTGGAGCTAGGATGAATCGTTTAGGAGTTATACATAGCAGTAGATAGCAGTTATACTTTTTCGGACCATAATTCGTTTGTTCTATGAATAACCACATTGAGGCACTTACTTAGCAACGTAGAACACAACTGGCACATCATGACAACGATACTGTTTAGCTTGTGTGTTAGAATGGAAACTACAGCAAATACTATGAAATTCCGTCTCATCCATAAGATGAATACAATTTCTGATGTGACTGTGCCTGCGGACACATTGCAGAGGAAAATGTTGTACTTGTAACTGTGGCTAAAATTCATTGCTGTCCTTGTTATCGCAAACAGTGATTTGGTTTCTGTTTCCTAAATACACATTATACGGCAGGTGAATGTGTTCAGTTATCCTGTGAAAAAGGCTGTTAATCAGAAGCACCCTTACTTGCTTTCACTTAAGTTGGTCTTGTGTTATGGCATGATGAGGAGCAGAAACGTGCATCTCAGAGACCATTTCTTGCAGCAGGAAAGTCTTGAAAATATGCTGCTCTACAAGGAATAAGGCGGTCTGTAGGTTCCATTGTTAGTTAAAACACCTGTGAGGGTCCTAACGTAACAGGTGAAAGGGTTGTGCGTGATACTAGCATACACCAACAACAACCCCCTTCCACCATGCAGGTCTTCCCTTTTATATTCAAAGCTTTACAATCATTATAAGTACTTGTAGAATAAAATATAACAATACCTAAATATACTATACTGATCACATGCTCCTCCTAGCCACGATAAACGAAATACAATTGAAATGAACGTTGTTGCAACAATTTTAAAACAAGTACATTGCATACTATCCAAAATACATAAACATGTAAGACGGACTCCATTTTAACATCCAACATTCACATGCAAAAATATTGGGACTCATTTATGTTTTCCCATTGAAACATACTTTTGTAATTCAAGTCCCATGGGCCTAATTTACAAAAATGTTTTAACATGGGAAAGTCCAATTGAAAACATATTTGTAAATCAGACCTATTGTCTTTCTGTTTAATTCTGAACGGTCTGTAACCCTAAAATGCTTCGGGTCTGATCAGAGCAAACCTTTTCAGGGGTTTGTAACCAGTGAAATGGCCAAAATGCAGTGCCCTGAGGAGGAAAATAGAAACATCCTGTCACTAGTCAGAAGGACCACTCATATTCAATTCATCAACTTCTGTCATCAAGAACTGAAAGATACCTTTACTTTCAGGAGTTGTTATTGAAATGTGTTGTAAGTGAGCAAGTCTCTCCAGTACCCTTCTTCACAGGGGGCATACTGTAACGGTTTATTGAGAGACCACCCTCAACACAGGGAGACCACTCTCCCCAAGCCAGGTTTCACACAATAAACTGTTTAATGTCTGTTCTTTATTAAGCCCTTTTTCCAATTAATCTCGTACCCCTTGTATCCCTCCCCCTGAGCTAGCAATGAGCCAAGAACTAGGCCAGTGTACAGGAAATGTATTTGTATTTACTTGAATAATTGAAAATAAAGTTCACACTAAAATGAAACAAGCCACCTACTTTGTCGCTCAAAATTAAACTTCTTGTTACAGAAATAAATCACACAAATTGGCTGGGAAAAACACAAATCGCAATACTTTACTTTATCCCAATTTCCATCAAGAAATAATCAACAGCGTCCTCGGAACAAAATCAATTTACATATGCAGTGCTTTGCAATTTCGATTTTCCTGCACCCTTAAAAGGCTAGCAGTTTGGTGTACAGATTTGTACAAATGCATATGGCAATTATCATTTCACCCACACGTTTGCTTTAAAATAAACACATGTTTTGCTGTTTGTTTTTTAGACTCCCCCCTGCTTTGGTCTGTGTCGGACAGAACAATTGTAATGATTTGTGAATTTTGTATTTCCATCCTCCCTCCACTTAAAAGCCTGTGTTGGGGAAGCTGGACAGAAAAATTAAGGTGATTTAGGAATTTTGGATTTCAGACACCTCTCTACTTAAAAGCCTGCATTGTGGAAGCCGGACAGAAAGATTGGGATGATTTTTAGGACTTTTGGATTTCAGACCCCCCTCCACTTAAAGGCCTGTGTGGGAGAAGCTCAACCAACAGGATTACCCAATTAAATTGCAGACTATAGTTTTCAGCGCACACTGGGAATGAGGTTTGTTAATTTTGAATTTTAATAAAAATGATACAGTGGAGTTCCGCTTAATGGGGAATTAATTAAATGAATGTTTTTAGTTGAATAGGCTAAGGAACTTCACAGTTTTGCCACACTACTCACTATAAAGGGAAAGGATTTAAGGCAAGCAGACTCCCCAAACTTTTGCTTTCAAATGGCTCAATTCTACTTACATTTAAAACCTCTGTTTAAAGTTCAGGAACACCAGCTGTATTTCAGGATCCTCTTGAAGGACAGGGCAGGGGTCTGGTCATACCACTATCAAGGACAGTCCCCAGCTGTGCACCATAGAGCCCAGTCAGTTTCTAGGCCTTCCCAGTAATAGACAGCTCCACCCAAATGCAATCACCTTTGGTGTTTCCTTGCGGCTGACAGATGGACATTTTTAGCAGCTCTTCCTCTTCTTGCATAGCGCATCCACTTCATATACCAGTGATGACACCATCAACATTTCAAATTTGGGGAGTGCCCAAATTATAGCCACACATGTGCCACACATAGGGCTCTATCACAAGCTTGGCAGTATCCCAGCGGTAGTACCGCCGGGATACCACCACCGCAAATATCATTAACACCACTTGGTCTGGCGCAATTTGTGTCGGATCATGAGTAGCGATAAGGCGGTTAAGCCTAACTCCCCACTGGGTCCAATGGACCCAATGGGGTCTTTCGGCACTATTATCACAGGCGCAATTAGCTATTTATTCCATGTTTATCATTACTAAAAACTGTGATAAGGTACCATTCACGTAACATCTTCCCCTGTCCACCTGCCTCTTCCCTCATTTCCCTACCCACCTTACTTTCTGACCTCTCCTGCAAAAGAAAAAAAAGAAAATGTTCCTTTAGGAACCACATTTCACAGTTAAAAAATAGAACTAAAACAAAACAAAATGTGTAGACTCTATCGACTTTACTTTCCTCAATAAAGTAGATAGACTCAATAAGAGTCTCCAACATTTCCGTTAGCATTTTTTGTTATGCTCATGGAATTAATGTGGTGTTCATCCCCCTGTTCCGGGGGCTGGAATGAGGGATAACGGCTCGACAGCCCAAGTTATCAGCCATATCGAAGCCAGGGCAGATTACAAGGGCTCTGGCCCGTTATCCCCTGTTCCAGCCCTGCAACGGGGGATAAAGGCCATTAGCACCCCATGTCGCCAAAAGAGTAACCTGGGGTGCTGAAAAAAGGGATTTTCCTTCCTATAGCGGGACGCGTGTGGCGTCCCATTGTAGAAAGGAAAATATTTTTCCAAGATGACTGCCATGGAAATGGAAGTGGGGCTCCATACGGAGCCCCTTTTCTCTTTCCATGGCGGCCTGCGGGAGGAGAAGAAAAGGCGAATGCAGCGGTGGCACACACTGCCACCAAAATAAGATGAGTAGAGGGGTTGGGGGTTGAACAAAAATAAATATGGGACGGAGGGTGCGGGAGAGGGGAAGATGGCAGCGTTCCTAGCCCCCTGATTGGCTGGCTTCCTGACTGAGGATGCTATTGGGCAATTGTATACTAGAGAAAATTATGAAAGGACAGAAACTATATTCTGTCCCAAATATCTTTCTCTAGCATACAAATTGGACCATAATCGATGGCCCTTTATAACTATCCACGGTCTCCACAGTTCCCTTTTTAGGCCATGGATCATTAAAAGACCCGGATGGCACATGGACACCAACGCACAGGGCAGCCCTTCTACACTTTTTAATTAACACTCCCTCAATGCCTACTTTGAAAACAGTCACACATCCATCCACCAATCGCTTCCAAAAAATGTGCATATAACCCTATGACCATATTAAGCTTCCACATGCCAACAGCCACTTGACAATCTTCTACAAATCCTTTGCATATGCATTTCCCCCAAACAATATGCATTTCCCCCAAACAAATTGTACACAATGCTCCTATACATGCACATATGCATTTTTGGCTCTTTTAAAAAAAACTACTTGACGGATTTACAAAAAAGTTTCAAAAGCACACTTTCGGGACCAATCAGTTTCATCAAGGGGGGGGGCAAAGTTATGGGTGGTGTCCCAAAACATACTACCCTGTTTGGTTGGTGGATGGGCCTCCTATTGGTCCAGGGGGCGCCTTGATGTCTGTGGACAATGGATGCGCCCGATGATTGGATGGTGAAAAGCGTGAGGTGTGTCATATTTTTGGAAACACCCGCCATGTTGGATCAGCAAACACCGGCCGGTGTCTGCAGATAGCGCTGCTGGGGAAAAGCCTGGAAACCCATTTTGGGTTATTTGATGGTGGAAAGAGGAGCTGGGAAGGGCAGGGGAGTGGAATAGAGATGATATGCAGCTGTTTTTCTAAGTGAAAAAAGTAGAAGTGGGTGCCATTAACTCTGCGGACAATGTGGTAGTCTGCAGACCACACCATGAACGGGTAGTGGAAAAAACAGTACAATTTGTTAAGTAGGATAGTTTAAAAGCTTTAGTTACATACAATTTTACATATACATTTTCTTTGTTAGACCCTCATAAACCAGTACATTCTAAGTACTATGTTTGGTTCAACATTAGTCTATGACGCACTGCTGCTGTATTGATATTACGTAATCATTGGGAAACAAAATAAATCCATACTGCATTAAAATATCCTGATTACAAATATGTGTGCGTAAGTGTGATGGTATGTTTGTCTCAAATGTTTGTTGTGATTAAGGGAATGCTTAAAATAGTTACTTATTTTAGAAGATATTTTGTCATATAAGAATTGAAATGGCGTATTTGAAGTTTTTTGCCATGAACGGTATTTGTTAAGTAGTTAGATACCTGTTGCTGTATTCTGACTAGATTGACTTTGAAAAGTATTAGTGTAGTATTATGGATGTAGTTAGATACACATTGGTGTATTTTAACTGTTAATTGTGCTACAGCTTAGTGACTAAATTTGTGTTGAAGGAATATTAAGTAGGCATTTGTCAAATTTGCTGGGAAGCTATGTTTTGGAGTAACAGAGTTATTGTTACATTAAAACCAACCACTTCTTTTTTGACATATGCAGTGTAGTGCCCTCAAGTGGTTGTGACACCGGTGTGTTAAACTAGACCTACTTTTGTGAAGGTTTTCTTTCCAAGAGACACTTGAACATGTTTGATGCTTGTAAGCTTACAATTATTTCTGGTACCATCTGCATTGCACCTTAGAAGCATTAGTATGACATATTGGCTCTGTGAGTTCATTTGTATGGTGGAATGATTGTCTGAATTACAAAAAGGGTATTATATGCCATGATTTTCATTCTGCAGAAGCTGGTGAAATGCAATGGATTCAGAATTTTGTAATGATACATATATACATCTTTCATTAGGGATGTGCTCTTGTGAAACATGGTTGCAGAGAATGCATGTATGTTTCCATTGGGGTCATTACGACCCAGGCGGTAAGTACACCAACTTTACCACCATGGTGTAAACTGTGTTTACACCATGGTGAATGGCGGATTTACCGCCCCATTCCAAGGTGAGTGGGGCGGTAAATCCCCATTTCCCATTTACCCTTCCCCATTCCCATTTTTGCCCCATAGGGCATAATGGGAGTGGGGAAGGCACTAATTACGGCACCGTAAATTACAGTGCCGTAATTAGCACCAAGGCGGTTTAGCGCCATGGATTAGCAGCCGTTAAAATTGGAATCAGGCGTTAAGGGTTGACGACGGCGTTAATCCTTAACGCCTGGGTCGTAATGACCTCCCACGTGTCTGAAATTTGGAAGATTTTATTTACAGGCATGTCTTTGGTTTTGAGTACTTTTAGTAAGTACATTAGGAATTCCTGTGGATCTTCCTGTGTGTTTATGGTACATTTTACGATTCCTGCACAGTAGACCAATTCACGCCTTATACCTGAGAGTACAGTATATTATACTTACAGTATAGTAAGTGTTTTTAGGATTATTTGTGGCATTTCTATGAAGGTCAAGCATTTGCAAAAATAACTGGTCTGAGCCATTTAATTAAATGTTGTGAACAATTGTTGGCAATTGAAAGAGAAGATTTGTTGTTACATTAGCATAACAGTTGTGTTGCTGAATTTAAATGGACAAAAGAGTTCTGTTGTGGATCGTTTGATGGGCCTGCACATTTTTCCGGAGAAGAGACATTTGTGTATTTGTTTTCTGATAGACGGGCTGTTGACTTTACTAAATAATTTTGGTGATTTTTTTGATGCAGAAGGAGTTGGTTGTTGTTTCTTTAGCGGTATTGCTGGGAGATCTGTTATAGATTCTGTTTGTATTAGTTATCTTTTTAAAGGTTTCATTATTTGAAGTGCAGGGTACATATCTAGATAGGGGGTGCATAGGGCCCATAGCCTGTTGTATTCCAGGATGCAAGGAATGTTAGCGTTGACTTTGTTTGCATCAAAGTTAACTAGGAACAGACCATTAAGTGTACGCAGACGTGAACATGCTACGTAACCATACCTTCTGTTGGGATGGAAAAGAGCCTATCCCACCTCCCTAGGTGCTTCCAAGTAAGGCAAACTCCCTATGTAGGGATATAACCTACAAGGGGGGAGAAATCAGCAATATCATGCCACATGTAGAGGCCCTGCAGTACTTCGAAGTGGATGCCTCACACTAGAAAAACTCATAGCCTGTGACTCCATTTTGTATTAGGCCCAGAAGGATAAAACTGCAGCCCCGCACTGTTCGTGTCCCTAGTACACAAAGCCCATTTTCTGTGCAAACACGCTGACTCTGCACGAGTCCTGTTCCCACGGAAGTCCATTTCCCTTTGTCCCTACGGTGTTGGGAATATTTAGTATCTTTTAAAAGAATGCGCCCTGCAAGAGCATGAGAGAGCATCAGGTTCCACACTGCCTCCATCCATCATCTCCACTAAATTGCTATTAGGCTTCTAACCCCCACCCAGCCAGTCTGAAGCCAGCATAACACCACTGGCTTGACCCCCACACTCTTGCATTCTCGATTAGCAAGAGACTTCCAGGTCCTAACCCCCATGAAATGACCATGAAAGATATAATCATGTGCGACTGTATTTCTACTTGACAACAACACACTTTCCTTGTAACACAAGGTACCAGGAGGGATACATTAAAGATCAAACCCAAGGGGGGGAGACCTTGAGTGCAGGAAATGCTATATCAATGAAGGCCTGAATGTGTGGGTCAGTATGACTGTATTTTATCTTCCCTTCTCCCTGGCATCATTTCCCGTACTGCCCAGGTGCCTGCCACAATGAGTGAATATTCAGTCTCAGTTTGTTTAGTTTATATGGGAACAACGTTGTTTATGTGTGCCTCGAACATCACAGCGAGGATGAGCCCAGCTGACTCCTGTGGACCCAGACTGATGGGGAAGAGCCAGCCAATTACTGCCTGGCATCCCCTATAGAGCAGACTTATGTGTAGGGTGCCTCCGATCAGTGGCACCAAATTATACTGTATATGAGTGGCGATTCTGGGCTCTATAAGCCCATGTTTGTGCATGTAAGATCAAGAACGCTCTCGAGCAGCAGAGTACTTTGCTGATTTTTGTATCCTGTACAATTAACCTTGCTATCCTTGCAATGCTATCTTCTGGCCTATTTCCCTAGTGGGTTGTCTTTTTTTCTGGAGTGTGCGTAAAAAGGGATTTGACTTCACTTCTTTAAAGACTGTGCTGCCAATGGCAATCAGTGCTTGATCTATGGTTAAACCTTGTGATTTGTGAATAGTGACAGCATATACAAGAAATAGAGAAAATTCCTCTCTGCGTATGTGCATGTCTTTGAAAAGAAGGAAATGTGCTAATGTCTGGCCAATTTATTTAACTTCTTCAAGTTTGTTAAAGTGGATGTTGACAAACTGAATTTTGTTGTCATGTGGGTGTGTTCGGAAGCCAACAACTGTACCAATTGCTCCATTGACTAACTCTTGTTCTACATCAACGTTACGTTATAGAATTACTCTGAAGTTTACACACAAAGTTCATAATTTCTCCAATCCAGCTGTGTTTGAGATACATTTTTCTAAGCTATTTAGTTATTTTAAAATTTTTATTTTGTATTGGATCTGGTTTAAATGAAACCTTTACAAAACAATCTATCACAAATAAATATAAGATAATATTAAAACATATATACGTTAGAGCATTTACAAAGATTGCACAGAAACTCGACCACTGCTGAATGAACATTTTCATAACATTTCTCTTCAATTACTCAGATTACAAATAAAGAAAGCAAATTACCAAACATGTAAAAAAAATAAACATAATAACAGAACATACCAAAATAAATATCCAGCAATAGAGTGACACAAATATTACAACAGATAGAGGCTTTTGATAAATCCTGATATAGCAAAGCCTTTGTGGACATTTTGGATATTTAGGCATCTTTTCCATAGGTTTTCATCTATACATCCTAATTGGTACTTCAAACGGGGCCCCATATATTTGGTCCTGCATGGTATCAGTGCTACTGTCATCTGCTGCCGCCGAGATTGGCGGATACTTCCATGGTATCACTTGCAGTATGGGTTTAGAGACTGGTAGTCCTTCCTCTATTTTTACGGTTCTGGCGGCCGTCCCAGTTCCCTCAGCGCAGAGCCCGCCGGGAGTATTAATTCCTCCTCCTCCCGGTGGACGCTGTGTTGCAACCCCTCTGGATAGTGTTCCCAGCTTCCGAGTTTACGCTTGCTGCTGACACTCCGTCCAGATCGTCAGTGATTTTGTCTGCTACTAATTTCGTCCTCTGTTCGAAGTTTTCCTTCTCTTCGCTACTCTGCCTCTTACCAGTTTCATTCCGGTTCCTTCGCCCGGGTCGCGTCTCCCTCCTTGCTCTTTTTGCTTTCTCCTTTCCATTTCCCTGGTTCCCTTTCCAGTTAGATTTCCAGTCTATTTCCTATTATTCGTCTTTCTCTTCTCTTTCCTGAGTCCTTTGTATACTGTGTCCTTCCAGGCTGCATTGGTTACCAGCCACGCCTTCTGGCTTCACGTTTGCTACGGATCCCTGCTGTTTTGAGTCCGCACCTCTTCCAGCTATATCCTTCATTCCTGTCTGCAACACCACTTCAGAAGTTCCTACTTGGAGTCGGGCAGAGTGTAGTTCGGCGCCTGACAAGGGTTTTTTCTGCCGCTTGGCTTTTTCCCTTGTGTATCGGCTTGTTCCCGGGGAGGGAGCCACATGCTTGCTGTTCGATCAGCGTTCACTGTGGCTTCCCTCCGTGACAGGCAATTACCACTAAAAAAGGAGAAAGACTACCTCGCCAGATGAAACCTGTCCTCTGAAGGTTCGACTCAAGCAGCTCAGGTGAGGAGAGTGTGGAAGCAAGGGCTGAAATGGGAGCAAAAGGGTCACAGAAAGGACAGCTACACAATCAAGTACCAGATGCTTTATGGATTCAAAACCAGCGTTACAAAATCCACATCCAATATCAACCTCAGTAAGTAAGCTTCTCCTAAGCAAAATCTCCTTCGTAGGAAGCAAATTCCAACATAGCCAGAGAAGCATAGCCCTATGTTGTAGATTAGGGAATTTGGAAAGCAATATAGATGGGATTCCTCAGCGTTTATGCTCAGTCGATTTATGAATAAGAGTGGAATAAATCAGTCGTTATGGCCCAATCATGATCAAAAAGAGCTCTTTTTACATTAGTCAGATTATTAGTTTGAGTCTCCCAGATCCAAGCAAATTCTTAAGAGAATAACTTCACATCTCTTACCAAGCTGAACCAGATAGTGGGAGTTCACTTGGGAGTCATTATTACAATAGAGGGAACCACCCAAGGTCTCATACAAATAATCTGCAAATGGTGAAGGTAGTCTGAAATATAGTGACAGCAACCACCATACAAACCTAATAGCCGTAAGAGCTATTGCATTCGGGATACCCAGGATCTTTCACCACAGCTTAGCCTCGATCCTATCCAGTAGTTTAAATATAGCATCATTATGAAATTCAAGACCATATATTAGCTTTGGGACGATTTTCCTTTCATAGAACATGAGGACCATCTTAAGTGAAAATCTGCCAAATTTACAGTCGATTTTATTGATCTGACACTGAAGCTGGGCTGCTTTTTTCAGAAGGATGTCTGAGATATTTCTTACATCTGATTGGTCCCTAAAAAGCCACTCAGGCATACCCCAACCAGCCAATTTAGACCATAACTGGTTCCGATTGACACAGTTGAATGCTGCTGATAGATCGATTGAGGCCATATAGGTGCAGCCCTCAGGCATAGCCCATGCTGATTCTTGTATACACTTCAGATTTAAATTGTGCAGAATCATATCCAAAGATAGATCACACAAATCCCAATCCAAGTCTTGGTAGAGGCAGTTGGCATTTAGGTGTCCTACTAGTATAATCCTTCCCTGAGGGTAACTAGATGACCACACAGTTATGCATTCACGCACCGCCTTCAGAAAATAGGTAAGATCAGCAACTCCATTGTGCCAGTATACATTTACCACTAATCGATTTAGGGCTAGATCTACAGAGCAGAGGGCCACCCCCATAGCTCAGAATGGAAGATTGGCAATGAAAACAGCAGTCATACCAAGGGAGGAATCCACTGCAATAAGTAATCCACCTGATGCCTTCCCACCCTTGCTAGCCTTTTCTTTTTGGGTAAACACTTGGTAGTCACCAAACACTGGGGCTTCACTCAATCAGGTCTCTTGCAGCAGGATACAATTTGCCTTTTTTCAAATAGCCATAGCAACAGAGTTAGTAATGAGACGTCGGCTCCCACGCATGTTCCATGATTTGAGACAAAGATATGTCACTCTTCCCAGTTGTTGTCGCTCTCAATATATTATGGGACTGGTTTCTGCCATAATGTTGATGTAACCACTGCCCAATCAATATTATTGGCGCCATCCGCATGTTCTTCAGTATTGGCCACTCTTTGGCTCCCTCACTAAAGGGGCGGACCACAGTATGTAGCCACCTCCTGAGAGTTTAGGGAACCACCCTCCTCCAGCAGAATAGAACATATCTCAAAGCCCAAAGCCTGTAGACTTGGTCTTTGGGAGAGGACAAGCTCCGTCACCAGTGACAAATTAAAATAAATAAAAGAGGTGTCAGGCTTGCTCCTATCCAGAAATGACACTCAATCAATGTCAGAGGAGCAAAGTAAACTCAAAGCCAGTAGTTCAGTAAAAATCTGTAAGATATTTGTCCGGGTTAGGCAGACCTGAAAGTTAGGGGCCAATACACTTGTCATTTTGAGTTTAAGCTCCCTTTTACGCATAGAGGGTTCTTTCATCCACCCCCCTTGATTGGATCAGTCTTATACCTCTTGCCTGCTACAGAATTCTATAGGGTTTATGGCGATTTGGGTCAGCACATCTTCAGTGAGGATCCAAGGGGGTTTGTGAAGTCGGCACATGTAAGCGCCCCAATAGCTGGCCCACACCAGCCGCCAAGGATGGGTAAAGGTTTGGTGGTAAATTTCTTGTTATATGATTACCCACCGCCCCTAGATCTGTATGTTTGTCCTGACACCCAGGATCAAGGCTAAGAGATTGAGGAACAGCCTGATTCGCTACACTAGCCGGGAGACATATAGACTGTAGCAAGGCTTCACGTTTACCCACCAAATTCCCTTCACCAAGCCATACATGCCAACATTCTGTGACCAAAAATCTGTAGGAATCTTAAAGTTTCAAAAATAGTCAGGCGAGGAGGTAATGATAGGAATAGGGCGCGTCAGCAGCCCATTGTCATTGAATGAGCCTGCCGCCACGGGTGCATTCAATGACAATGAGGCACCTGCCACGCTTTCTGCCACCACACCAGCTCGGGGGAGCCCTTGAAAGACTCCCCCGAGCTGGCATTGGGAAAAAAATTCAAATTTGAAACAAAAAAAAATTATAATCGGTATTTGTTGCCAATAAATCGGTAGGCGGTAGGACTGCTTAAAAAGCGGTATCCTACTACAAGCTTTGACTTCACAATTGAGCATAGGCCAGGTTTCCTGCATAGCAGTTGTCCAGAATGTTTAACCGACCTGAACATGAAACTCATCCAGGGGTGGATTAAGTCCCCCTGTCCTTAGTCTGGGAGGGTCGACTGTTAGAAATGATTTCATTTATATGTAATTTTCCCTCTAGCCCCTCCACCCCCACACTTTTTGCTGCTGTTTAAACACCTTAATCTGACTTTGCCAGGGGAGCACAGGAGCACAACCTTCTGCTCCACTCCTCTCGGCTTTCGCTCACCTTTTATGGGGAAACTGACATGCCCTTAAGACAGTGAGTACTGGGAGTCTTTGTTTCCCTTAGTATTCTAGTAGGATTGTGTTGGTTTAAAAGTATTACTGTGATATTACTGTGTGTTGAACTTCAAAGGCCTTGATTAAATGTACTTATATTTTTAATATAGATACAGCTGTCTGGGGGTGATTTGTAAGTGTCCTTTACACTGTGTGCTCATTAAGGTCTTTTAGTCACCCTCCTGAGACCTAGTCTTGACCACTGCAATGCTACCTTGATTGGTCTGGCTTGTCCAGAAGTTTTCCCTGTTCCAATAAACTAGGCTGGCCTTCTGAACCTCTGGCCACCAGGTCAGAGTACAGAAATCCATCTTAACATTGATTGTCAGCTGATAATGTAAGGCAATCAAAAATGAAGCGAAGAGTGTGCTTGTATGTGTTTGTGCTGCCCCAAAGAGGACTTCAGAAATGTGCACAAGATGCGCAGCACCTTGTCAGGCCTTGCAGCAGCACATTCAAAACTCTCATGTTCGACTATAAAACTATACTCTACAGTGGCAGGAAATACTACCCTTTGCAGAGGAAAGGCAAAAAACCCAGTGTCTCCCTGATGACTACTGCTCTACAGTAGTACAGGGAGAAGAAGCGGCGTAACCGCCTACTCAGCCCCACGCTACTAGTAAGCCAGAAGTGATTGCAATCATAAGGGTGAAAGAGGTACAGCCCGAAAGCTATACCTCCTTCACCTTATGTGGTAGCGCAGGCCGAGGGTAGGTTGTATCTTCAGGAGGGGTGTGAGATATAAATGTAGCAACACACACAAATTGTGTTCCAAAATAAAAAATAAAAGAATGTCCAATCAAGGTCTTATAATAATATACACGTTTAATCAAATGAGGGCAAACAGGATTACTAGTACTTTTAGACCTTAGTGCAGCGTTTAATCTGTTAGACCACCAGCTCTTACAACAAGCACTAGCCAAAACTGCAAACTGCTCTAAAGAAGCAATAAGCTGGCTCACCTCCTTCCTGGAGAATAGAATATCACGCATCTATTGGGGAGACAAATTCTCAATCGAACATAACATCTTGTGTGGAGTTCCCCAGGGAGCCAGCTTGTCACCTTTGCTCTTTAATATATACATATGCCTCCTGTGTGAATTACTAGAACAACTTCAAATCTTTTTCACTAACTACGCTGACGATACTCAGCTAGTCATGGAATTGAGCGGTGACTATGTTAAAGACAGTATTAAATTGAACACCCTCTACAAGAATATCGAAGAGTGGATGAACAATAACTGGATGTGCCTCAATAGCAACAAGACCAAGTTAATGGTATTTGGATCTACTCAGGCTCGCGTTAAATTGACATCCGACAAGGCATTTAAAATCAAGGAATCTTGCATTGAAGTAGTTGGTAAAGTGAAAACACTTGGCATGACGCTGGAAGCTACACTCAGTACAGATGCTCAAGCCATGTATGTCAGCAAAAACTGCAACTACTACATTTGTCTCCTCAAAGCAATGAGACCCCTTCTCAATGAAAAAAATTGCGCCACTATTGCCAGAGCCACCATTCTATCACGTTTGGACTATGGCAATGCTCTCCCTGCTGGTGCCATCAAGCAAAGCTTACACAAGTACCTACTGATTCAAAATCAGGCGATAAGAGTCATCAAACTAAAATCAAGGAGAGATCACATCAGCGTAGCCAGACGCGACCTACATTGGTTGAAAATGGAAGACCGCGTACAATTCAAGTCCTTGTGCCTAACCCATGAATGCCTTTATGGAAAAGCACCTGCCTACCCCAAGACCAAACTTACACCCTACAACCCTACCAGAACATTAAGATCTGAAGCCAAGGGACTGATAATAATTCCAAAATTAAAAAAAGAACTAGGTCTAGGAAGAGCTTTCCCCACTCGTGCGGCAGCATTCTGGAACAAACTTCCGACTAGCCTTAGACTGGAATGAAATCTATTTTCCTTCCGTAAAAAACGTAAAACCTTGCTTTTTAAGTAATTCGAGATAAGGGTTTACGACCTCTGATGGACAACCCCTATATGCAATGAATCGTCCTGTATATTGTTTGTCTTCACTATTTGTCTACCTCTTCATGTATGCGCCCCGATGCTTGCGAGCAGTTCGGCGCTCTACAAATAAACAAATAAATAAATAAATAAATAAAATGCAATCAAACTAAGAAGAAAACACTAGAAGAACCCATCCCAGTAAATGAAACACACAGACTGCAGACTTTTGAGAAAGGGCACTCTGGGTAGATGAGCAGGGATAATCTGGCGTTTAATTGGCACAATGTCAAAGGTCCAGATTGTGTCTTAGCAGGAAAATGTAGAGAAGAGTGGCTTAGAAGTCACTATGGGACCAAAGGTAGTCCAAGGGGGCTCATCAGCATTGGATAGGCTTTTTGGCGTCAAACTGGGAGTCTGGGTGCATTTGGTGCTGAGGAGGTGTCTAGTCGGGAAGTGGAGACACCTGGTCCAACATGCAGTGTGGTCCAAGCAGCAACGTCATATGGCACAAAGAAACTAGGAACAGGCTGCAGGTATCCTGGATGATGTAGCTAACAAGGAAGTCAATGTGGGGATCAGGGCCCAGAGCTGTTCCTTGACGTCTGGGATGCTGGAAGCCCCAATATAAGGTCTCCAGGGACAAGGAGAGACCTTCTGTACTGCACTCCCAATGCAGAGAGCTTGGTTGGCTCCTACAGGGGATCCTTTACCTCCAGTGAACAGGAGCCTACTTCTAATGCAACCATTAGAGATGTATTGGTCCAGCAGCAGTCACTCCCACTGTTCCCTGGGGATGGCTAGAGGACAGAGCTCCCTTCTGTAGTTTATGCCTTCTGCTTTCAACTCTATGGCAGGAGACCTTGGAATGGACTGAACTCACAACAAAGTCTCAGACGTCAATGACTTCAAAAGGACTCCAGCGATTGGCACCCTAGTGTGAAGGAGACCTTTTTATGTTACTGCCTGCCTTTGAAGCATGGTTCCCAGAAAACCTCCTGGAGGGGCTTTCTATGCCCTTTAGATATAGAAACTCCCCTTACCCTTCCTGCTGGATTATTAAAGTGGCAGAATCCGAGCTATTGTTCCACATGGCAGATGTGGAGACAGCCTAAATGCAATATACATCAGTACTGTCATATTTAGGCCCTGTTTACAGAGCTGACAATAGTGTGATACAAATTGTAGTGGTTTTGTCATTTTGTAATTCTAGCGATTACCATGCCAAACCAGGCATCGCTTATAGTTAGAGATTTACGATACCCTAGACTATCTAGATTCCACAATCATTTGAATTTAGATCAGAGGTGCAGAGAGTTAAAATGCCAACTTTGCCTGCATGGACATTTTGTCTTTGCAGCTGTCAGGGATTCATATGTGGCTTTTGAACCTGCCTTTTGCTACCACAGATCTGGGACTGTACATGTCAGGAGACTGGTAACATGTGTGCATACCTTTGGCATGGAGTATTTGTGAAAGGGAGTCTGATTAGCAAGCCTCCTTTTCAGAGACAGAAGTGCCCACATCGTTTTATTATATAAAAATGAAAAAAGCTTGGGCTGTCCCACCCTTGCAGAAAATAATCCATCACACTCCCATTCTGCGCCTTAGTTGGATTGTTACTTTCGGTGCAGGGCAGAAACACTGGCTGCCATTTTAAATGGGAGGACAGTATTAGGAACGGGTTAGCAAGCAAGAACAATTATCAGTTTCAGATTATACACAGCTCTTTATTGGCAGGATGTGAAATGCATTTCCATGTTCGTCCAGTTTACACACATCCACCTTTGTGGCCCCAAAGGACACCCTGTTGGCATGCAGAACATTTCTATAACTACACCGGTGCACCGGTGCACACACCACCATCATTTATACCCCCCCTATTTACCCAATGCAGCCACCACAGGCAGCGTGAAAACATGTTTACAATAGCATACTAATAATATTAGGGAAAGCCACCATGAAAAGGTTTTACAATGGCACCATATATTGTGCCATAGTCAGCATGAAACAGTATTTTATAGGACAATGTCGGTATATATTGTTAAGAAAGGCATCAGCCTTTCTCTGGAGATAGTTAGCCTGAAAATGTGTTGCAAAATACAGCTGTGTATTGTCTGGTAATGGGCATCTATTGGAGGTCTCTTGTATTGGCTCTCTCTCTCTCTCTCTCTTTGCACCCGCACCTCACTCTCCCTTTCCCTGCAACTTCCATATCTGCCTGAACCCTCACACTCGCACTGTGCACCTTGAGTGTTTCTCATCCTGGCTCCCATGCATGCATCCCTTTTTGTACACTCAGCAAGCACATCCTTTCTTGCGCCCTTATTTCTCTCTTACCCTTCTTCTTTGTCACCCTCTCGCTCGCTCTCTCTTGCCCTCACTCTCACAAACACCTCATGCTCAACCTTACTGGCAGCCTCCCTCACCGGCATCCTGCTTTGCTTACATCATCCCCCTTTCTCGTCGTCTCGCTCCCCTTCATCCCTTCTCAGATCCTCAATCACACCTTTACACCTTTCCCCTTATTACCCATTGCCAGTAAAAAACAAACTGTCATGAAAGACAGCAAATGACCAACTATTAGCTGTGCCCATGCATGTTCAGAATTCCTTCAGGAATTGCAGCGATAAGCAGAGATGACTTACCTCAGCCATCTTCTGTTTAGATAACCATGGTACATTTACTATCACATGTATGCACAAGGTTTCATGTGATTCTTACTTATAATTAAGTTGTGGACAGAGTAGTCGCCCATACCATGTCATTTAGCAGCAAAACATGACTTTCTCAATGTTCATCAGTCCAAAATAATTTTATTTTTCAAATAATTCAATCTTCCCTTAACTCCAGAATAACTTTAAAAAGAAATATTTGTTTTATACAAAGAATCAGTATTTGTTCCCAATACGCGGTAGGACTGCTTAAAAGCGGTATCCTACTGCCTAAATCAGTAGGGTTGGCAAGTATGCCAACCACTATATGAGTACCATTCACACAGGAATTAACAGCCTGATTACCAAAGATGATGGATGGGGAAGAGGTTTGGCTTACCAATGTACCCGAGAAAAGAGGTGGGCCCCACTCATAACACGCAAGGCATTACTCCCCACAAAATGTGGTGGTGCAGACCTTTCAGAGGGCACTACCAGGAGGTACAACCTTTGTCACCCCTCAAATCAAACGAACTAGCGGGCCCTGCTGGAGATGAGCATGCAAGTAGGCACAAGAATGTTCCCAGGCACGGGGTCCATCTGTGATATGGAATCGACGGTAGGAGGCTTTGATGTAGCCAGTTCCAATGGGGTTCCTCCTTCCAACAGCAGAGACATACGCAATTGAAAGTAAGGTTTGTAGGTGAGTCTAAAGCAACTTTGTCGATTCCTTTGTTGAAAGATTTCTTTCTTCCCATTTTTACACATCTTCCCTTGTGGCGGTATGCTAACCTGAGGTGCCTCAGCAAAGGCCCTTAAAACTTTATGTTGGATTGAGAGAATCGGTAGCTCCTTCACCAGATCGATCGGGATAAGCTGGCCAGGGAGTGTTATCTGAGGTTCGACACTGCTCTATCAAAAGAACAATGGAGGGCACTGTAACAAGTTCAATGACAAACGAGTTAGAGATATCAGAAATGTCAATTATCTCTCCTGTATCTGTAGATTTCATGTTAGATGTCCCTGGATCGACACCCAAGAGTCCCAGACCATTAGCAATTTTGTGAAAGCACAGCTCAGATCCAATAAAGTCCAGTTTACCAATCACCTCAGATATCATAGAGTTTGTAGACTTTAACTTGTTCCAAAAACTATCATAAAGTGCCACAAAGGAGTTTAGTACCATTTTTAGGGCAGAGACTGTCAGGTGGGTGAGGCAGTTACTTTTGTCGACCTCCCATAGTATATGGTGCATGGCAGCATTTTCATTGAGATCACCAGCCTCAGAAGAAGATTCCTCCCGAGCATGGCCGTCAGGTTCATTGGTAATTGAATACTTGTCAATAATATTAGTACGATCAGAAGTAGAGACCAACAATGATGCATCACCAGTTTGTTGGATAACGCTACCTGCTTTATCAAACAGTAGAGGCCCCTGAGGAGCGTTATCCTCCAATACCTGGTCCTCAAACTCAATGATACTGAAAAAGAGTTATTATGCACCTTCATCACCGAATGGTCAAGTATCGCCTATCCTTTTGCCGGAGGCACAGATTTAAGTTCTGTGCTAGTGGCTGCCGATTTCACAAAGAAGTGATCCAAAAATCGTTGGCCAGCAATATGTGAGAAAACAGAAAGAGCTGCTGGTGATTTTTTAAGGATATTCATACAAATTCCAGATTGAGCAAAGTCGGAGTTAGCTGTATTCATATTTACCAACCTAGCCGGATTATACTGATCATCAGGAGTTAGGATCAATTGAGGTACCCCTTTCACTACAGTTTTGCAGGCTAGGTCCTTCCATAGCACCTCAGAGGTGGAAGAAGGAGGTGAAATCCTGCATTACGATGCAGACTCCTGTGGGGCCTGTATAACACAGCTTCTAGAATTAACTGCATCCTGGATTTCCTGGGGTTCCTGGAGGATTTAATGACCTGACTGACTTCTAAGGCCAGATTTCATTTTTACTGGCTAAGATGAGCTAGCAGTAGTAGAACACTCAATAACCGACAAAGATCAAAGGAGATGTCCCCCGCAGTCTCTAAGTCGGTAAGTCAGTAAAAGTTTGTTGTGTTAATAGTCCACACTTTCATTATGTTGAGGCACACTCCAATAATGTGGGCAGTTGAACAAAAAAGGGGCAAGATCACATAAGCTCTGCACCTCTGCGGGGATAGGCAACAGGTGGTTAACCCAGATCAAAGAGATATAGAGTCCCTGTAGCCTCTGGGAAAAACGGGTCAACCTGATAGTCAAAGTGCACAATGAAGTCTGCTCCGGCCCATCCACTCACCAATCAAGTTTGTAGTGTTGCTCCCAGCTCCCTGAGGACCAAACACTACAGCCCTCAGACTGTGGACTGCAGACTGTAATCACTATCCCGACCACTTTGCAGCCCACTTCGCGGAGAGTGCTGGTTAAAAAGGAAACGATGCCGGCGGAGCTTACAGAGCTCCAATAGACAGGGTAAGGTCACTAGTTGCTCCTAGCAGCAGCAGAGAAAAAACAAGCAAAAGCTGAAGACATTGCAGACTGTAATTACTTTCCAGATCACTTCGCGCTATTTAGTTATGCTGTTGCTTGTGACACATAGGAAGTGTCATGCTATGCACTTCTAATGTGTCTTTGGAGCTGACATGCAGTAAGGGTTGTATTTCTTTTTTCAACATTGTCTCGTTGAATTGACTACAGCTTGCAAAGGTTGGCATTAAGGAAATGCATTTTAGATGTTGTAGAGTCAATTGTTCCATGACATTAGGAGCAGATGTGTTTCCTCCATATAGCTCATGGATTAGTCTACCATTTAAGATGGAATTTGCAACTTTAGTAAGCAGACCAGTTCTAATACTTTTTAAAATGTTAGCATAGGTGAGGTCTGTAAAATGATGCATGTTTTGAGCTACTTCTTTGTAGTGAAAATGTTGACATAGATTTACATTATCAATGCTACTGAGGGTAATGCGTCATTGTTTGGGTACTAGTGTTTTGAAAATAGGTTGATCTTTTACTGGTGTTAACTGTAGAAGGTCTCGGAAAACAATAACATGTTTTCCTCTAAGCACTTTTTTGTAGTTGGTTTTTAAAGGCACATAAGGTCAGAAACCATGCTTACTTCATCTATCAGGAGCACTTTCATTTGTTTCAGAATTTTGCTTACTTCAGGAGCAGTGTCTGCTTATAATTTGTAGTATTCTAATTTGTTTTTGTGTTCTATAGGGAGGAGCAGTAGTCAGTGTAAAGTTACATCCCATATGTTGTAGGCAGCTAAACCTGTGGGGGCTGATACTACAGCTAAATGGTTGTTTGTAAGTTTTGTAGAAATGTACTGATTATTTTAATTAAGAATGTTTTACTTGAACCAGCTTCTCCACTTACATACAGGAGCAGAGGTTTACAATTTTTACAGTTGCTGGTTTTAGTTTCATGTTTAAACCCATGTTCAATTTCTTGAGTGACTTCTAGATAAATGGTGAGTTGTTCATCATTTAACTGTGATTCAAGCACTGACAAGTCTGCCTCAGATTGATTATATTGATACATGCTATTTTCTGCTTCAGTCATGGCTATTTCAGCTTCATTTAGAATGAGTGGTTCACCAAGTGCTTCTTGGCTTCCTATAACGGAAGGTTGACTGCCCTTAGGAGTGTCTTTGTCTAGTTGAGCTTCAATTTCTTCCTCTTTTTGGAGTTCATTGTCCAACATTTCTTTGTATTGTTTGACATTGTCATTTGTTATACTGCTTTCTTTTGCTTTGAATGCAGCTTTAAATAAGTGATAGTTACCTAATAAATCTTCTTCTTTTCTCCAAGGTTTAAAAAGTTGGAGCAGGGCCATGTAATACAGTTATGTATGTTGTGGAGATTTAAATGATAACTTTAAGTTTAAGTAAGCTTCCTTCACAAGTTGAAACTGAATATTTGCCAGTTTTCTCATTTGGTGTTACATGGTTTTTGTAGGTGTAGTTTTGGGCAATGTTGTACAGACACTTGTTTTCCAATGCAGTACTTCTATTTGGGTAGTATGTGTCAATTACATTGTTTTTTTTAAAATGTCCTGGCTGTTGGTATCATTTGTGGCTATGGTTTCTATTTTTCGGAATTAAGCTGGACCAAGGTTCAAACGGACAATAGGACTCATTACGAGGCGGGCACTCACGGAATGAAGGGGGCCAGTACGGGACCGCCCCCCTTCATTCCGCAAGGGCTGATTATGAGGTTCTCTTTGCAGGACCCGGATCAGATGCCTGGTAAAACCAGGCGTCTTTACCAGGTCCTGCGAGGGGAAGAGGGGAAGAGGGAGGTTACAACGGGACACTCATAATGTGCCTGTTGTTACCTCCATCCCCATTCCCATTGATCCCTATGGGGCTCAAATGGGAATGAGGAATGGTTCCTGCAAGGAGGACTTACCGGGTCCTCCTATGTCGGAATGACCCGGTAAGTCCCCTTTGCAGGAACCCGGTAAAGGAGCCCTGTTTGGTGGCAGCCGTGGAGCTAATAGCTCCATGGCTACTGCCAAACTCGTAATGAGGGCCAATGTGTTCAGATTTGCCAGAGAAGGATGTACCTTGTGCTAAACGGTCTGCAGCTTCGTAGCACCCACATTCTCTATGGGAGAGCATTTTTATAGAGAAGTTGTACAATTTTAGTGATAGTGTCAAATGATATGTCATCCCAGACGTTTTTTAGTTCTGTTTTCTCAGCTTTGATGAGATAGGATGTGACATATCTGGCAACTGCAGTGGAATTGTCTGCAATGTACTATATGTCTATGTTTTCATTCTACATGAGGGCAATGATAGTATTGTAATCATTGATGTACTTGGATGCTTCGTACCTTTAAACGGTGTATGTATGGTCATGGGATTTGCCTTTTACACTGTGTCTCACAGAAGACATTAAGCTATTTATTTGTCATTTTTTCAAACTGGTCTAGGTCAGCCAAAGCGACATTTGGTATAGTATTTGCCTTTGTTTTTATATTTACGTTGGCAGTATTTGCCACACTTATGTAAGATATGTGTATGCAGGTCACTATCTGTGGTTCCCAAATGGATGTCACTGTTATTGTATATTTCAATACACTGTAAAACAGTAGTGACAGTATCCTGTCCAAATTTAGGAGCATATTTTATCCACAAAAGCATGTGGATGTTTGGTGCTCCTCTAGATTTATATTTTTTTCATCAAATGAAGTGTTGCACTTCTTGAAGCGAAAGGGCAGTTTTAGTGCAGATAAAGTGCAGCATAGCAATGAAGCGATGGGTCAAAGTACTTTGATACATTGACAGGGTCAAGAGAACAGACTTCTGCTGTCGTTTTTATATGTATTCCATTTCTATTTTGGTTTGCAGTGTGTAAGAAGTCATGCAAGTCATCCCATCCACACTCTGCACAACTTAAAGTAACAAAGCATGTGGGTGGTCCTAGTCTCTTTAGCATACAACGTACATCAGCAGGATGTCAGAACTAGTATTCTTTGTACCATGCATGTTTGCCAAGAGATGTGATACTTGACTGCAAAACTTCATCTTTGTCTTTTATCTTTAGAAGCAGTTGGGGGGCGGAAATGTTAAAAATGTTAAAGCATGATTTAAATGTGTGTGCAACTCCATAAAATAGAATTGCTCTTTTAACTTTCGAAGAGGAGGTGGAAAATATATTTGACAATTTATTCTCAATCTGGGGTCTTCAGAATACATTCTTAAAGAGCTATATTCTGATGCACTCATTTGTGTGGACCTTTCATCATATCGTCCTCCTTTTCTGTAGGAAAGAGCATGCGAAAAGAACGTGCTTCTATGCTTTTTTCCCATATGCTCCTTGGGGATCCTTTGGTTTGCTGCACTTGATATGTTTTTAATGCATCGCCAATGATGTCTTTGGAGTGCAGGGGGAGAATTGTATGCTTGGTTAAAATGTTGGCTGCACTGATAGGATCAACATGTTCAAATTGGCCAGTAGTTGGTGATTCTTGAATTTTTTGGGTGGTTTCTCTTAGGTTTTCCTCTATGTTTATATCTTTGTAGTATTCATTGTTTTCTTTTAGATATTGTAGGGCTTGTGTAATGTTGATTAAGTCGATTAGTTGTTGCCAAATTATTTTGTCTGTTGATGGTACACCATTAACTAGTACAATTAAAGATTGATCTATTGGTCGTTGTACTCCTAGAGATTCTACATTTTCTTTGAGATCTAATGCAAATATACTACTTTGCCATGGATGCCCTTTAGTAACTCAACTTGAGGGAATTTGCCTGATTTTGTTTGAAGGCGTTTTATAGCTTGAAATGGGCACATTGTTTGGCTTATAATGCCCTCATACAAGTTAAGTTGTTGGAGAGCTTTCGGAAATTATTAGTGATAGCACGTGATGGCCTTTGGTTATTGTCAAGCTTTGTGTTGCAGTACGTGTAAACTGTTGAGGGGTCTGTTTTTTTGTATTTAGTGAAGGCGCCTGGTCCCAACACGATATAAAACAAAAATCAAATAAAGGATGCACTCCTGTAAAGAATGAGACCAGTAGATAGATTGCAAGTTGAACAAAGTACATATCAATAAGGTTGTGCACCAGAGAATTCTGCTGCCACGAGAGCGCTCTGCCAAACATTACACGCGCAGCACTTTATAAGGACGAGAATCATCATTGATGACATCATATTCCAAATAGACAGCTCTGCAATATCATTGGGTTAAACTACCAGCACTATATAGAAATTAAGGTGCTGACCTCGTAGGATTGGCTGTGGCTTGGTACTCACTCTCGCAGCATGTGGGTCATCTGGGCTCATCTCCACAGGGTGAAGGTCGAGGTTTGTCCACAAGATGCCATTCTTCTAGCTAATCTAAACTGCACAATTACCATTGGCTTGCAAAGAATAATGTTAGACATGGGGCTATAAAATGTGGTTCGATATATGTACATTCTCACCCATGCTTTGATGGGGGCAAGGGTACCTTTGGCCCTTGTCTCAGATGTCTTATCTTCAAGAACTGTATTTGTGATTTGTTCTCCCAGGTGCCTCAAGATTCCAATGAGTGAATAGATGGGTATTGGTTTTGCAGAAGGATACTTGGTCGCACAGGATCAGGTACATGGTGAGCAGTTGAGAGAGGTCTGGAGGCGAAGGGTCATCCAGCAGTTACTTCAAAGTGGGAGAGAGGAATGTGGGCAAAGGGTCTGTACAAAGACTTTTAAAGGTGGGGGTCAGGGTGGCACAGGCAGGTTTGTGTAGATGGATGGGCACGCAGGCCAGGGCTCGCTCCGGTCACACACAGGGCAATGAGCTCCGAGGAAGAAAGAAGGATACTGAGTATTTGCAACATGTCCAAATGTTTCCATGAGGAGAAGGAGGAGGAGGTGGTTTATGGGGCTCACTGTGCTCGGTGCTGGACGGGGGGGTGAGATGGATTTTGCGAAGTCATGACTGGGCATAGAAAAAGATGTTGTTTCTGGGTCACACAAAATGGAGTCTGTAGGTCTCACCAAATGGCTTGGTCTATCGTCTTTTTGTTGTTATACTAAGGCCGAATTATTAGATTTGATAGACAAATGTGGGGATGTCTCCCTCCATTTGGGTAAACACGAGATCTATTTCACGTAGGAATGTGAGGGGGTCTTAAAAGACCTTTCCATCCTTACATTCTCCCCTTTCGTTATTATTAATGTAATGAATACCTTTGAGCAGTGTTTCTGCGTTTTTCTGCTTTCTTCACTGCTGCATCCCATGCTGGAGTCCCTTTTATTGGCATCCACACACGGCATACATGTCTCAAGCTTTCACCCCTCCCAGCATATTCTTCAGGAGTCCACGTCATAAAAATACAACCCCCATCCCCAGCCAGGTCCAACCATACCTCCTGATGGTTCTCTGAGTCTTGGGGCTCATCCATGGTTATATGCCACAGATTATCCACAATATCTCCTGTGTCATATAATGCGGTCATGCAGTATTTAGGCTCATTATTTTCACCTGTTTGTACTTGTGCTTTCCTAGTATCACGAGGCACCTTAGTTGGGTTGCTGACTGTCACCATCATCATAAAACTACTAGGAATTGCTTTGGCACAACATCGAACCACTACCTGGCACACACAGAAAATCAGCAGCAAGAAAACAATGATGGGGACCAGCATCTTCACTCTTGTCCTAAGCCATTAGGGTATGCAGTCGAATACTGCATTGAATCAGTCACTGGGTTGGAACCCTCCTACACTTTTCATTCTCACTCCGAGATCATGTACAGCAGCAATTACATGTGATAGTGTCCCATTGTCGGCATCTGACGAAGCTATGAAAGTGCAAAATGCGCTCCTGATTTTTGGGCAAACATTGCCTTCCATTGTTGTAAGAAGGTTGAGAACGTGGCGGTTTTGCATCGTCATCAACCACAAGTTCACCTTGATCACGTGAACCCCTCTTCAGTGTCGTTGACCAGTTGGATCAGCTCCCATTTCACTATATGGAGCCATTTGGCATTTGCTCAACCTTGGATGCTTGGAATTAATGATGCAATAAATGTCTCTGCTGATTTGAAGAGTTTGTATTGGTCAGGTATTTGCGCCAGGAGGTGGGAAGAGTCTTGGTAGAGATAATTGGATGCTCTCTTTCTGTGCGATACCTGACCTTGCAGCTTGCTTTCTGTAAGTACATTATAGCTGGGGGGGGTTCTTCCTTCATTGATTGGGGTGCCAGAGACAGTCCAGTGGGCACCCTCTCCCCCTGGACATGGCTTTCCAAGATCACCATCAAGGCAGAATGCAGCGATGCCAGAGCACAATCGCCCCTCCATGATTGTGGGAGATACAAATATGCTGGGTTGCCACATACCCAATAATTGTCCATCAGAGCAGCAGTTCCTTTTCACATATCAGGAATGGCAAGTGTTCTATTGCAATGTTTGTTTGATCCCAAGGCCACCTTTCCTTTCCCACAAAAGCAAAGTTCGAATGTTTCTTCATGTTGTATTTTTATTGGTTTCTCGAGAGCCGTGGCCCAGGTGAGCTTTGCGATGTGTTTTGACCAAGTTCCTGCACATGTATCTTCCATCCATTTCAGCCTCTCGTCTGGTTGCTCTCGTAGTGCCTCAGCCTTGCACATCACTTTTGCATTATGCCATTTGTTTTCAGTAAACATAGTTCCTTTTATTTCAACAAATGGTTCCTTAAAACATGTTGCACCTTGTTGCTTCTTTTTGCATACTTTGTTGTCAGGAGGTTGTAGTTGCAGTTTTACTGTGTGTGCCTGGAAGGTACTTCGAATTCTGCACAATGCAAGATGAGGGAGACACTGGGCTTCCACAATGGGGGTTTCCTGTGGCACTAAAAATGTCAGTGTTCCTGATGCGTGAGGGATCAGTGAACAGACATAGCAACTCTCGTCAGTGGCCTGCTTGCCGGTGGTGCTCATATCTGAAAAAATACATGTGTTCAACAGTTCCTCATAATCATTATATTTCTGATACTGCACATTTGGAGGGGTGGGTAATTTGACAGGTTGGGACCTAGTATGCATAAATTCAATACTTGAGGTAGTTTCGAAGGTTGTCTGCAACTGAATGTGTGGTGATCGTTGTTCATTATAATAAATATACATTACATTGTCACTAGTATTAATCAATGATGTAGAGGGGCAATTGTACGGATTTTATATAATGTGGTTAGATTTGCAGGAGAATTGTGGTCCCATATTAATTTTACACCATCCCATATTAGCTTAGAACCTTATTGTATTAGTTTTCCCCCATGCCCCTCTTTTATAGTATCCATTATAAAAGTTATACTATAATAGAAGCCTAAACACTGTAATATGATGGAAAATACTATTGTTACGAAATACAATCTGCAATTATACGAAAAAGCCCTAGTGGCACTAACATTGTCCCTACTGCTATCAAACTCTCTTCTCTCTTTATTCAAAGGGCTTGTCTCAGCCATTGTCGCTCCTACAGAGTGGAATAAAAGTGGGTTAAGTACACATTCACGCTTACACTACTGTCATATACATTGTGATGCTTTATTCTTTAGAAAGAGAAAATAAGTGAGAGAGAGAGAGATAGAGAGAGAGAGAGAGAGAGAGAGAGAGAGAGAGAGAGAGAGAGAGAGAGAAAGTAGGTGAGAGAGAGAGCGAGAGAGAGAGAGAAAGAGAGAGAGAGAAAGAGAGAGATAGAGAGAAAGAGAGGGGTCACTTATATATTATACATTTCCATTTAAATGTTCTTCAGTTTTCTTTCATAATTTATGAAAAAGTAGTGTGCAGTATTCGTTGTCTATGTTTTTCTGTCATGTCACTTACATCAAGGCACTGCCACTTCATGTTCCTCTGGCAGTACACTCTGTGGCGCTACACTGTCAAGCGTTTTCCTAACGTTAGACAGATAGATCCAATATTTCATGCCCTTTACTTTCACCGCCGAACCTATATCACCTCATAATGGCTGTGAAATCTTGGATAATTCCATCTCCTGACAAAACTACGAATGTATACTCTGCTCGCCTGGCATCAGTTGTGTTGCAGGACTGTCTGTTGCTGTTGTTGTGTCCGTCCACTCATTATGTGTGAAGGGCGGTGCTATTTGCTTGGCAATGCTTCTTACTGCGCGTGTTAACTGTGTTAAGTATTCTTTGAACTTTTCCGTTAGGATCATTGCTTTCTTATGGGCATCTGACACTCCATACTGGGGAAAGGGGGGGTTGCGTGCTCCTTCCTGTCACTATTTTGTGCAGTGACAAGTGGTAGTCTTTGCTAGGCTGTGTGCAGAGTTGCAAACAATGCTAAGGGTAGGCAATACACCCAATTTCTCTTGAGGGTGTGTCACAATTTTGATAACCTGCTCTTAAGGAGTCCTTTGATCTTCTCGACAATTCCGTTAGCTTGTGGGTGATAAATCAAACACATTTTTTGTTTTATTCCTAATAATGCAGTCACTTCTTTGAACATATCATTATTGAAATGCGTTCCATTGTCGGAACGAATGACGTCACATATTCTCCAACATGGGAACACCTCTCTCACCAAATATTTTGCTGCGTATTTTGTGTCTGGGTGTGCACAAGGTCCTGCCTCCACCCAATGTGAAAAGGGGAAGACCACTTTTAAGTATCCTGCTCCATTGCACCTTTCTCCCATGTCTGCATAATCAATGTGTAGTTCACAGAAAGGTACAATGGGGTGCAGTAATATTCCACGCAATGTGCAAAGAGTTGTTCCTGATCTGTATGTTTCTGTATGTTTTGCACGTTATACATTCAATAGACATTTTGGTCAAGTATTCTTGCAGATTTGGAATTAAGCTATGTGTTGTTTTGTCTTGTGTTCAGGGAAATGCAATTGTTGAAACGCTATGTGCAATAATTCGACAGGCATTTCCACTTTTCCCATCACATTTTGTCTCCAAAGGAGGTATGTTGGCAAGTTCTGTGTGTTGTACTGGGGGCCCATCTACTCTTCGGAACCCCCTTTTTCTCCACCTAGACAACCCAGTATGTTCCGTACTGGTTACATATGCTGAGTCCCAGTACATTGTCACAGCACAACATTTAGCTGCATGGAGTGCTTCTATCAGTGCTACTAGCTTGACAGCTTGTGCCGAATAGTGCATGGGAAAATGTTTTTGTACCAGTATTTCATATTCTCCCTCTTCCAATCTCACCATGGCTGCTCCTACATGTTTTTCACCTGTTTCTGGACAGATCAAGGCTGATTCATTTCCAAAATACACTTCTCCTTCACTTAATGCATTGGGAATGTTGTCTCCTTCCCCCTCATATATAGAACAATCACAATTCTGAATGCCTTCTACTGTACATGTTTCTGTGAGGAAAGTGGCTGGATTCACTGAGTTACAATGCACAATGTGAATGTTTGGGCTTGAGATTATTATCTCATATGCTGTTGCTCTTTGTAAACTGAGTGTGGATTGGGATCATTAGAGTATTGCGAACAGGGAATATTCCACAAACAAGGTAACAGACCATCCCATGATGGTGGAACTTGTTTCTATGGCAAAGGCAGCTGTAGCAAGAGCTTGTTCGCAAGCAAAGTGCCCTTGCATGACTGAATCAAGAGTGCCACTGTAGTATGACAGTGGCTTGTTTCCCAATGATGTTTTTTGTGTCAATACGGCAGTCATTAATGTTCCATCTGAGTGGGAAAACTAGTAGAATTCCTGATCGTAATCTGGTGTTGCAAGAACGTGTGCTGTGCAAATCAGGTCATTTAGTGGAAAAAGAACAGAGACTCATTTTTCGGACCCAAAGTGGCGCTAAGGGTCTTAACGAGTCAATAGAATAGTAGAAGATATGAGAAACTCACAGGCCTGGACCCTGAGTAATGGTAACAGGGCAGTGTCGCCCTTTTTGGGGGTAGTGAAGACTTTTACATATCTAGACTGGCCATATTCATGGCGAGATACAACGGATAGCAGCCTGCACTTAAGGATCACTTAATAATCAATTAAACCCGATCCCTGCAAACTATGTGTCTACCCTCTTTAGAAAAACAACACTAAAAAGGGACTAGGAGTAGTATTCTCCCAAGCTTGTCTCGTTTTCCATAATGGTAAAATATCACAGCATTTTGTGTCGTTTTACTGTGTTTTCAAGTGTTTATTCACTCAGAAAAACATTGTGTGGTCGAGAGATCCGGCTTGCCGTCTAGACTTCCGAACCACAGGGAGAGAAGACAATGCTTACACGTAATTCTGTGGATACACTGACTGAGGTAAGAGACTTCTATTTAGCACTAACTCAAGTTAATGCAAGTTTATTGTTCTCCTAACACCAATTCTAATCCATTCAATAAGAGATACATTGTTGCCCTGAGTTTGGACTTCAATTGAAACCTGTTTATTTATTGATAGTAATATTATCAACAACTAAGACCACACAGCAGTGTGGAGAAAGTCGAGGGAAGTGAGTGAAACACATATAGTTATGCTGCTCGAGAATGGAGCAGGAATTAGTCTGGTCTCTCTACAATTGGATAGTGGGGCCGTACCTGTAGAAGTATCTCAATTGACTGGGGAGTAGGCATAGGTGGTCTCATGTGATCATGCCCGTTCCTCTGAGTCAATATCCCATAAGAAGGACAAGGTTTTGCAATGGACCAACAGAACAAACCTGTATTAAAACCAGTGTTTTTTTGTGGGTGGTTTACAGACAGTGGACGGACCCAAGCTTGTAATCCTTTACGCCGGTCCCTCTACACTAGATGAGTTGCGACGGAGGGGTGCCTGCCCATACCAGCGAGACCATCCGATCCCTAAACATCTGTGGATGGTTACAAACTGAACAAGCTTTTTCAAACAGGTAAGATTCAATGCGAACCAGTAGACTGTATAGTGCACTCCGACTGTGAATGGCAATACGGGGGGTGTCCAAATGTTTAACTACAGGGTTTTACACTGAGAGACAGGAATTATACATCGTTCCCGAATGAAAATAAGTAAATAAGATAGAGGGTTCACAATATTAATATACCCACTAGTGACTGATATAGGGAAACATTTGAATGCCTCCGACTCGAGGTAGATGGCCAACCTAACGGTTCCCTCATTTTGTAATTATCTTAGAGGACCCTTTGGAAGAAAGCGTACCTTCAATATAACTTTTCCATTTTCGGACCGTTACTCCTTCGAGGGACCAACCGCACGAGGGTGCCCAGGTAACTTGTAAACCGAAGGTTTACCCTGACACCTTTATTGTGTCTAAGGAATATAGGAAATTAATTGCTGATTCACTTTTTTGTTTTATCAACAGTTATACCCCAAGATATTCGATTGGTGCATCATTGAAAGAAGAGATTGTAATAGCTTTTGTTGACTCTTATATTGAAATGACTACTCCTGATGAAAGTACCAACATGATGGAGAGGACTGAAACATGTTGAGTTTATGATTTGGAGTTATACCATGTCGTGAAATTGATTTAGAGATCTTCAGTAGGTCTGAACCTCAAAAGAAAGGACAGAATCCTGAGGCTTTGCCAATAATTGATGTATTTTAACATCTGATCTTCTATTTTTAGAAATATGTGTTTTTTGTCATTGTTACAACTAAGCATGCATTTTTGTCTCATGTGATGAGATCTTTCATCTAAAGAATCTTAATAAAATATTTTTTTAATGTGATTTATAAAGTTCTTGGATGAAGGGATAACTGTTGATAATTCTGGTTTCTACTTTTCTATTTACAATTGGTCTAATTTACCCAAAACTAAGGGAGAAGACCACGCCACTGTCAAGTGGGCATTTGGGTTCTCCCAATACAATTTTTGAGCATTTAGTGTGGTGACAGCTGTGTGCATCTCGGGAGTACATATTATTGTTTTGTTTTCTTTCTGTGCTTCTTTGAGCCCTTGTAGTAATACTCATGTGTTGGCAGCGTAATCTAATATACATGCTCAGCAATAATGGCATATGGTGAGGTTTTTGTGCATGTCTTTCACTGTGTGGGGTCTTGCTGTGGCTCTTACTGTTGCGGCCCTATCAGGGAATTATTATTTTTCCATATTTTGAGATTGATTGCCCCAGATATAATACTTCTGTAAGGCAATATTGGAGTTTGTTTTTGTCTACCTTGTATGCCTTGTGGGCCAACAGGGTGAGTAATTGGACGGAGTCCTTCCTGCACATGTCTTCTCCCTCACTACACATTAGTGGATCATCCACATACTGAATTATTGTACTTTGAACAGCAATATTGCCAAGGTCTTCATGCAGTATTCTTTTAAAAATGCTAGGACTCAACACAGTACCCCTGGGGCAATCTACAATGTTGGTACCTTCTTCTCCCTAGAGCGAATGCTGTCAGGTATTGTGAGTCTGGGTCAAGGGGCATGGAAAAGGCGTTTTTTCAAATCCATCACAGTAAAATGTGTGTCCTTTTTTTGGGATACTGCACAAGATGGACGCCGGGTTTGGGACAAGACGGAATTCTTTCTGAACAATATCATTAAGAGGGCGAAAGTCCTGCACCATCCTCCATGACCCCCCCTTACTTTTTTTATCAGATAACTCACAGTATTTAATGGGGAGTTCGAGAGTACAATGATACCTTGCTGCAGTAGGACGTGTATTGTTTCTCGTATTCCCTCCTCTGCTTCTCTCGATAAAGGGTACTGTTTTACTCTAGGAAACACTGCCCCTGGCTTTATTTTTATTCTTACGGGGGTTACTTCTTGTAATAACCCTACATCATGGGGATGGTGGTACATAAATTTGATGGTACCTGCTGCAAATCCATATTACAAAATGATGGTGGTCCACTGACGACACCAATGAGAGGGTTTGTAACTTTGCTTTGATCGATTTGCAGTTGGTTTTGTATTTCTGCTTCATCTTCTTTGCAAAGCTAGATCTAACAGTTGCATCATCACTAGAATCACTAAGTTTCTTAATCTCCCTCTTCATAGTAGATTTAGCTGCAGAAAGGTCTTCGTTATAGCAATGAGGTGGCCTATATGATCTAATTGGCTTGAATCTGGAGTTACATCTTACCTGAGTTACCAGATCAATAATGAAACTCTGTGACCCATTCACATTAAAGTTTAACATTTTCCACTCTAATGTTGTAGCTTTCATAATTGAGTGGAGATCCTGATTTAGGATGTCAGTATTTGAGTCCGACCATCTGATTGCATTACCTGAGTGGATAGTACTTAGTTGTAACAAATCAGTATACTCTCTGGTAATGAACACAATGTCAAAATTCACCCTTAGGATAGTATGATCACTCCAATCATTCCTTAACACTGAGTATGAGGTACAGCAATTTTACACATATTCATCAATAAAGACGCAATGCAAAGTTGAAGAGTTTTTCCCACTATAGATTGTGTGCATTTGGACCTCATTAGTTTGAATAGGGGACTTACCCATAAGGGGCTGCAGCTAAAGTGCCCCAAGGCAAGACACCAGCCTCTGCCAGCTTGCGATTTAAAATTGTGCGTAATCATATCCAAAGATTGATTGCACAAATCCCAATCCAAGTCTTGGAAGAGGCAGTTGGCATTTAGGTCTCCTGCTAGTATTTCTCTTCTCCGAGGGTAACTAGATGACCCCGTAGTTATGCATTCAAGCACCGCCTTCAGAAAATAGGTAAGATCAACAACTCCATTGTGCCAGGATACATTTACCACTAATCAATTTAGGGCTAGATCTGCAGAGCAGAGGGTCACCCCCATATCTCTGAACGGAAGATCGGCATTCGGAACAGCAGTCATACCCAGGGCGAAATCCACTACAATTAGTGATCCTCCTGATGCCATGCCAACCTTGCTAGGCTTTGCTGTTTGGGTAAACACTTGGTAGCCATCCAACACTGGGGCTTCACTCAATCAGGTATTTTGCAGCAGGATACAATTTGCCTCTTTTAAAATAGCCATAGCAACACGGTTAGTAAAGAGATGTCGGCTCTGACGCGTGTTCCATGATTTGAGACATAAAGATATGTCTCTCCTTCCAGTTGCTGTCACTCTCAATGAATTATGGGACTGATTTCCACCATAATGTTGACGCAACCACTGCCCAATCAATATTATTCGCACCATCTGCATGGTCGTCAGCCTTGGCCACTCTTCTGGCTCCGTCACTAAAGGGGCAGACCACAGTATGTAGCCCCTGAGAGCCTAGGGAACCACCCTCCTCCAGCAGAATAGAACATATCTCAAAGCCAAAAGCCTGTAGAATTGGTCTTTGGGACAGAACATGCTCCTTCACCAGCGACAAATTAAAATAAATAATGGAGGTGTCAGGCTGGCTCCTATCTGGAAATGCCACTAGATCAATGTCAGAAGAGCAGCAAAGTAAACCCAAAGCCAGTAGTTCAGTAAAAATCTGTACAAGATTTTTCTGGGATAGGCAGACTGGAAAGTTAGCACCCTTAGTAGTGGTTTATGCTGGCTGGGGAGTGTTGTCTGAGGTTTGACACTGCTCTATCGGAAGAACAATGGAGGGCACTGGAGCAAGTTCAGTGACAAACGAGTTAGGCATATCAGAAATTGCAATGACCTCACCTGTCTCTGTAGATTTCATGTTAGATGTCCCTGGATCGACTCCCAAGAGTCCCAGACCATTAGAAATTGGATGAAAGCATAGCTCAGATCCAATAAAGTCCAGTTTACCAATCACCTCAGATATCATAGAGTTTGCAGTCTTTAACTTGTTCCAAATATTATCATAAAGCACCACAAAGGAGCTTAGTACCATGTTTAGGGCAGAGGCTTTCGGGTGGTTGAGGCATATACTTTCGTCAACCTCCCGTAGGATATGGTGCATGGCAGCGTTTTCATTGAGATAAGATTCCGCTCGATCATGGCCGTCAGGTTCATTCGTAATTGAATACTTCTCAATAATATTAGTAAGATCAGATGGAGAGCCCAACAATGATGCATCACAAGTTTGTTGGACAACGCTACCTGCATTATCAAACAGCGGGGGTCCCTGAGGAGCGTTATCCTCCAAGACCTGGACCGCAAACTCAATGATACTGCGATCTGTGAGGTCTTTATGCCCGACAGAGTTATTATGCACCTTGATCACTGAATGGTCAAGTATCGCCTTTAGTTTTAACGGAGGCACAGATTTAAGTTCTGTGCTACTGGCTGACGATTTCACAAAGTAGTGATCCAAAAATCATTGGCCAGCAATATGCGAGAAAACAGAAAAAGCTGCTGATGATTTTTTAAAGATATTTATACACATTCCAGATTGAGCAAAGTCAGTTAGCTGTATTCATATTTATCAGCCTAGCCAGATTAAACTGATCATCAGGAGTTAGGATCAATTGAGGTGCCCCTTGCACTACAGTTTTGCAGGATAGGTCCTTCCACAGCACCTCAGAGGTGGAAGAAGAAGGCAAAAACCTGCATTACAATGCAGACTTCTGTTGGGCCTGTATAGCACAGCTTGTAGAATGAGCTGCATTCTGGAGTTCCTGAGGTTCCTGGAGGATTTCAAGACCTGACTGACTTGTTAGGCCAGATCTCATGTTTACTGGCTAAGATGAGCTAGCAGAAGTAGAATAGTCAATAACCGACAAAGATCAAAGGAGAAGTGCCCCGTAGTCTCAAAGACGTTAAGCCAGTAAAGGTTTGTTGCATTAATAGTCCACGCTTCCAATAAATTGAAGCACACTCCAGTAATGTGGGCAGTTGAACAAAAAAGGAGCAAGATCACATAAGCGCCACACCTCTGCGGGATAGTCAACAGGTGGTTAACCCAGATCAAAGGGATATAGAGTCCCTGCAGCCTCTGGGAAAATTGGGTCAGCTTGATAGTTAAAGTGCACTGATGAAGTCTTCTCTGGCTCATCACTCACCAATAAAGTTTGTAGTGTTGCACCCAGCTCCCCGAGGACCAAAAACTACAGCCCCCAGACTGCGGACTGCACACTGTAATCACTATCACAACCACTTCGTAGCCCACTTCGCAGAGAGTGCCAGGTAAAAAGGAAGCAATGTCGGCAGAGCTTGCAGAGCTCCAATAGACAGGGTAAAGTCACTAGTTGCTCATAGCAGCAGCAGAGAAAAAACAAGTAAAAGCTGCAGACATTGCAGACAGTAATCACTTTCCGGACCACTTCGCACTATTTAGTTATGCTGTTGCTTGTTGACACATAGGAAGTGTCATGCTGTGCACTTCTAAGTTGGCATTAAGGAAATGCATTTTAGATGTTGTAGAGTCAATTGTTCCATGACATTAGGAGCAAATGTGTTTTATCTGTATAGCTCATGGATAAGTCTACGGTTTAAGATGGATTTTGCATCTTTAGTAAGCAGACCAGTTGTCGCTTTCCTTGAATCGAGTCGAAGCAAGTTCATTGTGTAGGTAACACACTCTCGGTCTCGGTCTTGGTATTGGTTCCGGCCTCGGTCTCGGCCTGCAAGTCAGCCTGCAAGTCAGCAAGTCAGCGGTCTGATCCCACGATCCCATGCCTGGAGGTGCTTGGTGGTGCCTGGAGGTTGGAGGCTGCGGCGCAGAGACTAGTGGTGTTTGTGTGACTACGTTCATTGCTGGATGAGCTGAGTGAGCAGTGAGAGTCCAGAGATCCGAGACACGTGTCCCCGTCACCCCCTGAAGGAGTGGAGAGTCGAAGCATCCACTGACAAGGTACTGGGAAGGTACTATGCTGTATGCGTTTATGCTGACAAGGTATTAAAAAGGTACCAAAAATTAATAATTGAACCACGGGGGCGCGTGTCTGATCAAAGCGGGAGACTGCGGAGCTGTGGTGCATTGTCTCTTTGATCCCGTCGATCAAAAATCTATATATTTGTAGAGCTGCTTGAAGCCATGCACTGAGCGTTGAGGGATTGAATAAAACAGAGAGACTATGAATAACCAAGAGCAGTGTCTCTCGGATTCTGAGACTCAGGCTCTGTGCCCTCTGTGCCTACAGTCTTTACATAGTTCATCTCCCTAATCTAATAGTCAGCTTTTCCCTCCTCCTCGCTCACCCTTCCAAAACATCAGTTTATAACTGGGTAGTGGTTAGGCTTGGCATCAGGGTTAAATGATCACGGGCTAATCAGTAGCTTGCCAAGAGTTTAGTGAGACAGGTCCTATATAGGTCCTAAACAACCCCATTAAGAGCCCATCATTTGCCTCCACTAGCAGAGTGTGCAGGGTTTAATCTACGTAAGTGATGAAACTTCGTAGTAACCTGTTGGTAGGTGACCTTAGGGCCCCGGAACTGGATGGAATCACTTCAGCAATCGATGCAGTTAACTCCGTAGCCTCAAACAGTGAACCTGAAAAGGGCCTGCGAGAAAATAGTGATGACTTAGTAGAATGTCCCATGAGACAAGTCATTCATGCCCAAGTGCACTCAAAGGCTCTCACTCAGGCGGGACCGGAGTTTCATACACCTGGGTCAATATCAGGCCGAAGTGAAGGAGAGCATTGTCCATGCATGGAAGCGAGGCTTGGAATATACCCTAACAACTAAAAAGATCCAGCAAAAAATTGACAGTCACTTCGGGAAAAAGTGAAGCATAAGTGTCAATGATGTAGATATACTAACAATCGACCAAGACCCTACATCGCAGCAAATGGAGACTGATAAGGGGAAGGCGGATGCACAGGGGATTTCCTACACCAATTAATCCGCGTTTGACGATGAAAGTGAGTCCGGACAGGTCAATGAGGGCTCTCAGACCAAACATGTAATACGGATTCTTTCTTCAGGAGATAATTCCAGAGATGAATTAGAGGACTAATACCTGAGCCCTATGGGGGCTCAAATGGGAATGGGGAATGGTTCCTGCAAGGAGGAATTACCGGGTCCTCCTATGTTGGAATGACCCGGTAAATTCCCATTGCAGGAACCCGGTAATGGAGCCTGGTTTGGAGGCACCATGGCTACCTCCAAACCCGTAATGAGGCCCTTAGTCTGGTTATTTGGGGAAATTCTGCTCAAGAAAGATTTTCCCTTCACCTGGAAATCAGCCATAATAATACCACTCTTTAAAGGGGCGGACCGCTTGTCACCACTCAATTATCATCCAATCGCCCTTTTAGATATTGAGGGAAAACATTTGTATGAAGATCCTTTTGGGTGAGGTCAAGAAATGGGTAAAAGATCACAAGATCCTCTCTAGGTTCCAGATTGGCTTTCATAAGGGTCTCTCAACAGCTCTAAATGGAGTTGCACTCAATGTAATGTCAGAGAAAATGGGCAAGTGTGGAGGAAACTCGTTGTATGGGGTCTGGGTGGATTTTTCCAGAGATTTTGATCAGGTGGACAGGGGCAAATTGTGGACAAAGCTAAGAGTTTGGGGCATCCCTGAGGGGCTGCTTGCCATGCTGATCGAATTCCATTAAGAAAATACTTTAAGACTACGACTCGGTGAGGAAAGTAAATTTATCTGAGCCCATCAAAGTGGAAAAGGGGGTTAGGCAGGGCTGCCTGGGTTCCCCCGCTGTTTTTCAATTTATATTTGGCAGATGCGGGGGACTGTTTGAAGCCATGTGCATTAGCCAGTCCAGTGATTGGTAGATCAAGGGTTCACTGGCTGGCCTATGCAGATGATGTGGTCCTATTGGATTGTTCACCTGTGGGACTCCAGAGATTATTGAATGGACTGGATAGTTACGCTAGGGAGAATTGTCTCTCAAAAAATCAAAGATTTTGGTGTTCAGACAAAGATCTAGAAAAATACCTTACAGTCAATGGGTGATAGGAGGACAGCAAATTGAGAGTATAAGAATTGGTATACCTGGGCTTTAAAATGTATGCCTCCCCTGCTAATTGTAAGGTGGAAAAGGATTTGCAAAATAACATTTTGTCTCTAGTTGCCCAGATGAAAAAAAATCAAGTAAAATATTGTAAATTCTCTATTCTTCCACTGATTCACTTCTACAAAGCAAAAGATATACCAGTCATACTTTATGGCTCAAAACCAAACCCCTTCTGTGGTATGCAGACTGGCAGAAATGGGAGGGTATGGTGTGGAAGAAAGTGCTCAATCTTCCTATGAGTGTCTCAATGGGTCTCCTCAGATTCGAATTTGGGTTAAGCTCCTTGAAAACTATCGCAGAATGGAAATTAATGTCTCTTTTCAGGCTCATCTCTGTGGCACAGGGAAACTCTTTATATGGGGAAATAAAGGACACACCCCTGTAGGGAATGAGACCAGGAGATAGATTGCAAGTTGAACAAAGTTCATATCAATAAGGTTGGGCACGCTGAGAACTCTTCTGCCCTGAGTGTGCTCTGTGAAACATTACACAGGAAGCACTTTATAAGGACAAGATTCGTCATGGATGACATCATATTCCAAATACACAGCTCTGCAATATCATTCGGTTAAACTACCAGCACTATATAGAAATGTAGGCACTGACCACTTAGGATTGGCTGTGGCTTAGGTGTCACTCTTGCAGCACGTGGGTCAGCTGGGCTCATCTTCAAAGGGTGAAGGTCAAACTTTTGCCACAAGATGCCATTCTTCTAGCTAATCTAAACCACACTTACCATTGGCATGCAAAGAATAATGTTAGACATGGGGCTATAAAATGTGGATCGATATATGTATATTCTCACCCATGCTTTGATTGGGGCAAGGGTACCTTTGGCCCTGGCCTCAGATGTCTTATCTTCAAGCCCTGTATCTGTGATTTGTTCTCCCCTTGTCACACAGGATTAGGTACATGGTGGGCAGTTGAGGGAAGTCTGGAGTGGAAGGGTCATCCAGCAGTTACTTCAAAATGGGAGAGAGGAATGTGGACAAAGGGTCTGTACGCTTTTACTTCCAAAAGTGGCACAGGCAGGTTTGTGGAGACGGATGGCCACGCAGGAAAGGGCTCACTCCGGTCACAGACAGGGCAATGAGCTCAGAGGAAGAAAGAAGGATACTGAGTATTTGCAATAATACATGTCCAAGTGCTTCCATGAGAAATGGGTCTGAGCAGAGCTGCCAGGAGGAGAAGGAGGAGGAGAGGTTGTCAGGGCTCAATGTGTGTGGCGCTGGTCAGGAGGAGAGATGGCTTTTGCAAAATCATGACAGGGCCTAGAAAAAGATGGCGTTTCTGGGTCACACAAAATGTAGTATGTAGGTCTCACCAAATGGCTTTGTCTATCGTCTTTTTGTGGTTATACTAAGGTCGAATTATTAGAATTGATAGACAAATGTGGGGACATCTCCCTCCATTCGGGTAAACACGAGATCCATTTCACGTAGGAATCTCTGTTGGGTCTGAAAAGACCTTTCCATCCTTAATTGTATACTTGTTTAAAATGTTGGCTGCACTGATAGGATCTACATGTTCAAATTGGCCAGTTGTTGGTGAGTCTTGAATTCATTTGGGTGGTTTCTCTTACGTTTTCCTCTGTTTATATCTTTGTAGTATTCATTGTTTTCTTTTAGATATTGTAGGGCTTGTCTAACTTTGTTTAAGTCGACTAGTTGTTGCCAAATTATTTTGTCTTTTGTTGGTAAACCATTAACTAGTACAGATTGATCTATTTGGCATTGTACTCCTAGAGTTTCTACATTTTCTTTGAGATCTAATGCAAATATACTACTTTGCCACGGATGCCCTTTAGTAACTCGGATTGAGGTAATTTGCCTGATTTTGTTTGAAGGCATATTATTGCTTGAAATTGGTATATTGTTAGGATTATAATGCTCTCATACAAGTTAAGTTGTTGGAAAACTTTCACAAGTTATTAGTGATAGCACGTGATGGCATTTGGTTATTGTCAAGCTTTGTGTTGCAGTATGTGTAAACTGCTGATGGGTCAGTTATTTTGTATTTAGGTTCTGCTGTTATATATAAAGCTAATTGGAAACATTGTGATTCTTCATTGTCCTCTGTTTTGAAGGCTACATCTATTATTTTTGTGCTGTTTCTATAAAATGTTCTGCAACAACAGACACATATTTCGTCTGGTATTTTTTTTTTGTATGTCTTTATTAGGATGTTGGTGTTTATGAGATTTTCTGTAATGTTTTCTGAAGTACATGAATTTTCTAAGTGAAGTTCAGTTCGAAAGTATTTACATTGGATCTGCTCTATTTCTTGAAGCAGTTCTTTGGCTGTTCCATGTCGGAGAATAATATTAAAATTTCGCAGTTCTACAGCAGGACCTTTTTGCCTAGTATAGTCTATGCACAATATCCCGTATAGCAGAATGGCGTGTTGGAAAAATTTTGATGTGGTGAAAGGTGCTTTTGCAAGCAGTTCCTAAAATGCATGCTAATTAATGTCCTCGAATTCCAGTGTGGCTGCTCACTGTTTGTAAAGTTTTCATTTGAGTTTTGTCTGTTAATTTCACATAGTGATTCAGGAATCGTCATAGAGATTTAAAGGATTGTTGGCGTACCTTACAAAATGAGCATGCAAATTTGTACACTGGATGGTCTGTTTTGGTGAAAGGAGCATTTGGTTGAAAGTTTTTTGGGGAATGTTTTTCTATATGGGTGAAAATTATGATGTCATCTTTGATGTCCTGGGTGTTAGTCTCAACAGTGCACAGTGGTGGCATGAGTTATGGTTGCTTGCCTTAACATAATCGGTGAATTTTTCCACTGAAGTTTTTCCACTGAATTTCATAGGTTTTTATTAGTGCAACTTAACCATAATGTCCCTTTAACAAGTTTTTTCACTGAATTTGATAGGTTTTTATTAGTGCAACTTAACCATCACATCCCTTTAACAAAGTTTTTTCACTGAATTTGATACGTTTTTATTAGTGCAACTTAACCATCACATCCCTTTAACAAAGTTTTTTCACTGATTTTGATAGGTTTTTATTAGTGCAACTTAACCATCACGTCTCTTTAACAAAGTTTTTTCACTGACTGTCATGGGTTTTTATCAGGATACCCTTAATTTTTTGACATGTCCCTTACATCATTCTGCCCCCCTGCTCTATCGTAATAGCCACAGAATCATCAGACCACGTAACTGTCTGCGGACTTCGGACAGCATTCACACTGCCCAAAAGCACAGCGGTTTCCTTACATTGATATATGCTGCAATGGGCAAAAACATGTACATGAAACTTTAAGAGATATATGTACCACATCCAAAAATTAATATGTATCGAAATTCTGTAATTGAAAAACCAGAAGTATGTTGTCATAGGTTGCACAACATAGTAAAATGGACCAAGCACAAAGGTTAACTGTAAACCTAACAGTACCACCTAAGTGGAACCTTCCTTACACACTGAGAAGCAGCTCACAGTTATTACAGAAGAAACTCTTAGAGAAATAGTAAGTGCACCATAATTCTTTCTGTACCATTAGAATGTATTATATATACATACCCTGTAAGAAGTAGCAGTATTGTTTTCTTTCAACAGAAAAGGGCAAGCACCCTGGAGTGGTTAGAGGAACGTTTCCCCCATGACGAAATGAGTGAAGGAAACAACTCTAATGGTACAAAATACAATTTTAAAACCAAAAAAAGTGATTCTTTTTAACAGTACATACTGTAAATGAACAAATTGGCCCTCAATTACTGAATCAGGTAATGCCCCAGGGCCCATAGTTGCAGAGTCGAGCAAAGCGAGGGCCTTAATGTAGGCCCCAGGGCATTGCCTGATGCAGTAATGCCTCTCCAGTGAGGGGCTATTGCTATTAGTAACTCAGCCCATTAGACCAGAGTACTAATAGTGTGTGTTTTTGCTTGCAATAGGTTCTGGCATTTTGCAATCGAAAAAAAATAAAGAAAGAAATGGCCAACACAGATTGGGAAACAAAGTCCATTCTCCGTTTTCATGATGTGCATTTAAAACAGTTTAAAAAAGTAAACAAAGAAGATGGCTGCCATGGAACAGGATAATGGACTACACATAGTCCCTTCTCTCTTTCCATGGCAGAGTGACGCAGACCGCGAGCGGACGCGCCAGAGACAGAAGTGTACCTGGCATCTGCTCCCGATCAGGACCAGAATGAAGAAGGTAAGTGGGGTGGGAGGGGGAGGAAGATAAATCTAAGGCAAAGGGGGTTGGGAGAGGGAAGGGGCACTTACCTTGTTCCCCAGTGGGGGAGATGGCAGCTTCCAGCCGTGAGCAGGTTCGGAGAGGCGACATTACTGCATGGTAATGCCCCTGACCCGAGCCTCGCCATTGCTTAGAAGGACAAAGCCACGCCCCGCTGGGTACAATTTCACAGTAAAGAAGAATTTCCCGATCATTTGGGGACAATCACTGCAAGGACTCTCCCTTTTCAATGCCTTTCCTTTTACTATTCTCTTGTCCAGTTACCTACAAGAGGTTAAGTAGTTGTTTGAGCATGTTCAAGGAATCCTTCACAACCCTGAGGACCTGTGACCAACTCCCCTGACTAATGGTCATCTGGAAATGCAGGCAGCACGTGCCTGTGATAAAATAAAAACATTCTCTTCAGGATTACAGCCACAGTAGTGGCGAAACCGCCCTACTCAGCCCTACACTATTACAAAACCACCATTGATCCCAATCATCAAGATAAAACGGCACGACCTGAAAGGTATAGCTCTTTTGCCTCTTTCAGTAGTCCAGGCAGAGCGCCGGCTATAACTTCGGGAGGAGAGTGTGGTAATAGCTGTAAACCCAAACAAGTAAAATGGTAAAAACAAAAGAATGTCCAAACAATTTTTTATGAGATATAGAAAACACTAGGAAAAGCACTGCCCATGTAACACAGATAATGCAGACCTTTCAAAAAGAGCTCTCTGGGTAGACGAACAGTGGCGTTCAGGGAATATATTGGCAACAATGTCAATGTTCAAAGATAGGTTTTTGAAGGAAAAGGTAAAGAAGGAGAACTTAAAAGTCAATATAGTCTTTTAATAATGGGCCTGGGGGACAGGCCCTTTTCAAATAAAATGTTGCCTTGTTATTGTGGCTCAACAACATCCAGCCATGCTTCAAGGCACTTTTTAAGGCATTGATTCAGCATCAGGTTGGGGAACTGTACAACTGATTCCAACACACAATGCAATTCGCATGCAACAACATGTGGCATAAAAAACTTGATGAAGGCAGTACTATCCATGTTAGTGTAACTCACAAGCAGTCGGAAGACGGAATTAAGACATAGCTGGTCCTTCACCTCTGCGTTGCTGGTGAGGCCCAATCTAGGGTCTCTGGGGACAAGGTGATTCTTTCAGTTCTGCACTACTCATTTCAGGGAGCTTGGCTGGCACCTACATGGGATCCTTAACTTCCTGTGAGCAGGAGAAAGAAACACTTGTGTACAGGTGCTAAAATGCCATATCATATCATATCAAAGTAAGCAGGGTTTTTCTAGCGTTTTATAATATCTACACACCTCCCTAGTTGTTCCTTTTTGGCCCTAAACCTCACATAGATTAATTCATAAATTAAGAAAGGCACACACTTATAAAAACACATGAGTTCCAGCATTTACTTTTATGGTCAAATAGTTTAGGTTGCACGGCACACATCTGGACATATATATGCATATTTATATTTATTTGGCATATGTGGTGGGACAGGTTGAGGCTGGTATGCGAGAGACAGGGAAGGGAGGTATAGGGACCCCTTTACCCCCATTAAAAGAAATGTGCGAACTACAAGATTCAAAACAGTTATTAAAGCAGCTGTGGTCTAATGAAAAACATAGAACCATCACTAGACATCTTGAGTTTACCGAATCTCGAGTATGCGAGTCTGTTCGACTTGCGAGTTTGGCCAATTGGAAACGCACCCAGGCTCACTCATTGAAATTACCAATCATTGGGCCTCATTATGAGTCCGGCGGTAACCGCGGCGGTAAAACGGAGGCAGAATGGTGTTAATCCCCATTCCCATCGAGTCCTATAGGACTCGATGGGAATGGGGATCATGGAAACACCGGCAGCATCTCGCAATGCTGCCGGTGTTTCCTCGTCCGCCTGCGGGCGGTGTTAAACCCGCCAGGTCAGACCTGGCGGGAACATCACCTCCCGCCTGCAGGAGTCGGGATCAGGCGGTCTGGAAACAACGGTGGCGGCGGGTTTACCGCCACCGTTATTTCCGGACCGCCTGAGTTATAATGAGGCCCATTATATTTAAACATATGAATGCCTATCAGTGTGTTTAACTATTGATCAGGGAACACCTGTGGAGATAGAGTAGCAGTGGTTCAAGGGTTAAGCCTACTCGTGGAATGCATCTCATGGTTTCAGCACAGAGGATCGGGATGCATTTCATTGAGTAGTTTACAATGTGCCCTCCAGGGAATGGTTGTGTACAGGTGAGGTCTCTAGGGATGGAAAATACACAACACTCTGCTTAATAAAGAATTACCTACACAGTATGCAAAGGTAAGTATTGTATTGGATTGCAGTTGTCATTTAAATAGCGCATTTTACCATTGTAGTCTCAATGCACTGGGTGATTGTTTTTGATTGATGTTCATTTGATGACGGCCTAATACAGCAAGACCCTCAGATTGCAGCCTTTGTAAACTGCAATGAATGGATACAGTAATCGGAAGGGAATATCTTCAAACCTCCTAATGACTTTGGGAATTGTAGGCTGATTTCACTTTTAAAATCTGATGTGAAGATCATATTGGTTAAGAGACTTATTGGGAAGGTATCCATCCATATCAGTTGAGGAATAGACACACTTGTTATAATCTGAGGGCGAACATTGATTTCATGAGCTCGAGTTCCAAAGGATTTATCCAACACCAGAGAATGTTAAACATGTTCAGTAGGACATTTCATTAATACAGTCTTGAAAAATATAGTGTTGCTGAATGCTTTATTCAAATGTTCAAAACTGTGTACTAGAATGTATTAACGATACGTTTGCATACTGTTGTTGCAGTTGTTCAGCACTTGTATTGAATCCCCACTGCTTGCCTCGGACACAACAAACATATATCCAGCATTAAATGCAATAAAAAGAAGTATACATTGTTGATGTACACTCAGCATATGGTCATATCCACACCTAAAAGCAGCAGAAATATGTAGCTGGTTAATGGACGCCATTTCAGAATTTGAAATGGTTTCTGCTTATAATGGAAATTAGGAAATTCAGAATGGTTCTTATAAATTCAATGTAAAATCAATGTAGGTGGCTACTAAAGTTAGTGCTTACTTGCTGTACCGTCCCCTACATGCATACAGTTGAATAAAAATATCATGCCTTGCTTTGATGCTTACATTTGTGCTGCAGACTGTTTATAACGGGCCATCACATGTCTACATTTCATTCTGAATTGCTCCAAACAGGACGTTACCCAATTGGGTATCAGCTGTGCTATGGAGTGGGTCAATTGTTTGATTGATAAGCTGATTGTGGACAAGAAGAGAATGTCCCCAATTAAACTTGTCCTGTTCTTGGACAAGGCAGATATGGACTGCAGGATATGGGGAAGAAAATGCATTTGAGTATTTTACCTTAATTGTAAATGGACACTAAAATGGTCATTTCAGATGGTAGTGTGTGAGTAGACTAGTGGTGCAGAGCAGGTAGCCAGCTGAGGGTTTAACAATCAACCTGGGAGAAGAGTTGTTTTCAAAGGGGTCATCCCAAATGAAAGGCCAGAAGTCTATGCATGGAAAGAGGAACAACTGACTATTGAGAAAGAGTACTTTTCAAGTCATTTAATTCACTATATGCATTTGTGAACATATGCGCTGGAAATATTGAATTGTTTGTCAAAGTGGTGCAAGGAAAAGTTGTGGGCTTGTCCCTAAAACTGGCATGTACCTAACATATCCTTGGGAGCCTAGAGTAGATGGCATTTACCCTAAAAAAAACATGGAGATGAGGTCTATCTTGACAAACAGTGATCTTTGCCATCGTATTACTCTCGTAGTTAGATGCAAAGATGCAGGTTCTTAACAATATAGGATTGTGACATGAAATACATTTGTTGAGTGTCTTTCAAGAGGTCTGAGTGTACACAGTGAAAATACAGCTTAATGTGGTTGTGAGAATTTTCCTGCGAGAGCATGAGGCCACACAACAAGGTGCACATATTAATTTCCCAAGAAGAAATACAGGCTGAAGAATATCAGGAGGCGCAGCCCTTTGGTAGTTCTCAGGTCACCAATATGAAGGACACATTTCTCTCTGGAGGTATTAAAAACTAGGTTTTCTCGAGATCCGCAGCGCATTGTTGTTTACCAATATGTCTAATTTGTGGCAGAAATGAGCTATTCTGTGGATAAAGGAAGAGATTAACCAGAAAGGGATTCAAGCTGTGAGCCCCTTCATAGTTCAACTGTGAGTTAGGAATAAGGGGAAATTCTATTCAAGGATTAGATGGTGTAGATGAATAGCCAACAGGATTTGAAAGATCTATCTTTTGGAGTCTGAGTTGTATGCCTATAGCCTAGGCTTACTGTAAAACTGATATGGTAAATTGTCTGTGAGATATTTCTGGTGGGGGGGGGCTTTTGTCATGGTGCAACATGTAAACTTTGTAGTGAGATGACATTATCATCATCATCATCATCGTATAGCTTTATTTGGATAAACATCCATAAAAGCATCAAGCACAAAAACAACACAGTGACAATGATGTTTAATAGACAGACCTTCTGTGTAAATCTGTTTGTTTCTTGTCCTGAACGTGGACGTACATTGTAGGGAATCAATGTTGTTAGATTGAAGGGTCCCAGGTCCATAAAAATAATGTATTAAATTAATAAAGATTGTGTTTGCCTTGGTGTGGGTGGAAAATTCCCCAAAATGAGATGTCGCTGATTAAAACATCGGACAAAACTGGAGGTCCCACCGCGATACCATTTCTGCGATTAGAAGTGTCATTGCAAGACTTTTTTTTTAACCTCAAGTGTGTCGAGTCCACATATCTGCTTGGAAGCTTTTTATTACATTGAATCTCACAGTGTTGATAAGACAACGTCATAAGGAGATACCAAGATTTGCACAGAAGATTAAAGTTGTGAGGAATAGCACCAGCTCTGAATAGGAAGTTGGAAGTGGAAATAACTGAGTGATAATGGTAAAATAGGAGCAAGAAAAGTGTTCTGTTTATTTAGCAAGAATTCTGGTGGTCAATTGCTAGATTTTAAATAGAGCGTTATCTGCCATAACAAGGCCTGTGGTTAAAGCACATGCTCTTTCAAAATTATATATGATGGCGGATTGAACAGCCAAAGATATTTACATGTGAAAAATGGTAATGATGGAACAAATTGTATCTGAAGGTCCAGTTATTTGGGGTGAAATGGGCCCATCAAATCAGTCCCTAGAGATGTTATATATGACTTTAACAGTCAGAAAGGAAAGCTTTAAGCTAATATACCTCTCTGCAGACCTGTATTCTCACATCCAATTGGTAAAGGGCAGGTTATCAGACAGGGATGCTAAGCATAAACAGTGCCAATAAACAGCCCAGAATAATTCTGAGGAGCTGTTGAGCACCAAGCAGTTGTCTAATGACAAACTAGAAGCGATTTTGTGATTACAAGAAACACTGAAAGAACATCAGGTTTCAATATTGCAACAGCAACATGTCATTGATCAAATACAAGCTGGAATTAATACATCTCATGATGAACTGCCTGCAGAACCAAGGGGCACAGTTTTGAGACTCCAAGAGACGTATACTCAGAGTATGTAGACCAACAATAAACTTTAGGGAAAATATAATGATCAATCTACATGTAATAATGGCCTGTTAGACAAACATATGATACAAACTGCATATTGTGAAATTAAAACAAAAAAAACATAATTCTCAAAGAAGTTGAGCCCCAAAACAGATGTTATCACAATCATCATATGTGTAGTGTCATTAAACAACAGAGAGATCAGCTTATGCAATAGTGTGATGCTCTAATTCAGGAGAAACCACAACTGATTCAAAACATAAATCAGGCACATATAAATCAGGGTTTGACCCAAATTTCTTTGCAAGAATTACCCCGTTGGAAAGATGCACATTTGTGCCTACAAGACTAATTGGAACAGAGACTGACCTAAAACAGGCAGCCCAACAAAAAGAGTAATTTAAAAAAGAAATGTTGCACTGGCGGGAAAAAAATCATGAATGCTCTAGTGTAATTCAAACTTGCAATCATGAGAACTGATTTTTACAATAGGAACAGCAAGCTGAAAATGTTGTGTTACCATAGCAAAATGCTGGAAGCTAATTGGTCCAGTATGTGTGATTTGAGAGAACAATGAGCAGAAAATAATTATGCCAGGAAGTAGGGTACCATATGATGACCTTACAACCACACAGAAGGCAATCACAAGAGACAGGTGCTTTGGCAGGGTATTATTACTTTCTGTCAAAGGCCATATTCCACTTACCTAAAACTTCACATATGCATGCTGAGGGGGCATAATATTCCTCACCCCTCTAGATAAGAAGGAGCTGCAAATGCCCAACATTCCCTCTCCCAAACATTTCTGACCTGGAAATAGAACATTCATTATCAGGCATAGATGACTTCTCGCCTCTACCAGCGAGAAGAGGGAGGGTGCTTCCTTCAGCATGTCTGGAGGGGACAGGAATGGAAATGAAAATACATCTGGATCTTTGGAAAAATATCAACAAAAACTGAGAGACCTACAACTGCAGAAAGTTATCCTGCAGATAAATAATTTAGCGCAGTTGGATGAGATAGAAAGACATCTGCAGACCAGGAAAGGCATTTTAAAAGTCTCTTCTTACCAGGAAGGCCGGGAGATCTCTTCTATGCTCTCAAGGGGAAGAGACCATATTTATGTTCAACCCTCAAAGGAAGAAACCCATTTTTATCCAACAACTAAAAAGAGATCCTGGGAAAATATCCTGAAAAGTCCCAGAGAAAAGAACAAAGGAAGCATGTGTCCCATGCTTCTAAAGGCATTCCAGAAATCAGAGTACTATGGAGGGCCCAGATGAAATGAGGGAATCTGTTTTCAGCAATAGCTCTGACTCTGTGGGTGAGTACACTCAGGTTCTATGAAGCAGGGAGGGTAAATCCCAAAAGAGTTTAATCAAAGATCTCATAAAACAAATAAAAGGCATCAAACGTTTTATGACCACTTATCACAAAAATGCTAAATAATCTGTGTGGGAACATCTAGAGTTGTATGAATGGATAATGTCCTCATTTGGAATAAAGATTGACCTCCATGACATGAAGTATGCAAAATGGAAATTCTCTTCTGAGTTTTCTAGTTTCTTTGTAGGGCTGGATGACCAAAAACACCATAAATAGTATATATCTATATGTCATTTTAAACATCTTTTCTACACAAAGAAACCCACAGGAGGCCTGTAAAGCTGTATACAATATGGCGTGTGATGTGTGGCGAGGACCAATCTCCAAGAGAATTTGCCCAGAGTTGAAGCATGCATTTGCATAGATTGCTCGGATGGTACATTACGCATTTTTTATGCTCTTCCAAAATACATGGTCAACCAATTAGTCAGGGACTTCAATGATTCATGCCGTCTCGAATGCGTGATTTCACAAGCTACAGGGATTTATGAGGGACAAAATTCTATAGAAAAGAAAAACAAACCCAAAACTCAGAAACCATCTACCACACCTACCACTGCAAAGATGGCAGAGGGGAAGAGCTCTCCTTCTTTGGATCTGGAGTCGAGGGGGGACAACAAATTCTCCTCCATCTATCAAACAGAATGACCAACAGAGAAGGTACCAGTCCCAATCGAGCGATGCTCAACCTGTATTCCAAAATGCAGATTTATTTGACACCAGTACATATATAAATAAATGGTGCATGAGTTCTAGACCCATCATCGGCTACAGATACACTCCCCCATAAAAGGGCAGGGGGAGAATCCAAATCATGGAAAAGTTCCCCAAACCATTATGTCCAATATACCCCATTTCCAGGACAATGAAGCCCAGAATCAAAGGGAGTGGAGACCCAGAATTGAAGGTTATGGTAACTTTCAACAATATCCGAGTTAACTTGCTAGGAGGGATAGCAACCCTCTCAGGGCGCAACAAAGCTATGAACAAAGACCTCCCTAAAGTTTTGAGGGAGTATCAATGATATCTCAACTTGCGTGACAGGGCAACAATTGACAGAGAACATAGGACTGATACCGAGGGCCCAACAGAGTCCTCATACTGCAAGCATTCCCATAAATACCCCAATATCTGAGTCAGATGCCCCAGGGAACACACCTACACCATATATTATCTCCAAATGAGTATTTATTCCAACACATTCCCAAGCCAACTCACAGGAACTTTATCTCAAAGAAGGAAGTCCATACATGGTGGAGACTCAAGGCCAATGTCAACAAATAAATGATGTCAAGAATATTCATGCCACACTGTCTAATAACTCACACTTTCTTTGTAAAATAGAGTCTAAATAAGGTAGGTTCTATACACTTGTTCAAATACAAGGTCAGAGTGATTTATCAGCTCTGGTAAACCTAGGGAACAAGTGACCTTGATTTCAAAACAAACGTTGGACCAACTCAACCTAGGAAGGGAGGAGAGTAATACACTCCATTAAAACCTCTTTTAGGAGACTTACAAAACTTTGATGGAAATGATGTTTCCCTCAATGGGATTGGAGATATGGAGATCAAGATGTGGTAAGACCATTTGAAGCATCCTGTGATCGCTGTGGCTCCAGAGGGCACACACTGTTTACGCTGGAATAATTTCCTTTGGATGTGGTCCCCTCCGATTGATTACATGAACCAGCAGCTTCTCTGGACCCAAAAAACTGTTCAATCAAGATAAAGAGGAGATCAATTTTGTCATCATGAATAAAACTGGTCACTTGATTGAACGATAACCCAAACAAAATTAACATTTTTATTTTAGGAATAATAAGGTTCCAGTGATCACCATTCTCTCAGTAGGAGAACAGAGTGTTGAGGGGAACTCATCTCAGCTCATGCAAACAAATCTTTTTCCCAACAACAAATGGTCTTCCATGTTGCAAGTGTATACTTTGAACTTCCACACTCAGGAGGACCACAAAGAAATGCAAAGTTCTTCTGAAAAAGAGTCCAGAAAAATAAATGTGCAATTTGATTGACATTCAGAAAAAGGGCAAATACATATTGTTTCCCATTCAGATAACTGGAGGGAAAAATCCTGTGCTCACAACAATGGGGAAAGCTTCATTACTGAAGCATTGTTTCAGAGACTCCAAGAATATCAGCTCTTTCCTTGTTTTGCTATGACAAATAAATGGGGAATTTGTCTGGAAAATCAAGATTCAAGACATACACGTTCAAAATGTCAATGGCGATGCAACCATTGACCATATTTGTTGGATTGTTAGAGATGTAACTGCTAAATTTAATCTGGGTAGTTACATTCTCCGTCGATTTGCAATTAATTTGGATTTGATCAATAAGGAAATTAGTTCAAGAGTTGGGGGGTAGCCCAATGGGCTTTGATGATGTCGAGAAAGCATTTTGGTTATCTCAACTGTTGCACTATGCTGTTGAAGTTCAAGGTAAAGAAGACGTTTCTATCTGAGGACAGATGCAGCAATTTACAGTACCAATTCAAATACATAGAGGACAAACCCTGATAAACCAGCAACAGTTTATACATTTGAATCATATCCTTCTACAACACGGATTGTTCCTGCATCCAAAAACTCTAGTCAGTCTTTTTGAGGACTCCAATTCAATATTGCTGGATAACAGTGATCCTCGAATTGGGTGCAGAAACCTCTATTGGAATAGTTGTCGATTCCTAATACTATTATATTGATTTAGAAAGTGAAATTATAGGTCCAATTCCTCAAGATTGCTTTGAAAAGTATCAACCAGAAAAGATTATTACCAGACAGGGGGTACATTTCTTTTTGTATTTTCCATGCCCTTATGGGATAGAAGATCCCTTGGAACACCTCGTCCAGGTAAAAGAGATCTCACCACCCAACTGAAGGATACTTCTGAAATCGCAGAACCAGAGTTCCAGACCATCTTCCAGAAACCCTGGTTTGTGGAAGATGGTTGAAAAACAGACCAATCTGGTCAATGCCTGTAAGGCCGATGAGCAGCAACAACAAGTATCACAGGTATTCCTCAATTTCCAGACCATCTTCTCAGTTGACTCCCATGATTGTTGGCACACAACTATTCATTCAACAATAATAGCTACCACCCCTGAAATGCCCCACGTGTCTGTAAGACAATACTGTTTGCCTCTTGAATCCCTGGAGTCACTCACTGATTTTATCAGTAATATGGAATCCCAAGGAATAATTTGTCTGATCCATAGTACCTTTAACAGCCCGGTAATGGAATCCTAAAACCAAATGGACAATGGAGACGTTGTGCTGACCTGAGGGCATTGAATAAATGAGTTCACTTCTCAAGGTGGCCTCTTCCCTATATTGATCAAGGACTGGCACAGATGCAATGATCAAAAGTGTATCCACCCTTGACTTGAGAAATGGTAATTGGACAGTACCCATGAATAGGAACATCAGATAACTTTGCTTTACCTTGGGGGTGCAACTAAATACTTGGACATGTACGCCCTTTGGATACATGAATTCATAAAATGAATTCAAATGTTTCCTTCACAATGCAATGCCTGATCTGTGTGAAAGAGGACATCTGCCCTATGTGGAAGAACATCTAGCAGAAATGAGATATGCTGTTGCCCCATGTTGTGAAATGATCTTACCTGATAGCACTATGGTGCAAAACCAGAGTGAACATTCTGGGAAATAAAATAACAGCTGAGGGTCTCAATTCTCAGAAAAAGAAGGTTGAGGCATTACTCAAATTAATGAACACCACAATGCTGTGTGAGTCGTGAATCCTGCCTGGACTGACCAGTTATAGTTGAATATTAATTGAGGATTATGCAAAGACTTGACCTTTGGTCCATTTATTGAATGGTTGAAATGGGATTAGGGTGAAGCATAATCTGTGGCAGTAAAACAACTGATGTGAAGCCTGTCACAAGCTCCTTGTTCGGCTTAATAAGAAGAATAAGGGATTTTTTCATAGAGACTAGTTTCCCATATTCCTGCTATGACAAAGTCAACAAGGTAATCTTCCATGCGAGCAAGACCACCTGCTTATAGAGGTGGACAACATCATAATAGAGACTTCTCACCAACTGCTACAATATCTCCATAGTGTTAGAATCCTAGCTTGCAATGTCTCTAATTTAAGAATTAGTTCTTGGATTCTGACAATGCACACTTTTTTTTTATTCTTCGTTTTTATGTGCCTATATAGGTGTGTCTCAAGGCGCAACAAAGCAAGGGGGGAAGGGAGGAACAATCCTACTAGCCATTGTACATTTAAATCGTGTAAGTGCAAATAATTTATAACACGCTTAATCCTGAAATCAGTTGCAAGCGTGGATCCAGGATTCGAAACTGGGTTGTTCAGCATGGTCTTGCTTCCAAGACCCATTGGTTGCAACAGAGCTATCCTCCCTTTCCTCTGGAGGTCAGGTATGGCCAAAATAAGAAGACCCCATTAACCCAAGGACTGGCAGACTTTCATGGTTGTGCTGAAACTCTCCTGAGGATGAAAGTTTAATAACTGCAGCTAATATGGAGGCATACCTGGCATCCCTGCACAAGGTTTATGAAGAAAACACTTGTCAGAGGATACCCACCGATTTTTGTGGATGGTTGTTCATTCCATAGTACTAAAGACGGGGGAAAGAATTAGTTGCTGGCATTCGGAAGGCATGTGTGAATGATCTTCCCAAACCCTCCACTGGTTACACAATAGGTCTCTGAAGTAGCCAGGTGGGAGAGCCCATGGCTATGTAACAAGCTGTCCTCATTGGCATAAATCACCAACTCATAGAACTGCTGATTATCACTAATTCTGATTATGTGAGAAATGGGTTTGTGAAACACATGATTAATTGGAGTGGTAGAGGCATGCTTTGCTTGAATAATAAACAATGAAAACATAGTAGATTGATCAAAACTATTCATGATCTGCTGATGTCTAATGAAATTACCATCTATTGTAAAAAGATCAAAGGCTATTGCAAGATAATGGGTTCTGAAAAAGCTGGAAATGATTTTGCTGATCAAGTGGCCAAATATGAGCTCTATGGAGGGACTTAATGTGGAAAACCTCCTGGAAGGAACAGAGGTCACGGATGTGGCCAGATCACAAAGTTGCATTGACAGTGAACTTTCAGCTTTCAACTTTCAGAAGGGAAAGCATGTTAAAGGGGAACTGGTACAAGTACTCAGGGGATGCCAGGAAGACAAGTGCCAGAGATTGTGGTGGTTCAAGTCCACATGCTAAGTACAAGGAAGGGGGAGAACTGGGTAGGGGGCTGGAACCCAGTATAACTCAGGGGGAACCAGGCAGCCAGTCACTGCATGAGAGGGAGTAATTAGCAGGGGAGGGGGAAGGAAGAGGATAAAAGGAGGGTCTTGAGGTGCTTTCGGAACTTAAGGAGAGCTTGCTCAAATCTGAGAGAGGCAGAGAGACTGTTCCAGAGGTGGCACCTGCAGAGGAGGGGTATCTACCCCCCACTCTCTGCTTAGAGAAGAGCCTACTCTGAAGAGACTTGGAGGTAGCAGACTGAAGGGCTCTACCATGTGGGATGTTTTAACCCACTAGGCTCTGCCCTGTGACATCCCTGTGTGCTGGTGGCACCAGAATCAGCAAAATGGCCGCAAAAGTCCTATGCGTGCCAAAACCTATGAACATTGCGCTGTGAAACCGGAAAAGATAGCTGCCAATCTACTTTGCCTGTGTCAGTAGTGGAAGGAGACCACACTGCTGAAACCTGTCACTGGGCTGCCACCGAGGGAACGTGGAAACTGCATGAAAGGAGTGCTTTATTGCAAGGAAAACCAAAAATTGCTCTGAAATCCTTTTTTCCTTGGTTGTTGAAAATACCAAATAATGCTTCAAAACAACAGAAAACATCCAACATCCTTGCTTGGTGTTACCCACCACGTCATTTAAGGAATTAACAGGAGCACACAATGCCAGGAAAAACAGAATCTATCATCAGAAGATCCACATTAAAAAGTGTGCTTGCCTGTGAAAATCTGTAAAAATATGGGCACAGTACCACCAGCCGCCTGTATGACAGCTGTCAGTAATTACATTAGAAGCTTAAACTTGTGCAGTTAACTTCAAATGGTTGGAATTAATTGACTTGCTATCAAAAGTAATATAGGTTGCAACTATTTAATCGCTATGTTTTAGAGACTGGAATGTGAGTTCTATTTGCCTGTTTTAAAATTGTAAATGTATTTTCATCAAAGAAAAATTTAACAAAGTGAGTTTTAAAGTAACCTGATGCAAGCCCAAAACTACGAAGCCAATTCTCCAGCTTGCCCCAACAAAAGGCACCTCTCCTGCTTCCCACCAAAAGCCAGGAAATCACATTCAGGTGTTGATGAAGAGGGAAGGAGATTTGGGCTGCTGCTCCTGGGAGAGACAAAGGACCTTCCTTCGCTCAAAGGATACGCAGATTGCAAGTGTCAACAGTAGCCTCTGCTAGAGGAAGAAGGCGGGGATTGCTCTTGAGCCACCAGAAACTTTGGGGGGCGGGAACAGACATTTTTGTTGATGTTTAAAGCACAGAAAGTATGTTTTTGAAAAAGACTGACACAGGACTGTGTGAATTTGTAAAAATTGTAAAGTTACAGTATTTTAAAATTACAGTATTGTTAATGGGAATTTTTGGTGCACATTTCAAAAGGACTCAGAACTGTGCGATGGTCTGAGAAGGCGTAGTGAAAATCTGGTTTTGTAGCAATTGTATTGTTGTCAGAAGCATGAAACTTCATATGATTATGCCCAGATATCATGCGCACATATGTATAAAATTGTGGACAAATCAGACATTGGGTCCCGGGCCAAAAGTGCGAAAAGTTGCCAAATCCAGGCCCAAGCTCTCACAGCAATGGGGCTGGATGAATACTTGCTCCACAAAATATGTGATATAGATATGCTATTGATATCATGTTTGTAAAATTGTAAATATGTATTATATGAAAAGTAGATTTCATGTGCAAAAACAAAGGGGAGGGTTTTCCTGCATCATAAACCACATCGTCATGATGACACTCTGTTTCTTCTCCAATCAAGGGAGAGGAAAGACCGTAGCCAATAGAATACCCAGGGGGTGTGCCTAGGATAATTCACCATACCCACCCCTTTAGTAAACACATAAATAGAGACAGTTTAGGACCTAGACACACACACATTCACCCACCAACCGATTGCTGGCGGAGCACTTTACAAGAGAAATCCATATTCCAGACTCCAGAATCCAGAAACTTTAAAAGCAGAAAGGCCCATTTCCAAAGCTGAACCATTCTCAGCTTGGCCTTTAAAAATCCAGAAACCAGATTTTACCACAGACCTCTAAGGGGAGCAAAAGAACAGCCTGGTTGTGCTGTAGCTGCTTTCCTGCTAAGAATTATTGCCAGAATCCAAAGATCCAACCCAGTAGAGCCGTGCTGCGACCAGATAGCTATGAACCAGAACCAGAGCCCGTGAGATTCAGTCCAGTCCCACTGTGCGGTGTCCAGAGCTCCTTGCTGATTGCAGACCAGAGCGCCTTGAGTCCAGTCCAGTGTGCCTAGCAGAATTACTGTCCAGAAATGTTGACTGACCTGAATCCCTGACGGTTCTTTCCAAACATTGGTAGTGAGTATCCTTAGTATAGGACTGTCACTAGCATATGTACAGTCCATTAGTCATCCCTATCCAAATCCATCCCATATTATATCCAGAACTGTATTGTTAGAAATCCTTTTTGTCTTGCCTGAACTCTCCATCTCATTCCCTATTATCTACTGTCCTAGTAGTGTTTAATCATCTTTGCGCTGATATATTTTCTGAAGAAGAAGGCGAGCGTCTTGGAAGGCAAAAACCATCCAGTGATGTCCTGGTATGGTGGCTGTGCTGTCGTGTAGTTTGCATCTTCATAGTGTACCCCTAGTGTAAAGAAACCTTGTTTGTAATTTTAAAAGCGCATTTTTGTTTTGCAATTTTGCCTTTCTGAAAAAAATGACCTCCACAAAAAACCTCCATAACTTCTTCACTGTTTATGCTAGAAACAAAATGTAAGTGTCTACTTGAAGCTAACATCCTAATCCTTCCAACGAACCCAGAACAGCATCTCCACTCCTTATAGTTTTTCCGCAATTGTCCTTACCATGCGCAGGAAAGTTTGCAGTGAATTTTTCGTTTGGCTCAAATCTATAACGTGTGAAAAAGCTGTTCATTGCACCCGACCTCAAAATTAAGTTTTCAACTTGCTAGTTACTCAATAATTATTGCTAGGGTTTGTCTGATACCATACAAAGCGGCTTCCACTAGTATTGAAACAATTTCAGTGAATTAAAACCATTTTCAGTGTTTTTACCATTCATGCAAAGCCACTTTAAACCATTTTTGACAAGTTTGCAACCATTCTTGTTTCTCTCTCTGTGTTTTCTGGGGGAAATTGGGATTGATACTATTTGCTTGAATTGTGCATTCCTGAAACCTGTACTCTCTCCTTCTATATTCTTTATATTGTATATTGGGGGGATTGAAGGGTGTGCAGGGGGAAACATTGACCACATTGCCATTTGATTGAACACACAAAGGTAATATTTCTATGCTGCATTATTTTTCCCATCCTTACTCCTTGTGATTAAAGAGATTGTTAGTGTAACATCATCCCATTGGTGATCATTGTATAACCATTAAAAATAGTGTGATATATATTGTAAAATACATTAAATAAATATTTTAACTTTGCAAACCAGCCTTATTCCTGGTTCAGTGTGACCGGGGTGATTCAAAGAGATGGGCGTTATATAAGTGGTACATCATTCAAAATAAAAGAACTTATACACACAAATAAATAATTAAGGGTTTCAGCTGTGCATCACACGCTAGGCATTGATTTAGGTGAAGTGCTGGGTTGAAATCATTTACAAGATGGGAGGGGTTTAGGGAGAGAGCATTGGATTTAACGGGGTCCCAGACCCCAGACAGCCTTGTGGATGATGCAGAGGGTCTTGAATGTGATGCTAGCAGCAAATTGGAGCCTGTGTAGAGACATTAGGCCTGGAGAGATGTGGTCCCTGGGCATGAGGCCAAGGATAAGTCTCACAGTTCTATTTTGGATTAGTTGAAGGGGGCAAAGGGTGGATAAAGGAATATTGAGGAAGAAGCTGTTAGAGTAGTCAAGTCTAGAGAGGACCATAGCTCTGGAGACATAGAGTTTCTGGGGAAAGGTTAAGAAAGAAAGGGAGAATGCCTTTGAGGAGGTGCAGCTGATAGTGGGCCTTCTTGTCAAGGTTTGAGATGTAAGGAGCGAAGGAGTGAGAGGAATAAATGATAACACCAAGGTTTTTTGTCTCACAGGAGGGTGACGGGAGGGGGGCCATTGAGGGCAGCAGATGGTGGGAGGGAAGGTGGGAGCAGGGGTCCCAATAATAAGGATCTCAGTCTTACTGACATTAAGGCATAGATCATTGGAAACACACCATGACTGAATAGCAGTCAGACAGTCGGGATGGAAGAGGAGGAAGAGGAGCTAGGAGAGGGAAGCTTGAAGGAGAGCTGCGTGTCGTCTGCATAACAATGGAAGTGAGGGGAGAAGGCGTAGATCAGATGGGCAAAAGGGACAAGGTAAATGGTGAAAAGCCACAGCAAAAGGATAGAGACTTGGAAGGACACCAGAGGTGGAGAGAGTGATATGGGAAATAGAAGGGCCCTGTTGAACCTGTGAAGGACTGTCAGAGACGAAGGAGGTCAACCAGTCCTGTGCCCGCCCTGTGATGCCAAGGATGTTATGGAGCCAATTTGTCATGGTGGCATGATTGACTGTGTCGAAGGCAGAGGAAAAATCAAGAAGGATAAGAATGGGTGGAGGGTTGTAATCACAGCACAGAAAACCACACAAACTATCGACCAGGGCCAGGGAGCATTAAAAGCAGGGGCCACCATCAAGCATGGAAACAATGGGTGCATCCAATCTACAATTAGAATGTATGTCCTAAGAAACTGACAAGGGCAGAGATAAATAATTCCAGTTAACCAAAATTATCAAGCAACTCTTACTAAAATGGAAAAACAATCTGGGATAAAAAGAACCACCGTTTATAGGAAAATGAAGAAAATAAATGGGCCTTGCATTGTGTTTATTTTCCTTTGCAGGAACGAAAGTCAGCTTTGTAGAAAGAAACATACAGAGATATAAAAGACATGTTTGTGATAGGAGTGTTATTATGCTATTCAACATGACCTGGATAGCCAAATGACATACCTCCCCACAACCACAGGAGGGGTGATGGCTTGTTCAAAAGAAAAGAACTCAGGCCGGTGGCCAGGCCATACAAGCTTTGCAACTCTCTGGAGTATGGCAAAGGACTGACTGTTCTCTTTGTTAACAGCACGGGAGACCGGATGTTCTGTTACCATCCAGAGGAACTGCAGAGGCCACTTAATACTGTGTAAAGTAGAACAAAAAAATATCTTTGAATTTGTCATTGGGAATCACATTTTCACTTGTAAATCTTAAATGGAAGGCCTTTGAGGCTTACTCTTTTTTTTAAAGTTCCTGGTGAAAAGCTCTTAGCTTAATGAACAATATCTGTATGTAAGTTTTATTACATAAATGTGGTAAATGTGGCAAATGTGGATAGTTCGTGCAGAAACTGTGTATGCCTTTAATTCACATATTCCACAACAATAAGAGTTCATAGGGTATTTCATTACACACCTATACTTAGGGATCTAATTAATTTCAGGGGAGTAAGAGCTGCTTAGAAGCTAAAATACTTCCGATTGTATCTTCATGTTTTAAATAGCATTTTTTATTAATTTTGGAAATTATCTAAAACCGGTATAAAAAAAACATAGGAAACAGGCAAAATTATTAAGCACGCCTGTAATTGATTCAGTGCCACGTGCTATAGAGTTTACTACACAAATTTGCAAATACTGATCATTCACTCTCAAGACTTAATGTCACCCATTCATACTACACAAACAAACCCAACATGTTTCATTCCTTTATGTCTGCTAATACAGTCACAATCGGAATTTCATCAGGGGCTACCTTTTGCTTTCTTCAATAAACCCAATTGCTGGGACTTGTTTGTCACTTCTTTGACTGACGGAATGGCCCAATATTCTTCACCATAAGGTTTCAAGCTTTCATTGCTCGTGTACATCCCAAATTGCTCGCCAGAGTGCGGGATGTGTGTTGTACGCATTTGATTAGGATTTGGAGGCAGGATGAAGGAAGAGGGGGGACAGAAGTCCAATCCCTGAACCTACTCAGGCATTTAATTTGTACACCCCCTCCGAGTTGGCAAATATCCAGACGTCAAAACCACACACAGATTATATGCCATCTGTACAGGTCCACCATGGATTTATTGAAAGTTAGCATACAAGTTTCCTCCAAGCACTGCCGAGGGCTTATTTTTTCTTCACGTATTCCTTCCGTTGGAATACATGCCTTTCGAACGAATCGGCGGAATTCCATCATCCGTATTGGATAGCCCATTATTCTGAGCTGGACATAATATTTTTGTGTAAAAATAACAGAGGGTAAAACAAGAAAATCTATAACACACCCGCCATATATTGTGTGAGATGAGAATCACATTATTTGATTCACCTAAGTCAGAGTAATCTGATGAGCTGATTAGTAACATGATCACATGTGTAGAACATGGTGTTTAGAAAGTAACACACGTTATTGGTGGGGCTGGATTGAAAATAAGTATGCTCATTTCTGGAAAGAAATCATGAACTGATATGCAAGTGTTTACAATTGAGTTAATTGCAGATCCAGATAATAGTGTTTGCACCACCACTACATATAATAATGACTGAAAGTCATTGCTAGTGAAGACCCGTTTGCAGAACAGTTTTTCCCAAGATCACAAGGCACTAAAGTGCAATCCCATCCCTTCTAATTACCTATGAAAGGGTAACTCGAAAGTACAATATATTGCACAGTAACTGAGGGATTCAAAGAAGAATCTAATCACACATCACAACTAATTGTCACCTCTATTGGAGCAAATACACGTAACTATGCTATTAAACCCTATTCCAAAAACGTAAATAAAAGGGAACTGTACTTTTTCTAATTTTAATAGAATGATCTTCAATGTCGTGAGTTCACAGCTAATTTTGTCCTTTTGGTGAGGTGGGTGCAGCGTGCAGCTATACACAAATTAATCTTTTTTTTTTGTTTTTGAGTGCTGGCCATGGGAGTGTGAGCAACACATATGTGACCCTTGAGCCCACTCGGAAAAGTTGGCATTTATGCACTTCAGACTTCCACCCAAACCTCAACCCCTACACTCACTCTCCTCAGCATACACACTGCTGTAGCCAATCTGCAGGGCAACCCCCTAACCTCCATTTCCTCATCAGTCTGGTATGTCAACCGGCCACCCATCAGAGCCGCTGTGGACATAGAAAGTGGACTAATTATCTTTGTCTGTTGCACCGCTTTTGACTGTAGTTATTTAAGGCAATTCCATACAGATTGTGTACGCCTAACCAAATTCTCTTAAAACAAAAGCCAATAGCACCCTGGCTTGCATACTTGGGCTGCTATTAGCTATATGATCCTGGGGATTACCGGAGGCTTCTGAGGGGGGCTTTGCAGACCAGTAACTGCTCGGTATTTATTTCTTGAATTATGGCTAATTGCATCAATGCCCCTAGAGAATACATATATGGGTATTTAACTACAAATATGGGTATTTCACTGACCAAAAACTACTAAAAGAACAACGTTCTATCGCAAAGATCTTATAGGTTGCATATATTTGTTTTCTGCTCTTTCCAACACATGTATCTAAATCGGTCAGGTAGCTTGATATCGAAGTTTGTTTTAATGCATGTTTTAGCTAGCTGAGCATCTGTCAGCTTCACGAGGCAAAGAGCTCTATCAACAATATCATTTTCCCGTTGCCCGTGCAGAGGTCGAAGTGGGTCGGAGCGGTGCTCCTATACTTTTTATTTTTAAGTTTCAGCATTCCTATACTTTTATTTTAAAAAGAAACCGTTCTGGAATGGTTTCGTTTTAAAATAAAAATGTAGGAAGAAGTTGAAGCTTGCACTTCAGTGCACTGCACTGAACATTCCCATAAAGAGCAGGTGTGTTTTTTTGGGGGTTTGGATTGTGTGTCTGAGGGGGTGTTGTGATGGGGTTTGTGGGGAGAGGGGGCAGGCCAGCAGGGAACATAGTTCCACTACTTCTTTTCATACACTTCGACCACTGCGCCCGCGTACACGTTCCTATTTACATTTGGAAATCTGTGTATAGGTCCGATAGCACAGCGACTAGAGCGCTCACTTTGTGATCTGTGCAGAGCCTGCTGCGGCAGGTTCGAATTCCTGAAGGGCCAAATTCAGCCTTTCCTTCTTTCCGAGGTCGATAAACACCGCGGGTAATAATAAGCAGTGCTCAGATACCTGATGACTGGTACCACTATATCATTATTATTATTATCAAGAGGGTAATAAGACATGCCAATGTATCCGTGTGTTTGCATTTTGGTAAACACCTTTGTGATCAGAGCCAAAGGGATCTATTGAACAGTTAGGCATGCTCCTCTGAGAAATGTGACCTTGATCAGTTTATCAGTCCCCCTAAACTGACATAAGTCATACTCCTTAGCACACCGTAGCTATTTTTACATTAATGTCACATCAGGTACCAAGGCGACCCAACTCGATGAGACATTTAAGAACTGTGTACACTGTAGGTGTAGTTGAGTGTTATCAGTCACCACGAATCTTGCTTTTCGCATAAAAAGCAGTATATAGGAATGGCCTTAGATAAGAGCATTGTTGTCCAATTACTGAAACAAGTAGGTTTCAATAAGAGGCATCACATGTTGATAAAAAAAAGTTTTGGGGCAGCATTATAGATATTTTTCACTAGTGTAATTGTCATTGTAATTAGCACTATGGCAAACAACCTGCTCTTTCAATGCCTTTCTGCAGCCAACACGATGACTCGGAAGCAGTACAAGAAAGCACATGAATCAGAGTAAGTAATGTGGCTCTAAAATTGTGGCATAGTCCAAATAATCTGGAGTACAATTGTGGCATGAATGTTCAGGGACTATGAATATAATTAAATGAGTCCCATTGTCTAGCTAGTGTGCTAAGCCAAAGTCTGCGCTTCGAAAATGTGAAATCCAACGTAACCAATTCAACCTGCCGACGTACTTACATTGATGCACAAGAAATACGGCATGAAGCACTATCGAAAAACTTGATATCATCATTGTTCTAAAGATTTATTTTAGTTCTATGGCCCAAGGAGACTTCTCTTTTCCCTAAATTGTAAATCATGATTAATATATCACACTGAATATTTACACTGCAAATTAGCACAATATACAAACATTTCAGAAAAGCAACCCAAGAGGTAATTACTGCTGAATGAAAGCAATGTTGCTGTCCTGTCTAATCAATACTTGTTTTATTGAGGGCAAGGGGGCAGGGCAGTTGATATGTTCACTGCATCCCGTGCTCCTGGCTGTCTTATGACGCTTAATCACAAAGGCATTTCCTTTATGGGATTAATAATTCTGAGACATCTCGCATTAGTCTTTCTTTCCGGGAATTTATTCACCAAGGTTATTGGGTTTGTTTATCATATGAAGTATCCTTTCAGTTCTGTCCTCATGATCTCAAAGCGATTCAAATATGGTGCACTGGGTGCAGTTAAAACTAATGCATGCTATGCAGCACTTATGCGCTTCCCATCACTGCCCATCACAGACCATGTATGTCACAGTGCTAAGCTTAATATAGTTCTTTTTTCATGTACTTGATGACTTTGACAATAAGGTTTTGTCCAGTGCAACGCATCGAGATGCCATGCCAGATGCCTAAGTGTGTGGTCATTTAACATGATTTCTGAATGCCACGTAGTTGAAACAAACTAATGATACTGAAGTTCAATAAGTGAAAAGTATACTTATAAAATCTTCCTAGTGTTACATTCCAATGATCAGCATTTTCAAAATGGGTTTCCTTGTCAGTTTTACAAGTCAAAGGTGGTGCACTGTCACATTAGTATAAAATCCATGATGTCAATGTCAAGCGACTGCAAACGTTTTATTATCACAATCTGCCTTTTTTGATTTCCTTCTAGCGGTTATGGTAATGAACATGGTGCCCAGGTCCATTTGCCCTGGCCTACCTGTATAAATCCTTGTCCATCCGGCCCGGGAGTAACCACTGCAATCACCTTCCAACCCCAGACCAGCTGGAAATGTTGGGGATTGGTAGGAAACCTGCAATCTTAAAGATGTTATAGATGTTATGCCATTTCACAGAAGGTCCTAAACATTACACTCTCACCTTTGTTATCTGTCTCTTATAATAAACAAACCAGCAAAAGCAATGGGATTTTGGGGACCCAACAGGGACCGATATATTGGGTCTCATTATGGGTCTCATTACCGTGCTAAAAGGGGGTGCTAATGGGGGGATGCCGCTAGACCCGTAAAAAAATGGTGGCACCTGACTTCCTGTTGCCACCGGGCTATTAGAAGTACAGCAGCCGGGAAGTCAGGCGCCAGTAATTGTGTTAATCCCGATTCCCATCGAGTCCCATAGGAATCTATGGGAGTGGGGACACAGAAGCACTTCCAACGCTGTTAATGTTACCATGACCGCTTTGCCTGCCGTGACCGCGGTGCCCGGCAGGGTCAGACCCATCAGGCACAGCAGCTCCAGCAGGAAAACCCGTAGTTGAAACACAGGTGCTGGTGAGCTTACCGGCACCCTTATTTGTTTACGGGCAAACTTGGCATGAGGCCCATTGTCTGTAAACCTAACCAGAACCAAGCATAACGTTTTCCATGACCCAAATATCTCCCTAATGATTCGAATCATGGTATACCCTTACATAGACCTCACTTGTGGCCTGTTCCCTCTACACACACAGGTCATGAGGGTCATGGAGGAGACTCCTGGACTCCTGGGTTGGCTATGTAAACAGCCCTACTTCTTCACTGCTCCTTTGTCACCAAGGCACATGAAGAGCTAAGGATAAGCAGGTTTGGGAGGCCCCTTAACTAAAAGGCCTTTGCCAGGCCATCTTTCCTGCCTCACCATCAATTCGTCCAGGCTTCATCACATTCCTAGACCCTCAGGATTTAGCCCAAACCCTGTGCAAGTTATTACCCACACATAGACACCTATGCACACACACACACACCTACACATGTATACCATACCAGCACTGCACAGGCGTTCAGGGGTTTATACTCTTACATTGAGGTCTCTAGTAGCTCAATGCACAGCACCCTGCTTACGTTTTGTTGTTGTTGCCTCGTGCAACTGGCTTTCAATCTCCTGCCTTATTCCATAGTTTATTCCTAATGTTCAGATTGAGACAAAACGAAGTTTCGAAATGGAACAACAATCCCTGGGCTGTAGGCGTGAACAAAGTTTTTTTTCCATTGTTTTTGTTTTCCAGTACTTGTAGTAAGTACATTAGAAATTCTTGTGGATCTTCTTGTGTGTTTATAATGAATCTCACCATTCCTGCACAGTAGTCCAATTCCTGCCTTATTCCAAGGATTATGTATTGCATTTCTGTAAAGGACTAACATTTGCAAACACAATTGGTCTATGTCGTTTAAGTAAATGTTTTCAACAATTGGTGGCAATTTGAATAGAACATTGATTGCTACATTTGCATAGCAATTTATGCCAGTTGTATTGGAAAATTTGAATGGGCCAGACAGTTCTGTGTCTGAGTAATTTGATGGAAGTGCAAGTAGTTTCTTTGAAGAGGTAGTTGGCATTGTTTGTGCAGTTGGGTATGCATTTTTATTCAGTAGATCCTTCTTTGGTTGTGGTAATTGATGAAATACCAACTGCTTTTAATTTCTTCGGAGGTACTGTTGTGAGATCATGTATAAGTTGAGTCTGCACTAGTTTTCTCTTACTAAGTTTCAGTTTTTGAGGAACAGGGTACATTTTGAGATGGGTTGTGTAGAGTGCACATAGTCTATTGTACTCTACAATGCAAGAAATATCAGAGTTGACTTTGCTTGCATTAAAATTGACTATAAATAGTCCTTCAAGTGTATGGAAGTGTGACAGTGCTATGTAAATCATGCCTTCTTTAAAGACTGTGCTGCCAATATCAATCAATGCTTGATCTAGAGTTAGACCTTGTGATTTATGAATGCTGACTGCGGATGCTAGAGACAGAGAAATCTGTTCTCTGTGTACATACATGTCTTTGAAAAGACGGAATCGGGCTGTTGAATGTCCTATCCTTTTAACTTCTGAAAGTTTGTCAAAGTGAATATTGACAAATTGAATGTTGTTGTCACGTGGGTATGTTTGGTAGCCAACAACTGTACCAAGTTCTCTGGTAACTAATCCTTGCTCCACATCAAGGTTACGCTTTAGGATCACTCTACAGTTTAAACACAATGTTAACATTTTCTCTAAACCAGCTGTGTTAGAGATAGAGTTTTCTAAGGTATTTAGTTGTGCTGTGGCTTGTTGACACACAGGTAGTGTCATAACGTGCATGTCCAGTTTGTCTGTGGAGTAAATTTGTCCTACTGATTGCATTTCTTTTTTCAGCATTGCTTCATTGAATTGTGCGCAGCTTGCAAGAGTTGGAATCAAGGACATGACATCAGTAGCACATCTTTTATGGCCGAATAGCTCATGGATGCGTCTGGTATTTAATATAGACTGTGTTTCCTTAGATAGAACCCCAATCCGAATATTTTTCAAAATGTTGGCGTAGGTGAGGTCTGCAGACTGATGCATGTTTGTAGTTAGTGCTTTGTATTGGAAATGTTGCCAAAGATTTACATTTCCTATGCTTCCAAAAGGTTTGCGGCACAGTTTGTGTCCTAAGCTTTTAAAATTAGGTTCACCTTTCACTGGTGTTAATTGAAGAAGATCTCTGAAAACAATAACATGTTTTCCTCCAAAAAGTTCTTTGTAGTCTTTTTTAAAGACCTCTTGCAATCTGAGGTGAATCAAAGCCAACATTAGGTTGGAGACTATGCTCACTTCATCTATTAATTTCAAAACTTTGGTGAGCTCCATAGCAGCTTCTGCTGAAAGTTTGTAATAGTCTAATTTGTTTTGGTGTTCTACTGGAAGGAGTAGCAATTGTTGTGACACCACCTATGTTGTAGGCAGCTAAACCTGTGGGGGCAGTTAAAACAGCTAAAAGTTTGTGGTTTGTCAATTGTTGGAGGAACTAGCTGATGATTTTTATTAAGAATATTTTGTCTCAACCAGCTTGACCACTTACATAGTTTATAGTCTTGACAGGTACAAGTTTTAGTTTCATGCTGCACACCATGTTCAATTTGTTTAGTTACTCCTAGGAAAATGCTATGCTGTTCATTGTTTAATTGTGATTTGAGTATAGCAAAGTCTTCTGTAGATTGCTCATACTGACAGATGGTGTTTTCTACTTCAGTCATGGCTAATTCTGCGTCATTTGCTATGAGTGGCTGTCCAAATGGTCCTTGCCTTCCTGTTAGAGAAGGTTGACTGCTGTCAGGAGTGTCTATGTTTAGTGGTGCCTGGAGTTCTTCTTCTTGTTGGCGTTCATTGTCCAAGATGGTTTTGTACTGTGTAAAATGTCTATATGTTATAGTGCTTTCATTTGCATTGAAAGCATCTTCATAGGAGGTATGAGTATCTAATGCAACTTTTTTTTTTCTCCATGGTTTAAAAAGTTGCAGTAGGGCCATGTGATATAGTTCTTTATGTTGAGGAGTTTTTAATGATAGTTTTGTTTGATTAATGAGGCTGTGTTTGGTAACTTTAACCAAGCTGCCCTCACAACCTGGTTTAATATTATTTTTGAACATGAAGTTTTGTGCTATGTGGTATAGACACATGGGGCCTCATTACACGTTAGGCGGTAAAAAATGCGATTTACCGGCATGGCGCTATTAGCGTGTCCGCCCTCGCAGGAGACCGCTAATAGCGTTCCATTACGAGTAAGCGGACACGCGCATAGGGCCATGCCGGTAAATGACCCTACCGCCATGGCGCAAAAGCACCTTTCCGGCTCCGACCAAAGTGCTGATAGCACCTCCGCCCTCATGCTGCATGCTATTAGCGGTCACCGCTATTAGCGGTCACTGCTATTAGCGGTCACCGTAAAACACCGGAACCGGAAATAGCGTCATCGCACAGGAACGGGAAAGAGCCCGGCGGCCATCTTTAAAAACACAATCCATTGCCATCCCCTGCACTGAGGACCTGCAGCAACACCACAACTGGCAAAACCACTTCCCACAATAACAAACAATGCCCAAGGCCCTAAAGAAAGCTGATGCGCGCCAGCGCAAAGAACGCTTTTCAAACGAGGAATTGAAAATGCTGGCAGACACCCTGGCTGCAAATGCAGACGTAGTGTTTGCTAGCGACATGCGGCGCCCTGCACTCCTGAGAAAAAAGGAGATCTGGGCTGAGGTGGCGCAGAAAGTCAGTGCGGTGGGCTCCACCCCCCGCACCGTAAAGGACGTGCGCAAGCGGTGGGAGGATCTGCGCCTCCGTGTACGCAGCATATTATCGGCCAACAGGAATCTGGCCATGGGCACAGGAGGCGGAGGAGGATCCCCGATGAAGATGCAGGAGTGGGAGGAGACATGTGCCAGCACCATTGGCATTGAATCCATCGAGGGAGTGGGCCGAATGGAGTGCGGTGTGGCAACAACGTCAGACGGAGGTGAGTGTCCACGCAAAACACTGCAATGCAAAGCATGAGTTCCTCCCCCAAATGTGAAATGGGAATTAGCTAATGGATGGGGTCATCACACACACATGTACACAACCCTGCATATATGCCATGCATATTCCCACACAACCACATGCATGCAGCACCTCACACACGTGTCACCCTGACTCATGTCCGGATGACCCACCCATCTGGCCAACAACCTGCATGTCCAAACTAGATGTCCAAATCCAAAGAACTGCAGCAACAACAACATATGCATGATGCACGTTGACCCATCACTGATGCTATCCCTGTCTTGCTCCCCCACAGGGTCAAATTCTGACAGTGAGGAGCTGGACTCTGCAACGCAGTCCCCACCACCCAAAAAGCAGGCCAAGAGAAAGGATGCAGGCACCAGGCCCAGTACATCGAGGGGCACTGGGAAATCTGGAGTGGCCCAGGGTTCACAAACCACACACGCACCGACCACACCAAGGGTCGAAATGCCATCCGACACTGTGGTAGCACCCACACCACCCACCACCACCACTCAGGAGCCAGTGCCAGAAGGCACGCCGTCCGCAGCCAATAGCTCCGTCGGGGAAGCAGCAGCCACGGCACCCATTAGTGATGTGGATGACCCATGTCTGACACCGGAAGGGCAGTGTACACCCAGCACCCAGCTGTCCCCACACCACAGCCCATGCAACACATCCAATGGCAGCATCCATGAGGTGCATGCCGGAGATTCAATGGATGGGTCATTCAGTCCCGTGGCAAGCTCACCTGATGTCGGCCACATGCAGCAAGCTGCACCGAGGAGTAACAGGGGCAGGGCCGCAGACGACAGCATGAGCCTGATACGACAGCGCCAGGAGGAGCTCAATGCCCTGGTTGCCCGGCAAGTGAGCGAGGCTGCCTCGACCAGGGAGGAGATCCGGGGGTTATCAAGGGACATGAAAGCTGCCTTGGACAGCAACACGACGCGCCTATGTGACGAGATGGCTGCTGTGAGGCAGGTCCTAACGCGCTTTGCTGAGGCGATGGAGAGCATGCGTCACACACAGGGAGCAGATCAACCAGCCACCCCCTCGTCTACTAGCTCCGACCAAACAACCATCCTGCGCAGGTCCAGCTGGTCCTTGCGGCGGTCAGACTCACAACCCCCCAATGGTGGTAGTGGAGAAGGGAAGTAGGGCCAGCCTGTCACTGTTGACACTTGGAGACTAATGCAGCACTGATGTGCACACCATGTTTGGTGGAGTTGTGGGGGGAGGGGGCTGAGGGTGTTTCGTGGAGTTGTGGGGGAAGGGGGGTGAGGGTGTTTGGTGGAGTTGTGGGGGGGGGGGAGGGTGTTTGGTGGAGTTGTGGGGGCAGGGGGGTGAGGGTGTTTGGGGTGGAGGGTACATGCACGTTTGAATGACATAATGCTCAATACACACATAATGGCATGGATATTCACATGACTGGACATTGATTATTGTGTATGTGTGCTTTATTGTTGAAGGGTGCACTGTGTTAATATCCTCCATACACCCCGTGCCCTGAGCTCCACATCAATTGCACCCTCCTAATCCATGTGCATCAGAAACAATGGTCTATCAGGTGCTGCCGCACAGCACGTCCCTCATGGCCATCGCCACCTGCATGACCTGCAGCCCCCTCTCCTCCATCCTCATCCCCGTCATCATCCTCAGACGGTGGTTGCAGTTCAATGTCAGGGGGCATTGGCACATTCCGTCTGATACACATATTGTGCAGCATGACACATGCCATGGTGATCTTGGCCACCTTCTCATGCCCGTACAGGAGTGCCCCGCCCGACCTGCTGAGGCACCGGAAGCGTTCCTTCAATAGGCCGAATGTCTGCTCGATCACCACGCGGGTACGGGTGTGTGCATGATTGTAGTCCTCTTCGTGCCTGTTCTGTGGGTTCCGCACAGGGGTAAGGAGCCACCTCTTCAGGGGATATCCTGCATCACCTGCATGGGTGCAACAATGGGTATGTGTAAGTGTCTACATAAAGTGGAGCCTGCACATATCACACATACAAACATAGCATTTTCAACGACATCCACTGATCCAAGCACGCATGGCAATCAGGGTAACTGCAATGTGGGAAGGTGAGGTGGTCCTTGCAAGTGGACATGCACCATGCATGCATACGTCAGGGATTGCCATGTCCCGCCTGAGTTTAAGTAATTTGTGTTTCCTGGCCCTGGCAACGTTAGTGCCACACTGCTAGTACACTGCCATTCCTTAGTTGATGTCCCCATGCTGTTCAATGGCAATTCAGTGGTGGGGTACGGGTGTGGCTCACTACAATGGCTACAGGAGATCCATTTGTATGCACTCATGTGCGCGGATCATTTCTGATGTTGTTCAGCGTACATTTCAGATGTGATTTATATATGCATGTTGCTGATTTGTGTAATGGGGGAATGGTGTGTTGTGCGGTGTGCATGTTGTTTGGAATGGCCTGTTTGGCGTAATGGATAGATATGTTTGTCGTGGCACTCACTTCTAGCATGTGGTTTTGTGTCTGGTCCATTGTGGGCTGCCTCACTGTACAGTGATGCAAATATGTATGTCCATTCTTCTCCTGACGCCAGTTCACGCCCAGTTGGAGTATGTATCTCCCCCCCCCCCAATCACACCCAGTTGGAGTATGCATCTCCCCCCCAATCACGCCCAGTTGGAGTATGCATCTACCCCCCCACTCACAATCACATCACACTGCCATGTGGTTGGCCTGCTACTCACCAAGTAGCCACGAACGTTGTCCAGCATGTCGCTCCATGTATCGTGGTATTGTCGAGTTCCGCAGGACCATTTCATCATGGGTTGAACCGGGATATCGGGCACAGCAATGTGTGATGATCTTATTGGAGTCACATACCATTTGGACGTTGATGGAGTGGTATTGCTTTCTGTTACGGTACACTACCTCATTGGCATGTGGGACCACCAGTTCAACATGGGTACAGTCGATGGCCCCGATGCAACTTGGGATGCCTGCCAGTGAATGGAAGCCAACTTTGGTGTTGGAGATCTCCTGGGCAGTCCGTGGCATGTATATGTGTTGACTTGTGTGCTTAAGGAGGGCATCGAGCACCTGGTTCAGTGTGCGTGAGAATACTGGTTGTGATATGCCATGCATCTGACCTACCGTATGCTGGTAGGTGCCTGTGGCCAAGAAGTGGAGCACAGTTACCACCTTCAGTAGAGGGGGGATGGCAGTACGGATGTCAATGAGACTCACAATGTCGTTGTATATCATGTCTACAATTGTGGTGATGGTATCCCGGTCCAGACGGTACAGGGTGTGTATCTGCTCAGGGTTAGGTTGACTGGACTGGCTCTGATCCTGGGAATTCGTGGCTGCCTCTGTGGTATCACTAGGTGCACTGGTGGTGCTTGCTGTGCCTGTCTTGCCCTCCTCCTCCTCCTCCTGCGTCTCCTCTGTGCTCCCTGTTGTTGTAGCTGCTGCACTGCAATCATGTCCTCTAGCCCATGTAATGCTGCTAGTATTGCATCCATCTTGGTGTGGGAATGGGTGTGGGAAGGGGTGTGGTGTGCTCTTTTGTGCTGCCATTCTCCATTGCCTCCACCTGTGCTGATTTTGTCAACCTGTGGCAGGTAGGAACACTGCTGTGCTCTTTTAACGTGTGGTTCGCGATGCCGGTATTAGCGCCTTGCCGGTAAGGGGTTTTTGGGTCTACTACATGCCGGTATTGCCATGTCCGCATGGCTCGTGATGGCGTGATATTAGCGCTATGCCGCTATTTCCGGACTGAGGGGGCGCGCGCTCACGGACTTGCCGCTAATAGTGCCACCGTACTTAGCGGTGCCGCTAATAGCGGTATGTCCAGGTCGTAATTGGGGAGGGGATTTACCGATACCGGTAATCCCTTACCGGTAACGGTAAATCCCTACCGCCTAACGTGTAATGAGGCCCATGGTTTCCAAAGCAGAACTCCTGTTTGGGTACTATGTACTAAGTTGTTTTTCAAAATGTCTTTGAGAACTCTTTTTCTGGAAGCAGCAGGACCAAGAATTAGCCACACTATGTTTTCAAATTTCCCCTACAAGGTGGTGCCGGTTAAACGGTCTGCGGCTTAGTAGCAGCCACATTCTGTATGGGAGAGCATTTTTATCCCAAAGCTGTGCAATTTCTGTGACATTGTTTTAGTCAGATGATATGTCATACAAGAGGTCATTTAGGTCTGTTTTCTCTGCTTTGGTTAAGTGGGCAGTGACATATCATGCAGCTGCAGTGGAATTGTCTGCAATGTACTGCACATCCGTATTTGCATTCCATAGGAAGGCAATGATTGTATTGTAATCATTGATGTACTTTGATCCTTCTGTTCTTTTTATGCAGTTGTGTTCTTAGGTGATTTGTCTTTCACACTGTGTCTAACCGAAGACATGAAGCTGTTCACTTGCCCTGTTGCTGAAAATGGTCTAGGGAAACCAAAGCAGCATTTGGTGTAGTATTTCCCTTTGTTTTTATATTCGCGCCAACAATACTTTCCACACTTGTATCTTTGAAACTCCAAAATGTGTGCATGTAGGTCGCTATGTGTAGTTTCTGAAGGGATTTCGCAAGTGACATATTTGTGAATGAACCGCAAAACAGTGGCATCACTGTCTTGACCAAATTTAGAAGCATGTGGATGTGTGGTGCTCCTCTTGCTTGATATTATTTTCTCCTAAAGAAGTGTTGCACTTCTCGGAGGGAGGGAACTGTTTTATTACAAATGAAGTGTAGCATGGCAATAAAGCGATGAGGGAAGTACCTTAATACATTTACAGGATCAAGAGAGCAGAGATTGCCTGGTGTTTTTATGTCTATATTTGCTTTGTTTTCATTTGCTATGCACACGAAATCGTGCAAGTCTTCCCATGTGTACTCTGCACAACTTAAAGTCACAAACCATCTGGGCGGGCCAAGGTTGCGTATCATACAGCGTACATCTGCGTGACGTTGGAACCAGTATTCTTTTGTGCAACACATGACTGCTCAGAAATGTGTAATACTTGACCGTACAACTTCATCTTTTTCTTGCACCTTTTGAAGTAGCTGTGTAGCAGAAATATTTAGAAAATTGGAACCTGTTTTTAATGTGTGTACAACTCCGTAACATAGAGTTTCTAGTTCACTTTCAAAGAGGAGGTGGAATATGTATTCAATTAATACATTCTTAAAGAGCGGTATTCTGATGCTGCTATTTGTGTGGATCTTTCATCGTACCTTCCACCTTTTCCTGCAGGAAAAAGTAGAGGAAAGTCTTGTGCTTCTACACTTTTTTCCCATATGCTGATTGGAGATCCTTTGGTTTGCCGCATTTGATATGTTTCCAGTGCATCATCTATGGTGTCTTTGTAGTGCAGAGGGTGAATTTTATAGTGGTCTAAAATATTGGATGCTGTAGTAGGTCTCCTTCTGGCTGTGGAATTATGCCTCGTTTGGAGAGTTAATGGTGCTTCTGATGCAGACGCCGAGCTGTGTTGCACCTTCACACTTGGTTGCATGCCCCTTCCGAATCGTGCAACACAGCTCGGCGTCTGCATTAACTCTCCGAACAAGGCATAATTCCACAGCCAGAAGGAGACCCCACTAACACATTCAAACTAATTACTCAGCGGAATTCTCCTAGAAAGAAAAATAACATTAAAACTCTCAGGAATAACAAAGTTACAACCTTGACCACAAGAAAGTGAACCTAGCACGTCCACACCTGCGAGCATCCATGCTACAATACGTTTTTGACTTTAACTACGCTTTGAAACTATGATACTGCAACCACTCATTAAGGATTCATCAGAAGGAAGACTTTGAAGGGCGACCTACTCCAGGCCCAGGAAGAAGGCATTCCGCTGAAACGTCTCAGGATATTGCACCGTTGGTGCCCTCATTGTCCTTACAACCATATGCAAACCCTTGCTTAAGATCGAGACGTAGACCATCTGTTAGGTTACACGCTCGCCTGGCAATGCAACTCAGCACTTTGGCTGTAGTTGCTATACTATACAAATTTCAAAAATGAAACTATGAAATGTACTACCACAAGTCACTAAAGGTGGAGGTTCTTTCACATTATTTATTGCACCAATTTGTCTTTGAAATGTCACAATTGTTTGAATGACTGTTCTCACAAAAGTTTATTAAGAAACTTTGAAAAAAGACAAAAGAAGAATGGAATACAGAACTAAGCATGTGAAAATAAGCTAATTACCAGCAAAACAATAAAATGCTGAAGTATGCTCAATATTAAAATATTAGTGTCTGATCATTAGTTACCAAAGCACTACAATACACAAAATGTGCTTGATTGTGTATAACATGATAAAATAGCATTTTGTTTACAGCAACTATAAAAAAAACACTTGATTCCAGACGTCAGGACAACCCCCTTGTATTTCAAGTATATTCAGCTCACAGTCCTGCCGCCATTAGGGCCTTTCCTTTTGCTACAAATTAATAGTGGGTTGACATCTGAAAGTTGTTGCTACTCTGTTCTAATGGTACTGGACTTTGTAAGTGGGTTGCACTTCCGAAATATTTGCTTTGGATGTGCTCTATTTCTTCGAGTAGTTATTTGGCTGTACCCTGTAGAAGAATGTTATTTAAATTGTCCAGTGCTAAAGCAGGACTTTTTGCTTAGTACAGTTTATGAACGAGATTTAGTACAGTTAAATGGTGTGTTGCTACCATTTTGATATGGTGGAAGGTGCTTTTGCAAGTAGGTCCAGAAATGCAGGCTAATGATTGTCCTTGAAGTCCTGTGTATTTGCGTACTGGACAGGCGTCTATAGTTTTTAATATTTAAATTTTGAATTTGTCTTTGCCTTTCACATACTGATTGAGGAACTGGCGTAAAGATGCGATATGTTTTTTGTGCACGTTACACATTGATGTGCATGGCCATTTGTAGACTGGGCGTATTGTTCCGGTGGAATGGTAAGTTGATTGTAAGTTTGCTGGGGATATTTTTGTGAGCAGCATTTCTTGTTCCAAAATGGCATTGTTAAACTTTTCATACCCTCGTCTACTGCTGTGTATGGCAATTGGGTGTGTTTGCTTTTGTTTGTATGCGTCTTCACTGAAATATGGTTCTCTGCTAGTGGTGTGACTCCACTTACCTGCACAGATGTTTGCAGAGCTATCTTTATCGATATTCCATCTGTTGCAAAGTCCTTGTTGTAGTTTAGTAATTAGTTTTGTTAGTGGTTTCATTCTGTTTAAAACTAATATATATAGGATTGCACTCTAGATGAGAGCTTCCAGGATTAGTTTTCTGTGGTAGGTTTTAAGGGTTGAGCGTGATTTGTCCCCTGTGTTTATAAGGTTCTGAAGGACTCTTTGGTGGAACATTCTTTGTAAAATAATAGTTTTTTGTATGCTTACTTGTGGCTACATCAATATTTATAGGTGCAGAGTTAGCACTAGTGGTAGTTGCAATCTTCTTATTACATTTCTTTTTAGTTTTACATTTTGAAAGAGGAGTCAGAGATTCTTTCCTGCAAGCTGCTTCAGTTTTACCTAGTCACTGTATTAGCTGTTTTTTTGGAACTTTCTGTCCAAATTCTGCTAGAGGCGGATCGCTATTTTGTATGTTTTTAATTTGAGCTTCTCTATTTCTGCATTGCTTTCTACATAGTTTCTTTTTGGTAGGCATTCTTCAGTGTCTGTTGGAGAAGAAAGGAAACTGTGGGTTGGGAGGTTGTGCAATGTATATGTTTGTTCTGTGCATACGTGTCTGAATATGATGATAGGCATATGTATAGAGGTATGTGATTGTGGAATGAAATGATATTTAATTTACATCGCACTCACACATAAGTGTTTCAGAGCGTGAGTAGACAGAGGGAGCGGAACAGGGGAGAACAAAACAACGATCTTACTTGGCCTAGTGACATTAAGATTGTGTAAGTGCATGGGAAAGGGAAAAAGGGGAAGTGCATGGTAGGAGGGAGGAGTGTAAATTGCGGACCAGAGAGGTGACAAAATAAATAGTATGTGAAATAAATAAGTAAAGGTGATACAAAGTGGTAGTGCAGGTAGTAAGTGGCAAGTGCTTGGTTAAGTGGATACGGTAACATGTAATAACTGTAGGAGAAATGTACGTGAGGAGACTGTATGGGTACAGATACATATGTCAGTGCAAAGGGTGGCCTGGAGGCAGTGTAGGAGGGTGGGTAGGCAATCAGGTACCTGGGCCCGAAGTGCAGAGGGTGGCTAGGTACACAGTGCCTGAGAAGAGAAGACAGATTAGCAGGGAAGAAGAGGGGCAAAAGCAGAAAGAAGAGGAAGGTCTTGAGGTGCTTCCGGAACTGGAGGTGGTTCTCCTGAAGTTTCAAGGTGGCAGGAAGGCTATTCGAAAGGGAGGCTCCAGCCGATGATGAGAATTGCCCCCAGCTCATTTCTTTGAGAAATGCCTGACCGTGAGGGAGTTAGACGTAGAGGAACAAAAGGGCTGTTACTTCAGGTTGGGAAGGTTGTAGTAGTATTTGTATGTTAATCTACTGGTGTTAAGATGACAATAAAAAGTGTGCACCTGCTGAGGTGCAATAAGTAAGAGTGAAGCAAATGATGTTGGGTTGATACAATTGTGTAGCCTCGTATATAGGAGCACTGCACTGTCTTAGTACTAGGTAGAACAGTATGACAATATTGCACTACTTTGTTGAATGTGAACATTAGGTTTCTTCTGGGTTGTAGCTTCTACTTTAGACGCCACTGGATTTCAGGAGAGTGCTCTTCACTGTAATTGCAAAAGAAGGAAGTTAGCACATATGTGTGTTAATGGCATAGTAATTGCACTAGGAGACACACATTATTTAAAGTTAGTGAAGGGTTTCTTGGTAGGAAGAGTTAGTGTGTGTGTGAAATTACAGAGCTTTGTATATGAATGCACTGTTTACTTTGAAAATGGATTAGTATAAGTTGTAGTAGTGTGAGAAAAAGGCTCAGAAAGATGTACAGATTGGAAAGTATTATGTTTCTGTGTGTGGAAGTCCATTAACATGCAGTTTTCTTTGTCTGTGTTTATTGTAGGAATTTTATAGCAGGTGTGTTAATGGGGGAAGTGGTTGTAAAATGGCAGTAGGAATCAAGAGAATAACAATTTGCTCATTACAAAGGGTGATATGGGTAAAATAAAACTTTTAAAGTACACAATATTGTAAGTGCCACTTGATGGTAGGAGATGGGGCACATGCCAGTATGCTTATGGAGTAGATTATGGAGGGTAAGTGGCATGTATCCTGTTCACAGGCATTTATAAAAGAGTTGTAAATGTAGTGTACAAAGTATATGCATACCTGCAGTTTGTGTTGATGGATGCAGAGGTAGATACATCTGGAAACAGATATGTTGGGGAGTTGTACAGTCCTTTGTTCTGGAGGTGCTTTGCAATCACAGTAGGCATGTAGCTAGAATGTTCAACAGTAGATTTAAAGTGCTGGAGTGTGATTTTAGAGGTGGATGTAGAGGTCTTAGATGTGATTGGTGGATGGTTGTGTGACTGCTTATGTGTAGACAATTAGAGAGTGGTGCAGAGAGTGATGGGAAAAGGGAAAAAGGGCTGCCCCTGTGATACAGGGTCTGCGGACACCGCAGTAGTCCACGGACAAGGTGTGCCACATCCAGGGCTTCTGAAATGGAACTGCAGGGATTAGCCAATCAGGTGTTGAGGGTGTGATTCATAGGGAGAGAAGGTGATCCTTTTTTTCATTGCTGTGTGTAGTGTAGATGGCTGTGGTTGGAGAGATGGAGAGAGTGAGTGTGTGGATGGTGGGAGATTGTTTTATGAGAAATCTGCAGATTGATGCAGAGATATGTGGCATTTCTGCCAACCTTGGATTAGAGGGAGTGGAGACTTACATCTTGATTCATGGAATTATTTGCGCGTAAAACGCACATTTGCACGCCTTTCTGCCTGAAAATCCCTGTTTAAGGTATGGGTATTTTCGGGAAGAATGGCGCGCAAATGAGCATTTTAAGCGCAAATAATTCCATGAATCAGGGTGCTTGTGTTTTGATGTGCTAGGGAGAAATGTGCAAGGTGTATTTACACTTTGTAAAAATATGGCTGTTTCCAACAGTCCAGATATCCTGGTGGTTAATTGTGGAGGAATATTTTTGGGGTATGTTAGTGCAATAACTTTGCTGGGTACCTGAAGCAGTTCCTGGAGGCACTAATGCACCTCTTTCCATATGCAAAGGTCATCTTTTCCCAATTATCACCTATTTATTTATTTATTTATTTATTACATTTATATAGCGCGCAGGCAGCCCAAGGGCATTGTGGCACTGTTACTTGTAAGGGAACTTAGTTACAGGTACAGGTACAGGTTGTGCCTTTGGTTACAGTGAGGCAGGATCCTGTGTTAAGCGATAGGGAGTATCATACAGCATAATACATCATACACGATAGTACATCATACATGTTAGTCATTAAAGTTTAAACATGTGGGGTTGGTTAGGTAAACAATGTAGTTTTCATGGCTTTGCGGAAAGCAGTCAGTGAGGGTTCAGCTCGCAGAGAGGTGGGAAGGGTGTTCCAATGTAAAGCAGCAAGGTAGGGGAAGCTGGCTCCACCTGCTCTAGATCTTTTTACCCTGGGTACGGAGAGCATATTGGCATTGGGTGTTTTGGTGGGTCTTGTGGAAGCGACCGGGTGGATTCTCTGGGATAGGTACGCTGGGGCTGAGTGGTGGACGCATTTGTGGGTGATGCTTAGCGCTTTGAATATTATCCTTTCCTTTATGGGGAGCCAATGGGACGCTTTTCTGGCAGCAGTGATGTGCTCTCTCTTGGCAATGCCTTTTGCAGCACGCAGGGTGCTATTCTGAATTACTTGCAGCTTCTCGCAGGGCGCTATTCTGAGTTACTTATGCCACATCCATGCATCTAGCGGTGCATGGATGTGGCATAGTGTGTTTAATCCTCAACAAGACATAGGAAGTCGTCTTGTTAACTAAGGAATATCTTCTTTTATGTGTGCCATTACTTTGACAGATTGTGGGAATAAAATATTTCTTACTAATATTCAAAATGCAATTAGAAGGTTGTTGTAAACTCATGTAGAGTGCATTTAGCAGGTGTATTAGAACAAATCTGAAAAGCCCCCCAAAAAGTGCTATTTTCAGAGCCACCATCAGAGAGGAAATGGTGTACCCTGGTTGCATTTTCTGTCCCCACCTCACAAGTTGCTTGATATATCCGCGGACACTGTGGTGGACTGCGGATCGCACGTGCCACATCTAGGGCTTTTGAGGTTGGTAGGCATGGAGATGGGACTGTGGAGGACAGGGGATTGGTCAATGCATTTTCCTTGGTGTTGTGTGCAAGGAAAGACTGTGGCAGAAGGTCCATTTGCTGAGAGGATTGCAGTTAGCTATGGCTATGGCTGTGTCTTTCAGGAGGCAGAGTGTATGGATTGTGGGGGAGTCCTGGATACATTGGTTGGAAGTGCATGCAAAATACTGTGGAGTGGCTGCACATCTTGGATTCTATCATGTAGATGTCCACTGGTATGGAGTGTGTGTAATGAAGAGGCCGAATTTGGTTCATATTTGTGCCACTTTGGTGCCACTCCATCATACAGACATTATTATTATTATTCATTGAAGAGGGAACAGTTTAAGACATGTTACCGGAATCTCACCACAGTTTGCAATGAAAGAAGCACTTGGGAAATTCATGGACATGTTCCCAAACTCGCGAGTAATCTTTTCTCGCATTGCGCAGAGAGAGACGTGGCTGCACTCTTCTTTATTTGGTCCGCAAATGGAGAAAGCAAGCCACAATGTTAACAAGGCTGTTTGTGCCTTTTTTAGAGATGTTTGTATGTCGTCCTTCCACAGTGAAAATATTACGTTTCGTAGCACAAACATTTTTTGCAGAGATGGAGTCCATCTTACTGATGCTGGTAATCAGCTTTTTCTGCAAAATATTCAAAATGCAGTGTAGCCCTTTTTGCAAGTATAGGAAGAATTGTTCTAGTAGTTGTTGGCCTGTTCCACCCTTCCAAAAAGAAAGAAACACCACAAAAAGGCTCTTTTCAGAGCCACCACTTTCCCTTGGAAAAGAGTGGAATGTTTTTGAAAGTGCCACCCCTTCATTTTTTTTAAATCCGCAGTCTACCACGCTGTCAGAGGACTTCTCAGAATGCCCAGGGCCCTGCACTATTTCATTGGCACTTCTATTTTTAAACTGTGAAAGGTGGCATAAGGGAAGGAAGGGAAGGCAGGGTAGGGAAGGGGCAACAACCACAGGGATAAGAAAGGGCAGTGGAGAGAGGAAGATGTTGGGAGGGCCTCACTTGTGGAAGGGGCACTGTTTATCATGCTCCCATACTGAAGCCCCGAAAGCACTCTGAAATTGTTCCCCCCTGCATAGTACCACGTCACAGTACATTCACAATAGAGTGACCCTCGAACGGTAAGGGTCTGCTGCATCGCCTATGGCCTGCGAGGCTGTTTCAAGGATGCGCTGGCCCAAAGAGTGTCTCTTGTGCTGGCAGGAGCGGATACAGAGGATGTTGTAGATGAACTCAACCTGCTGCTTTGTTCAAAGGGGACAACCCTCTGAACTGGTGCCTTGTGGTTTGACCTCAGGTGTTGCCGCATGGAGATGGTCCCGTAGCTGTACAGACCTGGTTTGCAATGACTGAGCACAAAGGTGCACTCAGTGCAGCACACCATGTCTGCACGTGCCTTGGGTACCCCTCCAATAGTGGTAAAGATCCTCCACACCCAATAGTCACGCTGGCTGGCAGTAGTAAGGACTTCCACTACCTCATCCCTGTCTTCTTCTTCATCCCTCTCTACATCTCCAAACCTGTTACCCTCTCCAGGCCCTTGGATAGGTGGTAGTAGTGGAGGGGTTGGGGGTGGTGCTGAGGCAGAGGCGGTGGGACAGTTAGCCATGGATGCCATTGAATAATCCCGGAACTCAGCAGTTCAACAATCCAGGAATGAAGCAATGTCGAGAAGTAGTCCAGCAATCCAGCTGTGTGGAACAGTGTCTGTCCTGGAAATCCAAAATCAGAATGAGGAGCATCTCTGGGGTGTGGCATTTTATAGGGGTGCTGGGGAGTGCTCTGCGGACAGCTGCATGCTGTGCAGACACTTTGAACACCAAAGAGAGCTCAAAAAGCTCCAGAAAGTGTCTCGATCACCTGGGGCATGGTCTGTGAACTGTGCAAGGAAAACAAAAGTTTCACAGTAAAACAGCTTGATTTGCTCAAAAAAGCACTTTTTTGGTGTCCGGGGGCCCGGATACTGTCAGCGGATAAGGGCTTATGCTGAGTGTGGGTGTGGTCACATGGTGACGTTACGGACAACTGTGAATGAGACAGGTGTCCGTAGGGGATCGGTTGTGCGCATGTGCATAGGTGTTCTACAGACAGGGTTGACCTCCCCGGACTAATTAAAAGTGCGACACACGTGCGGCAGACAGTTCCGGACAGGCGCAATGTTTGTAGGACTGCAAAGGTGGAATGCGCATGTGTTCAGGTGTCCTCCGGACTAATTAAAGGTGTGTCACAACTTTACAGACATGGGCACAGATTTGGTGTTCTACGAACACCTCCATTTTGATTGCGGACATCCTGGACAGGTTAAGTGTCCGCAGGACCCCTCCATTTTGGTTAATTGCAGACATTCCAGACAGTCGCGCTGTCCGCAGCCTCTGACCCGGGCTTTAAAAAGCATACAGTATACATATAACTTTATTTTCAGAAATATATATACAAATTACGAAAGAGAGGAGGAAGCAGAAATGGACACATATACAGGGGAATTGGGGGTTTGGTGGTAGGGGAGGAAGGTATTGATGTTTCATCATAACGTTTTTGGTGATGGGTAATTTGTGGGGATGGTTGGCTGGGACAGGGAGACAGGGTACAGGTGCAGGTGGGGCAGTGATATTTAATTTTCTCCATGATATGTCTTTCTACAAAGTCTTTAAAATTAGCAAATGTGTTGAATAATTGAAAACAAATTCTTCCAATTGCAATAGATGATTTTGCACTGTCACTTTGTTGTTCTATTTGGTTTTGCAGTTGTACATGATGTTTTCCTGGGGCATTGCTTTTATTTTCTGTATGTACTGTTAAAGAAAAAAAAATGTCAGATATATGCGAAGCAATGTGTATTAATTGTGTAACTTTGGAAACTGCCCTGTGTACCATTAGTATCACTGTCTTCACTAATTTCATCCCGATGCTAATTTTCTTCAAGCAACTGCAGGTTGCTAGTCATTTCTGTGAATTTTTTTTGTTTTTTATGTTTTAGTGTAGCATATTGAACAAAGTGCGTAGCTGTAGGAATCAATGTAGTCTACTTACCAGTTTGTTGTCCAATTGTGCTGTTAGTGCTTTGCAGGTGTGCTCTTGACAGTTTGTTTGCAGTTTCTGTATAAAGCAGCAGTGAGATAATTCTGCTGGAGGCTTAGGTTATTTTTGTTTTTGGTGTGTTCCATTATGTTGCATATCGTATGGAATTGCACCGTTGCTTTCTTAAGTATAGAGTTTTTAGATCTAGTTTATTTTTCTTTGTAATTCAGTTACATGCTACTCTTTCAACATGTTCAGTGTGTTTGTTGTATGCTACAACAATGTAAGATATCCCCTGAGCTTTTGGGCAATGTGGATGCTACCCGAGGTCCGCGGACAATCGCACAGTCCGCGGACACTGTCCCATCAGTATGGAGCCAGCTGGTTCAGTATGCTGTCTGGTACATCTATACAAAGTAAGTATCCTGGTAAAAACCTATGAAATTCATTGAAAAAAAAACATTGTTAAAGGGACGTTATGGTTAAGTTGCGCTACTAAAAACCTACCAACTCAGTGAAAAAAACGTTGTTAAAGGGAGGTTATGGTTCAGTTGCCCTAAGAAAAACCTATCAAATTCAGTGCCACAAACCTTTTTAAAGGGACATTATAGATACTTTGAACTAATAACAACCTATCCATATTATGGTTGCAAGTAAAACCGAAAACCCCCAGAAATTTGCCAGTTAAGGTTAGCTAAGGAACCATAACTCGCACCACCACTGTGCACTGCAAGGACTAACAAACATGACATCAAAGATGACATCACAAATGTCATCGATCAACAGATCAAAATAACAAGTAGAACATGAATAACACGCAAAATATCTAATATGTAATATGAGGGGCTGTTGGCAATGTTAATGTTGCAAGAAACAATATGTAATACACTCGTAAGTGCATATGAAATAATGAAGCATACATATCCTTTAAAAAAGTTACATGTGCCATAGGATGACACGGGCAAGTCATGTAAGAAAACAGTCATATTAATTCCTGTGTTATATAATGAAAAAGTTGTTTATGCTCACTACTGACTACCATATTATTATGTTGAAAATAATATCTACTATATGTTGGAAACAATTTCTTAATATTGAACTCCTTAAATTACATTATGCAATGTATGCAAAGGATATATATCTTCGAGAGAACTGCAAATTCTGATAAATAAATAGATGTACAAAATAAATATTGATTACATTCTTTATAGCATATGATGAAAACAATGTGCTTTCTGTTAACTAAAACCAAATGCATGTTTCAACTGACCGAATTGCAAACAGCATAGAATGTAACAGGTTTTGGCTAAAAATATCTTTTAATACAGCCAGATTAGTCATTAGTAATATGGCACAGTCCATTGTGTGACCCTGTCAGCTTTACTCTGCTTCCTGCAGTCCATTGTTACTTTGAAAGCAAAAATAAGGTTCTTTTTAACTGTGAAAGGTACTGCACAAAGCTGGCCGCATACCCCCAGAACATTTCAATTGTTAAAAGTTAAACAAATTATTCTTAATGCAGCACCAGCCACATACCCTGATTAGAGTTCTGCAATGCAAAAACGAACGTTCCTGTTCTCTTATTTAGGGGAGAATTGTAATGTTTGCGTTTCAGAGAAGCAGAGTAGAATTGTTTCTCACCATACTCTGTAGGCAACATGTTTTGGAGTGCACAGGGTTGAAGGAAAATTCTCACAAAAAAAAAAACCTAGATGCTTTTGTGTGTGTATTTTTATGTTGTCATTTACTCAGAGCAGTACCCATTATCTGAAGGGAAATATGTCACCTACATTTACACAAAATTCCTGTATGGAGAGGTAAAACAGCTCATGTGTACATTGGGAAGTCCACACAGAGCAGGTAGAGCTGGTACTGATTATTTTACATGACAGGTTTGACTATTTCCCCAGCCCTACCAGATTTCTAAATCGCAACCTAGTGCAAGGTCTCTACGGCTGCTGTACTCCTCTAGAGAGAAAAACACATCTGTTTTTGCATCTCCATACATTACTGATTATACATTTACTTTTTGTTAATTATGATTCAGCTGTGCTGTGAAATATGTAAGTGGTTCATTTAAATCACGGTATTTGGATTTGGGGTAGTTTGAGCGGTGGGAGTCATCCCTAATGGGCGATCGACACTGACTCAACATTCAATTTTCACAAGCCGTAGCCAGCCCTGTGAAAACCTCAAGTCACTATCAGCTACAGCATGCAGATGAATGTGTACTCATGGGCTGGCTGAGTTCTGGGAAAACATGGATGGACTACTTCATCTGTGCATGCCCAAAAAGCCAAGTATGGCTGGGGGCATTAGCTTCCCTAGTCTTGCACGGTATTGGCCATGCTTGCAGGATTACTGAAGCCTGTAAAACATGGAGAGGACTCTATGACACTCCCCACTGATTAAGAGCACTCATGTCAGTTATGTGTTGCTGCTTCATGTCTGCATGAGGAACCAGGACAAATGGTGAGGTGTTTGATTGACATCTCCCACTGCTTCCTTGTTTCTGACTGATCAGAGCAGCAGAGACATGAGTGGGAGTTCAAAAAATGAAATATTATTGTTTTGATGATATACAATATCATCTCTATAGTGTTCACCGTGCATGGCCATACTAAGATTGGGGCATGCCCTTCACAAATGCCCATAACCCACCAAGCTATCCAAAGTCACCATAGAGTAATTGTGGTTCCATAGGCCACTTGCCAGGGTCTGTAGACATACACAATGGCAATGTATCCTGGGGCATGGCCTTTGTCAACGTCCCTGATCCCAACAAGCCAATTTAAGAGGTCCTGTTATATGCATTGTGGGTCAGTTGGCCCCTGATCATGGCCTGCAGCCATTGTTAATATTAAATTTGCATGGGGCATGGCTAAAGCCCTGTAAGGTGGCAAATTGTCCTAGCTTTAAAACAGTTTTAGTGCCCATCTTTCATTGTGTGTCTGTGGGTCACTAGAGACTGTCAAGCCAACCAAATTAGTCCCTTGGCCTGGCCTGAGGCATGACCCAGTACTCACCTTACCCGAGTTGTGGGCCAGTGTGTCACTACACATTGAATTTAGCAATGTCCAGTATCGACTTTGCCTGAAACCCACCAAGCCACCTTAAGAAGTCCTGCAGCCTTGCCCAGTCACCACTTTGTACCCATTGTGGATTTGTGACCCACTGGCCTCTTTACCCAGGTGATCATATTTCACCAATAAACCTGCCAACCTGCAACTCACTGGAATTTCCAGCAAAGGAAGACATGCTCACACCTTGCCACATTTATTGATCCTGCATGTGCTAATCCTCATGCCAGTGAGGAGTCAGAACACTTTGCATCAACTAATCCATGAAGGAGGATGCGCTACTGATGACCAGAGCATTCCAAAGCAGTTATTTGTTGGCCATGCTCAGATGTGAAGCCTGCGCTCCTCAGCTTCTTGGAAACTGCATAATGTGTCTTCAAGTTTTTAGAGATTTGTTGTCCCGCGAGCCAGGTGGTGAAAAGTGTTTTCATGCAGGTGACAGAACCTCACCATCAAGTAGCCGGTGCAAATATCAACTCCTTGGTTGACACACATCAATGCAGTCACTCAACAGTGAATCTGGGTAAGACAGTGTGCCTGTCTCCTTTTTGGGAATGGGTGCTTCAAAATGGTCAACTCATGCTTTCCTCAGGCCCATTCCTGTTAAGAACACATATTTTTGATTTTGAGATTTAATCACACATACATTTTCAATCCAATTTAACAATCTAACATATCAATTCAAATGAGCACCATTCATTATCAATTACTACATGCATACCAAATTCCAAAATATCTATCAGGAAATGTATTCCCTTCATCAGGTGCTCTAAAAAGCAGATAATTAATATGACGACTGAGGACCCAAGTTCAAGAAACCTGGCTCCAAAGAATCATGGCATACCCATGACTTTAGAGATACCTGGAAATATCTGTCTGTTGCAATGCACGTGCATCCCACCACTTCGGGAACAGCCAGGAAGCCTGAGAATTTATATCCATGGTGAGATCCTTTAGATTTTAAGGTATATCAATCACACTTGCAGCAGCAATGATGGAATTCATTTGTGCAGAGATGACAGTTGCAGAATCGATGCGGGAAACCAACAGCAGGAATACGTCAAAGAATGGATATACCATTTCCATGTAGACATGTTCAACATGTCCGAAATTCAGGTTCTGGATTTGCACAGATTCGAAAAAAAACAAGCAATCTCAACCTACTGGATACTATTAAATATTAATTAGGAGCCAGCATATGAATGCAAACTGCATTTCCTCTATTTGTAGATCATTTGTCTGTCATACACAATTTCCCATTTGTTTATTTTCAGGACACGGCCTATGGTAGCGGCTGTGTAATTATGGTTAAGTTGCTCAAACCATAGGAAGAGCACTTTTTGGGCAGCTTGTAACTTCGCCCCCGGTACAAATCCTCACAAAATTTTGCAAAAAAAGTATATGGTCCTGTCAGTTTGATTCTGTGATGTTTGGTGAGGTTTCATCTAGGAGGTAGCAAAGTTAAAGGGGGATCACAAAATGTGTGGTTTTTCTGACAGATGCAGTGGAAAAAAGTTTTGTTCACGTCTACAACCCAAAGTGCTGGACACATTTTTATCAAATTTGTGGCAGGAGTGGTGGCTTGGTCCCAAAAGCGTACTTTTGTAAATTTGGTGTAAATCCATCCAGTAGTTTGTTTTAAAGCAGCCAAAAAGTAGGTTCAAACAAATTAGTGATATCTAGGTTCGGTGCAAGGATGGGCCTCCAATTGGCCCAGAGCACAGCGTGAGGTCAGCGGACATCAGATACGCCCGATGATTGGATGCTGAAAAGCCTAAGGTGCATCATATTTTCTGAAACGCCCGCCATGTTGTATCTGCGGACTGTCACGCTGACCGCAGACATTGCAGTGGGGAAAAAGTCTTGAAAACACATTTCGGGTTATTTGGTTGTGGGAAGTGGGGCTGGAAAGGGTGGGGGAGTGGAAAAAAAAAGATATTGGGCAATTTTTGTAGGTGGAAATAAGTTGGGCAGGTGGCGTAGCAGGACAGTTTGGGAAATACATTTAGAGTTATTTGGTGGATGAAAGAGGGGTTGGAAAGGGTAGGGAAGTGTAATAAAGATGACAGTGAGCTCTTTCTATAGGTGGAAAAAGGTTTTGCAGATGCTGCCAAGTCTGCAGTCAATTTTGGTATCTGCGGACATCATTTCAATTGCAGGGGGTTCAGGAGAAATTTAATTAGTTGACGGTGTATGGTATGTATTTGTTATATGGTTAATTGTAATTTGGTGGTTGTGGACGGTGGGCAGATTCTGGGGGGCATGACTATAGGCCATGGCCCCAAGAATCTGTACACTTGCCACGACCACCACAGTAGTAATATGTGTATAGTAATTATAGGTAATGTAGTAGGAGTATGGTCAGAAGCACCACAATAGTAATATGTGCATAGTAATTATAGGTCATGTAGTGGACCATAAAGTGTCTGTAACATGGTGGAATGATATAATTGAACAGTATATGGTACTATCATTGTAGTACAATTGAGGATAGTGCTTATAGAATATGTATTTGATTAAACTTGGTGCGGTTACTTAGTTCCACAGCGTTATGAAGCTGGAATCTCTGGTTCAAAAACAGAATACTTTTTTAAGCAGGATAGTATAAAAGCTGTAATTGTATACTATTTTGCATATACATTTACTTTTTTTAGACCCTCATAAACAGAACATTATAAGTACTATGTTTGGTACAACATTAATGTATGCCTCATAATGTTGTATTGGCATTAAATAATCATTTGTTAAAAGAAATCCATACTGTATTACAAAAAAAAACAATTACCATTATGTGAGTGTAAGTGTGATAATATGTTTGTTTGAAGTATTTTGTGATTAAGGGAATGCTTACAATAGTTAGATACCTGTTGGCGTATTCTAACTACATTAGAGTTTAGAAGATGTTTTGTTGTACAAGAATTGTAATGGCGTATTTGAAGTGTGTTGCAATGGAGGGTATATTTTAAGTAGTTAGATACAAGTTTGACATATTCTAACTATATGGACGTTTAAAAGTACATTTCTAGTATTATGGATGTAGTTAGATACCTCTTGCCACATTCTAACTGTTAATTGTGCTACGGTTTAGTGACTACATTAGCCTTTTGTTAGATTTGCTGGTGACCTGTGTTTTGGAGTAATAGATGTGTTGTTACATTCAAACCAACCCCTTCTTTTCTTGTCATATGCAGTAGAGTGTCCTGAAGTGGTTGTGGCACCTGTGTGGTATATTATACATACTTTTCTGAAGGTTTTCTTTCCAAGAGATATTTGGCTGTGTGTGAAGCCTGTAAGTTTACAGCTATTTTTGGTACCATCTGCATTGTACCTTAGAAGCATTAGTATGACATATTGGCTATGCAAGTTCAGTTTGCATGGTGGAACGATTGTCTGAATTGCAAAAAGGGAATAATAGGGGACGTCATTTAGGGGTCACCAAGGGTCGCAACTGTGACCCCTGAGATCTCCCTTGCTACGCCTGTGGTATATTTTTTTAAATGCAAGCTCGTGGGCTGCGGCCAGTGCCATGTGGATCTTTGATTCTGGAGTGGCTGGCTTTCTTGTTCAGGCCTCTTAAAATAAAATTAACTGGGGTTCCACAAGTCTAGCACTTTCTGCAGTGACATTAAATAAGAAATAATTGGAATATCAAATAATGTGTCTTTCTGGAATTCTATTCAATCATTGCTAGACTCTTTAAAGGTTTATTTCAGGCACACTTCAGGGGGTGAGTCACTGAATTAGTCTGTTCCTAAACACCTCAACTCAGCCTTTCATCCTTCTGAGGTCAACAAATGAGTAGCAACAGAGGGTGGGTGATATTGTATGCATATTTTCTTCTACATATAGCGCTTAAGCGTTAGTGCCATATCATACATTATTATCATTTGGCCATGGACGTCTGCTTGCATTCAGAGTAATTTGGTAATATGGCCTATACACACTGATCTTAACAATATATATGTCGATCCATTCTTGTATGAAATGTATATCACATTTTAGTGATATTGTAACCATATTTTCCGTAGTGTAGTTAAGAATAATGCTAGATGATGCCACTTCCTGTTTTGTCAGGGGGTGAAAGGTCGCATTCCATCCCTTCCTTTGATATAACTTTGGGGTGGGGTCAAATGACATCACTTCCTATGGTTTCATCAGAGGTCAAGGGTCATGTGATTTCACTTCCGCTACTTCTGGCATTTTGGTGAAATGGCATCCCTGGGAATAATATGCCATGATTTGCATTCTGAAGAAGTTGGTGATATTAAATGTATTCAGAATTTGGTATGGATACATATACAAATCCTTCATTAGGGATGTGCTCTTGTGAAACATGGTTGCAGAGAGTATATGTGTGCTTCCACGTTTATGAAATCTGGAAGATGTCATTCATAGGGTGTTTTTGGTTTCCAGTACTTTTAGTAAGTACATTAGGAATTCTTGTGGATATTCTTGTGTGTTTATGGTACATTTTAACATTCCTGCACAGCAGTCCAAATATTGCCTTATACCTGAGGTACTGTAAGGATTATTGGTGGCATTTCTTTGAAGGAAGAGCATGTGCACACACAACTGGTCTGAGCCGTTAAATAAATGTTAACAATTGGTGGCAATTGAAAAAGAAGATTGATTGTTACATTAGCATAACAATTTACTTCAGTTGTGCTGCTGAATTGAAATGTACCAGAGAGTTCTGTTTGTGGATCTTTTGATGGGCCTGTAGACTTTTCCAGAGCAGAGACATTTGTGTCTTTGTTTTGTGATGGACACGCAGTTGACTTTGTACTAGACAGTTTGTGGTTGTATTATTTGTTGCAAAGGAGTTGGCTGTTGTTTCTTTAGCTCTATTGTTGGGAGATCTGTTATAGATTCTGATTGTATTAGTTTTCTTCTTAAAGTTTTCCTTTTTAAGCTACAGGGTACATATCTAGATGGGGATATAGTGCACATATCCTGTTGTATTCCAGGATGCAAAGAATGTCAGCGATGACTTAGTTGGCATCAAAGTTAACTAGGAACAGACCATTGAGTGTAAGCAGACGTGAACATGCTACATAACTCATACCTTCTGTGCTACCAATGTCAATCAATGCTTGATTGAGGGTTAGACCTTGTGATTTGTGAATAGTGACAGCACATGCAAGAGACAGAGAAAATAGTTCTCTGCATACATACATGTCTTTGTAAAGAAGAAAACATGCTATTGTGAGGCCAATTTCTTTAACTTCTGGAAGTTTGTCAAAAGTGGATGTTGACAAACTGAATGTTGTTGTCATGTGGATATGTTTTGAAGCCAACAACTTTACCAATTGCTCAATTGACTAAACCTTGTTCTACATCAAGTTTACATTTTAGAATTACTCTGCAGTTTAAACACAAAGTCAATATATTCTCCAATCCAGCTGTGTTGCAGATATATTTTTCTAAGCTATTTAGTTTTGCTGTTGATTGTTGACACATAGGAAGTGTCATGCTGTGCAATTCGAGTTTGAGCTGATATGCAGTATGGGTTGCATTGCTTTTTTCAACATTGCCTTGTTGAATTGACTATGGCTTGCAAGGGTTGGCATTAAGGACATGCATTTTAGATAGCTTGGGAAGCAACATTGCATTCTATACTTACACAGATTAGGTTTTAAATAGCAACATTGCATTCTATACTTACACAGATTAGGTTTTAAACTATTTTAGAAATAATTACTGATTTTAAAAGGATAGCCTTTTATCATTGAAATACTGTAGTGATTTATAGTGTATGGTGTGTTCTTTCTAGGCCAGCTGGAACGCTAATATTGTAACTTGATTTTATCTGAAATGCTGTAATTTGAAATGTTTGCGTGTTATTGCTAGTTTGGAAATTCAAACCCCAGTGGTTTTGTAGTCCTCGGGACTCTATTTTATTTCCCAATAGGTGCGTCAGCTCTGGCGTGTCTGGGAGGCACCAGTCTGTGCTAGTCCGCACTGGGACACGCTACATGCTGCATTTGCTATACGTTGGCCCATGAGATTTGCCTTTGTTAGTTCGTAGATCTACTAGGTAAGTGATTGTTTAGGATCAGGGTCACCTAGTATTGAGTTTTGCAAAGCCAGTGATGCTACTGAAGCCATTGTGGGGAGCCCACAGATGGATGGTCCTCCTAGCCACCTAGTCTATGGTACGTCAAATACAAATTAAGGATAAAGAAATCCTTAAAATATGTTTGCTAAATACTGGATCACTTGAGAAACATGCTATTAATATAGCATATTACATTCAGGATGAGTAAATTGACGCAATGTGTATTACTGAGACAAGGCTTAAGGACTGAAGCAGCCCAAATATTGACTTAGCCAACCCAGATCATTACAGATTCTACTCTCAGCATAGAGAAAAAGGTTGAGGGGGTGGCTATATCTGCCAAACAAGAAAAAAACTTCTACCAAATACCTACAACATGCTCAGATTGTGAAATTATGCTGCCAAACGTTACAAGCACTCCTAATGATTGTATCCAATTTATTTTGGTTGATCATCCTCCAGCTGAATTATCGTTGTTCTTGGATGAAATATCAGACATTTTGTCTAAACTTAACACCCCAAATAGCCATTAGATCATATTATGAGATTTTAATTAATGGTTGGGCAATTCTAAAGATCCTGGAGCAACAGATTTAGAGCAATCATTGCATCACCATGACTTTACCATTCTTAGTAAATAACCCACACATAATCAAGGCAATGTGCTCAACTTGATTGCAGTCAGAAACCTGAGCACACAATTGGTTAGTATAATCCTTGTGTCTGGTCAGACCACTATACAATAATGTTTAAACTGATGCTTCCTGTTAAGGAACCTCAGAAACCTAATAAAATACAAACAGTCACAAGTAGGAACTTTAATAAACTCTCAAATGAGAAAATACAGACCTTTATACAAGAGTTAATGGCCTCTACATCAGATCAGGATACACGTACCTTGTTACTTTCGAAATACACTGAAAATATAAACAAACTTATAGACCAAGTAGCACCGTTAAAAGTAAAGTTCAAATGAAAGAAAATAACCAAAAATGCTATACACCACAACTTACCTATCTGAAACAAGAGAAGAGAAGAGCGGAACTCATATGGATGAAAACTCAATTGTTGTTAGATAAAGAGAAATGGAAAGTCTTAGAAAAAAGTTATCAACTACAAACCCTTCAAGCTAAAAAAGGCTTTTACGATGCCCAAATCTCTAACTCCACCAATGATACAAATAAATTGTTTGAGATTGTGAAATATTTTGAAAACCAAAAGCTGAAGCACAACAATTCAATCCAAGTAAGGCAGACTCTGAAGCAGTACAAAAAGGCTTTGCAGACAAAGTACAATCAGCACAATTTTCCATCGCCAATGCAATAAAGACATATAACGTTGGTGAGACACAAAATCTTATTAATCAACCCAAAACTTCTACCAATTCTTATTTTTCTTTCAAACCTATTACTAGGGATTCATTGGTAAACATTTGAAAAAAGATGCACCTCACCACCTATCATATGGACATTTTACCTTCTAAGATTATTTTACAACATCTAGAGATTTTTGCTCCATTTTTAGCTCATTTTATAAATGCTTCCTTTTTACACAGCAACATGCCAGATTTGTTAAAAAGCGTCACAGTTACCCCGCTGCTAAAGAAACCCAATCTTGATCCCACAACATTTTCCAATACACAATTCCTATTGAAAATAGTGTATAAGATGTGTGCTATTCAGTTCCAACAACATATTGAGAAATCCAATCTCTTACATCAACAGCAGTCTGGTTTTATGAATGCACACAGGACTGATACCGTTGTGGTGGATGTTGAAAATAAAATTTCAAATGACAAAAATGTAGGAAAAGAAATCCCTAAAAAAAAAAATCGAATGTATTATTTTTTAATTTACATGTATTTTTGTTGTTTCACGATTAAAATAATAAGGGATTAAAAAAAGGGGGTGTTTGAGGGGGAACCCCCCCATTTCAAACAAAAAATAACAAAAAAAGACATTCATCATTTTTTTTTTCGGTAATATTTTTCCACATTTTTGCATTCGAAATAATGAAATTTGAAATATTAACTATAAACCAGTGGATGTCCAGTCAGAAATGTTGGAGGTAGTGAATGACAGTAAAACTGGTCTGCTGATGCTGTTATATCTTTTGGTGGCATTTGTTCTTGTGGATCACGCAAAACATTTAAAATGTATACAGGAAAATGGAAACTGACTCAGTAAAATGTTTCAAAATCATTTCTAAGCAACATGAAATCCATTTTTAGCTCGCAGAATGTATCCTGTGGTTCAGAACAGATCATATGTGGAGAACCACAGGGAGCCTGCCTGTCTCCCGCTTTGTTTAACTCTATGATCTATTGCAGTCCATGGGACTATACTTTACTAATTATGCTGAAGATACTCAGCTTCTGTTTAGACAAAAGTGGAAATTATGAAAAAGACATCCGCATATGAAAATATTAGTATCTGGATGGTAAATAACGGTCTCTGCCTGAACAGTCAGAAGACGGAACTCCTGATTTTTGGCCCTGACAAAATAAGAGAAAAACTAGGAACAGCCTATCAAAAGCTACATATCAATCACCATGAAATTAAAGTAGTTAACAAAGTGGAAACATTGGGGGTTACCATTGAGGCATCATTCAGGGCAGACGCCTAAGTTGCTAGTGTGTCTAAGAACATGGACTGTTATCTCAGGCTGCACCTGTTAAAACCTTTTGTGTCTGCAACAAACTGTGAGTCACTGGTAAGAGCACTAGTCCTATCAAGACTAGATTATTGTAATGCACTATTTGGCGGAGCAAGTAAAGGTTGCATTAGAGACTACACATTCTACAAAATGATGCAGTCAGAATAGTGAAAGGTGTTTCGAAACATGAGCATATATCTCAAAACAAGAGAGATCTCCATTGGCTTCCTCTGGAAGCAAAAGTGGAGTTTAAAATCAATGTCTTGACACACAAATGCCTGTTTAGTAATGCACCTAGTTATCTTAAAACGCGCATTGATGTGCAAACATCAATCAGGAGAAGTAGATTGAAGGACAGTATAAGACTGCAACTTCCTAAATCTCGTAGAGTTAAAGGAAATGAAAGCTGATATCCTGTGAAAGCAGCTATCGCCTGGAACACATTTCAGTAGATTTACGATTTGAAAGAAACCTATCTGCTTTAAAAAAAAAACTGTGCTCTTTTCATAAGCTTACAATCATCTCAACCTCTAGAGACTTTCTCTGTACCCTGATACCTACAGGTTTTCGCACGGTAGAAATAGATAAATAAATAAATACGTTTTGTTGAGTTTATTGTTCCATGACATCAGGAGAAGGTTTTTTTCATCCATATAGCTCATGGATTAGTCTACTATTCAAGATGGATTTAGCAACTTTAGTAAGCAGACCACTTCTAATGTTTTTTTAATATGTTAGCATAGATGACGTCTGCAAACTGACTCATGTTTTGAGTTAGTTCTTTGTAGTGAAAATGTTGCCAGAGATTTACATTTCCAATGCTGCAGAGTGTATTGTAGCATTGTTTGTGTCCTAATGTTGTGAAAATAGGTTTACCTTTTACTGGTGTTAACTATATGAGGTCTCCAAAAACAATAACATGTTTTTCTCCAGACAGGTCTTCGTAGTGATTTTTAGGACTTCTTGCATTCTGAGACGAATTAAAGCCAACATGACGTTGGAAACCATGCTTACTTCATCTAAATGGAGTACTTTCATTTGTTTCAGAATTCGGCATACTTCAGTTGCAGCTTCTGCTGATAATTTGTAGAATTCTAATTTGTGGTGGTGTTCTACAGGGACGAGCTGTTTTCGGTTTAAAGTTTCACCTCCTATGTTGTAGGCCGCTAAACCTGTGGGGAATGTTAGTACAGCCAAAGGTTTATTGTTTGTTAGGTTTTGTAGAAATGTGCTGATTATTTTAATTAAGAATGTTTTACCAGAATGAACTTCGCCACATACAGGTTTATCATTTTACAGCTACAGGTTTTATTTTCATGTTTAAAACCATGGTCAATTTCTTCAGTGACTTCTAGGTAAATGGTGACTTGTTCATCATTTAACTGTGACTCGAGCACTGACAAGACTTCCTCAGATTGTTTATATTGATACATGGTATTTTCTACCTCAGTCTTTGCTATTTCTGCTTCATTTAGAATGAGTAGTTCTCCAAGTGATTCTTGGCTTCCTGTAAGGGAAGTTTCACTGCCCTCAGGAGTGTCTTTATCTTCCTCTTGTTGGCGTTCATTGTCCAACATTTCCTTGTATTGTTTGGAATTGTCATTTGTTACACTGTTTTCATTTCCTTTGAATGCATCTTCAAAAGAGTCATAGGGCCTCATTACGAGTATGGAGGTAAAAGCAGCATGGCTACCCCCAGGTTCCTGGAATGTGGAGAACCCGGGCCATTCCGACCTTGGAGGGCCCGGTAATTCCCTTTCCGGGGACCCGGACCCGGTACATCCCCATTCCCATTTGAGCTCCATAGGGCTCAATGGGAATGGGGAGGATGCTAACAATGGGCTGTTAATGACAGGCCCGTTGTTAGCATCCTGGTCTGCTAGCGGGTCCCGCTATGGATGCCTGGTTTTACCAGACATCTTTAGCGGGACCCGGGAGCAGATCTCGTAATGAGGCGGTGGAGGGTTAACGGCGCCGGCAGCTCTACCGGCGCCATTAACCCACTACCCCCTGGGTCGTAATGAGGCCCATAGTCACCTAATAATTATTTTTCTTTTCTCCAAGGTTTAAAAAGTTGGAGTAGGGCCATGTAATACAGTCTTACATGTTGTGGAGATTTAAATGATAACTTTATATGATTAATTAGACTGGGTTTCGTGAGATTAACTAGCCTTCCTTTACAAGTTGAGACTGAATTTTTGACAGTTGTGTCATTTGTAGTGACATTGTTTTTGTAGGTGTTGTTTTGGCCAATGTCATACAGACACATGTTTTCCAAAGCAGTACTTCTGTCTGGGTAGTATGTGTCAATTAAATTGTTTTTAAAATGTCCTGGCTGTTAGGATCATTTGTGGTTATTGGGTCTATATCTCAGTAGGATTTTAGTACTCTTTCTCGGGATGAATCTGGTCCAAGGTTCAGCCAGATAATGTGTTTAGATTTTGCATATAAGGCTATACCTGTTAAATGGTCTGCAGCTTCGTACCACCCACATTCTCAATGCAAGAGCATTCTTACACCAAAGCTGTACAATGTTAGTGATAGTTTCTTGTCAGATGCTGTGCCATCCAAGAGGTCATTTAGCTCTGTTTACTCAGATTTGGTGACACAGGCTGTGACATATCTTGCAACTGCAGTGGAACTGTCTGTCTATGTTTGCATTCCACAAGAGGGCAATAATTGCATTGTAATCATTGATGTACTTGAATGCTTCATCCCTTTTAATATTGTATGTGTTTTTAGGGGATTTGCCTTTTACGCTGTGTCTAACAGAAGACATCCCACTATTTACTTGTCCTTTTTTGCAAACTGGTCTAGGGAAGCCAAAGCCACATTTTGTATGGTATTTGACTTTGTTTTTATATCTACATTGACAGTATTTACCACAATTGTGTTTTTGGAAGCATAAGATTTTTGTAGTTAGATCACAATTTGTGGTTTCAACTGTAAAACAGTGCAGTCGCTATCCTGGACAAATTTAGGAACATCTTTTCTCTTAAAAGTATCTTTTCATGGATTGTGGTTGTTGTGCACTGGCAATTGGTTTGCTGATGTGTGGTGCACCTCTGGATTGATATTCTTTTCTCCAAAAGAAGTGTTGCACTTCTACACACGGATGGGTAGTTTTATTGCAGATAAGGTTCAGCATGGCAATGAAGCTGTGGTGAAAATATCTTGATACATTGACATGGTCGAGTTCTCCAGTTGCTTTTATATTTTTTCCAACTTTATTTTGTGGATGGTCCTAGGTTCCTTAGCATACAACGTACGTCAGTGTGATGTCAGAACCAGTATACTTTTGTATCACACAAGTTTGTCAAGAGATTTGTGATACTTGACTGCAAAACCTCATCTTTGTCTTTTTTCTTTTGAAGCAGTTAGATAGCAGACATATTTAAAAAGTTAGAGCCTGTTTTTAACGTGTGTGCAACTCCATAACATAGAGTTGCTAGTTCACTTTGTAAGAGGAGGTGGAAAATGTATTCAACATTTTGTCTGAATCTGGGTTCTTCAAAATACATTTTTAAAGAGCAATATTCTTATGCACAAATTTGTGTGGATCTTTCATCAAATCTTCCTCCATAACAGGATCTACACATTCAAATTGGCCAGTTGCTGGTGAGTCTTGATTTATTTCGGTGGTTTCTCTTAAGTTTTCTTCTATGTGTATATCTTTGTAGTATTCATTGTTTTCTTTTAGATATTGTAGGGTTTGTCTAACTTTGGTTTAGTTGACAAGTTGTTGCCAAATATTTTTTGTCTTTTGTTGATACACCATGAACTAGTACAATCAAAGATTGATCTATTGGTCATTGTACTGCTAGAGATTCTACATTTTCTTTATGATTTAATGGCAAATACTTTTATGGCGTACTTTGCTACAGATGCCCTTTAGTAAATCGGATGGAAGTAATTTACCTGGTTTCTGTTGAAGGTGAATTATATCTTGAAATGGGTGTACTGTTTGGATTATATTGCTCCCATACAAGTTAAGTTGTTGGAGAGCCTTTGGAAGTGGGAAGTTTATAAGTTATTAGTAATAGCACTTGATGGCATTTGGTTATTGTCTAGCTCGTATTACAGTGTGTGCAAATTATTGAGGGTTCAGTTACTTTGTATTTACTTTCTGCTGTTAGATATAAAGCTAATTGGGATTCGTCATCGTCCTCTCTTTTGTAGGCTACATCTAATGTTTGTGTGCTCTTTTTATAAAATGTTTTGCAACAACAGACACATGCCTGGCATTGTGCTCTATTTTGCATGACTTATTTACAATTGTCGGTGCTTTTTCTATAAAACATTCTGTGACAACAGACATATTGTGTCTGGTATTTTTTCTATAAAACATTCTGTGACAACAGACATATTGTGTCTGGTATTTCAGCAGATGTGTTTTGAAACGTATCTATTTATTTTTTGTATGTGTTTGTAAGGTGGGTACTGTTTGTTAGGTTTTCATTGATGCTTAAAAAAGTTACTACATTGTGTAAGTCAATTTCAGTTCCAAAATATTACCTTTGGATCTGTTCTATTTTTTGAAGGAGTTCTTTGGCAGTGGCATGTAGGAGAATGCTATTTAAATTGTGCATTTCTAGAACAGCACTTTTTGTATGGTGTAGTCTATACACAAGTTTTAATATACCGGAATGGTGTGTTGCAAACTTTTTGATGTGATGGAACATGCTTTTGGAAACAGTTCCTGAAATGCAGGCTAATGAATGTCCTCACAGTCCTGTGCGGATGCACACTGGGCAGGAGTGGGCACTGGGCAAGAGTCCATGGTTTGTAAAGTTATTAGTAATAGCACAAAATGGCATTTGGTTATTGTCAAGCTTTGTGTTGCAATTGTGCAAACGATTGTGGAGTCAGTTTTTTGTATTTAGTTTCTGCTGTTAGATATAAAGCTAATTGGAACCATTAGGATTCCTCATTGTCCTCTATTTCATAGGCTACATCTACTATTTATGTGCACTTTTTATAAAAAAGTGTTGCAACAACAGGTGATGCCTGGTATTTCAGTCGATGTGTTTTGAAACTTAGCTATTTCATTTTTGTATGTCTTTGTTAGAAGGTTGGTGTTTATGATGTTTTCGGTAATGTTTTCTGTAGTTACAGAATTTTCTAAGTCAATTTCAGTTCCTAAGTATTTTACTTTGGATGAGCTCTCTTTCATGAAGCAGTTGTTTGGCTGTTCGATGTAGGAGAATGTTATTCAAATGTTGCAGTTCTAGAGCAGACCTTTTGACATAGTATAGTCGATGCACAAGATTCTGTATAGCAGAATGGTTTGTTGCTAACATTTTGATGTGGTGGAGGTGCTTTTGCAAGCAGTTCCTAAAATGTAGGCTAATGAATGTCCTCAAAGTCCAGTGTGGCTGCGCACTGGACAAGAGTCCATGGTTTGTAAAGTTTTCATTTTACTTTTGTCTGTGAGTGTCACATAGTGATTGAGGAAATGCTGTAAAGATTTAAATGGTTATTGGCATATGTTATACATTGATCTGCATATCTATTATTACACTGGATGGTTTGTTTGGGTGAAAGGAGCATTTGGTCGAAAGTTTGTTGGGGACTTTTTTTCTATAAGGGTTTCTTTTGCCATAATGGTGTGTCCTGTAGGGTATTTTGTGGAGATTTGGGGCCTGACGGTATTTTATTACCGCCAAAAAATAACTTAGCAATAATCACTCTTTGTATTCAGATTTGGCCATGTGCAACAATAATACAATGGACATGCATTATTTCAGCACCCAGACCTGCATATTTGGTATACGTGGTTGGTGGTATTTTGGTGAGCATAATTCCCTTGTTTTATTTGTGGCCCCAATGTCCAGAATCCCTTATCTTTGCTTAGATTTTTCGTGTGATCACTAGAGAGACCTCAGACCTGCATTCTAGGAATACCACATTTTCCAGTGATAGTGTTGGTGTGCCACCATGGGCGAACTCACTGACTTATTTACGACAGAGAGCTATATGTGGTAGTCTTGTGGTAATTTCCACTACCTTATATACGGTAGGGAGCTATGTTCAGAGAGTCTCTCTTCCCGTTGGCTCATGTACCTCCAACAAGCTATGCTACAGTCACTCACAATTATTCATACTGATTTTGACATGCACACATCTGTCTTAAAATGACCATTGCACTGTTTAAAAATCTCCCCACATCATCAGCATTGTAATGGTAAACAATAAACATCACCCGTCTGTTTTCAAATATTTTTCTGTATTATAAAAGTTGTATTTAAACACGATCTCATTCTTTACAGAAATAAAATGGTACAGTCAAAGCATTGTCTGTGACACACTGCAAAGAGAGTGGCGGAGAACAGAACTCAAATTGCAACATTAGCACTTGATTAAGACACGCACAGGAATCCTACACTGACTGCATATTACCGTACACACTCAGCTCCCACACTTCTCATTACCTTATCTTTTTAGTTGTTCTCTTTGTGAATGTGGCTCTCTTGGATTAACTCCAGCAAAAAGGAACGCTTGCCTTCTCAAACCGGGGTCATTGCCTGGAATTCTCAGCTTTTGCAGATAGGAATGCCTCAGCCAGTGGAAAGGTCCTTCTTTCAGCTCTCCCCAATCTCGACTGCAGCAGGACACAGGAATCTGCATTCAGTCAGGAGCCCCACAGCCAGGTCTTCTCCCCAATAGTGCAGAAAGATGTCTGCCTGTCTTTTTCCCTGATACTGCCCACTAAAACTTTCCTCTCAGCCCTCTGTATGACGTGTCCCAATGAAATCCATCATCTCTCATCCTCCTACTCTTCAACAATAGCTTCGCTTATACATTTGCAATTGTTGCAAATCTGACTTCCTTCTTCCTGCAGTTACTGTGCACAAAAACACGGAGAATCAGGCAGAGAAGAGAAGAAAAAAAAATCTGCACACGCATTTAAATGGTTTTCAGAGTATGCCTAATTCTGCAGTGGAGAACACATTTTATTAGTGGGTTATGTTAAATAAGGTTTTATTAGTCAGGTTAATTGTTAATAGGTTAGCTGTTAATTTTCAAATGTGTCTCTAGCAATATAGGCATTTCAGGTGAAAAATAGTGTGCATTTTTAAATGAGCACGTGTGCTTTTAACTGTAAAAATAGATTTGCATCTTATATGTTAAAATCGTTTTTGACTGAATAGCCTGTCTTTCCTTGTTAATCTGGTAACCCATATAGCAATGCACCGCACCCTTGTGGTGGTGCTGCAAAAAAAATGTGCTACTTGTGAAGTAGTGCTGTACTCTGTACTGTAACACGCCAAATATCCTTACATATACCCTCCTTTTGTTTTTAGAACTTGGCTATAATCCAAGCCAATTCCTAAAAACAACTTGTTCTATTTTTTTTTACAATATAGCAATCCAACAAATGAATATTCATGTGCATCAATGAAAATTTGCAATCAACATTTCATCTGAGTCCATCAGTTCATAAAATGTTCCACATTTGCCTTCTCAGTGGAAGTGGCATTACTTTAAGTTTAAATTTTCCAAGTCAATTAAAAACAATGAAATAAAACAACTAACTAAAACAAATAAGTAATATAACAAATTAAAATAAATAATTAAAATAATAAATACGTGAAACTTCATATGCCGGAACTTTTGTCCGCTTCTGATATGTCCCGACCAGCGATGTTATTCGGTTCATTCGAGTACTCTTTCATCTTGGCAATCTTGAATCCACAGTAGTCATCTCTTTTGGCATTCCGGTTATTTTGTCTTCACCTCCACCTGGAGGCAGGCATCTTTTGGTCTTCATCCAGGGGACTCCATCGTCTCCCGTGGCCTCTGATCCCGGAACCTCCGACCAAATAATGTTAATTGTCTAAATCAAAATAGAAAATAAACAGATTAAGTACATAGCACAATACTAACTTCATCCTTTTGCCAAAAATAAAACATGCTTGGTAAAAATATTTCGTTTTTTTTTTTTTCTTCTGAAATTAAACACAAGTTAAAAGAAAACAAACACATATAAAACAGCATTCAATATTTAATACACTTTCTCTCTGCACACCAACCATGAGCTTCCATTATATGTGCATTTATTTATTTATTTATTTATTTATTTTATATTATATATTTTTACATATACTACAGTGTTTATGTACCATCATAACAATCAACTTTTTAACTTCTTTGTCACTGCCTCCTGATTGTACTCATTTATTTTCTCTTTTTGTGTTCAAGTGATTTTATCTGTTTCGACATGCTCAAGCCGCCTGATCTCATGCCTGGGATGGCATGGTTTGATTTGATTTACATGGACAAACTGCTCTATTGCTGTTTCACCTTCATTTTTCAAAATTTTATACACCACAGGAGAAACCTTATCTATAATTCGAAATGGCCCCTGCCAGGCTGCTAGAAATTTAGAATTTTTCTGTTTACTTTTTCCAAAATGAAACTTGTACACCTTTACTGATGTCTTTTTGTCATAATATGACTTAGCACTGTCAGCAGCTCTTTCCAGATTTCTCTGCACAAAAGCAAATGCATGTTGCAAATGCCTCCTCAGTTCATCAATATATTCATGAACTGTGGATGCACTCACTAGAGTTTGCTCATGTGTTCTGTATAGTAGGTGTTGTGGTAACACCATTTTCCTACCTGTTAAGACCTCATGGGGGCTAACACCTGTTGCTTTGGCAGGAGTCGACCTGATTGCCATCAGAACCAATGGTAAACGTAAATCCCAGCTGGAACCTGCTTCTGCCACAAATTTCTTTAAAATATCCACAACAGACCTATTGCTTCTTTCAACTGTACCTGAAGACGCCGCCCGATATGCGATATGTAGTTTCCTTTTCACACCTAGTATTTGCCATACCTTACTCATTAGAGTACTTGTGAAATGACTTCCTCTGTCTGACTCAATTCTTTGTGGCAACCCAAACCTTGAGAACACATGGTTCACCAGTAATGTGGCTGCTGTTTGCGCACTACAATCTGGTGCAGGAATGCACTCAATCCACTTCGACATCAAACATACCACACTCAAAATATAACGGTGTCCCCTGCTCGACCTTTTTAAAGGACCTACATAGTCTATTTGCAAATCTGACCATGGGAGAGTTAGGCCTCTTTTCATCAATGGTGCTCTATGCATTGGTGAAGCAGGTTTAAATTGGGCGCATACTAGACATCCTCTAGTATATAATTCCACATCTTGGGACATATGAGGCCAGTAAGCATAATCTTTTAGTATTTCTAATGTTTTTTGTGAACCTCTATGGCCTGCAGTTATGGCATCATGTGCATGGTGTAGCATTAGTCCTCTGAATGAAAGGGGTACTACCCACTGTATTTGTCCTGTTATGGACTCTCTAATCATGAGTCCATCCTGTAATCTGATTCGTGTTTTGTTCTTTAATAACACCCTCAACTCTTCTTTTCCCATGCAATCTTTTTCTGTTAAAGGATTTTGTTCAGGATCTATCAAATGATTATAATAGATTCCCAATATTTGATCATTCTTTTGTGCCTCAATCAAATCTTGGTCTGGCGTGTCATGACTCCACTGCACCACCGGTTGATCTATCTCCTTTGGTGCTTTAGAACGTGTCACTGCATCAATTTGTATTTCACCCATTAAATAATCAATATGTAGCAATTCTCCCATCACAGCCCCAATCTTAGCCAGATGGTCTGCCTTATCATTTCCCTCCTTATCCTCTCCTGGTGTTTTTAAATGCCCACGAATTTTTCTCCAGTATATTGTTAAATTATTTTCTGACACCAATTTGTCTATGGCTTGTATCATTTTTCCATGTTTAAGTGGCTTTTTGTTGTATGTAACCATGCCTCTTGCTTTCCAACCAGGCAAATACTCCACAAAGCTATTCCGTGCATAGTCAGAATCAGTCACCAGGACAATTTCACTGAACTTTTTATCAACTGCAGTAGCAATTGCTTTATAGATGGCTGCCAATTCCGCCACCTGACTGCTCCTATCTCCAATCCTCATCCCTATACTAGGAACGCCTTCACATTTCAACCAGACATTTCCTATTCCTGCCACTAATTGTTTATTACTGTCATTTTCAATATGAAAAGCACAACCATCCACATATACAGTTGGCAAATCCTTGCATGTTTTTTCATCAAAAGCTTTGTGTGGTGATTGTTCAAATTCCTGTAAACTAGCTTCCACTTCCATTTCATTTGGTATTTGTTCAGCTGCACAGTCATGTAAGTCAGCTAACCCTTGAGCAATTGGGCTCTTTTTATTTTGTCCATATCTTACTTCTACGGGAAAACCTTGTAATGCCAGCGTCCATGAAGTGATTCTGGATTGCGCTAGATTGCCTGATCTAATTCTTTTACTCTCTAAAAATTGCAAAGGTTGATGATTTGCTTCAATAATCACCTTTTCTCCCTGAACAATGGGACGGAAATGTTGTAGCGCCCACACAGTGGTTAATAGGGCCTTTTCACATTCATTAAATTTCATTTCAACTTGGGAAAATGCCTTACTTGCGTATGCAATGGTTTTGTGATTCAAATCGTGTTTTTGTGATAATACTGCTGACATACAATGTTCAGAAAAACATATTTCTATAAAGAAATCCCTGTCCTTTATGGGGTATGCTAAACATGGTGCCTTTACAAGACATTCCTTCAATCTAGCCACTGCATCAGACTGCTCTCTTTCCCATCTCCAGGGAGTATTTAGTTTAAGCAGTTTAGTCAATGGTTGAGTGATTTCTGCATAATTCTCAATGAACTTTCTGTTATAGCCTGTCATCCCTAATAAACTTTTTACTTCTTTCACATTTTTAGGATCTTTTAATCTTTGTATGGCCTCTATTTTCTTCCTTTGTGGATTTAGTCCATGTTCAGTCACTTCATGCCCTAGAAAGTTCACTTTTTTCTTGCACCATTGTGCTTTTTGCAAAGATACTTTGGCGCCTGCTTTCTGCAATTGGCCAAGTACATGTCTTATTTCATCAAAATGGCTTCTCAGGCTTTCATTTTTTATCAGGACATCATCCACATAAACTATTGTCCCTCTTTCCGCTGCATCCGGCATGGCCTTTCTCAAAAATATGCCAAATTCACTCCCACTATTGATGTACCCGAACGGAGCTCTAAGCCAGGCATATTGAGTCCTGTCAAATGTAAAGGAAAATAAGTGTTGTATCTCCTCTGCCAATGGCACACACCAATATCCAGAGGTGAGATCTAATGTGGTAAATACCTTTGAACCATGTATCTGAGCTAGGCCCTGATCAATGAATGGTAGTGGCCATCTAGATACTGGTACTCTTTTATTTAACTCTCTTAAGTCTGCACACAGCCGCCATTGACCATTTGGCTTTAACACACCTAAAATAGGCGTATTGGATGTGCTATGAATGGGCCTAATTATTCCCCGTGATTCCAAATTTTTAATAATCTCTGCCAATGATTCTAAACATGCCAGCGGTAGTCTATACTGGCGTACAAACACTGGATTTCTGCTACAACCTTCTGGTAGTGTGGCCACATGTAAATCAGTTAAACCACAATCATAAGCATATTTTGCAAATACATCCTTAAACTCCATAAATATTTCCCTCAGGTCGTTTCGATCCCCATCGCTGTCACATGCATCCGCTAAGGAGATCTGCTCTTCTACCATTCGGGAAAATTCTGGAAACTCTTCTGGTAAAGGAATCTCAGCGCTTTCCTCTAACTGTGTGGCTGTGTCTTTTTGTAGAGCTGCCACTTTTAAATATTTTGGCATATCAGCTTCCACTTCAATGGGCTGATTTCCTGTTTCATTTTCATTTAAATTAAATATTATGCAATCCTCTTGAAGGCAGCACACTGTCTCATTTGAATCATAAGGATACACAGAATGAATTTTAAATATTCCTTTGGGCTGAGAGTCCAGGTGTTCTGGCAACTCGCCCTTGGCATCTACATATTTTTCAGGAATATTCCCAATCACCATGTTATTTAAATCTGCCGTATAATGTGATTTTTGTATGGCCATTCCTAATGGGGAGTTTTCCTCTAAATGAATATCCTGACAACCTTTATTATTTACCATGATTTTTACAGATCCCTCACCAATGTCTACCAATGGAATGTATTCATAATCCAGGCCTTGCTGTTTTATGGATTCATTCAGGCATACAAATGCATCAGAGCCTTTCATCTGCTGCCCATTTTTGCATTTCAGTGTTATTGCAAACTGTTTTGTAAATGCAGGAATAATAGTATCTTTCCTTATTTGTAATTCGATGGCATAAGGAACCAGTTGTGCACAATGATAAGCCCTTCTTTTGTCTTCAAATTCAGGTGCCGGCCCACCTAGGCGTGACCATATTTTTTGATTAAGGAAATCTAACACCATACACATTCTGTGCATGATGTCATTGCCCATGTAAAATTCATTTTGTGCTCCATTCACTATCCATACATTATGGTAAATTGTTTTCTGCCCAATGCTAATTTTAAGCATGCATCTGCCTGCAATTCGGTTTTCAAAGTCTGGACTGTCCAACCCAGAAACATATTGGTTTTTAATCCTAAATTTCGGGATTTCTTCCCTCTCCATAATTTTTTGCAACAATTTCTCATTAATGAAACTCCTTTCATGTTCAAGCGCTAAAGTGGCTTTTATTGTTTTAAGATAATCATTTATACCAACGTGAACCCATGGTTGCTCATCTTCCATGTGTATTTCTGCCAGAGTGGTAATGTGTTTTTCTGAATCTGTTTTAGGAATAATATTCTGTTTGCATGTTTTCTCTTTTAAATAGAAACGTAATGTGTGCTCATCTATGGCAGTCTGCCAATCTTTCCTTGGGTCCAAGTATATTTGTACAGGTAGTTTTTCATTGTCGCTCTGATCTTTGTCTTGACACATTAATATAACAGTGACACTAGGTATGCAGCTATTCTGGAGATATACCTCCACAGCATCATTTGTTTTGGCAACGGTGTGACATTCTTTTATATTGCTGTTTTGTGATTTTAGTTTCTTAGGCCTCAATGGTTTTTTTGGTTAAGGACCACAGCACTCCATTCACCCCATCTATGAGAGGAGACAATCTTTTCAGGCAATCTGTCCCCATCAGAAATGGAATTTCACAAATAGATGTGATCAATACCTCTTGTTTCATTCTGTGCTTTCCTATTTTTATGTCAACCTCAGTTACACCTATGATGGGCACCTCCTCCCCATTAAAGTTATGCACTGGGCCTTGATTTTCCTTCACTGTGATCTGACTCTGTGGAGGCCTCCCTTCATTGATACTCTTTACCAGCTCCTTGGACATAATTGTGGCCTGTGCGCCAGTGTCAATCATAGCAAAGGTGTGGCATTTTTCTTCTACAGTGATGGGTGCATAATAACTGTCCTCAACTTCCTCTAATATACATAAGAAATGTGAATTCTTCCTGATTTCAGGGCTCACCTTTCTCAGGTCTTTTTCACTTTTGGCTAAGCACATTGGTAAATGAAAAGACATTTTTCCCTCCTTTTCACCCATTTCTGCGCGAGAGACTTTATGCATTTCTCCATGATCAGAGGTTTTTTGGAGTGTGGCCACTGTTCGCCCATTCATCTGGGTAGCATCAGAGACCACATTACAATCCTCCAACTGAACATGTGTAACAACATCATTCAGCAATTTGTCATTTTTTAATTCTGTGCATTTGTGATCATTTAGTGTAATACCAGCCCTTTCAGCCTCTTCAAAAATATGTGGCTCAAAGAATTCTTCAGGTGATTGACTTGTACCCTCCTTGTGAGTATTTCCTTTTTCTGTCTGTGTTTGGTCATTGTTTTGCTTGCCCAGGGAAGGAGCTATGGCATCCCCACTTACTCCCTGTTCACTGGTATTCCCCATGCATGAGTCATTTTTCTTAAATCTGTTCCTTTGTTCTTTTGGAATTCCTAATGTTTCTTTTTCATTTGTGCAAATCTTTACTGTTTTATTTAGCTCTAAGTTAAACCGTACCTCTTTTTTAGAAGTATTTGCACTTTCTGTCACAATTTCATTTACTGGTACTTTCATTTTTAATCCATTAGGCATCTCAGAGTCGTTATGCAAAATTATATCAGAGCAATCTGTCATTTTGGCACTGCAGTTATCATGAGTACTTAGTCACTTTTCGGAAGCCCCCCGGTCATTGCTATGGCCATCAGCCCCCTCTTTGGAAGGTTGTTTTTGCGCTGTATAGAGCTTTCCTATTTGCTCAGCTAACATTTTCACTTGGGCCTCAAGGCACTGGAACCTTTCCATCTCTCTAGGATCCTCTTTCTGTGGCCTAGGTCGATATTGGTTGTTTTCCCCCTGATTGGATCTATTCTGATACCTCTCAGGTGATTGATACCGGTTGGGATGGTTTCTGAACTCTTGATTCATTTGTGGAGGGGAGCGGGTTGCACCCATCCTTTGATTATAGTCCCTTGGTGGGGAATCATTGTACTGGCGTGGACTGTAGTTCACGTTTTGCCTCATGTCCTGTCTCTCAGATTGTGGGTACTGGCCCCTATATTGATTTCCATTATCAGTAAATCGATCCACATATCGGGGCCTATCCTGATTACCATATATCATGGTGTTGGGATCAAACCTACTCTGTGTCCCCAATGACTGGTAGGGACCATCATTTCTTTGATCTTGATTTTGTCTCTGGTTATCGTTCATACCTGCCATATCAGACCGGTATCTTACCCGGGGTCTATCCCCTAAGTACCTAGGGCTGATGTAGCTCTCTCTATTACTAGGATCATGTGTTTGGAATATTGGTACAGGAAATGGCGATCTTTGTTGATTACCCCTTTGTTCAGGTGTCACATTATTTTTACCTTGACTTTGAGCAGACTCAAGGGACATTTTGGCTGACCTGATTTCCATTACTGTGGCTGAGGGTTCTTTAGATTTATGTCTGGTATCTTTCATTTTATCACTTTCTCTACCCTGACAATAGAGTACCTCATATAGCTTTGTGCTTTGATGTACAATCCATTCAAGGGACTTGTCACGGTCAAATTCACGGACCAATTGGGATATGATGTCTTTCTGTAGCCCATAGAAGCATGCAGTTTTAAACTCATTGGAATTTGAGTCAAATGATACATCAAAGCGAGAGAATGCTCTTTTTAAGTCTTGTAAAAATTGGCGAGGGGATGTATTAGGTCCAGCAGTAATTGTGTACGCGACTTTCTTTGCCTCCTGCAATGACTGAAAAGGAGAAAAATGACGCCTAATTTCTTTTCCAAACTCCAGCCATGTCATATTCTGCTGTTCATTTAATCCCCTTATGATGCTGGCCGTCGGGGCATCTAAAGTTAAATGAAAATATTGTCTGTACTGTTCCTTAGGTATCTGGAGTGCTTTAAAAATGTCATGTACCGCTTCTAAGTGATCCTCAATGCAGCATTCACCTCCCTTTTTAAATGGTTTGATCAGGGCTTTAATGGATTTCATTATTTTTATGGGGCTACTTGTTGCAATGCATGGAATTGCACTATTTTGTGATTCAATCCTGTTTTCAGGTGTATGAGATTGGTGGCTGCCCCCAATGGGAGTATCAAATCCCCTAAGGGCGCTGCAACCAAGTTCAGTCACCGGCCCAGTCACTGGAGCACTAGCTCTTTGGGCAGAGCTAGAATTCACCTCCACTCCATTGAAGGTGGTACCCTGCCGCCTCTCCTGGGACCTGGGAATGCACATTTGCTGTTCTAAGTCCTTACACTTTTTAAGGAGTCTGTTGGCTTCATCATGCAAATAATTATTTTCATCACTCATTTTATTAATCGCCTCCTGCATATCGCACATTTGCATTTGGCATTCATTGAACTCTTTATTTCTCTTGTCTCTTTCTTGGATCATTTTAATCATTTCTTGTTCTGCACTCTGGAGATCACCTTCTTTTTCGCAATGTTCTTTTTGTAAAATCTGCATTTCTGAAACAACCTCATCTTTATCCTGCCTAATGTGATCCACTAAGGCTTTTAAGTGTGTCAATTCTTGCTCACTATCTTCAAATTGTTTCTTGCTTTTGGATAACTGAGTATCAAAGTCTCTGCATTTTAATTGCATGTCTTTTTGGCATACATCCAATTCTGCTCTCAACATTTCCTGATTTTTACTTGCCCCCTCTAATTCAGTCTTTAACCTGTTAATTAGCTGAGTATCATTCTCTTGCATTCGCAGGGACTTGTTTAAAATAAACCATATTTTGCCGCATAGCCGTATTAAACAGTCTTTCTCTGCACTTTTATCGGCTGCATTCAATAATCTTGTAAGGCAGACCTGAATTATGCTGCCTTCTGCAAAAATATTGTCTAGTTTTTCTTTCTGCACCTCACCCTGAATGCGGTTACTCCATTCTAACGTGCTATTCGAAGACCAATTCCCATGTGCAAATAACTTTGCCTCTAAATATTGCACTAGATCTGAGAATGTGGTTTCCCTTTGTGACATTCTGAAATTCGTTTTTAGTGGCACACTGCTATTATAAAATGGGTTCCCTTTAATGTGCAAATGGCAGTGTGAGACACGCTTGCCACGCCCAGTAGGTACTCTATGATCACTTTCCCGGCCTGCAACGCACCATAAATATGTAGGGTATTTTGTGGAGATTTGGGGCCTGACGGTATTTTATTACCGCCGAAAAATAACTTAGCAATAATCACTCTTTGTATTCAGATTTGGCCATGTGCAACAATAATACAATGGACATGCATTATTTCAGCACCCAGACCTGCATATTTGGTATACGTGGTTGGTGGTATTTTGGTGAGCATAATTCCCTTGTTTTATTTGTGGCCCCAATGTCCAGAATCCCTTATCTTTGCTTAGATTTTTCGTGTGATCACTAGAGAGACCTCAGACCTGCATTCTAGGAATACCACATTTTCCAGTGATAGTGTTGGTGTGCCACCATGGGCGAACTCACTGACTTATTTACGACAGAGAGCTATATGTGGTAGTCTTGTGGTAATTTCCACTACCTTATATACGGTAGGGAGCTATGTTCAGAGAGTCTCTCTTCCCGTTGGCTCATGTACCTCCAACAAGCTATGCTACAGTCACTCACAATTATTCATACTGATTTTGACATGCACACATCTGTCTTAAAATGACCATTGCACTGTTTAAAAATCTCCCCACATCATCAGCATTGTAATGGTAAACAATAAACATCACCCGTCTGTTTTCAAATATTTTTCTGTATTATAAAAGTTGTATTTAAACACGATCTCATTCTTTACAGAAATAAAATGGTACAGTCAAAGCATTGTCTGTGACACACTGCAAAGAGAGTGGCGGAGAACAGAACTCAAATTGCAACATTAGCACTTGATTAAGACACGCACAGGAATCCTACACTGACTGCATATTACCGTACACACTCAGCTCCCACACTTCTCATTACCTTATCTTTTTAGTTGTTCTCTTTGTGAATGTGGCTCTCTTGGATTAACTCCAGCAAAAAGGAACGCTTGCCTTCTCAAACCGGGGTCATTGCCTGGAATTCTCAGCTTTTGCAGATAGGAATGCCTCAGCCAGTGGAAAGGTCCTTCTTTCAGCTCTCCCCAATCTCGACTGCAGCAGGACACAGGAATCTGCATTCAGTCAGGAGCCCCACAGCCAGGTCTTCTCCCCAATAGTGCAGAAAGATGTCTGCCTGTCTTTTTCCCTGATACTGCCCACTAAAACTTTCCTCTCAGCCCTCTGTATGACGTGTCCCAATGAAATCCATCATCTCTCATCCTCCTACTCTTCAACAATAGCTTCGCTTATACATTTGCAATTGTTGCAAATCTGACTTCCTTCTTCCTGCAGTTACTGTGCACAAAAACACGGAGAATCAGGCAGAGAAGAGAAGAAAAAAAAATCTGCACACGCATTTAAATGGTTTTCAGAGTATGCCTAATTCTGCAGTGGAGAACACATTTTATTAGTGGGTTATGTTAAATAAGGTTTTATTAGTCAGGTTAATTGTTAATAGGTTAGCTGTTAATTTTCAAATGTGTCTCTAGCAATATAGGCATTTCAGGTGAAAAATAGTGTGCATTTTTAAATGAGCACGTGTGCTTTTAACTGTAAAAATAGATTTGCATCTTATATGTTAAAATCGTTTTTGACTGAATAGCCTGTCTTTCCTTGTTAATCTGGTAACCCATATAGCAATGCACCGCACCCTTGTGGTGGTGCTACAAAAAAAATGTGCTACTTGTGAAGTAGTGCTGTACTCTGTACTGTAACACGCCAAATATCCTTACAGTCCTACCATTTCATACCTTCAACCGTTATTGTCTATGGCTATTGTTTTTTGTTGTTCTTGTTTATAAGCTTCTTCATTGAAATATGGTTCTCTGCTGCTTGTGTGACTCCATTCACCTTCACAGAAGTTTGAAAAGGACTCTATTGTGACACTGCGCATGTTTAGATGTACTATTTGTAATTTGTGATTATTTTAGTTAGTGGTTTCATTCTGTTTAAAATCTGTTTAAAATCAATATAAACAATGTTCTCTTTAGTAGAAAACAGTGTTGAGGATTAGGCTCCTGTGGTAGTTTTTTAGGGTAGGTTGTGACTTTTAAGCTGTTTTTATAAGAGTGTGATGAACTCCACAGTGGACTTTTTTTGTAACATACATTTTTTGGATTGCTTTACAATGACTTCTTTAACACTGGTAGACACAATGTTAGGTCCGTTAGAAGGTCTGCTTTTCTTTGCACATATTTATTTACTTTCATTTTTGCAAGAGGATCCTTACCTTTTTAGTCATGGCTGGTTTAGTTTTGTTGAGTGAGGTTACTAGCTGTTTTGTTTTAATGTTTTCTATACATTTGTTTTTTAGGTGGATGACTATATGGTTTGGTTTTATTCTTATATGCTCAATGTTTCCTTTCTTTTCTATAGAGTTGCTTTTTAGTAGGCATTTTGTTGAGGCTGTTGGGAAAAGAGAAAGTTCGGGTTTAAAAGTTGTGCAATGTATATGCATGTATTGTGAATGGGTGCGTGGGTGTGATTCAAGAGCTTAATACAGAGCTGTTTGATTGTGAGGTGGGACTTCAGTTATGGTTAAGAAGGTTGAGAAGGTTGTGAGAGTAAGAGTCTGTAGAGGTGTGATGGCATTGGGTTAGTGAGTCAAATGTGGTGGTTTGATTGAATCAGGAAAGCAGTGGGTGTTGCAATGGGGGTAAGACGGGAATAGCAAGAGTGTGAATGGTGCAATATAATGAGTTAGAGTGAAAGAAAAGTTGGTTTGGAAAGAGTAGTGTGGGGCAATATATAGTGGAACGGTGCTGTTGTAATTACATACATATACATGGCACATTAATGTACTTATTTTGTAGGATGTGAAGGGTATTGTTATTTCAGTTCTTGTCTTCAGCAAGTGCTTCTTTCCTGTAATTGTAAAAGAAAGTTAGTGGGGATATGTGGTAACGTTGAAGTACTTTTAATAAGCAATGTTGTTATTTATGAAGTTATGAGGAGATGTTGGGAAAAAACAGTTAATGGATTTGTTGGATGTTTAAAAGTTTGTTTTTAGGAGCATTTTCATGAAAGTTAAGAAATGCTTATGTGTATTTACAGAAGTTCTGTGTGTAACGTTTTGGAAAAGAGAAGAAAAGTTGATGGAAAATATTTGTAGTACACTTTTAAATGGCACTTGGTGTGTGAACGTTTAATATTTTGGAGTATTTGCATACTTGCCAACATGATGCATTCTAATCTGTAGGTGTTTATGTAGTGCTAGATTTTTTGTTTGCGTTCTGGGACTTGTAGTTCTGCTTTTCCCATTATAAACATTGATTTCAAGGCCCATTTCGGAGAGAAAAAGTTAATTAGGACTGCATAAGCAGCTAAAGATTGGAATGGGTTATGTTAGGAAGTATTCATGTACTGTCAATAATTAAACTGGCACACACTGAGTTCCAATTAAAAATGCTCTACACATTTATTGTATGTGCTTTTACTTTCTTTTATGAAAAAGTGACTCAGTGCTGCTATAAATGCACATATGCATTTTTTTTACTTTCATCAAAATGCTGCGAAAAAGAAATATTTTGAAATGCAAAGCATTTTATATATTTATTTTATGTGCATATCACAGTTTGGAATCTTCAGTCCTCCTTTTTCCTTTTTCATTTGCATTCTGGGACTTGTAGTTTTACTTTTGCAATGGGAAAATTGGAATTGGAAGTCACAGAATGCAAAGGAAAATATCAAGACTTAACAAGCACCTATAGGTTGGAATGTATGTATGTACTGACAACATATTAAACTGGCACAAACTAGGTGCCACTTAAAAATGGTCTAGCAATCTATTTTATCTGCTTTTCCTTTCTTTTATGAAAAGGTGACACATTGCTGCTATAAATGCACATATGCATTGTTTTACTTTCATCAAAATGCTTGTAAACAAAAACATTTTGAAATGCAGAGCATTCTAATTGTTTGCTGCTTGATGTGAGCAGTTGATGAATGCTGCAATGCATGACATTTGCCAGAGTGGTTAAAAAAGAGAATATTCTTTTTCAGAAGCTTTTTACAGGGTATCAGGAACCCTCTCTCTATATATAGATATATTTGTGAATTGAAGATTTTTAAAAAAAATATAAGCATACATGTATTATGTCTTGTTAGATGGAGATCTTGTTGAATCTGGAAATAGAAATCTTGGTCAGTTTCACAGTACATTTTGATGCAGATTCTTTTGGTTAACAGGAGATATGTATTCTCAGAGTTCAACGGTACATCAGTTGAACTGAGATGACAGGGTTAAGCTGTTGAGGTTACAGATGTGATTGATGAATGGATGTGTGACAGCAGTCAATGAGGGAGTGTTTATAACATGAAAGTGGAAAGGGTAAAAGGGCTGTCCCTGTGTTGCCGCAGATGGCACGTGGCACGTGCCACATCTGGGTCTTTCAAGGATGCCTGTCATGGAAAGGGGACTGTGGGGATTAGCCATTTATGTGTTCTGGTTCTGCTTTACAGGAAGAGAGGGTAGTAGGTGTTTTGATTGTTGTGTGATTGTTGTGTGTAGGGAAGATGGATATGGCTATTGCTAAGAAAAAGCTGGCTACGTGGAGGTTAGGAGATAGTTTGATAATAATTTGAAAAATTAAACTGCGATGTGTGTCATTTCTGGTACTATTGAATTGGAGGGAGTGGAGGTTTGATGGAATACAGTGTCTGGGCTAAACTGGGTGAGTTTGAGTTTACTATCATTTGTAAGACTGTGGCTCACTTTCAATGCCCAGATATTATTGTTGTTCATTGTGGAGGAAATGGTTTGGACTACGTCACTCCACTATATGTGCAGGTTGCATTAAAATATATGCTCCGAGGGTTAATGGAACTATTCAGGAAAGATAGTTTTTTCAGCTATACATGCAAGGGAAGTATGGGGATGCCCAAATGTGTTTTGTGCACAACTAGAATGGTGTAGGCCTGGCATCTTTTGAAATTGCAAACTTCAAGTTGGATGGTGCAAACAGTTTTACTGATTTTGGGAATTTGATGTTTCTTGTAAACATTCAAAATGCACTGATGAAGTTTACGTGAAAAAGATGTACAGTGCATATGAAAATGTTTGTAATTAGTTATAGAAAATAAAAAACAGAAAAGCTAAAAGAAATTTAAAACTGAAAAAAACAGCTCTTTTAAGAGCGCCATTGTACAATAAATTGTTTAAATTAAGTGTAGACCTCCCCACCCCCATAAACCTCCCTTCCCCCTTCAATTGGGTAATCTGCCACTGACACCGCTGTAGTCTGGCATGGAAGGGGACTGCAGAGACCGTGGACAGTCGAGCACTTGCGGGGACATCGGGGATCAGCCATTCAGTTTTTCTTGGTGATGTGTACAGGAAGAGAGGGTAGCAGGAATTTTGTTAGTAGGAGTTGTGAGAACACTGATAATGGCTATTACTATGTGATTGAGAAGGCAGAGTGCGTAGATTTTGGGGAACTCGTGGGTCCATTGATTGAAGGTCTATGCAGAGCAGTGTGGATTGGTGGATAATCCTGGATTCTATGAATTTGAAGTTTCATGGTATATAGTGTGAGGGATGAAGTGGGTGGACTTGCTCCCCTTTTGTACAAGTATGGTTCAATTGAAACATCTGGACATTATTATTCTTCATTGTGGAGGAAACAGTTTCGGTTATGTGACTCTAATTTCATTGCAGTTTGTAATGAAGGAGACATTGGCAAAGTTGAAGGAAATGTTCTCAAATTCAAATATAATTTTTTCTTGCATTGCTCAGAGACAGATGTAGATTAGTTCAAGTTTATTTGGCCCGCAACTGTGTGTGCTTTTCTGTGAGATGTTGGCATGACATCTTTTGATAATGATAACATTAAATCTGATATTGCCAACATTTTTGGAAGAGATGGAGTCCATCTAACTGATGTGGGTAATCACATTTTTTCTGGAAAACATTCAAAATGCTTTGAAGCAGTTTTTGTGAAAGTTAGAAGAAATAATTAAGTTCAGTAAAATGTTTTTAGTTCAGTTTATAAAACCAAAAAAAAAAAAAGCCAAAAACACACAAAAAAGTTCAAATTGCAATTTTTTGTGATGTCTGCGAACTATTGCGCTGTCCACAAATATTGAAGGCACTTTAGGAGGCTCTGACTTTTTTCTCACTTCTATTTTTTAACTGTGAAAGGGGGCCCCTAAAGGAAACTTTATTTGTGTGTTTTTTTTGTTTTTATATATTTTCTGGCCTTTTTTCCAGTTTTTTTGCAGGAGAAGTAAGGTAAGGAAGGAAAGGGTGGGAAGGGGCTCCAACCACAGAGACGAAGGGGCAGGTGGGCAGGGGAAGATGTTGGCTGTGCCTTAAATTTAAGGTCGGGGGCAGTGTTTCTTGTGCTCCTTGACAACTGTCTCAAAAGCACTTTGAAACTGCTCCCCCCTGCAGAACGGTATGTAGCAGTACATGCCCTCACAAGTTGAGGATCTTCAGCATCCCGTATGGCCTGTGAGGTGGCTGGTGGGATCATCTGCCCCAAAGGAGTACCATCTGTTGAGGGAGATGGCGCAGAGGAATATAGCCTGCTCCTCCCTGAGAAAAGAGCAGCCTTTCTCAGAGCAACCAGGTGGTTAGAACAGACATGGTGGCACATTGTATTGTTTATTTATTTATAGAGCGCACCTGGCCATTAAGCAACTGGGCGCTTGCAAGAAATAGAAACTTAGGTTAAAGGTACAAAAATAATTTACATTTCTAATGTTACAGGATCATATATCAGGCATTTCTTATGTTACAATGTCACATGACTTACAAGTAGGATATGTTACAGTTTCAAATATTTTATATTAAATATACAGAATATTTGGTACACTTGAGGCTTTTAACATTTGTTGGTGCGAAGCCAGAGTTTGACGTTAGCTTTGAACACATGGAAGGAAAGGGTAGCTCTGAGTGAGTCTGGGATAGAGTTCCAGAGATGAGCTGCTAGTACTGGGAAGCTCGTCCCTCCAGTTCTTTTCAGTTTAAAGTTGGGGATTTTTATACTATTTGAGTGGGCCTTTCTGATGGGTCGTTTGGAAGTGTACCTTGTGAATTTCTATGTGAGGTATATAGGTGCTTTATTGTTCAGACAGTTGTGTGTAATGTTCAGAGTTTTAAGTTTGATACGGTCGTTGATAGCCAGCCAGTTGACAGCTCTTTTTTGGTCAGATATGTCTTGCCCTTTGGGTATTCCTAGAGCTGTTCTAAGGGCATTGTTCTGCAGGGTTTGGAGTTTGATGGGGTTGTGTTTACTGGTGCCTAGGTACAGTACATTTCAGTAGTCTAATTTGGAGAGGATGAGGGCTCGCGCTATGGTGGTACAGCTGTCTGTGGACAGGTATGGTTTGCAGGCATGAATAAGTTTGCAGGTGTAACTAGTTGCTGAGGCTGTAGCATTTACTTGCTTGTTGAGGGTGAGAGCTGTATCTAAGTAGAATCCTATGGTTTTAACGTCCTTGGCTAACTTGATTTTGATGCCATCAATAGTGATGGAATTGCACGAATGGGATAATTTGTTAAGTTTACTGGTAGACGCGATGATTAAGAGCTTGGTCTTGTCGTCGTTAGGACATAGGCCATGTGTGGCCATCCAAGTTTGGATGATTTGGTAGATTTTATTTATGAGGCTGGTGTCATTGTCATAGTCTGCCTGGATTGGGATAAGAATCTGGGTATCATCACCGTAGTTGGTATATGAGACCCCTAATTTGTCCAATATATCAAAGAGAGGCTTTGTAAAAATATTGTACAAAGTGGGGGAAACACATGACCCTTGATGGACACCACAGGTAATGGGGACTGGATCCGCTGCTGATGTAGGTGAGAAGACTCTTATGGTTCTCTTATCCAAGAATGAGTTTATCCACGCTGTGGCTTTTGTGGAGAAGTTGGCAGCCGATTTGAGGTGGTTACAAAGTACCTTATGATCTACCAGGCCGAAGGCGGCTGATAGGTCTAGGAGTAGGAGAATAGAAATGTCTCCTCTATCTTTGCGTTCGTCTAGTTGGTTTTTGAGATCAAGGGGAGTTGTTTTGTTTCCGTGTCTCGGTCTAAATCCTGATTGTCTGGTCCCTAGTAGATTGTTGATCTCCCGGTAAGATTGGATCTGTAGATATGCAGCTTTATCTAAGATATTGAGGAGGAACGGGACAGTTGTTATGGGCCTATAGTTCATTGCGATATTAGGGTCCAGATTAGCTTTTTTCAGGAGAGGTAGTATCCAGGCATCTTTGAGGTTGGTAGGCACAGAGCATGATTTGAATGATGCATTGATAAATGATGTGATGAAAGGGGCTAGTTCATGTACAGCCTCTTTAATAATTGGGGCTGGACAGGTGTCACCAAGGCATCGAGACGGTTTAAGAGACGTAATGATATTCTTAGTTTCCACAATAGAGATGGCTCTAAAACTGAATTAGTTAAGAGGTTTAGTTTGGTTGGCAGCAAGTTCCTGAAGGATAGTTTCTTGCGTGGAGAGGGCAATGTTGTGGAGGGAAGATTTTTTGGCTGATATTTTGTCTTATAACATTGTGATTTTGTTGCATAAGGCCTTTTGAATGTTTGTGCACCAGGCTTTGTCTTTGGTACAAGAGTCTATGGGTGCAAATGGGGATTCTAATTCTCTCAGGATGTAGAAGATTTCCCTGGTATTCGAATTTGCTTTTTTGATTCTGTCATTAAAGGTCTCTTTTTTAGCCTGAATGATTTGTTTTTGTAACTGTTAGTAAGGGCAGTGAGGAGGTTTTTGTTATGGGGAGAAGGGTTTTTTCTCCAGCAGGCTTCTGCGTGTCGTTTCTCTTTGCGTAGGGCTTTTAGCGTAGGAGTGAACTAGATGTTAAAATGGGCAATAGGTTTAGATTTGGTGAGCTTCCGCAGCGCAATGGCATCAATCGCTGAGTTGATGGTGTTGTTGTACAGGTCAGCTAGATCGTTAGGCATTGATGTGGTACTGAAGGAGTAGGGCACCTGTTGTCTGTGAGTGAGTTTCACCCGAAACTCAATGCATTTAAAACAGGCAGCCTTTGCCTTCAGGACCACAGCATAGTCTTAACGAACTGACATAACCAGGACTCACTCCAGGTGCTGGAGGTAGGCACTTCCACTACCTCATCTTCATCTTCCTCTTGATCCTCCTCTACATCATTGCGCCTGTTCCCCTGTCCAGGCCCTCTAAGTTGTTGTGGTCATGATCCCTGGGAAGAAGAGCTGGCAATGAGTGAAGGCATTGCTACAAATAAAGGTGGTCTGCAAAGCAGGTGTCACTTCATATGTTCTCTCCTGGATAGCCAGATTGGAATGAGGAAAAGTAATGGGTGCGTCCCTTCTGAGGAACCATTCATGGACAGTTGTGCTGTCCACGGACAACCGAGTCACAAAAAGGCTTTGAAAAGTTATAAAAAGTTGCCAGATCAACCAAGAATGGGTTGGGGAGCTGTGGAATGGTAACGATTCAGCTTCAAACACCCTAGATTGGCAGAAAATAAAATATTAAACTGTCAGCGAAGCGCAGACACCATTCACAGACAGGCCGTTATGGTGAATGTGTGCGGTCACATGATTATATCCTGGATGTCCGTGGCCCAGACTGCCATCCGCGGACACCCAGCACGCGGGAATCCCAGGGCGCATGCACGTAGGTGTCCGTAGAACAGGCAGAGTGTCCGCGTACTGATTATAAGTGTGTCATGCGAAACCAGACATGTCCAGACTCATAATGGGGCTTTAAATAAAATCGAACAATGATATCCAACACATTTATAGTATGAAAATACATTTATTCATGAAAGGGATGGGGTATTGGAATGGGAAACAATAATAGGAGAATTAGACATTTCTGTAAAATAATGATGAGGGGAGGAAGGGAGTGAGGTTTAATCAAAGCGTCTTTGATTAAAATCTTCAGAATCTGATGGGGATGATTGCTGGGGACAAGGGGGACATGTGCAAGAAGGACAGTGATAGGGAAGATTTTTAATGACATGATTTTTCACATACTGTGAAAGTTCTTTAAAATCATTACTTAGTTCATCCAATTTTGTAGACAAGTTCATGATTTGATTATGTACGATTGGGGATATGACTTCTCTGTGTGATTGTTGGGATTGTGAATAATTAAACTGGTGTGTGCTTTCATAATTAAAACAATGTACTGTAAGAAAAACTGAAATTATTATTTTAGTTAGGTCTGTACAAATTACTTTATTTGTTTACATTAAAGTATGTATTGTGTAGCATTAAATATGTTACCGTCACTCATTTCTTCTTTTGGGAAGTTCTCCTCTAACCACTCCAGTGTGTTTGCCATTTCTGTAAAAAAAAAAAGTGCTACTGTCTTATAACACATGTTTATACAATCAAAGCTAGTAATAGTAAAGGAAATACAACGCATTTACTATTAGTTAGAATGTGTTCTCGAATGAGCACCGGGTGTCAATCAGTATGCAGAGTTCTATTGAGGAGATTATATGAAGTGCACAGTTATGGTTTCTAATTGGTGCATTTCATTCTAATGCATGCTAAATGAAAAAAAAACATTAGTATTTTTTAAGTGTTTTCTAAAAAACGTATATTTGTGTGCTGTAAACATTAGTAATGATTTCATGCACATGTGTTTGTTGGTTAATGGGTACAACTTTTTTGGGTCCCCCTATGATTCTGGGATTTGTGAATGTCATCTGACGTCTGTGGACTACTGCACTGTGTGCAGACTCCATATATGCCACATTCGGGGGTGAGTGTTTATTTTTATTTATTTTTTCATTTGTATAGCACACACAAACCCTTGGGCATCAGGACGCTTTACCAGTTACATGGGCCCCGGGTAGGGGTAGACATTTGTTACAGTTACAGAGTTGTAGGGTGAAAAGCAAGTACATATACAGGGAGTAGCTTGGCAAGGTAGCTGGGGGATTAGGAGGGTAGGTATCTGTGGGGTTAACTTTGATGTCTACCGCAATGGTGGTTTAAGGATAAAACATCATTTAAGGAACCTGTAGCAGATAAAAGGTGCACTAGTAAAAACCTATGAAATTCACAGAAAGAAAAATGTTAAAGAGTCGTTATGGTTAAGTTCCACTAATAAAATCCTATGAAATTTACTGAAAAAACTTTGATAAAGGGAAGTTATGGCTAAGTTGCATTAATAAAAAAGTATGAAATTCAGTTGAAAAAATGTGTTAACGGGGCGTTATGGTTACAAGTAAAACTGAAAAAACCCTTGAAATGTGCAAGTTATTGTATGCTAAGCAACCATAATTCACACCATCACCGTGCACTGCTAAGACCAACACTCAGGTGATCAAAGATGACATCACAAATGTTATTGTCCAGGTTTCTAAATGAATGAGTAGGGCAAGAAGTCTGTTAGCAAAATAATGGCAAGATTTGCACTGAGCAGACACCCTTGGTCATGTAACCTGTAACATTTTGGTCAATAAAGAAAAGCTTACACCACACTGGCCTGACATAATGGGGTGCTGCTGGTGTTCGTTGCTAAGGTACATGGGACAGCCTTGGTGTCCTGAGCAAAGCAATGGTGGTAGACGTATAGACTTGTCATTGAGGAAGGATGCACTTTGGGTCTTTTGATTTCTTCCAATGTATGGGTCAGCAAGGATGTGGTCCCGCACTTGGTCCCTGCTTTTCCACAATCCACAAATTCATAGACTATAGTGGACAGATTATTTAGCATGTTATGTGTGAAGTGCTGCCACGCTTTGAATTTTCATTCTGGGCTAAGAGCATGCAGGATATATTCCTCTGGACACAGTGCTGGTGTTAGTGATTGGGGAGTAGGGATGGTTTTCTTCTAGGCAGCTTCAGATGATACATGGCACTACCATAGTGTTATAGGAAGCATTATTTTTAAAGAGATTGTTCACAGGTGGGTGGGCTCCTCTACTAGTTCTGCCTCTGTGCCTCTGGTCTCATTCTCTTCCTGCTCTTCAGTGCTACTGCTTCTGCTATCCAGCAGCAATGTATATTAATGTCCAAACTCTGATGAGTCATAATATGTATCTTGATCAACCTCATCCATGACATCCTCAGAAGTTTCATCAGATTTTCCTCGGTGGATAGAATATGAGGAGACAGAGGCATGGAAGTGTCAATTTTGACCTTCAGGTGATGTGCAATATCTTTTGTTCTGTCATGTGTTTTGTTTCATAAGAGCTGATCCTTGATTTCTCCAATTTGGGAAGGTTTCATTATTATTATTATTATTATTATTATTATTATTATTATTATTATTATTATTATTATTAGGGTATGAATTGATTGGAGATCTAGCTTTGCGAAGCAACAGAGTGCTTTACAATCATGTTATGTTAAAGGTCCTTATACCATGCACTGTTGCCACTTGTGAAGTCTCTTGGTGCTCTGACAGATACTAAAAGCAAGGAGGGTGGTGAGGTATGTTAGTAGGACTGAGTAGGAAAAAGAGTAAGAGCAAGAGAGCTGCGATGTGCTGTTGGCAGTTCGGAGAAACAAGTCACTGAGCGTAGGTGTGTTTTTCAGTTGGTAGTCACCATGCGGTGTTGTGTGAGCTTCTGTTTTCTGGGGGGGGTCAATATAAAAAAAGGGGGCGAGTCGATAATATGGAAAGGAGGCGGCAATACATCCTTAAATTTAACAAGTCTGCGTAACAATGTGACCAAAGGGACCCCAGAAATTGTATTATTTATGGACAATGGAAATGAAAGCACATCAATAGCATTAAGTGTCACAAAGCCACGCCCGACCATATTTACAGTTTCACAAGCTACCTCACAACCTAATATAATATCTACATCAACACTTAGGGATATATATGATGTGTTCCACACCCCACTGTCCAATGTTAGATTACATCCCCCCTCTTCCACTATGGTATATTGACAAGAGACCACAAATACGAATGTCAATGTAAATACTGATATTTTGACAAATGTACAGTCAGAAACCCGCAAACGTACAAGGATCACTATGCACCACTGATAGACTGTGTAAATGAATGACAGGAAAACTCTTGCTTGCATAATAAAAGGAGGAAAAGACAGGCCCGTCAACATATATACAATGCCTACCCTGGTTTTGGATTAGATCAAGTAGAGGCCTTCATCATCCTGGGCATGCTAATAGTTGGTATTCTGATATGTGTGCAACAGGAAAACAAATGACCAATAGCATTTGCTATGCATGTTCTTTAATATCGCATGCGTCTGCAACAGCCAACAATTTGGTGCCTCAAGAAGCCCCAATAGTAGTAGCCCAATGTCTCATCCACCTTGCACTATGTAGGATAAACAGTTCCTTTCAGGCACACACAGTAAGAATTGAACACATCCCGCCAGATGAAAAGCTTTGCAAGTGTGAAATGCTTCAAAGACCCAATCCTGGAAATCAACGGCACCAGCTACGTGGAAAACAAACAGCAGGACTCAACGTACATGTGCAAAGATGATGGACTGCGTGGCCTGTCAGACGAAACACTGGAATGGATGGAGAAGACATGCGCACAAATATGGACAGAACATATCACCAAGCTGACATGGGTCACAGACCTCAAAAAACCGATGAAGTTCCAGCAAGAGAGAATTACGAACTTTGTTTCTATGGGGAAGGAAAAGTGTCCATGGCTTCTAACACCTGTTGCAACAGTACCCTCATCATTCCTGATTTTTGGAAAGGCACTGCTGCCTTGATGGACTATTATTGGGTGTGCATCAAACAGGCATACTTGCATCTCCCACCATCCTAGAGGGGCTATTGTACGCTTGTAGCACTGCACCCTGCACTGCCTCCAGAACGACAAGGGGCACCCCGGCCAACAGAAACGCAACCCCCATCTTCTGCATATTCTCTGAAAATCAGCAATGGGGTAATTTGATCCAGCGAAAGCGTGCCTCTAACTACCTGTCTCTAACTACCTGCCTCTGACCTCCTTGCATAGATCCCCAACGAATAAAAATGCTTTAATTCAGCAGAAACATGTTCCACATCACTTGTGCCCAGAGTTCAAACAAGAGTAAATGCCAAATGGTTGCCAATAGTGCGTTGGGAGCTGATCCAGCTGTCGAACGACACAGAGTGCTTCAACATCATCAAAGTGGAACTAAGAGCACTTTGACTCATGACAATGCACAATCGTTATGTGTTAGACCTCCTCACTGCAATGGAAGGTGGTGTTTGCAAGGAAATTGGAAGTTCATGTTGCACATTTGTACCGTATGCTGACAACGGGACATTATCACATGTGATCGCAGCAGTACATGAACTTGGTGTAAAAATGAGAAAAGAAGGAGGGGTGCAAGAAAATGACTGGTTCAGTATGGCTCACAACAATCATGAAGATGCTGATATCCATCATTCTGTTCTCCCTGTTGATCTTGTGTGTGTGCCAGTTAGGCTTCTGATGCTGCAGAAAAGCACTTCTGAATAGTGCGATTATGATGGTGAAAATCAGCAACAGGAATGTCAATAAAAAGATGCCTCATGATACTAGGGAAGCTCAGGTACAAACTGGTGAGAACGGTGAGCCCAAATACTGTATGGTGGCAATATACCACACATGGGATGAGGTAGACAATTACCATCATACAACTATCAAACAGCCCCAAGATCTTGAGAACTACAGGGAGGTGTGGGTCAACCTAGATGGGGATGGGGGATGTATTTACATGACCTGTACTCCTGAAGAATAAGCACGACATGGGGAGAGTTTAAGAAGTGTGTGTAGAGCATGGATGCCCATAAAAGGTACCCCCTGCATGGGACAAGGAAGAAAAACGGGGTGAGGAATGTAGAAATACTGGGGGAGGGTATTTGTTACTTTAGGATTAATGAAAGGGGGGAATGTTGGGAAGGTGATGGTCCTATCACACCCCCTTTTCCTCCCCGCGGTAAGTAGAGCATGTGTAGGCCAAAGGGGGAAAGACAGCCACCCTCATGGCACTTTCTAGAAAGGATATAACATAGAAACATATACGAATAAAGCAGCACACAGGTCCGACAACGGAAACCAGTTTGTATTAGAGCAGATGCCATCTATTTAGTATGCCCAAAAATGATCCCTCTGTGAACTCAGCTCTCCCATCCCCAGCAACTTGCACAGAGAGCCCCAGACATCACCACCCCCTTCCGGCTCCGAGCGAGCCTTGTTCTCACTGACATCAAGACAAGTATTGGTGCAATTGTTTAGTATCACTTCCACAGAATGAGCTCTCTGCAGAGTGTGAGACCAGAGCATGGCCCAGCACAAGTGCCCATCCATCTCCACTAAACTGCCCATGCCCTCTCAACCCCATTCCACCAGGCCAGGGCCCACCAGTCCCAGACCCTCCACTCTTTTTCATGGTAATACACATCTGAGCCCCTCGCACTGACCATTCCAAAACAGCCACCATAGACTTAATCCTGTGCAGCAGTATATTCTCCCCAAATCCACCACATGTCTGTTTGTGTCATGAGGCATCAAGGAACATAAATAGTAGATCAAACCCCCAGGGGGAGATACCTGGGAGCGGGACCACGGTATCAATGAAAGTGTGACTGTAAAGATTGGAATGCCAATATATTAGCCCACCTTCTCTAAATACCCCCTTCAAGCAAGAATGTTATGTTCACCATTATTCTCATATTATCAGTTTGTGGTGTTTAGTCTAGCTAATAAGATTTGTGTCACATTTGTCCCCTGACCTTCACCGTGGAGATGAGCCCAGCTGACACACGTGCCACCAGATCGACAGGGAGGCAGTGGTCAATTGCAGCCTGGCATCCCCTATAGAGCAGCCTGTGCCATACGGTTCCACCAATCCTCACTGTGATTTTGTACTATATGTAGTGACATCATGTCTGACACAAATGTTTCTTATAATGTGCTGCCAGTGTACTTTTCGGCAGAGCGCTCTCGGGCAGCAGAGTTCTTTGCTTGCATACTTTATTCTATATAAAGTGTGTTCTCCTTGCAACTTATCTCCTGGTCTCATTCCCTGATGAGGCGTGTTCTCTTTACTTTTGCTTTTTTGTGAGACACGTGTTTGGGTGCCCACCTTAAAGTGCATGCATTAACACAGGGAGAGAAGCAATGAAAAAAAGAACAGGGAGATAACAGGGGAGGGTGGGCAATTGGCGGTATGGGGGGTTGACAGTGGGGAGTAGATCACTGGGTTTCAGGTATGGTGCAGGTGTGTGTACCTAGGTGTTAAGGAAATTGAAACCTCATCTGAAAATTTGCATACACAATCATTGTGATCCAAGTTTGGTCCATGTACTTGTACTTCATGTGCCTCAGATTAACTTGCAGGGTCAGAGTAGAATGTTAGGTTGGTTAAACCCTCACTTGGCATCATGACATTCTGGCATTGCCAGTGCACACAGCATGTGCTGCTGCAGTTTGTGTAAAGATACGACGATCAGCATGCCTCCTCCAACCTCTAGATCTTTTCAGTACGCCACCAGAAATAATGTCTGTGTCTGTGCCATTTACTCAATTCAAGAGATGGACACTGACAGTTATCTCTCAACAGAATCGCAAAATCTGTGCTGAACGATCCTCTGCTCTTCCCTGCACACAAAAATCATCTGAGGACACCTGGCACAGTTACTTCAGTTCAAGATGGTTTCTTGTGTCATGACTCACTGCATGTTTGCAGCACAGTGTCATCCAGGGGCACCTGCACAGCTCACTCAATTCAAGAGATGGATAGTCATTGAAAGTTATTTACTGTCTCTTTGGATGTCTGAAATGTTCTGCCACTTCATGTGTCACATTACGTTTTCTCAATACATTCACACAAGTGGTGCTCAGGCATCCTCTGCATCACCCTGCACCAGAGTGTTATGCAAATGTTGCCCTAGTTCTGCAATTCGTTTCTCATGTCATGACCCCCATAATGTCTTCACTAGCGTGTCACCCAATGTCACCTGTGTAGATGGGTAGTCACTGATAATTATCTCCTGCCTCCATGTATGGGTTTCACTTTTTCCCATCCCCGATTGTCACTTCATTGTCTCTCATAACATTAGCACAATCCACACTGACACATTCTCTGTTTCTCCCAACACTTGAGTGTCACCCACGGACACATGCTTAATTCCCTCACTACAAGAGAGGGTTTCCCATGTCATGACTAATTCAGTGCCTGCACTGGAGTGTCACCCAGGGGCACGTGAAACGTACACTCAATTCAAGAGTTGTACAGTCACTGAAAGTTATCTCCTGCCACCCTGAATATTGGTAACTTTCTCCTACTCGAGGTGCCATGCCAATGTCTGTGCCTATGTGTCTTAACTGAACACCACCTTTTCTTGCCTCATACCTGTGGACTACATTGCTGGCCATTCATTTTCTGTTTACCCTACAGAACTACATCTCCCAGTGGTGGAGGAGGGAAACACGACCGAGAGAGTCAGTAAACAACTGTGAGACCATAGAGTGATCCACTCATCAGAATGGAAGACCAAACAATCTACACAACATTCACTTTAAATGTAGCTGTACCTTCACTGGAACAGTGAAGGGGATTGCAAATCAAACATCAATGCCAACGCTCCAGCTAATCCTGACATGAAACACTGAGTGGAATCTATCTTGCACAAGTCGCCACTGTCCGATGGTGCTAAATAAACAAACTCTAAAATGTACTATATTTGGATGGCCACCTTTTCCAAACGCTGGTAGACCTACTAACAAGAACACCTGTAACCCAACCCCTGATGTAAAAGAAGCCAGTGGTTGGTTCCGGGAACCAGCTCAGAGGGGCAACCAATAGAGGTGGAAGGAGGAGACTATCAAGGGTCACAACAAACAGGGATGTTGGTTGTTTGGATGAGGTCATGGGTGGAGAAGGAGCACCAAAATACCAAATGGAGGAAGGACAGTGCATAGAAGTGTGGAGATGGTTTGTTGAAAGGCTGTAGAAGGTGAGGTAGTGGTTGGTGGGAGAAAGTGGTACTTGTTTATGAGTGTGTGTGTGGTGAGTGAGTTAAACTTTCCAACGGAGAGTACTAGATGAATGAGAATTAATGGGAAGGTGACTGGAAGGGTGAAAGGAAGGTGACTTTAGGAGAAGGTATGGGTGGAGAGTAAGATGGCAGTACTGTGGAGAAGAGGAAGTAATAGTGTGAAGAAGGTTTGGTAGTAATGGCAAAAGGGGAGAATAGTATTGTAGGGTGAGGAGATTAGTGGAAAGAGAGGAGAGTTGAAATGTGGATGGGGAAGAATAGTGTGGAGGATGGGGGAGAAGCACTGCAGTGAGAGAAAGGCAGTAATGGGAAGAGTAGTACTAACAAGCAGAGGGCATTCAGAGTAAAAGAGATAATGTCAGAGAGACAAAGGGGGAGATAGAGAAGGAGAGAGGGAGAAAGGAGAGTGGGAGGAAGAGAAGGGAGAAGAGTAAAAGGAAGGTGGATGAATGATAGAACATCAGACCACAGAGTACAAGAGCGTGCAAAGAAAAGACCAATTAAGACCTTGGTGTTTGGAAGCATCTCTTCTTGTACTATTGTATTGTGGTACCTAGGTTAGTATTCCCCTCGATTGTTCCCAAAGGGAGAGAGAGACAACGGGTGTTTGTTCTTAGGCCATCCTGACCTCTTAGTCAGACAGTGAGAGTGACCAATCTCTCGTGGGGGATGCCTAGGCTAGAGAGTGATCTTCCCATAGGAGATGAGAGAGAGAATGGCATGGCTTAGTGAGCCCATTCTCAATTACTCCAATACAAGCCCTTAAACTGGCTTTGAGAGTTGGTGTGTTCTTGGACTATCTGTCATAAGAGCCACAGTCCAGAACGACAGGAGTACAAGAAAAAAACAAAAAAGACAAGATTTTGAATGATTGTGCAAAATCAAGAGAAAACAAAACAACAGCTACGAGGTTCAATACATTTAAAATAAAACAAAACTTTCCAAAATTAAATGGTACAGAAGGTCAGAAAGTGGAGGGAACAAAAATTTAAAGAGAGTCAATAAGAAGCACATGAAAAAGTAAAGTAAAACATACAGTAAATACATTACAAAACAAATCACAAAATACAGATTGTGATAGCATAAACAAACAGAAACAATGCATTCAAACAGCACAACTAGATAAACCAACACATGAAACACCCCAGAAAGGTTAACAGTTCCTTCCCTGTCTTACCTTTTTAGGATTTCTGGGTTCTAGTTGTCACTGTCGTTGTCAACTCAAACCTGAATCGTAAAGTCGGGACATCATTTCGCATGATCTTGAATGTTCTTCAAAGAAGTTGCCAAAGCATTAACTTTGTCAAGAATGTTTTCCCCAGATGTTCGTTTCGACAAGAAGTGGCATCCGATGAGCAAGCATCCATAATAAAGTGGGCCCGTGTTTTACCATCACAAGCACTAGAATCCCATTTCACTGTAGTTCGCTTTTCTCCTTTTCGTTGACATTTTGCCAAAAGTGATTGGGGGGGAAACTACAGACCTTATAGATTGTCTTAGCCCTTTCTTCTCCTGAGCCTCCCCATATCCTCCTCTCCATCCACCAGTCTAGGGGGGAAACAGCAAGGCATGGTCCACCAGAGTATTGATTTATGCCAAGGTATGCCCATGTGAAAGATGCTTAGGATGTTCAGGATAGGGGCACATCAATTAGCACTCGTGTCCAGCACAACGTCCACACCAGTGCAAGATCTAACGCTGTATTGTTCTGCATTGTTCTTCGAAAATGATTGTTTAGCCTGCTCTGCACCACTTGCATTCATGACCAGTCCTCCCCAGGGCCCCACATGAACACTGCAGCCAGGGACCGCCACATCCCGGACCACTGAGGGTGCAAGAGGGAAACCACCAGAGGTTCATGCCCATTTGCCCTGCAGCACTGTACCGGTCGGTTGCAGGGGGAGTGCCACTCTCGTGATCTGGTGCAGAGTTATAAATATGGATACCCATGTACTGCTCCAGCAGCGCCAGCCTCGAATTCGGGGCCAGAGTATGTGTTCTTGCCTATGTATTGCACCATCATCAGACTGCTAGGAGTTTTAGGTCACTTGACATATGAGAACATGTATATAGATTTGGTGGGCATAGGCTACTTGCCTATGGCCTCGAGATAGCACACTATACAATTGCACCTGTTATTTTTTGAGTCTACAGTAGGCAAACTGCTTAGTTGTGTTTCTGATGTGGAAGGGAGAAGGTTAGTTTGCCCCCATGCACAGAGCGGCCACAAACACCAAGGCATATGATTATAAAAGAAGAGAACCGATGAAGTGGAAAGATAGAGATAAACAAGTGTGGAAAGGAGTTTCAGGCAAACAATTCTTTTTATTTTGGATGCAGGCAGCGCATTGAGCCTCATTATAAGTTTGGCGGTAGCCTTGCTGGTAAAACTGGCAGGCTGCCGTCAACCCTTCGAAAATGTTCTGGTGCCCGCGAATGGGCAATTACTGGGACATTATGGCCCTGCAGGACTGGTAATTGCCCATTCGCGGGCACCAGAAGGAAATGCTTCCCATTCCCACTTGAGCCCTATAGGGCTCAAAGGGAATGGGGAGGTCGGATGTACAATGGCACCGGTGCATCCGACATGCCCTGCTTGTGGGTACCGGCAAGCTTACCAGTACCATAGTTACCAGACCGGCAAACTTATAACAAGCCCATTGGCTTTGAATGGAATTGTGCATAAGGTAGATGAATTTGGACTGTTTTCTTCCTCTTCGGGAACATAGAGGAGGGACGTGAAGGCCGGTGTGATGTGGTCATTTTTGGAGAACTGAGGATGTCATTTGCCACGAACGTGCTGTGGATTATTTGGCATAGCAGCTATTTTGAAATTCAAAAACAAATAGGTGGCGGTGATGTTGATGGTCACTCTCTGTAAGAAGGAAAGAATATACAAGTATCATTCGACAGTATTACAGGAATTATGCACCAATACAAGTGTGGTGATCACTAGGGCAAGACGTGTCTTTTTTGCCCTTCAGAACAGTTTTCTTTCGTCCTAACCCCGGGTGCAAAAATGCTGCAAAGTTACATTTTATTTCACAAGGGCAATGTTTGCCCTAGTGCTAATTGCACTTCTGCGAATGCAACTGGTCCTCAGAAGATGTTCTCCTGCCACAGGATATGGCAGGACCAGGACCTGTTTTGAGCCAATCATGGGAAAGCACACAGATGACATAATGGAGATGGCAACAATTTAGCACGGACAGAGGTTTGTGACCACAGAGAAGGCTTTGAAGCAACAGGTCTGGCAGCCCACTACTGAGAACGAGCGCATAACCTGTTTTATGGGAAGATTTCCATGCTGTTGGTACTCTTGTTCAGAGGAGAATTGCTTAGCATTTTGGTGCTGAACTGCCTAAGTGGAGTGGGACCAGACTGATATGCAAATGGCTAATACCTCTATGAACGGTATAGAGAGCTAAAACGTGGTTGCAGACCCCCCCGCGTGGGCAGCTTCCTAAATAACAGGTTATTTGGCCGTGTTCACTCTAGGTAGAGGGGCTCCCAGACCTTTTTGCCAATGTTTAAGAAATGGAAGTTTCACCCTTTGTTACCAAGGCTAATCCAGCTGTGCACCCCTTGCTCACTGTGCCTAGAGAGGCACAGCTTCACTTCACTGATGAGGCCTGACTAGGCTGAAACACATGTCTGGAGTTGCTGTTGGCACTCTTGTTCAGAGGATAATTGGGGAAAATTGCCTACCATTTTGGTGCTGGACTGACTAAGTGGGTGGGACCAGCCTGATATGAAAATGTATATATCTTCTCTATGAAAGGTACAGTGAGCTAAAATGTGGTTGTAGACCAAAGGTGCCCAACACACGGGCCAAATGTGGTTCTTCACATCATTATTTATGGCCCTGAAGGAGTTCAAGAAAAAGGTGCAGCCCTTTTCTTGTAATTTCTGGACAAATCAAAGCAACACAGACAAAAGAGGCTGACAACTTGATTCTTGTTTATTTTTAGACATCCGAGAGAACAAAATCACCAGACTGAGTGAATCAAAAACATTCTTCAATGTAGCCATTGCTTAATTTGTACCATCAAAAAGAAATTTGGTGTTGAATTTTGGACAAAAAGTGGATGCAAATTCCTAAAGCACACAACTTACATTTTTAAAGGGACAGCATCTCAAACAAAACATAATGGGCGTCATTCCGAGTGAGGTGGTAAGGAGTTAACGGTGCCGGTAATGGTGCTAGAGCCGTCAACCCCTTACCGCCTCATTACGAATCTGCTCACGGGAACCCACTAAGGACGCCTGGTTTTACCAGGCGCCCTTAGCGGGTACCACGAGCAGACCAGGATGCTAACAACGGGTCCGTTATTAACGGGCCCGTTGTTAACACCCTCCCCATTCCCATTGCGCCCTATGTGGGCTCGAATGGGAATGGGGATGTACCGGATCTGGGTTTGGGTTCCTTGAATGAGGAATTACCGGGCCCTCCAAGGTTGGAATTTAAGGAACCCGGTACCCGGTAAAGGGGCCCTATTAGCAGCATGGTTACCTCCTACCAAGTAATGACCCCCAATGTTTCTTCAGATGTTTGTATTTCATCTTTGGTATTGTAGTTATGATACAGAATGACAGCTGGGATGGCCCGTGCTATTGGATCAGTGAAACTGCAATGCAATTTTTTTTCTTTTAAAAGCCTCCCAAAATAAAACACAATATCGGGCAAACAGTACACCTCAGATGGGGGTGGTTACTTTGTCTGCATCCTTATTTTGTTGACTACAGGCCTCAAGCTCTTTCTTCTAGCAAACATGTCATTATGTTAACAAGAAATATTGCAGGTTTTTCTCAGAACTTTAAGAAATAGAACAATAAAGTTAATAAGTATATTTCAGTCAACACCGTTTCTCTCACTTCATTTGACATTTCTATGGGCCAAAAAGCCTGCAGTACCCCCCTTACAGCGTTTGGCCCACCACAGTAGGTTTGCGAATTACATTCGGCCCTTCAGCAAAACGAGGTGTACACCCCTGTTTTAGACCCTCCCGACTGGGCACCTTCCCAAAGAACAGGTTATTTCCTTGTGTTTGTTCGGGTATCGGGGCTCCGGGCTCGCAGACCTTTTGTTAATTAATGATGAATTACATACACTTTGGAACAGAGGAAAAACTTGTTTTGATGATTTTAATGTATTGTTTATGATGTTGATTTATATTTGTTTTGAATAAACTATCATGGAACATTGTCTCCCGAAAAAAAGTTGTGTAATGATAAACAAGGCAGCTACATAAAACTAGCCCTTTAATTTTTTGAATATATAGAAACATAGATAATCTCATTTTAACCCTGCTAATTTTAACACATGCACAACTCTTTGAAATATTCAAGACACATTTTATACTGTATTTTACACTTTTAGATACTGATGTCCTGCTTTCATCTGGTATGTTACTTTATAGCACGCTTGGTGTCTTGAATGTCGCTTAATACTCTCAGCCAAGGTTACTGCCTGATTTGCCGACACGTTTCAATTGCGGATTGATAAGAGCTGCAGTAATTAGCGCCTCGTGCTTGAGCTTTTGCTTCAATTTCATTGGCCCCGTTCTCTCGCTCTATAAACATTGTATGTTTACACATCTCTTTAATTTAAAACATGAAGGACCCAACTGAAGTTGACATCACATTTCAATGTAGATGCACTGTTAAGATTTACTTGAGCAATTTTCTGAGGGAATATGTTATAATTGCCATGCCAATCGAAAGAGAAAAAAATATGCAAATGCGTGCATTTCAGTATTCTGGTTACACACCATAAATGCATCTATTCCCATCAGTTTATCAACGGTTTTCCTTTTATTTATGGTGCTAGGCTTAACTCAATTTACAAAATGCACTGTAAGCGAAAGTGTGTTTTAATTAATCCGCATTGTACATTCAGTTATTGCTTGCAGAATGAATAAACAATGATAATGAGTATTTCACTGTGCGATGTTACCAAAATGAATCACATTGAAACGTGCGTGTCTTCATTGCATTTCCAAGGCTGATTGTGGAGAATGGGCTTCTAAAGGAAAATATTGGACTGCTAACAGGGTCATCGCCTGCTCCAATCCATGATGGAAAGGGTTTATCTTCCATTGGAGATGTGGTGGCACTTTTGCCAGTCCTGTACCGGATTACATTCTGGAGTAATGAGGAGTTCCTTAAAGTTAAAGAAGCTGTTAGGGACATTTTGGGCCTGGCAGGGGGATCATCGCTGAAATAGTTCTTATAGGTTGAAACTTGACTGAGAGTGGTAGGTTATGATGAGGTATGGGATTCGCCAGCTGAGGCTGTGTCAAATGACAAGCAGATTAACTGGCAGAACATTGATCAAGTGGCCCAGAACACAGCACAGAATTCCCTGGCCATGAGAACCTTGTGGGAGGGCAAGACCAATAGGGGCTGGATAGGATGATATCCTGCCAGCGGCTGCATTACATAGCTCTTGGAATCCCAATGAAACAATTCAATGCCCATATTGCTTGGATAGGGTCGAAACTACAGATCATTTCCTCTTGGCCTGTCCCTTGCATATATCTTACAGAAGAGGGTACTTGGGGCCCAGATTTCGGGAGTTTGAAATGAGCTATGTTTCTTTGCAGAAGAACTGACAGTCCAAACGCTGTTGTGAAATGTATTGCCAAAAAAGTCGCATACCGAGCTGCAATTTAATCAGGATTTGCTTTTTCACATTGCAAATGAATTCACTATTTTCATACATAAATGATTTTGTTGTGATATTTATTTGATGTCATGTATTTGAATGTTCATTCTGTAATGTATTTTAGATTAATCCTGATTTCTGCTTTTGCCTATTGTGCTTTGCTGACTTTCATGGCTGTATTTCACTGAATCCATCTGTTCCAGTACTCCTTTTCCGATGCCAGGGAGGCTACCAATGTCACATGTGTGCAGTCCAGAGCTGGGATGATGGTAGGGAAATGGGCAGCTGAACGGAAGCATGCTGTTGTTGCTTTTACCTGTGCAGGGGTGGTGGGCAGGGTCATGTATCGGGGTGCATGCTGCATGAGCATGTCCAGCACCTGGCAAAGCATGATAGAATACAATGGCTGCAACATGCCATGCAGCATTCCTACATTGTGCTGGAAGTGGGCTGTGGTGAGAAAGTGCAGCACTGACAAGCTTCAGCTGTGTTGGATTGTTTTTCTTATGTTGATGCTGCTTTGTTGATCATCCTGTATCGGGGTGAGTAGCTCTGCTATGGTCTCCCTGTTAAGGCAGTAGAGTGTTGTTAGGTGCACACCAGTTAGTGACCAGGGTGATTGCCTGACTGGGGTAATGGGTGCTTTTATTGCCTGCCTTTCTGCTGCTTGCTCTCTGTGGTGCTATTGTGCTTGCTCCTGTAGCTCAATGCACAGCAGGAGGTTTGCTATGTGTAGCATGGTGTTGGGAATTGTGTTTGGGGAAGATGTGGGCTCTACATACCATTATAGGTGAGTGCACCTTAAGTTTCTTTACACATTTAACACCACTTTTTGTGTGGAGACAACTGAATTGTGTTTTTGTTACTAATGATATTGATAGTTCATTTGTATAGCGTCTATACACACACGTGTTTCAAAATGCAAAATGGAATACATGTTATATGGAGATATAAGTAATGTGTGAGAAACAGATTTCTTAACATCACCTACTAGCTAGCATGAGTTCCTTTGGTCTTCTTACTAACCAGCTATACATGTTATATTTGGCATTCTTACCCATTTTAACCAACATTGATGCCAGGCTGTTCACAAAGGTAACTGTTTATCATCTTCCTGTTCTTTTTTGCCAACATAAATAACAGACTGTTAAGTGGTCTATAGTGAAAATGACACAAGTACCTAATAACTCCCTTCAGATTTGAAATTGTTGGTAAATGGTCCAAAATTAGCTTGAAGAAGCAGAATAGATGTCTGCTGAAAAAAAAGCAAAACTGGCAAACATAAATTAAATCAGCAGCTCCCTTTCCACCTCTTTTTCATGAGTTCTTGTTCTAGTCCACACAACTCAATATTGGACATGCTTCATTATTGTTTTTGATTGCTCCCACATGTTATGCAATCATATCCCTAAGCTTGCAGACTGCACTGTATATATAGTTCTACTCAAACTTGCAAATATTCACATACATGCCGCAATGCGTCTGTCAATTGATGTATCTTTATATTCCAGACGTTCTTTTACCTACCCATTCAAAGGTTTGGATTTGAGTTTATGAATAGTTCGTTTTGGCTGGAAAGGTGCTTATCATTAAATTGTTGTAATCATTTCCACAGTCAATCTCATGGCGGTTTGGGACTGTCTCCTTGTTTCCAGTGATCAGCAGCAGGGAAGCACACACTCGTCCACAGTCTGTTTTATAACATGCATGTTCATTTTAACTTCAGTTCATTTGAACAGATTTTTACATTGCAACGAGATAAATAATGGAAACTCTCTGACCTAATCAGAGTGACACAGCTAAAACCTTTTCATTGAAATGAATCTAATCGGTTCCTGTGTGTTTTCAAGTCACAGCAGAACATAGGTGACAGTTTGAACCTAAAATGATGGAGAGGCAGGCACTTAAAATACTATGGGCCTCATTACACGGAGGGCGGTAAGGGTTTACCGGTACCGGTATTTTACCGGTACCGGTAAAACCTTACCGCCTTACTACGAGGTCCCTTTGCGGTTTGGGGAATTTAATGCCTGCTTTTTGCAGGTGTTAAAAACCAACCCGCAAAGGGACCAGGGAGCTAATTACGGTACCGCAATTTGCGGTGCCGTAATTAGCACCTTCCCCATTCCCATTATGCCCTATGGGGCAAAAATGGGAATGGGGAAGGGCAATGGGGGAAGGGGGAATTACCGCCCCACCAACCTTGGAATAGGACGGTAATTCCCCTTTCCACCAAGGCGGTGCCGGTATTTTACCGGCATGGACCAAGGTGCTAATAGCACCTTGGTCCACCGCCATCCGTGTACTGAGGCCCTATATCTGCAATGTATACAATTAGGTTGACACTTTAATAAAACACACCTTCTGCAAGTAGAACACAAAGAGGTTACTATACAAGAAACCACCTCAAAGGAAAGAACAGAGAAGATGTGACAGACTGGAGAAAGTAGCACTCTGTAGTTCAAGGGATGGTAGGTAAGGTACTTGCATACAAAGGATATTGGGTTGAAAACAAGAGCAATCATGACCTAAGCAACCTGTAGGGTCCAAGTGGACCGTGGGGAAGTTCAGTGTCAATAGTACCTGGATGCAATTCTTGGTGGGCTGATGCATTAGACCCAGTGTAGAATGATGATGCAAGCTGATCAGGCTCAGTTTGGGAACATAGGATCGTGGAAGCCCTGGCAGCAAGAAGGCATTGAGTAGAGATGAATGCGGGTGATCTGTGGAGTCAAACAGCGGTGGCTCAACTGATGCAGGTCAGGGAAGTGCCAAGAACGGTTTGCAATAGGCCAGTTCGAGTCAGTCATTAGCCACTGAGAGAAATGGATTCTTGTACTTTACCCTACTACTTTATCCTTTTGTGTCATCATAAAAATGAAAAAAGAAGATTCCCATGTATCTTTTTCCCTGTTCGTGTTTCCCTTTGTGTCCCCAAAATATAAAAACATGCAAATAAGCCCCAACAACTCTCTTTTCCTTTACTTGCAGAAAAATATTTGTGCGAATGCAAAAAGTACTCCTGTGCTGTACTCAGTCTCTTTCCATACTGTTTGTGTGTTCTGAGAATCCTTTCCCATTGTGTGAGTATTGTGTGAGTCCCTTTGTTTTTCTTGTCTCTTGATTTGCACATTGACACGTTAGGCAACATGTTAATTCATTTACACTAGTAAGAGGCGAGTTGAATGTGAAGTAAGATATTCAGGCTGAAGTGAATATTTTAAAAAAAAAGGAAAAGTGGGTTCTTGAAAAACTGCATGATAGAGGAAAATGAGGTGCTTATTTTAGGCAACGGGTGCAGGACCACACCAGTGGCGGTACTGAAACAGAAGATCTACCATCTCTGCTCCCCAACAAAGGAACACGTCGGGTTTCAGTTGACCACCTAACACCATTTCCATGTTATCTCCCTGTTTGCAAAGGAGAGAAAGTTTCTCCTTGAACAACCTGGGCTGCAGCAGGAGAAGATATCAGGCCTGATTTACAGAGCCTTTTTCAATGGGGTTTTCCCACCCAAAAGGGCTTTTGTAAATCAGGCCCATTATGCTAATGATGTAGGAAAGGAAAAAAGAATCATCTGGTGTTGGTTGTCTCATAAACACTGAAATTGAAACGTTCCCAAAACAAGACAAATGGACAAGATGATGAACCGCCTGGCTTTCCTTCTCTTTGGAGTCAAAGTCAGTACCTCGGAGACCAACGTCTCTGCCTGGCTTGGTCATCAGTGGAGGAGGATCTCGAGTACCATTCACATCTGATGCAACACACGCTGGCTATTGTTAGCAGTCTTACGCTTCGTTCTGCTGAGGTTTCATGGGCTTTGGTCGGAAAGGGCAAGGTCGCTTCTCTCCTTGTCACCCTATCAGTATGCACCATCTTTCTCCTCCTCTTAAAATTCCAGGCTGAGTTAGCTCTCACGTTGTGTGGTCTGCCTTGCTCATACTATGCTCTTGTGCTCCACCTTTTCTCCCTGTGGGCAAGGGGAAGGGCCGTCATGTGTGTGATATTCTGGTCAAATGCCTAACAATGCCCGACCCTTGTATTGGGACCTGTTAGTTAAATGGCTCGGGTGTTAGTCCGTTGCCTGAGGTGTGTGAAAGTGTTTGTGTCAGAAAGGTGGGGGCAGTGTTTTGGAATTTCCTGTGTGGTAGGAGGGGGAAAAGGTTTTGAAAGAAGGGGGATACTGCATCTCAGCCTTTCATCCTTCCGAGGTCGATAAATGAGCACCACACACCGTGGGTAATAATAAGCAGCGCTCAGATACCTGAGGGTTCATAGCGCTATATAAGTGCCAAATTATTATCTCACCCATTGGTGTCCCACCCCCACTCCCCAAGGACCTCCCATCCAGGTGATCCACCCTCACTGGTCCATCCCCAGGAACTGGTTGCAATAGCGATGGCCGTGTCCTGGCCACCTGGATGACAAATCCCCAAGGACTAATCAGGGAGACACCTTCAGGTTTCCCACACTGCGTAGTTCAGAATACTTTATAAATGCATATTCATACATGTACATACCTCAGCAATGATTACCAATGTCACTGAACACATCAATATACAGAAAGTTGCATGTCTTTCCAGCAGGGGCATAAACAAAAAGATTACCCATGATTGTCTGTACTTTTTACTTTGGAGTCTTGTTTGACGTTGACCTGATGTCTCTTGCTGTAATTTTATATCATGCCTAACTGAATCATGCCGTTGTCTCGTTTGCCTTTGTTGTGGGTTCTGCTGCTGTACTTGTGGTGTCTGAATGGCTGCAAAAGCATGTTGACTGTTTTGCCTTTGTCCTGGGGAACCCTGCTGTCTTTGGGCTTCCTGTCTGGCTGCATCAGCCTGCTATCTGGCTTGTCTTTGTTCTAGTATGCCCAAATGTAGATTGTTTCTTGGGTGGCACAATGATTGAATTACAGGTTTTTGGTCACTGGGGATGTGTTCATTAAGACTAATTGGCCAGATTTTCTTTTCTTAATTTTCTCGGATTTCTTGTACTAATATCTGGTGCATTATTAGCTTCTATTATGGTAGTTTGTTAAGAAAATATTTAGCTTTTGTTATGGTTGTTTCTTGACCAAAATAGCTATGATTGCTTCCTAGCAAACCAAGCATCAGGTCTTTGTTTATCCACCAGCGGTGCCACTTTAGCAACTTTTAATTAAGAAAAATAAGCATTAGTTGTCATTTTATCCACAAGGGGTGCCACTTTAGCAACTTTTAACACACCATTTGATTCCTATTAAAAGGTTGCTCCTGTTAGATCTGCCTTAGAGCCCTCTAGATAGTTCCCCCCTAATTTCTATATATTATATATGGAGCAACATGTTGTGTTCTTCATTTTTAAATGCAAACCAATTGTCTAGCATTTTACTTGAGCTACCCAAGTTTTCAAATCACATTCAGCTCTAATTGCGTCCATGAGGAATGATCATGGTAGACCCAGCAAAGTGTTCAATATCATGTCCTCAACCACCATTTACCACATCCAGTCCTCAACCTCAACCATTTCTAAACCAAAGAGTATTACTGAAACATTGACTCAATTATATAAGCAATTCAGGGGAATTAATAGAAATTTGAAGAATACAGAAATTGCTTTATTTCAGCCATCATGACAATGACTTTTGACTTAAGTCGCCTAAATTCACGATTTTCAGCAGATGTCATTGAAACACAGTAACCAAAATAGTTGAAGTGCTTTATTTCTTCTAAGTTATCTTCATATAATTCCCAGGCATCGTTCATATAAATGTTTTGGTTAGTGAACCTTGCTTTTGTTAAATTTCTGTCTATTGATACTTAAATAATGTGCTGCAGCATATGTTTTAGCGGCATCTAGACTGCTCTGTAGACCAATAGTCTTGGGATTGCTTTAGTCTGGTAATGTACCATAAAAGCGTTGTGAAAACCATGAATAAAATATAATTTGAACAGAATCATAAAAAGGATACCATCAACGAGAATATTAGCATTGTGATCAAAAAAGATATTAATGAGAAGAATGACAATACCACTGGGATACGTTTAAAACTCATTATTTAACACATGTGTGCAAACTATTAAAGATAGATGCTAGAGCACCCTTTAAAGTATTCTAATTTGTTGGACCTAAATACTGGAATCCGCCAGAAAAGAGAATAACACCTATTTTGCCCTACTTGTGTGGTGTATTCCATAACTAACAAACTAAGGGCCTTGTGAGCCATCAGTGAATTGGAATGTAGGCTAACAAACACTTGTCCTCATAGAAATGCTAAAGTCAAGATAACACATCCCATCAGGGAATGAGACCAAGAGATAAGTTGCAAGGATAACAAACTTTATATAGAATAAAGTATGCAAGCAAAGAACTCTGCTGCCCGAGAGCGCTCTGCCGAAAGTTATACGGGCAGCACATTACAAGAAGCAATTTCATCATGAATGATATCATCATATATAGTACAAAATCACAGTGCAGATTTGATGGACCGTATGGCACAGCCTGCTCTATAGGGGAGGCCAGGTTGCAATTGGCCACTGCTTCCCAGTCGATCTGCCGGCACGTGGGTCAGCTGGGCTGATCTCCATGGTGAAGGTCACGGCAAATGTGACACAAAGTTAACTATCTAAACTAAACAAAGGGAACTAATAATATGTGAATAATGGCAAACATAAAATCCTCTACATTCAGGGCATCATTGACACTGGGGTCCCGCTCCCAGGTGTCTCCTCCTGGGGGGTTGATCTACTATTTACGTTCCCTGGTGCCTCCTATAAGAGCAGATGTGTGTTGATTTGGGGAGAATATACTGCTGTACAGGATTAAGTCTATGGTGGGTGTTCCGAAAATGGTCAGTGCAAAGGGGTCAGATGTGTATCCACATGAACGAAAGTGGAGGGTCGGGGACTGGTGGGCCCTGGCCTGGCGGGGTGGGGGTTGAGAGGGCATGGGCAGTTTAGTGGAGATGGATGGGCACTTGTGCTGGGGCCTGCTTCGGTCTCACGCTTGGCAGAGAGCACATTCTGCGGAAACAATACTAAACAATTGCACCAATAAATGGCTGGAGTTCTGTGAGAACAAGGTACGCATGGAGCTGGCAGGGGTCAGTGATGTCATAGGCTCTCTGTGCGAGGTGCTGTGGATGGGAGAACATCATTTTACTAAGGGATGATTTTTGAGGCCTAGTAAAAAGATGGTGTCTGGTTTAATACAAAATGGTGTCTGGTCTCGTGGGTGTGTGCTATGTTATTCGTCTAAACTTCTATGTGGTATGATGCAGGAACATGCTTTGGGGGTGGGCATCCCCCCCCCCGGCCTATACATCATCTATTTACAGCGGGGAAGGCGAGGGGGATGGGATAAGACCATCCCCTTCCCAAAAAATGCCTTAAAGAATCTGTCCACTGGCCAAACTAACCCTAACTAATCCTACCACTATTTTAACAACTAACAACAGGACAATGGCTCCCTTCTCCTGGGTTCTTGCTCCGCGCAAAGTAATATTGAATAGCTAATCTTCAGATATTTATTTGTGACTTCTTTAAATAGTTCACACGGTTTTAGCACTTCATTACTCTTTTGTGTTCTTCTCAACATGTGGCTTCCTTTAATTAGTACTGATATCTTTTCTCATGTCAGTGTCTCTTATTTCTTGGTTACCCTTCGTTAATTCTATTTCCAGTATGGATTCTTACCTTTTCCCAGGGTAGGGTTATCCAACCTTTCTTTGACTCTCTCTTGAGATTTCCTTCTCTTTTAGTAGAGTCACTGTTTCCAGTCTCTGCAGAGTATTTATCCTTTGAGATACATGTTTCTTTATCCTTGCTCTCAGGACTTTCTCTCACATGTTCCTTCCTTTGGATGATGATGCTTTCCTTACTTTGACTGTAACGAGTATGATTACTCTAAGAATGATTATTCACCAATGCTTTGTTTCTTTGGATTATACTCTCAATGTCTTTACTGAGACGAGTGTGAATACTTTCATAATGTTTCCCCTTTACTTGTCTTTTCTTCAGAGATGGTCTGATAGCACAGCGAGGAGAGCCTGCTGACGAAGGTTTGAATCCCAACAGGGCCAAAATCAGCCTTTCCTCCTTACCGAGGTCGATAAATGAACACTGCACACCGTTGTTAATAATAAGCAGCGCTCAGATGCCTGAGGGTTCTTAGTGTATAAATGCAAATTATTATTATTCACTATCGTGTTTTTGCTATCTCAACTGAAAAGTATGAGTATTTGGATGACAATCCTCTTTTCCTCATCTTATTCTCCAAGCTATTTCCTGGCTGTTTTGACTTGGATGAATCCAAATATTCTTATAGTGATTCCCATCCACTGCTCTCATTGGTATATTCCCATTATATTGACTGGGACAAAATATTGACAAAATGTAGAATGCATTTTCCACATCCTGTTTAAAGGTGAACTAGCAACTCTTTGTTATGGAGTTGCACAAACATTAACAACAGGCTCTCATTTTTCAAACAAACATATCTGCTACCCAACTGCTTCAAAAGATAAAAGACAAAGATGAAGTTCTGCAGTAAATTATCACAAATCTCTTGGCAAACATTTCTCGTACAAAAGAATACTGGTTTCGGCATCACGCTGATGTACTGTTGGCATAGGTATGCCAGAGGACTGGGGGTTACCACAGGCTCACTGTCTCAGCTCCCATGGCCCAACAACGCTCTCCTAGTATACAAACAGAGGACTCAGCCAAGGGCAGGTTAGAACTGTTGTTTATTACACAGACAGGGATCATACAACACATTCGAAAATTCCCAGAATCACTGCTCCGAGCCCGTGTCGGGCAGTTTTCTTTCATTTCTACATCACAACATAGGCCCATTTCCCCAAACAACCTACGAGTCTGCCTGGTTGGGTGATTGGGGTGGTATTAATTATGGACTGCACCTATAGATATAGTCTTATTGGTCCTCACATGTCAGGTGGCTGTCCTGCCCCTTCCCCAAGAAATGATCTATTACATTGTTGCAGGGTTGCAGGATTACCATTGAACCTTGCCCTCTTCCATCCACCACTGGATTTATGTTCCTTGATTGGCTGAAGCTGATTTCCCCATGCCTGGGTCCCATTTCTGTTCTCAGTGCTCTCTGTACCTTCTCAAGGTGATGAGAATGACTATGTTTTCCCAATGTGACTGTTAGTACTACCACTTTTGCCTGTGAGCGTGCCCTCAGCATTGCAATGTTAACGATTCAATATTTCATTTCATGTCTGTTTTTGTCACGACTATCCGCGTTATTCATAACGCGATGTCTGACTCTAACTTGGCAGCTCTCGCAGACACGCCTGACTCCAACATGGCGGCTCTTGCAGACCACTGCAGTATGTGCAGCACTCTAGTCGCCGCGCCCCAGAATGCCTTGCAACGTATCCGGGTCAACGCGCTGACAGCTTATCAGCCTGCTTATCACAGACAAGGACACGTTGCTACTCTCCAAGGAGCTGGCGAACGCTACGTGAGTCCGTGTCAGGGAATCCTTTCCTCTTTCTACTCAGGCTTGCCTTTGGGCTTATTTTCCTATTGCCACTTTACCATAGAAACTGTATTGTTCATTGTTGTTCTTTGTGTGTGTTTACTTTAGGACGCCTCGTTGCCTTCCCGTTCTGGTGTTCTATCAGAGCTGCCCAAGCAATTCGCTTTGGGAGAATTTGTTTCCTGCATCCGCCTTCGACTGGTGTGGTGTACTAGGGTTTCCTTTGGTAGGCATCCGTTTCTCCTGAAGCATTTATGGGAATTTTGGTTTCTTATCTTGCGGTCTCATAGAATGCTCTTCGGTTTTCGTCATCCATATCCAACGCCCTGTACTTTCATCCCTTCTGAACCCCAGTCATCCATCAAGATAGAGAGGGTCTCCGTTTATTCTGGGTAACTATTGTTCTCTACTCTCCTCTCGGTGTGTAAATTGCTTCCAATTACTCCTCAGTGTTTGTTCATCATTT